>NC_134190.1:21360574-23820507 GCF_964188355.1 Buteo buteo | reverse complement strand
TGTCTTCAGGTCTGGAAGCAACAGAGTACACGCATGCCCTCTGAATCCTCTTTTCTCCTTGCTTAGGCTTGTACCAGACATGTTTCACTACCCTGGTATGCAGCTGGAATCTCTTATGTTAAAAGATAAAATTTTGATGATCTCCTACTCTTTTTACTTTTGGCCTCAGCACAGTTACTTGCAGGGCGATGGCAAACATTTCTGTGCAGCCTTTGTAAAGCCTTTCCTGGTTCGGACTGAAATTCCAATGGTGCCTGTGCGGCTGCTTGTATGGAGAGCTTGTATGGAGCAGCCTATCTCCTTTTCTGCTGTTAATTCATTCAGAGCCTACAATCATCCCAAATTTGTAGATATTGAGGACTCTAGCAGTGCGAGCTGATAGCTAGCCTTAGATGTTTAAATGAGCTCTGCTGCAGTACTTCAAAGGTATTACAACACCAAGGTTAATGATGACCTGGTGACCTACCACACTCTTATTTAGTTAGATTGCCCAGAGCTGATGCAGTTTTTTTAGATAAAAACAAGATTATTTGGAAATTTGCTTTAAAAAACTTAATATACATGAAGTATCAACCTTTGGGTAACTCATGAAGTGATCTAAATTAGAAAGGACCAGATTAAACAAATGTAAATTCTTTACTGTGTGTCTCTCTGTCTCTCACTATGTCGCATGAACCCTACCAACTCTACTTTTCTTCCACTTTTCAGCTAGCTTGTATCTATATTCAGCTCTGTATTTGAAAACTTGTGAACTTACAGTAGTTTCACTTCCTGCACAGTTTCTGTCGTCCCAGGCTGGTGTGCGGAACGCACGCCTGCTCTGCCGGCGCCGCGTTGTGAAACTTTCTTCTTTCAGAAGCTGTGCCCCGGGGAGTGGGAAAGCTATGTTGTAATGCCAGGAGGGGGGAAAAAATACCCAGCCTCGTCATCTATGAAATCGTCATTTCTCAGAACCTGAGCGGTCATCTTCTCCTCTGAAAAAGGTGAAACCGGGGCCGTGTTTGGATTCTTTTTTCGCTTATTTTTGAATGGGAAGCTGTTGACTCATGACACTTGCTGAAGGAGTAACTTTGTGTACGTGCTACCTGTGCTGTACCTTTCCCAGACAGGAAATAAAATTATCCCGACATTAACCAAATGTCTCTGCAAACCTTAGCAATTCTGACCTGACAGAAAGATGGGGTCTGGAAAAACAATTCTCTGCAGTATTTACTTGAGCCTTCCTTCTGTCCACACAAACCAAAATTAGCAATGTCAGTGTAGACGTTGGGTAGTTATGCCACACATGGATTTGTGAGCTTGCATAAACATCTTGTTATTAAAACTTTAAATATTTACACTGAGATTCTGCTGCCTTCTGGACTCTTCTGAGATTATTTCTGAGCACTGAAGTTGGGGTTTCTTAATTGAGAATATTCTAGAGTTGTCTTTTTAACATAAAACTGCTTCAGTGCTTTTCTAATCAATGGTTACAGATTAATTTACACTATATCAGGGCTTAAGCGTTACTTAATCCTTTCACAGTTCTAGCAAAGACTGACCATTTGATTATGTAGCTTTGAAAAAAAGCAGTTTTAAGCAGGACACTGAAGCAAAATTAAGTAGAGCTCCAGGTGCTGACTTTTGCTGGTATCTCCGCATTTGGATTCTGCAACGATAGGGCATATTTCTTTGTAGGGCCCTTAGGAAATCAAGGCTTGTGCTGACTGTTCCTCTTAAGGACCCAGTATAAATCCCCCTAAGTGAGACTCCCGTTGTTTTTGGTGAGACTTGAATTGGGGCATTAAAGCAGAGATCATTATAGTAGGTTAAACTTTAAGCTCTTTTCTGTTTAGCTGTATATAAATATAACAAAACATGTCCTTGGCTTGCCAAACATTATCCAGTTGGCAATCGCATGGCAAACAACGTGCTGAAGATTAAAAGACACTGTGCTTTAAACAAAACTTTCTGTGCTTGATGCAATATTTCCCTTTTAATTATGCAGAGAACTATCACTGTTAAGTGGAGGCAAATAATTGCCATGAAAATTTGTAGATTTTCTGAGCAGAAGTATTTCTTCAAAATAGTAGTGGGGTAGAAATAGTGGGTGGTGGGAGATGAGAAACAACCGAGTGTACCTGATAGAAGGACTGGCTTATAAATGACTGGGTGCTGCTCTTGAATATGGACCTGGAGGAGCTGCAGACTGCCAAACGTCGCTCATCGAGTAATGCAGTGACAGCTCTCTTTTTAGCAAAGCAGCAATGGCCCCCAGTCAGTGTGGAGAGGGGAACCGTGGCATGAGGCAGTTTGTGCCAGGGAAGCAAATTGTAGCTCCAGTTATCTGCAGTGGATCTCTTAGTTTCAATATTTTTAGCATAATTTGAATTCATTCAAAGATCAAGCTAACCCTAATTTTTTCCTCTTTTAGAAGTTTGGAGGGAGGTAAAAGAAGGATTAAGTAATGACTTAGGAATTTTACAGTGAGCATGGATGTTGGCTCTCTGTTGCTGTAGCTACATCATCCATCTCCACATACAGTAGCTATGGGAACCGAGCTATTGGACCTTGCAAGAGGAATGCAAACATCTCACTGCTGGTTTGCCATTTGTCAGAGTCCTTTTCTCAGAGGTCTTAACATCATTTCCATTCTGGTCTTAGCTTGTTCAAGCCTAAAACTCTAACCGTGGCATCTCCCTCCTACAGAGTCAGTCTCAAGGCAAACAGGTCTCTTTTCTCCTTGTTCTTAGAAGTCTTCCTATCAAATTCTACTTTGTCGACATAGTTTTCTTGGGGTTTCTTCCTCCTTGACCAAGCAAGGACACTGGGTAAAATATAGCTGTAGAGAACAGAGGAAGCCAAACGGGCAGGGAATAGCCTCTCTAGCATCACAAATAGCTTCACCGCTTAGGACCCCTGCGGTTGGGCAGCTTAGTCACAGAATCCCATGGGCGTTGCGAGCCCGAATGCTCTGTTTATCCTGGATCTCAGGGAATACGGTGGTGGTGAGTAATTTAAAAATGCTTGATAGCAGAGCTTATTAAAATAAATAGTAACAATAAACTTACTGTGTTTCAGAAAATGTAGCAATCAGCTGCAAGGAATAAGGGGCATTAAGCAGCTGATCCAAGAAGCAGCTTTGTAAACAAGGAGTGCTTATACTCAGTAGAACCTCTATATGTATATATACGTATATGTATATTTATATGTATACAAATTCTTAAAAATAGTGTAATTTAAATATAGATACAAATGGAAGTTGTAACTATTTAGTGCTCCTTTCTACACAGCATCCTGACATATGCTGCAAAATTCCTGTCCTTTCCTGGCTGAAGGATTGACAAAATTAGGTATGTGTATATTAGGCTACTTTACCTGGGCACTATTAAATGTTGGTGGCCTTGGGGAGGAACAGAAGTACCATAGATATTGCTCTTTCAGAAAGCTACAGGAGAAGAAACGGGGCAGCTGCAGTAGGATACTTACATTGATGAAATTAATGTTCACAGCATGACTCTGTCCAAACTTGGCTTAATACATTGTAAGCGATTTACCAAAGAGAACTGGTATATTCAGGATAAAGCCAGCCACAGTGTCCTGGTTTCTGAGAGCAGAATATAGTTGAGTTTGAACCTCAAGACCTTGATCCAGGCTTACAATTTTTGGCTTCAAATCAAACCAGTAACATCCTACTTCCTAGGAGATGAACTAAAATAAATCACCCGTGAAGCCTGGTTCTGTTTCTTGCTTCTATCTATTCTACTGCAAGTAAGATTTCTTATTAAAATCACCATGGATACATCATCCTTATAATCCTGTGAGTCTTTTTCTGGTTATCTGCTTAGCTGCAGAAAATTAACTACCCTTGTGCCTAAGAGAAATGAGCTGCTGCCCCTCTCCCAAAATCCCAAATCAAAGCAGCTCACTTTTGAATCAACTGTGGGCATTTTGACCCAGTTCCACCACGGCAGATGCATTCGATGGTGCTTCGCCTCCATCCCAGTGGGATCTCCGTGCTGCGTGGCGTTTTGCAGTAGCAGAGAAATAACACGTGGTGCGGGAAGTTGCTTAGGCATCTTCGGAAAGAGTGGAGTAGCAGTTCAGAAGCAATTGCCCTGACACAGAGCTCTTTCGCGGAGGCCTGTGCATACTTCAGCAAAAAAAAAAAAAAAAAAAAAGCCTCTATTCAACAACTGGTATAATTGTTATGGACCAGTTGGTTATTACTGGTAAACTGGTAAAATCAGTGCTCTGATTTGTATCAGCATGTCTCTGCTGTGAAAATAGGAATGTCTCTGATCTACCCTGTTGCTTATAGGCGTGAATTCGAGTCCCTTAAACTCGGTGACATGCAGTACGTTGGGCTACTCAGCTGTTGTTGAGAGCATCTCCTGGGCTGTCCACAGCTGGCTGCTGGACAGGCCGTGATCAGAAAGGCAGGGCAAGGATTGAGGATCCTGATTTAAGTAACTGGGGCAATATTTTGTACATCACCGTACTGCCGCCGTTACCTTCCACTGATGTGGCCTTTCAGTAAAAGGTAGCACAAATGACGCCTTATGCTGTACGTGTCCCTTCTGGGTTCCTCCTTAGCAGCACAGATGCGGTGTCATTATGTGCTTCTCAGCGAAAGAGGCTGCATTAAAAATGACTTCTGTTACTGTTTAACGTACTGCGGCGAATGCTGTGTCGATCTGTAAATCAAGACATTTGCTCTTCATTTTTAGCAATGCCCTTTCCCTGAACTCGTTTAATGAGACAGAGTTGAAAGATGTTTGTATGTTATCCAGCTGGACTGGGCGCACGATTCTTGAACTCTGACTCTTATTACGTTCTCATTTTAAAGTGTCCTGTGTCAATAGAGAGTGGCAGCTATACTCTTAAGGCAGCCTTGTTTCACATAATACCGCTTTAATGTTGCAAGCAGTGTAATAGACAGGAAAATGCCTGAGACTGGGAGAATTTGGGAATTTCTTTGTTACTGAAGTCCTTGGCAGCTGTGTTTCATAAAAGTGAAGGGGCACTGTAAGTGAAGGGGGAGGGTAGTTTATGAAAGGTAGTGTATGAACCAAAATGTGACATACAGCAGAAGGTGACGGTGAAGAAGAGAAGACTGGGCGATTTATTATCCCTGTTTGCCACAGAAAACATGCCCAGAAATCAGTTCCGGCATATAAATGCAGTTTATGTAGTTATAGCAATATAAGCAGTTATGAAAGTAGTTATAGAGGCGTAGATCATTGCCTCTAATTTCAGATATCTGTTAAAGTAAGATAAAAAAAACTATGTTGCTGAGTAACCAAACTATTTTCTATCTGCTCTAGATTAAACTCAAGGTGAGAATTTTTTCAACCCGTTTAACAATTTTTGTGCCCCTTTTCTGCTGAATGTCATGGCAAACGTGGATGGCTCAGACTCCTAGGTCAGCTCCGCTTTTCAACCCAACTACACCGAGTAGCCGTTTACCAAGAAGGTGTTACGTATACTGCTTTTTTCTGTACATTTTCCTCCTAAATTTCATCTGATGTCTTGCTGGGCCTAGTCGTCTGCATTCAGACCCCGCCACCGCCCCCGTGACACCAGGCGCTTTGGGCAAGCCAGGCGTGTGTCCAAACAGATGCCGAGCTCCAGCGCTGGAGTTGCTACTACTGGTCTGAGAGAGCTTTTGTTGTTGGCTGCTTCGCTGTTTTGTTTTGGCGTTTTGCTAACGCTGCACCTTTCCTATCTAGGCCAGGACAACATCTTGCACCCGTGCCCAGCAGCCGGCGTAATGGGACATTATCTGACTCGCAGCTGGGGCTGGGGAGTACTTTTTGGTTTCTACCCCAGGGAAAAGGAGGTGAAGGCCGTGGCAGCATATCATTGCTCTTTTTGAGCATGAGAAGGATAGATTTCCTAGATATCCTTCTCTCTGGTTTTCTGCGCTCCCTTCTGGCCCTCCTCCTCACAGTGGAAGGGTGAACCTCCTCCTCTTTCCATCGAGTAACTCCAGCTTCTTCCGTGGGCTCTTCTGCTTCGTGCCGGGGCAGAGGGAGCAGAAAGACGATGCCGGCTGGTGCCAGGGAAATGAAGATGCGCAGGACAGCTCGGAGCCGAGGGGCGCTGCCGTGGCGATAGAGAGCTAAGCAGCAATATGGACCGCGCTCACCCTGTATACAGGTTGCTTTGGTTTCTTGGTTAGAACAGGGGACCTCTTGCCTTCTCGGCGTGATGGTCCACACTACCCTGCACGCTGGGATAATTTACTGGCTATTCCTTCAGTGAGGAACATGGTAGAAAAACGGAGGAAAGACAGTGGGAGGGAGGTGACCTGCCATGTTCCAGTATCCGCCGTAGAAGCAGATAAGAGACGTCCTTTCCTCAGAAATGTTCTAAAGGGAAAGGGTCGCCCTTTCGTCCTTTCCCCTTCTCTTGCAAACTCTGTTGGACATAAAAGCAGTTTCGCTCTTTAACATTTACGCAGATTGACCTCGGAAGTAATTGGTGGCATCTTAAAATGACTACTAATCCCGGGGGCTGCAAAGACATCTGCTGTTTGTCAGATACTTACACAACATTTGAATAATCAGAAAAGCATAGGCACCAATTTAGTAACCTTTCCTAGCATTGTTTGTTACACATTTGCTGTTAGACCATGCTCAGTATGGACAACAGCAGTGAGTAACTTAATTTTCTGGAGTACAATAATTCTTTGCACTTCAGTAGCTCATGTTCTGGCTAGTGGACTTAGTTTAAATCTAAGTTTTAACTCTCCTCTGTACCTTCAACTCTCAGATTCTACGCATGAGCTTTTCTTGGCAACTATGCTTGTAATGTCCAGGTTGGTTCCCTAATGCCTTAATATTTTTGAGATCTAAACCACTGCTGTAGAAAAGAATTAAAGCGTAGCCTAGAATGAAACAACTATTGAACAATTTTTATGCCTCTTTTCCACAGTATGTATTAGCAAGTATGGGTTGTTCAGACTCCTAGATCTGCTATGCACTGTGACCCAATGATATCGAATACTTATATACAGCTGAGATGCAAAATTCTGTAGCTTCTCAGGAGAAAAAAGTGGTAGGATTGCTTGCATTTTTCTTTTTTCTTTTTGCATTTAAAGTAGAGTTGAAACTTTACCTCTTGGGAAGATTTAGGTGGACAGGAATAATAACCTTCTTGAATCTATTGTACCAAATTTATGCTAGTATCCGACTGGAGAGTGACTCTTATTAGTGCTATAGAAACCTCCCAGCACTATCATGTTCCAAGAACAAAAGCACAGCTTGGAGGTGTTCATATAGTAATTGTATGGAAGTGTCTTCATCTAGATATTGATGTTTCAGGCTGTGACTGGTTGTTCAGCCCACAGTGCCTATAAATCTGCATAGTGCTACTTGTCTCTCAAATCTTAGCAAGATGAGCAGTGGAGCATGGAGCCTTCCAGAGCTGCAAGGTTGCTGATCTTTCCAGGTGGGATGTTAAATGGAAAATGAACAGCTCTGTGATTGGTGTATTCCCATTTTCTGTGGATAACCATTGATTGAAAATGAGCACAGATTGACAGGCTTAATGAAGTTTCCCACATCTGAATAGGAGTGTAGAGTGACATTTACTCTTTTCTTTTATTTTCTTTTTTTCTGTGCCTTTCCAGTACCAGATAAGAAGGGGAAAGTATACCCTTTTCTCAGGTCTTTTTACCTCTTTACAGACTCCAGACTTTGTTTCCTGGTAAATTTAATTGTAGACATGGTCTAATGTCTCTCTTTTTAACACAAGAATGTGTATGTGCACAAAGTTGCTCTCCTGTTGCTCTCTTCTCCTGTCTATTTATTAACAGAACTGTCAACTGCTTGATAATGTCACGTGAGGGAAGACAGGGCTTTATATTTTCTTAGACATTAGTCCAAGATAGAGTTATAGAGCGCTAATGGAAAGTCAGGCTTTTAATTTCATCCTGCTCTAGTCAAATATTTAATTAATTGTTGCATGCTTTTGCAGCTGAGCATTAAAACTTTTGTTCCACACGCTTAATCACATGCGCCGAATCTTCATAAGCCCAGTGGTGCATTCTGCTCCACAGCATCGTGCTGAAGTGCTAGTCAAGGGGAGGCTGTAAATCTCAGCAATTTACAGTGGGGAAGTGGTATTGTACCTTGCAAATGTAAAGAATATGCTTTCAATAACCTTCTAAACAATGTTTTAAAGTCATTAAAGCAGTCTGGGGAGGGTGACGCTCAGTTGAGAAGAGAGTTAATCGCTCTCAATCTGTATAGGCAGGTGGCCATGTACAAGTGTAATACTTCTTTTCTCTGGCTATTGGCTTGCAGATATTGATATCCATCCAGGTTTACCATTGATACTAATGTTTTCCAGCTGCTGCTTGCTAGTATGAGCATATTTCTGGTAACTGAGGATCATATTTGAGTAACTGTAGATGTCATGCAGTTGGGCTGCACATGAAACACTTGATTTTTTGAAAAAAAAACCAGGTTGAATGTGAGGTTCAACAAAGCCAACTGGCTTCAGGGCCTCTGGTTCAGTATGCTTTGATCCAGCTTCTAACTTCATTCATAGGGCTAGCAAACAGTGCTGGAGTCTTTCTGTCTCTCTTCTTGTTTCCTAGTGAAAGGGAATTGTACTGGCAAATGCTAGAGATGTGATCAAAGATCCCAGCTAAATTTTACCTAATTTTAAATTCCCATGTTTTAATTTTTGGATTAATTCTATGCTATAAATAACATAAATAAAATCAAACGATTGTTATAATGCTCCAGCTGGAAAGCCACTCAGAGCACCAAAAATATCAGTTAAGTGCAAATGAGCAGAGGAATTTATGTCAAAACACTCCGGAAGCTCAGAAGATGGAGAGCTAACAGCACAGATCGTCTTGCAGTGATGCACTGTAGCTAGCTTGTAGACAACTACATTGTTCTCAACTTCTTCATTTTAAAGTTAATTTAATTTTTTAGGACATTTGGATTCTCCATGTAGGTCTGAAAGGGAAAAATGGTTGGGAGTGCCTCCTTTCTCTACCTGTACTGATTTTGAGAGACTCCCATCTCTGCACTCCAGACATACCAGTTGCCAGACACTCAGTTCTCTTCTTTTCCATCCACAATTCTTCTGTCTTCCCTGTGGCCTTGTTCTACTGTCCTTTATCAGGTTTATTTCAAATGGTGCTAGTTGTCTTGACTCCTGAATATGTCAGGTTAACTTGTCAGAACTAAGCATGCTAAGGAGAAACACTCATACGAATTTTAAAATAAATTTAAAGAACTCTTGTGTTTCTTGAATTTATCTGAATACCAGGCTAACAGGTAAGAATGACTGAAATAAACTGACATTCATTTTTTTAATGAATATTTCAGATACCTTTCTCTCCTTGCAAGCATGCAGTGTTCCCAGCCTTAAGCACCTAAACTGAATGATGTCGTAAGAAACCATGAGACAAAAAGTGCCTTCTGGGTTTAGGATGCTTTCAGGACTTTTCTTGCTGAAATAAGGGTTAGAAATGAAATCTTAGATTATTTTTTGTAATAAATACTAGAGCTGATGCTTTAAAAAAATTCCAGTTGCTCCGAGGTTATGATAAAATTATGAGCTAACAACTTACAAATGTAAGAGTTCATAGAAACTGAGTTCATTTGAAACTGAGTGTCACATGGTTATGATCCCATATTATTTAGTTACTTTAACCTCACTTCTTTCTCAGGCTAGGATCTTTAAGATTTGTTGGCACACGTAACATTTTTGCTGACTGGCCTCTGACAAATATGATAATGAAAGTAGTTTTCTTTTAGTTCAAAAGAAAAAAGACCCTCTTAATCTTTTTTTTTTCTTCCTCTGTAACAGTTATTTGAACTTTTTACAGGGAAATTATGCTTATTTTTGAAATTAATCTAAAAACTTTTCTTGCTTTTACGATGAATGTATTTTCAACCAGTGACTACAAAACAGGTTGTGAACCTGCTCAACAGACACTGATACGAGATTTTTTGAAAAGCCTCGTGTTTACGTAACTGCCACGATGTAACCTGCAAGGAAGCTGAACTCTCTGCAACCACACGTGTATGCCCTTCATCTACCCGTAATGAAAAAACCAATTACATCAAAAGGTACATAAAAAAAAAAAATAAACATCAAAGTCAATGGGTATGAATGGGTGCAGGTACTAAGAACCGAGACCTACACGGCCGTTCTTCATTCCCCTGATATTATTTACCTGGCCAAATTTGTGCCGCTGTTCTTAATTTACTTACCAAGGCTTCTGAAACTCCAGAATACAGACTAGTTTGAGTAGGCAGTGTGAAAATGCTGCTACTGAGGGGAATTTACCTAAACTTGTCACCCTTCAAATCCCTAATTCCTGCCATTCCTTTCGTATCCTGCTCTGTTGAGCATCATCTCCAGCAGCGCCATGTTGCTATGTCTAGTTGATATGTAATTGCACGTTAAAGGAAGACACTTCTTAATTTCATGGCTTTTTATGATTGTAATAATGTAGCTGCTACAGCTCAGATCTGTAGGTAGGAAAGGCAGCTTCTGCAGTATGTGACAAATATAACTCAGAATTTTCAAACTTGTGTAATCTTTAAAAAGGTCTGGGAAAGTTAGTGAACCAGTTTAGAGCTTCCTCTTGCATCTGTTCAAATTTGAATAATTACTCCTAAAAGGGATGTCCTTTTAACAAAGACAGGCATCTAATTAACAAACATAGAATAAACATAGCACTGACCATAATGCATCAGTCCAACACCTGAAAACCTAATGAGAGCACGTTAAAAGGGGTCTATTGTAGTTTTTCAAGCACTCACAACGTTCTGTTTAAGCAAAATGACTTTGTTTTCTTACATCTGTCTTTAATAAAGCACTAAGATGGCTGCCAAGCAGTAGCTTTGTCTTTATCCAGCTGGATACACCTGAGCTTTCTTAGCTGGAGAAAAAATCCTTCTCATCAAATGAACCAAAATTGAGCGAAATGTGCGTATTTGGCACTATAAATCAAAATGTCCCTGTACAGATGTTCGCAGCCTAGAGGCAAAAATGCAAAGGAGCTTGTTTCCAGAAGGAGCTTTCAGCAATACCTGAAAATGTTCAGAGATGCTTTACGGCTCCATATTACAATATTAGCGCACTACTGTGAAATGTAGATGAGTGACTTGCTCATTATGCTATTCTAACATGTGTGAAGCTTCAGAGACGGTAATCAGTAGTGCCAATATGCAGAAAAACAGCCTTCTCTAACAGAGATCTGGGGTGGAGAAGTCATACAGAATGAGCTTGCTGTTTAAAACAAGGAAAAATATCTCCAACCCTTTATAGCACCTGTTGGCGTCCGGCAGAGCTTTTCTGAGGATGAAAAGTGCTATTATCCCATTTTGCAAACGGGGAAGTTGGGCTGCAGATGAGGTGGCCTTCCACCCAATAACAGCTGGAGGAGAGTGAGGAGGTTTGGGGCTCTTGCCTCCTCTGACCCCAGACTGCTGTGGACCCCTGAAAACAGGGAGAGACAGCGATTCTCAGGATTTTGTCCTACATTACGGTTTTCTTGCAGTAACACGTGTCTGCATTTGGGCTTTGGAAGGGAAGATCTCGCCTGGCATTTTTACCATGGGACGCTTTGTGCTATGACAGCTCCCAGAAGCTTAAACCAAGGGATATTGTCTCACTGCTCTAGGGTGGCAATTTCACCTTGAGAAGGTGACTCCTGCTCCAAATGAGCAAGTTGTGATTTTAGGGATATGAGGTTGGTTCTTAGACTTGCGGAGAGATGCAGCGCTGGGACAGGCTTCACACATGAAGCTAAGTGTGAATGACAGGGTATGAGAAAATGTAACGGTAGTTTTGCATTATTTAAGTTGTCCTAAATAAAGAGAATAATTCCTTCTGTATTTGATTTCTGTGTTTGAATGAAGTGGCTCATGTCAGATTCTGTCAGGAGAAGTGTGTGACCAGAGAAGTTTGCGGTCACTGGCAACAAGCTTAAAAGGACCCCTCTTTTTAGCCCCATATATTCACACAGAATAGACTTTGAAAAGAAACCTTCTTTTTAATCATTCCTTTGGAAAAGCTAATAAATACTTAAGTAGAAGACTTGCCCTTTTATAGTGAAGAATTGCTGAGCTGAAAGTGGGCAGTGAAATTGGCCATTTATGGAAAGAAGTTTTTTATTGTGTTTTATGTATAAACCATAGAATAAGCTTAACTATGGTATTGCTTACCAGTTACTTGTGAAGAAAAATATAAGAAATAGAAAAGAGTAAGAAATTGTGGTAGGTAAGAGACTTAAATGAAGTTGTGGGGTTGCAAATACTCTTAAAATAGTTACGTGTTTCTTGAGACATATTTCTTGATACTGTCTCACTTAGCATTTTCTGAAATAGCATGAGACCTTTGAAAGTAATATTTCCAAATATGGATGTGAGACTTTTATGCACTTGAATCATATTTAGACCTGGGCCCCGTGTTTGGGACGTGTGAATTTAGTGCTCAACTTGTGCAGAAAACTGCAGCGAGCAGAACTGCGTACATGAGTTCTGCAGAGCTGAATGCCTCCTGCCTTGTGACAGCCGACATCTTAAACTTTATGAAGCGCAGCTCCCTCTCCTCACCTCTCAAGCAAATGAATTGCCAAACCCTGGGAGCCAGAGCGGAAAAAAACCCCAAACTGTAGTGCTGCTCAGTCTGACCATTGCTACCTTGCCAGCCAGAACAGATTACAAAAAACCCTCTGGAAAAGCCAGTTATTGTCAGGAGTCTTGGCAGCTGTGTTCTGTTAACAGCATTAAAATGAATTGCTCTCCTCTTACTCCTCCTAAAACGTGGACGTCCTGGGGCACGGATGGATTCCACGTATGTGCTAATACAGGGGACAGCAAAATGGGACCCCAGTGCTGGTTTGAAACATGGGCTCCTACTGAAATGCATTAGTGCTGAAAGAGCTACCAGAACCTTTCTAGTGGTATTTTTATTTATGGCTCTGTCTTGAAAAATGAAAACCAATTTTCCGTATTTCTCAAGTCTCCATTGCTTTGATAGACTTCTCTCACTTGAATCCTGAAATAGCTCAGTTCTACTTTATATTGATGTTTACCTGCCTTCTTTGGTTAGAAAAAATAATTTTTCAAATAGCCATGGGCTGAAAGCTCTTTAAACTGAAGGAGCGACTCTAAGAGTTCTCTATAAATAGCTTTCGGTACAGCACATGGGCCTTGGAAAGTAAGCTCTTTTCTGTTATATGGTCTGAGCTGACCAAAATTGCAAATTGGCATACATACAGCCTTGATGGAGGGCTAGTCTACATCAAGAGTAATATAATCTAAGGCAATTGATATGCATTCTGAACTGCAGAAATTGAACTGTGGCCATATTAGGTATTAATTCCATTCATTGACACAAAATGCAAGTCAGCGCTCAGGTGAGGGGGAGCGAAAAGGACTACATCCAACTCCACAGCTATCCCTGCAAAGCTATTTTTCTTTCGCTTTCATTTAGTGAGTTTAAATTTGGTAGCTCTAAGATGGACAGCTTTCCTACTGATACTTAAATGGAAAAGAAAACCAAGCTATTTTACTGAAAGGAGATATGCACCTGATCACCTTTCCTGATTCCCAGTTTTCATTTCATTCCTGCTGCATTGTGTGTTCTTCTCCTTTTTGGGTAGCTGCTAGCTTGGAATGGTTCTGGCTGAGTAATTATTAAATCGGATTTCTGCCTTGCCCGGTTTGAACATAAATCTCTTAGCGCGGTTCATGGATTGCACTAGCTGCTCACTTCACATCTTGCCAAATGGGCTTGTTTGCTTCCAGCCTTATGTAACCTTCCCTCTAGCAGGGCTGATCCGCCATCCCGCTATAACCCGAACCAAAACCGAATAAAAGAAAAGAGAAAGTACAGCCAGTGAAGATGACAGAAAGACACTGAGGCAATCGATCTAGATCTGGGAGTCTTGAATCCGAGGTGACATATCTAACAGCTTAACACAGGACGTGGTACGCCTTACTGCCTGGCATAGCTCTTACTTTGGGAGTGTTAGAAACACTTCATGTTTTCAAAGTGGATTTCAAAAGCAAACCGTTGTCGTGTTGGGACACAAGGCAAAGCTCTCTAATAGAGATTGGTTTTGTTCTGCAGCCCCCTCTGTCAGCTTGCACCCCTGAAACCGAAAAGCAAACTCTGCCTCTTCGCTCTGAACCCTCTACGGCGCACTCTGAATACGCGATAGCTTGTGGCCGAGATGTGGCACTGAAGGAGCGTGACAGGCTCCACACGACAGCGTTTGGTCACGCACACCTACGGGTCTTCATCTGGGGCAAAAAACACAGCTCTCGGTTCTCAGGTTTTGGAGAATATTGCCAGTCTTAATAAAAGATTGCCTAAGACATCTCGGTGTTTTGAACAGTCGTTAGAGGAGCGTAAATGAGTAGAGGTGAAAAAGATGGAGAGAGATATTTGCAAGACACAAATAGAAATCAGCTGCTTAGTGCTCTTTGCTTGCCAGTGATTGTTGTGTACCGGTTCCATGTTATTTTGATAATCCTCCCCCAGTGACTAAAGTTAAACTGGTAAGCCTGGTAGTTTGAATGTAATGCTTTGTTTAAAAAATGGAGGCGGGGGGGGGGAAGGGAAAAAAGTCAAAATCCAGTATAAACATGCATTCTAAATAAGATCAAAAAAGAAAGACTGGAACATGATCTTTTCTTTTGTGTTAAATGTATGCTATTTTAAAAAAAACACATATTGTGCTAGTGTGAGAACCAGGAAATGAGAATGACCAAAGTGACAAATCTAATATAATAGACCAAGCTACAGCCTGGTAGAAAATGTATATGGCACAAATGAGTGTCTGGGAACATGAATGTAAAAAGTTTTCCAAGATGTTGAGCGTCCAGGCTTGCATTTCTCTCATTTCTTTCGAGTGTGTCTTTACTACAAGACATTATTACAACAGAGCTGTGAGAAGCTGAGAGCTGATAAGGTGCTGACACCGATACTGTGGTCACGAGGGGTTTTTTCTTAACAACATGAAAAATACTTGTAATTCAGCCCAAAGTCTTGCAGGGTTTAATTATAGGTAGTTTTGAAGTTATGCAAAACATGACTTGACTTGTACACATTGACTTCAGTACAGAATTTTTTGTTTAAAATTGATTTCGTACACAAGACCGAAAGTCAAAAGTTGTTACTCCAAGGAGAAATGCAGCAGCTCTTTAGGAAGCCGGTGTAAAATACCCTGTAAGTGCTGCTGAGGTGGTAAGTAGGTTTTGTGCCGGTTGCTTGCAGGCGGTTAAATTCCACCAGAGGCATGGTGTGTAATACTGTCCTAAAGACATAGGTGCACTCAGGTTTCTAATGCAATGTTAAACTTGCAGGTATTTTCAGAATAACGTTCCAATTACTAATTTAACTGTCCTTAGCAGTTGTGTATTAACTGGAGGATGAAACTGGTTTAATCCCGTGACTCTTGCAGATACCTTCATTTCTGAGGAATGCCGTTGGGGTGTGCAGGGCTGAGGTTATCGGGAAGGTGGGCACGTCACCGGTAACTGAAGGAGCTGCGTGTTCTGTGACGGAGATTTGGGAGGAGAGAACTGTGGGTGTTTCTAAAATCAACTGACCCCTTCTAAAGTCTAAACCTGAAGCTGTGGTACCTCCTGGAGCATCAAGTGGATGTACGATCATTTCCTTTTGAGGAAAAATAGAGAAAAGCTATTGCTGCAGCTTGATATAGAGCTGCAACAGATAAAAGGAGATAGAGAATGTGTTAACTAGATCCTAAACCTTAAAATACTTCAAGAGTTGGGTAATGAAATAAAGGAGTCTACAAGAAATACTTCATTGAAATTGCTAATCTTTTGTTTTGCTGGGTAAACCAGATGCTGTGTATTTTGGAAGGAAGCGCTTGCGACGTTCTCATGAATGCCAGGACACCCGCCGCAGCGGGGAGCGCTGCGTGGCGGCTGGCCGTGCTTCCCGGTTTTCCCCCTTTCTGGGGTGCAGTTGTGGACTCATTTGCTGCAGTCAGGAATGGTGCGCTGCAGTCCGTGCGGCTCGTATTTAAAAAGGGAAAACAAAATTGAGGATTGGATTTGGTTCATAATTAGAAGCGTGGTTTCATTGCCTGTAGTGAGGGTGTCATGTAAACAGAAGAAGGAAAATACATAGTCTAAGGATTGCCATGACCTCCCATAGGTCTGAGCTGTCTGTTAAGAGCCCTGCTCCTAGCTATAGGACGTTTTCTTACAGACGGTGCTTTTTCCACTGAGCAGCACCATGAGCAGCCTAGAGATGGGAAAGAAAAATGATGAAGAATATAGCAGTCACTTGGAGAACCCATTTTTGAAGTAAAACTGGTAGTTCCAAGATTTCAGAGTTAATGTATCCATTTCTTATAGCATACTGTAATTTATATTTTAAGGACCGTCTCAAGATTGATTAAAACTAGTGTGACCAGTTAAATGGGCATTAAAGTAATACGGGTTTTTAAAGTGTGGAATGTTAAACAGATATAACGTAAATGTAGATCCCCATAAGCAATTGTCTCCAGTGACAGTTCCCTAGTTAAATACCCTAAGGCCTTTTTCAAAAAGTGAATGTGGCTCTCCTTCCTTCTCCAAGTGAATGTCCTTGTTAAGGAAAAGGCAGGTAAGTTTACTGTGTATGCAAATAGTAACCAAGAAGATTCGCTATTGAAGAAAACATGTAAATGAGGGTTGTAATTTCTTTTTTTTTTGGTATAGAAAGAATGAGTTTGAAATCTCTTCATGTGCCTCATACTGTATGTTCTTTGTCCAGGATGAGGCTAGAGAAATATAAGCTATAAGTGTTAAGCTTGAAAAAAATCCCTTTCCCAGTGTACAGTCCCTGCAGGAATGAGGTCTTCCCACATCTCCTCTTCACCAGGATTGTAGTGTGGAGGAGGCTATTTCATTTTCATTGCTTACTAGCATCTGACTGTTACATTTTTGGAGTGTCTCTTTTGGAGGCACCCCAAACATTTCAGAGGTCTGCAAGCCAAGCGTATTTGTGGTATTGAGATCCATGATAGAGATAGCGCTGGAGGGACGAAATTCAAGCAAAATGTGAATTAGAAGGAAATAGTCCCATTATCTAGGCTTTCACCACCTTGCCTGTTTTTGTAATTAGACATGGTGGTGGTGTCTTAAGTATTTGAGGGAGGCAAAAAGTGGCTGGCCATAATTGGAATAATATGTGTGGAATCTCGCCTCTCCCTTGGCTGTGCATGTTCCTGGGACCTGAACAGTTTGAAAGATGTGGGTAATAACCACCTCTGAAATTTGCATCATTTCCTATTTAGGAGCTTAATTCTAGGATACCGATTACAAAGCTTTGGCTAGTGTAAAATATTTATTAAACTGCTTCCTGGGGAGTCATGCACAAACCCCAAAGTGATGTGGCAACTTAGAAAGAATAAGGAGGCGGCACATGCTTATATTTTTGGCTTAGTCTTTCAGGTTATTTTGAAGCCTGCAAACTTTTTCTACAAGAGGCGTTCTTGTAAAATTAATCTCAGTCTCTGCAAAACAGGTGTTTACAGCAGAGTTTCCCCTTCCAACCGTGTGCCTAACAATAGCGTGATTAAGATCTCAGTCTGGGGCAGGCTGACTTTTGGCTGCATGTGTGTACCTGCATGAGCATGTCTTTAATTATTCAACAAAAAGAACGTATGCAGTTAATCTGAATATAGGAGAAATGCTTTGAGCGTGAGGTGGATCTCAAGTCTGTAGGAAGGCTGGTAGGCTGAACGGAGCAGATGAGGCAAATAGAAATTGATGGCAGCGGTTTTAATTTAAGCAATCAGAGCATTGGATGCACTGAACGCAAGGCTGAGCAACACATGCACTGCGCTGTGAAAATAACCTATTTTATGCTTCTTCTGTCTTGCTCAGTTTTTAATATGGCTTGTGTTTCTGTTATAAACAATGCAAAAGAGCCTTGCAAGAGCTGCCAAGGATGAAACCGGAGGCACTGGCAATTGTATCTGCGCTGCTGGGCAAGGTAGTGTTGTGTTGGATCACTGAAAAAAACCCAGTTGTGGCAAAACAGTGCGATTCTGGTTTGAACTCAGCAATAAGAAAGTATCAAATAATGCTAACACTAAAATGGATCAGCTGTAGACATTCATCTAAGGAGAATAGGGGTGATGTTATTTCTATCCATATTAGCTGGTCTAATAATAAAAGACGTTATCTCTGCCTACAAAGCACAGCCTGGGATTTCGCAGACAGCAGAGAATTTCTTCCATGCCGCTCGTTGACTCGGGAAGGCAAGACTGGTCCATGTTCTGCTCGTGTTTTCTGCAAGACGGCTTTTTGTAGCTGGAGAAGCTCGGGGTGTATCGGCTTAAAGACACGAGGTGTGTGGCGTTCGGGAGCGTGGTCCCACAGCTCGGCTCTGCAGCGCGGGTCACTGCTTCACTGAAGTGGCTTTGCTATAGGGTGGCACGCACAGACTGCATCAGGCAGGACCTTGATGTAGTTGTTTCTGCGGACTTTCCTACGGCTGAAGGAGTGCTGGTGTCCGACCAGAGTCAGACTGGGTACTGGATCTTCAGTCGCTGCGTGTCTCCAGGTTCTTCAGCTCTGCAGTCCTCCAACCCAAGTGCAAAGTCTTCGATAGTTGCTTTCAATGTAACCCACAAAATCTTCGTCACTCTTTGGTCAAATAATGGATAAATTTTATTTTTATTCAGGAACCCTGCCTAGCTAGCTAGCTTTTTTCCACTCAGGGTCCAAAGACGAATTACACATGCGAAATACTTTTGGTTTCAGGTTGATGCTAAACGAATTGATAAATTTGGCAAAACCTTTGCCTGTGGTGAAACTGCTGGTCTTCATTCCTGTTCTGTTCTTGGAAAAATAGGTCTCTGATGAATTAATACATACCTTAGAGCTCAAGTATTTCACATGAGTCTTAGTAATATTTCAGGTACAACTTTTTAATTTGCTCTCAAAATAATTGTCAGGTGATTATTAACTTTTCTGATAACTTGCTGTATTATTAGTGCGTTATGCTTCTCAAATGAAGCAGTTACTCAAGTACAAGTTCTTAAATAGCCAGGCACAATTTTACATCAGCCTGCAGTGTGCTTAAATTATTATTACTCTCATAATTGGAGTCTATTATCAATGATCATAATTCAGATATATTAATGACAAATGTCCCATATTAAAAAAAGCATATCATCCTTCCATTTTTGTGTGGTGTACGTGTCCCCAGGAATTTTAAAAGAATATAAAAATCAAAGTTCCTCTTTCTTCTTTTTTTTAAGGAATTTGCATCAAATATATTCTACTTCTCACCACAGGAAAATAGAACTGAAATGCGTCTGAGAATGAAACCCTTAGACTTGGCAATATTACTTCTTAGAATTCCTTTATTGGCTGCATATTAAAAGAAAACAGGACAGTACCAAAACTGGAATTGGCTTCTTTTAAAGATCAAGGTTAGAAAATCAAGTTAGTACAATTTGTGTTTTAAGCATTCGCTGTTCTGTTACTCTATACTCCTTTACTAAATCTTGAGATTCATGAGGCTTTGGAGGAAGGAAAGGAGGCACAGTGGTTACAGGACTGTGCACATGCTGAGGGAAGGAGAAAAAATTACCTGTGGTCCATGAGGAAAACAGCACAAGTGCCAAGCCGAGATGTTCCCACTTTATTATCGTGTCTCTCACAGCAATAAACACACGGGGTTGTTCAGTGTTAAGACTTGGCTTGAACGGCCGGGGCACGTGGAGACCACAGGCCCTGTTTTGCTGTGTGCATCTAATGAACTAGCATCTTATTACCCTCGCATATATGGAATTTCCATGAGCAGGTGTGAGATTGCAGGAGGTGCCCGGCCTCTTGGGGCAGAGCCGTGGGCTGCCCCCGGCCGTCGCTTCGGAAGGGAGAGGTGGCCAAGGGTGGGTTTTCCTGCTGCCTCCCTTGCCCAGCACCAACAACCTGCCTGGGTGTAGGAGAACCAGTTCCCATCACTGCTCTGAAATGTAAGGAACACAGAACAAGAGGGGAGGGGAGGGGAAGGGAGGGAAGGGAAGGAGACAGAAAGAAAAAAGAGAAAAAGGGGAAGAGGAGAGAAGAGGAGAGGATAGAAGAGGAGAGGAGAGGAGAGAAGAGGAGAAAAGAGAAAAAAAGAAAGGACAAAAGAAAAAGGAAAAGAAAAGAAAAGAAATGAAAAAAGAAAGGAAAAGAAAAGAGAAAAGAAAAAAAGAAAGAAAAGAGGAAAGAAACAGTCACTACTACTGAGGTATGAAGAGGTTCAAACCTGAGTGAGACCTAGCATTTCTGTTCTATTAATTCCAAGTAACATCAGAGGAAAGGGAAGATGTGTGAGGATACTTGAGAAAGAACAGAAAATCATGGCTTGGTTGCTAAAAGACAAGGCTAGCGAGTCAAATTCTATCTAGGTGTATGCTACAGACATCTTCTAACATTAACCTGGTAAACTGATTGACCTGGGCTGGTGAGATAGGAGTGTCTCTGAGTGTGTGTGTTTAATGGGAAGCATGAAATAGTACTGCGTATTTTGAGAAGTAGTGAGGTTTTTTTTTTTCTTTTATAAAAGTTTCAGGTAATCTTTGGAAAATTGTGTCTGGAAATTCTTTCCTTAATTTGCTATATATTCCCTTTATAAAAACTTCTTTGTTTTTTTTTTTATTAAATAGAGGTATAGGGTGAATCAATGAGGTAACAGATCTGTAATGGTTTCTTCAAGATCTTTTAATTTATTTTGAGCAGCTGGGGGGTGGGGCAGTTTCTGGGATCGGTATTTCCTTTGATTTGGAGTGTTGAAACCCTGCCTTGGGAGGGATGTGCATTTTACAGCTCTTGTCTGCAGGCGATGTGAGATAACTCATGCCTGGGAACAGGCTTGTGCAAGGGGTGCTTTGGCCTGACCCACCGCACGTGCCTACGTTGCGCTGAAGGCGGTGGGATTTCAGGAGATACCTATTGTCTTCCTGAACTGGTTTTTCTGGAGGTGGACTGAGCTCCCCACGCTTCGCATGATGTTGAACAGGAGCTTTGGAAGTTTAGCTTTGGCAATCGGACTGTACAGGTGATATCTGTGTTTTCGTCCTTTCCCCATGCACTGTTCTCTGTACCGAGAATGAAGGTGACAGCAAGGCCGTTTTTGTGGAAGTGTATGCTAAATGAAACGTTTAGAAATTTATAAACGCATAAGAAATGTAATTGGGCAGACTAATCTTTACTGCCAAAAGACAGAGATACTAAGAGTCTAATTCTAGGGGCTTTTTCAATACAGAAGCACAATTTGAAATATAAAACCTTGAAATAATATTTCTTTTCCCAAACTGTACAAATGTATGCTGCCTGTATTCCAGGGACTCATCTCTATTGGATCAGCTCAGTCTTCAGGTGTAAAACCTGAAATGTTCCGTGAGCTCTTCTTCCTGCTGTATTATGGCCTCATGGACATTAACTCTTTTTTTGACACTGTTATCCCAGAAAATCCTGACTATCACAAATATTCAGTTTTCAAAGTGCTTAACATGCTCTAGGTGACCTGTAGACATGGTATTTTGTAATACAAATATAGTCAGCTTATTCTATACAATAAGAAAGATACTTGTGCGAGCTCTCTAGTTCTCTTCCTGCTTTCTGCAGGAGAACGGAAACTTCAGGATGAGAGCAATGAACAGCAGCTCTTAGAAACTGAAGAAATCCTTGCTCCTGTTGTAGAAGTCCTCCACAGGGGTCTCTGGATCTGTCTCTTCTCCCATGAGAAGAGCAATACAGTCAAAGAATGCTGAGCACGCTGAGAAGCCGAAGTCTATTATAACTTTGAAGTGCTGTGTTGAACCTTGCTCTTCTGAAGCACTGGTCTGCCAACCGGTTCATCCAAGTTGCCTGAAAATAACTGATATATTGCAACTTCTTGTATAAAATCTGCTTCTAGACTGTCTCTGTCTCAACCCTTTTCTGTCCAGTAGCGAAGAGGCACCGCCATCAAATGCTGTGCCATTTTATAGGAATGGTGCTCAGCACCAAAACTTTCAAGGATCTTCCTTTTGGACGTTTGCTACAAAGTGCTTTGCACTCAGCTGGTAGCTGCTAGAGCTCGTTCAAGACCACTGCGTGTCAATGGTAGTGAAAATAACTGAACCCATGCTGGGTTTTTGCCTGGGTAGTAAAGAGTTGTAGGCAATTATTTTTTTTCTGGGGCTGTCACTCCCAAGGTGGATGCAATGGTTATGGGGGTTAGGGAGAGGCAGGGGAAGCAGGAGAGGCTGAGCAATAGAGCCAGGGCCATCAGTCTCGCTGGGGCAGACGGGGAATCTCCTTTTTGTTAGACTTTAGTCCTTTGCTGGGCTGGGGGGTGAACAAAAAGGTCTGTACTTTTGCAAGTGTTAATATGTAGGTAGTAATACAGAGTGGATTTAACACCGTATGAATACATACCTCAATGACTTCAGAGACATTTCACCGAGATTCACTTTCGTGTGGCACCAGGCAGGATTATCCCCGCAAGAATATCCAGCACAGTCACAGAGATGTTTAAGTGGCTTAATCTACATGCTCCTTCCAGGTTCAGCTGGTTGTAATTTTAAAATACTTTTTAAGGTCTGCTTTGCGTCTGCTGCGCCCTGAGATTTTTTGCACTGGGTGGTTCAGAGCTGTGCTTCAGGCACGGGTAAGGTGGGACAGGGACTAAATCAGCATCTGTGTGAGGCAGTGGAGCCCAGATATGTTATCAGGAGGCTGGGGAGAGGAGGAGGAGACTTTGTAATCAGATACAGGGGGAAAGGAGCAACATAGCGCTGCTACCTGCAGGGCTGGGCGATGACCTTGATGGTTGCTGTGCTTTTGCATGATAGCCTGGCATAGCTGTTAAGATGATGATCTAGGCGACTTTTAAATAGGGAGACGTGAGATTCAGTGTCACAAAGAGGGAATCTATTCTGTTATAAAGTAGTTGAAACTATGCTGGAAGGTGGCACTCCATTTGTAAGTGTAAATATTTACTAATAGGGCATAATGATAGTCTCTGCACCTCTTCCCCATCTTCTGCTCCAGTATCTCGAGCCAGCTGGCTGTGATGCAGATTGAGACACAGCGATTTCACAGCATACCTCCGAGCAAAGACAGTGCACGTTTCTTTTCATAGGTTGGGAGCACATTTCTCATAGGCATGCTTCTCTGCTTATTAGAGGTCCTTTGGCATACACATTCTGTAGCCAGCTGTATCTGAGGTTAAAAGCTTTTTGTGGAAGAAAATATAAAATGTGGTGAGTTACTACAATCCACAAAATAGCAAAATCTGGAAAAATACAGAAGATAGAGCAAATGAAATTAGTCTCACAGTACCTGGGCTTTGCCGGGAAACAAATACAGGCTTAATTAGGGTTTGCAAATTAGGATACGCACATGACTTTGGTATAAATCTCTGATCCTGCTGACTTGCAAAAGTCCTTTCAAAGTATTTGGTTGTAACTGTACATAAACAATAAGCTGGAGCGATATTTATGGAGTATCAAGAAGCCTGTAAATTTGTCAGATAACAAACTAATGTCCATAGCCTGCCCTAAATACCTAAAAATCCGGTATCTCTGCCACGAAGGTAGAGATTAGATTGCTCAGCTGTGGCTCTGTGGAAGTTAATCTTTTTATTGCTGTTCCCCATAAAATTTCAGAGAACAAAGTAGTGTTTCAGTAACATTACATTATCGTTTCGCAGGGCTGTGTGCTAACCCTTCAACAGTATTTGCAAATTGTTGTTCTTTTTGAGAGCCAAAATCAGCAGGGGCTCTGCTGACCATAATATCTCATTTTTGCCCAAGACATGTGGAAACTGCTGTCGGGCTGTGCTTGGGCCTTGTATCTGTGTTAGCAGAAAATCGACTGAGAGGCAGCTAGTTCTTAGTGGGATTTAAAATTATTTAATATTCAACCTTCTGTGAGCACTCCTATGAATTTTTACTGGTTTGTTTTCACAATTTTGGCAAGTGTGTGAAAAATATAGGGCCTATAAGTCTATCTACCTTTGCAAAACAGAAAATGAGAATGATTCATCTCCCCTGGAGAAGGTCTTCCACATTTGTTTGGCAGTACCTTGAAAAAAATAACTTTCTCCTATTTTCAAGTAGTGTGAAGCTAGGAAAAATTTTTTTCTTAACCTTTTATTGAGTATGAATGATATATTTGTTTTAATACCGGAAGCATAATTTTTTAGCCAGTCATAGAGGTTTTTGTGTTTGTTAATGACCCGATGCATCTGTAAGTGTCTCCTTCTGTTTTAATAGGTAAAGTTTGCTTTGAAGTACTGTGAAAGATTTTGTATATTCTTAGTTAAGACTCCCACATGAAGGGTATATAAACACTGATATGGTTACACAGGGGCTTGACTTCTTTTAAACAACTGATCTGTGTACCTGATGGCTTGTCGTGCTTGAAAACCATGAGCAGAAGTTACAACGCACGCACCCCTCTTCCCCCCCCCCCATTTGTTATTGCATAATGTCACGTACCACATGGAAGCCTGTAGTCAAAAGGGCCCGTATTTGCCTCTGTCGTCTTACCGAGTGGTCGCAAGCTCGCTGCGTTTCAAGCTCCGAGTTTCCCATCCCGCTGCGGGGGGGCTGTGAGATGCTGCTGTGTGCGGGAACGGCGATCCCTGCAGGAGCTGTGGGGTGGGAAGGGGCTGCGGGGGGGTCTCTGCGTGGGGACGGCCCCGTTCGGGAGCTGCCTCTGCTTCTGGGGTGCTGGAGGGTGATGGCCGTACCCCTCTGGGATAGTGGGAGCGGAGTGAGTAGATGCAGTCTTCCATCTTATGGAGAACATCAGCCTTCTCACTGACTCTAGGCTTGCTTTGATTTTTCCAAACCTTAGTGAAAAGCTTGTTAATAGCCTTTTCTAGAGTGATGGTGGACTTTGTGTTAACCAGGGGTGGATGCCAAGATTGAGTCAAATTCAGTTTGTGCCCAACCTGAACGTAAATACATCTTTTTTTCTCCTTCCACCCTTTGTATCCCTTGCTCAGGACACAAGAGATCGTGATGTACGTTAGTCCTCCATCATCTTGTTCCTCCCTCCCCTCTGAAAAGAAACCAGGGTTGGAGGGGCTCAGAGCAGGACTCTTCACAGGGGGACGTGGCAGAAGGGGGTTTGCTGACCGAAATGCTGCAGGGCTGAGCGGGACGTAAGCTCAGCGGCAGTGGTGCTCGGCAGCGTCAGCGCGTTCAGCTGATAACAACGCCTGACCGAACCTGATGTAGTCTCCTTTTCAGGAGCCAGCATCGGTTTTTCTCCTGCACCTCAGTTGACCTGATTTTGATGCTCTCGGTGATAAATGCTGGGCTCTGGGTAACCATCTCCTCCTCTTTTCTGTTACAGAGCTCCAATATGGGAGGCAAACTGAGCAAGAAGAAGAAGGGGTACAGTGTCAATGATGAAAAAGCTAAAGACAAAGACAAGAAGGCTGAAGGAGCAGCAACTGAGGAAGAGGAGACTCCAAAGGAGGCTGAGGATGCTCAGCAAACCACAGAGACCACAGAAGTGAAGGAGAACAACAAGGAGGAGAAGGGCGAAAAGGATACTCAGGTCGCTGCCAATAAGACGGAAGAAAAAGAAGGGGAGAAGGAGAAAACAGTGACCCAGGAAGAAACCCAGAAACCAGAACCAGAGAAGTCGGAGGCTGTTGTCGATGGGAAAGTAGAGCCACAGAAGACCAACGAACAGGCAACCAAGCAAGAGGAGCCGACTGCAGCCTCTGCTCCCGCTGCCAGTAGCGAAGCACCCAAAACTTCTGAGCCTAGCAACGATGCAAAAGCTTCCCAGCCTTCAGAAGCCACAGCTCCCAGTAAAGCAGATGACAAGAGCAAAGAGGAAGGGGAAGCCAAAAAGACTGAGGCTCCCGCAACGCCCGCAGCCCAAGAAACTAAAAGTGAAGTGGCCCCAGCTTCAGACTCAAAACCTAGCAGCAGCGAGGCTGCGCCTTCTTCCAAGGAGACCGCGGCAACAGCAGCACCTAGTTCCACTGCTAAGGCCTCGGACCCTGCAGCCCCACCAGAGGAAGCGAAACCTTCTGAAGTTCCAGCGACTAATTCGGATCAAACCATAGCAGTGCAAGATTAAATTGGACAGCCTGTTGAAACAACCACTTAAAACAACCTGTGTCTTTTTTTTATTTTTTCAGCTATACTAACTCGTTTCAGATCTGAAATAACAAATGTGTCTTGCCCAGAAAGAAAAGGTGAAAAAAAAAAAAGGAAAAAATGAAAAGGATGTCCCATCAAGTTGGGAGGGAGGGAGGGGGGAGAATCCAAATAGTATTTTTGTGGGGAAATATCTAATATACTTTCTGCCAACTTGACACAAGTCCTGGATTTAAAAAAAAAAAGTAAAATAAATGGATGTCTGAAAGTACAGCACATCTTTTGTATCTGAACTGCTGTAAATGCACTCCACCAATGTATCAAAATCTTCTTTTTGTTCTGTAATGGGGTTTGGGAGTGATGCGTTTGATTCTGCCCACTAGGTTTGTGCCAAGGCAATCAGATCTTTATGAAAGCAGTATTTTCTGTGGTTTTTTTATTTACAGCCTTTCTTATTTTGATATTTTTTTTATGCAGTGGATGAATGCCAACTTTCAGACAAAACCCACTTAGCTGTCCACATATTTCTCAATGCCAATCCTCCAATTCTTCCTCTCCAAATATTTTTTGGGAGTAAAAAGCATTCTCATCCTACTTAGCCTACCTAGATTTCTCATGACGAGTTAATGCATGTCCGTGGTTGGGTGCACCTGTAGTTCTGTTTATTGGTCAGTGGAAATGAAAAAGTCTGCGTTCATTGCAGTTCCAGTTTCTCTTCCATTCTGTGTCACAGACACCAACACACACTCATTGGAAAACAAATGAAAAAACAAAATGTACAATGGATGCATTGAAATTATATGTAATTGTATAAATGGTGCAACAGTAATAAAAGTTAAATAATTTAAAAAATACAAAAGTGTAAAGACTGATTAAATCTTCACTTTTTACCCCTTGGCAAATAGGCGAAGGAGAAGAAGTGTTACATCTGGGGCTGTTAACTCTCCTATTTATAGCGAAGTAGAGGCAAAGAAAGAACCGTCAACCTCATGATCCTAGAAACAGGTTGCCGTAAACTCCTACTTCAGCAGCCACAAGCATTCACAGGTGAGGTTGGAAGAAGTGGCAAATGAACAGCATATCTCATACATGTTTTATCCCAGGCAAAGTAGAAATGGCTTTTGCCTGCCTTAACATGTGAAAAAAATGCTCTCTTGCTGTTTTAAAGAGCCAGAGGCATGCTGACTGGGTTTTAACTGGGAGTAAGACCGTGGATTCGATAAACTGATCTTTTAAAATGAGGCAATTCAATTTAATCCTAGTCCTCTTAAAATATTCCCAGTGCTGATCTGCTCTGTCCTTTTCCCCATTGCTGTTGTGCAGGAGATGAACTGCAACTGCCACAAAGGGCCAATTCTGTGTATTTTTTCAAATATGGGTACCCTTGTGTAGCTGAGCAGAGTTTAGACTAGCATAAACAACATTTTTCAATAGTTTTGCCTGTTTGCCCCATTTTTATTCAGCAGAACTGCTGAATAATTGCAGTTTCTGCTGAGTGGTGTCCTTGCTGGATACAGACAACTAGTTCAGTGCAGAGCCCAGGATTCACAAAACTGGTTAAAGAAGCATATTTGGTCTGCCCATTAATAAGCTCTTAGGCTGAGCAGAAATTCTGAGAGAAGTGGGCAATGGTAAATAGAAACACCGCTTGTACACATACCAAAGGGACGAGTGGACTTGTATTCAGTAAATAAGGGAAATGGTGTTTTAAAATGATACAAATTATTTCACATACTCTCTCTTCATGCAGTGAGGATGATTCACTCTACAGACTTCCATAATTCTTATCTTTTATTCAGAAGTACAAGGTTCCTATACCATGCTGGGGATACTGATGTGCAGTTGTGCACCCGTGGAAAGCTTACTGGAACAGGCAGGAGTAGTTCTGTCGGGTTTAGATCAGGTCGTTCACTTACATGAATCTTGCACCACCATCAAGCTTTTGCATCCTTAATGCGAAGGAGCCAATTTCAGGCATAACATGTCAAAATAAAGTGGATTCTTTTGCACAGAGAAAGGTCATCTGAGTACTCTGGCTTAAAAAGAAGGCAGGCTTTTTTAGATTAAATAGCTGGAGCACTGCAAGGGGCCAGGCAGATAACACATTTGCAGTAGTTTACCAAGCTTTGTGCACATAAAGCTGTCACAATCTACAGCATCTTTGTGTGGCCAAGTTTGCGGCTTTCCTGCAATCTGCAAGAGCCTTCTGCCATCGTTTCGCAGTGTAGATGTGTCCTGGAAAGGGAGAAATTCCGTCCACAACTCCCCCGTGGGGACGAGTCCAGGACTGAGAGGAGGAGAGCAGGGATCCTGCAGTACTTTGTGGTGCCGTCGTACTGGACCGGCCCGAAGCTGATGGGACTAAATCTGTGCTCTGCCTTTGGGCTGGAAGTGGCTGCCATTGGACAACAGGTATGTAACTTGTTTGCTGGGAGGGTATGTGAATGTGCCTACTAACAATATCACACCTTGGCTGGTATCACACCCATTCACTTTCAATATAATGTTCAAAATCTCCCTTAATCTCCTTTACTAAAATAGTTTGACAACCAACACATGCCTTGTCTTCCCCTGAGCTTTCCTCAGTTGGCATACTTAAAGCTGGTGAGAAGATCTCGAATGCAGTTTTACTTTAATTCTTTGAGGCAATTAAAAATACCACAGCTGTATCATTTCAGCTCCACAGCTCCACAGCTGTATCCAAACCCAGCAGCTTCTGTGGCAGTTGACTGCAAACTCTTAACACACATGCTGCAGTTCTCACAGCCTGCTTGCTGACGGTAGTTTCTTCCTGAGAGTGTCGATGGTGCAAGGGAATGTTGTGCCCCACGTGGCTGGATATCACTAGATATGGGCAAAGAAATAGGCAGTTGTGTTTGGGAAGCTGAGAGGCAGTGTAGCCAAAGATGGATGCACTTGAATAAGTTCTCAAATATTCTCAAAAAATAAAAAGGAAAGTTGCCATATAATGTTTTAAATTCTTTTATTAATAGAGGGGGTGGCAAAATTAGCCGCGTCATAGTAGTTAAAATGCTTAGTTTGTAACTGGTAGTGCCAAGGCATTCTGGCTTAGGCCATTGCTGGACAGTACTGCTATTCTATACCTACATATGCAAGGAAAGGAATCATCTCTGTTCAAAGAGCTTATGAACTAAGCGTATATGGTTAAGAGAAATGTGAAGCATGTTGCTTGCCTGAAGTGGCATGAGAAGAGGTTAGAGCCTACAGCCCTGCTTTTCTTCACCTCAGTCCAGTACCTCATCTCCAAGATCCTCTTTTTCTGAGTTATAATCACTCTTTAATAACAGTAAAAGTATGCTAAGGGTACAGAGCTAACAGGCATGTTAATGCTTTGAGCGTAAGCACATTGCAGATAACCTCAAAGGACCCAGCCCTTTTGTGAAAGCGTGCCAAAGGAATAGAGAAATTCAACCCTGGGAAAGAACCTTTGCTATTGTTTAGAGCCCCTACAGAGAGATGTTTGCAAGGTCTCCCTTGTTTTGCCTTGGAGATTGTCAAGAATCTGCTGCTCTCCCTTCGACAACAGGAAGGTCAGTGCCATCGGCTTTGCTCACACTTTGCTCGCACTTTCACAGCAAGGAGAAATGCAGCTGCTGTTAAAAGTAATGCAGCTGCTGTTAAAAGTATGGCAACTTAACCTGTCTTTTTTTTTTTTTTCTTTTTTTTTAACCATACCTGAAATATGCCTCGTGGTATTTTTCTAATGACATTTTGAGATGAAAAACCAACTAATGTTAAAATATTCATAATGAAATAGCTTCCTAGGAGCAATGCCAACCACTTGCCCTGTAGCTGGTTTCTGTACACTTATGTGTCTGTACAGGATAGACACTTCCATGAAGAAACAGTAAAATAAAACATTATAGGATGTGTTGGTGTCTTATGTGACAGCACTTCTAGGCATGTGACTGTGTGACTGCCAGTACCTAAACAGTCAATGACTCCCAAATTTCTGCTGGCAATTCCTTTGTCCCAGCACTTAATTAGAAGGTCTATCCCTTCTCTGTCTCACCTAACAATTGCCTTCCCTGGATCAGCTTGAACCCCAGCTTGGTTCTACTGCACTGAACTGAGCCTGAAGCAGTGGGTGAATCAAGCCCTCGGTCTTGCTTGAGGAGCTTCTTCTCACTAGATTGCATTTCTGTGACTTTATCCTTATTTAGCCAAACTGGGGAGTGTGGCAAGAAATATCTCAGATTTGCTGCCAGCGCTGCAGAAGGCATTTTCTCACAGTACATTTCCTCAGCACATCTACTGCTGTACTTTCATTGCTGTCTCCTCGCACTAAATTCATAGTCTTTAAGGCCCCTTTTAAAAGATTTTTAAGATGCTAATCACTTGGTTTGCTTTTTTTTTGGTGGTGGTGGGGCGTGTGTCAAATATTTTTTTCTGCACCAAAATCTCCATATTTATCCTGAGTCTGATTTGGTTGACTTTCTGCCTTTAATTTACTTTTTTTTTACATCCTGTTTTATATTTAACCTTCCTACCATATTTCATGCAATATGAATGCATATCAGCTGTTAAGAAGTCAGATTTGGAAACCGTGGCCCGCCAGTCATGGGAAAAACACGGCACAAGGAAGAGCAGTGTACATGTGTTTTCCTTCACTGCTGTGAAACAGTCTTCTCCGGGCCTGGCAGAGCTTGCTGCATTTATCATGGTGGGGTCAGGATCTGGCCACAGGGTCAGGTAAGCAGCAGGAGGTATTTTTAGTTTTGTTTTGGGTTGGTTTTTTTTTTGTTGCGGGGAGAGAAGGAAGGAGTGGATATTTCAAAATATGGCCACAAGAGTTGGGACACAGGGCATATGACACAATCTTTTTGTTTCCTGGAGACAACACTGTTGTATGTTAAGGCTGCCATGGGGTTACCAAGTCTCTCCAACTTGTCAGGATACTTGTCTCTCTTTTAGCATATTTGCTTGTGTAGGCAATAAATATTAATTCCAGCTCTTACTCTCATGGCTGTTTAAATGTATTGCTTCTATCTTTAGCTTGTCTTCCCTCCACAACATAAGTCTTGCATCTCTGAAAGCCTCCCATAGCGTCAGGAGGCTGACTGAGCTTCTTGATGGCTTGGCTTGATCAAGATGACTTTTTTTGAGATTGTTCAGTCAAGTGAGGTGCAGATTTGATTGAGTTACAACTTTGTTTCACTTACTAAGCAAAAGTTCAAAGGCTTTACATGATGTTCCTGATGACGGTAAGGTGAAATCTTCCTACAAGCCCTACCAGTCTGTTATTTGGAACGTCATCATGTTGCTGCAAAATGAGTAACTTGCTAAACATCACTGCTGGTTCAGCTGGCCACTACTTTTAGATTATTTGGTGAAGTTCAACATTCAGTCTCACTTGAGAACTAAACAACTCGTACTGGGCTCAATACGAGGACAGAATAGAGCTGTTCACATTAGGAGGAAGAAAGGTAAGAGAATTCAATTCTTTTTCCTCCATTCAGTACCACCCAGTTCAGACAACCAGTGTGAAACAGGAGTCTGTCCCTAGATGGTCTTTTCACTTTGGGAACGGGGCAAAGCTCATAGCAGCCAGACTGTAAGTCATACTAGCCAAAGAGTGGTCTTTAAAACTTAACAGTTAGTACTTTAAACCTTAAACCTGAATAGTAGGTGTTTTAATCACAGGCTACACAGCCCCCCTGAGAAGCTGGGCTACTAGAGATACCCAGTGTGGCAGGAAGCCAGCAGCTGAGCTTCTGTTCAATTTATTCCAGTGGTTCTCATTTTTAGCACTCCTTTTCCCCTATCCCTCTTTTATTGGCTTTCTACCAGTTTTAAGTTTATTATATGTTAATGAGAATAGTATGCTGTAATGACAGACCATACTGGTGCTCCATTAATAGCATTTTTCTGGCTTTTAATGTTTTTTTTGGTAGAGTTCTGGCATTACTTGCAGGATTCTGGACTGGGTCCGTAAAAACTTATGTGTTTACCGAGTAGAATATGAATTGATCTGGTGGAAAGGAGAAGCTGAAAAAATAATTATACCATTGGACATGGGCACAAGCCTAAAAGAGCAAACTTTTTATTCTGCAATGGTCTGGGATTCTGAAATGGCTCACTGTAAGCTAAAAGACCCTATGGAGATTTCAAAAGATATCACATGTCAGTATGCTGAATACATTGTTGGTTTAAGCTCTGCTGCTCTGTCCAATTATCTGAACTTTGTCAGCTGCACTTCATTTTTTTATTTTTAAATAAAAGACAGCATTCCAAAGCTGGCATTTTTGTTTCAAGAGGCGAACAACAGTAGCTCATAATGAGTACGTTGCAAAGGAAAATTTCAATCCCATTAAACCTTGAATAACCTTTCCCAGTAGAAGAAGCTCTAACATTACTTAGGAATCTTTTCCAACATTGTATTTAAAAGGAAAAGTTTCCTGATAGCCAGTTTTTCAAGGACATATTCATAAAAGCATACTTTAATAGCATAACTGTTGATGATAAGCTAAATGGACAATCTTACAGAGTCTGGCCGCACATTGCAGGCTAAGGAAAGAAAACCTGGAACATGGGAGGCCAGTTCATCAGCTAGCAAAATTATTGATTCAGGTCCACTGAACTGTATGAAAATTGTTTTATTTGCAGTTATTCCATATAGATCTGAAAAAAAATTATTAGCAATAGAATGCCACGTTGTAGTAGGTAGTGTTGAATGATTGGATATGAGAGAATTAAACTGTTGACCTTAGTGGTAACCTAATAACAGACAGATCTGAGTTTGCATTGAAGCAGTGTATGAGTACTAATTAGGAGCGTAATGTAAGTTCTGAAATAGTAAATTTAAAGGATTTATTCAAGACTTTAGGTAAACAATTTTTATGAATGTTTCACAGTGTTTCTGTGGGACAAGGGGGACAACATAAGGATCAGCGTATTTCTACATACACATGTAAAAATGGAGAAGAAAAATTAATGATAGAAGGGAGGAGTGGTGTATACTTTCTAATAAGTGTTAAATTTAACTGGTGCATCATGCTGCACTTAAATATCTTGGGCCTGAATTTTGCCTTGTACCATATTTTGGTGTTCTAGCTTAGCTGTATCACACACATGTTGGACCAGACTTTTGGATGAGATTTGAATAGCAGCTCTGTTTTCACGGCACTGCCACTATTTTTGTAGCCATACCTGACCTAATTTTATACCAATTTTTCTAGTTTGATCCGCCAGGACCAACATGGCTGCGTTAGTGGGGATCTGAATAGGTGATGATCCAAACTCAGATAAGTCTTTACCATCCAGAGGGAGCTCTGTGTTGCATCTGAGCTTGTTACCTCTGGCTTTGATGTGTCCATACCAACGGCAGGGACTGGGAAAAGCTGTCAGTAGGTTTTAATGTGCGCTGGGTGTCCCACGTCTCACTGACACCCTCTCTTCCCTGTGCGCAAAAAGTGTGGGCAGCTGATAAATTCTAGCATGCTGAGCTGGAGAGTGCTTCTGTGCGTCTCAAATGAAGGGCTGAAAATTTGAAACAAAGCTGTACAGTTCCTTGGTCAGGATAAGCAGGGAATGGAAAAGAAGAGTTTGAAAGTATGATAGCTGGCATAAAAATGATCTTTAACTTCATGGTAGAATTAAGGTGACAAAGACACAGGCTGTGTCCCAAGAAAAGCAGCACCTTACAGTTGGGATGACGTACAGTATTGCAGAGGAGGAAGCTGAGTAGGAAAATGTAGCTGCCATGAGAACAAATATTGCTTTTAGGCAAAACCAAAACTTGTGATGATTAGAGGGACATCTAGTTTGGCAGAAAGACATGTCCACTGTTGCAGTCATTTTTTAGAGATGGGATCATATTTGAAACCTATTTAAAGAGATTTTTTTTTTTGTGTGATGCTTATGCTTCTGACACTTAATTTAGATTACAAATACAAGAAAATACATTTTGGTATACTGAATGACATTTTGCAACAGCATAAGCAAAGCCTTTCTACAGCAGGATATAAGAGTCTAAAAAGAAATGAACCATGGTGTTGGTGAAGTACAAGTTCCTAGCTAGTGCCCCGAATACATGCAATGATGTTTCTAATGAAAATGAGAGGATGAGGTGGAAGCTGTGGGCACAGTTTTACACAGTGATCAGAGCTCATTTTCAGTGACTGAAAAGTCCTGGTTTAGTGATGGTATCATGAGATACTGTCACATCCAATGATGCTATCAATCAGACCCAACTGCAATCAATTCTAGTCATAATGCTTAGCATATTTATGACTTTTTTGAAGGAGCAACTTTTATGCAAATGGCTGTTTCCATTGATTTTATAACCTTGCTGTCCAGTTTGAAAATCCCAGAATTAGTTTGATAGTATTGAAAGTAAGAATCAGTCTCTGTGTTGCAAGTCAGTGACAGAGTAGGTGTAGGTAGAGAAGATGACTAAAAAACACATTACAAGGTCAAAGAAGCTTTTGGGAAGGAGTCAGTCACAGGGGGAATGTCGGGAGAAGATTGCAGTCAGTGTGCAAGGCCAAGATAAATGATTTTCAGAGCAGCACTTCAAATGGGTATGAAGACAAGACACAAGCTGAGAGTCTGGACTAGATAGAATGGTTTGCAGGCTAGAGACGTTATGCAAAAAGAAAGTAGAGGGATTTTGCCTGCATGTGAAGGCACAAAGTCACACACTGCTGTTCTTTTCCCTTTCAGTCCAGCTCTCCTACATTGATATTTACTTCCTCCTGCAGGCTTAACCTTTCCCTCAAGGATTTCTTTCTTGTCCCCAAGGTATGCTTTAGTCAACCCACAAGACTTTCCTAAAATGACCAAAGTGCCCATTTAAAAGGAATGTGACACATACCACATGTCTTCCAGAGAGCTCCTGTGCTTCTGGAGAGGCTTCATGTACAGCCTTGTCCCTCACAGCATCTTGTCTGAAAGAAAGACGTACCAGCTCACCTCGTATCTGGAACCATGGCGTGCCTTACCCTGTCACCACATAGATTTTCTCCACTGTTTTATCACTCTGCAGCCCCACCGGGGCTGGCTGCGGTGGGCTGCAGGGGGCTGCTCCTCCTTCTGCCCGGGACGTACCTGCACCTTTTGCTGAAGAGATTGGCTTGGAGGCCAATAAATCACCTGGGGAGGCCGCGGAACTACCTCGGGGCAGCTTAAGGATGGGGAGGGGAACGATTTGTCGGGAATTACGTGGGTATGGTTGCATGTCCCTTAGGGCAGGGGAATGGGAAGCCCTAAAAGACTTTGATAGTCAAAGTCTTTCAAGTTTTCTATGGTTCTGTGATAACCAAAGATTGTCCCAGTGAGAACTGTTTTTCTTCACCTGAATAAGAGCTAGACTATATTTGCTTTCAAGGAATAATAAATCACTCTGCATTGCCTTCAGCAGGACTAAGGGCAGTACAAGGTACTGTTCAGTCTTAAATAAATCCCTCAGTGCTGTACTTCAATAGCTGCAGACTGTTACTCTGGGATACTGAGTATCGCCTTTTTAAATGGATTTTTGAAGTGTTGTCTGAGTGCCCGGATTGAAATGTTTCTCAATTTTAGTTTACTTTTCCCCCCCCTTTCTTACATGATTTCATTCCAGCCATTCTTTTGTCCACCAGGCCATCAATAGGCAAAACTGTTTACTTTTTCCTGTGTACATCAATCAAACCACAAATGAGAAATAATAGCATGTGTTTTGGTCACAACCTTCCCTTGGATATATTTTTGCAGCACTTCAGTTCATGTCTCAGCCTGCTATAGGCAAGGACCATGTTGCTATTTCAACTGGGCAAAATCATCAGTTGTTATAAATTGACTTGGGGATATGCAGATATCCAGCAGTGGTGAGAACTTTCTAATCTTTGTGTGCTTTATTTAACAGTGCAATTCACAATGGATCTCTGATGAAAAGTGCTAGTAACCCTGCGAGCTCTTAGAGTGCTGCCTGTGCAAAACTGGGTGAGGCTTTCTTTTAAGAAGTACTTCTGCTGATTTGGCAGAATTGGACCAGCAAATTGTAGTGATGAACTGGATTAAAATGACCTGGAAAATCCCTGCCTCATGTACAGTGCTGACTGCTGAGCAATCATTGCTGTTCTGTGCTTTTCCCTTTGTGCTGGCCTGTGCATAGATATACTAGTAGTGAGTTAATTCAGAGCTGGGATAGGCATAGGGGAAACCACAAAATTTTAAACTCCCCCTTTTTTTTATCCTGAAGAGAAAATGATATTCTAAGCTTTTCATTTTTTGTTGTTGGCAGGGAGCAATGAGATTAGAAACTGAAGCTAGGTCAGACTTTCTTGAGTCCTTGTGCTTCTCCACTCAGCCGCGTTTGGGCACTAGGAGCGGCTCAGAAATGACTCAGCCATATGCGTAAGAGTAATTAGATCCATTTGAAACTCAGGAACTAACAATTTTGAGGATTCTTTCAAACTCTTTCCAGTTGAAAACTCCACGGGTTCGTCTCCCTCTGTACTCTGTCTTGACTCCTGGCATCTATTAACACCTAAACCTCAGAGTAAATTATCTGCAAAAACTGCTGGGTTTTATAACAAAAGTATTGGAAACCACCACAGTTTCCATGCTTCCCCCACACATCCCATCTTAGTTTGGCCAAATTAATCCAAATTTCAGTGAACTTAAGGACCACGTACAGCTTCTCATGACTTTGGCCAGGATAATTATGCAGTTAAAATAATCATTAAAGCTATTAAAATGAAGGAAAAAAGAAAATGAAAATTTGTTCAACTGGAACAACTGCAAGTAGGCAAGATGCTTGAGCATCTTTTCCATAATAAAAGCTGGAACTGCTGAGTAATCAGCTATGCCCTTCCACAAAATCTGGACTGTTTATTCATGGGTGGTTCCCAAAGATTCAGCTCACCTGGTATCGGAAAGCAATGGATGTTTTACCCTGTTACCACATAGATTTTCTCTGCTGTTTTATCACTCTGCAGATACAGGCGGGTGTGTAGCATTTTAGTACTTGCCTGTCTCTATTTATAATACTCCCCTAAAGTCCCTAATCTTTATTGAACAGCTTTATCTTTTTCAAATAAGAAACATAGTTTCTTACAGAGTGTGCAATTGGACCCGTCATAAGAAGTTACTGAATAACTAAGGGGAGAGCTGCGTTCCTTGAGCCGTTGTATCAGACCCATTGCGTATAGGTGGTACAGTGGGCCCAGTCATTTTACATAGTGCGTGCAACTGGAATCCAGTGGTGCCACATGGTAAAACATACCACTCCTGCTATGGCTTATAACCCAGACAATCACAGATATCCCTATTCTGTTATGACTTTATGTTTAATGAGATATTTTTCCACCTTGGGATAAAGACAAAACAATTTTAAAAAACTTGCTCCCTGGATTTACTTAGTTTTAAGGCTGTTGCCTAAGAGGATAATCAGAACAGCTCCCAAGAGTTGCTGGAGTCTTGAGGGCAGGGAGTGGAAAGTTAGGAAGAAAAAATATTTTTATTTTTTATTAATTTCTTATTATGCAACATTTGGCAGTTTCTTTGCTAACATATATTCTTCTTAGGAGATCAGTTTTATTTTTTAAGTTTTTAGAGCCTGAAGCTTTCTGTAGATGTTCTTAAATGCATGAACTACTCTTAATGAAGGGAAAAATAACATAGAAGGTTAAAAAAATGCCTTCAATCTAAAACAAAGCTTCAACTTGGTCTGAAATGGTCGCACCTAGTTCAGGCTTCAAGTGCATAAGCAGTAATGCAGCAGGTAAAGAAACAGTGTGCATTACAGAGTGACAGCCTAATTCACTTTGGTTTTGGAAAGCCAAACTGAAAACAACACAGCCTTGTCCCAGTCAAGATATCTATGCTGTTCATTATTAACTGCTGTTCTGAAATCAGGCATGTGCTAGTTACCCATGTAGCCCACTCTTTCCCCCACTTTCCCTGTCCGTGAGAGTCAAGGGGAGTTCTTGGTTTGCAGCCGAGCATCGTAGTCTGGCCAGGCAGTGTCATCGGAGGGAGAAAAAATGTGACGTGCTTGCTCTGGCATAACCATTAGTATAGCTTGCTGATAAAACAGGGAGAGAAATGTTGCTGGTGAGATGCTAAGCTTAAAAGCTTATGTTTTCATGTATTTGTTATAATACCAACTCTATTAAATTATCTGAAAGTATAAGGATTTATTAAACTTCTGTGTACAATGCTGTTCCAACTGGGTATTTTGGTAAGCTGCCTTTATGTAGATATCTGTACAACGTAAGCTAATGCTCTGCTAAGAAGGAAAATGTTTGGGATTATCCTGGAATGATGAAGAGGCGTTGTGTGAAATACGGTAGTATAAATTACTGTCTATTGGTTTAATTAGTCTACGGGGGGTCTATGTTGCCAGATAAGCACCTGGGAAACAGCCAGTGAGGGGATTTAAAGGCACCCGCTAAACTTAAGAGACCAGGGAAGCACGAAGGGTGGAAGCTCTCTCTGCCTTCTCCTATTCATTTTCTCTCTCCACTTGTAGACTCAGCAGTTTTTGGCACTTCTCCCTTCTGTAATATTTCTATGATCCCCTGCTGGTGGACACCGCTGACATAGGGTAAGGACAGAGTCTGTGCTGTGCACCTTTGCTTTGCTCTGTAGCTCTCCTGACCAGCAGTTCTTTTTAAGAAACTATCAAGTGTACTCTAAAAATATTATCTACATTTTTCCTCTTACTCACCAGCCTCCCACTTTTCCCCCTTCTCCAGTAACGATCTGAGAGAGAGATGTCTCTGGGTTTTTCTTTGTTTGTTTTTAAGGTTTTCTTCTTTCTCTCTCTTTTTTCTTTCTTCTTCAAAATCTCGATGGAAAGAACATGACCGCTTTCCCTTTGGGGAACAAAGATCCCAATCAATCTGTTATTTTTCTCATGGAGTAAAAGAAGTCACTGAACTTACATGCTCCAATAACCTCTCTACTTTGTCTGTGTTTATCCTAGCAAGTACTGCTTCACATGGTAAAAAAAAAAAAAAAAAGAATATATATCCTAGTCCTGTTCTGAATGAAATTGTGGGAAGTTTTGCTCTGACGGGTAATGATTGAAGAACAAGGTCCTTGCAAAACAAGGATCAGGTTGTGCACCACACTGAAGGAACTAATTACATCGCCACTGATTTTAATGTGGGGGAAGACAAATTCAAAGTAGTATCAACAGATGAGTTTCAAATTATCATTTTCTCAGATTTTCTCTTTGACTCAGAAGAGCCACTGCTATGAACAAACAGGCAGGCGGAGATGGATGAGGAAGAAGTACAGTGACTACCCAAGCACAGAAATAGAGTCTTAAATTCCCATGAAGAAAGTTCAGTCCCCTCATCTTTCACATAGAGCTCACTGTGTAAATATAACCTTTCTTTTTTATTGCTACCTTTCTCTCTTTCTCACTTTCTTTTCTATTTTCTTTCTGCCACTAGGCTTTATATAATATTCCAGGTGTGGAAAACATTTCATAACTCAGCTGTGACTCAAAATAAACACAGTCCTCCACATCTGCATTTGTAAACATGGGGGAAGGCTTCTCATACGAATAACTGATAAGAAATGTTTGAGTCCTTCCCTTGTGAGGGTGGTGGGGTAAGAACAGGGTGCACTCTGGAGAGCCAAGATATTTCAGGGGAAGCAGTGTTTGGATGCCAGGCTCCGTACCAAACCAGGACTGCCCTAGCAGCTCATATTGGCTGCCCCAGGCACGGATCCAGCAAGGGCAATGCCCTTGTCCCCAGGCACTTGACATTTTGGTGTAGCCTTGGGCAGCTATGGGCAGTGGCTTCAGTGGTGCCTTGCTTCTCCCTCAATCATAGGATCATTGAGGTTGGAAAAGACCTTCAAGATCATTGAGTCCAAATGGCTTCTAGAGATGGGGGCAAGAGGCCCCTTAGTCCCTGTGGTCAATCTGTGCCTGGATCTGAAAGACATGCCATGCCCTGTGTACTCTGATGGCCTAGTAACTGCAAAATCTCCAAGTGTTAAATTTAAACTGTCATTAAATTTTGTCCTGATCCCTCTAGCAGCTATATCCTATGACTCAAACTGTTTGAGAAGCTCAGAGTTCCTCCTACACCTTCTTGGGTGCCAGCTCCCCATCTCCACCATCTAAACATCAAGCACCCTCCTAAGAGCTTCAATGAGAAGACAGCAAGAAAGTAAAGAGGCTTTTTGAAAATTCAGGAACCACAAAAAATAAATGGAATACATTATCTTAATAAAACAGAGGCTTCTTTTTATTCAGTTCCTATTATTCAATTTCATATTCAACTGAACACCTCTCCAGCTGCATTGAACCAGTATAGCTTCAGTGGTCTTAAAACTTCTTAAGATTTGACTCTCGATTTTTATATGTAATGAAGCTGCCACAAAATTAACACAATGCCCAGAAACCAGAGCCCTTCTCTGCAGAATTTAGCTTAGCTTGTCACATTGCATACAAAGTCCATTTATTTAACTGCAAGTTTATTTAAGGAGGAATTTAGTAGTGTTTCTAAGTTGTTTCAAACAGGCAAGCCAAAGTGAAAGTGCCACGTGTACTTGTACTTACTAATAAACAAATGGTCATAGTATAAATCGTCAAGTCTGAGGTGAACTATGATTAGCTGTGAGCTCCCATTTAAGATGCATATCTGATGCACTGTAACTTGGAAGATTCATTTATGCAAGTTGAGTGAGTACTGTGTTCTGATACTGGTTGTATACATAAATGTAGAAGTATTTGGAATGAAGGAGGATGTTGAAAAGTGGATTTCCATGTTTGCTAGTAAAAGGCTGGAGGGAGAAGTAAGTATAAAAAACTATATCATCTGGAAGTATTCTAGAAGATGTCAACAGAAAAACGGAATTTTTCTTCTATGGAAAATTAAACATTTAGAAATTTGATTTTAATCTGAACTGAAAATTTTCTATTTTAAAATTTCCAAATGAACCCAAATTTATGAAAGTTGTAATTCTGAAAAAGAAAAACATTTTGTTAACTATCTAAACCATTGGAATATTGTAAATACGTATGACAGTGTGTGTTTGTATTCTGTGTTTATACATGTATATAGTATTTGCAATGAATGTATGTCCTGAATATTTGTATAAATATACTAACGTAACCTCAAAATTATAAAGCTGCAATGACATTTATCAGCCCTGAAGTTATATATTAGACCTGAAACTATTTGGTTTTATGTATCTCATAGGAGGAAATGAATGGTTTTGAAATGCTTCAGTTTTGACAAGAGTGCATTTAAAGCTGTGCTGAAAAACTCTTCTGGTCTTTCAGGAAGGCCTTAAAAATTTTTTATTTCTCTGTTGAGAGGAGACAGTGTAAAAAAACTAAAGAACACATGTCAGAGCAAGAACTGAAGTTTGGCAGGAGAAGTGCTGAACTTCACACACTCAATACCTCCCAGGAATCGGCTGGGAGCCCACTGAAGTCAATGGGAATTTTTGACTGGCTTCAATGTGCATTGGCTCAGACCCAAAAGGGCTCTATTCAGCAAAATACATAGGTGGATTTTACTTCAAGCACGAGCTTAATGAGACTTTAGCAGGTACTTAAAAGTCATGCACACTTGCATTTTTTGGAATGCATACTCAAATTTTTTGAATTCACTGAGATCTCTACCGTGTGAATTGTTGCAGTGTAATAATAAGAAAAATGTTGAAGCAGTGGTCTTTAGTTGTCTAAATACATAAAGAAATGAAAGTTCAAGAGGAGATGCTGGGCGATGCTCTCTCAAAGGAACCACAAAAAAGACAACTATTTCAGAATGGGAAGTGAGAAAAAGCAGACGTTATAACCAGGGGATTTTCCAAGTTTTAAATACTAGGCCAAATTTACACTGTGGTAGGACTGAAAGATCAAAGCCAAAGGTGGTATAAATTGGCATATCAGTCACTCAGATTAAAGATTTGGTTCATAGTGTCCCTGCCCTGGAAGGGAAAAGAAATGTGAAACAGCATTTAATAAAAATTTTTGTCTCTGGATTCTAGTCACTCCCGTGCCAGGGCCCACTCGACCTACAGAAGAGCTATTTGTAAGTGAGAAATAGATTATAATTTTTTTATTTTAAAAATAGGAGTAGAAGAACTGCATAAACACCTTTAGAACTCAAAATGCAGCTTAAAATGCTGCCCTACTGATTTCATCATCCAGGATCTATTGAAATAAGATTGAAATTTTCAAAAAGAACATTTCCTTTTTTACATCAAAGAGAAGATATTCTTGGGGAGCAGGGGGAGAAGAGGAGAAGAGTAGATATGAAGTTGGTAATAGGTCAAGATGGGTTAGAATCTAAATCCCAAATCTGGATCTAGACAGGCTTCAGAATTCAAACCTCAAATCTGAGGTCTGAAGACACAGCAGTTGAGTAAGTTTGGATTTACATTTGGCACTAGAAGTGATATTCTGAAAGGATATTTTTCATTAGCTTTTAGCAAGGGTGATCCTTTCATGTCTCTCAATAAACTGGGACCCTTAAGTTGATATATTGTACTTCTGTTTTTAATTTAGCCATTTTACAGTGATTCAGTTATGTGGACCTGACTTACCGTTCTGATGCAGACACATCTGACATGCAGTGAACACAACTACAAATACACGCTGAGTTCTTTCTCTAACCACATTAGACAGTCCTGTAAGTGTAGTCACCATCTTAGCATCCTGCTTATCCAGTAACCAAAACACTTGTGCAATTTTATCGCAGCACTCAAAAGGAATCGCTGGCCACCCCTCGGTGATGCTTCCGTCAGACGCGTTGTCATTTTCTGGAATGACGGCCCAGCAGCGTGAAACCTGAGAAACGCTAACCCCCTAAGAAGGGGAATGGGAAAGTGCAGCCCTGGCGGACCCACGTCCTGAGGTCAGGTGACTCATGTAAAAGCAATCCAGGCCGGTCATGAGACAAAGTTTTTTGTAGCCACATCAGCTTTCCAGCATTTGCTGCATCTCCCAAGTCTGGCTCGTGCTCATTGTGTTATTCATCAGGTTTATTAAGGCATTGTTCTGCGTTTTAAATTACAGCCCTCAGTGATCGTGTTCATACAGATCTCCCAGTGGCAGCAGCAGAGAAGTCTTCGGCGCAGAAATGAGCACGTACGGTGGCTGCTCTCTGCAGGATACTGCTCACTTAAACCAACTCTATTTTAAGATTAAAACTTTCTATGAAGTTAGCTAGTTTCTCCCTTTCATTTTCCATTTCACAGGCCTTTAGTGCAGTTCTGGCATGTGTCTTTAACCCTCAGGAAACAACCTGCCAGACCGCTGCGGGGATCGAGACATTCTTCCAGGCTGGGCTTCTGTCTTGCTTTCTTTTACCTCAAACCATTTCCTAAACTTGAATGTTCTTGTTGAAAGGTTTAGCTCTTAAGCATGAGCTGAGCTATTTACCTCAGGGATTGCAAATCAGGAATTTTAATCACGTTGATTATATCAGATTTCATTTAGGAAGGGCACTGGGTCTTACCTCTTACTCCTGAATTTAACCGTGGCAGCTTAAGACATGGCTGGCTTCATCTGTTCATGCTTTCTCTCTGCTCTCTCTTCTCCTCTTGTGGTAGCAAGGGAAGCATGTCTTGTGTGTTGGCATGGTTGTGTGTTCGATGGTGAATTTACCACTCTTGATCACAGTCCTGTGTGTTTAAATCGTTGAGGAAGTTGTGTGTACGGTGTGAGGCTGGGGAAGCTCAGGCATGGATGTATAATTCCCCTGCTGTTCCTTTTCTGGGGGACCACGGTGACTTACACTGCTGCAGATGAATCACCACTGCTTGACGCTCAGAACCCTTTGAGTTATATTTATTTAAAGAGGTTGAGTAAAACTAAGGATATCAATAGTTCCCCCAGGAAAAAAAAAAACCAATAAACGATAATAAATAACGGATATCTGTTCCTCCTCTTAGGTCATACACATAAATCCACACACTGACAGTGGAAGTTCTGCACCAGATCAAGGGTGAGTGGCATGTGGACTTCTGGACTGAAAATAAATTAATTTGCAGATGTCTATTGGTGACACAGGTTGGTTCGGGCATAAATAGTGCATCTACTTCTCTGTCCTTCACATAGAGGAGAGCGTGGCAGCCACCGTCTCAGGGCGCAGTGACTGAGACCACTGGACTAACTTCTCAGCTGGACACCAGGAGGTTTCCTATCCTGTGTGAAAGGAGAAAGGGGATTTTCATCTCTGGGACGATGGAGTGGCAAATTTTGAAAGCACAGCAGTTACTAATACTAGTTGCTAGTACTTTCTTTAATGAATAAATGAATAATGGTCAAAGAAAAGCAGGAGAGGAAGCAGCATTCATGGCTCAACTGATGTGCTGTGTCTTTCAGACAGTCATTATGCTGGACTTCATCATCCCACAGAAATGTGACTTGGAAACTTTACCAAACCTCCTAATTGGTGCACTTTCGGGAAATAATGCTTCAACTGGGCACAGCATAGAAAGAAGGAATGAGGAGGCCCTCAATGACAACCCTTCTCAAGAAAGCTTTTACTGGGTTTTACCAGTTTCATTGGCTCTGAGACTTGAGGTACAGGAAAGTTTTCCATCTACTAAAAGCAGACTTTTTGTGATTGAGATGTTTTCATTTCACATGCTAAGTTTAAGATGTAAGAGATGCCACTGTTATGATGGTTGTGTATTTACCTGAGGTGTGTTTTTAATTTAGGGACTAAACCTGGGTGTCTTCTTCCTTGGTCCATCTGTGGATTAAAACACTTCTTTCATATGTCTGTCAGTGGTATCTTTTAGGGCTTAGGCTTTGTTTGTGAAAATAATATTTGGACCTGGAATGGGGGACTAAATTCTGGATTTTGCTTAGCTAAGACCAAACCAACCACAAAAATCACAGTCCCAAATAGTTAGTGTCAAGAGATTCATTATTTTGGCTGCTGTATGGGATCTGAGGGCACTCTTAGCCCTGACTGTCCCTGCCCAGCCTACCCTGGGGCTTTTCCTTGTGCCGCTGATGGCCCAAGAACCCATTTCAGCTCCTTCCTGACCTATGTCGCAGGTGGCCATTGTGAATTGTTCAGATTTCACGGGGTGCTCCCTGACCTGACTCGACTCATCCCCTTGCCTTCATTAGATGATGACTAGACAGTTGATGGGACCTGTCTCTGTCACCAGCCCAGCCTTGCTCAGGTGCCGCAGGTTGATTCACCCTCAGCGAGGGGATGGCCAGTGTTAGGGTCACCTGTAGATGCCAGCTTGTCCCACTCTCCCTGCTCCCAGAAGGTCTCACTTTGTACTGACTCAAAGCCAGAGGGTTTCACAGAGTTTTCTGTGCTCACTGATATTCTCTTTCAGTCTCCACAAAACCGAGTGGGCCTCACGTTGAGGTTTTGGTAAGAGCGTCTTTATGATTATGAGTGGAAAGGCATAGATTTTGTTTACTTCTACATGGCTCACTGAGGTTTGTATCTTTTTAGCTCAAGAAGAAAACAGAACTAGTGCAGAGTGTAATCCCAAAAGCTGAATGTGAGTTTGGAATGTGTCATTTCATATTAAACACAGTATCTGTATCTATAAAATGACGTTTAAGCATGTTTTCCAAGCACAGGATTATCTTTCCTCATTATGGTCATACTACAGTACCCTTTCAAAATCTGAAGCCAGCTTCAAAATGTCTCAGTCTTCAGAGTTTTGCACACACTTGGTGTGTGGCTTTGAAAGGCGCTTTCCTGCTCTCTGTTGAGGTATAATGCAGCCAAGAAACAGCACAGGTTCAAGAAAAGAGACCAAAGAACAATTGTACTTCAAAGGAAATTTGAAAAACAATCACCCTGCAAGCTCTATAGCAACACTTACATGAAAACTGAGAAAAGCCCTTTCAGATTTTTCTTTCAGCACACTTAACAACATGGTTAAATATGGGATTGCCAAAACTAAATTAAGGACTCTTGATGGTACTTATCTCACAAGGAACAGCTTGAAATTCACAGCACCTGGAGGCTGTTGTTTTCATGCTGTTTTGTAAATGACACCATGGGAAAGTGCTAAGCTCTCTTCTCAAAATGGAGCTGTGGTAAGGAACCATTTGGAATTAGTTTGGAAAAAACTTATCAGCAGTAGGTGACTGGTTAAGCAATGGGGTTGGTTTTTTTCAGAGTTGTATAACTTGGGATATACCTGTGCTGCAATCAGAACACAAACTGCTATGTGACAATTACATACCCTAGCTAGTGCTGAAGTTTAGGGCTGGGATCAATCTATCTGTAACCCACCTATGGGCTAACTGCATTTGCTTTTTTGGCAGGTCAGTTACCCAGTCCAGTGTTGCCATGGTCTGCCTATTACCTGCCCCTAAACCGCTGAATTTAAATGCTACTTCTCTGTCACAATCGTTTTGTGACTGCAGTCCTTGCTGTCCTTGGCCCAAATTTGGTTCCCAAATGTACAAGTGCAACTCTACAATACATTAGCTGAAATCAATTAAGTCTCTCTCAACTTGTAGCAACTGAAAGCTGAATTTAACCAATATACTCTTCTGACCCTCTAAATGGCTGCATCTTTACTGATCAAATGCAGTGCTGCTGTGCTAGTTTGGGCCAGCAGAGAATTTAGCTATGTATCAGAAAATCAATTAAGTGAAGCCTTCGAATAATCTGAGCTAGCCTCTCAGCTTGACAAGCACACAGAAACATGTATCAACACTATTATATTAATCATGAAAAAGTGTGAAAGTGGATCTGAAGCTATGTCTGTTGTATATGTACACTATTACTTTGGGAATAGAAAAGAATCTCTGTATAAGACTGCATTCTTCTAAACAAATTAATTTAACTCCAGGGACTATCATATGAAAAAGATCTATCACATTGCGATCTGTCTCTCTGATGTGACAGCTTTGAGACTCTGGATTAATTAGACCTCTGACTCCTTTTTGCTGAATGATTAATATACAACAGAGGAATATATAAATGTCTGAGAGTAGACATATAGGAATAGGAATATGTAGGCCTGCCTAAGAAGGAGGAATATGGAGACTTCCATTTTAAAGATGGCAAACATCTTGCCAAAGACAGATGTCTCAGGATAAGGGGAAAGTTAGGGAGTATAGGAGTCTGCTCAGATTTAAATTAGGAGTAGCTGTAGAGAAGTGTAAAGTCACTAAGTGCAATATCAGGCTCACGATCTCCAGTTATCTCACACCATCACTCAAAGGGTGGTGATATCTTATTCAGTAAAGCCCATTGCAGTCCTTGTATTGCTTTCAGCTAGCAGCTTCCATCTTTAACTCACATGCTAATTGTTAGTCTTATAATGAAGCTCACATGTTTTCTTGTTACTGAGAGTAAAAGAGGAAGTGTTTTTACTGTGGAGGGTGAGTGACAATAATGCTTTGCTTGATTGAATGGTGTTTCAGGAAGGGGCTGAGAAACCCTTGGGAGGGTTTTGCTATAGTGCTTCCTGAGATTAGATTTACTGTATTCTTCTGACTGTAGTGATATAATTAGATAGATCTTTATTATGCAGAGACACAAGCAAGCCCCAAATTCAACTAAATAAAGTCTTTTGCTAGTTAGTGCCCAGCTCATCATCTCTTTATTAGCTACCTGCCTGGAGTTCTGCTTATCCAAATGGCTGTTTGCAGCTAAACAACTGACTTTTAGGGTCCAGAGAATGAGGATGGTGTAGGACAAAGGTGGCTCACTTGGGTGGCTTAGGTTCTGGGCAAAGGTCCTATGGTGGAACCTAGAGCTCCCTGTGTAATTTCTGTAGCCAAAGGCTGCCAACTGCAACATGGATATCCAGTGATTTATTCTTTTCCTCTTCCCTCTTGCCAGGATTACAGTCTCAGCTGATGAAGTGATAGTTATATACACAAGCAGATCTTCATATTCACCCTTCTTCTATGGCCTATTTCTGTATCTGATGAAGTCAAAGGGAAATTTTCCACTGAATTTGTTGATGCAGAATAAAGTCTTAGGTGGGGGTTTTTGGGGTGGTTTTTTGCTGTTTTTTTTTTTTTAAAATATACATAGCTGAGAGGTCGGTCTCGAGATGTGCCAAGTCAGAGCAAGGTTCCCCTCTTTTTCCCTTTCCTGAAGTGTTACAACAAAGCTGACAAGTTGAGGAGGAATATTTTCTTCCAGCACATCCAGTCACATCAGATTTTAAAGGATGTGAAATAGAAAATTGATTTAGAAATGAGTAAACTGATAACGTGATTATAGCATGCATTTCTCAAAGAAAAACAGCTGGTGAATTTCATACAAAGTCCCCTCCATGCTGTGAAATAGCAAAACAACACATTCCAACAGTAAGATAAAGCTAAGGACTTTCAGGGTGGCAGCCTATATAATGTATTCAAAGGATCTTGCTGTTGATTCAGAAAATCCTGTGTGATCAAAATCTTCCTCTCTCCCTTATGGTTGTAGTTTAACGCTTTCTAAGAGCAAATTACCTGGTAACAAGATTTGTCAAAAAGATTGAGAAGAATATATGGCAGACATGGAGACCAGTCCTGAGTAGAGTCTGGGCCATTTGACAGATGGAACTGAGGGCCATTTCTTATTTTTTTAGAAAAAAACACCAAAGAAGGATAGTTAGATTATCAGTTCCCAGCAAAATCAATTCTGTGGAAGTTAGGCACCTAAATTCCTGTAAAACTGTAGGTCAGAAGGACCGTGATGTTCATCTGAAAGTGTGTGTATTGTGTTTGCGTGACAAGGTTTTGGTAGCGGGGGGGCTACAGGAGTGGCTTCTGTGAGAAGCTGCTAGAAGCTTCCCCCATGTCCAACAGAGCCAATGCCAGCCAGCTCCAAGAAGGACCCGCCGCTGACCAAGGGCAAGCCCATCAGCAAAGGTGGTAGTGCCTCTGGGATAATGTATTTAAGAAGGGAAAAAAAAGTTGCTGCGGAACAGAAACTGCAGCCGGAGAGAGGAGTGAGAACGTGTGAGAGAAAGAGCCCTGCAGACCCCCAAGTCAGTGCAGAAGGAGGGGGAGGAGATGCTCCAGGCACCGGAGCAGAGATTCCCCTGCAGCCCGTGGGGAAGACCCTGGTGAGGCAGGCTGTCCCCCTGCAGCCCAGGGAGGTCCACGGGGGAGCAGATCACCTGCAGCCCGGAGAGGACTCCACGCCAGAGCAGTGGGATGTCTGAAGGAGGCTGTGACCCCATGGGAAGCCCACGCTGGAGCAAGCTCCTGGCAGGACTTGTGACCCCACGGGGGACCCACACTGGAGCGGTCTGTGCCTGAAGGACTGCAGCCCAGGGAAGGGACCCATGCTGGAGCAGGGGAAGAGTGAGGAGTCCTCCCCCTGAGGAGGAATGAGCGGCAGAGACAAGGTGTGATGAACTGACCCCAGCCCCCATTCCCCATCCCCCTGCGCCGCTGGGCGGGAGGAGGTAGAGAAAATCAGGAGTAAAATTAAGACAGGGAAGAAGGGAGGGCTAGGGGGATGGTGTTTCTTAAGATTTGGTTTTATTTCTCATTATCCTACTCTGATTTGATTGGTAAAAAATTAAATTAATTTTCCCCAAGTTGAGTCTGTTTTGCCCGTTATGGTAATTGGTGAGTGATCTCTCCCTGTCCTAATCTCAACCCACGAGCCTTTCGTTATATTTTCTCTCCCCTGTCTAGCTGAGGAGGGGAGTGATAGAGTGGCTTTGGTGGGCACCTGGGATCCAGCCAGGGTCAACCCACCACAGTGTGCAATCTGGGATATCTGCGGCTGCCTTTAGATACTCTCTTGAAAGCAGCTCCTCTGCTCAGAGCATAGCTCTCACAGCCCTCAGTCTGCATAAAGTGCTTAGCACTCCTGCAGATCAGAGCCTGGGAGTGAAGAATCAAATCCGTTTGGGAACTGATATTTAAAAGGCTCTGTGCACTGATTGTCCGTTGTGGAAAAAAGTTTGGCTCGGTGGTGTATTCAGCGTCACAGAAAATATCTAGGGCAGAGGGAGAATCTTGCTTTTTTCTCTCAGCTCTGCAACTCCTTGCTGCTCATATACTTTCTTATCACAGCATCCCACACCTCCAGCATCTGTACCGGTTTTGCATCTCAGTTTCTGCTTTTCTTACTTGCACCTAAACAGTCTGGTCCTTTTTCCATGTCTGTCGCCTGGGTGTTGTTAGAGCAGCCACTGAGTCGTCCTGTCACTGCAGCAGGTACTACGTCATGTCAGATGCAATTCCAGGGAAAGTCCCATTCATCCCTCAGGCTCTGTGGAGATCTGAGCAAAGAAGAGAGAGTTTTCTAAGAGTTCTGCTGTCAAACCACTGAGCAGATACAGACTGAAATATTCAGGGGCCTATAAACTAGTTTGAGCGGACATTCATCAGGACAAAAAGACAGTACTGGGATCATCCATCTGCCAGATCTGAAGCTCCTGCTCAAAAGCACAGAAGAGCCCTAGCAAATACCCTTAGAGTGCTCTGACATAGTGGTTCCTCTATATTGTTTTATTTCTGAGGAAACCGCTTATGTGCTTCTGAAAAACAAGAATGTGAAATACTTCAGTCTAACCAAGTAAAGTTTGGAAGACATGTAAAGAATTGTAGGAAAGCCTTACAGTAGAAAGGACAGAAAAAATACTTGAGTCCTTGCTTTACAGAGAGGAAAATCTCCAGACTATTACATCTTCAGATTTCCACAAGTTTATCTTTTTTTTTTTTTCCTTTTTTCTTTTAGTATTTACACATTAAGGAAATGGAATGTGAAGACTACCTGTCACCCAGTTTTCAGATATATACATGAACACATGCATTTCATATAAAAGTCAATATATCTGTGCAGATGCACATATGTACACATATTTATATATTCAAAGTACTTTCTGTAGCAAGGTATAATTGTTTGGGATAGTTTTCTGCATTATACAGCCTTACCAGAAGGAAACTCATTTGTATTAGCTGTGTCTACAGACAGCCGTCTTTTCAATGAAGTAAATGTATCTCTCACAACAGATTAAAGTCAAATATGATACTCAAGAGTCTCATTCTTTGCTAACAGTTAAGCATTCCAATGTGAAGCAATTTCCAAAACACTGCCATATGCAGTAGACTCTTTCTTTGAAGTTAGCTAATGTTTTAGCTCTAATTGGACATTAGAGCATTAGGACTATTTTGAGTTTTAAATGTTCTCATCAATATGTTCACTCTCTGACAGGAAAATAATACTGGTAGAATTAAAATACCATATCAGTCTGAAAAATGCTTACAACCTTGCTTTGGACAAAGAGAAAGGAAATACCTGGAATATCCAGATCATTATGTTATTTTTTCCAGCTTTCTTCACCAGTTCCTACAGTTCTGTTGTTGCTGTTGTTTTCTTACAGGATATTAATAAACAGAACAAGAAATTTAATTGTGTTTATAGTTTTTGGTGCTGTGCTACATAATTATATCTTCTAGTCTTTCTGTGATGAAGTTTTTGCCAGCGAATTCAAAGTAAGCCTCAGTTTCATAGTTATCTGTGTTTTGTAAGGACTATCTTTGGATTAGTGGTCAGCTCAAAAGCTTTTCAAAACTTTGAATGGTCTGTTGGGGCTATCTCATCTGATCTCTTACTCAGCCTGAGCCAAAAAATTTCACCTGGTGCTAGGTACAATGCTCTAGGATGAAAAACACATTCTTCTATGCCAAATGTGATTTAAATTAATTAAAAACCCCTTCGTATATTAACGCTGACTAAAGATAGTTGTTCCAAGTGTGTGTATGGGTCAGCAACTCTTCACTTCTGCCAGTTCAGCAGGAATCCCATCAGAACTTCTGGCAGGTGTTTCTGCCTTCTCCAGCGAGCCCTCAGAAACCTCCACAGGGACACGCAGGACTGCAGCGTACTCGCTTCCCTTCCCATCATAAGGCCTGGAAGAAAGTACTTTCTGTCAATCACCTGCTAGTAAGTGACAGGAAAGTCTTGGTGGGACAGGATGTGAGCAGAAGTGGTTTCTGATAACCCACGAGCCCTTCGTTGTGCTGCTTGTGTTTGTGGGGGAAACCAACCTTTTGAAGGAACATCAAAGTGAGAAATAACAGAGCAATCTACCAAGTTATTCAAGGTATTCGAATGGGTTTCTGGAAAAAAGGAGAAAAGCAATTCTTGACTCAATATGAAATATAAATAATTGCTTCTCAAATGATCATGTTTCTTCTGGGAAAGGGGGGGGGGGAAAGTGTTTTTCATTTACCTCTCAGCATAAACAGCATGGTTCTAGCTACAATATGTAGTTAATGTTGTTCAAAGCAAAGCTTTCATTTAGAATGAAATTGTATCAGTGATATTACTGACTTAAAAAACTCTCGGCCACTTGATTGAACAGAATACAGATGCCTTGAAACTAATGGGTGAAGTAAAACCATGATTTAATTTCAAAATTTACTTGAGAATTTGTTTTGTTTTTCAAGATACTCATTGTCATTGTAAAATTACATCAGTTGGATTGTTATTCCTACCTTAAGTTCTAATATGCAGAACTGCAATGCAGATTTTATTTTCCAAAGATCTTGGACGTAATTGACTGTTATTAATTTTTCCCCAGTGGAATATTGTTTTTAAAAAATGAATAGAAATATTGCTATTGGTATTCAGTTACACAAGCAGACTGCCAAATTTTTCTACCTGTGTTCCATTAGTTGAGCTTTAATTTTTTTAATCTTTCTGTAAATCAGTATTTCTTTGATTTTTAAATGAATAAATAATAAGTTGGCTTGTCCTTGGTTTATTCTCTCACCCACTATCTTTGTGGATATTCCATGTAAGCCAGTAGGAACAGAAAATCATTTCTATACTGAAAATTAATGAAACTTGTGAATTCCTTCTTTGCTCTGAAGTAATGCTCAGACAATAATCCTAGGTAGATACAAGGAAAATGTTTTGCCTTGACTTTGTGCTACATAATAGAATTCTTTTGGGGGAAAGAAATACTTTTTACATTTTCTATTCCTTTGTATTCTCAAATGTTATGACTTTAAGATTTTATTTGTCCACCTCCTCCTTTAAAAACCACAAATTTTGGTTACTAATATTCAGTATTTAGTCACTGCCTTTGTTTCCAGGTGACACAGATGGTCTGAAAGGATGAAAGTAATTTCTCCAAGTAGAAGAATCTTTGCTCTACTGATCTACACATTTGCTATGGGACAAGAAGAGCAGTTGAAAACAAGCTCTTTAACCTACTGGTGGTAGGAAATGATGAGAACAAAGAAAAGAGTTTGAATTTCATATTTTGAGGGCATTCCACTTGCACAATCAAAACACAAAGGGCAGCTGGTTGTTGACAGGCAGGTAATCCATATTCTTCAAGCCTCATGTTTTGCTTTCCATCATGTCTGTACTTGGAAGAAGGAAGTAGGAGAAATTTAAGTGTTTGTGGAGGTACCTTGGAAAGAATGGGGGAAAAAGAAGAGAGGACAGTTCTGTAGGAAATTAAGCTCTCATTACCCATGAACAGTTCTCCAAGCAGCTGAAATCTCAGGTGAAATGTTGCCTCTTTGCTAGTGTTTCCTCCCTCTTCATGAGAAATGTCTTGTGTGCTCTCAGTGTTCTTTCTATTAGAATATGTTGTTTATTCACATTTTTTTTGAGGAACTTCTCTCAAAAGGCCATCTGACTATCACTAAACCAACTGAGGTCAAGTAATTTAGTATGGGAGGAAGCAGTAAATTTTAGGGGCTGTGGATTCCATTTGGGCATATGTTATGGGAAACCCGTAAATACTAGGATATCATGAGGATCCCAACCCACATGATTATAAAAGCTGCATCAAGATGGTTACAAGTCATGCATAGCATTGTCTAATATCTCATTTAGAAATGCAAATTTACAATATGAAATCTCTTTAATTGCAACAGCTGTTATTTTTGTTTGTTTCTTTGTTTTGTACGCAGCTATTACTGTTCCTTATAAATGTTATCTTGATTTTTGGGCTTTTAATAATTTGCTCAAAGAGGGGGGAAATGTGCAATGGAAGATTGGTCTTTGTAACTGTGTGAACAAAATCTTGGATCCTTGGATCTTTTCATCCTATCCTCCTGGATCTTACCCCCTTACTGGAGTCTACAATGTGTATGTTTAATGCAGTGTAGCGGCCATAAGATCACTTACATTTTTAAGGTGAAAAAATCTCTGGAGTATCAATAGAATATTAAAAATTTTAGAGAGGTGGGTATAATAACTGCTGGCTAAGTATCCAAATAACATATTTACTCTTTTCCCTTTTTAATTTGCATTAGTTTCTCACAGACTTTGGTAGGGTTTTTGTTGTTGTTCCTACATCAGTTTCAGAAATTTCAAGGAAAGAAAATACGACCCCTCCCCTGCCTTGTAATCAAGCTATATTCAATTTCTCAGAATTAAAAAAAAAAAAAAAAAGGTTTTAATTTGTGCAGTGTTTGGCCTTTTAGCAAAACACTTAGACTTTCAATTCTTGAGTTGCTTATAAGTTAAAATGTCTATTGGTGAAAAGTTTTTTTAGTAGGAGCCACAGCTATGCAGTATATGCAGACAAATTTATGCAAAAGACATTAATCTTAAGACTCGGCTTCTAAGAGTAATTTAAATGCCTGTAGTCATGACAAAAAGTCATATCAATGTTGTTTGATTTAGAGAACCCCTGTCTCCCTCTTCAGTTATTTGAATTTTCTTTGTAAGCAAGAATTTTTTTGACCTATTGGATAGAGGGAATCACTAATTTTGATGAAAGACATGGGTTTCAGAAGTCAAAGATTTTAAAACCGCTGTGTCACTGTAAACATGTTGTTTTGATTTGCACTGCAGATACAATAGTTAAACTCTTTATAGTGATGCCTATGAAGAGATACCTATAAAGCATAGAGAAACCTATGTCAAGCCAGGAAATTTATGGACTATGATGTGGACACATACAATCAAAATAAGTCTATTTAAAAATGAACTAGTTATGCAGAATGAGCATATGATTTCCTTTCCAGACAGGATGCACAAGTTAAGACTTTTATTTTGTCATGAAGTACAGCTTTTAGTTGATCTCAGGTTTTGTTTTGTTTTATTTTGTCATTGATCTTGCTTTTTGTTGACTTCAATATGTGAAGCACCCAATTAGTCATGAGCATCTGTTCATGAATGCTCGGCTGCTCTGATATGGCACATTGGCTACAAGTGGCTGTTCTGGTCAGCTCAGGTTTTTTTGGCAGACTCTTCAGTTAGGCTGAAGTGTGTGAGTTACCTCATCTCATCAGGGTTCCTACAGGTGGAAAGGGAAGGTGCTGTGATCCTTGAGGTATGCAGGTGAAAGGCAAATTCTGTAAATGACAGAGAAGTTGGATGTCCTCTTATCCTGTTTATAAGCGACTGTCTGCCATTTGTTCTTTGCTGATCCCTGCAGATTACCTCCAGTTTTGGACCAGTGGATTTCTGATGCTGCACATCTCTTCTCCAGCAGATATGAGATCTAATCCCAAGAGAAAATATTTAGGTTCTTTTTTTACCAGAAATAAAAACCTTGATTTTTTCATTTTCCCCTTCACATCTAATATTGATGTTGATTGGTGTTGCAAAAGTAAATTAGATTGTTGCAAACTTAAACCAGAATTGCACTAGGCTGTAGCTAATAACAATTCAGTGGTGAATTAAGTTTGTATCAGTTACTGTGAACTGTGGCATGAAGGGAAAGCACAGTGTAGAAAGCTGGGAAAACTCATTTATCCCATCTCTAATTAGGTGATGACAATAGGAAAAAAGTGAAAGAAATGCATTGAAACCAGTTCTGTAAGGTTTTAGGATTTCCGTGTCAATATCTTGAGTGTCCATATAGTGATCCAGAGGGATCCAATTTTCTTTCACTGAGGTGATCATAGGGTTGTTGCTATGGTATTGTTATTTGAATTTGCTCACCTGTGCTTCTCTGAAGCTGTGGAATTGGCTTATCCCTGCTATTTGAACAAATATTGGGCTGTCATGCAGCAATGAAGAGCAAAATGCTGTGACTGTAAACATTTTAACTGACATTTTTGTCTCCAGTAAAGACTGGTTTCTCATTACACTAGTCTAGATCTTCAGTACTTCCATGGGTTAATTCCACTTTGGTCATTGAGCTGAGACTGAGATTTTCGCCCAGATATCTTCTGTCCTACTACATATATATTTTATTTTATTTTGGTTTTGCTCCTGCATTTGGGAAAATTGCAGGAACTGTTGAACTAAAAGGTACTGGTTCCTTGTATTAGAATTCTATTAAAAATATCTCTCGTCCAACTAGATTAAAATTTAAGCTCAGTCTCGTGCCACTCCATAGAATACATGGTGTTCTTCCCGACCCTGGGAACAACTAGCTTGGTTTTGGCTCTTGGTCATCAGAAACATCTCAGTTCTCTGGGTTTTACTGCCAGTTAGGCTGAAAAAGGGTAGATTGCTTTAGCAGTAGAAACCACTGTTGGCTGAACAGTATTAGGTGTGTGCTGAAAGGCAGTGGATCAAATTGCATGGTGTCTTTCCATATTCACATGTCATTGTTCAAAAGCATGACTGGAGCCCCTTAGATGTGCCACCCTGAGCTCTGCCATTTGGGTTACTGTAGCTCGCAATGGTGCCAGTAACGGGGTGTCATTCTCTGTCGTAGCCCGTGCTGCAAAAGGAAGGGGCTCTCTTCCAACGTGTTTCCTAGTGGCTCTGTAACAGAGGATGCGAGAGGAGATTCACAACCCTCAGACTCCCTCAGGTTCTGGGAGAGTGTGCTCTAGGGGCACAGGCTCTCCTGCCTGCTTCTTTTTTTAGCTTTCCATCTAATCTCTCCCTGTTACAGACACTTTCTCTCTCCTAGCTCTTTTCTCAGGCCTGCCTCCATTCTTTGCTGTTCACATTCAATTGATGTAAAATGGCAGCCAAGAAAAAGTGATACCCAGGCTTTATTCTTCTCTCTGTCTTATGACAACCACCAAGTACTTTCTGTAAATGCTTTTAAATTCCTGAGCATTAACTTATAAAAATATGTCAAGCAGACCCATACTAGGAGGTTCATAACGTAACTTTCCTTGTGTCACTTTCATGGGGGTTAATGAAATGAAACATGAATAACATAACTTGTGCACATACTGAACTCTCAGGTACATTCCTTGAAAATCCATTTCAGATAAATTAACACCAGCTCTACCAAGAGTTTATTATTTTGTTTAGCGAATAACATCTGCTTCTTGGTACAAAGACTTTTGCTTATTTAGCAAGATGCTGGAAAAACTTCAAGTCTTTCTTTTGATGACTGGCTGCTGCTTTGCACTTGCTTCATATTGTGCTGGGATATGTTAAATCTATTTTGTCATCTCTTACTTTTTGACCCATGTTCTATTCATATTGGACTGGTGGATTCTCTGAAGGTGCTTATTTTAGAATAGAATAGGATAGGATAAAATAGAATAGAATAGAATAGAATAGAATATTTTCAGTTGGAAGGGACCTACAATGATCATCTACTCCAACTGCCTGACTGCTTCAGGGCTGACCAAAAGCTAAAGCATGTTGTTAAGGGCATTGCCCAAATGCCTCTTTTAGACACCGACAGGCTTGGGGCATCGACCACCTCTCTAGGAAGCGTGTTGCAGTGTTTGACCACCCCCTTAGTAACGAAATGCTTCCTAATGTCCAGTCTAAACCTCCCTTGGAGCAGCTTTGAACCATTCCCATGCGTCCTGTCACTGGATCCCAGGGAGAAGAGCTCAGCACCTCCCTCTCCCCTTCCCCTCCTCAGGAAGCTGGAGAGAGCGACGAGGTCGCCCCTCAGCCTCCTGTTCTCCAAACTAGACAAACCCAGAGTCCTTAGCCACTCCTCATAGGACATTCCTTCCAGCCAGTTCACCAGCTTTTTTGCCCTTCTCTGGATGTATTCAAGGACCTCAACATCCTCCTTAAATTGTGGGGTCCATTTTCTGTTGTTAGAGCTCTTTGATATCCAGGGTTTGTGTTTAGGGGGGTTTTTTTGTTTTGTTTTTGTTTTGTTTTTTTTTTTAATGGAGTTATAAGCTAACAGCTGCTTTTTGCCAAAGGGCTTGAAAAACAGTAAAGAGCTTTCCCTCTACTGATCTGATACGTATCTGGGTATCACTGAAGTTGACCGTGACAACCACATGGTAAGCATGTGCTGCTACTCTGTAGATTGTCAAAATGCACCTGTAATGGGGAAGTATTTCAGGAGTATATCTGTGCACCACTCAAAGCAGAGTTATTTGCTAATGGGAAAAAAAATAATATCTGGCATTTGTGAGCCTATTTTGAGAAATATCTTATTATTAGACAAGGTTAAATGAAAGAATTCCATTAACCATATTTTAGCAAAGAGTAGCCTTCGGAACTTGATGATATGTTTGGAAATATATTTTCTGAAAAGTTATCTACCAGTAGTTCTACTGAGAGTGCAGCTCCAGAGGTATTGTGCTTTTTTTCAATTGGTTCACAGATCTGGATCCTTTTCTTAATCATGACTTTCTGGAGGTCTCCCTTCTTATTGCCTAAAGACTAAATGCAAGTGAATTTCAGAAAAACAGCTTACCACCTCTTTTCCTGCTATTCATCTCAGTGATGCTGCAGTCTTGCTTATCAGTGAAAATACAAATTTAATACTAGGTTGCCTCATATAGGAGAACTTGTGAATATAAATCTACTACTTTTCCTGTTGCAGTGGTCTAGCTTCACTTGCCATCAAATTCATTCTCTTACAGAGTGTGTACAGTAAATGTGGTCTCTTTCCTCACCCTCAGAGTTTGCTTTGGATTTTAGTTGTTTTCTTTAACCAGGCCATTTGTCCTGTTTTACACAACCTCTTCTTGCTCAGTGCAAAATTTCTCTCATAATCAGTCTTAAAAACGACTATGGATGAACTCCCTGTGAACTCCACAACTTGCCTCCAGCATTTCTTACAGATCAGCTGTGATACATTGGTGCAGTAGGCAGTGAAGAAAAAAAATTGATGCTTGGTCAAACACTACTCCTTTTCCTCAATGACATTATTTATTATAGGGGGTATGTCACAAAAGTGTTGGCCTGTGCTTTTTTATGACTATCTCTTGGAATTTAAGAATGGTGCCATATGATGTTCATCTGAACATCAGGAAACACTTTTTTACTGTGAGTGTGACCAAGCACTGGCACTGGTTTCCCAGAGAGACTGTGGAGTCCCCATCCTTGGAGATATGCCAAAGCCATCTGGACATGCTCCTGGGCAACCTGCTTGAGCAGGGTGCTGGACCAGATGACCTCCAGTGGTGCCTTCCAACCTCAAGCATCGTGTGATCCTGTGACTTTTTTCACTTTTTCACCTTTCTTTTGGTAGTATATAAACATTTTTAACAATTTTTTTGGCTTGTTTATTTGACTGGCACTGGAAAAACTGCATTATTTTGTTTATCTATTGTCAGTTGTGTAAGCAGGTGTCCATTGGCTGAAATAATATTTTTGAGGTATCATAGCTGCTAAAATGTCTCGTCTTGTCTGAGAGGACTACTAGGGCAGTTAATTTAATTTCTAGTGGCCTATGATAACTGAGTAGTTCACAGTAACAGTTTCACTTCCTTTTTTGCTTCAAGGACTGAAGTTCACGTGTACATTTTTTTCCACGTGTACATTAATTCCTTTCCTGAATTGTTCTACATATGGCATTTCCTACGCTGCTTGGAACTCATCTTTCTGACTTTAGCTAGCAAAAAGATAGGCCTGTACTCTGAGCTAGCTATAAGGTTCCTCCTGAAATCAGTAGGAAGAAATAGGTGCCTCCAGGACAGTTACCTCATCCAGAGAGCTTTTAACTTTCAGGGCAGAGTAGGCAAGTAGTTCAGAGGACATGTGTAACTTCTGTCTGCCTGCAGTTAGGGGAGAGAAATTCAACTGTAGGCTTCTGTATGGTCCTTCTCTGCTGCTTTTTTTTCAGGGCAGCTCTGATCTCCTAGGAGATTTTCTGTTTTCATTAGCATGGATATTATGATATGAGAATATAGGAGACAATATACTACACATTTGGCTTGTGTGAAGTCCTGCTGTTCTGAGAGACAGGTGAGGTTGCTCTGCGAGTGCCCAACACAACAACTTATGTGAACACGTATTCATCTTTGCTCTGGAAGATTTTGTTACTGAACTCTTTCCACCCCCTTGCCCTGAAACCAGGGCAGAGCAGTCCCTCAGCCTTCTGTTTTATATTTGCTTCTTATAGAAAGACAGACATCCTTGTAGCTGGCTGAAGATCTCATGTTCTGACTTAATTGCTATTTATTTGGTAGTGTGAGGCTGCTCTGCATAACTTGGTAAGCGCATACCTGCCTTGTGTACCACGCATCAAATACATAACACTGCAGATTGAGTAACAGGCAGCAGCCCTTAAGAATGCCCTGTGGTGATGTGTATTTAATTTCTGCCTGTATAGTTCCCTCTCCTTGAACCTACAGCTCGAACTTTACCCACCTGAGTGGTACCGAAAGGTATTCCTTTTCCGCTGGCCTTTCACCCGTAGCGGTAAATAAAATGGGTCTTACGGGACACCTTCGTGTGGCCAGACTGTCCTCCTGCTCCCTCCCCAGCCCTCATAAATGGGGCTGCCTGCGCTGTCAGCGAGGAACACAGACCCTCCGGCTTCTGCGGTTCCCAAAAGGGTAGCCGGGCTGTGTCGGGGAGATGGCACCTCGCCACGAAGGCGCCCTGGCAGCTCAACGGTTGGGCTGTTGTGGGCTGAAGGCTGCGTCCCCCGCTCCGTTTCACTCCCTAGCATGGGAAGTCGCCATGTTCGGTGGGTGCCTGGGTGCAGGAGCTATAACTGCTTCTCTTTTGTCCGAACGGTGGCCCGAGCACGGGACCGGTGTCACGGCACTGAGGGGGCTGGTGGCTCCCCAGGGCTGCCCGTTGGGAGCGACGGGGACTCGCCGTGGGGGCGATGGCAGGGCCTGGCAGCCGCGGCCTGTCCCATCTCCTCAGCCACCAGCGGGGCAGCCCCAGCCCAGAGGCCGGGCAGGGCTGTGGGCCTGGGGGTTGGCCGGCACGGCAGAGCCCACGGCCGGGCAGAGCTGTGGGGAGATGGAGACCGGCCCTGCTGCGGGGTCACTGGGGGGGGTGATATGGGGCCCTGGGCCGCAGGCAGGGTGGGGGCACTCCTGGGAGCCCCAGGGTTAATTAAATGTCATTTCATTTCAGATTTCTTCCGTGCTCCCCCTCAGGTCCTGCCGCCCAGCCGGTGGCGGGTTTACCACGGCACCCTCACAGGGGGCTGGTTCTCAAGATGGCTGCCGGTGTCCCCTGGGCAGCAGCTTTTCCATCTCCCGCCACTGCAAACGGGAGTCCAAAGGCTGCCGTCTTGGTGCATAATCGCAGCTGATGGTCAGGTAGGAGAAAATGGTAAAAGGCATGTGTTGCTCTTTAATGTTGTAAGTAAAAATGAATGATGTTGACCTGTTCCTCAGCCTGTTCCCAGCGCTATCTTTCTTCCTCCTTGTACCCCTCCCACCACCACCAGGTTTGGAGGCTGTGTGCTCCCAAACCTCTTCTCGTGTCCGCTCAGTCCCTTCCCTCTCAGAGCCTGGGACTCTCGGAGGCAGAGCCTGCTCTGCTGCAGCATGATCCCTTTGCCCCATGGTCCTCCGCTGTCTCCTGCTCATTCCTGGATGCTTTCCGAGCTTCCAAGTGAAAGAGCGCAACCTATGCACCGTATAATGTGCACTAATCATTTTCTATGCTGGTAACTGCAAAAAAGGCTGGTTTACTGCATAGAATTGCTGAGATAGCTGTTCTCACTTGGTAACAGGTATTGATTTTATTAAGAAGAGTTTTGCTTTAGTGTACCAGGTAATGGTTCTTTAATTATAAGCAGTTAGATGTAAAGTATTTTTTAATTATTATTTTTCTTTTAATTTTAAATGTATGTGTTTGGCTTCCTGATACCTATCCTATGCTGCTTTTTGAAATTGTGCTATATAATGTGTGACACTAAGAGCAGATAAAAAAAGTTATTAACATATTTTTATTGTCTTAAGAGTGGGCACCTGATCATTTTTTGTCTCTAAGCAACTCTCAATGTCTTGCCTTAAAAATCCAGTCCTTCACTACATGGATGCAATAATGCACTGGCCACACAGGGTATGATTTTTATTTGTGTGTTTCTCATAGGAGTTATCTGTAATTTTGGTTTAATGTGCTGGGGTTAATAACTCTCTTCCTTTCGCTAAATGTCTCTCTAACATTTGTACTACCTGAACTTTCACTCTATCTACTTCTTACTTGATATTCTGTTCTTAATTTACTCAGCCTCATGTTACTGTGATTATATTATCAGGGAATTTAAAATTCGGATTGATTATATTATAAAATAATTTAAAATTTGGTTCTGCTATTTTCCTTTCTCTTCGTGCACACTCCTGAAGAGGTCTTTGAGCCTTTCACACACATTGATGCCTACTGTTCATTTGCATTCCATTTCTTATTGTGCTCTGCTGCCTTGTCTTTGCATCTGGTGCTAGTCTGAACTTCACAGTCCATTTATTTTTTGCTGTTTTGCACTGCAGTGATGTCACATACATGCAAAGGTCTCTGAGTCACTGCTTACTTTCTCAATATGGGGGCATTTTTTTTGTTGTCTGTAATCCTTTGTATAATGACTTGTCTTGTCAGAATTTTTGCCTATTTACCCCATATAAAGACATTTCATTATTATAATTTTTTTTCCACAATAACCATAGATCTTTGGATTTTGTTCATCTTTTCTACTTTGTGTTTGTATGCCTTCCTTTGTTGAATTTTCAGTAAATTTTCATGCCTTACTTGCTCTGCCTTCTGAAATACCTTTGTGACTGCTTTTCTTATATTCTCTATTTGGATGTGAGCTTGTTCACTAGTTGTGCACATGTCTTTAGTTCTCTGTACAGTTAATGGGATTGCTAAGCATTCTCATTTGAGTGCCTGGATTTTTGTCCTGTCATTATTCTATCGCAAATTAGTTCAGCCTGTAGAGTTTGGTAATTGCATGAATCAGTCATCTTTGTGTAGTTTGCCAAAGCTCTGACCCATTGTTCTGCAGGTTCTTGATTGATAGAAAAAGGAGTCTTTCATGTAACTGGATTTTTTAATGAAGTAAAATGCTCAGGAGCATTAAGATTTCTCCCTGCCTGCTGCTGACGTAGTGGGATGTCACCTCAGTATAAGACACACTTTGCCTGTAACTACTGTAACAGTCTGCTCCTCTTTGTTTCCTGTTTTCTAGAGTCACGTTGCAATCTGTTGTTTTCATTCTGTGTCTGTGTAGTTCTATATGTTCTCTCTTTAAATGCTCATCTGCTCGGGCACTGGACTATATTTTCCCTTAGGTTATGATTTTTGTTGTCTGTAAGATCACATTGAATTTTGATCCTGTAATTGTCCATAAGCACAAGCAAAGATGGTCAAAAGAGGACCACATTCATGTTTTGTTCCTTCCTTCACATGTAAGGTCCTCACCACTCTCACAAACTTGGGCATCTTGTCTTTGGGAAGAGCTCTACGACATTGTTCTGACGTTACTCTCACCTTTCCGTCGCCTCCATCTCTTCACTCTGTGCCTGGCCTCTAGTCCTTTGTTCCTTATCCCCCTGGCTCTCTGCTGAATCGCTCACAGTTTTGTGTCCTGGTATCTTTGCCCAGTCAGCTCCATGCCCACACACTTCTTCAAATCTGTCTCACCTGTCCTTTAGGGCATCTTTTCACTGGTTTGCAGGTTCGCTGCTTTTAGCCACCTTTTTGCTACTCCTCCTGACACTGCTTCTTGCCACATCTACTTGCTTATCCTATCTTTTATTCTTCCTTTGTGTAGGAGTCAAGTAGATTCCTGTTCCTTGGGATCTGGAACACATGATGGGAAGCTGGTGTGGAAAAGAAGGTGTTGCATTATCCCTGGAAAATGTGAGTGGAACAGCAGTTTTAACTGTTGAACCTTAATTAATCTCTACTGTACATATGCAAAACTGGATGATTCCCCCAGCACCAGAAGGCTTGTAGCACAATCCATTTGAATGCATATTTGCAAAGCACATTTTCCTGATACAAAGGCCATTACCTTGTCCCTTTGTAGTTTCTGCTCTAAAACATGTAACTTTCAAAGAAAGGATCACCAGTTTTAATACTGAAAAAACCCATGCTTTCTTTGGGAGTCTTTCAAAAGTGACAGTTCTATGGTAAATGGAAAACTGTTCAGAAAAATTCTGGCTGAGCCAGTAAAAAAAGAGAAAATCTCATCTCCAAAACTTAGTGGGTCAAGGTCACAAATAAAACACAGCAGAATCTTACAGAGGAATGAATAAGACAATTATAATAACAACTGATGATAATAAATTTATTAAAAGAAAACTTCAGTCTGAGTTTCAGAAAAAACTTAAAGTATAGGATCCATTACTTTAGCTGGGGTTGAAATGAGGAAAAGTGTTGTATGGGGGAATAGTTTCATTTAAATCCACCGAATCAGTATGCAAGGAAAAAAAAAAGCCATGTCAATAAGAAAGAAGTCATTACTTAAGGAGATAATCTTTCCCCATTAATGAAGGAAACTATATGTGAGCTGGTTGTGCACATGAAGAAAGAAAAGAAATAGTGTCAGCGCCTGCCATGGCTAAGCTTAAGATGCGGAATCAAAGGAGTGAATAAAAACTTTGTGTGTCTCAAGAGCATTTTATTCTGTATCCCTTCACTTAGAATAAATAAATTTCTGTTCCAGATGAGTTTAATGTAATTAATAGGTGCAAATCTTTCTTAAGACCTCTAAATATATTTGGCTGTAGTTATGCTACAGCAGTCTGGTTCTGATTTGCCAGAGGCCAAAAAGCCTCAAGATGAAGGGCATTTTTATGATACCTGACAGTGCACTTTTGGGTAAAACAAAGCTTACTCCTAAACATAATGTCACTTTAAAAACTTTTATTTCCAATCTATGCACTAATGGAATAACCACTAAATGAACAGCTCAGCATTTAACTTCTAGTGTAATGATGTCTTCAGTGCCTTCCTAGCACCATTTCTATTGACCTTGTCAGATTGTTTCATTGCCTGAGTCTGTCACTCCTGAGTCCTCTTTGTTTATTTCTGTGCCTTCATTGTATTTGCAGACCAGGTCCAGATGCTGTTTCCCAAAAGCAATAAGCTGTTTGGTCCTAGGATATCTGTTTTGTTTGGGAACAGTACCACACAAACCTAACAGAGGGTACAAATTGGGACCAGGTTCACTGTGTATGAAATGGAGTGAGAACTTTTTCTGAGAATTGATTGTGACTGAGAAGTCACAGATAAAAAGGTGCTACCTAAACCAGACATAACCTTGAAACTTTGTCCCTTGCACTATTCCCTCTGTTCTGTTCCCCTTGAAAAGTTCAGCTATTCAAAGCAGTTTACCTCTTAGATAATTGATCCACCATTATATAGAGTATCCAGGTTTTACATTAGTGTGCAGGCTTTAGAATTTAATTCCAGACTTATCCTAGGATGGTTTACTGTCCTTGATGTAGGGCCCATTTGATATAATCAAACTCTTTTCCATCAGATGAACTTAACAGAGAATGTTTTGGGAATTGGTGCTTTCAACATTTTAAAAACCCATACTTTTTGAAGGCAAGTGGCCTAAGCTGCTTGCAGGTATTCAATGACAAATAAGAACTTTGGTTTTAACTTTCTGGAAGTCTTAGGGATAAATGGCCTCAATAGTCTTTTTTCATCATTTTGTTTGTTTGTTTGTTTGTTTCTCCCCTTTGGCCCCATCTTACTTTCATTGAAAGCATTTGACAGGGGCAAGGCAACAGAAGCCCTTAGAGGAAAGAGTTTTGTTGCATCAGGCAGAATATTTTTCATGGGACAAATGCACTCATTGCAAGGTATGTGACAGATTGCCAAAACCCATTTGTGCATTTGGCCCCAGTTTGCTTTGATTTTTGGATCTTGGTGTGTATGGTAGGATGATGACAGCGAGACTGTCACAAGAGCAAATAATGGAAAGAACATCCCCGTGTTTCACAGCTCATCTCTCCTCAGTTTTTGAATTGAGCAGAATCAATTTCTACTGATTCTTGCTTTTTCCCCCTTGCATCAAAATTCAGCTGGGCTCCTGGTGTATTTCTATAAAAGGAATACAAGGCTACATGCATGCTGGTCACCTAAACAGTGCCAAGGCTCAGGCACTGGCCCGTGATAGTGCATAACTGTGACCACGTTCCTGTTTGAGCCATGGCTGCTAACATGCTTCTAGACATCCTTTGGGGAGGACCATATGCCGAGGACTTTTCTTGGCAAGCCATATGGATGAGGCCATCCAGCTGTGTGTGGGGAAGGGAAAGCTTAGCCATCTGAAGGGGAGTCACACTGTGCCACTTGCCATCTCAGTGCCAGAGGCCAAGCTTTGGTCTGTTTGAGTTGCTTCTGTAGGTGCAGTCTAAATGGATCAGCTGACTGACCTCGGCAGGGGAGTGTTCCTCTTGTCACTCTGTTGGCTTCCGTGAAGAAATGAAGTGAAGCTGGCTTCACTAGAAATGGAGCTGGACCATTATTTTCTTTAAGCTGTGACATGGATGTGGGCGTTCTACTTTTGTTATTAGACCACATGCAGTTTGATGGAGCTTCAGAAACTATCAACAGAAAAGGGCCAAGAGCTGTTTAAACAGTGCATATCCTTCTTATGTATCTCTTCAGGTTCCATTTGTTTTTCCCATATAACTCTCCAGTTTTCACTGGAGTGTTCTGGGCTTGTCTGTATTTGCGACTTTTATCTCTGCAAACACTTTTATACTCCACAGCACAGGGTCTGATAACCCGTACCAGGGAAGTTGCAATTCAGGACAGGACTAGCAAAACTTGAAAAAGTAAAAAGTTGTTGAATGTATTTAAAGATAGTTAAAATAAAATAAAAAATGCAAATGTACTATTTTCTTGCAGCCTCCCTCTCCCCTTCCCCCCGCAACTAGTTAGGTTTGAAAAAGGTTCTTGATAAAAAGCTACTGCTGACTGACTACTGTTATACTGTTGGTAAGGTATCACAGGGTATGTTGTGACAAGCCGTGGCAGATATTTTAAGCTGGGGTTTTGTGCTGAAAGGTCACAGTCAGGTATAAAGCTGTAGGTTCTAGTTCCTGAAATGTTGCCAGGGCTCACCCCCTGCTCAGGCTTGCTGGGATGAGACGGTACAGACCTTTCAGAAGCTACTTTCTAGTAGTCAGCAAGAAACCACTGTGATTTTGATAGCAGCACTAAACGGCCAGGTTTCCAAGGCTAGTATCTGCGTTATTACTTCTGGTCTATATGTGTGCTGACAACCACTGAGTACAAGCCTGTGGAACTTGCCAGAGAGCACCTTGTCTTCTCATCCGGGCTCACCGCTTGATTTCTCTATTACCTGTGACACCAGTCTTGCAAGTTCTGTTTGCTCTATTTGCTTCTCAAAGGCAATATAATTGCTTCTGGAGATCTACAACCTGCTTTGCTCTCTCAGCTTATTACCTATCTGCCTTGTCTTTGCTCATAGGCTGTCTCTCTTTCAGACTTTCCTTGTCCAGCAACAAAAGTGATCTCCAGAGGTTTCGTAACCCTCTGACTCTCCTCTAAGCATAGGGCTGCCTTCATGTCTCTTCTTCTTTTCCTGCTCAAAAACCCTGCAGGTTTTCAAAATGGAAAAACTGGGACACCATTTGTATCAAGCACAAAGCATGGATCAGGGATGCCTATCCACTTCCACTTGGACAGGAAGGAGAATAGAAGATGAAGAACAAGCCGTTCTTTCTCACCATATTCAACCAAGCAGAATTGTCCCTTTCAACCCTTTCCACAAATAAGTGGGAATGCAGGACTGTAACATCAGCTGTCAAAACCTGAGACCGTATAGGACTTCTTCTTAATGGAGCTGGAAGGTGAGCTGGACAAGGAGAAGAACAGTATGTAGTTTAGCTGAGGAATAATGCAAGTGGAAGAATGGAGGCATGGAAATGGGGGAGGTAGAAAACAGAAATATTCTGAAGAATAGTCTTTCACAAACAGCTCTTGGGCTAAAAAATTCCTCTGCGATTTGCTTCAACTATTTTAAGGATCCCATATATTTGAGTGGGGTCGGACTTGTGCAGAAGCAGTTTGAACAGGTTTGTTAAGATCTTGCAGGAGATTTTGAAAACTTAAAAAAAGAGATAGCCTGGAACAATAGGTCAGGTACTGAACACAGACTGGATTTCCAGTTTTCTGAGGTGGGTTTTTTAAGGTTCCAAGATTTTTAAAGGTTTGGGTCAGGTCTTCAAAATGGTCTACTACTGTAGTTAAGCTCTTTTGAAAATCTGGCCATAAATCAATGTGGAAGAAGAGGTCGGGAGGTGGGGAATGTCCAGATCTACGTAAAACTTCAGCTGCCTGTTGTAATTTTCATGGAAAATTTGGCACTTGAGAAGGTTCTGACTTCTTGAGCACCCCAGAATGACTTGTGGCCTACACTTGTAAAATAGTAGAGAAATCACTATGTAGGGAGTTAGCAAACTTGCCATAATATATTATACACAGATGTATCTTCTGGTCAACATCCTCTTTAATTTACTGGTTGTTATGTAGGACAAATGTTCCTTGTCCAAAAGGTAATTTTAAAACCAAAAGGAGAGTTGTTTATTAACAATAGTCTGCAAAAGCACAGGAAGGGCTTATTGTTTTTAGAAAGAGCCAACAGCAAATAAAGATGTCACAGATATAAAAATAAACCTATACAAAACTGTGTACAAAGTAAATAGCCAGAATAAATTCATTTTTGAGCATACATAGCCAAATTATGTCATGCACGTGAGTCGCCTCTTCCCCACTTGAAATCAAAGCAACGATTCAAGATGCGAAGTAGGAGAATTATTTTTTGTGGGCCTAATTCAAGGCTACCCTATGACAATAGACCTGTTTTTGTGCTTTCGGTCTAGATGCTTACGCTATCGTATTTCTACAAGTACAACTTTCCTCCTTGACACCTAGTATAAAGCAAAGAGAGTTGAGTAGCTTCCATAACAACAAAATCCCCAAATGTATGGTTGGTCAGTCAGAGGAGTCGTAACCTATAAATACAACCAGCTGTACACATCACATACATTTTCAGTTCCTGATTCAGTGTGGGAAATCCCGGTAAACTTGCTGGAGATCTGTGTAGGTGGATTCAGCCCACTCTTGCCAGGTCCTATCTGAAGCCAGGGGGTGTTCATGGTAAAGGTGGGTAAGAATAGTGACACATTGATATAGGGCAGTACAGAGAAGCAAGTTTTCTCTGCCACTTGAAGTTGCTGCTCTTTCCTTTAGTGAAAATATAGTTAAATCCTCTTATGTAGCTGTTCTGGCAGAATGCAATCACACAGAGAAAATGTGATTGTAAGGGGTCTAGAGCAGTGATTTTCAGCCTTTTTCAGTGAGCAGGAAAAAATCCTGGTATGGAATGGACCCCTGGATTGTAAGCTGATTGGCTTTCCCTAATAATCTTTAGGCCCCCACAGACGAGGGGTAATGCTGCAGATCATAGAGGGAAAAAAATCCCTTAAGCAGAGCCGTTTCTTCTCTGGATTTTTGTAACCTGTTCCACAGAGCATCAATTCACTGGACCTTCTCATCTGATCACTTACAAGATAGTAACGAGCCTGCCTGAAATAAAGCAGGGTCAATTTGCATCACAGCAATTCTTTCTTAAAGATCATTTTCTGCACAGAATTGACTTGTCATTGCTAGAGAAGGACACAGAGACATGTAAGTCAAGTAGATCTTGTACATCCTCACAAAATTCTCTTCCACTACAATACCTTACGGACAAAATTCCCCATTGGCTTCACAGTGGTTTTGTGAAAGTGTCATGCCATTTCTTTTGAGACATTAAGGACATGGGTGCAACAGGAGTGAAGCACAAGCAGGGCCTGAAAAGTGAATTTCTCTGTGGATTGTTGCAGCTGGGTGAAAGTATATAGATGTAGGGGACAAGGTTTGAGTTGAGAGAGAAGTGGTCCCTATTTGGTCAAGCATGGGTATAGGGAAAGGCTGATTGGAATATGGTTTCCTATGCTTTGCATTAAAGAGTTTACATTTGTCAAATAATAAAAAAAGTGCAGAAAATATATCAAGCTTTAGAGTAAACCACAGCATTGTAGTTGTCAGTTTAGTTTTCTCTGTCGTTAAAAGTTCTGTCTCGTAGTTTGGCAGGGTAATCCCTTAATCACCTGGGCAGTCTTCTAAGGCAACCCCTTGTAAAAGTAGTGCATGGTTTCAATGTAAAGTGGTCTTTGTAGTATATCTGGAGCTGCTTTGGCACCTCCATGGTCATGATGTTCTCTGCTGGTTCATCATAAACCGCATAGGTATTTTCTACTTGCCATTTAATGGAGTTCATATAGGGAGGAAAGTGTGAAGGCATGTCTTTCGTGAAGCAGCTGTATCCCACTAGTTTTGTTGTGTGTGGTGCACTGTCCTCTGATATACAAAGTTGAAAATATTGAAAGATAATTTCCATGGGAGTTCCCTTGGTAATTTCCCGTGTTCCTCAAATAACGTAGCCAGAAAGTCACCAGAATTTTCTGCAAAATTCCTGGGGCTAAGAGAATGCACAAAGATTTCTTTCATTGTGCAATGCATGAAAGAACAATTAACCGAAATACAAAAGAAAAAAAAATTGTTTAAATGAGACTTCTTTTATCTATACCACTGTTTCCAAGGTTATATGTATGCTTGATGGGAGATGAAAGTGCAATGTAATGTCACACAGGCTTATAGATGGCCACATTTCTGCTCTATTTGGGCAGGGGGCAGATTTGTAATAAAGTCAGCAGGATGAGGAAGCTTTGTGGTCATGCTCTCTGTTCTGGTACTGCCACAGCTGCTGGTGGGGAGAGGCAAGGCAGAGCAAGGAAGGGAAGGACTTGTGATGGCTGAAGCTGGATAAGGGGGAAGGAATGTGACAGCCTGGGAAAGGCAGGGGCAAGTGAGAAGGCAGTGACAGTAGCTGTAACGGGAGAAGGAAAGAGACGGAGGAGGACTGAGAAAGGAGTGTAATAATTTGTGTGGGGTGGCAGGAAATGAAGCAAGAACAGATGGGAGGATGCAAATGAGAAAGAGAAGGCAGCAGCAGCAGTCAGGCTCAGCTGCAGAGAGGTTGAAACTGCCACCCATGTTTAATATAATCCTCAATTTGACTCTTGCTTTGAGAACAGGGGTATCTGGAATATGGGTTACGGAATGATTTGGGGTGTATCTTTCTATATGGCAGTCGACATCTCTTCTGCAGCAGCTGGCTCGAGCCCTCCAGCCCAGACAGAACGAGCTACGCAAATTGGTGAGAAGGGAAGGAACTGCTCCTCCTCTCTATCTGTCTCACACCCTCTCTCTGGATCAGCTAGCCAAAGAACTGACATCCTGATGGGGCTTCAGCATCTTGCCAAGAATACCTAGGAAGCAGAAGGGCACTGGAACCATAAATCTAAAAGTCTTGCAAAACAAAATCTGTAGTGATATACATAAAATCGATACTCCACATTGAGCTCTATAAACTGAAATTCACCATTTTCTCTCCTGCTAGAGAAAGTACGTATCACTTAAAAAATTCTGGAGAAAGGATGCCATTATTTATCAAATTATTTAAGATAAATGCCTCATGAACCCTATTGACTTAATAACCATCGCATTCCATTGGATTTTATTCACAGATAGTTTATGTATATATTGGAGTCACAGTAAACTGTGTGCACAATTTCCATTTTTAGAGTGTTGTTATAGTTTGATTCTCCTAATGGAGAACTTATGGACTACTGAAGTTGATTTCAGTACAGTCAAGACTGGCTTAATATGAGAAGTCCTGAGCACATTGCTCTCCTTTACTAAAAGGTTATAGTTCTTTGACGCCAGTGCCAAAAGTTACATGAGGTATAGTGTCTTAAAATACACGTCATGCCTGTTCCTCGAACTGGTGTAACAGAAATACCGTGCTTGCTCTAAGCGATTATACAAAAAGAATCTTGCCCTGTTTTGAACTTTGAGTTGAAGGACATAAATATTTTGAAACGAGTTGTTGGCTTACAAATGTGACTCCAGCTGAGACTTTAAACATCAAAGAGACATGTTGATGGAGATCAGTAAGAATGTATAAAGCCATATGACTTGGAACATGTCAGCCAGAGATGAAAAAGAGACTGAAGTCCTGTGATCCTTACTTTCCCATAGTAGGTTGCCTTTTCCTGGGGATGCTCAACTGCTGTTAAAGACAAAATAGTGCCCTAAATGTTCATTTTCAGTTCTGTATGATACCAAATTATGCTCAGAGAGAGATGAATCATGGACAATGTTTTTGTTATTGTGTAAGGTTTAGGAGAGATCATTTATCCTTTTTCAACCACCAGCAGAATTTCCCAGGTACTACAGCTATTAGGCATTGGACAAGCCCTTATTGCGACAACAAGGTCAGGTAAAATAAATCAGAATGAGGCACCTGCAGGTAAATGAGCATACTTCATCAGAGGTGTTAGAGAAAGTTTAGTACATTCTTCCTCTTGCTGAGGAGGAGTAGGGGAAGGGAGGTGGTATTCAAAGAGCAGTTTCGTGAGGAGACACAATTCAGCCTTTCACTGGATAGTAGCAGCAGCAACTACTGTGTGCCTTTTCTGGGAAAGGGACCTTCCAGAGTGTCTTTATCTTAACTTTTGTATGTGATTGCAGAGGATCTGAGAGATTTTTTTGTTTGTTTGTTTAGCGTGGAAAGTCTTGATTCACCTCCCTCTCTACCCCATGTTTGTTCTCCACTTTGTATAATTATATTTTACTTCTTACTGGCAAAAAAGCAAGTGTAGAAAGCCACCATATCATATTCAGATATCATCCGTTGGTGCCTGTATGAAGGGAAAGGAGGCAGAAAATTGAACTCCTCTTTTCCATCACATACAATTCATTCTGCCTGTAATTACACTTGGCAGTGAGTGGTTCTGTAACTCACTTGTAGGATTTTAAGGCTGAGTTTTCTTCACAGTAGTTGACAATAGAGCTTGTACTCCTTTTTCTAGGAAAGGATTGCATCCTTTTATCTTTTGCTTTAAAAATGGCCAGACCTGGACCTGTACTGGGGCATGCCTTATGTCTGCAATGCAGCCATTCCAGTGGTGACAGAGTCAACCTTCTCAAAACATAGAAATGCATCATGCTAGGAAACCTATGGTGAGTCTCAATCTGATTTCTTCACTGAGGAAATATGTGTAAGCAACCAAGCTTGTGAACATGCCCACGTGCCATCTGAACTGCACAGTAGGATTTTCTGAGCAATTTCTTTTTAACTCCCTCTTATTCTTTCAAAAGTGAAGGTAAGTCTATACAGTCTTCTTCACAGGTTTTGATATGAATTTTCAAAAATGGGCACACAAGCAGAGTGTCTTTCAAAAATTAACGGGATTTTTAGGTTAAAGAGCCCCCAAACTCTACCTATAGTCATTTCAGCGAGAAAAAGAAGAGAAAACATTTAAGATTATTCTTGTCATGAGTTTTTTCTTGGAAGCCTCAAAACTTGATTGTTAGTTCTTGGGCAATTTATATGCCTACACTTGTAAAGAAAAAAGCATATATGTAAACTCCTATTCAAGAAAACATAGGTTTTGTTCCTCTTAAGTCCCAAATGTTTTGAAAAGGTCAGGTTTCAGCTTCCTCACAGACTTTCTCCCAGCTGTCAGAAAGAGCTCCTAACTTAGGTCAGATGGGGAGATAGTCCAAATGTGCACCTCAGGTTGGCAACCTCCTTCATCAGTTCTGAAGGTAGTGTCAAAACTGTCACCCTCCTTTTCTTAACCTTTCTTTACCATTTGGAAACCTAGTGGATCACCCAGTAGATCATCAAAAGAAAACCATTTGAATCACCTACTGAAATGAGAGTTAGGGGAAAAAAATGTTATACCATACACATTCCTATGTAAGAAGGATGAAACCTTAGCCGTACTGAGGCAATGGCCTAACATTCCCTGTTAATCCAAAGAGTTCATTGTCAAAAATCCTTGCCTCGAATTAGTTACACTTCAAAAAGAGTTATATAGTCTGGTTCTGATACCGACCATTGTTACTGACTAGCAACATAAATTGGCCTTATGTTCTTCATGAAGGTATTTGCTGATTATGGTATGAATGAGCCTGAGAAGGATTTTTCAGTGTGCTTCACCTTCTGACCAGGGCTGAAAGCTGAACACTGAAAGTCTAAAAAGTAGATCTGTTACAAGAGGTTTTCTGCCTCCATTTTAAATTTTGTTTTATCTCTAGTACTTTGCCTTTAACTCTTCTTTTCTGTATTTAGATATTGCTCCACCATACCAACAGCTATATATTGGACAAGGATACAGAATCAGAAAGATACATTGAGCATAGCATGCCCACGCAAGCACTCCACAAGAATTGCTGTGGTTGATGTTTCTGTGCAACATGCATAATCTGATCTCGTAGAAACGGCTGTTTCTATGTGTCTTGTTTATTATTGAGGGCAGCACCATAGCCACCATAGTCAGGTGATAAATGTTCACTTTATAGTTACTGGTTTGTCCTTCTCTCACCTTGCAGTAAGGCTTCATTGTTATGATCATAGAAATAAAACAAGTTTCTTATGAGAAATGTTGTTATAATTTTTGAGGTTGTTTTTTTTCTGGTATCTGACAAATTCTGTGTGCAAAAGAGTTGCAGGACTGGAAGAGTTAGCCAGCAAAGCTTTAAAATAGTGCTATGTAAGCATTGATAAAAAGGAAGCCAGGAAATTAATGAATCTGCTGCACTCTCTGACACCTAAGAAGCTTCACACAGTCTGCTTCCTTCTAATATTATTTATGTTCCTTTAAAAATAATTTTCCTGCTTGCATTAATTGCTGCCTTTGGCAGTCATTTCATTTCCTTCAGTCTTCATTATCTTAAGTGAAAATGGCAGAAAGAGTATTTGCCAGTGTCTCTTCCTCCTCCTCTGTTCTAACGTTTCGTTCACCCATTTTCCTCTAGGAACTGAAAGACGAAGAGATTACTAAATTCTCATCTGGGAGCATGTTCTCCTCCTGACCACTTTTTACTCTGAATGTTCTTCTTCCTGTGCCTTGTGTTTTGTTTATCATATTACACTTTTCCTCTTTCAGCTAATGTTTGCAGTTTGTTAGTCATACCTATTGGCACTGCTAGGACTTTGTGTTTTATTTTTACAGGTGGAAAGTATATCTTTTGGGAGTAACACTGTTGTTTGAAGTACTTGCCCCTTCCTCTCTCTTTTTTCCTCTTTCTCACATTATTTTGTTTGATTGGAGAATTGATTTTTAACACTACATGTGAGCTGTCCCCCCTTTCTGTCCTCTACCTTGACATTTACACAGATCTGAAACTGTATTTTGGCTGTTACTCAAGCTATTCCCTGTGATTTCCTTCCTGTCTCTGTTTCTTGCTTTTGTTTTGTACAAGGAAGCCTTCTGTTGATGTATGTACAAACACCTTTCTTTCTGTAGTCTTTGCAAATACTCATTCCTATTTCTTTAGCTGAGATGTCCTGTAGTATGTGCCTAGTGATGAGTTGCACCTCACTTTCATCCAACACCTTTATTATTTTCTTATATTGCTGTACCCTTGGGCATAGAATAAAATCCCATTGCACCTTTTTTTAGGCCTGATTATGCTAAGATTTTGTCTAGTTCCCCTCTATAGCAGTCCAGGAGAAGACCTCTTCTAAAGAAAATTGCTGCTGAGTATAGGTTATAATGCTAGGATCAGGTCTCCTAGTTATAGCTTCAAAACTGGGATCATACTGAGTTCCAAACTCTTTTGTTTAAGGAAAGAATTCTACCTCGCTTTTTCTTTCCTATATATGCTGAAGTACCTAGCAGCGGTAATTTGGATTCGCTCTATAGCATATACTTGGTTCCCTTATTTTTCATTTGGGTTTTCTCTATTTACATATGAGTACAATGCAAATGTCCAGTGGTTCATTTTATTGCTGGGTTGAAAAAAGGGAAAAGAGAATATAAGCATGTTTCTCTGAATTAGAATAATATCCCCCCCCCAGCTATCCCCAGTAGGAAATACTTTCCCAGTTCCATATTTCCAATCCTTTTGTTAACTCCTTCATTTATGTGTGCATTTTTCCATCTGTATAGTATTTTTCCCTTCCATTCCCCAGTCCTTAACTTTAACAGATGGCTTTTTTCTCCTTTAGAATTTTCCCCTTCCACCTCAGTGACCTGTATCAACTCTGCTTCCCCTAATTTTACATCTCCTCTATACAAAATTAATGTATTTCAAGTTAAGATACTTAATCTTCTGCTCTGGCTTTATCCTCATGATGATAATGCCTGTTTAATGCCCCTTTTTTTAAGAGGGCACCAGGTAGCCTCAAGCCTAGCTAAGGAACCTATATGATGAGGGTCTGTGGGGAGAAGCTGCTACCTTTTTTGCCTCATCAGCAGAGCACAGTGAAGAGAGGTCATGCCATATACTGGTTGAATTTTAATGGTGTTAAAATATTAAACATATTATCTTGGGATGTATCTGAGGACCCAACTAGCTAGAGGTGACAGGTGAAATGGGAGTTTTACATGCTATTCAATTCTAGTCTTCTGCTCAGATCTTCATGCTGAAAGCCGTTCAGCTTCACAAAAAACCTGGAACCTAAAAAATCTTCATTTCTAGCCAACAGAGAATGAGTTCTGGTGCAAGGTAAGCTCTAGCTGAAAGATTTGCCTTCTGCATCTAAATTTAGCTCCTGAGAGTAGCTGCCTCTGCAGAGTAGTTCTCTGTTACGTGTTATTTTCTAAATATGGTGTTTTTACACAACATTAAGTAAGGCTGTCAAATGAGGTATTTTTATATGGGGAAGTACTTACCGATACCTGTTTTCTTTTGTTTCAAATAATAGTATAGGACTGCCTCTAAAGTGCATGTACATTTGCAAATACCAGTTTATAAACTGTGCTGAAGTGTCATCATTGTCACTTAATTTTTCACTGCTCATTAAATCCAAAACATGCTTACACATGCATGAGCATGCTTCCAATGCTTCCAGATAGATTCATGGGGCTTATTTGTGGATCAAGGCTAAAACAGTGTCATAGGGTGAAAATGTAGGTCTTCGGAGGTACAGCAATGACTTATGAGTTGTCATGACTTCATGGGAATGTAGGTAATGCAAAGAATTCAAGTTTTACTCTTGCAACAAAAAATCCTTTTGTGTTCAGTTTTTGTTTGCTTCCTTGTAAAACCCTATAGTAGATATGTCAAGCATCTTGTAAAAATACCCCCAAATACTGTCATGTGTTTTGGTTTCTTTTAGGGTGTGTGTCTGCATGCTTCATCGGTTCTTCAAAGTTGAAAGTGTCTGTTTAATTAAGGCTTGGTTCAATCCCTCTTAAGTGACATTGAAAGACATCCATTTAGACCTCTTGTCCATTACAATGAAATAGTCACTACAGGCATTAGCAAAGGGTAATACCTTTAAATCTTCCTATATTTAAGCTACATAAATGTCTACACTTATTCCTAGTATTTTCAGTATCTCCCACATAATGATGTGATTGCTGACAGTTTATTAACCAGTCAGGGCAAGTTAACAAGTACCTAAGATAAACACTTGACTTTCCCGCATGTCATTGCAACTTCTTGGAGTTTCAAATTATAAAATATGATACCAAAGTGTCATCATTGCTGGTGATGTGTGGACCACAGTTGTAGTAAGAATGGAAGAACTGATGGAGGAGGGATTAGGAAGTCATTCTTGGATTTTTGCAGTTGACTATCTGTTTAGTTGTGATCTTCCTCTGCTCAGCATTTTTATGAAAATACAGGGAAAAGAAAAAAGAAGTCTGTTCTATAAAGACATTGGGAAGAGTTGAGAGAAATGTTCAGTTTTGTATGTGAAACAATTTTTTAATAATCTGACTTTTTAATTTTAAGAAACTTCAGGTGTTTCATTAAGAAATGTTTTTAACACCCAAAAAAAGGTAAGTGGCTCTACTGAGACTATGCTGATATGAATTTAAAGGCAAAATATTTTCAAGAACTTTTCTTCCAACCACTGACCTCTTGTTCAGCCTTTTTCTTGGATCTCTGCAACCCGAGTATGTGACCTTTGTAGCTGAACGTGAATGTGCAGCTACATTGTCTTTGAACAATTTATTTGACTTCAGGCTACAGTGCTGAAAAGCCAGGAGCTGCTGAGAAAGGTTGCAACTAAAAGGGAAACAGCCTGTCCACCAGCTCTGTGTAGCTGGGAAATCTGATTTCAAATTCAAAGGTCCTGTGTACACACAAACATTCCCCAACTGAAGGAGTGGAAAGTGCATGAACTGATATAGCTAACTTTGTGCAAGTTTGTTCAGCATTCTTTGCTGTGTTCAGCTGTCTGAGTAGGGACCTTGACTTTTGGGCTAGCATTGAACCTATTTGTATCACAATAAGTTGTCTGAATACTCAGTAAAAAGAATCAGGGCTCACGTGCCTTATTAAGAATAAACCTATATGTTCTTCTACATTGCAGTGATTTGTTTAGACTTAAATAGCAATATTGTTTTTGGATTTTAAGAGAAATTATGTGCTCTCTGATACAACAGAGTTACATTGGAGATCTGTCTTCTTTTCTCATACCAAGAATTTTCATGTGACTTTGTTTATGTTTAGTATTACACTGCATGGACATAAACACCATGTTCCAATTTAATCTAAACAATCAGGGCCTTCATTTATGAAGAACTGTGAGAAAGTCTGACAAGAGAGGTTCAAGGGAGAGTGCATAAAACCAGCCCTGGAATCTCCCAGCATATCTAAACTTGTCAGTAATTAAATTCAGAAACTGCTGGAATCCTTTAGAAGTTGAGTAGTTGGGGGAATATTTAATTTTTCTCCCTTAGTGGATTGATTACTATGGTATTTCTGTTACATGTGAAGAAATCAGACCCTATGTAAATCAGCCAAATGCTCCAGGGCTTCTTTGGAAAGAAACCTTCAGTCTTGTTAGTATGTGGTTTAGCAGAGAGAGACTATTGGAGGGCTTAATGTTTAGGTTTTGGCATTGTAAATGGGAAGTCAAGTATCTGAATTTCTCCTTGCAGGGAGATGACAAGGTAAGCTTAGTTGCTAAATACCTTTCACAGGTATGCTCACCAGAGGTTGAGCCTATCTTTCTTATTTCAACTCAAGAGGCAGGATGAAGGAAAGAGCCAAATATCACCTAGTAACATCAGGCACAAGGCTTACCTTCCCCTGAAATGTGCTAATAAAGGTTAACTCACATCTAAGTGTAGCTGGGAAGAAAGCTGTGTTTCTCATCTGGGTTATCATCAGCAGCTTCTCCTGAGCCCAGACATGTCTCAGTTCTGGTCTGCAGTAATGCCTGAAGGAGAACAAGGTCTGCTAATACAAACCTTAGGTCTGCTGATACAAACCTTAGTTTTTCCTTTTGTGTAATCTATCATAATTACATACATACATTTATTTCAGGAAGCTTTACCTGAAATCTTGTTCTGGCTTTGATAGAATTCAAGTGAAACTCATTCCAATGTAAACTACCAGATATTAAAATTAAGCCTATCTTGAACTTTGTCTTTTTCTCCAATTCTCTTCCTAATAGTCAATTTTTCTTGAATATAAAAGACATTTTTTAGTGAAGTAGAAACTGTTCATATTCTATTTTTGATTTTAACTTTTAATTTTTATAATTTATGTAGACCTGACTTCACAGAATTAATATTTTAAATTTGCTGTAATGACAAAATCTGCTTGAACTCTAGACTCATTGACTCGACGCTAACAACTTGTTTTACCAAGACAGAAAACCCCCTAATTTTTTCAGACACTGAAGTCAATAGGTCATCAGCAAAACTTGCAATAACTTCACCAGAACAACAGTGAGCCTGTTGCTCTAGATCATTAGAAATATTACATTCTGGACAAAGCAATATTCATTATGCACAGTAACATACAATTAAGTAAATGAGCAAAACAAGTGGGGAAAATAAGAAATGTGAAGTGTCTGATCAGGAGTAAAGTACATGTACATGTAACTGCTATCCTGCACAAAAGCTGTTGCTCTTTTTGCTGTTTTGACTTATTTTATGGGGATTCTAGTTTTAAGAGGAGAGGGTTTGGGAGGCAGTATCAGAAGACTTCTACTGTTTCCATCATTGAACTGTATTGATTCAGAATTGTAAAACTTTAAGAGCTAAAAAGAAAAGTCCTTGCAATGGTAACTGTTGCCAACTCTTAGAGCTTTATTGCTAATTTTTCAATGTTTAATGTTCTACTTTTAAAACCTCAGTTCCTGGAATCAGCTGACTAAATGAGTTAAGGTTCCCACATTAAAACTAAAAAGGAAAATTCTAATCTTCATGACTATGGAAAGAATAAAATAAATGAACTCCACAGGTATACAAACCAGAATGAATGATCAAATACTTTGAAACCAGTAGTACTTTGTAGTTTAATGCAATATATTATTTAGGGAAATATCTACTGCAATGAAGCAAACAGTAAAGAAAATGTCAACTGAGGGTGTTTTTTGGCCCTTTCCCTCTTTTTTTCATGGCTTTCAGTGTACTTTTACACTTGTGTTCGGAGCCAGAGCTTTGCAATTTTGCTATCCTACTAGAGTAGACAGTTTGAGTTATTTCTCACAGTGCTTCTTGCAGAGACAGGAATGGGAAACATCATTGTTCTGAAAGCACAGCGAAGAAGAGAACAGCCTGTATTTAGCCTTCTTTTCCACTTCTCCTGTATACTAACTTTGGACAGAAGTCTCCCGTGATAAAGGGCTTTATATATTTTAGCTGCCAATTCCAAAAGGAAATGTTGTATTATGCAATCAATAGAATTTCACAGTAGAAATCTCTATATAGATGAAGCTCTTCTGAATTATGACAGTGTGCTAGGAGATACTCTGTCTTTTAAAGACAAAAGATGCTGTCGCAGGCTTCCTGGCTGTTCAGATTCCTCATGTTTTATTGATGTGTTCTTCCGACGCAAGGTGGATATTAGCAGAAGATACTGATCAAAATTCTGCACTGCTGCTCTGTGTCGGGCTACAGCATGGCCCATGGGGTATGGGTAGGGCACGGTAGGTGCACGACTGCACCCAGGGGGGTAGGTGCCCACAGGCTGGCAGGGCTGTGCCATCCCTGGCTGGGTGCAGCCCCGCCATGCCCCAACAAGCTAAGCGGAGCAGGGCTGGGGCTGAGGACAACGGACAGTTGGGGGCTGGTGATCACCGGGTGAAGTCACGGTGACAAGAGAGGTCCTGGGGTGCACTGGGCAGTCAGTCTGTGGGTCAGGGTCAGGAGTCCTAATCAATGGGGTACGTGGCCAGGGGCGGGCATGGCTATAACACAACTGCAACGTAGCTCAGGCAGAGGCCAAGGGCGACAGTCACAGCTAAAAGCAGCTCCCAAGGGAAGGAGAGGCAGCATCTGCTGAGGCTTCTTCTAGTTTTCTTCACAGCAGCTTTCAAAGTCAGCAGCTGTGCTCTCTTTAAGCTGGCCATAAGCCCAGGCAGCCAAATCCCCAGGAGCAGGGGGATGCGCTTTAAGCCCTAACTCTGCCTGTTTGCATGATGCCACAAAAACAGACGTCAGAGCAAACAAAATACTGGTAGCAGGTCAGAACAAAGTTGCCTCTAGCTCAGTTTGCTGTAGGCGGTAATAGATGTCTACTGCAAAGAATATAAGGACAGGACAAGCATATAGTAGTACTTCTCCAGGGACTTGTCTGATCTCCCCTTGACGTCACAGAAAATTTTAGTATCCCCAGAGTTCATTAATTTTTTTGACTTATTTTATCATAAATCCAGATTTCTAACATCCTTGCCTCAGTCCTAGAGCATTATGTATCAAAATCTCTCTACCCTCCTGATACTCACCAAAGACATTTTTTTGGCTGCTGTTGGTCTCTGGAGAGATGTCTCAGACAAATTTGTCTATTACCAGCTTCCAGGTTGGCTGACAGAGGTGGGGGAAAACGACTCTTATTCCTTGAATATCCTGGAAAAGACATGAGCTAGATGTGGTTTCTGGACAGATAGTAATTCTTGAGGAGTTTTCCTTGCATGAACTTGACTAATATTCTCTTCAAACCAGGTAAACTTTGGGTCCACAAATTTATCTGACAAGGAATTCCACTAGTTAACAACAGCTAAGTGAAGCACTACCTCTGTTTTGAAACCTGCTCCTTCAAGGTTTTTCAATGACATTTAGTTCTTATGTTAAAAGAGAGGATGAATGGTTGATCTCTATGTGCCTTCTCCCTGCTGCCTATGGGTTTAGGCACCTTTATCTTAATTCCCCAGGATTCCCTCTGAGCCAGATGAGAGTCTTACTCCACTTAGTCATCACCTCTGTTGAAGATGTTTCACACTTGTGATTATTGTTTTCATGCATTTATTCAAGTTCTGCTGTGTCCTTTTTAAAATGGGGAGACAGAATTACACAGTTTAATACGTAGGGAACCCTGATTCCTTATGGTGGCATGAGGATATTCTCTGTTTTGTTCTCAATTTCCCTCCTAATAATCATTAACACTTCATCTGTTGCAGCACCATGGTCTTCCTCCTGAATGCTAGTGGTCAGCTCAGAGCCCATGATTTTGTATATGAAGTTAGGATTGTTCTTCCCCTTGTGTATTGCTTTACATTAATCTCTACTGAACTTCATCTGCCTTTTCATTTTACAGGGTGCAAAGCACCTCTGCAATTTTTCACCACTTCGCTCCTGTTCCTACTCAGTATCAGTTCGTATCATCATCAGACATTCTCGATTTGCTGCTCATGTCCTTTCCAGGTTGATCATCACTGTATTGAGCAGCACATGGCCCCAAAACAGATTTTTCTTGGTCTTGATGGTCTTGTTCTGTTCTATTTTCATCCTACTTTCTGTTTCCTGACTTTTAACCAAGTATTTGCCATGCAATGCCATGACCAATTAGTTTCCTGAAAAGGTACTGGAGGGGGACTTTTAGAAAAAAAACACCTTTGGAAAGCCAGGTAGTTGATATCAGCTGGATATACTTGTTGACCCTGTGAAGAACTCCCACATGTTTGCCAGGCAGGACCATGTAAAAACTCCTGTTATTTTTTTCCCAAATATATAATCTTTATCCACATGTCCACTCATTTTGGTCTTAGAGTTTCTATTAATTTTTCCAAAACAGATATAGCCAGACTTAGAAGCCTGAGTTCCCCTGTGAAATTTCTTTAAAAAGATGACATCCCATTTACCACCTCTCAGTCCTCAGATGCAAGGGCTAACAAAAGAGACATTACAAACTGTATTTTTTCCAGCTCTTTGCTTGAGTTCCTTTATCATTTTGGAGTGAATATAATCTTAATCCTGGTCATTTCTTACTGGTTCTTTTGTTGGTTTGTTCCATTGTAACTTCTTCTATTGTCCCTTATTTAAGACACATCCCCTGAGTTGCTTACAAAAAGTGGTGGGGTCTCCGTTTGTTTCCACAATCAGCCATTCCTTTGGTTCTGTTTGAGATTCATATGGGCAGAAATCTTGTCAGCTGGTGAAAACTGTCTACTTTCTAATTATGTCAAGGAAAAAGTCTTTAAAATTTCTCATCCAGATTATGGCCTGACACTAAATCACACAGTGGCTAATATTGTAATACAAGTTTCTGCTCAAAAGTCTAAATTTTTTGTTTAACCTTTTGTGCATTCTGTACAAAATGTAAAGCTTGTCCTTGCACTTTATACAATTGGTTAAAATGAGAGCTGAATTATTATACTTGCAGCAGCCAGGCAATAAATTTTGGTTAACAATAAGCTTATCATGCCTGATGCCTAATTACATCATAAAAAGAGACTGTCATATTTTGCAGTTATATCAATAATGGTTGTTCACACCAATGTATAAATAGGATGTTGTAGAATTATTGTCCAGAAAGGCAGCAGTCTGCCTCTAAAAAACATTGGGTAAAACATGAACAGCTGGTGGGGAAAAAAGGATAATAAAAATGGTCATTTCCTTACTGTCTTTTGCACTAAATCAGTGAGTAGCGTTCCATCTTTTTCTGTCTGGAACTTCAAAGAAATTATTATTTCACCCCTTGGCTACCTCAGATCCTCTAGTGGTTACAAAAAATCTTTTAACAGTAGCCACATCAGAATGGAAGTGAAACTAGCTTGTGCCTAAGCGTGCTGCTGAATCGTCAGAATATGCTGCTCAGGCTCTGTAGTCCAGGGCTACCAAACATACCCGGCTTGGGAAAGCATCACATAGATGTTGATGTTTGTACAAGCAGCAGTGACAGTCATTTCTGGCTTCATTTGTGCTCAGCAGGAGGAATTTCCAGTTTGCTGATTTCTTTGTTATGGTATATCGCACTACTGGTGACAGGCATACCGAGCTGGGGACTCCCAATTGCAGGCATTCATTTCCCACTTTCTGTCCTCATTATTTTTAGATATCTTTTATAAAGGCCAAAGGTATTTCATCTTTTAATATTTTTGGAATATAATGAGGCTGTGCTCAAAGCTGTTGTTTTTTACTCTTTTTAACGGCCTGGACTTAATTTACAAAAAAGCAAACTCTGTCGAGAGGTACGGACAACAAAACCTTAAGGGATAAAATAAGAGCAATCAGGCTGTTAGACTGGATGGATTTGGGTCTGATTCTTCCAGCCACCTTGAGTAGATTGATAGCAAATGTGTCCCGTTAACAGTTGCAAAAATTGCTTGATTAATTAGCTCTGAAGGGAGGCTGATGTTGCTTTTTAAAACAGATGTAACAGCAGCAGCAGTGCTCGGTTCCTCAAATTTCTTGTCATCATATCCATCTCCAACCAGGAGGGCTGGCAGGGCTACTTAGCTGCTGTTCTCATTAGAGCTAGCATGCAACTGGCAAAGAGGAATGGCAAATAATTGACTTTCTGGTTTGCTTGCTTGCTTTGTATCCCCCCTCCCCCCCCGGGCCCCTTTCTCCCCTAATTTCGCCCTCAGACACTGATATTTTCTTTTCTAATATTCATTGAGCTCTTGTATCATTCCTGAGATTATCAAATTGTTGGTTGCATTCAGTCTTAATTATGCAAACATAAGATTGCATGAAAATGGACTATGACTGTCTGGCACTTATAGGGCTTTCCTGAAGAAGGGTGTCTGCAAGTTTTGGACTACTAGTTGACAGACTGGGTTGTGAAATACATCATATCCCATTAGTAACTCACTGAATTTGCAAACTATATTTTGTAAGTATTATTTGTATTGCATGTAAAGCCATATTTGCAAAATAAAACTAACTTGGAAGTAAGAAAATTTAAGAACAAAGTTTCCATTCAGTCCACACTTGATCCCTGCACATACACAATATAACATAAGTTTGAATTAATAATCACTTAGTATTTTCCCCCTCTGATTTCTGCCTCAGTGCATGAGATGGTGAGAAAGTGACTGTATTTTTTCTCCTTTATCACTAGCCTTCAGTGTTCAACACCCTTTGTTTGCTGTACATTCAGATCCAAGCCTGTTCTGAGTAAATAATTATTAATTTCTGTGTGGGCTCTGCTGCTAAGAATAACATTTCTGTGTACTTCACAAATATTATTTTAGTTACTGTCCCACGACCTTTGGGAGGTTGAGGTGTGAGACTGCCATTTTACAGGTAGAGTGTTAAAGCCACAAACTGCTTAAGATTATATATGTGTGTACATATATCCAGGCAATCTGGGTGAGTACTTTGAATGCAGTTAGAGTTTGTCAGCAAGCTCCACATCGGTTGCAGGGGCAGCTCATGGGGGGGCTGAGGGAACTGCGATGCTTCTGTAGTACCCTGCAGCCTGGGCTTTATGGATCATGCCATGGGAAAAGGCTGTGCAAGTGCTTGCTAAATGCTCTTTACATCCCCACCCCCATCAGCTTCAAGGTCTAGTAAAGTAAGTATAAATACCACCCTGAGTGCAAAAACTTAAAGTGCTTTATGGCATGGCACTGGTCTCCAGACTAAAGATATGCCTAAGGTCTTGCAGGATTTTGCACAACGTGGACTAAGGCGCAGGGCTATTTGAGTGCTGGAATATGGAGTCAGAGAGAGAAAAGAAGAAGAAGAACAACAAAACCGAAGGAAAAAAGAAGAAAAACCCAAAACAACCATCAGACACAGAGATGGCCAGGCACAGCCAGGCACTTGGAGCAGTCCCCTGGGAGAAGTCCCCTCAGTGGAGACCTTGCTGGCTGGAAGGTTTGGAGCTGTGAGCAGGGAGACGATCTCTAGCTCTTTGATTTTTCTGGTGTTGAAGGAAGCAGGATATTGCACATTCCTGTGCCGTATCTGGCCTGCATCAAAGACACCTGACCCCCACCCATGCATCCTCCTTTTGAAGGGGCAGTTTTCAGACTCTTGGTTTTGTTTTCTCTGATTTGACAGAGATGCTTAGGTTTGAAAGACTAACATGTTTAGCCATGTTCCCACCGACCTCAGATGTGCACAGGGAATACTCAGCACTCCTCCAAACTGGATTTTGATGGCCTCAACTAGCATACAAAATAGGTTTTGGATGCAGTTGCTCTGAATGTGCTTTCTAGACTTTTTTTTTTTTTCCCAAAATTTACTCATTGGGAATCATCCTTACCTGGCAAGGCTGGATCCTCTAGAGAGACAGCACAGATCTTTTCCCCCTCATGATAACAGAAAGAGACTGTTTCCTATTGGTTTGAGCAGTCACCAGAGATGGGACAGCTGCACAATTTGCAGTTACTGGGTTGCAGCACTGGTCACTCAGAGCTCAGCAGAAGACTTTGCTCTGGCGGTGCTGAGCTCTGCCTCATTTCTCCCAGCTTCCTCATTTCCCATTCCAAGCTCTTTTGCTCCTTCCCTGCTCTGTCTCTGCTTTTAATTCAGGAAGATGAGGGGTGCATCCATGCTAATGTTTTAGTTTGGATCAGGAAAGCACTTTTCAAGTCACTTTCCCATGCATCTCCTCTTACCGTGGTTTGTTTGCACTGCAGGTATGTTTGGAGTACACAAACTAGATTCCTTCTGGAGGACATTAAAGGGGCAGATGTGCTCCAGGTGCCTACTGCACCAGTGTGCATTCAGTCAACAGGACTAGGCCAGAGATAATATGAAGAATGATCTCCTTCCTGTCCAGCAGTCCTTCCTTTTCTGTTGTGTCACACTCTTTGCCAAGTCCTTGTCCTGTTCTCCCTATTACAGCATATATTATAGTTCCTGTCTTCTGACATTATCAACTTCATGCTTTCCCTCAAAATTAGAAAGACCAAACTTTCAACATTATGCTCATATTGATTAGAAAACACAATCCATTGATTCAGTGTTAATATATCAGTGGAGTTTGCATCCTGTGGAATTAGTGCTACTGTACAAAGCAGGACTAGGGTCTGGACTATTGTTAATTGCATATCCAGGCTGAATAAATAAAACAAGAACTGTTGTGTTCTCAGTAAGAAGGCTTTTCTAGCAACAAAAACATGGAAATCTGACTATAAACATATATGTTGTTTTGACTTTCATAAGTAAGATCTGCAATTTCTCATGCAAGAATTTTCTAAATTGTGAAGGAAGCCTTTAGAGGGACAGCTGGTTGGTCAGTCTGGGGCAGGTGTATAACATTTTTGCTCATGCAGTTAATTAAAAAACCATCCCACTCTTCTTTACCTTGTTCTAATACACTTGGATGCCTAATTTTTCACTTCCTTTCACCGTTTGCATTCTTTCGCCTGTGAGGGTTGACTATATTATTTCCCATTCCTTTCTTTCTGTCCCTGTAAAGCAGCCTTTTGTTGTGCTGTCCTTGGATACCTCTTATGTTCAGTTTGTTTGATTATGGGATTCTTTTGAAGTTTAATTTGGAACAGAGCATGCACATTGTCCTTGAAACTGTCAAGCAGGTAATCTGGCTTCTCATTCCCTGATGGTTACGCAGTTTTACCTTTCAAAACCATACCAACTCTGGCAGTTTTAGGAGTCCCTTGTATAGCAGACAAATACAAGTTCTGAAAGACACAACCAGGCACATTTTGATCTATTTTGTACTCCGTATAAGGTATGTGCACCTTATATAATGTATTTTTTAATAAGTGTTATTTCTTAGCAGAAAGCACCTTCAGTTTATTTACTGGTGGAGTTTCAAAATGACAGTTGTTTCATTGCAGAAAATATCACTGTAGTTGCATCTGATTGAGAAGCTGAGCCTCTTCCTCTGAAAAGGTATTTTCCCATGCTTATTTCTAGAGATGAACCACTTCTGTTTTGGTTTAAGAGGAGAAATACCACTTTCAAGTTTTAAAAATGTCAAAGCGAGAAAGTGAGATTCCCGTTGTCTTATCTTTGGGCTGTTGGGTTATTTGGGGTTTTAGGGTTTGATCCATCCATAAAATAAGCCAGAATGTGTTTTATAGTCTCAGGTGAGCACATGGAAGCTTGCATCTCTGTAGTTAAAGGGCCAAGTTTCTTATTCTGATTTAGACTATCAAGGGGAATTAAGAAGATGTGAAGATGTTAATTTTAAAATGTGAGACATATTAAAGATCAGATTTCCATTTCATGGAATGTTGTATTCAGTGCTAGCAAAAATTTTAGAAATATCTATGTTCTAAACCAGGCTTCTTTTATCTAGTCTTGTGAAACCTGAGGCTTTCAGGTTCCTTTTGATCAAGGCTGTAGACAAAATCCAGTGGGGCATGCCTTTACAATGCCTTTTTCAACATGAGTGAAAATTCAACTTGAGAGACCTCAAACCAGATTCTTAAGACTAGAATTTATAAGTATAATCCAAGACACTACATTTATGTGGATTCTGTCCTACTCAATAATGTAATGTACCCTCATACAATTTAAATAGTCCCAACAAAATCAATAAAACTACCTGACATTTTTATTCCTTCCTATATTCCATTCCCTAAGCTCAGGTGTATCTCAGCTATATTTGATTAAATTTTTAGCACCAAACAATGTTGAAAAGAACTTTCTTCTGCTTAGATAAAGAAAGTGAAGAAGCAAAGTTCAATCAGAATTTAAATGACTTCTATCTTCTACCCACAGCTATGGTTATTCACTGATTTGAAATTTGTGTATTTTTGTGGTGAAAGAGAAAACTCGAGTAGAGAGATTAATGTTAATAATAATCTGATCCAGATTCAAATAGTTTGACTTAGTTGTAGTATCTCTGTCTATTGATGGCAGTATCATGAATGACAATAACTCATAATTTTCTCATTTAATTTGCACAATTCTTTCAATTCTCAGACTGCAATTATTTTTATTTCTGCTGCTCACTCCTGTACTGAATAAAAACAGGTGTCATAATCAGGGAAAAATTTGTTTACATCATAGGTAACTAAATGAGAAAATGTTTAAAATGCTTATTTTCTTGGTTTCCTCAGCCTACAGATTCTGTAACTTTAATTATTTGATTTTTTCCTAAGCTACAGCATCATCTTCCTTGTTCATTACAATTTGAAGTTAAAGCAGTGCAAGACATTGATCTGTTTTGAGGGCAGGATTCTTCATTTCAATGCAGCTTTAGGGAATTAAATATGGATTTGAAAGAGCTGTCCAGCTGCTCATACCATTTGGCAGAAGCTGTCTGAACTGTGAAAGTGGGGGATAAATGCCGACATTTTGAGCCGTTCTAACCTCTTCTTGACTAGACATCTCCATCCATTATGAATCCCTTGGGCCAGATCCTCACTGAGGTAAATTGGCACCATTTCCTTAGGCTCATTGCTTCTGTGCTGACTTACACCAGCTGGGCCTTAGATTATTTTCTCATTAAGTGGACAAAAGTAACCAAAGCATGTCTGCAGGACTCAGAATTGAAATGCATTTCTGTAAGTACTGCTTTCCTTTAGTAGCAGCACTAATGCAATGGAGGCCCCCTGATACCCTTAGACACGCTCACAGGGGACAGAATGAATGAGGGCAATATATCTGCAGCTGTGAACCGTTGTCCGTTTGACCGAGAGGGACCTAGCTGTGCCGAATGAAGCTGAGGACCGATGAGCCGTACCGGCTGATCCTGGACCTGCTGTACAGCACCACCAACGCCCGCACTCTTCGGCTACACACTTTTTCCTGCTAATATCCTAGCTCCCTCACAACTGGATCCAGATCTGTCACAGGACGGTTCCTCTGTTCCCAGCTGCCCACTGGAGAAGCTGTAGAAAGGTTTCTGCAAGACAGAACAGTGCTTTCCAAGGTCATGTGAAGTTTTAGTGTGCCTCTGCCTCGTCTTCTGCAAAACCTGCAGAAGCACCAAACAGATGCAGTACTATAGATGTGGTCTGAGGACTTCAGCATGTATGACTTGGGTAACATTCCCTCGGGAAGGGAGGAGGGGACATTTTTGATACCTGTGACATGCTGTCTCATCTGAGATGGGAATAAGGCAAATGAAACACAGGGCTTTTTCATACAGGATCTCAGATTTTCTGCTCTTCTAATGGAGTGTGAAATAAATGGGTTGGTGCCTAATCCGTATTAAATACTAATAAGTTCCTAGGCACAATCCTAATACCACCAAGGCAGGCTGTCAATTGGATGCAACCTATCTGGAAGTTAGAAAGGCTACTGCTTCTGCAAGATTTAAAATAAGCTCATTGACTTTGCAAGCGTTGCTCCTTCTGTGTCCTGTACGTGCTGCATGTAGAGAGCAATGTACAGTCTATATTACATTAGAGCCTTGGCACTCCCTTCAGCTAGGAAATCTTACTGTTTCGGAGCCTGAAAATCTGGCAAAAGAGTGGAATCAAATGGTATGAGGTTGCTACTATATGTTGCATTTAGTTTTGGTAATGACTGCCTACTTGATGTACACGTATGTAAGATCCTATTTAACACTAACCTTACATGAATGAATGAATGTTCTCTTAAAAAAAAAGAAAAGAAATGTTTCACAAGGGGCACAAAGGCCTATTAACTAGAACTTTAAAAGATTTTCACTGCCAGGGGAAAAAAAAACCCCACCAGTGTTTAGAAATGCTGCCTGGTTTTATTGGCTGATCACTCAAAACACTACCAGCATGATACGCTTTTTATTTGCTGAGTGGCCATTTTGAACTTGTCTCTGCTGACTGTATTGGGCTTGGTTTCAAATCTCTCTTAATCCTGCAATGAACCTTTAATAAAGCTGGATTGACTTGAAATCAGTACTTAGAAACATTAATTAAAATAAAACAGGAGGAACCAAAAGATCAAATGATCCATTGTGGTGGTGGTGGTGGTGTTTAAATCAAAGCTCTTTTCTCCACCCCTCTCCAGAAAAAAGCAAGCCTTTGAAGACTGCAGCTGTATGACTTCCAACATGTTTTTTAAGCTGGCCTTAGGTTTTAATTACTTTTGCTGTTTTTGGTTGGCATTTTCTATATTTTCGAAGAACTGTTTGGGACACTTCTTTTTACCCTTCCTTCAGAAAAACAGAGGATAAAACAGGCAAGGTTGCCGTGAATAGTGTGACAGGGCATGGCAAGCCCACTCAGCCCACTCTGTTCTGTGTTCCAGAGAGCACAGTCTCCTGCAAAGGCTGGAAACGGCCCTGGAAAGTTCTCCGTTTCCTGAGCCAAGTTGTAATAGCTAGCATATCCAGTGCTACAGCTCTGGCATTTTTATTTTATTTTATTTTTATTTCCAAGTGACCCTTCAGCAGTCTCTTTGTTGCCTTTTCCACTACCAGCTAGCAGTGTGCTTCTGCAGACAATGCAGTCTGTATAGTAACAGCACTGCACTCCCTGTTGTTCTGCTCTGCTCTTTCTTGAGCCTGCAGAAAAACTCACTGATAGCAGAAGGAAATGCAACTTGAACAGAAACGTTAACCTCTCTGAGGGCTGATATTAATTACATGGTATGGTTACACTTCAGGAGCTAGTTCAGGGATACCTGATCCTTGCTGTCAAGCCTGCTATTTCATAAGTGAATGATCTCATCAGTTGTTCTCAAAGCAATTGATCTTTATTCTTTGTATTGTTTGTCAGTTCCTGCACTCCCTTAATATGTGTCAGGTTTCTGCAGCAGTTTTCCTGTACTGCTTTTTTTTAAAATGCAATTAAGTATGTGAGAAACCTATCAGCTGTCTGAGAGGGAAACCTAATAATCAGTAGCTAAAGCTTTGCCTCAAGTGTCTTTCATCTGCTGGAACTGGAGACTTCAAAATATTTAATAGTATTACTGAAAGAGAAGCAGAGGAAGAAGGGTTGTGTAATTTCCTCCAGCCTCGGTTAGGTAGGAAGCCACGGATCTGTCCTCCAAGGCTGTCTTCCAGGAAGGTAATGTAAAGTTGATATAAAATGTGTGACTTCAGACACAGGTAAGGGGTTCCTCTGAGGAGGAGGATGAAAGTTGTTTAACTTGACAGCTGCTGTATTTGGGTTGCCTCTGAGGTGAAACCCTACAGTGGTTCACTCACCATCCATCTCCCTCCTCCCCAAGGACACCCACCAGGACAAATTCTCAAGGCTTCTAGCGATTTCTCAGTGTTACCACAATATCAGGTACCACTGCAGATAGAAGCAATCACATCTACATGAGTACTGTTGTAAACTACGCATGGATGTGGCCTGTGTTGGACCACTTGCAAAGTACCACTGCTTTTAGCCAATCTTATGGTCCGAAGTAACTGCTAAGGAGGAACTGTCAAATGGATCCATTTGGGATGGTCATTTTACACCAGGGAGAATAGAGAAGGAGGGGGAGAGGAGGTGAGAAATGCTTTAACATCAAGCCAGACACCATTGTTGCTGGAGTGGATAGGAGTTCTGTTGTTCTTTTGTAGAAAAGTGGATATTTTGCTTTTTTCCTCTGTTGTATCTCGGGTCTGGGGCTTCCTGGGGAGGAGGAAGGGCAGAAGGGTTAGACAGACAAGAAAATGTGCAACTACCCACTTTTGTGGTGTAAGTGCAATGCTTTTTCCACTGCATTGCTTTGCACTGGGCTAAGTAGGAGGGACAAAGTTGTCAGAAATAATTATGGAAAAAAGGAAGCAGAAAACTCAAAAAAACACCCCGTTGAGAGCATCTGCAGGCTTAAAAATGTGAGCTCAAAGTGAATTACTTCTTATATAGTAATGTGTTACCTTCTCTAGTGGGCTAACTGCTCTTCTTGATACAGTCACACAGCATTAGTCATATATATTCTTGCAAAGCACCAATCTGTTAGGTCTCCTGTTACAGCAGTTAATTGCTTTTTGAGCTAATGCATACAAATATAGTTACTTAGTTAATCTCTCTCTCTCTCTCTGTCCCTCCTAACCTGTTTGAAGTGTCATCAGCATTATGAAAACTTCCTGAAAATATTTCTGACTTTAAGTCTTCCAAGTCGAAAAGAGGTGATAAGAGGATAGGCGTGTAGTGGGAGAGGGGAAGAATGATGCAAAAGGGGATTAAACCCCCCCCCCCACCACCACTTTCACATCATATTAGTGTACTACAATTGACCTGAAAGGAATTTTGCAGATTTATACCTATGGAAGATGTGATTCATTGCCTCATTTCAGTTTTCTGTATGGCATGATTTTAACTTATTTAGAAGATGTTTTTTAAAAGTGCTGTCACAACCCCAGAGTCTGTGACAACAAAGTTATATGTGACTTGAGGAAGAAAGAACAAAATAAAAATACATTCTTTTAATAAAAAAAGAAAAATCACCTTTCTTCTTCATTTTATTTATTTTTTTTCATACTTTGTGTTGGAAATAAATGAATACAATGATTTCAGCAAATTGGATGTAAATCCCCTTTTTATTATTATTATAGGAAGGTAGGTGGTGAAAGATGGGCAGAGAATGTGTGGGAATGGAAAGTTTCTTCAAAAGCAAAAATAAAAAAAAAAATAAAGGGAAGAAGCAATAAGAACAAAAATGGCAAACTAACTACAGCATATATAGAGATTTCTGTGAGACCTTGCAGTTTTAGTTTGTGAAGGATCTGTTTGAAAGGTATGCTTTTACATTTCTTGAGAACTGCTTGCTTTAATGCTGAAATGACTGAAAGTAAAACTTGGTCAAAATCAAGTAACTGGTTTTTTACTGGGCGTACTCAAAAATTATTTGTTTGACACAGTATTTGACATCCTCTTTTTTAGTAATTTTTACTAAATTTTTACTAAAATTACTTTTAGTAATTCTTACTTCCAACTTCATATTTGTAAGTAAAATCCCAGCTGGAGATTGGAGTGCCATTGCCCTTGCCAGTGCAGATACTCTGAGTTACTCAGTGTATTGCCAAATGTGTACTGTTTTTCCTGAAAAAATCTCGCAACCTAAGGATGTGCCAAGATTGTAGTCACTGTGGCGAACAAAGGCCTTTCCAAGATAACTTTAAAGCTAGCTAACTCAAGTACTGCTTTCAGTGTATTCATGATGCTCAAGACAGGTTATGAATCCCACCTGAGAATCTAAGTAAATGTTTGAGCTACTTAGTACCATCTGAGATTTATGGTGTGGCTACTTTCCTGATTGCAGCCTCTGACCTAAGTACTCTGAAGTTGTCTCTGAAATGTTTTTGTGGACAGCAGGGACTGGGGTGTAAACATTTCTGAATGAGAACTCATAGTCTCTGTTGCTCAAAACTCCCTCTAGGCTCAACAACAGATGGTTCAGCCACCCATGCTGGTTTATTCCTGGGTTTCTTTAAAATGTGGGCAAGTTACAAGGTCTCAATGAAATGGTTGAATCTGGAAGAGTAACTTATTCTTTATGACTTTGCCTGTTCCCAGTGGATCTATTCATTAGGAGCAAATTGCACTACTGAATGATTGTCTTTGGCTGATCCTTAGCACATGGGCCACCAATGTGGGTCATGGTGAAGATAGACTAGATATAAGGAAGACATTTTTTACAATGAGGGTGGTGAAGCACTGGCACAGGTTGCCCAGAGGTGGTTGATGCCCCATCCCTGGAACCATTCCAGGTCAGGCTGGACGGGGCTCTGAGCAACCTGATCTAGTTGAAGATGTCCCTGCTCATTGCAGGGGGGTTGGACCAGATGAACTTCAAAGGTCTTCCAACCCAAACCAGTCTGTGATTCTCTAGGTATCTAGGTACTTTTGGAGCACTTTGTAATGAATTGTAATAGCACTGGTTATGGTAAAGGCTGTTGCTTCTGCATGCTGAAGACAGGGTTTCTTAACAACTGGACTGAGCAACTGTTGGGAACTCACAGCAGTAGCCCTATCATAAGAACCATTATCACTGAAAACACAGCCAAACAAGCGGAGAAGAACGTTTAGTCTGATCTAAACCTGAGCAGGTGGGAGGTTGGAGCTTTGGACAGCCAGTGCTAGCTTTTGTATTCACTTCCTCTTTATCCATGAACAAGTTTTTTTCTTAGAAGTCTGTATAGTCTGCTTCTAAAGATGCTTCCTAATTTGAATAATTTGGAATAGGAAATGAAGGACCTCAGCGTTTGTAGGATCTGAATTCTAACATTTATAAAGCACTTTGAAGAACAAAATGCACCTTACAAATACTGCACAATAAATTTCTTCTAGGCTTAAATTCTGTTCATGTAAGTAGACAGATTTTTATCCCCTCACAATTGTTTTCAGTGTCATCACTGCATTAATCCAGTCTCTTATTTTCAATGAGAATTGAAACAATCTGTTTCTCATTTATTTGCACTGCTATTAGTGTGATTTTTTACCATCAAAAGACATTCACTGGAGATTATTTATGGAAGACTTAGTTATCTGATAAGCAAAGAAATCTTTATGAACATTCAATCCCCAGCTTTCTACAAATCTATGAAAAGGAAGTAGACAAAACCAAAATACGATTTATGCCCTCACCATAGCTTAGTAAACTGTTTGTATCATTGGCTTGGTAGAAAGTGAAAGAACAGTTTTTCTTGTTTTCCCTTTTGTTTGAAGTGCTACATGAAAAATTAATATTATTTTAGAAAGCAGCTTAGTTTCAGATATGTTATGAAGCTTAGATGGAAACAATTTTGATGTAACATGGGCCAGTTGCCACTATTATTGTTTTCAGAACCTGCCAAAATCTGTCATCAAGTTGGGCAGCTCAAGTCATTAGCAAGCTAAGCTAAGACTTTTTCCATACCTCCTCTCACCTGCTCACCTAGGCGCATAGTGGGTATCGGTGAGAAGAAAGCATAGCCAGAGAAAGAAGACAAAAGATTAAAGCTGGCCTGGTGATCAGAGTTACCCAAATGGGCTTATCTTTTGGGTTAGGCCTGTGATACAAATAGTCAAATGTATCACGGTGTTTTTCTCCCATGTGATTGTAAACTTCTGTGACTGAAATACTCATTGCTGACCAGCTCTGTAAGAGCCAGCCACACTGTATGGAGAACCCTGAAAGCAGAGAGTTGCTGGAGTGCAACAGGCAGGAGGGAGCGCAGAACTGCACCCAGAGAGGTAAGGGCAAATATCTTGGTTTTACGTCAAGAGCCATCTCTGTAAAATTCTTCAATCAGTCTGATCTGTGCATTGTACAAAAGCAGCAGAGTAGGTTTGAAAGAAAAAAAATAAAATGTACTCCTGTGCTTTATTTTATTTCCTTTGATTTGGTACCTGTGAGCTTGCCCTCTTTTAGCCCAATTCTTCACTATCTGAGCAGGGCCTGAGTAATAAGCTCTTGAATCAGATCGGAGAATGTCACTATATTTGACTCTAAATTTGACTACAAGCCACCTCAGAGTGAAACTGCCAAATGTTTTCTGGCTGCGTGTGGATACAACCCAGCAAATAGCTAAACTGTGGCAGCTACATTGAACCCCAAAGGTAAAGCTTAACGGTGTTCATTTTTCCTTGAGACCTTGTAGCAAGCCTGACCTGTTTTCTGCATTTCTGCCTTACACTACCATATGCCTGGCCTTCCTGTGGATGTTTCTACCATCTTCAGCTCTCATGAATCTCAAAAACTAGGTTTATGTGAATCTCCCTGAGAAAATGCTCCTGCCACCTTTTTCTGTAACCTTCAAGAATCTTTGCAGTGTCCTGTAAAACAAAAGGCAGTAAAGAAAATAGTGGTTTTCTTTGGTTTTGGTTTGTTTATTGGTTCTAGTAAACATTTTTCAAATACATTGCACCAAGTCAGCATAGTAGCTTTCAAACTGTAAAAATGCAGCCTCAGAAACACTTGATGGCACAGAGATCCAGCTGTCTTAAATACATGTACATTTTTGTACACCTTGAAGCATTTAGTGCAGGTGAATGAGCTGTCAGAAATATGCATTAGAAATACCTAGCTTTAGTTAAAACCCTTGCCTTCTAATTCAGGTCCTATTTATTTAACAAGAACCTCTTTCTTCCCAGCTGCTGTGAATGCTGTGATGCTCCAGACTGGGAATAGCCATCAATTACGCAGCATTACTCAGACCCCGGGTGAGCACGCTGCGGCTGATGAAAGCCAGCAGAGAAGAATTTGGGCCAGAGTACCTCTGTTCACAGGCATTACTCTTTGTTTGCATGAAGCAAGTGAGACGGGATTGTAATTCTGTGCTGGGTTAGTGTCCACAGAGGAGGAAGGTCAGGCCTCTTCCTGTGCCTTTTTTTTTCATTTTGTGGGGGAAATCAAGAGGCCCCTCCTGCTGCCTACATTTATTTACTAACCTCTGATTTTTGAAGGTCTTTTCAGAATCTAGAAATACCTCCTTACTGTAATCCACAGTCTATCACATTAACAAGTAAGTCTGAAGAAACCAGGGTTTTGATTACCCAGGAAGCCTGTGGTTTGAAAAAAACCCTCAAATCCCCAAACCTGTGGATTTTTACTTTATGTATTTTTTTTTTCTCCTTTTTTTTTCCCCTACAAAATGAGCATCCTAGCAAACAGCTATATGAGATCACGTGTAGGCAAGGGACACGTGAACCAGTTAACCTAAGGCAAATAGAGCTGTCCTGATTTTTGACAAGCAGCAAAGCCTTGAGTACAGCTTAAAGCTATCCCAAAGCACCCTTGGATGAGTCAGGGCTATGTTTCTTGCAGGATGAAATGTCTGTCTTTCAACATGCAGCTTGCTTCTTTTGCAGGCTTTCAAATGCACGGTCTGCTGCTTTCTCGGGAGCTGCCATGGTACCTTTTTTCTGCTCCAAGTGTATACCTGCAGCATGGCCCTTTGATCACGTAGCCATAGCCCCAGCTCAGAGTCCCTGCAGCTGCCATGGCAGGACTTCTGCAGCTTTCAACCACAAAGATTGAAACCAGTACAGCAGCATCCAGAAAGAGCACAACCGATGTATTTTACAGTCTTTTTGTTAGCGGTCTCTTGATCAACGTTATTTTGTTGTTTTTTTCTCCAAGCACTTGAAAGAGGGGGTCTGCTTTTGACTCTCCCTACTTATGCAGTGAGGTGCCAGGTCCATCACAGCAGGCTGATAAGAGGAAGACAACTATCCTCTTTCACCAGTGGGAAAGCTGCAGCAAAGAAAAAAAAAATATTTGCCCGAAGAACCTGAACATTAACCATGAGATTGTTCTTTCTCTTAGTGCATTTTCTTGTGCTGAGCAGGAGCTTGGAATCTTCCCAGGTAACCTAGGGAATTTTCCAGGCTATTGCAGGTAAGTGCTTGAAGTAGGTCTGGAAGTGGTAGCAGATCGTATTGGGCACCATTTTGTAGCAATAGCTTGGTCCTCTGAATTTTGAAAAATAATGGTGTTTTTATGGGTTCTGCTTGCAAAAAAAACCTCAGAAACTTGAATCATGGGGGGCAGAGTAAAGAGCTTGCAGCAGTAGTTCTGAGAGGTTCGAATGGTCCATTCATTTCAGCAAGATAACTCAGCTGGCTAGTAATGGTAATTTAAATGTCAGACTTGTTAGCAGTTTCATTCCTAATGAAAGACCTGGCTTTACAGATAGCTTTACTGGATAACTTTCCTGATAAAACCCTACTAATGGAATCACGGTTATACTAGCAAAAAAGTGCTAGGGCTAGCATAGTTTACAGTGGTTCAATGTGTGAAATGAGCTATACTGACAAAAGCACTTTTGGACAATATAACTGCTTCTATGGTATCCAGCAGATTTGTGGCAATGGATTAAAACTAGACGGGGTTATTGCCCACAACTTTGATTTAGGTCCCTTTCACTGCCTAGCAGCACCTGTCAGGAAGGTGCAGAGGGACACCTGGGTCATCTAATTTTAATCTGTTGTCACAGGTGTGTCAGAACCCCAAACCAGGACTTTAGGCAGCATAAGAATGATTTTTACAAATCAGATGCACATCTTTGGATTTAACCGGTATAACTAATCCAGCTAAAATTTCTTACATGGTTTTATGTATGGAGGCGTCCACAAGTTTGCATAATACACTGGCATATGGTCATGTAAGTAAGTGGCATGTTTGCTTGATGTCAGAAGTGGTACCACTTTTTCCTGATAAAGAAAGAGCTAAGTCAAGAAACCCAGCAGAGCTACTGAATAAATTCAAGCTGCACTCAGGGGCTCTGTCAACACAGTTATAATCTGAACATTTGTGTAGTGCATTGCATATAGCATCTCAAGTAAGGAAATTACATGGCCTCTCCCTGTACTGTATATGGAAGGACTTGCATCTACATTGCCATTTAAGTCCCACCCAGATATTCTGATTATTTACCTGACATTGGCTAGGTATGCCTGAAACTTTGAGTTAAAATGCAGAGGGGAAACTTAGGAGGAAAGCTGCCTATCAAAGGTTGCTTGCATTTTCTGGTTTGATGAAAGCAGTGTGAAACCTAGCATTTCTGAATTTGACTTTTCAGGGTGAATGTTTGGATTTGCACATCCATAGAGCTGAAAGAAATCTACCTTGACATGTTCTGTACTGAGTTTGCTCTCCAAGCTGCTTTCAAAAGAAAGCAGATTTTCTGTCTTCTGTTAGGGAAAGTCATTTGACATGTGCCTATACTTTATGGCTGAAATGTAAAGATTTTAACCCTCATTCCCAGTGTGCCCTTTTGCACATATTTTCCATACTAACCCGAGTCTGTTTTTCTTCCTCTGCATCACAACACTGACTGAATCTAAATAACCTCTCCTTGCATCCTACTGACTGTTCCGCTCTGCAAGTCCAGAGTTAATGCATGAATGCATTATCCTTAGGCTGAAACTAAAGGGCTTCAGTACAGCTCTGCCTCTTTCCAAGCTTCTGCCAGCATGGCTCCACAGGGACGGTTTAGAAATAAGGGCCAACACCTTCCAACAATGAACAGTAGTGTCACTCTCAGTAAATGACTAAGGCTCTAACACCAGGATGTCATCCTGTTTCTCGTAAACATTAGTCCTGGGCGTACAAGTCATCTCAGACAGAGCTTCCACTGTCAAGAGAAGCACTTACCTATTACTCTTTGTTATTCACCTTCAGGGAGGCATCTGTAACCTTCCTTCTTTTACGGTAAAATAGTAGTTTTCCCTAAGTTGGCTTCCAGTCTTACTGACCATCAGAGCAGCATGGGCACAAAAGGAAACGGTGGTTTATCTGCTAATGCATAGGGCTGGGATCTGAGAGCTGTACATTCCCATCCTGGTTTTGTTGCGGGCTTGGTAGGTGAACCGACAGCGTAATAGTAAATTGAACTCTTTGTGCTTCTTGTCTGAGGAAGGGGAAATACTACAAATGGCCTTATGTTTTCTAAAGCATGTCTTTGGATATTGATTATATGTGTTGCAGAGTGTTAAGCTGTTAGCTTTTGTCAAAAATAAGAATACAAAAAAAAATGCCTTGCTCAAGCAGCCATTGAATTTAAATACAGTTTTGTTTACAAAAAGCATGATTTTAAGGTCAGCCACTGTATTTTGTACAGGTTTCACTGAAGACTGACTTTTTATTTAATATTCTTTTGTAGAGAAGCAGTCATGCATGAATTACAAAATACCTTGCTGAAACTGAAAATACAGTGCTGTAGTGTGCAAATGTTTGAAGTGCATGACTTCTATTAGGAATTTTGTTTAGTGGGGTGAAATCCTAACTGTGTTAAAATCAGCAGGGCTTTTGCCATTTGTTCCAGCAGGCTATTAAATTTTCAACTGAGAATAGCTTACCAGATTGGGTGCAACCTTCTCAGCTTCTTTGTGGTTTGAGAATTATGTCCAGGCAGAGCTAGAGTAGATGGAGTATGGCTTATAACTAGGAGTTTGAAAATGCTTTACTAATTCCCCTAGCAGTTGCTGTGCATGAGTTAGTGTTTGTACCCATTTTAGGGGTAAGAAATTGGGATAAAACCCCCCAATTGTCCAAGACTGCACAGAAAGTCACAAAATTGAGGGACAAAACTCTAACCAGTTGCAAACGCTGGCTGTCACAGCTCTTCTTGACTCAAGAACTGAAAGGAAGGATTCATGCCTTTTAGTGCCAGAGAGGCTGGAATCTGCCTGTAACCTTCAGAAGTTATGAATAGCACATTGAAACATGGTGTACATGTCTTTCTAGTGCCGATTTCCTAGTTTGCATTGTCCCTTTTCGTTCTGTCTGAGCTCTATATGGTGTTTCTTTGATGCCCATGCTACACCTTTAGAGCTCTTTTATGGATTTAGAAAGCACTGAAAAATCTACAGCAACTTGTTTGGCAGTAGACATAAGTGATGGATTTGAAAAGCAGAAAGGTTAGATAACTATAGTGGTGCATATATATAAATAAAACCTATGAGCAATAGAGGGTTGTTTGCCCTCTGCCCTTGGAAGTGGGATGGAGGTGGCCGCAAATCAAAACAATAGAAATTAAAGGTTAAACTGTACAGAAAATACATTGTTTCAAGTCCACTTTAGGCAGAAAGACCAAAAAGCTTTTTTTGTCAATTAGACCTTTTTTTTTTTCTTTAAGGCTTTCTGAAGTATCCATTTACACTGCAGCCTTCTAATGCATAATGCACAAGTCTCATAAGGTCACAGCTGGGTGGGGAGACTGTGTTTTCCTTTGTTGCTTTGAGAGAGTTTGTAGCTCCTGCTATATCTGACTCTTGTAGGAAGAGCAGCTATTTAGAAAGCCTCCAGAGCCAAGGCTTTGAAGCTCAAAGCACTGCTGAGGGCTCCCAGTTTTCAGAATAGAATGATGCCTTGACAACTGCCATCTCTGGATTTTTTGTTGGTGTGTTACATGAGGCTGGCCGAAACAGCTTTGTGAAAAGCAGAATCTTAAACAAAGCTTCTTCAGTTAGGATCTATTGTCTGCAAGGCTCATCAGTATTGAAACACTTTTTGTTCATTGGTCTGTAACAAAATCTCCTGCTCATGGTACTGGCTGTGGCTTTAGGAAGTGGTGCTGGAAGTGCAATTTCTGTAAAGAAAGATAGCTCAAGCCCTGGGTGTAGCATTAGGAGGCTTATGATGGAAATGAGCTCTTTACAGTAAGTTTACATTTTTTTTTCCCCCTAGCAAATCATAGGTTTCTGATCCAAAAAGGGAGGAGGGAGAATTGAAAACCTATAACTCAGGGTAAATTAAAGCAGTTCCATATGGTTAATCTGTCAGCTATTGCTTTCCCCTCCCATCTGGTAATAATCAATACCAGGCATAATGTAAATAACCCACAGCATATTTTGTGTGTATGCATGTATGCATGTGCGCGTGTGTGTGTGTCCTGTACTTCTGTTCCATTTTGAAACCACATCTGTACTTTATTAGGGAGTTGCTTGGACACGATCGCTACCAGCACTCCAAACTCGCAGCATCGCTCTGCTCCACAATGATAAATATTTAATGTGTTTGACTGTGTGCGTGCAGAATAAAAGGCTGTGCCAGAAATGCAGTCAAATCACTCAAGCCTATAGAGACCATCACAGGCAGCAGAACACACGACTGCGCGCGCACACACATACATGCACAAACAGGATCACCCTCTGTCTCTCATTCAGTCACTGGATTTAATGTTTATTATCGTGGGGAACACTCTTATCCTATTTAATCCTGTCTAGATGGCTCTAGAATTTCAGACGAATACCCTGACTGAGAAAATGTAATCCAATAGTACTTTGTTTCAAGGGAGCTGTTGAATGGGATGTAGCAGACCAGTTCTGGTTTAGCTGTTAACTTTTTCCTGTTCATCATGCTGATTGCCTTTTCCTTCTTCAATAACTATCCTCATTCCCTTATAAGCTCTTACTGCAGTGACAGAGCTCTCTGGTTGAGATGGGTGATTAATTTAAGTAATATCTTCTGAACACAGATGTGCAGCAACAGGGATCATGGTGCATTTAACTTAAATCGCTTCCTCAGCTTAAGAAAGCACTACTAGAAAACGTAGCAAAGGTGTAATATTCCTTTTGAATCTCTGTCATGGAATTGTTCCAGGCATTTGAGTTACTCCATGACTGCATTCATAAATACTAAATTTCTGAAGGCACCGTACTAGGAATAGCTGAGCTGCGTGGTGATGAATTTATGGTGAGCTAAGCAACTTGCCTGAGAGGGAACTGAGAACTAAATTAAAATAACCTTTACTTCTCTCCTCCCCTCCCACCTGCATGCCATACTCCAGGGAAAGAACCATTATTTTGTTTGACAATAGTGCTCACAGTATGTCAGGTATTTGCTTGACAGAGAATACAGAAAAGTGTGTTGCTCTAAGGCAATTGAATATATGTTGCAAAACATGATAGATTTGAAGGTCATTGGATCCAGCATTCAATCTAGCAAACAATCTATCCATCTTGATTTATCTGTCAATATTTAGAGCTAGTCAATATTTACTTTTATGAAGGAACATTTGTACTTAAAAATGTTGTTTAACTAAATTAGTTTCACTTGCGGAACAAAAATATTTGGCAAAAAAGCCTATGTTCTGATTTTGTGCTGAAATGTTAATTCACTTCATATCCTAGTATGAATAATTTACTATGGGCTAAGATGCATCCAACTTTATACTATTTTAAAACAAAAGTCAGAAAAAAGTAAATCTCCCCCCCTCCCCAATCAAACCTTTTGCTCCATTTTGTAATAGAGAAAAGAATGCAAGAAACATCAAAATCCCCAAACCTTTGGACCTAAACTTTCTGCTTCAAGAAAATGCTTTTAGCATCCACATAACAGAAATTCATGAGCAATTATCAGCTATTAGTAAGGTTGCAAATTACTTTTATGTACTATCCAAGTAAAACCTATTGCACCCTCTGATTTGATTACAGACTGGTAAAGAGGCAAGCCTTGCCTACTCTCATCTTTCCCTGGTGGGAAAAAGTCTGCTCATGGCAATTACATTTATCAAGTGACCAGAACACTAAGCTTTTTTCCCCATGTTTTTGTTTTAACCCAAGAGCAGAACGTATACTCGGTTGATGCAAGCTCCTCACCTCCCAAGCCCCCAACAACCAAACCCAAACCCAAACCCAAAATCGTACACTATCCTATTTAACTCTTTTCAGGCACTGGCTGTGCATAAAGGAAACATAAACGTGGGAAAGGTGATGAGCAAAAAGACAAGTTATGTTGTCTGATACTAAAAGTGATTGTGAGGAATGGGTGCCCCAGGTTTATGGCGAATGCTGTGGGTTGTCTCACCACAGTGAGTCCCGACGTGTACGTGGTAATGCACACTGGCTGACACTGTTTTCTTCAGTGCAAAGAGGACGGCTAGGATACAATAAAGCTGGAATAGGAGATGCACTCAGTAATAGATACAGAAAAAAAGACAGTTGTTGAGCTCTGACACTGTAGGTTAGTGTACAGAGATTAAATACAGTATTGGAATTATTGATTTGTAATCTGAAATGGCAAAGGAATACATTTCCTATCCGCTCTTACTTTGGTATGGTCAGTAACTAGAGTGATAATGGTTCTCAGTCATTGTATAAAAGGCTCATTCCTTAAACTAAACAATGAAATGGTGCCCTCTTCCCCTGCTTCTTCTAGCACACAGAGAGAAAATAACACTTCAAACCTCTTGCTATGCTAGTTCTTTTTCTGAAAGCATTTATCCTATTACTGGAAAAAAATCTCAGTCAATAATTCATGGAAAATACACCCATAGTTCACATTCTGAACTTCCACTTTGGTAACAGGTCTCCATCCAACTCTCAGAGGGCCAGACTGAAATGTTTTATCTGGTGCACAGGATAGAAGCCTTCTGCCACAGCAAAAAGGAACTTCAGTATGTGTTTTGGTCTGTTATTTGAGTTGTATATCAGAATTGCATATAGGGCTTTATATTCAACAGTGTTGTATGTTGTTTAGTGTTTTTGTAAACTAAAATTTAAGACATGAGCATGTAGTGCCTTTGTGTAATTTTTTGTCTACTGAGATGTGTTTAAAGTCCTGCTTCTTTGAACACGGTAGGAAGACTCCTGTTAGCCTGCAGTACATGCTAATGTAGACAGAGCCAGCAAGCCCATTGCACGTCTTATTTCATGAGAGTTAATGCACGCTTACATGCCTTATTGATCTGGCATAGCTTGAGAAAGGAATCTCGATTAACTACAGCTTTACACAGTTACTTCTCTTCATCCCAGAAAGTGGCACATCCTGGAATCTTAGATTTACTTCCAAGCTGCAGAGAGTACAAGAGGGTTTTTCTTTGTTTGTTGTTGTTGTTGTTGTTGTTGTTATTGTTGTTGTGGTTTTGTTTTGTTTTGTTTTCTTCAGGAGTGTGGTCTTGTTTGGAGGGTCTCAGTCAGTGGAGTAGGGTGATCTCACTCCTGGCAGGTGGAACTGTGTGTCTCCCTGGCTGTTACAGCATCCAGGTTACAGAGCTTTGGAAGGGTAAAACAGTGCACGGAGCTTGTAGGCAAGGGCTTTTGTCATTTTAAGGAATGCAAACATTAAATTAGTACTCCCTTGAAAGTCAACTACCATCAAACCCTGAGATGCAGGTGATGGTACCTAAGATAAGTACTTTTATTTCATTTCGAAGCTGGAAAACTTTTCTAAATGTTGGCCTCTCAACAAAATATGCCTAAAGAAGTTTATTTCTTGCTCTTGCAGGTTTCTTGTAAACTTATGCTCTACCTCATGCATAAAATGCACTAAAACCCTCAAACAACCCAATCTGGGGCGTAATTCTTTTCCAGGCAGTTTTATGTAACCCAATAACTACTTGTTACTCAGTATCTAAAATAGTTACAAAATATTCAGTCACTCCTGTTTATAAAAGAAACAAAGTGATTGTGGAACCTAAAACCACCAGCTTTAAGTGGGTCATTGCCTTTCTGATTTAAAGTGGTACTGCTTTGTTGAGGGCAAAGGACTTCAGCAGTTTCTCTCAGCTCTGAAGCTATAAAATATGTACTTTGATGATGTAACATGACGAAGGGATCTTAGAAGTTTATATCTATGGTGAAATAGTTTTAAAAGATCAGAGGATTATTCTGTGATATGCCAATATTGCTGTTATTCAGCAACATGTAGCTTTATCAGGATAATCGCTGCAGGTGTTCCCCCCTCCCGCCCCAGTAATACGCTCCAGATGTGGGGTTACTTTAAATAAGTGGCAGGGCAAGAATTGATGTTAATTCCATTCTTACACACCTGTTCTGTTACACGATTAAAAAAAAATAAAAATCAACCTTTAAAAAAGCCATAGAGAATTAGCAATTCAGAGGAAAACACAGCTGTGGTGTGAGAGTTTCATGCTACCTGCATATTCCATAGTGACCTGAATGTTTACGTGTCAAGGATTGTCCTCTATACAGGACAATAACTGTTAAAATGATGTTTTGTTTTGTTTTGTTTTGTTTTTTTTCTTCTGGGTTAGTAGAATACAAGCCATGGTATGGCTCCATTGTCTATTGGGCAGGGGGTAGGGTGTCAGGAAATGCCAGGCAACAACACTCTGGGCTCCTGCAGTGGGAATGGGTCTCTGGGACACTTAACTTCTGAGATATATCTATATCTATATATATCTATGTGTGTGTGTGTGTGTATGTGTGTATTTTTGGCATAATAACCCCACTGCCTAATTCATGCATTCATTTACCTTAGATATTTCTGAACTCTCTTTTCAATGAAAAATACTGAAGACATCCATAGAGATTAATTTCCCTTGTAAACTCTTGAGCTGCATTGAAGTGCCACCCTGGATAACATCTGTGCTAAGGGGTTGGGATTATGGAATTGTGATATTAGTGGTGATGTTATTCTTATTTTTAGTGTGAAGAATGATATAACTGTCAGTGCCAGTCATATGACAGTGCAGGACAGAAAATGGATTCCCTGAGATCAGCTTACTTTGTCATGCTAGAGTCACAGACCTTTTGGATAGGTGTTGGTGCAAAATAAAATTTCCAGAAGAAGAAGAAACATTTGAGTATGACTAGAAGTCATACTTTATGCAGTGTCCTACCTCACTGTTGTCCCCTCCTTTGCTACCTAAAAGTATTTAAGGACACAGTAATTTTTCTGAAATAAAATGGCAGAATAATAACTGGGAGATCTCTTCGGGCACGCAACATTCTGGGAAGTACATGCATTTAGATAATATTAATTTTGCCCCAAAGGGGTCTCCATCTGCTCAAATCTTTCATTACTTAGCCTATGAAAGGCTCTACATGAATTTTCAGTAAATTCTTAATCTCCATAGGAATGGTTACTACCCTGACACTGTAAGCCAGTTTTGCCATCTAAAATTCCAATTATCACTGATTTCCTTATGAACTTGTTTGCTTATGCTTAGTTTCCATCACATCCCTACTCGTGTTATGTCTTGAGATATGCTTTAATTAGGTTTAGTCAGCTTGGAAATGAACTGTGAGCTTAATGAAGGACTGCCAATCGGCAACATGATTTTGTGTTGTTTGATCTATTTAGATGTCTTCTGTATGTTGATTCATAAAGGCTGGAAGATCTAGCCATACTAGAATCAAGTCAACAGTAGCAGCAAGAAATTGTGTTTCATATGTCATGGCTTTTGTGCTGGTTTTGGCTGCAGTAGAGTTAGTGTTCTTCATAGTAGCTAGTTTTAGATAAGCTAGGCTGTGTTTTGGCTTTGTGCTGAAAACATTGTTGATAACACAGGGATGTTTTCATCACTGCTGAGCAGTGCTTACCCAGAGCCAAGGGCTTTTCTGCTTCTCACCCCACCCCACCAGCGAGGAGGCTGGGGGGGCACAAGGATTTGGGAGGGGACACAGCTGGGACAGCTGACCCCAAATGACTCAAGGGATATTCCACACCATATAACATCTTGCTCAACACACAAAGCTGGGAGAAGAAGAAAGAAGGGGGGGACACGTTCGGAGTGATGGTGTTTGTCTTCCCAAGTCACCGTTCCTTAGTGTGCTGGAGCCCGCCTTTCCTGGAGATGGCTGAACACCTGCCTGCCCATGGGAAGTGGGGAATGAATTCCTTGCTTTGCTTTGCTTGCATGCACAGCTTTTGCTTTCCCTATAAAACTGTCTTTATCTCAGCCCATGAGTTTTCTCACTTTTACCCTTCTGATTCTCTCCCCCATCCCACTGGTGGGGAGTGAGTGAGCAGCTGTGTATGGCTTAGTTCCCAGCTGGGGTTAAACCACGACAGCTTCATGTGAAGGAATCCAGGGAACTGAAAACTCTCCCATTTAGTAAACATGAGGAATAGGGCATTCAAAGGCTGTTGTCCAATGTCTCCTACACATATGAAAGGAAAGAGGATTCTTTGGCTTCCTAGAGGCAACAGTGACATTAGCATCAGCTTGAACCCCAAGTCACTGATAACAGCAATTCCTATAGTAACTCTTAAGCAACTCTTTTCTATCCTAAGAGATGATGATTTTTGAAGCATTAGGGCATGTTTTGTTACCTCATGTTACTTTGCACCCATCCACTTGTTTGGAAACTGACATCTCCGAAATGCTTCATGGTATTTGGTAACAAGCTCATCTGTGTAAGGCACTTTTTTATTGGTCTTTATTTTGAGTGGTAGATTTATGTCCCCTAAATCCAAGGGAAGTCTATGATCTCTTTTGTGAGTTGGATAGCTGTAGAAATGCTAAGCTCTGAAAGATTCCCATCAGACAAAAGTCTGATGATCATGTTTAAATTATTCAATACTTGCTAGTTGTGTCTAAATACCCAAGATCAGTTTCATGTACAACAGTAAGAATGTGTGTTTGCATAGAAGATATTCACTAGATTTCAGATAATTCCATTTTAAATAAAGCAGTTGGATGTTATTTATTAGAAGCTTGCAGATCTCACATCTTACGTTAGTTAGGTACCACGGTTCTCTGAGGGCAGAATGGAAGTGTAGTGCCTTGCTGGGAACTTTAATTTCTATTGGGAAGGTCTAACTTTGCACTGCACTGCTTCTGAAATGATTGCCTGTAATCAGTCAGATCTGTTAAACAGGAGTTGACAAATTGACAGATGAATGGTCTTAAAAACTTTGATGCTTTTCTGTTATATGCTTTAAAAGAAGCAAAATTGAAGAATAAGGAAAAAAAACAGTCAGCAAAATTGTGAGTGAGAAAGAAGTCTGGCAAGTGTTATATCATCTGTTATTAAAGGGAGGAATGAGATGAGAAGATGTGGCCTGTTCTGCAGGAAAGAGAAAATAGAATCCCCATCCAGAAATTTTGTCTACTGCTGGGTCTCTGCAGGTGAGCAATCTATCTATTTAAGCGGGCTGCTTGAAGCAGTTGTTTCAGCCTTACCTCTTAATGTATCCATTCCCCCCCCTTCTCTGTCTTCACTGCTTTATGCTGTCCCCTTCTGTTGCAAGATGCACCTCTACCTAATTGTCAGGCTCATTGGTTACTAAGAAAAGAATAGACCCCATGCAAGGGCATCTAACTGGGTTAGTAAGTAGTGATCAAGGGGTATAGTGTAACAGTCATTCAGATATCCTTCACCAGCTCTCTCCTGAATACTATCAGTAAGGGGAGGGCAATCACTCTGTTGTCTCATATTACTTATCTTATTCACTGCATTCTAGGGTTTATGGATCCATATTTATCTGATTAACCTCTAACATCCTATTGACACTGGCTTGTGATGATCTCCTCCCACCTACTCCTCAAGGAAGAGAAAAGGGAAAGGCAGATAAGATTAAACACAGTGTAGAACAAAGCAGACTAAACTGTCTCTGCCTTCTATTACAGGCATCGACTCAGGAAAACCACAAGCCTTCCATAGAGAACTTCCCACCAAATTTAATACATTCCAGACCTCTGCTTTCAGTCAGTACAGCTACTCTAGAAGTTGCAGGCCACTTTGGTACAACTATGTTACCAGTGTGGATTCTACTGCAGAAAAGTGTAAGAGTATCCCAACCAACTTCAACCTAGATGTCTGAAGGACCAGTATTTGATTAAACACGATAACCCAGAGCAGAGGGTAAGCATGGAACAACTATGCACTTCCTTTTCCAGTACACAAACCAAGTGACATTAGATTAAGCTATCAGGTGGCAAGATCAAGCCAAACAAAAAGGAGACAATGCCCTAGAAAGCATACAATAAAGCTGTGGAAACCTGTGCTATGGGTTGATGTGCATCTAAAACTGCACGTAGGACCAAAATGTGGAAACCCATATTTTGTGAAAGAGAAGATTCTTATTACAAAGATAACAACTCTGACTCAGGAAGTCTTTAGTCTGCAAATTGATAGTGACTTGGTAAATATTTAGGGCATTGCTACATGCCTTCCCAGTTTCTTCATTCTTTTTCAGGCATCCATATTTGACCACTCTTGGCATAAGTGGAATAAGACAATGTGCTGGATGGCAGTTTGGTATAGGCAGGATGAGCACAAGCTGGAAAAAATCTGTCCCTTGTAGGAATCATAGGCAAGGAGGCAGGGATCAGAGTTACTCAAGCTGTAGTGGGGCAGAAACTAGCATTTGTGGCAATATCCCAGTGAGTAGAAGGCTGCCAGAGACAACAGTGTGGGATGAAAACAGAACTGGGGGCCACAGAGCACAGCCATGGGCCGTCAGTCTCCACAAAAGCCCTGAACAAGGCCATGGAGCTCAAAGCCTCAAGACAAACAGGTGGGAAAATGAGTCCTGAAGCCTACTGCAGTCATCTAGGACCTATCATGAAATGAAATGGCTGTCTGGAATTATACTAGCATTTTATGTGAAACTTACACTACATTGCTCAGTAGGGACCTGAAACCTGTCACCTGACTGGTGGGACTTTAACTAGTGAAATTGCAGAGGAGGACTGAGAATGATTTCTTGAAAGATACTTTATTTTTAGAAATCCCTGCAGTTACATGAATATTATATGCAGTATTACTCTCAAGAAAAGGCAGCAAGTGGAATGATCAATGGCTTATCATGAAAGAGTCTTACTGCACTAATGTACTTAGTCCCTGATGAGGTCAATGCTCTTGCTACTAAGATGATCATTTTTAAGGCCAGGCTGCTCTGCAGAAAAAGTAGTGTCTGCAGCCAGCACACGTGCTGTGTCAGAAAGGGGCTGGGATGCTTGCCCCAGGCACTTCTAAACAAGGATTTGAGTTAGAGTGGGGATCTCCTGACACCTGGTATATGACTTTCCCCTCTCGTGTCATGGCCCCAGGGCGCTGTTAGCCCTGACCGTCCCCGCTGGGGCTCTTCCCCTCCACACACTCCATGACCCAGGGCCCCATGTCACCTCCCCAGGGCCACCAGCCCCTGCCCCAGTCACCCCACAGTACGGCCGGTCTCCAGCTCCCCACAGCCCTGCCCGGCCGTGGACCCTGCCGAGCCAGGCCCACCTGTGGGCCCACGTCCCAGCCCAGCCTCCTCCCATCCCCGTCCCCAGAATGGTGTCCACTGCCTGGGGCTGGGCTTGTCCCAGTGCCTCCCAGCTGCCCCACTCCTGGCTGGGAGACGGGACAGTCCATGGCTGCCAGGCCCTGCCCTGACTGACCCTGCGGAGCTCACGGCCCTCCTGGCACCTCCGCTGCTTTCACGGGAGTATGTCCGTGCACTTGCTCCGGCAGGTAGGTAGACCTTGGGGAGTTCACAGATCAAGAAGTTCAAGAGCTGTTATTGAAAGCTGGGCCCTTTGGTTAAGGGAGCCAAAAGGTCAAGGGCTCAGGATCCTAGGTGGTTTTAAAAGCACGTATGGTCATTTCATTTACTCCTACCGTTAGCTTTACTTTTATTTGGTTTATTATTTTATCCAGGCAGAAGTGTGCCAGAAGTACATAGAAACCTCATCATTCATGTAATGGTTTAATACGTCATTAAACAAAAACTGCCAGAACTCACAGACCCCCCTCATAGGCCCATGACAGTGTAAATAGCGATGAGAGAGAGAGAGAGAGAGAAACAGAAAATGACGGTGTAACTTGAACATTTTCTATAACTTCATCATATGCAAATTTGGAGAGCCTCTACTTTTGTATTTGTCACAGTTCCAACCAATTTCAATGGATTTGTGTAAATCTGTACCATCTGATGATCTGGCCTGTGCTTTATGAGATGCAATGGTTTCAGAAGGTGTGAGACTGAATTTTTGACATGTATGATCAGGTAATCTTCTTGCGTAAACAGTTTCAGTGTTTTCAGTGGAATAAGGCCTGAAAATGAAGCTTTGTCTCATGAATGTGAATGTGGTCTTCACTTCATGAAGAATAAACTGTAAATGTGATCACATCCCCTAGCATTTCTGTCTCTTGTTCTAAAACCAGTAAAAAGCTATTCAAATAACTGCGAGGGAGGAGCTGAGAAGAAAACATCTTCAAAGAGCTTTGGGATCCTCAAAACAAAGTGCATTGAGATTATTATTATTGCAAGAGCACAAGGCTAATTGGAACATTACATTTTGCTGTGGGCAGTAAATTCTCTATTGCTACAAAATGATTAACAGTCTCACCATCTGTTACAGGTGTAATGATAATTGACAGTTTTATGCACATCTAACATTGACATGACCTGCCTTTGCAGTCCTGTGTTTACCATTTAATTTTGTTATTTTCTTCAAGCAATAGCAATATATTCAATTTTACTGAAATAATACATATTTACTGATTAAACTTACTATTTCTCTTCATGTTTTCCTTCTTTAGTTATTACCGCCAGTCATGACCCTAAAGCCTTTAAAATAACTAAAATATGCCACTAAATGGGGGAAAAATGCACTCAGTTGCAAAGATTTTTTCCTCCAAAGCAGCATGTCATATAGGCTGAGACCAAAGGTCTGTTTAGCTTGCTCTCTCCTATTTTGATGGCAACTTGTAGATGGTGCTTAGAGGGAGAACAAGAATCAGGGCAGGCACAGAACAATACCCCTTTGAAACCTCCCAGTTTAAGGCATTTAACAGGGCAGACTTTCTGAGCCAGAGGCTGGTATTTGTCCATTGTGTTTAAAAGCCTCTGGTGGACCTGTCTCCTGTGATTTTTTCCCAGTTCTTTTTTGAACTCGTTCAGACTTTTGGCCTCAACAGCTTACTGTGTCAATGAGTTGGACAGTTTATTATGTAATGTGGTTTCAAATTTGGTACCTGGAAATTTCAGTGGATGACCTCCAGTTTCTGGATTGTGAGAGAATATACATTGAATTCTCTTGTCTTCATTTTCTGTGGCTGCCATCAAAATCACTCGGAAGCAAGGATTCTTCTGGGCTTTGAGTGAGAACTATAATGTAACTGCATGAGGAAAGCATCTGGTTTTATTTGTTAACACAAAACATTTGCAAAAATCTCTGATCCCAAGAAACATGGTGAAAGTATTTTCTGTCCTGTGATACAGTTCTACAGTCAGAATGGGGTCAAAACTGTAATGCCTCAGACAGTTGACTGCTGGGCAAAGAATGGTGATGGTGACTTCAATATGTTTCCTGACAAATATGTGTCTCTAAGATGTGTCTTATGCAGATAGCCTACTTTAAATGCATGGAAAGATAAGAATGAAGGGATATATCAGTAGACAATGAAAGAAATCTGTGAGAAATGAGCTTGTATTAGAAATAGTTCTAGTCCAATGGTCACAGAATGTATTAAAATGTATTCATAAAGAAAGGAGGCTGATCTACTGTCATGCTGTTTCCTATTTGTAAGAATTTGGATGAGTCCTTGTTATTCATAAAATGTGGGCTTTCCCTAACTCCATAGTAGAAAGGGTAGCACAACTGAGGCTGGCAGTTAGTAGGCCCCATACCCCTCTATCTTCTAAACATCTTTGTTACAAAATGTTGGTTGATTTCTTGGATGTTTCTTGTTTTTCCTATATTTCCCAAATTTGGCTAAGCTGTGTCTTCACACGCTCAGAAGAAGCTTTCTCCAGTCTAATAGCCTTTTACTGCAATGTTGAATTCCCTAACAGCTCCTCTGGTAGTGAGGCCCTCTCCCCTTCCTGCTTTTCTCCTTCCATCTAGACCATTTTTAATCCTGAAACAAAGGGAACAAAAGCCAGAAGGCGTAAACACTCAGGAAGAGAACTTTGGTAAAAAAGACCGGCTGGGCTGGGAAGAGAAGTCTCTTTCCTTCCTGTGACTGCAACAAAGCACAAAGTGTCGGAGACACTTTCTGTCAGGGGCAAGGTGGGCTGCTCCGTGAGGGCAGGGGTTGCGGTGGCGGATGCCCGCCTGCCCGGCAGGGCCTTGCCCTCTTCAATGTCCTGCAGTCCCACAATTCTCAAAAAGCAGAGCAGGTCTGGCGAAAATAGGGTCAGTCGTGGTCCAGATCGGTGGGCAAGTCCCAAGTGATGAGGTCGCAGGGTGGTCAGAGCGAGGGTCAGGATCAGGGGTCCCGGTCAACGGGCTGCATGGCCAGGAACAGGCTCGACTACCAGAGAGCTGCCTTAACCACCAGTCACCGGACCACAGAGTCCACTGGCGAGAGTCACGGCTAAAAGCAGGTCCCGAAGGAAGGGGGGAGCCCTGGCTGAGGCCTCCCCACAAAGCTTTTTCTTCACAATGGGTCTTATCAGCGAGCTGGCCTTGTGTAGCCAGCTGCCCTCCTAGAGGTTGGGAGTGCACTCAAGGCCCTGACACGCTATCAGCAAGAGTATGCGTAGGTCATTGCTAAAACATGTTTTCCTATTTTTCCCTTACAATTGGAACTATAAAGTCAGTCTCAGTTCAGAGGTATTTGCCAGCTCTGGCTGGCTGCTTGCTCAAAGACGGAGATTTATGCCGTTAAAGATAAAGGCCCCACTGATGATTCAATGTCACTGTGTTGCCACATAACTAAATACAGTTTGTGCTTTTAAATGCCATGAAACATCACCAGCATAACTTGAATTTGTTCATATCATCTCACATTTAATCATGTGATGACATACTTTTTTTTCTGTTAGACTCTACCTCATTCAGTGTGCTGTATGGATGGCTCTGTGGAAGGATAGTTACGGCAAAGTAAAGATGCTTTACCCTTTCGTTTTTGTACACCATTATGAAACACGTAAAGGAAGAAGATTTTCTATTGTTTTTTATAATTATAATTTATATTTTATCATCTTTATATATGGAGTAGGCTTCATTTATTGCTGCAGAAATTCAGTGTTGCTTACATCAAACTGGAGGACATCCAGAGAATGAAGGAAGGGCTCACAGGAATAAAAAGGGTATTGCTAGATTAAAGCAGTTGGCTCTTGCGTAGGAGAATTCTTTCAGTCGTGACAAGTTTAACTTACTCCTGTTAACTATAAGCCAGAGTTTCAAAGAAAGTGCTAAACATACACAGCTGCTACCAAATCCATCGGAAACTGAGACTTGGGCACAGAAATAGCTATAAGAATGGTAAGTACTCTGAAAAAAACAGATACTACTCAACTCTGGGTAGCACTCCTGTAAATGTTTTGCTTGCCAATCTCTAAATTGGGTTAAGCCCTGCTGCCTTTCAAACTTCAGCCCTCCCTTTTCCTGGCAGTAGAAATGAGAAGATAAATTCTATTTTTCTCAAGCATTCAGATATTGTAGTAAAAAACACCATAAAAAATCCATAATGAAGCTAATAATTTTCTATTTAGAGCATGTTCCTCTATTTTCTGCACTTATTCTAACAATGAGGACTGAGTATTCCTTTTGCAGCCCCTTGTGTAGCCCTCATAATTTGTTGCCAGTGGAGATCATACCACAAATCAACCAAAGAGCCTTCAGGTCTTTATTAAAGCCCTGAAGAGAGCACCTGCTTCTGTCTTCTGACAAAACCAATTAGCACATTTTGTTTTTCTTTAGTGGACATAGCAGCATTAGTTTTTCTCCATTCTCCTAGCCCGATCTTTTGTGTAATGTATTTGCCATTCAGAACATGTTTCCCCCTGCCCCCAACTAATGAGCAGAAGCAGAGCACCAACTGGAGTCTTCAAAAGAAGGCTTCCAATGAGGTGTACAGACATTACTGCCTGAATTCACATGAACAGCTTGTATATGTCTTATATTTTTAGGATCAATATGCTTTGAGCTCAAGCTTTGACAACAGGAGTTTGGTTTGACTTATTCTGACCTTGTCTGTGTTAGGCTGAAATGTCCTTGAGAATTCTGTGTTATCAAACCTGTTCAAGCTTCGCCTTCATTTTTAGATTTCAGGATGACAACAAATATTGGGAGGAAATCAAGTCTGTATTGAGCACACAGAATTTAATAGTGTCCTTATCTTCTTTAAGTCTTGCCTATAGCATGGAAACTGAATTTTCATCTGTTCGTCATTATGCACTACTTTAAATTAGATCTAACATAACTTCCTACATTTTCCTTAAACTCTGTACAGTTGTATCTGGACACATACAATGTTCATACAGGATTCTGGTGCTGTATGGGATGGATCCTTTTAGGATGAGTTTGGCCCCTTAACATTTTTTTGAAAATAATTTCTTTTTCTTGATGTAATTTTTGGTTTATTAATTATCCCTTGATTAGTTGCTGAGCTGTACTTGAAAAATATTTGGTTCCTGAGGAACACTGATGCTTTTTCTTCTTGTGGGCTGTCTGAAAGCAGGCTTTGGAAGTCAAGTTCAAATTAAAGTGTACTGTCAAAGGTGGACTGATTGAATAAATCACATCATGTTGCTTGCCTTTATTAGATGAGATTGCAAGTGTGGTAACTTAGAGGTCAAAATTTAAAACTCAATCCTCATACAAAAAGCTTAATATAAAAAACATTTTTAAATTACCATGGAAGTTAGGAAACCCATACAAAATTGCTTTAATAAAACAACAAGAGAACATACAGGCGAGGCTTGCACATTTTTCTGATAGTCATTCAGCATCGTTAATGAGATTTCAAAAGAGCAAGTTAATTCAAAATCATAACCTAAACATTTCAATGCCTCTAAAGTACTGTATCATGCTATACCTGCAGAAATTCTGTTTGTGGCCTCTGAAACTAAGCTTGCTAGTTTTAAGCAACCTGTCCTGGACTTTTCTTAATTGGTAAGTCACTTTTTTATCAGGGTTAGAAAACCATTACCTTAATTTCATTCCTTTCTGGGTGTAACTGCCTATAGTCCTCCACGGATATTACTGAGGGCTGACAGTGTTTGGCTTCATACTTCTGCTTGAATGTTGATAATTTCAAAGTTCAGCTTCTGCTTTTTTGTTTATTTTACTGTGGCTTGTCCCAGGAGGTCAAATCCCTTCATACATGTTGTTGAGAAATTGGAGCCCTTTGAAGATCACTGTCAAACACTGTGAAAAAAGAGAAGTCTGTAGGCCAAAGTATGCACATGGGCAGAAAAGAAATGGCAATGTGTTATACACAGGTTATGTAGGCAGTGCTTGGGCAATGTTCTAATTTATTGACAATAATCAGTGTTTCATTCTTGACAGATTTTGCTCAGAACTTTTCAGTCTATGCTTTATGAGGGAAAGCAAGCGCTGTTAAATACTGTCGCTACGGCTTTGCATCATATCATGACTTCCCTTTCCAGTTCCCAGGTAATGTCTTGTCACTTTTTGTATGACTTTAAGAACTGTTTCAACCTGTTGCCTCATGAGGGGGAGTTGAAAGCAGGTTTGGGTGGCCTTCTATGCAGTATAGGCCTTAACTTCTGCTCAGACATTGGCATGTCTCTTGACTTGCCCATTTCTTCCTCGATTATTGATCTATAGAGTCTTGGCTTTCATCTGATATTTTTTTAACTTCACTTTGATATTTATGATTCTGGTTTAAAAGGTGAAATTTTTTTTTTTTTGTAGTTAACTTGCTTGCCCACAATTCCCCTTCTTCTTCTGTGCTAGTCAGGTGATACAAACTGTCAAAATGCAAAACTTCCCAACAAGAATTAGAATTCTCCACGACAAAGTTTTACTGCATAATGAAAAGTAAAATAATTCAGTTACATAACCATGAATTAAGTCTATTTTGAATTCTTCAAATGTGTTTTTCAAAGCTGAGGCCTTTGCTATAGTAAGGCAGACACAAAATCCTGGGTCCAACTCCTCTGTTTAAATAGCTGTAGCTGAGATTTGGGATCAGGCCTATCCATGTGGATTGGTATTTTTTGTTCTTAAAATTGTATGAAATATACAAAATAGCTAAATCTTTCTTCATCTATCTGTTCTGTTAAGATGTGGTCTAGATGTCCATCAAATGGACAATGAAGGGAAGAGTGGGATTTCAGTACCGCTTGAAGGACCTTGAACATATTGCTGAAGGTCACCGGGTTGAGTTTGTTCACCTTCTAAATTGGAGCAATCCATCATGTGGAAAAATACACTGAGTTTCTAAATGAAATGGAATCGTGAGCATACATAGTTTTTGTTTGTTTGTTTGTTTGTTTGTTTGCTAGCCTTTTTTTTTTTTGGTCACAATTTTCCTCATTCTGTGCTAATTTAGCTTTCTACTGTTTCTTCTCCTCACACCTCCTACACGTTGCATTTCAAAGGCAGAGAATCACGAAAATCTCCCAGTCTTGCCCTTACTAAGAGAGTTAGCAGAGATAGGAACTTGACAGGAATGCAGACCTAACAGAGCAGAACAACAAGGCTAATAGGGAAAAGCAGCAGGGAGCAAAGAAAGGAAGAAAATCCCTGCTGGTGTAATGCGGTAATGTGTGCTGGTTCGTACTGAGCTTATGCTTCTGGAATTGAGCATTGTGGTATGTTATAGAGGAACAGCATTTGCTGTGTGAGATGGTGCCGGTCACAGTAAGATCAGAGGCATTTACAACCTTTGGTACCATGGCTGTGGTGTATCTCGCATCCTTTACCCTTTCCATAGAACTGTGAACCAGGATATAACTGTCCACAGTTTTGCATAATTTTCCTCCTCATGTGGCCATAAAAGTTTGTGTAGAGAGTAATTTACTAAAATAGATCTTAGGCAAGAGGTCTGGGGGCCTTGCTGGAGAATATAGGTTTTATTCAAAGCTGAATACCAGATCTTTGCCTGAGGGCTTATCTGTAATGATGAATCTGGTTGTGATACCAAGCGTGAGGAGAAACTCGTAGATGAGAGGAACAAAGCTCGTAGGTAAGGGGAACAACTCTGTAAGATATCAACTCAGACCCAAAGGATTTCTCTGGATAGACAGATTTATGTACTGATTTTTTACAAGTGTATGCTTATGAACCAGGTACTGGTGCAGCCTATGCCAAAGTCTAAGATTAATTGGAATGTATACAATAACTTTAAAAAGTTTCAGAGTAAGTTTAGGAGAAAAGTAAATGTTTCTGATGGCTTGGTTGTAATAAAGACCTTTTAATGTAATCTAGTTCAAACAAGTGGAGGAAAAGGTGAAAATACTCTGCTAAGCAAAATAACATCAGTAACTGACCAAGAAAAGCCTCATTTTCGAGAGAGCTTTAAAAAGCTGTCTGCAAGTATTATTTTGGTTTAAGGTATTTTTAGTTACAGGAAGATTAAAAATAAAAGGGGGCTTCCCATGATCCCCTGCAATGACACAATGGAAGTATGGAGAGGGACTTTGTTCAATCACTGCAGTGCGTAACCTACCTTATTATTCAGTAGGCAGGGACAAGCCAAAGTTAAGCAATCGGAAATAGCTAAATGCCTTTTCTGAGCCAGACTGTGAACTTTCACCATATGCTAGAAATAAACTCCAGAAATGCATTCGTGCTCTTCTGACTCTGTGCTGTGTTGTTACTTCCTCAGTATTCAAATGACTAAGTGCATGCCATAAATGAAACATATTAACACATAGCAAAAATAAAATCATTTTTCTCTTCTCTTCAAGTAATCTCCTGCAGAGTGTCCCACGGTCACCTCATCAGATTAGAAAGCTCACTGTGTTCTTTGTAAACATATAAATAAAAACATGGGTGGTGGTGGTGGTGTTCTCAACTTTGTTTTTGCAGAGTTTTATTATTTCTTGCAAATAAAACTAAGCCCTGTCTGTTTTCATTCATGATATTTTTCAAGACAAAAGGAAGATTCTCCAGCGTTATCAGTAGGGAGTTGTTGCAAGTGAAGGTTGAGTTACAGCAATGAGACCATTATACTGCTTTAAGTGAGCTGATTTTTTTAGTGATGTTCTATATAGCATTATTTGGTGAGAAACTCATGAGAATAAAGATCAACCAGTCCAAGGCTCAGAGAAGAATTATGGCTCTGGGACAAAAATATTAAGGATTTTAGGCTGCATGGCTTAGTGGTCAGATTTGGAAAATACTTAGAGGCAGAAAGATGCAAGTAAGCTCTTTAGTCCCTTATTGAAATAAACTGAAATAGACTCCCAGGAGTATTTGAAAATTCCCATAGGTGTCATTGCCTTGGCTTGAATGACCTGGATGGTTGAGTTCTTTTTCAGAGTTACTCAGGCAGTTAACAGTCCTACCACTTGACCCACTTTTTCCTAGATAAGTGGCAAAATATCTTGAGGTATAGTTGAGTCACTTTGAAAGATAAGATGCTTTTATGTAAAACTCATGGACTATGTTTAGTAGAGGAGAGGCTGGATTATCTTTTGAAATATGGGCCTTAGTGCAAGAGCAGGAACATGTTTATGGAGTTACTCACCAGGATAGGCTTAAATCAGTTGTTTCCCCACAAAAAAAATGAAACCTGGAAAACAGGGTATACTATTTCATCAGCTGTAAATGGTTAGACTCTCAGGTATGCCATGCTCATAGGCCTAATGGGGTTTGGATGGAAACTCCAAGAAACAAAGGTAATAAAAATCTGTGTACTCTGTGGATTAATGAAACTGCCAGACTGCCAGCTCATAATACTCTGCATGATACCTTATCAATTATTAGTCTTCAGGCATTATTTCACTTCATACAACAAGTTTGTGCATGGTCGTTGTGAGCTGTCTGTGTGAGGAAGACTGAATAATTAAGGGGATTCATATAAAACAAATCAAATCCCAGACAGTAGGAAATGGTTAATTTAGTCAAATAATTAAAAACAAAGTATTGGCGCTGCCTCGGTCCCCTTGGGGAGTTTTGTTTCTGTTTACAGAGTACGTAGTCTGACTACAGTAGGTATTGTCTCCAAGCAGAAACTGGACTATACTGACTATACTGTGTAAACAGTGAGTTGCCAAATAGTTGATAGCAGATAACTGTACCAGACTTGCCCAGCACATTCGTTAGACTGTACCTTTGGAAAGGAATTCCTGACCTAGCACTTTGGAGGTGGCTTTTTTAGACTGAAAGGGTGATTGCACAGCTACACAATGACTTGGCTGGTCACTTTAAGGGCAGCTGGGAGGGATTTGGGCTTCTCTACATACCTTTTCATCTGAAATAGTTGGATTAGAGCAACTACAAAAACCTTTCACTTGGAAGTATTATACCAGTCCTGCCTATTCTGAGGTCTTTTCCACAGAATCGAAATATATTGGTAGCCTGAAAGACAGATGTTTGGTGCTGGTGTATGGGAGGAATACAGCCCTATAGAGGGCTGTGGAAAGGAAAGAAATGGTTAAGTAATTCAGTAAATTTTCCCTGTTTTTTTATTTTACTTTGAATGAGGCTGGTTCCTTTGATCCTGGGAGAGGGAACAACACTGTTAGAATTTGGTAAAGGTGTTTAACTGTTGTTTTTCACCATAGTGGAGTTCAGCAGAGCATAACCAACACAAGCATGAGGTCAACCATTCTCTCCTCTCAGATACCCTAGGACAGTGGAAATGCAAAAGGGTCATGCAGATAACCAGCAAGGGACCCTGCGGGAAGGAAGCTGACAGGGAGGAGGAATAAAGGATCATTCCTCAACAGTGACTGGAAGAGGTCTCAATATTTTCTTTGTTGAATTTTTTCAGAAAACTGAAAAGTAAACAGAAAGCTTTTATTTCAAGTCAGGTTTTAGGTAAATGTTTAAAGAGTGATTCTTATTTTCTTCACAGTAGGTCACCAATTCATTGTTTAAAGGGCACAGTAACTTTAAATATTCAGTGCAGGAGGCAGTATGTGGGAGGGAGACAAGCACATATATAATAAGGGCCTGTGGGAAACAGAGATGAAATTTCAGGATGTTTTAAATCATCCGTTTGCAACATATGTACAGGCAAAGGATCAGATTTTAGGTCGTGTACAATTGTCAGAGATCTAGTAAAACTATGAAGGTAAGAAACAGGTGTATTATAAATGATCAGCTTGGAAACAGTTCCGAGCCTGTAAGGGAAAAGGATAATTAAAGGCACCAGAGCTTCCTTTCCTATGGCACCATTTCAGATTCCATATTTTTCCTGTCTCAAAGGGGTGAGACATTTTATAGCTATCTCTGACTGTAGTGCATCAACAGAGAAGGTGGCCAACCAAAGAATTTGGCACATAAAGTAAACCGATAAAGTAAATTGGTAGCGTAAGGCACTTTGCAATCTGAATACAAAGTAATTTTAATCTTGATTTCCAGTCTTTATAAAAATTCAACACTTTTACATAATACAGGTACTTTTCTTGAAAAATGATGCTTGGTAAAAATGTGCTTTTCTGCAATAGTAATTTCCATTAATTTTCTTCACCCATTGATTTAACCATCAAATGGAGAATAAGGACTGTAACCAAAAAGTCAAAATAAACATTTATCAAACTTTGCATTAAGGTTTTATAAATTATGTGGAATAGGTCAATAATAGACCCAGCAGAATTTTAATAAAGAGCCATTAGAGTCCCAGAAATCCATGCATAATTTATAACAATGCATTGCTTATAACCAACTATAGCACATACTATCAATGTCTGTGACATGCTTAGGACTGCTATTAAGAATCTCTTAGCTATTCATAAACTATTTGTAAATGGGATAATAAATAATACATGCCTAAACCTTTTCTTTATTCCCCATGACATCATCTTCATCACGATTAGCCAATTACTCACTATTGTTAGTGTTGCTCCTTTTTTGTAAATGAATTTTAGAGCCTTACAGTGCTCTGTAATTTGGTTTTAGCTGGAAGGTTGGTTAGAAATACATCGCACATTTCCAACTATAGTCAGATGTTTCTAGTCCTCAGATGAAGTGTTTCTGTGAAATCAATTTATATCATCTCTTCTGCGTTGTGGGGGTGATATGTAACTGTAAGTACTGTTTTAATCACTGCAAAGTGGCTGGTAGAATTATTCCCAACACTGATACAGATTTTGTGCATCTCTGCAACAAGATATTTATCATTGTCATTCTCTGAAAATCTTCAGCCTAGAGCGGTCAAATCATTCAATGTGGACAATTTATGCTGTTTTTCTGCTTTTGGCTTATTCCTCACAGTCTTTGTCCCTGAGTGGTGGGTTTTTTGGGGGTAATTAGAGCAAAACATTATGGAGAAATTATTACTGAAAAAATAGCCAGTCTGGTCATGCATGTTTAACCTTAGATTTTACTAAAGCCTAAATTAAATAAGTTTTCTTCCTAAGCTAAATGCAAAGAATTGAGCCCACCTCCAGTCTTTTAGAAAAACACAGGGTTCTGGTGTATACCCCCAGGTAAAATCAGCAGTGTCCGTTTCGGGCATTACTGCTTGGAACTGGCACTCTGCCCCACTGCTGGGCATTAATGTTTCTAACACACACTCAGCAGAAAACAATCTGTATTTACGCTTTCCATGCTCCTGTATATAATTGTCATTTTAGAGCAGCTCACCTTCACAGGTGGTTTAAGCAAAGATCCAGGAGTGACCAAAGCACAGACACAATCACTTTCTGCTGTTGTTTTTTGCCTTGGGCAATGGCATAGAGAGCTGGGAACAGCAAGGCTTAACTGCCACTATTAAATGCATGGCCTGTCCTTGATCCAGTGTGTGGCTTGCCCTCGCTGCTCCAGTTCTGTCTTAGAAGTTCCTCCTTTCTTAGATAAATCAGAGGCCCTGCACTCCCCTTTTTAATTCCAACATCTGCCCTTCAAAATCAAGGTTGTGCATCCTGTTTTGAAGAACGATTAGAAGTTAGAGTTTGTGGAGAGTTTTTACCTATTTGAGTTTCCTGTGGGGAATGAGTCTCAGCATTTGAGAGTGTGAATTTTTTTGTTATTTCAACTGAAGGCTTAGATCCCTTCAAAAGGATGTGGTATCCAGCCCATAAACTCCTGTGTGTGGCCAAGGCGACAGGGAGGCATAGCAGGCTTGTGGGCTAAAGATTTGTAGTTTCATCTGTTCTTGCCCGAAAAGCCACAAGACAAACTTGTGAATTAGCTGTCACATTGAAGAGCAACCAACTTCTACTTCCAGATCTGTTTTTAAAATGGCACGTGTTATGACCTTAGTTAATTTTCTCTGGAAAATAAGCAAATGCATGTGACAAGGGGGCTAATACATCAGCTTGTAACGGAGGTTCTGGAGGGCAGAGATGTTAGCAGCAGTCACAAGAAGTGCTGTTGCCAGGACTCATGATTTCTGGGCTTGGCTTTGAGAGTCTATTCCTGTGGGTACCCCCTCCACCTACACCAGAGGGGGATTCTGTGGCTGTCTTCTTTCCTGTCGTACATTTTCTTGTGTAGCGCACTTTCCTTAAAAAAACCTGCAAAATATTTGCTGTCTCCCTGTCTTCTTTCTTTCCTGCTCTCTCTCCCCTTTTGCTTTTAAGACTGATGTGAAAACTGTCAGAGCAGGAACTAAAATAACATTTTTGTTAAATTTGTAAGAGTTAGCTGAGGTCACAGATCCAGTATTCCTGCTTTAGGCATCATTTGAAGTTTGTTTACTACACACCTCAATCAAATGTGTGTATATGAAATGTGTACCAAGAAACGAGTAGGAAACATACGTGTTAAAATGAAAATGTGGCTTTGAATCATTGAAAAAAAGGCTTTAGTTATTGTTTTATCTGTCCGTTTAAAATTCTAATTTCTTGTGAATTATAAACTTAATACCAGTCACAGGAGTACAGAGGAACATTTTTATTTAAAATGCACTTTGTTATCACATTTTATTTACAAACAGTTGCATTTTTTTATTCCAAGTTTGTTGCTTTTTCCACATTTTCAGAAAGTAATGTGCTGCTTAGACTTCAGGATTCCTGCTAAATTCAGTGCGAGTTCTGCAACCGACATAATGAACAAGTCTTTGTGAACTGTATTGTATGAACAAATCTTTATAAAAAGAAGAGAAAATTTGTTTTTTTAGTGAAAAACTCTTCCTAAAAGGGTTTTGAAATAGAAAATCCACCAAGACTTGACCCTTGACATTCATTGATTAGCTGTAAAAAGTTTTTTTCTATCCTTATAAATATGATCCTTCTTAGGCTTACAGCTTTATGATGGATATGGGTATGTAGAGATACAGCACTGTGGAAGTGATAGGAAAAAAGAAATCCTGCAAACTGTAATGGTTCATTTGTCTGGCAATATATGAAATGATAACGTTAGAAGACTTAATACTACTAGTATGTCCAAATAGCTGAAGACTTCTATTAGAAGTGGTGTTAAATGACATGTTTTACTTAACCTGGTGTTACTTCTTAGGGTAGCTAAGGACAACTGAGTTTTAAAACAATTTAAATTTTAATTGTTGTCCTTTCTCTCATGAGACATTCCTCAATAACCCAAAATTCCACCAGCATATCGTTATTAGATATATATTATTAACAGTCTTCTCTTGGTTTCAGGTAGACAGCAAAAGAGAAGTAACAGTGGGTCCAAATTATCCTTGAAAACCGAGTGAACATTATATTGCAGCAAATCTAAAATAAGATAGTTCACAAATTACAGAAGATAATAGATACAGCACTGATCGACAGTAGCAAATCAGAGACAAGGTAAGAACATCCACTATTCCCAACTGTTTCCAGTTTTATTAGAGAATTAATGTGAAATATTGCTCCCCTGGTTTTCTGTTACAGACAGGCTTGTGCTGAGCTGACTGTACTCCATTCTTTGTTCATAAGGCAGAAAATACCTTACAATTTCTGGCATGTGGCTGGGTGGCTTTTGTGATTTCTCTAGTGGAGCTGGTTGAGAATCAAAATAAGCCATGAACGATGGATAAAGCTCATGATTTTATTGGGGCGGGGGACACAGCCTTTACAATACTTAGTTCAAGATGACACAGAGGACAGCAAAAGTAGGTGCACTGTGCCTTGTTCTGAGGCACAGCTGGCCTGAACTGGAGTGTTGCTCAGCCTCTTAGGGATTTAGCTACCTCCGCTAGCTAGCAAGCTTGCTTAAAAAACCTATTAAACCATTTTGTTGTGCTCTGCTGTATGACTTCAGGATTAATATCTAAAGTGACATTTCTTTGGTCTTGAGTCAGATTGTCCAGCAGCAGTTCTCTCTTTCAGACTTCTGCACCAGGGAAATCTCAAGGCAGTACTGGCAGAAACCCTGAATTGCTTTGTAAATAGGCCTGGAGATGGTTAGGTTTTTTTGGTGTAAACCTTACGCATTCCTAATTCAGAGAAGTCTGAATAATGAATAATAAGAACAGATCACAGTTTAACCTTTCCATTGGCTTCAGCCTCGGGAGGTAATTAGACACACTTTTGTGGAGGCAACAGAAAACGTAGTGTTTTTCACCCTGAAAGCTGACACAGCATTACTTTTACTTCTAGGCTTAGCATGAACATAAGCATTTGTGGTTTACTGGCATAAAATAGGTCAAGGATTGAAGCATAATTAATTACGTGCCTTTTCTATAGTGAATCCCCAAACCCTGTGGCTGAATGAATTCCATTAGATATACACACCTTTTTTTCCAGCTTTGGCCTTATTTTTGATTAACAGACAGTACTCAGAGTTCCTCAGATCTCTGGACCGATTATGCCCATCTACCCTGTCTTCACCTGCTCTGTCTAATGAGATTCATTTTTTTTTTACCCGTTTAGTGACAGATACATAATTGGCTTTAGCTTTTTCTTCCTCAGAAATGAAAACAAGTTTTGTACTACGTTACTGGGCTTCCCTAACAACAGTTCTACCAGCATGACAATACCTTTATTATAATTAAATGCAGTAGGCGTGTAATCATTTAAAGGTGAGACTGTTTCCCTTGGGCACTGTCTTAAAAGAGGGAACAGTTGCACAGCAGCATAAATCCGCTCCCTTGCAGCATTAGGCATCACAATATTCTGCTTCTCAATGCGTTCCCCGCACTGCCTGAAGGTTTTGGTGTGCTGGAGGGACTTAAAAACCCCCTCTCCGCCTTAAGCACCAGCAGCAGCCCAGCTGTGCTGAACCTGGAGCTCAGGGAGGGCTGAGGGAGGGTTCTCAGTGACAGGGCGAGCGGTCAGCTTTCACCTCCTGCAAGAAGGAGCAGCCACACACCCCTGCGCTGTATGGCTGCCGCAAGGGCCAACTCATCCCTCTACTCCCTCCCTAAATAGTTCCCCTTTTCTTCTGCTGATGAGTCTGCCCCAAGGGCAGTAGTCAGGGAGCTGGCAGAGAGCCCCCATCCCTCAGCCTTGTCCCTGCATAAGGAGGGGACAGCGGCTGTATCACACAGAACGAAGCATCCAGCTGTTTACAACCCGCTGTATGTGTAATGCCAGCAAATATATATACGTCTGTGCCTGGATGTGGCCTTCTGCTTACGCTTTGCAGTTACGCTCTCCTTGGGGCTCTTTGGTACGCACCCAGGAATGTGTTCTGACTTGGGCTGCCCCAGTCTGTTGCTTAGTGTGGCACATACAAAAAGCTCGTTTCAATAACAGTCTTCCCAGCCTTGGTGGTTTTTACAGAGTTAGACGAGTGTCATGGATTTATCCCCAGTGTTCTGCCCCTTCTGCTCAGCGGAGATGATCAAAAAATATTCACAAAACAACTTTTTTTCATTAATGTGTTGAATTTTTTTGAATGTTTCAACTGGCTCCACTACTGAGTTCTCATCTGTTGTAATTTCTCCTCCTGGGCAGGAGAAAACCAAAAGGCCAGCCTTTGGACTGGGAGCCAATGGATTAATTTGTAACTTTTCCAAGTATTGGGTGTTGCAAGACAAAGAGATTTTGTAATAGTGCTGGACATTGTATGGCCTTTATGAACAGCCTCACTTGTTAGAATTATTACTTCCAGAACTCATCCAGAGAATTAAAAGCTCTAGTTTTCTCTGTCTAAACAGAAACCTCACTGCAAGAGAGATGATCTTGTGAAATAGCTCCAAGCTCTTAGTTCCTATTTTTACCACCAAATTTGCCTGCAGCTGCCAGTTTGAATTACTTCCATCTTTTCTCTGCTTAGAACAACCAAGGGAGTAGAGAAAAGAGAAGAAGAGGATCTTTAGAGATTGTGATTCTTTAAGAAGCAGTAAGAATTTGTGTATTTGAAAGCTCAGTAGGGGCAGAGCCAGAACGGACAGAACAATTGATTCCTACATTTGTCCGTGTTGGTTCCTCCCTTTTCCTCATGTAACCAACTGGCTTATAATCATCACAGTATAAATCTGTAGACTATCTAGGACAAAAATGCAAGTTAGTTTCCAGCAGTGATTTTATTTGACTCTTATGCATCATTGATTTTTGCAGGGTTGAAGAGTTCAGGATTCGGAAAATACTTTCCACATCCTTATTTAAGAATTCAGACCTATGCTTGGATTTATAAAACTAACAGTTACGATTTTAATGTTTTGTGTGATGAAGAAAAAATATAGCACAAAATGGCACGGGGCAAGCCCCTGTAGTTTTGATTTATAGAGTCTGATATGTGTTGACCTCACTCTGTCTACAAAGCAAAGGAGTGTGGGGTTGTCTCCTCTTATCACTTATATTACAGTGATCAGTCTACTGTAGTTTTTATCTATTTCCTGAGATACTGACAGTCAAGTGTTCTCGATTTTTACTCCTCTGTGATCTAAAAGATCATGTTAAAGTAATCGAGTGCCAATTGAAAATTTGATGGTTGTATTTAAAAGTAGATGTATTTTTTCCCTGCAACATGCTTTCTTATATATTACTGTCGTTGTTCAAAATAAAAAATAACGGAATTTTGGGAGTTGTACAGCAAGTCTCTCTCAAGCTTGGTCATGTCACGTATTAAATTTGGTTTCTGCATTTTCTCAGCTGTGCCACAGAAAGAGGACTGTTATATGATTCTCTCCCATGATGCATTCACAGTAAGGATGTTCAATAACTGTGCTATTTTTTCTCCAAATTCCAGTCATGTGACTGTGCTAAAAATAACCCTGCCTGTGACTTCTGGCTTTGTAGATTTGCTATATTTGGGGTAAGAGGAAGAAAATGAGCAGGGGCTTGGAGTCAAACCTGATTGCTCAGTAGTGGGCCTCTCTTACTGAAGCTTTGAAATCTCATATAAGGAAGTAGATATTCATTGACAGAATTAATTTTAATTAATACTGATTTTCTTCACATCTTAATAGCATGTTCTATATGTGGACAGATTGGGAAAAGTAGATATATTCAGAATACTTTGAACTTCACTTCTAATTACTTCTATTTTAAAGATATCCATTTAGATGAAAGGTGGAATTAGAAGGATATTTACATCATGCATTTACCTTCTTTCCTTGGAGAATGGAGTAGCGTTTGTGGCAAAAAAACGGATTCTCCATCACCAAGGCAACAGGTTGACCTATGCCAATAATACAAATATGATTAAGTATAAAGTATTTTTTGGGGGGGGGGGGAGAGGGGGGAGGCGGATTCTGCTAGTTTTATTAAGTAAGGGACTGTGGAATAAAAGCTGATAATTAACCTTTTAAAATCTACCTAAAAGAGGGCTATGCGGATGCGTGCCTGGGAATTTTAATGCAAAGGACATAAGACACAGCGGCAACATCCAAGAGGATAGAATATCACCTGGTGAGAGACAGATTTACAAACCCATAGCCTACTGCTTTCAGATAGGGACCATTTTGTTTTCATAATTTCCCGCTGAACTGACCATCAGCCTGAGGCTTTGCATTTCCTCCCAGCTGAGTCCTTGCCATTAATTTAATGAAAGCCAAGACCAGGCAGAAGCATGTGTTAGGGCTGACCAAGAAGATAATGTGCTGCACAAAAAATTTTTGCTCTGCTCCTACTGAAATCAGTGGAAGACTATGGACCTCAGTTGAGCAGAATCTGCCTCCTCTTTAAGACAGAAGATTTATTGCTTCTAGCAATTAGCTTTTCATGGGAGCCTGGCCTCTAATGAATCAAATACAGTGTCCAAATTTCATTTGTACTATAGTGTATGATATTCTCATGCACTCTTGGGGACTCCATTGGGTAAAACACGTGTGCACTAAAGCTCTTACACATGGCCAGTGTAATATAAAGACGTCTCACTGTGAATGGAAAGCATACCTGTGCATATTTATTTTACTTGTAACCTTTGTATTTTCATACTGATATCCCCTCCTGGTGGATAACACCAATTTTAAAATAAAACTCCAGTGAACATTTTCCTAGATAATACTTGTTATTGCTGTCCAGTGGTTTACACACAGCATTAAGGAATTTTGAATATTGTGACAACTGAGGAAATGTGTATATGTACATGCCTAACAAGAAATACACTTGGTATTGTAATTTGTCTATTATCTATACATGCAAGAGTTTATCTGTCTTCTCTCTTGCCTTACCTTGCAATGCAATTCTCAGAGAAAGTAACATAGCGCTGGCAGCAAAGTGGCTTTAACTCTTGATGATCATTTATTTGCATGGAAGCTCAGCTGAATGAATTGACTTTTTTTTACTACTAAAGCATTTTTTCAAATCTGAGTTCTCCAGAGAGGTAACTGAATGACAAAGCAGTACTTCGACTGCAAGGAGAGGAACCCTGAGAAAGAAGCCTGAGGTTTTAAGAAATTGTCTTAGCAGGACCCTGAAAAATGGAAGCGAGCTGGAATAGAAGCAAAATTTAAATGACTGGTGGTGACACCAGAAGGATGGTCTCTTTACTAGTGAGAAGCCAGAGGAAGGGAGAGGAAAGATTCTGGATGCTTCACAGTATCCTGACCTAACCCAGACAATAGGTTAGAGCGGTCAGATGGCATGCAGGAAAATATTGAGAGGCACTTTTCCTCATGTAAGACGAAATCCACTTATCAATTTGCTATTATCTATCCCTGAAAAAGTGAACTGTAAATCTGGAGTGTGTGTACAACCGGAGGTCTGGGGAAGACAGCTATGCTTAAAAGACGTTGGCATTATCAACACTGGATTTAGGGGTTTCAGATGCCCAGGCTAGGAGCTGCTATTTTCACAAATCAGAAACTGAACAAGAGGTAGCAATAGGGAGGGTGAGAAAAGAGAATCTTTGCAACCTTCCCAAGGGGAGCAGAGAGAGAAAACCGCATAGAAAACACCCTGCTTTTCTATTAGTCTTTGTATTATCCTGGGTTATACTATTTTCCAGCATAATTCTTAACGTATTAACCAGACAGAGTTTTCTGATCTGATTTCTGTTCTCTGACTTACATTTCTGTATCTTACTATATCTAATAAGCAGTTCAGAGTGTGTCATGTAATTTTATTATTTTGAAACTCTGCAAATAATCTACAAAATCTTGAATGCTATCCTTGCAGAAAATACCATCACTGAAAGTCATACTCCTAGGAGAAAAGTGTTTGTAGGTGCTAGTTCATACTGGTCAAAACCATTACAATATTGTAGAACTATTGCTTTCAAGAGCCAAAAATGCAGGAGACAGTAATAAATCTTACATTTTTATTTTAACAGCTTCCCAGAGGACAGGATAAGGAGAAGATATATTAAATTTGCAGATGATATTAAACTCCAAGAAAATACAACACTGTGTGCAGAAGAATTAGGGAACCACACTGAAAGGCTATAATAAATGTAATTCTGATTGTTAGTGATATAGGGAAACTGAATATATACATGGGAGAGTAGAATATTCAGATTTGCGGTGATAACATTTTGGAAGGATATTTAAACTCACGATTAAGTCCCTAAGTAACTAGCAAAGATTAGGATCTCCTCAGCATAGTAGGCAGATACCTGATACGAGACTGTGTCTTTTTTTGCACATCAGGATATTGTATACAAACTTTTGCAGGATCCCTTTTCTGTCATCTGAAGGCTCTGACCACTGGCAAGTCCCTGGACTAAGTGCACTCTCTGATTTTCTATGGCAATTCTTATGTTTCTGCTGTATTTGGAACCACATATATGGTTGTAGCTACACATTGTACAGGCAATGTTTTGAGGGTGATTCCTGTTGACTAGAGAGGCTTGGATGCTGGGCCAGAAAGTTGGTGGAGATTTAAGCTGAGCCATCATCCAGTCCTTGCCTCAGGCCCATTGCAGCCTTTTTTCTCCTCTCAATAGGAACATTTCAGTTTTTTTCAGAGACAGTTCCTTTGTTACCCGCATATTTTTTTCTTCTCAGAATGGGACAGGGTACATTCCTTTTCTCCTTTTCTGTTGTTCTGCCAGTAGAAAGCATGATGTGGCTCCCAAAAGACTGGGCGTATGTCAGGGTGCACATAACATCTATGCAGATGGCTACGCACACCAGGAACCTTTCAGATCTGGGAATTACCTGCTTGCTGTCTCCTGCTATCCTCTCTAGCCTTGCCCTAGAGCCAATGATGAATTATGCAGTCTTGAAGAAAACCTGTCATGTACTATCGCCAGAAGAAGTCATATATTGGAAATAGTAATTTGTATGTGATTTGTAGGAATCATGTTATGTCTTACTGTGGGTAACTTCTAGCAGAACTCCCAATCTGGTTATTGTTGGCATTATCAATTAATAAATGGCCTCAGAGACAATAGAAAGAATCCGTTTTGGAGATGGGATAGCTTCCACCTCTCCACTTTCCATATGATGATGTCACCCTGTAGCAAGAAAAGGAAAGCTCTAGGTAGAATTTGAATAGACGGTAAAGCCTCCCTTGCCTGGTCTCATCTTGTAGGGTATGCTGGAGAGTTCAGCATGTTGGAAACAGTGTGGCTAATGGTGAAGATAAAGGGCAGAGAAATGTAAGTGGAACTAAAGGAAATCAAAGCAGAGATGAAGAGTGAAAGATGAAGAAAAGAAACTTAGAGGAACCCATGAGAACAGAAATAGGTCCTTGCCTGTCCTGTACAGTCTTCAATACAAAAGAGTGTCAAGGGGTCATTCAGGATGGGCAAACATTGTGAGAGAATTTCTAAATGAAGCTGTAAACAGGGAAGAAAAATCCAGTGCTACAGCAGAATTGCAAAGGCTAAGTGTAAAAGACATTATCTGTTGATACAGGTTTCTGTATTTATAAGAGACAGCAGTTTAATAAATAAATCTCCTTTCTTGAGAAGCATTGAAGTCTGCAAAAGGTGTGCTAAATTCAGGGCTTTCACGTACCTTAGGAACATGGTTGTGTACAGCTGAGCTGTGGGGAGTGAATAGAAGAGAACCATGAAAACCTGTGTTTGATCAACTCTGGCTCAGAATAAGACTAGGACTGTTGAGGAAACAGGGCTGGGAGGGCACATAAGAATGGAAACTCTGAAGAGGTTAGATAAGATGGATTGATGAGGAGGGAACAGAAGATTCATGGATGCCACCAGAGATGTTTAGTTGCAACTAGTTCTTTGAAAAAGCTATTGAATCTCGTACCATTCTCTCTACTTATCTGCAGCGTAGGGCTAGCCAAAACTCTTTTTCTTTCCCCTGAAACAGATAATTAAGTCTTATCACAACCTTCAGAGAGTGCTCTCTCTTTACAATGCCATCAGAAAAAGAGTTTGTGGGAGCAGAAGGAAAGAACAAAGTTTAGAAAGTCCAAGCCCACAGGAAATACTTAGCAGAACATTTCTACTGAAATTCCAATAGCAAAGCTAAAACTGGTGCAAACCAAACCTGAAATTGTCCTTACTAGTCGTTAATTATAAACTTCCTAATATTCGTGGTCAATCCACATCTCCTCAAGTGAACACAAAAGCTACTTTATTAAGAACAGCAAATAAAGACTTAGTTGGCTAAAACTATCCCATCACTTACATATGAAACAAATGAGACATATGCCAAAGACTAAGTGTGCAGAAGGCACAGAAAAGGATTCTTTGGCTGTGAATTTGCTACCTGAAACCTAGGCTGATGAGAGAATATTATTTGTATTATTTCCCTAGGACTTGACTTCATTTGCCTGGGTGCTTGTGTCCTGCTTCTTAGCAACTCCAGCTTCTACCATTTTTTTTGCAAGTCTCAGGGATTTTTAGCTTGGGCTGAGGTCAGTTTTGTAATAATATTAATTTTTCTGAAACTGAACTCTGTTTGGGGAAAACCCCTTCTAATTCTGATCTGCCTCTCTTCCTCTTTTTTTCTGTGATCAGTCAAGCCTACATCCTTACAGATATTTAAACACATAGCTCCTAGGTAAGGGCCTAACTCTCACTGAAATAAAAAAAACAATTTTTATTCTTTTTTGGACTCCTGTTTTTTTATTTATTTTTTTTTTTTTTTGTGTTCGGTAGTCTTGGTCTCCCTTTACCATGTCCATTTAAATGTCTGCTGGGCTGAAGATCATGATGTCTGTCCCTTTCTGCCTTCTCTATGAATATGTTATGTGGTTTGTTTTGGCAGAGCAAAGGAGCTCTTTGTGACAGATAAATACACAGACCTTGACTCTGTGTGTTTTATCCCACTTCAGACTGTTGAGAATGTATAATGTTTACATTCATGGTGCATATGGTTCTGGCAAACATTCCAGGTCATATGGAGTTCTAAAATGCATAACTTTGACCAAAACCCACAGAACCCACATTTTAAGCTAAAAACACAGGCAGAAAGAGTCAAACCAGAACTTCCAAACAAGTCCCAGCGTTTCCTGGGCCTGAGTGCTCAACCTTTACTCTGCCGTGAATTAGACTGGGAAATTAAACATAGAATACACTGTAAAAAATTATTGTCAATCCTCAGCACCAGAATATGTAATTCTACTCTTGCAAAATGATGTAACTGGTGCATGAAGCCTGGTAGTGTTTGAAGAGCTTAAGTGTTGATCCAAAATATGTTAATGGATGACAATGAAGGCTGGCTTTGTTACTTTTTGTAGTCCAGTTTATGCATGACTTTATCAGACAGGGACACTGGGGTGGTTGCCAAACAGGCAAACAAGTGATCTCTGCTTGTCATCTTACTGCTTTCTGTAGTAGAGCTCAGTCAAGGAGCATAGCCTACGCTCCCTCTTTCTTCTCTTCTTGCCTGCTGACACATAGGTCTAGGCATCTTTGTATCTCTTGATCTCAGTACAGAAAACAAAGCCCTCCACATGCCCAACAATTCAGCTGTAGCATGTAACTAGTACAGATGTGCCGATCAGCTCTTCCAGCTCTTTCAGTTAACAGGCAAAGTGTAATATTGATACCCCTTCCCAAATCCTGTCTGTTCTGTTTACCAGTTACACCACCTGACAAGCTCAGACTCCAGACATCTGAACACAGACCAGTCTTCTTCTATTTAGTTGGCTTTCCCAGTTCCCTACCACCTTCTCATAATTTTTTTTATATAGGTTTGTCTTTACCTACTTCTTACATACTTCATTTCTTGTTCTACTCCTTCCATGCTGTTGGTTGTGGTAGGTCTACCTAAAGCTCACAGTTACAGGGAAAGTACCTCAGTGAAAAATTGTTGCCTGAAACATCTCAGAGCTAAGCAAAAAATGTCAGTCTGGAAAATATTCTGGTGTTTTCAGTAACTGATGATTTGAAATTATTTCATTGTCCAGAAAGTTTGGAGCACATTTTTTTCTTTGCACTTTATAGCTGAGTCATTGCAAGGGTGGAGCAATAGTAGTTCTGATAAAATGTTGGTCTAATAAGCTTTATGAAAATTATACTTTGTCTTGCAGATTGCTTGAATAGGTTAATTTCCTAGCTTTTTCCCATGATTAGCGATTGTTGTATTTAAGTAAACTTAACTGACGTATGTTCACCATTGTAATGTAAGAATAAAAAAGAAAAGAAATATTTAAGGATCATATTAGAGTATCCTTACAGTTATCAAATGTGTCTTGATCAGTCTCATTGAATTCAGTGAATCTAAAGATGTCATTAATTAGCCCTCACTAAATTTTGTCTTCTGAAGCACACTGCTTGAGATTGATGCTGCAGGAATTTAACTCTTTTCATCCCATTGTGTTAAAAGATTCTGAACTAAAGATTAATCTCAGCTCCTATGGATCAGACAGCTCACTGTGCATCTTTACTTAATGACATTTTACACACACCTTTACCATCAAAATCAGTTGTGATTCCTTTGGGAACAAGGCAGTATCCAGAGGATTCAAATGTCCAATTTGGCTATGTTCTTCAGCAAAGTGTATATTAGCTTCTCTTCCCCGCGTCTACTTGCTACCTCTCTTCAGGGCTGTACAAAGAACATATTGGACAGTGTAAGAATATTATTTTTGTCATTGAAGATTGTTTTTTACTTACTTATCTGTAACTGTGGATATCCAATCTTCTGACACATTTCTCATAAGGGCAGAAGAAAAGAAAAGCAATGCAATTTGCATTAATTTATTAAAGGGTGAGAGATGTTGGTTTTGGCTTTTTTCATCCAATTTATTTGCTGTAAGGAACACTGTACTTAAGATACAGACAGATACACAATGGTTAACTGAGTTCAGCATTTGTCATCTTATTTTTCTTTCTTTTGGCAGTGCAGCTATTAAAGAAAAAAGCATGAAGCTTAAAGAAACATCAGGTAGATTTGAAACTATCATTTTTATTTCTTCACAAGACCCATTCATTTGACAACTACAACCTACTGTAAATCTGCTCGTGCTCATAAAAATCACACCCCTCACATTTGAATAACATGTATACTTGTTTTCTTTTCTTGTAGTACTTATAAGGTTATTTACTGTGCATCTGTTACCTAAGCATACCCAATGCTAAGGTGAGTTACAGTAATATTGGGATGAATAGATATCTGTCAAAAAGTAAGAATCAAACTTGGTGGTTCACTTTTTCTTCAGTGGATGGACATGTTTTTATATAAACAGAAATTTTTTCTCTGGCACTGTTTAAGACTTGTCTATATATGTTGCGGAAGATGAATGGACTGGTTGCTTGCATTCTGTGCTTTTTTTTTCAAACTTTCCCTTTTTTCCCCTAAAGATTTAAAATCTCAAAGCAAGATCAGATTTACATTACAGCTACACAATCCAAGAGTATGAGGTGTCCTTTTTTGCCTCTTCATGTTACAACCAAAAGGGAGAATAGACCCTGTAGTGCAAGACAGGTAGGCATGAATATCTGAAGAGTGGTTGTAGCAGAAACCTTTTTGCCTTCTGAACATCATCCTAGACATCATGTTGCACACAAGTTGGTAGGGGCTGCAGTTTGCTACAGGGATGTACTGTCAGCAGTTTGTGACCTTTTAGTCACACAGGCGGGGAAGGACTCTTGTTGAATTTCTCTCCCAAGTTTTCCTCGTAAATTTGCAGAGTTTGGTCTTTCCTATAAATGCTAGGAAAATGCTTATGATTTTTTTAAAAAAATATTTTGTTCAGTTTAAGTTTAGGTAAATGGTAGAAACTTTTGGCTGCGGCAGTAGGTTTTTTTTTTAAAAGAACTGTGCAGTGCACTTGAAAATTTTTTACACAGTTATGTAAGAATAGGGTGGAAAAATCAGCAGTGGAGGTGATAAATGACATCTTCCTCTGTTTGCAAGTCTATAGAAGACTTCCTCTTTTTCATTTCATCAGTCTAGTGGTGCAGACAGCAATAAGGCTAAAATGAGGTTAGTTCTGAGATAGATTGAATCTGTCAGTGTCACTAAACTTTGGCAGAATTCCATAACAGCCTGAAAGTTGGTGAACTGAGATGAAGAAGCACTTTCATCGCTATAAACTAGACATGTCAGCATGCTGACGCCCAGCACCCAGAAAAAAACCCCTGAGCTTTCAAGAGATACCACACCTGCTTCTAATAATAAATGACATGTTACTTCCTAACTACTCTCTTAAACTGAGCTATGTTTATCTTCTACCTGACTCCATGATAACTTTGAAGCTTAGATTAAAAGCCTTTTCAAAAAGTACTTCCCATTCACAGGGCAGACCTTGGTAGACAATAATTACAATCCTGCCAACTAAAGAAACTCGTCCAGCAAAATTCATCACCAGTTTGCAATACCCATATCAGCATTTTATCCAGCCACAGGTACGTCAGTGTTTCTGGTTGCCCGCTTAAATGCACAAAAGCACTTATACTGGAATGATCTCTACTGTGAAGTGGGCAGTTTGTTTTGTTAAAAAGAGAATTGGATTTGTCGTTTACTAGTTTGAAGCAAATGCCACTGTGTCATGTCACCTTACATTCCAACTTTCAATAGTATATCCTGGCAAAATGCAACAACATTTCTGGTTTGGTATCCAAGGGGAAATCTTTTCTTCCAAGCTAAATATCTACCTTTAATTTAAAATGGTTAAAACTAATTGGATTTGACTGTAGAGAGCCCGGATCAATAATGACATAACAAATAAACATGTTTTCTGCGGATCAGCAACTATTCTAATTCATCAGCACTTTTAAGAATTTTTATTGAGCTTTGTTCAAGTCCCTTTTCGGAGGCTCAACATTTTGTAGTATTAAAAAAGCTTGGCAAATAAAACATATAACTACAGGAAATTGCTATTAACAGCAGGTATAACAAGGTGCCATTTGGAAAATTCATACAAACCGTTACAAAGTCACGAAAGCATGAAAACAGACATGGCATAGGTTAGTAGGTTATTGAACTAAGTTGCACAGGTTACTTTCTTTTTCTTTTTCCCTGTCCTCTTTTCAAAGGAATTTAGAAGGATTTTAAAAGATTTTTCTTAATAGGGGCCCAGTCAGTTCTGGGAGCTGAAACTACTTTTTTTTTTTTTTTTTTTTTTTTTCATTCTGCGTGTATTGCATCTATCAGAGGTGGTCCAGGACTAGAGCTTACCTGTGTTACTGAAAAAAAAACAACAACCCCACAAAAAACCCAACAACAACAACGTTTATTTGAATATCTTAACAATTTCAAATCCCAGTTAATGGTGGCTCAACTTTCTCCCTCTGTTTTTGTCATAAAATGAAATTTAGCATGCTACCTCAGGTCCTGCTTCCTGCTAGCTTTGTAACAATACAAAGTTTAAAAATCATGTGCTCTCTCAGGCAAATTTTAGTCTTTTTCGAGAGCTTCAGGGAGAAATACTTCTGGTAGTGTATCTGAATTAGCAGAGTGCTAGAAAATTCAAACCAGGTGTAGGAGGCTGCATCACCATTCACTTCCCTGGAGCTGCTGCTTTCCACATCTGATCTTAATTTTATCCTTTTAGTCTGCAAAACTGTGCTGTAAATTCACAGTTGGGTATTTCATGAGAATCTCAGCATTTGCTTTTCCTTTCCAAAACCAGAAACACAAAAAAGACAAAAAAGACAGAAAAAAATTAACGTCACAACAAAAACTTTATAATCTCCAGCAAGATTTAATTCTACAAACAGGCTAAGGATTAGGCAAAACTGAGGCTTTTCATATGATAATAGAAATTCACATATCCTTTACCCTTATTGTCTTTTTCTGTTTTAATATGAAACATCAGAGTAAAAGGATATAAATGCAATGTAAAAGGAAACTTTCAAGATCCTTCAAAATATCTTCAATCCTTTTTTGCACAAACAGCAGTGCTATATTCCTCACTGTTCAGGTCAATTGGCTGGAGTGCACTAAACGCTGATGTTGACCTTATGAGAGCTCAGTTAACTCTTCTGTTCCAGTTTGCAACTTGCAGATGCTGTTAGGAGGAGTTATTGGAGTGAACACATCTTCACAGCTATGTCAAATCAAAAATATCCATAACCATTATAAACACAGGTTTTGAGTCTTCTTATGTTTTGTGACATAACTTCAAGCATTTTGCAGATGATATAAAATCATTGATGATTTTTTTGGGGGAAATCAGCTTTATAAAACCTCATAGGTGGTTACAGTTCTGAAAAACATTCTGAATAGCCAGTTTGTACTTTCAGTTTTTCCAAATGGTTTATCAGCAAACCAAAGAGATTTTCAGATATCTCTCACCAAATCTTAATCAAATGACTTAAGGGACCTGTAAATCTGAGTTCAGTAATGAAACAGTGACCAAGCAGGTACCTCATTGCTTTGTTTCTCTATTGCTCTGAAAAAGATCTCTGCGGTCTTTGCTACATGAAATTGCATTTCTGAACATCAACTGGAAGAAATGGCTCCCTGACACCAATTAAAAATGCCCTTGAATTTAAATTCCTGCAGATTTTCCTCAAACAAGTGTTGGGCACGTTAATTTCAAGTTTATAGGTCTCCACTGTTGCTTAATTGTTTTTTTTTCAGTGTGAATTTTATCTTTGGTTTTAATTTCACGGGGGAGTAGAGCAATAGACAGAATCTATGTAGTACCACTTTGTGTGAATCTGTGAGAGGCTGAGGGAGTATTAACAGCTGTTTAGCATCGCCTTCATTGTAATTGTGCTAGAGTCTTCTCTGTTTTCCAGGTGGGACATTAAACTTAATGCTGCCATTGGCAGCACTTCAAGTTACGTCTTTCAGACATATATGTGAATGTATTTCTGAGCCTATATTTTTACTTTATCAACCGTAGTGACACACATAAAAAGCTCTAGTAAGAGCTAATCCACTGGAAAGTCTCTCTTTGTGGAATCGAATAGCTGATCTGACGCCTGACTCTTGCTACTGCTTGGGCTAAGCCACCAACTTTTGCCTCAGTGCACTCCAAGGGTGATGTTTCTCATCACACTTGTGTACGTGGGCAAAGTTTAAGTTTCCCTTTCGGTTGCCATGAAATTGCTGCCCACAGTTTCAGTTCCAAAGGTTAGTTGTTTTAGGGAAATGAGAGTTTTAAAATAACTCTGAAATGTTGCATTGGCAAGCTGTTGAAAAAGTGAACTGAATTCTGTGACTGCTTGCAATATTTGGGCACTTTGTAATGTGCCCTGGGCTCCAATGTAGGTTGGCAATGTTGAGAAAATTCACAGACCCTTCTTTCAGTCCAACTGGCAGGGCTATGTTCCTGCAAGGAATTGGGGAAGCCTGTCTCTTCTAATGGTGTGAAGCTGGGAAGTACACAGATCTAGAGCTTGAAGAGTTCCCATGTTCCATACTGTAAATGTATTTTCCATGGGCTGGACTTTCAAGATGTCGAACCTGTCTCCGTGTTGTGCTGCTGAATCTCAGATATGTTGATTCCTTTTGTTTTGAAGAAGTGACTAAGCGGGTTTCCTATGTGTGGAATGGAAAACCACTCCCTGACACGTTTGTTGCAGCGGCAGGACCTTATAATGTCCTTATGCAAACTGCAGAACTAGTATCACAGACCTCCTGGACAAACTCTTTATCATGTTCGCTGTCTTCTCTCTAGAAAATCTTGACTCAGTTTTTGACCTGAAGCAAGATGGCTCTGTCTTTTTTTTTGCTTTTAGTTTAAACCTAAAGGTTTTGGTTACACATGGGTTTCTGTTTCCTGTCCATGCACTTCCAGATAGGAAATTCTAGGGTGGAGCAATCCCTTTCTCTTCTTTCGTGCCTTGGCAGACATTCAAAATTAATAGTTTTACCAGTACGAGGTGTACCACCTCCACTCGGATGGAACTGCTTTGTAGGTTGTCTTTGATTGCTCTGCTGTAATTTCCTAGACAGTGTCAAAGTGTCAACCGTCAGCTTCAAAATGAACTCCTAAAGTCATTCTGATGATTGAAGTAGAAATGTAATATGCCATTCACAAAACTAAGGTGAGACTCTAAGGCGAAAGACACAAACGGAAACCTGTTGCTTCAGATGTTGAAAGATAGCCTGATGGAGAACTAGAAAGCATTTTGGCTGACAGGGCTAGATGACCAAATCATATTTTCCATCTCTGACTTGTGGAAACATAAATATCTCCATATATGAAAGTAACCTAACACCATTATCCTGAGTATAAACTTATGAACTGCATAGCAGAGTTGACATTTTGCATCTGGTTGGGGGGTTTATAACACAACTTTGTGCTTTTAAATCATATTTCACCCTAATATTTACACGCAGCTTGTTTTTCAAAAAGCTTTTCTTAAGAAAGAAAGAAAAAAAAAAGCTCTGGGTAAAAGGAATTGAGCTGTGCATTCAAAAGAGTTGGCCATCTCATCAGCTGGTTTAAATCAGGGTAATTCCATGGATTTGTAGCAGCTGGGCATCTGGCCCAGAGATTTGTCTAATCTGGGACCCAAGCCCTGATAGATAAGGAATTCCCATGGAAGCTTTTGAAGCTCATGTTCTTTTTTTAATTAGGAGGCATCTGCAAAAACAGGCTGGAGAAAGCTGAACGGTCTTGATCTCTTCCTAATTATAATCTATTTTTCTCTATTGCAGCTACTTTTTAAAGACCTTCTAGATCTATTTCTTATCTGATAGCTAGCACATACCTTTATTTGCAAAGCGAAATAGGGAAATGTGTGTATTCTTCCACTGGGGTCCCCAGAAAAGGGAACAGGGTTAACTATGTTGCAAGGAGCTTATATTGCCATAAATTCAGCCAAAGTATTTGGCTCATGCTCTTCTCATTCTGCTAGCCCTCAGTTTTAGATCCCTATTTAATTTTTTATTCAACTCTTTTCCTTCTTCCTGTAGTCATAGTCTCTCTAAACCATGGAAATAGCAGATCTCTTACAGAGTCAATTTCTTCTGCATTTTTGATCACAAAGGGTGTGAATAGCTCTGAAATGACAATGTGATTTATTATGGCACTTAAGTGTCAAATATTGGATTTATGTGACAGTTAAGTGAGAGCTTTTGTATGTTGTAATACACAAATACGCAACCAGCCAAACAGCTTCATCTGTGTGTGTGTGTGTGCGCGCGCATGTAGCAAAACACTTGAAATCAAAGATTAAAGCAAAAAGCTTCAGAAGCTATTCAAGTCTACTTTTTCCAGAGGTGCTGAATTCCCACAATGGCAGGGATGTTAAAAGTGTTTGAAATTAAAATGACCTAACTGAAAGAAAGCAGCAACTGATTCACAACAGTTTTGAAATGACACAAGGAAATGGGGATTTCTTAGAGGCTAGAAATACACAGACATTTTTTAATTGCTTTCAATCATTTATCTACGTTACCTTTCTGTACACAGAAAGGTAACAATATCTTAATATTGCTATTTATATATTAATATATATGTAGATATATGATTGGCTGTTCCACACAGTCATCAAAATCTGTATTTTTCTGAGCAAAGCAACTCTTATGTGAAGCCTAAATATTGCATTCAATGAAGCTAGGGTAATTCTCACTATTTTTTTGTTTTGGCTTAGACTTACAGTTTACAGACATGCGTGTTTTATGGCACTGAATCAAGAACTGCTGCAGACGAGGAGGGGACACACATCTGTTCTGCCACCCCTGTTACAGCTGGAGGTCATGGTATTCTGAATCTGCCTAAACTCATCTTTTAAACCCTGACCCTGTAAGATTTTAAGCATGTGTTTGATCTGATGCATGAGAGCACTAGAAAAGTCAATGGAATGTCTTACAGTATGTGAAGGTAAATGAGTGTGTAAGTCTTCCCAGCAATGGGCTCCTTGTGAATGGATATCTTTGTCTCATTTCATGGAGCAGGTGATAGAATGAAGTCTGGTATGTTAATGCTCTGGTCACTGGTCTAAACAAAAAATTGCAATATATCTCTGGCCACTGAGAAATGCTTGGGTAATACATCTGGAAGTGGGCCATATTGCTTATAGGAAAAGGGAAGGAAGGAATGAATTGCCATAGGCAATGGAGGAACTGGTGAGTGCATTTTAAGTGCTTGAGAAGTTCTGGGCAGCTGAGGTTTGAATAATTTTTGAGAGATTTGCTACAGTATGTGTCAGCCTCTATGACACATTTTATCTTGGAGCAATGTCAGAGAAGGATGTCTTGAAAGAAAATTCAGCTGCAGTGATTAAACGAATCATTCAGCTAACATAAAAGCAGGTACCAGGAGATTTAGCACAGCACTGAAATATACAATGAAAAGGAACTCATAAGAAGGCAAGGAATTCCACTTGTAATCTATGACTAAAAAGACATTTGAAAAATGCTTATTTGGACCCTTCCTGGCCTACTAAAATGATTAAAGGTGTTAGAAATATAATTACTGATTGCTACTTTATACTTTACGACTGTTGGTTGACTGAAGAAGAAAGAGAAGTTCCACTTGTATAGATGCAAATCCTCTTTGAGAATAATTCTGCAAGCTCTCATGTGAAAAGCATTAAGAAATGAAAGCTTTTTTTTTTTTTTTATGAAAGCATATTTTCTTCAGCATCCATATTGCTGGTGGCACAAAGCTTTTGGTGAGAAAGTTGGGAGTGAAATATTTGGTTGAAGCTTATCTTTGTCTTCACAGATCTTTTTCTTTTATGTTCACTATTGCTACAGAAAGCTCCCTAGCAGCTCCTTTTCTGATTCGTTGTCTCTGGTGAAATTCCAGGAAGCTGTTTGCCCTCTAACAACCTTCTCTCACTCAATAGAGTAAGCTTCTCATTCCCTTATGCTTCCTATAAGGGAATAGATGGAAGAATGGACTTTTTTTATGTGCTCTTTCATCTTTTCCTGTGATTGAATTTCATTAACTCCTACACTGTTAGCATTACAGGTTTGTATCCGCTTCATTGCTAAATCTGTGCAACGAAACATCTCTTTAATTATTATCTTTTGTTTAGAACTCTTTTCCAATATTAGGCAAGATAAAGAGTTATAATCAGCTCTTCACTAGATTTGAAAGCTTGCTGTCAAAAGGAAATTCTCTTAAATATAAGAACTGCTTAGTAACACAACAGGACTAACATTATACAAATTGTCATGAAGTCATCAGTCATCAAGTCAGCTTTTATCCGTGTATTTTTTTATGGACAAACTGTGTGTGGCCTTGGAAACCTCAATTGCGCAGCTAGAATGATCTCAAACAGGATTTGGGTTTAGTCCATGAATAAGAATATAAACCCAGGTGCAGCAGAGCTGGCTAAATATAGTAAAGGTTAGGAGACAGGAGATGTTTGTACCTACTCAGAAAGTAGCAGAAGTCTGTTTCCTGAGCAGCTTCCAAGAACTTCCAGGGGATGCCCAGGTCAGGTCAGAGTGTTGCCTGATTTCTGCAAATGCTGAAGGGTCATCCATAACTTTCATATGGTCTTTGGCTGTCCATGCCCATTCAATCTTGCTTCTTATTCAGTTGCATATGTTGTATATTGTATGGGCAAATCATGCATGCAGTTGTATCTCTTGTGTAGGTTAGGCAACATGACGATACTATTCACAGCATGGTCTTATCTGTCACCTGGGAGGTTCCACATGTAAAGTGGAAGACGTAATAAAAATAGGGAACAAGGCAAACGAGCAGTCTAAGGTGCAGTGCAAAGAAAAGCATAATAGGCTTTGCCATTTTATCAGATGGTTCTGGTTAATTCTTGAATCCAACAGTGACGACCAGCCGGCACAGTACTCCCTATGGCAGTCTACCTAGGCAGAGAACTAAGCAGTGCTCATAGGTCGAAATCTTGGTATCACAACGAGTTTTTTCAGTGAGGGTAGGAATTGACCCAAGGCAAATAATATACATTCTACTTTTCCAGTGTGGATGGGAGGTAGCGTGTGTTCAGGAGCAGCAAAGAGACAGCCCTGCAGGGAATGAGTGAAGCGGTGTGATTTCTCAGAGGTTCTTTTCTATAAAATACAAATGCCCTGATGTAAACGTGGAAACAACTTTGGTTAGAATTGGGATTCTGAAAGAGGGTATTTTTGTAATTCTATGTGGTATTATCAAAGCTTTTCTGTTGATATTTCTAGGTATCTAATCAAACTATTCTCCTTTCTTGCTTTTTTTAGATAAGTATTTTCAGGGGTGGAGGAAAGGGGTGTGTTCTACAGGTTTTTTTGTTGGGACAAGGAGATGCAATTTTTTGAATTGGACAATTTTTCTGAACTTTAATTTATTTCCAGGCAAACCCAATGATACTGTAAAACCAATTACTCTGGAATTTTTCTGAGCTATTTCAATAATGTCATTGTTCATTTCTAGGCAACTTCCAAGTCTGTGGAAACAAAAATAACAATAAAAACTCCCTTTCCCTCTCCCAGACGTACCACTATAATACTTGGGTATTTAGAGGGGGATAAGCTAAGAACATGAAAACAAATGTAGCCTTCTCCCTGTTTTAGTCAGCACTTTTTTGTGGTTCATGCAGTTTGTGTTTTCATGGGGAGGATAATATAATGTCTGCAAATAAGTCAAATATATACCTATACTAGTGAAGTGGACATAGGATAGGGATTAAAAGAGCCTGGTTAAGGCATTTGGATTTATATTTTTTTACACCTCTTTTCATGTGCCAAAATAAGATTCTCTTCTATTTTGTTTTAAAAATGTCTACAGGCTGCATGATGAATCTCACACATTGTTATATTCTTTGTAATGTCACTTATCAAAGCACATGACAGCAATATGTCATAAGAGATTAAATGTCTGAACTGGGAGTATTGAGTCAATAGTGAAGCTGAGATGATTATAAAACTTCCTCCATAGGCAATGGATATAAAACTCAAATAAGCTATTATTTATCATCAAGATCTACAATACTGCACATAAATTTCTCTTATCACCTCTTATGTGCAACATTTAACACAGACTTTTTGCAGTTATCTTAATCTGTATATTTTATTTTATTTTATATTTTATATTTTATTTTAGTTTAGTTTATGTATTTATTTTGCTGTTTAGTTCAGAGTTTATCAGAGCCCTACAGCTCAGTCACTTTTCCTTTGCTCCTTTCTTCAAATGAATGCCGGCTTGCATAAATCACTACATTTCCCCCCTCTGGGGCTTATTTGAATATTGCCATTGTCCTTTTTGTAGAAAAGTCACAAATATTGATGTCTTGAAGATCCCTGGCTTCTTATTGTTAAGGAACTCGGTAATGTCTAGTCTCTTAGCATTGCTTCTGGGTGGTTTGTTTGCCAAAAAATGTGGAAGATACATTCAATTTCCTTGAGAAGAGATGTTCACAAGGACGACTGCTTCTTTGAAAAACTCAGAGAAGTGCCCTTAGACCAAAGCTCACATGATGCAGAAAAAGAGTCATGTAGCAAGCTCTTTTTTTCCCCCATTAACTATGACTTTAAGCCATTTCGTACATTTGAACTCTGCTTTTGCTGAAAATTTTTTCTTGAGTCCTTAGATAGCAGTAGCTTACAATTTATGACATTAACACCTGTTGCTATAACAATCACTCCCACATTTTCACCATAGATAACATTACTCTAGAAGCAACATGAATGTATCAGAAATGCCGTTAATCTCCAGTGGAGAGAAAGATCTTCTATCACCAGGTTAAGGATCTGACTGTTGCCCCATTTCAACACAATTTAATATAGGTATAATGTCATTATTTTAGTGGAATTAGTTATGTTTTAGACTAGATCTGCCTTAAGATGTTCTACATGATTAAAATGTCATGATGTCTTTTCACAGAATTCTTTCCAAGCATGACCTCCACCGTTAATAGGCTACATTCTGAGGTTCTTAAGTTGTTAATGGGCATTTCCCTGAATAACTTCACTCCCAAATTTCTCTTATTGGGATTCATTAGGAATGTCAGTCTAGATAATCAGGATCATCTTTTTTGTAGAAAAGCTTTGTTACTCAGAAATAGCCAATGGCCAATCTTTTTGATGGCAATACTGCCATCCATTTAAACAGACGTGAGACAGTGATCCAGTATGCAGAAATATAAAACCTTATTTCTTGTCTTAGAGTCAGTAGATGCTGGCTCACTTTTTGAACTAGAGTTTTCATTAAAAGAGTTGCACAGTTTACAAAACATATATCATAGACGACTGGTTGTCAAATCTTTAATTCACGTGGTTTCAGCAGAACATCCGTAGAAGGGAATGGTAGGTGTGGAGGTCACCCTTTTGTGAGGGGAATAGGAGACAGCCTCCACAAAGTTTTGCAGCTATATTTGACCATTGAACTCATCACCCTATGTTGCAGTCATCTTTAAGAACATAAAAATATTAAGAAAACAAGTAAAAAAACCAATATGGGATTATGTTAGTGCGCAGGATTCTTTCTTTCTTGATGGGCAGTATGTAAACAAACATTAAATGTTAAATGAACACAGAAGCATATTTGACAGATTTCAACATAGAAGCTTGTTGGACTAAAAAGAACTAAACCTCTTGGGTTTTTCTGTAAGTGTGAGGTATTTGAAAATACCAGTTTGTGTAATTTAATTCATTTTTAAGAGCTCTAAGCACATTGGTATGATTTTCAACTTAAGTAGTACAATTTTTTCTCTATTGTACCTCTTGATTAATTTGTCTGTATTGAAAAAATAACGTGTATTTATTCCAAAACCAAACTAAAGTCTTAGTTTTGAGGAATTTGCTTTTGACAACTAAGGCAAAGTGAAGCATATAAATTGAATCTTATATGTGACACATTTTCTTGTGCAGAGACTTCTCTGAAAGACAGTGTAGTAGGTGGTTCCATTTGAGAGGACTGTCAAAGTTAATTCTTTGAGGTTTTGTGCCATGAAAACATCAAAGAATGGCTTGGAGAGAACAACAGCAATATGACCACAGACTTTATTTGAACAAATAAGTTCCCTTTCACTTCTCTGGAGTTGCACACTCTGCTACATTTCAGGCAAGATGACCTCCTACTATTCCCAAGGTGATAAAATACATAGAAACCTCAAAGACTATTGAAAAGAGTTTTGTCATAGCTTTGCCCCTGCCGTGTCATTAGTGTATGTATGTGAGACATCCTTGACCTGCAGAAGGTCCCTCCCACTGCCAGTTCCTTACCCGAGTAAGGCCTCTAAGGTACTCACCCATTACATGACCAGGTGAACAAGGAAGTTCATCAGAATAATTTAGAACGTCAGCGGCCCAACCCAGAAAAAAAGGCCGACAGACTCCTGAGACAAAGCTGTGGCTGGAGCTGTTTGCTTGGTGCTGCCCTGAAAATGATACAGAGGCACTAGTATGAATGGAAATCAAGTATGTATCTCTTTTACAATCACTGTCGTAAAAAAGAAGCCATCCTTTAATATTTTTTTCTGCTGACACAATCAAGAGGTGGAATGCCAAAAGGTGCTATCCATTGTTGGCCAAAAATGTGTTTTCAATCCATTCATAATCTCAAAGCCTCACAATCAGAAATGAGAGGAGCCATTAATCTAAATAATTATCTTTGCCACAGATAGGTACCTTCTAAACCATCTGCTCTGCTCTATAAGGATTAAACAATATTGTCTCAATAAAAATCTATGACTAATTTGCTTCTTTAAGAGACAACAAACTCTAAAGACTACAGGGAGTAGGAGTTCTTGGAAGTAATCAGACTAGGACACTTTGTTTAATGTTTTTGCTGGCATAGAGGAAGTATGTCAGTGACACTTCTAATGCTTTCGTTAAAACTTCTGGCTCTGTGAGAGATTTTGTGGTTTATAAATCTTCTATTGCCTAGCATGCTATTGCCTTTTATTTTTCTGCCAACTTTATGGGACTAGAATGGCAGGTTAGTACGGGCACACTCAAGTTCTGGCTCTAGATTCCCCTTAGTGCCTGCCCTTAGATATAATCAGCTGCCTTGCTACGTATGAGCAAACAACCTGGGCATTCATGGCAAGTCCAGAACATCCTGACAGCTTGGTCTGCTTGCATGTGTACCTGTGAATACTTTACAAGTTTGCAGTGAGCCTATTAGGACAATATAAAAGCAAGATACATTCTGTTTTGGACATAGTATCAAAAAAAAAGAGGAGCTCTTAACAAGGATGTTCATTGCTTTAATACGTTCTGAACAAATTCTTCTATTCCGGAGGGGAAGTAGTGGTTAAAGCACAGATTCTTCAAGGCAGAGGTTTTCAGGCTTTTATCTTGCTTGATCTTTACACAGAAATGGTCATTAGTGGATCATGCAAGAGGTATCAAGCAGTCCGCTTGTAAAATAGCAAACGACAAGCCCAGACTTTCTTTTCTGGGTACTTGGAGTTTTGTCTCTTGTTTGCTGTGCCTTGTGACAGTTAAAATGAACACCACTGCTGGGAGAAAAATAGCTGAATCATCAGGGCACTAGCCTATTTCTTCTCTTATTAATATTTGCACTGTGACCTAGATGAATCTACATTTTTCATTCTGGCCAAGATTATTAAATGATAATTTAGTTTATAGCTAGTTTATATGAGTAATTTAAGTATAATATATAACTTAGCTGAAGTTATTCTTGTTATTGCCACATCTGCCTTTTAAAGCATCTGTTTACTTGCTGGTGACTGGCAAAACTTAGATGAACAAACCAGGATTTACAACGGCCAGTTCACTGATTAAATGAGCAACTACTAATCCAGTCCAGGTTTATGCTTCTGGATGGAAGGATGGCTTGTATATGTGAAGGAGTCATTGAATAAAATGCAGTCACAGAACAGGGACCAGAACCATGAGGTCTGTATGCTTTTCGTGCCAAATCTAAACTCTTTACAATGAGATCATGCAGTTTCAGAAGAATATGTAATGATGCTGGCAGTAGCTGAGAGGCACCATTTGTCAGATTGCTAAAGGAAAAAGGAAAAAAGTTCCCTTGCAATAGAGACCATATTCCTAAGATTCTTTCAGAATTCCAACAGATTCTTGCCATAATCAGAGTAACAAGTGTAATAGCTCTCTTTTTAAGTATTATTTAATTTTCAACTGTGATCAGCCAAACGTCTTCTCTAAGTTCTTTTCGGTCTATAAACTTTTTAGGCTGTGTCTAAAGCTTTTATTATGAATTTCCTTGCTCAGGAACACCACATTGAGTCTAGTGCAACTGTACGGAACTCAGGGAAATCATTCTAGCTTTATACCCCCATAGCCAAAAATGAGAATATGGCTTCTAGTATCATGCAATATTATGAAGGTTTATGAATGTAGTTTTGTTTCTCCTGAAAGATCCCTTTCTTCTTTCAGAAACCAGATAATCAATGCAATAATACTAGTGCAGAAAACCACTTGAGATGTAAAACAGTAGTCCAGTGGGCCATGGCAGCTTCACTGAAATTCATACATGACATGAAACTGTACAATTTATGTACAGGCTTCCAAAGGATAATATATCGTTCTCCTTTAGCAGTGAGTAGTAATCTCTCTACTCTGTGAATAAAAGAACAAATCACATTTTATTATGTCCAAAGTAAAAGTTTGTTTGGAAATTGTTGTTTAGCTATTACACCCAAACCCATACATCTATAGATATGCTTGTTGTTAAAATCAGAATAGTTATATGTGCAACCTTGTCGTGTCCTTTCATCCCCGCCCTCAGTCCCCACCAAGCAGAGTTATTTTTGTCACATTCAAAATTAAGACTGCTCTCTTTATTAATGTTGCTGGTTTGAAGAATTTTGAAATGTTAGCAGTGGCTTCAGCAAGTCAAATCAAAATTATCTCGCATTAAAATGTTATCTTAATGTCATGCTAGTTGTGTTGGTGTTAAGTGTTGCAGTGCTCCAAGACATTTAAAAGGGGCTGAGTGCCTAGTACATGTTCTCTTACCAGAAACCTTCAGCTCCCTTATGTTGACAACTTACCTTTATACTTGTATGTGAAACACACTTTTAGTTTTGTAGAAAAGTGAAAAGCAAAGAAAAGCTCAAAAGCAAAAAATAATCTTGGAGCTGAACAATATGATTTCTTCATTGTTACTTGCCAGAGTAGAGCCATGTCCTGCAACAACAGTGTTTTCAATAAAATCAAAGCAGCAGCACTAGTTTAGACATTCTTTAACATGGCCATATACACTTCTTCAGCAGTTACTCTTGTATTTCCCCCTCTGTGTGGCTGCCTCATATAATTTGCAGCTTTACCTGAACAGGGCCAAAGTGAAATCTTTCTTTTTTCCAGGCAGCTTGTGCTTATTGCACTCTGATGAAAAGGCAGTATTCCCTACCTGGATTCATCTATGATACCCTTGTTTATAGCTGTAGACTTCTATCAGATGTTTCTTGAACTTAGGTAAGACTGTGTGGATTATAATAACAAATACCTGAAAAGCTTTAGAAATATTTCAGGAGGTATTTTCTTCAAATGGATTTTTTCATTTTGAAAGAATTTTAAGTAGCTTTAGAGGATTCCTGTGGTTCTTTGTGTTGTGCTGCATGTTAAAGCTCTTTCCTCTCCACGGTCTCTGTGGTTTTATCTGGAAGGAGTTAAACGGTTAAGTGTTCAACTTCAGTCTGAAGCATGTTATTTGCATTTGTTGTGTTCAGGTAGGCACAGCTCTCTCTTCCTGAACTGTTTGCCCAGCCATACTCTGAAGTGGTTCAGTAAAACAATAGGGAAATTATATTTACATAATCCGGTGCTAAGTGCAGGCAAGAATGACTGGGTTATTTAGAAGAATCTCCTAAGGTAACAGACTGAAAGCCATGTTTTCAGTGGGAACTACTTGTTAACATACCCATTAAAGATTCTGTCTGTATTTCAGTCTCGGCTGGTCGACTGTGATCCCTCCCTAGTCAAGGAAAAAAGGCACTTTGGAAGGAAGACTCAGGCTACCTAGTTATGATGCTGTGAATTGCCCTCCATCTTCCAGTGGCAAGAGAGACCTTAGGAGATTTAATGAGGAGCTTAAATGAGGCCTCTAATATTGAGGCAGTTAACAGCATATGAAATGAACTCTTCCATTAAAGATCTCCACCTGTGATGGGTCAGGGAACTTTGTTTTCATAGGGAACATTGATGAACTAGAGGTAGAGGCTGGTGCAAATCTTTACTTAGCAAGAACAGTAGGTACAGGTGTGAATCGTGAGGGTATCCATCCTACCAAAGCAGAGGCACTGACAATAAATGTGCCTGTGTCTGACATTTGCATGTTCCAGTAATTGACTTATACCACAAAATAAAATAATTTGAGATAATTTCCCTTGCCAGTTAGAAAAAAAATCAAGTCTGGCTCCTATTAAAGTAACTAAGCAAATAAAAGAGAGCTACAGTATAGAGGGAGGGAAATTTTACCTTGTAATAGATGAAGTGATAATCGCGGCTTAAAAGAACTAATTTGCATTGCTCTTCATTTAAAAAGTGGAAATAAGCATGTGATGAGATCTGCTTGTGGGATAGATAAGCATCAGCTGATTTTACTTCTGCTTCTGTGTTAGAGTTTTAGGCATTCAGCTCCATGGTTTTTAAGGAACTTGCAGCTTTTGGACAGTTCCTCATAGAACTGGAGACTTCTTTTAAAATGTGAAAAGTTCATTCTATTTCTGCAGCAACAGGAATTAGCCTTTATTATCATGAACTTTGAAACCCGTGAATTATGAATATTAGAAATGTTTTTCATTTTAGAGACTAACAGCTGATCGGGGATTACATCGTCATTTTGTCACGGTCTGTGGCAAAGGGAAAATTGCCTGAAGTATATAAAAATAATAACATAAAACTGATGCTGTAAGGAAGTATGGTAGCAGCATGCTGTAGCTTTCAGCAAGAAAGACCTTTTTTGCTACTGCAAACCTGAGGGAAGATTTATTCTGAGAAAAAAGAACCTATTCTCTTCCTGTCCCTCTTACTCAGACATGCTCTAGAAACGCCGGTCCCAAACCATAAATCCTACAGGTAACATTCAAGGGGCAGAAAGCACTAGGGATGCATTGACTGGAGGAAAGTTGTAAGAATACTTGTTGCAAACCAGTATACCTAAGCTGTAATTCAAATTAATTGGCTGAGGTACTTTCATCATCTCCATGGGGGCACCTTTCCAGAGTGGAACGGAGGGCTGTATGAAGGCAGCCGCTCGGGTCCTGAGAACAGTATGGCTGTACCAGTGATGCGTTAGGCTTTGTAGTTAGCTTGTATTTTGGCACCATGCTTGCTGTGCAGTAAAGACTTGTCCCCAGTCTTCTGTCTCTGCCTGCTCAGGAGCACACACAGTCATTGGCACAGTCATCTCCAGGCCGGTATCCTGGTCATCGTTAGCCAGTCCTCCACCTCTTAATCAGGACAAAAAGAAGGAGCTCATTCACAGCTCCCTACCTTACACAGTGCATATAGCAGCTATCACTCCGTTCACACCAAGGTTGACAAGGTACAGTCAGTCTATCTTGTTCACAACAGGATACCTCGCAGCTAATGAGGTAATGGGGAAAGAAGCTTACCTTTTTTTGGCTAGCGGATTTTTAGCTTTGCCCTCTTGCTGCCTGAAGTCTCACAGCATTTCGGACTGCCCTTTTTCCCTGGGGAGAAGTCGTGGTCCTGCAGACTCTGTTTCTCTTCTCTTGCTGCATCTCCCTTGGAGGGAGAGAAAACACTTCTAGTAGCGTCTTATACTGGAGAATAAATGAAGTAGATATGAAATCTTTCTGGAAATGATATCCAATTTTCTGATCTGGGTTGGAAAATTTTGCACGGGAAAGAGTTTTAAGGGTGTCTTACAAATCTACTTGTGAAAAAGTAAAAGTCTTCTGGGGCCTCAGTCTGACCTCAGAAAATACCGGAGTCTCACACTGTTCCTTTTTTTATTTGGCTGGATATAATTTTCTCTTCTTCTTCCCTTTTTCAGATTCATGTAAACTAAGAAAATATATGTAAAATCCTAGAATTACATATTATATTTAAAGCAATGCAAATCTAGGTCTTTGCCTAAAAGCTTTTGGCAGGTACATCAGGTTCATGTAAGCTGAAGCTGTCAGTATAAAGCCTCCCTGCCAAGGCCAGAGGTTGGTTGCCAAAAAAATGTTGAGTGAGCAATGCTGCTTTGGAGAGAAAGGAAAAACCTCTTTAAAACTTGGTTCCTATGGCTATTTACCTGTTTTATGTTCCTAAGTTGCTTTTGGGATGCTGAGGCCTCTGACTGGGTGCTGAAATCCAGTAGGTACTCAGGGATGCTTTGGTCTTACCAATTTCAAAAGAAGGCAGAAAGAAGTGCCTTCGAAGAGAGTGCCTGTGCTGGTGGGCACAGATGGAAGTGAACGAGCTCCGCGTGCCCCGCTCCTGCCAACTCTCGTTTGAAAAGCCTGTCAGGCCTTGCTGAGAAGTACTTTATCACTGCACCAAAAGCCATGATGCTGTTATTAACTCTCATCCAGGTGTCGTGCAGGCTGGCAAGCGTGTATGTCTCTGTACATTCCTGCAGAGGTACCTTAAGAAGCGTATTTAATATCTATGCCTTGATACATGTATGAAGATCCTTTTGTTTCAATTTGCTTTTCCCCTGCATACCATGGTGTTGTACTCCAGTGAAATTCTTGGTCTTTGAGAGTTTTTTTCTTTCAAACATTACCATGTAAGAGGAACCCACCATAAGCAGAACCTACTCAGTATCACAGATATCGAGACACAAGACCACCTAATGATTTATTTCTCCTGCACCATAAATTCAGGATGCTGTTGGGGCTTGGACATCAGGTTCTTCCAAATTACAGGCTTCTTAAAGTTCTAGTTACCTAGAATGATCAATACGTGTGTTTGCATTGTTTTCTTTATAAAATTAATATTTCATCGTGTTCTTCTAACACCAGCAACACATACACGCAGCATCTAGTACAAGATTAGAAATAATTTATAGATTTTTCCCACTTTTCACTTGTTGATGCTTCCAAGTATCTTACCTGCTTCCTCCTATTATGGCTGTAATTTTTATTATTAACACTGTGTTTTAGCTACAGTTTAATCTGTTTTTCAGTGCTTTCCAGTTTATTAACAGTCACCTGTCATATCTTCTGAAACATACAGGATGTGGGTTTTGGCTGTGGCACTAAGAAGCTTTTTGCAGCTTTAGAGAAGCTGCTAATTTTAGAGGACACAGATATTTTCCTTTAGATAACAAATAAATTAATAAATATGTAGACAAAGTTGTGATGTCTTATTAAATTGTATTTACTACTATGAAACATTTATAAATGTGAAATCTGCTGAAGGGTCTTATGCAATTTACAGAGTGTCAAAATTCCGTCTAAAATCACAAGCTTAATGTGTTCTCTTGGCAGGCTCTAAGTACCTTCCTAACTGCCATATTTAAACAATTTGTATAACTTTTTAGGTGTGTTTTTTCCTCTCCTCTGACTAGAAACTCCTATTTCTAGTGGATGAAATTCAAGCCAGCTGAATATACTTTTCCAAGTCAGAAGTATGACTTTACAATCACATATTTGGAAAAAAATTATTCACAGTCTATCTAGATGCAATATATTTCAAGAAAGAAATACTAAACATTGGGTAACCTGTCTACAATGGCAAGAAAAGGCAGTAGGGCTGATCTTTTTTCTTAGTTTTATTCGTACTTTAGTCTCTTCCTGTTTTGTGCATATGAGAACATAAGTAATACATTTCAGGGAACAAAATGAAATATTGCTTTAGAAATAGTCGGAATTGTGAAGCTTGGCTGCAAAGTGAGATCTGAATGTGAGGTATGATCAAAACAAAGCAACAGATTGAACATTAAGACTCTTGTTTTTCCTCTCTTCTGATTTGTATCTGTTTGATTAAATTCTTACACTCCTTTTCTTCCCAACATTTCTCCCTACATTATTTTAAGTTTTAAATTCTTTTTTTTTTTCCAGAGAATTATTAGATCACTCTGGACTGCTTGGGTAAAACAAACCCTCTGCTATTTTGAAACTTCTGATTACTCTGAGCTTTCCCCATCATGAGAAAAAAGAGCAGATTATAGAAAGCATATAGGAAGGGACCCAACACCTGTTTTGGATGCTAGAAAGAAATAAAGGGTCTTCCGTTGCTTTTAAGTTACAAGTATTTCAGCTGTGGGTATTTTTCTAAACTGAAACCTAAGATCTCTTGTGGTTGGTTCATCCCCTGCTGATTTTCCTATTCCACTTCTCAAACTCACAATCTGTCTTGCAAGGATTGACAGCTTACCTGCAAAGCCAGGTGCTTCCATAGGAGAATGGCTGCTACTTAATAAAATTATCTTCTCCTATAGTCCTCATTTCATGCTGACCTATAAAACATAAATGGCAAATGGCCATATAACAGATTGTGCTGGACACTTGCAAACCTGCCAAGATCACTGCAGTTGAATCTTCATTCATCATGAGTGCATGTGGTCTAATAATTTTAATCTGATTCTTTCAAGTGAAGCATTTTTCCCAGCCAATTTACTAAACCAGGCATAAATATTTTTTTTCTTTCTTACAGCATTGTATTTACACATCCACATAAAATGTGCAGTTCAAACGTGCGGTTCAAATGTGGCTTTGTGCTAAGCAGAACAAACTAAAGCCTGAATTTTTAGGTTCATGGTAGACAACTCCTTTAGGAAATTTTATATGACTGCCACCTATATTCACACAACTTTTACTGCAAAATCAGAACCTCATACTCAAATTGCTCTGGACCTATTTTCCTGCCATTGGCAATTTCATCACCAGAAACAGTCCTACGCTCAAAAGTGGTGTGAAAGTGTCTATTTCCTAACCCCCTTACTTTTCAGTTGTCACTGCTTTAAAAAGTTAAAATGCTTGCTTTTGAACCTAACTTGCAATATTAGAAAGAAAGAAAAAAATTACGTTACTATACAGTAATGTGATTATACAAAATGTATCTTTTCTTAGATCATTTGAATGTGCAAATAATAAAAAAGGCTGAAATTCATACTACTGTAGTTAGTTATTATGCTGAGGATATTCACAGTATATAAACTTTTCAGCATTTCTTTTCAGCTTTACTTCTATATTTTGCATCATTTTAGTGCTTGGTTTACTCTAGCTGTGGATAAGTCTGCAGTAATCTACTTTGAATTTCTTCTCTGCGTAAAAATATAGCTTCCTATTCCCCTTAAAGTGCATTTTTTTCTCTTGCCTTCAAGTTTGAAGTCCTGGCACTTTTAGTCTAATTTATTTCATATATGCAACATGGCTTTCTACTCAGAATGAAATGATTATTTTTCCTTTCCTAAACTGCTGGACTTCTGGGGCTGTTTCTGTTCATATTACTTTAGAGATGGTGAATCTAGTGGGATGAGGAGGTTCAGATTACATTTTTTTTGTCTTCTGAAACTTAAGACCTTTTCAACTTGTAGTGGTTCCCCAATCCCTTTTAAACAAGGAATGTTAAATATTTTTCATTTGGAGAAAAAAAAATCGGAAAATAAAAACGCTTTTACCACACACATAGCCACTTAGCTCCTGTGAAAGTCAACTGAATGCAAGTACTGTCTTGTTAATGTTCTTGGTTTGGTATTTTAATGTCTCAGGGCTGGAACTTTCAGTCCCTAATCTGCAAAATTTCCATTTTTTTTTTTTCCCGTTTACATTATTCTCCCATGACAAAATAATTTTGGTTTTTAAAGTACACTTCTGGTAGCACTGTGGAAGAATCAGTCATCCAAACTCGGGTTTGTGAGAATACTCAAATACTGCTCCACTGAGCAGTCCAGTTTTTCCACAGCCCATCTGAAGCCTTCCTCCTCTCAGCGAGTAGGGGCTTTAGACTTGTGAAGAAGTCCTGTGGGGAACAAACTGGGAGCTGCTTAAGCTAGTTATGGAATTCAAGAAAAAGGGCAAGTCCTAGTCCAGCGGTTCACAGCTAGGAAAGTTGGTTTCAGGTGGAGTTGTAGCCAGATGACCAAACATCTGCTGAGGAGAGACTGTGAGTCTTGAAGCATAACTGGAAGGAGTTTACCAACAGAGAAGTTCTGTTTTGCAGCTAAGGCAGCTCAATTTCCCTATCACAAAGAGTGGAGAGGAACAAGAAGAGGAAAGCTGGCAATCAGGGTCCGTGCTTCAATAGACCAACGCTGTACAAATGTACAGCTCTCAAAGGAAAGACTGGGAGATACCCAGCTCAGAAAAATGTCATGGTTAGGAAATCCCTAAGCATTCAGGTATCTGTTCTGCCTGGCTGGAAACAAGAATATAACATTCTTCATTAGTATCTAGGCTCCTTATGCAAGAGATCTGCACACTTTAGTGCCCAACTGTCATCTGAGCAGGCTATATCTAATGAAAGTGTATTCTGAATATTTTCTGTAGTGGAGGTGTCCGGCAAGCCGGGGAAAAAGGCATCTTGAGGGTCTTGCTATGACAGCTTCAGAGTTTAGCTTATGTTAGATCTTTGAGTAACCTGTTAAGTATGAAACTCAGTCAGTGTAAAGTGTTTTCAGACACAATGGTCAAGAGAAACAGCTGGTTAATGTATGCTACTTACATGATCCTCATTGATGCTCACCTTGTGAGGAAGCAGTAAGTAGTACCTCACTGTTAGCGTCTTTCTTAGATAGTACTAAGAGACAGGGAACTACCTGGACAGTGTTCCTGTGAAAGAGAAGTGAAGGGAAGTAGAAATTAAGAGCCTACATACAGAATCAAAATACAGAGCCTCTTGGAGTTCAAAAGAATCTCCACCAAAGAAAAAGCAGCTTTGAGTAATCTGAACTTTTCTGGCTTAGAAGGCAATTCCCTCAGCTTGGACTTTCTGAAGGAACAAAAGAATGGGATAGACTTTCTGTCCTCTCTTTTCTGTTCCTTTGGTCTATATGGAAGAGCAGATTAATCTCACTGCATTTTACTCCTTGTTGAGACAAATTATCCTGGTGCCTATAGTCCTATGCTTTAGGTACCCTACAAATTCCTCATGAGAACATATTCCCAAAGTCTTACCCTCTGAATGGAAACCAGTGAGCTGAAATGTATGCAGAACAGTAACCAGTGTCTTCATCTTGCAGTAAGTAGTGATTTAGGTGGGTCTCACACCAGGATTTAAGGGCCATGTTTAAATGTAGTTTGAGACATCAGTCATACGCAGTCAAACAGGCTGAAGAGTACAAAGCTGAATTCCTTGAACATCATTCGATAAGCCTGTATGATGCAAAGTTTATGGAAGCAAGTTGCTATTGTTATTGTCAACCTCAGAAAGGGCACCAACTGAAGCAGAAGCATTCATTTACTCTTTTACCTCAGAGATAGTCCCCTAAAGATAAGGTTGAGGCATGTTATTTGAACAAGAGAGTCAAGTTTGAATTGCCTCTGCCATGGCTGACTACAGAGTTCTAGTTTTTGTTCTGTCTGCTTCATTTCATCAGCAATAAATGTATTTAAAAAAAAAAGGAGGAAAAGAAGGTAACTGCAATGCCAGATTGTTTCATGAATGAGTGAACTTTAAAAATATTTTTATTTCTTTATGCCTTTGTATCCCACTTGTGGATCCTTTATAGCAAGAAGCATATTTTAAAAAGAGAAACATCTCTGTGTGTATTAAAAAAGGATCCCTATGTATCTATTAATCAAAGAAAGAAATGTTTTTTTCCTGTGTGTCATGAGACAAGGAGGGAATTAGGATTTAAAACTCTAGTATAATGCAGCAATACATACAGCACTACTTAAGGGCTTTTATCAAAGAATTCATTACTTGCATAATATTTCGCCTTTATAAGTAATAGTCTTATGACTGGTCTGTACTTTCACATGACTATAGTTGTTCATCATTGAACTTGGCATCAGATTTTTAACTTGTTTAATAAATAAACCAATAACAAGAGTAATAGGCAATCAAAGTGAAGGTTTGTGAGTATAGAACTACTAAGGGAGGTTTTTTGTGATTTTGTTTTTGAGATAGAGAAATATTTCAGCTCTCCTCTAGAAAATACAAGTGTGGACATAACCAACAAGGGTGAGTTTGATGCCTTGGAAAGACTATGTTTCATATGAGGTTGGAATTCAAATAATATCTGCGGTATGTGGTAGTGTATCCTGAAAAGTCCTAAATAGCATCTGAGAGGGCAAAGCAGTTATTTAAGGCTGAAGAATTTTAGAAAGAAAAACAGGGTTTATCCTTTTTTTTTTTCTTGCAGCTAAGGAAACTTTCAAATATTGCACAAATGAAAACATTGTCAAGTGCTTGGCTCAAAAAATCTCCAAAGTACTCCCTAAAACAACTTACTATGAAATGATAATCCAAAAATGAAACTAGATATGAAATTTCAGCATATGACTCAAATTACATTCTGGGATAGAAGCTATTTCAAATGAAGAAAGCCCAGCAAAGAAATAAATGGAAATAATAATCTATAAACATTTATTCAAAACCACCTTGTAGAAGCAGTAATATACTTAGTGATTTGGAGCATTTACATAATTTTGCAGAATACTCCCCCAAATGTTTGTACATGTCTCTAAAGAGAGTTTGATACAGATTCACAGTGGATCTATCCAGTTTTTGCATTGCACATATCAAGTGATTTTTGTACCAGATGTTGCTGCCAGGATGCTCTTTCCCTGATAATATTTTGCAAAACGAGCTAGTATTAGGTCACAGCATTATCTCTATACAACTTACTCTGCTGGATTAAAGAATGCTTGTTCTTACAGATTTTCGGAAGTGATCCGCCTTCACTTTTGTGCCAGATTTTCAAGGATGATCTTAGCAGCTACCTAGGCTCTGAAGTGAGTGGTTAGAGCTTTATGAGGGTCCTACTGTACTGTAAGATTTTTCATAATCTGGCTCAAAATCTCACAGTGGGAATACTTGAGATCTCTTTAAAACTCTGGCCTTGTTTAAAAAAGTTGAGCTATTTTGAAAATCTGGACCGATTGTTGGATGATTTGATTAATGATATGTATAGGCTTAACAATGGCATGTGGATACAACCACAGGCAGACTTAAATATCCGTGCAACTTGCCACATCTGAGTAATTCCTTGGGATGGATCATATCTGTAACTTCAAAGTGTGCGATTAGTAAATCAGAAGGATTACTGCTACAGATGAACTATGTAAAAGATGAAATGCTCTGCTGCATGGCAAATGTGCTGCATGGAGCAAGGAGTTCTGATGCAAGGCACTCGCTGTAAGAATACTTACCAGCTCTTGGCCTAAGTGATTCTGAATATTTGCAAAGCATGTAAGTAAATGGTTTTAAAAAGACCATTTTATCTAAAAATATGGGTCATAACTTGAGCTTATAGTTCTTTACTGACTTTACTTTTTTACACCAAGTGTTAGATTTCACCTCCTATATCTATATATATTTCAGTATTTTGCTCAATATATGTGTGATTTGCAGTTGAGAGTTGGGCTCAACACACAAAATCTTTTCAAAGGAGATTTATTTGTCCACAGTAGGTTGAACTAACTTCTTCGTCCTTCTGTGATTTATAGAATATAATTTTTGATTGTTCTGCCAAATTTCTACTCACAGTTGTGCAAACTTAATGTGTTTAGCACTAGTGCATCATCCTACTGAAAATATAGATGTTTGCCTATTCCTTGGTGTGCAATCTTGTAAGAATATATGACATGACATCTATAAATCTGCTATCAGCTTGATTAGGATTTGCAAACATTGATTGAGAAAGAAAGGCATGCATCTTACTAGCTAAATATAGAGAGACAAATGCCTTTACCTTATGCATTGGGAGCAATTCATGAAAGTGTGTGTCTTTTCCATCATTTTTTAAAAGACATCCTCTTGTGATAAAAAGCTTAGAAATGACTGGCCAGCTTCCCAAAATGCTCAGAACTGCATAGACACTTTCAAGCTATTTGCAAAACATAGGTGCTGGATTCCATCCTCCTGTTAGCCGTCAGTGTAATCCTGCTGCAATCAGTTAAACTCCAAAACACAGTAAAGTGGAATGTGGCTGTATGTTTAGGACTTTCCAAATTCAAAACCCAAGCCTAAAAAAAACCAACAATCAAATAAACAAAAAGTTTATGTGTCTAATAGTACGTGTAAGCATTGTCCGGATCTTACACGGTGCAAACTCTATTTACTTCTGCTAATAGATGCATCTAGAGGTGTTCTAGGTTACATTACTGAATTTGGAAACACAACTTGTTGTCCTGACTTTCATGGAGAGTGACCACATTGCACTTTCTTGAAGCCCAGTTTCCTGACTTTGGTAGACAGATAATGGAAATAGGTTTGAATACGTTCTTTTTATTAGGGCAAAGATCCCTCTGAAATCAGTGACAGACTGTCAGATAGAAGTGTGCTCACTGCCTATCTGAGAGTCAGTCTGTAGTTAATATTTACAGAACACTTGGAAATCAGTGGATCAAAGTAGTTCAAAGCATTATCATTTCTGCTTAAGATATGAACATGTTTGCACATCTCTCTAACCTGCTCAAGGTTATAGCACAGTCTTGATGGGCTGGGGTTGTAGGCAAAGAAAAATCCCTTTGGTAGAACATATAGCATGGATTAATCTTGCCTTTGCATTGCACCTTTGCTCATGCTTGAACCGTTATCATATCACAGATGAAAATGCAGTCCCTTGTCTAGTGGGCACACAATTTTTCTGAGGTTTATTCTTAATGATAAGGTGGACAACTTAGAAAAGTGGGAGGAAAAAGCCTTGCTGTTGCCTAGGTTACTGGTGCAGACATACTCAAATTGCTGGGGAAAAAATAGAGAGGGTGCAGAAGTTCCCACTTTGAGGGAAAGTGCAATTTACACCATGGCAGAGGAGAGCACAGTAACACCAAGCCAGTGGAATACATGAAGACACAAAGACCCTTATTAACCATGTTTTTTAGCAGTGGAATTATATTCAGCTTGGCTACATTTCCAGAAAAATACTTCAGTGGTTTCTGGCTAGACAGGTATTATAAATCAGCCTTATGTTGGATGGGCTAATAGAGCTACTGTGATTTCACTTAATGTTGCAACTTGTTATTGAAATTGGAGATCACGATCTATATGCCAAAGCCCCACAAAAATCTTGGGAAACCACTTACTTCATAATTTCTTTTCAAGAATCTAGTATGGTTTTGTTTTGACACTGAAGAAAAAGTAGAATGAATTATGGAAGAAAATGCATAAAATCATTAAGTTTTGACATTTCCTTATCTCTATTCTTTTTCAGGTAAGCAGACACTGCTGAACCTGATGGACTGGGGTGAATTATTCATTTACATGTTTTTGTATCTATTCCAAATTTTTTTCTTTTTCTTTTGCCCATTTAGAACCATAAATAAATAAGCAAAAAGCCAGGCATGCCATGTGCTATCACAAGTAATAATTCTATCAGAATTTCTAATTTATTTCCTTCTGGAGATCTACAGTTTCAGTGCATGTGGATTGCAGAAAACTCTGCTTCATTTGAGTTTGACTTAGTGTTTGTTTTTCTTCCTTTTTTCAGGTGGCTGACATTTCTTTATTCTCTGGTACTGATTTCTTGGCATCACTTTGGTTAAAAGTCTTTTAGGGGCAGCTAACTGGTGGTCTGGGCAGACTTATTCCAGGTCTCCTTGGGGGCACGATGAGATTTCTGATCTTTAGAACCAACTACTGAAAAAGTTCCACCTTGGGGTCCCTGTGCCAAATGCCCCCAAAGCTGTTAAAAGTCACATGTGCCAGTGGGTTCCAGGAGCGCGAGGCTGTCTTTCGGATACCTTGGCTTTGCTTCCACTAGAAGTTACACTAAGCAATAAGTAGGCTTTAAATTGGATCAGGTAGTTAGTGGGCAAGGGTTGCAGAGTCCCAGCTTAGTGGCTTCCTTTTGGCTTCCCATGTTCAGAAGCTCAATCTCTTGCTTTATTTGGTGAAATTTTTGTTAGGAAACAATTTTACGTAGCCCTTATCTTCTTGGAGGTCCACCTTGAAAGGTGAACTGATGGATCCTTTCTCTGCACAGAAAGCACTTCTTAAGCCTTGCAGTCAGCATTCACCTTTTCTTGACTAAGAGAGAGAACCGTATGGGAATGGCCGTGTCTATTATTGCACATGAAACCAAGATCAAGACTGGCTTTACTTGATGTAATGCATGTATTTATACATTTCAAAATCATTTTTCCAGTTTTCTACATAAGAAAATAGCACTTTCCAAACATAAATATTTTAAAAATCACCTTGTTGACAAGTGTTCTACTTTTCTACTCCCCAAATCTCTAGATTGTCCCCACTGGCTGACTGAAAGGGATTGATCCTTATTTTATGACCAACTCTTTCTTATTGCTAAACCAGGAAATAAAGACTGTTACTGTGACATGCTCTTGCACAGGTTCCCCAGGTGGAAAAGGTGAGACAAGGGGGCAAAGTGTCACTGCACTCAGTCTCTCACCTATGAGCATTTGTATGGGTCCACTCACAGTCAGGCTTTATTCTATAGTATCTAGACTGTGATAGTGATAACTATATTGTATAGATCCTTACTCCATGATAAATCTCACTGAAATCAACTGGAAGCACTAAAAACACAGGGGGCCATATAAAAAGACCTTAAAAATGATCAAGACTCGATGCATCACTTTTGTGACTCTCTGTTCCAGTACTGTGCTTCTTGGACTGCATTAGCGTTCCTGTGTGATGAGGTGACTTTAATGACCTACCTTTTCCAGTCTTAAAACTAACGAGGTCACTACTCAAATGACACATCTCCTAATTCTGGGGACCATCCAGTCAGCACTTTAATTCAGGAAAACAAGGATGGCAGGAGACAATATAATTTGCTCTTCTTTTATTTTTTGCTTTATAAAAGAGTGATTTTCTGTCTTTAGCTTAGGAACGTTTCTTTTGGAGGAAGAGACAGTCAGTTCTTCCATTACATCATCAATAGGCATAATCATCACACTAATGCTTTTAAAGCTTAGGACAACTAGTCTATCGCCCAGAAAATGACAAAATTCAATGGGTTGACGTACAGCTTTTGTTTCAGTCATCTTTACTCATTATGCATGTGGCACAGCACAACCACCAAAGGCTCTTTACTACCCCCAGTAAAAGCAGACACATGCTATAAACATCACATGGAGCTGAATTAACAGTGCAGCAATAGGAACAACTTCACTGAAATCACTAGTAGTATATCTGCTTCACCACTGAAGGAAATTCTGCAGTGTAAATCAAAATACAAAGTAAGATCTCTAAGTACCCAAACCAGCCAGAGTCTTTTCCTTGTTCATGACCACTACTACTTTCCTAGCTACTATGTCTTTCTACTTCCTCGCAGAAGTTACTGACTCCATATTTTATTTTAATTGACTTTTGATATGTGAATTTAGCTCTGGAGGAAGGTGCCATATTTACAGCTGCGGAAGCCCAGTTTACTGCTTCGGAACAGATGCTGCAGAGCAAAATTAGTAATGTTGCCCTCCCAAATGCTTCAGTCCTGGTGTAAAAAGATGTAAGGTGAAAACAAATCCACCAACAATAAAGTTGAGTTAATGTCAGTGTGGCAGTTTTTTGATTAAAAACCCAGTTCTGCCTGAGAAGATGCTTCACCCTGTAGTTGTCATGTGTTGTTCAATGGCATCTTGTGGTGAACTGCACCGGGAGTTGATTGTCCTGTCTTCTGGACTTCAATACCAGACTCTGAGACAGCCTGACTTCAAATCCTTTACAAAGGCAACATGATTTTATTACTTTTTGCTAATTTCGTTTTCTTCATGGATTCTCTGTCTGACTAATAGATACACCATTTTATTAAAATGAAAAGGAGGTAATTCATTATAATATGACATTTTAAATAATTTTTTAAGAATGGGTGTTTACTGGGTAATACATATTTTATGAAAAGCAGAAAATTTGTAGGCCATCCCAGCTGGGAACTAATTGTTACTCTTAATAAAATGACAGACGTTCTCTTGTACATCACTAAGTTTATCTTAACAGCCTTATACATCTGCCAGGTCTTTTACTGTCTTCCTCAACTTCTCGCACTAGGCAACTGAAGTGATGTCTGACCCCTGAGGGCACGACCAGCCCTGGCTGTCCCTGCCCAGCCTCTGCGGGGGCTTCCCCCCACCCCGCCTGTGGCCCAGGACCTTATTTCAGCCCAGCTTGGGACCATCCATCCCTGTCCCAGCACTGCTCTAGGTGGACCTGGGTCCTGGCCGTAGTCATGGTTCTGGTCCTCACCCCTGCTCTTAATGGACTGGATTTGCTGGGTGGACTGGGGACCACCCTGTAAGCAGCTTTGTCTCCAGTCTTCTTTCCAGTCTTCTTTCCCGGATGGACCTGGAACCTGTGCTCCAGCCCTGACTCCAGCTGTCTTCTCTGAAAACTAGAGTCTGGTGTTGGAAACATTCCTCGGATTTTTTTCTCTACAGTGTTTTCAGCTTTGGGTGTACCTGCTGGATCCACTATCAGACCTGACAGAACGAAATACAGTCAGTTTGGAAATGTTGCTTTTTCTAAGTAGAGAAGGAAAAAGATCTGCGATTCTATTGTTTCTAGGGAATTTTAGAACTGCTCTTTGTATCAGCAAGGTGTATAGTTTGACAATGAACTTACCACACTCAAGGAAGAATTCCTTTTCACGTGCTGCATTGTGTCAGAAAAAGCAGCATCTGTAATCATTGGCACTAGCCCCCAAATCACTATTAGACTATGAATAACTAGATCAGGATATTTCTTTTACTGAAACATGTTTTTATAACAAACAGCATAAAAGTGAAGAGTATGCAATCTGGGATGAGGTATTAAATTTGAAATCAAGTACTAAACTTTTCTTTGCATTCAATAGTAGTCATTTCCCATGTTAGATTTCCCCTAATGTTAGAAGGGACAAAACCAAATAAAAAAAAGAACAGAAAAAAAAACATTCCTACAGTCTTTGTGAGTCATAAATCTAGAAAATACCTAATAAAGGACCTAATTCTTTTACATGTTTTCTGATGCCTAGCTCCATAATGCTTTACATTTCTAGGTTTTTAAAATGCTTATGGATAAATTCTTATGGATAAAGCACCTTGTAAATTAGTAAAAAATAGACTCATTTTTTTCACCTGCCTGTCAAGTTATGCACAGTCTGTGAAGCTTAATTTAAGAGTACATAAATTTTGACAAAAATAACTTACACTTTCTTATTCCTTACCCCAGGGATTTGTACCAATTGAATTTATCTAAGATTTTGAAATAAGAAGGGGAAAAAAACCAACAAAACTTCCAGCTAGCAGGATGTTGAGTTTTTTTCAGTTCTATTTTTATTTTTAATTGAATCTTAATTGATTGGTGGAAGTACAATAGAAATAGAAGTCCACTCAGTAGAATAAGTACAGGACTACATCAATAAGGAAAAATACATCAAAGTACGAGTTTTGCCAGTGTGTGTCTACAGTGACCCATGGTATGCTCAACATGTAACTCATTCTCTAGTTTCTTTACCAAGGCTGTCAATAATGGGGGTAATTAGGACTACTTGTAATGGAGAGTTCAATTGTCTGGATGCCTGTACATTATAAAGGGAACAATGTGCTTAATGACCTTTGGTTGCTACTGACCCAATGTTTTCTATCACTCACAGCTCTAATTTTTATCTGCCTACCATTTTTGGGTGAGATGAGCCTACTGAAACCATTTTGCCTTTCTCTGGCGTAATCTATGCCATGATCTTGAGCAAATAATTTCTCTCTCATTTGTAATTTTTGGATGAGAACACATCATCTGAAAAGACATCCCACTTTGATATTCAAACAACAAACAATCCCTTGTGTCTACTAGGAGAGTTTTAATGTGATTAATAGAAGTATTTTTTATTGTATTTTAAGATAGCCTTATAGACATAATAGTCTTTACCTGACTCAAGGAACTAAATAATTCAGCTTTTTCTTTTTTTCTCTCTCTTTCTTTTTTTTTTTTTTTTTTTTTAACATCTAAGATGGTAAGATCAAGACAGAGCCTCTGGATCAGGCCGCAGCTCCAGGATAATGATCTCCTACTGCCACAGATATGCAAAGTCTAAACTGAAGACATTTCGAAGCAAGAAATACTGGTGCTCAAATGTTTTAATTTAAGGATTTTCTTTTCTGCTGTGTAACTTAAAGGTGACTTTGTGTGATGAAAGCTAGTGCAGAAGAGAGAACAGTGTCTTTATACACTACTAATTGTCCTAGGAGTCTCTTTGGGCAAGAAAAAACAAGCGGGTGTTTTTCCTTGTTTATTTTCACCGTGCTGCTCCATTATTATCATATACAATTACTGTAACTTTCATTAGTAGAAAAGGGAAATCAGAGATTAGGACAACACAGATGCTCTAAACAGCTGTAACAAAATTACTTGTGCATGATAAAGTGGACGATGTGTTTGATTACTAGTGGCCATTACTGGCCAAACCTAAGTGGTGTAACAGAAAACCGTTACAACACAGGCCCAACACAGAAAGAGATGGTGCCTAATTCAAACAAGTTTTATTCAAAGCAGGCCCTGAGGGATGATATAAAACGAATTAGTAGACATGGTGGGCAGAGGGGAAAGGAAGTGATGAATAAACACTTTTAATTCAAAGACCCAAAGTCACAGCCAGATATGTGGTTTAGAATTAGTTGTGTCATCACAGCTTGAATAAATATATATCTGTAGCATCTTTGCCTCTCTTCCCTGAATAGCCATAAGCAGATCAAAAAGTCTTCAGTTGCATCCATGTCATAATTGTACGCATGTATCCATCAAAAATCTTTTCTTAATATTTTATAACAGGGAATTGTACTTTCTTGCACTTGTCAAAACTGTGACACAAAGTAGTCTGCTACTACTGCTACTACACTTCTGCTTTGTGACTGAATCCATATACAAATATTGCTTGCAAAAAACTTACACATATTGCTTGCTATGAACAATAAAAGATATGCCATTCTGTTAACTTTTTCTGGAAAGAAAATTTAAAAAATGTACCTTTCACAGAAAGCAAGCACAAGACCTATACAGCTACAGTAAACAGACATTTAAATGTCTGATTTAATTATTTTTCATTAATCACCCAACTTTAATTACACATTCTAGCCTTTGGTGAACCAATAGGCTTCTAGAACAAGATGAATATGCATGTACATAAGTGCACCATTGAGGGATATATTCACCTTTTAATACAAATAAAGGGCCCAGTTTTCAAGGAGGTGTAGAACTGGGTGTAGAGCTTTCAGTTTTGCTGTCTTCAGCTACATGTAGAGCTGCAGTTAAACACAAATGCACAGATTTGTAGTGGTGTGCAAATGCAGAGAGCGTTCAGGCTCGTGTCACCCAAGGTGACGCTGACGGTGGGGAGGGTGGTGGGAGCTGGCCCTGGGGCTGACTCCCCAGAAAGTCCAACTTTTCTGCCAAGAGCTTCTTACCTCTGTAAGGCTCATTAGCTTAGGAATAACACTGGGTAAAAGCAGGTAGAGTCCATTTGGATCTGAGCTGATACATCTGTGAGTTGAACTGAACTGCCTGGGAACTGCAGTGCCTCAGGGAACTCCTCTTCAAGAGCCTTTGCCTCAGACAAGATGTTTGGAAGTGAGTGGACCTAGAAGACTGCTGGCATCCTGGGAAAAAAATCTTCTATTCATTTTGATACCTTGCTTCAGACCTAGTAAAGCTTGGAGGTCACTGCAGGTACACAAAATTGTTCAGAATTGGGACAGGATTTAGGCCCAAAGTTGTAAAGATGAGTCAATGTGTTTTTAACAAGTTCACCTTTTTAATTCTTATTCCATCTAGCTTCTTTTTGATGTGTAGCCTTATGAGTTCTTCCACAGGCAAAATTCCCATTAATTTGAGAAGAGATTTTTCTGATGAAAATGCCATAAGCAGGCAATGCTTGTCCATCCAACAGGCTGCTGGGTGTGTTTAAATTCTAAGCAATATACTGAGATACATGGTTATTTGCAAGCAAGCCATGTCTGTATGCCTAGGCTGCTATGAAACCTTCCAGAAAATTAAACAGAAACTGGGCTCTGAGCCCAGGAAAACCAAACCACTGCTGCCAAAAAACAATATACTGAAACACTATGCATCTGACATAATACCAAGTAGTCTCATTAGCTTTGTGTTTGCAAAAATCCTTTCTTAGCAATGTTGTTTTTTAAAGCCTCCTCAGACTGATTCTGCTTGTAGGGAAGCATATAAGCCTCTACTGTAAGTTGTCCTGTGCTGTTCCAGTGCTCAGGCCTGCAAAACCAGCACGTGGTACTGACTTATCTTTTGCTTATGAGATATGCCTAAAATCATGTCTCTGTCCTTCAAAATGACTTAGCTGAAAGTCCCTCAGAAGAAAGTGAACAGCAGGCACTACCCGTAGTTCAGCCCCTTGTCCCAAAGGGAGGATCCAAAACGTGTGTTATCTTTTCTCGAGGTGCAAATGATTTCTTAGTTCAATAGTGGGTAAGGCCAGCTGCAGGCACTGCCGAGGTTGTACAGGAAAGATCACGCTATGAGTTTTGTTCGGTAACTAATTATGCTCCTTTTGCATGGTTTCTTTGAGGCCTTTGATCACAAAAATGAAGCCTGTGGTTGTCTCTATTCATTTGGGTTTTTTTCTCTCTTGTTTACAAATGACTGACTCACCACTGTGTGATCCTGAGGGGTGCACAATCCAACAATGGAGTGAATCAGCCAAAACAGTCATGTCCTGCTTTAAAAGAGCAGACCGTGCATTTTTCAGAAACACCTCAGCTTCAAAATGCAAAATGCTTACATTGCTGAACGCTAGAGCCACAGGCAAAGGAGTTTGCCTTGTGATAAAAAGCTGGTAGTACACACTTCAGTAAGGATTGTGATGTTTGTATCCTACGTTATCTGCAAGCTACTGAGAAGTCTTGCAGGAAGCAGGTATTTTCAGGTGCATTTGAATATATGGAAACCCGACATAGTCTGTCACAGAGTGCGAAGTTAGATTAAATGGAAATAGCGAGTTATGTTGTGGCAATAGAGGATGCTGCACACTGAACAATATTATTTAAACAGTGCTGATGGTAGGCAGGTAGGTAGGCCGTGTTTGACGTGGTTTGGTTTTACAGGAAGAAAACGCAGTTTTAGTTGTGGCAATGCCGTTTAATTCTTGTTTCATGTCATCTGTACATCATGCAAGATTTTGAAATCTCTGCACAGCCAGAACACAACAGTGAATGTGTAAACCTGAAATTTCTTAGTCTGGTCTCAGCAGAGAATTTCACACAGTTTTAGTGTTAACTTCTCCTTTCTTTTTGTCTGGTAGTAACATTTGCAAGAGTTTCACTTTCCAGTTGTACATTTTTTCAGTGGCATAGAGTGAATAGATCAACTATGGATCAGTTAATCAGTGGTTTCTTTGCATCTCATGAAAATACTAGCTGGAACAGGATACGAATAACGACATTCAAACAGGATATTAAAATCTGATAGGATAGATGCACAACACCAAATGAATATAGCACAGCATAGACCTGATTTCCCTAGTGTCTTGCACCTTGTCAATTAATATATGAACATTAAGTGATCACAAACTACTGTAAAATGCTGGTTATCAGAATATGATAACAGTGATCCCAGTTTAAAGAACTGGACAAACAGGTCCAGCTTAAAAAGAGTGGTTTCAGAAATCTTGCAGCTTCTTGAATTAACATTATACATAAGACAATAAGCATGTATTTAGTAGAGAATGCCCATACAGGCTGAAGAAAGAAAACTCCATCCTTTAAAGCATGGAGAGGAAACTCCTCTGGTGCTTGTGTATTCTACTTCAAAGTCCATTTTCACACTGGTAAACAGGTGCTTTTGTATACAAGCTTTTATGAAAAGACTGGGAGCATGACATCTGAAAATGAATTCCTGAACATTTCTGGCATGACTGTATGAAGTTTTGTGACTTAAACTGATCCTACTGTAATTCTTTAGGAAAAAAACAACTTAAAAATGTTCACTTGAAGACTCTGGATGAGCTATCTCCAATTAAATCCACTGATCAATGCAAAAATTATCATTCAGCTTTATATCTTGACATTTCAGACACTGCTTTTTTTTATGTGATTGTCCTTTTACAAATAAGAGAATGAAGGACAGCTATTCAGGGAGAGACTTAAAAGAGCAGAAAATGCATTAAAACAGTGGGTTTTACAGTGTCATCTACACCAAATCAACTTAATGAAGGCATAGGACACTTATTTAGTAATTTTTAAACTTCTGCCTTCACTGTGCCTGCCGACACTTGAAGACTGTCAGCTTCATATGCCTTTTCTTCATTACATACCAAGGCTTTTTTTTTGTTTTCTTTTTAAAACTAGGAATATGAAGAATCAGTTTACTCAGTATTTAAGAAAAATGTAGAAAATTCAACACAATGAATTAGCAAGGGGGTCCTGCTGTTAATACGATTTTTTGACTTTTCCTGAACACCCAGGGACCTCAATCAAGCAGTACGACATGCACAAGAAAAACTAGCCCCTGTTATGAAGAGCTTACAATCACAGCCTGTAGCAGGCAGATACTGAAGGCGAACAGGTGAAGAAAGAGCTTGTGGAAGAAGTTGTGAAATGATCGTGGCGAACACAAGCACAGGCCGGATTACCTGGAAACAGTGAGACACAAGCAGCAGTTCTCATTTATCAGATGTTTCTGCGCAAACGTGCGAGCAGGGCTTTTCTGGAGCGTAGCCAACCTTCTCTGGTTAAGCTGTCCGTAGGAGTCGTGTGCCGTTTCGGACTTGCTCGCTGAAAAGCTGCTTCTAGCATCTGTCCCGTGTTGTCCATCCCTCCTGCCGGGGCTGAGCTCCAGCCCTCAGCGCACCCAGCAGCCTCTCCTAAACCGGGCCTGGATCCAGAAGATTCTCTTTGGCCCTTGCCATGCCCACGCGTTCCCCACTCCCTCCTGGGGAACAGGATGAGACCGGAGGGCCGTGTCGCCCGCACACAAGCGCTGTTTTGCAAGGCAGTTGCTTCAGCAGAACAATCTTGCATTATCTAATTGCAATCAAGCAATCAGTCAGTATTCCGGGTCTCCAAATCTGTTTTATATTTTGTCAAGCAGAGACAATGCTTTAAGATGAGCTGCAAGGTCTTTCTGTCAAGCTAGTAGAGGTTATTTGAGGACATCCAGCAGATACTTTCACAGCTTTTGACCATGGCTGAATTAGTTTGTGAGGCTATATTTCTTATTTGGGATATAACGGCAAGACTCCCTTACAGCACCTTGGGCTACCAGGTAGCACAATACAGCCAGACATATTAAGGGAGCAACCAGGGGGCCCAGACTCTAATGACTCCAGAATTATTGCACTGAGCAGCTCCACAAAAGTTGTGCTTTGATGATTGAATTTATTTTTGTTATTGGCCAACTGCTTCCAGGTATCTCCTGTTCAGCACTTACTCTTTCTGCTGGTTGCTCAGATACTAGTGCGGTGACGTCTTTCTTTTCTAATTGCTAGTCACCTTTTGTGACTAACCTGCTTGGAGAAGGATTCGGTAGTAAATTTGTTTCATTGTGCAGGCTCAAATCACAAGCAGTCCTCTCAAAAACCTGAACGGTTCCTTTTTTCTCTTACAAGTGGATACTCTGGTGTGCCTTTGTGAAACTGCCTTTTGCAGGGATTCTTCGGCAGCAGATGTAAAATCCCTCTTCTGAATTCTACCTTGCAAACTTGTGTTTCTGGCTATTGGATTATGTAGCACAATCTAACAGATTTAATTTCCCAAACCCTTGTGGAAGTGTTGCAGTTTTTCTTGCAGAGCATGAACCGGGTTCTCTCTGCCTTTGCGTATTTAACTCATCTCCTGTCATTTCTGCAGCATTTTCTACAGGGGTAGAACAGTGAATGTGGATAAGTACATCATTGTGGGGTCCCAAAACCCAGATGGGATCTCTCCTCATTGTTTCATCCAAATGGCAACAGACTTCAAAAGAAAAAATAAGAGTAAGTCACAGTTCTGAAGGAGCCCGGCTTGCTCTTTGACTTGGTTTGCTGTTCTACCAATGCCCCCTCCATCTTCTGCGCTATACAAACATTTCTTCCTCTAAATAAATGTACTCACAATTTTATTTTTTTTTATTATTATGAAGTCTTTTAGCCCAGTCCGGTGACGCATGCTCTGTGTGAGCTGAAAAGAGCCACGTCCCTTTTTCTTTTTAAACAATGTAGTTGGGGCCACCTCTCAGCCGAATCCCTCAGGCACTTCTGGCAGCGACCCGAGTTCCATCGTCCGACTGCCTCTGGCCGGTGCCTTGCGTTCGGTCGGTACGTCTCCTCGGCGCCCTTGGTAGGGCTCTGTCTCCACAGAGGCATTAATTCAGCCACAGTTCTGTCACTCTGCTTTGTAACATTTGCCTAGATCGAATTAGTGTCTCTGCAGGTGGTCTGTCTCCAGCTTCACTGTAATGAAATGGAAAGGGGCTGAAAGCAACTGAGCGCACTAATCATTTTTCAGGGGAACCAGCTAGGCCAAAGTACTCTCTCTAAATAGTAGAGCTCGCTCAAAAAATGCCAGTCACAAAAGCATTATTTTTCTACATCAAAATCTTTCGCCCTGCTGTTTGATGGACTACTTGTAGCAATCTGTGTAAGTTCAGATTAGTTCTTCTGCCCAGACTCTTCTTGGAGTGCATAAGTAATGAATAAGTGAATTTTCATCAAGATCAGTGAAAAAAATTTGGGGATACCTCACTGCCCATAGTGTAGGCTTCCCCCCTGCCCCCCATCAACTTGTACCAGTCTCATTAAGGTATTGAGAACACCTGAGCTATTGCAAACACCTGAGCTATTGCAAACACCTGACTTTATCTTAGTCTAAGACTGGCTTCCTGCCACTCAGAAAAAGAGAAAAAAAAAGTTACTTTACAGCCCTTTGAACACATTATTTGAAGCAGTTTAAAGTGAATTTAAACTTCATAATGTTGCTTTTTAAGTTAAAAGACACATTATGGCAGAAAAATAAACTCCTTAACCAAAATTCTATGTGAAATGTGAAATCTTTAACATAAACAGTATAACTTGATTTTGAATAAAAATGCACCAGTTTCATAGAATAAATGGGATAGGACAATGAGTCTTCCTCTGTGCAGAGTGTGACCCATAATCCAGAAGATGAATGGGTAGATCTTCAATATTTTCTGTTTTTTTCTCCATTAAATGTGTTACTGTGTGGTAAATTCATTTTAAAGTACTGAAGAAGAAATTATTAGATTTTTCATAAGTATTTGTTACCTTGAACACTGAACTATCTGAAAGCTTCAGAAACATGAATTTTTATAAGAAAACTTTGCAATAATTAGTCATCTCCATTTTACAGGTAACTTCCTAAAGTAGAGAGGATATTTAGGGCTTGGTTCCGTTTCCTGAACACAGGCATTTAGGGGAATCCAAGGCTATCCAAGGCAGCCACATTGGGGTAAAAACCCCAACATATGCCTGTCTGGACTTGTGGTTCAGGCCTCGGATATTTTAAGGAGCATTAAATACATATGGACAACTGAAACTCAGCCCTAAGTGTCCTTTAATTTGAGCTGCCAACCCAAAACCCACCTATGACCCAGTTTTTACAGAGCAGTTTGAATCATACTAACACTTAATTTGTGAGCATCACAGTTTGGCCTTGTTTGTTAGTTGGTTTCCTGATTTCGCGCAGCCCAAGTGTTGTTCAGCTCAAGACAATAATTAATCCATTTTCTTTCCACAGAAATGCCATCCAGAAAAATAGGAATACTGAGGTGTGCACAAGAAGCATACAGAAGGCTAGTATCTTCTATGTGTTAGACTAAAGCGCTTTCTGGTATGGGTGTGCCCCGTCTCATCAGCTGAAACAAGCAGCCTTTTCATGGCATCATCAGTAAGGAGAAATTAAACACCGGCGGAGTGTGTACGTACACAGAAATGTGATTTAAGATGTCAATTTATAATATATATATATTATATATATATTTTATAATATATATATATTTTATTCTTTACAAAGAGTAGTGCATTTAAGCTGACTATGTATTTTCAGTTTGCATCCTCCGGCACCAAGTTACCATGTGAGAAGTGTGTGCGTGGGGGAAATAGCCTTTTTCAGCCGCCCAGTAAAAGACCAGATCACTTTTCACTTTCTGTTTTAAAGGGAAGGTCTTAGCCATCTGTTCCAAAGGGGCCTGAAGGTTGTGAAACCCAGAGGCAATCCTTGAAGATCCTTCTCTACAGTTCAAAATAAAATGTCTATTTTGCAAAAAGAAGTGGGACGTAAGAAAAGCACCCATCCTTAATAGCTCCTGTTGGCTGCCTGCTCAGCGTGCTGCCTCTCCGTAGCTTCTGCTCAGAGTTTTAGTTCCCTCCTCGTACAGAGGAGTGGGTGCACGCGTATAAGATGCTGTGAAGCCTTGTGTTGGAGGCAGGATGCTGAAAAGTTAGGTGATACGAAATGATATTGTGATGTTTAAATTCCACCTGTAAATTTAGCTGATGACGGCACACATTTTGCTTTCTGAGACCCAAGCAGGCCGGTTGAACACCTGAGTGAGCCTCAGAGTGACAGATGCTGTAATACAGTCCAACCGTTAGGTAGTGTATGTGCCCAAGCAGCTTAATTTAGGTTGCACAAGTCCCGTGCACCCTCAGGCATCCTTACTTTGGCTTGTCTAACTAAAAAATCTGATAATCCTTGAAATAATGTTTCACTAACTAAATTTTTATGAAAGTCAAATAATTGATGGAGGAGTACTAGACACTAAACATACCATCTGAGTCAAGAGAGTGGAGACATTTACTCCACAGACTTCATACTTGTGTCTGACTATTGATAGGCATACACATGGTGCAGAGTTTGGGACTTTTTGCTAAGGTGCAATTTTGTGCTTTAATTCAAACCTTTGCTGAAAGATTTGTCCATTCTACAGCAACCGAACAAATTTGCACAAATGGCAGTAAAGATTGATGTACTACTCCTATTAGTGTAAACTATAGGACGTTGAAGTCCCAGGGAGTAAGGACAGACAGGGCTCAGGGGCCGCCGGAGACGGAGCGCGTCCCATACTGCATCACAGAAAGCACAGGCTGTTTTGGACGCCGCTAATGAAGGAAGGATGGGGCAGGAAAACTCTCATTGCAAGATTGTAATTAATCATCTGGCCTCATTACAAATGTTTCCTTAATTCAATATGTAGCCATTTTGCAGAGGCGATGTCAAATTTCACCTCCAGCGTTCTCTTTCAGGGTTGTAACCTGTGTTTGATCAGCAATCATTTTGAGGCTGTCAGCTCTGTGCTCCCTGGATGTAATTTCTGCCTTCATTTTTTTTTTTTTTTCTGCTCAAGCTCCCTATGGCATGGTCTTTAAAATTTTTTTTCCAGTAGCTTTTTTTCATGTTTCTTGCCTGCGTCTCTCAGGCTTCCAGAGCACCGACAGAGAAGCCAACAGCTGAATGACAAACGACATCCAGGGCAGCGTGCATGTTTGGGGAGAGAGTGAGGAGGTCTGATAACGCTCGATACAAAGGGATTTTGCCTTTCACAGAATGGGAGGACACAATGCATGTATCTTCCTCTGAGAGACGTGGGCTTCAAAGAGTTATTTTAATGCTAGCAAAAATGCTTGTATAACTAAACCCTTACATTTTCTTTGCAATAGCAACAATTTGCTCTAAAATGCAAAACTGCTTTTGAGCATGCCGGTTTCTTTGTGCTGAACCTCTTAAAGGACAAACTGCAGCAGCGATTGCTTTCACGCTAATGATTGCTACAAGGAAGGACTTAATTTTGTGATTCATAAATATCATTAAACTCTAATTTATAAACATCATTTTTCAAGATATAAAGTACCCAATCAGGCCAAAGCAATCAGAATTTCTACTTTGTTGTGTTTTTAGTATAAATTCATTATGTCTGTCTGCACATTCCCAATCTTATGGTTGCCATTAGACTGTATTAATGAGAACACGACACTGAGCCAATCTTAGCAACAGCAGCTGTACCAACAAAATGCTCTCCTGAGGAATATTGATTTCCCTTCTTGGATGTACTTCAACAAAGGCTGGTATTGCAGACATCTTAACCTGTGTGTGCTTTAGTCTTCTGAACATTACTACATTATTGCCTTTTATTTATGAGAGAAATGTTCTGCACTCTGACAGAGGTGTGGTCTGAGATGCGTAGCCTTAATAGTTTACTTGATAGTAGCTAACACATGCAGGTAAGCAGGATTAACCATTTTTCAAAAATATGTTTTTTCTAAACAGGCTATTTCAACAATTACAATTTTGACATTGAAAAAAACAAAACAACATACGAAGCAATGGTGGGGAAGAAAGGAGAACACAGAACCCAGAATGTGCCTGAACTCCTGGTAGTGGAAATTGGTCTTTTTCTCATTAAAAATGTGTGGCATTTCTGTAAAAGCTTCAGAGAGGAGACCAAAATGGCTGCTTGGAATACTCCGTGCTTGCTGCAGGAGACACTCTGTCAATTGTGCCTATGTTTCAAGATCGCTGGAGAGCTGGGCAAATACAGCAGAGCAAAAATTCATAGCTCTTCATGAAAATGCAGTCCAGGCATTTATCTTCCTGCCATTTGTAACGCTCCTTCCTCTGTGTACAATGTGAGCACGTCCTGTTTTATTTGATAACCACTTCATGAGACTGAAAAGTGCCCTGAGCGTCAATGTGAATTAAATATCTGCTCTTCAGAAGCCTGATGTGCTTCTGCACAGGTATTGACAGGTAAGATCTGCGAGTGATTTATTCAAGAATGAAAAGCAGTTCTGGAGATGTTCTGAAGGGGGAGCATCTTCAGAGGAGAGGCACTTAGGCGTGCCCATTCTGATAGCTGTTTATTAAAACCTAAGAAAAAATTGATGCTTCTTGTTGAACTAAAAGAGGACCAAAGTTCAAACCCATAATTAAAATGTGTAACAAAGATCAGATCGAGAAGTGGCTGCCAAAGCAAACAGCTAGGGCAGTAATCTTGGGCTTTCGCAGCAGCAGTAGGCACATTCTTGCTGCATTTCATGTCCTGAATTGCTGTCGTCCAAAGAGGCCCACTTGAGCTTTCTGGCAGCAGGTTAAATATACGGTTGGCAGAAACGCTGCTGCTAGAGGGAGGGCATGAAGAAAGCCGTGGCGTCTGCCAAATGCACTGGTGGACAGGATGGAGATGGACAAAGTGCAGGACAAGTGTCTTTGCTGCTGGTTGAAGTTACATGGTCGGGACTTCAGCACAGATTCAAAAGGGCCGCTCAAGTGGTGGAAGATCAGGTTCACGGTGGATGCTGTTCATTTTATATCTTTGCTTTTTATTTTGTGGAAGATTGCTTGTTTCTAACCTGAGGCTGCAGTTCATTGTTGGGGAGGGAGGTTGAGAGTTTCTTGCCCTGGCGGCTGCACGCTGGGTCATGTGGAACCTTCTGGAGAAAAGGGGAGACTGACCCTCCGAAGGGAGCAACTGTGCCTAGCTGAGGGGCACCCTTGCCGAGAGTGGGGTAGGGCAGGCAGAGCATGCGAAAGACAACAAAGACCCAGGAGCCGGCAGCAGAGCAGACAGTGCAAGACAGCTGGGAAAAATAGGGAGCAGAAAAAGCCAAGCCCCAGGGGTCGTGAGATTTTTTTCCCCCGAGAGACCCAGAGGGGACCGTGCAAACTTCAGTACTGTGCAAATCTCAGCCTCGTCCAAAAAGCCAGGGAGTTATTGAACTAAGATCAGGCCTAGAGCCAAAGGATCTCACTACAAGGACACAGTGGACAGGGGCGGACTCGTTTATAAAACATTTTTATTTATAATCTGTCTCATTCTGAGCTTTCTCTGTTTTAAAAAGTTTATTCTTGTTCATGTTGCGACGCAGCCTGGCTCTGGAGCTTGCAAAGGACAGCACGGCTCTGGGGGCACTTGCTCTGAGAAATAGGTGCTGACAGACCCACCCCGGGGTACTGGCAAACTTGGGGTCCCGTCACAGCTACGCAATCCTTAGTGACATCCCGGCAGGCTGGCTTCTGCTTCAGAAGGAGCAGGATATCAGATGAGGAAGCAAAACTAACTTTATTAAGGTTCTATGTGCATGTTACTGATCATTACTAATTCAGGCATATGATTATTTAGATTGATACAAAACTCCATAGCCTTTTCTTCTTCTTCATATGTCTCCTCCCTTGTTTCTTCTGCATAACTTTCTCAGTCTCCTATCAGTACACAATAGCTATATCTATTTAAAATAGAGGTTCATGTCTGGATTTTTAATAGTTGCCTTCTGGGGATGATTTGAGTCTGGGCCTGTTTTTACTTTCTATAAATATCTGGGCCAAGGTCTATTGATGCCACTGTGCTTTCATTTAGGACATAGAAGTTTATTATTCTGCAAATTCAACAATGGAAGGCAATATATGATAATTTGAGATATTTTTTAATTAATGAATAAAATGCTGGCTCTGACATTAGATATTGAGTTGTCAAGAGTTAGTTTATGATGCAAGAGCCTTGTGAATTTTTTCCAGTAAAGTACTTTTAATGTTAAACACTGATTCCACAACTTTTTCTTTATAATCAGCTACAATAGAAACTTGTGTGATGTCTTGTGTTTTCCTCCCTGTTTGGTCGCAGAATAGCTTTTGGGAATTCTCTCTTTACAGTTTTCAATGCATGATTTTTCTGCAGTTTTCCTAAGTTTCGTTTAGTTATTTACTCCCTGAGCCACAAGGGTCATTAAATGTAGTGTACACATCATTTTCAGTTTTGAGAATAGTGTAAAGAGATAGGTCTATTAAGAAGCTTAATGAGGTGAACCTAGGTAAGAGTAAAAGTCGCTGGTGGCTCTGTTACATTTCATCAGGTGGAAGTAAAGTCCTATAAATTTTAGAGATAAATTTTTGGTAATTTCGAAGAGGCACAACACATGTTTACCAGCCCATTTACCCAAATATCTGTGCAAAAAAACTCCAAACCAAGCAAAACCTCCAAATAATGCCAACAACCCTTATAAGTTCATTCTTTCCACAGCAATTAGAAGCTGGCATATAAGCTGGCTAGTTGATGGGGTTAGCATGACATAATGACATGTCCAAGGCTGTTAAATAAATCCAACAGTTAATGGATGTTAGCTAGTTGTGTTTTCTGACTGAGAAGCTCTGGGCTCCCTCTCTGCTAGTGCAGTGAACCCGGAGGTAGACACGATGTATGGCAGTGACACCTGAGACACCCCAAGTGCATCACAGTTTGTTAAAACCCATATTCTTTGCTGGTTTATCCACACTTCCAGATTCCAAACCAGGCTACATTGGGAAGGGCTAAAAACTCTGCACTGTGCTCTCTGAATTAATATTTCCATAAAGTTTAAGACCCTAAAATATTCCAATGACTAGTTTGGAACAGTAAACAATGACTGTTTACCAGTGAGATGAATCTTTACAAGATCAGACCCCTAAAACCAGGAGGTATACCTGCGTAATCTGAAGTAGTTACTATACCTTTTCAAGGACATCCCATGTAACAACAGAGAGGGAACATTGCCTGAAATATGTTCTACTTTTCAGCCATGACAAAATTCCTGATTAATCAATTTCTGCACCTGTAATCTGTACTCTTCAAGAAATCAATACTTTTCATTAAAGACGAGTCATCAATTCCTTTTATATAGAAACCTTCTGAAATATGTCATAGGGTTTTACTTGAAGAAAATTAAAATGTGTCATTGCATCCCTTTAGATCTCTGTGAATCCCGTTTGCTAGTCCCATGATGGACTTTTTAGGCAACTCTGAGAGCTGACACTGTTAGTCATCTCACTGAAATAATTGTGGCTGTTCCAGCTTTTACCTTTTCCAGTATTTAAATCATACAGTAAAATATTTAAGAATGTTATACTGAGGAAAAGTATTGTGATGCTGTTATTTTCATTAGAGTACTTTGTGTTCTGGAGCATGTTTTGGATGTTTCTTCACATCAAAAGCATGAACTCAGCAGGAACTCTCATTTTACTTTGGAAAAATGTGAATTTGGTCTTATGAAATTCTGAAAGGGTTGTCTGTTCTGGCAGCTATTTATACGCATAATCAACTCTCTGTATCACTCTACAGTCGGTTCATTCTTTTTCTTCTTTCTTTTCCTAATCCTTCCTTGTCCACTATTCAAATATAGTCAATCTGCCCGTAAATAATCTCAGTTCTGTAGACTGCTAAACCACTTGCTTCTTTTCCCCTTAAAACTGCATGCATCTATAAATACTTATTTCTATTTCTGCACTTAGGAGTTGCCATACTGGGCCAGATATGTGTGAATGGCCCGTTTTAGCTTGCTACCAGCATCAGATGCTTCAGAAGACAGGAATCCCACAGCACACAGGCAGAGTATAGGTCATCTGCCCCTCCCCTTCCTATTAAAATTTGGCAGGCCCTTTCTAGTGGTTAGAAAAGGGTGCAAGTCCAGAGGCAAAATCTAAAAACTCTTTCTACCTTTCACATATACTCACTCTAGTAATGTGTGTATATATAAACAGCCTAAGAGTCTGAAACGATGGGGGTATGCTAGTCATGTTCCTTCTTCTCCTTCAAAAAATATATACTATGTTTCTAGTATATATTGTCAAAACTATAGACTGGCACATGGAATTCTTGCATATTTTTAGACCTGTAATGGCAACAGTTATTTTGTTTTTCACAGGAGAACACTATTGATCCTCTTCAAATGAAGCTCCAAACTTTCTTCCCAGGTCTGATAAATCAGTATATTGGGATGTTCTTCCTCTTCTCTGTCAAACAAATTCTCACCTCTAGTCCTAAGTCTCCTGTCACAAACACCATCCCATAGTGCATGAAAATAATGACATCTATGTGTACCTCTGCACAGGAGAAAGATTTGTATCTGGGGTTAGTGAAACACAATTGCCTACATTTTCTGCTACTGATATGTATACAGCTAATCTGGCTTTGTCTGCAATTCCTTGCAGTTTGTATATTAATAGTATTTCTTTTATCAAGGTTTGGCCGCAGAGAGAGGAGAGGGGTGATGTTTAGAGGGAATGGTGGTTACTCTGGCTGTGGGAGGGAGTGGGTGTACTCTTGGGAAGAGATTTTCAGATGGCAGGGTGGAAGGCACAAGAATCAAGCCAGGGATTTACCCTGCAGCAAAGAAAAAGAAGATGCAGACGGATGCATATAAAAAAATTGGCCATATCACAAAAGCACATTCATGTTTCTGTCAATAAAGTTACAAATATCACTGACAAGTCAATGGCTTTCTATCTTTTGTGATTTGTAGACTACTGGATATTTTTCCTTTTTTTTTTTAATATCTTTTCTAAGGGAATCCTTTAAAGCATCAGAAACATAGATTGCTGTATGGCATGTGAAACTTTCATTTTGTTAGTCATGTCTCATGGTCTTCTTCAGCCATACTTGGGCCCCAAGTGTGCAGGTTAGAAAGTATTGTAGAGACAGAGCACTAGACCTGATCTGACTCTTTGTTCTGTGCACAAAGAGGTGACAGAGGCCTTGGCAGAAATATATATGTGTAAAAGGAAGCTGAAGTTGTGGACTATAAGGTTGTAGCTTCTAAGGAATAAACTAGTGGCAACTTATTATTAAAAATATGAAGAATAATCTCACTCAACTGATAGATCTAACATCTAACTCATGATTATTTTTTTTTTAAATTATTTCTTCGTCATCTGGATTGGCATAATGAAAGTAATGTGACTGAGAAATTCTGTATTGATACAAGTATACTTAGAGCATGTATGTGTAAAATTGCACTTTCCTCTGTAAGTTTCAAGGAGAGAGAAACATTTATTCTGAATATTGGACCAAAGAGTTTCCATAACTTAAAGAGTGAATAAAATAGTTCCTGTACATAATTGGCCATTGGCCTTGTGTATGGCCTTAAAGTCTATGTCCTTATCTATATAAAGAAAAAATATTTAAGTTTTAAAATTATTACTAGATTACACGCTGTTGTTCATGGCCAAAAGGGGCTGATGTCTGCACAGGCAGACCATTTAGTTGTACTGAGTTGCTCCTGCATTGATCTGCAGCTGATCAGAGGTTTGTTTGTTTTTTTCTTAGAAAGGCATACAATGTTAATCTGAAGATGTTTTTCTCATTGGCCTTTCTTTAACAATTAATGACCGTGAAAATGTACAACTACATGCAACTAACTTCTGATTTAAATTAATCCTGCCTTTGATTTTTCAGATTCAAAAGCTTCTTAGTTGCTTGTGTTTTCTTCTTATTAACATATTTATCCACTGTAGTTCAGTTGCCTGTCAGACTTCATGAAGAAAGCACTTTTAAAGGCTTAATTTCTAAGGTTATTTTTATATTTCCGACTCCTAAATGCAAAGCAGAAGATTTAGTTGGTTTTGATTTGGTTATACTCCAGGGACATACATATATTCAAATAGGTGGTCATCATCGTAAATGTGGAGTTGTTCATTAATGGTTTATGTCTAACACGACATTTTGATATTTCAATATTACAAAATTTTTGAATTTTAAATTATTCCCCCCCCCCTTTTTTTTGTTTCTTCTTTCATCTTCCTTGTTGTTTAGGTTTATTTCTTAAATATTTTTGTCTCTTACAGTGTCTCATGTTCTTTGCTTTGTTTCTGTCCTTCCATATTATTTTCCTTCCTTACGTTCCCACAGCTTTATGCAGTGTATTATCTCCTTCATTTTTGTCCATTTACTTGTCTTATTTTTCAGTCTCCCTGACTGATTTACCTCTACTCTCAGCCAGCTTTTGCTCTCCTACCTCTTTTTGATGCTTGCTTGCAAGAGACTGCCATGACCATTTAATGCTCCCTTCACCTGGCAATCGACTGTGGCATCACTGATGCCAAACTACCATATGTGAGAGAGATTCAAGCTAGGCTAAGAGTGTCAGCTGTTATTTTCCTCATCATCCTAGCTGCTTTCCAAAACTGCCTTTTCCTCTATTTTGTTAGTTCCAAATCCTTGGGCTAAAGTGTTCCCTAGAGCTTGCAATGCACTGTCTTAAACTAATGTATGGCTTCTTTACTTTTATTTCTCAAGGGAAAGAAAAAGGAGCTAAAACTGAGAAGAATCCTAGTTTTATCAGTGGTTTTTGGTGTTGTGTTTTTTTTTTTTTTTGTAAGGAGGTGATACTGAGACTTGCCCAAGAGCTGGAAGTCATGTTTATTGGCTGCTATTGCTCCTTGGGATTCAACCAAGGAATCTGAGACAGCTGTAGTGTTTGTGTGTCTGCTGCATACTCTTGAAGAGAGTTCAAATGGTTCAAATGCTGTCATCATTAGACCTTAATCCAGAAGTTGGACAGGACATTTCAGCCACAGTTTTTAAGGAAAACCTCATCCTTCATGGCTCAGCTCTGCACCATGCTTGGCCTACTCTTTTTGTCTGGCTACCAGAAGGCAGTATTTTCCCCAGAGAATATGAATTCAGATTGAAATTCTAGAGGAAGCAGCAGCTATCACAGAATCTGAGATAAATTTGCAAGTTAAGCCAGTTCAGTAAATACATCTATAAGCCATACTGGTAAAATAACTCACCAGTAACTGTGTGTATAACAGGTTCATGAGGGAAATCTGTTTATGCAGTCTGACATCACTGGTTTTGATGGAGATTGAAAGTACAAGCATGAGAACAGGTTAACTGGTTTATATAAAACAAAATCTCTGCTTTTTACTTAAGTGGAAGTTGGTGCTTATTTTACCTAGAGTAATGTATTTTTCTATGGAGTGCTTTTTTTCTGAAAAGAAAACAACTGAAAGTCCTCAGGATTCTGCATAGCATTTGTCATGTAGTTTTTCTTCTGTTACTAGGTATTAGGCATAATGTTCGGGAGTCTTTCAAAGTTAGTTGGGCTAAGTTAGCTGAGGACACATGTCCATTTGTAGGAAATAAGAGAATCACCCCCTCTCCTGCTGGGTGGAGCCAGCATGGAATGGTGACTACCCTGATGAGCCAAGTGTCAAAAAAAGCAAAGAAATAGCAGAGTCTTCTTCTGAAAGCTGTCACTGAAATGTCATCTGTAAGGCGAATATTTCTGCCATTTGCATTGGTAGCTGCGGGGAGGCTACTGCATCTTGCTAATGTTATCTTTGATGTGTTCCTAATCAGTCTTATCAGAGATCGTATGTAAAGGCATAACTTTTTTGGGTGTATTTTAGTACTAGGCATGAAAAGCATTCTTTTACTTCATGTTGATGTTGGGTCTGACAAAGGAAAGGGTTTTTCCCCTTGCTTTTCTTGGCTGTGGCAGAAGTGAAGGAGGACTGCTCACTTGTTGAAGGCAAGCCTACCCCTTGGCCTGGCAAGGAGGGTCACAGCAGTGAAAGGGCTGATGGTCAAACAACAGAAGGATAACGAGAATCACCTCTTTGTAGGTATGAAGGCAGTAGTATATACCCTTAACTGAGGTCTCTTGCTTATCCCAGGAATGGCTAATGGGAAGGAACCTATGATAGAAAGTATCGTTTCAGTGAGATCATGTTCACAGTATTTTAAAAACAAGAAAAAAGTTTAGGAAGGAGTTCCTACAGCAATAAAATGTCCCATAGAAGTACTTCAAAACATACTACTATGTAATAAATTAAGTCTAAATAAATTTGATTTTGTTGAAAGCATTTTATTTGACTTAAAATGAAAATTCTGAATTTTATTTTGGAGAATGCAAAAATATGGAATTTTTTTACAAACCAAATTGAAATCAGGTTTTTATATTCTCTTGGCAGTTGTTATCAAAGGTTTTTTTTATCTCTATCTTTTTTTTTTTTTTCAGAAATAGCAAACAGAACTGTTTCCTAGCCAGCTGTGGATAAGGCTTTCAGAATCAACATAGTTTACAACATTTCCTAATTGAAATTCAAAAGAGGCACCAAACCTCCCCTGAATCCCGTAAATTCTTGGAAAAAATCAAATAAAACCACTAAAGAACAAAACAAAATAAAAAATCTAGTTGCTGGAATTGGTGAGTGTACTGGCTTTGTAGCAATGAATTGGCTTGCTCTCTCTTTCTATCATCTTTCCAAAAGGTAGTTGGTCTGAACCCTAAAGAAAGAAGGAAGCAAGGAAGAAGGAAGATAAGGATTAGGTGACACAGGCAACATTCCATGTGGAGAGAGTGGCACCATGCTGATCTTCCACTAGAGAGCTCTCCTTTGAACTCTTTAAAAAACCCAAACACTTTTTTATTTAAATAAAAGATTTTTTTTGTTTTACTTCACAAAGTAAAAAGGAAGAATCTTTAATTTGGGTGATAGTGATAGAGAAGACAGCTGAAATCCAATATACAGAAACATTCTTTGTGTTGTAATTTTTAATGTCTCGTCCATAATTAGAGAGATTGCAGTTTGTCCCTAGACTATTGCTAGTATTTGACATGCTTAAATTTGCATTGTAGAAAAGTAATCTGTCCTCCAAGATGACCTGACAAGGATATTAAAAGCAAAAAGTTGTGCCCTTTTTTTCTTGTATAATGAAACTTCCAGGATCATTTTGCTGTTTATTTTCATACCTTAATGCTTAGGTATACCTTACTGAGTTTTACACAAACAGATCACAAATACACATGGTGGGATTGCTGTTGCTCATGGCATGAGTCTGTCTGTTGTTTGTAACTATCTATTGAGTCTATCTGTTGTTTATGATTGTTGGAGGACTGCCAGTTCCTTTTTTTCTTGTGTAGTCCTAAAAGATATTTTTCACTGTAGAAATATGAATATTATTCTACAATTAATGCTGAAAATATGTTCTCAGCTAGGGACAATTCATTATTCTCTTGGTTGACACATTCATACAAAGAGAGAGCATATAATTCATCCCAGATCATGAATAAGTAGTAGTTGAGGTAATATGTTGCAAGGTATCCAGATACAGAAGTTTTCATTACAATTTACTGTGGTATTTCTGAGTAAACTGACGTATTTGTAGCAATATGTTCCTGTGGTTATCCTGATGGCTGTAAAATTTGTTGTAGACAAACTGTGCAGATACATATAGGTTTGTTGCTGAAATCTTGTTGGTAACTGATTCCAGTTCTAGGAAAAGTATCTTTTTGTGTAGTTACTTAAGGAGTGGAATTGAATTAAGTAATGACTGCTTTCAACCTCTTTTATTTATAACAATAATTGTTTTTTGGATTGTTGGGTTTTTTTCCCAATGATTTCCTGTAAAGTTTTTCTTGATGTTTCTTGCTGTTTTCTGCCACAGATACATTTGGTGCTTGTCTGGAAAGTCTGGAGTGGAAAGAAGCCATTGCTAAATGTTCAAAAGCAAGATAAGAATATTGAATAAATCATAATTCTTGACACACTCTAATGAATGTTACAAATACTACTTCCCTTCCTAATTCCACACTTTATGAAAGGATAGCATTTTTTCACATCCTTCTACAGACTAATTTTTGACTCTTCAGGTGAGGGAACTGAACAGACAAAATCAAGATATTTTGTTTTGAAAATACCGAAACAAAATATTTACTTTTCAGACATTTTTGAGGATAAAATCTTGTCAAAATTCGACCCATCTTTATTGAACTACAATTAGCCTGCAGTGATATATATATATATATATATTACCCTTTCCTTCCCTTTTCCTCATATAACATCATTCAACCATAGAGAGGAGGAGCTCTGGGGGAAAAAAAAAAATCCAAAAGGACGTTGGAATAAATTAGAGACATACAAACTTGTAAGAAAGAGACAATCAAGGATATTCAAGACTGATGTGAGGTATTTATAAGAGTAAGTGGATCCCTGGATGAAATCTGTATGTAAATTATGCTGTAGTTCAGCAGTTGAGATGTAACGTGGTCTCGGTGCTCGTGCAGGTTACGGAGCAGCCGTTTCAAAGGCAAGGCAAGGGGATTGTAGGGTCCTCAAAAACAGCAGACATAGTACTCTTAGTAGTTATGTCTTTCTCAGCCCTGGTCAGCTGAGAATGTGTGGATGCAGTACAGCACCACGTCAATCAGGGCAGTTCACTAAGGGTTTCAATATAGTGGGACTACAGTGAAAAGCTGAGCTGTGAATGGTGTTAGGACCTCAGGACCCTTTTGACCTCCCTCTTGTCAAAAAGATGTAGAAGGGAGTGATATTAATTGTCTGTCTTTTAAAGTCTTTGGAGCTTCCAAGTTAACTAAACCAAAGAGAACTGCTGAAGATGAGCACTACAATCCGTGTCACCACTAGCAATATGTGTTTTGTTTCCAAAGTAGTGACTGTTTTTAAAAATGCATGCTGCAAAGGCAGTTGTAATTGCCAGCCAGCAGCAACTCCTTTTTACTAATATTTTTTCCTTTCTCTTCCATGGTTAACATGGTAGTGTTGCTTTGGCCTGTTTTGTCAGTATTTTTGCATCATTAACAGTCACCTAGGTTTTTACAGGATTTCTGTCTCTTGCCTGTACCTCATCTGTACCTGCACATCCCACTACTGTTGTTGAATAATAAAGCTCACTAAAATGGAGGAAAATCGTGGTGGATTTTCTTCTGATACTTACTTCACCATTAAGGGCCAGGTATGAAGTGCTTACCACCATCTCCAAATTTAAGTTGATTTAGAATTTATATTTAGTAAATAATCAGGAGAAGGAGGGTCATTGCCCTAGGCTGTTCAACTTGCTTCATAACTTATCAAAACTTATGGTTACTGATGAGGTTTCTCTATTCAAAATAATTTTGAAAGTCACATTGATTTTAAATAAAAGGAAGGGAAAATAGCCACAGGCATCCACACCCATGTGTGTGCCTGCCATTTAGCTGCCTGTAGGTGACCTCCTGTTTACAAAGGATTTAGGATTACTGGTTGTGTTCTTAAGCATGCCCAGAGTATCTTTTGAGACTTTTACTTATTTTATTCTGCTTGCAGCGTTTGCTTTTTATTGCTGAGTTACAGTGGGTTGCCTACATGTATCTGCTCACTGTTGAAACAGTAAATAAAGGGGTATATAAGAGTAATGTATTCAATAGTGTGGGACACTAGATCCTTGAAAGCCTTTGCTAATTAAATGATAATAAACAAATACTTTTAACAGGTGTGTCATTTTAAAAATGTAGCTATCTTTTAACTGGGCATTGTATTACCATTATTTTAAAGTATTTGCTATCTATCTCCATATGCCTGTGCACTTTATACAGGAGTTGTTGGTGAAATAAAATTTGGCTGGGCAAGACCGGCTGCATGAGAACAATCCCTTCGGATCTCAAATTCTGTGACATTTTTGTACTGACCTTCTTCTGACATTGACCTCAGTGAAAGAAAGAGATCTGGCCTTTCATAAATCACTCCAGCCTCTGCTGAGATGGTCATATTTGGGATAAAAAGCTACCATATTCTTAGGCTCAAAGGACACATGTTAGTTTGGAGTAGAAGAATTCAAACTAAAATAGGAATACAGAGTTCTTTAGACTGGAACGGACAAGCCCCAGAGGCAAATGAGAAGGCATGATTGCTAAAATTGCGGTATCAGTTTAACTAAGAGTAATTTCCATTTATATTTATCTGAATGCCTGTGCTGTAATGTATGGTATTACAAGGCCATTCATAAAAGGCTGCTGCTAAACTAAAAATTCTCAGTTAAAATGACTAGGAAGCAACATTTCTGTGATGAAATATATGCTAAAAATATTGACAAGAATAAATCCACACCATTCTTTTGGAGTACTCAGCCTTCATCTTGGAATTTAACATTTGTTGAAGAAAATGAGAGGCAAAACAAACTGTGAAAAATGTTTTCCAAATGTGTATCACTTGCAAATAAAATTCCTCTTCTGTTGAAGAAGTTCTTGTTTTATCAATTTTGAAACAATGCTTGTCATAACAGCAATGAAATAGTAAGTATTTACAGGCTCAACCCTTTAACAGTGAACTTTAGTGATAAGCAAATTTCAGAATCTTCAGGTACTTTTTAAAGAGTTACACATCTTAAGAGATTTTTTTAATGCTTAAATTTTGCAAGAGTGGACCAATGAAGTGCGATAAATAGTCATTCATTTATTCAAATTACAATACTTTCTCTTTTTCCATTAATCAGATTTTTAAGCAGTCTTTTTGATAGTCTTGTTTCTCTTTTATAGTCCCTTCCAAAGATAGAAAATGCATAAGCTTACTTCTATAAGGTGCACTTTGAAATCCATATCAATTAAGTGCCTTTTTTGAGCTTCTTAACTTCCTTCCTCTTTCTATTGATTTACAAGCTGGCAGTGTTAAATATCCTCAGAAAAAAAATAGGCTACATGTTTTAGTAACATTTCTGCCGGTGTGCTCCTTTTACAATTCTTAGTAGATTTTTTTTTCCCTTCCTGCTCCAAGCCATTGTGGGCTGTTAACATTTGCTATGTTTACTTTAGAGATGGCTGTAATTCAAAGTAGGACAAGGTGTTTAATCTCTGTGTTATCAGTAAAAGCTTGTAAAATACTTTTAGGCACACTTTTTTTGGAAACCATTAGGCAAATGTCCTACCAAATATTTAAGTACAGGTATTTTTAAGCCTTTTTAAAGGTGAGCCCACATGAAGAATGTGAGTTATGCACTTCAAGAAGCCAAAATGTAATACACAGGAATAAAATGAGAGCTTCTCTAGCTGAAGTTTAACCGTGTTATTCCCTGTTAGGTATAGTAACTAGGCAATTGAGGGGAACAGGGGAAGACCTTGCTAGGTTGCTTTCTTAAGAGGAGAAGTTGAGGATGGAAGCCAGATAAATTTCCTTAATTTCTATTTTCATAGGGAACACTCACAGTTTTGGCTTTCTTAAACAGTTTCCTTGGTAAGAAGTCCAAACTTGTTTTCCAGTCTGTCCAGTATCACAGGATCTCTGCTTATACCTCCCCCAGCTGCTGGCAAATTGGTTTTCTGTCAATACTTGCATGAAGTCAAACTTACTTGGCTGCTGCTAACCTGGGTTAACTAATTATTACCCTCTGCTGTTCATCAAAGCATTCTCCAGCCAGTTGGTTTGAATCCTCCTTAACCCAGCTCAGTGGAATGAAATTGGGCTAAAGAGGATTCAGAGAAATATTTATACAGGAGAACGGAGGGTGAGAACCTCCGAGTGCGTGGAGGTGGCCCAGGGCTGTGAGGAGGAGAGGGAAACAGTTCATCCTGCTCAGCTCATAGCTGAGGAGGACACAGGCTTTCTGGTTTTGTCAGCCTCTAAAATTCATCTCAATCAACCCATGAGCCAATGAAGCCTCTTTTTTCTCTGGGTTAATTAGCATTTGTTCAGGCCTTCCCATGTGGTCCAGTGACTGAACAATGGATTCTTTTGTTCCAGCTCTCCTCTTTTACAAAGAAGGCTTAATTACTTCTCCCAGTTAGCCAACATGCCATTTAGTTTTAGAGAAGTTTGCAATTGCCCATAGATCAAGGCTAATCTTGCTGGCAGATACCAGCCACCTTCAGCACAAGAATGCTTAATAGACTGGAATAGATTATAGCTGAAACTGTGAGATTTGTGAAAATTGGTTGTATGGTATTGTCTCCTGTGCCTGGTGAAGTGTTTAACGGCTGCAGCGTTAGGAGAATGAGGTTTATTTTTGTTTATGTCTTAAAATATGGCTTCAAGAAAAACTGTGCCAGGACTTCTTCTGGAGTCCTACATGTATTAATGAGGATTAAATTGTTGCTGTTGTGCATCAAGAGCTAGATTTTATTTTTTCTTGTAGTGCAGCCATAAACTCTACACATTAATGGTAATTTTTAGCAGTGCATTGAAAGAATGCTGCGTCTAGAAGGAATTTTGGTTTTATTTTTCAATCTTAAAAATTGAAAAGAGGCAACAGTCCCAGGGTCAGAATTCCTGGGATGTGTGATCTGATAGAGTATGTCATCATTCCTCTTCAAAATAGCTGGAGAAGGCTTATGAACATTTACTATCCCCTGGTTTCCTAAAATTGCTTTTACAGTTTGCCAGCAGTGAAAGAAATGGATCAGGCAACTGAAGATCTGAAAGGGCAGTAATATTTTACACCCTCTCGCCTTTGAGAAAGGTCTTAACATGACTGGGATAATTAGAACCGTTTTGATCTTATGAGTAATCTGAATACAAACAGCATTTAGGGTTTTCATGTTTTTTATTAAATTCATTCTTTTCCACAAGTATCAAAATAAGGAAGAATTAAACAATTGTATCTTTGAAAGTAATGTGTTTAATAACAACAGATTCTCTCTTTAAATAACATTGGACTCATGCACATTTTTTATACTATCTGTAAAGGTATGTATCAGATCTGAAATGAAAAATAAAATCCTTATTCATAACTGCAACTCTGCTTGTTTACCAGCAAACCTGAAAATAAGTCAGGATTTGATGGGACAAAAACCAACAGATCTTAGTTGAAAATATTTTGGAATGATCATTATTTTGAAGTGCTTACCTCAAACTCATGTTACAATACTACCAAGAGGCAAGAAGAGTATGATAGCACTGTTTCTATCGTAAATTAGTAACCAGGCTGCAGCTGTGTAGCTCATTAAAAACTGTGTCATTTAGGGATATTTTGAAAACACAGAGGTCCATTAAAAAGACTGGCAGTGTACGGTTGTCAAACAGACATGCAATTATTGTCATAATATTGCCATCAATTGGATGGGAGAAATTACATGATGAACTGAGAAGCTGTTTTATATCCTTTTGAAATTTCCCAGCACAATTTTCCCTTTGTTCAGACCAGCCATCGCCCATCTTTGAATCTTTGAATGTGAGGACTCAGAGTGTTTGCTGGAAACCTCCGTGAGTACTAATTATAACTTCTTCCTCGCTCCAGTTTCTGAGGGCGACAGTATTTTCCTCCTGCTTTCATACTGCCAATCTACAGCCATTTACATCACCCTGTCCAGCCACAGAGATTAGCTTCTGGTTGTCAGTTAGAACTGGTAACATCTTTCCTTGACATCCACTCTGTTCTCTGGAGATGTTCTCCTCTCGCCGTACCGAAGTTGCTGGGACTGACCGAAGGTGGGAATCTCGCTTCTTCCCTCTACGAGAGCAATGAAGCACCCGCAGTGTCTGGCTCTCCGATGGCTACAGTGCAAGTTGCCCTCACGTTTTAGCTCTGCCCTGACATGATTATTTCCAAGAGTGAGTAAAGTCCCAGAGTGAGTAAAGTCCAAGAGTGAGCAAAACTTGTTAACTCTGCTCGGGCACCAGACTACAGCTGCCTGAGCTGCTGCTCACCTCCTGGTGCCCACTTGGCGGTGTGCTGGGCTTTGTGTACGTGCCTTGAAGGCAAAACTTCTTCTGGGGCCTGCCCAGGGTTCCCTTTGCTTGCCAGCTTCTGCCTCTGCTCGCTGGAAGCTGAGGCATGCTTTATACACCTTCTGCTCTCTCTGTTCCTTTCGTTATAAACTGTGCCCCACAGCAAGCAACACCTCCAGCGGCACCCAGCTGACTCCTGGCTCCTGCCTTGCGACATTGAGAAGATGCTCGTATCTGAGGAGGCTGGGGTGGGTCACGGAGGGAAGCAGGGCTGGGGATAAAATCACTGTTCTGGTGGCTGTGGGAAGCATTAGGAAGCTCTAGGTAAAGTGGCAACATCTCTCTTAAAACCTCAGACCACCTGCCTTTTCTTTCCCCCAGGCTCTCCTCCACTTTCCTGCTCGTTCTTGGTGTACAGGGCTTCTACACTCAGCCCTCTCACCCTTTCCCCCTGCAGGACTCAGCCTTTCTCAGCCCTCAGCCACAATAAACACCAGATCCATCCTTCCCACCTGCCCCAGGGCAGCTGCTGCTTGCTATTCTCTTTTGTCAGCTACTAAGAGATACTCATGATACCCTACTACAAAGTGGAGTACTACTAGGAGTAGTTGATAAAAGCTATTAAGAGTACAGGGGACAAGGCCAATGACAGGCTCTGCTGTACAGGACAAAAAAAGAAGGGGTGTATTTAAAAAGCACAGGGTATTTTTTTTTCCTGTTGCAACTGGATGGAGTCTTTTGCTCCTGCTAAAAAATACCTTTCCCTTCCTTTTCTCCAGTGGCTATTGCTTCCTCCCCTCTCAATCCATTTGCATTCACCAGAAACATCAGGGAAGAAAATGGGCTTATATTTTAGTAGAGCTGTTCTTTCTTTCCTCAGCCAAAATAGATTTCTGCCTACTTTTCCCATGTACCTTGATCTGGCTGTGCTCAAACATTTGTGCATGCAGAGGTGAAAGAAGAATCAAGATCTTCTGTCAGTGAATGGTGCTTCATGTAGCAGAAGTTTTGCTAGAAAGGAAAGAAAGGAAGTTTTGTGCTTTGTGTCATTGAAAAAGAATTTGTTTTTCTTCAGGTAGGATCCATTAGTTAAGACTATAAGCCACAGTAAGGACATACAACCCAAATTTTTTTTGTGGTAGCTATTGACATAGCTTTTACCTGTACCAGGTGAACCCAAAGATGGCAGCCAAACTGGGGAAAAAACCTCTGTTTTGTCATACAACAAGCACTTCTTGTTATATGACAGTATTGCCTTGATAGCTACAATGATTTTTCACCTTTTCAGAAGTTAATGAGAGGAGTTGCAAGATCTATTTCTAATTATAACTGCTGTGATGCAGTTATTACTTATATATTTCTGCCTAGAAAACATTGTTTGCAGTTCATAATTTTATGAGAATTATAGATTTGATGTTCAAATACTTTTTGTGGACTTTGTGACTGCCTTAATGAGCAGCTACTTGTGGTGTTGATGTTGCTGAAGATTTCCACAAAATGGTCATGAAAGGCTCCTCTTTTTTGGCTGCAATAATTTGCCACTTCTGTGTATACAAATTGGCTGAGCTCTTGCTAGCAAAGTCGCTGCATTCAGTTCCTGTCTTCATTCTTTCTTTGTCCTTTTGTGAGGTGCTTTGGGGGACTGGGAGCTGAGAGGAATACAAGTGATCCTTTTTATCAAGCGCTGCTCATTTTAGTAGCTTACCCCTTCCAACGCTATGCTATGAAAAGGCTTTTATTTTATGTTTTTATTAGCATTTACTTTCTAGGGAATTTAATTTATAAAGGCGGTGAACTTACTAAAATGTGCTGTTTTGTCTTACTAGCTTTGCTTCTGCAGCTTTAGAGAGGCAGAGTTCACAAGTGAAAGACATAGATACAACAAAATTATACCAAGTCACCAACTGTAGCCTTGCCTTTAAGTAGAAATAAATTGGATGGACGGCTTACATTATTTTAGAAAGAAAAGAAAAAAGGTGAAGGAGCACTTTCACTGTCGTGAGGGTCCTCTGAGATTTGAAGATCTTCTTGTTGGTGAACCTGAGTGTCTGGGTTACCCCAGAGAAGAAAAGAAGGGTGCTGGACAACACCAAAGAGGTGCATTAGATGGGTACACGTTTTAGGAGATGAAACAAGCACGGGCACGAGAGGAGCGGAAAATAATTGGACAGGAAAAGGCCTGAAATTCTTTCAGTAGGAAATGGGACGGCAACCTCACATCAAACCTAATGGTTCTGGGTAGGTTTCAACAGCCTAAGCTCTGTCCAGAAGTACTGGTGGCAGTTGCACATCAGAGGTCCACAATATGCCTGCGGTCCTAACCTCACTTTGATGTTAAAGGTCTGGAATTTTTGGAGATCTTCAGGAAAAGGCATCATCAGGATTTGTGTAGGTAAATATTGCCCATAAAGTCAGCTCCTGGGTGATTCACGAGCCATGTGAATGTTAAGAAGCAGGACGGAAATGTAAAATAAGAGGTTACAGAAGCTGCCTGCAGGGCTCACTTCGATGGTTTGGTTGTGCATTTTCCAAAACATTTTGACAGTATTAAAATTTGACTGAAACAGGTACGGCTCGCTAACTGTCTGCTAGTCCAACTGCAAAGGTTTTGTTTTTCCTCCAAAAACATACTCATAAGTTAAATTAAAACTCTCAGTTTTATTAGATTCCTAAAGACAGCTATTCGTGTTATGGGAGTTTAAAGAGAGGAAGCAGAGCTTCAGTCCAGTTGATCTCATTGAACAACTGTTTTCCTGAAAGTCCCATTAGACACTGAAGTTCCTCTGTAAACCTATCCCCTAAATAGCAAGATTGCTCTTTTCTTTGGGCATAAGCTTCAAGTTTAGCTCATCTTGCTATTCAGGACACTCTTTCATCATCCTCTAATTGCCTATAATCAAATCTTAAAAGTATCAGTCATAGAAAATCCAGGATATTACTTCCAATATAGAATCTAAATGTACAGCTGAGACTGGCAATTTTCTGTTAATCCTTAAATGGTTCTGATGGCTCTTCCTCTAAAATTCTGTCCTTTAAAAAAGATTCTTCTCCCCCTCTTCTCTAAGCATCACCAATATTCATTATCTATGGGTGGTTGTTCAGGGGATTTTTTGGTTTTGTTATTTGGTTTTATTTTAACACCTGCCTCCAGTAAATCTCACCGCTATGTGGCCTGGAAAAAAAGATAAAATCTCTGCAGTTCCTATGCTTGTCACAAGCTTCCCTGTGTGTCTCAGCATCAGAATACATCTGTTCTTGCAGTACACCTTTGTAAAAATTTTTACATCCATCCATGTCCAGACGGCTGCTGAGTATCCCCAAGTATGGAGACTTCACAACCTCCCTGGGCAACCTGTGCCAGTGCTCGGTCACCCTCACAGTGAAAAAGGGCTTCTTGATTTTCAGAGGGAACCTCCTGTGGTTCAGTTTGTGCCCGTTGCCTCTTGTCCTGCCAGTGGGCACCACTGAAAAGAGCCTGGCTCCCTCCTCTTTGTACTCTCCTTATACATATTTATATATATTAATAGGATCCCCCTGAGACTTCTCTTCTCCAGGCCGAGTAGTCCCATCTCTCTTAGCCTTTCCTGATAAGAGATATGTTCCAATGGATTGTATTTACATGGGTTTTGTTTTTTGTTTTTTTATTAAAGGATATTCACAGTGTCAGTAAAACACCAGAAACAGAGGTAATTTTTCATTAAAAGAAAATCAGATGTGTATTTTGGGGTTTTATATATGAAGCATAATTTGCTACTACTAAGCTATCACTATTTAAAAAAAAAAGTCATGGATAATTTCAGCCAATTTGTTTTTAAGCTAGCATTTTGTTGGAGCCTTTTTTTTGCTTTAATAATAGAATAATTTTTTTTTTAAAAAATCTTCCTATAAATATGCTGTTGAGCTGGTGATCATTTTGTCTTCCAGCTCTTCTGTGTGCTCAAGCCCAGGACTGGAAAGGCTGAAGTTCAAACTCCAGGACTCCCTCCTATTTGTACTTTGTTTGTATCAAGTTAGATGATTTGGGGGCTGTGGGGTCTGGTAATTCTCAGTGTGCCTAACTATGAGCACATTTTTTGAAATTGGTTACCCTCCAAAACTGTAATAAGTTTGAACAACAGGTAAATTTAAGCAGAAGAGCTCTGTGGTGTTGAGCAGCAGCCGTGCCTTGGTTGAGAACATTAAGGTTAGACAAAAATATATCCGCCAACTTTCAAAATTATGGCTTGTGACACATTTGTCGTTTGTCAGGCTCATAGCATCAATCAAATCTTGCAGCCAGTGACTGGAGTAATCATCTCGTCCAGTGCTGTCCTATCTAATTATTTTAAGAGACATTTTCAGGGCACAAAAGACATAAAATGTTTTAAATCACAATTATATGGAAACAAATGCATTCACTAGTGCAATGTCTTTAAGATTTTTGTGCTTTTTGTTCACAACACATTGAATTATACTACCTGTTCTGCTACAGAGTCGCTGATTACTAATGCACGCTTACTTGTCTCTGTCATTACCACTTTGGCCAGAAGTCTTTCTCTCTTTCCCTCTACCTGTCCTTCCTTTTTCTGCCAGTTCTATGTATTATGTGAACACAGATTTTAAGTTCCCAGGAAAAAGCCTTCTGCTTTGTATATTGCCTGCTCTACTCATTCTGCCACCCTTTAGTAGTCTATACTCTGATATTTGAGTGTAGTATTTCGTATTTGAGCAGGACTATAGTAAAAGTATTTTATGGCAAACAGGATTATAATGTCTTCATGCACAAAAGCTTCTAGAACCTTTCAAAAGGCATAAAGTCAATCTGTCCTAGACAGCAAGCAAAAATAGCAAGTGTCTACAGTTCATTTCTATTTAGTAAACATCAGAGTAGAAACAGTGTTTGGCTAAGGTGTAGATGACATTAAAAAAAAAAAAAGGAACGACGGTTGTAGCTGGGACATCATGTTAGTGCAACTGGTGGAATTTTCTACCATGTGGAAGAGAAGCTTTGAGCAGGAAGGAAATAGAAATCTGATCTCAGCATTTTGGATTAGACTCAGTGCTCATTTGCCAGCAAGAAGTGGCAATGTTTTCAGAGTGCAGCTCATGGGACTGTGCCGACTGGGAGGATCCTGGTCCTCCCAGCCCTTCCATGCGAGGAAAAGAGAAGAAAAGGGAGGAATGTTGGAAGACATGTTGCACGGGGCCAGGTTAGGCTCTGTAGATGGAGACCAAGCTGAGAACAGCTTGCTGACAGACAGGGAGGGTTTGGTTTGTGAACAATAAAGTAGGTGTAAAAGTGAAATGAAGTGGAATTGTGTTTTGTTCCCACCTCTTCCTATATCAATATGCACAGAGGAGGTGAGAAGGCATCTAGCTTTAGCTTTTGAGGAGGAAAGGGGGAGAATATTGCTGAATTACACACCCTGCCCTGTGGCTGGCATTCCTATTCCTGTTGGGGTCTGCTCCCACATAAGTATGCAGTTTTTCCATTAAGATCACTGGGCTGCCGTTCGAGTTAACATTGACAGTTTTGAGTCAGTAGTTTATCTGAGTACTCAGTACAGGGGGTGCACAGTACAGTCTGACATAGGTGAAGTTAAGGGACAGAGGAGGGGCTCACAGACCAAACTTTGATGATGACTGACTGACAAATTAGCTTTTGGAGAAACACGGAAATAAAAGGAGGTTAGCTGCAGCAGACTTCTGACTCCTGACTCAAGAGTGATCTTATGTGGATGTGCCAGGGGAGGAATTAAAAGTGCTAGGTTGGCCTGGTGTGGATGATTAAACAGTGATGATCTCTTGGGTTAGGGTTGGTTTTAGCTTGAGTGAACTTTAGCATTAATAAAGTGGGATTTAATAATGCAGGGATAGCTTGTACTGTAAGGATTTATGATCCTCCTCATTCCTTGGGTTTTGTACCTATTTGTCATCTCCCTTTTTTTCCCACCTACCCCAGTATGGGACAGAATTATTGGGACCTTAGTCTTTCTCCACATCTTTTGCAGATTTTTTTCAGTTTACTCAGCTAAAGGGAAAAATGCTAGTTTGGGTCTGTTGGTATTTTAAGGGAGCAGTTTAATCACCTTTGTACACTTCTGTTTATTTTCCAAGTTTAATAAAGCATATATACTCAGGGAGAATTATTTACATATCGGCACTAGTACTCCGATACCATACTTGTTTCTACCTACCGTGAAACCATGTGCAGTGCAAATTTCATTTGATCATATCATTCTGATTTCTAAATGTCATTTGAGTGCTTCCCACAGTGATTGATTTCATCACAGGATTAGGTAAGAACCTGCTTTAAAAGCCACAGTTCTGTTTCATACTCATCTGCTAATTAATCATATGTTCTTGAAGAATCTTTACGCCAGCATTTTAAAGACACTAAATATTTCACATAAGTCAGAGACTAATTAGTGTACTGAAAATGGCACTTTCATAACAGTCATGTTTCTCAAAGCCGGCCATTTGGAAACATAGATCTAACGTGGAAAATATTTTGCAACCTTAATATAGTAACTAGTACCAGCAGAAATGCAACAAACAATGCTTTTTGATTCCATTGTCCACCTTTGCCAGCACAAGACTTCATAAAGCCCCTTCAGAAAATTTGGTGGCTAAAACCTAGCTACTGTCTCATCCTGAATATTAGCTGCAAACATATGAAAAAAGGAGGTCTCAGCTTTCACGTCTTCAAGGCCAAACCAGCCCAGTCTTTGTGCACCTACCAAAGAAAACACACACATAGCTGGCAGTGATAATGACAACAGAAAGAAAGCATTAATTTCTTTGAGCAGCATTAGAGTAGAGGACTCCTGCCGTGCTCACCAGTTACTTGCTCTTCACAGCTGCCTTCCCAGCTGGGGGCTCTAAATCAGCACTGTAAGAACAGAGAGAGATGACCGTAATGTATTTGTTCACGATGACGATTTTCTTCACAATGGTAGAAAGGTACTGTTCAGATAATGGCCCAGACTTCTGTTTTCCGATTGAGTAGTTCTTATTTTTCCCTATCATTGCATAAATTCAGTCAACTGAAGTGGTCTTGACCGTGTTAGGGGTCTGATCTTTGAATAGCTTTACAGAAAACAACAAAAGCACAGGGCCCCTCATCACAAAACTGATGTGTTTTGGGTTTACTCAGATGTGTTTCCTCCTTCCCTCCCTTCTTGCATAGCGTGCGTTTAAAGTTATGCTTGGTCAAATGCTGCTCAGATGCCAGATGTAGGGCAGGGGAGGGAAGCACCTTTGAAACTCACATTAATCTAGGGCCAGGTGGAAACTGTTTGGGCAGAGTAGATCTCTTGCCACTCTAGATCTCTTTGCTACGATCCTCTTCCCTGAGAGATCAGGCAGGGACATGGGAGATGGAATTTGATCTCAACAAATATTAAGCATTTACGCAGTAGCTGTACCCCTCTGAAGAAGTTACCTATATTCATTGCAGTCAATGGAGAGAAAAGAGTATTTCTAGGAGCTATTCATCTTTCATCTGAACTTCAGCAATTTACCTTCAGATGAAATGAGTTATGCCTAATAAGTTCTCCTTTTCTGACACTGACTACAATAAAAGGAGAGTTAGTGGCGAGCTCAGATGTAAATGTCTAGGTTAGGTAACACAAATCTCTCCTGAGGCTCTGTTACTTGGGTATTTCTCCTTGCCAGAGAAATCTTTATAATCTAAACAGTGGCATTTCTGCTCTTTGTATGAATAAGGTGTGATGCAGGTTGTTAATTGATAGATATTTCTTTGGAAATACAGCAGCAGCTTTCCATAATGCCACTCACAGATGTTGGTGCTCTAAAAGTTAGTGAGGGATGGGGCACTACTGAATAAATCCCCAACTTGCCCACCAAGTCTGTACACAAAATATTCTAGGTCAGGTCAGGACATTTAAATGGTTAGGAAGGACCTTCTGGCTTTGCTTCAATGTCTTCAAGTGTAGGCTGATCGCATTGGGTTTGGTGGCGAGGATCCACTGATTGTGGTCACAGGTTTTGAGGGGGTGTGAGTATATATCTTTTAACTATATATATTTTAAAACTAATTGATATTGCAGTTTTTCTAGATGCATCATTTGCAAATATACATAAGCATTATCTACCAGACTTTTTTTTGCCTTCAACTTCCACTGGTTACTTTCTTACACAGCTGGTGTTACATTGTGATGTGCTCTGCACATGGTTTTTTGGTGGGTATCTGACATTTATTTTAAGAAGACCTTGCCTAATCACGTTTATAGTGTAACTTCCTCAGAAACCATTTACTGTGTCACTAGGGGCTCAGATCTTGCCTAACATAGACCACAAAATACTTAACTAGCAAGTCTTCTAAATATAACTAAGCATCCCATTAACACCTTTTTCCAAAAACAATGGTGAGAGTAATTCCTACAATCTGTACTGGGGAAGAACTTCAGTCCCTAGCAATCCACTGTGATGTATGTTTTTCTGAGCAAGCTAACTAATGCTCCTGACAGGAAAGTTCTCCATGTTTTTGTCTTGTTTATAGTGAAAAAAGATGAGAAGTATAAACAGTGTGTATCAGCAAGATGTGAGAGGCAGCAAAAAGGGCATTAATCTAAGCCTCAGGAAATCCTGTTTAAGTTCCTTGCTCCAATATGTTTTTCCTGTGTTTCTGGATGTGTCTTTTTGACCCAGATTTACTCAATACATTTACTTTGGTAAATCCCGGAAAAACAAGAAAAAATTGGTTCTAGTTTCACTTGGGGTTTCGGTCGCGTTACAAGGCTGTCACGCAGTTCTGGTTTCTGATTTTTAGCCAAACCTCAGGTAATATTCCACACCTCCCCGAGACAGCTTGTCAGTACAGCATAAGCAGATATTCTTATAATTGTTGCAAATCTTGGAAAGAAGAAAAAGGTCTATCAATAACGTTGTAAGGCACACCCTCTTGACACCAAACATATTCAGAGAAAGAAAAACAAAATCCAAGGAACTTTCAATCCTTTTGCGACTTATCCATTAGGGTTTGTATGGCAGTATTTTCACTGTGATTTATTTTTCTTTTTCCACAGGGCTCAAACTTACCATTTGTTCTCATGCCTCAGTTTTCCTTACAGCCCTTTTGATCTCAGTCTTCAGAGCTCTTCGCTTTTAGCCTGATGTAGGCGGATGAGAAGTGCCTCGCTGTGTAAAGGAGCTGTATAGCCCAGAATCAAAATTCTCTGTTCTGGGCCAGCGATGAACTTCATCTGCTCAAGACGCAGGGAAAAAGGAGGAGAGAAACCATGCCTGTGCTGAGGTTATAATGTCATGTTGGGATACACGTGCACCTGGTGTGAGAGGCCAATTCCCACAGCATTTCTGGCTGAGGGGCTACAGCAGAGAAACAATACGCTAACTGTATCTCTACTGGTGATTTCTGTCAGATGTCTCTTATAATTAGTTTTATGGGAATAGATTATTCCCATTATAAAGAAATTAAGAACGATTCTGCGATATAGTAATACAGAGTGTTTCTGAAGCAGAGTCTGTTGCAGGTCTCTCCTGTGCATATGACACTTTCATGTGCCCTGCAGATGTCAAACACACCGTGGGCTCAGAATTCCTGTTGTTCTCCGGGTTTGGCTCAAGCCAACCTGGAGATGCTGCAAAAAGAAATGATTTCAGATTGTGTTTGTAAGAGCTACAGGCTGGTATGTGATCTGCATCCAAACTGATCCAAATTCTTGGGCTGGGGCTGAATCCTCACACGGCAGGGACCGAGAGGGATATAAAACGCGTTCGGATTTGTTGCATTTCCGAAGAAATTGCGGGGAAGAGGTGGAAGTTCACTTTAAATCAGAGGCGAGGGCACGGGGAGAAAACCTCATGATGTGGTGCAGAAAGGGTGAGGCAAGAGAGCTCCGGCACCCTGTGGAATCAGGAGAGCGGCACAACAGATCACGCCATCAGCAGGAGGCAGTTCCTAAGCCCCAGAAAGGATGGGAGAGCACACATCACCCCCGATTTCAGCCTGTGCCTGCTGGGAAGAGACCTTCCCCTCCTCCCCGGGGCGGCTGCAGATCTGGCAGGACGGCGGGGAAGGAGCCTTGCTCCCTCCCAGCCCGCTCCTCTTCCTCGGCTGTTGCGGTATCTCCCCTGCTTTGGGGGTTTTGCAAAGCTGAGTTACCCAGATGCTATTTATTTTGCAAAACGTTGCGGATAATTGCATTCATATATAAGTACACAGATAGATTTTGTGTACGCGTTCGCGTGCGCGTGTGTGTAATATTTTAAGCTGTCTGGCACATTAATTTAGCCACCTGTCCTAGCCTCTTTCTGCTGCACAAATTAGATTGTCTCAAGGGAGCCTATGCAGCTGATTGGGTCTGCCTCGTTACTAAGGCAACCCTTCTCCTCTCCGCTATATGCTTTATAACTCAGATTCACGAGGCAAAAAATGGAAGGGAAAAAAAAATAAAATTGCTTCAGACCCCGGGGATACCAGTACTTAATAGATGCTCTTAGCAGACTTATTTATTCAGACAAGAATACAGTTTCTAAATGCAGAAGAGTGTTGAAGCAAGCAAAGTGAAATATAATGGTGCTGTATAGAAGGGATGATAAAGACCAAATTAAAGGCTTGTACAAACACCGTATGAATCTTAAATTAGCCATGCTGAGTGTAGCTGATGTAAAGGTATCTCGACTGGATATATCAGCAGTTGTCCCTTTGAAGGTCATCTTTGATTAGGAACAACAACAAAAACTCTTTTTGCCAAAACAGCCGCAAATGTAGGGAGGAGTCCTTATGTCAGATTGGCTACAGCCCAAATGATATTTTACGTTCATTTTTCAGATCAGAATTATTAGTTTGTTCCTGCTTCCTGCTTTTAGGTGATTTGTATTGATTGAATACACCACAGCTGTGCTGTACATTTTATGCTGAAACAAGGCATGCTTTTGTCTTTGAAGAAGGGCTTCTCGATCTCATTAGTTCTTCGGCAACAAATCCAGAAGCACGCTAAGCAAAATACAGGTGATTATGCTCAAGGATGGTTAACTGATTAAGGTAATCACATATGCAAATGGAAAGCAGGGATGGACCTTCAAGCGTTATGTCCCAACCTGTCCCTCAAGTTGTTGTGTTCTAACGTGTGCATTTGTGTTTACATTGGCACAGGCAATGTGGACTTAGCTATAGCCTATGATTTACATGTTTATCTCTTCATCTTGTGGCCAGTTCATTAACTGCAGATAATGGCCTCTGTAATTTTATGCTGAGGGGATCAAGTGGAGTGTTGTTTGGACATTCAAAAAATCTATGTGTAGCTAGGATTGCAGTGAAGCTTTTCCAAGGGGTTAAATTTGTTTATAGATGAATTTAGATGCTTATAGCTCAAGGAAAGGCTCATACAATGTAGCTGTTCACACACACACACACAAAAAAAAAAAAAAAAAAAAAAGGTGAAGAAGTGCTCAGGGAAATACAAGAAGTTGGAATTTGGGCGTAAGGGCTTGTTTTGCAGCCTATCAAGTAGCCAGATCCAGATGTGCTGGTATCACAGGCAACATCCAGCTCAAAGTAGAAGCCCTGACAAACCCTGCTGCATTTGATTTGGTGAGGAGGAACATCATTTTTCTCACATGAGTCGATATTCTGACCCTACTAAGTGTAGGTTGCCACTAACAGTGCCCACACCACAGAGCTTCCGAGTGGCCGCCCGTCCCTTACCATGTGTTCGCTAGAAACCAGAGTACGGATAAATGATATGTACCTCCTAGTCCTTCCCTGAAAAGCAAGCTAATATTTTTATTTCATTTGCAGTAATGCTAGTGGTACTGATCATAAGAAACTCAGGTCTTGTTAAAACTTAGTCACAGAATTTGATGCAGTATCCTTTCCACGCTAGGCTGCACAGAGAAATGTCTTTTTACTTGTTCGGAAGACATTATGTGATAGTTTTAATAGGACCTTTTATTTCCAATGCAAGCCAAAGTGAGAAAGATGTTAGTGGATTCAAACTAATATTCCTTTCTCAATTTTCCACACATGTAAATTTTACTTCTGCTGCTCACTTCTTTCAGTTTAAAGTGGTTTTTTTTAAAGCACTAAAAAGAAAATATTTTGGTTGTTGGTGATATTCTGCAACTTGCCCAGTTTTTCCTGAATTTATCACAGTGTTAGGTTTTGTGGATTTCTTTATCCTCAGCCCTAGCTCTGACGATTTGAGAGACTCAAACCTTGAACACAGTAATTGAAAGCTTGCTGTCTTTTGGCATTAATGGAATTTTTTATCATCTTGAATTAGCTTGTTCATTCTATTTTTAAAAAGTTCATCTGTATACGGGAGAAGTATCTTCATTCAGGCAACTAACTATTGTTAGTGCTAACAGGTGAGTGAAAAAAAATTTGAAACTGAATTTTAAAATGCCACTGTTTTGCATGAAGGATTATGATCCTATACTACTTGATATTCCACAACATAGCTTGAAATTTAATGTTTTAATTGCCATTCTAGAACACCTACATTTTGTTGATTAAAGCTGCATCTCATAGATGGTTTTATTAGTTAAACTTGCTGGTTACATCAGGGCAGAACAGACTTTCCAGTGTAGCTGCCTTGTGACGTATGCTTCACTTGTGCCTAAGCAGAAGTCATTCTAGAACATCCAGTTTTTCTCCACTCTAATTAACAGTTTAAGGCCATCTTCAAGGGGTTATGACATTTCATTTCTAAATGTTATTCAGCATGAATATCATAATGTTGTTATCATACGTACATTCTTAAACACTTCCAACTATCTGGGAAGACATTACTTTTGATAGCCTCGTATTTCACAGTGTCTGTTGGCATATGTACATTCAATATTGCACATGTTTTATAAAATACAGGATTTTCTGTATTATGCACTTAAATCCTATGTCCCTTATTAGAAGCAGAGGGGATATTACTTTCTCCATCTTTTCTGGTCTTGCTGGCTTCCCTTCCTGCCCAATTCCTTACACTTTATTCACTACATAGTTGAATGAGTCCTTGAAGCAGAGATGTGCATGCTAATCCGGTACCTAGGGATTTGCAGAGATCCTTGGCACCCTGAAACAGCCTTCGCTTCCATTTCCTTTGTCCTCCTGCTTCCTCTCACTGAGTGGAGCTGCTGCTGCGTCCTTCTTTTCCCTTCCTCACACCTGTCATCAAATCCATCAAGCAGCTTTTCAGAAGTTTACTCTCCAATCCAACCACCTCATATAAGGCTGATGTCTTTGTGGCAGGTTTATTGATTCAGTGTCATTTCTCAGGCACGGTACGTAGCTGTGCTTGCACTTTGCTCAACAATTATTCTGGCAGTCAAACTACTTGCATAGCTTTTGCCAACCTCCATCAAAAAAACCCAACCAACCAAACAAAACCAAATAAAAAGTTGCAATCTGCCAGAGTAGCATCGTGTTCTCCTCTGCTTCTGTGGGGCAGTAGGAAGAGCATAGCATTGGCACCAGTGCCAGATGTCTTACCTGGGTTTGTTTGGATTGGAATGAAGTTGGCACTTTCAAGATCAGCAAGAACACAGGTGTGAGGAGATTGAATTCCCTTTGACATTTCCAGCAAGCAGCTTTGGATGGTTGGAAATAAGAAATTATTTGCTTTCCAGCAGGGCTATGTTGTATTTGCTTACAGGATTAAGCACACACACCATGTTAAAATATAGACTTAGGGTATTTAGGTGCTAGGTACCTTTTTCCTGAGATCAGGCATGCTTGCATTCATGTAGCTACATAGCTTGCCTTTTCAGTATTCTACTGTCAGTAGAATTTGATTTGATTTTTTTTTCTTATGAAATAATGCACAGTGCATAGGTCATCCTACTTTTTTTCCCCCACTTATGCATTAATGAAAAGTGTAGGTGACTACAGCTACTCTTTCTGCCTAATGAGGTAGTATATGTCAAATCTGTGTTTGCTGAGCTTCTAATTAACTGAATCTCAGAAACTTGCCCTATCAACTTCAGAAGAATACAGAAATGCCCTTACTATAGAGAATTTTTGTTTTAAGGCTGAATTTAAACTCTAATTCTGCTTTGAAAGTAGAGCAAAAAGAGCTTTAGAAAGTTACAGGTGACTGAAGTTCGCTATGGATTAGAAATGAGAGTCGTGTGGTGGTAACTGTAATGATTGATGTTATTTTCCTGACAGGCACACCATCTACATGTAATTTCTAGTCTGAAATCTTCATTAGGAGAAAAAGTTGACAGCTACTTTCAGGGAAGTATTGAAAGTGGACCACGGCCAGATATTTTGGGAGACTAAAGCAGTACATGATGACTGTTAGGCATTTCCTCTGTATATGCAATAGAGGAAGATTTATCTACAACACTAATGCAGTTTGTAAGAGGGATGTTTGGTGTACAAACCTATGTGTGTTACACTATCTGTTAACCCGTCCATGCCAGAGAAGCCTGTAAATCTGATTGTCCTCCTGACTCCTTGGCAAATACGTTTAACTCTGGATGAAATATTCCTATTACCTTGCAAAATGCAGTTTTCTAGTGCAAGTCTGAAGGAGAGCTGGAAGAGTTGAACAACAGCCGTGCAGTGCTTATGCAGGTGATTGAGCGGAGCAGTGTGGAAGACCTCGCTGCGGTATCTGTGGCTCCACAAAGGTGGGCAGAAATAAGACAAGCAACGTGAATCGGTGGAGAAACATCTCCCGGGAGGCTGCGGTTCAAGGATGGTAGCAGGAAGCACGTCCCACTGTGAAACTGTGATCCTGGGAGGTATATACAGGGAAATAATTCAGGAGAAGACTTTAACCTCTGTAGACATACATATTGGAGAGATACCAAACCACAAAGTCTAGTTCTGTTGTCCCCATTTTACAAGAGGTATCGGATGACCGACAGGTCTTAGAGAGAACTGCAGAAACAACTTAAACATTACATGTAGTGTCCCAAAGAGCTCAGTCATCTTAAGTTAAGCACAAGAGGATGTGAAGGTTTAAAGTTAGGTTAAAAAGCTTGGACTAAGCTTGGAGATTCAGCTCTGAAAGTCAGAAAGGAAATAAGTATCTGGAAACTGAAAGCAGTTATTAAAATGAGCACTAATAGGTAACAGCATGATTAATTTCCACTCGGAACAACTATCCTATCTCTTAATTTCATCAAGGCATGATTTTGAAGAGAAGTCTGTGTTTTAGTTATTTATACATTAATGGACTCAGTGTAGTGCAAAGTGGTATGTGCTGGCCTGCTATATAGAAAAGAGCAAGTTAGATATATTGTTCCTTTCAGACATTCCATTCAATGAATATAAATTCTCTTCCATAAGGGTAAACTGAAAATCTTAATTTTCTGTGCTAATGAAGAAACAAATTATGCGTGTCCCATTTCCAGTGATCTTAAATGAAATCCAGTTTAGCATTAGCAAGTCTGTGATTTTTATCAGAGAAATAATGAGTCACCTTGCAGAAATCAGAGAGTACTTGTATTGGGTTTGCATGGCAAGATTTTGGTAGCAGGGTGGCTTCTGTGAGAAGCTGCTAGAAGCTGCCCCCATGTCCGACAGAGTCAATGCCGAGACAGACCCGCTGTGGGCCAAGGCTGAGCCCATCAGCAGAGGTTGTAGTGCCTCTGGGATAATGTATTTAAGAAGGGAGAAAAAAAAAACAAATATGTGCAACTGCAGCCAGAGAGAGGAGTGAGAACATGTGAGAGAAAGAGCCCTGCAGACCCCCAGGTCAGTGCAGAAGGAGGAGGAGATGCTCCAGGCACCGGAGCAGAGATTCCCCTGCAGCCCGTGGTGATGAAGACCCTGGTGAGGCAGGCTGTCCCCCTGCAGCCCAGGGAGGTCCACGGGGGAGCAGATCTCCACCTGCAGCCCGGGGAGGAACCCACGCCAAAGCAGGGGGATGCCCAAAGGAGGCTGTGACCCCGTGGGAAGCCCACGCTGGAGCAGGCTCCTGGCAGGACCTGTGGCCCCGTGGAGAGAGGAGCCCACGCTGGAGCGGTCTGTGCCTGAAGGACTGCAGCCCGTGGAAATACCCACACTGGAGCAGTTCATGAAGAACTGCAGCCCGTGGGAAGGACCCACACTGGAGCAGTTAATGGAGGATTGTCTCCCGTGGGAGGGACCCCACGGCGGAGCAGGGGAAGAGTGTGATGAGTCCTGCACCTGAAGAAGATGAAGCGGCAGAGACAACATGTGATGAACTGACCCTAACCCCCATTCCCTGTCCCCCTGTGCTGCTGCGGGGGGTAAGTAGGGAATTCGGGAGTGAAGCTGTGCCCAGGAAGAAGGGAAGGGTGGGGGGAAGGTGTTTTAAGATTTGGTTTAATTTCTCATTAACCTACTTTGGTTGATTGGCAATAAATGAAGTTAATTTTCCCTAAGTTGAGTCTGTTTTGCCCATGATGGTAATTGGTGAGTGATCTCTCCCTGTCCTTGTCTTGACCCACAAGCCTTTCATTCTATTTTCTCTCCCCTGTCCAGCCAAGGACAGGAGTGATAGAACAGCTTTGGTGGGTATCTGGTGTCCAGCCAGGGTCAACCCACCACAGTACTGTGTGTCCCAAGAAATAAAAAGATGCCTCAAATATCAGAAGCCCTTTGCGTCCTGCATAGTGTTTTTATCTTGCAGTTTCATGTAGTTCCATCTTATGTAAAATGCCTATTTTTTTATCAGAGGCATTTACTGTTTAGCAGCACAGAAGTGTGAAGACACTGGGGCAAAGCCCCTGGCTCAGGTTCCAGTTATTTGCTTTTATATCTTTCCCATAATGTGATCAAACACTACCTTGAAAAGGTATTTGTCATGTTACTTGCCCCTCCAGCCCATTCCAATCCTATGGGGAAACTGTTGTACAGCTTTGTTCTTCTGTTTTCTAGAAACCATCTAATTCCCAGTAAGTTTGCAACCATTTCTTTTTGTATCAACATACATGTCTTTCAACTTTTCTCTTTCTTGTACTTAATCACTTGATGCATCTATAGAGAACAATCAAAGCCCTCTCAGCCTTTAAGCCTGGCCTATAAAATGGTTTATCCACTCTCATAAACACCCTTTTCCTGAATAACCTGAATACATCTTCAGGTACATGGGCAATCAGAAGCACGCACAGCACAGCTGGGTCTTAGTAATGTCTAGTATACTTACATAAATATTCCTCTAAGTCTACTGGGAAATACCTCATCTAATTTGTGCTAAGTTGCTGAGATCACATTTTGCTCCTTACTGGCCACGTTACAGTCATCCTTGAATTTATGTTCTTCAGATCTTATTAGCTGATGACCTCCAGCTGAAAGTTCCCATAACAACTGCATGACGTGGCATTTGGTGTAATTAAGTGCATCCTATTTCCTATCCCACTCTTGCTAAGGTAAGCTCCTTTCATTTTGTCACCTACTAATTTCAGCAGCAAAGTCTTACTTTAAAAATCTAGGTGAAGAGTAAAACTTTTAATGAAGCTTGAGTAGTGGCACTATAAAAACGTGAAGATCTCTGTGAGCAGGACTGAATTACACGCTGAAGCCGTCCAGAGAGACATTCTGACCACTTTTGCTACCTGCATTCACCTTGCAATACCTTTTTCCTGGTAAAACTGAATGTTTTTGTTGGTAAACCCAGTCCTAGTAATTTTCTTTCAGAAGCAGCTGCTGTGGTTTCTCCCTTCACCCAGGTCCTTGTCTACCTTATAAATCTTATCTGTCCCATAATCCATGGTTAATAGCTGACTCTTTCCCCTACACTGAAGTGTTAAAACCCTTAATGAAGTTCAAATGAAATCTTAACCTCCTTTATTTTATCTAAAGATTGGTTATTTTATCAGACACACTTGCATGCACTAGCATGCTTCATTATATTCCCCATGCCATAAAATGCTGGTTTTCTTCAAAACCTGCTTTAAACCTTACATACTAGCAAAGCTACTTTAGTTGTCTTGTACTTGCAAGTTTATTATGCTAAATTCTTTTGGGGGGCATTACCAAAATGTAGGAAGCTTTGCTTAACATGAGTCCTATAGTGCTGCTTCCCATTTAATGGGTCATCAAAAATTCTGGTTTCCCCATGTACCAGTTCCTCCAACAATTCTAGAAAAAAGATTTTCATATCCATATGTCTCAATTTTAGCACACAAAACTTCTCAGCTTTGTTTCCACATCAGGTTTGATAACTCCCATGTTGAGGCATATGTCCCCATAAACCATTTTATTTGCGCCCCAGATTCAGAATTGCTCTTGTTTAAAACCTGAGGCACAATGTTCACTTACAGTCATTCATATATTGTCTTTAACTTCATTCCCACTGCATAATGGTCTGTCTTCCCTTCCACCTTCTTAATTCACGTTAATTATGGCCATTTTGCTAATTGTTTTAATATTCTTATCATGATTTAGTTCAGGTTAACTTCTACTGATTCATACTTTTCTCCTATACTTTTTGACCTCCAGGGTAGAAGTATTATTAGTTTCCATTTCTCTGTATTTTTGCCTACTTTTTGCACGGCAGTTATTCATCCTGTATTCAGCTCCTTCTTGAATAGTTTTTCTTTCTTTTTTTTTTTGTAGGCATCTTCTAGAAAAATGTTTGTATTTTCTATCTGAAGAATGTAAAGCCTGATGTTTAAATCCTTGAATGCTTCAGTCTCCCTAATTTCTCAATATGCTTTCTCCCAATAAAGTAAATTGAGTTAGAGGCACGAGTAATGTTTTTCATGATTCTATTTAAGGTGAGGGAAGTTCAGTTCATGATCATTGGATCCATAACTATTTTTCTATGCCTGTGTCTTTTAAAACATTCTGTTTCCTTAATTTATTTTTTTTAAAACATCAAAATAGCTTCATTGCTTGTGGTTACTATTATCACGCTGATGCTAATAGTCTTCTCTAGTTTTGTAAAACCAGTTTCTTAACCTCATGTAGTTCTTGATACCATTTACATTGTGAGCTCTACACTTATCTCCATTTGACCAAGGATTCTAGACCAGAAATCATCTATTATTCCAGAAGAATAGATCCATGGTCTTACTACTAATTGCTTTAGTTTACAATATCATTATCACAATGCTGTTTCTATTGCCATCGCTTTTTGTATATTTTTTCCTGAATTCCATGTAGTTTTCATCAGTTTGAGTCTAGTCTCATATACTATTCTGACACGTCTCTGTCAGCCCTGCAGTACTGCATACTTACGGGACATGTATATATTTCTAGTCCTTCCCTTTTATGGTTTAATTTTCCTGCACTGGTATATCAACATCATAATTTGGCTTTGACATCATCCAAATTTTTAAGTGGATTAAGCCCAGTATTTCATTGGCTATATAACTGACTAGAGACACTTTAAAATGCTTTTTAAAGAAACATAAATGTATTATGGGAAAGTGGTCTTGCTTTGCCAAAGCCATTACTTGGAGTTACATCAAATTCTTTTTTTCATATCGTTATCAAAAGAAGATGTGGAAAAATTCTCTGTATTGTTTCTAAGAGAGTGCAGTTTGATGTCTCAGATATAGGCAAGAATATCTTTTCTAACAAACTGAGAAACATCTCTTTCCTAGCCTTCAAAAGCACAGGTCCACAGTCAAACAGTGACCTGTTCATCAGGAGGGTAAATGGTCCCATTTACTCCCTAAAGCTTGTTCTTGGCTACAGAACTCTTGTCCATAGAAGGTACGAATGGACTTAGACCTTGGATGAGAAATAAACACGAAGACTGTCTTTGACTGGGCTTTGTCTAAATTTCTGTCATCTTTTGGGCCCATTTTTCAAATGTATTTAAACAATACTTTTGGGTTTTTTTGGATCAGGGTGGTGTTTGGATGCTACTGTTCCATATAAACACTGAGAGACAAAACAGTGGACACAGTCCATAATTAAATATTGATACACTGTAAGAGTTAGGCAGAGTACTTTAATTAAATTCTAACAGAAAGGTACTTAACCTTTTTTATTAACCAGAAATTTATGCACAAAATGCAAAGACAAAGGCAGTTTGCATCAAACACTGACTTCTTTTAACTAAAGAGCTGCGGAGAGATTGATTGCATTTGCTTAAGAAGAAGAAGTGCTGAAAATGTCTTAATTCAAGTGGCTTCCATTTAATTGTCAAGTGGCTCCAGAAAAGGAACGACTAGCTGAGCATAAATGAAGCTCCTGCAATCCCCGTGTGCTGCAATAATTGTTTCTAAGAAACCTTTGTTTCTGCTCCTTCCCAAGGACCCATGTTTCTAATTGCAGTGTGCGGGAGATTCACATATTGCAAGTAAATTGAGATTATTGGTTTGATGTCTAAATATCCGTATGGAGAGAAACAGAGAGGCAGAGAGATTTATAAGCGTATCCCTATCCAGCACTCCCTTGACCACAGAGGGAGAACATTTCAGCTGTGGGAGGTGGTTATCTCTCTCAGAAGCCCAACATAAGCTTACCTGTCAGGGATATTTTCATTCATTGGCCACAGTTACTAAGGAAACCACCTCTTCTGTGTGAGGGCATCGGAGGTGCCGCTTTTGGGGGCCTGAATCTGGGACTGCGGCCAGGCACAACTTGCGCGTTGCAGACTGTAGCGCAGCTTACTTAACCCTTGATGTGACCAGACGTATATTGCGTAATGGGATTCGTTTCCGCACAAGGAAAGCTGCTGAAAGATGAGTTCTTCAGCAAGCGAGTGCCAAGAAAAGCTCCCTCCTTCCCAGCTCTGAAAGAGTCATTAGCAATGCAAGGCACAACCTATGGGACACTGGGAAGAGCCTGATTTAAGTCCACTTGGAAAATCTCTGATACTGCAGCTATAAAGTAGTGCAAAAAGCATAAAATATTAATCATAAAAGGTATCAGGGCAGTAATTGTAACAAAAATCGTCATCCTTGTTGAAGTTATATATATGACATGAGAAGAGCTGATAAATTCAGGAATATGATTATATATGAGCTTGAACTATCTCTGGTTTCTTCACTCAAATCATGATGCTGACCTACAAGCTCTAGTGATTCAAAATGGGTTGACTTAAGAGATCACTGTTGCTGCTGTATGTAGCTATAGATTTAAAATCCGTCTGTCCTCACGTGAGCAGAAAAGACACTCATGATTTCAGTGAAATGCATCCCTTAAGGACTACAGAAGTATGTACTGATGTATAGCCTAGTACACTCTCAATAAAAACCTGTTATAAATTAAATATAGAAAAATTGCATCTGTTAATACTGAAACACTGAAGTTGCTGTCTAAAAGGTACTGAGCTAACAACAATATTAATGAATTAGTCTAAGGGTAGTTCTGAGGACCATGTAGCATAACTCAGACTTTGCCTTAATGAGCTCCATGGGGGTGAACAACGCGGGCTGTGGGCTAGAAATATTGTTGGTACTGGTAGAGGTGAAGGTTGGGCTTAGAGATAGGGTGTGCTAATCTGAGACCTTTCTCAGGAGTGTCAGAGTTAGCTCCCTTTGCCTTACTATATGACTCTGGAGACAAAGTCCACAAATATTTTTGGACTCCAACTCCCATACAGGTATTGAGCTGCTCACACATTTCAGTGGAGGTTCAATGTTCAGTAGCTTTGTGGACCTGGCACTTAGTCCTTTCTGCTTTTTTCCTCACCTTACAGGGAAGCCAACGAAGGATTTACCACTTCTAATTAATGTAGATAGTTAATGCCTGTTTTGGTAATGATGTTTTGTTAGAATCCAAGAAATTCCTGATCTTCTTAGTATCTGGTTGGCTAAAATACAAATTATTCTAGCCTCATTTTGCTTCAGATTTCTGAAAGAAACAAGACAGAGACACATGGCGCTTGCTATATTCTTAAATAAATGTGATAGTTAGGAAAAGTCTTTTGGGATCAATGATCAAAATAGGTAGGTAGAGACAGTACTGGAATTTGCTGCAGTTATGAAATGGGAAGGAATGATGGCATACTTAGCTCTTAAGCTAATCTCAGCCTTGTAAATGTTCACACTGGTACTTAGGCAATAGTCAAAATGGGACTTAGTCCTCAGCAAGTCAAAGCTCTTAATGGTTAGCGTAAGTGCAGATCCCTTGAGGAACCCGCAACATCTGTTTATATGTATGAGTAAAAATAAATATACATTAAATCCCTTTCTCCTACCTTCTCTCTGATTATATGGTAACTCTCGAGGGAAGGCATTGACTTTTCGGTGTGCTCATACAGCGACTAGCACAATAGGTCACTGATCTCAGCTGTGGCCTCTGTCTTTGCCTCAGCACGACGGTAGTCTTCATGAAAATGAGTATTTCAGACTGACCTTTCAGCAGAAATGGAAAAGAATTTTAATGACTGTAAGCAGATTATATGTTTACATTCTCCTCCTTTCTGCATTTAAAACCTGCGGTATTTAATATGCCAGCTATTTCTAAAACATATTATACAGCTTACATTTAAGGAGCAGCAGACAGAGTGCGCCGGTGGACTACCGGGCTGAAATTCCTCTTTGGGCTCTGAGTTTCCCTACCGCTTTCAAATGTAAAATCCAGCTGTAACAGTCTCATCTGATTCAAGAAAGAAAATAGTTGAATAACGTGTACAGCCAGACGGTCACTGTTTACTTAGATCTTTCCTTCATTCCCCGTGGCTAGGCTATTTACAAACATAGATAATGAAATCAATTTAATTTGAGTTTTGCTATTCATAGGGTTTGCATCCAGAACTTAATATATTCCCTTTATAGTAGATACAAGTGATTATAATCCCTGCTAGCCTTTCCCTTTTGTGTTTCCTCTCTTGCTTGTTGCGTGGATATATTCTATATGGATCACTTGGAGCTAAATGTACCCGAGTGCAGATGCATTTATGGGCACACGATGGAGAAAGGGAAGGGTTGTGCAGTCACAGCAGATCCTCAGCTTTTAGAAACACATGAGTTGCTGCAAATACTCCTGATGCCTGCAATATGTATTCAGTGTAAACAAGCAGTTCTGTGAGCAGCTAATGAACTAATGAAGCCAGATTTCCTACAGATTTCTGCCTCTTGATTGACTTTTTAACTGAGACACAGTTTCACATTATGCCTAAAATGTTCTAACTGCGGAGTGTGCCAAAAGAGGCAGTCCTGGTTTCTTTACTCACTTTTGACTGTGTGTTACTACCCCATCAGATCTAGCAATTATATGGCCTCAAGGTGAATTTGAAACCTAATTAATTTGTGTGCGTGTGTGGTGTTATTCCAGCTGGATCAATGAGCTGATTATCTCTAAGATCAGCACCCCTCTGTCAAGGGGTGAAAATTAAATTTGAAATTTAGTCAACAAGCTCTAAAGATTTTAGACAAGAACGTGAATATGTCTGCAGGTATACGCATGGGTTGGATGTTTAAGTGGTATGACTGTGTGCTGAAGCCTAATTTTTAAAGTAGAGTCGAGCGTAAACTTAATACAGTAAATGTGCCTTTGAAATGTCTCTATAGCCTACAACCTGTGACAATTCACGCCAGAGAAGTACAACATGTAACACTTCAGGGAAGTAAAGGCACAGGTAACTATGCTACAATTCAGGATGCTGATATGCAACACATCAAACCTCATTGCTGGGATCCCTATCATTTGCAGGGAAGTAAGTAGTATGCATTCGCTGTGCTTTGACGAAATGAATATGTAAATGTCACTTGTGGGATATGTCAAGGTGTTATTTCCCTTGATGCACATGTGCAACAGGAGCTGGTGAAAAGAGTTTGTATTTGTTGTCATGCCCACAGTAAAATCAGTACTAGCATCTATGTTGACTGGTAATACGCAGTCAAAGTGACTAGCCAAAACATCTTCAGGAAAATCATAGAGCAGGAATAATCAGCTGTTCTGAGGGTGATAAATGACCTTTGAATCATCTCCAGTACTCACTAAGCAGAAAAGTAGACAAGTGTCTAAACTTTGATGGATTTGGTTGAATTATCTGCATGTGGATCAATGAACTATCACAGCCCTTTCAGCAACCGCCCTCAGAAATGTTGCTGTGTATGTGATACATGACGTTGACCTAAGGTAGTTTGGGAGACCTTGCTTTAAGTGCATTTTCTTTGCATTTGGAGATGAAGCAGAAAGGGTGTCTGGACTATATGCAAATGTGCAGACTGATGTGTTAACATCTGACACTTTATTAGTTCTGGTCCTTATTCCCTGGCGACTTCCTATGTTCTCGCTACATTTGTGTCACGCTTATCGCTCGCTCTGATAACCACCAGGCCAGCCCAGTGTTGTAGTGATTACCCTAGGTAGGTGTCCATCTGGAGAGCCGTCGACTTGCCGCTTCTTTGGCTGTAGACGTGGGCGGCTCAGCCGTTGCTCAAACCGTGTGCGTCCCCCGTCCAGTTCCACGACCCCTCGCAGGCTGCACACCCGTGGGTCGCCGTCTGCCGCGTGGCACGGCCTCTGGGGAGCTGAATGCAAAGCCATTGTTCAAATTTGAGAGTTTCGAGGCCCGACTTGAATGCCGGTTTTGACTTCGGCAGCCACGCGACAGCTTGAGCTCTCGCGACGCCAGGACTTGGGTGCTGAGCTGACGCCCCGAACGTCAGGGCTCTCGGCGCTGCTCCGCTGGCGGACGGCTTCACCGCGTTAGGAGAATCGCGTTGGCTCTACTTCAGCGTCTGCAAAATGGATGCAGTGGAACTCAGTATTCGTCTTAAAGCCCTTTGATCTGTGCACGGCGTGGGCTGTAAAACAGCTGAGACAAACCACGGTGACAATCACACTGGTTCTGATCTACCCTTCAACGTTTCTGGCGTAGCTGGAATGGGGAAGCAGGTATTTTGCTGGCTGGAGTAACAGCACAAAGACATTTGCAATCTTGCTAATGTAGTTTAAATGTAATTTGGTGAACTGATATAAGTAGTGGCGCAAAAATAGGTTTTTTGATAGTATAAATCACATCTGCACTAGAAGTATTTGGCAGAGTTATGCTAGATAACCCTTTCTAAACCACATGCAGGTACAGGCATGCTATATATTTGCTGCTTTTCACCTTCCACGCTCCCCTGTTTGAAAGCGATCATTGGTGCTTGTTACTGTCACAGCTTACTAATTCTTTATTATGGTTGGGTCTGTATTTTACTCCTGTTTTCACCTTGATAAGCAGAGCTGTCCCCTTCCGGCCTCCCTTTCACCTTCCCTCTCTCCAGCAAGATCAAGCACCAGACTTCTAAGCCCTGGAAGGGATTTCAGGAGGGTCGGAGCCTGGGGAGAGGTATTGCCTGCTGGAGGTATCCACCACTCTCTTCTCTTCACATCCTTATGAGGGTTATACCACGCAGTAAACTTTAAGTAAGACTTTAATATTGGGCTGCTCACTTTTTGCTTCTTGTGGTAATAATCTCAAAGATAGTTCTTTGGTATTATTTTTTACGGAATAAATTTGCTTTAGTTTCTTTGCGAGGAACCTGGGGGTGGCTGCTTTGAGTAGTCTTGCTAGCTTGGGAAATAAAAGCAGAGTAGCACATGTATCTGGGCTGGCTTATTTACCCTGCTGAGAAAAATGCACTATAGATCTACCCAGAGGAATATTAAATGATAGCCAGGTTTCCAACCCTTTGGTTATATAAGCAATTACATTTAAAATAAAAATGTTATAGGATTCGGCTAGGTATAAGTTAAATAAAGGGCAATGACTGTCAGTGGCTCTTGCTTTCCCAGTCAAGAAGATTTACAGAATATCATTTTGGGATTTTTCTTTTATTAATATTAATTTTTAATTTTACTTTAAAATGTCATTTGATTGTGGAGCAATAACTGACACCACAATATTTGATGCCCTGAGGAGACTGCTTAAAAAGGAAACTAGAAAACAGGGCATTAAAACATGGCTGACTGAGACTAATGCTTTTCATATCTCCTAGTTCACGAAAAAGCCCAAACCCAAACCACCCACATGTGTAGATCATCTTTGTGAGAAACTGCTATCACACATTACTGCCTATATACTAATGTCCCAGGGTTCCAGGGCAGCACTTAAATCAGAAAACAACAAAAGAACCCCAAATTTGTGTAACCTTGCAGAAAGAGCATTCTGTTCTCTTCCAGTATTCGTGAACCAAATGTCAGTTTAGTTTTAACTTATATATGGTTAAATAATCATCCTACTCTTTTAAAATCCAAAGTCCATGCCCAGCTCTGTCCCAAGTACCCGATCTAGACTACAGACTTCTGGAACAAATAAAATTTTGCATGTTCATACTGAGGGACAAGCAGTGGATATTACTATGCTAGCTGGGATTTGATGGCACCACTTCACTCTGCAGCGCTGACACTACATGCAAATCATCTTCTGTTCTTGTCAGTGAAGTCTAATCTTTTGCTTCTACAGAGATCCTTAGATCCTTATTTTTGTTTCAATTTTAAGGTACTCATTTTTACAGACACCAATACATCTTTTTAGCTGTTATGTTTAGTTCTGACAGGGAGATGCCCTACTTTGGTCCTAGGGGTCCAGACAAATTGGTTTACGCAGGCTTTGTAAAAACAAAGCCCATACATGAAAGGAAAACACCTGCCAGGTTGTTGTGATTTAACCCCAGCCAGTAGCTAAGCACCACCTCCAGGGACGTACCTGCTCTGTCGTGGGTTTATCCATGGCCACGCGCTTTGAGGTGCTCCAGCATGACTTCATGCACCGCCACCGATGCTTCTAGGTGTCCCGGCATGGAAATATCCTTGGGCCAAAATCTCTTCAGCGGTATACCTGCTGCGGCACAGACGTAGCCACGGCCACAGATGCTTCGGGGTGTCCTGCTCCCGCGTGGACTCCTCCGTGGGTCACAGTCCCTTCGACTCGAGTTCACACCGGAGTTCCAGCCGGTCCAGTACAGCAGCAGCAGCGATGCCCTGGCCATCTGCCAGTCCAGGCACATCGCCATTGCTGTTATCAAAATGTTCCTGGGCACAGCAGAGTAAGATGATAAGCAGTAGAGATGATAAGCAAGCAGCGAAAGCAAAAAGCAGCCGCTTAATGAGCACAAGACTAATACGCTGTAAGGCAAGCAAGCCCCATGGCAAGCACAGGAGCCTGCTGATTAATCGCTAAACAGCAGTCACAGCTATAAATTCGATCTAGCACATTCCAATCAAATCTGTCATTATCTCAAATGACAAATTTCAGCCCCCACGTTGGGGGCTAAAAAAGGTCTGTCATGGTTTAACCCCAGCTGGCAACTAAGCCCCACGCAGCCGCTCACTCATTCCCTCCAGTGGGATGGGGGAGAGAATTGGAAGAGTAAAGTGAGAAAACTCAAGGGCTGAGATAAAGACACTTTAATAGGGAAAGCAAAAGCTGCACATGCAAGCAAAGCAAAACCAGGACTTGATTCCCCACTTCCCATGGGCAGGCAGGTGTTCAGCCATGTCCAGGAAAGCTGGGCTCCAGCACACTAAGGAACGGTGACTTGGGAAGACAAACGCCATCACTCCCAACGTCCCCCCCTTCCTTCTCCTTCCCCAGCTTTCTATGCTGAGCATGATGTCCTGTCATCTGGAATACCCCTTGGGTCAGTTTGGGTCAGCTGTCCTGGCTGTGTCCCCTCCCAACTCCTTGTGCCCCCCCAGCCTCCTCGCTGGTGGGGTGGGGGGAGAAGCAGTAAGGAAAACATCCCTGTGTTATCAACACAGTTCCCAGCACAAATCCAAAACACAGCCCCATACCTAACTCATGTTGTGGAAATGAAAAAATACATATTTTTCCCACTCAAGTTTGGTGGCCTATCTCAACAATAATGTTACAATTAGTAAAATCCAATCTGGATATGTATTTCAGATATATGATTATAATTAGATGAAAAGATTTGAATCTCAGTGTATGATATGTTAAAATCTGTTGAATGTAAAATTCATAGCTTTTTGCAACCATAAATATACACAAATAGTAATCAAGCAAGGTTTTGACAGGCCTAGTCATCTATTTTTTTAATTTCCTGTAGCTAACATATGGATTATTAGCCCTTGGACATAAGAATGAAATATGTAACTGATAGTTGCTTGCCAGTATTTCTCAACCCACCCTCCTCCCACCCAGGGAGCAACACTTTAAATTGTTCAATAACTGTAAAGGATATACTTTATGTGGCAAAAATCTAACTGATTTAAATCCAGATTTATTTAATGCTTTCAGTCTTGAACAAGCTGCATGGAGATTTTTGAAGTACAGAATTAAGATGAGTGCTAAGCATTACCTGTTTTATGCCTGGGTCTCTGAAACAGGAATAATGAGGACAGATTCCCACATATATCACCAATAAAAATGCAACAAACAATTGTTTAATGGGAACTTGATAAACCTGGTAAAACCCAAAGGAATAAATTCCTAGAAAGATTCAAGATACTTTGACATACCAAGATCCAGTCATGGAACAGACCGAGTATTCTTAATTCATTGTACCAATGGGAAAATGAGGCAGTCGGTAGTCAAAGAAGGTTTTAAAAAAGTTATTGGTTGTAATCCCACTTCATCTTTACATTTTTGTATGGTTATTTTAAGTGGGTTCAAAATATGTTGCTTCTCGTTGTTTGTTAAGGCTGGTGTGAGTTTTAAACTCCTTTACGAAGGCTAACAAGAAGAGGTGCGATGTATGTGCAGTGCTATGGACGCAGGATGAGATGATGGTGATTTAAGAACCACTGTATTCAGGAACGCAGCTTCTATGTGTCTGGCCTTGAAGAAACCATGCTAGCATGAAAGAGAATGTGAAGGAAATTTGCAGATGAGACAAAAAAAATAGTGCTAAAAAAGGGAACCCATACAAATAATCTACAGGTTGATGCCACATGAAGAAGGGATAAGAACGCCGGCAGGGAAGTTATAGCACTGTTCCCAAATGCATAAACTCAAGCAAATCCAGCTTTAGCTAGTCACCGCAGTTGAAAGCTGTGGTACAGAAGTAGCTAAGTAAAATTATACTGGAACAAATCTGCTTTGGCTAGTTAACTTCCCTTTTAGGTTATTTCACCTCATCACCTCATGTTTGTCTTCCATGATGGTCACAGGAAATGATTATTGATGGGAGTATTTGTTGATCCTCCTCATAAAGTGATCACTAAGCAAGAATGAAATAATTGTTTTAAAATTAAGATTCTAAGATGGTAATTTTAGAATAAAAATATCTTTCAACCTATCATAATACAATATGTTCATCAGCACAGTAAGCTGTGTTGGCCAAAATATTTATCATTATATATCCAGCCGTAATTGTCTGTTTAGGACTAATTCTTGTGGCCATGAAAATTCCTGATGTGGATACAAAATACAGCTAAAGCTTGTTACTTCAATGTTCTGGGGTAATCCTTCGTTGAATGCATGTGAACACCCCAGCCAAACAGTTTGTGCTGAAGGAACTGGAATGTGCCTCGTGCCAGTGAAGGAAGAGGTGCAGGTCTCAAATATTGAATTCTTCTGACAAACCGCCCTGAAGAGGCTATTAACTGGAACGTAGATGAATAAATTCAGTGCTGGGTAGCTCAGCCTGTGGAGGTGTGTGGGTATAGATAACTCCATGTCCAGTCTGCCCAGACTGAGTTCACCAGGGCCAACTGTACTCTGCAGTCTTCACTACAGCGATGGAACAAGGAATTCAAACTAATAAGCTTTGTTCGTAACTATTTGCACAGGCATACTATGAAAAATTGTGTGATTAGGTAGAAACAAGTTTTTTTCTGAAATTATTCACTGATTTACTGCATAAATTATAGGCAATACTGACACAGTTATTTAATATTACTTAATTTAACATGGGGAATCTTTTTTCCCTCTAACCGTTTCAGAAGATCTAGAGCCACAATTACTCTTAGCTACTTCTTTTTCAGTCATTGTCATCAGATTGACAACAAAGCATCATTTATTGATGCATCATCTAATGAATTGAGGGAAATGTTATTAAAATAAAGATTCCTCTTGATTTCTGAAAGAGCAAAAATCTATACATGAATCACAAACAGAAGTACCAAATCCCTTAGTTTTAATATAAAATATGGAAGTTTTTGCCATAGGTGAATTTAAATTGACTGTTATGGATGTTAGATTAAAAATACTCATTTGAATTACAGATATTTTTTTCCCCTCCCCATATAAATGTGTAGTAATTCAATATTCGTGTGTTAATGTGCAAGATCAAAAAGTTCTAGGAACAAAACCAGGCAATCAAGCTACCTCCCAGGGAATTAAAATAGCATGGATTCCCCTGGTACCTTAGAGAAAATGAACTCTCCTCCAAGTGGGAGGAGCTGAAGGTTAGGGCAACTGTGAAATGTTGTGAGATTTATAACCAGTGACCGGAGCAAAGCCACCTGGCTTAGTAAAAAAGAAAACCAAAGCTCTGAGTGGTCTATTTGTTTAATAATAGGAGATGGGTTTAAGTGGGGACACAAATGTGTTCAAAAGTGTATGTTTGGCTCTCCCTGACTCTAAACCCCCAGATGTGACGGGTTTGGCTGTCATGTTCAAAAAGTCTCTTCCATGACTACATTGGGTAGCGAGCCAATACGTTCCCGTACAGTCTAGTGATGCCAGGATTCTTCCCTTTCAGCAGAACTTATTTTACTTCATTGCACTTTTTAAACATTTGCACTAGCTGAAAATGATTAGAAACCAGAGCAGTTGTTTTCATCCTTTCTGAAACTGCCACCCATGCTGGAGACAACAGTTTTCTTTCCTCCCCCGTGCTCTCCTTCTCTCAGGAAAAGTGCTACAAAAAAGACATGAAAATTATTGACCAAACCCCAACTGTGTCCCTGAAAAAGGCAAACTTCTTTTAAAGCTGAGGTGCATCTAAATTTTCCAAATATTTTCTGAACACTGAACAAAGCTGCGTTATCTCCCAGTGGCTTGGCAGTGTCACAGCACACACGTCACCGCAGTCTGAGATGACAGAGCGCAGTCAAGAGGCACCCTCTGTCTTATAACATCCGATAAATCTCAGTTTGATGGAGCCAGCTTGCTTTCTTGTGCTGAGCTGAGGAGGAGCATTCCAGAAATGGTGAAGAGCAATGAAGATGATGAAGGGACCAGAGCATCTCTCCTGTAAGGAAAGGTTGAGAGAACTGGGGCTGTTCAGCCTGGAGAAGAGGAGGCTCAGGGGGGACCTTACCAATGTGTATAAATACCTGATGGGGGAAATCAGGAAGACAGAGCCAGGTTCTCTTCAGTGGTATCCAGTGAGAGGGCAAGAGGCAATGGGCACAAACTGAAATACAGAAAATTTCACTTAAACAACAACAAAAAAACCCCCAAATTACTGTGAAGGGGGTCAAATGCTGGAACAGGTTTCTCAGGTGGGCTGTGAAGTCTCCATCCTTACTGATATTAATAACCTGGCTGGGCACAGGACTGGGCAACCTGCTGTAGTTGACCCTGCTTTCAGCAGGGCAGGGATTGGACTACATGATCTCATGAGATCCCCTCCAACCTCAACTATTCCGTGATTTTGTGAGAAAAACCTTAAAGAGTGGTGTTGAACACAGAAATATAGAAGTGAAGTTTTTAGACTGTATGTTGTGACTTAAATGACTACAGCTGTTTTTCTTCTCTCCCTCAGTTGCCCAGCTCAGTTTCTTACCTGAGCTCGTGGCCGTCTTCAGTGCTGATGCTCAGCACTGTATCCCTCATTTCATCACCCAACACGTTATTTTTATATCTCCATAGACTAATATATTTAAAGTGTCTAAGAATTGATTATGAACACCATAACTCTTTCATAATATTCAAACAGAAGGACTTAAATTAATGCATAGCACAAGTTGGCATTACCTGCAGATACACAACGTAAGTATTAATAGTGAGATATCAGAAGCTGGCAGATGATTTATATTTTTATCCTTGCTACATTGTTTATAATAAACACTTGATATTAAGATGTCTTTATCTTGAAACCAAGACAGTGGAATATTCTTTATCAGCAGGAGAAGTTTTGTGAAAAAAAACATTGTGACAAAAGTTGTATCGAAGAGCCAAACTCAACATGTTACATCAGTAGCACACATTACACCAGTAATATGTGCACCATGATTTTGCTTTTCCGATCCAAACATAAGTCAAAATATTCCTTTCAGGATGCTCTGCTTACTGAGACAGAACACCAGGCATGTCACAAATAAATGCGCGAAATGAGGTGCAACACAAAACATTGCGAAATCTGAACTGAATTTATGTTGTTATTTAGTTAATATTTTTTTCTGCCAAATGCAAGCTAACACTAGATATTTAGCAAAGTAACAGTCTCTTGTCTATTGACTGGAATTACTCGACCTGATTTCTGCATTTTTTTTCTTTTATAAGCATAGAGAACTTTGTTTATAGACATTAGAACCTGAAAATGTGAGTAAATGCATGTTCCTTTTAAAGAGACCATGCAGAAAGAACATTTATCCTTATTTATCACCCTAATAACAATAGGAAGTTCTCTCTAACTCTTGGATATAGAGGTATTTTTATCTGCTGAAGTTTGACAAGACTCAATGGCATCAGAAATAGCTTATTCATAGAGGCCAGAAGCACAAGCTGGTAGTGTCCATACTTACAGAGCAAAACTTGTACAACAATCAGACACTAATGTTGTTTCTAACAGCAGACAGCAGCTTGATTCATGCTGTGTTTGTTATGATATTTGATATTGCTTGGAAGGATTTTCTCTATTTACTGATTAAAAGTCAGAAAATGAAGATAGTGTACCAGATGTTGTTAGATCAGTAAAACATGAGTCCTCGAATTCAGATAGACTTGACAAAGCTATAACAAGACCTACAATTGCTGAACCTCTAGCAGTTGGACTCAACAATTCCTCTAAAATCATGTCTGCAGTATCACTTTTGAGACAGGTATGTAAAGTTAATAACAACAACAACAAAAATTATAGAAAGAAAAGCTGTAAAGTGATCTGTTTCACTAATAGGAGGAATGGGCGTGCGCAGCCCAGAAAGCCAACCCTGCTCTCCTGGGCTGCATCCCAAGCCGCGTGGGCAGCAGGTCGAGGGAGGGGATTGTGCCCCTCTGCTCCCATCGGGTGAGACCCACCTGCAGTTCTGCGTCCAGCTCTGGGGTCCTCAGCACGGGAGGGACATGGACCTGGTGGAGCAGGTCCAGAGGAGGGACACGAAGATGGTCAGAGGGCTGGAGCACCTCTCCTGTGAGGAAAAACAGAGAGAGTTTGGGTTATTTAGCCTGGAGAAGAGAAGGCTCCAGGGAGCCTGTTGAAACTTTCCATTACACTTGAAATTCAAACTGTACCTCAATGTGTATCACACAGCTCTATGAGTCCAACTGTAGACAACCGAGTTTTAACAGCAACTCGTTTTGCTGAGGAAGTGACTGGCTGTACAGTGTTTTTTCCTCACCCCCTAACTGGATCACTTCACACTGGAACAGCTACAGCAGAAGTGAATTGATGTCCCTTTAAACAATCACATAAATAAGCTAGTGGGAAAAACTGGCAGATGATGAGCAAAATTGGTCTGTATTAGACAAAGCGTTGCATACAATTCACTAGGAATAATTATTTGATTGATTAAAATTTGTGGATAAATGTTTGAGGTTTGACACTTCATAATTGTACATTAAATCCAAACTGAATAACTTCTTGCATAAATTGTCTTCAGGTCCTTGGTATTGATCACTTGCTGCATTTTCATAATTACACCATTTCGCAATAGGTTGGGGAAGGCCCATAGAGACTTTTGTTCCCACTCCAGCAACGATAGCTCAATACCAGATTTCGTCCTTCAATTGCCTTTGTGTTTCTTTTCTGTCTCAGCCAGAAGATGAATTTAGATTTCTTTTGGGCACTTAACTTTCCAAATCAGAACATTTCCTATTACACAAATGTTGCAGAGGAATGTTGGCTGAGGGATTTACACATACTACTTTCATTACTTACATTTAGTTTAGTGATACGCCTGTGTTGTAGTATCTCCCCCGCCCATATAATAATATATTGAATAAACACACAGTAAGTATATTACTGCCAAAATAAATGCTGTATTATTATTATAATAAATATATTCAAATCTCTTTATGAACAAAATATTTTTTAAGCTTTTAAGGCATACAGAAGCATCTATATCCCTATATTTTTAAACACGTGTAACATGAAACTTTTTATTTACAGAAAGTTAAACTGATAAACACACTCATGTTTTTTTATCAAATGGAAGTGGAACTTGATAGAATAAATAATTATTTGGGTAATTGCCTTAACTGAATGAGGAATCTCACACGTTAGTTTTCGAAGGGTCACAGAGTTGTATTTAAGATTGTGTATTGTGTTTGTGTGAACACAGTGTAACAGTGGAATTCTCTAAAATAACTGATTTTTAAATATATGTGTCAAGATATAAAACTAAGAAACCATGTTGAAGACCAATTGCTTCTGCCTTGTTAAATACTTATGGGAGAGCTTAATTTTAAGCACAAAAGTAATCCTATGTATTACTTGTCATTTACAGTTCACTGGAACAACTTACAGTTTATCCTATGTATGAGTGTCCGCTAAATCACAACCTCTGTGTGCTGATTATCTTTCTTTCACAAGAATGAAACACTGGAAAAATAAAAGTAAATCCCTAAGTGCATATTGACAATAGTGAGTCCAAAGTGAGAAAGGAGATCCACTTTAGATCAGCATTGTAGAGTCTGAACAGCAGCTTTATCAAGATTACAAATGTCTTCAAAATGTAATTGCTTTTGACAGTAGCAATACTTAATTACGTATAAATATATTTTGATAATTACGAGAAATAGATGAATAGATCTGCAGAGCTCTTCTTTTTTAGAGGGGGGTTGGTTTTTTTGTTGTTGGTGTTGTTTTTTAGTTCCATCTTTAAGAATATGTTTGGATTAAAACTACAAGTATTGTAAAAAATTAAATGTGTGCCCAGCTAGCTAGCCAGTTACAAGGTGGATAAAACCTAACCATGCTTAATGTTTGAAGGAAGAGGAATGTGAAAGTGTGTAGTTGAGAAGAAAAGAATAGATGGTTCTCTGTACACAGGACTCTCAGGACAAAAAGTGAAGTACTGAAATGGCATTAAGACAGACATGAAGAAAAACATTTTGACCACAAGGATAGCGAGGCACTGGAGAGACCTGGAGTCTTCAGATTTTCTCTTTTTAATTTGGTATCAGGTTTAAAACAAAATATTGAATGTGTGCTCTTAGCGTTGATATTAAGCAAAGAACCAACACTGATTAACGCATCATTGAGATCAAAGTAGTACACATATTTAAAAGGAAGTTAGTACATACAAGCTGCAATGGGATCTTCAGCCCCATCTGCTATATACCAAACAAATCTCTCAAACTTGTATTTGTGTAATGTTATACACATGTACACTTCCAAAAAACTCAGGGAAATTACCCAAATTACAAGTTAAATGTGGGTACAATTGAAGTATAGATATCTAGCTCAGAGCCGCACAATACACCATTATACATTAAGGCTGTGGCAGAGCTAGAAACTGAATCAAGATCTTTTAAAATACGGATGAGTTACTCAACCACAAAGTTAACTTTCCTACTGTAGTATTATCTCCTAGGTATGAGGCTTACCTTTCTGTACATGGTGAAGTTCATTTCTATTGACCAAAACAATATCATAATTAAATGCAAGTAGCAATCTAAATACTTTGCTGAATGAGAGCTTAAGCTAGGCACCACAGTGGAAAAATGAGGCTACAAAGAGTAGACATAAACTGTCTGTCTGCAAACTCAATATGAGAGGGAGGAAAAAAAGAAAGAATGCGGCTTTATCAGGCTTTTTTTCACATTATCCAAATTGTACATATTTCTAAAGGAAAAACAAAGTTTTAACTTCACTGAACATGTCCAGCTGGTGTACCTACAACTGTAAGGCGTATCAGATTAAGGGGACAGACGCAGCCTTACTCTAAAGGAATGGGTGGGACGTGCGACCTAGGTGTCCCGCACCCAGCGTCACGAAGAGGGTGTGAGGTGCCCTACACCTCTGATAAACCCAGATCCAATTAGATGCATCTGATCATTTATGTGGTGTTTGCAGAAAGTCAAATATTTAAGCAGGGCTCTATGCACTGATATTGTGTGGAGATTTGTTTATGAAACATCTAAAAAGAAAAACAGTGGAGCATGCTGGAGTAGGGGACTGTGCTTTTCTCAGGAATATGGAAGCCAGTATCTGGGCTAGAAGGTGGGTTACAGAAGTGTTGGAAGTGACTGAGCCATGCTAAAGGAAAATTCTTTACCTATAAACTGGGGACTGAGAAGAAATTATTGTTTAAACTGATTTTTGCTGCTTTTGTTATTGACTACCCAATAGTTCTCAGCTTAGTGAAACCTTCTGGGAATTTTTGACATGCTCAGATGAATAAAAATAAACTTTGCTTTCATTTTTCTATGTTATTTCATCAAAATTAGAGAGACCAAACTGTGGCTAGTCTTGTAGCTATCCTAACATTACAGTGTTAATGAGAGAAACAAAGTATATATTCAGGATGTCTAATTAAAGCAGCTGTCTAATGAGTAATCTCAAGCACCCACATCTGAAGGAGATGGTATTTGAAACAACTAACAGATGAGGAAAGCAGAGACACTGATTTCAGGGATCTGAGGACATAGACATCAGCTCAACGTCAGGGAGGGCAGCTGGGAACCTCAGGTGGAAGCAGTAACATAACTTCAGCCATCTCCTCATCCAAACTGGGATGAGAGAGATCAGAGCTCAAAGGAGCTGATCGTTAGGGAAAAGTGGGGAAAGGAGCCCGAGGCGCTGGGCTAGCTGGTAGTCTGCAGGCAGGTGTGGGAGATTTATAAGGTCTAATACCTATGTGCTATATCAAAGTGAGGGAGGGTATAACAGAGGTGTCCCTGCTATTGGAGGAGACCTTTGCTGGCAATGGTGTTCTGTGGGGTAATCCTGTTTGCACCTCCCTTCCTCCCCAAATGCAAAAGAAGAGCTCTGACATGCTAGGAAGCAGGGAAAAGCTTACAGTAGCAATAGGGTATGCACCCATGGCACAAATCCCTGTGCATATTGGTGTTGGGTGAAGGTAGTCACCCTAATGTAAGGTAGTTGCTTCTGCCTTGAATGCAAAAGTCATCGACTGAGATACCGGGATAGAAGATTCTGGAAAAAGTCTGCTGTAAGTAGGTGACCATGTGTTGACATGAAAAAACTAATGTAAAGCACTGGAATCCAAGTGTGAAAGACATTGATTGGTGTGTGCGTAAGACTGTGTTATTATGGATGGTATATGTAAAATCTGCATTGGTATGAACAAAACGTGGCTGCGTTGCTCACATAGCTATCTATTAATCTTGCAGGTCATCTAAAATGACTATCGATAGATTATTTTTTTTAATGATAGAAATTTGTGTTTTGTTTATAGAATATACAGATATTATTTGATGAGTGATTTAAAAATTACTTTGCAAAAGGTATTGATCCTTCTGCAAAATCTTACCTAACATAAGAACAATTCCACCTGGCTTTAGGATAGATTTGAGATCCATATCATACTTTCAGTTCATTTCAGGGGAAGAGAATCCTTTAAATTTGGGTTAAAAATCTAAATGCATGGTTGAACGTAATATATAGAAATCTACAAACAATCTTCTTTTAAATCTTCTTTTAAAGTATCTTGGGAACTTCTAAGGCAATCATCCAGAGCTGGGATCTTGTTGCATTAGAACACTTGAGATCTCTTTGCCTTGTAATATAAATCTTTGATATCTGGCCCTGAAGAATCATTTACTCTAGAGCCTTTATAGAGAGACTTTGCTGTTGAAAACACTCCATGATCATTTAGTCATTGGCTATCATTACATCTTTTTATATCCTAAAGCCAGGAATCATTAAATTATGTAAATTAAATGCCATATTTTGCACTGTTATTCCTGTACTAAGCCTAATAATTTGTATTTGATGTATTATTTTCCCTAAAGCACTGAATCTTTGAAAACATCTGCTATTTCTTTCATTAGTGACTAATCAGTCATCTTAAAAACAATAATACCTTTTATTTGTCTAATTTGTGTTTGACTTTCAAACTCAAATTTTTGATTCTTATTATTACCGTATCTCCTGGAAACTGTGACTCCCTGGAATAAAGTTTTGTAAAGTCGTTTAGAACATGGTAACCAAATCATTCTCTGCACCTTGTTTTAAGCTTTTTCAATAAATTGAACCTTTAATTCTCCTGTAGTATGACATTTTCTCTGAATTTGCTACAGTTATTGTGTATCCTTTCACATACTCCCTGTTTTTTTCCCAATAATTTCTCTTAATATTCCAATATTAATAATAAATACTGTATTTATATAGAAGAAATACTGTAGCCATGTTTCTGGATGCTAGTCCTCTCTCAGCCTCCTGGATGGGCACTATTGGAGAGAAATTGTGTGGTTTATAGTGATGATCTTATTTGGCTTGTGGTCAGACTTTGGTTATTCTTTGAATCTGTTAAGAGATCTAAATATTTTGATTTTTGCAGAGGGATGAATATTGGTGGCTACAGTATAATTCACTTAGTAAAAAGTGGTTCACTAAAATGAGCTAGTAAATGATTCTGCAGCTTGTTACCTCACTATCCCCTCAAACTGAGTTTTCAGGAGAAAATAGACAAAAAAATTGGACTTTCTGATGTGGTAGCTTTTAATACAAATTCATTTTGGCCTGAATAACTGAGATATTAAAAGATAAGTGATCTGGAATAGCATTTATTCATTAGCAAATATCTCCATCAGAAGAACTAACCCAATCAAAATACAGACAGATGGTGACAGTAGGATGGCTATTCTCTACCATGCTTCCATTTTATACCTAAAGCAATCATGCATTATTATGCAAGGAAGCATGATCCAATGTTCTTTACATTGCACGGAACATCATGATCTATATTAAATATCATAAATTCAGAGAGGCAAAAATTAGCCTTAAAGCCTTTTCAAAATAGACTTTGTTCTGTGATCCCCAACCAGACTCTTGATACAATACATGTATATTGTGCTAAATATTCAGTTTAACCTTTTGAATATTTTTTGTTATTCAAGAGAAAAAAATCCTAGCATGATGTTCTATGTTAGAAACTGGTATGGAGGCTTTGTAGATTTAAAAATAAGCAAAGTCATTGTTTTGTTGTTTTGTTTGTTTGTTTTTTTACCTGAATAATATGCACAGTTACAGTATTCATGGCTATAAGTAATTCGGACTTATCACTAAAACTATCAGCAGGGGTTTTTTTCTGGTCTCAGTACATGTTAATTTAATGCAAATCTCATACAGAAGGATAGCATAAAACCTGCTTAATTCTTAGGGTGGTTTCTGCCACCTTCCCAGGAAAAAAAATTCTTGGACTCAAAATGCAGGTCATGTTTATGAAATGTTACAATTGCTTCGTTCATTCCCATTTCTGTTAAATAATTCCCTGTTTACTTTTCCTTTTACACAAAGTGAAATGTAAAAAAGAGAGACAGATTTTTGTCAGCCCAGGCTACTTCACTCTCCAGTCTGTTCTGTTAACTTATTCACCAGCAATCCCTACGTGCGTATGCGTTTCCTTACATCTGTCGTGTCCAGAAGAAGGGACAGCCCTGCTTCGTTACCCTATCTGATGTCTGATGAATGTAAGAAGAGGGACACAGTAGCAGGGGGCAAGGAAGGCTCATATATGCAGTTCCTTATGTGAGCAGGGAAATTTGGCATCTTCAGAGCCTGGCCTAACAGAGGGCATCCTCTGGAAGAGGCTGGAACCCAAAATCTGGCAACAAACCAGCTGAATTGTAGATGTCTACTTCCAGGGGAGGAGTGGAGGTCAAGGGTCTGGGGAACTACTGAAAAGCAGCTCCTAAATAATTGATTTTTAAGCAATTGCTTGTACAGATGTGGGAAAGAAACTCTGTAAAGGGGAGGACAAGGTTTGTACAAGAACAGAGAAGATGTAGGAATGGTCCTGGGAATTAATAAGAAAAATGTGAGTAACTGCCTTCACAGGTGTCCCTCTGCTAATGCTGAGAGTAGTGGGTGAGTTGGGTTTCTTCTATTTATCTCCCAAAGAAAGCGCTTGTCAAAGACCAAAAGAGATTCTTGAGATTCAGAGGTACAAGACTGGCCCAGACTCGCTCTCAGTCCCCAGACCATAATACCCTGAAGATGGGGGAGGAGACGCTATATCCATTTTCTCAAGGAGATAAACCAATATGGTGAACCTTTCCATGTTCGCCTCAAGCCTGAAAGAAGCTTGGCTTGAAAAAAGCTTTCAATCAGAGCTTGAAACAAGCACCTTGTAACATCTCCTAGTGTGAAAATTCTCTTTAAAACATTTTCTATTATGTTGGTTCCCTTTGATACACAAGGATTAAGCCTGAAGGCAGCTTTCTTTGACAGCAAGAGGGGAAAAAGAATCAAAATACTCAAGCTACAACATTATCTTTTGGAGCATGTTCGGTTTGGACATCTTTGTTGCCTGTATCTTTTGATCTTTGCTATATTTCTTCAGGCTGCAGGTACATTAGAAAAAATGAATACGTGCTGAATGTTCTTCTGTAGCTTCGCATAGGACAGGATTTGCTGAAAAAGGATCATTTTCATTTTGATCACCTCAACCTAGGCTGTCACAGCCATGATTCCTGTGGAGAAGAGGAGAAGCAGTGAGATAGCTCTTCATCTCATACTTGGCCTCCAGTCCAAGTGAGTTCTTGGTGGAGGCAGAAAGAAGGAGTATGGGGAGGTACCTTCGCTGGCTGCTTCTTGACAACTATATTATCCATTTGCGTATATGCACCTGAAACAACTATTAGCACAATGCTATGCAAAACCAATTAAATCTATCTTGTTTAAACTCTTGGCTCATGCTGTCTCTCTGTCAACATGTTCTCTCCTGGGATTAACATTATCCGTCTGGCTGCAGGGGAGTTAATTTTCCCCACTGCAGCCCATATAGTGCCGTGCTTCGCATTTGTAGCTAGAATGGTGTTGGTAACACACCGGTGTTTTGGCTACTGCTGAGCAGTGATTGCACAGCGTCAAGGCTTGGTCTCCAAGCCCTTTCCACCCAAAAACCAGCAGGCTGGGGGTGGCCGAGAGGTTGGGAGGGGACACAGCCAGCACAGCTGACCCCAACTGCCAAAGGGCTATTCCATACCGTGGGATGTTGTGCTCAGCAATAAAAAGTGAGGGAAAGGAAAAGGATGCGGGGCTGCTCTTGGTTATGGCATTTGTCTTCCCAAGCAAGTGTACGCTACGTGCACAGTATGTGTACCGAGGCCCTGCTTTCCTGGAAACGGCTGGACATCTGCCCGCTGATGGGAAGTAGTGAACAAATTCCTCTTTTTACTTAGCTTCTGTGCGCAGCTTTTGCTCTTCTTATTAAATTGCCTTTATCTCAACACAAGTTCTTCCACCTTGTTTTCTCCCCCTGGGCTGTTGAGGAGGGGGAGTGAGAGAGGGGCTGGCAGCCAGGCAAGGTCAACCCTCTACACGGTCTTCAAAACTATACTTCTCAGGTCAGTAGGTAAGTAAAGATTCACTTCTGATGCTGCCCTGTGCAACACTTCTCTGAATTCTGATTATTTCTGTCATTTGAATGACACAACCTTATAGTATTATTTTTCTTTGATAGTATATCAAGGGCAGTACTAGGTCCTATCAACACACAACTGTTTCCAATTCTGATAATGCTGTACTTTTTGTCATTCCGTGGTTCTGCGATGCCTGTCTTGCACCTATTCTTGCAGCCCCAGCTTCTTAAATCAGTCTAGTCTTAAGTCATGTGTATGCTGTTAAACTCTGTATTGTATTTTACTCTGCCCTGAGATTTTTTTTTGTGATTTCATAATGGGTTTTTTTAAGATTTCTAAATTAAGAATTATAGTACACATACATCTAAAACTATACACTGATGTGTTCCTCTGCTAAGTATATATTTGTTTATGACATGAATACAGCTTACTTTCTGATTTATGATTGGGTTTTTAAGGTCACAAAAGTATACTGACGTTTCTTGCTAACGAATCCTCTTTTCCATCATGCCTCTAGTGCAATACTTCTGCCTTGAATACTGGCAAACAATGAAGGAGGAGCTGATGTCTTAATTCAAGTTCTACAATGGAAAAAGGAAACAAGAGTGAAAGAGCTGAATATATTTAATCCAAGTAGAGAACTGCCAAGTAAAAGAATGCTTACACTAAACCAAATAATATGATATGTTCTTGAAGTCACTTGTGGGTGGGCTGTTCATTTTGCTCTGCTATGTTGCAATTATATCCTGCTGAGTGCAGGAAAAGTTAGCCAACTCTCAACCTCCCTAGAATAAAAATCAGCATGTTGCCATTCTTCTCTACCAAGATGTCATTGTCAGCTCAACTTCCTGCTTGGTTCTTGGATGTTTTCTGTTTCATCCGATTCCTCGCATCATCCGGAGACAAACTTCAGTTACTTCCTTTATCTTTTCTACAGAATGGGAAAGTGTGGTCTGTTCTGAACTTTCATGGTGTCTCTAAGGATATGAGCAAAAGCAAATGAGGTGTTAATATTTTTTTCTAAATATCCCCTCCAATACACAGATTGTATGCAACTGTACAAGCTTATAATAGAAGCAGATAGAATGCTCCATGCTCTATGAATTGTCTTCCAGTGTGGCTGCTGGCTGTGTGGGTGGCTTATGGCTTGGGACAAGAAAATTGTGAAATGTGGAAAAGTGATTATTACATATGTATTATAGAAAGCATTAGAAAAGTATTTTGCAGGTTGAAAAGAAAAGCATAAAAAAAATCAGGTTTTGTTTGGTGGTTTGTTGGCTGTGTTTGGTTTTGTTTGGGTTGGTTTGGGCTTGGGTTTGTTGTTGTTGGTTTTTTGTTTTGTTTTTTTGTTTTTTTTTTTATAGCTTAGGAACACAGATAGTTTATACTAGTCAGAGCTTGATTTATAGTCATATATGGAAATACGGGTACATCCCAGAATAGAATTTCAAAGTGCCTTCCACTGATGTTATCTAGGTTGCAAATGTGATTATTATTATTATAATATTTGATCTAGCAATAAAAGTGTCAAAGAAACAACAATCATTTCCTCTATTGTAGTATTGGTAGCACTCAGAAATGACCATGCATGCTAAAATGATGTCTTAAAGTGTATTATATCTCATATCTTTAAGGTGTAGCTACTACCCAAATAAGGAGACATGAGTTTGACCTTGCAATCACTGCAGAATGCATTAACTGTATGCTAAATGCTTGCTATTGATCTCCAACTGAGTATTCACATCATTAAGTTCTGCAGGTGCTTAAGTGTGTGCAGGATTGGGGTTAATTTCCTTCCTTCTAATTCCTTTAAGTATAAACTTCTCCTTCCAGCTTTGTTCAGCTCTGGAGGAGTATTGCTATAAAGGTCTGAGCTTGCTGTCAGATGTTGTCACTACGTACACGAACGCATATTTAAAGAAAAATGCATGTAAATATTGATAGCGTAAGAAGCATACGCGGAGTCGCTGGGTGAGTGCAATGAGGAAATATCTATTCAAATTCTCAGCATTTTGTTAAAATGCAAATTTAAAAAAGGAGAACAATTGCAAGAAATGAATGAAGTTAACTATGAGAAAAAAGTCATAAACACGGCTTGCCTAAGTGCTTCAAAAAGGCACTGGCAGACAGAAGTTTTCCATGAGTGTCTTGTTACTGATAGCACTACCACAGCTAAAAATTCCAAAGTCATTAATCTTACCATTTGTGTGCTTCACAGCAGAATGGCATAACCAGCATATTTCCTGTGACAGGGAGTACGTGTCCTGCCCAATGGATTTTGCTTTCGTCCAAGGGAGCAGACACGGTGCTCAGCCCCGGTCCGCTGGTTTAACCAGAGGATGCGACCAAAAGCCTGGGAAGTGCTACGCGAGGAAAAGCAGCAGAGCACTCGCTACCTGTAACGGTCGACATTTCCCAAAAAAGAGGGAAGCATTGGTAAAATGGCAAGCACTTCACTTCCCTCTTCTCCCAGCGCTTTTTGGGAATTTTGTGCTGAAATCTGCTAACAGTACTAAAAATCTGCAGTACTCCCTAAGTCAGTGGAGAAATTGAAAGGCTGTTTGTGCTTTTAGTTAAATAGGCAATTTAGACAAATGCCCCAAATGAGGGACATATATAATCCATCTCTGCAGTAAGCTTAACACTGCAGAGCTGTTTTAATGTAAACTGTTTAATTTACTGTGAATGTTTCTTTAGGACTGATATTGAAAACAATAAATGAAGATATTAATTTGTTTAGAGCATAGCCCAGTAAAGACTAAAAGAGTATCATCACTCAGAATAAGGGCTACTTTAGCAAACTTAAATTTCATTTTGTTATTCTTGTAACACGTTAGAAGGAAACAGATGCATGAGACTTAAATTTTAAGTAGATGAGTTTGTTAAAACATAGAATAATTGCCAACGAATGTTGATCTCCTCAGAAAGTTCAATACCAAAAATGCTGTTTGTATTCACATCACTAGAAGAAAGCATTTAGCAAATCCAAATTTTAGATTAGTTCAATTTTCTCTCTCTCTAGTGTTCTGTTTGAACTGACATACGCACTTGTACTGTGTGGACTAAGTAGGAGGTCATTACAGTAATGAGGAAAACTAAATGAAAACTTGCAAAGAAAGTGCAAACTTGCAGATCCCATATTTTTAAGGTCTAGTTTTGACTTATTTATTTTATATCAGAAACTTATATTCTCTCTTTCCTAGAAAAGAAAGATAAGGAAAGTTTGGGCAGAAGCATGGGAATTTTAAGTCAGGTGACACAGAAGAATAAAGTGAAAATATAAAAAGAAAAAAAGGCAAACCAAACGGTTTGATAAAGGGAGATCAGGAAGACAGCATATGAACAGAATTAAACAGAAAATAAAGTTTTATATTTCAGAAAGATTTTCATTATTTTCTAGCACTGCTTTCTATTATCTCTACCTTAAGAAGGGCTAACCACTGCCCACGGCATGTATCCTCATCCTTTTCAGTTCCACTGACTCAGGAAAATTGCATAATTTTGATGAAGAAAACTTCAGCAGTGTCTGTTCTACTGTGAGTCCTGGCACCTATTCGAAGTAACCCAATTATGGATTTTACTACAGAATTTTCATTTGCAAGCTCTATTTTGGCCATTGTTGTACAACTCTAAAAAAAATGTCAGCTTCAAAATTAGGACAATGATTGTTTGGATACCTGTTTACCATGTTGAGGCAGAAAACTCAGTAAGTAAAAGATGAAGTGAGAGAGATAATTTTATTTTTTTTTTAATTGGGTACTCAAGAGGTAGTAGACAGCAGGAAACTTCAGGTGGCCAACTATTGTTATTCAATACTGACCCTTGAGACCTTCACTGGCTGAATTTACAAAATTTAAGAGGTTTGTAAATGCTTTCAATAATGTGACATGGGAAGACCGACCCACTTGTCAATGGGTAGACAACTTACCTAGAGTGTGGGGAATCAAATTTCTTTGCCTGAAGAAATTAAGATCTCAAATCTTGTTTCCCAAGGAAGTACCCAAACACTAGTATTCTGCGCTTTGCTTTTCTTAGTATCTCTGACACACTTTTGTGTTTTATGAGCATCCATTGATGCAGAGTCTGGAATCCAGCAGAGTGGGCACCATTGTTATGGTTTCCATTATAAACCTGTTTGAAGGTGTGACATAGTTAATAAAAAATATAAGTGGAAAAGTGGCACATAACATGTCAACTCAGAAGTAACCTTAAAAAAACCGAAACCAAACATTGTTTTAACCTGTAAGAGGACTAAAGAAAATGGTCTTGATGATACTTTTTACAGGACTGTAAGTACAAAAAGTTCCTTAAAAAGTGGCAAGTAATTTGTTTATAATATTGAACTGAATGAAAAATGAAACCCAGTTGATAGTTGAAAAACACTAAAATTCATGGTGGGCCCTTTGATGTTTCATTTATGAATATGCTGCTAGCACTGCACATGGGACCCTTTCAAATAAGTGTCTGAGACAGTGTTCGAGAAGCTTTCCTCTCCTGCTTGAGCTGATACCCACTTCTATAGTTGGATCAAAAATGTGTTACTGTTTTAGGTTTTGTTCCCCTGGTAGCAGTCGCTAACCACTTCTTTGGCTGCAGCAGCCCAATTTCAACATTTTCTTTGCAACCCAGTTGGTGTGCAGCTGGGCAAAGCCATGCCTTCAAAGTTAAGCCTGCCTTGGGAAAGGTGGATTGCATCAGGTCATCGCCAAAGGTCTCGTTCAACCTCAATTATTCGATGTGTCTATGTTTTATCATTCTCTTTTGCTTCTGTGCCCAGTGGATGGAGTGGCACTTTCCCCTGTGTAGTGTGAGGTATGCTATGGATTTTCTTAATTTGACTGTGAGAAGGATGACGTGGAGGAGGTTCCTTCCCTTTAGTTCATTACTCTGATTTTTGGGAGTTTGTTAGAAGGAGAGATGTCAAAAAATGATGATTCCCACAAGTATATTTTTTTGTCAAATGTTAAAAGAGAGGATCAATTCAGAGAATCATGAACAGCCCTATATTTTAGCCTTTAATAAGAAGACCCTTTGCATTGTAATTACAGACTCAACTCAGTTATTAGCAATTACATACGAATGACTGAGCTGTTACAGTTATTTCACTTACAGCTTTTTGTAATTTTCCCCACTGTGTTCCAACACCTCAGTCAAGTAAAAGAAATTCCGCTCTTTCATAGAAGAGATTTTGAGCTCATGTCTGTATGTGTTAGGGAAAAGTTCAGCCTATGAGTAAGGTTTTCCACATTTAAAAAAAAGTTTGCACCTTGAGGTATTCCTAACTTTCCCAAGTTGCTTGGACCAGGTTGCTCAGGACTTTATTCAGTCTGGTTTCAAAAACCTCCAAGGATGGAGACTATGTAACTCTCAGTTGCTAAAAGTTACCAATAATTATATTATGTTATCTCAAGCCTCTTCTCAGAAACACAGTATTTTCATCAATAATTTGGTATATATACCAGAGAAATAAATCACCTTATTTTTAAAAATCCCTTTGACTTCTGTTTTCCAGGTGGCAAAATGAGTGGCAGATGCCCTATGCAAGTGGATAGATGGAATATTGTAAGATACCTGACAGAATGGGAATTGGAGCCTTAGAAGTACTTGAACTTTTTGGCTAAATGGTTCCTGGGCTTTTTTTTGTCACATGCGTACCTTTTTAAAGAGGAACTCGCCCTCGGTCTGAACTGAGAGAAAGGCTACACTGCAAATGGGCAGCTACCTTTGTACTTCCAGTTCCAAGGACGTAGTTCTGGGATATTCAAAATTTATCAACTTTTTTGCACCTGCTCAGTGCAGCTTTCAAAAATTACAGGTTTGGGTTTTTTTTTCATATCTGGATTATGGTTTGCTACTACCCTTACCAGCATCAGAATATATATTTCTAATTAGTTCATCAGTAAACCAGGAATTAGTATTTGTACCAGATATTATATGAACATCTGCTTTATTGAAACAAAGAACAAATCATATAATGTGCTGAGTCCCTCTTTCAACACTTGAGAACATGCTTTTCCCCCCGTAAGGTCAGCTTTTCTTTCCCAACTGTGTTTCACGATTACTTTCAGAATTGATTAACTTCCAGTTTATAATGACACATCTAGCAGTTGTGAAATAACCAAAGTCAGCACTTCTTCCAATGTTGCATCTCTGTGAGCTGATTCAATCCATTTTATAGTTATTGAGTTGGACATTTCCTCATTACTCAGGGGCTGGTGCCAACCAAGGACTCTCGAAGAACCACAACCTCCAAACAAGCTTTTTTTTTTTTTTCCCCCCTTATTGCTATAGTTGTGGTTAATTTTTTTTTTGTGTGTGTGTGTGTGAAAGTGAAGTTACAAATAGGGAGAAAGCTGAGGATTGAAGGCCACAAATTGAAATTTAGGAGAGTGTTCCAGAGCTTAAACTCCTAGAGACAGGAAAGTAAATTCTGCTCCAAAAGATTAAACAAGCCACATACATGACTGACTTACCTCGATTCTGCACACCTTTTGGCAGCTCTGGACAGGTGAGAACATTTATTTTTCTTATGATAAATTTTTCCAGAGCAGAAGTTCACCATACAAAGTCTGAAATTTACCACAGCTGAAGAACAGATCATTACATATTTATTTTCCATTTTAATGACTAGCAGAGAAACATCATGCTAAAAATTATGTACACTTTAATTTCTTTTTAAACTTAAGATATACAGATTTAACTCTCATGCTATTTCACTTTTCTGTTACAGATATGTTATCCTATCCCCCTGTGGAGTCCTGAGTGTCCTAACTCATTGTTTAGAAGAGCCAGAGTCATCTGAAAGGATCAATCACTCAAAGAGACAATAGACTTGTAGATATTGTTACAAAAATGTCTGTGCAGAGTAACTTCACTGAAAGCAACAGAAACCATTTGCTCATATTGAGTTACTTTGAATCTATGCAATTTTTATTAGGCTAAGAATGGGATCTGGCCTTATTTTCTTACTGTCCCTTAGGCTACAGAAAGAAAAAACATATGGAAAAATTGAATAAGAAGTATTTTTAGCAGACTTTGTTTAGGAACTTCTGTGAAACCAGTCTAAAAAAAAAAAAAAAAAAGAGTGATAATGTTTTCTATCCCAAACCACCAGATCATCATTTTTGTCCAAATATCTTGGAACTGGGTGGAATTCAACACATTGTTAATTTAAAAAAAAAAAAAAAAAGCAATTAATTAGGTGTTGTAAAATAAGCAATTATCTTTAAAATGTCTTCTCTTCAAATTTTAACTTCCATAAAAATAATCATAAATGTTCTAAAAATGTTTGAAAATTAATAATTTTTGCGGAAGATCAAATGGAATGAATACATTTTTAAAATGTCTGTAGGGTGTGGAAACCATTTCTTTCACTCCTTTTTCAGCTGTCACAGGACTTAAATATGTAGCAGTGTAATGTTCTAAACTGTGATAATTATCTCCTTACTCAGCTGACCATGCCTAGTGGGCCCTTCCACAGGAGGCACAAATTCTGCTGAAGAAAAATGAGGAAGAACGAACTTCAATAAACTCTGCATTACTGCATAATTACTCACAACTCTTTACCAGGAAACTACTGTGTCATTTTTATTGAAGTGGTAGAAGAGGGGAAAGAGTGTTCGTTATCATCGTTCAGTCGGATCTAAAAATAACCCCTGGTAGAAATCACACAAGTTATTTTAACAAAATTTTGCTTCTGTAAGGAAGAAATTGTTTCCTGTGTTCTGCTTTTCAAATGGTGATGCGCATCGTGTTCTCTTTGCAACTGAATTAATGTACAGAAACCAGCAGATGAACAAGTGTCATGTTGCAGTTTCTGGAATTTCGATATGAGAGAGCGAGTACTTTCGGTGGTTATGCTCATGATTAAAGGTTCCCGCAGAATTCACCAGGCTTGAACTAAAACATAATCTTTGCCCCTGGGTGAACATCCAGAGAGTTCAAATTCTCATGTTTTTCCATTGCAATTCTACTCATTATAAAGGGTCTTCCAACATGTCTCCAAATATATTTCTGCAGCATTTTAATAATATAAGCCTCTTCCTTAACCTTCCTGTGAAAACAAATGGTATCCAATCTAGCTCTAATCTATGTTATTGGCTATCTGTAGATGTATTCATCAAAAGTTTTTACTTTTTGAAGGAAACCAACTGAGGATACTGTTCATCTTGGGAATTTCTGAACAATCATTTTACTTTATTTATCCAAAGCGCTGCCGCTTCCATGCTTCAAAGGGAGAGTGGAAGGCAATACATTCTGATGAGAAAATGTAGTAGAAATTACTGCAGATTAGCTAGAAAGAAGGTTTTAATGGTTCTTGCTGAGTTAGTTTTGATTATAAGTGACACTTCAGAATCCAGAGCTGAGAAATTCTGGTATTTCATTTCATGTTGCTATGATCACTTGACAAGAAAATACACCAATTTACAAGTGACGGCACCACAGTTACAACAATTTGGACAGCTGTTAATAAGAGTTTCATCATTTCCTTTAAAATCTGGTAAAAAACATTCATGTCCAGCAAAACTTGAGCTAAGTAAGTCAAATACTTTGACAGCAAGAACACCTCCACTGCCTGTCAGTAGCTACTGGCCATCCACAATTGTTTTAGAAATAAAGTATCTGTGGACTGACCATTTACCTGCAAGGAGAATGATTTTTTTTTTTTTTTTTAAGAGTAGACTTATATGTACTGTCTTTCATCATCTGGACTTTAGATTTGCTCTTGTGACATCCTGTGAATAATTGCTGAGGAATACCTGGTGCACAATAAGCAAGCCTTAAGGCTTCAATAGACTACTAGTAAGCAAATAGATCGATAGACCTAAGGTCGTCTTGTTCTCAGCATTATATGTGTATAGATATATACACGAACATGCACAGGCACAGCTATGTGTATATATGTAAGTCTGTGTATCTGGTTTCTTTTGTTTTTGTTGAGCTGTTGCATATGTTTCAAGTAGCAGCTACAATCACACTTCTAAAAAACCCCAAGTTTTCTTCAAAACCCATTTTAATATTTTCTGCTCCTTTAGCTTTGTCTTTAAAAAGACAGAGACATGAGGTTTTTGGAAGAAGTCTGATGGGAAGAAGCATTAAATGCAGATTTTTCATACTACATCAGTATTTTGACAAATAGCAACATGTACATAATCCCAGTTTCTCTGCCAGCCAATCCGCAATGACAAATGTAAATATTTAAGTACAAGAGAACAAATAACCTTTTAAATAAAGACAAATATTTTAAGATAAAATAAGCCTGTATTAGAAAAAAACATATGATCCTGGATGAACACATACAGTATGCCTTGGAATGCTGCTCCCGGTGACACACGAGTTGAATACCTACCTAGTGAAAGGCAACGGAGATTGCTCGTATTCTGTGGAGCCTTTCTAATAAAGATGCGAAGTTGTGAGTACTAGAGGATGTCCATACATTCAAAATACACAATTTTGCATGCAAGAGCTTTTCTATGTTTCTGTTTTACAAATATACTTTATCAGTCTCTGATAATAAATTTGCAAGCAGGGCATGCATCTAGATTTTTAAGGGCTTATGAAGATTGAAGATCACATGGTCTCAGTTGTACTGAAGACCAAGGAATATGTTTTGGGCAGAAAGTTTCAGGTAGTAATAAAGCATTAATAGTCTGAATTTTGCTGATCCAGGTTGGTTTTTTTAAGCTGTAAATACATGTTTCCTTTGTATAGAAAATCTATTTTCTGCCTTATTGATTATTTGAAAATTTACTTTGAAATGTGAAATAAAATACATATTAGAAATACCTCATGAAACAAAAAGATTTATTGAATTAGGACTGTCTAATAAACATTTTAATTACACAGTAACATTTTAGTATTAAATCTCATCCATTTTCATCATATTTAATTGAATGGCATAATGCAGTAGTCAATACTAAATTAATCTTAAATTTATTACAGCTCGCTCAATGTCTGTCTTTAATAGAATAAAAAATTCTTCTCACAGAAAAATTCAGAATAATTTCCCACCAGATACTTTAGTAGATGACAAAGCTGTCTTCCAACAAAAGTATTTTTCCGGTTGAAATTTTTTTATTTCAGTATGTTTCCAAATGTATTAGGGAAGCAGTTATTCCTCTTAAGTTTGCTCACCTATCAACAGAGTTTAAAAAAAATGTTGTCCAAATGTGTGTGTACGCATGTGGGTAACACGCAAAAAATTGTGCTGCACAGATGGTGGAAAAATAAGATTTTAGTAAAAATAAGAAATCCAATTTATTTTAGTTAGATTGTGCTATTCTTTCTCAAACAGACCTCCAACTAAGTAGCCATACTGTAGCCATGATGACCACTTGATTCTGTTTGTAGTTTCAAGCTGAAGAAATATTTACGGCAAAGGTATTTTAAGTTGATTCTGATTTTAAAACTCTTTATTAGAATACCTAGAAGAAAGCATTTAATCCTTCAAAACTGAACTGATAATGAAAACAAATGTAAAATTTTTCTTGATCAAATTAACCACTTTCAGTCTTCACCTTTACATCAAGACAGTGGCAAAGCTGTAGCATTTCCATAACTGTGGGTGATTCTAAGGAATCAAGGGCAGACAAATCAGATCTATGGATTCAAACCCTTGTCCTCCAGTCTCATCAATAGTACTTCTTTATACAAAACGCATTGCTGATTCACTTTGCTCCATTTAGCACGCACTAGTCAATATGAATAAGTAACAGTTGAAGAATTGGTCCTTCTATTAATAGAAAATGCATGAATTTCAAATGCAGCATATTGCAGTAATCAGACACTGCCATATATGGCTTTTAATAGGTTAGGTTTTTAAATGGTGTTAAATCATCATTCCAACCTGTCAAATTTTGTTTATAAAGACCATATATATTTGGCAAAGATTAAAGTTCATGTAGGTGACCTTGGGGCTTTTTTTAGGTTCCTCACAGTTTGTCATGCATATATTACACACAAGTGAGTAGAAATAAAGGTCAAAGATCATGTGTCTGAGCACAGCATGAGAAAATACAAATTGAGATGGGGAAAAGCCATGCCAAGGGCTGTGCATATAACAAAGCTTCTTATTTGTGTGCTTAAAATAAAACAATTCTTATCTTACATAAAACTGATTCAAAATGGTGTAACAGACCCTGGTCTGCATTGTCCTTAAAACCATGCTTGGAAGTTTCAGATAATGCTAGTTGTCGTGGTCCTAAATCATGCCCGGGACAGTGCTAAAAAATGAACATTGCGCAGTGATATCACATTCATATGTATGCACAAATAATTGTTCTGCCTGAACCCTTACCCCGACATCGCTTAGATTTCCAGAAGAGATTCGGACATAAAGGCCAGTAACAGGCGCAGGATGAAATCGCTGTGGTTTATTGTCACGCTTCACGCGCGGGTCACCAATACATCTCCTTGACGTTATTACATCGCTGCAAGGTGCGTTAGGCACTCCGCTGCAGCATCTGTCTGCCGCTGCCCTTGACGCTAGTCCTTGAGATCTGGGCTGACGCCGTCTTTGATTTTGTTTGCTCTAGTCTGTCCGTGCAGCACTACTAGGTATATCATTACAGCAGAGGCAATTAACGTGGAACTTCTGATTTTAAAGGTGAATTAGCCCATTGAATTACCTACTGAATTTAAGGCATGCTGCAAAATTCAGGCATTATGCAGGTTGTGATGTGGATTATTTTATTTAAAGAGAATCAGACTTGATAAGGATAGAGGTGTTATACAGCTGCCTAATTTATTTTTTTTTACGGGATGGCTGTTTGGAGTTTTCTAGTTCTTAGTCTTCACCATTTATATTCATAATCAGCAACCAGAAAGCTAGTTACAGCTACAAACGTGCACAAGCTCGGAGGCTGTACAGGCTCCAAAACCATTTGGAATCAGCAGTTGCAAGTGGAATCTGTCTGAATAAGATTTTGACTTGCTTATCTCTACATTTTTTGTGTTATTCCAAATATGAAGTTCAAAGAGAGTGTTTATAGGCATAAAATTTACAGGAAGAGGGATATAAGCAAAAGCAAGAAAAATGGCAATTTTTCATCAATACATGGATATCCTGGCATTGGCTTGGATGGAGTTAATTTTCTCTCTAGTAGCTGGTATAGTGTTATGTTTTGGGTTCAGTATGAGAAGAATGTTAATAACACACTGATGTTTTCAGTTGTTGCTAAGCAGTGTTTAGACTAAGTCAAGGGTTTTTCTGCTTCTCATACTGCCCAGCCAGCAAGAAGGCTGGAGGGGCACAAGGAGTTGGGAGGGGACACAGCCAGGACAGCTGACCCCAACTGGCCAAAAGGGTATTCCAGACCATGGGACGTCATGCCCAGTAGATAAACTGGGGGGAGTTGGCGAGGACTGGCTGGGCATCGGTCAGCGGGTGATGAGCAATTGCATTGTGCATCACTTGCTTTGTATATTCTTTTGTCATCATTATTATTTCCCCCTTCCTTTTCTGTCCTATTAAACTGTCTTTATCTCAACTCACGAGTTTTACCTTTTTTCTGTTTCTCTCCCCCATCCCACTGGTGGGGGAGCGAGGGAATGTCTGCGTGGTGCTAAGCTGCCTGCCGGGTTAAACCACAGCAATGGCAGTCCCTAGAAATGAATGGCATTATGTGATTTAATTTGTACTCCCTTGCCTTAGGCTGTTTTACATGCTGCTAGGAGAACAGTCTTCTTGGATGTCAAATCTGTCATTTCTTTATTTGAATATATAGGGGAAATTCCTACCTCACCTTTATGACAAGCAGCTGATGTGATACAAAATTGTGTGGGAAAAATATTTTTGTACAGTAAATGCCACTGGTGATGCAATTATCTGGTTATTTTATAATCCTTACAAATCTCATTTTTATAATTCTTTTTACCAGTTGTGACTTGACTAACTATGCCATATCAAGTGACAGATGGTGGTGAGAAAATATAGTGAGATTAATATGTAATTAATATATCTAAAGTGTAATTCATTTATTTAATAAGTATTCTCTCAGGACTTGCTCTATATAGAGCTGGCTAACAGATCACTGCAGTTAACATTAGACTTCACTGGACTCCTGATCAAGATCATTATTAAGATGTGTTCCTGATATTGTGGCAACACTTATTTAATGTTCTAGATGTTACGTGAGACACCTTAGAAGCTCAGGTGGCAGATATCACAGGCACAGCATATACATATTTAGTTAAATTTGAAGTGAAAAAGTGGATTTCAAGATTTAGCCCCCTTAATTACACTGCAGGGTTCGAAAGGAATAAAATTAAACAATACTTTCCCTATTCATATCTGATAAAGTGAAGTAGTTTAAAGATCAGAAATTCTCTTGGAGTGTTACCTCATCAATCTACAGTTGTATAGTAGCATAGAAGAGAGTTGCCCAATAATTTAATCAACACCATTGTGCATTATCCTACTTTGGACCTTACCCAGCTGAGAAAGGATAGTTTAATAATTTTAATGAATGTCATTGCTGTCTGAGGGTTTGTTTTGTCTTTCCTCAGAGTCTTCTAATGATCTAGGAATATACAGTACAGTTGTGTCTTTATTTATCAATAGCAGCTGATGGGAATACGTTGTTTTAAAGAGGGCATTGATCTACAAAGGTTGGATTGCGTCCAGTCCTCAATGTCCCATTTTTCAGAAATGTGGGGAAACTGGATGGAGGAAGTTGCCTTCTGTCATCCTGCCTTAATTTTTTTCCTTCAGTAGTTTTATGAGACAGTATAAGCTTTCTCAGATGAAACAGTGAAAAATCAAAAAAAAATGCATACACTCTACCAGCTTGCACTGAAAAAACCAGAACCGTAATTCTCAAGAAGAGCTAAACTGCAAGGAGTTATGCAAGAATGGGTTTCATTTTTTTTATTTTTTTTTTCGTCCACATGGTTCTGTTACTTCTCTAGGTACTATTCCCCAGAAAACATCTAAAATAATTCCAAATCTGGTTGTCTTTTTCAAGTGAGGTTACACTATTTTTATTACATACATGTTTGTCCTGGGCTAGGCAGAATACAACTGCAGCTACAAAATGGAGTCCCTATTGAATACTGGCTTACAGATTACTAACACAAGCATTATTAAAGTAGTGAAAATAATGACCCTCACAGATTGTAAAGCAGCAATAAAGATACCACATAGCTGAAGCAATAGCTTTTGATCCCTCAGCCATCTAAACTTCTTGCATGAGCCTCTCCAGTGGAGAGGTGTAACTGAAAAAAAGCCATAACTCTGAAGCGGACAGAATTTGCTCCTTTTCCTTTCCTGTTTCAGGGAATCTGTTATCCCTGGGGATGCAAATTCTCTCCTTCAGTCATACTGAGTCCTGTACCTGTGCATACCCTGAAGAGGCAAGCACTTCAGTAATACAATATTTTCTTCTTTTTCTTACCTAAATTTCCTTCCGATGCATCCTTAAAAAAAAGTCCATAAACACCATTTTTTAAAAGTAACATCAACACTGCCTACTGCACCACATCATAGTATTTAGTTAGCTATGTTATCTTTCAGACCTGTCTTTTTAATAAAAAAATGTGGATAAGGGCAAGTTACTTACCTAGAAATGCTTTTCTTCACTTTTTTTTCTTCTTCTTAAAAGTATTTGGGAACAAATTCTTCCCTTTGAGATGAGATGTTATCCATTGCAGCTGAATTTGACCTTTTGTTCTTTTAAGCTTCATTGGAAGAGCCTCAACACCTGTTTTGAAAAGCTGGGTCCCACCCTTTGTAAGAAACAAGGAAGAACATGTCCTTCATTAAAGAATGAGGAATGAAAAGGGAAACTTTCTGGGGGACTAGGGTAGGCAGATAGCCTATGATTAAATAGCCAGATAACAAAAGATGCTCAGGGAAAAGGGAATATGAAGGTTTCTAAAACAGGTAAATGGGAGACAGGAGTGTGGGGGGGAAGAAGCGGTAGAAAAAATGTAAGGTAAAGTGGGTGTAAGTCGTACCCAAATGCAATACGAATAGTACAGATGGGAGGCAAAAGTTATGTGTCAATCAGAAGTATATAATAGTATTAATGTTACTCAGTAAGGGAAAGCATCCTTGGAATCGGACAACTGAAAATGAAAAAGTGCATTCTTGATCGTCTGCTGTAGGACATTAACCCAGCTAGAGAGAAGAAACGTGAGATGATACAATTTTTCAGGTATGGACCACACAGAAAAAATGTCATTGTTATAATAGCCTGGGTAAAGTAATGACATTTGTACAAAAGACTAAAATTTGGGAGTGGGGTGGGCTACAGTTCACAGAGTAAACTCCAGCAGAATGTAAATCAGATGCAAAGGACAGGTACCATACTGCTGATGCAAATGAGAATATGTGAAAGCTTGTATGGGTTGAGGAGAAGTACAATTAATAGTTTCATGAAATACACTTAAGCATCTTCATATAACACAAAATGTGGTTTTGAATTGCTTAGATATCTACAGTATGTCCCAGGTGCAGGAAAGAAAGCCAGTTTGTTGATTAAGGAAACAATTTTAATAACTCTCTAACTAAACATCTCATTAGTTTGCTACGTTGTTTTCAGTCCTAGAATATGTCAATAAATTACAGGGTATCAGTGATTCTCCACTAAAGTGCCCAGTTTCCCTTATGCTTTCACTTTGACAGAAATGGGGATGTAAAACAGGACAGATTTCTAAAAAGAAACCTTATTTATAGGTGCAAGTTAACGGCTATTGCTGAGACAAGCACTCTCAGAGATCAGTTCAAATGTTACTGCCAACGGGTGTCACAAACAGACCACCAGAAACTGCAACAGTACAGGACAACTGCCAGGGGAAGGCAATACGCTTCTGGAAACAAATAACCATTCAAATTAAGTTTTAACATGCAAAAAAACCCCAGATAAGGACATGTGGCTGAGTGTTGTAGGCTAATGATTTGATGTTGGAAGAGAAATAAGATTTGTAGGGAGAAATAATGCATGTGTATACACACGCACACCTATTTTTATATGTAATTATATAAATTAGACCAGGCTTTTGGATACACAACTTTCCAGAAACAATTGCAAAATAAATTCCTATTAACTTGAAATAACATGGAAGCAAAACAAATTCAGATTTCAGATACGTTAGAAATAGAGTGGGCTATTCTGAATGGCGGTTGGCAAATTTCGCATAGTGACAAGCTATGTGTCTAAATATATTTGTAAGGTTTGCATTCGAAGCCAAGCCTTGTCATCCCGGAATGCACTAAAACATGTCTTCTTATGGACTGAAATGGGAACAGGGTTACCATTAATTATTGTCTTAGGTCTGCATTACTATAAATGATTCCTTTCTGCATTTCCATAGAACTCCCTGCCGCAGACATCACCATCCAGAACTGAATATCCACAGGGAAACCATATTTTTCTATATATGCCTTTCCCACTGCAATCTATAGCATAATGCATAGGTAAACATAGGTACAGATATGATGCCTGCTGCAGTCAGGGGTGTGCAAATGAAACATGCCTATTTCCTTCTTGTTAGAAAAAGGAAAAAGCCTTCATGCTTCCCACCTTGGCTACATGGACAGCATCCTGATCTAAGTGAATGTAATAAATTAATCCTTTACTCGTCTCTTGTGAGAGAAAGCCTCTCCCGTCATTCATATGAGATCGTGTGCATCTTTAATCATATGCTTATGTACTTTGCTGGGTGAGAAAGGAAGGCACTGCTATTGGATGCTAGAGACACGGGGAATTCCACGGGAAGGGAGAAAGGGGTTCTGGGCTCCATTTAAAAGCACTCGGTTTCAGCCCTGAATATTTTGATAGAAGCGCTTGGACTAGGACTTCCACTGCAGGGAAGACTCCTACCAGGAGTCTTGGTGAAGGCATGAAATGGTGTAAAGCAGGAGGATGTACATCCCGGGTCTGATTATTTGACAGTTTTCCTGTCGGTGAAACTAGAGAAGCTGATGTGTAGCTAGGTGTTGGGGAAGCAGTTTTTAAATTAGCTGTAAATTTCTGCGAACCTTCACTTTCTGTCAAATGATTAGAAGAGTAAACTGTCAAAACGCAAATATTTAGGTGACTTAGGGAATCTAAGCGTTAGGGACGGGGCGGGAGGAGCACAGCTCCGATTCTCGAGCAGAGCCATGCAACAGCCCCATACGATGCCCACAGCTGCCTGCTGTGGCAGAGCCGGAGGGATGGGATGGGTGTAGGTGCTCCAGGCGTCGAGATGGATCTGTCAGGGGTCCTCCACGGGCTCCTCTCCACGGGGCACAGTTCCTGCCACGAGCCTGATTCCTATAAATCTCGGTTACCCCTGGAGTAAACTTCATCTGAGCTATTAGAAAGAAAGAGACCAGAAAGCTGGTAGAAAGTGACAGGCGTAAAGACTTCTGAATGACTAGCATTAAATGAACTTTCTTTAAATGCTTTAAAACCCCAAAGAAACAAAAAGGTGCGTTTACACTTTGACGCTGTGGTGTTGGCAAAGCAAAGATCCAGTTCATAGGCTGAGGAAACGCACTCTGCAGATGGCAAAGGCAAAGCTCAGTCCCAGTTTGGACTCCAGCAGCTGGTATCCTAAGTTTTGTATCCCTCATTGGTCTCGCTTCCTTTCATGTAACAGCCAGGCTGTTATTTATTTTCCCTTTTAACAAATGGGGCTTTTGTTCATCTCCTTCCTTCAAGCAGCCCCTTCAGTAATCTTTGTTTGTTCCTGAATTTAGGACCAAGTTGCTGAATCATCTTTGACATGAAACACAGCCAGGGTAATGTATGCAAAGCAGAGACTACTGAGTGGAGTATGATAGTGCTAATCCACTTGCATTTGCTCCTGAGAGGAAAATGCACCTTGCCGCTGTCATGAGAGGCAGCAGAGCAGAGTCAGAGGAATTGACCCAGGGGCTGCATCACACGTAAAGGGGTACCATAAACTTACTCGCTGTGATCCTTTGTGGGTACGGTCAGAATTGGAGGGTGGGTGTTCTCTTTCCAATATCTCATGTTAACTCTTGGAAAAGGGAGCAGCTGCCTCTTATGCTGCAGAGCAGCCTGGTGACAGTGCACGGGAACAGATGGCAGAGCAAGTGTCTCTTTCTTCGCATTTAGGCAGTCCCCTTCTCTCCTCCTGCCTCTCACAGCCAGCCTCAGTGAATTTTCTTCATGGTATAAAGACACTAAACCTTTTCTTTTCACTCCAGGAAACAATCACCCTTGCTCTTTGAGGAGTAAAAAGAAGAAAGAGGGGAAAATCTAAAGCCCTAATTTCCCTTCCCCTTCTTTCACAGGTCAGTCAACTGAAAAAAGATGAGCTTTAAGATTATTTTTTTTCTGTTCCTCTGCATTGATATATAGACAATCTTAACAGCATTTGGTAGTTGCCTTGCTGTACAGAGAAGCCATGGGATAGTAGAATTCAAACTAGGGAAGAACTAGTGTAGCCATTCCTTGACTTCTGCATCAATGCCAGAGGTTTTTCCTTTTGTATCAATAATCTGAAAACGTAAAGTCTTAGTTTATAGATATAAAAATGGGTAGTTTAAACAGATATAAGCAAAACTTCTGCACAGCGTATATCATCTAGCGACTGTTGTCTGTTAAGTGTTGCTAGATGAGGAAAAAAAGTATGAACAAGAAAGAGGTTTCAGCTATTACGTGGTTTCCCTGTGATTTAGACAAACCAAGTTATTGAACATTGTGCAATGCCTTGCACCTGCCAAGAATACAAATTAATTTGGAGGTCATATGGATGCTTTTAAACTGCCTGTTATGGCAAACTCCACTGGGACCAAATTAACATGGCTAGGTGCTCTGCTCTTTTGTAAGAGGAGTCCACCCAGCCGTTGCGAGTCCGCCGCTGACAGCAGCGCCTGGAGCAAGTAGCCTTGGATGGGAGATGCTGGTGGTAGGTCACAGCGCCGAGACTGATTCATTCAGACTGTCTGCAGGCTCACTTAGTGCCACTGAGTTGGCTGCACTCTCTTTACCTTTGCAGTTGTGAAGTCTAGAGACGCATGCATTTTTTAAAAGGCAATTTCAGATTCTGACATAACTCCAAGACCTCTGGGACTTCAGACGCTCTGTAGACTCTGTAATGCCTAAGCTTTGATCCATGCTTGCCGTCAGGCCCCGATTCCTGCAGTTACAGTTGATGCTATAACTCTTACGGTCACACATTTGGAAAGAATTAGACAGCAACCTAATGCAAACCTCAAAATTCAAATATACACTGAAGCGAAGCAGAGGGTCATTTGTTTCTGTACCTGGTGAATACTGCATTTCCCGAAAAGAAAATATTAATCACAACTCTCGATATTCCCGAAAAGAAAATATTAATCACAACTCTCGATATGCCCTGTGTTAATTGAATATAGATTTTTTTTCAATGCTCCAAAAAGATCAGAATATGAGCTAGACATTTGCATGGAGAAGCACTTGAACATATTTGTTGATTAAATACTCCTACTAGTGAAGTCTTGTCTCTTTATTTCAAGGTCTTTAGAAATCCTTTCCTGATCATCTCCCCTTGTAAACAAGCACTCTTTATGTATTCCATTAATAGGTGTTTTGTAGTGCTGCAGATGAATCTGAAGAGACTGGACCCTGGGAGACACTCTTTGTTATGTGCTAGTCTCTTCAGGGCTTTGTAGAATGTCACTTTGAAAATGTAACATGATGGAAATTGGTGAGCTGTGCTCTCTCATGCAATAGAGTTTACATAAACATTGAAATGTTGTTTCTGGTTGATCTCGCCTGTAACTTCCATGAGCATTGTCCTCAAGCTACTATTCGTTAAGTAAGGGAAAACACAAAATATTTTGCTTATGTGCTTCATGTTGTGAAATCATATAAAGTTTTTAACTCAGTTGTATATTACTTAACTTGGCATTGAAGTGGCAAAACCGAAACCACAATAAAAACCTCAGGCCACAAGGCCAAGATAGATAATTTTGCAAGTACCAATAAAATGTTATAGCTCTGTCAATGTTCATGGAACATGCAGCTAAGTCTGGGGTTTTTTGTTTGTTTGTTTTGTTGGGTTTTTTTGTGTGTTTTGTGTTTGGTTTTTTGTGTTTTGTGGGTTTTTTTTGTTTTTTTTTTTTTAAAGTAGGAATGTTTTTGATGTGTCAAAATAAGCCAGAGTCTTTAGCTTAGTGAACTCGCAGTCCAGGGGCTTTAGATACAGGTGTACTTGCACAAGAAATCCCAATGGCTTTCACTAAAAGTATACAGAGTCTGGATCGAGGTAGATAGATAAAGTAGCTGTAGAATTTTTCTGAAAGGTTGAAAAATGATCAGATGTGTGTTCTTCTATAACTTGTTCCTGAGAGGGTGGGTAGTGCAACTGCTCCTGATGCAGGCTAAAGCTCTGTGAACTTTTGTGCAACTTCGTTGCCTTCTTGGACTCTGGATTATATTAAAGAACAGAAATAATTACACTGAGGGGCCTGTCCTGCATTCCTAACATAAGCAAAATACTTAATGGATTTGCAGTGTAGGTCTGTCTTTTGTTTAGGAAAAGCTTTGAAGCCTGTTGAACAAGGACCAAGTCAAGATCTTTGAGCGAGACCCAAGTGGCGTTCTGCAGAAATAAGAAATACACTCCACATACACAGAGCATAATTATTTACATTTGGTCTGTGGATTCTTTGTAATCTGTATTCCTTTGACATGCAGAGATTTCATAAGCGTGAGCTGACTTTTGAGATGGCAAGAAACACAGCACTTCATAGAGAGATGTTGCTTCAAATATAAAAAATAGGAGTGACAGGCATGATAGTGTGTGCATTCACCACTGTCCTCTACTGGTTGGATTTAGAACTGTGCAGCTCTGCATTGAGTAACACTGGGCAAACAGGAAAAAATTTGCTGTGCCATTCATTCAAATTTGAAAACTAGTCCTGAGTCAACCATACTCATGGCTGGTTTGTGTTCATCCTCCCATAATGTTAAAATGAAAAATGTATTGTTTTTTTTTTAATCAGCTGCCAGGTTTATAAGAGTGAGCTAGTATCTTTTTTTTCTAGGCTAGCTGATGCAGTTAGAAAAAAATGGGCAAGATTTCAGGCACAGAAAGCTACATCGTGTCTGACAAAGAAGCCCAAACATGCAAGTAAAGCAAATGTTAGAAACAGGTGACCTGAGTTTAACCTAATTGCTAATTGACTGGCTTCCTCAGAGAAAAGGGAGACCTGATACCTTCAGGTAGCAGGGCTGTAGTGGCAGAAATGTGAGGTCCCTGCTACCTCTGAACGAGTCTCCATGGCTCCCACATGCTCTCCAGAGCACTAAGGAAAATGTAAATGCTGAAATTAAGCCATTTAAACCTGGCTTTTTATGGCTTAGATTGATATATAGCACTTTGGGGGCATTATGCTTTGATTTAGTTTTGGTCGTCTGGTCCGTTAGTTCTGTGTTAGCCAGCAGGAATATGCACAACTATTTCCCTTATAGCACTTTCCTCTAATGAATGTTAGCGTACCTGTTGCTATATTATACTTCTCTTAATTATAGAATGTGATAAAGGTTTTCCATTCATTGCAGCTTAAGCATATTATGTAGTTCAGCATCTTGCCACAAGGATTTTTTTCATACTTGATGAAGGAAAAATACAGCATTTTCCTTTTTCACTGATCAGCTCTAAGCACTTCTGTATGTGAAGAAGCTGGTTTTGTGTCCCTAGCAAAGAAGCAAAAAGGGAAACCAACCTTTTCCTTTAGCTCGGGAGCACAAGGTTGGTTTTTCACAGCCGTGTTTGCTCTAATTGTGTTCAGAAAGGCTGTACGTGTATGCAGCAGCATTTGGAAAAATGGCTGCTTGGAGACATAAATGTCCCCTGAGATCTCACGGTAGTGATGTAGCTTTGATTTCTTTCCTAATACGATAAAATATTGTGCGCTCTAATGCTGCCTCAAGTCCAAGCAGCTTCTTGCTTTATTTTCCAGGGTGGAGGACAGTAGAGGGGAAGAAATATGGTTGGGAAGGATGTTGCTTCAGACATGTAATCTGGATTATCTGACGCTTTTACACATTCCTTTCGGTGGCAGAGCTGGAGCTAGTCGAGGACCGCTGGCAGGAGGGTGGCAGTGGCAGGGCCACCCCGGCTGGCACAGGGCAACCTGCAGCTGAGCTGCTTCAGTGTGGCAAAATGGAGGCACGTCTTCTTAGCAGTGTGCGGAAACCTCAGCGAAGAAGCAGTCTGGTTCTCATGGTAACCAGGATTTCCATATACTGCAGGGGTACACACAGTCTGACATCACTTTGCTGCAGGGAGGATTTCTGTGCATACTCAAGGACTAAATTAAGCCCTTTGTAAATGGAGAATGCGTGTCCATTTTTGTGTCTGGAAGTGTATGGCTTTCCCTCTGTGAAAGGGAGAGGAAAAGAGGATGTAAAATTTTATTTCTCTAAGTAGAAATAGAAAGAACCCTGACACAACCAGCTTCTCATTTTTGGCTTGCATCCTGTTTAAAAAAGCAATAATATCTTGCACAGCTGGGAGGAAAGAAGGATGCTAGCAGCTTCTTCAGGTCTAAGAAAATTTGCTTTGCTAATCAGAACATAGAGAAATGGATTTAGTAAATGTCAGGTGATGGTTTTTGCTGCAACATCATATATACAGATTCTAGCAGGGAAAGGCTGTAATGAAGATGTGATGTTCATCATGCATGGTACAGTGACATCTGGTGTAAGGCATGCTGTGCTGTGCGCTGCAGTTCCCGGCTAGGAAGATTATCCATGTGCTTTGGTGTTATCAGACTGCCGTGGTGAGAGATCTCCTTGCCCCTCATTTAAGATGAGTCATACTTACTGTAATATCTTCCAGGGGCCTATGTTATTCTATTTTTTATATATATATATATTCTGTCCTGGGGAATTATAATGCAAGAGAACCTGACATGAAATCTCTATTGTTCTGTTAGGGAGACAGGAGTTCTCCGAGTGTAGAAGGTCTACAGTTGCTTGTAGATCATTTGTAATAAGCCTGTACAGAGACCTAAAAAAGCTTAAAATTGGCTGGAGGTTGAAGGCATTTAGCATACCGAGGGATCTTTTCCCTTTTTTATTTTTTTTGGCAGTAACACCAACTCTGAACTGAAAACATTTCTCATAGAGCTATTTTGGCTTGTATTGATCTAAATAATTTTGAACCCTTCCACTTGCAAAGCTTTAGTATGGGCCTGTGTGAACTCTGCTATACGGAGATCTTGCAGGGCTAAGGCAGATACCAGTTACTATAGTGCAAAGCTGCAGTTCTTCCCTTTTTCTTACTATAAACCCTCATCTTCCTAAGTGAAGTTCAGTGGAGCTTTGCATAGGTGTGGTATCCACGCCACCATCTCAAATGCACAATAAATGATCCTTTGATTTGTTTGATTTGTGAGCAGGGAGTTACTTTGCAATGTGTTTTGTGAAGCACCAAATATATTCCTGAATGACCGCAAATTAAGTAACAGTGTTAAATAAACATCAGTATATTTCTTGTGAATCTGGTGTACCATCAAGTGATACAAACCTTTCAACAGTTTGCTGCTTCTGTATGTTTTAACCAACAGACTTCACTCTTCTGAATTACGGTTCCCTTTTTTCTCCTTGGTTATGAATCACAATTCTACTACGTTACTGTACTTGAAGTTAAATGTGAGACGCATACTCACAAATCAAATTATAAATGTCCTTTCCTGGTCACCTACATGTGAGGAGGAAAAGAAAAGAGGTAAAAATGAGGAGAAATAAAAGCCAGACTTTGGTATTTTCACTGCTATACCCTCCAGTGAATTGTTTTCTTGCGGGCAGCTTCTGGTAAATGTGGAAAACGAAATTGGTGGTTATGTAATGCCTTGAGAGGAAAGAGAGCCTGCTTTGAACTGACAACAGCCTTGACAGCTCGAATGTCGAAGCTAGAAATATCTTGTCAGAAATATGTCTTTAACATTGCAGAACCCTATTGGAGTCCATCACTCTGGGAAGGGAAGGCAGGCGGCACCTTCCCATGTGGCCGTACTGCAACGGCACAGGGCCACTGGCAACGCTCAATGATAAATAATACCCGAGCTCTGTTTTTCTATCGGTAGATGCTGTGTGCGCTCACTGTCCCTCCTGTACCCCAGAGGGAGCTGATTTTTCTGGCCTTCATGTTGGAATATGGTGCAAGCACTGTGACAATGAAATCAAAGGGGTGGTTTCTTTAAGAAGCCTATCTGTGCTGCTTGGCACCAGAAGTCCTTTGCTTCCTTTTTTCCAAGTGGATCCAGACGTGCGTTCATAATTAATTATAATTTTCTATTTGATTGTATAACTATAATGGAAAATATTTATCACACACGTAGGAGACCTGCCTAGGCTGACTGTGACATAAAGGAGCTAACACATCTCTCTCCACCCTTCCCCATATCATTTTTAATCAGTATGGGCAATCTTTTAGTATTTTTCATGTGTTCATAGTGCAGTACAAGTTTGCATGTTATTTATTCTGGTGTAATCATAAATGAATTTCTAGGTCATGCATGTAGAACTTGCAGGGATGTGCAGAATTTGCAGGCATCAGCAATAACCTGTAGATGGCATTATCCTATGAACATCGTGGGCAGATGTGCTGTCTGAAACTAGTGAGTTAGAGAGAGCAAGAAACAAACAGTGGGCAAAGAGATTAAAACCAAAAGAGAAGGTCTCATGACCTCATTAAAAGAGGAAATGTGTGAGAAGGACTCATCAAAGTACTCTCCTCTGTTTTTTTGGATTTCTTCTGTGCTCAAACAGCCGATGCTGACCAAAGCCCTTGGCTGGGTGCACTGCCCAGTCCCTGACACCCTCTCTGGGATGTTGCACGCAGGTAATGCATCCGTAATGGTTCTGCAAAAGCAGCCCATAGAGGCAGTGCCCCACGTGGTGCTCCATCATGCTCCATACGAGCCGGTGTTGGGATTTTGGACGCCAGGAGCAACCAATCCCATTTAGGCACATCCTGATAGTTTATGTGCTTGTCTTCTTAGGCACCATGGCCTTCCGTGGGTTCCCTTTTCCACAGCTGAGAACAGGAGTAGAGGGAAGATCTCCAGCTCTGGGAGGTTGAGAGAAATAAAAAATATCCAACATGTGCAGCGCATGTGACAGTGGGCCTCTTGTCACCACAGGCAGAACATCAGCCTGACAAGGACTTCTACTAGCCAAGGCCGTGTCACTGGTCCGGCCGTGAATACTGTCAAACAGCAGCCCGAGGGGCAGCCCATCAGCTCCGTTCTCGATACTACCTGCTTTTCTGCCACAGGCACTGCGGACGTGTCGGGGGCTCGGCAGGATGCCACTAACAATCGTGAAAGCAATGTGCAAAATTACGTACCTGAAGTATATCTATTTCTTTATATAAAACAATTACTTAATAAAAAATATATTTAAAATATCATGCAAATATAATGCATGAACTATATTTATGACTGTGTGTGTATAAATATATATTTAGTCAGTAGACTAAAATGCTTTGAGAAAAAGGTGGTTACAGTAGTGTCAGAGGCTGGAAGTATTTTCGATGTTTGCCCTCTGTGTTCCTACAGCTCCTGTTCCCCATGGTCTGGCTGTGGATCCTCGGGAGCATCTGGCGAAGGGGGAAACATCAGGCACTGAAGCTGACGTGGAACTTGGCATGTGTGAATTTGGGCTTGAGTGCCAGGCGGGTCCCTTTGGAGGTGGGATAGCGCAGGGTCGCAGAGCTGCGTGCTGGCGCCTCGGGACTTGCCGGATGGATAAGAGGCACAGTCCTCTCTGCCCTCCTCTTTCATTTAACGAGGAAACATTTGTATTGATCGCAGAGGCTGATGCTTAAATTTGGTTGATAAGCACCGGGAAGCAAGGAGAACTGGCTGTGAGCCTCATCTGTCCAGACACATTTCTTGAGCAAAAGCAGCACCTGCAGACTTGTCGATAAGCTCCAAAGCATCGTTCTTTAGGAAATATTGAATTCAGATACTGGCTGCCTGACAAACAGATGTTGCAGTAGGAGAAAGGCCTCATTTAGCACTGTCTCCAGTATAGTAAGGGCACCTGGAAAGTAGCCCTAAAAAACACAAAAGCAGAATAGACTGTGAGCCAATACCCAGAATATGACTCTGGCCTTCCTTTTGGTATGTCCTGTAGCAGATGGTGATTATGGCCAGTAAATGGAAGGGCAAGGATGCAAAGTGAGCGCCTATAATTTTGCCGTCCTTCCTAGGAGGGCTTAGGGCCACCCAGATTACACCTGTGGTTATATCTGGAATTTCGTGGAAGAGCATCAGCCCTACAACTTAAAATTTTATAAGCTGTACCACTAGTATGATGCATGCAGGCAGGGTTTGTATTTCTTTCCTCCTTTTTGAGACTATTAGCAGTTCCTGTCTCGTTCCTCTTGTTTAAGTGCTACAAAGTAATCCTACAGACAATCTAACAGCTCTTTCATAGGAATCAATCACTGTAAAGGAAACAGTCTCTTGTTTAGCCTCTTGCTTCAGAGATATAATACGCTGCACTCATCTAGATGGCTCAGGAAAGGCTGTAAGGGTAAAATTATTAGCTGCTCTGAGAGACTTTCTAGCCAAGTTTCCAGTCTTCATGAACAGGCTGCATCTCTATTCATTTTTGCAAATCCAGAATGAATTGCTCCAGAAGCTATACATTTAGTATGTCATGACACTCTCCTTAGACCATCAACATGCAGTGCTATCCACAGCTGTGGATATAGAACATCTGTATGGTTTAGTTGAGCATCACGTTGCCAAAGCAACATAATATGTGGAGAGCTTATTTGCAAACGGATAAATTAAGACAAACCCTGTCTTTTCAGCAGGGTGAAGTGCCTTGTGTGCATCGCTATGCCAGTGTTGAAATGCTGCTTCCATTCTCGGTGTTAGCTCACTTGGTACGAGCACAGGTCTCTGCAGCGCGGTTCGTTGCATGATGTAGGCAAACCCAAAGTATTTCCCAAACTCATAGAGGGCGTCTACCTCCTGAGAAAGGAAAGCGATGAAAAAGCAGCACAAAAAATGATTGTTTATGTTACTTCTGCAGGCAGAATTGGAACACAATAATTGTACGGCTGGCTGGGGCAAGGGGAGACAGGAGGGCTACATGGCAGCGTGTGTTTGGGAAAGGAGCTGGAAACAGTTTGGAAACCATTGCCTTTGGTTGTCATCACACAACTGACCATGACGGAGTGAGAAAAGTTTTGAGATTTTGCCTCCCCAGGGCTTAAACCGATGCTGCATGTTTGCACGTGTGAACCTAGTGTTCTGCCGTTGGGGGGGAATGCTTCAGTGAAAGAGTTTGTATTAACATGCCTTAATTTGCAAAAAGCTGGAAAAAAGGAGTAAAAGCAGACTGCTACTGTGGCTACCTGACAGGCAGTAATTTGTTAGCCAGCTTTATTTGATTGCATCTGATTTGTGTTCTTTTATCCTTACTATGTAGTTAGTCTGCCCTTAGCAGGATTTGCCCTTAAAATGTTCCAAGCATCCATGAAGCCCGACTTAACTGTGAGTGTAAAAAATGACTTGCGAGGAGCATTTTAGAAATGGAGAAAAGCCAGAATGATTTTTTGAAATATCTTCTTGATACAGCATGCCAGCAAAACTCACTGAAGCCTGAAAATATATGGAGTTTGCTTATTGTAGAACAAGATAAATAATGACACACCTAATGTGTTACACTGATGTGATAAAGTACAACTTGTTTACAATAAACCAGAAAACCCATTTTGACTCTGCTTTTTATCAAAATAATGATTCATAATAAGATGCTAACAATGCTAACGATAGGGTCTTGCGCTTTTGGGGAAAAGGGAATTATTTTTCATTAATTTTATTTTCAATTAAGCAGCTGTTCTGTTTGTTTCTCTTGGGATACATGTATTAAAATTCGCAAATGTTCACTGTAATTTTTACTGATAGAGTATGTTTATCCATCAATTGTATTAATGTGTTTCCTGGTTTTCCCTCATCCCTCATTCCCAACCCTTAGTCACTGTTGCTTAAAATTCTGGGGAAGATGTTTTGTTGTGTGCTTTGTAATTGGGAGTTGACTGATCTAGCAGTTGTTGAGTGTAACATTTAAGTTGGTTTTTTTTAATTTTTTTTTTTTTCTTTTAGAACTAGAGAAGAGGTCTAAAAGATAATTCTGGGAGAACAATTGAGGAAGGTGTACAAAGTCAGAGACTAGACACCTGTCTAAGCCTCAGCTTGCTGCTGAAGGAGGACCAGGTGATCCGAGCAGTCCTATCGGCTTCTGCCCATTCCATGGGCAATGTTGGGCCTCCAGTGAATAGTCCTGTGTTGCTCTAAAAAGATTTTTTCTAATGGAAATGTTGAAAGCTCAAAGATTTGTGTGTGATATGCTGAGGGTGGTCAGACCATCAGTTTTGGTAGCAGAACCTGTTACTTACTTGGATATTCTCTCAATTTTTATGTAGGAGGTGCTTTATATATTGTAACTGCTATTCGTAATTAGATGCCCTCCAAAAGGTCAGTAGAAATTTGGTATTGCTTAAGAATAAACTTTAATAAGCAGTTAATTAAGGCTTTAATCTGAACAGATAGCATTGTGGTACATGCAGGATGTATCACCCAGTTGCCATGAGACTCTTCTTACAGGTATAACTCTAGAGACAAATTTACTGTAAAATGTCTACAGGTTAAATCTGTAATATTTGTAACATTAATTTATGGTTCTTCACAATGCTTACAGCTACTCTAAACCTGATTCCTCTCTGACGTCTGAAACATAGGGGTGAGGTTTCTAATACTAACAGTGACTGGTTTTATGGCAACGTATCTGAACAGCAGCATCCAGTTCCAGCTACTGGTCAGGATCAGAGGTCCCAGAAGCCTGCTTTTACCTTGTAACAGCTATGAAATACACTGTTTGATGCATTCTTGGGGGGTAGATTAAGCATTAATAACACAAATTCCTCCTCATTTTTTTGTTGTTGACCTCAAATGCCAAGGCACTGAGTTTGGCAAACTTACGTTGTGAGAAACAGTTCTGGAGTGCTCCAAAGTTTCCTTCCTAAATCACTGTCAGTTCCCATTTGGTTTTGGTTATTTCCTTCTCCACCAGTTTCCCTCCCCTCCCCATGCAGTGCGTCTGATTTATTATTAGTGGGTTGCTGCATTGTCTCCTATCTGACTGTGCAATTTTGCCTTTAGTGTGGAGAGACACGGGGGAATGCGTGCACAGTCTCTTCTCTCCTACTAGGTGTCCCTGGTGGACCAGGAGGGGTCAGACCACTTTTGGGAGCTTTGTAGTCTTTGTTGTGGTGGGTTGACCCTGGCTGGACACCAGGTACCCACCAAAGTTGCTCTATCACTCCCCTCCTCAGCTGGACAGGGGAGAGAAAATATAACGAAAGGCTCGTGGGTCGAGATAAGGACAGGGAGAGATCACTCACCAATTACCATCATGGGCAAAACAGACTCGACTTGGGGAAAATTAATTTATTACCAATCAAATCAAAGTATGATAATGAGAAATAAAACCAAATTTTAAAAAACACCTCCCCCCCATCCCTCCTTCCTGGCTCAACTCCACACCCAATTTTTTCTACCACCTCCCCCCCTCAGTGGAACCAGGGGATGAGAAATGGCGGTTGGGGTCAGTTCATCACATGTTGTCTCTGCTGTTCCTTCCTCCTCAGAGGGAGGACTCCTTACCCTCTTTTCCCTGCTCCAGCGTGGGGTCTGGACAGGCTGGATCGATGGGCCAAAGCCAATTGTATGAGATCCAACAAGGCCAAGTGCTGGGTCCTGCCTGTTAGTCACAACAACCCCATGCAGTGCTACAGGCTTGGGGAAGAGTGGCTGGAAAGCTGCCCGGCGGAAAAGGACCTGGGGGTGCTGGTCAACAGCTGCCTGAATGAGCCAGCAGTGTGCCCAGGTGGCCAAGAAGGCCAACGGCATCCTGGCCTGTATCAGAAATAGTGTGGCCAGCAGGACTGGGGAAGTGATTGTCCCCCTGTACTCGGCACTGGTGAGGCTGCACCTTGAGTCCTGTGTTCAGTTTTGGGCCCCTCACTGCAGGAAAGACATGGAGGTGCTGGAGCGTGTCCAGAGAAGGGCAACGAAGCTGGTGAGGGGTCTAGAGCACAAGTCTTATGAGGAGTGGCTGAGGGAACTGAGGGTGTTTAGCCTGGAGAAGAGGAGGCTGAGGGGAGACCTGATCGCTCTCTACAACTACCTGAAAGGAGGGTGTAGCGAGGTGGGGGTCGGTCTCTTCTCCCAAGTAGCAAGCGATAGGACAAGAGGAAAGAGCCTCCAGTTGTGCCAGGGGAGGTTTAGATTGGATATTAGGAAAAATGTCTTCAGCAAAAGGGCTATGAAGCATTGGAACAGGCTGCTCAGGGAAGTGGTTGAGTCACCATCTCTGGAGGTATTTAGAAGACCTATAGATGTGGCACTTAGAGACATGGTTTAGTGGTGCACTTGGCAGTGTTAGATTAATGGTTGGACTCGATGATCTTAAAGATCTTTTCCAAAATAAATGCTTCTATGATTCTATTCTAATGCCACAACCACACAAAGTAAACACTATCTTGTGTCAAAAGAAAGTCCTCATCTGTCTTTGATTTATACTCATCAAAAGGAAAGTAGACACCCATCATTCAGACACCTGGCTGAAGTCACAGATACCTTTCCTCAGTTCAATATTTTACTTGCCTAATTGCCTAAACAACTGACAAGAGGAAGTTAATTCTCAACATGGTTCCTATTTCTTTTCCCAGTTGCCAAGTTTTCCAAGCTTCTGTTGCTATTTTCTCATAATGACTAGAAGGTAAAAAATATTCTTGCCTGAAGAGAGAATTTCATGTACAGTCTTGAGGAAAAGTGCTGGGAGGAGGGAGAAAATTCACTGTTTTTGTTGGATGTGTTCTTTCATGAGCAGCCCAGTGCCTTAGCAAATTTGATAGAAATCTGAATCAGTGATTAATGTTTGGGTCTTAGATAGATCTTCTAGTGGGCTGGTAAGAACTGGTATTGGTTGTGAAAATAAGGTTGTAAGAACAGGGAACTGTAGAAAGATATAGAGTTTTGCCATCACCTACTTAAACACAGTCAGAAACACCAACCGCTAACATACCCTGAGCAAAGAATGTTTTTTGAAAGCAGACAGGCTGGGTGTATTCCATATCAAAACAAACACACTAAGCATGTGCCCCTCTTCTTGGATGGTCCAGGAAGAGAAAGCTAGTGTTTGAGACTAAAACTATGATGAATATTTCAACAATATGTAGATTAAGAAGCTTTATAGGAAAGAACTTGTGAGGGATGAAAAGGGAACTGTCTCTGTAAGTCTACTGCTATTTCTGACAAAACCCAGTCTGGATCAGTCTAATCCAGAAGACAGGACGTTTCTTTCCAAATCTTTATAATAGACCTGTGACAATAAATGGAGTCTCTTACTACAAAAGACACTATCCTTCAATGTTTGAGCCTTTGGGAAAAAGAAAAAAAAAAAAAAGTAAGTAATGACCTTAAATGTTGGGCATGCATACACCTGTATACATCTTTGAGAAACTCCCTTTTATACAAAACCTTAGGATAAACATTTTGAGGCCTTCAGGGGAAAAGCTGCAAAGCAATGACGTTTATATGGTTTGCGGCTTCCATGTAATATACGGGTGTCAGAATTAGCAGGCTCAAACAAGCACTGTTTACATGATTTCAGTGCTTGGAATTGGATTTCAATGCTTTTGTTTTAAAATAGGGGGAGGGTAAGGGAACATGGAACAAAGGCTGGCAATGCTCTTGGCTTTGCTCTTGTTGTGATCGTACTTAGAGAAGTGTGAGCAAGAACGCGGTCTTGCAAACTGCCTCTAAAACTCATGTTTAATGTGAGCTCTAGCTGTAGGCAAAGTCAGCAGTTGTCTATGGCAGCCACCTGTAAGGAAAATGCTGTGGCCGCAGGACAAATCACCACTCTAGTATGTACAAATTCATCTTGATGGTTAAAATTTGCACTGGCAAATTGAATGACTGATGTAATGGCTGTTTATGTCAGTAAATTTATACTGGATCCGGTATCGGCCATCATTCCAGAATCAACATAGTCTCTGTACGATGTACTCTATTTCATCAGAAATGCAATAGTTTGTTCATACCCAACACTGATCAAATTTCTGTTCTTTGATGGTCTGAAATATAAAAAAATGGTGCTACTGACCATGATCCAATAACTAGCAATTTCTACTTCCACCCCTCCAATACCATCCCCTAGAAAGAGCTGGATTAAATTTACCCACCTCTTTTTCCTTTTCATGGTAGGAGTAGCTGAGCCTCAGTGAAGTATCCGAACTTTGCTGACACAAGAACAATTTTGCCTGTGTTACTAGGAAGCCAATGAACAGAATGCTGGTAATATAAGTCTTACTATCTTGCTTATATGGAATTTGCACATAGGGAAGTTGGTTTCAGCGATGTGAAATGCCAGGATTTCAGTTAGGTAGTATTTTCCCCTCTCTGACAAAATAATATGAAAGGGAAACGGAATTAGGTCCTTGGATGGCTAACCTGTAGCTGATCTGTCCTACATTGGAATTATTCTTTGCTTTGATAAAGAGTTGTGAATCAAGTAAATAAAAATCAAGATGAACAGAATGGAGTAAAATGTCCATCTGTGGTAGATCACAGAATCACAGAAGGGTTGAGGTTGGCAGGGACCTCGGGAGGGCATCTTGTCCAACTCCCTTGCTCAAGCAGGGCCACCTAGAGCTGGCTGCCTACGACCCTGTCCAGCTGGCTTTTGAATTTCTCCAAGGATGGAGACTCCACAACCTCTCTGGGCAACCTGTGCCAGTGCTTGGTCACCCTCACAGTGAAAAAGGGTTTCCTGATCTTCAGAGGGAACCTCGTGTGGTTCAGTTTGTGCTCGTTGCCTCTTGTCCTGTCAGTGGGCACCACTGAAAAGAGCCTGGCTCCCTCCTCTTTGCACTCTCCTTATACATATTTATATACATTAATAGGATCCCCCCTGAGCCTTCTCTTCTCCAGGCTGAACAGTCCCAGCTCTCTCAGCTTTTCCTCATGCATGAGACTCTCCAGTCCCTTCATTATCTTTATGGCCCTTCTCTGGACTCTCTCCAGTATGTCCATGTCTCTCTTGTACTGGGGTGCCCACAACTGGACACAGTACTCCAGGTGTGGCCTCACCAGCGCTGAGCAGAGGGTAAGGATCACCTCCCTTGACCCGCTGGCAGTACTTTGCCTAACGCAGCCCAGGATACCACTAACCTTCTTTGTGGTAAGGGCACTTTGCTGGATCATGTTCCACTTGGTGTCCAGCAGGACCCCTAGGTCTTTTTCTGCCAAGCTGCTTTCCAGGCCGGCATCCCCCAGCATATATTGGTGCCTGGGGTTGTTCCTCCCAGTGCAGGACTTTGCACTTCCCCTTGGTGAACCTCATGAGGTTCCTGTCAGCCTGTGCAGGTCCCTCTGGATGGCAGCACAACCCTCTGGAGTGTCAGCCAGTCCTCCCAGGTTGTGTGTCAGCAAACTTGCTGAGGGTACACTCTGCCCCATCATCCAGACATAGAACAGTTTTTGACTGAAGAAATTCCAGCTTATACCCTACCTTGAGAAGAAGCCAAGCAACAGTAGAAGTCAACGTGGCTGTTAATGGGTTAGTGCATAATGGGAAACTTGCAGGTCAAAATTAGTTAGAGCACCTCAAAGAGGTTGTTATACCTGTAGCTTGGATGAAAGGACTAGCTAAATTCTCAGTTATTTCATAGTGATTTGTCCTTGTCTATTCCATGCTTATGCCTTTTTCTTTAAACAGGTGAAGTTGGGAATCTCACTTTTCTGCTTATAAACAAAAATTGAGAAATTACAGTATTTACTTCAGGCCTTTACAAAATGTGCTAGGTATCAAAGGTATGGAATACACTTATGAAAGATTGTTATGTTGATGGTGCTGTTGCTCTTTTTGAAAGTCTACCTGTCTTCGCTTTGAGCTATAGGCAATCCTTTCCTGAAAACCTGGCCCAGAGCTCTTAACATCCTCCTGTTTCTACCTATTTGCTCATATGCTTCAAATTCAAGCTTGTGCATGTGAATAGCATTTCAAGCCAAGATGCTTACACTTAAATCTAAATTGAGGCTGGTAGGGAATCTTGGATGTGCTCTTAACAATAGATGGGCTTCATTATTGGAAAGGTATCTAATAATAATACAGGACTCAAAAGAAGGACCAAAGGCTCTATTCTCATTTTGTGTAATCAGTGCTGTGCAACAGCCCCTCCTCATTTCTTCAGTCTCTTTAGGGAGGAGGAGGACTTTTTTTTTCAAAAGGGTAATAAATAACTGCAAGACTTACTGAGCTATTGTGAGCTAATATGCTTTTAGCCTAGAGCTATGCAACAGTGTTATTCTCAGAAGCAGAGCTGTTCACGTGCTTAAGCATCTTGCAATAGTGAGGCCATGTGTAGAAAATCAATGGAAAAACCTCATCCTCAATAACTAATCATCTCTGCAATTTTCTTTTGGAAAAAGGTGGCTGAAATGTTGATAGCTCTAATGATCTGCAGAGCAAAAAAGGTTCACACTCCAGTTCTTTCACAGGTTCTGGTATACAAAAAGGAAAACAAATCATTATATAGGAGTAATCTGCACAGGTGAAGGGAAACCAACTTTAAGGTTTGTACAAATCTCGGTATGTGAAAGAAACCAGCCCAGATTAACATTTCTCTGATGTTTCATCAGTGGGTTAGGGGGCTTTCTGTGGTATTTCCTTGCTTGATGTACAGCTTTATGGGTAATATATTCACAGTGGCTCCTGAAATGAACAGCTACCCTTGAAACCTGATGGACTCCACAAAGCACAATGGATGAGTTACTGAAAAAATTGTTAAATTCTGCTACTCTGGGCCACGGTGTCTCCTTTGCTTTATTTTTAATTTAATTAGATTGAACTTTATTGAAAACATTCATGGAGAATCATTCTTCAGGTCAGTGAAAAGAAATTAGAACTATTTTAATCATGTTCAGAAAGAAAACTGGTTGGGTCCATTTGAGAATTTGGACAGATTCTTAAGTGTTCTGTGGACTGTCTCCCCTTCGTAGCACAGGTCTATGGGCCCAAGTTTGTTTTGTGGGGTTTTTTTAGTAATTCAGTGTTGCAGGATTAAAATTCTCTAACTCCTGTTTTGTTTGTTTACTTGCTTTGAATTTAATATTTTGCCTGAAAGCTTTTTTTTTTTTTTTTGTAGGAATTAGGCTTGATTTGTTGTACAAGCAAAAAATGAGGAAAATTGAACCCAATACTTCTAAATGTGTTATGAAAGTGCATGGTGGAAATAATTATATATACCAATTGCCTAACAATTTATAAAAATGGTTTTGTTTAATTCAGCAGAAGTTAGGAAATCAGTTGTCCTTACTGTAAGCAGATACTTGTGTGGAAGCCCCCCAGGAATGAGTTCCTGGCATCTCTCTGTACCTCTCCTTTTGGAAATGTAAGCTGTCATTCTACCTCTGTGCTAAGGAGGGGAACGCACAGGAAGCACACTGGTTAAAATCAGGCAATTACTTTATAACTCTGGGCTTTATTTTCTCCCAGTTGCTCTCTGCATCAAATTAATAACTGAACTCGCCAGATCTATATTTCATGCTTTCCTCTTAATCTTTACTGTCTAAAACACTGAGAAATAACAGACTACGTTTTCCTCTGGTAGATAGCTGAAATGCCCTTAGCAAGGAGTTCTGCTGTGTAAATGAGGCCAAGCTGGAATTGCTGTGTGGGCAGGCAATGCCTAATAGTTTAAGAAGTGGCTCAGAAGTCAGAAACTTTATAAAAAGAGTATCATCTAGCCCATGGAAATCCTCTTGCCCTCGCTGTACGCTTGAGTAAAATTGTTACTTCATCACTGTACAACTTCTACTGTAGTTCTCTACCAAAATACTCCTACACCTCAATTTTTGTGTGTTTCCTGTCAACCTCAATGTTTACTACCTACCATATAAAGCTTGTATGTAGATGAATGTGCACTGAGCCCCACAGGAAAAATACACTTAATATAATCTGTGTGGCAAGTTATTGCCGCTTTGGAATTTCCTTATATATCCTTTTATCAGAAACGTTGACAGGAGAGGAGATTCAGTTTTTGCACTGGTAACAATGTCCTCCTCCCTGCTTTCTTCTCCTCTCCTCTCTCCACCCCCCCCCAAAAAACCCTCTTCTACCAAAACCCAAACATGGACAGAGCCCTGGTCTAGACTGAGGAGGAGAAAGTGGTGGAAAAGGGGAGACTAAAGTCCGAAAGTTGTGTAACAGCAAAGAAATGCTATTCTGCATTCCTTTTACCCTTTTGCCATGATGAGTACTGCCAAAAAGAACAATGAAACACTGAAGCCAGATTTTTTTCAGCAGTTCTTTAAAAAAGTCCATTTTTATTGCCAATGTAGACAAAATGCATTTAAACTTATTAATTCTGATAATTTCCTGTTTTAGCTAGTGCTTAGTGGTTACAGGACCAAGGTGTAATAATTCACTGGAGGAAAGTGTCTGATTTTCATGGCTGGGCCAAGGAATCTTCTAAGTCATTTTTTTATGCCTATAAACCCAAAGAGGAATAAAATGGTAAAACTGTGTTAATTAAGTTTCTCATGACTGCACTACATTAAATGTAGAGGCTTTGGAATGTGCTAAGTCTCAATGTTCCTGAACGTAGAAGGTCTCAATACTTGGAAGGTCTCTAGCATGTGGCATTTTAAATTTAACGTAATGTACTATATAATAAAGTATTTTTGGCTTGTGGTACTTAATGTGTCTCAAGTCTTCAACGGTTTTGCTTGCTACACAGTATTAATGAACATTCTTTGTAATGAAAGAAATACAACTCTTTGGTGGGGAACAAAATGCACCGGAGGGAATAAAAGTATTGTTTATGTTTCTTGTTACTGCAAACTCAGGCCTGAGCTGTGACAGTCAGCAGGAGTCCTTGCGTGGTATTCTTCCCAGCGAAAGTTTTGCAGATCAGATTTTATTTTATTTTTTTCCAGACCGTGGTCTATGTACAACCACTTTTCCTCTGGAGCTGATTGTGCAGGGTACTCCACTTCGCTGGAGTGAGGCACGTGAGTCTACTGCTGTAACCAGAACTGCCGAGCTCGTCTGTAGTGTTCCCTTCTCCTTCAGGCTCTGCTCCCCCACCAGTGAATTGTATTTCATTTTTTTAAGTGAGGCAGGGAGCTTGGTTTTATTTCTGTCTGGGGAAACTTAATTTCCCAGGTGCATATTAAGATAAGCACCCTTTGTATACGTGTGTGTGTGTGTGTTTGTGTGCCTCCAGCATTTCATCTCTATTTTAAAAGGGCCATTGGGCATTTCAGTAAATAATTTTTTTCTTGAGGAGTGCTTAGCAACTGAACTGTGTTGCCACAGCTTCTCTAGAGTGCAGGTCCTGTATTTTGACTGTTAACAAAATTATATAATACTATGCATTAAAACACACTAGAAAAATACATCTTGTACACAATTCTAGTGAATAAAATTGCAAATTTGTCTTTCCTGTTCCTCTTTGCTTTCTTTCTTTCTTGCTACCATGCATATTGTCATTTTTCTTCCTTTTTCAAGAAAAATTGACATTTCCTCATGAGGCCTTATTTCCCATTTTTATCACTCCCTTATGAAGATATTATTTTTTCCTCCTTAAAGCACTGTATTAAAATAAAGATGTTGTCTTTACATGTGTGTTAATAATGCAGCATAAGAGCTGTGATTTTTTTCTACCCATCTCGCTTTCTAAGCAGTCACTGTAATTTTAAAGCATTTGGGGCATATATATGTCCATAGATTCTTGCTTGGTCAAGCTAAAATAACATTCTTGGTTTCCTGTTGAAAATTGCATTAGATTTTTCATGGTAAACGCTTGGCCATTTATGGCATCAAAAAGCTTAAAAGCAGTTTTAAATCTTGTTGAAGCCTTAAGAAACTGTATGATGGAGGGACTTCTAAAGTACTTTGTTTGACCAAGATGTTTTTGTTGGGCTTTATGGAAAGGGAAGGTGAATACTGCTGTTTCAATTAAAAAGTAATATTCCAGGATATTAGGCTAATTGATTCATCAAGTACAAAAAGCAAAGAAATGAGGGACACTTTCTGTCTACGCTGCATAAATATGCCTCGTATCAGAAAGCAATTCCATTTTTTTGACTGCTGTAGTTGTTTTAGCCGTTTAGGATTGGAAGGGCCCCTCTACGCTACCGGTTTCAGTTCTCTGCTGAGAGAAACATCTTTTCACCTTCCCGCCTTTTTTCCTACGCGCGGTGGCGGCCGCCCTTCCGCCCGCGTACCCGTCGCCTCTCACGGCGAACCTCTCCTCACAGCTTCCCGCCATGGCGGCCCAGAGCCACGCCCAGCGTCAGGTGATCTGCCGGCCCGGCTATAGGCTGCCGCGGGGTGGGGGGGGGGCGGGGCGGTCCCGCCCCTCCTGCCAGCGCCGCCGAGGGTGCGGGTGCAGCCATCTTGTCTGTCTGTCTGTCCTGGTTTGTTTTTTTGTTGGTTTTTTTTTTAAGGAATCATGAAGAAGAAATGGAAGAACAGAAGATACACAGGCAGAGGTATGAATGGTTTTTTTCTCAGGGTCGCAGAGTGAAAAGAAGTAAAAAAAAACCATGAAAAAAGAGCAGGCGCAATCCCAAAGTGTCATATTCTGAAGAAAAATTCAGGGAATGACTACAGAGCATTACTGTAGCAATCTGAATAAACCGAAGCAGAATTTACATGCTAAACAAATCAAATGTCCATTTGAAGTTTGAGATAATATTTTCTCTTTTTGAAGTTGAGCTATGCAGAATTCTATTTTCTAATTTACCTTAACTTGCTCAGTTCAAAACTTTTACTGTTTTTCCTGTATCCAATTTTTATGTTCCTCTATTCAGTGATGTTTGGTGAGCAGTACGTGTAAATGAAACAGCAGCCGTCCTTAGGAAGGCACCTTGCTGCAAGTGAGGTGATACTGTTTCGGTGCTTGCAGGGCAAAATTAACAAGTTCAGATCATACACAGATCATGCTTAGCTACGCAAGGCACCTGTGAAATATTAACTTCATACACTGAAACATACAAAAGATGCTAACAAAACAGTTATTTGTTCACTCTCATTGACAAGATTCCTGAAATTCAAACCACTACCTTTAATATTAATAATTTCAACAGGTATTAATAGGTTCCCACATGTTTACTCCATCATTTTAAAAAGCTCACACTTTTTTTAAAGTCTTTTTTTCCTTAAAAAATGTCTATTAATCAAAAGAATTTTTGGATAATTGAGTTCTTTTTACAAGACTAGGTATTATTAGGCATTCTACAAGCTTCAAGTACATTCTACAAGTTTCCATAATTACAGAATATGTTTTTAAATCTCTTTGGAGCATATTGGGTCTAATCATAGGGCTGAAAGGTACCTGAGGAAATAACCTAGCTGATTTTGCTTCCTCAAGGAAGTATCAAATACACCTGTATCATTCTTGATGAGATGTCTGTGTAATCTACTCTTAAGGCCCTTCGGTGATAGGCATTTTATGGTTTTCTCAAAGAAATCATAGTAGTGCTGCTTGGTGTCCTTACATCAGAGAGTCTATGTCCCTGTGTAGTCTTTCAAGAACAGCTGGTTCTACTGCTTGTAATGAGAGACAGATATTGCAAATAAAAAGTCCAGGCTGGAAAGATGAAAATCCTCCAATTGTCAGGATTATTCCATTGTAAATACAAAAAGTTCCTACGACCCTAGGAAAGAAGTTAAATCTTGGTATAACCAGGTAAATTTTGGTAATGTGGGAAACTGATGTTGGAAATAAACTGACATCTCTGGACAGCTTCTACTCTTAGGGTGAGGGTGAGTGTTGTGGTTTAACCCCAGGCAGCAACCAGGCACCACACTGCTGCTTGCCCACTCCACCCCCCCAGTGGGATGGGGAGGAGAATCCAAAAAAAAGTAAATTGTGGATTGAGATAAGAATGTTTTAATAACTAAAGTAATATAAAAAATAAAACTAACAATAATAATAAGTATAGTAATGAAAAGGAATATAATAATAAAAAGAAAAGATGTTAAAACCAAGAAAAGACAAGTGATGCGCAATGCAATTGCTCACCACCCGCTGAGTGATGCGGGAGCAGCGATCTGCCCCTCCTGGTCAACTCCCCCCAGTTTCTATACTGAGCATGACGGTCTGTGGTATGGAATATCCCCCTGCCTGGTTCGGGTTAGCTCTCCTGGCCGTGCTCCCTCCCAGCTTCTTGTGCACCTGCATGGGAAACTGAAAAATCCTTAATTTAGGATAAGTGCTACTTAGCAACAACAAAACCATCAGAGTGTTATCAACATTGTTCTCATACTAAATCCAAAACACATGGTACTATCTACTAAGAACAAAATTAACTTTATCCCAGCCAATAACCCAGGACAGTGAGTTAACATGATCCAGACATTGATAAATTGTTCTCTGTTGTTCTTGCTGTCCTTCAAGCGGAAACATCTTAAAGGTTTCCAATAATCAAGTCTTTAAGCTAGGCAGGGCTGACGCAAGGTAGGCCTGTACGGGTAGTGAGTTAATTATGGAAGGAAAACACATGGCTCTGTGATAAAAGCATATATTACTGGACACCAACTCCTGAATAAATGTGTTAATGTTTACCAGGGAAATAAAAATAATATTTTAGGCTATAAAAGTTGTGAACTTCATTAAAAGTAAACCTAGCAAGACACACTTTATATTACATGCTAATGGGCATTCTATAACAACAGCTCCTTTTCCACACCACAGTGCTGCTTCTCAAAAGGCAAACTTGGAAAATACCTGTAATTCCTGAATACGCCAAAAAGCTTTCATTTGAGATGCTTGATTTGAAGTCATTGAACCATTACTTGCTATCAATACCTTTTACCTTGTGTTTTTTCCTGAGATGAGAATGTGGCTTGTCATATGCTAGCAGATAGGTTGCAAACAGAGATATCACTGAATCCATGCCACACTTTCAAATCTAACGGGAGGTCACCGAGTTGCTAAAATATGGAAAAAAGAATGTCCTGCTATTGTTCTATCTTGACTTGCACCACCGTGTTGACTGCAAAACTTGGTTTTAAGACTTGAATTGAGATTGGCAGCCTTATGCCAGGCAAGATAAGTACTTTCAGCTCAACTGTTGGTAAATTATTGACGTTCCATTTTCATTTCCTAAGAATGTTGCTTTCTCCTTCCTGCTATATTTTGCCTATATGTTACACCAAGTAAGGAAATGGATGAAGAGTGGTGTGGAAAGATTCAAAGAAAGCAGATTTATGAACTATCAAATGCAATGTTAATGTTTTACACTCAATTGTCTCTGAGCAGTAATCATGGATCATTTTAGAAGGTGCATGTTTTTCTGTTATAAACGTGATTTTATACATGTGAATAAATAAGAAAATTCTATTAGTTGGCAGCATTTCGGCATTATACTACTTTTTTTTTTTTTTTTTTTTTTTTAGGTGGCCCACATATAGTTAGGAAACCTTTGGAAAAAAACAAACTGAAAAATTTTAGTGCAGATGATTAAAATAGAATGTATTTTTAGTAATTTAATTATTCTTTATTAAAAAATAATGATCCTGATAAGGATATCCAGATTTATAGAAAATGTGTGTTTAACTGCCATTATTAATTTAAGCATTTTTTTTTTTTCTGGTAACAGTATTACTTTGTTCATAAGAATATCACATATAGGGACAGTCAACAACTCACGAGTTTTTAAACTGGACTCTTTTATAGCTCTGTTTTGAAGAAGAATGGACAGGAAAATATTAAGGGTTTCAACTATTTCTTAATGAATTCAGGTTCTCTAGGTGCTGTTTCTTTTAATCTCTTTCTATGGCCAGATAATCATGAAGTAGTAAAACTGTCACTACATGCTTGTGCTAAAAAGACGTTCTAATCCATATATCAATTAGGAGTAAATATTGAAATAAATCAAGTTGCTTCTCCAAATTTATTTAATAAGAACATTAGATCTGAGGATCAGGGTAAGAAAAAACAGCTACTATTTACCATGACATTTTTTTCACTTTTATACGTGATCTAGTTGTCAGAAACTGGATTAAAATGGAAAAGGACATACTTTTTAAATCTTTTTTAGAGACATGGAGGACATTATAGACGATTGAGCTGTCCTTTGCACAGAGTTTCCTTTCAGTGTCCACAGACTGTGGGACACCCCAGTCTGAACACAGGATGATCCAGTACTGTTGCGGAGCTCCTACGATGAGCAGCGGCCACACCGAGATTCCGGCTGCTCAGAACAGGTATTTATTAAAAAGAATAGATTAAATAGGTATTTATTCAAAAGAATAGATTTAAAAACTGCCCTGGTATTCCCAGGAGGGGAAACAGATGTTTTCTACAATTAATGCAACCATTCTTTGTTAGCTGCAGCTTCTGTCATGGAAGCAGCAAATAGCCTAGACAATCGTGCATCAAGGATGCTGAGAAGACTGATATTTTCCTGAAAGAATGTAGGTTTTGACAGCTCTGCAATTCTGAATCAGGTATTATTTGGGAGTATAACAAATTGCTGTTCTAGCTCAGCTCCTCAGAGTTCCTCTTCTTTGGGTTTCCTAGAGCTACCTTAGGTGAAAGTTGATTTAGTGTAATACAGTGCTCCAGGGAGTAACTGATGCCTTGGGCACAAAGTGCTGTACAATCCAGTTTCTGAGGATTTCCACTTCTCAGTCCTTCCTTTTTTCTCAGGGAACCCTTTCACAAGGATATACTTTGGTCTGAAGCTGGTTGCAGGCCTGGGATCACAGAATCTCTCCTTGAGAGGTAAGGCATTTTTCTGCAATCACCTACAGATGTAAAAAAAAAAGAGATTGGACACCAAAATTCTTTCAAGAAATCTGAAAAGTCAGGCCTAGGGGGTGTCTTTCATGATAATACTGTTGCTTCAAAAGGCAAATGCCTCAAGCAGATGTTTCACATGTCAGGTCCCGCATTTTAGCATTTTCATGGGACTGTTTTGAACTAAGTGATGTACAACTCATAGCCCACAGGCTGGCTCATTAAAAGACAGTTTGTTTCTCAGAATACAGAGTTTCATGGTTATATTCTTACATATCCTGAAGACTTCAGGCTTCGGGGTCAATTTTTGGTAAAGTTGCTACTGAGTGGAGAGTGTATTCAAATTTACAGGGGTACAACTTTCTTGCACAGTAGCCCTGGACTTTCTGTTTCATGACTTCTCTCTCTTTTCTTGCTTGGACCTACAAGTCAACCATTACACGTTGGCAGAGATTCTTGTAGGGCACGTTGCATCTTCACCTTCATGAGCCCTCTTAGAGGCTTGGCATAAGCACCTGCAAGGAAGCATCAATGTTGTTGGACCCGAATAGAGATGGAAGAACATAATTTTGTGCATTTAGACACCATTTTACAGAAATGAGCAGGTCACATACTGCAAAGCCTGTCTGTCTTTCTTATCTCTCCCATAGCAGTTGGAAGAGATGTAAATTCACTCTAGATGGGATAACGTAAATGAACAAGTTTGAGACATCATTAATGAAGGGTGTGAGTGATACTGTGACAAAAGAAGATGAGCCATTTTTCAGAAAAGAAGGTAAAAAGTAGGCAGAAGAGAGTTTATCTGTATTCTTTCATGGCAAAGGCATTTAAATATAGTTGGATGTTAACATATGTTATAATTTGGAAGAAAAACCCTACAAACAGGAGAGGTGGAACACAAGCAAGATGGGAGTTGTGGAACTATAGAGTGAAGTTAGAGGGATTCCCTTTGACTTGCAAGGGAAAGCCTGGACAGTGAGGTAGTAAACAAGAACCTACTTATCCCCTATATAGTGTTGATTGTTTTGTCATTCTTTTTTTCCTTAATTTGGCAATTTGCCTCTGTATAACCAAAATGATCTGGAGTATTATTACCACTGCTATGACAGCAGTAACATGTCCCTTTAATGTAGCTCTACATGATTTACAAACCAAAGAGTTCTTCCATTTTCATGCAGATTTCTGTCACAGATCTGGTGTTCCTTGCTGAATTAAAATTCTTGTTCACAAGCATTGTGCAAGTTCTTCATTCTTCTTCCGAAGGGTGGTTTCAGGCAGATCTTTTCTGATGTAAAGCATAGATTCAAAGGAGGACACAGACCAAGCCCTCTAGACTTTGAACAAACAAAAGTACATATCCATGTCCTGGGACCTGAGTGATCATTCTTTTTTATAGTTCATTTCTGACAATCACAGTCGTATATCACATTTTCTTTCATGTTGAAGTACATTTGTAAAGGCAAAACAAGATAGATTTTGGTAAGTGTCCTGCTTAAGAACATTTTGTTTCCAGATCATTCCTGAATCTTTATGATCAGACCCAGGACAGTACCAATCCTATCACACCTGTTCTGCATGCAGAGCAGCCAGATTCCTCACTCAAACTTGAAATAACCTGCATCCTCTGCTAGGGTGTGCCAGGTGACTCTCAGGATTACAAATTTCTGCCGTAGTCTTTGTTCTGCATCCGAAGATCTTGATCCTCGGTAGGATCTGATTTTAGTTATCTCCTTCCCAATATACAAGTTTTTCAAGCCTATGACCACTTCCCCACAGTTACATGTCCCTGAAAACAGCCCTTCTGGTGGTAAATACCCTTATGAGAAGAGTGGGAGAGATTCAGATTGTTAAATACAACCCCCCTTACAAAGGATTCTATGAAGACAAGCTAAATTTCTCTAGTTTTTCCTCAAGGGAATACCTCATTTTTGTAATCTAACACAATCGCACTTTAGTTCATTAGTTAGTCTCACTTTTTTCCTCAGACTCTTTGCTGGTCATTTCAAATAGCTCTCCATACCTAAATAGTAGGTGACTTCTGCTTTGTATGAACAGGATGACAGCCTTCAAAGCAAGATTGTTTTTTGCATTCATAGCAAAATATCCAAGATGACTGGTTTTTAAGCAAAAAAGAAATTGCTTATGCTCCTGATTGTCATTTTATAAGTTCGGTGGTGTCTGTTCTTAAGAGCGAGAAGAATTTGGAAACAACAGGGGAGAGAGGAAACTACAGCACGTAGCAGAAAGCAGTGAAAATAAAGCTCAAACGAAATGTGGCTAAAAACGAGAGGGAAGCCAAGACAGATTTCTGCAGCTGGAAGATATGCAATTTGGACTTACGGTGTTGATCGGTCCTAAGGCACATGCTTTGATCATAAATATACAGAAGTCCTGCAGTTCTCTTTGGCTTTTCCACAGGTTGCACGTTGTGAGTCTGTCGGAGCCCAGCGCTGCAAAGGTGTGCGCCTTTGGGGGCTTTTAGCCCCTGTTCCTCCCGTACTGAAATTGGAAGTTTTACTGTGCTCTTTGGAAAGAGCAAGATGCAACTGAATTTTTTTTGTATTGCAAGTGGGTTTCAAAATAAACCTAAGAGACTAATGAGCCCCCAAAGCTGGAAAGAAGTAGACGGTTGTAGACAAGGCAGAGAATTGTATCAGAAGCTGCTGTGATCATGATGGTAGTGAGGTGGAAAGGCATATGTGACCCACACAGAGAACTGATTATATATTCTTAGCCATGGGGTTTGCAGAAAATAGGGGCAATTTTTAAATGGGTAATAGAATGGTCCCAACCCAGGTTTTCATGGCTCTGTTGTCCCATCTTATCAGGCCACAAATGGAAGTTCTCTGGGATAAAATTCTATGAAAAGTAATTTGGTCTTGTAGCTTGTACCTTAGGTAAAACTCCAACGCATTCTATTTATATGGCTGAATTCAGACAGGCCTTAATAAATCTTAATAAACTAATTCAGCCAAGTTAAGTCTGGATTTCTAACCATTTCTCAACATGACATCACAAAAAATAGGAAATGCTGTAGACTCTTTGCACAGGAAAATAGACCAGAATAGAACTAGAAAATCTTCCACATCAGTCAAAATGCATTTTTGCTTTTGTATCTGTTTTAAGCGGGGGTTTTGTTTCATTGTTTTTTCCCAATAAAAATGTGGGGCATTTATTTTTGTATAATATATTTTTAATTTTATCAGAAGAAAAGGACTGAAGTATTCTGTTCTGAAATTGCCAAAATAGGATTTTTTTTACAAATATTGTTGAAATGTGATCTCCTTTCTTTCTGAGAACACATTCTGATGACATTAACAAGATTTCACAAAGCTTTTAGAGAATGAGTCAGCCTAAGGCAGAGAAGCTTAAGACTAAAGGGAAAATCTTGCAGCACATCTGCATGATAAGCTTTTAGTTTATGTGGTTTTTTTAGTTGGCAATACACAACAATACCTAAAGAGGTTTCAGAGGGAGGTATCTGATGTTATACACTGCTCTCTGCCAAACTTCATGTGTTTTGCTGACATCCCATGGATGTTCCAGAAATGAAATTCAGAACAGTATCTAATCTGATCATTTTCATTTTCCACCCAGGGTTCCAGTACTTTGAAATAACAGTCTGGCTTGAAGAATTTTCTTAACTTTAACTTATACAGAGCTGTAGGTAGTCCATAGCTTAATTTATTCTTTTCAATTTCAATTTTGTGCACAAGAATAAAATCTTTCTAAAGTCATAGACATTTACATTTCAAGCACTTCAAAAAGTACAGTATTTTCAATAATTTAGAATCTGTAGCTATACTACTTACTGGATGACAGTATTTTAGCCTCTGTAAACTTTCTTAGTTACTAGCTTTACTGATCCTAATGTTGATAAAAGCCTGTCATGTAAATTTGGACCCACTGTTGATTTTCTTACTCTTAAATGTCATCAGAACCATACAAACTGGAAATAAGTAACTGAGTTCATATCTAATATGGAGCATATAATATAGCATCTTTCTAGTTGATTCTGCCTTGAAAAAAGCTACTGCTGTTAAGTAACAGACCATATTTGCTAAGAATTATTCTAGTAAATGTACTAATTAAAAATGATTTATCAAAATATGCTCAATTTTTTGTGTGTTTATAAATGGCATTATTTTGTTATACTGATTTGTAGTGTGTTTATGATCCTAACTGAATAGAAAACATTGTTTGAATTTCAAAAATACTTTCTAACATTATATTGAAAATCACAGAGGAAGGATCTGAAATGATGCACAGCAATAAAAATAATTTATATCTGTATTTGTTTATCTCTGAATGATTCTTCTTTTCCTTTTCTCCTTTTATTAAATGTTAGCAGTGTGTAAACAGTGGGATCATACTCTCCCTTTTTGATTGAATAATGGATTCTCTGCTGCACACCGAACAAGTTTATTTACTATAAAGAGCATACCAAAATTAATAGCAGCATTACATAGCTGTGATAGCCATGGTTGTAAGACAGGCAACCTGACGCAGTATGACAAGAGCAGAAGGTTGAAGCTCTGCAGCCCTTTTTCAGGCCTTACAAAGACAGAGCAAACATTAAACTAAGTGGATAGTAATTGCTCTGGATATCATTGAATTATGTTAATAAGCTAGGAAATGTTGAGAATAATAGTAAGAAACTAGGGAGACAGAGAGGCAAAGAGTGCCTATGTGCCTGCTTATTCTAAAAATGGGTGCTACTTCCAGCACATTTGAGCTATAAATAGTATGCAAAAACGGTGAGAAATTTGAAGCATATAAGGTAGGAAGGAAATTCTAGTGGACTATCAAAAAACCCCATACTTTAGGCCAGAATTTCACTTATCCTGTAATATTATATATATTAGTAAACAAAGTAATCTCCTGAAAGTTTAATTTTGCATTTTGGAATTATTTTTTTTTTATCCCCTTAGCTAGATTGCAGCCAGAATAATTCTAGCCACTGCATGCTTGGCTCATGTTAGGCTTGAGAAAGGGCTTGCATGCCCTAAAGCTTGATCTTTCCCTTTTTCTGACTGCACCTTTTGGTCTAATAAAAGGTATTATCTCTTTCTAGATGTTGATATTAAGAAGCGATGGACTGAAAAAGGGGAAGAGATGGTGTCCACCTTTGTACATCGGAAAGAAATTCTAAAATAACCACTGATACCTGTAGAAGCCGGGTCAAGTTAGAAAGAAGGTATTTTTTTTAATGTCTGATAATGACATTATTAACGATCACAGTGATTTCTCATTTTTCCGGACTAGTTCACAGTCCTGTGGGTAAGTACCATTAGCCTGCATACAACAGGGGAGATCAGCTGATGTTTAAAGCCTTTCCTGAGCTTAATTGGCTAGTTTTGCATTTTGCAGATGTTAGATTTCCAAATCAATAATCCTGTAAATGCACACAAGCAGCTCTGATGAAACACAGAATTTGATTTGCTGCTGCTTTGGTAAGACAAATCTCATTTGCAATGGAAGATGTTGAACCTAAAGAGAATATGCCCTTGCAAATTCTCTTACCCAAGGGTAAATTATAAAACTGAATGTCAAGGTCACCGTGGCAGACAACATGTGCCTTGCAGAAAATGAAAGTGCTACTTTGTGTACTCTATTTTTTAATATTTTAATGAAGCCTATTTGAAGGTTGGTTGGGTTTTTTGTTGTTTTTTTTCTTTTTACACATCGATTTCCAGTCCTCATGGCAACAATAGCAGCTGAGGTGCGTAGCTGTGTTCTGCGTTTAGCAGGAATCGGCTCCACCGACACTGCGGCTGCCCTGGGAGGTGCCATGTGCTCGGGATGGACAGACAGACAGACAGACAGACAGCGGGTGGTGTGGCAGTTGCTATGGCAACCCGCTCTGCTTCCCAGCAGCCAAAGGGCGCTCGGTGCCTCTGGGAATTTGCTTCCTTCTCCTTGTGCCTCAGCGCAGAGAAAAGGTGATGCCTGCAGTTAAATAGCAATGAATGCGTTTAGTTTAAAAATTAAATTACCTTTCTAGACTGCTTCTTGGCATGCGGTTGAGCCAAAATAGATTGTAACAGCAATAACACAGGCAAAGGGCTTACCCGGTATTTTTCAGGTTTGGTTTTTACAAGAAGAATAGATGTCTGTGCACACATTTCACACAATGTAATGTTATAATCTTTTCACAAAACATTGTCTGTGAGTATGGAACTTGAAGAGAAGGGCAGGGTACAATATGATAGCAATTTAATCTGGGACAATCTTTTTATTTGAGCAATACCAGAGGGTGAGCAAGATGGGGGGAAGCATGTGAATATTAAGTGATGACATCGAACTGATTAGCTGTCTAACAATTATCTAGCAATATTATTGTTTTGAAACTATCCATGCTCTCAGTGTATGTCCTAGAGTGCGTTATTTTTCTTCTCTTCTATGTAAGTGTTCTCTGCTGTGCTACACAAAATGGCTGGTAAATGTCTTTCATGTAAAAGAGTGGACCATGAAAATGCAATGGGCTTTTGGAATTTTTATAAAGGATTGTACATGGAATCAGCCACTGGTTTAATGACATCCAGTGAAGCTGCTGGAAGTGTATTCTATTCAGAAATATAATCCCATTCAAAAATGAGACTGGTATGTAATTGGCAATGATCGAGATACTGCTCAGCTACTTCATACCACCATGCCATTCTCTGGTTATTCTATTCTCTGCACTCTTGCTTGTGAATATCTAATTTGCATAACAATTTTACAGTGACTTCTCAATAATGTGTAGCATGCCAAATGTTACTATTGGATTATGGAGTAATCTGATTTCTTGAAATCCATGAAGAATTAGTCTCAATAGCCTCAGTATGAACATACAGGATCCTTTAACCTGATTGCCCCCTAGTCTGAGAACGTTCAGGCGGGTTACCCGTGACAAATGTACCTGGCTTAGCTTCCTTGCTCTCTTCCACTGAAGTGTGCATCGGCCAGAATTTATATGAATGAGAAAGAAAATTAAACAATTCACACTACTTAGTCATTGTTACTCCACTGTCCTGGTGTTTACAGTACTGGAGAGAAGACATCTGGCTCTGGAAGTGCAGAGTACCTGTACCTATGCTTGTGTATATGGGTGTACAGATTTTTTTTTTTTTTACCTCTGAAGCTTTTTTCTTCTACAGCTATACAGTAGGGGAAAAAAAGGATGACCAGTCACCCACTTTCATTTAAATTCATTTAATTTCATTTCATTATTAAATAATTCGAGGTCTATTAAAAAAAGTGTTGTGAGGCTGTCCTTAGAAGAGGAAGCCATACTTGTCCTGTCTATATCCATCCTGTCTGTCTGGAGGTGATCCTGGCATACACTGCCATGTCAACTGTGCTCAACTCATAGGTTTGGAGGAGATTGATCAGCTTGCTCCAGATTGCTTTTTCTCAGAAGAGAGCGAGAGGGTTTGTCATGCAATCAATCAGCAGACTGTGGTCCTGCCTGAACCAGCCCATGAAGTGAGCTTAATTGATAAAGTAAGCACATCCAAACACAAATAAAACTAAATGATTTGCAGCAAATGATGCACTCAGCTCAAGTAGCACCATGGGACGATTCTTGTTAAAATTGTTTGTTGAGAATACCCTACTGAAACTGGGGGTCTATATCTCTGTCTGATAATAGCAGAAACCAAGATCTGAGTCTGTATATGGAACGAATACATATGCTCTCTTCATCATTGGGCAAGGTCTGAGATGGTAAACGTCAAGGTCAGTCCAAGTATTTTGAATTGTGAATTGACATGTAATTACCACTTTGAGAAGAGGGGCATTAGTGCTCAGTTATGCTGAATGAAAAGTGTTTTGTTCCAAGGTTATGATTTCTTGTTAACATCTCTGGAAACATGTGTATGTTTTGGGATATGGAAAACATCTAAACCTAAGAGTCTCTATTTATCCTGAGAGTAGCTCTAGCCTGATAAATGTCCGATAATATCATAAAGATATATATTTAACAACGAGTGTGTTTGTGTGTTCACATGAGAAAACCCAGATAAAAATTCTCCTGTTGCAAAAGAAGTCCTGTGTTTGTAAAAAGGCAGCCGATGAACAGAAAACAGACTCTTGTGTAATATCCAAGTCTTTGTTGGTAGTGAACAGATGCTACACCAGCAGTCCTGGGACTTTCATGGAACTGCTATGAATATGTTCACAGCATGAGAATACGGGCAACATGCTGTTAAAATGCTGCTTCCCAAATCCCAGGACTGCTATAGTGCTGTTGTAGTGTCTGCCTTAATTCAAAGGCATGCTTAAAAAAAGGCCTATTATGATGTAGTGCTCTGAAATTGTGCCAGGGATTTTATAGTTTAGCCTGTTTTGGGCTGAAGGGCTGGGAAGGAAAATGTCCCTCTTGCTATATCCTGATGTAGAAGAAACTGTCTTTGGATTTGAGATTCTTGGATCACGTACTAATAAAGAGCCTCTTCACAAATCATGAAGTAATTTAAAGGAATGATTTAATTAGCCAGGTTTATCTTGTGCTGCAAATACATAGATAAAGAAGCCACCACTGTACAATGTCACAAGGAATTTTCTATTTTTATTAACCATTTTTCAGAAGGGATGAATACTTTTGGGCAAAGAATTTTATAGTGAAACTATGCAAAGTACAACATAAAAGGAAAAGTTTTGTTTACTTTTGTTTTTTAAAGTATTTTCAGGAACCTGTGGAACCTGTGTTTACCGCTTCAGTCATGCTTGAATAAATTATGTGCTTGGAATGGTAAAGACTATAGAAGAAAATAAAGTTAAAGGGTCTAAAATAAAGAAAGGGAGAGACTGAGGACTGTGATTAATTAGCAGAATAATAAACAAGCTGTTCTTTCCTTCTCATGATAATATTTAAAGATAGGTACAATGTGAGTGACAACAAATACCTGCAAAACCAGGAAAAGATAAGAAGGAGTTGGAGGTTGTTAGAGCACAGGGCATGTTTTGGGCTGGGTTATGTATTACATGGTTTTTATTCCTTAGTCCTCATGGAGGATGGAAAAATACAAGGAAATAGTGAGGAAACTTGTATTTTCATTTTTTACAGTAGTAACTTTGTACATTGCATTTCTGACTTCCTGGTAGAGAAAGTACAGCTATACTACGCTCTGTGCTGCCATGTTGAAGCTCCTTCGTGCTAGTTTATATTGCTGTCTACTGCAAAAGAGTACAAATTAGGCAATTGCAGTACACTGCAATTACTTCTGAAATGACTGCAGCATAAACATACTTCTAATCAGAACCAGGCTTTTGGGGAAAGAGAAATATTCACATATACTTTTTTCTGTTCTGAAGTGTACTAGCAGCTCCTCTCTGTACTGCTTGGTCATAGCACTTTCTGGGTGTAGTTGAAGGTGACAACCATACCTGGCCAACACACTGCCAAAACTCTCTGAACGGGAACATTATCAGGCACTGGACATTTTCTGCAAATGCTCATTTAGAAGTATAAACATCAAAATAAGATTTTTTAGCAAAGCCAGGACTTTCTCTGTGTTGGCATAGAGAAGCATTTCTTCCCAGGAAGGCAGTTTCTGTCTCTCCTCCATCTTTTTTTTTCTCTCTGAGCTCTCTGATGCTTACATTATCTATTAAATATACTATTTAGTTAAGGTAACTGACAAGATATTTAAGACAGTTTCTGCAAGTAGTTGGTGCAGCTCAATAGGAACAGATAGGCTAGAAAACCCCTTGTTTCTGAGGACTATACTGTAAGCATTTCAATCAGGAGTTACTCGGTACAGCCCTGGTAGTCCTGTGGACTTGAATGATCATTTATAGTTGGGATGGGACAGCCCAGGAGAGCATCTGTCAGTTTAGCATCATCCAAATCAGGTACCAATTCAAGCACTTCCAGACCACTCTGCAACGTGAACCAAAGTACACTAAAAGAGGATAATGAAATTTGTTTAAAAAGTGTACTCCTCATCTGAGTTAAAATGCTAATGTAAACATGTCCTAATATATCTTATGACATTGATTAAGATGACAGTCCCACCCTATCATGATCAGATTCATAGTGTCATTGCAGCTAGCTGTACAAATATTTAGGAAACATAGCCTGGTGTCATTCATATCGTATATGGGCACTTCATAATAAAGCATTTATTTTCCTTTGCTTACAGACTTCTCAAACTATACTACAAAGCTAATTATTATTCTTGTTACAGAAATATATGACCTTGCTAGACAGCCATTATATACTTTGTGCATATGTTTAACACGTAAATGCTTCGTGATAGAGAATTGAAGAAAACTTTTAGCCTCTCACATGAAATTGCTTTCTATGCTTTCTGTATGTGCAAAATGGTTAAGGGAAAAATGGAAATATTACTACCAGTGGCCGGACCTCTTAGTGCCAGATCTCTGCCTTTCTTTTTTTTTTTTTTTTGCACACCACACCCTCCCCCCCTCCCAGTCTAGCTGACAAACACATCAACATGCTTTTAATTCGTGGTGAGAATAACTGAAAATTTTCCACATACTCGATACTGCTTCACTAACTTACAGCATGGACTGAATTCAAGTGTAAGGGATATATATAATTTTTACTTTTTTGTTGTGCTTGCATTGCCTTATTTAGCAGACCCATATTTCAGTGCTAATGTATATATTTATGTACACATGCTTACATGATACTGCATGTATGTTTGTTACTGGAAAACTGTTGTGGGTTATTCCATGCAGTCTCTGAGGGAGAATGGAAACTGAAATTGGATTGCAACAGCAGTTTTGAAGAGGAATGGATCCCACTGCCTGAGGCCAACTTCGAGGAAATGAAGCGCTGCTTTGCAAAGCAAGTTGTACTCTATACTGAAGCTTATTATGCATTTCACAGGACTGCAAATTCCCATAACCTTAACTGAACTTTTGAGATTTTCTTGGTGTTGTTTTTCTAAAGCTTTTACTCTTAGGATCATACATGCTTCTGCTTGAAAGTAACTTTTATACTCCTCATGGTTGTACAACAAAAGCTTTACAAGTGATTTGACTACAATCTTATTGTCAAAAGCCAAATGAGAAATACAAAAGAACTTAACATGTATTTGTTATTCAAAATAAGGTTTTTGGCACCTGGCTTGTGGATTTCCTTTTCTTTAAATTCTCAAGATTGGAAAAAATTATACTAAAGCTTGTCACGTTCTAGTGTCTACCTCGACTGCATGGAATCATGGTGGAAAGTATTATTCTTGGTAATAAATGGAAGCATCCACTTTTTATTCCTTTTTCTGTATTTCTTGTGTGTTTTGTGCTTGAGACAGACTGTGAAGTCTTCATGCCATAAGAAGTTACAAAGGGTTTTCAGTACTGCTGAAGGTTTCTGTAATCTTCCTTTCCCAAATTTATCCCAAAGGATTCTTCTTTTCGTCCTTTTTTTTTTTTGAAACAATTTCAAACTTTTATTTCATCAAAGCCAGCAAATATCTTGTTATGAAAATTCAGATTCTGTTAAGTATTAGTACAATCAATTAAAAGACCTTGTTCCGCTATGCTGATTGAATTCCTTCCTTCCTGACAGTGCACGAAGGCTTGCTATTGGATTTTTCTGTTCTTTCTTTTTTTCTGAAACCTTGGTGGGATTCAGCAGTCACATTCCATGTGTCAGTGAAACTAATGTGGGTTATTAAGGAGACATTGCAGTGCTATCACTGCCACCAATGTTCTGATTCTTCTCTGGATGGGTTGTTCTCTACCCACCTTTTTCCTTGCCTTCTCTTTTTTGTTATCATTTGTCCTGTTGAAAGGAAATGCATTCAGGAAGGTGGAAGTAAGGAAATAGCAAATCTTTCAAATGACTAGACATATTTGAAATTGTTAGGTGCTCCATAAACAACAACAGGTAAAAAAATGTTTCTTCATCTTTGCCTGTTTTGATAAGGGAGACATTGTACCCACTTTTCAAATAGTGTAATCCTCCGTTGTGGTATGTCATATCAGGACTACTGTCACATGATCTGTTGTGTTTGATAGACAGGACGCCTGCAGAAGAAGAACAAGTTTCCATTTGTTAATCTCCTCTTGAAACAGAACAAAACTATGGCTTGGTTCAGTACTGTTTACTTGTCACTTTATATCTACAGAAGACTGGTCCTGATTTTTAAAGACCAGAAGTTATGCATACTAAGACTATATATTCTTTAGACCTCTTCTAGGAAAGGTGCAGATCTCTTGGGAAGTGTTTCAAATGAACTTCCAATGATCATGAAAATGGGCCTCATAAAGAATTTTTTTTTTTTGGTCTCTTTTTTCTGTCATAAGAGGTGAAACAATGTTGCAGGATGCACACCTGCACAACTAAAAGGGAATGAATGGCAAAAGCTAAAGGCCTACTCTAGTTCAGAAATTATTGCCTAGACATTGCAAGAATGAACAATGTGGGAAGCAATGCATGTGAAAATGTCATCCCAAAATTGTGTGTGGATGTGGTGGTGGTGGAAATTAAACATAAGGGATTCTTTTTATTAAAATCTAATATTTTCAAATGACTAAAACAGAAAGCAAAACCAAGAAAGATCCCAAATTGTACACTTAAAATTATTATTATCTCATTTGGATGGTGGAAGTAGGACTTTTACACAAACTGTAGAAAATGCATCAAAATACCTTGGCAAGGTTTGTAGGGAAAGAAAATATATTTGGTTAAACATTGATTTGGAGATGAGAAACAGATAAGCTTTTGGAGACAGAAGCACATCTTCAATCTCTTACAGCAATACATGGTTATTTTGATGTTACACCTAGTGTTTCTCTGCTAACTAGCTATAATTTTTCCCCTTTATAATGTAAAGAAGGTGAACTGGAGGTTCTTTAGGTGAATGTGACCCAAATGAAACATTTGGAGGTTTTGATTTTAGGAGTCTGATACCTTGTTGTGATTCAGCTACGGATTTCTGAGATTTCTAAGACACAGTTAAAAACCTGAGCCTTACAGAAAATATCTCATTTGCTGACTGTCTGCTCTGTCATTTTCCTCTTTGTTACCTGTCTGCAATAGCTTTTACTATTAGTTTCTGGCTAAATATTATTATCTTGTCTGACAAAGAAGATTGTGCTGTCATCATCCTCCTGTTTTCCTGCTAGAATTGTAGATAGCCTGCATATTATGACATCTATTTTTCAACATCTACAAGCAAGTAGCTTCTCATATACCAAGAAATGCTTTGACTTTAAACTTCAGAACCAAAAGGCCATTAGTTTATAGTTTCTACTAAGCCTTCCTGCAGATGGATGAAACCACAACACTGATAACCATCCTGTGTTAAGTACCCAGTTTTTGCTCCCCACCCCACTCTTTTCTAGGAAAAAATATGTTTCTGTGTTAGCATTTTTGCACTTGAGTTAAAAGCAGCTACTACTATCATGCTGTGTAGGTAAATGTATTTGTAGGCATAATTAGAATCTCTGGATGAGCTGTCTTCTCACAGAAACGGGAAAAGTTCTGTTTCTGCTTCAGGTTTTGAAATAAATTTGTTTTTAGATAGAAGACAATTACAGTGACAATGGTTTAAAATTGTCAAGTGGAAACTAATAGGCTTTTTAAACTTGTGTATACTTGTTGGGAGGAGAATACATTTTGCTTAGTTCTTGATTAATTCTTTAGGCTAGGTATTAAAATGCACTATAGGGAAAGATCTGTGGAGATTGGATGTTTCTTTCCCAGGATTTTGAACCATTAATGTGTCCCAGAAGTAATTTATGAGTCACTTGAATATTGGTCTATGACATTCTTTTCTGTAGGAAGTGAGCTGGTCAAAGTAGAAGCTGACCAGTTCCCCATAATGCTCCTCACAAATGCATATGACAGAAGAGACACTAATTGATTAAAGCAGGAGAACAAGACAGCTTTACTACAAATGGGTTTGTAAGTTTTGGAGTTATTAGATGTGAAAGCTTGAACTTCAGGGAGCTCTTAGAATGTCTCAGTGAATATGACAAGCTCCATTTGAAGTCTTGCAGAAGTTAAAAGGAAGGCAAGTGTGTCTGTGGATTTTTCATGTCTGAGAACAATCATAAAGAAAGAATATTATGACTACAAGCATTTACAGCCTAAGTAAAACTTTAACCCATTCCATTTTTTTTTTTGATCTGAAATATCTGGGTTATGATTGAAACTAGATGAGTGCAGATTTGCTGTGAGGTAGGAGATGTGCCCCTGTGTGAGCAAACCCTGTCAGGAGAAGCACAGGCTCCTGTACCAGTAACAAGTAGCATATTCAGTATTCAATATTTTCTCATAGATTCCCATAATCAGTAACAAGTGGTGTCCCTCAGGGTCTGTACTGGGACCGGTACTGTTCAATGTCTTTCTGAGTGACACAGTGGGACTGAGTGCACCCTCAGCACGTTTGCAGATGACGCCGAGCTGAGTGGTGCAGTTGGCACATTTGAGGGACGGGATGCCATCCAGAGGGACCTTCGCAGCCTGGAGAAGTGGGCCCGTGTGAACCTCACGAAGTTCAACAAAACCAAGTGCAGGGTCCTGCACCTGGGCTGGGGTAATCACCAGTGTCAATACAGACTGGGGGATGAAGGGATTGAGAGCAGCCCTGCAGAGAAAGACTTGGGAGTACTGGTGGATGAAAAACTGAATATGAGCCAGCAATGCATGCTCGCAGCCCAGAAAGCCAACCCTGCTCTCCTGGGCTGCACCCCAAGCCGCGTGGGCAGCAGGTCGAGGGAGGGGATTGTGCCCCTCTGCTCCCATCGGGTGAGACCCACCTGCAGTCCTGCGTCCAGCTCTGGGGTCCTCAGCACGGGAGAGACATGGACCTGGTGGAGCGGGTCCAGAGGGGGGACACCAAGATGATCAGGGGGCTGGAGCAGCTCTCCTGTGAGGACAGGCTGAGGGAGTTGGGGTTGTTCAGCCTGGAGAAGAGAAGGCTCTGGGGAGACCTTACTGCAGCCTTCCAGTACCTAAAGGGGGCCTGCAGGAAAGCTGGAGAGAGGGTTTTTACCAGGGCCTATAGTGATAGGACAAGGGGCAACAATTTTAAAGGGAAAGAGCGTAGATTTAGACTAGATGTAAATACTATGAGGGTGGTGAGACACTGGCACAGGTGGCCCAAAGAGGTTGTGGCTGCCCCATCCCTGGCAGTGTTCAAGGCCAGGTTGGACGGGGCTTTGAGCAACCTGGTCTAGTGGAAGGTGTCCCTGCCCATGGCATGGAGTTGGGTGGACTAGATGATCTTTAAAGGTCCCTTCCAACTCAACCCATTCTGTGGTTCTAAGAGTCTGTCACATGAGTCAATGGGAGCTGTGTGATTATGCAAGCTGTTCTGTCTACATCAGGGACAAGTGTATCCCCTGGGTTGGAGAATGAGTTCTAGATTTTATTTTATTTCTTTTTTTTTAATTTCTGGTTAATCAGAGGTCATCTTCTCAATGTCATGTTTAGAATTCATGGGTATTATTTTCCTTTTTGGGAAGTTTCTGTCATTTGCTTTCTCATAGCTGAAATCAACCCTAGGGTTGGCTTAAAGGTTTATTTGGTCAAAGCTCTAGAAAAAACTTGATCTGACCTTTGTGAAAACAGCAGAATTGTTTTCATGAGATGCTGAATTTTGGGATTACTAAACACAAACTATTAAGCTTTTATGAAAATTTTTGTGGGTAGTTTTCTGAACCTGATGTAGGAACTGGAATTTATCAACAACATGCTTTTATGAATAATCAGTTAAGTGTCATCATGAAATATTGTCAATTTTTCAAGAAACTAATGGGTTTTGTTCCTGTAGTTATGCTCTCTCATAGGTTTTAGACAAGGAATTTACAACCTCTGCTGGAAAAGGTAATATGGCTCACAAGTAACTTGTATAAGAGATTTAAGTGTATCCCAAAGAAGCTTAGGACAACATTTAGTCGTGTTAATTCCTGCAAATATAACTTGAAGCTTTGCAAGTTTGCAACTTGCAGACTTTGAGTCTTTCTTCTAGTCCTGATGAGGTCTTAGGTCCAGGCAAAGGCACCTCATAAATTTATTCAGAAGAGGTGTCAATTTGGGCTCCTATAAAGACTTCATCCCATCCTTCCTCTCCCCCTCAGAAGCTGCTGCTGAAAATGTAATTTTTAGTGTTCAGGCTTTCAGCTTTAGATTAGAACTCAGACATTTCGTACTAGCAATTGCAAAACTTAGCTATACTTCCATGTCCCATTAAAGTCATTCCCTATTACAACTCAAATCTATGACTTTTGAGTAATTCATGATCCCTAATAATCCCTTTCACTCTCTGTGTAGGTCCTGCATAATGTGCTAGAGGCCAGAGATCTCAACTACTAAATTGGATATGTTGACTGTTTTCATATTTGGTAGATATTTGACACAAACTATGCTGCTCCATGCCCACCAGTTCTCCTGGGGTTGGAAGAATCTCCAGAATTATGTGTGTTATTAATCTTCTAGCTTCCTCACCCATGTTTGAAAAACTTTGCTATCCTGAGGACAAAAACTAGATTAACTCTACTGATATTCATCAGACAAAGTTTGAATCAGCAGCTGGCCTGAGGCCCAGGAGCACCGAGTCTTTACCGTTGGTAGTGATCAGTTATTTTCCGTCAAAGAAAAGAAGTGTTGTCATGAATTATATATAATTTTTCATTAACAACTAATGACTCCCAAGATTATTTCTAAGTCTTCTGTAATCACTCTTTTTTTTTCCTAATTTCCATTGAATGATGGGAGGGAAGAAGTTTACTTCTTTGTGGCACTACTGTCACTGTATTTCTTAATTTTAAAGTCTTTCTGGCTTTGGAAGTGTAATGTATTTGCCTTTGTGTTAATGGCTAATGCTCTTTCCACAGTTCATCAGCTGTAGGGAGCTGCCTTTCACTATGCTCACTTAGCAAACTGGTTTGATTTCATCTGGTATTCCCACTGTGGGGCAGATGGCAGAAATGGCTGATATCTGTGCTACTCAGGCATGGTGTCTTTAGATCCCTGCGTCAGAACTGCATAATGTAGAGGGAAGCAATTTTTGGCTGCTCACTCAAGATAGCTCCCTTGAGTGATGAGGCATGTAAGCCTTCAGGCTCAAACCACAGAACTGTTTTGTTTTCCTTGTCCCTCCTCCCTTCCTCCTCTCTCCCTCCCTTCCCCTTTTTCTGATGAATTAGGATGTTAGCTTATTAATTCAGTTCTAAAACACTGCTGAATGCAAAACAATATCGACTTAGTGATTTCTTTCTGTTTCAACAATTGGAACAAAGCAGAATATGCTATTATGTAATACGAATCTCAATGTATTATAGATGGCAAGTGCTGACAGAAAGCTTACTGGTGTTAAACCAGCATATATAGGCTGTAGTCAATCTCCTTTTTAGCTTTCATGAAACCTTAGTATCAGTGTGTGTCACAGAAAGCTGCAACTATGATTCTAATGTAAAAAGAAATCCTTACTGTGAGATTTCTTCACTTCATGTTATTATTATTCTGCATAGTCTTTTTAGTGTAGTGCCTATGTTATAAAGAGCACAATTGTTTGCTCTCATTTTCTCTAATGTGCATTCCATTCTGTGGACATCAGGGCCAATGCAGGTCACAGCAAAAGGCTATTTAAGTTGAAGATTTCTACTGCACAGTCCAAACTTTAATGATATTATATGGTCTTTTAACTCATTTGCATTGAATTTTAATTCTGTATGTTATTCCCTGAACATTAGTTTTAAAATCTAGTGTAAGATAATAGCTTTATTAAAATATTGTAAAATACTGAAGTTCTTTCCATGTTTCTTGAAGGACTGTGGGTTCTGAAGTTCGACTTAGGTATGACTATGTGCCAGCTTTGTCTTTAATATTTACAGAAGGTGCATGATAAGGACAACAAAAGACTTTCTATTTTCTCAGACAGAAAGAAGATATTAAATCCCTAGGACTTGAGTATGTATCCTTTCTGAGGTGGAGAAAGATGTTAAACTCTTACGCTTCTGTCGGCTGAGTCATTTTGTCATTGACGTGCTATTAACAGAGTTGCATCCGGCTAAACTACAAACAAAGTAATTCATTGTGGGATCTAGTGTGAAGGTTGTAACCCCATTCCAAAATGACTGTGCCCAGGTCTTTTAAAGGCTGAATAACTAGATAGTTAAAATAGCCAGCTGAAACTCTTGTAAAACTACATAACTTAACCGTGGTTTGACTTGTTTCACTGTAGGAAATATAGGAAAGCGAACTAAAGTCCTAATTCCACAGCAAGACTTCTCTATCTTTTATGGATTCTGGGACCACTTATAGCCCTTGAGGAAACTGAAAAAGATGAGTGAACAACAATGAAACTAGGGGAATCCTTCCTTAATAACTTATTTTAGAAAGTGTTTGCACTGGTTTTAATCAGAAGTGAATCTAGAGAAATCAATAGATGGTTTCAGTTCCCTTTTTGATGCTTTCCTCGTCATTCTCCACAATCTCCATGGTGTATATATGCAAACTAAGCCTGCCAGGTCAGCTGCTTTTCTGAGAGCTCGTCTAGAAAGAGAAATTTGGCCTTTGGTTTTGTGATTGGAAATTAGTACTATATCTTTTTTTTCTAAACTATTTATTCTAAGTTTTGTCTCAATACTCTCAACTTAGTCTTTAATGAAGTCCAGGACAGTTATGGAAAGACCCATCCATCAGAAAAAAATCCAAGCTTCTGTTGAGATGAATAATTGCCCTTGAAGGGGGGGGGGGGGGAAGGCATAAAACCTTAATAGATTATGCATACAAACATATATTTTTTCTAACCCTTTCCTTATTCTAAAAGGCATATTTGGGCATTTGATGGAAATGCGCTTCTTAGGTGGAACAAGGCAAAAGCAGCTGGAAGGAGTTCACATGAGATTGTTTCTACCTCTTTCTCTTTGTGCTATGCTAACACAGCTATGGTTTTGCAGTGGTCCATTGGTAATTTTTAAGACCTCATCTGAGTTTCTTTCAAGAAATATGGAAAGTCTTGAGATCTTTCTTACTGAGTTAGAGTCAATGAGTTTGTATCCTCTGCAGCCTGAACAGAATTTTTTATTCCATTGCTTGTGAGGGATTTCAGTTGGTGTTAAGTGTTTCCTGTGTCGATGTTAAATGTTTCATGTCTGTTTGAATTCTTTTTTTTTCCAATTAAAGTTTTTCTATGTCATTCCCCAAATGCTGAAAGCTCTCAGTTTATTGATATTCTTGATTATTCCCCCCACCTTATACTGCCACATTTCTTTTTTTCTTGAAAGCTTTTGGCTTCTTTTTCATGTCTTTAGCTGGTTTACAGATTATTGGGAAGCAATACCACAAGGGTATATTGTGATGTGTGAGGTGGCTGGAGTCAAACATTAAGATGGACCCTTCAAATCTAAATACCTAAAGTGTGATTGTTTGTTATGTGAAACTTGATAGTGTACTTAGACCATAATTTTCTTTTTTTTTTTTTTTAGATTGAAATATATAAGCACAGAAAATCCCAAGTACCTAAAAACATGTTAAAGTTTCTTTTCTTTTAGGTGAATTTCTTTGCACTATCAGCTGTAGTAATATCTGACACATCACTCAAATTCTGCCTTTCTCTTTGGCTAGGTTAACTATATAATATTGCCTTGTGTCCTATTCATGTCACTAATGCCATATGTAATTGTTGCAGGCTCCTTCCAGAGCAGCATTGCCAGGATTGGAGCTTGGCATGGAAAGGGGCAGAATATTCACAAATCTGAATACGTCTTTGTTTTGATTTCATTTTGGTCCTGCCTTAATTAAATGTTTTTATTTTTTAACAAAAAATAAACATGGCTTTTTGTACATTTCTTCTGTCCTTCCCATCACAAAACATACGTTTGTAGACTCATGCCTAAGATATCCACACTCAAAGATAGTCTCCACATCTTCACAGAAATACAAATTAGAAGTTAAGGAGAGCACCTTACCCTCTCTTCTTCAGTGGGCCACAAGCCTCTAAGTATATTTGTGCTGTTTAGCATGTTCACTTATACATAAGAAATAGCTTAAACTATTTTTACCTTTCTTCAGCTCTTTGAAAAAAAAAATAAACAAAACTACTTTGTTGTACATTTTTTGTGTCAGTGAAGTTAACTTTCATTTCTGCAGATAGAGAGTCTTTTGTCCTCATTTCTATTTCTGTGATATGGAACCAAAGTTCTCAAGAAATCTCCTTTTCCTTATACAACTTTAAAAGTTGTGCAGAATTCTAGTTGGTTCTCCCGTGTAACTTGGGGCTGGATTCTCTGGCATTCTTCATCTCAAACTCAAGTATTTTAGCTCTCACAAAATGTCACCACCCCTCTAATATCAAAGGGTAAGAGGTTGCCTGGTTCTTTGTAGCCCCATTGAGCTAACATGGTGTTAAAACTTCCCAGAATATCTTTTCCTTACTTATACAACTTTTATTTACTTAAACAGATCTAGCAAAAACAAGTAGTATATTTCACTATCCAGAGCGTTGGTGTAGGATATAAGCTCTGATCATGTATTTTTGTTTTTATATTTAGCCCATGTTTTGGATTTTAATTGCAAATCTTGACTTTTATAGATACAGAGTTCAGGTATCTTCTAGCACAATTTGCCGCAATAGGGAAGTACTAAAGTTTCAAGAAGTGATTTTTAAGCATCCTTAAACTGAAAGTGAATACAATAAACAAACCTCTTTTCATTATGCTGTGAAGCATAATAAAATGCTGTTTATTTGCTGTTGACTTTAAAACACCATTGAAGTCTCTGTGGGTAATTGTGGGTGAAAAGTAGGAGTGAGAAAGTAAAATACTATTGTAAAAGAGTAGAGATTAAACATGTAAGACAGGAAAGGAAAAATTGGAAATTACTTAAATGTGTTGCGTACATGAATATGCAGATGACATTAACTATTCCATTAGGATTTTATTCACTTAAGCTTTACAATTTTAGTGTTAAGAACTTGATACTTGATAAAATCTCATTCTTTTCAGCACTGTAGCTAAGAAAAAAATTTAATAAAATAGGTGCAGTACAGGACATTTTATCACTGAGGAGTTACATAAGCACAATATTCAACACTGTAGCCATCATAAGCAATAAAACTTTTGCACATTAAACAAACGGCAGCATATTTATGATGTATTAAGTCTGAAGTGTTGTCATGTATATCCACATCACCTGTACTTTTAAGACTGAGATCTTCATAAAATGAAGACTGTACACGTATACGTGCACTCACCAGCACACATGCTGTGTATGTTTTAACCACATAGTTGGTGTTTTGATTCCAGTATTCTTTGTTAGAATAATACATTTTAAAAGGTATATGCTCTGAAGTAGATATTTATTTTTTCACTCTTCTTCATTCTTCTTTGTTTGAAAGTTAAGTTCAATATTAGCATTATTTTATTATTTTTTTTTTCTTTAACACCCTTGCCACCTTATCCAGAATAGGAGGACAAAAAAGACATCTTTGTCCCAAAAATCCTTTCATATTTTTTCTGTTTATTAACTAAAACGTGGTTTATTGCAATGAACAGTAGATCTTAAAAAAAAATGGCTGTCTGAGGCAAAGTTTTCTTTTTTTTGTACCTCTGTTCTGGCTCAAGGAAGATGTTATATGAATCATGTTATAAACCTCAGACTTCTAAGTTACCTCTGTTAGAGACTTGAAGACCTGTATCAGTGAAAGATGGGAATTACTTTAAGCTGGCTGGCGCCAGAGGCTGGTACCCAGACGTTTGTGGTGAAGTACTCATGATCACCAAAGTGAAGAAAGAGGAGGAAAGACAGGTTTTCTCTGAGCTCTCAGACCTTAGTAAAGAGGTGGAATCTTCCCACAAAAGGGCTGAACATTAATAACCCTGCAAATGTGCTTTTCTGTTTTCTGATTCTTGCTTCCACGCTATAGTCACGGTACCCTGTATCACAGGGTGGGGTAAGTTGAAGTCAACATGACTTTTTTTTTTATGTTCCAGCTCTACAACTTGTAGACAAGATTTCCTTACTTCCATCTCAGATAATGGGGAGAGTGAGCTTGCATCACTGTACGACTGTGTGAACATTAGAAACAGATTACTGTTTGGTTTGTTTTTTACTTAATTTGGCTTACCAGGAAGCAGTTCTAACCATGTGCTGCACAAAACTTTTCTCAGTGGGGTCTGCAGCAGAGCCTCAACTGTTGTTCCTTGGGAGTACGGTAAGAAACATGTTCTTCAGGAACGTCAAAGCAAAAACATGCCTAGGAAACTTGGAAAGACTGTGCAAAATTTGTACATGATATGTCATTGGAGTAATTTGATGTGGACACATCTGGAGATGCAGATCTGAAACAATATTTAATATTTGAGATTTCCATATTGGACTTGGACTCTGACACGCTTCAACAGCCAGACTAAACCATTCCTTATTAGTTTGTGGTATCTCAGTAATATAGAAGTTTTACATAAATTCCATTATCTTTATTGCTAAAATACTTGAGACTTTTCCAATAATGCATTAAAAATGTGACTAATACCTTTAATGTGTATGTTTCCCAGGAGAGGAATTGAGGCAGTATGTGTGCAGTTGTGTTTTGATTTGAGTAGTAGAGGTAACTGAATTTTCTCCAAAAGCCAAATGAATCTACCCAGAGTGAAAATATTGACAGAAGAGATGAAATTTTCAGGAAAGCTCTTCTAAAAATGGTATGCCTTTTAAAATATCCTTATTCAACTGAAAAATTCTAGATGAGATATCATCTGTTTTGTCTAGTGTATGGGTATGATGCAGAATATCACTGAAAATAGCAAAACAAGGCAGCTCTCCAGATTTTGATTGTTAACACTTATTATCTCATTATGAGATATAAATGCTAATAAAATGCTATTTTAGAAGTTTTGATTTTTAAAAAAGAAGTTTTTTAGAGCCAATGACTAAGTCTTCAAATGTAAGTTAAACAAGAAATAAGAAATATGTTTAGTTACTTATAAAAAATTAGTGTGGTAAGATATGAACTAGGCTAATTGCTTGGACTTGATAATCTGTAATGGAATCCCTTAGCATTTCAAAAGGATGGAACTCTTAAAGAAACCCAACTTTTGGAAAATCAGTGCTTCAATACTTTTAAAAGAGCAGTTCTTTAAAAATTTTATCACTTCCTAACCATTATCATTGGTTGCTCCTGAAAAATATTAGTGATGTATAAAATGGCTATCTAGGAAGAAAAGAATTGCTTTTAAAATTTGTAGATTCTTCTATATTTTTGCAGAGTAAAAGGAACTGAAGTGTGCAGATCAAATTAAACTAGGACTGCTATTCAATTCCTTTAAGATTAGTCCAATGCTTGTGGTTTTCCTTATTTAATTGCTTGCTGTGCATAAATTGATGTAACTTGAGTACACAGTATCTCAGAGCAGCAGCAAATAGTTGGAGAGACTAAAGCCAGTTGTCTTGACATACAGGATATTGAATTTTGTTCTTGATATAAACCAAAGAAACATAAACCAACTTTTCTTTCCATAGATGTTCCTTCATATCACTAACCATGAAAAGCAAGTATATGATTGCTGAAATACACATAACTGGCAGCCTTGTTACTATTCTGTTTATCCAAAAAAATGGATTCTTGAGAGACGTGTAACAGACGTGGTACTCTGTTATATCTGTGACTAACAAAGCAAGAATGGAATGAGGTTGTTTGACATATATTGGCAAAGGCTTCTATAATATAGTTCATCACCAAGAGCTCTACGGGCAGATAAAACATAAAGTTTTTCGTCTCTCTTTCCAGAGTATTTTGTGGCCAGCTGCTGAACATCTTCTGTCAATAAAGGATTTTTCTTAAATGCGATAACATATTTTTTTTTAATCTTCCTGGCAACTTTCATTAAATGTTAATGGCAAAAAGGAGATACTTTGACCTTCCTTATAGAAAATTAACATTCACTCTCTACACTGTTTTGGAAGCCCATAAAGTTAGCAGAGGTAGGGAAGAAACAACATTTAAAAGATGTGCTATCATTGCCCATGATCTCACCTCTTTCCCAGCCTTTTGAATCTGTCAAATGCTCACAGGCAATGCAGAAATGTACAAAGAAAGTGTTTGCTTCCCTGTGAAGTACTGTCAGTCATTTGTTCATCACCACTCTGTGATGGATCAAGGGTGGGTATTCTGCTGTTCGGAAGACCCCTAAAGCATGATTTAGAAGTAGCACTCAGTACAGATGTTTCTCCCTTGTAGTGAAGTATTAGACTGTACACCTTAGTCTTTACATTTCAGCAAAGCAAGTTTGCTATCCTCTGTCTCCTTTCTATTTGGATTTTAGCTGGATATGTATTTTGCCAGGAGACATGATTGAGGAAGTTCCTATTTTACGTTACTGCAGAGGTTGTTAAAAAGTGACCATATACCAAAAATAGTTGATATGGTGGTAGAAGTAATCCTGCATATATGCATATCTATAAAAATCTTTTATTGACTAGGGACCACAGGCACTATAAAAAGGTAAGCTGTAACGTTTGACATTTCAAAGAAGTACGTATGTCACAAGTATAGATCAGTAGTTATGGAAAAAAAACCCCAACACATAGTCCAGAAATAGGAACTTTTCTAAATTGCTGATCTATCTTCAGAAAATCACATAGACTTCAACATGCAAAACTTAATGATTGCATTGGTTGTATACAAAACTTTGTACAATCTTTACTTGCTTATTTTCAATAAGCATGTTTAAAGCAGAGCTAAAGGTGTGAAAATTAACCAGTATGATTTAAAACTTTGTTTATGAAATAGCATAGGAAAAATAAATTTAAAAAATGTGATGAGATTATTGTTGGTCTATAACAGGCACCTTTGCCTTGCTTTCTATATATCTGTTCAAACAATCTTCTTGTAGCTGCATTTAGAAATTACCAGTTAAACACTTATTCAAACAACGGGAAACCGACATTTTGCATGAAATAGTGTGGCAGTCTCACTTCTATGCAAGAAAAAATTAACATACTTGCTTTTAACTTGCATGGTAATGCTTGTATCATATGGTGCTATATTGCACTCTTGGTGTATGAATGAGGATGTGAAGGCTGAAGCTAGCTTGCTCAGAAACTCTGGATGCATTTACACTTTAAAGAAGTCATTTTCAAAGCCAGGGTCCAATATTCAGAAACTCAAACACTGTTAATTTAAGAATTCAAGTACTAACTGTATTTTGCTAATTATAATAAACTGTACTTAGCTAATAAGCTTGGAGTTGTATGCATAAAATAAAACTGAATAATATTAATAAAATTTGTTCTACAAAATAATAGAACTATTCATACATACTTGTCAAAATGTTTTAAAGTACTTAATTTAAAAGAAAGAAACATTAGCAAAATTAGAATTCTTTTTTTCTCTCCTCCTACTCATTTTTATTCTCTATTACTTCTTTTAGTGATGTTTTTAGATACAAATGCCTTGACTTTCTGAGGTGTTGAACATCTCCAGTTACCTAAAAAGAAAAGTAGAGAAGACTAAACTCTGTTCTGTTTCATACTATAGTGAAGATGACAGTGATTAATGTGACTTGAAATAACTTCTAAAATATGAAACTAACGGGAAAGAATGAGCTGCGATAGGTAGTATTTCACACATAGGGTCACAATTTGTCTAAAGGAAGCAATGACTCATGTAACACCCAAAATTACGTAAAACTTCTTTTACTTGATTTAAATCATGTGTTGTGTTTATAAGAAAACAACCAAAAAAACCTAATATGGAATTTTAAAGGACAGATCTTTAAATTTAGCAAAATAGAGAGCAATCTAATTTATTGATTTCTGTGTCTTGATGAATCTTGCTTTTATAATACAGTATGTTCTGGTTTTCCTGATTTTTCTGTCATCATGCTTCCTGAAGAAAACGGTTTTCTAGACAGTGCAAGTATTCATTAAAATATTAATACATTTTACATAAGACATCCACTTTGTATTTTATAGACTGATCTTCTATGAATTTACAAGCATAAAATAATGAAATAAATAAACATAAATAATTTTTTTTTCTTGTTCCTTTACACTATTCAGATTACATGGCTACTCACCCTAGTGGTTGGTTATTTTACTTATGATGATTCTGAAGTCTTGGAAGATTTTTGGCTGACTAAGACTTTCAAGAACAAATCAAACTGGGTAAGAAAAGGTAACAGAACAGATATACTTCACAGAGGACAACTACAACATGCTGTCTACCTAAATTCTGACCTCTATCCTTAAGGTAATTTACCTCTTATACTGTCCTCTGCCAAAAAGTGTGGCTTGAAAAGACCTGTCAGCTTATTAGGAAGCGAAATGCACGAGGCAAAAAAGGAGGATCCTGCAGTTTAGGACTTCTAAGAATTGATATTTTTAGACAAATAGTGTGAATTATGACCAAAATTTCAGTTGCTCTCTCTAGGTTCTTGAAGAGCTTTCTTAGTTTATGACAGTAAGGACAGCAGAAACCTATAGTGACCTTCCATATTTATAAAGTAAATTTTATTCTTTGCAAGCTAATTATAAGTACGAAACATTTTGTTTGACTTAATTTACACCATACTTGTGCAGAATATTTCAATGTGTTCTAGGAGGGAAATAAAACAAAACTTAAGAATAGTTCCCCTGTTCAGTAGGATAGTGGAATGATGGGTTTAATCTCTATATGCTCCTGAAAACCTTTGCTCATAAAACTCTACACACTGAAAATTGGCATGAAACCAATGTCACAAATATAGGGATTGCTGGCAAGGGCAACTGTAGGAGTTGTGAGAAACATGAGTCTGAGCTTGCATCAAATACTAGTAATGTGTACTATCTCCTGCTATGGATTGTTAAATCCATTTTAGGGCTAAAAGAACTTCTAAAACTTGAGCCAAATTATTATAAGGATTTTGAGAATTTTTATAGGACTGGCTCCTAACCCAAACCACCATGTAGTTTCAATATGGTGTTAGACTGCTTTGCAGATGACTTTTTGGAGGGACGTGGCTAAGCAAATTGGATTGGAATAATTTTAGAGGGAATGTGTTGACAAAAGCTTTGTGTGTGTGTTTACATTCTGGGATATTTACAAATTCTGTGCTGATTTTTTTTTTAACATTTTAAGATCTGTTCTATTTTTCTACAGCTACTACTTCCATGTGTGACAAGAAGAAGGGAAGTATCTCATTGCATCCATGTTCTTATGTTTTAGTTTAAGGAGGTATTTCCACCTCCTAGGTTGATTGCAGCCTAACTCCCCCTGCATGTTTATACCAGGCCCCCACTATCAAGGCAAAAGAAGTTTATCCCCTGTCTTCCCTATTAAAAATTTTCATTAGTTCATATTAAAAATAGCATTAACAGCTATGGTGACTGAAAGCTACAAAGTAATAAACAAATACCAGCAAAGTAAGCACATTGCTCAAAAGCTACTATAAAACCCAACTAATCTTCACAATACTTCTCTGAAGTACAGATCTTTATCCACAGAATAAATCCACACCTGGCAGCAGCGATGAAGTGATTTTTCTAAATATGCTTATGCTTTAGAAAAATATGCATTTGACTATTTGCTGCCATTAAGAGGAATTAATCTTTAGCATTAATGTGTATGTATGTTTTATATGTAGCCATACTTGGGGCCCATGTGTTCCTTCTCTCATTTCCCACTTTGCTCTTCCCTTCCATTCCTGAAGTGTTAACTTCTCAATATGCATCATGGTTATATATTTCTGCAAAGTGAGGAAGCCTGTTGCCCACTGGGAATCTTATGTATTAAAGTGTGCAATCTGGACACCAGTGGGAAATCAAATCAGAAGATCTTCTTTGGAGTCGGGAAATAAAGGATCAGAAAAAGGGCTAATCTGGGGAAACAGCAGCGAACCGTGCAAAGCAAATACTAGCTGTCTAACATTGGGAATCTCCGATGGGATCCAGACAAAATGATGGGCCTGTATTTCCACAAAATACGGAAGATAAACTTCTAAACAAAATGAAAAAGGACTAGAGAACCCCAAGTTGGGAAGGCACGAAATGTTTGAGTACAAATTGCCTTAGGCCTTTGAGTTTTATTTGAATGGGCTTACCTTCCTAGAGAGACAAACTTGAGAAATACAGTGTTCTCACTCCTGGCTGAGAATAGGCACTCCGCTGCCAGTAGTGGGTAGCCAGGCTTCTCTGTAAGGTCTGCCCTTTCCAACTGAACAAAGTGGTATGCCTTGAAAGCACGGGGATTGGGCGTAACCTCACTTCCAGTTCCAGGTTTGGAACCTAGGTCTTTGGCATTTTGTAGCTACCATCCACACCTTACTTCTGATCTTACTTCATCTTATTTCTCCCAGTTCTCTGAGGCCTGTTGCAGTGCTGTTAATTGCTGCTTGTTTAGTCTTCTGTGACAGATGTTATTGTTCAGCCTTCCGATTAAAGTGGTAAAAGGTCTCTCTCAACTCCATCTCTGTATGTGCTGCCTCATACGTATTGCCATGTAGTCAGGGAAGTTGTATTTTGGCACTATGGGAAGAAGCTGTGTAGGCTATTACCTTGGCTTCCTTCAATGTGCTCTTATGTTTTGAATGTCCTCTTCTTCCCATTAGCTGAATAATACTACTTCTTCACCAAGAAAAGAAATGAGTAGCTTAACCCACCCCCGTAGGCTGAATGCAGGTATACTTAAATGCAGGAGTAGATTCCGTGGATATTGTTGGTCTAAAAAAATCCCCCCAGATGCTGTACACGTGCACTAGGAGAGGAACCTGCATGGATGACTCCTCCTAAGAGCCGCAGCTATTGTAGGGTGAGTAACCATTCTGTATGTGTGAGACGGTATCCAGTATGTGATATTTTAAGCTTAGGTAAATAAAACAGTTTCTCCTTTTCTGTTAAGCAAAGGTATTGTCATGATTTTGTTATCTGAAATGCTAAGTATATACAGGAGAGTTCAGTGTTCGAAATCTCTTTTTTGGTTTTATTTTTTTGCTGGGTTGGATAGAAATAATAAGCACTGGAAAGCAGGCATGAAAGAAAGGTCAGTAGTTTTGCATCTGCAGTTCTATATTTGCACAGGTTGCTAGGCAATGTGAGAAAATCATAGCTCTTAACTGCAAGATTATGTTTTCAGACATCAAATATTAAAAAGAAATCAACAACTGTACTCTGTAATACAATTCAGTACAATAACTTTTCACTAATGTTACTAATCCTTGACAATTATTAGAGGTAATTAATATTGTATAGTCTGCATTTACTTCAAAATGGGTGGGCCCCTCCCCTTCCCTTCATGGAACAGCTTATATTTGTTTTATGATACTATGATAAAGATCTCTTTTTCCCTCTTTGAACATAGAAAATTGATTACTTTCTTATGCTTTTACTTCAACAACCATTGACTGTCATGATATATGTCATGCGAGTTATCAGATTTAAGGAACATGCCCTTTTCTAGTTTTACAGCTGCTGTTGAAACAAAAAGCATGGTTCTGGCTGGCACTCAAGAGGTGTGAGCCATCTAACATTTTTCTGACAGGGATTGAGGAAAGCCTCTTAAAAGATTTACAAACTATGATATCAAAGTATTGGGCCTGAGTTTGAGGATGGGGCTGTAGAAAGAAACTTCAAATGCAAAGGAAAGGGTAAAAGAGAAGGCTGGAATCAGAGGAGGAGGATGCTGCCTGCCCTGGGGCACGGTCTGAGGCTCTGCCTGCGTAGATCTGGAAGCAGAGTGACTCAGCAAGGCACCTGGGGATATAATCGTGGTGGGGCAGAAGGTGAAAGAAGCTTCTTTTCTGGCTCACAATGTCACTTCGTATTATACATACTGGATGAACATGAAGAAGCACAAGATGTAAATGCTTTAGTCTGTGCTTCACTTCAGAATTTCTGATTCTGTTGTTGGCAATCAAGATCAATTCCTCTGAAAGCTCCAAAACTGTACGGTGGGGGAAAAGGAACTGGGTTTATGAATTACATCCTGATTTGCTGTCTCAATATTTTACATGAATAACTAGTTGTAAGAGGAGAAATTTAAGTGTCAATTCAAGATTTTTGTTTCTGTGACATTATGCAAAATTCTGAATGTTCTTTAACCCTGTTTTTCCCTGTTCGATACATTTCATTCAGTAACACACATACAGATATATTCTGCCAGTAACCTGGATTCCAATCATTATAATTAAATGTCATCTGAGACAAACAGTCCCTTATGATTCCTCCCCACTGCAGCCTGGAGCTGTTCAGTTAATGCTCTGAATGTTTATCTCTCAGTGGTTTGGGTTAAATCAGTCTGAAGCAGCAAATCTCTGTCTAAATATGTGAAATGCTTACGCAGCTACATAGGGTCAGAGTTTTCAAAAGTTTGAGATTATGTTAATATAATCTACAAGGTGAACAAGTCTTTTCCTAGAGAACCTGATCACATCAGCGGCCACAATTTAGGAAATTTACAACAAGGAGGCTTGCAATGTAAATCATGTAAATCTTCCAGGCATTTGCATAACTTAGAACTGAAGTGTGATTTTGCTTATTGAGAAATAGAGATGAAGCAGAGGTAAAAATTATATTGTGTTCTACTAAAAGCCAGAAACTATTTTTAGAGTGTGAAAATTTTAACAACATAATACAAATGAATGCCTGATGAAACCTCAAGGCTAACATTAGGCTTTCTTAAAATAACATCAGTGAACAGAAACCTGGCTGCTCTGGTTCTCAGCTCACTGAGAGACTAATGCCTTGTATTTATTCAGATATTCTCAGTATAATCAAATGCAAAAAAAAAAAAAAAGTCAGTAAATGTTTGACCCTCTTAAATAGAGATCAGATACTGCAGCCATGGTCAGCACAGTTTTGTAAACCATTTATAAATTTTGTTCCCTGTGAATTCTAGTTTTTTAGTGAAAAAAGTAGAATTGCGTCCCTAAAATAACCTCTATGGAATGTGTTTTAATTGTTTGATATGTCCACTAAATGACAAGCTAGGCCTGTTTTTCATGTGCGTGCATGTGTGCATGGGTGCAGTGCTTTGCAACAGCGATGTGTATTCACAGTATCTTTCTGAAGCAAGATGAATGCCTTATTCTTATCAATGACTGCAGAGGGCTTCAGAGCACCGGTTGGGTAAACAAGACATTGCAATAGCTGCTCCTATAGCAGCTTGCATGGTGACATTGACCATCCCATTAGCTGCTCTAAATTGCTAGTCTCATGGACTTGTGACAGTCAGTCCTATTGGCTTTAACATAGAAGCAAAGTACAGAGAGAAAATTATTTTAGCAAGCATTGTGTGATTTATTTTGTCAGCTTCATTTCTCTTCTTTTTGCCTTCTAACCTTCCACATCTGACTTTGGAGTTTAAGAGAGACTATGCAAGTGGAAGTGGTCAGGGAATGTTTGGAAAAACTCTGAATACAGGCCCAAATACAAGTGACTGGACATTGCAAGCATATTCTCCGTAGGGAAACATACTGCATTGCTGTGTTATGCATTCTGATTAGTCATTATTCCAGTTAAGGAGGATAACGCCCAAATTCCCTCCCTTTCCTCCTTTCCCTCCTCTAGTCCAGGTGTTTCAGCTGTGGAAGGGCATTGTGGATATCTTCTAGGTAACCCAAGTCTGTTGCATTGCCCTTGGGAAGGCCAGCAAGGTATTCTTAGCATGCTGTTGTCAGATCTGATTCGCCCTTGCAATAAACTAAATCCACAGGGGAAAGAAGGTAGCATTTTTTATCTTCCACTGTTTAACTAACTTATTATTAAGTGTAAAACTGGACTGGCAATTTTCGCTAGATTGTGTGTTTGTAATCCAAAAAGCTTTCAGAAGCTCTTGAAAATGATGGGGAGTTTTGTCAAAGAGAAACCCAGTTCTTCTTTTAGGCAGAATTTTCTTTTCTTTACTGGAGTTGGATTAAAGAAGGGTGATGATTTCTTGATTCACGTGTGGGAATATCCATTCCCTCACTTTCAAGAAACTATTAATGAAATCATCAACAAAGGCTCGACTAAAAATGGAATTGAAATTAACAGCTCTTGTGTAAGAAGCCTAAAGATCACAGTGATTAAAAATGGGTAAATTCATCTCTTCTGACATACCAAACTTTTGGCCAAATCAATACTAATAAAAGGCATTTAGAAAATGGAAAAGAATTATCAACTTCAGTAAATACTCTTCTGATTTTCACTTTAAATAACATTTTAATCCAGGCAGGAAATTAAATGTGCATATAGATTTATCCAGCCATTATTTTTAGTTTGCTGTAAACTAAGAGCAGCAGTTCAAAATTAGAATTCATTTGTATGATCATTTTTTCAGTATAAATGGTTTTCTATAAGGGATATGGGGCAATTGGTCCTGATCTTTGTGGTATCTGATCACTTTGTATCTGGGAAGAATCACATTTCAGATACTTACAAATGTGGCACCCTAGAAAGACATAGAAGGGGAAAAAATTAACATTTAGTGCATGTCTAATTAATTCTTTTACAAAGATAAATATTATGAAGATATTTAGGAAAACTCATAGATGCAGTTGTTAGACATGAGATAATCAAGTTAGCATGTCCCTGGAAGCAGCTGAGCTCCTGACAGCAGACATTTCTGGATACTGAATCTTGCCTTTCATTGAACAATATATGCATTAAAAAAAATAGAAAATGGTTAGTGGAATCTATTTGACACATATATTTAATGTTAAATCATGTTAAATGGAACTTGTTCTAACTGGAGACATTGCTGGACTGCTCTATCTGAAGTGTCAACACCGAAGTGTTGATATGTGATTTGTTTACCTTCTAAAGCAAAAGTTTGGGCTATCTCCCAAGAAAAAGCTGAAAACATCCAAAAGAAATCAAGATACTGCTAAACATTCTGAGTACAAAACAGGTACTTGCAGAAATTTTATGCTATTGCATAGAGATTTTCCCTCTGTTTAGGTTTGTTGTAGTAGCATCATACAATGCTTACTAGAAAATAACATTTTTGATCATCTTTGTTCTTTAGAAGTGATAAGAAATCGATGATTTCCACTGTGTGGAAACCTACTGGATACAAAGCACTGCTAAGTATTTATTTTCAGTAGAACAGGAGAGATTCTGAGAAATATTTCTTACATATGCTAGTAATTTCCTTCTTTATCCTATGGGACCAAGAAATACCTTGAATTCTGAAAAAAGATTTCAAAGTTACAACAAATACATTTGGGGAGCAGATTTTAAATGTTTTTACAAGTCTTTTTGAGCCCTTATTGCTGCTAACACACCTGGCTTTCTGGGTGTTGATGAATAAGTAAATAAAAAAGAAGAAAGTTGGGGGACATTTCTACACAAGTTGTCATTTAATTCTCTAAAGTAAAGCAATCATTTCATTTTCTTTCTCTGTGATTTTCAGCTTGTGTCAGCTGTAGTAGCAGGCACTGGTTTCATTCAACTGAAGTACCAAGTCGCATTGTACTGGCTTTATTTTTATACTGGCTGGCTGTGTCTCCCTGTTGAGTCACAAAGTACAGGTTTATCTGTTTGATCAAAAAAACCTATCCCAAACTTGCCACCACTGCTGTAATGAGGTTTCTGACAGGCATCTTTCACTTTTTGTATTCTGGACAAATAAGGTAATAATTCATCAGGGTGTTTTTTTAAAACCTTAATGCTAAGTAAGTACATGCTGAGAAACTGCACCTGGTTCATAACAACTTAGTAATATTTGCAACAGCTTTTCTGCCCATCTGTTTCATAGCACTACAAATGGGATTTGGAAGGCTTATGTGCTGGACCTCAGTGTTTATATATACACTAAAAAATAAAGTGTATAAACCTGCTAATCAGAATGAGAAAGCCATAGGCAGTTGACCTTCTGATCCCTCCTTCCATTCTAATGATTGATAAACTCCACCAGAAAGACTTCAAATAGGAAAAATTGAATAGTGGGAAAATAAAAAAAAAAACAAGCTCACAAACCTGGACTTCAGGAGAGCAGAATTTGGCCTCTTAGAAGTTCTGCTTGGAAGAGTCTTATGGGATAAGGCCCTGGAGCGAAGAGAGGTCCAAGAAAGCTGGTTAATATTTAAGGATCACCTCCTCCAAGCTCAAGTGTAGTCCAACCCAACAAATAGGAAGCCATGTAAAAATGCCAGGACACATGCATGGATGAACAAGAAGGTACTCACCAAACTCAAACACAACAAGGAAGCATACAGAGGGTGGAAGCAAGAATGGGTAGCCTGGGTGGAATACAGAGACATTGTGCAAGCATTCAGAAATAAAGTCAGGAAAGCTAAAGCCCAAATGGAATTGAATCTGGCTAGAGATGTCAAAGACAACAAGAAGGTCTTCTATAAGTATATAGGTGACAAAAGGAAGACTAGGGAAAATGTGGGCCCATAGTGAATGAGATGGGTGACCTGGTTACACAGGATGTGGAAAAGACTGAGGTACCGAATGCCTTCTTTGCCTTAGTCTTTACTGAAAAGACCAGCCTTTAGAAATCCCAGGTCCCAGAGACCAGGGGATTTCCAGAGCAAGGAAAATATACCCTTGGTGGTAGAGGATCAGGTCAGGGAATAATTAGGCAAACTATATATGCATGGGCCCTGATGGGAGGCACCCAGGAGTGCCGAGGGAGCTGGCAGATGTCATTGTGAGGCCACGCTCAATAATCTTTGGTCAATCATGGTGGTTTGAAGAAGTGCCTGAAGACTGGAGGAAAGCAAATGTCATTTCTATCTTCAGGAAGGGCAAGAAGAAGGACCTAGGAAACTACAAGCCGTTCAGCCTCACCTTGATCCCTGGGAAGGTGGTGGAGCAGCTAATCCTGGAAACCATTTCCATGCAAATGAATGATAAGAAAATCATCAGGAGTAGTCAGCATGGATTCACCCAGGGGAAGTGTTACTTGATCAACTTGATAAACTTCTATGATGAAATGACTGGCCTGGTAGACAAGGGGAAAGCAGTGGATATTGTCTACCTGGACTTTGCTAAGGCCTTTGACACGGTCTCCGATAAGATCCTCAGAGACAAGCTCTTGTCATATGGGCTGGACAAGCAGAGGGTGAGGTGGTTTAAAAACTGGCTGCATGGCCAGGCCCAAGAGGGTGGTGATCAGTGGCACAAAGTCTAGTTGGAGGCCAGGAACTAGCAGTGAGGGCCAGGAGAAACATGGAGTGTCCCTCCCTGGAGATATTCAAGAGCCATCTGGACATGGTCCTGGGCTCTAGGTGGTCTTGCTTGAGCAGAGGGGGTTGGATGAGGTGACCTGAAGAGGTTCCTTCCAATGTCAACTATTCTGTAGTTTTGTGATTCTGTGAAATGATGATTCTATTCTGAAGGAGGTCAGACATCGACTTGGAAATACTGAGCACACTTTGATTTTACTGATAGCTGAGATGATTCAACGGTTTGCAGTATTCAGTTAACTGACTGGTTATATTGGCACTCAATAAATAACCCACATTTGTCTTTGTTTTAATAAATTATGGCATCGACATATTTGAGAAGCCACACTCTTTTGGCAGCTATTTTGTGAGAACACTTCAATGTATTTCAGTGAATGCTGTGAGAATTCCTCACTGTGGTTTCTGTCAATATGATCTTTTCAGAATAAGATCCCAGGGGAATTTTGCAGATTAAAATAGTAAGAGTAGTATATGTAAAATAAGTAGTAGAGTGAAACCAGTTGGATAGCTGAGAGTGCAGGGAAGCAATAAATACTTTTCTACAGCTTGTTGTAGTGTAAATCACATTTCCAAGACTACTTTAACAAGCTTTGCTACTTTTCATGTATAATATAGTACTGCCTGTTTGTGGAGAGTCATACAATGTTTAACATGCAGAAAAAATCTAAAAAGTACAGCAGTCATATTAAAGATCAAGGAGAATCAACTTCAAAATGGAGACACAATCTAGGACACAAAACCCTAGTATTTTCTGTCTGATACTTCTTCATTTGGAATCACTAATAATTATGTTTGCAACTACATCTGTTATCCACTTAGTGTAAAACAGAGTCCCAACATAACGGCTGCTTTTCATCACACACTTTTATTTTAATAGTGGTTGATATTTTTTGATATAGCATTCCTGGGTTACAGTTTAGAGTACAATTGATCTAATTACAGTGTATTGATCTAATTATAGTGTATTGATCTAATATCTTATCCATACTTGTGGCAGTTTTCTTATGTAATTATTTGATTTCAATTATTTTAAGGAAATGCTAGTGTAAGATGATAAGATAGGGGAGAAGAGATGTTGCGTAATAATTTCCTTAATAGCATAAATTCTAATTCCTTAGGCCACTGACAGGCTGAAGTTTTTAGGCTGAAATTTTCTATGTTGGCTACCTGCTTCATGGCTCATGTATTTTTACTTGGTTTGTAAGGAAACAAGACCTGTTCAATTATGCTGTCATATTAGCCCCTACTTTTGCCTCCAAGTGCCAATTTCATAGGTTTCAAGGATATCAAATAATCACAGATTTTGTAAAAATCATCAACTGTGTAGGGGAGAAAAATGAAGTTACTGTCTCATCTAAGGGGGAACAGAGGACCTGACTATTAACTCTGTCAACTGCCAGCCAGCATGCACACAGCTATAGAGCAGCCACAGCGTTTGCGGTGTTTTCACAAGTCAGAGTGCTAAAAAGGCAGGCAAAGGGCCCAGCGGGAGCCTGGGATCGAGGAGGTGCCTTTTGCCACTTTGATAAAAATCCACCCCGATTGGGCCATGTTATCCTCTTGCCAGCGGAATTTTCATATGCTTGTGTAGAAGTTGCTCTGACCGTAACTAGAGCTGCGCACTTAACCCAGGATGAAAAGCTTGTCTGTTTATGAATCAATTAACTCTTTGTTGGTGAGAAAAGAGCTGGTTTGGAAGTTTCTGACCCTGCTTGTGATCCCCGTTGGGTGTGGTGCCAGGGCTCTGAGTGCATTAATTAGCCTTAATTGCCCTAATGAGCCTTAATTGCCCTGACGGCCTTAACTGGCCTCAGCCCTGCCCGTGGGCCTATTTGAAGGCAGGCCAAGGCAGGCGGGCCTGGTCTGAGGTTTGCCTGGATTCGGGCCTGTCTCGCTGACTGGCTTTTCTGGCTGGACTCCCAACCTCCGTACCGCCGTGGGTTTGTCCCGTGAACCTGATCTGAGGGGCGGCCTCGTCTCGTGGATGGGCCTTGGGTCTGTGTCACGGCCTGGTCTCCGGCTTCTCGGTGAACCTTGGACCCCTGTCGTAAGTGCCTTCTTTCTGGTCTCGTCTCTGGCCCCGTGTCCTCCTATTCCTGACGGGACTCTGGTGTGTAGACCCTGAGACCGGCGGGCTTGTTATTTTGTCGTGTCTAGGTGTGCAGATCGACCCTGTTATTGTGGTCTGGTGTGGGCCTTGTGGGATAGTGCCCTGCCAGCGAGAGCCCTACCTGCGGGGCGTCACCCTCGGTTCACCCCATCTCTTCTAGAAGTCCTGTTTTTATTGATTTCTGGCACTTGGGATGAAAACATGGTGGATTTTTCCTCTTTTTAGTTTGCTTAGCATAAAGGCTGGAAATCTCCTGATGTAAAACTACTTTGAAAAAAGTCTAAGGCCTAAGTTAAGCCTTAAGGAATACTAGAATTAAGGTTGTCTGTAGATTCCTAATTTGCCAAACTCTCTTGAAATTTCTAGCCATGTCTGCTGCTAGAATTTTTCCACATTGCTCAGGGTGCAGTAAAGTGCATTCAGCTAATCAACAGGCATGTTTTGTTGTTGTTTACTGTGTAGCTCAGGCCTTATTTCAATCACAGTATTTGAACATGGAGATGTGAGGCTTAATTTTGCATGTATTTTTCTGTGCTAATCACTGTTGTACTGCATAGGCACTGAAGTAATTATATTAGATTTAGCTTGAGTGTGATTTTTTTTTCTTGCACAGTAACTGTCCAAATGTGCTTATCAGGCAGATGTTAAGCTAATTTATTTTTCTTTTACTGGAAAATAAGCTGCTTATGTCTACTGCACAGAAAAAGGAGGTTCATGGACACTTTAGATAAAGTTATTGGCATGCTGCAAGCTGTTGACTTGCCTCTTTGTATACAGCCTTCAGGGTGCTTCTAGACCATGAATTTATGCATTTCTAGGGCACTTAGCATTTTATCCCACACCCTGCTTTTAAGGTCTATCTCCCACTAACCTCAGATATTGGGGTGAGTGTTTAGCTTTTTTGCAAACTGAAACTTGGAGTCTCAGTGGCAGAGAATTAGCAATGTGCCCTTTGACCGTTGTGGGAAGTTTGGTTTAGACTCCTAACAGAAACCCTGCCATGGGCCCTCTGAGGCAGTGTTAAAAGCATTTTGCCCATGAGCTCTTTTCTTTTGTGTAGCTATCTTCTTCCTTTACCTTATTCACACTTCCAGCACCTGTAACAAATGAGCCAAGCCTCTTCTAGGAAGGCTTGTATTATGCAATGTGTATTTATTCACTTCTGAAGTAATTCAGCCTGGTTTTGATTCAGAAGAACAGTGTCCTGGTCTGTGAATTTAATGTAGTGTAATGTATAGAGAGGAGAGTGACTCCTCAGAGAAATACCATGCATTTTTGTTGCTGAGTGTTTTCTTTCAGCTCTCCCTTCTATGTGTTGCAAAAATACAAATGGGCCATGCATGCCTGGAAGGTGTTATGTAGTTGGAAGAGGTTCTACAGAGATGTGGACCTCTATGGTTCTTCAGTATGTTTGTTTTCTAAGCAAGGCAAAGTCTGTAAGTAAACATAGTAACTTCTGTTAGGTCAGCTTGTCCATCAAGCACTGAGGCTAGCTTTAGTCTCAGAAGTAATTACTGGTGATCTGTTGGCTGTAAGAGGAGCCAGGTGGGGAAGGAGAAGCCTGAGCAGTGGCTGTTCGGCTGATATGTGGGTAGCAGCAGATGCAGGGCCAGATGGTCTAAGGAATGGGAAATGTGACAGCCAGTGTGAGTTTGAGGGAGTAGTGTTATCCCAGGAGAGGAGACAAAAAGCCATCTGAGTTGCAAAATCACAGCTATGAAAGAACATCAGGTGTTAATTTAGGGAGCAGCCCAGAGGCTTAGGTCTGGCCAATGTTCTTAAAGGTATCTCTGAGTGATCCAGAGCTCTGCAATGTGGTCTTCTGAAGCTGAGCTTCCTCTGTACCAAAATGAGAAGGCACTTGCCCTCGGAACCTCCTGTAGTTTCAGTCCTCTCTACTGCTATAAAAGGTTGTGTGACCACCCTCTTGGTTCACTTGTGAAACTTTCTGATGTGTAATTAATTTTGTTTATCTAGGCTTGCAAATATCTAACCTAATGAGTAAAGGTTGCAAAGATGTGTTGTGCTGTCCCTGGGAACTGATCTGCTGACTTACGTATCTGTGTTCAGTTGTAATGTACCCAGAGAGTGAGACTTCTTGCTAATGGCAGAATTAAAATTGGGTTTGTAGCTCTTCCTCTTGCAGCTGTTTCTCATTGCTTTCTGAAAATTCAATTGTATTTGCCAGACAGGTTTGGGCAGAAGTGGTACTATTTCTGTGAAGCTGGAGTTTCTGCAAATGTAAGGTCAGCACAGTGACAAAGGACCCTATGGAGTACCTGAGTAGTTCATGTGTGTTACCTTCACTTATTTTACATATTCCTGTATCTTTTCTTTGTTTTATGTGTATCATATGGCTACAAGTAAAGGCAAAGAATTAATATGGGGCAAGGAACATTGGAAGGTGTAGGATAAATACCTCTGTAGAGAATTTCACCTCAAGAAGAAATAAGGAATCTACTTAAATTCTTTGCAGTGTGGCTAAAGTTACATTACGCTTACAGTAAGTAATTTTATGATGGGGTGCTCTCAAACCAAATACATTAAAAAAACAAACAAACAAAAAAACCAAACCCTGGGTGACAGATTCAGTCCTATAAGAACTTAGGGTGGATTGATGGATAGATCTGGTAATATTCTAGGTGGTCTAATTTTATCTTCTAACATTAGTTCTTTTTTTCCTCTTCTTGGAAAAGACAATCTCAAACCAGACTTTTAAAAAAGAAACTAACAAAACAAAATCAAAACCACACCAAATATTCTGGCTACACAAAACAAAAGGCAGAAAATGTGGAACTTAGTCTGTGCCTCAGTATTCTATTATTTTTAAACACCAGTCTGTGTATTTGTAGATTTCTACAGGTATTTGAGTCAAAGGTGTTTTTTAGTTGTTTGTTATTTTACATGCATTTTGTGTATGCCTTTCTGCTGACTAAAAGTGCCTGAAATTCATTCTCACATGTTAGAGGACCCTTTGGCTTCTGCAGTTATAATAGCAGAAATAGGTCAGGGAGTGGGTGCTTTATCTGTGATGACTTCAACAGTTCCCTAGAGTCCAAACCTATAAGGTCTGGTCTACAAATGCAATGACTTGAAAATGCTTCCTAGCAGGAAATGCTCAGTTTCATAACTTGGCAAAACAAATCCCCAACAAGAATTTCTCTATCTCTAGTTGTTGTAAAAAAAAATGGGGGGGGGGAGTTGTTCTTCAATCTCTTGAAATATCCTGATTCTGAAAAGTATATAAAGATAGATTTTGTAACTTAGGTTTGATTGGTTCTTTTGATACATCTGATTTAGAAACTTTTCTCAGGAAAGTTGAAAATATATAAATCATTTTTTTAAAGTTTTTTTTCACAGGATGAATAAGGTGTTCAGCTATTACTGAAATTATAATTTTTTAAGAGAGTAAAAGCCTTCTGTTAATTCACGCCTTCTTGTTCACTCAACATTTTAAACAATGGCATAATTTTTGTTAATGACTGTGGGTCAGTCAAGTATGTTCCATTTCAATTTTGAAATAAGAAATTATGTAATTGACTGTCAAGGCTGTTATGATGGAATGGATTTAGCTAGAGGTAATTATAGCCTGAGATTGGCTATCCAGGCAGTTATTAACTAACTACATGAACTTTTAGGAAAATTATGCATTTTTCCTGAATCTTAAAATGAATTTTCCGTATTCTGTGTATGCCCTGTCTATGATGTAGATTATTGTTCATTAATCTTCACACAAAGAATCAATTGCTTTGTATCATATTTGAACACTATTTCTTTCCAGAATACCTGTTTCATTCCTTTCAGTCTCTGACATTAATATGCTTCCAACTGTTCATTTGCATAGGAGCTTACTTGTTGGTTGCAACCAAAAAAAGGAGAATAAGTTATGGCATGAAAAGACATGTGATGGCAAAAACTTGTAGGAGCTAAACAAAAACAGCTGCTTTTTTTTTATTCCAACCTTTAAGCTGCTTAAGTGGGGTGTATTATAGCAACAGTGATACATAATTTTGAAGTTGTGTTGATAATTTCAACCTCCTAGTTCTAGGTAATATCTAGAATGAAATCATAAATGTTCCTTCTGCAAAGAACTGGCTTTGGTTTTAGCATGTGTTCTACCCCCACAACCTGGAGCTCTATAAAATAACAGTTTAGATGTTTTACTTTCAACAAAACAGATGGACATCTTTAGTTAACTAAATAAAATTGGTTATATTCATGATAGAATGAATCTCTGGAAATAAGCTACACTGTCATATGAAATTAGAATAGTCAAACTGTTTAAAAAAATCAAGGAATTTGAAAATACATATGTTTATTCATTCTAAAGATAAGTTTTGTTCAGTATGAATCTGATATTGGGATGTGATGTAGCTAAGCAGCCCAGATAGTGACCCCTAAAGGTTAGGAAGTACTTGCCAAACCTACCTAGTCAGAAAAGTGTGTACTATGGTTAATCAAGCAGTCTATTACATTGAGCTGCTCTACATATGCTTTCTTAGAAGTTTGGACTCTTGCTGAAACAAGATGTGATTTGGGAGAAGTTGCATTTGAGAGGGAGACCGTCTGGGATTAATATTTTGGCTACACTAATTGAAGTTGGGTAAGACATCTGATTTGTATATAACTCTTCCAAACCTGTTGAAAGACACTTTTCTTTTTTTTTTTTGAAAGCTTTCTGATGTCAGAGGCATTTCATGATAACTGATGTTAGGGTCTATCGTACAGTTCCATGAAACACTGAACACATAGGTTAGTGATGCTTGTCACCACTTGTAAAACCCCTTCCCTGGGCAGATTTATCTTGTGCTAGCTGCTAGATTTCTTGGTAGAAAAAAAAACCCTGAACTATTATACAGTGTTCTGGCCAGAGGTTTGGAACAAGACTTCACAGTGAAGTAGTAACTGGCTTAAGATTGTATAGTATATAACAAAAATTGTGTCTGTCTCAAGATGTGGGAAGTATTGACACCAGAGATTAAAACCAGAATATATGAAGATCAGGCAAGTAAGTTTATTGTCAGAAATAATTCCTTTTTTGAGTAGAGGAACATTATTTACTTCAAAGTATCTGTGACTTTTTAAACTTGGTAAATGATTGTTTAAGCATCTTAAATACTATGTGGCCATGCTGTAATGATGTGAATGAATGCTATCTGGAGTAGGAGATGAAGTCTGGTAGCATTGCTAAAAGAGGAGTTTGATATAGGGAGATTGCTGAGATGTCATGGGTGATTAAGTAAATTCATTAAATCTATTGAGATAAATACAGTCCTGCTGATGTGTTAACAAAATGGTGTTTTCTGGGGGTGTGTGTGGGGAAGTCTGGCAGAAATTAACAATTGATTTCTATTCATCACTGTTGTCCTTAGACCAGTCTTCAGAAAGATATGTTTTCCATCTGTTACTGTTATTACTATGTAATGTTATATTCAGGCTGCATTTATGTGTTGACTCCCATTTCAAATAGTGCTGATAATATCTGCAAAATCTTAATAAAACTACCATTAAGCACTATGTACCTTTTCTTCAAAATTCAAATTCATGAGCAATATATGGGTCTGATTTTGAAAGTAGAGGTCATCTATCTAGCAGAAAAGGCGATGTGAACTTACATTTCACCTTTCCCTCACTGTGTGGGAAAGTAAAAAATTTCACACATGCAAATCTACCAATCCACAGAAAATACTTTATATATGAGGTAAAAAAAATCCTTACTAGGAATTGCCTGTCCCTTGTTGAGGTTGATATTCTCTGAGAGAGCAGTGGAATAGGAACAACCTGGCAAACTTTTATTCATTTAAGATTTTCCAGTTTGGCAAAACTGACCCAGAAGGTCCATTAGCTAAGCCACATGCCAGACAGGTTTCCTGAAAATTTGGCCATCTTTCTCCCTTGCACCCAGTCTACCAGACTGGTTTGGGCTTCTAGGACCTTTGCCAAGTAGTCTTTCTGTGAACTAAGATATGCCACATGATATCTGTTTAGGTTTATTTGGAATTAGGAATTTTGAAATATAAAAATTCTTGGACAAAAAGGATTTTATCTGTCCTGTTCTAATTTCAGTTGTTTCTGGAACAATAAAATTCTTAAGTTACATGTAGTATGGATATATTATTTACTTTGACACAAGCAAGCTAGTTCACAGTAAATGATTACAGCAGTTTTTCAAAGAAAAACTATGTATCTACCTCTGCTAGCTAATGTACTGCAGAAGGTAAAATTCTTGAGGTAGAAAGGTAACTTGAAATTTTACACATGTAGTTTGTGGTAAAGATTTCACAGAATGAAAATGCTTTCTTGACATAAAGCAAGCTGTAGACCATCTGATTTCACTGGAATATTGTCCTTTGCTAACTAGCATGTATAAACTACCATAAGCTTTTTCCCTTTGTAAAAAGAGCTAAAAAGCTTCCATACATTTAATTTAATAAAATTGTAGAAGCTTATTTCCAGGTCATAATCAAACAATAGTGATTTTTATATTTTTCTTTTTTAATTCTGTTAAGCTGGGCACCAGAGCTGGCAAGCTAAGGAATGTTCCTTCACCCCTAAAGAGCTTACACACCAAAACTTAACAAGCCATGGCAAGTAGAGGGTCATAAATGAAAACGAGAGGGGTAGGTTGACAGTATCACATGTTTTTTTTTAGTAAGGCTTGTCCATATCTGAGTTAGTTTTGTTTTACTTATTTTTGTAGTTTGAGGCTTCTGAGGACTTGGAGAGCGTGAACTTTATATGAACTATGGTTTTCTTGGGTGCCCGATAGCTGAGCTGCAAGGCTCTCAAGTTGCATGTAATTGAAAAGACATCATATATTGGCATGTCAGGAAACATCACTTACATCTTTTTATGCTGCATTTACATCTTAAAGAAACTTATCAACAGACATTACCTCAGGTCTAGAATAGCCATTATGAATGGGCTCTTATAAGCAAGTGAACAAATACAAGTTTCTGACATTTTTAAAAAAAATTTCTGCTCTAGAAAATGGATTCTGGTAAGGTTGATGGGAAAACTAGAACATCAAGGTTTTTATTATGGTTAGCAGAGTATGTCTTCAGTAATAACTAGTCCTTGACTTTGTGTTCAACATTTGAGGTGGGGGGTAGGGAATGGAGAAGACTCCTTTTCTTTAATCATGCTTTAATTACCATAGCTGTCTGAATAGGGGGAAGAAGAACAACATGCTTACCTTTCCAAGTATGTGGACTCTGATGTCCTGCAAAACGTTTTCCTAACAGATAGTGCTTAGCAGGTTTCTGAAAGTCTTTGCAAAACTGCAGATCTATACTTTTAAGGTCCAAAAGGTGGAGTATCTTCTGTCTCCTTGTTTCCTTAATAGTGTAGATCTTTAGCTCTTTGACGGTTTTAAAATTAAGCAGATGTGAAAACTTCTGAAGGGTTCTACTTCATGAGTGTCTTAAGACAGCACAGACTTAAGAGTGGTCAGAAGGTTGCAGGATTAACAGGCTGTTAAAAGATCTACCTCTCCTTTGCTAAGGTTGACAAATTTGGAATGCCAAAAGTCTTTCTCAGAAAATGATTGTCTTAAATGTTTTTACTGAGTAGAAGATAAATGATATCAAGATTTTTAAGTATTTTATTAAGAAACTGTCAGTAAGAAAACAAAAAAAGGCAAACTTCCTGAGCAACAAAACAGAGGACTGAATGCTCTTTTTTCTGGGGGAGATACAGTTCAGTTTCTTGCCAGGAAAAAGTTGAATTTACCTTAGTCTAGTTTGCTGGGTTTTTTTCTGGGCACATTTTGCTTACTCTACCTGGAGTGTAAGACAGGGTCTTAACCATGCTAGGGTTGGTTGATTTATGCAGAAAGCAGTGTGCAATTAAATGCTTTGTCCTTTCATCTCATGCAAAGTATTTTTCAGTAAATGGTAAAATAGTATCATAATGGTGGTTTCTCTTTTCTGGTCCCTCCTTAAAAAATGGTAGTCCAGAATGATTTGGGAAAATAATTTGACAGATGTTGCAACCTTATGGGTGGAACATCCTCTAACAATTAATTGAAGCTTAACTTCCTTTTGAGGCAGCACTCACTGTACTGGTACCTTGATGATACTTGTAATGAACCATCTGGAGCTCATTAGCAGGAATTGGAAATATTGTGAAGAGAGAACACTAAAGAAATACCTGATACTAAGCAACTTGTATGCAGTGGATGATACTGTGAAAGTATTACCTCCTTGCCTTGCTTGGCACTTTCATTTCTGAACTGAGCAATAACCAAAGAGTGACTATAAAAAGGATATCCAATGGATGTTTTCAAGATTACATCAGTAGTCTTACATGATGATGATTTTTTTCTGAATGATATACACTCTCTAGCTTTTTCAAATCTGGCTCATTCACATACCCCCAAACTGTTGCATTTGCTTGATTCATCAAGTATGTAGAATCAACAAACAAGTCTGATAGTATCAGTGAGGATGTTACTTTAAAGTATAGTTCCTTTGATTTGCCTGTTCTTAAATTAAAGTCTTCACTGAGATGTAGAATGTTGTGTACTAAGAGTATGCTACTAAACTTATTAGTAACAAGCATTTACAGGTCTTTTGCCACTTGATATTCTTAGTACATAAACATAAAATTGCTTAGCTTGGAGTATTCTGTTGAGGCTATCTTGCAAATTGCTTTGGGGTGGTGGGGGGGAAACCAATAAAGCACTAAAGCTCCAAAACTTCAGTTCTATCTTTCCAGTTTTTGCATGTGCAGAAGTAGTTAATAACCCCCTTAACATTAACTTGCCTCTGTACTATTTCATTACTTATTTGTTTTGCTAAACTATGGTATGTGCAATACAGAATTTGTTCAACCTTTCCAAACTGAGAGATCCCACAGTTGAATAGCAGGGGATATTTTTTTTATCCTTGTGGAAAACAGTGGTTTAGAAATAGTTTCATCAGCTGTATCCATTTCATGCACAACAGCAGGAGCTTGTTGTCAGCAGGAAGCAGAACCAGATGTTACCAGTTCTTAGTTTCCTTACCTCATGAGTACTGCAGCAAGCCAGATCTTGGTGTGTTACTGAGGTCTAGGAAAACAGCAAAGAAACTGGCACACCATGGTTGCCATAAAGCAAAAGTAAGAAAAATAGAACTCTTTGCAGGTAGGCAGTAGCTAACACTGCAAACCTCTTTGGCTGTGTAAATAACCATCTGCCTTAAGTTATTTCTGTTCATTTTGGTTTTAAATAGCCAATGAGTGATACACTTCATGCATGACAGCTTTTTTTAATACCCTCTAGTTTTAACCAGGTGCTTGCTTTTTAAAATCTTGAGAGACTAATACTTGAATTCAGAATGTTTTCAAAAGACCAGTGGAGGAAATCTCAGGAGATGGTCTATTTATGAGCCTGAGACAGCAACAGTTCCAGGTAAAATAAACTCAGAATTGTGATTAAACACTCAAAATGCCAGATGCTTTTCTAAAGCTGTAGAAATAGGATCCACATTGTGGATTTCCAGAATGTCTAGAATTATCTGGTTAGTGATTTATTTTTTTAACTTTGCAATAAAACTTAACACTGATAGGCTTTATTGTTGTAATGGGATGTTATTGTTATTGTTAGAGGGGATGCAATGACCTTAAATTTGGGAAAGTTTTGAAGGTAAATGGAGAATAGTTTCCAAATTTAATATAGGTTTATTGGCTGTAGGTTATGCCAACCTAATCAGGGGTGGAGGGGAGGCTGGGAAGTAAAGCAAGTACTAATCAACTGATGTGAATAACACTTCATGAGGTGTCAAAGGATGGAGAAGAATTAATAGAAAAACTGATAGGTATGAAGTCACTCTGAGGTCACAAGAACTTTTCTTGAAGGAAGTAGTATGGAGGCATGAAGTTGCTGACAATTTAAAGGATCCCTCCTGGGATTTACTTTGTTATTCTCTTTGCAGGAAAAAGCAGGTGTGTGGTTCTGGTATTTGTTAGTGTATGAGTCTCAGGTGAACTACAGGACTGTAACAGAAGGTCAGTGGTGCTTAAGAGTATGAAAGGCAAGGATGTGAACTTAAAAACTAATTCTTGAATTTCTGCTGTTTATTTGGAGCTTATACCCTGAAATTAAAAAAGACAGACCAGAGTGTGATAGGTGAACCTGAAATAAACATGTGATGCAGCAGCAGGAAGGGCAAGCCAGCCACAGGTTAACTTCTAGTAATCTTTGAGAAATAGTCAAGGATGCTTTAAAAACTTCTCTGAATAAAATACAAAATTATGACACTGAATCAATGAGTTATTTCTCCGTTCTTTTAACATACAGTTAGAGTTGAAAATGTGAAGTCTGTCCTGGTTTCAGCCGGGATGGAGTTAACTGTCTTCCTAGTAGCTGGTACAGTGCTATGTTTTGAGTTCAGTATGTGAAGAATGTTGATAACACTGATGTTTTCAGTTGTTGCTCAGTAGTGTTTAGACTATAGTCAAGGATTTTCAGCTTCTCATGCCCAGCCAGGGCACCTGACCCAAACTGGCCAACGGTGTATTCCATACCATGTGACGTCCCATCTAGTTTAGGAACTGGGAAGGGGGGGGAGGCAGTTTTTTTTTTTTGGCCGCTCGGGGACTGGCTGGGTGTCGGTCGGCGGGTGGTGAGCAATTGCCCTGTGCATCATTTGTACATTTCAATCCTTTTATTACTTACTGTTGTCATTTTATTAGTGTTATCATTATCATTATTAGTTTCTTCTTTTCTGTTCTATTAAACCGTTCTTATCTCAACCCAGGAGTTTTACTTCTTTTCCTGATTTTCTCCCCCATCCCACTGGATGGGGGGGAAGTGAGTGAGCGGCTGCGTGGTGCTTAGTTGCTGGCTGGGGTTAAACCACGACAAGTCTTACTAACTTCCTGGGTAAATATTGTGGAACACTTTAACAAATCAAGTGGCAATAAATATAGCTTAGAATCTAATTCTTGAGTTAAAATTGTCAAGATAGGATTTATTTAGATGTGAGGAAAACTAATCTGTATGTGTTGTGGGGTTTTTGGTGTCTCTTGTTCCTGTTAATTCTAACATTAATGAATGCTTTGAGTGTTGGGTGGTAGAAGGCCTTTTTTGCTGTGAATATAAAATGTGGTATTTGCTGACATTTACAGCAAATGCATACTGCAGAAATGTCTGAAGGTGGAGAAAAGCCTTATCTGTTTGTCTTTTCCAAAGTTCATCTGCAAGTTTATATGATGATATGGTCAGTGTCTCAGAGTCACTCTGGGAAGTAACATCTGCATATCAAGTACAAAATACTATGTGCATTATCTGTGATAGCTACCTCTGGAATATGCTTTAACTTGTGTATAATGGAAAACAGGCATACTTCCAAAGAATTAACTTCTCTGGTTTTGGGAAAGGCAGGCAGGTGAGAAGGAGACAAACAAAATGGTAATTAAAAGTAGTGAAGAAGCATTTTTCCTTTTCTATAATATTCCTCACTTAAAAACCAGATAAAACAGTGAATGTCACTTTTTGAACTGGTTTTTGATTACTAGACCAATGTGGAAATATCATCTGTTTCTTAGATTATAAACCTGAGTTTAACTGAAGGCTTTTCAAATAGCTTTTTCACAAAGGAGTTTTCTCTCAAAAATAATAATAATAATTAAAAAAAGTCCATCCCAGCCAGCTAAACAGAAAATGACCATGAGTCGTTGAGCTACTACCTCCCTGAGGTATAAACTTTAAATGAAATCAGGAGCTGTCTTAGCAGTACTATCAAGGTAAAAGAGAAAGTGTGTTTCTTCTCCTTTAGGAAATGATATAATATTGTACTCTTCTTATCCCAGTCTTGGCTAGAACATGTTTCTTTTGAACCTTTCTGTTAATATAAGAAATTGAACCTCAGGTATAATAATTAATCTTCAAAAAAAGTACAGTTTCTATTTTGGAAAGCGAATGCTAACTCTAAAGTGAGATTCAGTTAAAGCTTTCTTAAGTAGATTCATACTGATACAAAAGAATATGCTGATACCCAAAGAGTTCATTACTTGCCAGCAGCCAGGGGACTTCAGCTGAAACAAACTTTGGAAACTGCTTAACTGACTCACTCTTCAATAAATTTATATTACTTCACAATTAACAGCTTCAATATAATTGTTCTTTTTTAGTCTACTCTCATTTGACTATGAAAACACTTATTTAATCTGCAGTTATTATTCCATTCATGAAATGCTGAACAATTAGCCTGGACTCTAAACTCTGATTTGTGTGTTTCTGCCCAAATCTCTAAAAGAAGTTATTACAATTTACTTGGGATGATCAGAATTAACTATAATTTGAAAGCACACTTTTACTGAGGTTTCTAAATATCTCTATAGTACAAATAAAGCCTAAACTAGTATATTACTTGGTGCATGTCCATATTGAGGAGTACAGGAGGAGAATGAGCATTTGTACATATTAAACCACAAATTACAGTAATGAATAAAATATGGATTTTTATGGCTCAGCAAGATTGATACATCTTGTAACCAGTGTTGTTTTAATATAGGAGAACATGAAAAATGTACTCATTTCTCTGAAAAGTGCTCCAAGTTCACACAGTGGTGAACTTGCTGGTTTATTGTTATTGGGATAAAAAGTCTGTGTGGGAGACTGTCTAAACTAATATATCCACTGAACAGTTGCTATATTAATGTTCCCTACGGCTCTGCTAGCACAGCAGAAGAGAAGATGGTGGTATTGTCTTCAGTGCCAGTGGTACTTTGAGAAACTTTGAACCAATTTACTTCAAAGCAACAAAGCTCATCTAACAATCTATGAATTTTAAAATGTTAGAACACTATGAATTTTTTTGTCCATGTAGGACTAAGAAGGAATAATACAAGTCACATATACTTTTGGGTAAAATCTTGCAACACAAATTCAAATGGTGGCTTTCTCCTCATGTTTCATTTGTCTGTCTTTCCTTCCTTGTTTGAGTTGGAACTCAGCTAGAAGGTGACTGTTTTCAGTGGGTTTTTGTCTGTTTTCAAACATTTTTTGGCTAGAGGCAGGGACAATGGGACTTGCTTTTGAAATTTGCCATCCATATTGTACTCCTAGGAAACTTGAATTGGATTCAAATAAATTATCCAAGTTTTGACCTAGATCAAACCTCTCTGTCTGGTATAACTAACTTCAGTGAAGGTCTAATTGTAAAGTATTTGCACTGGCAGAGAACAAATTGGATACTATTTTTACAGGTAATCAAATATAATTAAATATTGTGATTTAGCACTAAGTAGTGATAGGGAATTTTGTTGGTCTACATGTGTGTTGATACTAGTCTCTTACAGTAGATAATTTCTACAGGTGGACAGAAGATGCTACCCTGGCACTTATTTCTGAAGGACACCCTATAGCTTGTTTGTTTGGGCATAACTTGGGGATGGGATGGGGGGAGATGGGATGGGGATGTGTGACCTTCCTTGCCAAGAATCTGCCTGAATGGGATATTTGGAGCTTCCTCATCCAAACACAACAAGATCTAGGGTACTACTTACTGAAACTGTTCCTACAAGAGGCATTTACACTGATGTAAAGTCTATTATAAGAGAAACAAAATCTAGTAAAAGAGGCAACCTATGTTAAACACTTTTGAGGTCAGGTTAAAAAAAAAAGTCTGGTCTACTGAAGGCTGTCTAGAAGTATATACAGTAGGCTATTTAGGGAACTTCTATATCAAAGTGTTTGGGTGTTTTTGTGGGTGGTATGGGGTTTTGGGTTGGCTTTATTTTGTCTTTAGGCTTCACAGAAAGTGTTCAAGTAGCTGTAGAATACTTTTTTTTAATGGGTAAACAGTGGGACTTGCATGTTACTCTTGAATCCAATCCTAACTTTGCGGTTGTATGTTATCTATCTGTTGATCTGAACAATACACTCTTCTTGCGTTAGTGTGGGATCCTGTTTGACACACTAATTTTTTCCTCATTGGCATTTTCCCTGTTCTTTAAAACTGCAACACTTTCAAAACTCCTCCAACTTGGCTTTGAACCACTGCAAACTACCTCCTTGTCTTCTGTATTGATTATCCTCATCAATCTAAACTGTACGCAGAACTGATCCTTGCATGCAAAGACATATGGTAACAAGAAGTCTTATAATTCTTCATTATTTGTATTGGGCCTTGAAATACTTAATCTTGGTCAAACCTGAAGCCTTAATACATATCTCTGTCCTGCAGAATTGTATAAGCAACTGTGTTCTGATCTATTGTTCTATAAGCAGCTGAGCAGGGAATATGCTCCAGGGATGATTTGGGGCTTTATCTGATAATTAAAATCTCCAGAGAAGAGAATAACCTAGGAAGGCGGATAGGGAAGGGGAGGAAGATGTAAAAAGGCAGAATTTCTGTTCTGTCAATCCTAAAAAGAGAAATTCTGTTCCTCTGGCAATACTAGAGGACATGAGAAGTAAAATAGTGTTACTACCTTCATAATAACATGGAGATGGAAGGACCTACTACAGAATCACCAGCCCAATTCCTAGTGTGTGCTGTCTGCTAGCTAGAGTGAATGGGCAAAGAGAAAGGGAAGGTTGCTTCATTCTTTCAGATAGGCCTCTCATATAGGTGTTGATATAACTGCAGGTTCTGAAACCTTGGAAGAAGAAATGCCTTCAAGATTCAGAAATCTCAGCTCACATTGACATAAAATTTGGGAAGATTATGTTTTAAGTCATTCAATAAAACTAGGAATGTAGTAAAGAGACAGACATGACACATTGTCAGTCCAGATGTGTTTTCAGTAAAGCTTTTTTCTTGTAGTAGAATAAATCCTAAAATATTTTCCCCCCAACTGTTGCTAATCAACAGAGAGGTTCCTGGCTATCAGGCAGCTAATCTTGCAATCTTAGAGAACTGCTTAAACCACAATCTTCTCCTCTAAAAGAAAAATCTACTGTTTGTTTGATGTAAGTTGTACTGAGACCAAGGAATTCAGTGGTCTGAGAGACATCAGTCATAAGATGAGTAGTTTTCCTTTCCTTGAGTTGTAGCACACTCCAGCTGCTTAAAAACTTGCTATAAAGGCTTCAAAGGAAGCCACATAACTGAAGGCAGATTGCCTGCTGAATTAAATTTTAAATTTATTTGGAATGCAAGTTCCTTACCGAGCGCTATGAAGACAAAAATGTGAAGTGCTCTCTTCCTCATCTTCCATCCAGGGGAAAGATTTGACTGCCATTTATCAAAAAACATTCCTTCAATACTTAACATATATAAACCACTTAATTATTGTACCTATTCTGTTGTACTTCACTTTATACCACCTGCTTTTTCCAGATCACTTTATACTTAAACTGTACTGCTATTTTATTCATTGGATTGCAGTTCTGTTCCATGGGAAGTGGAGGGATGGGAAACTACCTATATTGACATGCAGAAGCACTCATGCTGTATAAAAAGCAGGGAGAAAACAAATCTATCCTGCAAAGAATAATGTGTTAGGGTTTGGAACAATCAATCTTTCTTTGCAAGGTTTGAGATGTAGTTTGCTTATTTAACCTTTAATGCTTTCAGAATGAAAAGCCTTCCACATATACTAGCTGTTTAAATGAAAAGTAATAGTGAATTCAATAGTTCTTGGTAATGTTGACACCAAAATCTTAAGGTCATGTTATTTGTCTAGTGTTTTTTTTATGCATCTCTCTACAGCAGAGGTGTGCATAGCTGTGGCATGGCAGGCCATGAGCACAACACTAAAGTCAAAATCCAGGCTGTGATTTCATTTCCTTGGGTAGAGATTGAACACAGAGAATGGTTTTCAAAAGATTTATTTCAAGTGTCTTACTCTTCAACTGCATTAAGGTTAATGGAGGCGGGTTCAATCAGGTATGCTATGTGACCTTTGTGTCTTTATTTTTAGAAAGCACTTTCTGTTGTATTTTCACTGTTTCTTCAGACAGTGGTGGATCACTAAGTGATTATTATATTCCTGAGTTGTTAATTGCATAGAATTCGGCATACTTCATTGGCACTTTTAGAACTAGGTGGCATTATAGTTAATAATATTTGTCATCTATAAGATCATAACTAAAAATACAAGAATCACTGTAAACTCAGAAAGTGCCCCTAATAGCAGAACAATGATACCAACAGTATGGGTTTGAAATGGCTTCAGTATTTTACACATTGTCTTGCACAACACAGTATCAAGTAGAAACAGTATTTTTTACTTTCCTGCTAACATGCAGAGATTCAGGAGCAATTTGAGTGTTCCAAGGAACTAGTTTTTTTCCTAAACTTCTAGATTACTATTATTTAGATAAACCTCCTATGGAGATGGGTTTGTGAAGATAACTATATTCAGTAGCAATTGCTGGAATAATATAAAGGCTTATCTAATGCTGCACTATAACATCAAAAGACAAACTTTAAATTGTGAGCCTAAGTTCAGGTACCTCTGAGCACCACTCAGTTTTGCATTCATAATGTGGATTTTTTTCAGAGACAGGCTTTCCTCTAAGAAATTTCTTGACTACAAACAAGTAATTTTTAATGTTTTTTCCTTGACAGTAAATGAATTTTGGTACCAGCAATGAGGAAGTAACAAAAGCTGTGATAGTAAAAAGACCAGGAAATTTAAAACTATTTTAAGGAATGCTCTGCAAGTCCTCCTGACACCAAATCTATTTAATCTCTCAGACTGGAATTTGGCTGAAATAGGAGAAAAAATTGTCTCAAAATGGCTCTGGTCTTCATGACAAACACCTATAAGTGCCAAGCAGGAGGTCTTTTGATATGCTTTCACTTTTCACATGAATTAGGGCTGTGTGTTCTTGTTTAGTGTAACTTGTTCTTCTGGTGTCGGTAACAATGATGACGTTATGTTTAGTTAAGTCAGTTGACAGGGAATTAATGGAGAATTGTTTTAGTAGCTTGTATAAAGTTTTTTTTCTGTAAACTTGTAGAGGAGGAGTGGAGTTAGCAAAACTTTTTTTAGGCAAAAGTTAATGCAGTCTCTTCCTGCTCTAAATCCATTGTTTCTTAGAGTTAGCTTTCACTGTGGTTCAGTTGATAGCAGATAGTGTTGTCTCTGCTGACATGGGCATCCAGTGAGATAAAATATCTGTGCTGTATACAACTTTCATACGATAATAATTTAAGAGCAAATGCATAATACTTTTTAAATAGTTTTGTTAGCAAGACCCCCAACACAAGTTGACCCAATGTAGTGGTATTTAAGAAAACAGCCAAACATCCCTCCCTCCCCCTCAGTGTTTTGGTAACTTTTAAACTTTCATGAAGCCAGTGTCTGTTGAGGGGCAGGGGGGAGGGACAGAATATTTTAAAACTGGACTAAGGGCTTTTGTTTTGAAGAATTTTCAAGTGCTGTATCTGGAAAATATTTTTTGTCTTTTCTTGGTTTTGTTGCTCTATTAATGAAAGTATTTTCTGCTCTTAATAATGTAACTGAACCCTTGTTGGGGATTCTTTTACCTTTTCACTTTATCAAAATGTGATTAATGTAGCCAAATGTGAGAAGCTGGCTATGATTCAAAGTCATATCTTTTACAATGGGAGCCTGAGACTTCTGAGCAACATTTTTAGTATTGGTTACGGATACCATGAAAGATAACTGTTTTGACTAGAAAAATTGTTTGAAGAGAAACTCTGTCTCGGTTGCAATTTTACCATGAACGGAAAAGCTTTATTTGATACACTGCTTCAAGCAAGTTTTTCAGGCTATTGGACTAACTAATTTCCCATCTACCAGTGTGAATTTAATTGTTGTATTGATTTGATTTTTCTGCCTGCAGAATTGATTTTAGGCTTTGGGGTTTTTTTTGCTATTGGAATGTGACAAAATTGATGACAAGTACAGGATAGTACATGGAAAACCTTGCAATGTTTTGACAAAGTCATGCTTACAATAAAGCATAATTTTATTGTTAATGGCTTTATAATTGCTCTAGTGATGATTTCTATAGTAACCACTAAATAGATCCATAAGCCCATTGTGAAAATATGAACTCTTTATTCGCTAAAGAAAGGGATAAGCAATCTTTTTATCCTCTAAAAAAAATCATTGGAACTCATGCTAAAGCCAAATTTTTGTAGTTTTTTTGCTTTTAAAATCAAAGACAAAAACAAACCAATGACTTAAAGTATGAAAATACATGTGCCTTTTCCTTAAAAGACCTAGTTGTGCCTGATCTGTATAATGTTTCATAAGAGTCTAGATTTGCAAGCCTAAGTACTGAAAGTACTGTTCAGATTTACTCTTCCATGTTTAACTCTTCATTGCTGTGCAACTGTGAATTGTTAAATTCACAGTGATTTTTTTTTTTTGGAAAAGCAGAACAAATACCTAAACAACTCACGCTTTAAATAGCAAGCTAACTTTATAATTTTGTTATATTGAAAATTGTGACAATATTATTATAAAATTTTATCTATATGGGCACGCACAGGCAACATCTTAGCAATTTTGCTCTGTCAAATTTTCTACCATTCTGTCAAGTGATTGGAACCTAGGTTTCAGTGCTCCTTTGGTGGGTCATACCCTTTTTTACAGAAGAGGAACATATCCACCAAAAGCTCTTAGATATTAGGAGATAACTTTTTGTGGAATGTGGCTTTACTTTAAAAGACAATCTTTAAGTGGAAAAAATGAAATAGGAAAGAATATCTTATACGTTAATCAAACTGATCTCCTGGTTAATTTGTAAGCATTTAAATGTCTAATAGCATCTAAAAATCAGAGTGCCACATTCACAGGACTCTTAGGCTCACGTATCATGTTATGTAATTTTTGTGCCAGTCTGCTACCTAAATGACTTCACAATCACTTTCAGTTTTCCAAATGTTTTGAAGTTCTGTTCCCAAGGGACTACAAGCAATTGGAAACAAACCTAAGTTAATAACTTACTAGAACATCTTGAAAACTGTTTGAGAAAATATTTTCCACTATTGGGGGATTTTATTGGAAAAAAAATGCTAATAGAGGATATTAAAGATGCAGTATATAGCTGTGTTGCATCTCTAAAATGTTATACCTAAGATTTTTTTAAGAATGTCATCACCATAATATCAGTTGATGGTTTAGTTGAGCAAGTTAGTCCAATCATCCACCACAGGCTAACAGATAAGCAATAGTATTTTTAACATGATAGTCCATTTGAGACTGCTTGTGGTTTTTTGTATGTTCACACATGTAAGCTTTGGGAATAGCTTCAACATAAAAACTCAAGGGAAGGGACAGAGAGCCTGCAAACTTGATGGGAGTATCCATACTATAGAATGGAGATAAGATGTGATCATTTAGGATTTTATTTCTTAAAAAAAAATAAAAATTCTAAATCCCATGCAACTGTAGAGAAGCTGGTTTCAAAAGATAAAATAATAATAAAAAAGAAAACAAACTGACAGTGCTTGTCTGAGGAATAGGTCACTTGGGGGGGGGAAAGTGAGGCTTGTTTAGGAATGTAGCAGAGAAGAAATCTTTGTTACCTGGGGTGGGCTGAGGACTATATTGTGGAGGAGTATGTCAGGAGTGAGATTGGTAGAAGCAAATTTTGTGGGTGTGATACAATTGCTTCAGTAGGAACAGTGTTATTGAATAATGTAAGAATCTGAAAGGCCTAAATTTGGGAAGAATTAATGTTCCAAGGATGAGAATATAATTAAATTATATGGCAGGAAGGAAAGAAGCTAGTAGCTGGCAGTGGTACAACAATAAAGTCCTCTGGGAAATGTTTATATTAGAATTGATCAATAATATCTAGAACTGATTGAATGATGAAATAGTGATGCAGAGGAGTAATGTATAAAGCTTTTAAAGTAGAAAATTATTGAGGTGAACAAGTTAAGCTCATCAACAGATAATGTAATAAATCAATTAATTACAAGGAATTAAAAATGTCAATTAATTATGGAGTCAGACATGCAGAGAAATGGTTATATATATCTTCCATTGTAGTATTAATTTTAAAAAGCCAAATATTAATTATTGACCAAACTAATCATAGAGGGAGAGATCAAAGATTGAATGTAAATAGTATGCAGTGAAAAGCCTGACATTATCACACACTTTTGGCAAATGGCAGACAGTTGAGGCTGGCAACAGACAGCATGGCTCTCTGTACCCTTTAAGCTCCTCACAAGCCTCAGAAGTATAATTTGCCACTTCAAACAAGGTAGCAGAAAGGATGGTAGATGATGTTCATTAAAGCAAGGAGGAGTCTTAAATGCTCTCCTTAGCAAACCTGGGCCTAACTCAATGCAGAAAAGTATTAATTACATCACTGTATTCTAAGAATGAATTTTCAGTGAGATGTGAGACATCGCTTAAACCAATTCACATCCCCAAAAAGCTTCTCAAGTTTTCCTTGAACAGTTAGGTTCATCACAATGAGATAGCTGTTCTTTCTACTATATGTATCTTAGTTCAAGGGACTAAAGCATCACCAAGAAAGCCAAGAACTTCTCTAGAACTAAAACTAGACTCATCACAGCTTCCCAAAGAGTGATGAATTCCAGTATGAAAAAGCATATCTGGAATGCTTGAGTATTATCATTTTAACTGTTGTGGTCTCAGGATGTGGCATGGCTTGCAGAATGACCAACTGATACTGTTCGAAAAACAGACAAGTTCTTGGGCATCTGCTGGTATAATTGTTAACAATGAGCAATTATTCCAAATGTATACAGATGTTGAAGTTAGCTTTTCCTCTTTAATATCCGAAGGGTTGAGTGGCCTAAATTTTGTCCCTATTTTTCTGAATAGTATCACTTCGTTTAGTGTAACTTTAATTCTCCCTACAAGTCTTACCTTATTGAATATCTCTGGTAAAGGAAGCTTGAATATGTTTCTGAACACCAGGAGTGTATCCTTTGGCTTTATTACTAATAAATTCTTCTTCATCCAAATAGGCTGGAAATGGTGTGAAACTGTCCTTTCTGTAAATATCTTGACTCTCCTTGCAGATGAGTATAAAATAAATGTTGGCACCTTTTCGCTCTTACTTTAATTTTCATGTTCCCCTCCATTTCTCTGATGCACATTCTTTAAGTTGATTAAAATCTCAATGCAGGCGAGTAGCTTCTGGAATAAAAGGGAAATTGTTGTATTTGAGAAATTAAGGTGTAAGAAGCTAAATTATTGGTAAAGCAATGTTAGAATAAGAAATGAATGAAGCTTTTACATAGGTCTGCCACTTTAGAGTCTTAATTTTTTTATACAGTCCTAGCTGGTTTGGATACATGAAATTAATGCTGCTAAAATCAATACAGTTTATAGTAGTTTAATTTCTTAGGATACAGCATATGTAGGAACTGCATTCCATTTGCATATTTTATAACTGAGAGAAGAAAAATGAATTTCCAGTTAAGTGTTTGGTTGCTGTGGAAATGCAAGATGTGACAACAGATTAGGTTATCAGTGCCTGGAGCGAGGTACTAGGTAGTCCAAAGATGTGAAGTTATTGAGGATCTTTGGTTTGGTAAAGTGTGAGGGTTAAGTGAGAATGAACATGGTTAAGCTTCTCCTTCCTTCCTGTCCTTCAGATGGACCTTCATTCCACAGATGCACAAATAAACCCATACAGGAAAGATGTGTGCTCTGTAGTAATAAACTATTCCCAAACCTAGTAATTTTTATTTCCTTTCTGAAATTGTGCCTGTGCAATCCATTAAATATTTTTTTGTTACAATTTATATAACAAGCCTTTTGTTTTCTGGCTTTTGTTACTGCTTTTCAGGAAAGAAATAGAGGGGAAATAACATTAATATATTTGCTTTGGAAGGGAGAAAGCCTGTAAAAAAATTCAGTCTGCTCTATTAAACATAGGAGAGGAAAGAAAAGACAAGTTTAACATTACACTGACCACCACAGCGTAACCTTTCAAAGGTATCACTAAGTTCTTCAAATTATACACTTCATAGCAGAAAATCATACACTTGTGGACAGTCGTTGACAAGTATTCTGTGTGATATTTTTAAAGCTAAACTGTCAGCCTAAATTCTACACTTTGGAGGTAGGCTGAAGTTGCTAAATAAACCCCAAATCCAGTCAGAGGGGAGATTGGCACCAAGCTTGAAAAATCAATTCCTGTCCATAAATTTCATCTGATATCTATTAGGAAAACCACAACAGGAACTAATCAACAGCTTCCTGAGTTGAATGCAAGTACAGACCAAATTAAATTTTCTATATATTACAAGGGATTATCACAGCTTATTGGGAAGAACCCAGCTTCCTGGTTTCATTTTTAATGGTTCCATTAAAAGAATTTAATTGCTTTTTAAAAAAGTGCTTGCTCCTACAAAAACTTTAGCATATGGATGGTGTTATGTTGTATATATTGTGTGGTCTCTATCATTTTGCATTTCTTTGCTCCATCTTCTATGTACATGTGATCTTGTCTTACTTTCTGATATTCCAATCCAAATACATTAAAAGCAGCTTAGATGAGAAAATAAAACCTAGATTCTTTCTAACTTGACCTTACAGACAATAATGCTAGCCTAACTGTACCTATCTAATTTTTAGACAAGTAAAGCTTCATGGGGACATAAGAAATCTAGAGATAGAACCTGCAGATCAGCTATGAAATACAGTTTCAATTTCTAAATAAAAGGCTTTCCGGCTTTAGATTAGGCTCTCCAGTGATGCTTGCTATCCTGCTATTTTCAATATTTCTCCTAGCAGTTTGTCTAAGTGGAGAATTCAAAATACTGTATAATGTAAGCCAAGTGGTTCTCAATCTAGTAATCAGTGACCAGTTCCTGAAACTTGTGGCAGGGCCTTGATTAATTTTTTTAATTCATGATGCTGTTTAATATACTTCAATTGACTATAACTGCTCACACCACAGTTTCACAGATTTATTGAATATTAAGGTACTCACTGCAATGCTTAAGAACAGATTGCAAATCTGGCAACTAAATTAGTCATATAATTGTGGATGCACTAAAGCTGAGAATCTTTCCAGGTACAGTTACTAATGATGATATGGTACTTCCAGCCAGCATGTGTAGAAATGTTGTTTTCTAGCTTTTGTTATTACTTTCTCCCTGCTTACATGTATTAAATTTCAAAAGCATGTTATTCTCCACTGTTGCATGCTGTAGCTCTGTTGTAGTTGTCTTCTATGCTAGAATTGCCTCTAAAACAGGTGGGAAATGATCAGTGCATAGACTGAGTTTCAATTTGTTTGAAGAATTACAACTTTGAGAGGATCAGGAGTGGGATCTGTCTTCCCCTCATCTTGGTTTTGTTAAAATTCTGATGTGACTTGGGCTGAATTACTTGAACTGATTCAGTTCCCTGGATGGCACAATGTGGGCAGTATTGCCTCCCTGCAGCATGGGTAGGTTAATGGGTTCTTCAATCATTTCAATCAGTGTGGAAGTTGTTAAAGGGCAAAATGTTGTGGTTGCTGTGCTTGGAAGCTTCCAGACAGTAAGCTGCTAGCAGCTTTGGTAATTCTACCAAACAAACTTTATTATATTGTCCTGTTTACAGTTGTTTCTGTAATTTAAAATGCTTATATTTTTTATACTTTTTCTGTAATAAAATATGAGATTATATTTTATCTTCCCTGAGAGAAGAGATGATAATGGCAATTGCAACTGAGTTTTGGGAATAAGGAGAAGATGCCAACTAGAAAACCCAGGCTTTTATGGAAGTACTTGAAAGTATTCTCTTGATCCTCTGTGGTGTTTTCTAAAGTGTAGGAGTTTATAATGTGTGTAGAAATTTTTCCTGGAGATATTTAACAGAACCTACACAAGTGCCACAGATTCTGTTATATGCTGTTTTCTTCTCTCCCCAGAATAAGCATTAGGCATTGTCTGGAAGAAGTGTACAAGGTCTGTTTTTTGCTTTTAAGATACTGAGCAGGGCATATTTTAATGACAGACATAAAACAGTGCCAAATCCTGGAATGGTTACAAATACTTTTGGTCTGAGCATTTAAAACTCTCAACATGTTTGAAATTGACTTCTTGCATTTGGGAGATGAGGCCATTGAAAAAGGGAACTTTCTCATTCCAGGTTTTTTCATTTTTCTTCAATCCTCAGTCACTGAGATGTCACTCATTTCCCTTCCAACCTGAATCAAGAAGCAAGTGCAATCCTAAAAGAATCTTCACCTGTGTTGTGAAGAACTGCTGATAGAACAGTACTGTGTGCTGAGAATTTCATTTCACAATTCAGAATTTTAGATGAAATGATGGTATTTGGAATGAGCTAGACAGGCTTTGGAGAAAAGCAGGTGGACTGTTACTGCCACTCAGCTTTTGCATGATCTAAACACGGTATTTGGTCTTTGAAGCCTTATATAATCAGAATCTTTCTTGCCAAGCCTGCTTTACTACATCTCTCAGTAAGCAGACCTGTGGTCCTTAGCCTAATATCAAAACAAAAAGCAGCAAGCTTAAAACAAGTTAGGCGCAAAGGACTGAAGGGAACACATGCTTTCCAGTCTAGTGGTCCTCAGAAATTGCTGCTGTTTCTTTTCTATAGTATCAAGGGAGCTCAAAGTAAAATACTGTTTAAGAATTAGCCACTTTACTGTACAAGGAGAAATGAGGTCTCAAGTAATGCAGTAGAAAAAGAAGCACTGACAAGTGTTAGTAAATCATATATCCTGTGGAGCTTCCTCTAAAATCCTTTAACTTTGATTTTACAAAAATAGTTAAACATAACAGTGGCATACTGCTGTAGTGTTGAAATTGAAGGGATTTTGAGCTTATTTAAATCAATCCATTTTTCAGTGGAGTAAATCTAGTCTTAAAATGAGAATCTGTATCAATGTTAGTTGGTGTATAGACTAGGAAAAGTGTTATCATGCATCTAATCAGAACAACAAAAAAATTACTTGTTTTCCCTAGGATGGATGATGGGATGCTTATGCCAGTAACAGTTTAAAAAAACAAAACAACCAAAGCAACCCAACAAAAAAAAACCCCAAACCCTAAGCCAAACCAAAACAAACAAAAAAGCCATTTGACTTCATGCCTGGTGCTTCATGCCAACAGCCTTGAATGGCAGATCCTTTCCTTATCTCTTTAGGGAGAGCTTTTATTTAATTACGGGGCCCAAGAACAGTCTACCACTGATCTTTAGAGAGTAGAGGCCCAGAGAAGAGTGACAAACTGGATATGCATAAGGACTGAAGTACGTTTTGCTATTGTCTTTGATTTCAGAATAAGATTTGCTAGGAACAGAAACAAATAGTAAATAAGGTATTTCTGCCATGCCAAGAGTTAAAATATACAAAAAGTCTTGGAATATAGCTTCTTCTGTATTATAAGAGTATAAGCAAAGCCAAGTTCTCTTGAAGGCTTTATGTATTCCTTTTCCCTTTTTCCAGACCCATTTGGTAGGTAACCCTGTCAGAAATAATGCCTCTAATCTCTGGTGACTTGAATCCTGCACAAGCCTCTACCTCACACTGTTCTTACAGCTTTCAGAGTTCTGTTCTTTGAAACATGGAATTCTGCCTGTTGAGAAAAAATACCGTATTTTTCTTGTCATATTCAGTACCTTTTCCAAAGTTACTTGCCATTTCTAGTACTGGTTAGGATAAATAATTTCATTCTCTGTTTACTTTTATATATCTTTTAGATTTTACATGCAAATGAAGAATCACACACTGCATGGCCACCTGCTATTCATTCTACCCTAGCGCCTACTCTTTCAGTGTTTGTTATCTCAGTTCAACTTGTGACTGTCTTCTGGACCTCATTTTAAAATGGAATGTGGAAATACCAAGCTTACTATCTCTTAGTATTAAAACAAAGTGGATTAACTCCAGTCTGCTAAAATTGTAGGCAGGAATCTGATTTGGCAAGCAGAGAACATCAAAATATATGCTTGTAACAAACTGTTCAGGTTCAGTCCATTTTCCCCTTCCCCTTTTTTGTAACTGTAGGTATGATCTCTGCTTTTTTCTTACTTTCCAGACGTTTAGAAAAGTCTCTTGCTTAGCAGCCTGTGTATTTTAATTGCCAGCTTATTTCTGTGCCAATATAGACTTTATATTAACTATTTCTTCTTCCTTGCTAATACTGCTACTACAGTGAGACTATCTATAGGCAGCCGTCTGAGCTACCTTTTTGCAATGGTGAATAAGCAAAGTCTGTTTACATATAAATTGTAGACTATCTGATTTCCTCATATGCTTAGTTGATTTTGGTGCCTGCTGAGGATGTGTATACCTGGAAGATTTAAATGGATCTACACTGAAATGTACGTCAGTTGGGTTGATCAGGGCTTGGCACTGAAGGCATCCCTCATCAGGACTGGGGCTGAATGTGAAATAACCCTAAAAGACTTACAAGTCTGAAGTTTTATGGAAAGGGAAGGAAAGGATAGGTCCCTGTGGTACATGGTAGTGACAGGGGCACAGAGTAGTCCTGAATTTCAACTGAAGAGAGACCTAGAAAAGCAACAAAAGTTCTTCAGTATCTGGTAGAGTATTAAACCATCTGGCATGACATGGTGTGGCCCACGACTGCACCAGTACCAAAACAATCTGAAATAGTTTTCAGTATAGAAACAAAACGTGTGCTGAAGGATGGAATCACTGGTAGTCATGTCCCTTCTTGTATGGGCGGTGTGACTGGGGCTGGTGGCAGCCTAACCAGCATGGCAAATGGGATCAAAGGCTGAGAATAGCAAAACAGATTTGAAAAGTGAAGGGCTTTACTGAAAAGTGTTCCCCTCTAATGATGACTCCACTGTACAATATTCTGTGTGTTACTGGCTTTTTTTGAAATAAGATGAAACATGGTGGTAGCTGTTAAATTTGTGTCTCGTGTTGAGGAGGCAGCAGACTAAGATGGGGTTAATATTGCCAATGTGTGATGGAGTTACTATTTACTTAAAAATCAGTGGAATGTGGAGTGTTAAAAGCATTTTATATAGAAATATCTGCAGATTAAATTGTACAGTTTTGCTTTCAAGCTTCTATTGTCCTACTGATCCTATAAATACAGTAAGTATACCACTAAAGCCAATTACAAAACATCTGAGAAACTGGAAAAACTCATATACATTCACCTTTTCATAAGTCTGTAAATACTCTTAATGATCCACAGTGATTCAGGCACTTGTTCCTGCAAGAAGCATGCAATGATGGTAGGACCCAGTCATTTTCTTGTTGAAAATAATTCCAGATTTCATAGTATTTCCTCTGGAATGTGTATGGGGCAAATTTATTTCTTAGTAATGAGTGTTGATCTTATTTCTATCCCATCCCACCCCTTTACCTGTGTACCCTCTGCTGTCATAATGAGCAAAGGATAAGAGAAAAAGACTTTAAAAATATTCAGTCTTGGTGTTTACATGACATGACATTTTACACTGGTTTTTCAGGGAGTTATTCAGACCACTGAAGTAAGATAATTGACCATAGTTCAGATGTTAGTAACACTCATATTAAAACAAAATACACAGCATTACTCCTGTTTATAGCCAAAGGAGGACAAAGTCTTTCTTAAATAGATGAAACTAACTTTGGTATCCTCCACCAGGAGGAAAACTGTGAGTAAAGGTTGTAATTTTTGAATCAAAGCCAGATCACATACAAAGACTTCTGTCCTGAGTCACATGTTGATTGACCTGAAGTCACTTCATACTTCAAACAGTAGGATAGGGAGAAGTATATTCCAAAGAGAAATTTGAAAGCACATTGAAACCCTGATCTTGACTCAGTGATTCTTGCCTTAGAACAGTAGAATGTACAGCAGCTGGGGCTCGAGGGAGGGAAAGAAAAGAAAAAAGCATTCAAGAGCACCATAGCAGGGTTTTTTGCCCTTATTTTTGTTGAAAGTTTTCCAAATCTTCAAGACTGTGATTGTGTGTTACCTTTCAGAATGGTGTTACTGTATTATGCAGAGCAGGGATTCCATACTCACATTCTTGTTGAACATTGTAAATTTTTGTGTTAAAAGAATTCTGGTTGATCTATTGTCAATAGAAACTGCTCGAAATACTCTTCCATAAACATTTTCAAAGCTATTTCATACTTTCATTCTATTTGTATGTTTAATACTGTTTCTTGGAATGGCTTCAGGATATAATTTCTTTTTGGTGAAGGCAGTACTAGACAAGTCTCTGGTGCCATTTCAGTTTCTGGGTCAATAAGCTCTGAACAATTGATCAAATGGAAGGATCAAGTTTGAATTCTTCAGCAAAACCAATGTGTCACTCGCAACATGGAAAGGGTTAGGAGGGAGAAGCCTGCCAAGGCCAGCAGGCCTATTTTGATTGTAAATTGCAGTCCCATTTGCTTTAGATCACCTTCTGTAAGACTATTTCAAAACAGTCCAGATGTCTCACCACGATTTTTGTCATTATTCAAAATTCAGTTTTGATGACTTATTCAAGGATGCCTTTATTTGTAAGGTAAGTAGTAAGCAGGTCTCCTGTAATCTGCCATTATATCTATTCTTCTCAGTGGGCTGTGCTGGGGAGTTTTTTGAGGATCTTTAAGATTATGTCCAAACTAGGTAATTTCAGTAAAACTTAATCCTAATTAATTGGAAATTGCCAAGGAGGAGGAAGAAACAAGTGGCTCTTTTGGGTGAAAACATTCACCAGATTTTTAGCTTTGGCAAATTTATGGTCCCAAACCATCAGATAGTTGGTAAAGTACTTCTGCAGTCCTTACACATAGCGTGGAGGCAGAAAGAAGAGTAGAGGTTGGCAGCCATTTGTTATCAGTACAAATAACAAGCATTGTTGCATGCTGCGATGTTGTTCAAAATCCGATTAAAGCTCTTGATGTATTTCAATGTGAGCATCTAGAATACTTTCTTTGTAGTTTGGGACCTGCCTTCAATAGTACTTTATATATGAATTTTGATCTCGATCATCAGTATCTTCTTCCTCCCCCTCGCCTTCCCCCAAATTGTGTTTAAAACCTCACTTCCTCTTTTTGATGTATTTGAGTGTTGAAATGTTAGTTACTACTGTTGGCAGTACAAACTTAGCAGCATGTCAGGCAGTAGCAGTAGATAAACTGAGTATTTTTTAGAAAAATCAAGAGCATCTATTACTTTGATGTGGTTTGTATTCAGGATTGGAAGCCAATAACACCTTTTCATGTATTTAGGCAGTTCAAGTTGCCAAGACGACTTTGGAAGGAAAAAGTGCTATGTGAATCTTTTGCATTCAATAACGATTTACTAAAAGTTAAGGAACTCCATCAGTCTAAAACAATAAATTAACTTTAGTATCTGAAACTTCATTTCTGAAAAGGTATATTTCTCAAGACCACAGTTTTTCAAGAGCTTTCTGTCTGATGACATAGTTTTACAAAAATTACCTAGCCTTGAAAATACAGTTTGCTCAGACTAGATTCTGATTCTAATTCTAATATAATTAGTTCCTTGTTCTGGTGGTTTATGAAAACTTGCTTTGAGACAGATTTTTCTTAGATTTCAGAATTAAAATTCTTGCTCGGACAAACTGAAGAGCCTAGAAGAGTTAGTAATTTTGTCTGTTCCTCAGTCTGGGCTTATAATTATGTAGATCTTAAGAAATGACCAAGAAATTAGATTTAAAAGTTTAGACACATTAGGGAAGAACTGAGGATTGCAGAATATGATCTGGTTTGCCACTTTCCTAAAATATTTTTGTATGTTCACTACAACAGTCAGAACTTTTTTGTATAATGGACAATAATTTAAAAGGAAATTAGAATCCAATTTCAAACACTGGATCAAATCAGAATTAAAGGCTTTTAAGGTCCAAGTATTTTCCTTTCTGTAGTACCTCCTTAAAATGGAGAAAAATCTCATTTTGAGGGTCTACCACTAGCTTTTCAAGGATTTTCTATTTTAGAAGCTGTTTGGCACTTAGTCCTTCATCAGTTGGTAATGTGCATTTTGACTGGGGAGGTTTTTTTTACATGTGTAGCAAACACCTTAAATGTAAATATGGGATTTCTATTTTTGCTGAAATACTCAGTAATATGGAACAATTAAAAGTACGAAAATTGGTATGTAAATTTTTATGTAGTTGTGTAAATACTGCAGCTTAGGAGGGGTTTTTGCCTATAGAGTAGAGATTTCTTAGCTTATTCTGCATGATAATCTTTCAACGAAAAGTCCAAATGTAGTTCTGACCTACACGAAAGGGCATACAGCAATTATGTTCCTGATGCTTAATAGGAAATAAAGCATTTTGAGAGGAATGTGAAGTAATAGTTTGAACCAGACACAGTTAAGTCTGGATAATTTTAACTAGTCATATTTTTGAATAACTAATCACAAAAGACAAGACAGAGTACAGATTTAGCAGTGGGGTTGGTATGTGTGTTGACAAAGTTATTTCGTCCTGCAAAATTGCTGAAGTAGAGGACTGAATGGAAAGTGGCACATAAACTAGTTCAGGTTGCTGGACAGCAGGTAACAGAATAGAGTTGTCATCTGATGTCTCACTTATCTACAGAAAATATATTAGACAAAGGTTTTCTTAGCAGCCCCTGTGTTGGTCTGGTGGTGCAACTGAAGTGAGTTAATTGCTGAAGTGTGAAAGCTAAGATAACAGCAGCACCTTTCTGCTATAAGGCCGGGCTTAGTCTGCTTTATGATTTGTTTGTATGCACGACTTTTCTGTTAATTTATTATAAAGTATTAGTAAAGGTGGATGTCTATGAAGATTTGTTGTAACTAATAGATGTTTTTCACAAATGTAATACTATATGTAACTTTAAATTTCTGTGAAGAATTGGTGACTTATTCCTCAGTTTGCTTAGACAGCTGTAATGAAGATGCATGCGTGCATACAAATACCCACAGTAACATTTCAAAAGCACTTTGAGTAAAGTGAGCAGAGTATTTCTGAACACAAATGTGTTGTCTTTTTTGAAAATAATTTCTAAAAGTTGAAAGTTTTTGGCACCAAATGAAGCTTAGGCTAAGTGAAATACTTGGTTTTTCCTGTTACTTTAAACCTTGCACCTGAAAGTTTTATTTCTTAAATGTAGCAGGGTTTCATTTCTTTCTTCTAATGAATGAATAAATAGTAGAAGTAAAGATTTCAAATAGAGCATTGAAACTGAGAGTGGTAATAAGCTGAATTGTTTAATTTGAGATAAGTATTCTCTAATGAGCTTAGTTATATGGTTCAGTCTAGTTTATTGCTGCTAACTGTTAGACATATGTTTCTGGTAAGTATTTTACAACTAAAATTGCTGCTCTAGCAGGAAGGATTATACTTCATATTATTTACTGGTATAAAATGATTATTAATAAAAATAAAGAGCAGCTACACAGTGATCTTTGATAATTTTTTTAAAAAAAGAAAAATGAAGTTCTCACTTTGTGGTAAACCTATATCTTTTTTTTTCCTCTGTGTGTATATGTGTAAAGCTGTTTAGATAAAGCATTCGGTAGCTAATATCGAGTATTTTCTTGCATAACTTTTGTTTCAGAAGATTTGTCATGCCTTCCTACATCCTGAATCACTAGTCTTGATTCAGTCACAACTAAAACTATGGGAGATGATCTTTTCAGGCTGTAATTATACATCTGTCCTAGCTTCAACTTTCTTCTCCTTTCCTTCCCCCCCTTTTCTACTCACAAAGTGATTGCAATGAAGAGTGAAGATGGACACCACCTTCCCTCCTCCTTGAGCGAGGACAATGTCTCAATAGGTGTTAAGCATAGTTAGTGTCTCCCAGCACATTGTAAAATTATGCTTTTGGACCTGAGATCTTTCAAAAGGAGTAAAAAAGCTGGAAGCGCCTCTTTCTGCTTTTACACTGTGCACTGTGGCTTATTGTAAGAATCTCTGGGATCTCAACTAAAAGCAAAGTGCTTCTGGCTCTTGTTACAGCTTGTTACTGGACACCGAGAACATTCATGTTACACAGTTAGCCTCTGCCCTGTCTGCTGTAATAACCTCCTGGCTTTTGATACAGTAGCATATCATATGTTATATTAACCAAAATGAAGCACATTTTTTCAATTGATTAATATTTTTCTAAAACTGGACTTTCACCTTTTTGTAACATATGGCTTTGCTAAAAAAGCAATAAACTTTTAGCATTTGTTATGACAGGATAGTAAAAAAAACTATAGTAAAATTTCCTTATAACCAGACAATCAAATTCAAGACCAACCTACTGTGAGAGATTGTAGGAGAAACTGTGAACAGCAAAAAAATTCTGGGCTCCTAGATTCCAAAGGACTGAAGCATGGTGGGTGCTCTGGTGCAAAGAAATAAAAGCAGATATTTGGTCATTTAATCAAAATCTGTGTTCTGTTTATGCTACACAATCTAAGGAGTAGGTGTGGGACCCTTTGAGAAGACCATGCTTCTAGCATGGCTTTGAAAAAGTAATCAAACTGAACAGTTAAAAAGATCCAACTAATGTTCAGAGGCATTCAATAAAGTGTTTCACTTAAGTATTTTATGACAGTGTTAACTTTCACATTGACACCAAAAAGGTTCACTGAAAAGCTGCTGTTTCTAAATTAAAATTTTGCTTTGAAACCAACAAAACTATCCCATAACAACTCTTTAAAGTATTTTACAATTCACGTAAAAGGTTGAGTCCAATTTCATATATGCTGCACTTTCTTTTGGGATAAAGATTGAATTTAATGATTTCACCAATATATACAATCTCCATACCAACTCCCTAATATGACATGACAGCGCACCGGAAACATTCCTTGGAGAGAAATGCTACAGAGTATTAGAGGATTAAAAAAATAAAATGATTGACTCAAGTTGACAGACCAGTTATTTTTAAAACAGCTTCAGCTAAGTTTTAAAATGCAAGCGATGCCCTTGCTGCCAAAATCTGTCCTGTGCTAGTTATTTCAGGAATGTGAGTGGCTTGGTTTCTGTTCTTTATCAGACATTTAATTCTGACATTTTCCATTTTATTTAATAAAACTAAGATTTCAGGAAAGTTTATTTCTGACCTTATTTGGATCAATATCTTCAAGGGGTAATCTAGACTCAAAAATTTTTTGTAACTTTTGGCAGGTTTCAAATATACAGATAGATTTCTCTATGGCTGATTTTACAGACTGTATCAACTTTTCCCTAATTTTAGCTACATAACACATAGTTTTGCATATCTTCCCTCAGGACAACATCTTGCCCACATATACAAGCACACTAAAGAAGCCTTTCTTAGCCAAGACAATAGCTATATGTACAGTTTCAGTGAATACTGCAAGCCATGGGGAAGTTAGTATTTTAAGTTGAGGGTCTGGGGTTTTTTTTTGGGGGGGGGGTGGGGTGGGTATTGTTTGTAGGGGGTGTTGTGTGGGTTTTTGTTTGTTGTTTTTTTTTTTCCAGAAACCCAGGAGACTGAATTCACCAAAAAATTCTGTTTACAAGAAAGTTTAGAGAATAAAGCCACTGTTGTAGTTACAGATTATTTCATTTAAAAAAGTATGGCTAATTTAGTTGGACAACCTATGAAGAGATAAAACGTAATTTGTTGGTGATGTTATTTATGGCAAATAATTTGCCTGCACTTTAATGATGCTATTTAATCATTACTTATACCCTGCCTTAAAATAAGGGATTAATGAGTCTCTGGAGACTTGTCTTTTCCCTTTGTTGCTTAAAGTTTTCCTGTAGTTGTAAATGGCGAAATGTGCTCCAGGAGCTTCCATGTAAGTCTGTTCCTTTATTTTTTGCATAGCACATTATGTGATGAAGTCCTTGCTCACTTTTTTTGGCTCTTCTTACTGCAAATGGTAGGGAAAAAAAATGAAGCTGGTTCAGAAAGCCATCTTTCAAAAAAGTGACTGGATGCTTTTTGTTGTCTTAAATGCAAATTTCTTTCTGTTTTTCTGTGTGAGTTATTACTGTAAAATGTCTGGCATAACTGTGGAATAGAAATGTGTCCAAAAAAATAAATTTAAAGGCAAGCTTTGTTGGTACATCTGCGTCATGAACTCCCTATAGTGTCCTGGGCACTCATTTCCTGCTGCACTTTTTTAAGCTTTTGCTTTTTTTGTAAATCATGAGTTCAGACTATTTGGTGCCATATTACAGCTGTTCCAACACAGGCAAACTGAGTGGGGATGAGGGCTAGGAACCTCTCCTTTTAGCAAACTCCATGTGGCATTTTGATTTCCTGCAGACATTAAAGGAATAAGGAATGACACTGATGGCTTTAGCAGGCAGCAGGGTACATCTGTCCTGGCTTTGCCCTTCTAATCAAGGACTCTGCTGGGCTGCTGCTACTCTGAAGAGGCTGCTGTTTCCCCTGCTCAGTTGCCTTTCTCTCCAAGCATGCTTGCCAGCACTGTGTGTATCCCTCCTTTCACCATTTTTAGTTTAGGAGCTGCAGGGACAATGTTGTGATCTCAAGGCTTCACAGCAGTTCAGGCTGTTTGGAAATTCTGCTAGCTGTTCACCTGGCACCATTTAATAGTTTTGGGGTATTTGATGTAAATCTAAATGGAAGTCTAGTTTTTCCTCCCTTTTGTCATTTGGACTTGCAGTTTTCAGTCACTCAGAGTAGGATCTGGCGCACTGTATAATTATTGGTAAGTTTCAAATGTACACAGGTTAAGTAATTGGTTTTGACAGTTTATTCATCCCATGGGTCTGACCCATGCTAAAATATGTGTGTGTGCTTATGCATGGCTGGAAGTCAGGGTAACTTTCTGAATAATTGTGAAGGTCTGAACATGACCTCAAGAAAAGCTTTTTATTTGCTTTTCATCATGCTTTGGCTACCACTGTATTTGTGCTGGCTTAAAGATGGAAGATGCAACTCAGTGTTTTGGAAAGGTTGACTCAACTTTATGATTGCCTGGGCAGAAATCGGGTACACATGCTACACCAACGCAGCAGGGTAATGCTGTGCATGGCTACGTAACGAAAACACAAACCAGAGGTAGCCCCTGTAGTTGCAATGTTGCTTTTAGTTTACCATGTTATTTGTAGGACAGCAAAAGTACATAGTCTTAATGCTTTAGGTGGTTTTCACTATGAAGTGTGGTTATAAGTTACTAAAATATTGTTCTCAGTATCAAAGTAAGGCTCACATCTTTGCTGCTGCAGGAAAAAAACAAGCTCAATGTCTAATGGTCTAACGTTCTTGCAGTCCACAGCAACGCAGACTAAGCTAACTGCCTGTGTTTTGCTTTTGTTTGGGTTTCTTTTTTCCAAGAAGGAACCAAATTGCTTGCTAGTATAAAGATGGCAGATGTTCCTCCGGTCATTTTGGCATAGCAGACAAGGCAATAAAGTTCTGTTCAAGCAGCATCCTTTTTCACAATGGTCCATTCTGGTTTATTTTTGGGTAACGGTTCAGAGCGATCTCAGAGGTCTTATTTCAGTGTGCCTGGATTTGTATGCCATATATGAAAACGTAGGGTTGTTCTGTCCCTAAATTACTGCTCAGGTGGTGAGTCCTAATTATTGTATACTGCATAAATAGCAGAAGCAGAGTTGAGATAACGAATCATTTGGCATCCTAAACAACCCCCTGCTGTTGTCTGTTATCTTTCTCTGTAATGACCCTCAGAACCCTCTTGCCTCTAACATGCACATTTTTTTAGGTAAGATAGCCACCAAACTTGGTATATGAGGTCCTGTGGCTGGCACTGCTTTCACTTAACCCTAACTTTGCCAAATCCCAAATTAGTTCTTCAAAAATCCTGGAATCACTCATGTGACTTTTTTTATAGTAGAGTTGTATATTCTGTTTCATGCTGAAAACTTTCTTTAGAGGTGAAATATTTATGTTTAAATTCCTCCCTTACCTAATCCCCATGAAACCTTGCTTAAATAGTACTGAGGCCCAGTTATTACTGTAGCTCTCAGTGTTATAGGGTTTTTAATTTGAAAGTCTTGGATTTTAAAATGAAGTGCTGAGTAGGAGGGGAAAAATGTTATATGGAGTCTAACTGGAAAAATACTTTTTTTATCAGCCATTCTGAAAGATGGGCATTTTCTAGCTTTAGTTGTTGAGACTGGAAACCACTGTGGAGATAAAAAAATCACTCTACCTTTTTTGGTACCCAACATTTAATGAATTGCATCTGTTCAACAGTTAGGGAATCTGTTATGTTAACCAAAACTTGTTTTCTGGGGACTGTTTTTGAAGCTCAGTCTGCCATAGCAGTTATCATAGAACTTATGTGCCTAGAAAACACAGAATCAGCATGCAAATTTGTCAGCAGAATGATAAAGTGGGAGCTGAAGAACCCTTTGAAACAGCACTATTATTCATTAAAGCATAGGCTTTGTTGCCAGTACTGTCTTACCTTGCCTGTAGTGATTTCTTCTCATCATGAAGGGAACAATTGTCTATAACTTGCTAGTTCTTATTTTGCTTCTTAACCACCCTAATCTTACACAGAATATAGTCATCTGCTTGACTGACCCATCTTCCTCTCCAGGTTTGAAAATGCTATATATAACTTATGACTCATTGAATATGCTAAATCTTGTGTTTTTAAAACTGTGTTCATGGTTGCTGCATTGGACACATGTCTGGATACAAACATTTCACTGCTGAATGATAGGAGACAATCTAATGAGTAAAATTATTTGAGATCACTTAATCAGAAGCCTCTAAATATGGAATGTGTCTGATTTTAAAGAAGAAAAAAGAAACTATGGGGGAAAGGTAAGATACTGCTCACAGAAAACTATAGCTATTATGATTTTTTAGAAGCATTCTATCTAGAAATATCTATACACTGCAAACACTAAAACCAGCGGCTGTTCTGTGTTTGACTTTTGAAGTTGACTTGTGACTCTTGACGTTTTTGCCAAATAGAAAGCTATTGAAAAGCTTTACGCATTTACACAGCTCCCTCGTAAGTTATGAATCCAGGTAATTTGCCGTCAGCTTGTGCATATAGCAGGCAGTCTGAGACCTGCTACATCTGTGCCCATCTGCATGAAACTCCAATGAAAAGAAATGAGTGTGCAGAAATATGAGTGACAAGGGATTATAAACATTAGAGACTTAATTAAACCACAAAAGCTCCTGCAAGGTTCAGGCTGGTAAACGCATATCTTCCCTTGCTGAACTATGATAGGAAAAATTATTCCGGTTGCCTAGCAACTACATTGCACAAGCTAACTCAATGGAAAATCTTTGGGTTTGACAGCAAATTGAAAATCAACTTTTCATGTGAAGAGGATAAAAGTTCTTTAGAACCTCTAGTCAACTGACAAATTCATTGCATGGTTTTACAAATTAAAATGGCAATGGGTCTAGGAATAATTTGTGGAAAATCATAGATAGTCAATATGGCTTAACATCTTAGCAAAAATGATGAATTGGCTTGTGAGAGCAGAGTACTAAGTGCATCCACAGCACAGTGTTGATTTGTGGAGGAAAGGCAAAGACTGAGAATCCTGGTGAGAAAAAAGACTATTTTGGAAGATCTTGTTTACAACTTCTAGTGTATAAGTGCATTTTCTATGCCTGTGAAGTTCACTTAGCAGTTCTTTTGCAATTCAGCCTTGAATAGAGAAGGAAGAAGAAAATGCTAGTAAATTCACATTTTTAAAGATCAGTTTCAGAAAGCTATATCGCAGCAGCCCAACTCTATCAATTGCTGAGCACACACCTGCAGCAGAACTTGCTGCTTGCCTGAGCTTCAGAGCAGTTCCCTATGTTCTTGAGAAAGCAGCAGCACAAGCTGTCCCAAAGATGCAACGTGCTATTTGTATTGTGCTGGGTTAAATATTATATTAATATAATGTTCACAGCTGATGTTGCATCTACCACAGGTAGCTTTCTTCAGGTTCTTTTTCTTCAGAAGAGAGTTTTCTTACCATACAAGCCCTTTTTCCATCCAGTGCAAACTAGGAATGTTTCTTCGTTTGAGTAGCATCGTTTTGTAACTGCTGTTATGATGTATGGTAATCAAATTCATGGTCAGTTTAAAATTCTTTTATCCGTGGACAGAATATATCAACAAAATTACTGTAGATCCAGCTGTGGGTTCTAGGAGATCTAACTGTGGGAAGGTTCTGTACACTGAAGTAGATCAGGAACAGTAGATCAAACTATTTAGGACACCTGCAGCACCCTATAGCAGGGGTCTCTAGAGGACTGTGAAGTGGCTGTCCCTAAATGGCCAGTGAGCCCACGAGTATGTGGGACCTGTTCTCTGCCTCCCCTAAGCCCCCCAGATTCATACAGCTTGTGGGGATAAACTGCAGCACTGCTTCAAGCTACACCAAATTGTGCTACAGTTCTTCTGGTGGAGATTCATTTTTGTAAGGTTGCTGTACATGTAACACTGTTTTATCCCAAAAAATTGACCTGAGTTTATTGGTCTTTGTTTTGCTTGAGGAAAGTTTGCTTTGTGGCTTGTGAGTAGGTAGGGCTGAGCTCACCTAGTGACGCGAGGGGAAAAAATTGTGGTGCTAGTCCTGTCCAGAATACAGAAACACCCTCCTTTCATGCAAGTGTAACCCAATAACAAGGTAGCATATTCCTCTGCATTACAATGTATTCTCTACACTAGAATGTAGCCTTTAACTCCTACAACCATTCCTGCAGTCGCAGTTACTTGTGAAGGACCTGTTCTGGCTGAGTTGTAGAATTGTAGTCATGGTGTGTGTTTGTAGGGGCATGAAGAAATACATGTACTTAGTACAGTGATGGTGAAAATTAGGCATATAGAGACATGATTATGATAGGATAAGACATAATTCCTAGTCATATGAAAATTTTGGTATAGGTTTCTTTCTGTAAATTTGCTGCTGTCTTCCCTACCTGTGTTTGTTTTGCAATTTAATATTCAGTTAAAGAATGAAAGAATTTTATAGTTGGATTTTAGAGATTATCTGATATTTTAGAACAGTCAACACAGAACAGCTCAGCTAGCCTTCTTGCTGCTCAGTGTAAAGAGCTATTATGCAAGCCTGTGTTTATATACCTTCTGACATGAAACTGAACAACATTCTTCTTTCTTACCTGGTATGATGTCTGGAGCAGCTACAGTGTGCTCATAATGACTTCCATGTTTCAGTCGGGGGATATCAATAATGTTAATAGCAAACTGACTCATGCAGTTAAGACAGTTTCTAAAATGCTTTGCGGGCTTTTGATACAGGTACTTTAAGCATTACAGTTTACCTTCCTTGCAGATTCCTAGTCAGAAAGAAAACACAAATATTTTTACTTTGCAATATTTATTTGTTTTTAAAGCATGAGGGACTGTTATTCTTTAAACTAATTTGAAATTTAAAGTAGCAATCCCTCCTAGCAAATAAGTTTAAGTAGATGTGCAGTTCACAAGCTGATAAAAAGCAGAACTGACTGTACCTGTGTTAAGTTACAGATAATCAAACTAAATGAGCTTTTAAGAATTTAATGGCAGCCCCCCATTCCCCATCCCCTGTGCCACTTAGGCAAGAGAGAAGTAGAGGCGTTGGGGATGAAGGAGTGAAGCTGGGCCTGGAAAGGTTGGGGTGGGGGAAGGTGCTTTTAATTTTTTTGTTTACCATCCAACTCTCTTTTAAGTTGCAATAAGTTAAATTAATTTTCTTCAGGTTGAGTCTGTTTTGCCCATGATGGTAATTGGTAAGTGATCTCTTCTTATCTTACTTATGTAGATTTCTGACCTTTTTCTTATTTTCTACCCTGTCCTGTTGAGGAGGGGGAGCAAAAAGATAGAGTGGGGGTCTGGCAACCAGCCAAGATCAACCCACCATAACACTACTCCAAAGAGGATTGACTTCAAGGTTACATTAGGTTGCTCAGAGCCTTGCCCAGTTGACTATTTTGCGGTTTTTTACATCTCCATGGATTAAGATGCCACAGCCTCTCTGGGTACCTGTTTCAGTATTTAACTGTTCTGCTTGCAAAGAATACTTTTCTTTCAGCATACTTTAATTTCCAGTCTTTTACTACAACATAATCATTTGGAAGGATTCAAGCAGAATATTCTTATTTTCTAGGACAGTCCTACAGTGCAGCTATCAGTAATTGCTTTAGATTACACACAACACAACCAGGGGTTTTGTGCTGTTTATGCAACCATGTTTAAAAATCTCAATTTTCCACTTTTTCAGAGAATAATATTATCTTTGACTAGAAATTTCATCTTATTGGTTTTCCACTGTAAACAAAATCAAAACATTCTATGCTTAAGGTCTCTGGGGTCCCTGTGTCTTCCTTCTAGTCTTCATCCAGCAATTCCCTCTCCAAATACAGCACACACAGGCCCAGTAGTCTTCTTTTGAGAGTCAGAATGACAGTTAAACCAAGGAAATGGGACAGTTTCATTGGAAAGAAAAAAAATCTGGCTTTGAGCAGAAGTTCTAAACTTAGACTCATTCAATGTTTTATTTAGCATTTCAGTCACATGTAGGGTTAAACAGTATGTTCACCACGTGCTGCAGCTTGTTTATGCTCTGAGTAGGTGGACTGATCTTCAATCCCTGCCTTCCTGACTATGGTTCCGTGGAATCCAGTGAACTACATGTGGGGCAACCTAAGTATCCTTTGTAGGTTTCCCTGATAGTCAGAGGTGATGAGAACAGATAATAAATGAGAAGGATCTTGTCAAGTTTTCACCTGGGTTTTGTCAAAAATTGAAAAAGTGGTAAATTTTCTCAACTTGTGATTAAATATCAGCAGGGCTCTGCCTACTAATGGACAATGAAAAGCAAATTAAAAAGTGTTTTTTTTATAAGAAGTTATTTAGCCTATAGGGGTAACCAAACTTCCAGTAATCTTTAGAGCTTAGAATGATACTACTAGATACTTTTTTAGACTTACTGGAAAACTGGTTTGAAAACCTTTAATAACAAGAACAGGTAAACTTTAATGTATAGGAATTACTGCTCAGAACTATAGCTCTGCCTTTTCAGGATAAGCACCCGAAATCTGAATTTCATTAAATCTAGTACTAAAGCTGGAAGATATGTAAAATACTTGCAATTGGTTCAAGGAGCAAGGTGATTCTTGAATTGCAAGCCTATAACAATTTAGGAAAAGCTCTGAAAATTTATTGTTCAGTATTCAAGGAAGTGGAGAATTAGCGATGCTGTGCAGGAACATGTAGACAGTTATGGAATAAAACTAAAGGGCCATGTAGAGAAGAATGTGCTGAACTTAAAGGAGACTTGATCAAGATGAGCTGACTTTTTGCATATTTCTTATTCAGGTCTGTGTCCTAGTGCTGAAGTTAATTGTGACTTACTCTTTGAAGGACATGACCTACCAGGAAAGGGTCAGGGAACTGGGCTTACTTAGCCTAAAGAAGAAATGGGGAGGTGGGCTGCAAAGGGAACATAAAAGAAGCCTTCCAGTGCCTATGGGGAGGTTATCAAGAAGATGGAGTCAACCTCTTTGCACATATGCATGACACAAGGACAAGGGATAACGGATATAAATTGGAAGAGGTGGAAGAGCCAATTTAAGGGGTGAGAGGAGTGGGAATGCCATGAGGACAGACAAGTGTTGGAACAGGCTTCCCAGAGATGATGTGAAATGTCTGTCCTGACCAGACTTCATAAAGACCTGAGCAACCTGGTCTGATGTCAGTGCTGACCCTGCTTTGAGCATAGTTGGACTAGATACCTCCTGAGTTTTCTCCAGCCTGAATGACTCTGCAATCCATTATTGATTCTGTCCTGGCTCTTCTCTGTTTAAATATTAATAGATTTTAAAGACAAAATTAACTGCTTTAGGATGGTTTTTAATATTTTTCTTCATATGGGAATTAGTTTTGTGGTTGACTTACTACCAGGGCTGAGGAGCTATGCAAATGCGCAGCTCTCATTAAAAAGTGCTATGGTACAGTTTTACTGACTTAATCATTCAGACATACACTCATCCCATTTAGTTGCAGCCAAAGTCGACTAGTATCTTGTACTGTGCTGTTTTTTTATAAGCTTCTTTTCACAAAGGTTTTATGAATGACTGACAGCTTTGGAGTCTGTTCTCAAACAGTTCAGAGTTCTAATAATTAAAGTAATCTTGAATGCCAAAATGAAAATCTGGGAGGAGTCATCATCCTGGACAGAAGACTGAATTGAGACTGATGGCATGCAGATTTCATTCAGTTTGAAAAAATGTTTTGTGTCTGTACACTTGTAAGTAAACAAGTGGAGTGAGGGATAGATTTACGGGAGATGGTGATGGACATAATTTGAAACAAGAGAAATTTGGACTGGATATGTGGAAAAACTTTTTCACTGTGAGAAGAGCCAAGCAGTGGAAGAAGAGGTTGCCCACACAGGCTGTGCAGCCTTCATACTTGTAGGCTTTCAAGGTCTAAGGCACTGAGTAACCTAGTCTCATCTCATGGCTGACCAAGTAGGAGGCTGGAGTAGAGACCTCAACTTAAGGTGGAGAATAACATCAGTCCTTCCTCCTGCAGTATCAGTGATCAATGTAAGTGACAAGCCATTATGTGTCACTTTATATAATGGTCTGGACACAGGTGGTTTTGTTCACACCTGATGACACTGTCATATTTCATTAAAGAAATTTAGAGCAAGAATGGGTATCACAGGTTTTCTAGCTGCTAAGTAAGTGTGCTGGGAGTTAGAACAAATATTAAGCTGTGAAGTCAGTCTCTCTGGCTTTATTGGCTTTACTAGTTAAAAAGAATAGGAAAACCAAGAGTGACAGCATGTTCTATCGACTATCTAATAGTGGCATGTTCAGGATATACTTGATATGTCTTGTTTTAGACTAAGTATTTGAACTCCTCCTTACAAGACAGAATGATCCCCCTTTTTTCCTTTTTTTTGACCACATATCTGTATCCAACTTATGCCTAGACCCCTCCTTCTTTAAGCTCAGCAATAACCAAAACATTCCTGTTATCAACACAGTTTTCAGCACAAATCCAAAACACAGTCCCATACTAGCTATTGTGAAGAAAATTAACTCTATCCCAGCCAAAACCAGCATAGCTAAGAACTTGCAGCAGTATTTCTGTTCTGGGAATCTCAATACTTGAAAGAAGTGCAGGCAAGTGTCTGTTGATCAGACTTTCATTCCATGTCACCAGTGCTGTAGGTCACAAAGATTATTAAGCTTCATTTGTTTATTGCATAAATGTTACTTTGAACTAATTGAATGCACTATTACTTTTAGTGAAAACATTCATATGGTACTTAGCCTGACTTAAAATAGAGGAATAAAGGAATAAAACACTACCTGAATCATGAATAATTTGAAATGATAGACTGTGTTCATCTAACTTAGTACAAATACTGTGAAGACTGAAATGCTACACTAACTATGAGCAAGAACAACTTAACCAGAAAAGTAAGTTGGATAAGAATAAGTACTCCTACACTCAATCTTGGAAAATAAATGCAAGTATAGTCTGTATGGTCTCTTTCATCCTTCCCTATGTCATAATCTGGTTTGATGGCATTATAGAAGTAGTGAGTGACAGAGAATGTTTATTAGTTAACAAACACCCCGAAGGACTCAGATTAAGCTGAAATCAGTTTTGTTGTATGACATATCTCCTTGTAATGGGAAAATTAAGATTATTTTTTTGTTATAAGTTCAAAGCTTAATCACACAGACTTTTTTTTATAATAAAGCATTGCATGTGTGGTTCTGAGCATGATAATGAAAACTAACCCCAAGTATCCATCATTAGACCTTCAGATCAGAACATGGGATTTTCTTCCATATTAGCCATTAGTCACCAGCAAGTGGGTAAGCGTTCCCACATTCCAGTTCTGTCTGAATCACTTCAAACAATTTCAGTGTGTCTGAAATACCCTAGAAATAAATTTGTGTTGACACTGAAACCAGACAGTCATCCTGAAGGGTCGATGGACATCAGCTGTCTGATTATTTTGCCCTAAGCTGCATGCTCCCTATTTATTTGTGGGATTCATTTGTCATGTAATGTCAGTCCTTAATCAATTTTAGTCATGATTTGCCAAGTTTAGTCTTTCTTTTTTTGTCTAACTTTACAAAGTAGGTATAATTAGAAATTTTGAATGTGACAGAACACAACTTTCATCCTATCCTATTCTGTGTATCAACAGCACTGACTTCAAACCTGCAACTTGCATGAACTGGAGTGAAGCAACAACTAATACTACACTGATTCACAATTTCACTTTCCAACACAACAGAATCATGAGAAAGCAGATATTAGACAGGCATTGGTTGGTTGTGACTCAATAGTGGTGGATGGAGATCAGAGGGGAACGTGCAGTGTTTGCTGAAATTCAAAAAACAACCAAGTCAACCAGCTCCTGGGCTGCAAGTAAGACCATCCATAAGTACACAGTGGGCAAGGGGGAGAGGTTCTATATAAATGTATCTTGTTTGTGTTCTACTTTTCCTAGTTAGCAAGTTTTCTATTTAAGAAAGTAATTATCCTACTTTTTATGTTCCAGTAAAACATGACTTTTGAGACTGAAAGCCTTTTGTCCTCTTTGAGCCTTAAGAGAAGAATCTGTAAGAGAACTAGCTGTAATAAAGTCTAGACAGAACTGCTACAAAGACTTTTTATTCACTCAGTTGTCTAGGCTTCCGAAACATAGGTCAATGTAATTAATTCTTATATTTTCTGTAGCTTTCTTCTAGTGTGGAACATTTTTGTTAAAATGTACTTAGACCTATTGTGCCTATCCTTTCCTATATGTGTGTTATCCCCCTCTGAAATGAAACTGGCATTAGACTCCTTATATACAGATAAATTATATTGATCTGTTGTTTTTTCAACTTAATATCTTGTGTTTAAGAGAAAATTGGAAAATGGAAGAGTACAGCAAGTATAAAATTTCTTTATATTACAGGTGGAAGTAAATACACAAGCATCTTTCATCCCTACTCCTTTATTTGGTTGGCATAAACTTGGCTTCAGTACAGTTGAACCTCAATAACTTCAGTGCAACTATTTGTAGTAGTAGATTTTATCATGTATACTGAATAATTCAAGGTCTTTGCATTTACTGAATCTTTATTTGTTTTGACCTTGGATTTCCAATAGAAGGTGTCTATTAGGATCGTGAAGAGAAAAAAAAAATATGCAAGCTCTTCCTTCCTGAAGAAAACTCATATTGCAAGAGAAGTACCAGCAGAAGTACTTTACTAATACATTTTTCATTGAGTTATTCACAGTTTATACTACATAGGGAGTATGTGGATGGATCATAGGGAGTATGTGGATGGATATGTGTAAATTCAACAACAGTTAAATTTTTTTAAATGTTTGTGCACTTTAAAGATCAGAGAACCCCTAGGCTGACTGGACCAATGCTAGACCCAGGATGGGTGAAATTTTCTCTTTTCCTTTTTCTCTCTGTCTTGTTCTCTCTTTCCTTTTTCATAGTCCCTACACCTCATCCCTTTAAGGCATAAAACTGCTGACCAAGTCTGGGACTAAGAGTGGATCCAGCCACCCCTGGGCTCCTCTCTGAGAGGGAGTCTAGAAAGCAAGGGGGGCTGCTCTGAACCTAGTGAGTCAGTGGGAGGGCTCACCTTATATTCTGCCCTGAACTGATCCCCAGGTAAGCAAGGCTTGTAGTATATGTTTGTGGTGGTATGGTTACCATGTCTTATATGATTTACTGACAGGGTTTTATGCTAATTCCTGTTGTGAGAGACCCTGCCACCTACTGTTATGCCTTCCAAGTTCAGGTTGCTTCTGCCAAGAATAAAATGTTCAGCTGATCATTTGGTGTTGTTTCACCTTAATTTAGCCCAAGAGAATTCCAAACTCACCACAACCCCTCCCTGGTCTGTCCAGCACTGGTTGTGACATAGTCCCAGACTAGCTACTATGAAGAAAATTAACTGTATCCCAGCCAAAACCAGTATACCTCCCAAATGTTTTGGTTTTTCATTCTTTAATTGTAAGCCTTCTGTTTATTTTAATTATTAAAGCTAAATCAGAATGGAGTAAGCTTAATTCATTAAAAAGAATGAACATTGCCCATCTATAGTTTTATTAGCCTTTTAAAATTACTTTTCTTACAGTCTAGATTTTTAAAAGCTATCATGACTGCTAGGCAGTAAAGATGAGTGGGAATGAGCATAGCTCTTGGCATGTACATTCAGTTAGACATTTGGTTTTGTATTTGGGAACACTTTTATTAGTTACCTGGCTGCATGCACTTGCATTTGGAATGCCAAAAGCAGGCTGTTGTGGAATCAACCTGGCTTAACCAAATTTAATTTGTTCAACATGACAAGTTTTGGGAGATTCTGGATCTTCATAAGACAAGAGTAGATGGTACAGGGAGACAGTAGCAGACACCTCTGTATATGCAATTACAAATGTTTGGCATGTGCAGAGCTTCAAGTAGAGCTGTAGGGAGATGTTCTTTAAGACACTACAATTTTCTTGAATTCTTTTAGCATAAAGCTTATACTGAATGAGTTCATTCTCTTGTACTTTAACTCAGAATACCAAAAAAATGCCTCCTTCTCTCACAACAGCTGTCAGGGGCAACCAGTCATCACTATTATATCTGCCTCTGGTCTCTGCTCTGTTCTCTTTTAGTTTTGGCAGTCCAGGTCCTTAAATTTTGCTCTTGAAACTCTGGTGTGGGTTAAAGTGGTGAGTAAAAAACCCCACCCCTTTTCCAACATTAAAAAGAATACTATGGTGGGAAGTATTCAGAGATGCTCTCAAAAGCCAGAAGGGGAACAACTAGGAGATGTGAGAGAAGGCCTGTGCTTGCATATAAGGAACTGAGATGCAAACTCTCATTGACAAGGTAATGCTCCACTGGCCATTAGGAAACCACTTAGCAAGTTGATGATTTTATGGTTTGCTTACATTGTACTTAATTTTTAATTAGTTCTAGCTTCCATGAAAAGTCACATAAATTTGACTTGAAGTCCATGTAGTTTGGTGCAGGTGGCTATTAGGAATGTTCTCAGGTGTTTTTTTTGTTAGGGTCACTTCATTTATGAAACCATGAAGTTTAATATTTGGTGGGAACACTGGAATATGAAGATCTGTAGCCTGCTTTTGGAGGTGACATCTCATCTTGAGGTGGAACAAAAGATACATCCTCTGCTTTCTTTCTGATAATTTTATCGTGCTCTAGCTTAGCTCCTGTTTAAATAGAGACTTCAATGATTATTACTCTATGGAAAAAGAATACAGATGGTTTATGTCACTCTCATGGAGTGAGCTCTGAGATGAGTCAGTTTTTCCTCCTATAATGAAGGTGCAGATCAGCAGTAGAGTTATGATTTTAATGTGCAGCTGATTATAACAGGACTTGGGCACCTAATGCGCCTGCACACATGAAGATTTTAGCCTTGATCCTGTGTCAGCATTATCTATTGAAGCACTGATAGAAATTTTTCTGTTTTCAAGTTTCTATCTTTGTTACTATGACATTCAATATGTGGAGAAGATGTCTAAATATAGCTTATTTTTTAATGTTTTTCTCTCAGGAACTGGGTTTCTCTTTATCAAATGCAGATTCCTTACTAGCTATTCACACAGGGTTTAATACAGATGGTGATTCACTCTGATACGGAAGTAAATCATATAGCTATTTGTTTACTAATGTTGAATTTGAAAACAGAGCTGTCGACATCACTTTCAGAGTATATCACAAGACTTTGAGGATTCAAGTTTGATTGTTTTTAAAAATTGTCCTGAATGCAAATGCTATGCAATAGAATTAAAAATTCTTCTTTCCAACTTCATATCAATATATCATTCTTGGAAGAAAGAGCATCAGCAGCCCCTTGCATTTGATATTCCAGCCTTTAATTTCCATTTGATCCTAACTTTTTGATAGTTTCACTTCAAGATGAAGCAATGCAATAGATTCCATGTTCCTACATAAGAAAGTAATACTGGAGTTTTACTCTGTATCAGCTGTCTAACATGCATCACAAAAACCAAGGGTTACTTTTTCCCAGTTTTCCTTCCTTTTGTCAAATAGTTTTAGCCCAGTTTCAGTGGACTTCCATCCAGTAAGGTTGGTATAAGGACTTATGTGTTGCTAAGGGATTTTAGAAGAAAGTCATCTCTTTTTCTGCTGACATTTAGCAGATGTGGCAAGCAAACGACATCTTCAGCACTGCTTGAGATGTACACTTCATTTCCCTCTGAGCCTGAATACCTAGTGTGTGACACAGTCTGAATTTTTTACCACATTATCTCCAAGTACTTAAGACTATTCCATGTGTTTATATAATTACATTTAACACAGAACAGACTGAGACAACTATTAGGGGAAAAATGCATTCTTTTTGTAAGGCTATGTTCTTGATCTCTTTCATACACTGGTTACCCATATGAACAAATGTGTGAAAGATAATTTAATGAAAATAATTATTTTTAGTTGAATTTTGTGGAAATTTGGTAGTTAACAAGAACACAAGAATTTGTAGACAGAACAGAAGCCTTCCTTTTCAGGAACCCAGATGCCATTTTTATCTACTATTGTTAAAACAGTATCAGGAAGACTTACTAAATAAAATTCCAAAGCTTTTGAGGCATTTAGTTGACTTTAAAGGAAATAATACTTTTTGTGACAACATTCAGCATGTGCATGGTTGCAATATTCAATAGTGATGTATTTTAACTGGTGAATTAAGGCGTAAGACATAAGTTTCATAAAGAGATATTGATCCTATGGAATGTAGGAAATAGAGAGCCTTAAAACATGCTCCTTTAAAATTACTACTCTTTCTCTTATAGAAAATTATATTTGTAAAATATATTTATTTTAAATCTTAGCGACAAAGTACGTTAAATTTTTATCTGGGGTATTTTAATATTGACGCTAAAACATACATTAAAAATATCAAACCACTATTATTAGTTCTCTACACCTGTTATCTTTTGCGATTCACTGCACCAGTAATTTCCTGTACAACTTGCTGATATAATTCAGTGTCAAGAGTTCTAATAGTTCAATTTATATCTGCTATCAGTAAGCTTGTGGTCTGAGGCTGTGCTTGCACACAAGCTTTGTTTCTGAGTAAGATGAGGTATTCCTTCAAGAAAGGTGTGATCCTACTATCATGTGCAAACACTACTATATTTTCTCACGTTTTTTCCTTTTTGTTTACATAGGAAATATTCTAATAAGCGGTGACATTTTCAGAGGTAGTATTTTGACTTGCTTTATTATGAGGCTATGAGATACTTTGTGGTAACTATAAAGGTGTTTTACCTTGTAGTGACAACAGAGCTGATATATTAAGGTGATCTCCAAGAAATAATAATTAAATGTGAACACTTATCAAAATATTTTTCCTGTAGGGGGAAAATTATCAGTGGTTTTAAGCTTTAGCATAAAAGGCATAAGATACGTAATGGTTTAAGAATATTGGTTTGGTTCAACACTTGTTAAAAAATTCAAGATGTGTTAATTGGTACAAGTGGTTTGCATACTACATACAATTTTGAAAGTATACTTTTCTCAGTATAGGACAGAGGATGTGGTAACATGAAGAAAGCTTGCTAACGTATTCTGAACACCAAAGAACTGTGCATCATTCCAAATGTGTGACAGTTCCCAGGTACTTAAAAGATAGTGCTAAAGACTATAGATATTAGTACAGCATTGTTACTGATGCAGATTAAACAAATAACCAATGTAAAATATTACTCTGTAAATATTCCAAAATGGATAAAAGCTCAGTCATTGCTTTACCTGCTTTCTCTCATGAGTCTTGACCTTGGGTTAATACATTCTTGCTGCAAAAATAAAGAATTAAAACCTGCATTCATTTAAAATGTTCTGTATACTTTAAATGGCTTTAGATAGGCAAGAAAATCTGATTGAGCAGCACCACCTGTAATAAGGGAGCCAATGTTTTCTCTCACTATAAAATACCGTTTTGATGCATTTTGTCTCCAACATTCTGGCCTAGTTTTCTAACCCTAAGATTGCTCCATGCAGTCTCTGGACTGCATTTTTTACATGAGATTTTTCTAGTCTGAATCACTTGAGATAAAAAGGGGAACAAATTCTTCTGTAATATTAGAAAATGAAAATGCACTGGAATTTTGAAAATGTATTGGCTTTTACTGACAGGGATTTTTCTGTGTGTTGAAGGGAAAACCAGCTTAGCTATGAGGAAAGGTTTAGTGAGGAGTCCTCATGGACAACTGGTGAGGAATGTAGGTAGGTGGAACTGGAACCTGGGACAAGAAGTGGCTGGGATGGCAGCTTTGGGGGGCTCAGGTTGGAACACAGAGGGCAACCTGGAACAGCGTCCTCAGGGAAGAACTAGGCAGAAATCTCTCCCAATAAGGGAACGCATCAACAGTGTGTTAAATTAACTTTGAGGTTTCCAAATCTCCCTATTGCTTCTTGTCAGCAAACAGGGAGCCCACTGCTAAGGTCTCTCATTTCTCCGAAGTGTTTTTCTGAACAGAAGATAAGCAAATGCTGCTACCAACTCTCCTGCTCACTCAAGTGGTGTGTTGGCTTTAGAGTTTGTAGCCCTGGTGGTATCCTGGTGGATTGCAATACATTACCACCTGATTTAATGCTGTTTGAATTTGCTTTTTAAAAATAAGGGATTAATGCACAAAAATTTACTCCTGAAGTTGTAGGCCAAGCATTCCAAAGTTGCTAAAAATGAAAGTGTTAGTTCTCTGTGGTCTTAATTCGTTATCCATATGCATAGGCTTTATGATTGTTTTATTATATTGTACTGTGTGTCCTATAGGACCTAAACGAATTCTGTAACCACTCGAAGGAAGACTTGATTATAAAGCCACTGCCTCACTTTCTGCAGCAATTAGAAAGCATGCAGGAAAGGAAACATGAGTCAGTGGTTAAGCCAGTCAGGTGTTTTCCTGGGAGTACTCTGTTGTATTCTTGTCTGTGCCAGAGATTGCATGAATTCAAGACATACAGTTTACAGGTAGTCAACTGGTGAGGTGCTTGGTTTTGGGTACTTAAGGGAGATACTGGGTCACAGTTGCTGCAACTGAGATCAGTGGGGATTGTGCTTTGAACATGAAGTACTGCAATGGTCTAACTATTTTGAAGAAGAGTCAGCTTTACATAGTCATGCTGGGTAAGCAGATTTGTGAATACTGTTTAAGGTCTATCCACTATTGGAAATGGGGCACAGATTTTCATAAGCCTTTATTTTACATCATATGTGTAAAACTAAGCTATTATCTGTGAAACACTTAGGTGTTTAACGGTGAGACAAATAAAAGAGCACATGAAGTATTTAGTTCTACTGTGTACCCCTGCCACCAAGAAAAATAAAAAGAAAAAAGGAGAAAAAAAAAAAAATCAGGAGGGGGTGATTTGACTGGTGTGTAATTAAAGATAAAGGAAGATGAAGGAATCTATTTGAACTAATGGCCCCTGGAGTAACAAGAGCTTAAAAATCTAAAGATCTCTACTAAGACCACTCTGCTGTGTTTTTATTTATATCAGCAGTGAAAGGTATTTTATTTGCCTGCTGAATCTGAAGTAACAGACTTCTTCATTTCAGCAGGTCACCATGAGAGATCAGTTTACAAGGCTTGCTGTAAATCACAGCCTGATTTTACAAATTGGACAGCTTTAATGTCTGTGCAGTCGATACCACAGCCTTGAAAGGATTTAAGCTGTTCTTTTTTGATAGTATAATTTAGTGTTCTGATATGAGACTATGATTTATGCTTATTTTAAAATCACCCTAAGACACCTGGTGAAACAGTTTCCATTACAGCTTACTTGAACCTTAAACGGCATTATATGCTAGATACAGTAAAAATCCAGTGTTGCTCCTATTTTCATACCTCAACTTTCACAATTTATAACCTATATAACTAATTTTTATTCATTTAAATAATTTCAGAAGGAAACTAAATACAACAGGAGGCAGTATGAAATGTGAGGATTTTTTTAAAATAGTAATTATTTGCCTCTTCAGATAACTGTCTTATACACAGAATAAAAAAACAGTTTTAACAGGGCAGAATATACATATCTTTATAGCTTAAATCTCCCAGATTTATAGTAATTTGATAGTGGACATGAGGTTATTGAGTCAATACTTGACTCAAACTGTACTAATAAAAATAATGGCTTTCTCAAAAGAGATTTCATTATTTATAAGCATAAAGTTGGAAGCCTCCTCAGTTTCTTCAGTAGGAGCAGAAGACTAATGACATTGAATAATCACTTTCTTTAAATTTCTAACTAAAAGTTTTTGTGTTGAGTCCTAGAAGCTTTCTTTTTCTGCCGTGGAAACATTCCTATATTTCTGTTATTGTATGTGGACATTCTAAGGAGAGATTATATCTTGTGCAAGGCTGTGTATAGATTCCTTCAGTTTACCTTCAGGGCTAAAGCTCAGATTAAAACCTCAGTTGCTAATCTTATCAAGTACATTGTTCCTTCTGGAATTTATGCCTCCCTACCTTGTCTGCATCACCGCAACTAACCTTTCTCCTTAGCATAATGGTGAGGTTTGAATTAGAGGTAAAGTCAAAGTATGATTTCCCAATAGCAGTGGTTCCTCTTGTGCCCATGTGAATACTGGATGCAGCTGTTGCCATTATGCTGTTCTGTGGAAAAACAAGTAGTTGTTTCTAGGGCTATCAATCCAACCTTTATCCTATGTATTAAATATGCTTTGGTGAGATCTTGAATCCATTTGCGTAGCTGCTTTAAAGCCCACCAGCTACTCTATCTAACTTAAATATAGATGCCAAGACATCTAGTTTATGTGAAACAGTTGTTCCAGACTCTACTGAAGGCTAAATTTAACAATGGTTCCTTTTTTTATTGCATGTGTGATCTGGGGCTTATTTGCAATAGTTATCTCTAGAATGAAAGAGAGGGCATATGTACACTAGAGATGCACGCATATAAAACTGGCTCAGTTTTCAAAAATATATAATCAAATATATTCCTTTCAAAGACTGTGTTCTAAGCAACACATTTAAAAAATATGTTTTAGAGTACCGTGGAGCTGTTTTCTTAAAACTGCAATAGAACTGTGCATATGAGGGCTAAGACAATTGGAAAGCAGAAGAATTGAAAGCCAAGGTAGCATGGAGGCTTCAGGCTTCCTACAGTGCCAAGCAACAAATTGTGAAAGAACATGTCAAGCAATACTTAGCAGAAAGTGTGTGAAGATGAGCATGCTTTCATTTTTGTGCCCTTCGAGGGTGATAGTAGTAGTAGTAGTAGTAGTCATTCCCCTAGATAGTAGTCACACTGTCATTAGCACCTTTCTCACAGTTTTTAACTCATTTTAGGATAGACTGGTGGACTAATGCTGGTTAATGGATAAAACTGATCTTATTACAGTACCAAAGGGCAAGAGGCCAGCTGTAAAGTTGTGGTGAAGCTTATCATTGTGATGATAAATATCATTAGCATCTATAATGTATCAGTGAAATACTATGGAAGAGTGTGACACAATGAAATGTTTCTAAGCATATCTAACACTAGGTCTTCGCACATTTTAATTGGTTTTCCTCACCCATTCAGCTACGCAATAGGTTTTTTTGCGCTCCAAGCACTTTAAGTGGGGAAATATTTCAGTCAGCCTGGTCTTAGGCACAGTTTTACAGAACATCCCTTCATGCTTGGCCACGTGTGTTCTTTGCTGTTGATGCTGCATGTCTGCACCATACTCGTACCTGCGTACAGTTGAGGACAGAGCCCAGGGGCCAGACTCTGCTGCTTTGTGGAGGTGGCAGAGCAAGTTGTGCATGAAGCCAGTGGGTTGCCTGGGGTAGAAAATTTCCTGCCAGTTAGAACTGGCAACTGTATGCAGCCCTTTGCATGACCAACGCATGGCTACATGTCAGTAGTTTTCAGAAGACATTTGTTGCTCTGATTGATGTTATACTTTTGTAATATTGTAACAAGACCTTCAGAAAAAAATTTGGGGCAGTACTTTACCTTAGCACCCTAACACAGGTTTCCTCAGAGTAATATCCAGCTTCAGTCATGAATATACTTCACCATGATGCTTTAGAGTGGCTTGTGATCAGATTGAACTTTTTATCTGAATGTGAATTGTTGGCATTCTTCATTTTGGAAAGCATGGCTTTTTTTCTTACCTTCTATATCTTATAGGGCTCCTGTGGGAAAATGCCAAAATTTTTGCTTTAATGCCATGGTCAAGGCTGCAACTGAGGTACAGCACTCTACCTGCCACGTCATTTGCCCAGAATAACTTCATTTTGTTTCAGAAAGCCTGTCCTTGGTCCTGACCCTGGACATTTCCCTGTGTGTTCCACTTTCTACTGTGAGCTAATTACATCCTCTACATGTAATCAGGCCTTCAACTCACAAATTTGCACATTTTGTGTCCATGTGTACCACATGTAACTACCAGTTTCCTCTTCAGTGAAACATAACATCTATTCCCTTTCCTTTTTTCTTCCCCTTGCCCCCTCTTAGTATAACAACTGGATTGAGTCTGAGTACTCCCACTTATAAGTTATTATGTTCTATTTTTCTCCTTCCATGAACCCTACTTTTATCTGACAAGGAAAGTACTTTTTACTTTCAATCTCATCTTTATTGCTGTGGTCAGCCCTTTAGAGAATCATTGATACATCTTTTTTGTCTAGTATGTTGGAAGTTATCTTAGTACAAATTCCTGCCTGCTACCTTTCTGCTTTAAGTGGTATGTTTGATTTTTCTATTACACTTCTTTCTTGTTATGGGTCTCAGTAGACTCCTTTTTGCTATGTAACCTGTTCTGGCAAGAAAAGTACTCAGAAGCCACATTAATTTTGAAAGCAGTTTATACAGAAATCACAACTTCAGTTAGCTTTCTAGCATGAGCATACAGTGACATAGATATCTCTTCCAATCCCCTTGCAACACACGTGCTTACATTATCTACAAGTCAGGCATTCATGTGCTTCTTGTGAGCATTGAAGGCTCAGGCCAAGCAATAATAGAGCTGAAATGTCACAACAACCCCATGCAACACTACAGCCTTGGGGAGGAGTGGCTGGAAAGCTGCCTGGTGGAAAAAGACCTGGGGATGCTGGTCAACAGCTGCTTGAATGAGCCAGCAGTGTGCCCAGGTGGTCAAGAAGGCCAACAGCATCCTGGCCTGTATCAGAAATAGTGTGGCCAGCAGGAGCAGGGCAGTGCTCCGTCCCCCTGTACTGGGCACTGGTGAGGCTGCACCTCAAAAAGTGTGTTCAGTTTGGGGCCCCTCACTACAGGAAAGACATTGAGGTGCTGGAACACATCCAAAAAAAAGCAACGAAGCTGGTGAAGGACCTGGAGCACAAGTCTTATGAGGCGCAGTTGAGGGAACTGGGGTTGTTTAATTTGGAGAAAAGGAGGCTGAGGGGAGACCTGATTGCTCTCTGCAACTGCCTGAAAGGAGGTTGTAGCGAGGTGGGGGTTGGTCTCTGCTCCCAAGTAACAAGCAATAGGACAAGAGGAAATGTTGTGCCAGAGGAGGTTTAGATTGGATATTATGAAAAATTTCTTCACAGAAAGGCTTATGAAGCACTGGAAGAGGCTGCCCAGGGAAGTGGTTGAATCACCATCCTTGTCCCTGTAGTTTAGTGGTGGACTTGGCAGTGTTAGGTTAATGGTTGGACTCAATGACCTTAAAGGTCCTTTCCAACCTAAATGATTCTATGAAGATATCGGCATATGATCAAACTCAGATGTGCTTTCCTACAACTGTGTAATCTGATGTTTGGCAGACTGGATTCAAACAAGACCAACTCCTTGAAAGGTTGGATGTTTTCTTTTTTAGAGAGCAGTTCAGAAGTATTCTCACTACACCTTGATTTAACCACGTAGTTTGCCATATTTGCCATCACTGGGGCTCTACGTCAGAGTGAGGGATTATATATAAATACTCATTGCTGTAGAATGGAGTAGAAATGGAGTTCTAAAGTGATCACTCCTAAGTGTTTAGGAAAGAGTTGCATAAAGGCACCTGTTCAAGCCTAGAGATGTTTGTGGTGATGGAAATGTTGTATTTAATCTGCTATGTAGAGGATGAAAACAAATATACACTAGAGTTGACATCTGGAAAACAAATAATTTGCATGAGTGAAAAAAATGAATCCAGAAGGTTAGTATGAAAAGCAATCAGTGTATCATTATAAGCAGGACATTTAACCTCATCAGTAGGTTGGATAGACTATGGATATACTGTGAAGCAGTGTTTCAGACTTGAAAGGCCAGATTTTGTATTTTGTTACCATTTGTATACTACAGCTTCCTAAAATACCTCTCAAAGAGTGGCAGTTTCTTCTTATATCTTGTAATGTTTCTCAACTTCAAAGGATTTTCTTGACACTGAAAAGCATAAGCTGTTTATTCTTGCTTGCTAAATTAGATTTTCATTTGGAGTGTCCACTTCAGCTGAAGGAACAAATTTTCTTGTCTGAATTATTTCTGGGAAAAACCAGTCAGCGCACTCCAGTTGTTTTTCAGCACTTCAATGAGTTTTTTGCGGTTTTAGAAGAATAGATAAAACCTGTGTCTGCACATTCCTTTCCAATCGAGCTGTCCTGAAGCCTCATTTTTTTATACTGAGGAAGTCCTCACCCCAGATGACACTGTTCCTCCTCTCAGTACAGCACCACCGCGTCTCTCTCTCCAAGTATGCCAAATGCTGAAGGCAGCCTAGTAGTAGGTCTTTGACCTTGCACTGTGTCTGAGGGGAGTTTGCTCTGAGACAAAGAAGCATAAGCAGAAAATCTGGTATTAAAAACAATCTCCTTTTTGGGGTCTCACTCAACACTAAGTTCACTTGCAAGGGACATCTAATGAACACTTAAAAATCTAGTTAAACATGTTTTGCTGGTTTCCAGTTCTAGGCTCAGCACAAGAGCTAACACTCTGAATTTGATCTAAATCAGAAAGACAAAAACCAGAAGCACATTAATTTTGCTCACCCTCTCAAAGACCCTTTCCTGGGGTCTTTGGGTCACATCTTTAGTTCCCACTCACCAGATTTCTCAGTGTAATAGTGGTTACACTGTACAGCCTCCTCCAGAAGGAATCTCTGGCCATCTTCAACAATTGTTAAGCAAGCTTATTTCCAAATTAATGAGCAGCCTGGCTTCTTACAACCTCCTAAAAGCTGCTTTCTGAATTCAGGCCCCATGGCATATCACAGACTGATTGTCCAACCAATTAAAAGAAATGTTCTTTGTGTAGTTTTCAGACAGAGAAGCTAGCATTCAGTCAGGTCTCCTAAAAATACTCTTAGCTATTAAGCAACATTTCTTATTCCACTCTACTATTCATTTGCCTAAAAGATATATAGTTTTGCAGAACTCTAGTTTGTATTTTGTCTTTGTGATTGTATACCTTCAAGATGTCATCCTAAAGTTATGAGAGCTATCGCTGCTGATTAGCAACTGTTCTGCTTTGAGAAAAATTGGAATACACTGCAGACCAATCTTTTTATTTCCATGGTTCTAAATCTAAACATCATTAAATTCAAAGCTGTCATTCAATATATAGCTGAATTTAGCTCACTTAGTTTGAAAAAGAGACAAAATAAGGAAGATTTAAAAAAAAGATTAAATCTCATGTGCAATTATAGAAAAAAATCTGAGTATGAACACAGACACCTCTGCAGAGAAACTAATTAGCATTATGTTTCTTAACTATTTTGACAGAGTTAGAAAAGGTTAGTTAAAGTTCATCTCTCTTTCTGCCTGTCATGTCCTCCCTCCCTTTAAAGTGATTAAGTTCTAAGCCACATAGTTCAAACCAAAGTGAATATTTATTCATTTTGGTTTTACTTATTTCTCTTAATATTACTTTTTCAACAGAATATTGAATGGTTGTGACAAAGGTTAGTTTAGTTCATTAATGTTCCTGAAATTGTGATGGCTGTGGTGCTGGGTGCCTGTCTTGTTCTAAATTATAGCAAATGTCCAATTCTGTGCACTGAGTTAATTTGGCAGCTTCTTGCTATGTACCAAGAACATTTTAGCACAGTAGGTAAAATGTTATTAACACAGGCACTAATTTAGTCTCAGTTTGATGTTCAAAATTTTGTTTGGAAACAGTATGCAGTCAAAGTTCTACTTGTTTTCTGACAAAGACTGAAGTTAGTCACAGCACTAGTTCTGGTCTTTGAGATATGGATGGATATCTTGCCAAGGAAGATCACAAATTCTTGGCATTTCACCATCTTTAAATATCATGGCATTGTTTTGGAAGTTTTCAAGGAGATGAGTTTTTCCCATTGTGGAATGCACCTCCAAACTTCACTGTTCTGAGCCATTTGCTCAAATTTTTTATATCAAGTTTAGCTTTGTTTTACTACTACTATCATATTTCTACTATGCTAACATGTCTGCTTTTTTTAACAGAGATTAAGACTAAATCCCAGAAATTATATTTGCTTATGAATTTCCCCAGTTTATATAGTTATATGTATATATGTACAGGTATTACCCTGTGGATCATCCCAGCTAGAGTACAACAGCACAGTAAGTTGTGCACATATTTCCATAAAATCTGTTAGATAGAATGACTGCAATAAATACCTGATTTTGTTAGTATATCTTGTACCATAATAAAATATAAAATGTATTTATGTCACAATTTTGAGTGTCTGGCCAGCACTCAAAGCACTGTTAAGAAAGGATTTCTTAGGGCTCATCCTGAATCCAACTATATTCTTAAATTCTACATAAAGGTATATTGAATACATGCTTTGTATAACTGATGTACTTCAACAGTTCAATCTCACTGGTGGGTATTTGCATACCTACTTTGGCAAACAGTTCAAAAATCAGAATGATCTTTCTATTTCAGGTTGGATGTTCAAGTTTTTGCATACTTTTTTTTATAAGCAAAGTCTATTCTGCAAGATAAGCTGCATAAAAAAAAAAACTTTCATCATGCCCACTAAAATTGCAGGGTTTGGGGCCAAAATATGGAAGCTAGTGAAGAGAGATGAATTTCTACCTGAGGCTGCAAAGATGGAGGTTTTGTCCCTTAGCCAACAAAGAACTGTCTCTGCTCAGTTCATCTTCCTGCAAATCAATGACACCTTTTTGGTCAGAAAAAAACCCAACCTGTTGCAGGGCTGAATGCTATTTTTGATACAAAGCAATTTTGAGAAGAAAGGACCCCCTGAGATATAGTGTATATCAAAAGCTCCCTTCTGAATTTTGAGAGTTCTGTTCTAAGAAATCATATTTGACATCAGTAAAGATAGAACATTTTAACCTAGGCCAGGCATGCTTGGTGATATACTAGGTAGGCTACTGACTCAAAGTGCATGGACTCTTTCATCACTTTTCATCACTTCTCATGTTAATCACTGTGTTTCAGTAACAATTGTACAGAATTTCTTCAAGTGCTGAAGTAGGCATCCAAAGGAGTTGGAAGCTGCGTTATCTGCCATTCTTAGCATATAAAGTCTTAGGTGGTCCAATTAACAGAATCTCATATAGGTGGCAGAATATGTCTGTAACTCTGACTTCAGTTTTTAATTGTGGTAATCTTATGTGCTAAGTGCACTGTGTGCCCTCTTCACTAAGCATTTCATTTGACTTCTTAAGAAATCTATGTAATCCTTTTTCCAAGTCTGTTTTATTTCTGTTAGAAAATGTATATTCTTAAGGAAAAACTTAATGTTGAGTGTTGCTACTGACAGTTAGCACTTTTTGAACTTTTTTTGATGGACTTTGGAATAACAGCATCTGAGTCAGCAGCAGATGTATATACAGGTTGCCAGAAGCTGCACCAGTTGTAACCTTTCTTTTCCATGTAAAGAATTCAAAGTTTACCCTAACATGCCATTAATAATTCTTCAGTGATATGTCACTGGACTATGCAAGTCCCCTATATCACGAATTAATTTTCTTGTCATCCCACTTTGCAGGTAAGCAATTATAGCACAGAGACAAGAGGCAGAACAAAGTGGGACTCGGAGTGAGCTTGTTGTGTCAGCAGCTCACCAAAGAGCCATACAAGCTTCTATTTTAAATGAGAGAATGTTTTCATTGTGGTTTTTTTCCTGGGTTAGAAGGTAGGATTTAAGTGTTAGTCCTGCTAATACTTAAACACCAAGCCCTGAAAGTGCTGCTTGTAAGCTTTTCTATATTCTGGGAACTTCCATTTGTATGGTGATTTATTTCTGGTCTAGGAGGTGGCTTAACTTTCAATTCATCTCCTAGCTTTCAGCTTGGAAGGTGTAAGTAATACGTCCTGTGGCAAGGTATGAGAGCTTATTCAGACAAATAAACTAGATAAGCAGGTCAGCTTAATAATTGGTAATTGATAATTGAAGAGGCTGATATACTTAGAGGCCTAAAAGTAACACAGAGTTATAGTCATGAGCTATTTGCTCATTGGATAAAGCTTTTATGGTTGTATATTTTTTTCATAGGACTGTAGTGAATCTTCAAAGTTCTTTAAGTGTGGATGTACTGTTTTAAATTTTTCACTTTATGGAGTTCTGAGATGAAAGGAAGCTGCATGATATTAGTTCTATAGGGAAAGATGTTTAAATCTCAGCTTTTCCTTTTTTTTTTAAGCTTATGAGTAAAAGAACCAAGTCCTCAGATACTGAGCTCTTATTTTTAGTTGAGACTTTCCTGAGGTTTGTTGGCAAACAGTAAACACCATTCCAGTTGGAACTCCCTGAATCTCACAGTATGGGGAACAGAGGGCAAGTATTGTACTTTCACAGTTCCTCAGACATGTAGGATTCATAAAAATGAGAAGCACATTTATCCCATCTTAGTTATTTGAAGCTGCCCAATTTTCTGTTAAAAATTGTCATGGAAGTAGAAAAATATCTATAAGTAAAGCAGAATTGGTTTTTTATAGGGATCAGAGTAAAGTATTGCTCTGGATTTACACATAAACTTTCAATGTAAGCACATGACAGATTTGCTTATCCTAAAATTACATTTATACAAGCCTTATATTTAGAAGTTAAAGCCTAGATTAATGAAGACTGTTAGATCCCTGATTCCTCTTAGGTGCTTATTCCTTCCTGCAATCAGTATGTCTGATGCAGGCAGATGTGGGCTCACTCTGCCTGTACTATAAGCTACTTAGAGTGACTGTGTTAGCATAGCAAAGAGCCCAAGTTAATATATTCTGCCTTCACAGCTTTTGGATCAGTTCAGAGCTGATTCACATTAGTTAAATAAAGGCAAAGGGACCCTGCACCTTTCGTCCAAAATAACGTCGGTGTATCCTGTAGCAAGCACTTAACAACCTCTGAGAAGTGGTTCCAATATTACAGTGTGTGAACCATTAGCACAGAGGCTACTTCAAAGCAGTCGGTGCGTATTTCCTGAGCAATCAAAATCCTCCTGTTTAGCTCCTAGCCCGGAGCTAGAAGGAATTGCTCTTGTTGCTGCTAGTATGGGAATTCTTACCTCTGAGAGTGTGGGAGTCTTCTCAGCGGTCGTTTTGAGCTGCACGTGGTACCTTTCTTCTGAAGACGCACCGTGTGATGTTCATGAATGTAACAGAAACTTATGGTATGGAAATAAACTTCCAAGCCTTTATGCCAGTTCAGTTAGTGACAGATTTTGTGATTTGCTGTTCTTTTGAAGTGAATGCCCAGAAGAGGACAAATATGATGATACAAAACTGATGTATAATTCTGTATTAAGTTGTGTTAAGTTGCACTGTTGCAATTTAGAGCTGATAAATGTTTGATTTGAGATAGAACTGGGTTAATCACAATCGAAGTTTTATGAAAGAAAATAGAAAAGATGGCTCAATCCCCCCCTTTTTTCCTCACAATTATTTTAGTAACTGTTAGAAGCAAGAGAAGCAAAGCTAAACTAAAACTACTTTGCATACCATAAGCCAGTATGAATTTCAAAAACAGTCTTAACCATAAGTTCTGTAATTTGGCTTAAACATAACTTGAGATTGCTTTTTATTTAAATTAAACATGCCCCTGCTCTCTTTCCCACACTATCATGGCATTTCAAGTGAGATGTTACCATGAAATGAATGCAGGGAAAAAAATTGCATAGGTAAGCTGTGTCTGAAAAAGCAAGTTACTGAGAAGTAGGCTTACAGAACAAGTTTTTGTCAGTGGCTTGATATACCTGTTAACTTCACTGTTAATTTATGTCCTATTAGTTTGTTCATGTAGGACTAACGCCTTTTTTTAACTCCTTTTTTTGGATCCTGTATGTAATTTATTCCTTTCCAGTTACTAACTCAATAGTTCAGAAGTTAGAAGTTTTGCTTCTATTACACAAACTGGTCACAAACCCCCAAATACTTCTTCATCTACACTTACCATCCCAGCACTGGGGAAGTGATCAGCACTGGTGAGGCTGGACCTTGAATCCTGTGTTCGCTTTTGGACTCCTCACTACAAAAAAGACATTGAGGTGCTGGAGCGTGTCCAGAAAAGGGCAACAAAACGGGTGAAGGGTCTAGAGCACAAGTCTTATGAGGAGCAGCTGAGGGAACTGGGGTTGTTCAGTTTGGAGAAAAGGAGGCTGAGGGGAGACCTGATCGCTCTCTACAACTACCTGAGAGGGGGTTGGAGCGAGGTGGGGGTCGGTCTCTTCTCACAAGTAACAAGTGATAGGACAAGAGGAAATGTTGTGCCAGAGGAGGTTTAGATTGAATATTAGGAAAATTTCTTCACCAAAAGGGTTGTCAAGCATTGGAACAGGCTGCCCAGGGAAGTGGTTGAGTCGCCATTCCTGGAGGTATTTAAAAGCCGTGTAGAAGTGGCGCTTAGGGACGTGGTTTAGTGGTGGACTTGGCAGTGTTAGGTTGACGGTTGGACTTGATGGTCTTAAAGGTCTCTTCCAATATAAATGATTCCAACTGTATTCTAATAAATTTCTGCTTCTTTATTTCCACTGAAGGGTCACCTGTAAAACAGGCAAAATGGAAAAAAAATTATTTGCAAATATAGAAGTTCATTTAGACATTAGTTTTATACTAATGGACATAGAAAATGCTATATGTATGTGCTTGGTCTCAGATAAGTGCCATAATACCTTACAGTTGCTATGGTAACTAGAAAGCAGCTGAGGTTTATTTTCTCTAAATTTAGAAAAAAAAAATCTAAAATATCTAAACCAATTAAACCTCAATACTGCTGAGAGATTTTTACCTAGAGAAGAGCTATCAATTACGTGTTAAAACTTCTAATTCATTATTCTGAGGTATGTCTACGTGGGGGTACATCTGAGGAAACCTGTGGACCTAACTGACAGCTGGTGTAAGTTGTATAGCCCATGGCCATGACAGGGCATGTGAATTCAGGTGTGTCTCCAGGCTAACTTGGGCTTCTAGATTATAGCCAGCTTGGCAAGTTTGTTCAAGGCACAGGCTAATTATGCATATTTCTGCATGCACCTGCCCATATGAAATGCTTCAAAGTTTCAGCTGGACTTCTAAATTGTGAAATGGTTGGTCCCCAAGTTATCTCGGCATTGCAGATGTACCAAATACAGCCTTCATTCAGCACCATTTGCTGGCAGACACTGCTGCAGAGCACGCAGTGGAAGGGTTACAGGTCTCTGATGCTATAGGCATGTCAGAAAACCCTCAAAATAATGAAAAAACATGGAAGGTAAGATGTCACAGACAGTTTGACCTCTGTTTAATCTTAGCTGATCTGAAGCTTTGTAGGGAAAGGCTGCATATTAGGTGTTTTTTACTACCCAGAAATAAAATGCAAAAATATCTTAATATTAATGACAATTCTGGTTTTAAATTGTGTGAAACGGAAATCAGTTTATGTGAGACTAAAAGGCAGCACCAGTTGAAAATCTTTCCTGTACTCTCTAGAAATCTGGTTGCTTACTTTTCCAAAGGCAATTGCATCGAATACATTTTTAGGTATTTTGGGTATTCCACAGTTGTTTTTTCAGTACCTGGGGTACCAAAACACATCCTATGACTCAGCACTAACCATACAATGTCTCTTAACTGTGCATAAACACTTTGCTAAAACTACACATCTTGTAGGAACTGTGTCTTCAGAAATTATATCACTGAGGGGTTAAGTCAGGTGCTTAATTTGTGGATTCAGTTAAACTTATTGGTACACAAAGTTGTACAAAATCAGCTTTCTTCCCTAAATTTTACTGCAGGTCTCCAGCTGAAAACATGCATAGCAGATGGCGCAGCTATGGCTTCATACTGGTACCTGTGCCTATCACTAAGGAATTTTGGGGAAAAAAAAAGTTCTCTAGTTAAAAAGTATTCTTTAAAAAATCAATTTCACTATTACCCCCTACTTTAAAAAATTCATTGTTTTAAATTAAAGGTTCATTTGCTTGCTTTTGTGATATACTTAAGGCATATTAATACTGAATTTTTTTTCTATTTGATTTTTTCCAAATATGGGCCAAGGTTGAAAAGAAACAATAGAAATTAAGCAGAATGACTTCTTAAATTATAAGTATAGTTAATGCTGGAACCCTTAAGTTTGCTAGTTATCTAGAGATCTGAAATATAATTACCAGCTTTGCCAACCTGTCAGTCCACTTTGTTGGCCAAGTCCGGTTTTGCGTGCAGTGCTGTGTTGAAATATGCAGATCTCATTCTCTGAAGGATATGGATGTTTCCTTTCTATACTTCAATCCCATGCATGATCTGTAAATGACAAAAAGATAGAGTGAATACATAGGAATTTGCAGTTCTGTTCTTTCCTTGGTTTATAGCCTCTCTTCATCCAGAGCATTTTCAGAATCTGTGTCCCCATCTTTCAACACAGATGGATACTGAGCGGATGGTGTGATTATAGAGGGCAAGAAATCCTATTTTGTGGAAGGGGATCTGACTGGTATTGCTTTATATGAATTCCATGCACATTTTAAGTGCAATTCCATTCCAGTACAACGTGGCTTTTTTCCTAGAAGGACAATAGATAAAGAAATGGGGGAAGGGAGTTTCCACTGGCTATCTCAGCATCTCGAGTCAGATTTTATGGGTTCCAGCAATGTTAATGTGTGTCAGCTGCTGGTTCTTTTCTGAACAGGCTTCCTCAGTAGTGACTGTGTGATTCTAATATTCCCTGGTATCAGTGTCCATGCTTATATTCAGCGTAAGTGATCAATAAAAATATTCTGTGCCAACTATAATAACCAGGAGAGGCCAGTGTATGCATTCTTGAAAAAAATTGTGCAATACTCTGGTATCTTACAAAGTCATTCCAAGCCATTGTGTGGAAATGGCAGTGTCATGTACAAGCCATTGTGTGGGGAAAAAAAAATAATCTAAATTTCTGAATCCTATCAAAGCTGACATTTCTTAACTTATTTTATGGAAGGTGAACTTGAAATTATGTCTGCTTTTTACTTCCTCCAGACTCTACTAGTAGTCTCGGTTTGGCAGGGTTACCTAGGAAACTAAGACTGGTGTAGATGTCGTGATTATAAGGGAGGAATAGATTTGGAAAGCGCAGCTGCTTTCCCTCCGTAGCTGCTGAACTTGTCTTTTCTCACTTGTGGTTTTTTAAATGGAAGCATTTCTCCACCTGCTGGCTCGAAGGAAGGTATTGCAGCCTTCCAGGCAGAGAACTACATAGAGACAGTGTGTATTACATGATGGATTACTTGTATAATAAAAGCCTGCTTGGGATTGACAGCATTTCTATCCTGACGCTCCAAAACAACTGCATTTGTAGTAAGGAGTTTTGGAGTAGGACAGCCTATTCTTAATTGATTCAGTCTACAGAATTGGATGTATTCCAACAGAGAACTTTTCTCCACATATCTTTATTACGAGGGAGACAATACTTTGAAGGCAGCCTGTGCTGTTCAATTACAAGCAAATTATTTAGGACCAATTCCCAGGCCTTTCCAGTGTCTTAGATACGTACCTGTATGGCTAGTCAATTGTACAATATGCAGAAATATTTATGGCCAGTAGGATAATATCCATCCTCTGATAGGTAGGATCATAGCGAGTGACGTTTTCAGGTATATTCTGAAATGTGCAAAGCCTACAGCAGTAGACCAGAGATATGCAAGTTAATTGTGAGTCTAGCAACTGCAAGTAGAAGATGAGGAAATGAAAGTGGCTGCTCTACAGCCTTTCTGTGTCTCTGCTAAGGTTTTTTTTGCATTTTCCAGCTCAATACTATGAGACTGAACAAACGTTGTCTTGAAGGAGTTGGTACATATTCACTACAACGCTTGGCACTCTTCACGCCTTACCAGGCAGTCTTGTGCGATGTAGTGCCCTGTGATGAGAGTACTTGGTCCAGGAGTAACAGTGTATAGAAAAATGTAAGTAAAACCTCAAGAGTGGATGAGACTTCCTATGGAAGAGGCTGCAGCTGTGTAAATTTTGGTTTGTAACACATTGACTTTGTGGTTTCTTCTGCCTGTCCTTCTGCTGAACCTGTTTTCAGCATGTGAAAAAAATACTTCTGTGAAGTGCCACAGTCCTGTGAAAGCGCCATACGCAGTACAGTAGGATAACACTACAGAATGCCTGTTTGTAAACCCTGCGCTGTATAGGTAATGAACATCATCTCGCTTTCCTCTTACTACTTGATTTCTTGATTGACTTAAATTACCTTAAGACTCCTGCTATTGAAAATGTTACCTTTCCTGCATATTTTGGGACCAATGCTAGTGTGGCAGCCAAAATCATACTTGAGCTAAACCTGATTGGTTTGGTGGATATCTGTTTGTTTCCAGTTTATCAGATCTTTGACCTGACTGACCGCAAAGCTGCAGGAGCTGAAGAGCTGGTGGACCATGGAAGACAGACTATGCAGGGAGGAAGGTAGAACCATCTCCTCCAGCAGCTCAGGCTTAGACTGGCTTTTGAGAATGCATCCTTTAGGCAGAAAATTGTGTTTCATGGAGAACATCTAAATGCAGGCATAATTCTAAAATCAGCTGTCTACTATTTATGTAGGGAAAAATATGCCTTTTTTTATAGGGTGCTACTCTTTATACAAGCTGATTTACCTCCCTAATTGTCCCCTTGAGGAAAAACATAGTGGACAGAAGGCCCTCCAAATAAGTATGTATGAAAATGTTGCAAGCCTAAAATTTTAAGGTGAGTGCTGATGTTCATTTTCTGCAGAGCTATATACAGCTATCTCATTCCCAAAACTGAAGTAAAGAACCATTATGCCTGGCAGTAATTGATCCCAGATGATCTTATTAACTAGGACAGTCTGTGGATTTTACTAAGAATATAGAACTCCTTTCTTCAAGAAATAGAAGAAAAAAGTAGAGAAAGTCTTCTTTTGTTATCTGTCTTGGCTCTTCTGAGTTTTGAAGTTGCCTCTATGCTCTTATTTAATTAGTTTCTGCAAGCCTGAGGTCAAATGAGGTGCAGAGCTGGCACATGAAAAGAAACACCGGAGGTCAATTAACATCATTAAGTCACTATCAAACTCATCTGGAAAAAATGAAAGAATTTTTTTTTCCTTTAGCAAAGACTTTTGAGGAATAACCATATGCTGAAGGGTACACATTTTCCTGGACTAGCAAAGGCATAACTGCTCTGAGTAATGAGTGTGTTTCATGACAAAACACATTATGTGTTAGCTGAAAGATAAATGGTATAAAGTCTTTCAAGTATTTTTGTTCTCAGCTTAGGTTTTCTATTTTCACTTGTTCATGTAACATTAAAATCTAGCTATATATATCTATCAATACATAAAGAATAGCAGAAATACCCTTCTTCAGGAAATTTGTTATCCCTCTCTGAGATTTTCTTTAAATGTATCTGTTTTTGTCCAGACACAAGCTTGCAGTGATCTTAAAGCATTTCTTCTTGCCATAGCCTTCTAAAATGTGTATGCAGATACCAATATAAGCCCACTTAAATAGTATTTCATATGTTCCTGGGTGTCAGCTAGTGAAAATGATATCTGCTCCTGTGGTGATATCTCCAGGATATATCAGATATCCATGCTCACCTCACAATAGATATTTTTGTAGCTTCAGATTTGAAAAATTGAGGTTTGTCTGATTTATCTGTAGGGGTGAGACTTTGCTGCTTTCAGATTACTTTGTTCATTCCCTGAAAAAAGTGAGTTATTTGAATTTAATCTCCTCTCTTTGTATATGTGTCTTGGTCCATTTACCTGCAGTTACTGTAGATACACTGCATTTGAGGACAATGCAAATTCATAAACCAAAGATTATGTTCAGGAAAATAAGTTAGTTCATGTGATCTTTTGTAGTTGCAGTTAATTATGGTGGGGGTGTGTGTGAATAAAGGTCCAGAGGAAAAAGTGGGTTCTTTAACGTTCTTTTAAAACACTTTATTTGGAGCAATGTAAAACATTTATTTTGGTGTCATTTGTCAGGATGGATCAGGACAAATAGTAGATTGCTATAATAAGGCATTTAGAATATCCTTGAAGGAAAACCAGTTTGCAAAGAATAACATCTTACTTTCCTATCAGAAGAATTTTAATCTCAGATCTGAGCACAGGTATATTGTATCTCCCATTCATTTAACATTGCTGTTATGATTTCAAGCTATTTTTTCAGAAAGGTTGTTCACTTGAGGTGTTGGGAGGTGAAATTTGAGATAATCTCTTGTGTAACAATTTGAAAAAAGTTTTCTTCTTTCTGAGACTTAAAAAATAAAATCAAGCAACTATGTGAAGTCCAGGCCTGTTGAGGAAGAATGAGCACTTTCAATATTTAAGCACTTTGGATTACATACAGTATTATCAGGCTTCTTTAGCGATAGTATTTCTGAGGGGAAATGCTGAACTTCTCAGTCTCATATGAAACTGGTGTAGCTTCTGAAATCGTATTCTGCACTGCTTGGTCAAAAAATAGCTCTGGACTTTTATATCACCAAAGCATAACCTATTGTTAAGAAGTCTGATTGTTTACCTGAACTGATTGACTGACAGAAGCAAGGTAAAAGTTCTTAAAAGGGCTATTTTTGAAGAAGCTTTGTGTATACTAATAGGTTCTGTATGCTTCCACAGAAAAGACAAGGATATTATCTTCAGCTACTATGTAGTGAGCAGAGGAATACCTAGGCAGCCTATATAGTTAATCTCTATAAGTAATAGAAGGTTATTCATAATCTATCTAATATTTAAGGATCTAGAACTTTAATATGACATTATTATATCCATGAAAATAATTTGTCATTGTAAAATTCTTAATGAAATGTCTTGTGAGTCAACAAGCTGAAAGTCAGGAAATGCTATTTACTTATAACTGTGCATTATGTTGGTTTATGTTTTTGCAGGCATTTTTGCCCATGCTGTAACTCAAGCTTTTATAAGTTCTGTAATTCAAACCATGATATATCCTAGAGTCCAAGTTTAAAACTAAATTCCTTTACAGCAGTCTTTATCCAGAATTACAAAAAATGTTACAAAATCATTGAAAATAAGGTGAGAAGTATTTCTGGGGGTATCAGTTTGAAGGCAGAATCAGCTGCTACTTGTGTTTATCTAATGGACTTTGAGTGAATACATGATCAGTAATTGAAGGAAGCTTACACAGGAAAGTTAAGGAAATCCGAGTGTCAAAATAATATGTTTATTTTATTCCAGAGAATCTTTTGATTATTTTGCTATGGACAAATGTCAATGAAACATTTTTAACCATCTTTTGACATGACATATTTTTGACAAATGAAGACTAAAACCTGAATAAAATCCTGTAATTAACCTTTCCTGCAACAACTTCAGTGTTTTGGGGTTTTATTAATTTACTAGCTTTGAAAAACTTGGCTTTACAAAAAATCTCTCCTTGCCGTACCATTTTCCTCCACTTTCAAAGATATATAAGAATTTCTCATAGAATTTGTTCTGTTACTAGTTCATATAAATTTTTGCTTGTTTAATTGATTTAAAAAAAAAATGGACATGGAATTGTGTTTCCAATACTGCAATAAAAAAAAATCATGAGCAGTTGCAGTTTGTTGTAGTAAATACTTCATTCTCAATACTTGATGTCCCCTAACACCTCTTACAGTGCTGAACTCGGGGTCTTTTCCTGTTACAGAAAACACTTGAAGACAAATGTAGTTCCATCTGTTGCATAATTATTTTGGAGTGCAACTCTCAATAGTGAAAAAAGCTGGTCAAACTACTTCTCATTTTACAAAAGTGGTGAGGACCAAAGGATATTACCTAAACTACTTATAGCAGTCTAAAACCTGAAAAGTTTTTAATGTTTTTGTTGTGGTGAGTAAATGGTTTTGTGCAGCTACCTCAGGCTTGAAGCCCATTTTTTTGGCATGTTTCTCACCTGAGACATGTTCCAGGATTCAATTTGCTCTCCTCACCTAGGAAGGCAAGCACTGCACTGTAACAGTTATAGTATAGCATAAAGCCTGCCCTACAGAAGAAATTGGAAGTGTAGGCATTCTTCCTTTATTGGATATTGAGGAAAGTCTCCTTTTCATGGGGGAAGAATGATAAAGCTATACACTTGTTACAAGATCTCATAATTAGTCAATGCTATGTTTCTTCTAACAAGTTTCACAACAGTAGTGGTTAGACCTGTTGTTGTGTTGGATCCCACTACTGAATTTTGGTTTTGTCTGTATAAATAACACTGCAGGCAATGTAATCAATCTGACCAATTATATTGTGTTAAAAATCCAGTTTACAAGCTAGTTATGATTGCTGTAGTTCTAGGGTCTAATTCTAGAAAGATGACTAATTTCTTACTTTACAGACATGACACATGAAAAGATGCACAACTATTTCCCAAACTGTGTCTTTACTTAGACCATTACATGTCTGCCTATAGAAGAAAGTGCAAAAAAATCACTTTAATTTGAATCATGATTTGGGTTAGACAATACCGCCCTATTCTATACTAGACTACAAAATTTGTATGTATGCAGTAAATCTTGTATATGTTCAGCTGAGTAGCTAAAGTAGGTTATTAAACTCACTGTGAATGAGTTCTTGGTAGAAAGGCTTGTAGGAAAAGATAGTAATTTTTTATTATCCATTTACACAGTTTGATTTGGGACCCTTTGAAGTTCAACATGTTAATTGTAAACAGATACCAGGATGGAAGGGATAATTTGAAGATATTTAATAAAAAACCATGTGAATTTTGATTTTTTTTATTTCAACGTACAAGCAGGCCTCTCATTAACTTCAATCAGAGAATAGAATAAAAACAAGGTGTGTTTGATATTTTGGGAAAAAAACCCAAACAGTTCTTACAATCCAGTCATCTGAGATGAAAGCATTAAACTAAGAATTCACTGTTGATAAGTCAAATAACTGGGAATTAGGTTCCAGAATTGTCCTGTATACTTCATACACTGGAGTTCAATATCCACATATATGTAGCTTGCTACTCAGGAACTTGGGAAAGAAACTCTTAGAAGCAACAAAGCTATTCTAATAAACTAAAACCAGAACAAAATCTGTGTGTTCAGATACACTGGTGACACATACTTGGAGAAAAGAAAATAGTGGCTTTGACACTTGATACTCATGTCAGAAAACCCTGAACTTCAAATGTATAAACACATATAGAAGAATAAAAATTCCAAGGTGAATTTATTGTAGCCAACTGAAAATATTTTATGCTATAAAGAACAAATATATAGTTTCTGAAGTTCGAATGATGACAGCATTTGAAAATATTTGACAGTCTCTTTAGACCTCAGGCTTAAAAGTGCTAATATTTTCTCTAGTGAAAAGCTGATATTTAAATTTTCTGTATGGGTCAATGCAAGGTAAGACTAGACAACTGAAATATGGGGGCTTTTGACAGAAGTACTTTTCTGTCCATAAAGAAAAACAGAACCATGCTGCCCATCATGCACATATTTACTGTTTTAATTTATCAATGTCGTCATTTCAGCTGGAATAGTTAATTTTCTTCCTAGTAGCCGGTATAGTGCTACGTTTTGGATTTTAGTTGAGGATAATGTTGATAACACACTGATGTGTCAGTTGTTGCTAAGCAGTGTTTATACTAAGCCAAGGACTCATCAGCTTTTCATATTGACCTGCCGGTGGAGACTGGAGGGGCACAAGGAGCTGGGAGGGGACACAGCCAGGGCAGCTGACCCCAACTGGCCGAAGGAATATCCCATACTGTATTATGTCATGCCCAGTATATAAACTGGGGGTAGTTGGCCAGGAGGCACTGCGGCTCTGGGGTTGGCTGGGCATCAGTCAGCGGGTGGAGAGCTATTATTTGTATTGTGCATCACTTGTTTTGTTTATTCTAGCAGTAGTAGTATTTTCCCTTCCTTTTTGGTCCTATTGAACTGCTTTTATCTCAACCCACAAATTTTCCTCCCCACCAATTCTCTCCCCCATCCCACTGGGTGTGCGGGGACTGAGCGAGGGGCTGCGTGGTGCTTAGTTGCCGGCTGGGGTTAAACCACAACAGTCAAATAGATTGCAAGAAAGAGGCAGTGAAGTTTTCTTTTGTTTCAACATAAAACTGCAGACACCTTATAATCCTACAGCTGCAGCGATAGGTTTGTTAAGATTAGATTTATATGTTTGCATACAAAAAATAGAGAATATAAATGTCTGTTTCTCAGTATTTCCATGATCTGCTGAGATCATGAGCTTTAAGAATCATGTCAAGGGATGTAGTCACTCTTGCGAGTAATGCAATGTATGAATGGAAAACTTGAATATTATCCTTCCTTTAAACAAAGGGATATGACATTTCTGGGTTAGACTTCATTAATTAGGGCACTTCTGTCATGGGAAGATATTAGCTTAATAATTAAGGAAGGTTTAGGTGAATGGATAAATAATGTGCTGAATATCCCAAGCTAACAAATAAAGGGCAAAGACTTACAGGTAAAATACTTGCCATTCCTCTCTCATCTGAGTAAACTATTCTGATTTCCATGTCCTGAAACATACATTAGTGTCATGAAACATATATATTAGCATTAGTGTGCTAATGTTGTTAATATCTTGCACTTCAAAGTACAAATAGAATTAACTTCATGATGTTGTAGTATGTTCAGCAGGTGGTTAATTGAAGCTTAACAGGCAATAATGTGAGGTTCCCATATACAGCTTTAAGATGGTTGAGTGCATGGAGCACACAAGCTAAGAGGAGAGGCTGGCAGTGGGGGGACTGGGCTTGCTCAGACCCACAAAGAGGAGGCTGAGGGGGCACCCTGTACCAGCCTACAACTACGTGAAAGGGGACTTACAAAGATGATGGTGCCAGACTCTCTGTTGTAGGGCCAGACAATACAACAGGGAACAACAGCAAGAACACATGACTTGGGACTGTTTGGACTAGACTTTAGAAAAAATGCTGAGAGAACAGTGCAGCACAGGAACAGGTTTGCCAACGACTTGTTGAGTCACCATCCTTGAAAGTTTTGAAGACTCTGGCAAAGCCACAGCTAGCTTATGATGCTGGTTATCAACCTGTTTTGAGTGGAAGGCTGGATTACACAACCTTTTCCAATCAATGCTTTTCTGATCCCATGGTAGTATTCAACTATGATTTACCTAACACTTCTTGGAAATAAAAGACAAAAGATAACATTAATGTGAATCTAATGTTCAATCTAATAGATTTCTATTGATATGCTGCTGAACTAACAAGGAGACCAAAGTTTGTAGGGGTTCTGAATTTTCAAAACAGTAAAACTGATTGTCTTTGAATTTGATCTTTATTGTCTGGTGAGGTAGAATGTTTCCATAGGAAGAAACTCTTATGCAGGTTTTGGCCAAATTATTTGCTCAAATCTTTGACTTCTTTTGCCCATGGGCAAATCACTCTTTTAAAATCTTTTGAACTCCCAGCCTAAAAATGTAAGACAGGAGAGTATGAAAAAAAAGCAGGTTATCCAATTCCTTTGACTTTCATCGAGATGTAAATTGACATTTACATTGAGATGTAAATGGCAACAGTGGTTGCTCTGTACATCTCTGTATTAAGCTTTTCCCCAGCAAGTAACACTTGTTGTGAAAGCTTATATTTTGGGGTTCCTGATCTTACATCCAGTTTACAGGCACAGAAGTAGTAGAAATTAATTTCTTTGCAGTTGAATAATCTTGCTAAATAATCATAACAGGTGTGGGGGGTGGGCAGCTGGATTAAAATGCATTCTCAGGGATGGGAAATAAGTTTTACCAAAAAGTGAGGGAGGCAGAAAATTCTGAAAGGATTCAGAAACTGGCAGAATCTGTTAGTAGTTCAGCCTTTCTCAGTACTATTGGCTTTGGAAGAAAGATGCTTAGAGGCTTAAACTACAGATGCGAACGTAGATAGGTCTGGTTGCCCATATAGGTACAAATTGTTAATGCCATCTAGATTAGATTAAAGCAGGCAAGGAAGTCTCACATGATTTACTAGGCTTAAATTATATGACTAGGCTGTAGGCTACACGTGTTTGCTTACAGCCCTAGGCAGTACAAATGAGGAAAACCAAAAATCCTGTAATCTGTTTTATGTTTTAAAATAGGGCTTCAAATGATGCTGTCATGAAAGTCTGGTTTGTTGAAGATGAGAGTATTAAGAGTTTAATTGAAGCAGTGCGTTTTCCCAGGGATACTTCACCATATATTTTTAAAAAGATGTTTAACATCATTTTCCTTAGTACGTGCCAATAGCAAATATAGAATATCTGCATAATTCATCTGCAATGGATTAATACCCAAGTAGAAAAAAAAAACCCAAACCCCTACTAGTCACAGGGTATTTTTTAATTTGTATAGATTCGTATAGATTTAATTTGTATAGATTTGTATAGATTTTTAATTTGTATAGATTCTGTTTTAACTTGAAAGTTTTGACTTAAAAAGCTTAATTTTATGCTTTTTAAAGAGTGCAATCAATTCTTTTTAAAATATAATGGCTAGTGTCGCCTCCCTCTTGTAATGGCCTTTTTATCAGTAGATTTCAATATCCTGTTTGTGACAAAGAGCAATTACACAGCCCATGTTCTTAGATGAAAATATGTCATGCTGGATCCAACAGCATGAGAGAAATGAGGCTGCTGCAGCTCCGTGTACCCAGGTCCAACCAGTAGCAAAGCTGAAGACGTATTCCCGGTAGGCATGGATCTCGGAGCACATGTGCCATGCCACGTGTATCCATGGCCAGCCACATAGATCACAGACAGACGCTCGGAGTGCTCACATGAACAGACAGAACCAACAGTCTCATCCTGCTCCTGTCTTTGGCTGGACAGGATGAAAGTCTACTGGTGAGAACTTGTGTGTGTGTGTGTATGTATATATATTATATATATATTATTAGGTTATTACATAACCTAACATGTTACTTCAGTTTTCACCTGTGAAGTAAGGGTTTTGAATAACTTTTACAATGGCCTTTGCATATCTTTACCATTTCATGTAGTTATGCATGTATATCCTCATTTGCATGACATGCCTTAAAGACCTGTCCAATCACAAAGGAAACCTGTATGAATTGAGCTGCATCTTCCTCCTATTGTGCAATTGCTATCGCATTGCGGGGAGGGAAATTATTTCTGTGACTGACAACACATTGCCTCTCTCCTTTTTGTTGTTCATTTCTTCCTTTTCTCTCACAGAAGGGAAAGGCTAAGTTTCAGCTGGCTGACTCCGTATAGAACATATGCATTTGTTTTGTATGGTTATCTATGTAGGTTTATGAAATCTCAGTGTAAGATTCCTAATATTAATCTTATTCCAAAAATTCTTCAATGCCAATCCCTCCCCACCCCAACTTCCTTAACAACAAAAAATATTCATTTTGTCTTGTCTCCCTGTGATACTCTTGGCTTTTATGCTTGAGTGACTACCAAATAAGCCTGCACATTTTGGGGAAGATATTGAGTTTACCTTCACTCTTAAACTTGACCACATCTGGTAGTGCTCAGTACATTATGAATTTTCCCAGTGTAACTAGACAGGATTAAATTCTGACTCCAAAAGGCAAACAATTGAATAGATAAGACTAAGGTATTTTGCTTTTGAAAAGAAAATGTGTGAAGAATATCTTAATGAGAGTTTGATTTCACATTGAAGAAATAGCCTGTGTATGTAGGCAGTCATGTAATTTGATCACTCTTCATCTAAAGCTGCTGAACTGACTGTTTAATAATTCAGTTTCCTAGAGCATGTAAACCTGCCAATCAATTAAAGGTGACATTTGAACTGAGATTTGTTTTAAAAAGCTTTTTTTTTTAATTGAAATATATGAAACAGAGTCAAACAGGACAGGGGTGAGGGGAGCAGGGAGAAGGAAGGGATGGGGAATTAATAATTGCTAAATTTGGCATTATTCAACATTGGAAGGACTGAGCTGACAAGTCAAGCGGTAAGACTGTTGCAGATCCCCAACTTCATTGAAGACATAGAAGAACCTTAGAACCAGGGGTAAACTCTTAAATGAACCTGGAAAAGAGTTCAAATAAAAATCCTGGGTGTTCTCACTGCTTCATGCAAGCTATTATAATGGGCCTTCTGTAAAAGTAGGAACTATTTATCTTATAAATGAGACTAGTAAGATAAAAAAAAAAATCTGACAAGGACACAGTTGAATGTACTGCAACTACACAATGTATGTATGAGCATTACAGTAAAATCAAAGACTTTGGTTAAGGAATAGCAGAATTCAGATTCCCAGTGAATATATAGTACAATAGTGTTCACTTCTGTGATAGCGTGCACTTTTTCTGTAGAAATCTTGCCTCTTTAAAATAGATGAACTTGCTCTTCAGCGATTTAAAGATTTTGAAGAAATCCCACTCTGCAAGAGGTAGAAATTAGGTATTGAATAGATTTATGAAAAGAATTCTATGGTTGCAACTACAGATGACTCCTGTTAATCAGAGGATCACTTCCCAGGCTTCGGTGTGTGTTCCTGTGAGGGCGAGGAAAGACTCATGAAGGCGACAGACAATTTGGTAGCCCACAAAGCAGAAAGTCACAATGGAGAGCAAACTTACATCCCTCTAGTACCTACATCAGAATTTGTGATACTAGGAAACCTGCCTAAATGTTTTGGAGGCCGTCCATTCATTTTGGGGTGACCAATTTGAGATTCTAAGGACTTAATTGCCAAAGGTTAAATGTTCAAAGTTACAAGATAAAAATCTATTCAAACTGTGCTTGGACTGTGTGATACGCAAATAGCAATTTCTCTCAAAATGGGCACCCAAAATTATTAGGGGCCCTTAGAATCCTATCTTCAAAATGAGATTAGAGTGCTCCCTCACTTAGAGTGTGTTGTAAAGATATATTAATGGTCAAAGTCTTCAAATGCTGTAACGATGGGGCAATGAAAAGCCCCAGGGAAATTAACAATTCAGTAGGTCTTCCTTCAAAGTGGAATCAAACAGTGCATAGTAAATAAGACTTAGGAATGACATTGAATAACAGAATAAACTATTTAACAGCTGCTCATTTAATGAGCAGTGTCCCTTTTGGGAATAAAAGAAAGTGGTAGTCCTCAAAGATGTGTGCAAATGTCATTAGACTGAATTGCACACACAAAAATGAAATCTGCAATGTTTTTAATACAGTATTATATGTGTTAACAAGGCTTTTTGAGGCAAGCAGCTCAGACCATGGAGAAACTGTCAGCTCTAGCTGACAGCACCTTGTATGAAAGAGGATGGCATCCATGAGTGGATAATACTTGCTTTGCCAGAGGGTATGAAATATTTGCTGATAGCATTCACTACAAGCTGAACTCTCATTTTGATAGACCAGGAGCTTTCTGCCTGCCCGTCTCCTTCCCATGCTAGTTTCTTTACCACTATTCCGTTGTCCTCATCTTGCAAAGACTGTTTTCCTCTTAGGTTGGTCTTTCCAGTCCCTGTATGCAGAAAACCCTGTTCCCACTTAATGATGCCCCTTTGTCCCTGTCAACCTTTCCCCCAGCATTCAACTATCTCCTAGCCTAACTCTATTATATTTACCTGCTTCTGTTCTGTGCTTACCATCCATTTGGATCTAGACCAAATTTTCCCTGCTATTTTTTGGGGTCTTATTCCCCCCTATCTTTTTCCTTCTGCTTTGTTGTTCTTATGCCCCGAGTGTGTTTACGTCCGTTCCCAGTATTGTTCAAGAACCTATTTCTTTTCCCCCAAAGATACATAGTTCCTTTATCTTTCTTATTCTCCTGCACAGATCTACTTCCTCCACTGCTATCACCAACCACCTCCAATACCCGCTGTCCTGGGACGTGGACAATTTTTTTTCCACTCTGCAAGGAACCCAGGATGTCTTTTCTAAGCCCAGATCCAGGCCACTTGAAAAGCCACAATCACTGGAAAAAATTCTTCCAGCACAAGTCAAACTTGTCAGCAAACATGTTCCTTTAGATAAAGGTGGGGGTGGGGGGAACACACCTCATAGAAGAAATAATTTTTCAAAAGATTATGATTTCATTAGGTTTGGGCCACTTTTCATTCAGCACAAAACTCTACCTGTTGTATACGCACCTGTCTTTCATTTTCACCTTTCAATCCCTGCTGAAAAGTGTGGGAACATCTGAGCTTCCCAGTGAGTCACTAATATTTTAATGTGGTTGAGAGGCAGCAGAAAGTAAAGGCATTCTCCTTAAGGGTATTCCTACAGGTCTGAAATATTTGACTTATTTGTATTAAAAAAGGAAACCTGGAGTGAGACAAACTTGCAGAGTTGCAAGTGTAGTAGGAAATGACAGGAAGCATTTCAGTAAACCAAGATGGTACTAAAAAAAGGAGGATTTTAATATACTTATAAATTTTCTTCTATATTGCTCATTAGGTTGAGGGGCACTGATGTATATTAATGTATCTTTTCCCCGTGGGCACCCTAAGGTGTCTGTACTAAGTTCTAGTTGCCTGTAATGTTGAATCACCTGTTCAGTTTCTGTGATGAAATGACTGGTTTCTGTGATGAAATGACTGGCTTGGTAACAAGGGGAAAGCGGTGGATATTGTCTCCCTGGACTTCACCAAGGCCTTTGACGCTGTCTTCCGTAAGATCCTCAGAGACAAGCTGTTGATGTACAAGATGGATGAGCAGAGAGTGAGGTGGATTGAAAACTGGCTGCATGGCCAGGCCCAGAGGGTGGTGATCAGTGGCGCAAAATCTGGTTGGAGGCCAGGAACTAGCATTAGGCAAAGTATGGCCAGCAGGTCGAGGGAGTTGATCCTTCCTCTCTACTCTGCACTGGTGAGGCCACACCTGGAGTGCTGGGTCCAGTTCTGGCTCCCCAGTACAGCACAGACACGGGCATACTGGATAGGGTCCAGAGAAGGGCCACAAAGATGACTGAAGGGACTGGAGCACCTCACATATGAGGAAAGGCTGAGACACCTGGGACTGTTCAGCATGGAAAAGAGAAGGCTTAGGGGGAGTTTTATTCATGAAGGGAGGGTGCAAAGAGGAGGGAGCCAGGCTCTTTTCAGTGGTGCCCACTGACAGACCCAGAGACAACGGGCACAAACTTCAACACAGGAGGTTCCCTCTGAAAGTCAGGAAACCCTTTTTCACTGTGAGGGTGACCGAGCACTGGCACGGGTTGCCCAGAGAGGTTGTGGAGTCTCCATCCTTGGGGATACTCAAAAGCTGTGTAGACACAGTCTGGTGTAGTTGCTCCTGGTTGAGCAGGAGGGTTGGACCAGCTGACCTCCAGGTGTCCCTGCCAACCTCAGCCTTTCTGTGACTATTGCATTTAGTAGGATACCAGAAATCAAAGCTCAGATGAAAGTGCATAAAGCATCAAATTTATCAACAATTTGAGATGATGTTCAGTTTCTGCTATGCTTTGTGAGTACTCTCCATCATTTAGCTGCAGCATGTTGGAAATATTTTCAGCATGTGTATAGAGTGAATGAAATATCATCATATAACATGGACAAAATTTTTTATCACAATCAGAAAATTTACTCTGGTTTCTTTTTAGAATGATGAGGTCTTTCTTGCTTTTCAAAATTTCACTGCTGTTACAAAGATTTCAGCAGAATCTAGTTGGGCAGAGTAAGTACTCCTACTAAGAAAAAATCTTTGCAGAAACGTGGGTACGCCCACCTAGAATTTTGTATCGCTCTTGTTTTCAGGACATTTTCAGTCCAGTGGAATGACCTCTGAGAAGACTGTAATGAGTATTGATTTAAGAGCTGGGCATAATGAAAACTCTCATTTTGATTATAAATATTTGCTATTGAAGCTAGTCAAATAACTACTGTTTGTTCATGAATAATTGATTTTATTTGTTAAAATAAATTTAAAATACATGATTCATAAGGATATTCTAAATGTAAAGCGACTGTTGATGCTATGACTTGATAGTTGATCCTTCCTGGCGAGCAAATTATTCAAGAGAAGCTGAACATTTTTCTCTGAGGAAGGATTTAATAACATAGAAAAAATGGTGACAAACTTGAATCGGTCCTGAAATTTACCTAAACTAAGGCAAGTGCCATGAAGGAATTGAGTAAGCTACTGCCATAAGGAGGTTACTCCAGTTTCCACTTTGGTCTTATCTTCCTTCTCTCTCCTTCTCTCCTTGTTTTTGGCTATGTATTCTAGGCCACTCATGTTAACTGTAACAGATATTTGGAAACATGATAAACTAGATCCAGGATATCACCCAGATGAAAGAAAATTAAGACAAATTAACTGATTTGTCTGCATCTGGCTGCACAGGCCCTAGTACTGGCACAAAGATGACAGGGGACTGGCAGCAAACTACTACAGAGCAGCAGGTTTAGGAAAATTAAAACAATATGATACCTTCAAAGAATAGCAGTGTTAAATAATGTTAGCAAACTAAGTGCTGAGCAAGAAATATTGGTCAAGATATTTTTTCTATAAATATACATATGGACCACCTGAAACATTTTTTAGCCTTTGAAACAGCATGTCCTTTTGAAATTATTCCAAATGTAGTTTTTATGTTAAAATTAAGCAGAAGACACTTATAAAATTCCATTTGCCATAAAAGTTTGTGGTTCGAGGGTTTTTTTTATAACTCTTTTTTACCTGAGAGTGGCATAGCAATTATTTGCACAGTTGTATCTTAGATGTCTAGCTATATGCCAATCATAAGACCCTTCTAAGAATCCCGTATCTGCCTATGATGATGTTTTCTGTGTCATTTTCAAGTCTGTGAAAGTTTGAGAACAGTCTCTGTTTAAGACAGGATATTGGGCTTAACAGTCTGACAACTATGGTTTAATTATGTGAGAGTCTGGGAGTGCAAACAAATGTTCATATACAGACAGTCCAGGTAAAATAGCATTAGTAGAGTTGTATGTTTGAAATGTGGAGCATTTCCTTAAGATACCTTTACTGGAAATTTTAAAGGTTCCCATGGAAACTTGACACTGAATTCTTTTAGCTTCCTTTGAAATAGTACTCCTAAAATCCAGTGTGGTGGGTTTTAATGTTGAGCTGATGTTACACTTTGCATTCACCCTAAGAATTATAGCAAGCTTTGGACATACTTATGCAAAAGAATCACAAGTAACTCACTTAATTTGCAAAGTCTTTATTTGAATTCAGTCTTTTATTATTGTAATTTTTTGTGCTATTTATACTTTAGAGACTGAGAATAAAGGTTCCATAGGCTGTATCTATACTGGTAAATTAAATAGTGCCCAGGAATGTCCTGTATCACCATTAGAACAATACCTTGTGTGCCTCTGGCCTGTGCCAAGTGGTACTCCCTCACGTTATTTGTGCGGGCAGTCTGCGAGCTAGAGTGATGGCTCCAGGAATTCCTCCCAGCTGGCAGTTTGTATGTGAGCCTGTCTGGAAGGATAAGCGAGTTTAGTATTATGGATGCAGGCTGTTCGGTGGCAGCTGGCCTCAGCACTGGAGAATGGTCTTGGGGCCTATTTAGTTTACTAACCAGAGTACAGTCATGGTGTAACACACCTTGGTAAAATTATTTTACAATTTGATACATAATTTCCTAGGTCAGCTTCTAATGAGTGTATTATCTTGTAATATTATTGTTCTGGAGTCTCGAGTCTGTGTATTCTAAATTTCTCCAACAATGAAGGCTAGTATTTTTTTAAAGCCAACATTCTTCAGGCGCTCTTTGCGTATTTCCACTTGGGTCACACAGAACCGCTGGAGCTCCACGATGTCTGAGACAACCCATTCCCTAGGAGGCAGAGAAGGGAGTGATTCTAGCCCCTTCTCATTTTCTATTTAGCTGGACAAAGAGCAAAAGATCAAATTACATATGATGTATTCAATATTTTCACCTTTATTGTACTGACATTTCTTTCAACTGGAAAGAAATCTCATATTCTTAAACTACTGTCTCTTTCAGTGGTATCATGCAAGCCACCAGTTCTGAAAAATGGCTAAACCAGAAGTCTAAGCTAATTTAGGTTTACAATGCTGCGGACACAGGCAGTTTGAGCAGCGGTATATAAATGCTTTTGCTCACGTTGTTGTCTTAAGTCGTACATGCTGAATACTGAAGATATTTTCCAGCAGTGGTTTGTTGCTTGCTGGCCACAGCATTTGGCTTCTGTGTTACAGCAGTTGCATGCTGGCTGCTGTTACCTGAGATAAGGGGCGGCCCCAGCTGGAGGAAACCCAGCCCCACACTGAGGATCGATCGATCCTTCTTCCAGCCAGAGAGTTCCCACTCATGCTGCGCTGATTACTAATCCTGAGATCTGAAGGCTTTGGGTTTTCATCTTTTGTTTGATGTAAAAGGCCACGTCTTTCCTCAAATGCCAAGGAGACCTCAAAAGTTTTGTAAGCCCAATTATTTAGGGAATGACAATCTCCCCAGGAAAACTGATTTGGAATTCCATGTTTTCCATCAAAACTGAGATCAAATTACTCAGGTCTGTTTTCTGTTCAACTACAGTAGTATCATGAGTGTGCAAAAATATTCTTAGTATACAGTAGCTATAATATTCTTAAATTTTTCACTTTATTTGAACTCTTCATTGTGGTGCTATATTAAATCATAACACTATATTGCTTTTCTTAAATTAGGCATAAGTAAAAATAAATTCTAGGTTTTTACCTCGATGGGATTTCCTAGGTGAGAAAAAATATCTAGATGGAGACCTAGATATCCCTACATGTGAAATGACATCTCCAACTAGTCTTTTGACCAAGTTAATACAAATTGCATTTGAGCTTTAAATTTTTTTTAATCATCAAGTGTGAAGGTGCATCTGTTATAACTTATCTATACAGAACCATCTTTAAATATCATACTACTAAGGTTTGTGAAGTTTTCCTATACGATGCTGTGGGTAACGTTTTAGACTTTTGTTAAGCTAATTGTATTGTTTCTGTCATTTTACAATATTGCAAAGCACTGCAGGCTGTTTTCCTTTTTGGGGCTTTGTCATCTAAGCTGTCACATTGCATACCTGATAAAAGCACAGAGCTCAGTGTAATTTGTTTGCTTACAAAGTCAGCTTGAGGAGGCTCACCAGAGCCTTCCACAATTGAGCTTATGAGGTGTCAGCAGAGAGCAAAACAGAGAAAGGGACTGAGGAAGGGACTGTTGTCACTGGCTCCCAAAATGTCTCACTGAAACAAGAAGAAACAAACAAATGAATGCAAATATGTAGTTTTAAGGCCCCAAAGGATGACTAGGTAAACAAATTTAAAATTTTGCTTGGCCATTATTAATCAGTCAGCTGATTTTCACACAGTAGAACTGATGGCTATTATATTGTAAGGTTTCTCTGTACCAAAGTATATTTTGGTTTATTGCCTTGTGCGGAAAGTTCTGTAAAGTATTTTTTTCAGTCTTATAAAAGCTGATGAGCTGTTTTCATTCAGCATTCATATTTACCTTCAACTAACCTGTCTCTTAAAATGTTCATTTGCTGTGTTTATATGATGAGGCGGGCCAAGCAACTGTTCTCCTAATTCACAGATACTGTAAGTTTCAATAATTTCACATTTACCCCATGTTAATAGCAGAGACAACTCAAGCGATTTTTACATCAGTGGTCTGTTTGTCTCCTCAGCATGTATAAAATGTAGATTCAATTGTTACAAACTTTTATTACTTCAACTTTTAAAAAAAAAAACCCTAAGAATTAGATTTCATTTTATTGCATTTAGTGCAGCTGGAATGATCTGCACTCTCAGTATGCATAACTCTAGAATATGTTAACTCTTGTCTGATGTAGCTTTCACAACATGAATTGTGGTTGTTGCTTAAAAGCCTGGCTGTAAGCCTACAGATGCTGTTATGCAGTGTCAAAAGGAGGGAGGAATACTTCTAACAATGCCTATTATCAGTTCCTTATGTCACTTTGGGAAACAAAGAATGTAGTAAGTAAGCTCAGCAATGCCTTGAGCTCTTATAAAGGACATGAGAGTCCCAGGCTGGAGGAGATCCTGAACGCCCATCTAATTTATCCCCAGGGCATGGGCAAGGGTAGCTAAACCCAAGTCGCTTCTGATAGTATCTGTGGGGACCATTAGTCTTATTTTTGCAAATATTTATTTTGGGTAGTGCTTGTTTCATGTTTTTCAGCAACTCTGAACAGTAGTAGATGGAACTCAGAGTACTGTCAGGTTTGAACTTGTCTGTTCTGGTCCAGATTTAATGTGGAAACGCTATGTATTGTGTGTACAAGCTCTCTTCTGTTTCCTAGCACAGGCAAGTACTCTGGTCATCTGACTTTTCTGGCATCTGTGCTTTCAAAATGATTCTCTTATTATCTTTTGATTTGATATAGTTAGGAATAATATGTGAAAAGCAATACAAGAAAAAGCATTTAGTCTGTTACTGGTTAATGTTTAAATTTTGTAAATTAATTACAGTAAAAGTTAAGTATTGCAGCATTGTTACTAGAACAGGACATACAGGAAACCTCTTTCTGCCTCATCGAGCCTAAATATCAACATTTGGGCTAGGTACTGTGATTCCAGAACAGCTGAAAAAATGTTGGTTTTTTTTTACTTCATCCCTTTGCAACAATACTTAGAATAGTTTTGCAGAAAGATCTCAAAGCCTTTTCCTTGCTTACATCTTCCCTGCCTATTCCTAACTAATCCCCTTCTCTTTTGCTTCTTGCCCCCGACAGACCTGAACTGTGTGTCTCATGGATTGAAAAGTCAAGACTGGCTTGTTAAATTTCGTCCCTAGGTGTACCTCTGCTTTGCATCAATTCTTCTGAGGTCGGGTGGACTTACTTGAAAGGATGGAATTTAATTTTAATAATACTTTCTTTCCTTCATGATTCAAGTAACACCAGCAAAATAGTAGTGGCATTTCCATAGTAATTCAATATTGAAAAAATTGAATAGAATCGCCATAAATCACAAAAAATGTAGGTGTGGAAAATCCCTTAGCTCATTCATTACAGAGTACTTGAAATACAAATAAACCTATTTTTATGCATGTTATAATATATATTCAGACAAAACACAAATGTATGAAAACTTCCTATACCTTGCTCTGATCTCCCTATAACCTTCAGAAGTGCTGGGCTTGCTAAGTTTGTATAGAAACAGTGATATCAGCACAAATTAGATCATAATCTCTTTTGGATGTTGTACTGCTAGTTTATATTATGAAGAAAATGAAAAGTCTGAGATGTGCTAGGGGCACAGAATTCCACAATATTCCAATAAATAGTTCACAAACACCAGCTGTGCAGAAATTAAATATCCTACTCCCATAGAGTGGTGGAATTGTCTACAAAAACTTGGGAAGGGCCTATGTTTCTGGTGATAGGATCAATTCTTCCTGCACTTTCAGTTACTTTGATCTTTTACTTTTTTCAAGCACAACTAATTCTTGCTCATACTTAAGATTTATAAATATTGTAGAATAATTTTGGGGGAAGAACATAACCGATCTGATTTGCATACAAAGTATAAAGATGACAATTTTTATCTCTACATAAAGCAGAGACATTGCTATCTGGAGACTGTATCATCTATATTGCTGTGGAAGTAAGAGAGGTATATGAAATCATTCAGAACCTTAATTTGGTTCTAACTTCCCAGTTCAGAATTGTATCTGACTGTCTCTGCAGGACGACTCAGAAATCATGATCATCTGAGCTGCCTTAATTAATGAGCATGTTTAAAATGGAGGATTGTGGTGATTCTCCTTGAAGGCTTCTTAGCTTTCTTTTCCTGAAGCTGCAGTGCATGAATCTTACCTTTTCTCAGATTGTTCTATCAGTTTGGCTGGAATAAGAGAGTAAGGAGTTTCCTACAGCTGGAGAAATCAAGTTCTAGCTGATATCGGTGGGAGAAGCAATGATCACTGATAGGTGACATTTCCCTTGGCTGGTAGACATGGTTTAGAATGCTCTTTCACTCCCCCCCCCCCCCCCCCCCCCTAGCTGATACTCTAAAAACATTCTTCACATATATATGTAAAAATAAGGTAGAGATTACATGTTGTAGTTATGACACATGGAGAGTCTCCAAGATTCAAGTAGGTAAAAAATTCTCTTTGCTGCCAGCCTTTACCTGTTCTAGATCTTCAGTCTGGTATATTATGACACAATAAAAATATTACTGAAATAATTATGAAATGGCTGTGGCTTCTGTATGTTAATCTTTGAATTTCAGTGAATTTGAGCATGTTGAAAAAAATAACCAGATTCAATCAAAGCAAATTTATTCTTCTGCTTGTGGAAAGAAAAATATGATTATGATTATTCTTGGAGGGGCACACTGAAAAGACAAGGGATGATGAACACCTTGGAGATAGTCAGAACTCAACTGGACATAGCTCTGAGCAACCTACTTTAACTTTTTAGCTGGATCTTACTTCAAGTTTGGCCTCAATTAGATCAGCAAGATGGACTAGATGACATCCATAGGTGTCTTCCATCCTAAATTATTCTATGATTCTGTGATGGAGTTATTGAGATGTCAGGCATGATCCTCTAATGAACAGAAGGTGACTGGAGAACTCTGACAAGAACTGATTTTCTGAAACAAGCCTGATTTTTCATTAGGGGTAAAACAGGTTCATATAGGTACAGGTATATAAAACAGTCTTGCTAGCAGCATTGTTTTTATCTAGAGAGAGGAGTAGAACACTCAGCATGGGTTTTCTTGCTAACAGTTTTGAAAAAATATTTAGAAGACTTCGTAATTTATTTAACTTTCTCCATCAGCTAGTGCTTTAGGATGATGCTTTCATGATAAATTCATGAGTTAATCATGGAAGCTTATGTTGATGCCATTTATTCTGATGAATATATAATATCTTAATGATTAGTAATGTATCTCCTTAAGTTGTAAATAGAATTTAAAATGGAAATTGAATTTCTGGCTAGGATCTTAGTTCACCAACATCTGTACTATTATCTGTTTGTAGCACACTGATATTTACTTGGCAGATGTGTGTAGGAAGATTTTGACCTCACTTGGCTCCCAATCAGTTTCCTTTACTTTTATGAGATCAGTAGAAAATCTTGGTGTTTAAAGTGAGACTAAGTGTTGCTGAAATCTACCCTCACTGCATGTAGATAGCTTGTCTCTGCATTAAATGGATAGGTTTGAATGCTGGAAAAGATTTTTCACGTCTTCTACCACAGTCTTACAGAGTCCGGATGACTCAAGGACTGCAGAATAACATTATGGAGGTGTCACAACTGAACTTGCAAGAACTTGGCAATTGCACTAGAATTCTATTATGGCACTATTAATCTGTTCAGTGTATGGTAAATCCTACTTTTATTCAGCTCGACGAATCTTCTTTACCACTTTGAACTGGGCAAAAATGATACAACAACAAAAAAAGAGGTAGAAACCATTTCCAGTTCAGCATCTGTGAAGCACAAGTTGTCTCCCCCCAGGAGGCAGCAATTTAAACCACCTCACATCAAACCCATCGCCACAGTCTCAGCTCCTCTCTACTTGGCAAATATCATGTCATTGCCGCATAAGGCATCCCCTTTTAGCTGTGCACTGTGCTACAGAAGGGTTATAAACGCTCTGAAGAGATTCCAGCACTCTTCACATCTCAAGACAAAACTGTACTGTTTTTTCTGGGGGAAGCAGGGTGCAGGATGTAGTGGGTGGCGAATGGGATAGGGAAACTATTTTTTTATAGGAGGTCTATAGTAGCCTCATACCCTTTAAAACCCCATCTAACTCCTCCAGATTATTTGTGGTATGTCTTTTTAAGCTGAATTGCTTACAAACATTCTGCTTTTACAAACAACTGCTTTTTAACAAATGATTTTTTCTAGGTACTTGTCAAAGAATGCATTTTAAGATAAGGAGTAATTATATCTGAATGTCAATAAGAAATTGCAGGTATAAAAGTAAAACCCTGAGTGGTCTATAACAATAGATACAAAGTTGTTTAAAGCTAAAGGTAGAATGGGTTTATCCCTAAATGAAGCATCAATGTTATCATCAGTAAACTTCGGGGGGGGGGGGGGAACACACCAGCGTTTATGGCCAGTTAGCCTTAAATACATGTATTTCACTAATACAATAAATTGCTTAACTGATAGGCTTTTCCCTGTTTTAAAAAGAAATAGCAACGGTTTACTCTTAACTTTTGAATGATGGGGTTTATCCAGAAAAGTTATTATAATCTTTGGTATATATAATCCACAGTGGATCTGCAGCAAGTTTATTACCTCTGTGGTATGGTCAGTTCTGGATTACTTGGCCCATACTCAACAAAAGCTAGAAAAAGAATCTTTTAAACAGACTCATGCAAATGATCAGAGAACCAGAAAATACTATAAGCTTCAGCAGCTCAATCCATTTTGAGAGACATTTTAGGTATAACTGTCAGCTAACTCAAGGGATTAAAGCTTTGATAGCATCCCTTGAACTTGTCAGAAAGATAAAAATAAGATCTAGTGGATGGAAACTGAAATCGGACAAATTAAAAAAATGGCGATAAGTGTAAACACCTTCAGCAGTAAGAGTAATTGACTGTTGAGAAAGCTAAGTAGGAGCTGTTAGGATTTCCTACCTGCAGAAATTTCTTGTTCAATACTGGTATTTTTTCCACTAGATGTTATAGTACAGTCAGAAATGAATTCTCGTAGTTCTCCTGTATTAGAAATATGTGTAAACTTATTCTTTCTGGTTTTATTTTTGATTTGTGAATGTGGGATAGGTTAAGAAATGTGCTATATATTATCTAGGCACCTGTAGTGTATTCACTAGTCATCTCTAGTATCTGATAATATCCTGACTTTTGCTGCTTTACTGTTCTCTTTTTCAGTATTAGGAAGGTAAAACAACATCTCTTACCTCATAGCCTGCAAAACAAGCAAAATCATCTAATCCCAAGAGCTTTTTTTGCTGTCAATACTAGTCATTTTGTCAAATAAAAGAAAAAAATTAAAAATCTGAATGAGGAAGTCAAGTCAGGAGTTATGCCTGCTTTTTGTTACACCACAGATATCCTCAAATAGGCATCCATAATTTTACAACTCACAGGCGAGCCTCCAGCTGCCTGCTGTAGTATGCTGCATTGGGATCTCCTTTTGAAAGGCCACAAAACAGTTTTGAAAGACATCCAGTATCTTGTCAGAAATAAGTAGTAGAATATTGTCTGAAGTACTCAAAGCATCTCCAAGCAATTTGAGATAAATGTTGGTTAGACAATAAGCAATCAACAGAGATCAGATAACACCTGATGAGCTGAGACTTTGAATCTGAAACAGGAGAGTCTTGACCCTGAATCAGTCCCTGAATGGTATCACAATCTCTATACAAAGAAATTACAGCAGAACTATTTTACGTCTTTATTTCATTAACATTATAGTTTATTGGTTTTCTCCACTATACCATTCAAACAGCTACATAGGATGAAGGCTCTGGGTATCCTTCAGGTATTTGACTTCTGACAGGCAAATGCGAAAAGGGTATCCCAACCATATTTGAACAAATGTAACACTACTAGCTTCAATATTGCATGAAATGAGCAGGACCTGAAATGGACTGAGGTGACAAAGTAAGTGGGAGTTGGAGTCCAGGGGTGATGATGACAAACTTGAAAAATAAGTGTGTGGAGTTATTCCTTTTCCTCCATACTATTTCTGATTAATCATGTATTACTCTCTCTTGCTCTCAAGCAGTCCTAGACTATCTTCTTTTTTTCATAGTATAACAACTATAACCTACTGGACACTGCAAAGACTGTCCCTTGGAGCTAGCTCTAAGGAGTATTAATACAAGGGAACTCCCAGATATTTTTTTATTTGTCTGGTTCTACACTACATTGTAAAGCATAGTGACTTTCTGAAAGGGAAGACCAAACAACACAGTCACTTTTCTTAAAATATCTTCATCGAGGAAGCAAAATCCCTGATTCAGTTTAACTTTGCTCATAGCTTGAAGAACATTTATATAACGCTTGGGCTTGTGGGGAGAGTGGGGAAAATTTTTAAAGTCAAATTCAGGGAGAAGCATCAGAAAATAAAAGATTTAATGAAAAAGACCAGGAGAAATTTATGGGATGATTCTATACTCATGGAATGACAACTTTAAAGGAACTGGAGGTTCAGAAAAATCTGAGAACGTGATCTTTGGGAATCAGACAGGTTTATTTTCTATCTCCCAAAGATTCCCTTTGATACATGTGGCCTTAAGTGTATTAAAAGGTTAAATGACATGAATGAAGTGGTCAAAACAGTTATCCAGATATTTGTAAGGCTGTCATAGTTTAACCCCAGCTGGCAACTAAGCACTACCCAGCTGCTCACTCGCTTCCCTCTGGTGGGATGGGTGAGGGAATCAGAAGAGTAAAAGTGAGAAAACTCATGGACTGAGATAAAGACAGTTTAACAGGGAAAGCAAAAGTCAGGCATGTAAGCAAAGCAAAACGAGGAATTCATTCACCACTGCGCATCAGCAGGCAGGTCCTTCTCCAGGAAAGCAGGGCTCCAGCACGTGTAGCGGTTAATTGGGGAGACAAATGCCATAACTCTGAATGTTCTCCCCTTCCTTCTTCTTTCTCCAGCTTTTATTGCTAAGCACGACAGCATATGGTATGGGATATCCCTTTGGCCAGTTTGTCAGCTGTTCTGGCTGTGTCCCCTCCCAACTTCTTGTGCCCCTCCAGCCTTCTTGCTGGCTGGGCAGTATGAGAAGCTGAAAAACCCTTGACTTAGTCTAAACACTACTTAGCAACAACTAAAAACAGTGTTATCAACATTCTTCTCATACTGAATCCAAAATGCAACACTATACCAGTTACTAGGAAGAAAATTAACACTATCCCAGCTGAAACCAGGACAACCATGTACAATACTACTACATATTATTAGTATTAAGTTGCATTATTAACAAAAAAAAACATGGAAAATTTCTGTTAGAAATTATTTCCTTTGGGAAGGACCTTCCTAAATTCTGGCACATAAAAGCTGCACTAGAGATAACAAAATACTAAAGGACATTCCTTAATTCTTGGACTGGGGGCTAATTTTCAGAGGCTAGTGAAAGTTAACTAGGTTTTTTCTAATATTTCTTCTCCCTGTTCCTGATCCTTAGCATAGCTGGAGACAGAACCATCTATATTGCAACACAATAGTATAAGATGTAAAAAATAAAGTAATCCTCCAATAAGGAATTTGCCAATGGAATTTTCTCTATTCATAGTTTATAAATATACTGCTACTGTTACCATGCTGTAGTAATGCTTTTGTAAGCCCTGAATGCATGGAGAGCTTTGTGTGTATCTGAGCTCTAAAATGGTTCATAAATATTTCAGATGGTTACTAGCCAACAAGGAAAAGCTGGAAGCAACAACAGGTATCACTTTAAACTTTTAAGAAACTGGAAATAGTAAAATGATGTTGCATGATCTTGTCCTGTGAGACATATGGAGGAAAAAGGCACCTGAGAGGACTTTCACAGGCTCAGAATTTTGAATGACATAGGTTCATGTTAGGATATGCCTCTGAGATACGTGGCTTACATTGTTCCTGAAACTCAGATCGCATGTACATAGGAAACCCTTTGAGAGCTTCATGTGTGATGTATATTTCATGCCATTAAGTTCTGTAAGCTTTAGGATTTTATTAGATTCTTGAAAACAAATGAAATACAAAGGGCAAGATGTTTAATTATGCTTCTTGCAGGGATACTTTTACAATTTATTGAAGAAAGGTGTAAGATGTCAATGTAGCAATAAAACTGTAACTGGTCTGTTACATGAAAATTATAAAATATTTTTTTAGCTGGGTCATCCACTTTGAGAGACACATTTGCAAACGTTTTCTCAAACTGAATGGCTTACATCCCATGTTTTTTGGATTTAGGTCAGCTCCGTAATTTTATTCCTTTGCATGCCTGTTACCATTTTATATAAATGTATTTCTTATTAGCATTACTTGTTCTAAAGTATTATAAGCAGTTCCCATTGTTGACAGCCAGGCCTTTCTTTATATTTAAATCTAGCACTAGGAAGTATAAATATGAACACTCTTTCACACAAAAGACTGCTTAGTTACTGAATGGAGGTCTCTATCAGTTCTCCCTTAGTATTTGACAGTAAGTGCATCTCTCTTCAGACCATGGTATTTTTCTGTGATTTTGTTAATGGATTCCCTGCTCAGGTTTTTAAAGGATTACTTATGTCATCTGCTGTATTTGTGTTGAATTACTATTTCTGAGCAATGAATTGAACGTAGTTATATATAACAGTTTGTAGTTTCCTTACTTTCCTTCCAATACAAAGACCAAACCTCACCTGCAAATTTTTGCTTTCTTTAAGCAAACCTTTGTCTTTTGTTAATGAATTATTCTCTCAAAAACCTTCCTTTTAAGAAAGCTCTCTGCTTGTTTTGAGGAAAAGAGCTGGAGACGCAACATGCATTCTTTGTTTCACATAGATGAATTTCATATAACAGTTCCAATCAAGTGTTCAAAGCAGTGTGTGTCGAAACTCCTTATTTGGCCATTGGCACGCAGGAAATGTGTGCTAAGCAGCAGGGAATCTGGAGAAACTCAAAGCCTTTCTCCAGAAAAGCTTGCGTTCTTTGCTGAAATTGGTCAGGTTGTATCTACGTGGGGGTGAGGGTGACCTGAAGTTCTCTGCTCCGGAAGCTGGTCAGGTCATGTCACTTTGCTGTGGTGCTTCGCCTAACCTAACAAGGCCATTCTCAGTGGGTTGGTTTTCAGGTTTTTTTAGATGTAGTAGTATATATCTCCAGGAGGTACCATCAGTACGAGCTTGGTTACCCCTCTAGCTTTCCTATTGTGTTCCTGTATCATCTAGTATGTTCACAACTCTTCAGACTCCCTTGTCAGCTCAGATCTTCATTCTGTCCTGGCTCATCATCTGAATAAACTTTTGAAAATACTTATTGTCCTTCTTTATTAAGCAATTATATGCAATATATATATTCTATCTTGTCATGCACAGATCCTAATTTTTCAGATGACAAAATTTAACTTAAGTTGGCTCAGCCTTCAAACCATCCTTTCATTAAATTATTTAAGGAGATAACAGCCCTTCAAATATATTGGAAGAAAAGTTGTTACTAAAGGTTTCAATCAAGGATGGGTATATGCTGCAGGTCTTAAGCTTCCAAGTATTTTAGCTCTTTTGGATGTTCTAAACAGAAAATGTTTTTCTGACACAAGCATATCTTGCTCAAGATAATTTTGTATTAAAGCCCAGTCTAATGTACAAAAGTGAATCGATCACTGAACTAAACTAAATATTTTTCTAATCTTGCCTGATTGTATTTAAATACTTAAAATAGAGAAAAACTTAAAAATACTTAAATACCCAAGAAGCAAAATGCTGGAACAAATGAAATTATGGCAATGATAGTTTTGCTCCTGAAGTGGGACAATAAACAGCCCTGTACATGAGGCTAAAAAAGAAGGAAGTACTAAATACTATTACTGCTTATTTATAAGAAAAACGTAGATAATATTCACAGTTATAAAAATAGGATATATTTATTCCAACTAGGGAGAGCGTTAGTTTTAAAACTTTCCATTTTGACAAGTTGTTAAACTCAAAAACCTTAAAAGCTGAGAAATTCAATCCATCAGTGTTTATAATAGGTCTCAGAATGCCAGGACAGTGTCCAGGTTCCTAAGCAAGAGAGGTAGTGACGTGCTAATACTTAGATTACTAGTTTAGTTGTCAAAAGCAGTAGTAAAGTCGGTATTGATTCTAGCCAAAGATTCTTAGGAATTGGATGAGTGAAAATCTCCTGTTGAACATTATATATCAAGGGGCTACCCAGCTATTGAAAACCACAGTTGGAGGAACCCTGCAAGTTCTGCCTCCAAATAAGATTTGAAGACTTGGCAGTAATCTGAGCCATCTCCCAGTTTATGAAGATAAATTAGGCCAGATTTAACAATAGATTAGTCACTCTCTATCTAGAAAATGGAGCCAAAGCAAACTCCCTGGGATATATCTCTGTGTAGATGTATTGCAGTTGTGTAATCTTTCTTTGGAATTCACAGCCTGAGTATGGCTTTCTCTCACCAGAAAGTAATGTGAGCTATTCAACCATAAGACCAGAAAATGCTATAAGGAAAGAATTTATGAAGTCCAACAGAAATGATTCCTGCACCAGGCTGAGCTCATCACACCTCTGGTCATTTTTTTTCCTCTTGTAAGGAATACTGCTGTTGTAAGGCCCTTTCCTTGCAGGAAAGTACAACCAAAGAATGATGAAAAATTATGATGTAAGTGTACCCTTTTCTGAGCATGCATTCTGCAGTTACAGAAGTTAAGCAAAATCTGTCATCAAGAGAAGAAACAGAAGTTAGGAAAGGTGGTTTAAATTAGTAGAAAGTGACTAAATTTAAATGACACAATATTCTGTAAAGACATTAAAGTTACTAGGAATAGTAGAATTACTTTATCTGTGGCTTAGTTGTACATCCAGATAAATGGAGGCACTTACAAATAGCTGAAAAAAATGGCATCATCACTAAGACATCTGTGCAACACATAGAAAGTCAACTAAATCCAAAGTAAAAATCAGGCTTGCTGCTATAAACCTCTTTATTGCTTCCTCAAATTTGGATGACTTCTTTTAGCCACGTTTTGAGAGGGTTTTCTCGTTTGTATGTGGTCAGGAGTGCATGGGCTTTTGAGAGCTAAACACAGCTGAGTGTGCCAATTAGCTGTTCTACCACTGGTGAAGAAAAAACCCAAACCATAAAACCCACTTTCAGTCAGCAAACACTTTGAGTCCATCATTTAAAGGTTCAAATAGATATAGGACCTAATTGAATTATCTGAACATCTCTTTGAAGTGACACAGTGTTGCCTGTTGCTATGAGCAAAGGTAACTGGAGACCCAAGAATGTGACTGTGAGATTCCCTGGAGAATAGGCATGTAGGCCTACAATGGGAGAGGGAAATATATTTGTTGTAGACATCTAATGATTCTAAAGAAAAATTAGAATTAATTTTTTAAATCCCTACAAGTTTGTTGGGCATTTTTTTTGTCCTGTGCTGTGTTCCCCAGTAAAGTTTGTGTTGTTGCGTAACAGGTGTTCAGTCATATCTCTTTACAAAAAAGCTAACTGAGGCTGAGATGAAGGAGACAAATTTTGTAAAGAGTGAAGCATGAATAAAAGCTCAAAGAAGTATGGTTTATATTAATAGCTCTTATTTCCTGCACATCTGTTTCGATATGATCCCCAGTTGCACAGACTCTAGGTGCAACCTACTAGTCTCGCTGTGCTTTGGGGTGGGCTTGGTCTGTATGGGAAAACAGCAAGCAAGCATTCACATCTGAATAACAGATTTTTTTAAAAAATAATAAGAGTTTGTTTCCAGAAAAAAAAAAAAAAAAGGAAGCTTGATTTTTTTCTTTGAATTTGCCAAAGATGTTGGATAGAGAAAGAAGGCATCTTTGGTTTTATCAACGGGTTTATTGATTATACTTCTGTAAAACTGAGTAAATATTTTTATTAACTTTTAGCACCAGCTTTCATGCTGTCAAAAAAAGCTATATAAAATTTGTACTAAACTTTCCAAGTGATGTAAAACATATAAACTAGTAAGACTATAGGACAGTAGCAAATAATTTTTCTTAAATTTCAAACAGTGGTACTAAATATAATCCTTGTGAAAGGGGCTGGGTTAATCTAGTTCTATATACAGGTGTGGTATAGTATAGCCAATACTTTTACTGCTTTTCTGTAGTTTATTCACCATCCTTTCAGTCTCTGTGGTGAGATTCTGATTCTGCTGTATCAGACCTTCAATTTTTCTCTGAAAACTTCATTTAAGAAGCAAAATTTCTTCACTGGTGTTTCTGTGAACTGGAGGATCTTCTTAGTGGGGCTTTAAGTCACTTTCACCCGGTTCTTGAGCATCTTATAAGACAAACACTCATTAACAGTAATAAGGAATACAGTAAATCTCTAAATAAATTAATATAGGGACTGTTATGCTTGCATCTTCCTATGTTTCTATTCTTAGTTTATGCAAAGTCTCAAAACTGCAGGTGTAAGAGTTTTGCCCTTGGTTATCTGAAATAGTTTGACCTAGAAGTTGTGATGTGCTTGGAAATAAGATACCATGCTATTTTCTTACTAGCTCTTGTTATTTCACTTAGTATCTACTCGTTTCTGGTACCTTAGCAAAGTTATACCATTTCTACCCTAAAATTTTCTACATAGAAAAGTAGGTAAGGGGAAGGGGGGGAAGCACCTATTAAATTACATTTGCATTCTACTCTCACAGTCTTTCAAATTTATTTACACACTTTTCTCATATTTATTGCTGCTCCATCCTACACTGATGGCTTTTAATCTTAGTTTCCTTAGAACACTACAATTCACAACTAGACAAAATAGCTATATTACCTGTCTAACTGACAGTCCTCTAAACCACCAGTTCGTCTTGGCCCTATGATCATTTCCTCTTGAAATGTAGGAATGGAAATTATTTTTTTCTCTGATGGAGCCTAGATTCTTGTTAGGGAACGCATCTGGCTCTTTTATCTGTATTCATCATTGTATTTATAGTTTAAGAGTGGTTAGATATTACACATTGATTTTAGAAGCCTTTTTATTCTGAACAAATATTTTTCCACGGCCAGTACAAGTAGAATGTTTATTTTGTATGCTCTGTTGACATAATTGTACTCCTGAGGTAATGAGATTTTTTTCCTGATTTTTTTCAGAACTCACAGTAGTGATATAAATGATGCTACAGTTGAAGACTAGTCCCCTTAAGGGAACAAAATCGTTTATAGGCCACAGTACTGTTTGCTAATGAGGCTGTAAGTTCATATGATTTGCTAATATTTGCACTGCACTTTTGAGGGAATTTCTGCGTGTTGAGTATTCCATAAACAATTGTGGGTTGTTCTGTTAGCTGAATGTTGATCATTTGATCAGAAGTTAACTAACAAAATCTGTATTCAGACTTGCTATAGAGAAGATATTTCTGCTATAATAAAACAATGTAATTTTGGAAATCAGTCTACTCTGATATGAAAATATGTCTGAATGTTATTTAAATCCATATGGAGAAATATCTTGATGACTGGCACATATTCTGCCAAAATTCCAGTGAATTTCTTAAGCATGTCAGTAAAAAAGCAGAGAGTGTAGTATGTTTTAACAGTTTAAAGAATGGAAACATATGTATGTCCCAGTAAGGATTTTTTTTTTGCATAATTTCTTCATACATAAGCCATGGTCCCTAACCATGACAATTCTCAGACTGAAGACTGGGACTGAGAGATAGTGGACGTATGACAAGCATTGGTTTATTAAACAGGATAAAGTGCATAATGAGTTCAGAAGACAAAGAAAATAAAGATGGTAACAACACTGGCTCTGGAAGAGATGGTAGAAAACAAGCCAAAAGCTGGTCAGAAAATAGAAAGCTTTCAAATGTTTAAATATTAAAAAAAAAAAAAAAAAAAAAAAAAAAAAATCATTGCTAGCAGTGACATCCAGTGGTTGTGTGAATAAACTGCAGGGGCCAAGACACACCCATTCAGGACAGGCTTGTTCTAGCAGGAAAGGTTTTTCTGCCCCTAGGTCATGTTATTGCTTTAAAAAAGGCACAAATTCGTTTGAAGTGTCACAGGAATGCAAGAAGAATAAAAAAATTAAAGATATTCTCTGCAAAGCAGCCTCTTGTCTAGGAGTTCTATAGTTCGGAGATGATGTATGCAAAACTGCTTTCCACATCAATTTCTACCTAAATTCACGGTCTACAGAGGCACAGGTTAGAGATTTAAATTCACGCACTAAATGCCAGAAAATAGCATGGAATAAAAGAGGAGGATACATATGTTTAAAATATCTTCTGACTATACATAATTGTTACAAAGGCAAGTATGTAGGTTTAGGAAAGCTTCAGACTATGAAATTTTTTTGCTTAGCTACTGCATTTCTAGAAGCATTTGCAGTATCTCTGTTTCTCTAAGACAGGAGACAGTGATCAAAACCAAAATGTAACTTCCGCTTAATTGATCTTTTGATCTCAAATTGTCAGACATCTGGTTGGATGTGTTAGTTGAGTAGATTCTAGCTGGAACCCCAAGGAGTAATAAATGCTGGCTGAAACTTATTAAAACTTTGCTTTTTATCTATTTATTTGGGGGGGGGGGGAGCAGATGAGAGAAACAATGCATAAAGCAAATTAAGGTTGAACCATGTGATTGCTTTCTAAACTCAGTTCCATTTGGGAGCACAACAGCAAATTACAAGGTAGGGAATTACCCACAGTGAGTGACTCAAGGAAAAAGAGACTAAGAGGATACAGATGTCAAAGCAAGCCAAAGAAAAAAACAAATATGAAATTAATTAAACCAAGCTCCGCAATTCTCTCTGATTGCTATTGGTACTGATAATATACTGGCTGCTTTTCACAAGCATGTGAAAAACTAGCTTTTCTTCTGATGAGTTTACAGTCTGAATTAGCTTATAAGGCCCTAAAGTGGTGGACAACAGAGTATGAGTTCCGTACGGTGTGTTGCTAATGAAATACTTTGTTGGTTGTGTGCCCAGAAAGGCCACCACTATTGTGGTGAAGCTAAACAGGGAGAGCAAGGTATTGCATTGCCTTCAGCGTGGTATTTGTTTAGTGTTGTTTCCCATGGGTCACAAAGGTTGAGGATGGCTGTGGTAAGATGTTCAGGCATAATTTAATTGTAAAGAGTTGCAAATGGTGCTTCTCCTCCATTAAATCGTCACCAACATTGAGAAATGGGTTGGTGACAGCTGTGAAGCAACTGCTGTTATTGCAACATTAGAATTAGAAGTGTTATCTTCAGAGACACTATTATTATCAGCAGCAAAATATAGCTTGTTTTATAAAGTGCTTTTCACAAATGAATTCTCAAAGCAATAAAATATCAGGTGTGATAGAACTGGAAAGCAATTAAATATGAATGGCAGCTCTTTGCAAAAACTTTGTGGTCACCAAAATATTTCACTATGGCTTCAAACCTACATGTAGAAGTTGTTTTACTTATTAAGCAGAAACGCAGATATTGTATGGGCTCTCGACCATTTCATTAAGGGGGTATGCATATATCCTGTCAAACTGTTCTGGATTCTCTAACTGACCAAGTAAGAAAATAAGACTAACAGCTATAGAAGATGTTTAAAGGCACACTGGTTTTCTGTTTATGCTTCTGTATCTGTAGCAGTCTTGATTGTACTTGAGATGTGAATAAGAAGACTTTTTGTCAGGGATGGTCTTAATACTTGAATTAGTTGTGGCATCTGATTAAATAGAGCCACTAATCTTAGGCAGCCAGCAAATCCAGAAGAATGTGTTAATCTCATAGCCAGATAAAGCATGTAATGAAACGAATAGTTCAGTGAAATAAGATAGAATAAAAATAAAAGAAATTAAAGACCAGCTTCTGAAGCAGCTTACTACTTTTAAACTCAGGTACTGGCACTCTTTAATGTTTGACATGTTGCAATCTGACAGCAGAACATGTTAAACTTGTGAAAAATGCAGCCATTAAAGGAATTATTTCTTTTTCCCTTTTGCATATTTCTCATCTTTTTTGAGATGTCGAGCTGTTCTTTTTGGTGATGTAACTCAAATACCTATGTAACGTGTGACTTAAGCTGTCAGAGATCCAGTTTTCTTCTTGAAGAGTTTACTTGCAAAGGTTGTTTGTAAATGACTTGTATGTAAGTGTTGCCACATACAATCTAACATTTCCCATGCTGAATGTAAAAATTTAACAGCAGTTATTGCTGGTATTAGTTGAACTACTGGGGCATAATAAAAAGGAAATAAGTAAACATAACATCAATAGTAAAAGGTAAGAGGTTTACTTTGAAAAGTAAATTACATGCTAGAGAACAGATGCTTTAGCTACTGTTGCCTGGACCACAGGAGAGCTAAGTAATAGAGCATTTATGTGAGAAGTGACCTCTGCTGTGTACGCTCAGGCACGCACTTCAGTTCTGATGCTATAAGCTGTCAGGGTGTTCTTGCAGATGGGAGTCTCGGCTAAAAGCAAACTCTTGGCTCTCTGAGCTGGCAATATACGGGTGGTCACTCTGCTCTACTTGAAGTTGACAAAGAACAAACTTTGGAGCATAGTATGTTGCTTAATTTTGCTTTCATAAGTTAATGATGAATAGCTTTAGTCTATCCATATAGTTGGAATCATAACATAAAGCAGAAATGTGTCCTCACTCTTACAGGCTAGTTTAGCTGTCTTCTCACAAAACCATGAAACAGACAAAACCGATCTTTTTTGTAACTTATTTATGTGCTGCTTCTGCTTTTTAATATTTATATAGCTATTCATTCCAGAACTTCTGGAGAAAGATTAGGTCCACTTTTCTGTCAGTCAGGCACAGTAAGACAGCACTCTGAAAAGTCTTTAGTCCATTAAGGTAAGAGTCATCTAATATGTAAAAGAGAAGTTGTAGCAGCAGAGGAAGGAAGGACGGACTTGACAGTGACAAGAACATGATTACTTTAGGAAACAGAACTACAGGATCAGCTTTTAAATCAATGAGTAACAATCATTAGATTCACATTTGTTCTGAGAATGTTAGCTCTTGGAGATTATGGAATTGCAAGTCCTTTCTAACCATATCATTTTATTGGGACAGAACAGCTAACTCCTCTGATGTCATAGATTAGGTGTAGACCACCAGCAATCCAAAAATCATCTTATTTCTCCTCTGAAACATAAACCATGTTTTTTTCAGCAGTATTAGGAAGTGTTTAAAACCATTTATTCCAAGTACCCATAGTCTGTCATTTTGAAAAAAAGATCTGGCAATACTCATCTTCATGATTATTATAAAAACCTGAATACATGAAAAACTTGGACTTAAGGAAACTGAAAGATATTCTTTTTGAACAAGGCCATCAACGACCACTATAGGTGGGGCCAAAAGTAGAACGTGATATAAAGAGAATATAGTATGCACAGAATGGTTTCTGAAGTCCACATTAGTTACAAAACAAGATTTGTCAAGAAAAGCTGTGTACCTGATGATTCAGCTGTCTGCATCTCAATGAACTAGGGTATCACGGGATTTCTGGGAGAAAACTCTTCATTCTTTCGCCATATGCTTGGCATAACTTCATCACAGAGTGTTCTACCACTTTTGGCAAAGAAAAGAAACTTTTCTTAGTTCTGTTAGCTTGGAATGAACAAAAAGCTCAGAGAGCTAGCTCAGATTTGAGGAAATAGGAGCCACAAGAGAAATCCAAATCTCATGGATGTTTGCTTGTTTATTTGCCCCCCCCCCCCCCCCCCCCCCCCCCCCAAACACATTGGGCTGCACATCTGCCTTTAGGGGGTTAGTTTAGGATACAGATGTAAGAATTGCCGGACTTAGAGACTGACTCTAAATATTTAATTCAGATAACGTATTTTAAACCCCACCTTTCCATGTATAAAACTGAATCACCTAGTGGTTGAAGCATGCGCAGAAGAAATTAGCTACTCAGTCTAGTTTGAACTAACAACAGCTAGAATAAGTTACAGAACTGGAGAACTGGTATTAGAATCCTGTAGTTAGGTGCTTGATTGTATCAAACCTTTGTAAACCTGTCTTGGATTCTTAAAATTGCTGATGGTCAGTATATTTTTAGTACTATGGTAAGGAAGCTGAAGTAGTTGATTGTTATGGATAATCCATAGTTATTTTTATCACAAGAAACAATCAGACCTAGGCCCACATTACAATAATGAGTTTCCTGTAAGGAAAGAGCTTTAACCCACTAAAATACAAGTGCTATTTCTAAGCTGCACTATTTTTCTGAATTTCTTAAAGTTACTACTCACATATGAACTTTCTTCATTTCCCTAGGAATATATCATGTGCTCATGATGAAAACTGGGCTGAGATTTAAACCCTCTGTGCTTTAATCTTACTTGTACATGAGAAGATATTTCAGAGAAATAGGATAGGAAATGAAAATCCCAGATCTCAAAAGGAGACAGCCACCCCCTTATTTAGAAAATCAAGTGTCAGGGTATTATTTTCAAGGCAAGACTGCCATCTTGTGGCCTTTGTGTACAATGACTAGCTGAGGTCACAGATTTTGCAGAAAGACACCTACACGAGGAAATAACATTCAATTCTTCTTCTGTTTGTTGCCAACAGTAGAAGTCTTTGCATGGGCAAAGCTTATCTATCTTTCAATAGATGCTGTTTTGAATCAAACAAAGACTTCTTTGACTTTACGTATGACTGGCATAACAGACGCAGAATAATATAGAAAAGCACAACACAAATGCCTTGTAGAAATCAGTAGTGCTGGAGATGTATCCTATTAAAGGAGAATTATGAACCCTGGAGAATTCTTTATCAGCAAGACGGTGCTAAGTCCCTCTGTTTGACATGCATGAGGTAACAGTGTGCTGCTTTTTTTCTGGCAGCAGTACTATTTGATAGAAATTAGAAGCAGGGCAAATATTCAGCTGATTGTCCTCATGAATGCTGAAGTTTGCTTGGGATGGACTGCTATGGCTCTCTAAGGTAGCTGATTTAAATTGCTTACAACTTGGGTTTACTTCATTTAAGTGTACTTAATGTAGTATTGGAATATAAATTTCATTTAAATTGGAACTTCCTCCTATGGTATTTAATCTGTACTATGCTTGGGAGACCTGTCTTTTTAGTAAAAATGAGTTAAAAATTTAGGGTAAATTTATGAAAGCTGGAGGAAAAACTCTTTTGATCATACATAGAAAAATACTTAGATTTACCCTTTACAGGGCAGCCAAAGAAACTATTGCTTTAGTAGTTAACGTGTGCTACAATCTTACAAATTGTACATATACAGTTGATACGGTTTACCATGTCATGTCCTTGAAAACTAATATTTGCAGGGTTTACGTCTAAGTAATAGCTCATGAGAAAGAGATGGAAATTTTCTATTCTTAACAACATGGCTCTTGCTCTGCTATCAAAGCATCTAGTGATCTCTGAGCTGATCCTCCTTTTAAAGGAGGAAGCTTGGGCTTCTTTGCTCACCCCTGCTCTGCTATGAGATGCAGGCACCTGGGCAGCCACGAGCAGATCTTTCCAGCAACAGCCAAGGGAGAAGAAACCTTTGTGGCCCTTGGGCTTTTCCCTGTCTTTTGTCACAAGGTCACCCGCCTCATATACCAGTAGGGCCAGCTGGTCCTTTGTGGTCTGTTGGTTGCAGATGTCACCTGAGCATCTTTTCTTGCTTCTCATGACTTCTATGTCCTCTCTCGAGGATGCTGAAACACAGATGATGAGAGCAGGATGTGGCCCCATTGGCCTTTCTTCTCCAGAGTGCCTCAAGTCAGCTGTGTCAGCCTTTCCTCATCTATTTTGTGCTCTGCCTGCTCACGTGGGCCTCCTGGGCATTTGCTGTAGCTTGGTAATGTCCTTGTTGGTGTGGTGAGTACTAGAGTGGACTTAATGCTCTTGCTGTGGTCTGACAAGTGGTAGACTTGACTTTCCCCATCCTGCTGGCTTGAGTCTAACAGCGTGGTGAGCGGGGAGTAACGGAACCGGTGTGGGGCAGCTGCCGGAGAACAAGGCAGCTTGAAAAAGGTGGGCACAGGCTGTAAGGACCTGCCAACAGCAATTGGAGACTGTGTCAAATGTCTTGCTAAAATCGAGGTAATGAATATTTACTGCTTTCACCCCGTTGACTTGATTCATTTCATAGTAGAAAGCTATCAGGCTGACCAGGCAAGATACAGTTTTTAACATTTACTTTACAATACAAGACACAACCAAAGTTGGTGTAAAGCTCTTATACTTGTTCCAGATTCTTGTAGGAACACAAACTATTCAACTTTTGGCTGGTGTTTATGCTTTTCTTCTAGTCCTCCTTATACTGAGCCAAAGAACTGAGGGAGAACTTCTTGAAAAATATTGATCACCAGTTTGCTGTGGGTTTCTATTTTATCATGTCTTATTTACAAAAAGAATTGTAATGTTTAATATGACTGTGTATCTTTTTTCCCCAAAGATTTTATTGCTGTTTAGAGCTTGATATGACTAATTCAGAAAACATCTATGGACAGCCTGCTATTATATTTTGCTATATATGTCAGAGTCTCTCATTATGACTTTAAAAAAGTAAGATAATGCATCTTGCCAGCAAAAAACAACCCCCTTTTTTTTCTGATGCTTGAAAAATACTTCATACATAACACAAGGGTAAGCAATGTATGTTTATCAATGTCACTGGAATATATACATTAATGAAATACATAATTACAGTGCTAATGATCATTAATTCTCCAAGGCAAATGATTATTTGTGGAAATGTGTTGTCACATTGAAAATTAGCTAAACAGACTAGCTATAATTGCTGCAAAACTGACAATACTTTTTCATAATACAGCAGAATCTGAGATTTCATACAGTTACCTAACTAGAATTAGGTAAAAAAAAAGATTTCTAAAAGTAAGATATTTTGTCTATAAGTAAAATAGATTAACTACATCATCCCATAGAGTATTAATGGGGTTTTGTAGTTTTATTCTATCTGAAAGATATCCTTTATTGTCATGAGTACATGCTTTGATAGTTTTAAAGACAAATCATAATTTTGATTTAAAAAAAAATATGTTAAGCTACAACCTGCCCCCCCTATAATCCAAAGAAAAGCAAGCACTAATTTTCTCTATACACCTTCCACTACATGTTTTCCTGTGTGTTTTCTCTGTAGCTTTTGAACAGTAGCTATTTTTCTCCACTGAAAAGTAGTTGCCCTAGTCCTATATGATTTCATGTTAAATTCAGTAGTACCTATTTAACTCAATTTCCTCCACAGAGGCATAAGAAATGTCTTGGGTTATCAGAAATGCATGGTGCTCTGTGCTTTTTCTAGGAAGATAGGATTTCCAAGCATTTAGCTATGTAAAGTGGATTTCAGCTTCTCTGAAGTACCTTTCATTTACCCCAGGGGACTTTGTGTCTTGCGGGAATAGTACTAAGCAATACATCAAAAATATCTTCTTTGATCTGTGCCAAACAGATCCTATTAAAATGAATCAGTTATGTGTGTTCACCACTCTTCTGGCAGCATGAACCCAAACTGGATAAAAAAAAAAAGTTTGAAAAGTCATTTAATACATCTAGGTATCCAGAAAAATATCTAAATGAACTTCCTCTAAAAGTACAATTGTTGGAAGACACATATGGTTGATTTGATCATTGGATGGAATATTTTTCATCATACCCTTCCTAGAGTCAAGGAGTAGATGTTGCACACTTAGACATAGATAAAAATCATTGGAAATGTTCATCTGACTAAATCATTACCCTTTCTAATAGACTGTTTTATGTCACACAGTCATAGAACAGTTCAGGTTGGAAGGGACCTCTGCTGAAAACAGGATCAAGTAGAGCAGGCTGGTCAGGACTGCGTCTGGTCAGGTTCTCAGTCTCTCCAAGGATGGAGACTTCACAGCCTCTCTCAGCAACCTGTTACAGCGTTTCATAACCCTCACAGTTAAAAGGCTTTTTCTTATGTTTAAATAGAATTTTCTGTGTTTCAATTTGTACCCATTGCCTCTTGGCCTCTCAGTGGGCACGACTGAGAAGAGTCTGGTTCCATCTTCTTTGCTTGTTCCCACCTGGTATTTATACACATTGAGAAGATCCCCCTGAGCCTTCTTTTCTCCAGGCTGAACAATCCCTACTCTCTCAGGCTCTCTTTGTATGACAGGTGCTCCAGTCCCATAATTATCGTTGTGGCCCTGTGCTGGACTTGCTCCAGTAAGTCCATCATTTTCTTGTACTGGGGAGTTCAGCCTGGGATACAACACTTGAGAAGAGGCATCACCAGCACTGAGTAGAGGGGAAAGAGCTCACTTGACCTGCTGGCAATGCTCTTCCTGATGCAGCCCAGGATGCAGTTGGCCTTCCTTGCTGGCCGATAACGCATTGCTGGCTCGTATTTAACATTTTGTCCACCATGACTCCCAGGTCCTTCTCTGCAGATCTCCTTTCTGCAAGAGTGACTGCTATCTAGCTGGATTTCATGCCACTGATCACAACACTTTGAGTCTAGCTGTTCAGCGAATTTTCAGTCCACCTCACTGTTCATTTATCTACCCCATACTTCATCAGTTTGTCAGTAAGGATGGTAATGGGAGATTGCCAAAAGCCTTTCTAAAGTCAAGATAAACAACAGCTGCTCTCTTCTCATCCACTGAGCTGACCATTTCTTTCTAAAAGGCTATCAGATTGGTTAAGTGTGATTTCCACTTCATAAATCCATACTGACTACTCCACAATTTCTGTCCTTAAGAAGTTTGGGAGTGCCTTCCAGCATTATTTGCTCCTTCACCTTCCTAGGGATCCAGATAAGACTGTCTGTCCTGTCATTCCCTGGGTCTTCCTTCTTGCACTTCCTGAAGATCACAGTGGCATTTGCTTTCTTCCAGTCCTCAGGAATTTGTTGATGACCATGACCTTTCAAAGATAATCAAAAGTCGCCTTGTGGTGACATTGGCGACCTCCCTCAGCATTCATGGATGCATCCTGTTAGGTCCTATGGGTTTGCGTATGTCCCATTTGCTTAAATGTTCCCTAGCTTGATCCTCCTCTGCTAAGAATCATCTTTAAGTTGCCCAGAACATAGCGATGGAAGGAAAACTACCCTCGGAAAAGAAGTTCTCCACCTTGGGGAAAATCATCAGAGAAAGGATAGAGGGTCAGTAAGCAGATCTCTTGCTCCACCAAAGCATTGTATGAAATAATATGCTATATAGCAGTGGAAAGAAGAGTTGCACCCATGAGGACACACATGTAAAGGATGATACCTGAAATGACATGGAAAATCATAGTCTCTCAAAGAGTTCGACAGTGTCCCTAAGTCTCATTAATTTTATGATCTTTTATTTTTTTCCTAACGCCTCTAGCATCTTGTGATTAAGTGAAGATCTTACCTTTTTTTTAAAGTGTTTGTTATTACATGTTCAAATAAATTTGAGTCGAAATCAAAAAGTTGAAAATCCAGAAAATAAGTAAAAAGCAAACAAGAAGAATTTTACTGTGAATTTGGTATCTTTTAACATTAATAAAAATCAGTGATCAGCTCCTGAACCCTGAGTATATGTGGTGGAGTGGAGAGGGGGAGTTACACTGAAATCTCTTGTAGTATTCTGTCTGTGATGGTGGGACTGCTTAACATCTTGGCGTGCCCCATCACCACTGCAAAAAAATAGAAATATTACCTTCCATACAGATTTTTTTGTTCGGTTTTAAAGATGACAATTGTTGCAGTCGACCTAATTTGTGCTAGAGAACATGTTAATGAGTAAGCTCTGTATCTATTCTGAATGATAGGACACATACACATTTATTGGCCAAGTTGTTAAAATGATACAAAGTAGTTAGCATGCATTAGTTTTTTTATTTCACCTTGACTCAGACTGGCTTTATCTTTGGCTTGTGTTCAGTAAAAATAAACCTGTCACGTCCACAAAGTTTAAATCTTTTTAAACTGTGTGTTCTTTTCTGACAAGGACAGTAAGTCTACTGCAAATGGGTTATTTATTGTGGTACTTCCCCTGTTCTTCCTCCTATCTTTTCCAGCACCTTTCAAAATTAATTCTTCCTTCCCATATTCTTTTACAAATTCTTGTGCACAGACAATATCATTGGTACACAGAAATCAGAATTTTATGTTTGTAGATATTGAAAGACTAATAAAATTGGAAGTGTGAAAAGCAAGCCAAAGAAACTTTTAAAAAGAAAATTTAAGTTGTTTTTTCTTCTTACGGAAGTCTTTTGATAGGTACTGCTCATTTTCCCACAGCTTTTCTAATGACATGTAAAGAGATTATCAACCTACTGTAACTAAAGTATTGCATTGACTGTTCACAACCTGACATTAGAAAGAAATCTGCGTGATTTCAGAATCATGTTTCAAAGTTAGCTGACCCATAATAAACTCACATGTTCCAAATTAGGTGTCATTGATTATTGTGTCTGAACAGATCATGCATCCTCTTGCAATCAGCACTTCTTATCTTCTAATGACTGTTCTAAAGACCTTTGCAGCTTTTCTGACTTTCAGCATACAAATCCACTGCATGTGACTAAGTTTTACTCTGCTGATGAAGTCTTCAGGGTTAAAATATCATATGTGTTGTTCCAGAAATACCATCAGATCAAATAAGCCAATCAGTATTTGCATGGTACCATTGACCCAATCAATGGGGTGGAATTATTTTCTTTATCTGTGCATTAAAGCCAATATTAATGCTTCCCTCTTTCAGAGATGTCTACTAATATTTGAATTTCTTGGGTTTTGCTTACTATAATGAGTTGAAAATACATCTAGCCCATAAAATAGCATCTAAGGAATATAATGCATTTAGAAGAAAAAATAGAACTTTGCTGCCTGGTGTTGAAATTCATGGTTCTGCTTATTATCATTGAAGCAAGTATTGCAGACTCCACAATTGCCCGTAATGTGATGGAATTTTATCTACATGGATGATGTAAAGTTTTGTTGTCTTACAATATATTGTACTGAATCTTTTGCTTCCCTGCTCAAGCTGTCCTTCCTATTAGTTTTTGTGCTCCATCCCAAAAGATTGCTTCATCAGATGACTTCTTTCCCCAGATCTGATTATTTCACAGCTACTCTTGATTGATGTTCCTTTCCTACTCCAGGATTTAAACTTCACGAACTGTTAGGAAAAAGTAGAGGTGGGAAACTACTGACAGAAGAGTTGAATTGACAAGTGGGCTGAGGTATTCCTGTTGCTGCTGGCCATCAGGTTGCTTTGTGGCAAAATGTGTTCCTTTTTCGTACCCCCAATTTATACATCGGTTCATCATTAGTATAGTCCTGTTTCCTAGTTAAAGCAGGATGAGCGGATGTAACTTTTCTTCTCTTGGCTATTTTTCTGAACTGTAGATGTCACTCTAGGTCTGACCAATTGTTTTGTGCTTCTTTCTTATCAAAGTAAATTATCAGGTGGGGGAGGAAGGTGCTGAAGATTTTAATTGTTTACTCCTGAAATAGTTATGGTTTTATACCTTAGCTTGAACATAGAGGAATTGCAGTAAAACTCTTGCACTGAATTACTGGAAAAAACATCAGTTTTTCAGTATCTTAGCTGACAGAAGAAGTTAAGTATTTTTTGGAAAATATAGTTCCAGTGAATGCTGATTTTATTTTGTTTGGGTGACTTCTGAAAGCAAGATAGGTGGCTTAAAAATTTTATTTTGTTTTAATTCCTAACAAAAACGCTAATCTTGGCTATATATGCATTTGGACAGGTAATTTGAAATAGCTACCATTTAAAGTGTCTAAAAGTGGAATGTTATTTAGGGTAACTGGTTAAGATGACTGGAACTCAGCCTTTGCATTCACTTGTGTGAATTCAGATTCGGTAGGGTGTTTATATTACATTTAAAAATGAGAGGTCCAAAGAAAGTCAATTACATTTGTTAAACTCAGAATCTTGTTATGAACAAAACTGGAACCTGACACGGGGAGCCAGCAATTTACTGTTAGCAAATTAACATATTAACAGTCTAATAAAAATACAACCAGAAGTTTTATTAGTCCAGTTACAATAACGCTAACAGATGCCAAAGTATTAGAGAGAGGCAGGTCCTGATCCCTGAGTTGTCAGAGCAGTACAGAGCCTTGGGCTTTCTGGTAGTGATAGCAGATTTGGATTTACTGAACTATAGACCAAGTCTGTAGAAAGCCATCACGGAGACAATAGCAGGCATTATGCTTGGCACTGAACTGCATCGTAATTTAGGCAGTAACTTCTATAGCAACCTTCTTTACTCCACGAGGGAGGAGGTGACTGCCGAGGGGATTTCAAGGCCCTGCTGCTCGGAATAATTTCTGGAGAAGCATCTTTCTCAGCTCATGATGCAACATGTCATGGCCCCGAGGGCAGCGCCTACATACCCAGGGCTGAGCTGAAATGGGGTCCTGGGCCATGGACAGGGGTGGGGTGATGCCCCAGGCTGAAGAGCGCCAGGAAGGTTGGCAGTGCCCTCAGGAGCCTGGCAAAACCACCCTGGAGACACCAGCTGCCTAAACGAGGTGCCAAAAGTTGGGTGTTGTGGATAGTAACCCCGTTTCTTCCAGGTGTTACCCTGCTTTGTCTTACATTATTAGCATTGCCATCAATGAACTTTGGGATGCATTACTTTTTATTCTGTTCCACTAAAATTTTGTCTAGGGTAGAATAACATACAACAGTTTAAATCCCTGCAGAAGATTTGTGGGTTTATGGGTACTATGTTCCCCACCCCTCCACATTATTAACTTACTCAATCTAATACCTAGAATTGCTTTCTGAAATCTGCCAAGAGGTTCAGATGCACTGTTAAATGGATTTCAGGGCATTTGAGGAGATAAGATTTTGTAGCAAGTTTTGAGCTCTAAAAAAGGGAAAACAAAATTTGAAGCCTCTCCTTAAACTGAAGGAAATGAGAGCTCTGGCAGGCAGATGACATGAATGTCTCTTAACTAATGGTTCGGACAAATAGGGTCATGAAAAGATGCAAAATATTAGAACAGTGTGTATATATATATATTTTAAATACTACTGCTTCCTTGGAGTACCTAATAAAATCACCCTACTGCTGGATTAACATGGTAGAATTGAAGTGTGTAACTTTTGTGGAGCCAGATGGATGACTTTGCTAGAGAGAAAATATGCCTTTAGAAAATTACTTCTGATACAGAGTACATACATTTAAAAATGAGTGAAGGTACTCTCCCACCTGAGTACACAAATACAGTCAAACATTTATGGAGATTATTCATCTGAGATGATCTGAACTGATTTATAATGAGGCAGGTAAAATAGCAACTTGAAGGAGAACTGTCATCCTACTTTATCTGTTCTGCCAATGGCCTGAATAGTGCCTGTTGAATTGCTGTGTAAATGCAACAACTTTCTGTTTTGCCTCTAAACCAGAAGACATGATAGCTTGTTGAAAGGTATGATTTCATTTCTTTAAGAACACTTCTCAAAGAAAATCAGTATCTCTCTCTAATTATTTACTTCGTATCACTTGCAGAGTAGTATAGGTTTTCTTTTTTTCCTCTCATACCAGTCATTCTCTTTACAGCCAGCATCAACTCATTTCTTCTCAGTCCCTCTGTAGGTATAATCAGATTTTTAAACATTCATCCAAATCCTTAAAATACTGGTGCACAACTCCATATGCTGAATGGTTGTCCTTAATCCTTTCCAGTTCATCCTCAAAAATTCCATGCTTTTTGAAAGTGATTGTTTTCATATCCAGCTTTTCCAATAGGAAAACTGGGGAAAAAGCTGTTGCAAAAGAGAAAATGGCCATTCTTAGTATGAAGAGGTTGTGAATAGAAACTCTTTATTCAACCCATATTTACTCGTCCCTGGCCAGGACCCCTAAGGCACCCTTGAGGGCCCTCAGTTTGACTGCCCGTGCTCCAGGCTGTCTGCGATCCAGCCCAGCGGTGGGCCCTTGGGTCTGACTGCTGGGAGAAGACCTGTGAGAAACAGGTACCTGGCTCAAATCAATCTTACTTCACTCTTAAATGATCATACCGTATGCTTTCTGTAAGTCTTATTTTTCTGACCTTTGGCTTTTTTAGGCCAAGAAGATGAATCTTAAGATGAACTCAACATTTTTGTTTCAATTGCATGTGAAATCTTTACTAGTATTTAAATGTTTAACAAAAAAGGAAGAGTCCCACTTCATTTCCCAAACTTTTAGAAGTCATAAACTGCTTTAAATTGTTTTTGAATGTAACTTTAAATACATCTCCAGCAGAGACTTTAACTGACAGTTTGTCAGATCAATGTGTTAGGTGAAATATTTCAGATGTAAATTTTTGCAATGTTGCAGCTTGTTACTGTGTCCAATGAAACTCTATGTTAATATGATTATTTCTGATAGTAAGCATTTGTACATATACATTATGGAGCTGTCAACAGAGGATGTTTAACTGTTCACTGTGGTGACTCTTGAGCTGATATGACAATGTAAATCAGGGTAAATCTTTATATAATTTTATTCTTAAGTTATATGTAAAGACCTCTGACTATTCTGAAAGCGAAGAAATTAGAATGGTGTTTAAACGCAATGAAGTTCAGTACATAAATGCATCATTCTTGTGTATAGTATCTATAAGTACAATAAGAAGCTTGGTTTCCCTTAAGGATATCAACAAAATGTCTGAAAGATTTCAACATAGTTGTACTGAAATCAAAAGGTTACAGTAATTTATGATATTCACAATAGAACTGTTGAATATGCTAAATACCTATTTAACTGCCAATATTTATTGTTTCAAGAACAATTTTAAAATGAGGACTAGTTAGCTTTGTGGCCTAACAAAGATCTATACTCTTTCTATCAAGTACTGGGTGATCAAATATGAAACAGTGTTGTTCTATTTAATGATGGGGGTGGAGGCTCCTATGGTCCTCTGCATTTATTTGCATTATCATTTTGCTCATGCAAATGTTGATGTTTCTTTTTCCTTACCCATAAGAATTTTAATTGAAATAAAAGTAACAATTTGCAGAAGTGCAGAATCCAATTTGTTTAGTGCAGGATTGTCTTAGCTTAGTGATATTAACTCTAGAACTTTGGAGAACTTAACTAGGCTTTTCTGCTACAAGAGTCCTGAAAGTATCAGGAAAATTATGTTGTTCGTAAAGCAGACTGTAACTTTTGAAGCAAATGGGGTACTAAGAATATTAGAAAGTAGCATTAGTTTGTGGTAAAGATTTGATGCAGTTTCAGGCTTTTTCCCTCGGAGTGACATTTAAATCACTTAAGCAGCACTGTGTTGTTTATTTGTAAACAAAGTTGAAGATTTATTACTACGAATAAACAAAATGAAAGAGTAGCATACACAAAAGTCAATAATTTAGGAGATATGGTGTCAAGACCACAGCAAGTGGAATTAACCTGTGATATTGTAGCCACGGTAAACAAGCTGCAGTGATCAATAATGAAATTAATCAACTTCAGATAAGTGAACAAACAGATTTGCCTCAGATTTCAGGTCAGAACCCAGTCAAAGGATTCCTCATCCAGCTGATGGAAAAATGTGTGGGTGTTCAATCAAATCCCGGATGAGCAGCTGATGAGATTAATCCATGTGTATTTAAAAGACTGGTAGAGAGTTCTTCAGCATGGAAACATGCACCTTGTATCTAAGCTGGTTTTACTGAAAAAGTACAGGCTCCAGCATGGAGGTTGTGCACAACGCTGGTAATGTTTGTGGCTATGGAAGCCTCTGTGGGGTTACAAAGGAGAAAACATTACACTGCGTCAGCTGTGTTTCTCCTTTCCCTCTTCTCCACGCTTTTCATGCATGGTGCGTAGGAACTGAGGAGGTGAAGAGGAGGCCCAGGGCATTGATTGTAACTGTGCAGACATGAAGATCGATGGGGAAGAAAAGATAACTCTCACTTAACAACTTTGGAATGGTATCTGTAGTACTTGGGAGTGTAGTTGCCCTGCCAACCTGCTGAAACCATCGTGTCTGTGATGCACTTTTTCATAAACCAAGATACACTTTTTTGTAAACGTGTTTTTGTTCCCCCTCTTCTTCATTCTATTCCTGTAATGCTAGTGAGAATGTACTCTGGAGAATACTACTGCAAGCGACTGAAAATCTCTATGGGCCTTTCAGTTCTGTATTTGTACTGTGAACTGAGTCAAAATTTTTAAAATGCTACATAATTAATATCAGTGGGTTGTCTGTTCATACAGCCATTTCTTTACTTCTCCTAACTAAAGATGAGAAGGTGTTTCTGATTTTATCCCTATTGTTCTGAGAAAGCCACAACTAAAAAGAGACATTTAAGGCCCTTCATCCTGAAATTTGCAATATTTATAGCAATGCTATTTCAGTATTATCATTGAGTCTTACAGCATTTTCAGTCTTTTAAATTGAGTTTCTAACCATTTCTATGCATAGTTACAAGAGCCTTAAGTTTTCAGTAACATGAAAAAAAGGGAAAACTGTAATCATCTCAGAACCCATAACTGAAGAAAAAAATATCTCATGGTTTTTGTAAGAAAAAATTTCAGAATTTTTCTGACTTCTATTCTAGCACCCCCTTGAAGTACTTTCTGAAAGCTTTAGGGCAGTGTGTGAGCTGGCACAGGCAGGATGCAGGAACAACAAAACCACAGATGAAATGCAAAGAGCAAATTTAGTTTTGTTACCTCACCAACAAGGGGATCCCTGATGCAGCACACTGGCAGGGACACAGGCACCGCGCAGCTCCGTCCTTGCTGAAGGATCACTGACCCTGGTGTTTTCCCCTCTGTTTCAGGGATTGGCGCAGGCGTAGTTTACTGCTGTGGTTTGACCTTTCCCACAGCAGGGAAGGAATTTCAAGCATGTTTGCTAGGGTGCCTCTAAGTCTGACACAGACCCATGTTACTGGAACACAGATGTTCTACTTGTTCAACACACAAGGCTAAACAACAATTAATATAATACGTGTGTTTTTCTACACCTCAGCTGCAAGTCACTTGAGCACATTTACAATCCTCCTTGCCAAACTTCCATTATTTTCCTACAAGTACCCTTAGTAGTTAGCTTGGCTGCCTAAGCAGTTGTCTGCATAGAAAGGAGAATGTTGGCTTTGCAATTTATATAATCACCTCTTTGAGTAGAAAGCATAGTTCTGTTCAGTTTAATGCTGGAAAGACACATTTGAAACCTTTGAAAGATTTGAAAGAACTGCGCCCATGGGGCCCCATGCTGGACCATTCTTTTCCTCAAGGACTGTAGCCCATGGAGAGGACCCATGCAGGAGAGGTTCATGAAGAATTGCAGCTCCTGGGAAGGCCCCAGGCTGGAGCAGGGAGAAGTGTGAGGAGGCCGGAGCGGCAGAGAGGGGCTGTGATTGTCTGACCACAGCCCCCTGTTCCCCATCTCCCTGTACCACTCTGGGGGGAGAAGGTAGGGGAGTGAAGGGGTGAAGTTGAGCCTGGGAAGAAGGGGGGAGAAGGTGTTTTAGGCTTTGTCTTTGCTTCTCGCTATCCAACTCTACTTTTAATTAGCAATAAATTAAATTAATTTTCCCCAAGTTCAGTCTGTTTTGCCCATGACAGTAAGTATCTCAAAAGCACATGCTTAGGCAAGAATATAAGAACAGAGTAAGCATGTATGATACATACCAGAGTATGTGTCCTTGTGTTCAGTGGCCCTGAGTGGACAAATCCTTGGAGGAAAAATCAAATTACTTTTGCAACCCTTACAGGCATTTATTGTCTTCAGTCCCCTTTGGCTGTTTTCCAGTTTACTTATCCATCAAGTGAAGACTTGTTTGTAACCGCCATCCTCTAGTTTCATCTGACATCACTTAATTCTTTTTTTGGAAGAGACAGTGAAAAATGGATTTGTACTTTTTTTCACTGTCCCTCATGACCATGAAGGCCTCTTTCATATCTCCTTTAGTCATCTGTTCCTCCATTTCCACTGTTCAGTGCACAGAAGCCATTTCACGTCACTCTTGTCATCATTTCTCTGTACGTCTTCAGAGATTCCTTTGAATCCTTTTTTAAATGAAGGGGCTCCGTACCCAGAACTGCAAACCATAATCAAGATGCTACTGAACCATGGATTCATAGTGTGGGGTAAATCCCCTTGTTTCCTTTTTTTTTTCCTCAATAGTGTCTAGCTTTAAATAGATTATTTTTGACAGCTGCTGAGTAGGGAGCCAACATTTTTTATCTATCTATTATAGTTCCAAGTTTTTATTTGAGCTGTAAGTCAGTTGAGAGCCCACCATTTCACACGTAACATTAGCATCGATTTCCCTCATCCAACATACAGTATTCTACATTTATTTACAATGAATTTCACCTGCCAGTATTGGAAAGAACTTCTGTAGTTCTTCTTTTGGTCCTGATTTACCTTTAGTAGCTTAGAATCAATAGCAAATCTTGTCACTTTATTATTCACCCTTTTTGAGAACATGTTGAATTGTACAGGTTCCCTCAGCGATCTCTGTGAGATACTACTGGTATCTCCATCCACTGGGAAAATAAATCGTTTTCTCCTGTCCCATATTTCCAATGTTTTGATTAATTATTCATCCATTCTGCACCATGAGGCTGCCTACTTAGGTTGTCTTTACTGGAGAAAAGTAGTGTGAGCAAGTAAATTTTCAGTCTGCAGAATGGAGTAAGTCATATTACAACTCTTGAGTCATGGGCTAAGAAGTTGTGTTCTCCAATGCCTAACAGAGTACAGGGAATAGCTTCTGGTTTAAAGAACAGAAATCTATTTTGACTACATGCTATTCGGCTGATGCACAGATCATGATCTACTAACTAGTTGCACTGCTCTGTGCTTTCAGATGTGTGGGAAAATATTTTCTGTGGCACTAAAAGTAAGAGTCTGCTAATCCTTTGTTTCTGCAAAAGCAGATGGAATTAACATTTTTTGATTAGTCTAAGATTTAGACTAGAAGCTGGCTGTTCCTAGAAGGAAGGGTGTCTTAAAATGAAGAAGGTTCTAGAGTTCATGTGTTATGTGTTGTGACTGTGTGTGTAGTTGCATAGCAGTGAAGTTAACAGGAAAATATGATAGGAAAAAGATAGCATTCTTTCTCAACAATATCTAATGTATGTGACAGCAGGCTAATGTTTCAGTCAATTTTTGGCATAAGATAACTTTTAAATACATTGCCAAGCATAGTTAGTGAGGGACAGTGACGTCTCTGTTGCCATGCAACTATGTATATTGCAGGAGAAAAGTAGGAGCAGATGCCAGTCCTCTTACACAAAAAATGCATTTCATGAAGAACATGCTTCACGACAAAAATGTTTAAACATATGTCATTACTAATAACTCTAGACATAAATAACATATAACTATAATAACTATACAATGGCCTTTTGTGTCACTTGTATTTAAGTTAAAATATCTAGTCAAACATAACACATATTGTACTGGAATGTGTATTACAGTATCTAAAATGTTCTCCAGTTCAAGAAACAGAAAGGCAAGACAAATTCAAAATCTCTCTTCTGAAAGTATACTGCAATGTTGGCGCCGTTTGATGCTGTGAGATGCTGACACATCTTGAAGTTTGCTGTGGACCTGTAAGAATCTGAAATTAGTGAGTTCAAGCTGGTTGGTCAGTGCCTTGTGTTCACCCAGAAATAAATTAATGGGCTAAAAAAGTTTGTAAAGCAATGTAGCACCATGCTGTTGCCAGCAGTTGTCATATGTGATAGCACCATCCTCTAGTGTCGTACTTCAATGTGAACTTTATTCTGAGGGCCCCAAAGAAATGAAGATATTTAATTTTTAATAGAACTATACTATGCTAGAATGTAATTTCTAGAATGTAATTTTGTGACCTAATTTTAAGGTCACAAAAGCTTACCAGGATCACTCCCTTCAAGTGAGTGAATACCTTACCAGACACTATTCTGCAATGCAAAGGTGTGAAAAATGAATTTCTTCTGCTAGTTTTGGGGTCACATGCAGACCTTTAAGTATACTGTGTCTATAAAAATGCACTGTATTTAAAAAAAAATAAATCCAAAACCTAGGTGAAGTATGGGTATTCCACAGATAGAATCTGTTGGGAAAGAGAGAGAAGATGAATTCAGGACCAAATTTTTTCTCTGTATTAAAAAGACATCAACCCTCCAACACTGCCTTCTAAGCCTACCATTCATCTCACCCAATTTTAGCCAACTAAAATTTTGACAAATATTCTAAAATTTAGGATTTTTTTATTAAAATGCCAAAGTCCTCACTTAATGGAGAAGGAATGGCAACTTCAGAGAATTTTTCTACTTATTTGGGACATCAGATGAGGGGTAGGTCTAAATGGCTTTGAGAAATACTCTTCTGGGCCTTCTGGACAGCTAGTTTCAAATGGATTCCTAAACCTCAGATTGTTAATTGGGTAAGGTGAAATCTATTTTCAGCTTTGCTATTTTCACAGCTCTTACCATTGTTCATGTAGATATATATTAAAAACCTTTTGGGATAGTTCAAAATCATGTTTGAAGAGAGATAAATAAAAACACATTTCACATGTCCAAGGAAGAGAATATGACTCTCACTTGAGAATTGCTTATATTGCAGCAGACTGCCTCTTTGGACGAAGATACTGTGACTTCCATTGCAGAAAAAAGTGACAAAGAAATAGGAGGATATTCATGTTATAGTCTAAAAGAGATTTCCTTAGGATCTGGCTATGGTTCAAATACATACATATTAGAGCACTTTTTTTTTTATTTGCCATTCGTTCTCCGAGATTTATGTGAATCTTATCTACCACATGCTTCAATGGTGGTGCCTTTGGCAGACCCATGTGGAAGAGAGCTGTTAGGAGGGAGCAATGTATAATTACAAAAGTACTCTTAAATGTTTTTCAGACGTGGAAGTTGGATATGATTGAAAAAGGTGGTCTTTCTTTGGACCCCTGGTAACTAGTCTTTTTTGCTGTAATGTTATATCTAAATTTTTGTTCCACAGTTTAGATAAATATTGAATCTTACCAAGGTATTATTAACAAAAATAGCTTCAGTACATCCTTTAAATATATACAGGGTTCTTGTTTATTTAGAAAGAAGTTGGTTTTAATGCCTTCCTTTTTTCAAGGAAGTGACATGGCGGTTTTGTACAACAATTTTTATATCGGTCATTATTCTTAGAGTTTCTAGCAAAGAATGAAATATCAGTGTTTTTATTTAAATAGTTAATAATTTGAAAAGTATAAGTCTCACAGTCAGTCATTGTCTAGAACTGTTTTAGTGTCAGATCATTAAATCTGTAGTCTGTTACTTTATTTTCAAGATTGGTGCTGTTGCTTTTCAAATACCACACATATTTATTCCAGTACACTTCACCTAAAATTCTTTAACTTTATTTTCCTTCCAGAGGAAAATATTTGAGATGAGTTAGAAGTTAATTGAGCTAGGTGATTTTTAGGATATACATTTGGTGAAAACATTGATTTTTTTTTTTTTTTTTTCTCCTCATGTCTTGTAGGTTTTGTTTTACATCTCAGGGATACCATCACTATCTTTGACCTCTGGTCAGTGAAAGACCCTTATATTTTCTTAGCATCCATTGCAGGATTCAGAATATAGCTTGATATGTTTTTTTACTTTATCTAAACACAAGTCTTCAAGCTGAAAGCTAAAATAAAAGCACCTCTAGAACCATTTGGTTTTCTTTTCCGGTCAAAAAAAAAAAAAAAGGTTATGTTTAAAGCAGAACTGAGGTTATGCTTAAAGTGGTATTTTTTTTTTCTTTGTTAACTGTAGTTTAAAACTAATATTTAGTCATGTTAACATAGAGATGTAAGAAGGTTCCTACAACACAATTGCAGATAATAGAGCATAATTATATGTTTATGTAGCTGATTATAATGTTGCTCCTATCAAGCTGTGCAGAGGAAAATGACTTGTTACATACGATACCTGATGAACATGACTGTCTTACTGTATTTGTTAGTGAGAAATATAGCTGTACTGGTTAAGTTTGCATGTGTAAGAATTATGTTGAAAAAACAGAGTAACTCCAAAGGAAAAAGTAAAGCTGTGTCCTCTAATTAGTAATCTGGAAATTTTCCACAATGATTTGCGTATCCTGGTGAAAGAATTCATTGGCTTAGTGTTTATTTCTTTTTACAGAAGAGAGTTGACATCGTAGCATGGCTTTACATTATGCTTTAATGTATGTCAAATATCCTACAGAAACCATGCTCCTATTTTTGTATGACATTCAGTATCAGCTTTTGTCATATCTGAAGGAAGGGCAGTCTTCTTTTAGGAATATAACACAATAAGTATATGACAGCTCTGGAAGAGCAATCGATCTGAATTATCTTCTGAATCTTGCTTTGTAATCACAATGACCACATGGGTGCCTCTATCAAATTCTTGCAGGCAGCCTTGATTGAAAAAGTTTTGTATTTTTTATTCTGTCTATACCTTGAAACTAATTTTACATATGAGTGTGTGAGAATATAGGTTTGAGAGAATCTAGGAATGTAAATATTTGGTATTTAACTTAAGAGGAAACAGCTGCAGGGTCTATTACTCTCAGAGAAATGCCATCAGAAATGACTAAATATTTTCCAAATAAACCAGCAAAAGTAATATGTTAGTATTTGTGTGGTTTCTGAACAAGTAAACATTTGCCAGCAGTAACTGCAGTAAACAAACTGCAATTAATTTTTGTAAAGATATTAAAATTTTGTCATTAAAAACATGTTGCAAATTTATTCCTGGTGGTGTATCCTTCCTGCTACAACTTAGTCAATTCAAGCATCATGCATAAGTGATTTGAAAATGAAAAACATTTTTAGACATGAACTGTATAAAGAAATTCTCACTGATACTGCAGAACTTTTCATGTTCTATTAGACATACTAAAATATTAATACTATGCTAGATAGGGTTATAACTATGACTTTATTAAATAAATATGATATCTTATTAGAAATCGCTTTCATTTAACCTTGGGGTGCAGTTTCTTATTTGTCTCTTAGAAAAACAGGGCATGGCATAGCAAGTCAGCTAAGAAGCCTATGTTGTTGGAGAACTGCCAAAGAGGAAATAATTTAAGGTACCTAGAATAAAAGAAAAAGGAAAAAAACCTCCGACATTGTGATACATTACAGCAGTATAACTTTTAACATTTCCTTTCCGCTTAAGAAGTATCTGAAAATTTTCAACTAACGTACCCTTAATCCAGACAAAACAAACTTAAAAATCTGACAGGTTTCTAATGTTAATTTTCTTAGTAAAAAAATGAGGCAATATAGAGCCAAATGCCAGAAAATGTAACACCAATACAAAATATGAAAAACCACATTTCTTTATAAGCTGTTCTCAAGGTGTCCTTATTGATTTGTGCTGAGAACCATTGATAATGTGCTGGAAAATATATTCAACTTATACTGTATACAAAGTATGTCAAAGTTTTACACAGAGCAGCTTATTTAGTTCAGTGCAGAGTTCTGCTTAAAAAAATGATAATACCATATGGCGCTCTGCTGCTCAAAGCCTCAGTCTCCACTTCCATTGTTGAAAGTTGTTATTGTCAAAACAGATCAAGCACAAAGTCACTGAAGAAAATGACCTTAAGGTACATCTAACATACAAGGCAAACTAGCATTTAAAGGAACAATTCTCTTACGCTTCCCATTTAACATTTTTCTTATGTTTTGGAATTTGAGAATTTGCGGGCAACACATTCAAGAGAGAATTAACCGTAAGAGTCAGACACTGAAGTAATTCACATTTTTCTATTACAAACTGATTCCCCATGAGCAGACGGGCGTAGAAGAAAGGGGATATCCATTCTCACAGTTTTCTGCAAGACAGAAGTCAAGCTACATTTGTAGACAAGTCAATGTGATGACCTATTGAATCTTTACATCCTGAAATAGTGCAGTGTTCCTCATTTTTCTGTTACATAAAGGACTATTTTTAATATTACAGTCTAGCTATTAGCAATGTCTATACATTAATTAAAGACTAGTCAGGTCTGCTAGTCAGAATTGCTTTGAACTACAACTTGTAAGAAATGGATATCAAGTATGATTTGGCTTCTGATTTTCCCATATTGTACCAGAAGGCAAAGCTGATGCTCAGTGCTTGTAACTTTGAGACAAACATTTTTTAATTTCCTGGTGCAAATGGAAAATATCTTCCATTAACACATATTTAGTTTGAGCTGTGTGCTGTAGTTCTTTGTGTCTTGGCACGCATTCTTGATTAAAATATGAAATGGGAAAATCATGTTTCTTAGGAGAGAAATGTTTTACTCATAGTGTTTAGATTTCTCTTTTCCACATGACTCCATGTTTGTAAACTGAATTTATGAACTTGCATCAAAGTAGGCTGAATTCTCTGATATTTACAGTACCCAGGATATCCAACCTCAGCAGTTGAGTCATGAATCTTTCACATTTTCTATAATTTAGTCATCAGTGTCTCAATTTCTTGATTGATTGCCCAATATTCTATTATATGTTATATTAGGCTTATAAATGGAATCTTAGATCACTGTGCACAGAGTATAATATAAGTTCTTCAATTTTGATTACAGTAGTCAGAAAATGCTACATAAATCATTTTCTCAAACCCTGCAAATCAAATTATACTTTCCCTTTTGAACTGTAAACAAAAATCTATCACCATAAAAAAACCCTAAAATTCTTTTAGTTATACTGGTGTAAACTGGACCATGTCCAATAACTGTAGACTTTAGACACAGCAACATCAGCTTATAACTTTAGCACATCATGGTTTTTAAAGGAAGGGGGGGGGAAGCAAAAAGATTAATGCAGAGAAAGCAATACTCATACCTGGAGAAAAAAAAAAAAAAAAAAAGAAGTTTTTGTGGGTAGGACAGATAGGGTCCTAAATTTTGGGACCTTGACTTTTTTTTTCGGTTGAGCGGGGAGATACTGGCTTGGAAAAAGCTTCATCACAAAACTCTACTGTCTAGTCTAACTGGTTTTAACAAATTTTTTCTTTCACTCATAGACTCTGTCTTTTTAAAAGGAAATTTGTTGTTGAATCACCTGAGGAATGAGTTTCATGTTTGTTACTCCAAGTCAAATTTATTGATTTTCCTAGTTACCACTGAAACCATGTAATTTTACTTGTATTTCTTCTCAGAGCAGAGAGAATGTAGAAATCTAAGTCCCTCTAGGTTTGCAACCTTCCCATGTGGACCAACAAAGCTTATTTGAAGTATCACCTACACACATTGCCAAGTACCGCCTGTGTCAAAGACCTTGCTAATGTCAAAGTAAAGAATGGTCACTGCTCTCCTCTCCTCCATGAAGTTAGTCAGCCCATCAGAGAAGTGAACTGCACTTACCAAGTGCAATTTGCCCTTAGAGAATGCACACTGACTATTCTCAGTCAACTTCTTGTCCTGCTTATCCCTGTATATGGTTTCCAAGAAAATCTGATGTATTACCTTCTCAAGGACTAAGGTCAGGCCAACTGTCCAGTAGTTGCTCAGATCCTTCTTTTTGATCTTCTTGGAGGTATGCATATTTGACTTTTCTTTCTCTTCATGCTCAGGTGATGTTCTGATATTCTTCTTGGCAGAGCCCAGCTCATTACAGACCATGTTAGTTAGGGCACAACTCTCATAAGAACTTACCATTAAAAAAAAAAACCCAACCAATCTATTTTATAATTACCTTAATAACCCTTCTGGTATAAAATGTTACAAACTGATGATATTATTGTTGGTGATTATTGATCAATGAATCAAAGCTAAGGACACTGAGTTGCTGGAGCGTGTCCAGAGAAGGGCAACGAAGCTGGTAAAGGGCCTGGAGCACAAGTCTTACGAGGAGCGGCTGAGGGAACTGGGGTTGTTTAGTCTGGAGAAAAGAAGGCTGAGGGGAGACCTTATCATGCTCTATAACTACCTGAAAGGAGGTTGTAGCGAGGTGGGTACTGGTCTCTTCTATCAAGTAACTAGCGATAGGACGAGAGCAAATGGCCTCAAGTTGTGCCAGGGGAGGTTTAGATTGGAAATTAGAAAAAAATTTCTTTACTGAAAAGGTTGTCAGGCATTGGAACAGGCTGCCCAGGGAAGTGGTGGTATCACCATCCCTGGAGGTGTTCAAGAAATGCGTAGATGAGGCACTTCAGGACATGGTTTAGTGGGCATGGTGGTGTTGGGTCGACTCGATGATCTTAAAGGTCTTTTCCAACCTAAATGATTCTATGATTCTATTTATTCTATGATTCTATGATGTCTTGAGTGACCTCAAATTCAGAGACTTTGCATGTATAATGATACCTGTGCTTTGTCAATAAGACAGGTGTGGAAAATCTATTGTAAACATTATGCTCACATGTGTGTTTCCTTTTACTTCATCTTCTCACAATGATTTTACAGTTTTAAGTGGATTTAAGCAGCATACATAATTCACAAAGTAAATGAGGTGAATAGTCAGTATGCAAGTAAGATTTAGAAAACAGCTACAAGTAAAGTTCAAGCGTATGAACTGAGATTGTATGTTTAGAATACTAGTATTTGGCTTGTTTCAGCAAATCTTACATAGACCAGTGTTTGCATTCCTGTTTCTGTCAGTGGGCCTGATTCTACATTCATCAGTGGTATTTAATACGCTACTTTGTATGTAGTCTCTTGTAAAATTAAATCTGTATAATTATTCACTGTGAGTAAAGGTAATGAATTTGAGCCCAGTGGGACTGTCTCAAGAGACAACCTATAATTTGTTGATGTATTGACGCTGGTATTGCTTGCTTGCTTCCAGCTGTATCTCAGTTCAACAAAAACTTTGTTTATGAAGCTTTTACATGTTTCCTTCTCCTCAATTTGTGCAAATCAGAATCAAAATATGGCTGAGGCAAACAATAGAAATGACAGCACGTGATAAAAGAAGGATGAAGGAAGTATTTCCACTACAGACAGTTGATGATTAGTAAATATCTATGGTATCTTGAGGAGTAAGGAGAGAACTAGATTCATGACTCTCGATTCTGTACAGATTCAAAATGGAATCTGTTTATTGCTGATGTCCCTGTTTGTGGTACTGTTCTCAACATACTATCATATAATGAATTTTGAAATTGTGTCAAACATAAGAGTTTGTATTGGATGTTCAGGAGGATACCTTAAAACCATGGATTGCAACGATGAGACCCATTTCATGTCCATTCATTTAAAATACTAGGGGAAACTTAATGAAGGGTCAGAGAAGATGCATTGTTCAACAATAATACTTTAAAATGAAGCTGAAGAAATTCACACAGTTTAGGTCACGAAAGACCAAACTGAGGTAACATAAGCCCAGTCTGTAATTCTCTAAACAAAGAACACACCCACCTCTGCAGTTTGATAGGCAAACCCAGTGATCTGCAATTAAACTTCAAGTTCAAAATGGGAAGATGATGCACAAATTTACAATGTCTATTATCGAGAACTGTAATACATGTTCCATTTTAGCTCTTGAAGCCTGCAGGAACATATCTGCACTTGAAACATACAGTTGGTGGTGTGAAGGGTTGTAGCGTGGATTGTCATATTTGTTCTTTTTGATCTCAGCCCTTTTGATCCCAGCCGTGAGGAGCGTATTCTGCATCCCCTATATAGCATATAATGCTTCTGTATAACTGCTTTTCCTCTTGCAGGCACATCACATGGTTGGGTGTTAGGTGGGAGCAAGGGGGAAGAGATGGTGGAGGGGGAAGGAAACTGGTAAAGATGTTATTCTTACCTTTATTTGTATGCAACTTTCCTTGTACTGCTCATACTGTTCTAACTTTGAGCAAACCTGCTCATTGACAGCGAATCAAAAAACCTGTATTGTAGAAACAGGCTGAGGTGTATGTATTGGTAATATAGTAACTGTATATTTAGTAAGACAATAGTTATATAATTTGCCATAGGTTAGTTGACAAGTATAATTTAAAGGTTTATTTGATGCAACTTTGCACATATATTTTATAGATATATTCTGATTTTACAAAATAATATTTTTTAATATGAAATGTGCCACATTTGGTCATAAAAATGCATATAAAGAATTCATAATTCTTTCATAAATAAAATATATTTAAATAGTGCTTATTCTGCTTTTGTTATTTTTTGTATCAATGTAATTTTTTTCAACTTTATAAACATTATAACAAATAGCAGAAGAGTACAGTGTATAAGATATGCATTTCATTAGATTTCTATAATGCAAAATACCAGGGAAAAAAGGTATATATTTTTGAGTAGAGGTTAGGACAATCATTCAATTACAAGTTTAGAAAGCAGTGAAAAAGGAAAAGGTCAAAAACATAACTCAGAAAAAATAATTATTTGCTCTAAAGAGTACACTCTGGCCTTTGTAGTTAAAGTTGCTTTAAGAATGGCAGGTGTGCTCTTGCAAAAAATTCCATTGTCCGTGGAGCCAAATAATCCTACCACCACAGGACCAGGCCTCTCAAATCTCCTACTTTAGTTGTAAACTCATGCATCCAATCCCTCCCTGGAGCTGCCTTCTCACCGCTCGGTTTATCTCCCTCAGCTGTATTGGTGGCAGGAATCACAGCTGGCAGACAGCTCGGCCGCTGCAAGTTCTGCTGCTGCTGGGACTGCAGGGGGAGAGTAGGAGATGGTGCAAAGTCCAAGGTTACCCGTGTGTAATGTGGTGGGGGCACAGTTCCTGCACAGGATAATGTAATTTCACTCAATGTAACAAGTTTTCTAAAACTTCCCGTGATTTCACAGAGAGAATTATACAAGGACAACGTTCATACCTCTTTTCACACTTATAATAGGTTGAAAAAATACTTTATAGAAGTGCTTTATCACCAATCTGTCTCCAGCATATAACTATTTGGAGAAAAAATACAGCAGTTCTCATCTTAAAGAATTATAATATGGCACTTCAAAAATTATTGTGCTCATTATGGCCAAGGAAGCAAAGAGAACATTTTAACTAAGGAAAACAAACTGTTATGCTACCTTCAGAATCCTGCTCTTTGATTTTTTCATCTCTGTGAGTGAGATTTCCTGTAATTTGTTTTCATACATCTCCATATTTGAATTAAAGAGTTTTGAAAAAATGCTGGCATACAAAATAATTTTGTTTTAAATTCTAAATACTTACTGACAGCTGTGGTGTCTGGAAAGGAGTCCAGTATGAAACAGATTATGTCATTGTGAGTGTGAAATAAAACAGTTGTGCCACAGAGAGAAGTATATCTGAAGCATATAAACCAAATTGAGTGCTAACATGTATTGCAGTTGTGTGAAATTTATGCTTTCAAGGCAATTTCACATGAAATTAATGATACATTAGAAGTAACTACAAAACAGTCACAATAATACATAGATGGTTATGGACCACTTCAGAAATAAAGTAGGATGTGGGAAGACATTTATATCATATTTTTTACATAGTTCTCAAATGTGTTCCAGGCCACACACTATCTTCTACTTGTTTTTCTTCATCTTTCCATGGGTTAAGTAAAATAAATTTAGTACAGGATAAAAAGGTATTTCCTTGGTCTTGATGGAACAGATTTGATCTTTTATCTGGACTGATCTTCTCAGTAGTCTTTACAGAATATTTCTATATTTCATTTCTTCCCTTGAGTGGAATACAAACTTCAAAGTCTACTTTCATTTATAACAGTCCTTTCTATTTCTGTTTCTATAAGTACGTTTTCATAAAGAAGTAGAACTGGCTGTAGATACGCACTGATTTTTTCTATATTTTCTTTTAAGAAAATTAACTGTTCACAGAATTTATTACGTTAAAATATTTCTAATTTAATCCACATTCACAATGTTAAAATAATTCTTTTTTCTTTCTAATTCTTTCCTCATTTTTTTGGGGGGGGAGGGGGGCAAGGGAAGAGGAGCCCATGAGGAAGACGTTCTGCCCAAGTTAACCTTAACTGTCTTCTTGTACTGCTTGGCTGCTTTGAGAAATACCATTTAAGGTGTCATATATCCCTGTTCTCTTCATCTGCTAGAAATCCCCATTTGAACAAAATTTCTGAGGCACATCATAGGAATCCCACTGGGGAGAGTGAATCATGAGGACCTGAACAGAACTGCAAAAGGAAATAAGTGTTAATTAGTGTTCCTAATGAACACTATGACCTGAAATAAAAATGTTAATTTTGGATAAATTTACAAAATACAGAAATTCTACTAAATAACTTCTCAGTGGAAATAGGCTTAGTAGCAACAATGCTTTCCATAAAAATCGTGTAGAAAACCTCTTAACTTGTTCTGATTATCACATGTAGTTACCTTACCTACTAATTATTCTGAAACACTGTATGTCAAAATAAAAATAAAAAGTTTGTGATGGCACAATACATCCAAACCAGTGCTTTAGATAGCCTTTAATTTAGTAATATTGAGATTTTTCATATAAAGGCAAGAGTGATTTTTTCCAAAAACTCATTTGGAAAAAAAAAAGCTTCTGTTGTTCTGAGAAGGAAAGAATACAAAAATATTAAAGTTCTGTGTTTGGACAGGAAGTAGATTATCACTCAAATGTTCCAGCATGCTGGAAGAATTAATTGTTGCATTAATTTCTGAAACATCTTAATTGTCTTAATTGCCCTCACAATATACATTTTCCTGTAAGTATGATGACTTATAAAGCTCCATCTGCCATTCTTGGCCTTATTATTTCAGAAAGATGCTCTCAGTTCACTTTTCTGGGTCGTCTTGCAATTACGTTGCACACTGAAATGTCAATTTCTATCTGAAACTGTAAAGAAAAATAAATCTATGGGCAGGTTGTGAGAGCTGACAATGTCACCATTTCATGTTTATGAAGGAGAAAGGCAATTTGGTGGCTTTTTTTCATTGAAATAGAAAATCCACAGAGTGACTATTCTGTTCACTCTAGCTTCATAGCTGGCTTGAGCAGTGCTGGACAGGTAGGATGGATCTTTCCTTTCAAGTCCTTATTGAGCACTGCAACGAGAAATCCATCCCAAGAGATAGTATAGCTGCACGTGTGTCAATAAAGGAGGGAAAATCATCCAGCTGCATGTTTTGACAGTGATCCCAGCACAGCAATATATTCCTATGTAGTAACCGGAGTGCCGAAACTGTAGCCCGTGCTGCCTGCAGGATGCTCGTATCTACCCTGTCACAGCCAGTGGGTCAAACCGGTTCCACACTTGAGGAACGTCTGGTTTAAGTGGCCCAGATTTTGTTCACACTTGGAGGAATCCTTCATCCCTGAGAGCTTCTGAGTGTTTTCATTCTGTAGTTTGGTCATTAGGCTACGTGGCATAACTGATTTAAATTGCCACTAGAACACCATTGTAATTAAAAGAGAATTTTTTTCTCACTTAGTGGGAGCGGAATAGAACATTAATGCAACTACCATATGAATTTTGCATTGCTTTAGTATACTGATTTACAGAATTTACTCAATGTATTTAGCTGCTGAGCTGGACTTGAGGTGTGAATAAGCGGGTTTTCTCTTTACCATAGATAGTACAAAAAGTAACCTGCAGCAGTCTCGTTAGTAGAGCTAGTAAGCACTCTATAATAAAATTTTACCTGTTGCACTTCGTTTCCTCATCAGGTTTTCAAAATGTCTTGAAACACATTTATCCAGCATTTGGAAGACTTAAGTTTCACCTCAGCTTTTTCTATGCTTATTCTTTTTTATTTGATTATTTTAATTGAAAGATTTCTGAGAAGAGACTGTCTGACTTGCTGTATGGGTTATAAATTTGGTCCAGTCTTACATAAGGGGTTTTAAAGTAGTTCTGAAGCAAAAATATTTGCTATGCAATCTTTAAATGTTCTATTATTTATTGTGATAAAATGCATTAGTCTCTAATGTTAAGTCTTAAGACTTGAGGAGGTGAAGTTTGCTGATTTTATAGGAATTTGTTAGTTTCAGATGGACAGCTTAGTCATTCACAGAGTTTTTATTCCCTAGCTGTATAAGTATTCAAGTACACAAAACATAAATATGGACATTTGAAAATTTGCCGTTCTTTTTATGATTCTGCATGCTACTCTGAAATTAACCTCTCTGAACTTTTGTAAAAAGTATCTATTAGCATTAATACTTTCAGAAAGAAAAAGTGATACAAACACTTCAAAATAAATTAATTTCAAATTTAAGTGCATATCCACCATAACTTGCTTATGGTGTTTGCATAATATTAAAAATTTATATTATTTTTAAGATGTAACCTTCTGATTGATTTATTTATTTGTGGCTTGGCTGTAAACCCACTCAATAAAGGATCCATATGAAAAGAACTCTATCAAAAATATATAAATATTATTTGGTCCACAGTGCACATGCCTGATAAACAGACTATGCTCAAATAATCATTTTCATATATTTTCCTTTTTAAACCTGTTCCTCTGCAATAGCCAATATTTGGAACTGCTAGTAGGTAGATACTTCAACAGCTGGTGTGCAGTAGACATTCGATATACACATCTGAGAGACAAAACTGAAACGCTTTTTCTATTTTAGCAAAAGATTGGATGACAATCAGAGCAAGTATTACTGGAGGGCAAAGTGTCAGGAAAGCAATCAGCAGATGAGCAGATAAAATGGTGGTGGAATGGTATCACATATCAGATGAGGCTGTGAAGTAATGATCAAACAAGGCTAGAGAAAGATGGAATGGATATGGAGAATGCTTCTGTCACTGGCTCCCCCAAATGGCTTACGGTACTTCATATATATCTGCTGAAGAAAAACAATTTGACTGCATTGTAGGAAAACGACGCTTGCCTGCCACAAGCAAGACTTCAGAACTGTATTGTATGGCATTGCAATACATATTGTCTCGTTTGCCAAGATTGTCTTCGTTAGGTGAACGTAACATTATTTGAACTATTGGTTAATCTCAGAAGTATGTAATGCATTACGTGACACAGATCATTAGCAGAAAGAAAGCATCCTGTTCAGAAAAGTCAGTCTTACAATTTTTAAATAAAACTGAAAAATAATCTAAAATACCTTGAATTTGTCTGAAAATTCATATTGTTTGCTCAGTGAAGTATTTAATGATATCAGATGATTTTGTGTTACCAAAGGATTGATAAATTATTTCTGCAGATTTATTTTTAACAGTTTGCTACAGTCTGCAGTAATTAGTTATTTTGGTGTGAATTTGATCTATCTTACAGTGATATAAATCCAGAATAATTCCAGTGATTTCTGTTGACTGAATCTGGACACAGTGAACAGGCCTTGCCTACATTTTTCCAAATTAAAGCAAGCAGACAAACTGTAATGAAACATCCTGCCGGTTTTCACATTCTTTTGAATATATAATGCTTCATAATATAAGACTTCAGGTAAAACAACTAACAGGTTTTGAAAGTCAGACCTATTGTGCAGTGTTTTTCTTAGATCATGTGTTCTTTCAGTGGTTTTGTCTGGATAGATTTATTACAATAGAAGTCCGCGTATGGAGGTTTGTATTGAAGTATGTTTCTTCTAATTCTTTTTTTTTTTTAATACATGCACAGTACAGTGATGGATTGGTGAATATTGTGTGCTTCATAAGAGTGCTTGAAAAAGATACAAAGAAAAAGTATACTGCAGTTCCTGTATAATGGAATGTCTGTTGCAAAAAAAAAAAAATAAAAAAAAAATTGCTTCAGAGTTAGGTTACAAAGAGAAGGTAGTAATATACTCTATACAGCTCAGAGTCTTCAAAAATTTTGTGGCTAATCATTAGGCCTATGCATTTATCAGTCTCAGTGTAACTCAAAATTACATATTTCAAGTCAGGGTTTTGTAAGAATAGACTTAAAAAATTATCAAAAAAAAAAGTCATTAACCTTATATTCGTTAGTTTAGTGTTTAAAGCAGTCATCCAGAATATGAAGAGATCTGCACATTCCTCATCTATCTGATGTATGTGCTTAGTATGTTGTCCACCATGAAGTAGAACATTCTGGGAATGGGAGCTCTTTTAAGAGCTGATTTGGAATAATTAACTGTAAAAAAAAAAAAAAAAAAAAAAAAGTTATCAGGTCTAGCAGAGCACTCCCATAAAATGCGGTTGAGCCTGAGTCAGATCCCATCCTCCAGTCCAGGAACAGCACCTCTGAATCACAGAATCTTAGAGCCATGCAACAACCCAGGTTGGAAGGGATGCCTAAAGATCATCTCGTCCAACCTTTCACGGGAAAGAGAGCCTGGAGGAGATTATGTAGCAATCCAATTGTGTCTTGAAAACTTCCAGTGATGGGGACTGTACCAAGTTCTTGGGAAGCTTGCTCCAGTGAATGGTTGTTCTCACTGTAAAACAACTTCTTTCATCTATTGAGATGAAACTGCGATGAAAGTTGACTATTGTAATCAGAAGTGATCAGAGTCTTCTTCCAAGTGGTGTCTGAGACGAAAACATGGGACAGAGGCAGGAGAGTCAGTTTCAGGGAAACTAAAAGAAAAACATGAAAATGAATTAAACAAACAATATCTATTTCTACAACCTGAAAGAAAATATAATATGTAGTTTAATCTTTTACCTATCAGCTTAGACCAATTTTTAAATAAAGGTGTTTTAAAAGAGCCCAAACATTGGCTTTTCAAAACCCCACACCCCCTTTTCTTTGAAAATGTGGAAATAAAATAAATAAAATACTTTGACACTTTCCAGAAGATTTTTATTTACTGAATTTATGTCTAGTTTTGCCTTTCTTGATATTCAGTTCTTTACATTAATTTGTCAGAACCACAGGTGAATTAAGTCAGACTGAATGAGTGTGTCCTGCCAAACCTTTGTCTGGAAACAGGCTTGCTTAGGATGACATCATACTCTACTGAAATGTTGTTTTCTTGATAGTTAACACTCTCAGTGGGGCCATGAAATGCCCAAGTTCCAGATCTTGTTCCAATTAATGTTTCCTGATTGAAGACATCAGTAGGAAAGTTTAATGATAGCCTGGCAGTTAATGCGTTTTTCTGGGAGTTGGTGCTGTGGCTTCAAATTCCGTCAGAGGAGAGCATTCAGCTGGAGACTTTAATACCCTGGCCAGGGAACCTGCCCGGTATTTATTAGGTGAACAAAAGGAGAAAAGACACTTTCTTTGTCCCTGAAAATGTAGTTCATACCCTCCTACTTTTCCACTGAAAGCCATATCTCAAGTCAAATCTTGTTCTAAGGAGGAAAGCCTACAGAACATAAAAAATAGTCAATACTTAACATGTAAACTTAAAACTGTTTATGATTTTAAATTCGTATGATGGTTTGATATATTTTGGCTTGAATTATTGCACACTTGGAAATGCTGCCAGTTATTAACTGATGGTTACTTTTTAGCTGGCAGGGGTTTATGCATTTATTAGAAAAAAAAGTGAAGTTTCCTGCTGCTTCTCCTTCAGCTCCAACACAAGAGCCTTTTGGAGGAATGACTGTAGCTTGAAAGGGTAGGACGGAGAAGGAGCTGCCTCAGGCTTGGCTCATTTCCTCCGAGCTTGACATGCCTCTTGCAGCTCTTTTGTTAGAGAGAGACCTGAGGAAGTTTACTGGGGTAATCGGAGAAACATGAAATACAGGCTTATTAAAAAAAAATAATAAAAATTAGTGTTACTACCTGCCAAACTTGATTTTCTTCAGAAAAATACTCTGAGGTAGTAACAATTTATTTTGCTGTTAAAGATGTGCTTGAAGTCTATTATAAATCTATAAGATAACAAACCAATGTAGTCATTTAGAAAAGCATCTTTGATTTTTAGTTTGCTATTGGTAAGAGTGAGTGTTATTAATATGCAGACAGGGTAGTGTTCTAAATATACTGAAAATATACTCACCTTCACAGTGTTTTACAGACATTGAGGAATAATCTGTAGGATATAGCTAGAACAGAGAAGAAGAGCATTTTGAGTCAGTAAAAACAGTCATGGTAACTTTATATCTGTTACCCACTCTTCACTTTGATGTACAGGTTAGCTAGAAGTGTATTTTCCAGAAAAAAACCTCCTGTCATAATGGTGTGGAAATCAGTTTTAGTTTTTCAGTGCTACTAGACAGCTTTCTGGACTAATTAAGGTTCATGTGTCTCTGTTTTCCATTCAAAATATCTACACTAAAAGTCTTAAACAATAACTTCCTTCAGTAGATGTTCGCTCTCTGTATGTACATCTGAGCACATTGCTCTCAGAGCGTACAGCTTTTGATTTGGGGTCATTTTTACCTGATAGATAAAGCTCATGAAGAGGTGACATTAGAGACTGACTAGTTTGTGCTGCGGTGAATGCTCTACTCGTCCGTAGCGAAGGTGGACTGAAGCCAGGGATCTTTCGGAATGTTCAGATTTGGAAGGCGACTTAACAGTGTTCAACTTTAGATTTTTATGAGTCAGCAGTGAAAGAACAGGTACCTTGAACTCTCTGTAGGCAGGAAAGTCTTTGTGTTTCCAGTACTTCTCCTGTTTTGAGTTTTCTACTAGAGGCAGTGTCTGGAATTCCCATAATGAAGAGACTATTTTGGGGCGTGTGCCAAGACACCAAAAGCAATGTTGGTCTTGAGGAAAGGACAGGATTTTCAGCCCTCCTTGATCTCTCATCGAGGTAAATTTACCACCAGTCTCCAGATCTACCACCACTCTGTGCTGTTGGACATCCTTTGAGGGAGAACTGGAGATGTCCATGTGGTTTTTGCTCCCATTCTCTCAGCATTCTAAGTTGTGGAAAGTGGGATTTTGAAATGGAAGGATTAAGTGTTTTGCTTTTGTTGTCTCTTTTGATACAAAATAGTAATTAGCAGTCAAAATTGCTTTCAACAACCTGTGGGCACCTGCACCCTTAGAAGCAACTTCTCAATTTCTGTTGCCTGGGAAAGAAATACCTGTATATTGAAATGACAGATATTAAAAACTTCAAATATGTATTATTTGGTTATGTCCACAGGAGCATTTTAAACAAGCTTCTGTTCTATTGTTTCTGAATTTTATTGTAGAGAGCTGGTGCTTTCAGTGGAAAGTAAATAGGACTGACAGCACTTCTAGTGTTTGGAAAAAAAATGTGCAAGCTGTTCAAGGATGTGTAAAAATGCAGATTGACATAAATTGAGTCAATATTACAGAAACCATTCATGCAAAGCAAACAGTAATGCCATGATAAACAATCGAGTGAATATAGGGAAATGACTATTTTATTGGTAGTGAGTCACATCATTCTTTTTTAGCTGTTTGAATGTTAGTGTATATTCTATTAAACATGGGGATTTTGGACATAATTTTAAACCAGAACCACTTCCTGTAGAGCAAACCAAAAATTAAAACCAAACTGTGTTACTTAGATTGAATGGCTTGAAGTATGACATAGATAAATTATCCTGCTCAGCAGAGGAATAGAAATTGATTTGTAAGGGTCCCACAACGTCTGATGTTTCATTCTGCTTATGAGGTAGAAAGGAGAGATACATGAATTGAGGCTAAGGGTAGGAGCTCAAATCACAAAATTTACAGCTGATTGGGCCTGAGGTATTTCTCAGGGCTTTCACCTTTGGCTGTATGACTCTCTGCAGTCAGCTAAATGACTTTGTGTTTCTTGGCACTAAATTGCACTGCTAGTTTTATTGCCAAGTGGCTTCCATTGTACCTCTTCTGGTGCTGTGCTCACTTTCAGCATCTTAGCACACCCTTCCACCTTCCACCTGTCCTCATTACGGCTAACCCACATGTTCCACAGTTACCATCAAAATTCTGGAAGGTAGAAAAAGGCTTTCTAACTTAAGGATCAAGGAAATTCTTTCAAAAAATTACTGCTGTCTTTAACTTTGTGTTTTCCAAAGTTTCTGAAAACAGGTTTTAATAGGCTAGTTTTAAAATGTCTCAGAATGAGTCTGGTATTTGTCTAATTTAGAGAGCTTTACTTCTCAGTATTCTGAAAGGAGTAAGAAATTAATTTTTTTTCTTCTTCTGTATTTTACATAGTTTGTTGCCACCGATGTACTGAGTACCTTCTTGAATGGTGCTGGTAGAACCCACTAATGCTTCGCAATCAGTTTAGTTTAGGCTGTCCTGAATAATCTTTGTAATATCAGCATATTTTGTTACTTTGCAGTTCTCTCATCTTTTCCAAATCACTTCTCTGTAGAACAGCATGGGCTGTTAACATTTTAGTGATATCAATATTTACTTATATTCTACTGCAAAACCTGACCACTTTATTCCTACTATTTCTTATCTCTTAGGTCCTCTTTCAAAGAAATTCTCCTTTTTCGTCATGTCAGCTTAGCTTCCTATAAATATTTTGTAAAGTATTTCACCACTTTTCTTTACTCCACCACTGACCTCATCTTCTGTGACAAAATAACTGAAATAGTTTCTCATTGGTGGGGTTTTTGTATTTCCTGCTGGTAGTGTGTAACTTAAACTCCTGATCAATGTCCAGGTTATGAAACACATTGCTGTGATACAGCTTAGATTTTTATGGTTAAGCAAGTTAGATTTCTATTGTTAAAGTCAAACTATAATTAGGTAATAAGAATGACTGCATGTTTCCAAGGACTTTGTTTGTTGTCATCATGTTAAAACTCTAATCACACTTGACAGTTGATGAGACATCCATGGTCTTTCACCACTGAGCTGCATCCTACCTAACGTAATCCAATTATTTAATACAGATTTTGCATGGCAAAAAATGAATGACAAGGCAACCTGCATGTCTGGATGGAAATTCCTTCCATTTATCTGGATCTCAACCTGTATATGATCTCAAATGCCCTTCAATCAAGTTAAATCCTGCCTTGTATCAGATTTCACATCTGTTTGTGAAAAATAGGGAAAAATGAGGGAGGGAATGAAGAGTATTATTGTGCGTGGCTTAAAGATGACAAAACTTACGTACAATGATTGCCCTGTCCAATATCAGTAACTGAATGTGTGGTAAATCCAGTACTAGAACCCAGGCTTCTACTTCTCGGAGCCCAGTTTTAGCTATTATAAAAATACTGCTTATGTCAGTTAGCTCAAAGATGCCAGATTTATATACCACAGCACATTTCAAAAGTGTAATGAGAGCAGAAATGTTTCTCTCACTGATAAAATATTAATGCTGAAAACTGAGGTACTCAGGAAATCAGAAAAAGACAGAGTTCCCTTGGAAAACCATCTCAGCCACATTCCACATCCTCTTCCTCTTACTGGTTACATTAATAACACAACATTCGGTGCATTAAGCTTTACATTTAACAAACAGCAGTGGAAATATTACTTTCTACACAGAACTGTGAAGGCAGTGGTGTAAGAGAAACATGGTCAGAAAAATTCCTGGATTTCCTGAGTGCTGCCTGTCTCAATTATATAATAAAGGGAGTTGTGTCTTGCTTTTTGCATCCCCAACTAAATTCCTCTCCTGTGCTGGTGAGAAGGTAAAAGAAATTAAATGCTGAAAAAATCTCAAGCTATATCACTCAGCCTGTTTTTCTTGAGGGCATATACTGTGCATAATGAAAGAAGCTGGCTTATCTTTTCCTCCTCCTTGTGCTTCCAAACTCATATCTGGAGGCCTGACATCCAGGACACCACAGCAAGCTCCTAAAAAGACTTAATAACCAAGAGTGAGCTCCTTGTACAGGATTGCTATGGGTAGAACGGACTGTTCGTACATCTCAGCCTCAGACTGCGTCTGGTCCTCTTGCTAGAATCCCTGGTTTGACATTCACTGTGTATTTTTGCTATTGACTGAAGTCTTTTACGATAGTTTTATGGTATAAACTTAAACTGGCCTTTCAAAGGTTATCCAGTATGCCAATAACGCACAGAGCAGGAATCTGTCTTTATAGGCCTTATGAAAAATAAAGCAGGAACTCAGGCATACGCACTCTTTGGGTTTAAAATAGGTACAGCAAGTAAGTCACATGGAAGTGATCTATACACAAATATCAAACCTGCTGTGCATGGACTGCCCAAACCTTCAGCATGTTACCATCTTTTCACCTCTGTAATGGGAATTCCCGCTGCAGCCGTGCTTCTCTTTACTCCTTATGTCAACCACAAAAACCATATTTATGTTTGTGTTGCATAAGTCCTATGACAAGACAACACTGAAGGGAAAAAAGCCTGTGAATAAAGAGCATTTGAAAGGTAGCTGGAGCAACTGTGTGTTTAGGATGAGTATCTTTACACCCTAACTTGCGCTGTAACTGACGATGAAGTCCAGTGAAGTAAAAGTTGTAGCTCTTATCATAGTGAGTCAACCCCAAAGTTAATTTGTTTAATTTCTTACCAGTAATAAAATTCCCAGTGGAAGACAGAAGATTCTGCTGGCAGTCAGAGTGGTTCCTGTAACGCTACTAGGAAAACCAGAATATATTCTCTTCCACTATGCTGTGGCTTGATGCTAGCATGTGTACCTTCAGCACTTAATGCAGAGATAAAATAAGACCCAAAGATTTTGCAAAGGCTTATAAGGCTCTGGAGTGACTGCATCCCACTGCCCCAAGCAAAAAGCTACCCTAGGGCTGACAGAAGTGAGATAGTCTGTCCTGTGTTTTATTTTTCCTCATTTTATTTCACAGCAGTTTTAATAGTAATAAAATTTTAGTGTTCATCTATGCTTTGGATACTTTTGCTACCAATGTAAATGCCATTTTTTTTTTACATCAAGGTCCTAAGTTACTGTGTTGTATTAAAGTATGTAGGAATATAGTCCTAGGGTATTACATTGTATGAAATTACATGGGAATGTCCCTGTATTTGCTTTCGTGAAATTTCCTGTTATTGGGCCAATTAATGATTATGCAATTTGTGTTTCGACAACAAGAATCACTGTAAGAGAAAAAAATGAGGCAACAGAGTACTGACTCATTAGCAGATAAAGGCAGAAGAAAAACAGCTTTTCAGATTCCATACCTGCCTCACATGAATTTCTTGTTTCTTCCCTGCACTTCAACCAGGCTATCCTGTGCACCCTTGCTCTCTTTTTTTCACCAGCCTCTCCCAGTACCTATACCTATACTTCACCAGAAGGAACAGTAGAGGACCAACTTTCCTCATTTCCTTTCAGCATCACTTCCAACACTGTCATGTTCCCTACTGCAGTTCAGTGATTTGCAAAATGGTATTTTAAATCAGATTATTCCAAAATTGCTAAACTCTGTAAGCTATTACTGAGAATTGAATTTCTTGAATGTTTGCCGGGGAATGATGCTATGGGTTATTCATACCATTTTTTCAGCAGTTTAGGAGCATCAAAATATGATGCTTGATTGGAGATATGTATTTTTTCTCTCCCTTCCTCCTTTTAAATGTTCTTTTGAGGCAGAAGATGCATTTCTTAGTACTTGTCTGGAATTTTACTTGCTGTCATCCTTCCACTAACTTGTTGAGATCACAGATTCTTCTAGCATCCATTTCAGGTCAAGTATTGTAGTGCAAAAGCTTCAGATGATAACTCTTGAGGGTAAAAGAATCCTCCTTTTAGGTCAAAACAAAGGCCTATCTAAACCAATGCCAAGTCTCGGGCCACTAGCGGTTAGGTAGGGAAAAATAAGACAAGCACTTTGTGATATTCTGCCCAGCCTGCAGCTTATTGCAGCTCAAGGATAGGTACTGTCTTGGGTATTTTTGTTCATATGAAGGGAACTGGCACAATATGAAGCTCATTTTTAAAGGTAATTATTTTTATGAAGCTTTAACTTTTTTCAAACGTTTGCTCTATAAAGAAGCAAGTGAAAAAGCCTTACTACCTATAAAATCTGAGTTGCTGAAACCTAAATTTGCACAGATCTTAAAGTAGTAAACTGTTTATCGAAGTAATTTTTTGCTAGACATTTTGGAGTGATGACTCTTGTCTTTATGGATTTGTAAGGACATTGCTGAGACACTATGAAATTACTCATTGAATTCTACATATATTACTACATATAATGTTTTCTTAAATTACTGAAAAACAATAATATTGAAGGTTAGGTTGTGTTCTGACATAGATCATCTTTCCCTTTTTAAAAGTGGGTTAAGCAGTTAGCAGAAAAAGCTTTCATTTTTTTGTTTTGCTCTGTTCATCTGCAACTAATAATATGAAATAAACTTAATTCATCTCTGTTGCAGGCATTAATTTTGTGGCCAGTGATTCACAACAAGTTTTGTTTTCCTGAAAATTGCATTAAAAATTGTGATTATGACCACAAAGATTCTAAAAATAGATAATGCTTGAGTTCTTTCTATGAGTACCACCCACTATGAGTACAACTCCTAGTTTGTATTTCTAAAGAAAAAGTGCATTGGGGAAATAGGAATAGAAGATTTTGGATGGGAAATGAAGTCAGAAAAAAAATATATGGAAGGGTGACTGTTAATGAATCCATTGTAAAGACAATTTCTGTGTCCTGGTTTCAGCTGGGATAGAGTTAATTTTTTTTCTAGTAGCTGGTATCGTGTTATGGTTTGGGTTCAATATGAGAAGAATGTTAATAACACAGTGATGTTTTCAGTTATTGCTAAGTAGTGTTTAGACCAAGTCAAGGGTTTTTCTGCTTCTCATACTGCCCAGCCAGCAAGAAGGCTGGAGGGGCACAAGGAGTTGGGAGGGGACACAGCCAGGGCAGCTGACCCCAACTGGCCAAAGGGGTATTCCAGACCATGGGACGTCATGCCCAGTATATAAACTGGGGGGAGTTGGGCGGGGAGGGATCGCTGCTCAGGAGCTAACTGGGCATCGGTCTGTGAGCAATTGCATTGTGCATCGCTTGTTTTGTATATTCCAATCCTTTTATTAGTATTGTCATTTTGTTATTATTATCATCATTATTAGTTTCTTCCTTTCTGTTCTATTAAACTGTTCTTATCTCAACCCATGAGTTTTACCTTTTTTTTTTGAATTCTTTCCACCATCCTACTGGGTGGCGGGAAGTGAGTGAGTGGCTGCATGGTGCTTAGTTGCCAGCTGGGGTTAAACCACAACATGATCCTTTTTTATAAGAAGAAATACTGATAACTAAATGCCCATGACTATTATCTATAATAGCTTCTGCCATACTAATTTTAGACATCTACCAAAAATACTGTATGAAACAAAAGTAAGAATGACTGAAGATGCTGTTTAGTCTCATAAGAGAAACTATATAAGGTAAACAAAAGCTATATATTGTCAAACTGCAATGTCTACAAATAATACATCCATGCTTGTGGGAAAAGAGGGAATGTTTTCCTAGACACTGTTTAGGCCCATTGCCTAACCAAGAAAGCGGATATTTACAAAGACTTTTCATTTGTACCTTTTCAATCTGCAGAATGATCGTAGTGTGGAAGTGGATTTTCTCCTTTATTAAACATAAAGGAATACTTGTTTCCTATTAATAATAAGTTGTTGTTATTGTTTATTAGTTTAGAAATGTTCATAAACTAATGGCCTGATTAGACTCAGGAAAAGCTCACTGTGTTGCCAAAATATTTAAATAGCTTGAAAGAAACTAGTAAGGGGCATGCAATTTTGTCAACACTGCAAATAACAGAAATGCACTAAAATAATTTCCATTCTGTGTGTCATAACTATATAGTTCATATAGTTAGATATGCTGTAATTAAGTGCCAACAAACATGAACAGTCTTTTAATAAAGGCAGATGTAAAAAGAATATTCCAAATAAAATATTCCTTTTTATTTTTTGAAGCTGTGGGTTATTAGTTCATTTGTTGACTGTTGCATGCACTCTTGAAAGTTCAGAGGAGAGCAAAACTACTCCTTCTCCTGATGTTCCTTTTTTATATGCTTATTCTTTTCATATTGTAGACATTAAAAAGAGATGTAAGTCACCTCATGGTTGCTTCCTGCATTTGTATTATTCTTGCATATAGTACCTTTGAATTCTGCCAAAATAGATTTTGTGAAAACACCCCACCAAACAAACAACAAAAAAAATTCAAGTCTTGGGAAGATGGGACCGGAACAGATGTAAATATCAGTCTAATGGCTTTTTTGTTGTCATTCTTTGTAGAATTGTCCAATAGTGCACATATCTGTCAATAAAAGCATTGGCTCCACCATAGATTTAAGTTGTAGCAGACTGCATATAATGTAAGAATATCAGATAGCCAAGAAAGACCTTAGCAAACCATGCCTTAGTAACTGCTTTTATATGAAAATAAAAGAAAACGTTTCTCTGTTCCGGGAAATTTTGTGTTTGTGGAATTCTTTTTCACTCCGATTTTCAGTAGTCAGTTAATTTTGATTTCCATAAAAGTTCTAAAACTCAACAAATTCAGATGAGGTATTTCAATATAATTATTTATGATTGCATTTTTAAAAATAATCATGTATGCTACCTACTACTTTAATAAAGGACCTCAGCTGTATGAATAGATATAAAGCAAAAATCAAGAATAGCATTCTTAAGTATTTAGAAGAAAATAAATTCTCCAGAGTCTGACGTTCTCTGAAAACTTTACCCTATGGCACTTTGGTTATCTCACACATTTTAAGCTGATGCAAGACCTCTGATTTAGCACCAGTTTTGGAACTAAAGAGACGTCGTGTCGTTATGACACACAGGGTCTCTCGGTGCTGAGTGCATCAACATTGGCTTCAGTAAGAGCAGACTACTTTTTTGTACCATATAGACCTATCAGCTTGCCCAGGTATCCCAAGTGCTTCATGACATTTACATACGTTGGTCCTGTAATAACCCTCCTCTATTGTATTTGAGAAAACATATGCAGATTATGTCACCTGGATCTGACAGCCACAGGAACTGGGGAAACAGCCCACTCCTACTTACTCAGTTATATTAACCCAAGAATAAAATGATAAGTAACTAATTGACAAATGTAAGATAATTTTGCATAGCTCTATACGGACCAGAATGAGTTTGAGTGACGATCGAGAAAAGTATTATGCTGCCAGAGTGTAATTGCTCATTAGTACCCAGCTGCAGGCAGTTCCCAAATTTAACCCCTGAATGGTAAGTCCCAAAGGGGCAGCTCTATTCCTCAGTTAGGTGTGAGTTGGGTTATCTTTACATTTTCATTTATCGTGACCATTTTCTTCCTGTCTTGGAGCATTGCCACCGGTAAATTTGTTTCTTATTTGTGTGAGAAAGACTTGGTTGCCTAGTCTATGTTTGGTTCTGCCCTGATCTTATGCGGGTAAGGCTCAGGGATGGGTGAGGGAGAAATGTTTCAGAGATTCAAAAATATGTTGATTCTGTTGTGGTTATACTAAGGGGCAACAGCATGTCCTCTTATGAAAGTTCAGTGGCAGTTTTCTGTTGCGTTTGAGTTGTAGCTAAACTAAAACATATTTTGTAGATAAACGAAAACCTGATAAGGTTTCTGATAAGCTACATGGCGTATCTGCTAATTAATCAGACTTAGTTATAAAGCCTGATACATTAAGAAGCAGTTTATAGATAAAGAAGCAGAGAGGCTGATGGTTTTGAACTAGGGCAGGTCGACTTATTTTCACTTCACTACGAGGACTTCACGAGGCTGATGGAACTTGCCGCACTTTAACAGAGCTGAAGCCCTTCGACTCCAGCCCTCCTTATGAACTTGCTTTGCGTTTCCCTGATCTCTTCCCGCTGCCTGCCCTACCTTGGGGAAGGTTCCTCCTGCCTTCTCAAAGGGTTCCTGTTGCTTCTAAAGCTTCAGACCTCTGTGCTGTCTAGGTGAAAATGTGTTTAAAGGGCAGCCTGTTACTAAGCAATGGCACAGGTACGTTGCAGCTGTAAAGTGGAGCAGCAACTGTTTCTGCCGCTTTAAATTTGACAGCTGGATTACAAAACTTTTGAGAGGAATTGCACCTTGGTGTTGTTGACTGTGTTCTTTCTCTAGTCTGTGTTATTTAGTAGATTCTTAATAAAAATCATTATAGGTGTTATTCAGTTTAGGAATGTAATCTCTCACACAGCTTTGCATTGATTGCAAAAGTATACAGTTTAGTCAGCTGTGTAACCAAGATATAGCATCAAGTGAAATGTGCACCGAAGATACAGATCAAAAACAGGCGTGAGAAGGAAAACAATGAGATAATAGCGAGATCAGGTCACACAGCATTGTGTAAAACCAGAAATTTTGTCTGGGTAAGAAACTGAAGGAATGGAACTAGGACTGCTGCGTAAAATGGATGGGGACAGAGGTGGGGGGGGGGGGGGGACAGAAAGGAGACGCTGAAGGTCAGGGCACAGAAACCAAGGGGTGTGATAGATACGGAGTACAAAAGAAAATCAAGGCTACTTTTCTGTTTAATCCCAGGGTAACGCTTAAAACAATGACTCGTCTCTCATGACCTTGCAGGTGGAGTACTGAGCCTACGCTGATTTAATGCTGCACACAGCTACTCCCTTTCTTTCCTTACGCTCGCGTACAGCCAAAGCGAGGCAGATGCCGCAGCGAGGGGCAGACTCAAATTCTCTGGTTGCTCACGGTGAGCAGTGTTCAAAAGGACGTGAGCAGTGCAGTGACACATAAAAGATGTAACCTAGATATGGAGCAATCAATTACCTTCCTTTAGGTACCTCCCAGGTGGCTCTGTTCCATTTGAAGTTCATCAATCAACTCAGTTCAGGACTTCACTCCGCTGTGTAGTATCTGTTCTGGGAATTGCAGCTCCTATGCCCTGCAGACCCTTCTGCAGTCACTGATGTGCAGGGAGGAATCTTATTTTTTCCTAGTCATTGTATTCGTGTAAAAGAAAGTGGACTGTGCTCACTGCAAGATCAAAGAAAATGCCACTTTCATAATTTCTACAATATACCTTCCTTTTCAGCACACTGCCTTTTAATTGCTCATAAGCTAGTTAGGGAAGGGGAAGGAAATGAAGCAGTTTGGCATGAATTATTAATATTGGGAACATTACTAGCTTTATTTGAAACTGTATGCCCACTTGGAGAGATCGCCATTGACATTTAATATAAATAAGCTTGAAAAGTTCTGATCATAGTAATGCTGTGGTTCTCTGTTGTTCTGTGATTTCTGCTCTATGGCACCAAATCAATGGTCTCTTAATCAGGAAACTCTATTATATGTTTTATTACAATATTGTGATGGTATAGTGCTTACTGGGAGGGAATGAAGAGTTGACCGTAATTTCTTCTCCCTAAAGATATTATTCAGCTTCCAGGAAGGAGTGGAGAAAAACATAATTAACTTGTTAAAATTCTGTGACAGGAATTAAAAGGCAAATGGCTATCAGAGTAATAAAAAGCTGAGTTATTCTATCTGTAAGTTACATTTCCTGCAACTGATCCCAGCATAGAGCTTGTAATTTCAGGATAAAAACATAACTCATCCTTGGTTTTATCTGTTTTCAAACTGTTTTGTTATATAATTAAACACAGTGTGTACACTTTAGACACACAATTCATTTTTAACAGACTTCATCTTGGAAGAAAAAAATGTCTTCTGTGCTTCTTCTGCCTGTAATACTCTGAAAATGTCAGTGCAATTTAAAAGATTTTTTTATACAATTATAATCCTTGATTGTGGAGCTTACAAAACAGATGAGAGTCCTATATTAAACTCTTCAGTAGCTGCTCGATAAATTTGATTTTAAATGTGCTTCATTTACAAGCGTCTGTTCAGTTTGAATTGTTTATGATGAGATGAATGTTTATATTCATATACTGAAGAAATAAAAGCTGGCTTAATATGTCAATTACTAATAAAGAATTTACAGAAAATACTGAAAATATGCTGATAACATGCAGAGTTTTAACATGACTGTTAAAAGCTGCCCCTGAAAAACAACAGAAAGGTCTTGATTTTTCGACCTTAGATGATAGCAGTCAGTTGAATTAGGAAATTAATTTATTATCATAATGTGAATCTGACAAATGCAAAGAAACTGTACCTAAAGTATTTTCCTCCTTAAGTCATCTCATTCAACAGTTCTTCAGAGTCCCAGTACAACCATGTCGCAAGGTGCACTCTTACTCAGGCTGGCAGTCTTACAACAATTAGCAAGCATTGGGTTGTCTGTGATGTTAAGTTATATTTATTGAGACTCAGTTCCAGCTGGTGCCAGAGTGGATACTTTCTATTGATAGATCTATGCCCTTCGGGCACATTTCTTAAGAAAGATTAAATGTTAAAAAAAGGGGATATGACAGAAACATATTTCTGTAGTCACAGTTTCTCAGGAGAGCATTTTTTTTTTTGGTTTGAAGTACTTAATAAATTCAAGCAGAAAGACTATAAACAATACATTCTAGCATGAATTTTAACTAGCCTGATTAATACAAAATTGAAGTTCATATATTAATCTCTGCATTGGAGATATTGTTTATTTAAGCATTTGGGGAAATCATACAGTTTGAGCTATACAATGAAAATAATTTAATCTGTAGAAATGAGCTACCTACCCAGGCAAAATTAAACATAAGTAATCGAACACGTTTCCAGTTACTAAATGGCAATTATATCTCACTAGAGCATGGTAGTTTGGTTGCCAAAGCATAAGCCTGGTACTGAAAGAAACACTTTTGTGGCTCGGTGTTCTTGCTTGCCTCTCGTATTGTTCCATTTTCTGTTCTGCTGCTTGAACATGGTTTTTTTACCAATTTCCATAACCAAATAAGGTTTTTAAAGCCACTTCAAAGATATCTAATAATTTAATTTGCAATTTCAAGATCTTTGCTTCAGTGGATCTATTGCGTCAATCAGTACTGAAGCAATTATTTAATTTGCAGTTATACATCAGATTACATAATATTTACATAATTAGCATGCATAAACAAGAAACGATAACTTCATGACAGAAATATCGTGATTCTGACAATGATAAGGAATGCAAATATTTCCTTTTGTAAAAGATCAAGTAAATGAAAGTAAAACGCTTATAGGCCTGGAGGTGGAATGGCTGCCTGAGTCTAACTTATTTACCATTGATCTGATCAATACTTTAACTGAATAAAATTAGATAACGTTGTGTTAACGTATGACCTTTTCCATGTCTGTTTTGTGTTCCTGCAGTTAATGATGTAATGTCAAGTTGGAATATGTACTGTGAATACAAAGACATTAATTTGAATAGTAAGAGTCAGGGCTCTGAAGTCTGCTTTAAATTCATCTTTGCTCTGCTGGTGCAGGGTGTTTTTTGAGATTGCTGCAGAGGATTTTAGTAGCTAGCAAATGATTTCTAGTGATAGATCCTTAAGGGTGAATATTCAGAACAGCTTCATTTCTGTCTCTGTATACCTGCAATTTTCCATTCACAAATAGCCTTGAACATGCTTATTAAGTTGCTGAGAGTCTCTTACAGTACCTCTATCCTGTCACACTGAAGATCTCTCATTTTCTGTGGTTCATGAACTCGCTAGTAATCCAGACTATACAAGTTTGTACTCGGGTTGTTTCCTGGAGCCATGGGAGCCTGGACATCAAGCTTGGGTTCCTGCCACACATACCTAGTTTGAGTGCAAACTGTACGGGATCTGGTTCCTTAAACCTCCCACGGGTGCTGTGGGGCTGCGTGGTTTGGGAGGGTTGGTTCCAGAGCACGTCCATTTCTCTTAGGTTTGTGGGCAATTTCCATTTGCTCACATGGCATCTTGTGCAAAGTTGCTCTTCAAGAAGTGCCCCACGGACACAGCCTGCAAAGGAACTGGTCTAATGTAGGAATCCATCTGTAAAGCTGATCATAAAACTGTATGGTTCTGCAGTCTGGACTTGGACGCTGCACCGTGTATCAGACCCTGAGGGACTGAGTATCTTTGCTCAGCAGATACTTCAGGTGCGAGACATTGAGTGAAACTGCCCCAAAGCCTCCATCAACGCTCTAGCTACAGTTATCTAAGAGCCAGCAGCCCAGCAATGGTCTCTGCAGGATATTAGGGGGGCGATTAGCTTGAGCAGCTGCAGGGGCGTCACCCATGGGTTGGGATTCAGCAAGATGACCTGATCGAGATATGACTATTGTAAATGGCTCTGTAGTTCTTATAGGAGCAGACTGGAATTAGACTCTAGCTCTGGCTTTGGTTTCCCTTGTCGCTGTTCTATCAGCTGTCCCCTTTTCTCTCCTTCTCATACTGCCCATGAAGACAGGGAATGGAACCAGGCAAGAGCCAACGGAGCAGAAATTCAAAGTGGTGGGACTGTACTATGTGGGCCAGCAGTAGCAGGAGAAAGATGTCACGGGAGCAAATTTTAAGAACATTTTTTCTCAATCTTTGCATTAAAACCTATCTACAGGGCTGTAAGCATTTCACTTGGGTCTTTGTTAAAATTTCCATACCCCAAGAAGTTCTGTTTGTTGTTTCAGCTAGACTTTTTAGGTTTTCAGGTTTTACCATCGTTAAATATTAACTTATATATTCACTAGAGGCTGGTTGCATTCTCGCCTCTCCCTAGATTTCTGGATGCTTGCTGCTTCTTCCCAGGTTCCAGCTTGTGTTTAGAGGAAGGGCAGCTGGCTGTAGGATAAACAGTGAGCAGATTGCATAGATGGTATTAGGGAACCAGCTGTGAGAAGAAGCCACCACCACATATGTTGTCATGAGAGGAAAAACTGCTTGCATGATAGAAAAAGTGTGTGTGAGGAAAAAAAAAAAAGTCAGAGTAAAATAAAGTCTTGAGCAAAAAGGAGCAATGAGATGGTTCTTCTGCTGGAGTTCATTCCTGTCACTTTGATTTCAGGTTTTGTCCTAAAAGGCCAGAAAATGTGAATAGTGTGGACCTGTTTGCACTATTCAGTTGGTGATGAGATATCCTTGTTGTGCATATAAAACTCAGCATAAATGTACCCTCAGAGTCTCTTGTTTGTTCTCTTCCACTTCAAAAGTTACTATTCACCACTGAGTGGTCTAATATTAATTGCATTCATGTGACCAGAAGTTCAAGCGCTCCACTGATTCAAGTCTCTCCTCCAAGCATGAGTGCCTAATATTAGACATCTGGATGTAATTTATGCATTCAGATAAATGGTGGGATTTTCAGAAGTGTCAAACAAACAACTGAGATCCCCAAAAGTTGACTTAGCTAGCTGATTTTTGGCTAGCACTCTTTTTTTCAGTGAAGGGGCTTTAAAATAGGAATTCTTTCTGGTGCTGATCTACAAAATAAGATATTAGTACATGAGATTTGAAGTGACATACTTTTAATTAGATTTTATTCCTGTTAATAGTAGAATTGTCACCTCATACAAATAATTGTTTATCTACTAGGTATTTTCATGATTACCATTTTGTAGCCAACAGAAAAAGTGAAGTATAAAATCCTCAAGGAATTACCTTCTATTCAGCCTGTGAAATTAGAATGGAAAGTCAGGACAAGGCATGCCAATGGGAAAAGATAATCCTTGTAACTTATCTTCATGTTCCTTAGTTGTTGCTCAGTTACTTAGAAAGTAATACACTGTCTCCAGATAAGGCATACCCGTATTTGTAACTATATTTTAGCAGATCTGTTTTGAGAATGGTGGCTGCTCAGCATTTCCTATAAACAGCCTAGATCACTTGTTGATGACATTGCTTGCCATGCCGTGTGTGCCCTCAGGGCACGTACGCTGCTCAGCAGTTCAAGTGTTACACCAAGAAGATCATGCTAACATGCTATTTTTTTTCTTTCCCTTTCCCTTTCCCTTTCCCTTTCCCTTTCCCTTTCCTTTTCCCTTTCCCTTTCCCTTTCCCTTTCCCTGTGTTGTAACCTTACAAGCCCAAAATGGTTGACTGAGGTAGTAGCTCATTGTTATCAGCAAGCCTGGTACCTGATAACTTTAGTCGTAGCATTTCTGTTACTGACAGAAGATATGAATAATTGCAGCAAAACAAGAGTATAAAAATTACTGGATTATTGACCCATTCTCTGATGTTTGTTTGTGTCTCTTTTACCTGTGCAGGAAGGTCTCCAGCATCCTCTCAAGGGAAACTGCCATTTGCTGGTGCACTCGGAAGCCCGTGACTCTGAACGTGTTGCCCTTGCCTGCCTGTGGGGATGGTGTGCCTCTGCAGCCAGGTAGGTACGGGCTGAGTCACTCTTACTGTCACAGATGTAGGGTGCGCTGCTTCAGTCTACTTTTGATTCTCCCAAACTCTCTTTTTTTTCATAAACGTTTTATGTTTTAGTGCTACAGATTCACAGGGATTGGAGGATACTGTAGGCAGAGTTCTGGTGCTTTGAAAGGTCATTACTGAAAGAGGCACGTTTTAAAAATAAGTTTCTTTGTGAATTTTGAAGGCCTTGTCTTGTGACTTTTTTTAAGTTTCAGTAGTAAAATATTAAAAAAAATACAGTTCTGTGTTCAATACTGAAGATACTATTATATAAACAAGTTGAAGAAATAGACCATATCCAATATCGGCCTATGTAGTAAGAAATACCTCATCCAATAAACTGTCAGTACAATGAAAAAGGCAACCCTTGAACCTTTTTGTAAGTGGAGTGTCATAAGCAACAGAACCTGTCATCCCGTCATGTGCATTGTTAGGGGTCGTGTCTGCCTTTCTAAATATGATAGTCTTTGGTGTTTATTTGTCAAGCATACAACTGAAATTTCTTTCTGATTAGATAGAAGGTTTTCATTAGAAATAAAGTTTTAATTTACTGTAGGCATATCTAGCTTTTTCCCATTACTTCCATTATTTACAGGACATAGATTGTTGCTTGGGCCTATGCAGGCAGCAGAAAAAGTTGTGTAGTTCCTTCTCCGAAGAATATGTGGTCTTTGCACCTGCACAGTTGATGTCTTTCTGGTAACAGGAGATTCAGAGGAGTAGTACCGGCAAACTTTTGAATTATTGAGAATTTAGTCAGAAAATGAATATTTGGTCAATATATAATTTTCATGAAAATCTAACCTTATTTAAGTAGCATTTATGAAAAAACTTGGAAGATGATCTTTAACTGTAAACTCATTTTGCTATATGAGTTCTGGAGAAGTTTTATGAGTATGTCTAAGAGGAATTTGAGTAAAAGATGGAGGCCAGAACATAAGAACGGACTTTTGTGGAGTTTGGGACTGAATTTGTGGTTTGCTAGAAATGAGTCACATCTAGCAAGAAAGAGCAGTGTTCTTTTAAAAAATGTTTTTTTCTATTATACAAGATAAGGATACAGATTTTCTGCTGGTTTTGTCAGAAAGAATAGCATCTACTGTAGACAAACATGGCAAAAGGATGTATTTTGGCTGGTATTATTTTACGAAAGCGTGAAGTGTCCTACTTTAAAGCAAATCAAAACTCTGAAGTAAAATGAAACTCATTTCAGTAGAGTGACTGAAATGTTCTGTACTAACAGTGGAATCATTATTATCATAAAAAGTGTAGTTCATTTTCTTTTGCAGAATTGACTTTCTCTGCTATCTTGCTGTGTCTTTTACCTTGAAAAATCAGGTCTTCTTGTGCACATGCTGGCTTACTTTTCCTCTTGCTCTAAAATGTATTTTTGACCAGAAATGACCCAACATCTGTTTCTGAATGCAAACACATGTTCTGAAATATCAGGCGTCTGAACTATCTCAATTTTAGATACTTTCTTCAGTAAATTTACGTAAGATTCATCAAGAACATGCTTTAAGTTCACAAAGAGTTGTTCTTTTAAATAATCTTTTAAATTAATCTGAAGTTCCTGTTTTACATACTGCGAAAGTAGGTCTATATAGTCACATTACTTGTATGGCTGGTAATCAGTGCAAAGAAATGGCAGCTTCTGAATCTCTGCTCTGCTCTGAATCTCTTAATCTTACCAACCTTTTACTTCAGAATAACTATACAAATATCTCATACATTCATATGTCTCATATTCTTCAAAGTAAAATTTCCAACATTTTTATAGTAGCATCACTACTTAGGAAGAAGTGTGGATAGTGTTTCCCTTTTCCAATATATTGCTGCTGAAGGGCCATGGTCATTATTAGAGAGGTCTGCAAACAGGAATAAAATTATTTGATAGACAGAATGTCTCACAGACTTTAATGATAATTTCACCAAGAATTTTATAATCCCACTTTTACTGGAATTAAAATAATTTGTTGGTTTTAATAGACTAAAAGCTGCAAAACACTGCAGTTAAAGAAAAATTTTGATCGCAAGATCAATAAGGACATTGCACATCCTCAAGCTGTTTCTCAAAATTTGACAAAAAAATCCATTCTTAAGACTGGCTAGCTGGAATAATCATAGTATCCAGATCAAGGTCATGCTAATCTAATAATCGTTATTTTAAGATTTACTATGTGTGTAAAATCGTGTTCAGGATCACGAGTGACTTGGATTCTTTTTTTAGCATTGCTAGTATTATGAGAATATAGTTATTTTTTCTTTATTGCAGTTTGTGATTGGTGGGTCTTTTCAGTATTGCTGAGCTTTAAATGGAGATTTTATGTCTTTAGATAAAAATTAAATGAGATTTAGTTGAGCTTTAGGAAGGAAAGTTGGCAACTTGTTCATGTGGACAAGATAAGACAGCGAGTTCAAGGATATGCTACTTAAATAAAATGATTTTAAGCAAATAATGACCTTAATTCAAATTAAAGAAAAAGAGGAAAAATTTATTTAATGAATATTTTTAATTTTATGCTACATTTGCACTTCTTTTTGAAAGAAGTTACCAACTCATTATTTGCAACCGTTGTAATTGTTATATGCAAATTATAGGCCTCACAATATATGATACTTCTCAGAATACGGTGTAGTCCCGAGACTGCTTCTCCTCTATCAAATTGGATGATATTGTTTCAGCAGGGTTCAAAAATTATTAGGAGACACATATAAGACAGACACATACAAGGAAATGAAATTTATTAACCTAGATAGTGAAATATAAGAACAAGGATTACAATGCATGAATTTTTTGTGTAATTTTATGAAATATACAGAGTAATCAATTACTTTTTTTTCCTCATATTTATCAGTGGGATGAAATATAATTTCTTTATTTTAAACAAGATAAAGAATAACCCAGATTTGACATATTTACTAATTCACCCAACAGCTCTAGCAATTTAACCTTTTCAGAGGTCAATGGGAACAGCCAAATCTGTGTATTCTTGTTAACAAATGTTACTGTCTCTTCTATGGCATTTCCCTCAATTTTTAATTAGCAAAAACATGTAACTGAGCTCCAACAATTATTGCCACATTCATTTGAGTTAATTTCTAAGCTGAAATAGCTGTCTGGAGCATTGTATCAGATTGTATGCTGCAGTAGCTATCTGCAATACATTTTCTCATGAAGAAGCAGCCAGCCAGGATGACTAAAAAAAAAAAAAATAGAAAAAATTACAGCTTTTGCTGTCATTTGGATGAAAAATTAAATATATTGTTCCTATCAGAGCCTCAGTATTTGTTTCATTTCCTAAATTGAATGATTTTATCATTCTATATTTAGTGAAAACATTTAAGGAGGATTTAATAAAGCTTAATGAACTGAAAATAGTAGTCAGTGGTCATTTTTAGACAGACAACAATCACAGCAGAATAAAGTAATTTTGTGTGCCCCCTGAAATGCAAGTTTAAGTTTGTATTGGGTTTGCATGGCAATGTTTTGGTAGTGAGGGGGCTACAGGGGTGGCTTCTGTGAGAAGCTGCTAGAAGCTTCCCCCATGTCTGATAGAGCCAATGCCAGCCGGCTCCGAGACGGACCTGCCACTGGCCAAGGCCGAGCCCATCAGCAACAGTGGTAGTGCCTCTGGGATAATGTATTTAAGAAGGGAAAAAAAAGTTGCTGCGGAACAGAAACTGCAACCGGAGAGAGGAGTGAGAACGTGTGAGAGCAACAACCCCGCAGACCCCCAGGTCAGTGCAGAAGGAGGAGGAGATATTCCAGGCACCGGAGCAGAGATTCCCCTGCAGCCCGTGGTGATGAAGACCCTGGTGAGGCAGGCTGTCCCCCTGCAGCCCAGGGAGGTCCACGGGGGAGCAGATCTCCACCTGCAGCCCGGGGAGGACCCCACGCCACAGCAGGGGGATGTCCGAAAGAGGTTGTGACCCTGTGGGAAGCCCATGCTGGAGCAGGTTTGCTGGCAGGACTTGTGACCCCGTGGGGGACCCACGCTGGAGCGGTCTGTGCCTGAAGGACTGCAGCCCGTGGGAAGGACTCACATTGGAGAAGTCTGTGGAGGACTGTCTCCTGTGGGAGGGACCCCACGCCGGAGCAGGGGAAGAGCGTGAGGAGGAAGGAGCAGCAGAGACAATAAGTGATGAACTCATGCCAACCCCCATTCCCTGTCCCCCCATGCTGCTGTTGGGGAGGAGGTAGAGAAAACTGGGAGTGGAGTTGACCTGGGAAGGAGGGAAGGGTTGGGGGAAGATGTTTTAAGATTTGATTTTAATTCTCATTACTGTACTCTGGTCAATTGGCAATAAATTAAGTTAATTTTCCCAAAGTCAAGTCTGTTTTGCCCATGACGGTAATTGGTGAGTGATCCCTCCTGGTCCTTACCTTGACCCACAAGCACTTTGTTATATTTTCTCTCCCCTGTCCAGCTGAGGAGGGGATTGATAGAGCGGCTTTGGTGGGCAACTGGCGTCCAGCCAGGGTCAACCCACCACAGGAATATGGAAAACCAAGCAATGTAGTCAATGGGAATGAACATATGGAAAATGAAATGCGATGAAAAGACAAAAAATTTGAAGGTCCCGTAGCCTCAGGTAAAAGGAAGGAAGAAGGGTGAAACACCAAATGAGCTCTGTCCCAGCATTTTATCTTATACCAGATAAAATAGGTTTGATAGCAAGTCTTGGTGGTACCAGGTGACTGGAGAATAGTATTAAGAGTATCTAAGACAGAGGTAAAAATTCTCACCCTCTCCCCTCACTGAGGACCTGTTTTCCTGCCTCAACTATATGCAAGAATTTAGAACAAATTTTGAATCAGAAGAAAACTAATTACAGAAATTGATATTGGAAGCAGAGTAAGGTGAAATAGTGTTGTGAATCATGCCAGACTAGCCCATCATTTTTCTTTAAGATGACTTGATGTTTTTAAAACAAAGAATGACTGTATGAAGGCCTGAGTTAAACATTTGATTTGGTGCTACATGTTAAATAATAAGTTTAAAAATAAAAAGGTGGGAAACGGTACAGGAACTGTAAAAATGATCACGTGGGTTGAAATGAAGGCAATGTATGTTAAAAGAGTAAATGTTTAAAAGAAAGGAGGTTACTAGTAGAGTTCCTTAACATTTTATCTTGAAACTGAACTCTAGTATTCTTTAATGACTGGGGAGAGCCCTTCTGACTACAGGCAGTAAAAGCAGAATGAAAAACATCATGAATTCCTGAAATGGCCATTATTTGTTTTTTTACTTTTACTGTTTGTTCTCTGTGAATGCTCATAGTGAAGAAAAAAAAAAAAGCAATTGTGAAATCAGGGATGCTGGAAGCAGTAAAACAACAGTGCTAGATCTGGATTCTCAACAGGAGAACCCAGTTCAGCAGGCATCCCGCCATCACATATTTGCTCACAGGACTGATAGTTGTAGTCATGTTTCTATTGAGCTTGAGACATTAAGTCATACTGGGTCGGTTGGGTTTTTTTGGAAGGCAGAGTGCAAGGGAGCTTAGAGTCATGCAGGGTGTCTGATTCCCTACATCTAATTTCTACATACCTTTAACTTCCTAAAGATACTAGCACTAATAGCGAGAATTCCTGGGAGAAGGCTGGTCTTTTGTGTTGTTAAAGGAAAAATTGTGTCCTGACAGAGCCTGTCTTTCTCCATCAGTTTCTGAGGCAACTTATGCAACTTGTTTAGGTGAGGTGTCTGTTAGAAGCCAGCATATCCTATTTTAGTTGTTAAGGGCTGTAAAGAACCATTGTGAGCTGCATCTTGTAACAGACCAGTAAAATATGGAAACAATACCTGAGATACATACAAAGAGTAAATTTTGAGGGAGATGTTAGCGAGCCCTTAGTAAAACAAAGTTATTCTCTTAGGCTGTGTGTTTAAATAGCTGCTCCATTCCTCTTATTTCACCATTAATGGTTTACTATAAAGCCGATTCTGGCCGATGCTATTAGTGGAGCTGATTTGTCTTACCAGCTTCCCACTGCAGTCTTTTCACAAAGCATTTGTCTTAGAATCAAAATAATTTTGGGGTCCATATAAGTGATCAGTGGCTCTGCCTTCACGTTTCTCTCTGTATTCATAGATAAAGTTATGTACCTTCATTGATCATATATGCAGTCAAGTGTGAAAAGTATTTCACATTTGAAACGTTCTAGACGTTAGCAAAGTCTGATGCTTTAATGTGAACGTACACATCAGAAACTCTTTTACATATAATACAGAGTGTAAACAATATCCCCAGATATCACAGAAAATGTGCATGTGCAGTAAATTGTAAGACAACCTTCCCTTTAATCAGAGTAGAAAATTTCTATAAAACAACTCAAAATAGCTTTCTTCGCTTGAAAAAATAAGACTTTTTGCTGCCATCACCTTGCTGTAGAAGTGCCTAAGCATATTGTCTTACTACTATGCTTTTCAATAGTTTGAGATCTGCTCACACAAGTCAATGTCTACTATCATACATCTCCTCCATCCACATTCCAGCTTGGAAAGATGTTCACAAGTTGAGCAACTTGCTATGCTAAGACAACTATTCATTTCACACTGTGATATTGGCACTGCTGATACACAGTTGTCTGCTCTTGTTCATTTAATGTGCCCTTTAAGTGCTGCAGAGTTGACTTAAAACCTTTGTGCCAGACAAGTGCAGCAAGAAATTAGTAACTGCCAGCAAAGGGTGTATTGAAAAATTTTCCTCTGTGATTCTTCCAACTGTTAAGTGAAGGATTATCATTGCGTACATGATGCTTACGCTCAGAACTCAGACGTGCTATATGGATCAAGTTGACAACTTTCTGCAAGTAGTGAGCATCACTGGCTGAGTCATTTTCCTTCTGCACTTCTGTCCTGCCTGTATATTTTCAGGCTCAGCATGTGCAAACAGGCCATTGTCATATCACTGGAAGTATTTCATTGCCTGACAAGCTATTTTTCATCTGGCCTAATGATCTGTGTGAGTTTGCACTGATGTCCTGGAAGGAGAAATGCAGCGTGCCTAGCGAGGAAAAGAGAAATTAGGCAATGAAAGACAGCTGAATACCAGCCAGGTTGCAAATCTCTTTTTTTTTGTGCAACCACTCAGACCTGCTTTGTCATCAGTGATTTACCCAGGGACTTTTGTGTGCTGCAGATTACACCAACCTTTTTTTTCTAAAACTGTTGTCTAATTATGCTCCAGAATCAGTTTAAACCATCTTATTATGCAAACACCTATTTGGCCTAATGATACAGCAAGAGTCGTTCCTACATGAGCTTAAATGATCGTGACCTTGTTCCACTAAATCTCCTTCTAGAGAGCATCAAAGCTGTGTGTTCATCTACAGGGAGTTCTGGCAAGACTGACAGGCAGTGAGTCATGATGGACCTAATTGTTCTGTTGTGAATCAAAAAATAAGATGTAGAAATCTGTTCAAACTGATGCCCGACTTCTGCATCAGAAAGAGTTTTTCGGGAACAATTTAAAAAAAATCTCTGTTTCTCTGTGTTGTGGAGCACAAAGGAGTGGAAAATGTGCCCCATTTATTTTCTTTGTGAAAGGTCATCATAAGCCTTCAAAAGGAAGAATCTTTTCATTGTTTCACAAACTGAGGTACACTAAAGATATCAAGTGACTTGTCAGGTTTAAACAAGAGGTCAGTGAAAGGAGTTAAGAGTTCATGTCTCATGACTTTCGGTGTAGTGTTTTTTCTACTGAATCCTCCTTTCTGCCAGCTTTTCAAATGATTGCGCCATAGATACCAGAATGAATGGGTTGGGGGCCACCGTAAGGTGTATGGAGCTGCAAATTGATGGTAATTCTCAGGAATTTTGTGTGGTTTTTAGTCTAACATGTTTCATTGCACAATCAGAATTCATCTGAAGCAAGCTACTTGTTTGCAATCTGATTGTGCATTGGTGAATAGAAATTTTGTCGTGATGCATAGCCCAAAGGAATCGGTGAGAGAGTGATGATGCCCAAATATGCATGGCAATTAGATATATATATGTAAATAAACCAAATACTGACAGAGTTAAGAACCTGTGTACCTATTCTTTCCTGCCACAGTGAAACAAGTCTAAAACATTTCATATATAGTGTAGTCAGAAGTGAAATAAAATATTTAGTCAGCCTGTATTGCCTTACAATTATTTCAAAGCAAAGAAAACTCCCACTGGATTGATGAAAAAGTGTCTTTTTTTGCCACTTCTTGAAAGAAAACAGTAATTGCATGAATGTGTTAAAAACGTATATGCATGAGTGACACTAACATGAAGTTATATGAAAACTTGTATTTTGAATGGGTTTATCCTGCCATTTGGGAATTTTTTAAAACACTTTGGTTGCATGGGATAAATATCAGGTTTTATATCATGTTTATGTTTTTCTCCCACAAAATACTAGATACATGTAAGAAAAGAGAGAAATATATTGAGTATTTCATTTCAGAAACTCTGTTGCTGTGTGTTCATGAATTAATACACAATTTTGGCCTCAGTTAGAAAAATAAACTGTCGGGAAACTATCACAAAGGCAATATATGCAGGCCGGTTTCTCCTATAACTGTTTTTTTGCTGTATTAGCTTACTAGCTTGGGCTTTACAGTAACTCAATAGAGCTGCAAATCTACTGAGATTTTGAGTAAATATTCAGTCCACTTCAAACAGACTGCCAGCAATGTACTAGCAAGTTATAATGCAGACACAGACAGGTTTGCATAAGTCAGAGTCACTAAACTATCAAAATACTGACTGATTTCTCCAGGACAGTGGGATTGCTTTCTGTCATCTTTGCCGCCTTTTCCCTGAAGAATGTAACTAGAGACCAACAGGCAGGTGGACACCAAAGGCCATTGATCAGGTTTTTTTCTTGTGGATCAGAAAATCCCCGTTTTAAGAGCCTGTGATTCTACACTTCTCTTATTACGGAAGAGAAAATGGATGGACCCTAAATAAACTTTGATAGATGAGTCCAAAGAGACTACATTAGTCTGTGTGATAAGAAACAAATATATTGTATTGTCAACATAACCACTATTAAGTGTTTTCATATGCTTTGTGGTAAAAGAGATCTTTTGTGAGTGTCTTGAAGAAGGACACTGTGGTAACTTCATAAATGTTTTTGAGAAGCTCCTGCCAAATGTAAAGGTCAGCACAGGAGATGCTTCTTGTAAAGGCTGAAAAATGAAAAGATCATGGTCATCTTCATGAGCTGAAAATATCAAAAAGGGAGCTAGAGATACTTCTTGAATACAAGTTTTTCACACCTATGAGCATAGAGACTCCACCCAGTACCTGAAGGAAGTAGGGGCCTGCACGGGCTGTAACGGCAGAACAGGCGCATGACAATGGGTCTGCTTCTAAAGGGCTCAAAAGATCCTGAAATGTATGTTCAGTTAATTTCTGCTTTATTTGCCAATTTCTAGACACAAGACTACACGACCTAGTAATTCAAAAGCAATGCTGTAATGCAACAAAGCTATGACTAGACCAGATGAGCAGCAAGCTATCAATACAGTATATGTGTTCAGATAAAAATTGTCATGTTTAAGAAAGTAGTTGAGTTTAATAAGAAATATTTTCCATGATGCGTGAATATGGATTTAAGAGTTCATGCTTGGTCTTGGTCCTGGTAGCTATTATGGATGCCAAGTTTGTATCTGAACATTTCTTTGCATCCATGTATTTGAAATGTGATTTCTTTCCCTCATGGAGGCGAGAACTTTCCTGTGTTGCAGCCAGAAGCTTTTGAGCCCACCAGCTCTGTCTGAGGTTGGAAGAAATACAACACTTCACTCATTTTTACTACACATTATAATTAAGTAACCTTGCTTTTTGTAATCTCTGTGAGTGAAATTCCTTATGCATAGGTCCAAATTCAGTACTGGAAAACCTACTGAAAGATATACTTCAGTATGCCTCAAAGGTAAACTGACTGCCTTCCCAGTTTATTAGGTTGAGAGGTAAGTGAATTACCATTTTTTTTTCAAGGAATTGCTTTGTAACTGATTACTGCTGTATCCTGAGAGATAGTATATTAATACCATGCAGTTCTTATCTTTCTCATCTTTCCTGATCAGAGCTTAGCTCAAAAGAAACTCTACAGTGTAGAATGATTCAAGGTTGGTTTGCTGGGATTTTTTTTTGCTTTTCTGCCAAAAAGGACTAGACTCCAACTGTATTTAGCCCAGACACTCACTCTCTTTCAAGGAGTTAAGCTACAAAGGTAACTTTATAAAAATATAAACCCGTGATGATTTCCCCCCCACCCCACTAAACTCCAGTTCTTAAATCTGATTCTTCTGAGTCACTAATCCTTGAGGGCCAGGCCAAGGACAGAATCAAGGACTACCCCTACACTGCTATTAGAGTGAGCCCGTGGACAAGGTTCAAGGTCTAATTATCTACCTGTCATAGTATTACTTGCAGCAGTGCCTTTGGCAGCAGTTCAGGGACACACAGGTGTGACCTATGCATGAACTGACATAATAACATGAATTTGAAGTGTTTCGGAGGGGCTGAAAGATTCACGCAGCCTGCAGCTTTCCCCTCTGCCCTTGCCACGATGATGTTGCGCAGAGAAGACAACACAAGACACTTAACCGCAGGTGCTGGTTTTGACGCCGGCCGTTGCAGAGGTGTGAGGAAGCAACACACAAGATTAACTCAAGTTGCCAACAAAGGACACTATGGATGCCACGTACGGTGTCTTAGGGACTGGCTGGACAGTGGAAAGCTTCCTGTATGCTGTTTCTGTCTGGCACATTAGAGATGCAGATAATGAACCCTGTCAGACAAATTCCTGCAATTTCAGATGTTTCACACTCCCCCTCCAAGACACATCAAGAAAGATAAGGATCTGACTCACTCTTACCTTCACTTTTGCATACATTCTGTTTCAGTAAAATCTGTTAGGTGACCATTTGTTTTTCTACTTCGTACCATAAGCGTCGCTGCAAAGTTTTTTTTCAGCAGTTGTACATAAAGAAAACTCCATGGGTGGGGTGGGGTTCCATCCATGTGTATAATGTAGATAATGTATAGAATATTATACCTTTTTTTATGAATGGATATTTATGCAGAAAATATCCATTATATGGTAATGATATTTAAATAATAATAGAAGATTTTAAAAATAAAACAAATATATTGCTACATAAAATATGCATATTTGTAGAAATATCTAAATTAACCAAGTAAATAAACATCATAACCTCAATCCCTGTGAAAGTGATGAAGCAGCTAATCCTGAAAACCATTCCTAGGCACACAAAGGACAATAAAGTCACCAGGAGTAGTCAGCACAGATTCACCGAGGAGAAGTCATGCTTGACCAAATTGGTAAACTTCTATGATGAAATGACTGGCTCAGTAGATGAGGGGAGAGCAGTGGATATTGCCTACCTGGACTTCCATAAGGCTTCGGACACTGTCTCCCATAAGATCCCCATAAAGAAGTATGATGAAATACGGGCTGGATGAGCAGACAGTGAGGTGGACTGAAAACTGAACGGCTGGACCTAGAGGGCGGTGATCAATGGCACCAAGACCAGTTGTAGGTCAGTAACTAGCACTGTACCGCAGGGGGCAATACTGGGTCCAGTCCTGTTTAACGTCTTCATTAAGGATCTGGATAATGGGGTAGAGTGTACCCTCAGCAAGTTCGTAAATGATGCCAAACTGGGAGAAGTGGCTGCCAGGCCAGAGGGTCATGCTGCTATCCAGAAGGACCTGGACAGGCCGGAGAAATGGGCTGACAGGAACCTCCTGAAGTTTGTCAAGGGGAAAGGCAAAGTCCTGCACCTGGAGAGGAACAATCCCATGCTCCAGTATACACTGGGGGATGCCCAGATGGAAAGTAGCTCTGCAGAGAAGGACCTGGGGGTCGTGGTGGACACCAAGTTGAACATGACCTAACAATGTGCCCTTGCCGCAAAGTGACTAATGGTATACTGGGCTGCATGGAGGAATGCTGCCAGCAGGTGGAGGGAGGTGATCCTTCCCCTCTACTCAGCACTGGTGAGGCCACACCTGGAGTGCTGGGTCCAGTTCTGGGCTCCTCAGTGCAGGAGAGACATGGACATACTGGAGAGAGTCCAGCAAGGGTCTGCTAAGATGATACAGGGACTGGAGGAAAGTCTGAGAGAGCTGGGACTGTTTAGCCTGGAGCAGAGAAGGCTCAGAGGGGATCTTACTAATGTATATAAATACCCGATGGGAGAGTGTACAGAAGAGGGAGCCAGGCTCCTTCCAGTGATGAAAGGCAATGGGTGCAAATGGAAACATGGCAGGTTCCCTCCAAAAATCAGGAAACACTTTTTTGCTGTGAGACTGACTGAACACTGGCACAGGTTTCTCAGAGAAGGTTTTGATGATATTCCAAAGCCACCTGGACATGGTCCTGGGCAACCATGTCTGAGTGGCCCTGCTTGAGCAAGGGCATTGGACTAGGTGACCTCCAGAGGCCCCTCCCAACTTCATCCATTCTCTAATTAAAATACAAATACCTTTCTTCATCTAATCTGAAGCTCATAAAGTAGCAGAAGAATAAAGAATAGGTCTGAATGATATTCAGTGAAGAATGTTGAATTTGAAGGGGTTTTTCAGATTAGATTCTAGATAAAATGTAATAACCCATTTTTGTGTTTATAGAGTAATATACCATCAATATCATGCTTTATATCCCTGAAAATTGTAGTTGTTGGCCCTTTCTGACCTGGTTCCTGTACGTCCAGTGTTACAGGACACCATGGGCCACTCATTTTCAGAGTTTGTGATGAGCTACAGAAGTCATGTCTGAACCTTTACTAGATTTCTTCTGAATCATTTATAATTATTTATTTCACCGTGCGTGTCTCCTACTTTTAAATATAAAAATATTTAAATGTAAGAATAATCAAATGCTGTGGTCTTATGTTCCTCCAAATGATTGTAGCTTTCTTTTCTCCTTCATTATAATCACATATTCTTATCTAACTGCCAGTCAAGATAGGGACAACTCTGATTCACTACACATTAGTAATTACAGATGCAAGTTTGTTGACCTATTTACATAAGTAGAAAATCTTATGACTAACGTTATGTGTATGATCATGCCATGTACATTATGTTTTTAGTCAAAATAATCTTCCTGATTTTGTTTTTTTTAAACATATATTTTAGGTCAAAAGATAACCAGTTATCTGTAAAGTCTTATGAGTGGTGAAATAAAAGGAAGGTAAAGTAATTATAGTTATTCATAGGCACATAGAGAGTAGATTGTGATTTTTTTTTTTTTTTTAATAAGAGGGGAGAAGTGAATCCCATGGTTCCAAAACTGGAATATTGACTAAAGATTTTGCTGAAATAACTTCATTTGTATTAAGCAATTAAATTTATATTTAAGTTTTCCTAATTAGTTTGCATTTGTTTTTTGTTAATTGGTACTTCAGCAATTTATTGAAGTTACTATTTTCTGATCAAAAGCAACTCTCTAAATTCCTTGAATTTTACATTTTTTAGAATCTAGCCTAAGTAATTATTCAGTTGAAATATACTGTTTATACTAATAGTCTAATCTACATTTTTCCTCTAATGTTTGTCATAAATAAACTTTAGTATATTCTTCCCCTCTACCCCAGTTGTTTCAGCTGTCACTCCTGAAATGTTTATAATTGTTATGTTCCTCACACATCAAAATAAGCCCAATTACTGCTGAAGAGCTAAACCCCATCTTTATTTTAAGAATCACAATGAGAAAAATGATAAATACTCTGTGTTTTGTGTTAGCTTTGGCTTGGATGTCAATTATCTAAATAATCAGTGTCTCTCGAGGATTCTGAGATTTTCATAATACGGAAAAAGCGATTCTTGTATTTTACTGGTTTTATCAAATTACTGTGCTTATTCCAGAAAGGGAAGACTTCAAATAATTCTGTTTTTTGGAGAAATTTAGTCACCTTCAATCAAGAATCTTAATTTAATCTTAGTATGACTTTAAGGAGTCATATTTCATACTGAAATTGGTAGTACATTCCCAATATACACTTCTGTTTGTGACCTAAACTCGTTTGCAAAATACATACTTTTTAGTAATTTTTAGGAAAAAATCTTTCATTTGTAAGAAGCAAGCAGGGCAAAAACTAACTCAACTATTAGCAGAAATGGATATTTCTGTGTTATAGTGGGATTATTTATATTTACTCTTCAGGCTTGTAGCATTTGGGACTTGGAGCAGAATTTTCTCAAATAAAGTGTGAATATCCACAAAATATACAACAGCTGTATGTCACCTCTGTGTGTGTCTCACAGTCGTCCAGCTGTTCCAGACAGGACACCGTGTCACTGAGGCGTAAGGAGTGAGCTTTGGTTTATCAACCTGTATTGGTTTAGTTCAGAACTGGTTTGTATGGAGTCATAGAATCATAGAATCATAGAATCATTTAGGCTGGAAAGCTGAGACGGCCTGTGGACAGATTTGTCTGTGCACAAAAGAGTATGTCAACATTACTTAGAACTTGCTTGGGGATATTTTTGTCAAGATGTCACAGCAATATTATTGTATGTTTATTATTTAAATAATTAACTTAATTTATCTATAATTCTTAAACTACATACATCTGTCTCAAGGGCTAAATTAAAATTCCTGAATGTTTCTGATGGATAAATATTCTGGATTATCATTTTTGATCTAGAAGTCTCTCACAGAAAATCCTTGAGAAAATAAAATGGAGATATTCTGAATTGAGGAAGGGTTGTCTTTCATTTATTTTACGTAGTAGGAGTAAGCATTTTTTACATAGTTAAGAAAAGAATGTTTTTGTTCTTACCATAGAATATTATTCCCCTTCACCTGCTTAATACAATTCACTTTTTCTATAAAGAGATTATACAGTATTCCTCATTAATGTATTTAATTGCAAACCACAGATTGCTTTGCTAACTGTAAATGGCATTATTTAAGCAATAAGAAAGAAAATCAAATTATCCCTGCAGAAGGATAATAATATATTTGCAAATACACTTCAAGGTATCCTGCTTTGACCAGAGGTTTGAACCAGATGACCTCCACCAGTCCCTTACAATCCAAAGCTTTCTAGGATTCTGTAATCACTCAAAGTGTCAACTAAGGGATAATTTTTTATCTTTTCCCGGAAGATTTTCCCAAAGTTGTTGGGTCAGCTTCATGCCTTGTGCCTTAAATAGTGGGGAAAACAATTTGGTGTGGAGAACATGCATTCTATTAGCAATGGTAATATTGACTTTGCAGGTTAGAGTGAGGCTTCTGTGAGGCTGGAACTGAAATTTGGGGTAGATGACTACTGTTACGTTGTGGACTATCCTAACACATAAAGAGGGGAAAGACTGTGGTGCTGCTGCTCCTCCTTCCATCAAAGCCTGCCATCCTGCTTACACATCAGTTCGATCTCTGGAGCTTTAAGACAGGTTGGGAAGACTGCAATCCTATCCTCTCAATATTTTCCAAATAAAAGTTTAGTCCTCCACTGGCAGCTTTTCTCTGCGGAAGTCTTTAAGAAACAAGAACAGAAGCACAAAAATATCAATGGGCTTCAGTGTCTGATGTCTCTTAATACATGCAAAGAAGGAGAAAGACATGGAACAATACCTTTCTTACAGTTAAAGGTACCATTTAACCATTTAACTCTGGTTATCCAGACAGCCGGTAAAAAGATGATTCCTCCTAAGAGTCAGCTTAATTAGCAGCTCAGAAAGCCATCAGTGGCAAAGGGGGAACTCATTTGGCTTGGGTATGAGTAAAGTGCAGTGGTTTTGGAATTGCCTAGTTTCTGCAAAATAAGGCAATTATTTTTCTAAAAAATCCAGTTATTGTATGTTTGCAAAGAAAGCTTTGCTACCGGAATGGTTTTTTTCTTTCATGGTATAACTTCAGGAAGGTGACGGTTATTGGGGAAGGGGGGAATAATGTGCCCTGAGCTGCTAGGAGACTTTGAATTATAGGACAGGGCTCTGCGTTGCAGCACAGTGCTTTTCCCATTCAAGATGCTTTGATTTAACAAGTTGTGTTATGGCTGTAAATACAAAGAAGAGTTTGCACAGATTCTTTGAATTGTATCAGAAGGTTTCAAAACAAAAAAGTCAGCCTTTGCTCTTTAGGAGAAGTTCCATGAAAACCCAATATTTAAAGTTTTATGTAGTTTAACATAATATGTAGGAAAATTCTAGTTTTTCACCAAATATTATCAAATTGCTAATTAGTGATTTATTTTTATTATTATAGCATTTTCACTCTGTTCATCTGCGCAGCAGGAAGGACTGAAATCCAAACCTAAATATTTGTGAGACATACATATATTCCTTTGTTGGAAGAAGACGATCTTTTCCAGATTCTGTCTTATTAATTTTCTGCCTTTATAGCATACTTTCAACTTGTTTAAATAAAATTGACTAAAAATACTGTCAGCAGCTTTGGCTGAGAAGAATAATGATTTAAGCAACAAAGCACATTTAATCATGCTACTTGCTGAATTGGAGAGTCAATAGTACCGTTACAGAAAAATCACATTAAAACTTAGAGCCAGCATGGAGAATTTGAGTTGTTTTTATAATTGGATCAGCAATGTTATAGGTTACATATACAGAGAGAGAGAAAGAGAGAGATATTTCTGGTCAAAGTATAATTAATTGCTAATTCACATCATATCATTGTGTGTCTGTCTAAAATGCAATTCTTTAGGCATCGTCATACCCAACCACGGAGAAGTGAGAATGTTGTGTATATTTTTCACTAACATTTTATGTGACTTTTTTGACTGTGTAATATTATCCTGCCTGGCTGGCTTATGTTAAATCAAGGAGTTTTTCTGAGGAAAACTAACAAAAAAGGAATAATGACAGTGATGTTAAGCTTTACAGAGACAGTGTAGAGAATTATTAATTGGTGAATGCACTTTCTGCCCTCAGCTAGATGGTCTAGGTTTACTCGTTATAGGACTGAACCTCGGATCAATCTAAAACCATGAAGACCCTGGAGCTGGGAAGACTGTCAGCATCAGTCTAGTTAAGAGACAACCACACAGCTGAGCAAGGTGTGAAGCTTCATCAGCCGACATGTTCCCAGGGCCAGAAGCAGGATGCCTAGGGCTGACAGAAAAAATATAAATGTGTCTAAGAGCAAGGCATTGTTAGGTTGGCAGGGAAAAAAAAAAAGTATCTAAGAGCAAGGCATTGCTAGGTTGTTATAAAAGGTCTGTCCATCCCCCCACACACAAAGGAGGCATAATGCCCTAATAACCTCATCAGAGACATGAGTTCCTGCCCTGGTCCATCCCAGGTCTGTCACTGGAGAGCCACCAGCCCCATGGTCTGGGGGTGACACCCATCACCTTGAGGAGGTGTCTGTTGGGACCCAGGAACAGGGAGCTGTGGCAGCCTTGCATATATCGGGCTACTGCATTTAGCAGCTCTTAGCAGGCATAAAATCCCTTTTAGTTTTATCTTCATTGGCTAAGAGCCTCTGAGTAAATAAACAATAATTTTTTAAAAAATATATACCTTTGGGCAAAGTTATCTGGGAAGAGGTGGGTGCTGCCTGGCTAGAGTCCTTTCTGCTCAGTTGCTGAGCAAGCTAGGTATTTAAATCACTGTCTTAAGAGCTACAGATATTCATTTGCATCATGCTCTGACTAAATAGCTTTCTTAAGAGGCTACACTCCTAATTCAGTCACAAGCTGACTAGAACAAGAGGAAGCTCATGTGAGACATATCTGGACTGGAACACGCTGTAGTCTCTCTATACCCATCTCTCTAGACGTGCTTATAGAGGTGTTTAAATCAACTGTTTTTGTAGAAGCCTGGAGGGCAAGGTCTTTCTGCTACAAAACAGAATGTGAATATGCATGGTGAACAAATACTTCAGTTAAGAGAGATGTTCTTTGGTGAGATGGAGGAATTCAAGCCTGTAACTTGAAGGGTGCTCTTGAGAAGTGCCAAAAAATTGCCTAAACTTGCACATAGCAGTACAGTGAGCTTTTCTCTAATCACATTATTGAGGGTTCTTTTGATTTTTTATCCTTGGATGCTTCCTATTCATTGCTGAAATAATAATGCATCTTCATAACAAACAGCATACCGAGGTATTTCAAATCCCACTAAGCTCATCACTCTATGGGTTATCACACAACACTTCACTTCCAGCTTTCAGTCACTGAGATCTGCTATTTCTGCTGCAGATTAATAGCCTTATTCAGTGTATATTTGTCTAAAAGCTCTGTTGAAATAGCACATTATCTTTGATTGGAATTTGGATGTGATTCACCAAATATATTTATGAGTTTGCTGCTTAACTGGTAACACATGAATAATAATCAAAGACAAGGAGGTATTTCATTGATGTATTTCTTATACTTGCCAAATACCGTTACAAACTGAACAAATCTGAAGCTAGCAGTCAAATATTTCAGCACTAAAATGTTTTCTCTGGGCTAGATATGGAAGTATGCTATTTTCTAACTAATTCTATTCTGGCCTTTCTTGCAAGAAGGATCATGGGAGGATTTCATGGATGATGTGTTTGTGGTTATTAGTGACACATTAACCTTGCAGTTAAGTCTGCGAGTGAAGTTCAAGTCGTTTGCTTGAACCTTGCAGTTAAGTCCTTTTCCATCACAGTGAGCCATCAGTACAACATGGTACAGAAAATGTAAATGTGATTCTGATCCTGGAGTATGTCAGAAGTATACAGACATGTACAGTGGTATTAAAGTGAAAAATACAACGCATTGCTATGACCCTAAAATGAACTCTGAGCAATTTTGTTAATCTGGGTCCAAGAAGATGAATTTAAACAGGAGGTGAGGAAGAGACAAGAGCTGTCAGCATGATTAGGAGAATAGATGACCCCATTTATGGCATGTGAATAATTATGGTCTGTGATTATTTGAACACACAAGGTTGTCATTTGAAACTGAAGCTGAAACCCTCCAGGTTTTGGGTTTTTTTTACCTTGCTTCCTCAGGCAACTGAATAGCGGTTGGTTTGAGACTCAGGGCATACGATTTGTTGAGGGATTTCAAGGCTCAATTCAGGTTTTGGTTCTTTGAATGGTGCAGCCACTGCCCTGTTTAGGGTTTATCAGACAACCCAGGACTAAGCTGTCTACACAGCTCCCCGTGAGTCATTTCTGCGGAGACAGGGCCTCAAGGCAATCCGAGGCTGGGTCGCTTTTGTAACCCCCCATGAGTCGCCTGTGTGCACTAGACATGGTGAAACTCATTTGTGAACTATGAGCTGGACAATCCACACACTCACATTCACCCATTATGGTTACTTAACACTCCTGGTCTTTCCCTTCCTTGGGTTGCAGTGGAAAATTCTAATTTATAACTGAAATGCTTGATGTCATCTCTAAGTGCCTGGCCTGGCACCTTTTTCTCTAATGTCATATTGTCGTACTACGTTTCTCACTGTTCCTTGCAATTCTACCTCTCAGCTGATGATTCCTCCAAGTGTTTTACTCATTATCAAATGATAAATATCACCAAATATGCAGATAAAGAAAACTCTAATGCTTTATTTAAGTCTTCCTTCCTTCATTCAATTCCTTCCCTACAGTGGTCAATAAGTACCTTACATAGCTCATCATGAATCAAGCAGGGATGCATCCATCATTCACTGCACAGTAGGCAAGCGAAAAGTGTGTGTGTATGTGTATATATATGTTCCAGCTGTTGCTGGTTGAGGACAGTCTTCCTATTGATCCCATAAGATGAATAAAATGGACATATCACTTCATCTCAGCAGAGCTGCATATGATGGAATCACCTACTCCCATCTTTTCCCTTTTAAGTAAAGCCTAAATAAATCTCTGTAAAGGCACTTAAAAAAGACTGTATTTACAATACGTTATTTGACATTCATGAGTGACAAAATCTTTTTGTAAACAAACAAGATTGAAAGTAGAAACAAACAGCTTATTCTTTGCAAAAATAGAATGTAGTCATGCAGTGAATCAGAAAAACTCCCATTACTGGACGTAAATTAATAGAATTTGCATTGTTCTTAAAGAAATGTTTAATTTGATAGAGGCTTTGTGTTGCTCGTCTCACTTGGCACTTGAAGCGTTAGAAGGGAATGTTGTTTGAACAAAATTGAATTTGTTTTGTTTGTATTGGAAAGTGTCTGGATTTGAAATGAACACACATAATGGAACTAGACATGAAAATGTACATATCTTTCTCTCTAAGGAATACTGTTCAGAGTTTTACATAATTGCTTCTGGCTGCTTTTCTTTATTTACTTATATCTCTCCGCAGCTAAGAAAAAGATAGTTTTGCAATCTCAACTGATAGAATATCACTTTATTTCACATCATGTGAACTCATAACTCTTTTTGCCTGCTGTAATATAGTAAGACAAAGGGGGAAATAAGATTGACATTGCATTGTACATGGCTGTTCTCTGTGTAAATTCCAAGTAGATTCAACTGCATTTCCACATCACTAAATACTGTTCGATATACTTAAATAATGTTGAGCTGCAAGATGGATTCCTATAATGAGGCCAATTGAATTAATCTCCAGATGATTTTTTCCTTCTCATGCATAACTATGTTGCTCTATGTTTTTAACAATAAGGGTCTGGAATTACAGAAATCATAGAAACTGCTTTACTCTTTTGATAACTCCAGCCATTCTCAGATATTGGTTTGTTAGTGCTTCGAAGATAACAGTGCATCCATTTGGAATCTTTTTATTTCTAATCAGATGTCAAATTCCACTTTCCCTGACCTTGTAGAAACTTTAAGCTCAAACTCCTCTCCTCGCTCTTCATCAGTCAAATGTCATCTTTAATTTCTTCTGCATTTGATCCTTTTGTTTGAAAAGCTGTGATCGCACAAGAACTATTCCCTTAGTTGTTTTGGACATGATTCGCTATGGCTTCATATGTCTTTTTTGTTCACATTATAGACAATAAGCTATATTACTGTGAACTCTTGCAAAACATCATTTTAAACTCAAGTGCTCTCAATACTTGCTAAATCAAAGTTCATAATGGAGATTTTATACTTCAGTGTACAAATCGACTTGCACTTTTGCTGGACAGTTATTACTTAATCATAAGAGAAAAAGAAAGCTACATGATCCGCAAAGCTAGAAAAAGAATTGACTCTTTATGACCCTCATCTTTCATTTTATGTAGGTAGTTCTTCATTATAATGTTAAGTGGACCAGAAGATAAATGTTGTTTGAAGCATAACTTTTTTATAAATATAGAAATTCTTCTACAAATTTTATATGTTTTCTCCAGAACAAACTGTTAAGGGAAAAAAAGGTAAAAAATGTAAATACAAAGTTTAGGCAGGCTTAATTTATTATATCATCCAAATGTCACCTTGAATGTACATGGCATGTACAATAAGACAGCCTAATTGGAAAAAAAAAACAACAACAAAACCAGAGAAATTTATTTCAAAGGCAGTGTAAACATTTTCTGAAAAATGAGAAAGACTGTGCTTGAAAGCCAAAGGCTTTTGATAACTTTATATATACACACACTTTAATATATATATAGTGTTATATATATTTAAATTATTACATACATAAATATATATTAAAAAGATTATATATATATATATAAAAATGATGATAGCAACAACAAAGTACACCACAAAAAGTTCACACATTGTTGTGAGTAATCCTAAAGTAAGTCCTTAAGCAAACAGACACAGTTTTCAAGCCTGGCAGTCCCCAGCTTTTTTGAGGTTTCTTTATTTATGCTTAGTCACTGAATGATATAGTAAGGTAGTTTCCAAATTTATGTTTTATGGAGCATAAAACCTGTTGAACTTTGTATCTAACCCTCTAGTTTTGCCTTAGGTGAGGGAGGGCTTAGGAATAATGACGCAAAGTAAATGTAGATGAAAATACATATCCATCAACTGAAAAACAAGGCAGGAAAACTCTAACAGCAGAAGTACTTAATCTGGATCCTGTTCCTATCTAAGTGCCAAAAATATTTATGCATTTTAAGTGTCAATAATATTTACATGAATGTTTAAAAGTTTAAACCATTCCTAAGGAAAGGAAGATTTTGACCTACATATTGGCTATGCCTTATGTGGCATTTATAAAAAAAGCTCTTATCAAGCATCTATTACATTAACAGGAAATTTAACTTCAAAAAAGAATACAAAACCCCTACCTGATTATAAATCAATGCACAGTAAATTCTATGTTGTTAACTGATAATTTATTTGTTACCTATCAGGTCTTATTTATGTAAAGCAAATAGTTTCAATTAGAATATACAAATATATGTTTTTCTTTCCTTTGTGAATACTTAGAATCAGGTTCCTGTTTCTGCCTGCTTATTCAAAAGGGCAACCCCCCCCCCCCACACAAACAGAACTACAGTGAAAATATTGAGAATTAAATTTGTAGCAGCTGTGCCATTTGATTTGATTTCTTGAAAATACGATTGTTTGTCCTGCTGCATTTTCCTGTCTAAACTTCATGACAGGACTTGTCCAATTATATTCTTTTTTAAGTATAGCACTGACAGTCCAAGTAATGATAGTCCATTACCTCTTAGCTCAAATTCTGGCCCTTCGGTTATGTTGTTAGAAACATAAAAGTATTATTAGCAGGTATTGTCTTGTTCTTCTGCTCCTGTGAAAAGACGGAATACTAGTCAAAGGTCTATATTGTCTTCCTACTGCATTTTAATCCTATTCTTTTTTGTCTGTGATTGTTTTGTAAGATCATCTACAAATAAAAGAAAATTATATTTGCAAGTTAAATGCTCCTGGCCCTTGCTAATTTCTTTGGGCTTTATTTTTATTTCTTGTTTTGCATTTTATGTATTCTTTTACATTATGAAATTAGCTCTTCAGTTCTGCCCTTCTTTTGTTTTATAGCAGCTAGCACACTGAGAGAAGATTAATAAGACAACCTAGTAGATGGATACTTATATGATGTCTGCATGTATTCCTCTATTTTATACTCCTGTAGTGCTCCTAGTTATTGGTGGAAGTAGTAGCAGCAACAGTATGTCCTACCGGTTGTGTTATATGAACACTCTGAATCATTTGCTGTAATTGCTAATTATTCTTTAGCCTTTGGTACCAAGATTTTTGTTTCCTTCCATCTGCTACTTCCTCCTGTACCCGCAGAAGTCGTTCCGGCTTTTGCTAATATCTTTTTTCTTACTCACCCTGGACAGTCATGTCCATTTTCTGTTCTCCTTACTGCCTCCCTATTCTTAGCATTTATTTTCACCTTGTCCCTACCTTTAAAAAGTGGAAAGCACATAGCTAGCAGAGGTTAATTGTTACCTTTTAATTCTGGTTCACATGTTCTCACCGGGACTCACATTGCGCCAACTTCATCATTGCAGTATAAATTATTATTAATAGTAATCTTCACTGCAAAACCATGCTATCTGAAAGCAATTACAGCTAGTTGAAGGAAGGCAGGCGTGGTGGGTTAAGCTTGGCTAAAAGCTGAACTCCTACCTGGTTGCTCACTCCCTTCTCTGCCCTCAGCGGGAAGAGGGGATGAAATTGGAAACACGGGAACAGTAAAGCTCCTGGGTCAAGATAAAGACAGGGAGATCCCTTACTGGTTATCGTCATGGGCCAAACAGACTCAACGTGGGGAAAATTAATTTACTGCCAATTAAAATAAATATTTACAGGTAGTGGGGAACAAAAAGACAGATTTAAAAACACCTTTCTTCACCCCATTCCCAGGCTCACCTTCCCTCCTTCCCTCGGACTCCTCTTCCACCTCCTCTCCCCACAGGTGGCAGGGGGACGGGGCAGGGTTCCCTGTGGCCAGCCCGTGGGGGCTCCCGGCTGCCGCTCCTGCCTCCTCAGGCTGTTCCCTGCTCCAGCCTGGGGCCTTCCTTCCCCGGGGCTGCAGGGAAACCCCTGCCCCACCGGGGGTCTCTCTCTGCCGGGGAGGGGGGCCTGGAGCACCTCCTGCCCTCCTCCCGCTCTCCCCTCGGGGCTGGCAGGGCTGTTTCTCACCCCGTTTCCCTCAGCCCTTTTGCCCTTTCTTCCCCAGGCTTTCCCCGAGGCTGAGGGGCTCCGCTGGAGCTGGCGGGAACCGGCTGGAACCGGCTGGAACCGGCCCGGGGCAGCCCTGCCTCTCTCCTCACAGGAGCGGCCACCGCTGCAGCCCACCATGGCCGACACCTGGGCACATAAACCCATTACAGAAGGGAACAGAGGAAGGAGGTCGACAACTGACCGCATCAACTCCTTCTTCTTGCCAGTAAAAATGTCCATTGGCTGCAATTATCAGTACTTTTAAGAAAAGTACTGCGTCATCGTGCCTGCAGAGAAGAGTCCTGTGCTTCACATTAAACCTTGAAATTTGTTCAATGAATGCACACTTTTAAGCAAAAAAAAGCTGAAGCTTTTTTTTCTTTTCACTCGCTACCTCTCAAGGTGTTGTTATTGTCATTACAAGGGCTCAACAGCCCCAACAAACATCGATCAGGTGATCTGTCTTGCTGCTACTTGCTCCAGGAAATTAATTGTTAGATCAGAGCAGAGAATACACACATGGACTTGTCTTCTTGGAGGAAGTCTGAGCTCCGTGCATCTTTCAAGGCCAAACCACTTGAAGCCTCGTGAGTCCCCCAAAGTTCTTGCCAAACACTAGGTTTAAATTAGACTGCACGCTTCTGTCAGGGGAAAGCAGAAAAAGACCTGCTCTGGTGGCTGCTCTTTTTTGATCCAAATGTATAAAATCCGTATCAATTTAATAAGCATATTTAAGATTATATAATAAAAAACCCCACAACCCTCTGGAAAGTATCAGAAATGAAGGCAAAGATTATCCATTCTGTTACATACTTCAAAAGGAAATGAAAAGGAACATTGGCATTTAGTTCAGTATGGTATTGAACTAAACTGTACCTTTTTCATTTCAAAACATGAAATCTGACAGGCATGCACAGCTCTCTGAATACAGTTTTGTAAGGATTTCACTAGCTGACAGACTATGATAAGTTCAAGCAAATATTCAGATGGAGAACTACCTACATATGTGAAAAATGCTGCACATTTTGTTCTACCTGATAGCTAATAAAAATTAATATATCATGTCAGTATTGTATTATAGAACATGAGATCTCTGTACTTTAAACTGTAATAATGATCAAAGGAAAGTTTGAAAAGTATGAAAAAGACAGGACATTTTATCTAAAAAAAGTAAACAAGAAAAAAAAAGGTAGTTTATATTAAAAAGAAGCCCCAATATCTCTTTAGTGAGAAACTTTGTCTTTATGACATGTAAACATAGAAGAATTCATATTCTGTTCTTGTTACATCATAAACATTTTAAGAGAAACAGTGTAAACAGAAACTTTATTTAACATTCCTGTGCTTCTTTTTTCAGTCTCCTATTTAAGTTGAATAACTGACCTCTGATACTACCATTTGCTCCTAAAAGGTTTTTTATTTGGTTTCAGCCTTTAAGTGAATTAATTTTGAACTGCATGTTTTTCCCTTTCAATCCATTTACTGTTGAGTATCCTAGGCATTCAAAAAGGATCATTTATCTGCCTTTCTTCTTCTTAAAATTATTTTCTGAGGTCCTTTCTATGTTGGAATAATTTGAAAAGTGACTTTGCATAAATTATATGAAAATCATCTAGTCTTTCCTGAACTCAGAGACATTTGAAACACTGGCTTTGAAAATTGGCACTGTATGATAATTACGGCATGAAGCTGTGCGTTGTATATAACTTGGCCACATTTATCAACATAAAATGTGAATGATTTATATCTAGCACTAGCCGCAGCTGGGAATTACATCCATTTACATTTGGAGGCAATTCCCAGCTGATGCTAGTGCTAGAAGTGCTTCAGATAGAGTGGGAACTGTTAAACTTGGTGGATTATATTTAAATAATCAGATTTCAAGGTAGAAGGTTATCCTGAATTGCATAGCGGTAGCTACTGAGGCAGGTTAAATTCTAGTAAGTCTGACAGGACCAACTGTGAATCAAATTTTCTTCTAACAAATTAACAAGATTATGACTGAGCTTGATTAATACAGACTAATTAGATTTCTGAAAGTCTTTTAGTGAGATCCATCATCACAGATTTTTAAAGATGTTATGGAATAATTTTGCATAAATAAATAACACGTTAAAAGACAAGAAATAGAGGGTAGATGTGTATGGTCATTTTTTAGAGTGGAAGGAGATCACCAGGAAAATCCTGAAGTGATCTGTGCTGGGAGTAATGCTGTTTAACTTGTTCAGACATGATATGAAAAAAAGAGGTTAAGAATGAGATGGCAAAGTATGCTAACAGTACTAAGCTGTTTTGTTCAGTGAAGAGGGAGGCCAGCATGAAGAACTGCAGAAGGATCTTGCAAGATGGCATGACTAGACATTGGAGTGATGCGGAATTGAATATAGACAAAAGTAATGTGATACAATGCAGTCTATCCTAACTATACACCTGAAATTAGATGGTCTAAGCTGACTGTTATCAGTTAGAATGAAATCTGGGGTTTATAACAGATAGCTTCATGAAAATGTCAGCTCAGTGCTCATTAGCAGTCAGAAAAAAACAACTCATATGTTTGGAGTTATTAGTATAGAAAGAGAAACCTGAGAGCAACACTATGCTGTTATGCTAGCATACAAATCCATGTTGTTCCCATATTGTGAGTTCAGTGTACTGTTTTGTCCCTCACCGTTCTAAAAATAATGTAATAGGACCAGAAAAAGTCAGTAGGGACAATCAAAGGTTTGAATAGCTTCTGCACAAGAAATGACTAAGTAGACAAGTATTGCTCACCCTGGAAAAGAGATGCCTCATAGAAACTATGACAGAGGTCTTTAAAAAATGTAAATGGCATGCGGAAGGCAAATTTGGCTTTATTGTTCATTACATGAACTGGAGACATCAAATCAAGCTGGCTGGAAGCAGTTTCAAAGCAAACCAAAGGACGATGGTCCTTCTGGCAAAAGGTGTTGGAGCAGTGGAGCTCTGCAGGCGGGATGCTGCGAGTGTCCCGAGAGGCCCAGGCAGCTTCACAGAAGAGAAGCCTGCAAGGGACTAGCACATACAGAAATTCTCCCTCTGGCCCAGAAAGTTCCTCAGGTGAAAGTTTCTAGAGGACAGGAAAGTTCCCAAAGACTTTTGCAGTCTTATGTACTAATATGCTTTGGAATAGTGTCAGTAACAAGTTAGCAAGTGAATACCCTTATTTCTTACATCTTGCAGTGAGAGGACCATTATCTATTGACTTTTAGCCTTTGCAAGACTATTGCTTTTCCAGATATACAGGAAACAGCCTGGTTATAGTAATTGTTTGGAGCAGAATGAAAATGGGAATTTTTTCCTCTTACAAGTGAATAAGTTATTTTGAATTAAGTTTCTGTACCTAAAGAAAGTGGTTCTTTTTTTGAAGGTCTCATAGTTTAACCCTGGTAGGCAGCTCAGCACCACATAGCCAATTGGTTACTCCCCCCTGGTGGCATGGGGGAGAGAATTGGAAGGGTAAAAGTGAGAAAACTCGTGGGTTGAGATGAAGACACTTTTATAGGGAAAGCAAAAGCTGTGCATGCAAACAAAACAAAATAATAAATTCATCCACTACTTCCTATCAGCAGGCAGATGTTTACCCTTTTCCAGGAAAGCAGGACTCTATCATGTGCAACGGTTATTTGGGAAGATGAACACCATAACTCTGAACATTCCCCCCTTCCTCCTTCTTCTCCCAGCTTTTTATTGCTAGTTGGGGTCAGCTGTCCCGGCTGTGTCCCCTCCCAACTTCTTGTGCACCCCCAGTCTCCTCACTGGCAGGGCAGCATGAGAAGCAGAAAAGGCCTTGATGCTGTGCAAGCACCGTTCAGCAATAGCTAAAACACTGGTGTATTGCCAGCACTGGTTTTTGGTCAGAATTCCATAACATAGTACCATATAAGATACTATGAAGAAAACTATCTCTATCCCAGCCAAAACCAGTGCAGAAATTTATTTTTAACATGTGAAAGTTGCCATGATTCTAAAATACTTATTTTAAATCAAAGTAATAAATGGTGAGAGACTGCACAGAAAAAGTGTAAGAAGACATGACCTATGGTGGGAATGTATCTATAGAAATGGACCCCAGTTAAACAGAGCCTTAAGACTTGTGTAGATTCCTTTCTGCGTTGGATTGATTGACTATGGGATTTGTCCTTTGGGGCAATTAAAGACTAAGCTGAAAACACTTTTTATAATGGAAATGTATTAATGAATTCATCCTTCCATTTACTTCCACTAGATTTACTCAGGCAGTATTTGCCTGCTAATACAATTTAGTAGAAAAGAGTGCTTTATGAGAGCTTCAAAACCTTGTTTAGTTAGTTGCTGTATGGAAGACTGCATGGTTAAATTAAGTTTGGGAAGGTTCGTGGCTACCACAAGAAGGCTTCATTCTGTCTTTTTGTGTTGGGGTGCCTGTTCAACAAACGGAATGATGTTAAGGAATTCTTAGGCTAGAGAATCAGCAGTCCTGTCAGATAAAGGTGTTGTTTCCCTTTAATTGTTAATGACTTTTTCAGAATGAGTTTGTGGGTTCGGGAAGTATTCAGTGAATTACTCTTCTGAATTAATTCAAAGGTAACCCATTACCCTTAAGCTGATTTAATTCCAAGCTGAACATCAGACTGCTGGCATCATGAAGTGCCTGCATAATTACAAATATATTTATTGTTATGCACTATGGTACCCTGGCTGCTTCATCTATAATATATGCTGAGAACATTTTACACCGTGAACACCAATAATTCAGCACCAAGAAAACAAAATTTTCATAAGGGAGCAAAAATTCAGTTTTATGTAGTGCTACCCACATCATAAAGCCTAGAGCTCTTGACCTACATCCAGTCAAATAGGGATTAAAAGGCACCTGAACAAAAAAAGAGAGGGTAGCTCTACATTGAAAACGTTATCAAATTTTCATGCGTGATTGCAATGTTTGTCACTTTATTCTAGGCACTGTGGATGCAGTGTTGGTGGAGAAAATGCTCTTGAAAACTTTTACTAAAAGATACTTCTACAGGATGTAAATTGATGAAGCGAGGTTGGGCTGCCAAAAACCAAAGCTAAAATTCAATTAAATCATAATCACCAACTTAGTGTATAATACACTGTCTAATTGATGAATGATGGGGATACTAATTTTGCTGCTCAGCTTAGAGGAAGAAACAAGATGAGATAACATTTTAAGTGGAAAATACTCAAGGTGTTAAAGGGGGAAGAAGATTAATTTTATTAGGTAGTTTAGTAATATATAATTTGAATATCTGTGGCCAGTGTGAACAAAAGACTAATTTTTTTCCATTTCCATTTCAATTTGGGATTTTTTTTTAAAATATGCTCACTCTTTCACATCTAATGCATTCTTCAGATATGAAGGCATAAGTTAGGTAAATCAGATTTGAGCAAAATTTAAAATCTTTTAAAACAATTTCAAAATTAATAGCATTGGTATATTTTTAGACAAAAATCCATTTGCACTTTAAATACACTAGCCTAAGAGAAACTAATTACAAAAATATTTCCCTTAATCATTCTTGTGAAACACTATCAAGATCCAATCTCTGCTAGAAATAGAATTAGTATTTGTAACAAAGCTAGGCAAACAGTTTTGTGAGTAGGTTTGGTTTTGTACAGTTTTATATTAGTAGATTCTAAAATAACTTTTTCAAATAACCATTTTTACCTCCACATGGCTGTTCCATGTAATGTCCCAGCAGTGTGGTGAACACAGGCAGGAAAAATGGTAAAACAAATCCTGGAGTACCATTATGATCACCGATAGTTCCTACTTCTGTTTAAATTATCTTCTGTGAGCATGCGTGACAATTCCTTTTAAAAACTGAGCTTCTCACCACAAAACATAGGTAAATGTCTAACTCCACTTTTACTATTCCTCCCAGTTTGTCAGTCTCATCTTTAACTTTCCCTGCTAACATTTTTTATGTTTATTTCAAAATAAAAATATTTTTTGTTTCACTAGAGATGGTGGCTTTGCCCAGCAGAAAACGTGCTGCGGTTAGTGATAAATTTAGAAGACGATGAAGGGAAGTTCAGACAAACTAAACCTAGACACATAGCTAAATTATCTCTTTCTTTTTTCTGTTTAGCTTTTATTGGCTATCAATAAAATGTCAAGATGTGTCCATCTGTTTCCGACCTCTGACTCACATATTGGATTAACTGAGATAGGGGGCCAGAGCCAAACAGAAGAATTACTGTTGGACGTAGGCAGAAATGTTCAGAAGTTCCAATCTTGACATTAACAGACACAAGTATTGTTTTCCTAATCTGGATACTGGAATTTGTAAATGCAGGTGATAGACTACCTGGTCACAAGTAAATCTGCTCAAAGGGACTCCTTCATCCTGATGTCCCTTGTGAAATCTTACTTCACATTAACTGAAGCTCAGTCTCGCTACTCCATCAAAATCCAATTACCAAAAATCCGTTTGTGTCAAGCAGTAAGTATTTACCTCATAAAGATAGATGTGGATGTAAAATTTAAGAATTCACACAGCTATTTTTATTGTGTGCATTCATTTTTCTATTCACAACCATTTACCTGTTTTGCATTGGTACCTTTTGTGCTAAGTTTATTAGCATTACAGGTTTTCTTTTAATTTGAGCTTACTATTGCTACAAGACTCTGGTGAGTTTCATTTTAATGATATACAATTTCATAAAGACGCCTTCCTCTAGAATCTTCATCTCTGAGTGAGATACCTGTATATTAATTTTTCTTTCTGTGTTTGGTAATACATAATGAAATTAGGAGAACAGAAACAGAGTAATTTTTTGCATAATTAAATATTTATTCCCATTTCTCTTCCTCTGATAGCACTTTTAAAAATATGAATCCAGTTCTTTTGATTCCAGAAGATTAGTTATTTAGCATCTAGCTGAGGGCTAAGATGATAGTCAACCCTTTATTTTCTGGATAGGTCAAGGAAAGTACCGTTATCTCAGCAGAGGAGGGAACTTGTATATATTGTAAATTATCTGTGAGAATTAATATCCAGATCATTGTAGATGAATCACTTATTCAGCTTCCTAGGTTTCAGACTTATCTGAAAGATTTAGTACAGTCACCCTGTCAGTAGAAGAAGGTGCATCTTCCTGTGTCGCTCTCTCCTCAGGTTTCTGTTTGTACCTGATTCATCTGACACAGTGATTTAATGGGGTCATAGATATAATTTTATGGCTTACTGAGATTCATTCCTGGATACAAGACTGAAGGAAAACCAACTTCCTTCCCTCCTTCCTTCCCACTTTTCTAAAACAAACAAAATACTTTCCTCTGTGTTTTTTCCGGAGTGTTAATGATTATTTGGCCATGTTGATGGTGGGTCACCTATAGGGGAAGAAATCTGATTTAGTTGGATTACACCCTTATCGAACAAATGTATGTCACCATTTAAGAGCAGTGTGTAGAGTAAATGGACTCAGACACCAAAACACTTCAATGAGTGATGTATGCCGTTTTACGAATCACACGACTTCCACGTTCCTCGAGGGAGACGGCATGAGCCAGGAGGAAGGTCGGGGAGGCCAGCCTGCCGCCAGGCTATGCAGTTGAGGCCAGGATGCTGGGTATGCAGAGGTCTCTCTGACCCTCTCCCCATGCTCTGTCCTGGGTTTTTCCCTCTTTGATACTCCGGAGCCTCCCTCCACTGACTGATGAGATTGGTTATGGGGTTGGGTAGGCAATACCCGATTCCCAGCTGGGACATGCATGTCCCAAGGCACTTGACACCAGCCAGGCTGTAGCCTCTCAAAGGCTCTCCACACCTTTGCAACTGCCCCAGAAACCGATGGGTTGTGTATGCTGCAGGAGCTCCTCTCTTCTTGTAACTAATTGACTTCCCTGTGCTGTAGGGTTAGCAAAAGCTGATGTGTTACTGCGGTTGTTGGCCAGGCCCAAGGCACAACAACCATCACAGTGCTGCAGTACTAGGCTTAGGATGTTTTTTAGTAGTTTGATGGCATTGCTGTTACCTTAAGTATTTCTGCAGTTTCTGGTGTGGACGTATTTACTGTTCTATATTGGGTTCATTAAGACATTCGGTCTTATAAAGGGAAATATGCGGATATGACAGCTAAAGTGAATTCCTTTACAAGTGCATTCTACCTACATTTGGTTATTTCTTTCAGTGGCTCAGATCAAAGTATGAAATTCTGAACCTCGATTACATGAGCTCCTTAGCTTTTATTTCTAAGGCAATCCTCTGACTTACTGAACTTGCTGTATCACACCTATTCAGTTTACGATGCTTAGTGGTGAGGTCTTGAGAGAAAATATTCTTCTCCCTTTCCAGTTTTCTGTGTTCACCTATTCCTTTGATCTTTGAGACACTTTGTATCTCTTTCTTTTTGATGTCACATGAAGAAGGAGGCAGATCAAAGAAATGTCAAAACATGTGTTGGAAAATTGACAAAGCAGTAGAACATCTGTGACAAGAAAGTAATACTAGCTTTAATCAATTAATAAGAGATACCAGACACTTTCTGCTGCAGATATAATGATTTAAATAAAGGGGATGTGAAGGACTGGGCTTGTGGCTAAATAGGAGTGATCTAGTTGTTAGTCACTGCTCTTCAACACCACCCACAAAGATTTACTGGAAGTGTCACTTTACAGTATGTACCTGTCTTGTGCAGGGGATGGGTTGGAGTTTAAGGATAATTTCGAGTGGTATTGTAGGGGTTTTAAGCAATTTTTGTAGGTAGGAGAAGCACAAAACCATTCAATGTTAAAACTAGCTGAATTAGTAGATGGGGTATGTTCAATGAGAAATAGGTGTATATAGGTTTAGTGACAATTTAGGAATAATTTAACACAGGCAGTGTATTGTGTTGGCATATTTCCATTTGACATCATTAGTTTAACAGCTACAAAGCAGAAAGGAACACATTGCAAATGTACTCTTTACTGCCATTATATTTTTGAATGCAGGTATCTTAAAGCTGGGTTTATGTAGCTTTGCTTTCAAAAAGTTTTCAAATAGAAATTCTTAGTGAAGGCTATAACAAAACTGCCACTTTGTGTTTAAATTAATTCACAGATGATACTAAATACATCTCAATTGTAAATTTCTGAGTAATTTTAATGTTGAATTCACTTCAGTTGAAAGAATAAAATAATTTTAGAACTTCTTTTACACTGCATTCTTATTCACATAGGAATTTAACCTTTACAAATATCACCATTTGAAGGGGAAGAAAGGTACTTAAACCATAGAAAGAAAATTAGGAAGTCACAAAAAGAGAGTCATCCTGCAGCACTGTTTCATAATTCTTAATATCCGCCTGACAGTCAAACTTGGGATTCATAATTGGCTTTTGTTGATAAGACTCTGCTATGCAGAGAAAAACAAGACATGGGTAATTAAACAGGTGAGAGAAACTGCTTTATTCGGTTGTCTGGAGTTTCAAGAAGTGAAATGCACACAAAGGAGAAAAACATTTTTAATCCACATGGTCCTCTCTGAAATAAGAACTAAATAAAAAATACACTGAAAGCCAAGATAGAGGGATTATTTGTCTGCACAAAATACCTGACAAATAAATTATGATTTCCAGACAAAAAAAAAAAAAGGGGGGGGGTGTATTTTTAAAGTCTGTAAGCAGCTCATGAATTTACATCACCATATTTAGGAGATTATACTAAACAAATACCTAAATGTATGAAAGAATTAGTAATCGAAGATAATATTAAATATAGGTTTTAAAGATGAGAAGGACAAAATATAAATGATCATTTTCTGCGGAGGTCATGAAGTTTGAAATTTTGTTGTCTATAGATAAACTACAATGTGCAGATTTGGAATTTGATTCAAAGGAATTTCAAATTAAAAAGCATTGCAACTCCTCATCAGATGCAATCTTGCAAGAAACAGTACTATTGCAGTGTAGATCCATTTTACATAGAGTAGGTACACATTCATAGACAAGGGCAAATATTCTTGCCTCATTCTATGTTAGCAAGGGTATATATGATTGTAGTATTACACATTCTATTCAGTTAATTTGTGAATTCTTACATATTCTACCATCACAGTTTTAGTGGAGGGGTTCTACTTGTGCCTTCAGAAGAATTTTGCTGCCCAGTAAAATAGTATTTCTAATGGTATAAATGTCATACCTCAAATTTTCTTCCATTTTCTAAAGATATGGATATACCATAATTTATTCATTGTTCAAGTCCACAAATACAGTATAATTAAATGCAAGATCATACTGCTAACATCCTACTTTCCATCTTTTGTAAATTGCCAAAAGTTAACTGGATGAGACCTTGAGCAATGGCATCTATTTTGCTTTGGTGCTTCCAGTGAGAAGTTGCACTACATGACCTTCAGAGGTCTCTTCAAACCTAAATTATCCTATGACTCTGTAATTTTTTTCTTCCATCTTCTAAGATGCTGTTTTAAATAAAAATATATGCTAAATGGTTGTAAACTGGAATATTCACATGTAAACATGTTATGCATATTACATTTTCAAAAAAAAATCTAAATATTTTTATGGCCTTTTCATATCAAATACCTCAAAGATACTGGTAAGTATCCTTTAAGTGACAGAAGCATTACTACCTCTACCTGGCAGATACAATTTTAGGTGAACGAGAAATGATTATTCTTAATTCCCCACAATACTAAAACTAGGCAATACAAAGGAAAGGAAAGGCTAAAGTACTTTAGGTAAAAAAAAAAAAAAAAAAAAAAAAAAGAGGGGAGTGGGAATTCGACACATTCAAGGTATAGCTCGATCAATAGCTGTTAGGTGCAATAACTCCACTGTTGCCTTTGGCTCAGGAATTCATAAATTTCTGATTGCTGAAAGCTGAGTGGGGTAAACCAGGAGAACAGATGTAAAGGGCAAAGCTACTCTCTGCTTGCTCCATTTCTCATTCCATTTGTTCCATAGTGTCAGTGATGGACTTCTGATCTTGCACAGCATGGATGTTTTGCTTTTATACCATCAAAATGGCATCATGGGAAAAAAAATAAGAGACAGATTAAAAAAGAATTTAGGTTCTTAATGTAAGCTTTAGGCAAAATGAATGATTCTATCTCAAAAGTTCCAAGCATCTTTACATTAAGCTTGAGCCTGAGGCCTGCCAAGGTCTAGGAGCTAGGAATTTTTCTTGCTAATTCCCTGTGCGTAAATGAGTGCAGTCCAATAAACAGTCTGAAAGTGGTGTTTGCTGCTTTCTGAGGAGTAGGAGAAGGTGCCTCCTTTATCTTCTTTTCCTTTCGTATAAAGAAATCCAGGTACACAGTATTCAGGCGTGCCCTGTCCAGAAATCTCTTGGTTCTTCACAGGCAGCATATACATCACCCATCCAGTGAAAGCTGCTTTACAATGTCAAAAAGAACTGAAGGCTAATTAGTCTGGAAAAAAAAAAAAACAACTGTGAAGCAGAGCACAACTGCATAGCTTATCATTTACGGCAGAATAAATGCGAGGTTATGAGTCCACACTGAGCATTACTTACACATTTTGCACTGTGCATAAGCATCTTTGAACAGGAACTAGAATTTAGATCTCTTTGCCTGTGAGGGAAAGAAGAAGAGAAGATTCAATATAAACGCCCACAGTCTCTTTCGTATTAACAAACTCCAGATGGCTTCCCACTGGGTATATTGCTTCCAGCTGACTGCGGGAATGTCCAAAGTGCGTTGGCTGTTGTGACAACCTTTTATAGGTGCCTAGCACTGTCTGTTATCCTCTGGGAAACCTGAACACCTAATCCACAGTTCTGGGAACTCCTCTTCTGGGAAGTATATTAGGTTTACCTTGGGTGTCTGCTAGATTCAGCAGTTAGGATGGAGTAGCTTTAGGAACCAAACACACCGTTACAAGGTTTAACTGCCATGTCTTAATCACATAACCATTTTTCTTCTACAATAATCCAAAAATATATGAAGGTAGCAAAATTACTTTGCCTCTATTCATGTTTAAAAGGAGCAAAGAAATTTGCTAGAACCTTCTTAAATTTGGAGAACAAACTGTGGCATATCTGCCCACCTCAGGTATATGATTTAGATACAGGAATGGCTTTTCTTAGGATAGTAGTAGTGTTTCCTAACTGATTGCCTCATTCTGCCTTCAGAGGCTCACACCTCTGTTACAGGCACAGCTCATTTCCTGAGCCATCACAATTTTATAGTCCAGAATAACAGGTAAAAAGTTATTGTTTGAGTTATCAGTGCCCAAAGTGGTAGCAAAACCATAATTTTTTGTACTGTGCAAACTGTAGCAATTCAACAACCAGTGCAGAGGCAGGAACCACAGCAGTCCCTAATCAGTACCCTGTTAGACTGCAGCAACTGAGCTGACTTAGCTGGGACTTAGTCTTCCAAAGTCTTTGCCAGACTCTGCAAAAGGTTCAGGCAAAAGATTAACATGTTATTTTTTTATTTTTTTTCCAAATTCATAATCAAAATTTTAATACCTAGCTGGTGTTAACAAGAAGTTTCTGGTCAGACTTGTTAATTTCCCCCCTCCCCTTCCATTTCTAAAAGTATTCTTCTCTTAGCAATTCTATCTAGTAATTTTTCTTTCCATCTCTTCTGTATTCCTTCCTGCATCTAGTGGTTCCAAACCCCACAATTTTCCAATTCATTTCCAGCTCAAAATTGCTACCTTTTCAATGCTACTATTCCTGTAACTATTTGGGGAAAAAAACAGGTTTGCTTCTGTTTCCTAAGCTTTTCAGGTGAACTGTACCAAAACCACAAGAAAGTGTACAAGTCCCAGATTAATTGTATGCGATATTAAACAATTAACAGAAACCAACCATTTGCATTTTAATAACATTGTAACCATCTGGTAAATGAATCCATTAATCTTGATTAGCTGGGTATCAGACACTGGATTGTACAGTTCACTGATGTGTGTATGGTTAAAAAGGAGATTTTAAGTCATGTTTAGAATAGTTTTCTGCAGCAAAAGACTACAAAGAGCAAGTCAAGCTTGACTAATATGATGTAAGATACTGATCTATGCTCACACTAAGAAAAAAAGCAAAAGCTGATGGGTTTAAACAATATGGAGGCTGTGACACAAAACAAGTGGCTGGGTCATCAAAATGAAACTGATAGCTTCCATCTACCTTATGATATTAAGATTTAAAATAAAACCAACCCACCACCCTGTAGATTAAAGTGGAAAATCAGAGGTGGATTTGAACATCTTAGTGTTTTCAGGATTAAATCCAGTTAAAATTAGTCACTGACTGAGAAGCTTGGGAAGGTTATGGAATTAGAATGTGGCTCTGCTCAGGAAAAAGGTCAGGCTGCTATTGATCTCCCATACAGAATAAATCAAAGCACCACAAATGAACAGCATGAAGTGAATTTATGAGTGTGAGGAGGTATATTATTATTCTCTCCCACAGGCCTTTTTGCTAGATTTCCAGTCTCTTTTACGCATTGTAGTCACAATTGCACAACCAGAAGCTACTCGTTACGTAACCTATTTTAAGCTAAAGTCTTTGTTGCTGCAGAAGGTAGATCTTGATGGTCCAACCTTTAATGCTGCAATTTGACTGTGTTTGTGATTGTCTGCAGTGTTTACATCTGTGCTTATTACTGTACATTACATTGCTGCTTACTTCTCAATTAATTACTACTCAAAAGAATCACAGGAGCCTCAGATTGTTTTCAGCACCTCTGTACTACCCAAGGATAGCAACTTGAGTCCCCATTTCTTCACTGATACTGAGGTGAAAACTGAATAAATGGAAAACATATCCACAGCTTTTTCCCTGGAAATGGGTTAAGTCTGCTTTGCCCATGACAATAATTGGTAAATGATCTCCCTCTCTTTATTTCAACCCACAAGCTTTTCCACCTGATTTCCTATCCTCCCCCATCCTGTTGAGGAGGGGGATTGAGAGAGCGGCTGGGTGGGCATCTAGCAGCCAGCCAAAGTCAACCCACCACAAAAGCCTGACATCTAATTTGCTTTATGAATTGCTATTGAGTATCGAACTGTCATTTTCATGGAACCAACTATTAAACCCCACAAGTATCCTAACTGGTAGTGGCTAGCTGACAGCACATTACATTATATGTGAAGTTAAGATTCTTTTTTTTTAACTGTGTGCATCATTGTTCAACTATTTTGAATTTCATCTGCTTCTGTGCTGTTCAGTTGTATACCTTGTAAGGTCTTCCTGCAGTTTTTCACACTTGGTTCTTATTCTTGCTACCCCGAATAACTCATTCATCAATACTTTTTTTGAGCTTGCTAGTCACTCATTTTTTCAGGTCATCTAAAAGTTATTTGATATAATACAGCACATGTCATAGGACATATATCTGGGAAGGTCTATAGTGACCTCCTTCCGCTGCAAAAAAAGGCTACTTGGTCCTTATGACTGGTTCCTCTCTTTTTACTCATTATTTTTCCCATTCAAGGACTTTTGCTATTTTGCCATGAGTGCTTGTTGTGCAGAAATTTTATGCATTCTTGTGTCCCTTAAGATTCTTTAATGAGCTTTAATTACAAAAACGGGCCACATAATGAGCTTTAATACTACAGTTTAACTTAAAAACAGTTCAGGTGTTACCAGCCTGTATATATATATGGTAACAGGTATAAAGAGAGTAAGGCATAGAGTACGTTATTTTCCTGCAGGTTTTAGCACGGTTGCTTCATCATTTTTTGCAAAAAGAAAAAGAATGGAAAAGGTAAAGCTGCTTTTATCATTATTTTTCTTCTCTGTGTTGATTATTGCTATCCCTTATGAAACAGTAACTGCTAAGTTTAGATTTTTAAGTTTTATATTCTTTGCACCCAAAAGTCATGGCATAAAACAGTCATTGTGGGGCACATGATGTAAAACATTATGCCCTGGCTGAAAGACTGAATACAAGGATGAATTCTGATATGCATTGTAACTTAAAAACTAGAGGCACCGGAAAACCCAATTTCCCTGAAGTTTTGGAACTGGGGCAGAATTTGAAGATACTTCACTTTATAGACTCTCACCCAATCACTGTCGTCTTGTTCATATTTTCTTTCTTATAAAACTGAGTATCATAATGATGTCAGGAGATTTAACATTGGGTGTCATTTCAGTTTTGTAATTCAGTAGATAACCCTAAATAGTTGGAAGAGAAAGCAAGAAATAAAGTGAAAAGTGTCATTTCTCTGTTATCAGATGATAATATCGTGTAATGTACACACTCTACCCTGGGCAAACTGCTCTGAATAGATTATTTTAGAAGACAACATAATGTCTTGCAGCATGAAAACTATCATGAAATCTGGAGTGGAATTGAAAATACTTGCAGGTAGCTCATTTCAATTTTCACAGCTTATGCACAATGCAATATTCTGAGGGATTTCTGTGCAGGTGGAAATTTAATTTTATTCAGTGCATGCCATTCTCCAGTGTCTTTTCTGACAGAACATTTCAGAATTTGGTATTATGTTTATTGAACTCATTATACAATATCTTTCTTGAGTAACTTTATACCACTCTTAGTGAAAGCTCAGCAAGAATGATTCTGACATTGTCTTTTTAGATTACCAGAATGGATGCCATGGCAATTGAAACCAGCTGCTGGTCTGTGCCACTGCCCTCTGACACTTAGGTTATTTTTATTGTTTATTATTCCTGTTGCACTTTTTCTCCATTTTGCTTCTTTCTCCTAGCTTCCTATATCTATTCTTAGTAATGCTTACTTTCTTGCCCTGTTCCTCAGCAGCTTACCGATTTGTCCATCCATAAGTCTTGAATATGTTCAAAAGATGAGTTAAATAAATGAGAAACTATGATGAAAGCACAATTTCCAGAAAGGCTGACCTTTCCAAGTATAGTCATGATTATTCAGAAAGTGCTTCAGCAGATATGGCTGTCCTTTAAAACGTTTCTTTCCTTTCCAAAGCATTTTGTACTTGTAATTGCTTCAAAGGTACTTAAAATTCAAGCAGACAATGAGTTGGGATTCTGCCTCTCTCCAGCTCTGCACCGCATGTAAAAGAACCTTCCTTCAACAAGAGGCAATTTAATACATTATGTATGAGAAAATGTAGCAGAGTGGAAATTAGTGTATATAGTAGGAACATCTGAACACCTGGCCATTTTCATGAACAGGATTTTACATAGCTGAACTGGTAAAGGACCTATTAAATAGAGTGGTTTTTTAATACAGCAAGTACAAATGCATTTGATAGGGTGGGAATATAGGATGACATGTTTGTAACTATTTTCTTGGTGGAATACCATGTGATCACATGGCTCTGTAAACAATCATGTGCCCACTCAAGTGTCAGAAACTGTTTTTTTGAAGACAAAAAGTAGTTTCATGCTTAATAGTGAGAGAAAGGTTTCACAGGTAGAGGTTTTCTTATGGGCATTTGAAACTTTTGAGAGTTTTATACTGAAACTTGTCAGTATTTCAATGTGCTATACAGATAATAAGGGGGTTTAGCAAGTCAGAAGGACAAAATATATTTAATTTATCATGCCTCTACATTTAATCCCATGAATAATTTATCAAGTTTTTTAAAAGCATAAAAATATGTTTTCCACATATTTTTTCAGGGCTTTTAATGCACCTTGCCAAAAAGCAAATAGGGAAAGGCAGACTCTCAAGAAACATTTAGGAATGTTTCCTTCAAGAACAGCTGCAAATTAAGACCAGTTCCAAAACAGGACACCTTATAATTGTTGGTTAAGAAGCCTCCGTGGCTATGTTTCCCCTGTAGAATTTCTGTGGCTACGTTGCCAGTACTGTGTGAAGGACTGGTATCTTCTTATCAAATTATTTCCTGAAGTCTGTAAGTGTTTTGCAGACATTGTTATGAGTTCTTAGATCATGAGAAGAGACCAGTTCTGTATAAATATCAACTGACTTTTAAAAGTCAATTTATGGTCTTAATTTTCAAATTTGGCATAAAATGTTATGCTGATTTTTTTCAAATATTTTTTACTTTGCCTCTGAATTTCCTAGTTTTCTAAGCTTGTCTTCAGTAACATAAACATTGTAGTAAGGTGTGTAAAAATCAAATCATGGCTGAATATTTATAGTTTTGATTAGAAATAAGGGGATATTTAGCTTAGGGAGTATACCTACTTTCTGAAAAGCCATTAGGAAACACCTATAACATATTATAAAAGGAAAATACAGTTAAAATTATCATTCAATTTCAGGGTTTATCAGCATATACAGAAAAAAAATCATTACCTTTTGTTAGAGTCAGTTGTGTAAAACCTATTGAAACAAAAGTTGACTTCCTAAGCATGTAGTTTTATTCTATAGAAATCATTTGAAGCTTAATATTTCTCCATTATTCCACAGTTACTTCTGTGTGATGCACCATCTGACACAGTCCTGCAAAATTCCATGGGCAAGTAGTCCAGGCATTGCCTATTTAGAAAGTAAAAATCAGAGTTTAACTGGTTGGCAAAACAAGATGGCCAAGTGCACAGATACACACTGCTTAGTTGTTCACCTGTGAGAAGAAGCTGGCCTGATTCTTTCCTATATTTCCTTGGGAAGGTCTGGGGTTAGAAACATATCCATGTATCTAACTGTTCCTCATTAGTCTTATGAGTAGTGGAAAATGTGATAGTATTTTGGTAACAATTTGATAGTATTTGTCAAAATAATTTGTTGGAAAAAAACCCCATTTTCTCCATTTCTTCCATGCACCCAAAACTCAGAAACATTTGCACTGATTTTGATTGCACTTTTAAATGTTTTTGGACTGAGATCAAATACGGGAAATATCACCTGGAAGGATTTTGCATGATACCGCAGTAGCTGAAAGAGTTTGATTAGAATTAAAGTTGAAATTCACCCATGTTACATCCTTATTATAACAGACACTGCTGAGATCTGCCTTGGAATATTCTTTAGAACTCAAGCGTACTTGTTAGATGTTACATTTGTTACAAACTGCCTATTACTAATTTGAAGGAGGACTGATTCCAGTTATGATACTAACAACTGTGAATGTAAAAGTACAGACACAACTACCTCCATTATCATTAAAATTCATAGAAGGTGGGTTAAGCAGTTCACATTTTTGTTACATTGTTTTCCTATAACAATCAGATTATTGTTAGACTTGATGAAAATGTTGTATAGTAAAGGGCTTTACACTACAATAGAATCCCCCATTTTAAGGTGCTCACTGAAATATTACAAAATTACTTATTTTATTTTTATTTCTTATGCTTTTTGAGATAGTAAATACAGTGCAGGTCTGAAGTTTCTTTAAATTTCTCAACTTATGGTTGACATTGGTCATCCTACTAGTCATTGGTGGATATATATATATATATATAGTGCTTATGCACTGACCCCACAAAGTTCAGATGACTATCAGGGTGATTTATTCTGTGTTGGTGGCTGTTTTATCCATTTTGATGTGGAATAACATTTGTTTCAACACTGGTCATCTGTTGTTTATTAACAGACTGGTTCACTAACGTGTAGTACCTCAAGAGAAGGTGACAGCATCTGTGTGCACTAGAGAAAACTCTTTATTTCTTTCTGGGAAAAAAAAAAAAAAATGCAAACCATTCCAGTAACATTGCTCTTCTTCTTTCCCCTATTCATCCACTGTGTTAAACTGTATAAATGGCTAGGGCTCAAATCACTATCTCCATGCCTATAACGCTAAAGTGATGGTGCTCAGGATTGTTATCCAGTGCTGGTGCCATCTGGCATGGAATGGCTGGCATCCTTGCTGCTAAGCTCTCTGTTGGGAATGGTCCCTGGTCTATGGCAACTCTTGAGGCACAACCAGAACTGGTTTGAGAGGGTATTGGCTTGTCAAGGCTGAAATCGTGACAGTGACTGTTGTAATACTTTGAACATGAACACACACACATAAAAGAAAAAAAAAGAAAAGAAAAAAAAAAAAGATTTTGTGTCAGTGCCCAGGAAAATTTCCTGGCACTGCTTAATTTACCAATATAGACATAGCCAAATAGACTCGATGCTTTTGATACTGAATTTTATTGTCCCTGGATCCCAGACTGAACTCTTCAGCCAAGAGTTTGGCTCACAGTTCTCTGTCAATAAGGCAAAAGTGTCAAGTATCTAAGAAAACTCACACCAGCTAGGACACTGAGCAGTGGATGCATTGAATAAGAAATGCTGAACAGAGAAGCATCTAGTCCCGAAGGCAGAAATAATGCTCATTCAGTGTTGTATGTGTCTTTGCCTAATAGCTTCCTCCTACAACTAGCCATCATGTTTATCTTCTAAAGACTGCCCCTTTCTTCCCATTTAAAAACCACAGAAACAGCAAGAGCAAGAATGACCTACTCTTAAACCTCTGTATCTCCTGTTTTATCCCTCAGCAAGAGTTTATACTACAGCAGTGACTTCAGAGCCCCATCCCAACCTAAGGAAGATCAAAACCACATGTCTGTCTTTTAATTAAGCACTGTAGCTACCAAGTTCTAGAATAGAAAGCTACGGGCACTCTACAACATTCTTGCTTAAACTGTGCAGAAAATAATCCAAAGTTAACTGAGCCAGAAAGAGAAACCTCTCATGAGTAAGACATTAACATACAGGGAAGAGGAAGTTCTGCCTTCTAGAATTCTTTTTTTTTTTTTTTTTAAACTAAAAGACATAGGAACAGAACATTTTAAGCATTGTAAGACTTTGAACTGATGGAAGAAAGACAAAGTTTTTCAAAAAAATCCTCATTTAGTAGGATTTAATAAATCTCATTTTCACAGTACGTGCAGATATAGGATCATATAACTACAATAGTTTTACATTGCTTTCAAATGTTCATGCTCTGTTAGTGAGAGTTAAAGATATTCAGTGTGGGATGTCATGACGTTAACTACTTGCCCTGGTTTCAGCTGGGATAGAGTTAATTTTCTTTCTAGTAGCTGGTACAGTGCTATGTTTTGAGTTCAGTATTAGAAGAATGTTGATAACACACTGATGTTTTCAGTTGTTGCTAAGTAGTGTTTATCCTAAGTCAAAGGCTTTTCAGCTTCTCCTGCCCAGCCAGCAAGAAGGCTGGAGGGGCACAAGAAGTTGGGAGGGGACACAGCCAGGACAGCTGACCCAAACTGGCCAAACCCCAAACAGGGTATTCCAGACCATGGGACGTCATGCCCAGTATATAAACTGGGGGGACTTGGCCTGGGTGGGTGGATTGCTGCTCGGGGACTAACTGGGTGTTGGTCTTTCCAGTTGTGATGGGTTGACCCTGGCTGGACACAAGGTGCCCACCAAAGCCGCTCTATCACTTCCCTCCTCAGCTGGATGGTGGAGAGAAAATATAATGAAAGGCTCGTGGGTTGAGATAAGGACAGGGAGAGATCACTCAGCAATTACAGTCACAGGCAAAACAGACTTGACTTGGGGAAAATTAGTTTAATTTTTTACCAATCAAATCAGAGTAGGATAATGAGAAATAAAATCAAATCTTAAAACACCTTCCCCCCACCCCTCCCTTCTTCCCGGGCACAGCTTTGCTCCCGATTTCTCTCCCTCCTCCCCCCAGCGGTGCAGGGGGACGGGGAATGGGGGTTGGGGTCAGTTCATCACACCTTGTCTCTGCCGCTCCTTCCTCCTCAGGGGCAGGACTCCTCACTGTTCCCCTGCTCCAGCGTGGGCTTCCCATGGGGTCCCAGCCTCCTTCAGGCATCCCCCTGCTCTGGCGTGGGGTCCTCTGTCCCCGGGCTGCAGGTGGAGATCTGCTCCCCCGTGGACCTCCCTGGGCTGCAGGGGGACAGCCTGCCTCACCAGGGTCTTCCTCACGGGCTGCAGGGGAATCTCTGCTCCGGTGCCTGGAGCATCTCCTCCCCCTCCTTCTGCACTGACCTGGGGGTCTGCAGGGCTCTTTCTCTCACATCTTCTCACTCTCTCTGGCTGCAGTTGCACAGGGTTTTGTTTTTCTCCCTTCTTAAATACATTATCCCAGAGGCACTATCACTGTTGCTGATGGGCTCGGCCTTGGTCAGCGGCGGGTCCTTCTTGGAGCCGGCTGGCATTGGCTCTGTTGGATGTGGGGGCAGCTTCTAGCAGCTTCTCACAGAAGCCACTCCTGTAGCCCCCCCACTACCAAAACTTTGCCACGCAAGCCCAATACAGTAATACAATAACTCATTTAGTTTAAACTTTAGTAAGTCAAATAGCTTTGAAATTTCTACAGATGATAAACGATAGAGTTTGTATATGCTGGACAACTTTTTCATTTAATGTTCATGTCCAAGAACCAAGAACTGTTCTATTGCACAAACCAGTGTCATTGATGCTTTCACCAGAACTTAAACTACTGTCATTGTTACACAAAAATATATATTTGTATGATGAGGATTTATTCTTCTGCTATTTCTGTCAATATGTTATAAGCTGTTGTAAGCTATTATAAGGTGATTCCCTAGAAGATGAATTAAAACATTGTTTTCACCAAGAGATTATTCTTCATTTAATTCTGTAGGGTTTTCTGAAAAAATAAATTACTGACTGTTCAATAAAACAATTTTGTTGTTTGATCTCTGTTAATGAGCCCAAATACATACCTAATCTTCAGAACTATGTGAGTAGCACAAACACAGTCACATACAAATGAGGCAAAGAAAGTATACAATGAATTACTGAAAGACCTGTCTTTTACTAATTTTTAAGTCTATTCCTATTAAGTATGGTACAATAAGAGCTAACTTGGGTCCTCAAATATAAGTTTTTAATGGGCTATATCGTAATATTCTCCCCTTTTATAATTAGACTTATAAAGAAAATTTAAGGCGTAGTATTCAAACACATGGTCCAATAATATGGTCCATGTCAGAAAAAAAAAAAAAATCCATGGGATGGATGGGGTAAAATGAAGGAAATTGAGTTTTGTTCAGAGGCTAACAGAACTGCTGTATGCAACTAAATCAGCAGGGAGGATGTAACCACGCACAGTGACCACCAGAAACCCTGAGGACAATGCTATTATCCTTACTAAGAACTTGTCTACAGGAAGAAGTCAGGGTAGACTCAGGGCCATACATTAATAGTGTAAATGTACTGTGTTCTGGCTACCATGCACCAGTTCCCTGTGTACTCTTAGCTAACAATTTTTTACTGGCACAAAATGTGCACTAATATTTCATAGATAACTGAACCCACTAAGGGCATATTTACAACTCAGCCTGCAATGTAATGCAGGGATACTCGATCTAGCTTGAAATGAGCTAGCTTAATTACAGGAGGCACTGGAGCCAAAATGACACAAGCAGATTGCACTGTTTCATGGACAGGGAAAATCAGTAGTCTGTGAACACCATGCTGGGAGGTGTATTTTTATAAGTACGAGGCAGGCGTGATCTGTGCACACCAAGAGTGTACAGTGGGTCCCTGGAAGTAATAGTGAACTAATTCACACTCTGTTTCACCCGTTCCTAACTTCCTGTGTGGGTAAATCCTAAAATTACTGGGTAAGTGGAGGGCTGCTGTTGAAAGTGGAAAATCCAAGGTTCTTAACTTCTTTTAAATTCTCAGAGAAACGAGAAAATAGGAATTGATCTAGAAACTGAATAGGAACTGTTTGTGGCACTCTTTGCTTTTCCATAGAGTTACTGTGTGAGAGACGTGGTGATAGAGCTCCTTTAAAGGCTTAAGTAAGTGGTACGTGGAGAAAAGAGATGGCAGTTTTGTGGAGAAGAGACTAAATCTGTTCCAAGCAGGCACCCAGCAAGTCCATCATGATGAGGCAGTCCGAAGGCCAAACCAGAAGGTCAAGTCAGCAGGTTGCAGGTCTGGATCAAGGAGGTACGAGGTGGGCTGCAGACACAGTGGCAATGAAGCCGCAGCCTAGCTCAGGTGGGGCCAAATCCAGGAGCATCAGATCTTAGTCATTGCCCCAAGGAGAGGCAGGGAGAGCTGCTGCTGAGGCTTCTCCCAGCTTTTTTCCCCATAAGTTCTGAAGTTGGGCAAGGCGTCTCAAACAGATCACATTTATGAAGAAGGTGGCCTTGAATGCAGCCTGTTAAAATCCTAGAAGGGAGGGAATGCAGTTCGGTTTACCTCATTGTGAATCTGGCTCACATGTCGCCTAAAGACAGTTGTCAGGCATCTAAGTGGTATTATTTAACTATAATTGATGGTTTTAAGTCTTCTGAAGGACATGTTCATCAGGACAGAGCTCCTAGTACTAGGTGAGGGCTTTTGAGTCCAATTCAGAAGAAAGAGTACCTTCACGTAACTCACATCCTACAATTACTTTGTATTTTGAAGAGATGTCAGAACCTGCAAGCAGGTCCAAACATTTTTACACTGGGATCTCTCACAATGTCATGTCTAATTTGTTCATGTTGAGCATTCAGTTATTTTGCTCATGGGGCTGAAAAGCATCAGCAAGCTTCAGTTGTCCCCAGATTTCTCTGAGTCTTCTGTTTTCATCTCTTGTGGGTGCATTTCATCTGGGTGCACACCATCACCTCTAAGTCTGTTCTTCTTCCCTCTTATGTGCTCTTATGGTGAAGGAAATCAGGATGCATAAGTAGTGAAGGTGTCAAATTGTGCTCTGGCAGGTTTGCCAGTCTGCACGGTGAAGTAGGTCCCTGCACAATTCAGACACAAAACCACAATCATAAGGATGAAGACGACTGCAGAAGGACATTGAGTTAATTCTCTTGCTCAAGAGGTGAACTTGTATATCTTTTATTCCTCTAATAAGAAGGAGAGGAATGAAAGGAATTCTTGTGTGTTCAAAAGCTAATCTGGGTTTTTGTTTTGTTTTGTTATGTTTTGGTTTTTTTCACTTCATCATTGTTTCTAACAGATGTTTCTTGGGACCATCTCACCAACAGCAGAAATTCCAGAACATTTCCAGCCAAATTATTCCACAGCATTCCAGTCTCACCATTAGCATTTTTTTTCCCTAATAGCTAGACAGAAACTAGACTTTTTTTTTATGTTATTACTGTTCTTGATATTTGATACAACTGGTTCTTATTCTTCTTCAACTGTGTTGCCCTAACCTAGAGAGTATATTTCAGCTGGATTCTGACCAGTGCTGAGAAAATCAGTTTCCAACATCTGGTATCCTTACTCCTGTTATATATCCCATATGATATTTACTTTTTTTCCAACATTAGCCGAAGTTCAGTTGGCGACCCCCTGGAATGCCTGTGTTCTTTTTATCTTCCTCGCTCTGTATTTGCAAACTTGACTGTTCCTGTTTAAGTGTAATAACTTTACTTCCACTTATGACCTTGTTATCCTTATGTTGTTCACTTGGTGCTGAAAGTAGCTTTTTTTAACTTTAATTCAGGAGGATGTAGCTGGCTCCTGTTTATGACTTAATATATGAGCTAAGTTTAATTAGAAGACACTATCCCCTGCTGATTCATGGGTCTCAGCTTCCCTGAAAGATCTATGGTTTTTGTTCCTGTTATTGATACTACTTCTAGCATGTGACAAAAATCCCATTTTCATCTTAAAAAAAAAAATCAATTCAATTTACTTTTGCATACTGTGTTTCCAGTTTCAGATCATTTTGTATTCTAATAGTCCTTTGATAGTGTTACAGTCCTCTGGGGCTGCTATTGCTAGCAATCATAATAAACATTCTCTGAATGATTGAATGCATTATTTCACTGATACTGTGTGAGCAATTAATTCACTTGAAACATCAAAAAACCCACAATACCTTAACATCTGGGCTGTATTAACAGAAGCACAGCTAGTAGATTGGGAAAAGTTTTGGTGCTGTTCTTGGCACTTTTTAGACTCTTTCTGGAATATTGTGTCCAGTTTCAGGCACCTCAAAAGAAGAAAGATGTTAATAAACTGGAGTAGGTTCAGTGAGGGACCTGCGAGCTGGCGGGGGGCTGGAGCACTTGCCTTGTGAGGAGACGCTGAGGGACCAGGGCTTGTTTGTCCTGGAGAAGGGATGGCTTCAGAGAAAGTTATTGAAAAAAGCAGATCTAAGCTTTCTACTGTTAGTGCATTAGCAGGGAAAAGAGAGACAACAGTCATAAATTTAAAGCGGTAGGTTCAGACTGGACATAATATCAGATTGGATCTATTTTCCGGACTGTTAGGCTGGGCTGGCTATTTGTGAACTTTTGGAGGATGCTGGACATAAGACCTTGAGGTTCCCTCATCTTCTTTGCTCTTCAGAGCTGTTCCCATATGATCCCAGCAGCCCACTCCCTGGACAAGCCCCAGGCTGCTTGCTTGATGCCTGGGGTCAGGGCTTTGAGACTCTGTTCCGTCTTTCCCCTCGGGGTCTTCAACTTGACTTTTCATGCTCGCTACAGCCAAGGCTGCTGTGGATTGCTGCATCCTTACTGTGTCATTATTCAGCATTAAACTGAAGCTCATCAGTATTGAAGACCCTTGTGCTTTTAAAATTTGGACTCAAAATGGAAGGAACAACCTGGAGAGTATCTTCTGCACAATTTAATATTAATGTTGCTTTGAGGAATGGTTATTCAGTTGTAGAAAATAGGATGAAGTAAGAAGCTGACTGGAATCTAGGTGTACACTTGTGGTTTTATTCTTGTTTGTTCGTTTTGTGGGTTTTTTTACTAATGGAGAATATTGGATGAGTCCTTCTAGTAACTATTGCAAATTTCCCCGTCTGTGCCAGCTTTTAAAGCAATGCAGTGGGTAATACTCAGAACTGTATGGCTTGTGCTGTGTCAGGTACTGGGACTCTGGCTTCTACAGTTCAAGCATCCCTGGGATTGTATGACCTGGCTCTCAAATAAATTGATGTGCATGGCATGTGCACCACGCCTGACATTGCTCATAATACATGGGAAGGCTATTTAAAAGGATAAGCAATAACTTTTAAATAAGCTCACAAATGGGTCAGGTTCACCCTTCACTCCAATTTTAACTTATTTGTCAAAGAAGCAGTCTCCAACATAAAGCAGTGGCTGAGATGCTCATTGTGAATCACTCTCTTTTCTGTGATAAAAAAAATTATAACCATAAAATTATCAAAATGGAAAGGTTTGGGAAATCATTCTGTTCCTGAATATAATGGGTTCTGAGAATAGTATGTAACTGAACCAGCTTCATGACAATTTGAAGATGGGCAAGTATTTTCTTTCTTGCGTGCAAGCGTTAATTTCAAAAGCAAGAATAATAAAGAGTTGAGCTTACTCCTGTATTCTTCATCTCTCCCTTGTCCTGCCCAAGACCTTTAATCAAATAATTTTGTGCCATCTTAATTACATTGCTTCTCATTAATAAATAGAAAACTTTGAAAACAAATCTATGTCTGATGAAAGCAGAGGGTTTGGCTTTGCTACACTGGGTCTCATGATTTCTGTATATGGTCTCCATGCTGTTGCTGTCTGTTGGTCTTTCTAGTCTCAACAACATGGAACGAAACTTCCTGCTATGAAGTAGGTTCATTTTTGAATGCTATTTCTAAGTTGACTAGAGAGACACTTCTGCAGACAGGTGCAGAGAGACCTTCATGAGCTGTCTCTTATCTAGAGACTATATAGCCACATTAACAAGGTTCTGTGCTTCATTTTAGTATACCTTAAAAGTATTTTGAGCATTTGTAGAGCCATTTAAAATGATATAAAGCAACATTCTTACTGATAATATCTGTGTTTCCATTGAGTGGATTTCCAGACATGATTCTGTCAGTGCATGTTTGTGTGTGTGCTACAAAACTGGTAAGCTTAACGAGTATGTCCAAGAAAACAGCCAATTCCACAGAAGATAATTTGAATTATGCAATTTCTTCAGGCTTGCCATTAGTTTCTCAACACTCTGCAATTCCTTTCTTGCCCTCCCTTTATCTTAGTTTTTGTCAGGGGAGTTGAGAAAGAAACAAGCTTGTAAAACTGAACCAGTCCAACACTTCTCAGCAATATAGACAAATTGAGGGGAAAGTTAAGTTTCTTTCTGCAATGTTGGCTTATACCTGAGACATAACAGACTCTCTCTTAAATATTGAAGATAACTGTTGTAGGTTGGAGAACTTGTAAATCGTTAAGTTCCTACAAAAACAAGACTCTAGACAACTTTTGCTATTTAGTTGCAGACTTTTATTGCAAAGTCACACTGAATACCCAGCTGACCTAGGTTCTTTTATGGTACTGAAATATCTGAGCATTCCTGATAACAGTTACTCCTTCAAAGCCCTGGAAATAAATCAGAGCTATTGTTCTCATTTTACAAGAGAGGTTCTGACTGACAGAGAAGTAAAGGGACTTACCACAGTTTATATTAACAGGCCACGGATGAACAAGCAGCTGAACCCAGTTTTCTAAGGAATACCAGTTGCTCAACAGAGAAAAAGAACAACAGTTCTTTGAACCATGAAAGAGTCCTTTGCAGTAAGGTGGCACGCTACAGTAATTCATCACGTTGGAGCTGTGCTGATGAGCAGTCATTTACTGATGGAGAACAGCCAAGCTGTTGCTCTCATCAGCATGCTGCACTGCCTGCGGAGGCTCAAAGGTCAGACTGCGATCTACATTTCCCATTGCTGGCCTGAACAGAGGTGGAGTTGTCTTATGTAAGGAAAATTCAGCCTCTGGAGGAAGTGAACCTTTCAGGTCACTGTCCAACAATTCCTTTAATCTGAATAAAGAATGATATGGGTTCCTGTAAGAATAATTTCCACGATACTGTTAAAAGGATAATTCAACATGACTGAGAGACTTCATAATGAGAGAAAGTAGGTAATTTTTTTCATCTTAGAGAATTTCTGTTTTTCTTATTTTCTACTTGGATACACCTTGCAGCTGCAAAATATTGCAGGCACTATTCTAGTCATGTCTGTTGTTTCTTTTATTTGCAGAAAATATCTCCCTGACCTTCTAATTCTATGTCATGACAATACTTTTATTATCTCAGCTCCCTTAAAATTGTTGTATAGTAGTTAATGGTTATTGGTATCTAGTAAAGAATTATAACAAAAGCAGAATTACAATAAGGAACTGGAAGTCCCCAAGGCTTACTGCATCCACTTTCTTACTTCGTGACTGCAGAGATAACTCTACATTTAATCTAAGTCAAAGAGCAGAACAAATATTTTGTAGATATATTGGTGTCCTGGTTTCGGCTGGGATAGTTATTTGTCTTCCTAGTAGCTGGCATAGTGTTATATTTTGGATTCAGGATGAGAAGAATGTTGGTAACACACTGATGTTTCCAGTTGTTGTTAAGTAGAGTTTAGAGTAAGTCAAGGATTTTTCAGCTTCTCCTGCCCAGCCAGCAAGAAGGCTGGAGGGGCACAAGGATTTGGGAGGGGTCACAGCCAGGACAGCTGACCCCAACTGGCCAAAGGGGTATTCCAGACCATGGGACGTCATGCCCAGTATATAAACTGGGGGGAGTTGGCCTGGAGGGATCGCCGCTCAGGAATTAACTGGGCATCGGTTGGCGGGTGGTGAGCAATTGCATTGTGGATCACTTGTATATTCCAATCCTTCTCTTATTAGTATTGTCATTTTATTATTGTTTTTATTATCATTATTAGTTTCTTCCTTTCTGTTCTATTAAACTGTTCTTATCTCATCCCATGAGTTTTACTTTTTTATTTCTCTGATTCTCTCCCCCATCCCACTGGGTGAGGGGAGAGTGAACGAGTGGCTGTGTGGTGCTGAGTTGCTGGCTGGCGTTAAACCACGACAATTGGCCTAGATTTTCTGTATTTTGCTAGGACTACTCATTGCCATGTTCTGACACTGCACATACCTACCTAGTGGTTCAACTAAACATCTGCCTATTGTAGGAGTGCATTCAGCTAGCATAAAGGAACTGTACTGTTTTTATTCGTAATGTCCCCCACAACCAACTCTTGGGGCATGAAAAAAAATGATTTATTTTGTGACAAAATACTCTTGCACATCCTCCAGCTTGCCCTGAGTGCACTTCTGCAGAATGTAATGTGGACCAGCGTAACTAAATCCTTCACTGAGAATAGGGTATATTAAAATATTCTGTGCAAATTGCCTTACTCCATGGTGAATCGTTTGTGGACAGATGCTAAGTTATTCATCCGTGGGCAGCATTTTTCCCTCCAAGGTATTTGCTGATGGTTTGTGCATATTTGCCAGGACTATGCCACCTGCTTTCCTTGTATCCGCAGGGTACATATGGGTACACAGACCCCTAACTCTCCCCTCTGCTCCAACCAGAATAAATATACTTTAAATATTTAGTACTACTTTTGTATCTGGGTCCCTCCTTAAAGTTGCCACAGATGATCCAGAAAAAGGCAGCTTGATGTTTAGGAAAGGATTCCTGGAACTGAATGTGAAATATTCTGTTTATGCACAGACCTCTGTGTTTTGCCTTGGTATGGCCAAAGGTAATAAATGGAGGTAATTTTAATTGTTTTCACATCATGGAGTCAATGGGAGTAGAGCAAGCAACCACTTTACAATAGCAGTTCCCAATTCCTGTATGCTGTTTTTCGTTGCAGAATAGGATGTCAATAACACACTGATGTTTTCAGTTGTTGCTAAGTAGTGTTTAGACCAAGTCAAGGATTTTTCAGCTTCTCGTGTCCAGCCAGCAAGAAGGCTGGAGGGGCACAAGGAGTTGGGAGGGGACACAGCCAGGACAGCTGACCCCAACTGGCCAAAGGGGTATTCCAGACCATGGGACGTCATGCCCAGTAGATAAACTGGGGGGAGTTGGCTGGGAGGGGCAGATCGCTGCTCAGGAACTAACTGGGCATTGGTCGGCAGGTGGTGAGCAATTGGATTGTGCATCACTTGTCTTTCTTGGGTTATATTTCACTGTCTTTTTGTTATCTCCCTTTTCATTACTATTATCTTTATTATTACTACTAGTATTACAATACTTTATTTTTTATTTCAATTATTATACTGTTCTTATCTCAATCCACGAGTTTTACTTGTTTTCAATTCTCCTCCCCATCCCACCAGCGAGGGGGGAGGAATGAGCGAGTGGCTGTGTGGTGCTTAGTTGCTTGCTGGGGTTACACCATGACACTCTGCTATGTCAGAAGTCTCTTACTCTGCCTCTAATTTACATCTCATGTCTGCTTTGCTTAGATGGGTTAGTCAAAGAAATGTTGCTGCAGTTGCTAACTTTTTTTTATGTTGTGAGATATTTCTTATCACTGTTTCCATACAGTGTTATGCTTTATAATATTAGAATATAAAAATATCCTTCTAATAATATTACCTGTAGCTATACCAAAAGCTGCTGTCTTTAGTTAGGAAAATCACTGTCTTTTTAAATATTTCATGGCAGGGAGTAGAGGACTATCCAAGTACAAATTGGAATTATCCATCACTGGATTGGGGCCTTGTTATCTTAATAAGACGTCATCCGTAGAAGCTGGTTCCCTTCTCTGTGAACTTCAAGGAGTAAAAGGGTTTAGGCAAACCGTTTCTTGAGACCTAATCAGTTTTGAATGGAACTTTCTGAATTTCAGCTGTGTCCTCCATTTTCTTCATGCTAATTTAACTGTGGAAAGTGACTTCAGCAGAGAGATCATGAGGACTTGTAGGTCCTTTTTCTTATTACTTCTCTTACTCATTTCTTATTTCATTAACCAGGTTATTTCCCCCTGCCTCCTCTGCTGCAGTTTTGTTCACCTGCTTTTCCTGGTTTTAAGTCCCTGAGAAGTGCATGTGTCAGCACTTTCACAAATCAAGCCTGTAGTGGTTTACCCACCTTTTGGAGGAGCACAATATCTACCAGAAGAATCTCAGAGACTAGCTGCATATTTGTGAAATCACACATCACTCTACATTTGAAGATAATAGAAGTTTTTATCATTGAATATTATCTCATTAGATGGTTGCTTTACAACTGGTAATTGCTTCCACAGACATCAGAAATGACAGATGAGAGGACAAAGGTGTCAGTAGAATTTTTCTTCAAAGGAAAACTGGAAAGTGAGATAAACTGTGACTGGACAAACTAGTCAATGTCCCTTATCCTCTTCCACTTAACCCAAGATTAAGGCACTGAACAAATACTTTTCATATCTTTTGCTGTTGCTTTCGAAGCAGAATATTTTCCCTCCTCTTGCAAATTTTGGTGTTATTGAAAAGTGAGAAAGCAAAGCACAGGAAATGAACAGTGGTTTCCCTTTAGTTCTTATTGTTATAATATGTTGTATTGGGTCTTTTTTAACATGTAGTGTTAAAGAATTTTAAATAAAGGAGAATGTGTCAGTGACTACAGTATAGTCATCTCTGTCAGGGGGAGAAATCACACTTCATCAAATACTTTCTCATGGATTTAGGCCATTTCTCACATTCTTGTCCCTTCAGTATCTTCAGCTGGTTGTGATACATCTGGAGAGGTGGAGTAGCTGAAGATGTTTGCTCCTAATCTTTTCTATAATTGAAACCCTTTAAATATGAAGACAGAGGGAGAAAAAAAGATTTGAAAGTTTCTTTGTGTTTTTGTTGCCTTTAGCATGAAGGTCTATATCCCTTTTCTCCCCCACCTCATTTGTTTCCTAAAACTATTAAAAAGCTGGAAACATACCAATGTTTTTGCTGAAATATTTTTACATGGTGCGTTTGGCAAATGTATTCAAATTTTCTGTTCCCTATGTAACATTCTGCTGTGTTTATCCTATTTCTAACTAACACTTAATAATGTTCCTTTTTCTGAAAGTAGAGTGAAAACTGTAGGAGAGGTAAATTAAGAAACGTGATTGCTATTTATAATTTCATGTTGTTTAAGCATAAGATAATTAGATCTTACAGTGTTTAATCCATCTATAAACGTAAGAACATCCGCTGTTGATTAATTGCATCTCATAAACATTCAGTTGCTGCACGTTTGAGTTAAAATGTCAAGGAATAAAGTAAACATCTGTGAGTTTTCTTTTTTCGAACATGCATGCAATCCTTCCATGGGAGCAACCAGAAGTCTGCCCCCCCAAAAAGACTATATGAAATACGTTTAGAAGTCATTTTGAATATTCTCCTACTCATATCCTTGCTGATGAGCACAGTGAAAGTCTACTACCTTTGAAACATTTTCCAATTGTGTGAGCTTACTGACTAAAGCTAGCCTCATTTTTATGTTTTAATGAAGTTTTAGAGTGAGAGTGGTAGCAGACTGACATGGACATTCCCTTTTTCACTTTAGGATAGCATATGAAATTGCTCACGTAGAATTCCTCATTGTGCTGCTGTGAATCTAGTCCTTCGTGAACACCTCCAGGAGTGACAGAATAGTGATTTACATATACATTCAGTTCTTAGACAATTGATCTCTCCCAAGATAATGGATTTTAGTGTATGAACACCATAATGTCTGAATTTAGCTGAGATGACTGAAAGTTCATTGATTAGTGGGCATAAGAAACAAGAATGACTTTTACTGATTATTAACAAGGACTACTCAAGAACAAAGCTGTTTGCTTAGCAGAGGAAAGCTTTTGTTTTGTTTTGTTTCCTGTTTGAATTAGTGTGCAGTATTTCTGAACCTTTTTAGTTCAGTATCTGCTAATAAAAGTGTAAGGTTTATACCCTAGCTATAAATGATGGCTAGCACCCCGCCACTCCATTTTACTTGTTCTGGTGAAAACAATACTATCCTTCTGATTGTGCTACACATGAATGAATGACAATTCAGTGATATGGTGATAGTGATGAAAATCCCTCTGTGGTCATGTTTTCTTTACATACATTGAATCACAAAATTTGTGTTGTTAGAATTCATAGATGTTGTCATAGATTCTGGTGATATGATGAGAAAGAATGCAGAAGCTGTAGCAGTCCTCCTTATCACAATATAAAAATGTGTGAAACATTGTTAAATATCCGATTACTTAATTATTTAAGACAATGTTTTATTCTATCAGACGCTAAAATATTTTTTATTCTCAAATAACTTCTTTGCACTCTGATTGCTTTCAGAGTTTAAAAGTTCATTAAAAAAAATCATTGGAGAGCTAACATTGAATTTACAAAAATAGTAAATTTAATTATCTTAAAGTGTGCACTTTCTTGGAAGCAGGTATGAGAAGCTATTGGGATTTGCACTGATTTATATGCATACTTGCAATAAAGTTTTCAAGTAAATTGGACATTAAGCCAAATTAATTCATGTGTGGATGAAAAAAAATCAAATGTTTTATATTAGAGTGAAAATTCAATTGTCTGAAGGAATAGTAGTCTCTCCAGAAAATGTCTAATGCTTCTGATACTTTCTCTGTAATTCACTGATAGTGATTTTCTTTTTATGTATTATTAGATTTACTCCTATAAAAGAGAATGAAATTACTATAACTTTAAATCAGGGGGAAAAAAAAGTGGCTTTCTTATTCCCTTTAAGTATAGGAAACATGGAAGGGCACAGTAGAAGTTTTTTAATTACTATTACTGACATATTGGATCAGAGCTTTCATCACAAACAGGCTATGATATCACAACTCACAATGATTTGCACTACCATAATTTGACTTATACAAAAGTCATCCCTCTATTCCTAAGCAGAGGCTTCCAGTACTAAAGCAAAACTTCCCCAACCAAAAAAGCAACATACTGATCACCCTGAAAAGTGCAATGTAGGAGTCATGGTTAAGACGGGCTATTTAGAAAACATTGTTACCCGAACCTTCCAGAAAAAGGAACGTCTGGAATCACGCATGCTGTCAGAAGACAGAACAGATGTCAAAAGGTCTGGCATGTTATTACTGTATTTTAGAGCGTAAGAGATACAATGGTCATAAAGCACATGTCGCTATAGTCAGTCTGAAGTCGAGGGCATGGTCTCCAGACAAAAGTTTCATATTGGTGCTACATGGTTTACTGCCTGGTTTCCAAGAAAGCTTTGTAAAAAGGGAGGTATATGTTGTCTGGCTTCTCCTCCTGCTTGACAACAGAAGCTCAACAAGGTCACTTCTGACAGTGTTAGTTTACTTAACAGACAAAATCTGCTCGTGCAGTAATGTGTTTGCACAAAAAATAAATATTTGTGGAAGAAACAGTGGTTTTCTGGGTTTTAAATTGGAATAAAAAGTGTGTAATGAGTAGAAAGGAAAAGGAAGCTGTGTGTATGAGAGAGAAGAACATCCGTTTACATCTGGTCTGAATACATTATCTGTGGAAAATGTTTGATGGGTGATACAGGCAAATACTTTTCATTCTGTAGGTTGCTGTCAAATTGTGAACCATCACTGCAAAATAGTTTATAATGAGCTAGAATTTTTATTTTGTAAGTAAATGGCTGAAATACTTTAAGTAAGTGAATGACAAATAGAGCAAAAACATATCCTGGCTGAGCTTCAGCTTTCAATGTGGATGCTCAAAGTGTGCATGAGATTGAAAGCCTTTTCATGCAGACCTCTAGAACAGAGAGTTAGAGTGAGTAGGAGTACATCCATCTGAGAAAATCTTCACAGGCATCAACTGTTTTACATGGAAGTTTCAGGTTTTCCGACTTTTCGGTTGCAGAATGGCATAAGAAATATCACAAAACTAATGGTACCTGGCAAAGGATGACCTTTATTGACAGTGCTGCTGTTCCTGAAATGTATTGTTTCATCAAGAATTTTATGTAGTAAAACACTCTTTTCTGAAGCTCTGAGTAACCGAGTTTAAATCTGGAACTGAACATAAAGATTTCCTTGCAAGACTGCAAGGATCTTACTGATGTTTAGATCTAGTCATGCTGGAAAGAAATGAGGAGGGAGAGTATGAGAAACATTACTTAAGCCTGGTTTGCTGTTTGAAGTGTTGTCTCCCTGAAATGATGTGGAGTGGTGGAAAAGAGAAAAAAAAGTGTCATTGTCACCCTTGTTTCAGCATGGCAAAAACTTCTGGGAAAGGTGTGTCTGCCTTTCCCTGAGAGTAACCGAGCAGGCTCAGCTTGGAGGGGTTTGGGAATGCAGACGGATGGACGAACAGACTGACACGGAGCTACCAGGGAGGGTTTGGGAAATGGTTTTGCAGCAGGCAACACGTTATCTGCGGTAACCAGAGGGAGTGTGCTGCAAGCAGAGGGGACTGGATAAAAGACCTACCCTGCAAGGACACAGTGATCAAAGGGTAGACTTGATTTCCAGGTTTTCTATTCAGTCTGTCTCACTCTCAGTAAGACTCTGATAGTCTCAGTCTTAGCTGTTTAATTACTTACTCTGGTAAGTCATTATATTCTAAAATTATCTTACCCTCTGAAAAACCACTACCTGTAGTGAGAGTGAAGTGGAAGCCTTTGATATACTGCTTAAAAGAAAAGCTGGGGCAACTCCACTGCAGGAGTTGCTAGGTTTATTAGTCAAATCTGCAACCATCATCCAGAATGGTTTGGAGCAAGTTAATCAAATCTCTTTAAATCACCAGATAAACACTTTTATTTATGTTGCTATTTGCAAACTTCTTTAAAAGAATTGTTCAGTGTTTATCACTGACACCAGCAAGCACTTCAGAAGAGCAGAAGAAAGATTAGTGTCATCTTCAGCTTCAAGAGAGCTCTGTGGAAAAGTGCAGAAAGTCCTTTTCCTTTGACTCTTTATAAAGGAAGCAGGAGTTTATAACTCTACTTTTTCTGGGGTAATCAGTGTTTCCATACACACAGTACATCTTTTGGTTAACTGGCTGATTTGTTTCATTTGGCTTCTGTTAAGGAATTTTTTTTTTAATTATAATTTGTCTTATTTCTGTTTTCATATTGTGGAGTTCTGGGCCTTGCTACTCTTCATGGCTAACTCTTAAATTTACAAAAAAGTTGGACCATAATGTCTTGGTTGTCTTCAGTAATGTTGAAAAATATTGTTTATCACTTCCTCATTGTTTAAAAAGTTGTAATAATAAGTGTCAAATTGTTAAAAGCAATGGAAAAGTGGCTAAACAAATAATAAGATATTGAACTCCACAGTGTTTACTTTGAAACCAGTCTAGAATTTTTTTACCATCTAGGCTGATGATAAAGTAGATTTGGGAAAAATTTCATCAGTTTCCCTCAGATGCTTTTCATTTGCTAGGACTTGCCATGGTTTCCAGCAGCCAGGGTACCTCTGTCTTACCATCTGGAATAACAGGAGTCTTTTCTGGCATCGTATTCCCTTGACTTCCTGGCTTGGTTGTTTTCTTCTAAAAATTTCAAGATCATGTTTTATATAGGAAATCAATATTCTGTTTAACATGTTTATCTTCACTCTGTTGGCCATTTGTATAAAGAGCTAAGGACATTAAATGGGCAGGCTTTCCTCCTTCTGACTTTTACACTGGTCATAGTTACTCTTAATGGGTGGTTGAGCCAGCAAAAGATGCTGCTCTTTACAAAATTTAGGCATCTTGCTGGTGAGCTTTTGGGGCTTACTCATAGACTTTTAGTCCTCAGACATTTTAATGCCATTGGTCATTTCTACAACCGGAGCAGGTGAATGCTAGATAAAACTGGCCTGTGGACACCCAGGGATGGTTCTTTGCCAGGTAAGTACCTTGTGTCATATAATTGCTCTTTAAGCAGTTTCTGGTGGATACTTGTCTTAAAAAAAAAAAAAAAAAAGGTACAGAAATTACATAAATACTTAAATTTTGGTTAGCTTGATCAGATTTTGAACTTCGCAAAATTTTTTTAAGTTCAGTAGAAGAGAAAGCGAAATATAATTTAATGTATAGCAGTATTAAAATACAATGGATTAAAGCTCCAAACTCTTTGAGGTCTAGTTAAGCATTATCTGGGTTTTTGCTGATGGTGACAGCTGAAGTTCATCTTTGACAGAAACAATATAGCATGAGCTACCAAGGCAAGTTTTCTTCATTACCACAGCATGAGTTAAAGTTTGGGATTTTAAAGAAACTCATAATACGATGAAGAAATGGGTAGAATACACTTCATACTTACAAGGTATCTGTTCTCTCATTTTTAACTTTGCTTTCATTAAGATATGCTTTCTAGCTGTAACCTGTCCCTATGTATTTGCAAGGTTTGGCTTTTGGTCTGCTTTTATGTTAGACTTTGTCAATGTAAAATTTCAGAAATGCTGTAACATTATAGTATGAGCTTCAACTCTTTAGCATGGCTGCAGTTTTACTGATAATGACACATTTAATAGATGCATGGAGATATAACTGGTGAGTGCCGGCTTACTTCAGGTCACTTGAGTATTTCTCTGCAGGGACATGTTGTTGGTTGGAGTGTTTTATGTTCAAGTTTCATTGAAAAAACAATGTGACACCTTGTAGGTAACCAGTGCAAGACAGTGTGTCAAAAGCAAGTAGTTAAAACAAATTTAGTAAGAAGTGTCATTGTTTTACCATGACCACGTAAGGCCCAGTCCTGCTCCAGCTCATGTCTGTGTCTCACTTCAGAGTTCTGCTGTTTCTTTCAGAGTATACTCAACTAGGCACTCTGCATTCAGTTTGATTGTATATAATTTTGCTCCCTGGTTAATGAACTAGACCACTAGACTAGTCTAGAAAAAAAATACCTTTTCTCAACTGTGCCTCTCACCTGCTGGCTGAGCTGGAACATTTTACTTCCTGCCTCCCAACTCCTTTATAAAATCTTTTACCACCACTTAGTGAAAACTACTAGGATCAGGGAAAAGTGTATGAGGATCCAGGTATTAATACCGGACTATAAATATCAGAAGAGAATCTTGGTTTAATTTGTATTGTGGTTTCGATGACACATACTGAGGAAGTTACAAAGTAGGGCATGGTTTTTACTCCTATATGGATGAAAAATTACAAAGAATTTGGAGACTCGGTGGGGGTTTTTTGTTTGGTTGGTTTTACTTTAGGCCAGTAAGAAAGTTTTAAAGGATCTTATTGAGTTAACTTCTATTACCTTTCTAAAAAAAATCATCAGTTAATTTACATACTGATTAAACATCTTCCATGGCTTTCTAAATTATTCTTAATTACAAAGACTGTTTCCATAGCTACAATTTATATCTTAATTTCATAGTAGATTTCTTTCCACTTATTCAGCTCATTCCATTTATCTACCTTATTTGTTATTTGAACTACACATAAACTTCAGGGGCGCTTATCTCTTACAGCTTTTGGGAAGGAAAAAATGTATTAAGACAGAGATAAAGGTGTTTAGTATGCAGCTAGTTCAATTACCAGGGAATATCATTTAGACTTCTCTCTTTAATAGAGATACAGGCCTTTGAAGACAGTCTATAAGAAAATAAGCCAAAGAATCAATTAGATTCTCCTAGAATTGAATAAAGTACAATAAGCATCATTTAAAATCTGTAATAATTTTTAACTAACAGCCATAATTTTTACTAGGTTCGTGAAACACAGATAAGTCATGGAGGCATTTAAAACACTTCTAAACAATTTTAAAGCTTAAAGAAGCCCATTAATATTTTAATTAAAGTTGAAAAATATTGTTCATTTCTCTTTATTATGCTTATTTCTTCACAGAGGGCAGACTTTGTGGCTGTTACTTTTTTCTGTGTATCACTTCAGATCCATTTCATGCCTCAGCTGTATAATTAAGTCATTTGTGCTAGTCTTCCCTGAAATACTTAACTACACTTATCATGGATTTGTTTTGCTTCTTTGTAGCAGAGATGATCTAATAGACTGTTTAAAACTGTAGAATAATTATGTGGAGGATATTCTGCTCCTTGGAATTCCATACACATACACATACATGTATCTGTTATACATTCTATTATATATGTGTTTTGTCACATGCTTTTGGAAATACCACTTCAGTTCTTACCATTAAGTGATCACCTTTAGCGGTAGCATTTAAAACCCAAACATTTCCCCTTCAGAGTTCTCACACAGAGAAATTTCCCTTTTAGTGCAAAGCTACTTCTTCCTTTTTTTTTTCCTGAGCTGAAATGTGCAATCCCAGATAAAAGTTATGTTAGCACATTATTTTTTTTTTTTTCTAAAACTATAGTCCTGTTAGTTCTTAAGTCCAGCGACACACCAACATTTCTTTCAGGGCTAATGAACAAGATGTGGGTTTGGGTGTCAATAAATTACATCCATAAATATGTTTTTGCCTTCACCAATTGAGGGTGAAGGATTGCAGAGGCTTTGGGCATGTTCTGGGTATGTCACAGGAACCAGTCCAAGCCCTGCCACTTTCTTGCAACTTAACACACTCATGTCTTTCAACGTGTCTTTCTGTATCAGTAACGGGTACAACCGCTCTGTGGGACGTTTTGGTATCATATGCTTGTGCTGGTTTTGGCCTGGGTAAAGTTAATTTTCTTCTTAGTAGCTAGTATGGGGCTGTGTTTTGGATTTGTGCTGAAAACAGTGTTAATAATGCCAAGATGTTTTCGTTACTGCTGGGCAGCGCTTACCCAGAACCAGGGCCTTTTCTGCTTCTCACCCTGTCCCACCAGCGAGGAGGCTGGGGGGCACAAGGAGTAGGGAGGGGACACAGCCGGGACAGCTGACCCCAACTGACCCCAGGGATGTTCCAGACCATAATGATGTCATGGTCAACATATAAAGCTGGGGGAAGAAGAAGGAAGGGGGGGTGTTCAGAGTGATGGCATTTGTCTTCCCATGTAACTTGATGGAGCCCGGCTTTCCTGGAGATGGCTGAACACCTGCCTGCCCATGGGAAGTGGGGAATCAATTCCTGGTTTTGCTTTGCTTATGCGCACAGCTTTTACTTTTCCCTATTAAACTGTCTTTATATCAACCCATGAGTTTTCTCACTTTTACTCTTCCAATTCTCTCCCCCATCCCACCAGGGTGCAGAGTGAGTGAGCGGCTGCGTGGGGCTTAGTTGTCAGCTGGGGTTAAACCACGACAATGCTCTAGAAATAAGGGATGACAATTCTTTCTGCGCTGGCAGATAATAGGGTAAAACTCGAACATTGTGACCCAAGGCCTTTTCAGATGGTATTCTCATGGCTATTCTCATTCTCATTGTCATGGTAAAGAAACTTCCATATTTAGAAGCGTGTTGGATATGAGAATAAACTGGATACATGCAATAGTTTCAACATGGTGAGAACACATCAGATTTACTGGGGGGTATAAAATAGTCTGTATGTTTGCAGTAAGTGAATGCTTGAAATGCATCAGAGTTGATAGGAATGTACAGAACAATAACCTACATATACTGTGGATTTGGTGTATTCCTTGAATATGTTGGGTATACATCGTGATGAGGATGTCTGCACTGTCATTACATGTAGGTTTTGTGTGTGTGGTGAATTTATCACAAACATTATACCTTTGAAAAATTTTAGCAAAATAAAAGCCATAACTGGCAAATTAACAGGAAAACAAAACAAAACAACCCTCTTCCCCACAAATAAATAGAGTGGTGACCTTGATAAATTAGCTTTAGAAGTTTCTAAAATATTCTTTTTCTTGATCCATTTTTAATTTTCACACAGTTGGTCTTATTAAGCCTGGCTTTTAGAAGATTGTTGTGTAAAACTATTCCAGCATAACTGCAAAAGAATCTCAGTAAAAGTGTACAGTAACACTTAAAAAAAAAAAAAACTCTGAAAAATGGGCTGTATCTGTCAAATTGTTTAGGGTGTCTATTATTTAGGTGTGAAATCTATTGACACTTACTAGAAATGACCTGGCAGCTCACTTGTGAATAACACATTTATTCTAAGGCTGTGTGTAAAACCTTTACAGCCTGCCTCACCCTTATTGTTTCACCGTCATAGCAAACTAGCTTTAAGGTTATTTATTTGCTAAGTTTGTATACATTAAATTCAGCTTTTGGCAGTCCCTGCTGTTTGATAGTGCAATGCTGAATTAGTCAAGAATGTTGGAAAAAACAGAGATGCCAAATTTCTAATAGAGCTCAGTCATTGTTAAATGATAGTTTATGCCCAGTCTCATACTTGACTAAAAAGTACACTTTGAAAACAACTGCACACCATCCATCTTAGTTTGAAAGTGGAATTGTTAATAGTTTTTCTTGTCTCCTGAATACCAAAACCAGCTGGGGCTACCCTTTCTTCAATCTGTTGCTTAGATAGTGCTGAAATGAGTTATATCCTCCAATATATCTGCAGGATGGTGCTGAAGAAGTCTCTGGTTGCACAGCTTAAGATGTGAATTTTACATTTTCCCCTTACTGCTCAGCCATTCAGTGGGGAGCTCCTATGCCCTGAGGCTTAGTCTTTAGGGAAGGTATAGACTGAGCCTTCACTATGATCACCAAACTGGCAAAATTGTGTAGTTCCAGAGGCCAAATCATTCCAGCCATAGATAGGATGTGTTCAGGCTGGATCTAGAAATGAGATGCTAGGTATTTTCTTTCATAGCATGAAGCAGCTGCCTGACGTCAAAAGGGTTTTGTTGCACATTGTAGACATAGCCATTATGATATTGTCTAAACTGGTTTAGTTTCCAGCATAGCAACAATATTTATTGGCTTCTGTCTTCATTTTCCTCTTCATTCAGGCAGTCATTCTATGACACATTTATGAGACCTTTCCCTCTTTGAAGTACCTGTATTTTGCTTTAGGATATACCCAGGTCAAAAAGTAAAGCAATCTGATCTCTAAACTGCTTTCTAGCCAGCAGGCAGTAAAGGGGAGGCAATCAATTTTATCCAAGGTTGGGCAAAGGCAATGGAAAAAAAAAAAGTACATGCGTATTTTGTTGTCACAGCATCCATGGCATTCCCAGAATAGCATGCTTGCTACCATATTGTGATTTTGTGTCAACTGTGTGTTGCATTAAGGTGTCAAGAAGTTTGGCAGAAAATAACCCCCCTTGCATTCCAGCTTGTCCTTAGATATCAGAGGGGCTGAGGGCGGCTAGGCTTAGATTCTGAGTGATGCCCAATACAGCACTGTAAGTCCAGTCGCGTTCAATATATAGACCTATCACAATTACAGATGCACGGATAGCGCACTGTACTTTCAATTTAGTCGCATTCAACAGACTAGAATGGCCAGACTTAAGGAATTTGGTCACGTTCAACAAACTATCACAGCTAGATTAATGAACAGTACAGTTTATTAAAGCAACAGGAGTACAGATACTTTTGGACTGCCAGTGATAAATACACTGTCTGCAAAGCACATGCAAATAATAATACAGTTGACTACAAGCACGCTAAATTATGGAAAAACTCTATAGTGATTTCTAATTTTCCTGGGGAAGCACTCGGTATAACCGAGGGTTCAAATATTCCCCAATAGGTGTCCCTATGGAGGGGAAGAGAGGTTCAGCCCGTCGACTGATCCCAGAAGTGAGCGATGTCCTCCCGACTTGTCTATGATGGTATCTTCCCCAACATTACCCCTCTTTTAAGGCCTTTCATACTATTTTCCTATTTAGGTGGAGCTTGAGTGACTCTAGTCATACATACCTTTACTATGATTGGTATAAAATCTTCTCGCTTTACTTTTAAAGGTACATGCTAGGCAAAATTCAGAGCTCTTGTTCAGTGAGGGGTGGTTGCACTTTGGAGGCAGGTAGCTGTTGAGATGGAGGTGTGTTTTGGTATTATAATGAGATTATAATGAACAAAGTTCTGTGTCAGTACTCCAGAATGGGGCACTTCTGATACAAATCAGAAGTAGGGCAGTAGGTCGACAGAACCCCCATTATTTCACCTCCTTGCTTCAGTGGACTCGATGCAGGGACCTTCCATTCTTGTTCCAGTAGTTCCAGTTCCCTGTCCCTGCGATGATATCACAGAGCTTGACCACAGTGTCTCCACTCCGCTCCACCTTCCGTGTTGTTTCTCAGAGTGAGCATACCAAGCTCCCCCAGTGTTGCTAATATCTAAGGTTGCAGGTTATGTTAGGGAGTTATTATGGAACAGATTTCATGTGTATCCACTGCATTCCACCCTGCTGGTCTACATTCCCTTAAGAGGGGGGCTTATCCATAAGTCACCTCCAGCAATCGTTCCACACTGTGGTGTGTGTTCTGAAACTTTCTGAAGACAAATGGGGAATTCTCATTGGTTATGATGGGTTAAACCACTGCTGCATTTATTACCGAATTGTGTCAAATCACTGTTTTATATCAATAAACATATTGCTACTTCTCTCTTATGAGTGAAGTGCATCACTCACTTGTGCACCCCCAGCCACTTGCTGGTGGGGTAGCATGAAAACCAGAAAAGGCCTTGATGCTGTGTAAACACTGCTCAGCAATAGCTAAAACACTGATGTGTTATCAACACTGTTTGGGTAACAAATCCAAAACAGTACCATATGAAGAAAATGAACTCTATCTCAGCCATAACCAGTACAATCTGGTACACGATACTGTATTTAATGTCTTGCAAATGAAGTGCTTACTTAACCTAGCAAAACATTCCAAAAGGCTCTACCAAAGATACCTGAAAAATTGCAACCAGAGAAGGGCAACAAAGCTGGTGGAAGGGCTCATGTCCTGTGAGGAGTGGCTAAGGACTCTGGGTTTGTCTAGTTTGGAGAACAGGAGGCTGAGGGGCAACTCATTGCTCTCTCCAGTGTCCTGAGGAGGGGAAGGGGAAAGGGAGATGCTGAGTTCTCCCTGGGATCCAGTGATAGGATATGTGGGAATGGTTCAAAGATGCATTCAGGGGGGGTTCAGACTAGATATTAGGAAACATTTCTGTACTGAGAGGGTGGTCAAACACTGGAACTGGCTTCCTAGAGAGGTGGTTGATGCCTCACGCCTGTCAGTATTTAAGAGGCATTTGGACAATGCCCTTAATAATATCCTTTAAGTTTTGGTCAGCCCTGAAGTGGTCAGGCAGTTGGACTAGATGATCGTTGTAGGTCCCTTCCAACTGGAACTATTCTATTCTATTCTGTTCTATGACTTCTTTTTTAAAAATGGGGCCATTTACTTTGTCACACAATATTTTATTATTATTTATCTGCATTATAGGAACACTCGAAGCGTTTCTGTTGTGAAACAAGGGTCTAGTAAATGAGCTTCAATCCAAGTCTTAGACAACCAAATAGTGATCTCCTCATTGAACACACAATCTGTCTAAATGGTGTTAAACTATAACTATGCTTCTGCAGTTAAGCAAAAAGTTTTACTTGTTAGCTAGTGAGGAAAAAAATTGAATCATTGTTCTTAAAATTTAAATAAGATGTAAAAAGAATCACAGATTAGTCACTGCTCAGTTCAAAGTAGGATTTTTCTCTCTAAACTTCTGTAAATTTATCGTGTCAGTCCCTTGATACATATTTTTTAAAATTTAACTCTCTTCTGCATTCAGTGATTGATTGTATCAGGAACAGAAATAAAAGAATGTATAGCACTTGTGAAAATCTCAGCTACAAAGTCTCTGTTCCATGTGCCACCAGAGTCAATGGGAGGGTTTTTAATGATGTAACCAAGCACTGGGTCAGGTTTTATTCAGAGATCCATGAAGAAGCATTATCTGTCTTTCAAGAAAGTTGCATCTACCTGCTTTCATATACAACACATTTCTTTGGGACAGGTCACCTCTCTTCCACCCCCTGGCTCCTTCTCATCACCATCTCCTGCATTGCCCTCTCTCTCTGCCACTGATTGTCCCCCTTCCTGACTCATTTCTCTCTAGGCTCCCAGACAGACTCCTTGCTGGTCCTGGCTTCTGATCCATCCATCACTGTAATAGTTCACTAATTTCAGCTTTTGTCTCCCTAGTCATTTGAATCAATTCCCTTTAAAACAGCCTGAGTTCTGATTAATGGACATTAAGGCAAAGGCAAGTCTGCCTCCTGGGTGTCACTTGCAGCTCCACAGGTCCACAACAGCCACTGCAACAGAGAAGTCCAGTATGCCCACTTCTTCCCACTGCCTGGGACTGGAGTGTATGGGCCTACATGGTTAGTTCATAAACCCCTTGGTCTGTACTATCAGCTGGAAAAGAAGGACATGTTAGGCAAAGAGAGAGTTTTCAGTAATTCTTAGTTTCTCATTCAGGCAAGTCTCCACAGTTTCTAACTATAGGTATTTTTTAATAAACGTGGCTGATTTCAGATGGGGTGAACTCAAGTTCAAAAGTTAACCTGCAGTCCCTTTACCAAAGAACAGATTTTTTTCTAATGGAGCTCTTTCAGTATTTATCAATCTTCCCTCTTGTTCCCCCTCCCCAACCTTGTTCTTGAAAACAAACACGAATTCTGACAGACTGCTAACGAAGATGAATGCATCCCTTTTCTTCCCAGACCGATACCCCAGCTCCCCTGTTCTGCCCCTCCCAGAAGTACCTTAGACAATATGAACAGAATGACTGAAACCTGGCAAAGTCATCAGCAAATGCAAATAAAACCCTGTAATGAAAAACATTAGACAACACTAATAGATGGAGTTCAATGATCCAGCTGTGAAAATATGTGAATTGTTTTGCTGCTTTTGAATTTGAATTTCTCTGTTTGAAAATCTGTATGATAACTGCTGTCTTGTAACCACATCACATTCTCTACCCTTCTCCAATGACTTTTTTTCCCCACAGGAACAAAGGTGCTTAATTTCTTGTCCAGTTCTGTCAGTTCAAGTTACTTAAAAAAGTAATCCATGTCAACAAATTGTGTATTTCAAAATACCAGGCCTCTGCCTCAGATCATAAGCACTTTTCCGGTCACACACTCAACAGTCATCTTATGTTACTTGTTAAGAAAAAAAATTGGCAGCTTGATCCAACTTGCTGCGATTGAAGTTGAAATATTACTTTAAGAGTCTAAGGAATTAATATGTCCTTAATGAGTTGCAAATAGTAATTATGAACTGTCTTTCTTTGTTTCAGTAGAATATAGGATAAGGAGCAAAACTGAGACTTGGCCTCAAAGCACCTATCATTAAAGTTTACTTCAAGGAAACAAACTTTCTCTGTTGTTTGCTTCAGAGTAATGGTTGTAGCCTTCATTGCATTTAACTGCAGGTCTTTCAAATTCAGTTGACAAAACTGACATCAAATTGACAAAGAGAGTACTTTATCTATTTTGTGATGGAAGTAGGTTTTTTTTTTTTCCTTGGTCTTATAGGAAAGACATACTTCATGCTAAACCATCTCATAAATTCACTTTGCCCTATTCATCTTTTGCTATAATATTTTAAGGGAGTGACATTTAAGGAGTCATATCTTATCTGCCAGCACAGATGAATTAGTTCAGAATGTACATTGAGCAGTTAATTTATAAAGGACTGCCTGTATCACGGAAGAAAGTTGACTATCATCCAGTGAAGCTATGTTCCTAGTATTAACCAGTATATGACAAAGTGTCTCATATTCTTAGCACATTAAGTTTCATGTATCATTCAACCTAATTCTCTTTTTTCCTAACATTTATAAGGACATGTATAGGCCTTCAGGTATAGCTGTCAATTTTCTTAGATGTACAATGTATGGGAGAAAGAAAGGGGAATGTATGGCTTGGCTGAGGTTTTCAGTCACCTGCACCATTTAGAGGAAGGCAGCTGATGGGCCTAAGTCAGAAAGAGCAATAAGAACAAACAGTGAATTTTGCATACATACATAGGAAGAGCTGCTATATGTCTGGGTTTTTATTCTGCCTTGCAGAACAGAAATGTGACATTATTTTTACTTGAGTGGCCTCTACTGCAATTTGTGTGCTATTTGATAATCTAAATCCTGGAAGCTGAAATAAGCTGAGGTCATACCTGAAGTTTTGCCTACTCAAGTGTATGTGAGGGTTAAAGTATAAACTTGTCCATGTTCTACATATATGTGTATATATGTATTGGAACTGAGAAAAATAGTCATATTAATCTTAAAATATTTCATAAATCTTCCAAATGTGGAGTGATAGCTACATGACACCATTCATTGACTTTGCTTTGGCTTACACATAATAATTGAGCTGTGTTTACTGTCTATATGGTCTTCACCCACGCAAAATAAAACATGTTTGTTTAAACCAACAAGTCTCAGCTGACTAGTGGAAACACATTAAGATGCCTGGAACATAAACTTTGATGAATATAGATGTGAAAAATCTGGTACTTGATGGGAGGGGTCATGGGGTTTTGGGGGGGTGGGTGATAAACTTCCTTGGCAACTTCCTCTTCCTTACAAACTGTCATTTTTTTTCCTGCTAAAATAAAATAAAATACTGATTCCCAACACACCTTTTGCATGACTTTTAAAATTTGTTATGGACAACTAAATGCAGCTTGAAAGTGATCACTTTATAACTGACTCTTGCTTGATGCCTCTCCCTTTCAATAAATGTTTTGAAATTATGCTAATATTTCCTTTTTTTACTGGGAATGGCTGTTTTCATGTATTATTAAAGAGAAAATTATTGTTGAAGAAGAATTACTGTTTAAGATACTGAACAGTCAAGAAATGGCACAAATGCAGGAGTAAGAAGTTAATGAGAGCAACAGAGAAATGAGCTCCATCAGAAATCCATGCTAAGGTTGCTTAATGGTACTTTTCAACAGAATAGGTGCACGCCTTTGCCATAAACCCAGTAACAGTTATATTGTTTTTCAGGATGTCTGTGACATATATCTGTTTTCAAGGAAAAAACTGCCATGTGGTGGAGGATTTTGACTAATTTTTGCTTAAATTGTTGAAGTTAGATGACTAGATACTCCACAGTGTGGAGTATTCCTTTCATGTTAGCTGTCTAAGAATGTTTATTTGGCATGCTAGGACAAATAAGGCACGTAGCTAGTCTACTACTTGTAAGAAGGTTTTATTAAATGTTGAACTCCATTTAACTCCTATCTGGTCGGTTTTGGGGACCTGCATTGTCTTATTGGATAATTATTTTTCTTCGCCTCCTGCAGTCTTCCCTACCCACTCATGTACTTGATGTTATTTAGAGTTTGCTCACAACCTGCAGCATTATTAAAAGCCAGGATGTAGAACTGGAGACTGAGCAGCAGGCTACATTTTTTCACTGCAAGAGATATAAAATCATTTAATAACTGATGTTATATTTTTCCACCTAACTGATTTCCATGCAGGAAAAAAAATGGTTATTGCATTCTGTAACTGAATACAATTCATTATTGGCCAACAGGAAACCCATCTACTGCAGAGCAACATATTTTTTATTATTTTATTGTATTTTTTAGCTAAGCTATTGAATGACAAAATCAGATTGTTTTGGGGATAGCGTCATGTGATGCTTATACTAAGCAGTCTGTAGTAATGAATTTTTAGGCAGTACACACATTTTGAATGCCCTAATAGAAGCAACATTGTTGGGTTTCAGAACAAGTAAAAACTAGCACACTACCCTAATCAAACTACTTCAACATTGACCTTCAACATAGTAATATTAAGTGATCAGATTATTGAGACTGTAGATTACTGGTACAGTCTAAATGAAGGGAAATAAAAATTTCCAGTGCAAGGTGCCTTCCTTGTTTCAGTCTCTGAATACTGCAGAGAACTCTGGGAATGCACCTGCCAATGTTAAATAATTTATGCCCATCTGAACCTACATTCAGCAAATGTGTGCCAAGGTCCTTTCTGTCATTTAGAAGTTCTCCATGCAACTGTTAGCAGCGCAGTGTTTGAGGTACCTCCCCTAATTTCGAAGAAGCCAGCTCAGGAATGAGCAGCACTGCAGCCGTGGTGCAGAGAGTCCGTGGTTAAATTACCCAGGGTGTATGTTCACACAGCCGTGGCTAAACTACTTCTAGTATTCAAGCCAGCTGGTTTACAGCAAACTCTGGTATCTCTGTGCTACAGTTAAAATTGCCATGTGAGGCCATTAAGCTATGACAAGCTGATCATTAAGGCACTAATTTGCATCAGAGACTGATGAATTTTCATGACCTTTTTTTTTTTTGCATGATACTACTTGGAACCAGCTGAAAATAAAGCCCAAGCTATGTGATATTTTTAAGGAAAAAAATGAAAAAAAAAACCCAAACCATTGTATTTTACACAACTCTAGATATATATACACACACACACACACATATATATATATAAAATGCTACTTGTAAATTATTCTATTTTTTGCAGGTCTTCTGAGAGGGTTTGCAGGCATGCATTCACATTTAATTGAATGTATCAGTAGCATTTTATTGAGTCATTTCCAATTTCCATTACTTGACAGTTTCTCCTTTGCTGTAGAAGATTTTTATTTTTTTTTCTGAGTAGTCCATAGCCATACTGATGAAAAACTGATTCTATTTCAAAGCATGTAAAGGTTAGTTTGTAGGTGCTTGGAAAGATAGGATGGGGCTTGACTTTTTAAAGGTGGGCTGAAGACAAATGGAGATGTATTGCTTATGACACTGACCTTATAGCCTGTTTATTATATCCTTTTTTTTTTTACTATAGCACTTTGTGTATTATCTGCATGAGTCTTTTAATTCCTCGACCACATTTTCTAGTGTTGAGTGGTTGCTTTTTAATTATGTTTGTCTCAGAAAAATAAAATACCTTGAAGATAGTTATAGACTCTAATTTTAAAACTGAAGTAATCGAAGGTAGTTCTGCTCGTTATCGCCCTGATGCTATATATCTCTTTTCAGTATTGGAAGTGGTTTTTCTTATGTTAGTAATGTTTTCTTTATGCTTATTTTGGGACTATTTCATCGTATTACATTTGAGTCCAATGCACTTAAAAATTTCCACTTTTTTGTTATGCTTATTTAGAAGATGGTTTTGCATTATCTGGGTGTGGAAATAACTTAGTATACTACCTTTTTTGTACCTCATTAACTGCTGTCTTGCTTGATGTGTATATTACCAGGCAGATTCCATTGGTGACAGCCATGGTGACCATTTGTTATATTGTTGTGCTGATGTCTGTTGCATTTAGAAAGATTAAGGACTTCTTTAGATAGATCTAAGATACCTTTCTGCCAGGTTTTCAATTGTTGCAGATCTCCTATTGATTCCTGATATAGTGTACATGAAGGAAGGGACTGTTTTTATTTTGCCCATGTTTCTGGTTTTTTCCTTAAACCGCAAACACCTGCTCCTAAGTAAGGTTTTGTAAACTGAGGGAGAGGAGGAAAAGGGTGATGCAATTTTGTGATAGATGTTACTGGAATGAACCTTGTTGCTGAATTATTAATTAAAAAAAATATATTTATTTTATTTTTATGTTGCATGGAATAGAACAGGATTTCTTTCATGGTTCCAAAGAATTTTAGCTTTTTTTTTTTTTTTTTTTTTTTTTTAAATGAAAGTGAGAATTCTTGGCTTTGGCCATCTGTAATAGACAATTCAGACTAGTAACTGCCCAGCCAAGTAACCTGATTTTAAGGCAGAGGTCTGTTATAAGCTGTTTATTGATGTATTTGCCAGCTGCATGTTCACGGACTAACATTTTATAGTTATATAGCATGGTGACCACAGTAAACAAGAAAGAGTGCTTTTCCATACAAATGTTACTTGAAAGTACTTCTTAAAGATCCACTCATATTCTGGCAAGAGCTGCGTTTAAGTATTTGGCAGTGACATTAGGATACAGCTGAGTAAACAATGAGAGACACAATTAAACTACTGTGTCTGAATGTAAATATCTGTCCTATCTCCTCCCAGTCAGTTGTTTTTTCTAGGCTGCAGAGGCATCTGTGATTTCATTGTTGGTTGTACAGAATCTCTTCTACCTTTGGCCACCTTTTTTCACTCTTCTCTAAGTTTTTTCCACTCTGCTATGTCCTTTTGAAGGTGGGGGAAATAATATCAAAAATAAACACAGTTTAAGTGTGGCGGCCACTGGGAACTTCAGGAAGTCTGTAATGATGTTCTATCTCTTACAAAGTTCCTTCCTAATTACCCCTAAAAACTCATTTGCTTCTTAGACTGCTGCTGAACTGTGAATTGATGTTTCTTTATCTGTTGTACCCTAAAGCCTTTTCCCTGAACGTCAAGGGCTAGCTCAGGGAGCATAATTTTATGTCAGGGTAGCATGGTTTGGTTTTTTGGTCTGCGAGCATTGCCTTCACATTTATCTATGTTGCATTTAGTCTTATACTGAATCCTGCAGAAGTCCTCTGCAGTTTTTCACAGATGTCTTTTATTTTTACTGTTCTGAACTACTTTGCAAATGTAGTGATCTTGCTCTTCTCCTTTCTCAGTTTCTTTACCGGTCTATTCAACAGCACTGATCCTAGGACAAATCCCCACGTAACCCCACTAGTGACCACCTCCACTGTGAAAACAGATAGTTTACTCTCACTTTCTGTCTTTTCATCAATTATTAATCCATGCAAGATCCTTTCCTCCTATGCCATAGGTACTTTATCTCCTAAAGAACCCTCAGAGAAAGCTTTCAACTAAAGCCTCTTACAAATCCAGGCTGCTTCAATTATTTTGATCTGCATTATTCATAGGCTTGCTGAAATTTTCAGACAAATCCAGTAATTTTGTGACATATGATTTTCCTTTTAAAAAAACCCTGATGGTCTCTTCCCTAGTATATGATATTTAGTCAGGTGACCAGACTTCTGTATTTTTTTTGTTCCTTTTATTATGATTTGTCCACTGTGAATGTCAAGCTTAGAAACCTATAGTTTCTTGAGTTTATTTGGTTATTTTCCAATTCTCTGCTATGAAAGTAGTTTCAGGAAAGAGGTTAATAGTTTAGCTATTTCATTTTTTAGATCCCTATATGATTACCACCTGGCCTCAGCAGTTTGTTTCCTTTCTTTTTATTGATTTCTTCCACAACCTCTCCTGCCACCACTTCATCTCCTATTTTGCCCATGCACATAAGGAAAAGTCCAGCAAGAACAAATACAGAAAACTCTGTCTTTCTGGTATGTTTTCTCTTCTTAGACAGCAGCTTTTATATTGGGATCTTTTAGTCTTCTTCCAGACTCTCTGACATGGTTCCTTAGTAATTAGACATCATTAGTCTCACCTGGAAACTGGAGAACATGTGAGCCTGCCCAGTAATAGAGAAAACTTTTAAAGGCCTCTGATATTTTATTCTGGGAGTGTGTAAGCACCCAGTAAGGCTCCATCAACAACACATACCTTTAATCTCTCCACTATCACACAGTTACTTTAGTGTTATTGATTTAAGGGAGAAAAATAAGATTCTATGTAGAGATGTAAGAGAGATGTTTTGCATGTCAGAACTCATATGCTGAAAATTTTCTAATTGTGTCAACTACTGGAAACATATACTGTATAGGAAAAAATCTGCTAATGAACTTGTTAAAACTGGTTATTTCTTTAGTTATCAGGAAGAATGCCTTGCAGGTTGCATACTATCAGATGTCACTGTTTTTACAAAGAGAAGTTTCTCTCAGGCAAGCCTGATCTACCATTAACCCATATAATTTTTTTACACTTGAGAAAATTTTCATCCTTTCTTTTTCTTTGGTGGCTTAAGACCTTATGCAGCTTATGTGACATATAAAATAGCAGTTGTAAATACTGTTTTTATTGATGCCCTGTGGTTAATATTAATTATGTGTTTAACAATGTAAATAATTTATTCTTTGTGTGTATGACCTGGAGTATGTCTGTACAAGGAATTGTTTGAAAAAGCATTTTCAATTAAAAAAAAAATAAAAAAATAGGAGACTAACAGAGGTGACAGCACTAACTAACAGAGAAGCTTTGTCATCCTGACCCATTGACCATTATCCCTGGCTACTCTTTCCTCTGGATATCAATGATCATAGAATCATGGAATCGTTTAGGTTGGAAGAGACCTTTAAGATCATCGAGTCCAACCATCAACCCAACACCACCATGCCCACTAAACCATGTCCTAAAGTGCCTCGTCTACACATTTTTTGAACATCTCCAGGGATGGTGACTCCACCACTTCCCCAGGCAGCCTGTTCCAATGCCTGACAACCCTTTCAGCTAAGAAATTTTTCCTAACATCCAATCTAAACCTCCCCTGGCGCAACTTGAGGCCATTTTCTCTTGTCCTATCATGAGTTACTTGATAGAAGAGACCAGTACCCACCTCACTACAACCTCCTTTCAGGTAGTTGTAGAGAGATAAGGTCTCCCCTCAGCGTTCTTTTCTTGAGGCTAATGATATTCTCCAGGCTTTAATGATATGGTCATGGGAGACCTGGAGCATATCAAGAGTGGCTACATGGCTTTGGGATCACGGCCAAGTGCATGGAGACACAGGTGGTGTATCTTCAATCCTGTTGGTACAGAGGAAATGCTTGAAGCAGAGTGGATGAATCATGAATGTCAATGCCAGGCATAAATAACAGTAATTTAGTTTTTATGAGCATGGGGCCCTTTTTGAGGATGGAAGGCTGCTTGAAAGAGACAGGATCCACCTGATGATGTGGAGCTAAAGCACCTTTGTCAACAGGACAACTAACCTGCTGAGGAGAGCTTTAAACTGGAAATGATAGGGGAGGGAGGTGACAATCCACAGTCAAGTAAGAAAGTGGTAGACTAGGTTGGCAAAAAAAGTGTATGTGGTGATGTGGACAAGAAACACCTCATAATTACTAAAACAGGACTGAAAGAAGCCCACATTAAATATATGCTTATATACAGGGAAGTGCCCTTAGGACAGTATGATGGAGGAAACTCTCATTCTGGGAAATCGGCTTGACTCAGTGGCTCTCTGAAGTGCCTGTAAACTCAGGCATGCAGTATGGGGGAAGAAAAAGGAGAAATTAGAGGTTTAGGTGCAGTTACAGGAATCTCACTGAGATCTCATTGGGATCACAAAAAGACATGGTAGGATAGCTCACACTACTGGAGTATTGCAGGCAGGGTCACTAGGAGAGCAGGCTGGGAAAGCAAGAAGGAGTTGCCCTTTATATGAGAGAGCAGCAAGAATGCATGGAGCTCTGCCTAGGGACAGGTGATGAGTCAGCAGAGGGCTGCTTAGTCAAGATTAGAGGGCAGACTAATGTGGGTGAAGTTGTGGTGGAGGTCTGCTACAGGCTACCTGATCAAGACGTAGATGAGACCTACTTCAAACAACTCGAAGAAGCTTCATTTGCAAGCCCTGGACCTGGTGGGGGACACGAATCACTGAAATCTGCTGGAAGGGCAAACATGCAGAGGACAAGCAATCTGTGAGATTTCTGGAGTTCACTGATAATAACTTCCTGATGAAAGTGATTAAGGAGATGATGAGGGAAGACAAACTGCTGGCCCTCATACTTACAAACAAGGAAGGACTGGTCAGAGGTGCAAAGGTCAGGGGCAGCCTCAGCTGCAGTGACCATGAGATGGTCATGCCCAAGTACATGGTGATCCTCATGTACAAGAAGCTGAACATGAGCTAGCGATGTCCTCTTGGAGCAAAGAAGGTCAGCCTCCTCCTGGGTTACATTAGGAAGAGCAATGCCAGAATGTCAAGGGAGGTGATCTTTACTCGCACTGGTGACACCACACCTGGAGTGCTGGATTAAGGTCTGGGTTCTCCAGTACAAGAGACACATGGACCTACTGGAGTGCGTCCAGTAAGGGGCAATGAAGGTGATAAATAGACTGAAGGATATAATGTACAATGAGAGGTTGAGAAAGCTGAGTATGTTTAGCCTGGAGTAGAGAAGGCTTAGGGATAATCTTATAAGGTGTACAAAGATAGAACCATGCTCTTCTAAGTGCTGCCCAGTGACAGGGCAGGAGACAATGGGCACAAATTAAAATACAGGAAATTCTACCTAAACATAAGAAAAAAACCCAAACAACAAACCCTGGTCAAACACTGGCATAGCTTGCTCAGGAAGGTTTTGGAATCTTCATCCTTGGTAGACATGATGCTGGGAAACCTGCTCTAGGTGATCATCCTCTCAGTAGAGGGATTGGACTAGATGATCTCCAGAGGTCCCTTTCAACCTCAGCCACTCTGTGTTTCTCTAGGGGAAGGTGAGACTACATTACTTGCTACACTAGGCACATTGTGTTACTCATCTGGTTCCTGTTACAGGGATTTCAGTGTCAAAATTAACTAAGAAGAGAAAAATATAATTAAATTTCTTATCAGAAGGGGATATTTTTGGAAAATGAGAAGTCTAACTGAGGGAGCTTCCAGCAAATGCATAATTAAACAAATTTAAAACCTATATTTTAATTGGCTATATTAAATACAGTCTCATTTTGACCTACGTCATGGACGACTCGTGTTTAATACTGTAATTCAAACATTGTAAGCAATATTATAGTTTTGGGCAAAAGCTTTTAACCCAGCATTTTCATGTATGTAGTTTATTTTGGTGGGGGAAGAGCAGTTTGTAATGTTATTTTCTGCCTTTGGGAAATCTGAACTATAGGTTTGAAGATTTATTTAAGTTTTATTTAATCAACTGACACTTTAAAATTATTTTTCTCTTCCCTTTTGCTACTCAGTAAATCATGATGGACAGTCTGTGCTTCATTTTGCCTTTTTTCCAAATCTAGAAAATTTTTTAAGAGGAGGAAGGTGGAAAAGTCCCGGTGAGAAGGAAGACTAAGAGTGGATTAGTGATGATGAATGGTAGTTTCTCCTTCAGTGTTGTGCTGTTCTTGAAAGTAAAAGGAACGAGGCAAGGGGACTAACATGAAGTGGAAATAAAATAAAAGCATAAGATAAAACATATGGAAAATAGAGATTTTTCATTTTTTAGATGTGCAGACTTCATTTTTTTTACCAGCTTTGGTCATAACTGATGCTGGGTTTGTTGGGGTTTTGTTTGTTTGTTTGTTTTTTCCTCCATGGCTACAGTGCACTTTGCTATGTAATTGATGTTTATGTGTGCTCTCTGCCCATTTACACAAAATAGTTGCATTAAAACATTCAGGCACCGACAAGTTTGACTGGCCTAACAGGAAATGTTTGATTATTTTGCAATCATGCCACTTTTGTTATAGTGATATAGAATGAATGCCTCTCATGAGAGATGTCCAAAATTCACATCAGAAAAACAAGATGTGAAATCTTCAGTCATTTATGTTTTAAAACACTTTGACCGTAAATATGAAGTGAGGACTATAATCCTAAACGCTCTGTTCCAATTAGATTATGAGGTTTCATTTGTTTACCTTAGTAAGTAGGGTGTATTTGCTTTCTTTCTATAGCTTTTTTTAAATGATGGTGATGTGCTAAACTTATTTCCCCATGCAATGGGAACTTTTTGAACTCCTTGATTAGCTGAGTAGGTGTCTGTAATGATAAAATGCTAGGTGTTAAGTGTATATTAAATGTATAAAGATTAGTGTGTAGGAGTGAAGTAGATTAAAATACGAAATTTGCAATGTTCTGATGTGGAAAACTCTCTCATTCATCTGTATTAGAAAACCCTATTTAACATCAAAGTAATGTTCAGAAAATTCCTTGTGGTTTGTTTTAAAAATAAGATCAGGAAGTATTAAATTAAAGTGTTTGGAGTCAAGTTCTAATATTCTCCCCATTTGTCTTGTCTCTCCTCTAGACAGGCTCCACTGGAAACGTTCGTCTCTGCTTCATGGTATTGAAAAAATGGGAAAGGGAAGGAGGAGAGAAGACATCAGTGAGTCTTCCCTTGGCTCAGGAAGCAGGTGAGAGTTTGTCTGGTATCCAGGGGAACACTTCCTGTGTACTTTCTGTCTACTTCCCATGTATATCCTGTTTGTGAGCAAACTCTCTTGTTTCAAGAAATTCTGGTGAAGGGCACAAACCCACAAATCAGAGTGATCTTCCCTTCTTTAGGGCAGGCTAGCTGTTAATTTCTCAAAGTTAATGTATTCGATTATCAAAGTTATTGTATAGACGGGCTGCTGGCTTGGCTGTTATAGTTCAGGACCAATAGATTTTTATTTTAAAAAGAGCCTTGGAAGATATCTGCTGTCACGTATGTAACAAGTTGTTATACAAGAGTATTTCTTTACAGTTTCAATTATAAACTGAGTTTTATCTTAATTCTTGAGTTGGATGCCCTTGAGACATCTTGCAAAAGCTCTGCCAGTTTTGCTTCTAGAACCACATAAAACTTGTTTGAGACAAAGTAAGGCAAACTGAAGAAGAAACGCAAAGAACAAAACAGGTAAATTAAATACTTATTCTGAAAGATTTTCAAAGGTAAAACATTAAACTGCCATGAGAGTGTGTAGCTTCCTGCGATAGTGAAGAAACTTTAAGTTTACAGAAGCGTGTGCTGACGTGGTTGTACTTTGCACGTAACAAAACCACAGGCATTTGCTATTTTCATTAGTTTCAGGCCTAAAACTACTTCATTTAAGTAATCATTTAATCTTTTGGAAGTCAGCATTTTTCCCTATATTGGGTGCAGGTTTTGACAGCAAGGCTGGGCTGCGGGGGGGCCACTCCTGTGAGGAGAGAGGTGGGGCTGCCCTGGACCGGTTCCCGCCAGTTCCAGCCGGTTCCAACTGGTTCCCGCCGGCTCCAGCGGAGCCCCTCAGCCTCGGGGAAAGCCTGGGGAAGAAAGGGCAAAAGGGCTGAGGGAAACGGGGTGAGAAACAGCCCTGCCAGCCCCGAGGGGAGAGCGGGAGGAGGGCAGGAGGTGCTCCAGGCCCCCCTCCCCGGCAGAGAGAGACCCCCGGTGGGGCAGGGGTTTCCCTGCAGCCCCGGGGAAGGAAGGCCCCAGGCTGGCTGTTGAAGCTTCTGTGGTCAGCCTTATTGAGGGAATTTTTTTTAACTGTTGGTTTCTTTTGGGGGGGGTGGGAGGATAATGCTTTATATATTTGAGATTCTGAAAATAGGGTGCGATTCATGGCGCACTGCTGATTGTTTGCAAACAACGTGCACAAGGTTCCGTTGGCCTAAACTCAGTGAATGGAACAGACTTTTCTTCAGAAATATAAGGCTTTTGAGGAGGGGAGAATGATGATGAAGGAAGGGGTGGAAGGAACAAGAAAGGAAATATCAAAATAACATATTGGGGTGTTTGATGAACACTTCATCAGTGGCTGTATCCAACTCTCTGTTTCCAGGCAACTTGCTCCCATTCTGTAATGCTTTTCTGCTGTATATTGCACTGGTTAGAAATGAAAGATAACATTTTTTTGCTTATTATGTCAGCAGGGCAGGTTGCCTTACTGTCTCTCTTTCAGGATGATTATTGCTAGTGGTGAATTAACAGAGCCTTTTCAAATTAACTAGCTGTTTGAGAAATGATTAAATGCTAACATCCACCTGGGAAGAAAGAGGGACACTTCCTATATTGGACAAAGGGCACTCTTCATAACACTGTCAGATGTGGCTTTCCCTAAAGGCAAACACACGACGAAAATCAGACTGGCTTCACTGAGGCTGGAATCCCAGAGGAAGAGGGTGACATATATTGAGTTTTATGGGGAAAAAAAACCCCAAACCAGACTCAAGTTTTTAAGGTATGCTGGGAAAATTACTATTTAAGCTGATTCTTGCATACTTTTTGTTGGTCTATGAAAAGACTATTTGCTTTTCCATTCCTCAAAAGTAGGAATTCTGTCATTCAATGTGGACAGCAGTTTTGGCAGAGAAGTCATGAGCCAGCAAATGTGTACTTTGGCAGGAGAAGCAATCCTAGCCAACCCTTTGTGCATGGTAATTGTGTAGTTATGCTATCTAGGACTGATGGCTGAAGAATAGGATCTTTAGGGAAAGTCCATGAAAACTTGGAAAATTTGTCTAATAATTTAATCTTTAAAACTTAAGCTAGTGCTAAAAAGACTAGGAGGTGACTTGATAGTCTGTTAGTCCTTGCACAAGGGAAAAAAAAATCATTTAATAGCACCCCGTTCTACCAGGCAGAAGCTAGTACTAGTTAAAATTTAATGTCAATATAAAAAGCAAAAATTTAAAGATGAGAGAAATGAAGAGAACAATATTTAGTCAGTGATGTGTCCTTTTGACTAGTAGCTGGTTTGGAGGACAATACTGCATAGGGACTATTACGCTGTAACAGTGATGCGCTACATCTGGTGTAGTGGAAACAGATCCTAATTCCTTAAGTAGAAATTTGGTTTGGAACAATCCAAAACTTCTCAAAGAGTGTCCTGGTTTCAGCTGGGATAGAGTTAATTGTCTTCCTAGTAGCTGGTACAGTGCTATGTTTTGAGTTCAGTATGCGAAGAATGTTGAAAACACACCGATGTTTTCAGTTGTTGCGAAGTAATGTTTAGTTTAAAGTCAAGGATTTTTCAGCTTCTCATGCCCAGCAAGCAAGAAAGCTGGAGGGGCACAAGGAGTTGGCACAGGACAGAGCCAGGGCAGCTGACCCAAACTGGCCAAAGGGGTTTTCCATACCACTGGACGTCCCATCTAGTATATAAACTGGAGGGAGTGGGGGCGGAGGGATCACCGCTCAGGCACTAACTAGGTGTCGATTGGTGAGTGGTGAGCAATTGCCCTGCGCATCATTTGTACATTTCAATCCTTTTATTATTACTGTTGTCATTTTATTAGTTTTATCATTATCATTATTAGTTTCTTCTTTTCTGTTCTATTAAACCGTTCTTATCTCAACCCACGAGTTTTACTTCTTTTCCCGATTTTCTCCCCCATCCCACTGGGGGGCTGGGGGGGGGGGAAGTGAGTGAGTGGCTGCGTGGTGCTTAGTTGCTGGCTGGGGTTAAACCATGACAGAGTTAAAATATTGTAGAGAAATGAAGTACAGCTGAGAATAATACCAAAACAGTTGGATTTTAGGGATCAGTCTGGACCAATATTTTTTTGACAAAATTTGTTTGTGAATTCCCATTGAAAAAGAAAAATAAAATTTTTCAGGTATTTGTGCCAAAGGGATTTTTTTTATTGTTAGTATAATTAAAGCAACATAACAAAAATAAATTAGTCACTGAGGGATCTTAGGTTGCTTTCAAAGCTAATCTTTCTTAAGTTAAAATTTTATTTTACACTAATTTAGTCAAAATCTATTAAAACTAATGAGCATTCAACATGGATTTAATTTTATAGTTGGATCAGGATCTTAAGAACATTGAATGTGACTACTGTAGCAATGAATACTCTCTCAAAGGTACTATTAATAATGTAGCAACAGTTTTTTAAACTCTTTTATACGTACATTTCCCAAAAGCACACATACTCTGTAAAGCATATTTGTCTACAGTCCTATCAAATTCACATAGCTAGTTATACCCTAATGATTTCATGTAAACAAACCCATGCATTGAAGGTAGCCGTGCCAGGGATATTTTCTGTTGCTTAATACCCACACTTTGGCAGGAAAACTTGGACTTCAAGCAGTGAAAGGAAACTTGACCTTCCTCAGCTGCCATTTGAAAGCGACATTTCCTGGAGCATGTCGGTGTCCTCAGCACCAAAGTTTTCCTCAAGATTTCCAGTCCATGATACCCCCTCAGATATGTAATGTGCTGACAAATTGGAAAGTTGAAGCTATACTGTAAGTAACAGTCCTACAAAAGGTCCTGCCAAGTCACCATTCCTGGTAAAAGTGGGCTCTGCAGTGCCTTTACTATGTGATCCATACCGCTTGTTGGGGTGCATAAAGAGGACAATGAAGAGCACTGAGAAAACTGAGAAAACTTTGTGGTTTTCTGGAAGTAGTCCTTTGCTGATGGCACTGTGCTGTCATCTCCTGATCACAAGAGTAACTAGCAAATGGTCAAAATATTGGCAGTGAAAGTGCTTTCAATACAAAGGGAGAACTGGCATGGATTAAGAATCAGTTAGTCTAGAAAAAACAAACCCAAGAGATGGCATCATATCTCTGCAAAAGAAAAAGTCTTTGAGAAAGATGTTATGCCCAGCATGGCTTTCTGTGCCCAGGCAAGGGATTTGGAGCTTATAAAGGCAGAAAGAACAATATTGGTGATTTTACCCCCCACATAGTGCATGACAGAGAACCTGCATATACTAATTCCTGTTTGAAGTTGAGCATATCTGAAAAGTGTAGAAGTCCAGACTTATTTTAAAAGTCTGCGGCAACGGAAACTTTGTGACCGTCACTGCCGAATTCAGGACTGTATTGGAAGAGGTCGACATAACTGTTTGAATCTACCTTCGGTACCCCATGGTTCATTTGGTAGATCCCTCTATTGAAAACATGCCTCCTCCCCTCACTTTGGCTTACACCTGAAGCTCCTTACTGGTTCTATGACTTGTCAAGTAGATTTTGGTTTCCCTCTTCTTTTTCATTTGGCCTCAAAATTAAAGTGGGCTATTTTGATCACTACCTCTACTTGCAAAAGAAGTCAGCAAAACACATGTTCTTTATAGTTAATACCGTATAGAATTTTCTTTTTCTTTGATAACATAAGCATAGCTATTCATCTATCCATTAATGCTGGAAATCAAGTTTGAATGTCAAATGAACCATCTGCTCTCTACTAATGAAAAATTTCTAGAGAAATGGTAACAAACAACTTAAGTGCAGCTTTGTTTACATGGAATTAAGATGAATTACGCCAAATGCTGTTTGAAAGTATTTTTATTTTGGAGTAGATTCAGTACATTTTAGAGATAAGCTTTTACTGTAGAGTGCAATGAGTATCAAAATATTGTAAACATAATTGCCTTTAATTAACTCTTTCAAATACTATATCAGCAGACAAATCTATACAAATTTGTCAGAAATTAAAAAAGAAAAAAATAGAGTTTTAAAGAATGACTGTATTTAGTATCCTTTGAATTTATTAGACATTAATAATAGAAATCTTAAAGTTCTCATAAGCAAGGTGTGTAATTTTTCTGAAAAATTATAAAGCTTTCAGAGAGATCTACTTCTCATATTTTGAGAAACATTTATGGCAAGTATTCAAACCTCTAATAGTTAGGAGGGCACAGCAGAAAAAAATATAGTTGAGTATGCATTTTAATTGTAAGTAATTAGTACAGAAAATGTAATAATGTAGCAATAGGAAGAATACCATAGAAAAAGATGAGAACAAATTAAATTCTTTTGGTACTATTACAAAAATTTATAAGTAATTTGGGGTTCTAAGACCAGGTATACTTAATTGAGAACATGTATCCAGTTTAAGACTACTGCGAATATTTTGAAACCTCTTGTAAAGAATTGGAATTTTTTACACTTTTTTAGACTTGTCTTATGAAAATACATGTAGATTAATGCTAATTTATTGTGCTTTGACACCACTGTTTGTCAAAGAGAAAGAAAAATCTTTGAAGTAATTCAGGTCCTGATTTCTCTTTTTTCTTTCTTTTAAGGAGAACTTTTGAAATCAACACAAAGGTATTGTGATACTGAGTGAATGAAGTGTAATTAATTCTCCTACCCCTGACTTGCAAGGAGTGGCTGCAAAGCTGTTCTGCAGAATTCTGTATTTTGTAGCTACCACTGCGACTACTTAGCAGATATTTTGATTTAAAGGTCTTTACACAGGGAGGTTCCCAGTCATTAAATATTAAGCAAATGTTTAAAATATGGTCTTCTGTGATCAAAATACATTTACTTCCTCTATAATCTTAAGTTATTCAGTCTCTCTAGGCCTTTCTATGCTGTCTACAGAAGAGAGCTTATGATTTTTTTTTTATTTTTAAAAATTATTATTCCATTTTATCTTCCTGACAGTTCAGAATAGGGATTACTAGAACATATGTAGTGGAAGGGATCTTCAGATTCTAGTTTCCAGGCAATATGCATATAGCCCACTTCCTAAACATAGCAAATTCCAAAGAGCACTTCAGTTTTCTGCATGTCTCTTCCTCCTGCCTTCCTATACACGTTTCAGAATTTTATTGCTCTACCAGGTAGGAGTGTTGTCATTTCCAGGCTGAAGTTCCTTATGGACAGTTGTGGATTCATTCAGTCCTAGTTCCTATTTTGTCTCTGCATACATAAAGTTCTCTTACCTCTTCTATGCTTAGACCTTTTTCTAGTGTATTTCTATGCAGTAATTTTTCCCTTTCACCCTTTGTTTCTCCAGGAGAAACCGGTCTTGTTCTTCTAGTCTTCACTTACAGGATAAGATTTGCATTCTTCATATTTTTCTTTGATGAACGTGCATACCCAGAACTGCACTCAGTACTCCAAATAAATCTTTCTGAGACCTTCAACAGTTATGCTAATGCTTCTTGGTGTCTGCTGAAAGTAATTATCCTGATATTGGGACTGTAGTTGTCACCTTTGCAATTGCACCAGATTGCCAATTTACAGTCATCCTGTGGCCATCTACTATGTTCAATACTTCTCTGTCATTTTTAACTCAAGAGATTGTAACTGAAGTTTTGTTGTTAATCAAAAAAGTGAATTTAAAGTTATTGTAGTAGCTTTTTTTTTTTTTTTCCCTTCAGCCCCCAACAGAAGGGGACACAAGACATTTTGTGGCTTGGCATTTTTCCCAACAGATATCCAAGAAAAGCTAAGAATGTACAGCATAAAGTCTGAATATTGTTGGTTGTTACAACTGAAGTGACATGGAGCTTTACGTGGAGTTTTACAGTTAGTGCTGTTAAATAATAGACCAATAAGCACAACAACTCTATATGATTGGAGAGGAAGATATACAGACTGAGAAAATACTCATATATTATTATATATTTATATATAGATATATATGTAGAATGAAATGACCCAATAATTCTCGAGACTGGAGCTTGCGTGCTTGCTTGGATATGAGTAGAGTAAGTAATCAATAAGAGATTATCTGGTGCTGACAAATAGTTTACTTTTGGAAACTGGCTGTAATTCTTTGGGTTCAAGCTGTTGGGCAGACCCAGCTCTGTCCCCTTTTATCACTGACAGTTTTATGCTCTAGATCTACCATGGTTCCCTGAATAAAGAAACTCGAGTGACAAATCCACTGTTCGACAGGAATCGACACCAAAGCAGTAAACAGTATCTCATGGGTGAGCAGCTTGGCTCGGTTATGCCCATTGAGTCAGTAGCAACTGGATTATTGACAGTGACCTACAGATGGGCTGGAGTGGACCATGGGAGAGGTGGTCCTTAGGCAGTATGTATCACTCTAGAAACTGCTCTCTTCATTGGGCATGTCTAGCTGCAGCCATCAGCTCCTCCTCACTGAGGCTCTGTGGATTTGCAGCCCATTTTCCAGCATAACAACTATGTGACAATGGCTTGCTTGCCTCTATTTCACACTTTCTCTAATTACATCCTTCATTTTACTTTTTTTTTTTTTTCATGAGGATTCTCCCGTTCTTTGTGTCCTGTCATGCTCTGATGATGCCTCTCAGCTTTGTGTCAGCAGCATGATCAAAATGTTCACACCAACATCACTACCAAAAGTTTTGACCACGGTAGATAATGGATCTGATCTCTGAGAATCTTCCTGTGTAACCTCCTTGCAGTCTATCTCCCTCCATTTCCAAGCTGCCTGTTTGTGTATCTCCTTATCCACATTTTAATTTGTCTGTTTATCTCCATATTTTCGACTGTAATCATTTAGGTTTAAATGTGGTTTTATATCAGATGCAAATGGTACAGAAATCCATTTTGAGATTTTCTGTATTTCTTTTGTTCAGGCAATAATATATGCAAGAGATCTAACAGATTTCTCTAGCATGTTACATGTAAAGCCTTCATGCATTATGTTGTTTTGTACGTATTTGCATATTCTTTTTTTCAAAATATGTATGAAAGTATTTCATGTTTTCTGTTTCTCCCTGCTCCCCTTAATTTGTTATTCTCCAGTCACCTACTGGTGACAAGCTGCATTCTTTCCAGATTAATTTGTTAATATTTGTTCCTGAAGCATAAGTTCTATGCAATGGATGCAAAGTGATAACTTGATATTAATAGTTACATTAATACAATTAATTTTTTATTAGTTGGTAATTGAAACATTCTTCAGCAACCAGCTTCAGTGGTCTCCTCAACATTTCTGAATTATTACATTCTAGAACTCAATTCTACATCCTATTAAAGCATCCATGTGCATTGTCGCTGGACTATATTAAATGGGTTGATCTAGAAGTAAGACTGATAAAGATGGAGTGAAATGCCTTATCCATCGACTATTTAGAAAGGAGCGATCTGTGGAGGAGAAAGAAGAAACAATGAATATGTCCATCAGGTTTTTCTTTGAGATAAGATTCTCTTTTAAACTTCTGTACCACTTTAAAACATGGATACTTCATCTGATTTAAAATTTAGTGTCAACATAAAGTACCTAAATGTCAAGCCATTTTCACTGAATTTACATTACTGTAACCAGATCTGCTTGGCCAGCCATATTTTACAACTGGACAACTGGCAATTGGAAGATACCCATGTTTCAGCTTGTTCTGCATAAACATTCATCTGCACATCATAAACCAGTATCTCAGCGGGAAACAAAATGCACGTGAATATAGCTGTATCCTTGGAAGGTTTCTGAGTGACTAACACAGCTCTGTGACAGAAGCATGGAGTGCTTTCAGGACTTAACTATGTGATATGTGTTGTAACTGAATACATGTGTGTGTATGTATTTATATACACACATTGGGGAATTAGGGATTGCCTTGATGGGAGTGCTTAAAAGACTGACAAACCATTAGAACAACACTTTACTGGGTTGACATTAAGAGTACACAGGGGCAGTAGTTAGTTTTAATGACTAGCAATCATTACATATGTAAACAATTAGTCCTTAACTAGCTTGTCTTTGATTAGTGGTGAAGATACAACACCAGGGAGCTGATGCTGGCTATCAGTGCTGACTGATCCCTCAGTGGTCTTGGTCATGGAGGTTGAGGTCATCAGGCCTGAAAGCACACACCGTGTTTCTTCCTTCCCTTACCCATCTTTTTTATACTGCTTGCATCCTCAAGAGAAAAGGGGAAGATCCACCTGTTTCAGGCCTGGTTCATTTCTTTTTCTGCTTTTGCAGACGTCTTTCTTACTTCTTCTAAATCCCTAGTTCTTGAATTGCACATTTTACTACATAAAGGTTTTTCTGCGCTCTGCTTACACAGCTGTACCACAAGTCCTGTTACTATGAGCAAGTAGTAATTATCGCTTGCTTAATCAACATCTGCTTTACAGGTGCACCAGCCCCCTGCTTTGGCTACACATGCGTTATGGAGCTCCTTCTCTGGGCTTAAGGGCCGCCGGGGACTCCTGGGCTCTCCAGACCGCTGTGCTGACCTTGTCCCAGCACTCCCAGCTTGTGGCTACTCTGAATGTTGAAACGGAGGAAGCTTTCACTCAGCAATGAAATTAATATACTCAAAATCATCCACAGATTTAGAAACCAATAACTGGTCAAGAAATTCTCCTACATAATTTCACTAGAAAGAAAGATTGTTCTGCCTTCATGTCCACCCCTACTTCTATACTTTTTCTTCTCAATTTGCTTTTGTATTTATGTATCCCCTGTATCTTAATGCCTTCTGTGGCATTTGAAGAAAGTTGCAAATAGATGAGTAGACTTTCCTATGTACATGTATAAGATATTCCACACACACACCCCCAAAGACATGGTAGATTTAGAGTTGAGTGAGCTGAACTATTTAGGATATAAATTCAAGAAATATTTTCTCTGCTGAAGTTAGTCCATTACTACTGGTACTACTGGTACCTGTGTTTCCTTTCTCTTTTTTTTTGTTTTTCTTTTCTTCTGGCCTACTCCTACTGACCACTATCTCTGGTTAGTATCTAAGAAAGATTATAGAAGAACTTAGGTATGAATACACTACAGCAAACCATGTTTCCAGAAGTGACTTTTAAGTATAAATTAAATAATGATCTTCTTTTTAGGAACATTAGACTGATTTAATGCTGGTGTAGTTTTCTTGACTCAGGAAAGTATTTTGCCTTTTACGTTTAGTGCTTCTATTGTGGGTATATTATCCAAAAGCTATATGTTTCATATGTAAGATTAACTTTATGAAAGCCTGCTTACATTTCTCCCAGTGCTTTATAATTTAGTCCTTTGGAAATGTCTGACTCCTAGAAAGAGGAACGTGTGTTGGGTAATCTTTGCTGTCTTCCATGGTTCCATTTCCTCTGTAAGACAGAAGCATTGCTTCTCTACTATAACATTTTGCCAGCAATCTGCTTTTCTAAGTTTTTAACTTTCTAAGGTGCTACTCACTGCCAGAACTTTGCTGTTGATTTTTAAATACCATCAGTGTCATTTATGTTTCTAGTAGCTCATATTTATTTCATGAGTGAGCAGTAGCGAAAACGTTTTGGGTGATTCAGTATTTGGAATCCAGTTGTTGGCATGCATATTGTAGTGACTTTCATTAAAGGTTATCCTAAAATTCTTCAGAAAGCATATGTATATACATAGTAGGTTGGGTGATGGGAAGGAGTGTTATGAGTTACAGTACTCTGGATGAGCAGAAAGCAGAAATGACCCTTTTCAATATATACTCAGAATGCTTTCAGGGCATTTTTAGGTATGTTACACACAGCAAATGCTAAGTCAGAAGCCTGAAGAACTCTGTGGATCTTAACAGCGATATGAAGCTATCACATACAGAAGATTTTTGTAAGGAGTCACACTGCTATAATCACATTAGCTGACAGTGTCATGTTTTGATTTGCCCCAAGCCATAAAGAGGACAGGTTTAGCCCATCAGTGTCATAGGCCATTCCTGCTTTTCTTCTGTTTTCACTAACAATTTTACAGTCCCATAATGCATCAGATCTATCCAGTCATCTGGATGAAAATTTACATAAGAAAAGAAAAAAAAAAAACCAAAACCAAAACCAACCCAGACTGTGTTGCCAGCCGGAAACTGTTCATGATTGGCTTTGACAGACTGTGAAATTAAGTGTCAGAGCGTGATCTGAAGTTTTCAAGGCATCATTAAAGTGGTATTCTAACTTTAAATTCCAAAAAGCTCTAAGTGATTCACTTCTAAAACTGACACACTTCAGTCCCAAATTAGTTTATGAAACACTTGAGAGTACGAATGAACTAAAATTTGAATATACTTAACTTGAAGTTTTTCCACATGGCTTGGAATTTCTTTCTCTATTCTCCTATGAAAATACACAAATTTCAGAAATGAGCAATAAGGTCTGATAAAACTGAACATATTAAAAAAAAAAAAAAAGTAGGTTTAGTAAATGAGAATCTAACGGATTAAGATCTAAAGACTAAGGATAACATCCCAGAGGGATTTATGTTCCCTTACATAGAACTCTAGAAGGTTGGATGGAGAAATTCCTTTAAAAAGTAATTTTTAAAGATTGACCATACAGTCCTTAAGTTACCATTGCAAACTGACTATATACAAATATAACGTTGCTATTCTTCCCTATTTTTGCTGGGTTTACTCTTCTCTTTCATCTACTGTTTCTTGTTACCCAGTGTAATTATTGTCTCTTTCTTACAGAAACAGGTTTTTTAGATGGAATAATAATCATAATTATTGTATGTTATCCTAATCTATTATTCCTTTCTTAAGAAAACAGGATTGGAGCTAACATTGTCAAAGAGGTCTTGGCTGTGTATTCCTAAACATAACATCACAATGTATATACTTTAAAAATGTTTATGTCTTTAGTTATCTACAAGACTAACCCACAAAAGTATGGATTCTTCTCTCTGTCTGTCTGTTTAGAAAACTGTTCTTATGTGAAATAACTATAGAAATGCCCTAAATAAAATAAAAAGGGAGACTGGATTCTTTTCATGCCAAAGTATGCACTTTCTACTGTTGCTTCTGAAGTGCACTTGCATGCGTGTTTCATTGGTTTTGCAATGGGATATGTTGTTCAATGATGAAACAGGATAAAGATTTAATCTATCAGTTTTAATTACAACAGTACAGATTTGTTCCATGCCTCTCATGACATGTCACTGCTCATAGTTGTTTTCTCCTGCTATTACTACACTGCAAATGCAAAATGGTACAAAAAGCAATAGAAACATAGGCAGCATATACTTAAATGTTATTTTTTTATGATATGAAAATGTAAAAAGGGATAATTAATGTCTTATAAAGTCCACATATTCTGAATGAGGGTCTTCTTTAATTCTCATTAAATTAAAAATGGGGAGAATTTAGCCATACAAAATTCTGTGGTACCATTAGAACTTAAACTGAGACAGCAGTCTTTGGAAGCCCCATCTTTTTAAGGAAAAAGATGGAGGGTACTGAGCACTGTAGAACTGTTACCTCCAAATGTAATTCCAGGTATATTTTCTTCCTGAAATACAATTGCATATAACATGGCCTTTGCATTATGCAAGATCCCAAGGAATAAAGGTAAGATTTTGTGTATGGCAAGATTTTAAATCATAAAAAATGCAGCTACCAAAATTTGTACTGTTAGATGAGATACAACAGTAGAATAAAGAAGTCATCAGTGTCAAGTCGGAAAAGCATCCTGGGACAAGTGGATAATCATATTTTTGTTGAAATATATACAATACTGTTTCATTAAAAAGGCAGACCTCTTATCATAGTCTGTCTATAGTGCTTTTTTCCCTCTTTTAATGAATAAGCATCAAAAGGTACATACTAATTTGTTACAGCTAGTATCACATCATGTAATTTCTTTTAAACCAGGGAGGTAATTTTTCAGAAATATTTTATTACACAGAAAAAGTGATGAGTTTTCAAACAAAGTGCTTCATATGTTTGCTTCTTTTTTCTTATGCAATTTATTGTTGAAAAATGACATTAACAAATTTCTTACTAGCACATTTGATGTCATCTTATTATTATGCTTGGTTCATTTGACTTTTGCTAGTCTAAACTGTTTATAAATCAGTATTCTATTGCTCTGTAGAGCAGCAAACTCTGTGCAAAGTCCAAATCTGTTAGGTTTGTATATTTGTTAGTTTTAAATACTACCAAAATTAATACTCTTCCCCTTAAAGGAGATTTCCCCATTTTAAGTGGAATTACTCGGGTATATTTGAGCAACATTTTCAGTCTGACTCAGTTGAACTAATTTACAGTTTTTTTGTAAATTAATGCCTGTAAGGTAAAAAAACTATTTGGATAAAATCTTCATTCTTACTCTGTGCATAAGGGCATTGCATTAATTTTTTTCTTTGAAATCTGTATTACAGTTATACTGCAGTTTCAGTACTGTTTGTAGCAACAACATCCAATGTAAACAATAGTACAATAATTTAGATTAACTTTGAATAGTGGTAGGTCTTCATTATTTAAAATAACTGTATCTGCCAGCTGTTGTCTGACTTAGTAATCAGCCTAGTTTGAACTTTATTCAATATGTTGATTAGCTGTTTCAGCAAAAACATGATTCATAAGTGATTCTATTTGCCTCAGAATCAGTAATCTGGATTTGCACAGAAGTAACAGATACTGTTAATAATGTGTGTTTCTTAATGTAGATTTCTGGTTCAGTGTGTTCAGATATTTATTAGGCTTTTGCAAAGAACTTTGTGTATATCTGAAGTTATACCAGTTAAATAGGAGGCTGTTGTGAATTTGCATGCATCTTTATAGGGTGGATGAAAGTTTGGTAGCCATGCAAAACTTGGTTTTAAACAGTGACCCAGTATACACCCTTACTATCTGCAGAAACAGCCATGTGCCATTGTACTCATCTCCAAGGCAAATCATGACAGATAGGGAAGAGTGATATGAAAATTAAGATGCAGAACGCTGAATCTGCCCCAGTAAAAGGGAAGAAAGCAAAGGACAAGGGTTATCTGACGATCAAGCCCCTGTCCTCTCACTCCCTACTCCTCACGTCGTTTAAAACAGCCATTGCTGCAGCAGCAGCCGAATGCTCTCAGTGGTGAGGCGGGTTTAGGTGGGGAAGGACTCGTGTCCCTGGGAAATCTTGCTGCTCTAACCGGCACCATGCTGCTACTTCTGCCCAAAACCCGTGTTGTGTTGCACATGCTTCTCTTCCCACACCTTGGGTTGTGTTATCCTGCTTGTGTTCTGATGCCATTACGATTATCTGAATATTGAGCAAAATGCCCGTTAAGTGCCTGCAAAGTATTTCTACTTCTGCTACAAGCATCAAACAGCCTTTCTGAACCAATAGCATCTCAGTGGAAAAGTTATAATTATAAAAAATGTTGCCATTTTCCACTGCAGGCAAAACACAGTTGTAAAGATATTGTATGCCTTTAAATCTAAGATTAAAATTAACAGAAAAATATTACGACTCTTCATAAAAGAACCTTGGATAAGTGCTTTTTAGTGGGAACTGTCACTGCTCCTTTTACTCTTTTTATTTTGTTCATCTTGAGGAACACCCTTTATAGTTTATTAATGTTGCATTTTTAGTGTATTTTGGGAAAGCCTCACAAGGCTGTTTGGTTTCTTTGAGTGTGTTTGTTCTCTGACATTTTTCTATTTAGTGACTGAAAATCCAGAGAGAAAGTCAAATTTATTGGAAGGGTAATAGAAATAAATTACACATTGAGCACCTTTCTCTTTCTTAGAGATGTCAGTGAAGGGTTTGCATTGAGCCAGAAATGGTTGCTTGGAAATGGCTCCCAATATCATACTCCTATTAATGCTAACTATTCCAGACTTAATAACTCAGTCATTATTGCTTGTGGCCTTTACACCATTTACTGCCTAATACGACTGTTCATAATTCTCTTGGCTTTAAAGAACTCCAGGGAATCCTAATGTCTTTGCAATTTGGAGGAAACCGATGAATCCCTGAAATGATAGTCAGACTCACATTGCATGCTTCTACTGTTTTGTGAAAAAAATTGTTAGATATACATTTTTATAATGCTTCATGCTTTGGAAACTCATTGGTAACATCTACATCTATGATTTACGCAATGTCTATATATTCGATTCTTTTAAAAGAGAAAGTGTTCCTGAAATTTCATATAAGATCATGCCTCCTATGTTTGTTAATTGGGATATCTATGAAAATATTAGAATATCTGAACTAGAGAAAGGTAGCAAGCATGTGTCTTATCCTCTACTTAGCAACACAGAGTTTTATTCTAACAGTCGTCTTCTGAACAAGACATATTAAATGACCATTAAAGTCAGCCTTAATCTTATTTTGATCCAGGTGATGTCTGAAAAAATAGGATTTGTTCCACATGCAAGGTGTATTGTGTACCATTGTAACCTGCAATATCCTGGTTCTGTAAAGCTGTCATCCTGTCCCTCTGAGCAAGGTTTTAAACTCTCCTTTCTACTCATTTTCACACTTTCTGTATTCTGTTCTCTCCACTTCAGTGTTTTTCTTTTGCTTTTCCTTTTGCATTTTCCCTTTTAAAAGTGTAACAAATATTTTGGAAAAGACAGTAACTGTGTAATGGCAGCCTGATTTGGCTACTTTTGTGCTGCATTGTGCCTGACTCAGAATAATTTGATTTGAGTTCAAATAAGTACTAGCAAGGAAAGTTAACATTTGTGAATTTTAGGGAGAAAGCATAAGTCTCCTAAGAGTGCTTTCTTCTCCAGATTTGAATATTCATGGAATAATTGTGAAGGAATTGTCAGTATTATGTTAGGACTCCAACATTTGAATTTTTTTATTATATTGTTTCTTTAACTGAAAATTGGGTGAAGGGGGCGCGGGGCAGGAATATTTAAAATTCAAATCCTAAAAGACAAAGAAAAGTGACAACCTATCCTTGTAATTGAATCAAGAGAATAGAGTTGTAAGTCTGTGCCTTTTTGTTGAGGTTTAGGGATTCCTTGTCTTTTGTATTTAAGCACTGTAGTATCTAACAACTTGAGAAGCAAAGCTTAGACTACTGAAGACGTAGTAGGAAGTAAAATTGTTTGCCAAAACCACTGTCTGCAGTGCTTGCAAAGAAAATGTGAAAACAAGACAATCTGGGGTCTGTGGCTCCACTGCCCTTCTACTATAGCTGTTTTTCCAAGGGAAAAGCCGTAGTGAAACAATACTATTCTAACTGACCATTCCCAATTGTTTGCTCCGTATACAGTCATAAGGCTTCACAATAAGTACAGAGACCTCTTCAAACACGGGAACTTACATTTTCTGGGACCTTACGGAAGGAATTCAGGTTCCAGGAATCTAAAAAGTTCATTATAGGGTTTTGCTTTTCCTTTTGGCCACCCCATCAAAAGAATCAGTGAGAATTTGGCATAAATGTAAATCCTAACTGGAGAAAATAGCACTCTCTTGTACTAACAAAGGTTTGTTAAAAGTCAAGACCTCTTGCTTAGCTGTATCCATGTTTTCTATGCTACTGTTGAATCTGTAGTATCTCTTTTTTACAAATGCCTGCTGATACATGTATAAATGTATTTGGACATGTGAACATACTTTCTTCCATTGTATTTATCTTAGTAACTTTAGCATCTTAACTAAAGTGAGGCATCTTTCAGAATGTTTTACAGAGCAGAAAAGTTGTTGGGAAGCTTTTTCGCTAAACAGAAAGTAAGGTAATCAGTCATATTGAACCTGGGCATTTAATATTAAAAAAACCTATTTTTACCTATTGTGATGTGGACAATATTTATATGAAAACAAAATGTAATTGTTTTGCTTCTTGACACATTGGATGAGGTAACAACTTTGGTGCTTCTTTTGGCTGTAGCTGTCTATTAATGAATATACTGAGAACTGCGATTCTGATAAACCATTTCACTTAAGGGTGGTGGGGGGAGAAAAACCTGCCCTGTTTAAAGTCTCTTTTTCTTTCTTTCTTTGTTGGAAAAAAAAAATAAAAATTGAACATAAATGTCCGTATAATATCAGATAGCTGAAGGTATCTAGATGAAATACTCAGGAAATGCTGAGTTTCATTTTGGCAATCCATTCATGCAAGTTGACAGAGATAAATCATTTTTCATATAAATGAGAAACCCTGTGAGCACAGAAAATGTATTATTTTAATTTAGCATAAGATTAAGGTTCTCAGATGAATCCCTTTAATGTATACAGTTTCCATTTTTCAAGGGAAATCTTTAATTCTGATTCATAGTACAGAGTAGTAATCTTGCATGTGGTCTACTGTAAGATAAGCTACTGCTCAGCTTTGGCTTGGCATAAAACAAGTTTACTTGTTTTAAATGATCAAAACCTAGTAAACTGTTGTCCATTTAACATCGCCCTGTGTGCATTTGCATTGCTTACATAACATTGTAAATAATGATTTCCTCCTGGCATTTTGCCACTGTAGGCTATTTAGTAATTCTCCCTCCTAACCATTTGCCAATGGCAGCTGTCATGCTGCTTTACTGTAGATTGGAGCTCCTAAAAAGTAATTCTAAAAGGTAAGTTGGTTCACCTCCTTGGACCAAGAGCTATTGAACAATTATAGAAAAATTTCCCCTTCTGAGAGCTTTGGTTCAGGTTCTGCACCCTCTTCCTGGAGTGGTAACTATCAGCACCCACCTCTTCACTTTAAAACTTTTATGTCTGTTTCTGGCTTAAGTAAAATCAGCTTGTAATTATTGCTTCCATTCTTCCACTTCCCTGTGCTTTCTATTTAATTATTAAAGTAATTTGCAATTTATTAGCTGGGGGGTTTTGGATGGTGTGGAGGGAAAGGCAGAAAGAGCTCAACTCTGTTGCTAAACCGCAGTGGCATTGAATGGTAGTTGAGGCAGTCTAAAGTAGCCAAGACCAAAGGAGAAAGCCAGGAAGGCTCAGACATTTTGAATTACACTTTTTTGCTTAAAGTTGAAAAATGGATATCTTTAGGTTGATGCAGCACTGCTATGTTTTTTTCATAATTTCCCCCAGGCTACAGAATCTGACAGTTTTTAGAGTTGTAATTTTGGTTATCTACAGTTTTTTACAAGACTCTTTATTGATCAATGCTCAAATGGCAACTTGACTCTGCTGTCCCTCCTTTTAACAATAATGACATAGAGGAGCTGGAGGCAAAAGTACTGAGGGAATAGTTTTTGCAAATGTTTTATAACTGTTTTGGGGAATAACCTTAAACTAACACCTTCTCAGACTATCAGCTCGGTACTTTTTGTGAGCGTTAACAGTTGCTACAGCACATTAAGTGCTGATTATATTTGGAAAGTATTAAGGCTTGATTACTAGAAGACATTACACTAATACAAGTGGAAATGTTTTAGGTTGTAAATGCTGGAATCTTTGATAGTAAGTAATTTCCTTGTAGGATGAAATACTTTGCATCTCCACTGCTCAACCTAAACTTTTCTGCCTATGTCAAGAGCCTTTTTTTCCCTAAATCTAGAATTACTTGGAATGTTTCAACAGTGCTTCTACAGGTATTTAAAGAAGGTGATATATTTAGTGTAGCATGCTCCCTTTTGATCATTTTTCCCTAGTATTCAGTAATACTCAATGAAGCTTGCATAAACAAGGTAGTTGCAATTCAATGGGCAGTTTCTAACCAAATTTGTTGGTCAGATTTTCACGTATGGTCCAAAGAAGCATGGGGTTTAAGGAGGTGTTAGCAAGTAGTAGGAGTCAGGTGCTGGTGATGTCAATATGGACACTGAAAGTTATGTCTAGTGACATAATTTTTCTTCAATGAATACAGTAGACTAGAAAGCATTAGATCTCTTGTCCAAAGGCTAACATACCATGGAGGAGGAATCTCCAGTCTGTAAGAATACAAACTGGCTTGCCACTGGGCAGCTATTACAAAATTCAGTGAAGTCAAGGAGAGTTTTCTTGGTGTTCCTTAGGATTTTCTTAGGCTAGGAACCATGTAAACTTGTTTTTATCTGTGTTCTGTAGTAACAGAGAAATCTTTTTTTTTTGTTTCACTGAGAACAAAAACCAAAATAAAGAAACTGAACAGAATAAAAACATATGTGTTGGGAGTGATGTAGAGACCAGAAGAGCAGATAATAAAATAAAGCTACCAACACTTACGAAAGTGGAAGAAATGCATACATTTTTCAGTTTCTCACAGATTATACCAGGCTCAAGGGAACAACAAGAGAAATAAAGTAGTTATTAGCCTATCAAATCATATAGAGATGGAAAAAACTGCAGTAAGGTGTTGACATTTGTGTTTAGCCTAGAGCTGGAGCACTTTTTGGTTGTTGGTAAGAGTCAAAGAAATGTACAATAGAAGCAGATGAGAGAGCAGAGTACTGAAAAAGTTCAAATACTTCTACAGCTGACAGTCTACAATATGGTGTAACAGTAAGAAAAATGTGCTTGTTATGTTGCTGGACCTTTATCTTGGCATCCTCACTCCTTTGGTGACCCAGACGAAGTGTTAACAGAACATATAGATCAGCTGGTAAACGTGTGAGAACCAACACTGCATCTGTCACTGTCAGTGAAAGCAAGTGCGGGAGGAACGAGGTGGGGGTGAGGACTAGACTTGCAAGGCTGAAGAATGAGTGAAGCAGCCTCGCCACGCCATTGGCACCTTGGGACGTTTGTTCCTCAGCTCCAGAGAGCTTTTCCCATCAAAGCAGTGACAGCTAGCTGACTAGACCTAACTGATCTATCAGGTTGCCAAAAGCTTGTCCCCAAATGCAGTGACTAGTTATAAAAACGCTGGGAAGAGTTTTTTAGAAGAGAGGTTGCACCTGACTCTACATCAGGTATCAGAATGGGACATTTTCAAAGAGTCTGTGTGTGCTGCAGGACCAAACATCTGACTCAGATGAACCTGTTGTATATAATTGCACTTGCTTTTACAGTCAAAAAATCCAAGGATATTCAGGTTCTTCATAATTGTATATTCTGCACTACTGGAACACTTTTTTTTTCTGTAATTCTCAACAGTAGAAATAGGTTTGGTTTTACTCATTTTATCAATTCTTTATAGTACAACTAACTGTAAATAATACTGCTTTTATAAAAGATTTGTTTATTGCATGATATTATAAAATATATAATATGATATACAGGTTTATCAAAGTATTTTATTTGCACATCTTTTAAAAATATAATAGTCTTTTACTTTCTTGGCCATAGTAAAAATTATCATTGTCTCCTCTAGGACTAATTCTGATTCTGGCTTTGAAAACTGTATCATCAAAAACATTCTTTCTGAAGAATGGCTTGCACTCAGATAAAACTTTCTTAAACTGGGATTTTTAAACAGATCTCCAGGAATGCTGGCATCATAAGAGACTTTAATAGCTGTCAATCTTTATTAAATGGAGCTGCTTCTGGAGCTGATTTAAATGTGAGCTTACTCCTACACAAAAAGATAATAATTGTTACTGTAGGATTTTGTCCCACAAGGTCTGCTTGATTGTAAAATACCTGGGGCTAGAATACATGCCTATAGAGAAGTCTGAATCTGACATATTTACCATGGAGCTTCTCTGCATACCCATAGCAGCCAGCTAAGAGAGGTTAGTCAGAAGAGCAGTCCCAGGGCTTTGCTTCATATAATTTTATAGATAAGACTAATCTTTTTGACTGACTGTGTAGGGAGCCTGCAAAATCTAGTTGGTTCAATGAGGTACATAAAACTGAGTGATAGGAAACTTCTGGTTAAAAAAAAAAAAGGTGAAAATGCAATTAAACCATGGCAGTCACCACAATAGATATCATTATGGAAGTCACAGATAGCAGCTGTTATGTTTTCAAGATACCTAAATAATAGGTATCATTTCTGCTATTCCTCAGTTTAACAAGTGAAAATTTTAAATAGATTTATTTCTTAGAGTACACCACAGACATCTCCAAGTTTTTGATATAGGAAGAGAAAATGGAAAGGTCACTAATGTAAGTCGGTAAATTTGAATGGATATTTAAAATTCTGAGTTATGTTCATGAACGGTTTTCAAAATGTTCAACCATAACTCCTCATTCTTCAGTCCAGCAGTGAATCGATATTTTTAAGCTTCCTTCCCCAAAATGAAGAATTGTCTCTTAAAATATTACATGTATCTAGCAAATTAAAGTTAAATAAATAGTACATTTTCCTGTAGTAAAGAATTATTATTAGTTTGCACGAGTGGAGCTGCAGGTATTTCTGCAGGAATCCATTTTATTTACATGTCAAAAAACAGTGTTCACATTTTTCTTGTGTATTCTGATTGCTTGTCATAGCTAACTCTGGCAGAGTTATGATGTATTTGCACTTACTCCTAGAAGAAATGTTTTCTAATCTTACAGACCGTACTGAGGAGCCCTACTGCACTTTCACTGCTTTCATTTCTTCATTGTAGCTAATACTTTTTGTCTTCCCCCTTACTGAAAAGTGTATTGATCTGACAATGGCAGTAAAACCAGACATTGGTGTATCAGTGTTATGAATGTGTACATTGTCTTTTCGGCTCCAACACGATTCTTAACATTCTTGCTGTCATTTAATTTACATGCCCTTAAAGTAAAAGGGTAGGGAGGCTGAATTCTTTACACCTCATGGATAGGGTGCACAAAACAGGGGATGCCATCAATGCACTGCAGTCAACAGGAAAGGCAGAGAACATGGAGTTGAGGTATAATGCCACCCTGACCAAAATGAAGAAAAATGTTAATATATTAACTGTTTTTTTTTGGTACTTTGACCCTCATTATGCAACTTGAATAACCCAGAAGTGTAACGGGAAAATTGTTCAAAGGACAGCTTTCTTCATGTCTTTATAACAGTTCCAATTTAGCATCATTTTGCCTTTTAACTCTTTTTGACTTTACTATAATCAAATGTGATCAGTTTGTTTCACTGTAATACTTGGGTTTGATTATTATGGAAATCTGATGCAAAATAAAACCAATATGGGTCCTTTTAAATTGACTAAAAGTAAAAATAAATAAGTTTTCCATTAAAGGTAAAACTTAACTTCACTTGTTTCTCTTCCTTTGTTTCCTTTCATCCCTCCATGCCCTCTGGCAGGGCCTGCACAAAATTAATAAAATATTTGCAGTTAATAGAAGCTCAGTATTTGAAAACTAACTAAATTTTTCTTTTGCATTACAAAATGATCTGGGATGGAGTCGGTTAACTCTCTGAATCAACTGCATATCAAAATTTTAATGTGAGCAAAAGTCACAAGACGTAAGCATCATACCTTGGGAAGAAGAGATTAAATGTTTTGGTGGAGCTAAATTCTGGGCTGACTTACCAAGCAAACCAGGCCAGTTCTTGAATTTGCCTTACTTGCTCTTAAGGCCAGGGATTTAGACAGGTCTGAGTAGTCTGCCACACTGCAGACCCATCACTGGACGAATGAAAGAACCCTAGCATGGCATCTGTGCTTGGTCTGTTTATAAGCTCTAGCTCATATATAGGACATTAGGCTTCGTTTTATTCGGCTTTTTTTTTTTTTAATGTTCAGTCTTAGTAAACACTTACTGTCTGCCTAACCCTTGATCGCTAAATCTCTCTCTCTCTTTTCTTCCCCATACGAAACAGATTTTAACTGTCAGATGAAAACCAGAAGAAAAAAACCCACACATTAGAAATATGGTGCAAAATATGTCATCAGTGAGCAGAACAACTCATCTGACTTGACAAATTCAGTGTCTGCATTTTATAAAGTTTAGACTTCAAAGAAAATTTTGTGCCTTTGGGGAAACTAACTGAAGTCTAGAATTTCCCCTTTTTCTCTAACTGTTAACTAACTTTTCTTTTCCCTTGGTTGATATTTTGGAATAAGTGAATATTATTTAAAATACACATTATAATATCAAACAGAATGTCCTTAGGCTAATGTTATTTAGCTTCAAGTTTTGCCATTCCCATGTGCCCATCAAGACATACAGTATTCAGCTTTTTCTTCATTAACTTCCGATCCTTTCAAGTTTCACTTTGCAGGACAGTGAAGATACCTTAAAGTGGTAATCCTTATTATGTTCACAAAGGTGGAACATTTTTGTGTCCCTGAAACATGGCAGATCTAGTAAGCTGTTGATTACAATGGTGACCCAAAGAGAAATTTTTGCTTGTTTCTACAGAAAAAAAAGTTATGAGAGCACCAAGCTAGAATAATTTTTCTCATTTACATGCTTATTTGTAACGCATCAATGTTAACCAAAAACTTGTGTATAGTACCTATACACATAACTATATGATATTAACATTCACCTATTATTTGTCTTGTCTGTTGAGCATCATACAATGGGATGAGAACTTCATTTGAGAGACATTCCTCATATTTACTAACAATGGAAATCTGCAATGATTTCTGAATAATATTAATGTCCTCCAGGCTTTTTCAGTGTTCCTTTCAACTGATTAATGTACTAAATTGTAAGCCATCTACGTTTTTCTTATTTGGTGAGTTGTGCATTGCTGTGCAGCAGATGTTTTCAACATTTAGAATTATAGTTTACCATACAGCATTGTAGCACAGTCTGTATTGTGCAAAAATGTCTTGTTGGGTGACTTTTCTTAAAATAAATGTTACGTTAGTATCTTCTCCTTGTGATGGATTCAATGCAGAATAAAAGTTCTGGGAAGCTAAACAGGAAAATACATGTACACACAAGCACATGCCTACATCTATTTTGAACCTGATGTGTGTTTACAAAGCATTCTGATGTTGGAGTCTAAGATGTGACTTATTCTTGTAGAGCTGTGTATTAGCTGTAAGGGTAATTTCAGTATTGTAATCAACTTTTTACTAGATATAACATGTTTTAAGAAGTGAAAAAGTCATCTCTGTATAAAGACTGAAAAGTTCCATGTAGTTTTACAAGAAATATATTATTCAGAGAAAGAACATTCATTCATCACTGGTTCCTCCCTTCAATTATGGCAATGGCATTATCTAACCTCCCAGCATGAAATGTGTTTGAGGTTCATAACGTTGAGAAGTTCTATAAGTGTCTGGCAAAGGGTTTGAAAGAGTTTGTGTCATAGGAGAGTAAAAGAATTTCAAGGGAATGAAAGATTTTAAATGAAGGTGCAAAAAACTACTCTAGAAACGTTTGAAGTTAAGGATTACAGCAGGGCTTGCTGTTGGAGGTGGCCTTCAACCATACTTCATAGAGGGGACATGATGTGTTAAATATTGTTTTTCAAAGAGACTTGAATTACAAATGAAATGTTAAATTGGTTGTGTGTTTATGCAAATTATTCTTCAGATCTTTCAAATGGTAATATAGGTACATTTCCTGGCTACAAACGTGAATGACATTGAATAGAAAATGTACATGTGTTTGTGCTTGTGTGTTCAGTACACACTGAAATGAGCTGTTGGTGCTGCTAAATATGACCAGAGTAACAGCAGGAAAATGTTCCTGTACAAGTTGCCATCTAATTACTATTTTTAACTTCCTGCTATGTTTTCCTTAGAATTTTCTCATATAAAACATAATATTACCTGAAGGAATTTGCTAGCAAAACATTTTTCACTTCCCAATTGAAAAAACGTTGCTGCTGCTTAAAAATACATATTGACAAATGTTTTGATTTCTCTGGGCATCAACATGTAAGAGTCACGTTGTCTTTGTTTGTTTGTTTGTTTGTTTGTACAAATTGTACAAAGCTTCTGAAAGATAGTGAGATTTCTATCACCAGGGTTTAAGTATAATTAAACAAGCATCTGTTGGAAGGGGTTTAAGTATAACTGATCCTGGCTTTGGCCAGGAGAAGGCTAGTACTCTCTTTAGAAAATGTTCTGTTTTAAACCACACAGAGGAAAACAGTGAAGGAGAGATTTCTGACTAGATGAGGGCCAGTTTGTGCAGCACAGTGCTGTAATGACTTAACAGTTGAGATTTTTAAGCCGAGTAGCCACATAATTAGGTTTGACTTGGCCACAATCTTTCAGAATATGTTGCTTCTAAGCCTGAACAGCTCAGTAATCTGTAGGCGAGATGTTGCATAAGGTAATTATTGTGGAAACTTGCTCACTTATTTAAGTACTTAAATAAGAGCTAAGGAATTTTAAGACTGTGTCCCAAGTGCAAGACGTTAGCACCTTTTGAAAGGGATGAGTGTAATGACAAATTTTGTTAATGTGTGTTGCAGTATGAGAACACTCCCTTTCTGAGTCCCTAATAGTAGTTAAATAAATTCTTATCTTTTTTTTCCTTTTTTTTTTTTAAAAAAAAACTCCTTCAACTATGCAGCTACAGGTTATGTATTAGGATCTTTCAAGTTTGACAAAGATGTCAACATAATCCAAAAGCAAAGGAAAAAGTGGAAATTTGCAAAGTTAACTATCTTGTACTGAAGCATGTTTCTAAGGCTATGCAGTTCATAGCTGCACATACATTTTAGGCTGGCAGTTATGTCATGGCTGAAATACCTTTGTGAAAATTTGGTAGAAGTGCTTCTGAATAAATATTTGATACACAGATCAGTATAGAATAATAAGCAATCAGTACAGAGTAAGCGGAAGAATCCCTGGCCAAAGATGATAAACCTCCAGCCCCTTCATTGATCCCTTAGAACTGAATGTTGCCCATTCCCCTGTGCTTACCCTCTTTTTTTAAGGAGCAAAATAGCTGACTTCCTCAGAGAGGCAATTAATTAATTTTCTGATCTGATAAAATGAGAACATTTTTAAAGAAGGTTGAACATCGAGATGTAAAACTCAGTTCCTTGTTCAGAATTTAGAATAGTGTGTGGGCTGACATTGATTGACAAGTTTTCTGGGCCATCTGATAGCTTGTACATGTGTGCAACTTTTGAAATTGATAAAGCAAAAGGAAGAATGTAAATGCTTTCCTGAAGAAATGTTAACAAGGGATGAATGAGGTAGACTCAGTTCTCAGCCTTTTAGCAGCTATCTACATGTCGTTGCTTTTAGGCATGTGAGTTTTTTGCAAGGAGTTGTAGCTCATTCCAAAACATGTATCTAGGTTTCTTCCTTCCACTTGCTTCCTCTCAACCATTTTCTCAACATAAATGGCCTATATATGCAAATGCTTTGGATGGACATGCACATATGTTGTTAAATCCACATCCACATTTCTGAGTTGGTGTTCTTAAAGTAACTCTTACTGCATTCATGGACTGATCCAGACTGTTCCTAAACCCAGATAAACTGTTGACACTCCAGAAGTCTGCTGCCCAGGAGTTCTATGGCTCATTCACCTGTTGCCTGAAGAATCACCTCCTTTTATTTCTCTTCAGTTTGGATCTTACTGGTTTAATATAGGAAGTTCTACTATTAGATGATAGAGAGAAAAAACAATTATTATCTGCCATCTATTGTCTATTTATGATTGCTAGTCACTCTACCCTCTGTCATCTCTTTTACAGACTGAAAAATACAGCCCACTTAGCCATTCCCAATGAGAAAATATTCCATACTTGTGAGCATCCTTATCACCCTGAACCTCTCTGAACTTCTCCTAGTTCTATTGCACAATTTTTGCAATGGAGCCACACTGCACAAAGTATTCAAGAGGCAGGTGAACCAGGGCTTTATTATAAGGCATAATTATATTCTGTTTTTTCCCTCTGCCTTTTGAAATAATTCTTAGTGTTTCATTTGGATTTTTTTATCAGTCCTGAACAGTAAGTTGACATTTCTCATAGAGATCTATATTATAATCATAAAACCACTTTTCCAAGATGGTCTCAGAGTTGTCTTTTTCTGCATGAAGTAAATACTTCTTTTTTCCCACATGGACATTTCTTCATATATGATGACTTTTACTTGAGATTTTATTGTCTAGTTATTCACTTCATAAGTTTCTCACTTTGAGTTGTTCACACTTGTTCTCATCCTTTCTATTCTGAAAAAAATCATTTTAGTAGAAAACTTTATCACTCCTTTCCTCACCCTGTTTTCCCAGTGTAAGCAGAACAAACCCAAGTGAAAGTTCCCCAGTGGCTTTTCTCCACTCCTGAACTTTGCTTCCCTACCTCCTAAACAATTATTTATCTGTGCAGTGACATCCCTTTTAGCAGAGGGCTGTTTCGTTCCCTTCAAAACCTTTGGTGAGCAACTTGTGAAAGCATTTTAGAAATCCAGGTAGTTTGTGTGAAATGGATGATCCTTGTTCCCGCAGCTGTTGGCTCATTCAGACAATTCTAGTAGGTCTGTAAGGGTGACTTCCCTTTATGAAAGTCATGTTGACTCTCCCTTATGGCCATTTTCATAGCACTTCTTACAGATGTTGAGCCAGATGTTGCATGTTGCTCAAGACCAAATCTAGGTTTTTGTCTGATCTCTTTAATCTAAGTTCTCCCTAAAAAACCTACTGCTGTTATCTAATCATCTGACCTTCTGGCTATGTTTATTATGATATTTTCTCAGTCTAAATAGGATAATTATGGTTTCTTCTTTATTATTGCAATCTCTTTGATCTCCCTGCAGTAAGAATTGCTGTCCTTTCCAGGTGGGCAGTAAGGAAGGGTCAGTATTGTACTGTTCCCATTTAAGCTCAGCAATTCAGTCCATGTGGTTTTTGAGTTGCGTGTTCAGTTGTTAGTTTGTTCACTTGATTTGATTCTAATCTCTGTTTTAAAATGTAACACTCCTGTTTAATGTATTTCTAATCTCTATTTAGACATATAATTTCACCCACTAGCGCTTAGGTATCTCTTTAAGCAGGGCGTTGATTCAGACCACGAGGGTGAGGGCTTTGCAGGTGAAGAAGAAAAAAATGGTGGTTGCGCTGGTTATTGCTGCTACCCAATTTATTACATAATAATTCAGTCATTGTCACAATTGTCCCAGAAAATCAGAAAACAAGTATTCCTTGCCATAGAAACCCCTCACCTTCCTTCTTCTCCAGTAGCACCTATCACCTAACTAAAATCAAGTCTGAAAGCAAAGGTGGTCTTTGCTGCTGAAGCTGTGCTATTAAGGATATGAGACTGATGGACCCAAACTAAAATTTGTGACCTAGTGATGCTTTTTCAGGGCAGTCACCCAGCAGAAGTCCTAGATTCCAGTGCTCGGTGCTGTTACTTGCTTACATGTATTGCACTTCATCCAGTGGCTGATAAGTACAAGAAGTGTAAGCACTCCCTGAAGCAAACAAATTTTCCCTTTTACAGCAGAGATGCTGTCATCAGTGGGCCACAGTCATGTTCTCTGTTGTTTATTTCTCTCCCTTTGCTGTGCTTTGAAATGATTGGGGCTGCTCTCCTTATGCATGGTGCCAAAATCAGTGTTGTCTTTATATACTAATTTTGCTCTGAATACATTTTCTAAATAGGGCCCTGTGGGGAACTTAGATAAGTGGAGGCCTGCTTTGTGCATTTTGAATGATTTTACTTATGCCTAATATGCTCAGAACAGCCAAAGTAACATTGTCTTCAATATATCCAGTAGTGCAGCTTTAGTTGCTTACATAATTAGCGTAAACAGAGGCAGCAATGACTTTTAAAGCACCTAAGTTCTCAGGTGGGGATTCTGTGTGTTGTTTTTTTTCCTTTGGACTTTGTCTAAACTCCCCATTAATTTATGTTGGAACTCATTCCTATTATTCATTAATTAAATTTAAGCTTAGCCTCCAATTTCCTCTTGTATTTTTGGAAACCTAACTTTTTGTGCTTTGCTTCCCCATCTACAAAATGAATGCACCATACGAATGCACAAATTCTTTGCATTTATTTTGTTACCACCAGAATATAATGCAAATAATAATGATGCCATTTGTTGTTTTACACAATACAGCCCTTTTTGACAGTTAAGAATTTTTAATGCATTAATTTTACTGTTTAGAAAACAAAATAATTTAGGTTAAAAGAAATGTTCTATTAGTTCTGTCAAAACTCTCATGATGTGATTTTGAGGTGGACATTTTCTTGTCTTGCACCAATGGTTTCATAGAAATAGTTGATGTTGCAGAATCTAGCACACTTGTTCCTGTCCTATATCTATGCCAGCCATCTCTCATATTCTTCTCTACACAGATTTCTAGTGTTCTCTTCTGATCCACCTCTAATTTAAAGCTTTATTCATACTCATATCCTGAATGGTCCAATAATAATGTGTTGATGTTTATCAAATTCATTGTCTCTTACATGACAATCTCTGCAGAAGAAATTGCTTCAGAGATTGCTTTTAGATGGTACTGATTTTCTTTGTGTATCTCTCCCCTTGGGTGATCAAACATTATAGATGCTGTGAATTAATTTAGTACTCTGTTGTGTACACAGCCACAGTGATACTGCGGCACTATTTTAACATTATTTTTTCTTGATCACAGCATGAATGGAAAAATCCAAATGATTTTAAAAGCCTCAGGAAGAGAGTAGGAATAAAAACATGTATTAGATGTGGGGAATCGTGAGTTCTTACAAAGGTAATGATCGAAGGTCCAGGGAGTTAAAGTGAGGGACTTGAAAGATTTTTTTTCATGTCAAAGGCACTGAATTAGTCTCTAGATTCCAACTTCAGTTAAATATTTCCGTGCAATCTTGAAAACCGTGGGCAATAATAATGTGCAGAATGCAATGCCAGTAATGATAATCTGAGTGAGCTGGGCTGTTTGCGAGCCCTTCATCTAGCACACGTGTATTCTGTGCTACGTAGTGCTGCATTAAAAATACTCAGTCTCCTGCACTTCCTCCTCACCCCAGTGATGAAGGCTGGGGTCAGCCTCTTCACAAGAAAGAGACAATAAGAATCAATGACACCCCCTCCCCGCCCCCAAGGATACTATCTTTACCCTTCCAAAGTGAGGATTTGCTTGCATTCAGGTCTTGTCTTTGGTTCATCTCTGCCGTACATTTAATGGAATCCTCTTCAACTGATGGTTTGCCTGTAAAGCTTGTATTTTTTCCTCAGAATGGCAAGTCACATACCATGACCTCCTAAGGCAAAGTTTCTCCAAATATTTAGAGGCATAGACACCTAGATGTGTATATTCTTGTGATTTCCAGACAAACTGCAGACAAACCACATCCCCAGAGTACCTCAAATTACAATGTAAACGTAGAAGGCAGATCATAGCCACACCAAGATGGAACAGAATCCTTCTGTTTTATTTTGTGTCATCTTCTAGGGTTTCCATAATGAATTATCACCTTCATTGTTCCAAATGCTTTTCAAGTTGTTCAAAATGAAAGATACTTTTTGGTGCCTTTCAACAATCACTGAACTGCAGTGGTCCATTTAAAATCTCTGGGTCTCAGGGTTTAAGACATCTTTCTGTATTTTTTCATACATCATAACATTCTAAATAAGTAAGAATAGTTTTGACACACTATGATAAAACACAGAAAAGAAATACATTCTCCAAAAGTATGAATGACTGAATCTGATCTTATTAAGAATAAAAATGATCAGGGATATATTAACGTGCTTGCCCTGAGGAAATCCTCATTGCTAGTTATTTTTTAAGAAGATTTTCTTTTATGTATTTGAGAAGAAGAAGGTAAAACTATAGAATTCTTTTCAACAATTTCCTCTCTGCACTCAAGAACCACATAGAAAATGGACAAGCCTATGCTTTAATGCTTTGCTAAATCTGTATCAAAATTGGAGTCTCTCCGATACGCACAATCCACCTTCCTTCGCTCCCAGGAGACAACAAATAAACAAAACACTCTATCCATTTTTTCCAGGTCTTGCTTGTCTGGAATAAAGGGGATTTTCAAAATCATTTCTTAACATCAGTAGGGTCTCAGGGTAGCACAATTTCAAGTTTTGTGTAGGGCTTGGCTTTTGTCAAAGTAGATGGAATTTCATCTAGCCTTAAATATGGGGGAAATTTTTACTTACTTCCTCTCTTCTTTTCTGTTTACCAAATGCTGAACTGAAAAAGAGATCTTGCCACTTACCAGGCATGATAGCATTTAAAAGTAGTAAGAGATCATCCCTAGTAATTTGGTTCTTTTTCTTGTTTTCTGTTCAAGTTCAGAATATTTTTGGAGGTGTAGAGAAGTGATTAAGATCCTTAGGTCTGCAAATCATTTAGCTTCTTGTTTATTTTCACTGTTCAGTACTAACAAGTCAGTGTGCTTCTCTGTCTATTTGTTCTTTATGAATTGATTGAAACATTGTTTCCTAAAGCATCCCAGAATTTCTTTTTATTTAAAGATGGATCACCACTATTTCTGAAAATTTTGAAGGATCTATTTTATTGTTTCTTTTCCATGTTAATAAGATAAAATTCTTAGACATCAGGATATTTTTAAATCTCTCTCTTTCATCTCTAATCATAGTTCCATTAAAAAAAAAAAGGAAATAAATACAGCCCAAACTACTGCTACACAGCCTTGATTCTTTTAAGTTCTAATTTTGCAGAACTGAAAATAATTATGGACAACTCTCTAGAATCTGAAAATGTGAGGAGTAATGGTAGCTTTTTAAAGAATATTTTCCTAGTAGGTACCAAAAATCTGCAGTCTGAGGCATAAAAATAAGAGTAGTTAAACACTACCCCCCCCCCCCAAGTCCCCCAAAACAGGAGAATTTAGAGGAAAAGTGAAAGCAGCAATTAAAAATTTCTCAGCATGAATGAGAAGATAAGAATTGTGGAACAGTGATAAAGGGATCAGAACAATACAGAGGGATAAAGTACGAGGGCACTTAACTGTTGTTACCTTGCTGTTAGGTATTTGTTAAGTTAACTTTGTTGTTAGCTGTTAACCAGGTTGATAATAAAGTTGTTTGGAAAAAAATCCTAACACTGCTCTAGATTAACTTCTTGAGTGAGTTGAATAATGCAGTCAAGAAGGGCTAGAATTTTTCAATAAATTTTGATGTTGAGAAAACCAGATAACACAGTCATAATGAAAGATGATTAAATGCTTTCTCCTTCAACAATATTTCAGAAAGTTCAACAGCAGTGGCTATATTTAAACATAAAAAATTCAGGACACCAAAGTAATTTCTATCCACAATCATTTAAATATCTTTATGATGATAAAAAGGTCTGCAATTCATTAAGATTGATTTTTAATAACTTTTGAAACACTAAGTAGAATCAAACAGAATGTTCTTTATTCCTGGTAGATGTCAAACCATGTAGTCCATTTCTGACGTTCAAATAGGATAGCCACAAGAATAACTGAAATAAGGGAAAACATGCTACATAGTGAAAAGATCCAGAAAATCCATCATCTCATCCAAATCAAACTTAATTGCTTAGTGTTTAAGGCTGAAGAGTGAAGTTTGGATGGTAGGCTGATCAGGCTAGGAGATAGAGAGTTTGTGTTGCCCTTGGATGCAAAAATATCACTTACTGGACATCAATGATAGAAATAAGGTGCAGCTTTCAACACTGAAAAAATGTAGTATTTGTCACAGCTTAATAACATTTAGACTGTCTTCTCAGTCACTGGCAGCTTGCCAATATGTTTCAGTTTCTGTGAAGATTTGTTTTGTTGAAAGAGATGAGAGAATCACTAATTTCTTTTTTTTATTTTCTTCCCAGACCTTTTTTTTTTTTTTTCTTATGCCACCTTTCCAATTGTTTCTTCTTTCTCTACAGAAGCAGCACCAGGTACTGTTATGCAGCAGTCCCAATCCCAAACATCTCCATAGTTTTCTTGTCTCAAAGAGAACCAGGAATGGCAACGTACGTGAGATGCAGTTAGAAAAATAGAAAGGGAAGTGATAGTTTTGCAACGTCTGTTTGTAATTCAGCATCTTAGTCTGCTGTGATCTAATCAGCTTCATCTCCTTGCTTGGTAGATTTAGTACCTAATCTTGCTTGCTGAAATATCCTAGTACTGTGGCTTCTCTCAAATTTTGAATGACAGCAACACTTGTAAACTTTCTTAAAAAGAAAATACAGATGATCTCTTTATCAAGCCAATAGAGAGTGCTAAAGTCATTATAAATGTATTTTCCCTGGATTATTCAATAAGCTTTTTATGAGAAAGCACAGGCTGTATGCAGGGAAGATTGCTGTGATTGCTAACTAAGACACCGCTGAAAAAATTAATATAATGTGTTAGCAGAAGTTGCTGCTCATAATGGCCAAATGAAGGGAGCATGGATAACTTTTAAACTGGCTCTTTGCCACTTATCTGCCTGCCACACTAAATTAGGTTAACGCACAGGATGGATATACCATGTCAGGAACACCATTTGTTGTGAAACACTGTGGAGAGAAGGACTTGCTAAAGGCAATAGATCAACTCATGTCAGGGCTTTAAGATCTAGTGTAGCTATTTACGTCAACTGCCTTGTCCTCATGAGGACTTATAATCAAATCTCTATTACTCTCTACTTCTAATGGGGGAAAATTTCAGACTTTTTGGATTTGCACACTGTTTGTTTCTTTGTTTTTCCCCAGAACTGTTTTTGGCATCTTAAGCAGATTATTTTCTTTTCCTTTGAATCCCCATGATTTATTTTCAGCTTGGATTGTTTGAGGTTTTTTTCCTTGTAGGTGAAAAACAGACAAAAATGACAGCTTGGAGTAGCTTTGATTTTTATTTTTTTTTTTTAACTCTTTTGCACAGCAGTCGCAGACAGAGTCATGCACTTCACTCATAAGACAGAAGCAACAATATACTTTACTGATATAACAAAGTTCAGTGGAAAATGCGACAGTGGTTTAAAAAGTTTTGATGGCAAAGTACACTTGATTATTTACTGCATAGAGGACAGGGTCAGACAAAACTGCCAGGGAGACCCTCCAGTTGAGTCAGAAGGTTCAGAAAGGACCCCGTTGCATTCTAAACTCCTTCTCAGAGGGGAGTTTAGGTGCAGCTGGATCCAGTCTTAGTCCCAGACTTGGTCAACGGTTTATGTCTAAAGGATTATATATGAGCGATCAATCCTTTATATCACTTAGCTAAAATTTTAAAGTTTCAGCGCTCTTATTCCCAATTCACTTCCCGAGTATTTGATGCGATAAGGATTCTCTCAACTTCGAGGAGTAACATTGAGAGGCGTCCCTACTCAAGGGGAGATCCTGGAGTGCAGCCCGCCGCCGTGCAGGAGAGCTCAACGGGCCCTGGGCTGCCCGCTATTTATGGAGTAAGATGATTGACTTATAGTCATATTTGCATACCAGTTGTATTGCAGTTGGCACATGCTCAACTAGCCCTCAGCTGTTGAGCAAGATTTATAGCCCATAGCTATTGTGTTATTACCTGTTTCCCCAGAGTCCAGCTTAAGCCAGATGCAGCCGTCACAACTGCCACTGGTGGCTGCTGCTGAAGCAGACAGGGGCAGAAGGGTGGGAAGAACAACTCCATGATGGCTAGTTCTACTTTTCTTTCATCATATATCATATTTTCTCATAAAAAATATATTGGGGATTAAGATCGAAAATCACATGCCAAAACAAAATTAAGTGGTTTCTGTCTCCTGTATAATTCATTGTCCTGCAATATTGTATATATTGTTATGGAACTATTTTTGCTCTTGTGAGATCTTTGGAAAAAAGTGGATTCAGTGTTTCAAATAGTTTAATGGAAGTCATTCTTATGTCTTCCCTTCTCCAAACAGCAAAAAAATTATAAAAATTAGGTTTTTTTTTTTCTTTTTCAAGGTTTCTGGCTGCTTCTGAAAACTAGTTTTGGGTGGAGGTATACAGGTAGATTATCAAGATGGCATTTATCTTCCAGTGAATACACAAAACCATCTGTCTATAATCTTTAAAAGAGGTAAAGTTAGTAAAGTTGAAAGTCCAACACCTATGTATTTCTTGGCATTTTATTGCATGTTTCCCAATCCTGTGTGAGATCAGAATGAAAATATTTACATTTAAAAAAAAAATTCTTTCTGAGATATTGATGTCTTATTTTCTCACAACCTTCTCCGTGACTTTATTTTTTTACTTAGAAAATTTATTTACCAATTGAACGGATTTGAAATACATCTTTAAATGTCTTTTATTGTAGATTGTTTTCCCATCCCTCCCAATATGTATGGTCAGTTTGAAAAAGAAAGCAGCAACTTATGCACTTAGAAAAAATAAGGTGTACTATAACTATAGCAAGCCTCCTATGACGCTTTTTCAGTGCAACCATGTCTCAGTCCTTTCTCTCTCATTTTTTTTTTTTTTTTTTGCCATACTTTGGCATTACGTCTGTGACTGTAGCCTGCCAGTGGCCCTTACTTTTTTCTTATGACTGTTCTGTGCAACAACCTGGACCCAGTTTTGTAACACATATAAATTAATGTAGCTGTACTGATTTCAGTGCCAGTTAAATGGCACGTGGGTATTTTCTTCCATCTGTCTGTTCATCTGGCCATTTGTTGGTGCTCTTCTTTGCTTCCTTATTTACACTCTGAATATATGGGAAAAATCAAGAATGTGCCAGCTGGAAAAAAGCCAAAAATTTGATGTATAAGTAATACTAACAGTAATTCTTTCATTACATCATAACCGTCCTTGTTCATGTTTTATTTAGTTCTCAGAGGACCTCATCCATTCTCCGTCAGAAAATATGTACATACTGAAGTCCAGTCTCTCTCCATTTTATTTTCCCTGGTCTGGTCTCCATGACTAACTTAGAACCATGGAATAATGGAATCATTTAGGTTGGAAAGGACCTTTAAGATCATCGACTCCAACCGTTAACCTAACACTGCCAAGTCCACCACTAAACAACATCCCAAAGTGCCACATCTATACATCTTGTAAAGACCTCAGGGATGGTGACTCAACCACTTCCCTGGGCAGCCTGTTCCAGTGCTTGACAACCCTTTTGGTGAAGAAATTTTTCCTAATATACAATCTAAAGCTCCCCTGGTACAACTTGAGGCCATTTCCTCTTGTCCTATCTCTTGTTACTTGGGAGAAGAGACCGACCCCCACCTCGCTACACCCTCCTTTCAGGTAGTTGTAGAGAGCGATCAGGTCTCCCCTCAGCCTCCTCTTCTCCAGATGAAACAACCCCAGTTCCCTCAGCTGCTTCTCATAGGACTTGTGCTCTAGACCCCTCACCAGCTTCGTTGCCCTTCTCTGGACACGCTCCAGCACCTCCATGTCTTTCCTGCAGTGAGGGGCCCAAAACTGAACACAGGACTCGACGTGCGGCCTCACCAGTGCCCAGTACAGGGGAACGATGACTTCCCCAGTCCTGCTGGCCACACTATTTCTGATACAGGCCAGGATGCCGTTGGCCTTCTTGGCCACCTGGGCACACTGCTGGCTCATATTCAGCCGGCTGTCAACCAACACCCCCAGGTCCTTTTCCACCAGGCAGCTTTCCAGCCACTCTTCCCAAGCCTGTAGTGTTGCATGGGGTTGTTGTGACCCAACTGCAGGACCCGGCACTTGGCCTTGTTGAACCTCATACAGTTGGCCTCAGCCCATCGATCCAGCCTGTCCAGACCCCTCTGTAGAGCCTTCCTACCCTTCAAGCAGATCAACCCTCCCTCCCATCTTGGTGTCATCCGCAAACTTACTGAGGGTGCGCTTGATCCCCTTGTCCAGATTGTTGATAAAGATATTAAAGAGAACTGGCCCCAGTACTGAGCCCTGGGGAACACCAGTTGTGACTGGCCACCAAGTGGATTTAACTCCATTCACCACAACTCTTTGGGCTCGGCCATCCAGCCTGGTTTTTTACCCAGTGAAGAGTATGCCCGTCCCAGCCACGAGCAGCCAGTTTCTCCAGGCAGATGTTGTGGGAAACTGTGTCAAAGGCTTTACTAACGTCTAGGTAGACAACATCCACAGCCTTTCCCTCATCCACTAAGTGGGTCATCTTGTCATAAGAGATTTAGTGAAGTGGGACCTGCCTTTCACAAACCTGTGCTGACTGGCCTGATCACCTGGTTGTCCTGTAAAACTTATGTACATTCTGTCTTGCCTTGCCATCACATTAAAGCAGAACAGCTAAGCTTGGTTCTTAAGACGTTCTCCTGAATTTTTCTATTTGTTCCTTCATGCTTAAAATGAGTATTTTCATTTTTCTCCTATCTTAAATCTTTAACATGACAATTGATTCCAGCTTCCAGTCAATCTTTCAAGTGTTCAAGCTATGGATGAACACCAGGTATTAGGTGTTGCTGCATTAAGCTTTTCCTTTTATGCTAAAAGAAGATGAATGGAAGGATATTATTAGTAAATAATAACAGGGACTACCTCTGTTTAAAAAAAAGACGGAAATGAACCAGTGAGTTATTTCTCCATAAACTGCTTTTGTGCAGCCTCTAAACAAAATGTCAGTTCCTATTGTCTTTGTTGTTAGTTGTTGTCATCGTGTTTCATCTTCAGCAGCTGAAGAAAACTTAAATCTGTAATTTCTGTTTTTCTGCTTCCATCACCCTCAAACAACAAGTTACATTTCATTCTCTGGTCTATTCAAAATGGTGGAAAAATCCACTCACTTGACTTAGACTTCTCCCTCTCGGTCTTTGCTCTTGTTCATTTTTATTTGCCATCTTTTATTTGTTTTCTTTTGACCTTTAGAGAGTCCAACACATATTTTTAACTATGTAAAGGTTATATAGGAAAGTTTTATGTATAACCAATGAATTGAAAATATCAACAAATTTCCATTAACCTGGGCATGACTTTTGTACATGTTAGCTCAGACATCAGTAGCAGTGCAGCTGCACCTCTATCATAGTATAGGCATTAAAATGTGCCAAAAAATCTCATTAAATACTCTAGTGGTTGACTTACATCAAATACTGTGGTTTCATCTTGATTGCTACTAGTATTTAATATATTAAAGTTACCTTCCATATTAATAATTCATATTAACAAAAGCTAGAAAGTGTAGTGCAGACATTTTGTACTTTGGTCTAGATAGTTTAGAGAGACAGGTTAAAACTGAACATTAATTCTGAATTTGATCCACCTGTGCAAAGTTGGAACTTGGTCTCAACTCATTTAGAAATACTGGGATAATTGAGGCATGAATCACTTTTATGACACTTTGACTTTCTCTAGTGTTCTTTTCAGATCAATTCTCAAGCCTCTAAGAAAAAGCTTGTCCTAGCTGTTGATGTGCAGGAGAACAATGAATCATGAATGCACTGTAACTAAAAAGAATTCTGGAAGAAATGATGAGAAAAAAGAGTAGTGAAAATTATCCTGAGATTTCAAAAATAATTTTGGGTTCTGTGTAAGAATCGATTTCTCGTTCAGGGCCTTTCCCCTTGAACTCATTAGCTTGGGAGCAAGTGAACCATGGTCCTTGGGAGTGATTTTATAAAATTGTAGTGGCTATGAGCAAAAAACCGCTACAGAACAGACTGTCTTTCAAAAAGATGTGTCAAGCTCTCTGTATTCTAAGTCAGCTAGGTCTCAGTCATGAGAACACTATAGTGATTACTAGAGACTAGCATCAGAGGAAGAGGGGTACTTTATTAAATTCTTCTGAGTGTTGTAGCCTAAATCATACTATCACAGCACAGAATGAATTTTGTCTTTGCTGTATTTTTTGAGATGAAGCAAGGATTTTTTTTGTTGTTTTACTATATATCATATTTCATATCTAAATGACTGAGTGATTGATTTCTCTGTTCAGACTGACATTACTATACCTTGCTATTGCTTAGAGGATAAGTTCTGCTTTTTTTTTAGAGTAGAACAAATTTTAGTTCTTTCTGTCTAATTTCTGACTAATAGAACATCTTATGACAAAGGCTGTGATAACAGGGCTTATCTATATTGCCATACAAATCTAACTAGAAATACATAAGGGAGATAAGGGCTAGTGTTGGTGAACCTGAAGGATGGTGATGGTAAAAGAAAAATAAAGAAGCAAACTGGCAATGACTTCGCCCAAATGTTTGACATTTCCTTGCTATAAGAGCAGTGACAGTCTGGAGCAAAATTCCAATAGGAAAAATGGTACTGGGAAGCGTGGATAGCTTTAAAATTTGAGCTTGACTAGAGGTCAACTAGTTTCCCAAAGTGATTTTATAAATCAGTCTTGCTGGAGCAGATTTCAAAGACCCAGGAGTCCTGGAATACTAAAACCTCATTTTCCAAACCAGCTATCTAGCTAATTACTCTCTTTTTACTAGAGAATTTTTATTAGAGCAGTAGTGATATGGGCAGTGAACAACCCCACAGAAAGGTAAATACTGTTTAAACGTTTGGGAGATAGAAAATGAGACCATGCAACAAAGTTATTTTGTAATCTCAATTTTGCAGCTTACTTTATCTAAATTCTGTTAATAATGCTGTTCTCAGTGACCCCTGAGTGGCATCACTATTACTTTGATAACCATGATTGGCAGTTCTAACAAAAAGGCTGAGAGATGCATGCTTAATGAGACTGAACTTTTTCCATCTCTGGAGGTAGTCCCCTTCAGGTCAGGACTGAGACACGTTGATGGGCTAGTCTAAGGGAGCTTGCATTATCACTCCTAATATAATATTCATTCTCTGGATTTATTAGTACAGAAGTTATTCTCCCCAGGCTGTCAATCTGACAAGTCTCATTAGTACTAAGATTTTCTACTAAGTATAGGAAAAAAATAATAGCTTTATTTTCATTTACCCTCATGGTAATATAAGACAGAGCAATGTAAATACTAAGGACAAGAATGTCCTTCCAAAGGGTTCTGCATTTCTAATCTTTCTTCTTTTTTTTTTTCAAATTACCTTTTTACAATTCTGAAAGGTATATGAATCCCATGTTTTTAGCTATTAGACCAGGTGGAAGTTTTGGCACTCAGAAGACTGAAAGTCATTGGAAGGACTTCACGCTTTAACCTTTGTATGCAGCTATGAAACATTTTTTAATGCAGTGACTAGATCTCTAATTACTTCCTGTTGTACTTGATGAGAGGATTAAAAACACAGTCTCATCTCTCTCCGTCACCAAAATCTTAGCATATTCTTTCATGATGATTACAGCTAGTAGTAATAAGAGACTCCTAAAATCTTATCCTGGTCCTTCCTCCTGTCAATCCTGTAGCTACATCTTGACAGAACTTTTACACATATGGACAATACCAAGCAGCGATCTGGGATGATCTTATTTTTCTGGATTAACATCTGCCCAGTCCTGCCCTATCAATCCTACATTTACTACCTTCTAGCTCCTTAGGATCTCAATGACACATTCCTCACCCACAGCCTTCACATTCTCAGAATTTGATTAATACATTTTGTGAAGCATACCTGAATCACTGCATGCTTTACTCAATTTACCGTGTCCTCAGCACAAGCTTACTCCATGCAAATTTCTTGAAACTGTTCATTGTGCATTTACCTTGTTGAGGAGAACAGTTTCACCAAAATGTTTTGGGACAGCAGTTAAAGAGATTAATTCCATTTCAGTTCTGTCTTTAACATGTACGGTTTCAATTCCTGAAATATCTATAGTAGACAGAATGGGATCAGAGAAAAAAATCACTTCTTATTTCATTATTTCTCCATGTTAATCTTATTGACCTAGAACTGCTTGAGAAGTGATGAGTGTCCTCATGTGTTAAAAGCCTAAGAAGTCTGAGGAGTCCTTAGTGCTGGCAGCCACAATTAGAAAAGTAGGAGAAAAATTATTTCACTGATCTGTGAGGCTTCTGCAGAGGTATGAAATGGGTTGACTGAGGTTGGCCCAATCCTAGCAAACTACTTCTGCTCTCAGTACTGAGACAACTGGAGGAGGCAAAATACTTCAGTGAATTCACCTGGTGTGACCTGCCAGACAATTTTCCATTGAGAATCAGAGCAAGTATCCTCAAGGTAAACATGATAGTCACAGGTACCAGAGGTCAGTTTACTGGTTTCATCTTTTCTGGTGTCCTGTTGTAGCTGTGACCAGAATGTGATGGTTTAAAACAAGACAAGAGAGGAATGAGACACATAACTTGTGTAGCCCTGTTGAATTAAAGAGGGAAATGTCCTTCCTGATCTAACTATGAGTAGGTGCCTGGCTAAATCTGGAGTATTTGGTACCTTAATCTCACCTGTTGACAAATCCTTTCTCTTTTCATCACAAAGAAGTAATCAAGTGTATTAGAAATGACACAGATTCATCTTGTCTGCTATTACTGATTCTGTGTAGTGTCTTTATGTATATTTTGCTTTCTGATGAAACTGCCATGTATAACAGCCCAGTGACAGTGGATAAGATCATTCAGTGCTAGTATGTGCCATACTCACTCATATGCAAGACTATTTTAATACACAGGTAATACCATTCATACAAATTGCACCTGCTAAGAAGTGTGGTGTTACTCATTGCATTTAAGCTTCAGCATAAGAGTGACTACACATTGATAGAATGGAGTAAATGATTTGTGTAAGTTGGATTGGCTCAGGAAGTCTCCTGGGCTCTTTGAATGTAATTGTCTTATTGTCTCTTTTTTTACCACAGCTTACTTTCTTCCTTCTTTCTTCTTCCTTCTGTCTCTCTCTCTCTCTCCCTTCCTTCCTTCTTTCCTTTTTTCTTTCTGCCTCTCTTTCTTTCCCCCTCCCTTTTTGCTTATGAACCATGGGACATATAGTTGTAAAAACAAACCCACTTGACCGTTATTAACGCTGACTGTGCCAGTGCTTCCTGGTTTCCAGTCTGATCCCAGTGGGGAGAGAAAGGAGTAAAACAGTCATGTAAGATACCAATAGCCTTATCATAGCTTTCCACTGTAAATATTCTTTCCATTATCCTATTACAGATTCATTGAACTTTCCTGCTTTTATCTAAAAAAGTCCAAGGTTTTACACTGTCTGTATTTCTGGTGTGTGTCTAATTTTTGTAACAATTATGGCTGAGCATTCACAGTCCTAGATAGTTTGAGATTTCATTATACCAAACACATTTGAAAAGAGACAGTACAGTTGAAAGTAAGATCTGGGCCTCCGAAGAAATAATGGAGACTGTTAGAATGTTAGGTTTTAATAAAACCAAGGCCAAACCAAAAAAGAATAAAACATGATAGAAATCTGATGAGAATATAGAGATCTCAGTGTCAGCCTACAGCCACATGTACTTGCATTCTGTGCTCTGTCTGGATTTTCAGTTGTGCCAGTTAAATAAAATGCTTTATGAACTCAAGAATGGACTAGAATTGTCTGCCACTTCTCAACACAGGGAGAAAGTTGAGCAGAGGTAGCCAAAAAACCATCTGAAAACTAAGACTTGCACTTACCTGTACATCTGTGGGTCATGTTGATTAATAAAGATTTCCTTTAACTGTATTACTAAATCATCTACTGAAAATCAGTAAGTCAATGAACCAGAGGTGGGAATCCTGAAAGAACAAATATGGGAGATGATGTTATGAAGCTGCATGGACATCAGAGTATCTCCCTGAGCACTGGACAACCAAACTGTTCTATCAGAGCTGATCTCCTAATTCAAATCCTGGCCCTGCTTCCTTCACCCATTCTGTTCTCAGCTCATCTCAATTCTGGCCATCCTCCTCACCTTCCCTGCCCCTTCCCCTTTATTTTCCTCATTTCTTGACAGGGCATTAAGGTATTTCCATGTTTTCCACTGTTTCCTCACTCTTCATGAACAAATTAACCTTTCTGCTTTTTGAGCCAATATTGAGTCATTTTCGTACATACCGTATGACATTTTCCCCTGCATGTCTAGGTGACAGCTCCCCATAGGTGACAGGAGATGCTCACATATTAAAAATCTCATCTACCCTGCTGATAAGCTTTTCATGCCATAGCTGTTGCTGGTGAGCTTACTACTCTGTCTTTGTAGGCCACCATTCTCTTTGATTTCTGTTGCTAAGAAGTGGCTGTAGCAACCAAGCTGTTTATGTACTTGTGCTTTAAAAGGGAATCAGAACTGTTAAAAGTCTTTGTTGCTTAAATCCTTCTGTGCAATATCAGTCAGGTGCCCTCATAACAGTGGGGGTTACAGGATCTGATCATAACTCTGTGGCCATGAATCTCAGCCTTGGTGTATCTTGTAGCTGAGCTGCATATGTCTAAGAATCATTCAGCTCCTGCTGTGTTTGTGCTTAACATCTGAGCCACAAGAGAAGTCTTCCCATAATTCATATTGCTATTGTTATCATTATCGATATTAAAACTTGATGATTTTAATGCTCAGATAATGATTCTTTTTCATTATATTGCCATTTGATATACAGTTTCTGTCATCATGGATTTAATGTTTTTTAATCAAATAAGGGCTTCTCTCTCATCTGCTGATTCTGGTATAATTGAGTAGTATATTTGCCTTTGGATGTTTTACTGCAAAAATGTGACAGGTAGTCAAGTATGCCATTTAGGAACATTAAATAATTCACTCCTCTGAAATTTTATCTAACAGCAGTCATTTTGAAACCCATTAGAATGGGCTGCATCAATAAATAAATAGCACATCAGCCATGTTTGCTATTATGCCAAAGTAACAATGTTATATTTAAAAATGTTCAGATATATCTGCTTTCTGAATTTCATGCATCAGAGATCTTTATGCTTCTCCATAATCTACGCTGCATTTTAATTTACTGAATTTCTTAAAAACAGAGTACTTTTCCTATGCTTTGTCATTGCAGACCCTTCCTTAACTGGTAGAACTATTTAATTGCCATTTCTAAATAGCCTACAATTTTTAGTAAAATCTTTAATGAAAAAAAAAAATCAAACAATCATAAAGCCCCAGGGAAAATGACCAAAAGCAACTTTGGAAGGTCATCTAGTCCAGTCTTTCACCAGGATAAGGTTTTTACAAGTTTTCACTGATGCTTGCTCCAGGTATGAATTGTACCCTGAATCTTTACTGAAGCAAAATTGGAATTTTCACCAGTCTGTCCTCCTCCTCATACACAAATCTGCACACACACGCTATGTGCACCAGAGATTCAGAGGTTATGAGAGAGCTATAGGTATTCTGAACAGGAGCACAGGCTGGATGTCTGGAGTCTAAGCCTCCAGGGTATGCTGTGGCATGTGAGTGCCCTCGGTCAACATGCTTCTCAGAAAGGGAATGGCAAAGTCGGGGATACAGCAGTCCTCGACCCACCCATCATTCATTTTCTCTCTTTTTTGCCTACCAAGGCAATATCAGTTGTAAGAAACAGTCAATAGGAACTGGCTAGCCTGAGATGGTACGTTGTCTCTTTTTTTGCACTGGAAGATTGAGGGTTGAGGTAGGGAGGCAGCTGTCCTGCATAAGAAGCAAATAAGGGGATAAGGAGTATGTCACTGCTTTTCCTGTGCTGAATCTGTATTGTCAGAATTTTAAATATCATCATCATCAGAGGAGAAAATGAAATTAACTGTTGTCTACTGTTAAAAACTTGTCTTCTGCATTGTGCTTCACCTGGGGATGTCCAGGTCTAGGGTATTACTTTGCATGTATTTGCAGTATGAGACTGTACAACTCAAGGGGGAGCAGAAACCTCTACTGAAAGTGCAGCAGGAAATTTATTAGGTAAAAGGCAGATAACAGAAGTAAAATTTGGTCAAAATTTCTAACTTCTCTTCCCTTTCAAAATGAAATATTATATAGGCCATTGTGATGATTAAGTGTCTTTTCTTCTTTTCTCAGAAATGGTGGCCTGTAAAAATACAATGTTCCTTTAAAAACAAGAATAGTCTTTTGGCACCTATGACACAGAATCTTGTATTACTGCTGCAATACCTAAGAACTGAAATGTGCTGAAAGTCCTTACTTTTCCTAATGTGCTGGTAGGTTTCCAGATTCTGGTTTTGGATTTCCGACACTTGGATATTTTTGTAGAAAATTGACTCACAATTTTACAAGTTTGTTATAATCCCTTTGAAGTAAAGCAATGCTCTGCACATTCTGAATTGATAAGAACAAACTGGGTTGTCAGAGCTTTTATTAGTCTTTCTCCCTGACAACACATCTCACTGACTGTTAGGCAACCTCCAAAATAATTTTGTGCATGATCTGAGACATGATAAACTATCTCTCCATGTTATTGCTGTTCTGTCTTCACTCAGAAAGGTGATATTAAATCAGATGGAATCTGAAAGGCAAGCTACAGTTCAGCAGTACTAACACTCGGTGTGTCAAATAGTGCGAATCATGTGGTATGAATAAGCATGACAACAAAAGGGAGTTCAAAACATATGCAAGGGAGAGATTTGTTGATCACTCAGCGAAACCTCATGGGGCTGCTGGTGGTTTGCTTCTGCAGAGCCACTGAACAGGGTCAGAACTCTGGAGAAAAAGTCAATTACTCATTTAATGAGGTTTTAAAGTACCAAAATGTAGAGAGCATTCAAGGTCTTTACTAGAGAGAGCTGATGTACTGATGTACATTGGCTATACATAGATATACCTTCTAACTTAAAGACCAGTCATCTTGGTTGCTGTAGATAAGTGTTTCTTTTCAGATGCATATCAATTTCCTTCTTTAGTGGGGGGGGGGGGGGGGGGGAATATAAGGAAATTGATTTATGTCCCATCTTTTCTTTTTTAGATGGTGGTAGCATTTCTCCCCCAGGCTTTGTAATTTTACTCTCTGCTTGTGAAAACTGGTAATAAGGCATTGCCTTCCAGATTTTCAGAAAGTAGATTTGCAAGCAATATGCCAGTTACTACAATGTACAGGACATTTTGAAGTTGGCCACGCTTTACTCCTACACTGAGGTCTGTGTAGAGTGCTGCTTTTGCCTTAGCTGTGCTATTCTTGCTGTGCTGGTAAATGCCATTAGACAGACGTGGCATATACCAATAAATGTCGCTCTGCTAATGTGGTTTATACCAGCTTTCCCGGTGATATACCTTAAACCAACCAACTGCCACACTGATAAGTTTATCTCTGTACATATAAGCATGTTTCCAGAATAAGCATGCATGAACTTCTCACATCTGCCATAGCTGAGTTTCATATCATCAAAACTCTGTGCAGAGAGCACGTAGCACAAATAGTCTTCAGGAAACTAGGTCTCTTTCTATCTGATGGACTGGGGCAGTAAATCCAGTGTTGCCACTTCTGAACTCAGACAAGGACCAGAAACACATAGCTTGGGGTCAGAGGTATTTGCTTCAGTGAATCTGATCCAGCACTTCTGTAGCTGATAAATTTATATGTGATGTGTCACAGGTTGCATTTTTCTCTTGGTTAAACAGCATTCAATTGTGAGATTATAATACCAATACTTCCGGCAGGAAAGTGGTTGGTTTTTTTTTCTTAATTGTCAATAGGATAAGTTGTACCATTTTGTAAAGATCTTCAAAAGAGAGTTTTTGTTAAAATAGATAGCAACATATGGCTGAACAAAACAGCTGCAGTAAGAAAGGACAAATGGAAGTATAAGGGCATGAAATACTTTTTTTTTTTTTCCAAATAGAGAAAACGTTTCACTCTAAAAATATACTTACCAAATAAAAGTCCTATGGATGCCAAACGTAAATGAGAACCTAGTCTGACCTATTAAAATATAACTGTTTCAAATCAAACTGTTTCCCATTATGACATTAGTTTTATCACATTCAGAAAATGATCATAGAAATATTATAAAAGCAACAGTGATTGAAAAAGCTAATAGAATCCTAACATGTTTCTTTTTATGGCCTTTTCTTTCTGAATTACTTTCCATGTTTCCTTATAGAAGCAGTCAAAACAAAATTAATCTTACTTTACTGATTCTTGTGGTTAAGCAGTGAATTATAAATATTCTTAAATACTATAGAACTGTAACTAAATCTTTTAAATTCAAACCCATTTCTTTTCCTGGTCTCTGTAACTGCAATATACACTGGATTAATGTGGAAATGTACATGATTTCATAAATACTTGTGTTCCCTCTCTCCCTCTCTGCCCCAATGGATTCAACAGCAGGAAATGCCCAAACTTCTTTTAAGTTTTATCTTATTTCATATTACACTTATTTGAAGATCAGTGTGTCCATCTTTACTATGAAGATGTAGCCCCTGTAAGAAGAGAGTTGTCCAAGTTGTCTATAATATAAACCTTTCCTTTGAGCTGTGAAGACAGCTCACCAAAATACCGGTTACTCCGATCAGAAGAAAATTTGGAAAAAAAAAAATTCTTCACATTTCAAAACCTGGGCAGGATACAGTATTTATGTACTGTAGGTATTAGGCAGCCTGATCCTACAAGTCTGGCCTTACCAAGTTGCCAGCATATGCATCTTATGCTCAGCTATTCAATGCCCTGAATGCCTTTTAGAGCTTCCTCTGGCTCTGCGGTGGCTCGTGGGCAGGAGGCAGAGCTGGTCCCAAGGGTGGTGTTAGGCACCCTGAAAAGACAGACAGTAACATCACGGGCTTCCAGACTGGATAAGTGCTACTCAGCGGGTACAGCTTTCCTTTCTTCTGTAGGTCTGGGTTGTCCAAAATCATCATTTTAATGCGTGTTTGCTATGATTTCCTGCATACCACTAGTCACAACTTCCAGTATGGTAGCAGTGAATACACAGTTGATAGCTTACTGTAATAAGCAAACTAAGAAAGCCTGAAAAATCTTATGGAGAAAAATGTAACACTGTAGTATATGTATCAGTACAGGGCTCTTCATAAAGCCAAATCACAAGGAAGCAAATTGTTCTTAACAAGGCATTTTGCAAGCATGCGCGTAGCCATTTGATTTGCAGTATATCTTTAACTGATATAAAAGAAATGTGTCTTAATTAAACTCTCTTTCATGACCACATTTTCATTTTAGTGTCTGTGTTCCTACTTATCAAATGAAACAATGGATGTTTAATGTACTGCAGTTCTACAGATGCACCCTTGTAACTCTCTTATATTCCTGTAGTTAAAATTCCATTACCAGTTCTAACATAATCTTCTAGTTTATACAAATGTTCACTGAACAAATTGTTGCAGTCTAGTGTGCTGTCAATTAAAGTAAATACAACCTCAGTAAAAGGTGCAATTGAATTCACCGGTTACAAGGAAATTATTTCCACCTCTTTTTTTTAGTAGTTGGCGTAAAAAACGAGTATGGAAGTAGAGCTCTGCTATTAATATTGTTACCTCAACAGTTTAAGCAGTTTTTATGAGAGTGAAAAACATTAGATAAGTTGTCATACTCTGTTGTGTGATCCTGCTTATGATGGAGAAGTATAAATGCCTTTTTTTTCCCAGGAATGCCAAAAGAACAAGGAAGCAGTAGGCAGTTACTGACTTTGATCACTCTATTAATAAAGCCCTCTCTGCTGCTTCTCTTCTTGTTTACAACTACTTCTTCATGTTTTCCAGTGTCTTCCTCTATTTATCACACACAGATCTTATCCCATACAGAAATAACTGTTACGGTGTCTGCATTGGAGGAAACCCACGGTGTAGTACTACGCTGTTATTTTGGTTTTATAGACCAATGTTTATAAATTGTTTTTATTGCTCTGAGTTCATTAGCTAAAAAGTACTCAAAATCCTTCATGACTTTTAAGAGGAGTGTCATTTGTCTTTGGATCAGAGCTAAGATAAATATATTTTTCATATATAAACAGTATGTATAGTATAGTTATTATATGGTATATAAATAATCCACATACTACAATTATGGCATATTATGTATCATATAATAATATAAAACAGTGATATATAATGCATAACAATTACATAATTATATATATCATATGTTGTTATGCAATAATTACAATAATACATAAGATGCTATTCAAATTAATACACAATATATTATTACATGTGATATATATTTTACATATATCATCTGTAATATAGAAGTACATGATAAACTCTAAATTCCCAAGGTGCTATTCATAAGACTTTCACACAACAATCTGAATTTTGTTTGTCAGATACTTAGAATTGTAGAGAGAAAAAAAATCAAAATATATGAATAGTGGTGTCTGCTTACAATAATAAAGATTCTAACAGTAGTTTAGTCCAACTGTGTCAGTTAGTCCAACAACAGTTGACTGTGTCACTTAAAAAACCCTCTCAGTGTTGCAGAAGAATAGAAAAATGTGAGCTTTAGCCAGTAATTAACTATTCAGAAGTTAAACGAGGAAGCTTTATTTTCTCTTCCTATGTTTTCCCATATCTCTTCCTGGTTTTCTATGTTTGCTATATTTTCTACTGTCCTCTGTTACGTAACTTTTACATAGTAAACAGGAGGTTGTGATTTTGGAGAATTCAGCTGGCAGCTAGCGCTGTGTTCTAGGCATGTTCACTTTTCATTTTTCCATTTTTTTTCAATTTCAGTGGCTGATATGCATTTCCAATGCCTTTCTTCTAATCCAGAAGCAGACAAGGGTCTGTCTCCAGGGAAATGAGCCTCTCCTTTTTTATTCATCTGTTTTTTTATGGATGGGAATCAGCCTAGACATTTAAACCCTGGCATGGGCTGGCTTTTCCAGGTCTCTTCTACATGTTAGAGTGAGACGTATGTCCTCAGCAGATATTCTCAGCAGCTTCCTCATTCACACTGGTCTGTTCCAATGAAACCAGAGGCTTGACATTTCTCTACCATGAAAATAAATGTGGCGGTTTGGGTTTAGGGACTTGTGGGGGGGGTGGTGGTGTTGAGTTGATGATAATATGTATTATTTCTTTTCTAATAAATAATTGATTCACAGGCATTGCCAGGAGGGCTAGATTCAGGGCTAGCCTTTTAACTTGCAGAGTAGTAAAAAGAGCAAGAAAAACATTTATCTAAGATGTCTTGTTTGGGACTGTTTCAAATATGGGATTATACACTTTAAGACAAGAGAAGCTACAGCTTCGCAGCTGCAGACGGCAAGAGGCGGTGATGAGAGCTGGAAGGAACCCAGGAGGGGCAGAAAAGAGATACAAGGAAGGAGTGCTACTCCATATACCAAAATAGCTTGTTGCGACTCTTTCATTAATAACTTTGTGTTGAAACAGATAAATTTGAGGTCTGTTTTTTTGATTTAAAAGATTAAATCCATTTATGCTATAGAATGACAATGAAGTTATTTTGTATTGCAGCGCTGTCCATTGCATCTGCAGGAGGTTCATCTGAGCTATCAATGCTCTTATTGAAGTCTTGGTTAGGGCTGCAGCGTTGCTGATTTCTTTGAAGTCTTCCAGACTGATGGAACTCAGTACCTTTCATCTTTTCCTGTGTGCTGAGCACTGGCATGGGTTTTCCTGGTGTGGTGGCTTAGCCCTGGCTAATAGCCAAATGCCCACCCAGCCAATTGCTCACTCCCCCTCCTCGGAGGGACAGGGACAGAAAACAGGATGAAAAAGCTCAGGAGTTGAGATAAAGACAAGGAGATCACTTACCACTTACTGTAATGGGCAAAACAAACTCAATTTTGGTAAAATTAATTTAATTTTTTGCCAATTAAAATAGAGTAGGATGGTGCAAAACACAGATAAAAGCTAAAACCCCTTCCCCCAACTTCCTTTTTTTTCCCCATGCTCAGTTTCATTTCTTAATTCCCAATTCCTCTACCTTTCTCCCCAAATGACACAGAGGGATGGGGAAATCCCAGAATGGTTGAGGTTGGAAGGAACCTTTGGAGATAGTCCATCTAAATGCACCACAAACCTGTGGAAGAAGGCAGCTTATCACTGAATCCATGTTTGCTACCTACGAGTCATAAAAAGAGAGTAATATGTAACATAAACAATCCTTATTTTGGGGGTTGGGGTTTTTTTTTGGGGGGTGCTATTCTTCTGAGGCTTTTAACAGCTCTGTTCTTCTATTTGGTTTTTTCTTTCTTCTTCTATAGTCCTAGCATCATGCTGACTTCAGTGAGCAGCACCCAGTGCTTAAGGTTCTTGCAAGAGATCTGCTTTCCTCTCTGCTGTATGCAGCCATCTGGAGCAAGATGACAAAATTTTGACAGTACCTGGCTAAGACTATGTCTTTTAAGCAGAATTATGAGAGGCATATCTGCCAGTGCAACAGAAAAGAGGAGAAACTGAGGGCAGAAAGGAGGAGAGACAGTAATTGAATGATGAATAAATAGTAGAGCTATAACTGAACATAAAATAGCCATGTTTTGCAAATAATTGGAGAAATGGCAGCAATGAAACGGGGAAACTAGAAGCTCTTGGCTTTGGTACTAAAGCATTTCTGGTGCAAGGGCCTCCTGATGCTCAGCAAGAAGTTGGTGGTTGTTCTCAAGCCCTGTGGTTGTCAGGGGCATGACTTGTCCAGCGCTGATCCGCCATTCTCAAGCCATGCCAGGAGTCAGCTAGCAATGGTCAGAACAGAGATTTCATATCAATTTTTATCCACTGTTATATGACAAATCATCCCTATACAATCCCTTTCACCATGAAAAAATGAGTATAGTGAAGTGAAAAGGCAAGCAGAAATCTGACCCTCCCACTCTCCCTCATCCAAGATAATTAATGTGTCTGTCACTGGGACTGTGTAGACTGCGTCCGAGGAGAGAAGAATACGATCAAGATTAATGTTGCTATGCTTTAGTAATAGTAATTTTTTTTCTTTTTTTCACCAACTAATGCGATCTGGATGAGTTCACTGTGTATAGTTTCAGAATCCCCTTTTCACAGTATATTTTGACTATTTATTTCTTACTCATCCGCTGAAGTGACATAATGTCTTATCATTCATGTTGTATTTCTCAAAACCTCAGTAGCAGTTTCGTGCAAAGTACTTGTACAATTTTTCTTGACATTGAATGTACACTTCTTTGGCATGTTTCTAAATAATTACTTATAATTTTGTTTATATGATAACAAGTAATAAGCTTTACTTTTTTCTTATCTTAACCATTTTCAAGGGCTTTTCACTTACAAATGAATTTTCCAAATCACTAGTGTAATAATTCACCTGCAAAGCCCACAGTAATTTGAGGCACTTCTCCCAAAATACATAGAGAGATACAGGGTCTGACTCTATTCTCACATATGATAATGTCAAGCAACGAAAAAATAAGTCTGGATTTTTGTTCATTAAACTTTTCACAAATACAAGTGGCCAGAGTTTCCCTGGCACAAACCCCACTTCCCTCCTGGAGCAAAACTTGGCAGAAGGGAATGGGCAGTTTAAAATGATTGTCCTTGTAATCTCAGAATTTCATTCACTTTTGCCACCAGCCAGTAACTTTCTGGGTTTTTTATTCTTAAAGGAGCGTTTTTTCCTTTTTGCTGTGGGTATAGTAAATTAAAATGGAAAATATTCCTTTGGAATGGAGTAAGAAAATTGTGCTAAGTTACCACAGGTTGTACATTTGAAAATAAAATTTCCAGCAAGTGTGATGAGGTTGCTGATGTATGTTATTAGAGAAAAAAACCAACTATGACTGATGATCTCCTTAGGGCGACCTGCAAAAGGGGAAAGCAATCAGGCAAGACTGCTGGAAGAAGCAGGAAAACTTTTCTTCTCTTCTCAGGAGGTCTTTGCATAGAACAGAAAGAGGGAAGAAAGAGACAAGTCCTCTCCGCAGACCTTTTTTTTAAACTGTGTTGTCTCATTTGAAACTGATGGGTCAGCTTCTCTGTTCCTTGCTTTCTTCCCTTCCACAAGTGTCTCAAAAACAGAGCGAGGGAACCACAGTGTCGCCTGCTCCATACTGCAGGTTTGGTAGAGGGAGGACAAATGATAAAGATACAGGAGCAGAGGCAAAGTCTTAGATGGGGAAGAGAGGGAACGGAGTAGATTTGACATACGAAGGTAAAATTCTCTGGGGCAGGGCAAATAAAGTGATTTGAAGCTGCGCGTGGTGATCATGGCACACATAATCTTCCATTTTCTTTAAGCACTACAAACAGAACTTTCCTCCTGTGATTAGCCTTAAAGCTTGCCATTTTTAATGAAAATAAATGCAGTAAATAGGAGCGTGGCCTTGAAACGTAAGCTACAGATTGTTATCAACCCCATTTCTATAGCTAGAAAAATTGTTGAAATGGAGAAATGAGACATTGCTCACCAAATTTAGTTTCTAATTTCAGTTGTCTTGAGTCTATGTGAGTCATCTTTGTTTTCACTAGAGAGAAACGGAGCTGTTCCTGTGCATGATTCATCTAATTCCAGGCATCTAAGGTGCATAAGATGAAACCTCCTGAAGAAAGCTTTTCTCTCAGATGTCTGTAAAGAAAGCACTGGGACAATCTGACTTAGTCTAACTTTTAAATGTTTAAGTGAAGTGCAATCCACTCCATCTTTTTCAAGATATCCAGGTAGACATCGAATTTTCTCTCTAGCTGGCTGGTTCATTATGTACATTAAATCATTTTCCCAGAAGCAAATCTTAGTACCACTTTCAAAAAAAATAGATTTTGGAAACAATGTTTTGGAGATTCCCCCATAAAATCTTAAAAGCCTAAGTAAATGAAAAGTAAAAAATTATTCTTGTCTCTAGCCAAATGTAAGTTAGACATATCTCATGTCAATTAGACATAGCTAGTGGGTACCTAGATCCCTAAGTTTATGTTTTTACTGAGGATGAGTTCTAATATTCTTGCAAAACAAGTATCACCAGGTTTTAGTTTTGAATAAGAACAGCCTGTAAGAAATTATTATTCAACTCCAAATGGAATGGAAGTGGAGAGTTCTTTTTTTCCTGAAGTTAAATGCACTCTAAATTTTAAAAAGCTAACTGAGGAATGGAAAAAACACCCTTTGTCTATGAGTCATATACTTTCCCATGTTCATTTAAGAGACTTAGGTATTTAAACATAGCTTTTTTTGGAGTAAGGTAGAATTGGAATTTTTACTTTGAGTTTTATATTTTTGTCACATCATATTTTTAATTAAGTATGGGTTTCATCATAAAAATCACATGACAATCTGCCTTTCTTATGAGAAGTGATTAAGATGGATTTAGGTCTGTAGTTTTATGTCGCATGCTACCTTTACAAAACACAAAGGTAACTAGACTTGAATGTTTCTTTTAGAATGTATAGGATAAGAAAATCTATGAAGCACAGCTTTTGTTCTAGGGAAAAAAATTGAGCAGGTGTCACAGTGGACTGAAATAAGTAATTCTCATGCCCTATGAAACTACATGCAGGGGTAATTTAGATTCATATCTGTGAAGCCCTAATAAATTGCATACAAAAATAATTGTCTCCCTCACATTGTAGGAATACAGATTTACTGAAGTCTTTTAATAGTCGATAATAATCTCTCTTATTTTGCTCCATGTGATAGTTCTGTTTGTTGATCTTGGCATGTGATATAGTTCTGCCAGGTGGATAATGATAATGAAAGGTTCTTCTTTCTTGCTTTTGCTACAAATTTTTTATTTTATGTTCCCGGCATAGTACTATTGCATTTGACTCTGAATGGTAATGTGGAAATATCTTTTGTGTGACTGAGTCTGTGATTTATAGTTCTGTACTGGTTCATCGGAATTTTGTTTTTTCTTGTCATGGAGGTTGGTTGGCTGTTGCAAACACTCTTCTTTTTTTACAAGAAAGAGTCAGAGGCATAAAATAGAAAAGTCACACACTAAGACACAGCTGAGATGAGATATAATAGAAATAAAACTTGCTTTTGGAACATAAAGTGAACAGTAATATATTTGTGCTGTGCAGCATATTGTCTTTTTATTCCTGTAATGCTTCTTTCCCTTTAATTATTTTTTGCCATTTTACATAGAAGGAAATGAGAAATAAAAAATCCCCAGAGAACAAGTTTGAATCCTCTAGCAAAGCAGCAAGCAGACATATTTCATTTGGAATTTTAAACTCAGGTTAAAAAAGGGAGGAAAGACATAAGTTTCAGTGGTGACTTTTGTTGTAAGCAGAACCAAGAGGACTTTCTTGAATGAAGTATTTTAGATTAAGATTTGCTATTTTTTCCTTTGTTTTTGAGCCTGCTCTAGTCTCAACTCTCTTGCACAGCTGAGGCAATAGACTGTATATACTGTAGTCAGGTTATACATAAAGGACCAGGTACATACTGTCTTTTTTTTTTTTTTAGTTGATATTTATGTCTCACTTATAATAAATTTCCCTTCTTCTGTATAGCTGAATCTTTTTCAATCTGTGTATTCTCTGGCTCTGCTGCTGAAAAGCTGAGCTTCTTTGTTTTCGGAATGCTTGAGTCGACATGGGTATATCACAGGAAGTTTCAGAGCTGCTTCCACTGTGATTAATAAAATCAGAGCTTTCTGAAATGGATTATTCCCCATGTAAACTGTCAGACAGCAAATGGAGACTAAATGGCAGTACCATCTGCCATACTGCAAGCAGCATCAAATGTGGGTGACTAAAGAGTGTGAAAAGCAATTCATTTGCTCATCTTAGCTTAGCCCCCCAGTAGTAACTGTCGACCTCTTTTTGCTAAACGAAGTTGCTAGATCAAACTGTGCAACTACAAGAATTGGTCCAACGAGCAGTCTTTTCTCACTGGTCTTATATTTCTGTGCAAACTTGTGGATATTGTATTTAGACTGGAATTTGGCATGGTGAAACCAGTGGGAATGAGCATCTTCCTTCCTATCTGTCCTCATTAAACTTCTGCTAGTTTTATATTATTTAAGATAGGCCCGGTCCTCTTAAATTAATGGCAAATTATTACAATTACTACCGACCTCCATGGAAATTCACATAATGAAGTACTAGCAGAAGCTTCACTAATGCATTAGAATACTGGTAGAAAGAATTCACTGACCGTGGAATACAGTCAATAAAGAAAAGTTTTTAAAGGTATACGAAAATTCCCAGAAATAACCTATGCCATATGTACAGAAGAAAATCAGGATCACATTTCATCTGAGGCTGAAATGAATAACTCTATGTCAAATGTGTGTTCATACTTGGACATTTTAAATAACAGTGTTATATTTTCTTAGGAATGTAAGACTATGCAAGTTGTGATTTTAATGTGGATAGCAGGGTTTTATTTGGGGGAAACTTGATTAATGCTGATGATCAGAACAGGAGACATTTTTAGAAGCTTTTGGCTGCTATATTACAGATATTACCATTGAATTCATGTCAGAAGCCTATCAACTAGAGAAATGAGTCTGGGAGAGTGGACAGAAGAAGCAAAGTAAACGTTGATCTCAGATGTGGTTCAAGGCTTGAGATGCAAGGGAAGGTTTCTGTTGACATAAGAAATGAGAATACAGCCATTCATATGGTTTATGATGAGCAGTAGAATTTTAAGGCTGACTGATAGCCTTGACATGAAGCTCGAGGCTTTAAATTTAAAATCTGTCAAGGAGAAGGTTAAGGCTTATGCTTTATTAGGAGTGAGGACAGGAAGGGTACTGGAAAGTATTATGTGTACAAATAGTGGGCCTGTACATGTCCATAGAACTTGTTTTTCTGTATAACTTTTGCAGAAATCTAACATCATGTATTAGGGCTAAATAAAATGTGCCAGCTATTCTTTTCAATGACACCCAGAATAAAAGTTGTCAGAAAGGAATTAAACTCTGTGACAAAGCCTATCAGTGATATACCGTTACACAGCAAACTTCTGAAATTCCTTGTTAATTTTTAAGATACTGTTGTGAGGTTTTGGGGCGTGGGGTTTTTTGCTTTGTTTTGTTTTGAAGAGTAATGCACTAATTTTTTCCGTTAGTTGTCATTAGGCTGATGTGCTGAAATAAATATGTACAAAGTGAACTCACCACATTATGCACTTCTCACAATGGCCAACTGAGTGACTTAAAAAATTCCTAAAAATGATTTTAGGAGGCACAGCACATACAATTTTCAATGTCCATAACTCATTCCTTTCTCTCTTTCTGTCTTTCTTTTTCATAGAATTAGCATTCTTCATTGCTAGAATGCCAAGCAGTTGTGCTGAAAATTACATTTCATAGCAAAAGAAGATAAAATATCTGAAGGTCTCCCTTCATGCAGCTGTCAAATCTGAAAATCTGGTGGAAAGTATTGTACAATTCTTGCATTTAAAACAAACAAATAAAACAATGATGTTTGCATTGCCATCTTTACTAATATCTAGAAGAACATAGCCAGTATTTCAATTATAAATGCTTTGTAACAACAATAGCTATTCATTTTTATTCATTAAGGTAACAAAGCATACATAGCATATGATGTGATTTTTTTGGATAATAGCGTATTTATTCATGAGGGACAATGCATATGCCAGATGTACAAAATAATGGGACTTCTTTTTTTGCATGGGTTTGGAAAAGTATTTGTATAAACATAATGCATGTCTTTGTGTGGTTTTGTTTGTTTGTCATCTGTGTGTGTATAAATACAAAGTGTGTGTGAGATTATTCTAAACACACTTATGTGTCCTTGCTGTCTGTTCATGTGTTTTCAAACTATCATGATAATAGAGGCCTATATATATATTTAAGGCTTTATAAATACAGCTTTGAAAGCAGTCCACTGGGCAGGTGGCATAACAGCTGAAAAATGCTATTATAGTATGTGAACAAGCCAACTGCTCTTCAAGTGGATACTTAAATCATACTCAATTAATCTCTTGTATTTACTGTTCAGAAAAAGCTGTGGTAGTTATTGTTTTGTAGTTCTTCCTAAGGGCTTCTGCCTTCTCATCAGTAGATCAGAACTTCAGGTGACATGTTAGATATGTAGAGATGATGAGAACAGTAATCCATTTAAAAATTTGAGTTCACATTATCTATATAGTGGCTAGTCTTCCAGTATACACAACCTCTGCCCCGAGACAAACCACAAAAGAACGATAAAAAGCTTTTGTCGTTCACGTCTTAATGGACTGTAAGGCATCAGAGTAACAACATTAAACACAGTATGCTGAGAAAATCACTTAAGACTCCACTGGTGGAATTAGAGCCTTTCACTGGCAGAGGAAGCTGCCTATAAACTCTGTGAGTTTCTCTCCATTTTTCGTAACAGCTTTGAGGTTGTGATTGATTGCTGGCAGAAACATTACAGCAGTATACGGATACATTTTCCATTACTTTCCCAGCAAGAGAATGGAAATCTGAATTACAAACTTCTTTTCAGAATAGATATAGACTACAGCAAATGATGTTTGCTTCTTTCTCACACATTTGTTTTTGAGTGTGCCACTCACAGACTGTTCAGATTTGGTATTTTGTCTGTCCTTTAGCCCGTAAGGATAAGCTACAGAAACATACTCACATGAGATATCACTGAATGAGGTGTAAGACCAATACATTCTGCATTGAAAGCCTGTCTGCATTTGAAGTTATAACTCCCACTATTCAGTTATAACTCCCACTATTCATCTGTGTTTTACCCACAGATATTGGTAGCAGGCATTTGGATATTCCTCAGCAGTACAAAAGCTCAACAGCTAAGCTAGCCTTAATCCTACATTTCACTAAGAGTCTAAACTTTATTTTGATTGTTTTGGGGGTTTTTTTTTGGGGGGGGGCGGTGTCTAGATGCTATTTTAGATATTCCACAAGAAGAGATCACCTCTGAGATCATTTAAAATAATTCTTGCTTGTCCCAAATTTCTCTAAAACACTGCTTCAGGAGTCTCCCAAGACTTCTGTCATTTCTTTTAGACCTGGCTGATGTTAAAGACTCAGATAGATGTGGAAAATGTGATTGAACTATTTTGAACCCTAAGCACATTTTTATTTGGTGCCCTTGTTTTGATTACGTATTAAATGATTCCCTAACTTATGAGTAACAGCAAGTATCTTATCTTCATGACCTACCTCAGGTGCTCATTTCAGAAGCTGTTTAGACAACTAATTTCTGCAGTAATGTGTCCAAATGTTCCTATCCTGCACTCCTACTGTGCACTTATTTCTCACCACAGACTTGCCGAGCTGTTATTGCTCTATACTCAGATGGAGAATTCTTTGTGAGGAACAGTCTTTGTCTTTCCCTGAAACATTACTGTCGTGTTACTCATTAGGCTGCTGGCAGTCCCTCTAGCACACACATATAATATGTCTCTAGTGAACTGACCTACACTATCGAATTTTGGAATGAAGCATACCTTGTTTGAGTCTGAATCTCATATTATTACAGCATTAGTTTTGCAAACAGCCCCATCTAATCTGCCTCACTTTCCGTGCAGCTGCAGCACTGAATGCAGCTGGAAGTACTAATTCTGGAGCACAAATCTGGAGAGCGCAGCACGTCCTAACTTGTAACATGCCTGCTTTCAGCAGCATCATCCTTACCTGACTATTTCCAATACCATTTTCCAGCTGAGAAAAGGTAAAATTGTCTTGTAAGGATGGTATGCTTACTTTATCCAGATATTAATCTACCTTCTGCAATCAGAAAGAGTATTGGGCAGACTGAGAAACTATAGTCAGATGGAATTCAGTCTAGGGGCAACTAATAAAGATAACTTAAGGGCAAGTACAGGACTTTGATATGTTTTACTCAAAATCTGCATTGTCATATCTATATTTTTAATGCTTAAAGTTTATGTCAGATTTTAATCAAATAGTGAGTATGAGAATATTCTGAAATCTGTCTTTAAGAGCATTTGGGACAAAGAAAAGATACATGTATTTTTTTAAGATCTCTTGAAATTCAATCCACTTGTAACTCTTTCCACTTTGTGTCCTGTGTTCTCTTACAGTTTATCACACAAACATGTGCCCAGCACTTGTGTACGAGCCCATCACACTAAGCTCCTTGCAATGTGAATAGCTTTAAACCTTTGACCTTATCACACTTTACCTCTCTCCCCCATCCCATTCTTACATTCACCACCATTCGAGCTCCTCACTCTGATCACATCTGACACCTTAAAGCTTAGTTGGCCATCACAGCACTCATCTCTTTCTTCTGCCCTACTTGACTAAAATATTTCCATATGTGTATTGAATTGGACTTCCTCTCTCTCCATGAAACATAATGAAGGATATCGTAATCATCTCCCAGGTAGTCTTGAAATACCTTGTACTTGCAGTCCCTCCCAGCATCACCTGTGCACTATCCTCCTTCTTCCAAAAGAAGCAATTTGCTAGTGAATTAAGAAACTGCCTTTTCAAGTCCAGCTGCTAATCCAGTTTTGGACGAGGATTCATTGCAATCTACTTTAAATAGTCTCAACAACAGTCAGATTTGGGAAGAACATCAAACCCATATCATTCAAATTGTTAGACTGATGTTTATAACTTGTGTAACTCAGACATAAATTCAGAGTGAGATTCAGGCCAGCAAACACGGGATCTGCTCCAGCCAGGTACGAGGCAGCAGCAGGTTTATCAAGCAGCCCTCTGTTCTGTCTCTTTTCCCTCATGCCCCTCTTCCTCTCTTCCATTCAGCTGCTCGAGGAAGATCATTAACTGATTCTATACCTACGCAGAATTTAATTCTGTAGGATGAACACTGTATACTCTTTCTATCCTATTTGCTAATTGAAGAGATGTACATGTAAACTTGGTTTCTAATTTTTTTCTTTCCTCTTTTAATCCTCATAACACATTAGGTAATTTCTTGAATTAAACTTTCTTTTTTAAAACCAGTCTGTTTATACATAACCTGTTCACTCCTCTCTTACCAAAAGCCTGCTTTCTAATTATGCATGCTCCTGTTTTCTAGTGGTTCAAGTAATAATAGGGTGATGATAAAGGAAAGAAATCTCTTAGTGCTTCATGTTATTGTGATATGATTAAATCCAATCCTTTTCAGTGAGATAATCCCATAGGATGTAACAGAAAGGCATAAGGCAAAATAAAGAGGTAAGTTGTGACCTCAAACTGTTTGAGACGTAAAACCTCAATGCCTCTTTTTGCCAAAGGAGCTGATTTCAGAAATTGATTTAATGTGAAAAAGAATTGGATACAAAACATTTCTACCCTCAGGTCAGACTGGCCATGGGATACAACCTGAATTCCTATTCTTCCTAGCTATGTCTTGGAGATATCCCACAAACTGCACCGAGTAAGAAAACAAGATACACTGCAGCTGTGGGAAACAAGTTATGATCATATCGTGTACATTAACTGGTGGGTATTGAGTAGACGAAGTGGCAGATGGAGAGGGAAGGCTCTTATCTGCAAGGGTACAGAATAGCTGTGGGGCATTTCTGATCTTTAAAGTATAGCCAATATTTTCCTCTGCAAATTTCTTCAGAGTCCCCAAGTGGTAACGCCTTGCTTGACTGGAACCTCTGCTGCCAACCTGCCTTCAGCAAGTGCACAGAATGTTATGGCAAAGCACGGCGAATTGCCACAGAGTGAACACTTACTGCTTGCTTGTTTTCATGCCTTATTTTGGAACTTCTAGCAGCTATTATCCAGCAGATCTTGGATGTGGAGGTACATTAGTTCCTTGTTAAAGACGGGAAGTATTACCAAGCACATATTTCCAGGTTATAAGGAAGAGGGAGAATTAGACATTTTTCTGTCACTGCAAGTATCACCAGCAATAAAAGCTTTATCTGTGGTAGTTTATGGGTTTGAACATATAAATGCTTTGCTGGCTTATTACATTATCAACTTCTAGCTGCTTGCACAGCCCTCTCCCTGGCAGGTGTAGAGCAAAAAGACAAGTGGATTTTTCTTGTGCACTTCATTCCATAATCTGGAAGTTTACTCTGAGTTGCCACAAAGACATTGTTTTCTCTAATGGAAATTTACAGACTTTATACTAAGCTGTTATTAGGTAAAATAGATACTAGTTAATTTTAACTTAAAGCCTAAGAGCTAATGTTAGAAGCAATAAAATCCTTCAGAAAGCCAGGATATACAGCTATGAGCATCACCATAAGGAGAAGAAGATTTTTCTGAGTACAGAGGATTATACAGTAGTAAGCCTGGGGATTTCTGAGCAGGAAAGTTGCGGCTGCCTCTGCTTAGTGTTTGTCAGTATTCAGGGAATCACTTCGCCATGCTTCCTTTACTTCACTCTCCCTTACTACCCAAACTCCTTCTTGCAAAGAAAGAGTCCAAAGAGACTATACCCACCTCTTAATGTTTTCTTTTTTCTAGTATAAACCATTCCAGCAAGGTTTCTAATAGTCGCCAACTTCTCAGTTCAAGGAGCAACGATACTAAAAACACAGTTGCTGTTAAGTAATTAGCCAGGCAGAAGAAGTCAGGAAATTGGCTTGCAAATAATGAAAGGATGTTTTGTTTGTTTGTTTTCAAAAACATAACTAATGTTGCTTTCTTTTCATTCAGGCTATCCATTTAAATCCTCTCGGTTTGAGCTTTTCAGGTTTCTGTTTTTTCAGTTTTTTTCTCTAGAAAAATATGTTTTTCTACTTCATCTTTCCATTCTTTGTTTCATATTAAATGGAAAGTTTTATGTAATTATTTAATCTAAAAAAAATTATCTTTAAGAGGCTCATCAAATACTTTTAGAGGCAGAATTGGAACACCCTGCCACGCTTCCTACTAGACCATTATACCAAGTTCTGCAAGAGGGCTGATTGCAAGAAGGGTCTGGTTTTACCTCATGTGCCTGATTGGACACATAGCCAGGAAAATTTGTGTACTTTGGGGATCAAACAAAATATTCAGGCTTGAAACAAACACAAACACATACAAACAAATAAATAAGTGCGACCTTTTCCTTGGTTTTCAATGGTCTGAACCAAGAAGTGTGACTCCAGATCAAATTATTACTAAACACTGTATGTGAAGAAAATAATACAAAGAAAGATCTCATTCACATCAGAGCTTATTTTTTATTATATTGTGAAAATGCAATCATGAACTCATTCTTGACTAATAACTTAAGGTGTTCATTAACACCCAGTATTATTAATATAGTGCCACATATCTAGTTTGTTCCTCACGTTGTTTCCACTGCCACTGTGTTTATCATTTTCAAGGGACTTATTATCCTGTATCATCTCAGCTGTCAGTGTAATAATTGTTTATTTCTGTATTTGGATTCCTTAGAAATTTTCAACAAAAGGGCCTTTAAATACTTTGACAATTCAGATCTTTTTCTGTGAGTTAAAATATTTTATAGAAATTTGAACTGAATTAACCTTGTTTCGATATTAAAACCACAGCCATCTGCATGTGTTTCTTCACATCTTTTGGCAACCTTAAACAGTAAAGGTTGCACTTAAAATGAAAAACTTATCCTAAAGTCTATACGATACCATTCCTAAAAGAATAATAGTCATTTATTTTGCTAGCCTCTGATCTATTACTAGATATTTCACCTTATCTTTTGTAACATTGAAGAGAAAAAATGAAGCAACAGGGGCTTGAGAAAATTGTGTTTATAGCTTTGCTACATCTTTTGTTAATTAATGAAACAACACAACATCCATGAAGCAGAAAATTATTTTTAAAAATACCTTCTCTTGGAGCCAAAACTGTCTTTAAAATGTATCTCTTTTTATGTGTTCTAGATATTTTTAGGTTATGAAATAAGCAAGAGAGAGAGAACAGAATGAGCAAGGTAAAAATAAAGCCACCGTTTTTTTTGTGTGTATAATTAAAATACATTCTCTTTGGGTTGTCACAATCTAGATATACTCGTCATTATAACAGACGATGGTGTAAAAATAATAACAATATTATTACTGTATTTGCATGTTGGATCTATTACAGTGGGTCCAGAGGAAGGCCACAGAAATTGTCATAGGGTGGAACACCTCTCTTATGAAGAAAGGCTGAGAGAGTTGGGATTGTTTAGCCTGGAGAAGAGAAGGCTCTGGGGAGACCTTATTGTGACCTTTCAATATTTGAAGGGGGCTTATAAGAAAGTGGAGAGGGACTTTTTACCAGGGCCTGTAGTGATAGAACAAGAGGCAACTGTTTGAAACTGAAACCGGGTAGATTTAGATTAGATGTAAGTTACTATGAGAGTGGTGAGGCACTGGAACAGGTTGTCCAGGGAAGTTGTGGATGTGCCATCTTTGGAAGTGTTCCAGGTCAGGTTGGATGGGGTTTTGAGCGACCTGGTCTAGTGGAAGGTGTCCCTGTCCACAGCAGGAGGGTTGGAACTGAATGGGGAACTACAGGCTTGTCAGTCTAACCTTGGTGCTGGGGAAGGTTATGGAGCAGATCATCTTGAGTGCAGTCACAAAGCATGTACAGGACAACCAGATGATCAGGCCAGTCAGCACAGGTTTGTGAAAGGCAGGTCCTGCTTGGCTGACTTGATCTCCTTCTATGACAAGATGACCCACTTAGTGGATGAGGGAAAGGCTGTGGATGTTGTCTACCTAGACGTTAGTAAAGCCTTTGACACAGTTTCCCACAACATCCGCCTGGAGAAACTGGCTGCTCGTGGCTGGGACGGGCATACTCTTCACTGGGTAAAAAACCAGGCTGGATGGCCGAGCCCAAAGAGTTGTGGTGAATGGAGTTAAATCCACTTGGTGGCCAGTCACAACTGGTGTTCCCCAGGGCTCAGTACTGGGGCCAGTTCTCTTTAATATCTTTATCAACAATCTGGACAAGGGGATCAAGCGCACCCGCAGTAAGTTTGCGGATGACACCCAGCTGGGAGGGAGGGTTGATCTGCTTGAAGGGTAGGAAGGCTCTACAGAGGGGTCTGGACAGGCTGGATCGATGGGCTGAGGCCAACTGTATGAGGTTCAACAAGGCCAAGTGCCGGGTCCTGCAGTTGGGTCACAACAACCCCATGCAACACTACAGGCTTGGGAAGAGTGGCTGGAAAGCTGCCTGGTGGAAAAGGACCTGGGGGTGCTGGTTGACAGCTGGCTGAATATGAGCCAGCAGTGTGCCCAGGTGGCCAAGAAGGCCAACAGCATCCTGGCCTGTATCAGAAATAGTGTGGCCAGCAGGACTGGGGAAGTCATCGTTCCCCTGTACTGGGCACTGGTGAGGCCGCACGTCGAGTCCTGTGTTCAGTTTTGGGCCCCTCACTGCAGGAAAGACCTTGAGGTGCTGGAGCGTGTCCAGAGAAGGGCAACGAAGCTGGTGAGGGGTCTAGAGCACAAGTCCTATGAGAAGCACCTGAGGGAACTGGGGTTGTTTCATCTGGAGAAGAGGAGGCTGAGGGGAGACCTGATCGCTCTCTACAACTACCTGAAAGGAGGGTGTAGCGAGGTGGGGGTCGGTCTCTTCTCCCAAGTAACAAGAGATAGGACAAGAGGAAACGGCCTCAAGTTGTACCAGGGGAGCTTTAGATTGTATATTAGGAAAAATTTCTTCACCAAAAGGGTTCTCAAGCGCTGGAACAGGCTGCCCAGGGAAGTGGTTGAGTCACCATCCCTGGAGGTGTTTAAAAGACATGTAGACATGGCACTTAGGGACATGGTTTAGTGGTGGACTTGGCAGTGTTACATTAACAGTTGGAATCAATGATCTTAAGGGACTCTTCCAAACTTAATGATTCTATGATTCTGTAATCTTTAGAGGTCCCTTCCAACCTAAGCCATTCTATTATTCTATGTTTTAAGCCCTATGTGGACAGAGAGACTTCAAGAATCTTCATAATTCTTCCTAGACCTTATCCTTGCTCTGTAGTACCACACAGTATAATGTTAAATACCTTATTTTTGTTGTGCCTCCTGGACAAGAAACCTGTCAAACTCTTATTTCATTAATGAACAGTGAGTATACATTGGCATAGGACTTCAGTGTTCTTCAAGCGAGTATTTTAGGGTACAGAGCTGTTGGAAAGGAATCATCCATACTAATAATTTGTCTATGCTGTTTTGCAGATGAGAAAATATCAGCAAAAAGGAATCTTTCCCCAACTACAGTATCAAATTCATATTCCAAACTTTGAGTTTTTCTTTCCCATGATGCCTTTCACAGCAAATGTACACTCTCTTTAAAAAGAAGAATTAATGCAGGGTTTAATACAGGAGACGTGTATAATATGCTCCATAGTACATGTTGTCATTTTAGTTTGTTGCAATGAAAGGGGAAAGGGATGGACTTTTGCTTACACATTGGGATCTGAATTAAGACATCCTGGGTTCAATTTCTAGCTGTATTTCAGGCTCATTTTAACTTACCTAATACTTCCTTTTTGGATTTATGCTGGTTTCCTTTTGGTTAGCTAATTAGACAGCACGGTTGCCTCAGTATGAAGTTACTTCAGGACAGGTATCTCATTTCCACTCTGGGAAGGTCTCAGCCAAAGCTCACTATACCAGCACTAAGGGAGGAGGGAGAGCCAGCAGGCTAATGTGGAGTGTGAACTGACACTTTCTACTCAGGTTGAAGAGGTGGCCCTGTATATGATTCAGAAAACACTCAGAAGTAAATGCTGCCTTGAGAAAGTGCCTCTTGCCTGGTGAACTCCTTTTAAGAGCCATATTCTGTTGACATTATTTAGTAAGAAGTAGCTTTATTGAACTGTGTGTCAAATTGCTCTTTGACAGGGAATTAAGTAGTTTCCAAAATTTGCTTTCCTGCCAGCAAAAGAAAGTAATATTTACTTCCTGCTGGCCTTACTGTTCTTTTTTGGATACACATGGGTGAGTCATAAGCCCAATTTCATGTTTTTCTGCTACTTCAAAATGATAGTGTTCTCACTGACATGTACCCACCCTCCTAGCTAGCTTGGCATCTTCCATTTGCCACTTGCTCAGCGTACATATTTTTCAGTTACTTTTTGACATTATTCAGTTTATTCCCTTTTGTGCAGAAACTTTCCCTCCTAGGGAGAGTTCAGCAGTGTATAACAGCTGTGAATGTGTCCTCTGATGAAGACAAAAAACCCCACAGTTCACCCTACAATGTTAGTGATGTGTTTTGTCGACCTGAAACAATACTAGCAAGCAGGTTAGCATGAAGCCACATCAGGTTGGAGCATTTCAGAAGCCTAAGTGCTTTTGACCACAGATGGAGCAGAGGAAGGAGAGAGATGTCACCAATGTCAGCAAGAGTAAGAAATAAGTTAAGTGAGACAGACCCAAATAAAAATACTGGGCAGCTCCAGCATGATCTTTCAGTGAAAGGTGAAAAATCTTCATAGTTTAGGCTGATTTAGGTTTAAGCTGGAGCAAAATTCTTACCTGACCCCAAAACTACTGATCAGGTTCTCCTGGAGCAGCACAGTGTGAGAAGTATTACTACAAGTTTTATGCCTCAGACTTATTTCAGACATCAGAGCACCTGCATGTCATTTGGTGGTCCTTCATCCAGCTGTGCCAAACATCTGGTCCTTCATGAGAAGATGAGGACTCCTTTCTCTGATCCTCCCCTACCCATTTGAATAAGTCACGTATTTTCAGTTCACATATTACCTGATGCAGGACTAAATAGGTTTCCAAATGGTGATACCCCTGCTATGTAGGAGGTAGGTATGTGTGTGAGAATTACCACACAGGCACACGTTCTCTTTTGCGCAAACTCAAACCCAAGTAAATTAAGCCTTGTGTGGTCTGCTGAGAATATACTTGTGCTATAACTACAAAAAGTCTTGTTTTCTGAGTTGTATTCCTGTCATGCCTGTACTCTTCTTTTGGGAGCAGGGGAGATAGCAGGGTTGTTGCTAAGCAGCAGCTGTCACCAGAAAGCTGTATGTGTAATGTTGTGGTAGTGGATTAAGTGCCACCGAAGTACATCACTTCTGAAACCTTTCTGTCTGTTATCTGTTGAAATGATTTATAGCCACAGTATTCAGCCCAATGTGTATATCCATTTTTCCCTTTCCACCCATCCATATTGCCTGTGATGTCTGGTGAGTTTAAGGCTGTCTGTATTTCTCATTGTTAGTATTCTGAGGAAGCCTGGCCCTAGAGCCACCGTGCTGGAGTAAAAGTCTACCTGTGACTGACTTGCTCCTGACAAATATGACCCCCAGTCTTAGCACTGATGGAGGTGCCTGTTAAGAAAAACAAAGTTAGCTATATGAATAACTCCCTAATCCTTGTCTCCTTTCCCCATAGGGAATCGCTTTTTTTCCTCCCAGACAGAGTTGTTATGGCCAACTTCCAAAATACTGGTTGCAGAAAATACTTTTGAGAATACTTTTTTCTGCTTGTGAGAAAGTTATTTCAACGACTGAGATTTTCATTTCCATTTCTATGGGCACAACTAAACAATGGAAGTAAACATCGATGCAAAATATTTTGGTATTTGAACTGTTTTCAAAAATGCAATTTCTTGAAAAAGGTAAGAGAAGAGTCCAGCAGCTATTTTGCTAATGCTGTGTAAACCCAAAGTGCCATTAACTTTCAGTGAGACTGAAGAAATCAGACACAGATAAGGGAGGAAGCCCCTGTCTGTTATTTATTCTGGCTGGGCAGGAGGCAATTTAGATCATTTCATTGAAATAGGAATGACATTGTCCACAAAAAAAAATAAGTCCTCCCTTTTAGCAAGTCCATTTAATCCACAGTACAGGCAGAATACTGTTGGCTCCATCTGCACACGTCAATAGTCTTTGTCCTGGTTTCAGCTGGGACAGAGTTAATTTTCTTCCTAGTAGCTGGTATAGTGTTATGTTTAGAGTTCAGTATGAGAAGAATGTTGCTAACTGATGTTTTCAGTTGTTGCTAAGTAAAATTTAGACCAAGTCAAGGGGTTTTCAGCTTCTCCTGCCCAGCCAGCGAGAAGGCTGGAGGGGCACAAGGAGTTGGGAGGGGACACAGCCAGGACAGCTGACCCAAACTGGCCAAAGGGGTTTTCCATACCATGGGACGTCATGCCCAGTATATAAACTGGGGGAGTTGGCCTGGGGGGGAGGATCACTGCTCAGGAACTAACTGGGCATCGGTCGGTGAGCGGTGAGCAATTGCATTGTGCATGGTTTGTTTTGTATATTCCAATCCTTTTATTATTATTATTATTATTATCATTTTATTATTGTTATTACTATAATTATTATTTTTTTCCTTTCTGTCCTATTAAACTGTTTTTATCTTAACCCACAAGTTTTACTTTTCCCCCGCCCCCCCCCCCAATTCTGTCCCCCACCCCACTAGGTGAGGGGGGAGTGAGTGAGCGGCTGCGTGGTGCTTATTTGCAGACTGCGGTTAAACCACGACAGTCTTTCAAACTGTTCATAGGTGTTTGGAAAGTTTAATTGTTTACCTTCAGTAAAAAAAATAATTCTTTTCCTCTTATTTATTTGTTTGTGCTTCTCTTGTCTTGAAGTGGTACACTCTTTGGTTAAGGGACTACATTATCTGTGCATTTGTAGAGCAACTATTTTGTTTGGATATTAACCTGGTTTTGGTCTCTTACTATTCTAGCAGTGCAACTGATGGCTAGGGCAAAGAAATAAGCAAATTTGTGGCTTTGGAGGTAGGGAAAGGAGAAACAAAATCCCAAACAGTACAAAAACATGTCTCCTTCCCAACTCTGATGCTACAGTTCTTCCAGTCATCTCTTTCTCTACAAATAGGTGCAATTGGAGTTCTCTACTGCTGCTCAGTCACTTGTCTTTATAAAGCAATCATCACTTCCTAAAATGCTGGTCATTAAAACTGCAAATACCCAGATTGCCATGCTTTGGGAAAAGAAAATCACAGCACACAGTCGGGTGATGTTTCATTGTTTTCTGGTCTTCTGAAACCTGGTAGATATGGGTACAATCACCTCTCATGACTAAGAAAGAAATTTGGCTGGCACCTCCCAGCACTGCCAATCTATTAAAGTTTATATTCACATCGACTTATTTGAGAGCATAACTGAAAGGAAAAAAACCCCAAGAAACCATAACAAATGAGGTTGAAGTGTTCCGTGTACAATCATTAAATGATGATCTGTTAATTTTTAGAACCTTAAGTTAGGTCTTAGATTTTAATGTAAGGTCAAATGAAAACTGATCTGTTGTCATAAATGTCAGAGTGAAGAAGAATACACACAAAAGAGAACTAAAATTATGCTAGCATGAAAAAAAAAGTCAGCTGGTAGTAGCTGACAGAAGAATATATGCTACGGCAATAAATTAGCCAGAGTTCTTTGCAGAGTCTCTTCATATTTTATATTGCCTACTCGTTTCTATTTGATTTGGTGAAGAAGAAGGTCAGTTTATAAGTAGCACCCTGTGAAATTGCCAAGAATATACCGCCAGCCTGTGAAAACTGATGTAATGCTACCGATGTTAACAGAAATAAATAGAGAGACATTGTGATGACAACTTATTATCAAAGTTTATTGATTTGAGTTCTACCTCCGTTGGTTTAATGTCTTTGTTGGCACTCTCATATCTTTCTGTGAACATGTGCATCTCCCTTGTGTAGCTTCCCAGTATTTGAATGTGTTGGTGAATTGAAGTTGTACATTTATTCTGTAATAAAAAACAAAAAAAGAAGTCAGCAAATACATAAACAAATATATTATAAAGAAATCAGCTTAATATATTTGTGATACTTGTTGAGCCACATTCTGTCACTTTTGACATGTGTGGTGCCCATGGAAAATAAATGAAAAATGGTGCCAATATAGTGACAGTAAGAGAAAGAACAGGAGAAAGGAGGAAAAAATTAATACTTAATCTCCTCTTCTGCATAAACACTAGTGCAGCATTTGCTTCTCTGTAATGTGAGATTGTTGTGCCTGCACTGCTGTGTCCCTCTTGCTTTTAGATAAGCATGGTCTCTGCTCTTCATTCACTGCTCAGCCTAAGTCTGGGACTTTGTGGATATGGTCGTACTGTCCAGGTAGTACCTACTAATTACTGAGAAAGTAGCTGTTTATCTTAGGTTCTGAACATCATTTTTCAATGGACCTATGTAACTTTCCTTCCCAGGATCCTGATAGGAGGCAGTAAAGTAAAATAGAAGTCTCTGATACTATCTCTTTCAAATTAAGATGGACCTCTTTGCTTTCCAGCCCTCTCTTCCTCCCTACCCTGTCCTTGTCTTTTGTGATTAGGGTGATGAATATTTAATTTTAAAAGTATCACAGTTCTGCAAGAGAATAGTCTAACCGGTGTTCCTTCCATCATCTAATGTTGGTGGTCTAGAAATAAAACTTGCAAATGCAATTCTATCAGCTTAGTTCCCATTACATTTGGAAATTAGCCTCTGTCATCTCCCTAAGGGTGTTAAAGAATGCGGTAACATTAATACACACTTCTACTTTGTCTTATCATTGCAGTGAAGCAGTAAAGCTGGTACATAGAATTCAAGTCACCACCAGTCTCATGCAGGTGACAATAGATACCAATGTCAAACAAGGTGCAAATAGAGTTTCTACTTAAGTCATTGTATGAAATTATGTCTGTAAATGCCATACTAAAAATCAATGCATGTAGTTTATGTTTTTGTTCATATCAGACTGGAAATATTAAATTGTATGCAGCCTATAATTACACAAATGAAGGGAAAACTGAGAAATATATTATTTCTTGGAATAAGGATATGTAGGTATGAATGAAATTTAACGGCCATGTGCCATACTGTCCTGGTTTCAGCTGGGATAGAGTTAATTGTCTTCCTAGTAGCTGGTACGGTGCTATGTTTTGAGTTCAGTATGTGAAGAATGTTGATAACACTGAAGTTTTCAGTTGTTGCTCAGTAGTGTTTAGTCTAAAGTCAAGGATTTTTCAGCTTCTCAAGCCCAGCCAGCGAGAAAGCTGGAGGGGCACAAGAAGTTGGGAGGGGACACAGCCAGGACAGCTGACCGCAAATGGCCAAAGGGGTATTCCAGACCATGGGACATCACATCTAGTGTATAAACTGGGGGGAGTGGGGCTGGGGGGAATCGTCGCTCAGGGACTAACTGGGCATCGATCAGCAGGTGGTGAGCAATTGCACTGTGCATAATTTGTATATTCCAATTCTTTTATTATTACTGCTGTCATTTTATTAGTGTTATCATTACTAGTTTCTTCTTTTCTGTTCTATTAAACCGTTCTTATCTCAACCCACGAGTTTTACTTCTTTTCCCAATTTTCTCCCCCATCCCACTGTGGGGGGGGGAGTGAGTGAGCGGCTGCGTGGTGCTTGGTTGCCGGCTGGGGTTAAACCACGACACTTACTAGTCACAATACAGTATTTTTCCAGCTCAGATAAAGCTAGACAAAGCCTAGATCCTTTTGTATCTAATGAAATAGAAAATCACAGGAAATGTTTCCTTTGTGTATTTATACTAAAAAATTGCATTTTAGAAAGATTATTCCAATCTAAGAATAATTTGGAGTTCCATGTAATTCCAGATTTTTGCTGAGAACATCTAAAGCATCCTCAGAAGATTATCTGGGATATGAGTTAGAAGGAGATATTAATGTGAATGAAACATTTTAAAGATATCAAAGCCATCAGCAGCTTTGAAATTAAACTGCAGGCATTTAAGATCAGTGGACTTGCTGAACATTGTTCAAATACAGCTCATTGAGCAATAATATATGCTATCTGGTTTGGAAGTATATTAGTAATTTGACAAATATAATTTGGCAATACCCTAGCATCAGATATTTGTGCTCAGGTGTATCGACTCTGAGCCAAGACTGTTTGTTGTAGGACTGCATCTACTACATTTTTTCATTATTTCATGAGATTAAAACATCTCTTCAAGAACGGCTCGCCATCACCTTTAGTTGTACCAAAAGATTGATCTTTTTTGAATGGAAGAGTTTCTGTGATTTACTTGCAGAAAGGGTTTTTCTTTTTTGAGATGGCAGCAATTGCCTGATGCCAACATCTTATTTACAGGTAAATGAAAGAGCTGAAAACATTGGGTGATATACAGGGAATTTATCTCTTAGAAATAAAACACAAATGTGCAGTGGGGCAGGACATGCACTCACTGAAGAAAAAGCAGGAAAACGGTTCATGGTTTTCATTTTAGAAAGTGTTTGCTTGTCCACAGTTTCTGATGAATGACTCTATTCATTTTAAAATTAATAAATAGAAAGATGTTTTCTTTCTACTAATGATATGGAACTTTTTATTTAGTTTAATAAAACTCTGTATCTTTCCCCTGTCTGTTTAGCATCTTAATATGCTCAGACCTTCAAGTAATGTTATTTGGAGTAATGCTGTCTAGATATCCAAGGTTTTGGCTTCTGTGGTCACAGTTCTACCTTTAAGAAGCTGGGTCTGTTGGGAGCTGACGGGAGTCAACTGACCAAGTGGGGCAAGAGGGTCTTCGCCCACAAGCTGGACAGACTTATGAGACCTTTAAACTAGTCTTAGCGAGGGAAGGGGGGTGGAATTTTGAGTAACAGAGGAGAGCCAGGGGCTGTTGATATGTTAGGAACCAACAGAGAAATACCTATGAAACACCTCAAAGGAATTAAGGCTTGTTCCTCTAAAAAGGTGACACAGTCAATAGCCCAGCTGAAGTGTCTCTATACCAATGCATGTAGTATGAGTAACAAACAGGAGCAGTGGGAAGCCACTGTGCAGCTAGAAAGCTATCATCTGATCACTATTACTGAAACTTGGTGGGATGAATCACACGACTGAAGTGCTGCAATTGATGGCTATAAACTGTTCAGAAGGGACAGGCAAGGAAGGAGAGAAGAGGAGTTGCCTTCTATGTAAAAAAAATTGATTGCACAGAGCTGTCTTTGAAAAATGGTGATGAACAGGTTAAGACCTTATGGGTGAAAATTAGAGGCTGAACTAACAAAGGAGACTTCATGGCTGGTGATTACTACAGGCCATCTGATCAAGTGAAGGATGTTGATAAAGCTTTCTTACTTCAACTATAGGCAGCACCATGCTTGCAGGTTCTGACCCTTCTGGGGGACTTCAGTCACCCTGACATCTGCTGGAAAAGCAGCACAACAAGCTGTAAGCAGTCCAGGGCACTCTTGGAATGTGTCGAGGATAATTTCTTAATCCAGGTGATAGACAGCCCAAGCAGAGAAGAAGTGTTACCGGACATGTTGCTTACCAACACAGATGAACTAGAGATGTCAAGAGTGGTCGCAGCCTGGGCTGAAGTGATCATACTCTTGTGGAATTCACAACCTCGAAGGATATAGGCCAGGAGAAGGTAACATCAAGACCCTGAATATTATGAGAGAGAACTTTTGGTTGTTGAAGGAATTAGTGGGTGGGATCCCCTGGGAAACTGCCCTCAGGGATAAAGGACCACAACAGAGCCGGCAGCTGTTTAAGGACACTGTTCTTAGAGCACAAGAGCTTTCAATTCCCATGTGTGCGAAAATGGGCAAGGAAGGCAGAAGACAAACATGGCTGGGTAACAAACCTCCTGGTCAAACTTGAAATGTAAGAAGGACATGCATTGGCAATGGAACCAGGGACGTGTATCCTGGGAAGAATATAGGGATGCTGCCTGAATCTGTAGGGATGGGAAAAGGAAAGCTAAGGAACAGCTGGAGCTGAATTTGGCAAGGAATGTGAAAAATAAGGACAAGGGCTTCTACAGGTAGAAGGAAGACAGAAAAGGAAAAGAAACGAAATTGTACTCCCCTGATAAATACGACAGGATAACTAGTGGCAACTGGCATGGAGAAGGCTGAGGTACTCAACAATTTTTTGCCTTAGTTTTCACTGGCAATCACTCTTCCCACACCTCTCAAGTCCCTGGAGCTCAAGCCAGGGACTGGGGGAATGAAGTCCCTCCCCTTGTAAGAGAAGATCAGGTTCAAGACCACCTAAGGAACGTGAACATACACAAGCCCGTGGGACCCAATGATATACATCCCAGGGTCCTGAGGGAATTGGCAGATGTAGTTGCCAAGCCACACTCTGTCATATTTGAAAAGTCATGGCAGTCAGGTGAAGTCCCCAGTGTAATTGTAATTATACTTGTGTCCTGAAAAGGGAAGAGAGGGTAGCAAATCTGATGTGTGGAAAATAGGTGTCTGTGTGGTATATATTACGGTGTGTTAGATTCTGCAGTCCTCTAACTTTCCTTCTTCCTCTTAGTAAACCAGTGCTTATCAACCAAACATAAACACTCTGTGCTGATTATGAGGTCTTGCTAGAGTCTCTCTGTGCTCCCAAGCATCGATCACCTTGTCAGCTTTTAAGTGGATGTTGTGGTAAGGAAATTGAATAACTGTATGGACAGCCAGTACCTTCCTCACTGTGTACTGTCGCTGCTCAGGGCAGTCCTGGAGTGTACATCAGTAAGATCAAGAGGGACTGGTACTTATGTCATAGGAAATGTCTGCTCCAACAGACACCTCCTGTTTTAGTTTGCAAACCATCCTGCTTTAGTACAAAAGTTTGCTCAGGCTGAGGTATTACATTTAACACTTTCTGTCTTGGTAGATCCACATTTTGTCAAAGCTGGGAAATTGTGCCTTAGACCCTTTTTAGAGCACACGGACTCACAGGCTATGAAAGCTGATCTTTCGTTATCTAACTTTTTATTGAACAGAACTTACACAGTTTTTTAATTTCAGCTGTCACTGGTATTGGGATCAACCCGTGATTTAAATTTGAATTAAAGGCTTAAATAATTTCTCAGGCTAACCAATTTTATTTTTGCCTTGGGGAGTGGGGGGTGAAGCAATCTTTTGAAACTTAAAATAGGAAAAAAAAAGAACAGCGCTCATATAAAGAAGGCTGAAGTCTTTAGTTACCACTTCAGTTTCATAGTTAAACTAGTGTAGTTTTTATAAACATGGCTACAGGTTTCTATTACTGCTTTTAGGGAATGTAGGAAGACAGGATTAGCATATGAAAGAGTGGCAGGTTAAGATTTTTTAAAATTTACATTTGTATTGGTGTGATTATTGTTTATTTTTGCAACACTGCATGCGTATATTACTCTTACAGTTTACAACTTAGTTCATGGTTTACTATTTGGATATTTAATTCTGAAGTTGTATAATAGCAAATATTTTGGTGTAGAAAGAACACATCTCAAAGAGGAAAACTATTGTTATTCAGAAATGACTGAAATAGTCCTTCTCTCCTTTTCAACAACTAATTAATCTCCTTTCATTTTCCTGAACTTGATAACTATCTTGCATCATTAAGTTGCTTATGATTTTCTTTCTTCAAATTTTGAGGCAAAATCTTTTCTACATGCATTAGTGTGTGAATGAAAACATTTCAATTCAAATAATTTCACTCTTCCAGAAGATTGACCAACTGAATATTTAGTTGTCCTTGATTATTGAACTTTAAAAGTTAAGTTCTTTGAGACTTGGAGCTCTCGTACTGAGTATGTGATGGGGCTGTGAAATGTCCAGATACTTCTGGAGTGTAAGTCATCTTTGGGTGGGGAAGGTGGGAGCTTCAGGGGTTCCTGGAGGCTGGAGATTACTAAGATTTTGAGATCATCTGTGGCAAAAGCGTTGAAAAAAATGAGCCAAAACCCAATTGTAAAACACAAAGTGGTTCGTAGAAGAAAATTAAATGTTTTAGCTGTTACCAGTGATCATTTGTGATAATTTCCTACTGTATATTTTGATGCATATGATGAGGACAAGACCCTTGACTGCTTTGTGGTATCTCGAATGCTCTGGTAAATCTGAGAGATTAAAAGTTATTCTGTGAGAAAGCTTAACTAGTACTTAAGAAATCCCTTCCTACTTGAGGTTTAGGTTTTTTTATTAATATCTCTGGTATATCTCTACCCTTGCTTTAATTTGTCTGGAACCAGTCCAGCTTCTGGTAGTTCTGTTGAGACTTTTTATTGCTGCTGCTTTTGAGAGAGAACCTGGGATAAAAAAGCCTTGCTGCACAGTTCTTTTCAAGGAGATAATTTGGTTTGTTGCCAAACCAAAGTGGAAAGCAAAACAGTCCCAGCCAGCTGCTGAACTCATCAGAGGGTTACAGACTATGTTCCAGATTCAGAAACTTGTATCTGCCAACCAATGCTATTAGAAGCAGAAAAAGGAAGGTAATAATACTAGATTTAATTTGAAAGTAATAGCAATATTACTTCTGGTGTTTTTACACTATCCAAGATGTCATTTTAAGGCTCTGTATGCTAGCACACAGCACCACCACAGGACTCTAACAAGGCACCAAAGATTTTCCTTGTTTCAGAAAGATGACATAAAATAATATAGACAAACCAGCTTCCTTGCTCTGCAAGATTTCAAGTATTGCTCTTATGGTCCTCTTTTTTCCCAGGTCTAAAAACTCTTCCAGTGCTTCTGGCAGCTCTGCTTTGGTGCAGTAGGATCTCTGCTTAAGCATTATGTCTCTCTTCTGAGAGGCACTTGTTTCTTCTGTGAGACCTGCCGTTAAGCAGCAGTCCTTCAGACAGAATTCCCTTTTGCTGCTCTGCCCGCTGCATTTTTGTGGACCAGAGTTATTAATATTTTCACCTTCATCTGCTATTCATGGAAATCTCTAGGAAGACTCTTGTGCACCTTGCGTGAGGTGCTTAGCAATGACGCAGAGGCTGTGGTAGATTCACACTGCATGGCACGGAGATTTATAATTCTGTCAGAACTATGGTAGTTCATCCATTGAAAAGATGTACCTGTTTTTTGCAAAGATTAAGGAATAGTAAATCCTCAGATAGCAAGAACTTGTCTAGGATAAAGGTAATATTGTGCTTATAGATTGAGAAGATGATCAGAAGAAACAGCAAAAGCTAATCCACTTATTCTCACAGAAGAGATCTGTGTACAGTTTATGACACTTTCTCAGTGGGAAAAGATATGAAGACAACTTTTAGCTCAACTCCAAATAAACATTTCTCCGAGTAAGTATGGTCACTTGTACTTAGCTAAGATACTATAGCCCTTTTTTCAAATCTCTGGCATATTCCACAGTTAAATTAGCTCTTGTAAAATAGAGTAACTGTAATACAACCTGTGTGGTCCATACTTTGAATTTCAACAGTGAAAGAAAGAGATTACTTCCTCCGTGATTACATTTTCCACAGATAAATCATTAAAAATGTCCTGCGAGCTGTGCGCTACTTATTCATTCATTGTCTGGGTGTTTGAAGGTTCCGGTGTTAGACAGAAAAATCCTTATTTATCAGATACTCAGCAGTACCTTGTCTTGGATGTTTCTATTAGAGTCAGTGGAACTGTACCATGGATTTCAAAATCAGCACTACTGGGCAACTGATGAGAGTTAGTGAAAATCCCATCCTAAACTGTTTGCGGTCATGATCTTTCCCCAGGTACTATAACAATTTTGTTCAAAGGTGTTATTTTTTCAGCTTGCATGCCCATGATGTGTTGTGTACTGGAAGCTGCTGAAGGAGTATTTTCAACTTCAATCCCTCACTGCGGAAAGCAACATCATTCTTTCATCTGGCATTCAGAGCAGGCTAGGAGGTCTGCTTTTCGCAAAGTTTTCAAAAAAACAGGGAAATTACTGAGGGTAGAAATTGTAGGATTAAGGAAGGATACATAAAGGATACCTGACAAGGATTAATCGACTTTATAGTGTAACACTGGTTTATTTCATGTGATTCATGTTTGCAATTCTAAATCTACAGAGGGCATCATTTAAAGCTCAAATGGTTTAAATATAAATGAAAAAAGGAGAAGGGAAGGGAAAGGAAAGGAAGGGAAGGGAAGGGAAGCGATCCAGATCTGGTCACTCTGCTACTGAATTGGAAAAATATTAACAGATAATACAGCATGGTGATTATATTCAACTCTTAATTAAAAGTGAGAAGGAGAAAAGGGAAGCAAATGTTTTCTAAAAGAGTCAAAAAAAGAGAATGCAGTTTGAAATGTATCTTCTTTGTAAAGGGAATAGCTCTCAAACATTTGATTAAAGAGAACACTTGATTAAAGAGAACACTTGGAAAGGTAACACTCAAATATAGCAGTATAGTTTAAAAGAGAGGTCATGCTTAGCAAACATAATTAGTATTATAAAGAAGTGGTAATGAAACCTGATGATATAGAAATAAAAGACCAAGTATTCTGAGCCCCTGAAAAACTAGAAATCAAACTACAGTAGTACTGAAAATAAGAATTAACTTCATAATTTAGCACCTGGAGTATGGGAAAGTGATAAATGAATGCAGCATTACTTACGTAGGCAGTTGTAAATGCTATGTTAAGATCTGTGATCTGGACTATGAATTTATCACCTGTAACTGTACATATCTCCATAACACAAAGTGTGGAGATTTATATTGGTCAGTCTTCGAGAAGTGGACTGGGACAGAAGAAGATAAAAATTAATAACATAATGATTATACAATGTAATGGGCTACAAGGTAGCCTGGAGCAGTCTCATAATAATTTTTAGAATATTGTATAACATAAATCCTTTATTAATTTATTGCTATTATGTAAACAAACTGAAAGGCAAAGAAATAAGGATTTTTAAGCACATCTTTGTATATTGTTTATTACAGAGAGCAAAGTTTATGGAAAATAAAATATTATGCTTGACCTTGTTTGATTCATTCTCCCTGGAAAATCAGGTTCCTTAGTTGTTGTGAGGCTGATCATATGGGGTTAAAACTCCTCAAACCATGACTAAAATATCATATGTATGTACATTAATTACGTAGTATAAGACTTCTCAGATCTAAAAGAACGTGTAACATGTTCCATTAAAATGTTCTGGCTCTTTTCTATAAAGTGGTAGAACACTTGCATATTTCCTGTAAGGTGGGGAGGCCATGAAATGTAAAGAGATGGTGGCATAATATACAGAAACAGTAATTCTTGTGGAGAGCTTAATCTTTGCCGTTTCCCTCAGTTATGAAGGGAAAGCTCTAAGTTTTAGGCAATAACAAGAAAATACTTTTGGGCTCCATGACCGCCAAGCATCGTATATGAATGTGATGAAATGACTTGTATCTTCAAGTGTCTACAATAACTGTAGAATATCAAAGGAAAAAAGAAATATCCACTAGCAACATCAAAAAAAGCCCCAACCCTTTAGCTAGCTCTAAATTTCTGAAACTTCTGAAATCAGCTAGCTTTAGTAGTCTTGTATGAAGAAATTCTATATACCGAAGAAGCATATAGAATAATGTGGGCTACTCATGTAACACATCTTGATTAAGTTTTGACCTGCAGCTATACTGGTGACGTTAGTCTGAACTACTTAGTCAGAAACTAACTTCCATACTTTATGTTGCAGGTGCAATAACAACTGTGGGGCATTAATTTCTTCAAGTTTGTATATTTTTGAGGGGATGGAATGGAATCAGCAAGTGGGCCTTTGAATTAATGTTTGGTACAGACAGAATACATCTGGAGACTTTGTATGCCTCATCCAAAGTAATTTTGAGCACTTTGAAAGAAAAGAAAACCTTCCAGGATATTCTATGGTGTTGGCTTTATTTAGAAAAGAAAATCCCAGGGAAATGAAAGAGGATAACGTGGTACAGTGGGACATGTAACTTATTTTTATCTTTTGTTTGTAAAAACATTTACAAAAATGATGCAAAAAAAACCATCTACAAATTTGGTTATGTCTCAGGTGGTTTTCAGATTAAAAAGAGGTCACAAACTTGAAATTTTCCCCAGGACTAGATGAGGTTAATCCAATATTTAGTAAGTGAAGACTAATAATTTTCCCTGCAGTCTTCTCATAACACTTTTTTTTGAACTAGGCAAATCACTCTTTGCTTTCTTTTTTTTTACTTATAATTTAAAGAATTTTTCACAGGAACAGGACAAAAAGGAATTGCTTAAGGGGTAGTTAAAAAAGCAGGATATTACAGTTTAGAGAAAGCAAAAATGTATTAACGTATTAATGTAATTCATGTAATAGAATTAGTTGCTTTGTCAGAAAGTATAGAGTTACCATTAGTATGAATATTCATAGGCAGACATGAATGAGAGTAAGAACAGACAGTAGAACAGATAGTGGGTGCTAGATATTAATTTAGAGCTCTTCTCATGTGATTGTTTTCATTGACACTCTCTCCCAGTTCAGGACACGCACCAGTAATTGTAGCATCAGAGCTGGAAAGGGGGGAACTTCTGCAGCTCTTAGAAGTGGAATGACGCTACATGCGGCAAAAAGCACAATTCTAAGTCCCCTCTTCCTTTTTATATTCCAAAGAGTGCAATATGAGAACATACGAGAATTAGCTGAAATTTGGAGGAAACCATCTGGAAAAAAATCCAAGTGAAGTATGCTCAAAATATGTCCAGAAATTCATTAATTTGAGCTGATGAATTGTAATAATTAAGAACACTAATAAAACTAAAATGCGGAACTGTCCTCCAACAAAATTGCAGTTAAGATTTCTTCTGTTTAAACAGAAACAGTGTTCACATAGGAGAAGTACAAGAAGATATGAGAAATCAACTGTCAGAAAATTAAATTGGTTTTGAGATTTACAAAGGATAAAGAAATTACAGAAGACAAATTAAAGAAAGCCTCTCATTCACATTTTGGACTTAGCGCTTTACCTGGAATACCATTACATTACCTAAAGGGCAAGATAAGGCACAATGGTGCACACAGATCTTTGCTGGAAAATAAAATAAAATAAAATAAAATATGGAATAAAACTTCATTGGAAAGAGACAGATTAACTTCTTTATGAAAGTAAACCACATAAACTGTTCTGAAAATGTTAGCACAAACTTTACAAAAAGTTAAGTGGTAGATCCAGTGTCTTTATCAAATCCTAGAACATATTAAACTGTTTTGCTAATTTCTGTCAAATTATGACCATTTATCTGTCCTCCAGTGATAAGAAAAGACAAAAGAAGTATTATGAAACTAAAATAAATTGAAGTTCTTGAACTAAATCTTAGCAGCTTTTACTACTTTACTGTATTGGTACTTTTTGTAAACCTAATGGGTCCCATAACTCAGTAATTACATGAGAAACTCTACGCACATTTTTGATTTTAATAGCCATTTTATTTTTAATCCATTAATAAGAGAGGAGAGGGCATACATAGATCCCAAAGCATAAATAACAAGCAGGCAGAAAAAAAACCCCAAGAGAATTGTCTGCTTAGAAATGTCATGAAAAGGAGGATGATAGTAGTCTGTGATATTTGAAAGGTTAAAATTAGCAATGCTGGGGACAGCTCAGATTTACCTGCAGGCATTCCCACAAAGCAGTAAGCGCTGTATTTCAGCCAGGGGGATTGCTTATTGTTCCTCCCAAGAAGAGATGCACATCAGTGAAAATACAGAACACAGGATTTGCAAAGCTGTTGTGACGCTTACCATTCTTAACAAATATTTAAAAGAAAAGAAGTCAAAACCCCTTTACTTGCCCTCCTTCAGCTCTAGGATCACTCGAGTACTGCTCAGTCTGCACAGACTCCTGGAGCCTCCTCCTGACCACGCTGGCTTTGCTTACCTTCCTTCTCTGAACTGATTAGGAAGAGAGCTTTTCTTCTGTAAAATTCCAGTTCACTCTTATCTCTGACAGATGATTTCCTTCAGTGATTTCAAGTACTTGTTAGGCAGGACATGGCTTAACAGAAAAGTCCCTTACGACACCTGGCTCCTCCAGTGCTCTAAGTTCGCTCCTTGATCTGTTTTTGTCAAGCTGCAGCCTGTAGACCCTTTGGGGTCCATGTACCGTTTCTCTAGTGGATCTCAAAAAGTTTATGTCTTCTGTACAGCTGTCTGAATTATTTTAAAGGTTCACAAGCTGAAAATGGTTGAAAACTGCTGGAGGATTCTGATTCTAACAAGATAGTGGTGCTTGACTCCTGCTTATGTACTCATGTGCCATCTGCTAGCAATGCTGAAAGTCACTTAAAACCCAGAGATGAAAGAAAAAAGGTAATAATGCAAGTTTGAGTTTGATCTAGGTTTTCATTAATATCCTCTGCTGTGTTTACAGGTCTGAAATGACACTGGCATACCTCATTCTGAAAATCAATTTCCTAACCAGTGATGTAATACAATTCTGTATAAAATAAGGTACTTTTCAGTGGAAGCTGAGGCTTTTTTTATTTATTTCCTCAGACAAGAAGAAAAAGTACAACTGCTAAAATCATGTTAAAGCTTATTGAATTTGCAGCACAAAACACATCTATCTCAGCGGTTTGTCAGAAACAGTGGTCTATCATTCCCAAAATAAATTGATGTAGTCTCTTGATTGTAATTTTTGGTGGAATTAAGTTCTGCCATTCTAATGGTAAACAGGTCTTTACATAAAGAAAGCAAGAGGTATTTTATTCCATATCTTAGTGTAGTGCAGTATCACTGACCAAATCAGCTGTCTCACCAAATATTATTCACTGGAAAATCATCCCATTACTGTTCATGACAACTTTATTCACATAATCAGTGACTATGAGGCCAAACTTAATCCATAGGTAGAGGTAGTGGACAGTAGAAAAGCATAACTATATGGAAGAAATGAAAAGACAACAATATGTTTTGAAAGAGAAGGACAATTTTTAGCTGAACACAGTTGTTTGAAAAACTTTTTCTACAAACTTGAAGGGCTTGCACAAAAGCAACAAGCAGCAGGAAAGCTGCAGCAGCTAGGGAGTGAATGTCACAAATAGATAGATGCTTTAAGCCTGCTCTTAATCATGTGAATCTAAAAAATAGATACATAAAGGGAGAGAGAATGTATATATTTTAATAGGGCATCTCTTGTGTCAGCTGTATGTATGTAAGCTTTCAGTGTTTTTTCAATACTACAATGATTAACCAATTTCTATTTCATAAATTTTATCAAGTATTTGCTTCAGGTGGCTATTAATGGAAATTAGATATGATTTTATGAAGACTTGAATGAGAACAGATATTTATAATTCTTGACATTTTTTCCTGCCTGTCTTCTCTTGCTTGTTTCTGAGTCTGTGATTATATTTCTGAACGGCTTTTGTAAATTGATGGTCTGTATGCAAATCAAAATCTGGTGGATTTACTTTCCATTGTGGTGAAAGTAATATTTTACCTCAGCTACAGAGTAACTTATTATTGATTTTAGTATCATACTTGTTACATATTAGATGTGGAAAGCAACATTTATGGTACAGAGTAAAAGCATGTTGAAGAACAGGTATCTTTCTTTTTTTTTTTTTTTTTCTTCTGTATATTACTAAATTCTCTTACATCATTTGCTGAATCCACTCCCAAAACTATGCATAAAAAATCAGCAGGTCTAAGTTAGCTGTTTGCTCTGATAAGTGGAAACTCTTAAAGACATTTTCAGATTGCATATTTCTTGCCTAACAGAGCAATTTTTCTACAAAACAAGTCCCGTAAGGTCAGTTCAGTAATATATTTCCAAAATTCTTTTCATTCACTGCTCACAAAAGAGAACAAGCATTGTCATTTCCATGCTCAGGAGTGATCAACAATTTTCCATCAAAACTGTCTTTTTAGGATAAGACAAAGTTTTTTGAAAATCTTTTGTAAAACATGAGCTGTTCATGTGAGAAACATTAAAACCAAACAACTAAACAAAAAAATTTCAAAATAACTTCATTGTTTTGGGTTTGGAAGTCAGTTTCTCATTGAGATCTTTCAGACTTAATTGCATCAAAAAAGTAGGTGTCTTGGATGCTCAAGAAAGCTTGTCCAAATCAATTGAGTGTGGAAATAAGGACATACCCAACACGTCAGAGTAAGATATGAATAAATGGTCAGTTTGCCCCATCTCATTCCAAGGCAAGAAGATTACCTTAAATTGAATTTTCTAGGGAGAAAGGATGTGAGCACAGGCAGCTGTTATGAAGTAGGTACTTCACTGTAGGGTTTTTTTTGCAGTTCCTGTAGTCCTGTGTAGTTAAAATGCATTAATCCCAATGTAGACACATATTCAGAATTAAAGTGGCCCTAATTTAATTTAGCTTAATTCACTTTGAAGTCTGAAGTTGACTACACTGAATTAAAGCCATTGAAAATCTGAATAAAAGAATCAATACAGGGCTTTAATTCATTTTAATTAATCCACTTTTAAAGTTACTTTAGATTAACTTTCTTAAGTGTTTCTGTGTTGAGGAATTCAATAGGCCTTGAGTCTTTAGATGGGAGCTTATCATTAATTATGAAACAATCAGCTCCTTCCTCCACAACCTAAAGAGCTAATGGCATAAGAAGTAGCTAGCTATTCTGAGACCGACACAAAGCACACCGAACGTAAGCAGAGAATCTGTTAGACCCTGGCACTTCTTTTTCCCTGGAAGCCTTGACAATCATTGAAAAGACAGTAAATTTATTTGACAATTAGGAAGTAATCTATTATTAATTGGAATGATTCAAGCCGTCCAAATTGTTTATTCTATCATCCTTTAAAATTGGCTCTGTTCCACATGAACAAAAGGCAATATATGTAACAACATGATATTTTTGATAATGACTCTCTTCCAGAAGATTAGGTTATTTCTTAGCTTATGGTGAGGATGCATAGCTGATTAATTAAAGGTAGTGTCAATATTTAGACCAGGGACATAAAGGTGGTTTTTTGTTTGTTTTGTTTGGTTTTTTCCCAAGTACACAAGGAGTTATTCTAACATTCCGCATGACTAAACTGGAATAAAATTTGTGTCACTGAAGTGCTGTCGCACAAGTAGCTGAAAAATTCAGCGTCATATCCATTTTTAGGCTTTTGTTCAGCCATAATTTCAAGGAAATACATTTTCCCTTATTTTAATAGATTTGAAATGCCTCATAATTCAGTTAGCTGACATAGTTGAACCTTTTGGCAAGTTATATCTAAAGCCATTAATGTAGGCGTCTGTTTCCCTTAAACCAAGGTATGGTTCCAAAGCAATGGTTTCATGGAATTCAGAGAGCTGTTCTTCAGTTTTCCTTGTTGGATAGTTTTTATCTTTATTTTAATCATTCAAAGACATTTCTTGAATTGCTGTCCAAATTTAGAAACTTTTTTCCCTTGGCCTGCTAAATCTTTACTTTCCATAGCAACACTGCAGTTTAGGTCTTTCACTTCAGTTCTTCATTCAGCTGACATTGTTGTGAATTAACTTATCTGTATGAATAACTCAATCCTAGCAGTTGTCTTCTAGCATATATTGCATATATAGATACAAAATGCATATTGTATGTTGCATATTGCATATATGTTAATACATATACATCCCTTTTTGTCGTTTCCACCATCATAAATCCATGACGGTTTCTAGGGAAAGTTAACAGGATTTCATGATTAATGGAAGTTAATGATTTCTAGGGGAAGATACCTTTTTTTTTTTTTAATTTTTTTTTAAATGGTAATGATTTCTAGAACCAAAGGGACTGGAATCCCAATGGCAAGAGAAATATGACAATAAGTTATCTTTGGAAAAGAACAGTGTTTATGACAACTTCAACAGGCATATAACCAGAGCTATATTCTATAGATGAATGTGACAAGGCTGGAAGAGAAAAATCATCTCTAAAGCAGTTTAAAACAGCAATAGTCAAAGGACCAGGACAAACTGCTAATGAGAAACGTTGTGTTTCATATTCCCTAACTGCTGCGGTTAGGAGGAATGTGTCAGTAAATGTAGAAGGTATTGATAGATGAAGAAAGATCTGTTTGTAGATGTCACAGAAATAAAGGAAACTGGAAAAATTACTGAGTGCTTTTCCAGACAAAATAAACATGCTAACTCTCCAGTTGCTTAGTGGTCAACAGGAGAAGCATGAGTGCAACAGTGAAGAAGAAATTGAAATTGAAGAGAGAAAAATATGATTACCTGCTAAAAGGCAGTGTGGAGAGAGGCGTATGTAATAGAGTACACAGATATCACCTATGCTTCACTGAATATGATTCACATGGAAAAACTCTTTCTTACTGTGTTTTCACCTTTGGGTTTTGGGGGTTTTTTGTAAGTTTGTCTAAAAGGACGGATAAAGTGCTTTCACTGTCTGCTAGGCTGGGGTGTACAACTTTCTGCCAAGTGGAAGGCAGCAAACACTTCTTTAGGGAAGGAAACAAAGCAGAGGGGGAAAGCAGGGTGCTGTGGAGAATTCCTACACTTTTTTGTGTTTGTTAAGGTCTGTTTTACAACAGATCTCCAGATCCCTCTAATGCTTGAGCCTGAAGAAATACATTATTTTTCTGAACTGCAGTGTGTGTACTCTATTCCATCTAGTCCAAAGGCTGATGATACTCTGGCTTTTACTGTACCTGCATAATTGAGAGTTGTCATTCCTAATTTTTTTTAAAGCTAAGTGTCTCTTGAGAAGATTGGCATGTTTCACTTGCAAACTGGTAATATAATTTTAACTGGAATTTGTAGCACACAGAGAAGTCAGTAGTCTGTAACTGGTAAAGATTTTTCAAATACTTAGTAAAAGACCACAGGGGTTTTTGGTTTTTTGTTTTTTTTTGTTTGTTTGTTTGTTTTGCACACAGACCTAGTGATAGGTTGGAAGAATTTAGGCATTTTTCTATTTCTTTTCTACGTGCAAGTTTCATGCTGCCACGCAGATAAATTATTAAAATAACGACTTTCAGTGAAGAATCATTTTTATTTTACACTAGCAGAAGATTATAGTAACCAGATTAAAAAAAAATGTACAATCTAATTTTTTTCTTTTAAAGTGAAGAAATTGAGATAAAGGCACAGTGACCCTTGCAGGGCCTTCACAGAGCCACTGCTATAAGCCTGACACTCTCCAGAGATCTCAAGACACAGCACAACCACCTGAGTTAACCTTTTACTGAGGTGTGCACAGCTATGGCAGGAGCTCAGTACTATGTTTCTTTTCTGTTGTGCTGCTGCCTCCCCACTTGGGAATCCTTGGTCTAGAAAATTTGTATAGATAATGTAACCCTGCCCTCATATTATCTGAATCAGTTCAGAGTTTAGTGCATAAGTGAACAAAAAGCACCTTTTCAACATAGCAGGAGACAGCAAATTTTGCAAGACAAATTGTGCCTGTGTCCATTGGTAGCATAGTGGCATCACTTCTGAATGCTACAGGTCAAAGAACCCATTTTCCTTTTTGATAGGAACCATGCCACTGATTTCAAGAGCAATTTAATTATACTGTTAGTGAACTGAATTTGTTCTTCAGCCTTTGATTTCAGGTTTGAATATATCATTCCAGCATGTGGTCTATCCAGCCTTTGTTCTCACATCTCAGTTTGCTAGCAGGGGTTCGACCACTGAACGTTAGGACTACATAGCTAGTACAGGATTTACTCATGTAAATTACTTGGACAAGGTATTACACAAATCCCACAGACTAGTAGTACCTATGTATCAGAAATCATCTTCAGAAGTTAATTTACAAGGTAGTTAAAGGCCATCATAGTAGCATGTGTTATTCAACATGTATTTTTTGTCAGGGAGCCCTGCGTAAAATCCATTTGGGTTTCATTTTTCATTTTAAAATTTGAAGTAAGTTCTCTCCATCTATGTCTCACCATCAGAAAACAGTATATGGATACTGGTTTATTTAATTCTGATGGTGGTGATATCAAGAACAACAAAATCTTCTTTATTTACATCTAGCAGCATTTTCTCCATGCTGCAAAATGGTGACTAGTTACATTTAGCAGAAATGTCTCCATGCTGCTAAATGGTGACAAAGACCCAATTCACTCATGAGTGGAAAAAGTATGAAGTCCAGCTCTGTATAGACCTGTAAATTCTCATCTCTTATTTTCCCATTGCTACAGGACTCTCAGCCCTCACATGTCCCTAACACCCATCATCACTGCAGTGCCCTCAGCTCTCCTCTGCATCCTCTGCTGTCTGCCAGGGGAGTGGCCACACGTGTTATGGTCAGGTATATATATATCTGTATGTTGATTACTCAGATCCTACGCAGCTTCTGGTTATGTAGCTCATTTCTTCCTCTCACCATGGATAAAAGGCTTTGTTATGGCTCCCTTTCAACTAGAAAGGGAACTGACTCTGTTCTTTCTCTTCTCTCCATTTTGCAGTTCTCTTGGTACTTGTAGGAGCTTGATAGCTTTGAGTATTCAGTAAAAACTAATTGCAGTCAAGCAATAATATCAAAAATAGCAAGACAGGTGCTAGCCAGAACCTCATTTCCTTAGGAAATGAAGGTGAAATTCAAATAAAAGGCAAGTTTTTAAGACAGTAAGGTAAACCAGCTATTCTCACCAAAACAATGCAGAACTTAATATAGATGGTTTGTTCTCTGCATGTATCAAAATAGCTCTTACCAAGTAGTGACAGGCAGGGGGAAGGGCAAGGACCTGGGAACTGCAATCAGATCTTTCACTCCTCATTTGTGTGTTGTAACCAGCCCAAAAGCAGTTTGTGTAAGCATGTCCGTTGCACTGAGGTGCTTAAAGGTGTATTAATGGTTAAAGATGCTTCGAGGGATTTACAGGTATGCAGAGTTCTCCATGCTCCAGAGTGACCTCTGTCTGCACTTGAAATTCATTCTCAATCTTGAGAGCAGCCTTGCAATGCTTGTTCAGTGTTCATTTACCTTTTTCTGCAAGAAGCAGCCCATCCAAAGATTGTCAAGACTGATTTTCTGCAACGGTGAAGATTGTGGAAACAGCTATTTAGTACCTCACTTGTCCATCTCACTGAAGACTGTAGCCTTGCTACAAGCAAGACAATAGTCTAACCGAGAGTTTCAGGCACATGCGGGACCTGGTTAGTCCCAACAAACCTGTTCTGGATATTGAAACATAGATATTTGGGATTTTAATTAACTTCTGTGAGTCAATATTTATGATGTCAGACTCGTATTCTGTCTTTCAAGAGAAGTTTTTGATCTGGATGTTTTAATTCAAGAACAAGATTATGTTTTAATTACCACAGCAGAAAAACTTGCATGACTTGAGTAGTATTGTACAGGACTCTCTTATTAGCATCAAACCTGGCTCAGTTCTAAGTGGTAGGTTGGATCAGATGGCCTCTAGAGGTCCCTTGCAACCTAAATTATTCTATGATGCTATTCATATTCAGGAAAGTCAAGAAAAATAAGAGAGGAGATGTTACTTTATGCAAAGGATGAGGCTTGAGATCTAGACTGTAGAGAAAAATAAACCCGCTGAAATTCTCTAAGCAATAATTAAAAGGGGTTTGAGAATTGCTGTTTTATTGGTGGAAAACAATAAACTTGGAGTATATGTGGGCCAGTCTAAGGTCAAAAGGGATTAAGGAGAGCTGGTAGATCTTTAAGGAATTTAAAGCAAATTGTTCTAATATGAGTGAAGGGTAAGTACGGAAGACCAGCACTGGTAAACTGCAAGCTTGTAGTTTACCTTGGATAAAACAGATAAATAAAGCGTAAACAATTTCTAGTACAAAGAAAAAAAGCCTCAACTGAACATAAAACAATAGTATATTTTTTATAAAGACAAAATTAGAAAGGTTGGACTATAAAATGCAATACAACTTGCAAGAAGATATTAAGGAAAGCAAGACATTGTATTGCAATCAACATGTGTTATTGTACATTGCCAGCAAAAAGATTGGCAAGGAAAGTATAGATCCATAACTCAGTGGAAGGAAAAACTAGAAACAGAAGACACCTGGAATGCCAAATCATTTTCTTTACACTGGTGATGTCCAAAAAGATCAGCTGTGTTTAACAGCTGGCATAATTTATAATGGTAAAAAAGAGAGAGACTCTCAGTGTAGACCAGGAAAGAAAACACGATATAAAACTTAAAAAGTATTTAATCAGCCATGTCTTCTGATTGCCTAATAGCAGTAGTTATTATCAGAAACTCAAGGAAATTAAATGCTAACAGTTAAAAACATGTAAATGCATTGCTTACCTTAAAAAAAAAAAGAAAGAAAGAAAAAGAAAAAAGAAGGGGGTGGGACAGAAAGAAAACTCAAGGAATTACAGGCTATTCTGTTAAATTAAAATACCTTGAAATATGGTAAAGCAGTGAAACTCCTTGTAAGCACCTGCAAAGTAATAACTAAGCAAGTGCCAACATGGATTTGCCAAGAACATCTTGTTACCAGTGAAAAAGCTTTGTGGAGAGGAAAAAACCAGCAGGTATCACACATCTTGACCTTAAATAGTGCTTCTGAAAGTGTCTCAGATGACATTCTTAAAGAAAGGACATTTTCTACTGATTGGCATTATAGCACAGATGCAACACTTGTTGGAAAAAAAAAACATTTCCAGAGAGTTAATAGGATTCACTGTCAAAAGAGAAAGCTATGTCAAATTCATTTTCAAAGAAAACCATCATTCTGGACACGTACTATTCTTTATTAGTGTTAATGGCCGGGGTGAAATATAAATGCAATATAAAGTATGCTTACTAAATTTGAAACAAAACTGGAGAAAGCTGCAAGTATGAGGGAGAGCAAGATTAGAATTCAAAGTGACCTGGGTAATTTGGGAAATGGCCTAAAAAAACAGGATGAATTTTCAGAGACACAAGCGCAAAGTACTTCACATAGGAATAATTAGCTTCACGGATCCAGAAATGGGAACGGTGTCTTGAGGAACAGTTATTTACGAAAACATCAGGATTTTAAAATGTCACAGGGAGGAGAATGAATGTCAGCAATATTGGAAGAGGCATAAACACTGTGTTAGGATAAAACTAAACAGAAAGATACTCTGCAAGAAATTTGAAATAATGCTTCTATGAAAAAGAGCCTGTATATGCAGGCTTTCCACAGATGCTTTCTCCCTTCAGAAATGTCTACGAATTTTCCCTTTTGCAGCTCTCCTGTGTCGTCCTGCCTTGACTGTGTATGTGGGCTATACATATCAATATACGTAGCGATGGTTACTGCCGAGTACATTGTCTTTTGGTCTGGTCCGGCTTAGCAAGGCTTTCCTGGAAACACTCTAGCAAGTTCTGGGCACTGCCCTTTGAGAAAGTAGAGATTTGGACATTCCTTGGAAAACGTCCAATGAGCTCAGTGAAAAGGATAAGGGCACATGAGGATGGATTAAAATAAAAAATTATAGGACTAAAAAGACCACAGAAGGGATGCAACAGCCTTCAAGCATGTAAAAGGCTGTTGCAAAAGGGAAGGAAATAGTCTGTTCTCCACATCGGCAGTAGCTAGAAACAGGAAATAATGGACTTCTGTTGCAGCAAAGTCAAGTCAAGTAAGGTATTAGAAAAAGGAGTATTAGTGGAATGCTGGCAATGCCTGGGGAAGGTGCAGTGGCATCTCCATCACTAGTCATCTTGAGAACAGGCTAGAAAAGCATCTACAGGTACTGTCAAACACAGCTGATGCTGCCTCATCAGCTATGGCAGAGGGAGTAATGCTGCCTCGTCTCGATGGGAGAGGGGAGTAATGCACTCCAGTCATGATTTGTCACAGCAGTTGCTGGAATTTGCTGATGCTTGTTTTGAAGCATAACCCAAAAATTTGGGTTATTGTTTTTTTTTAAAAAATCTGTTGTCATCAGGAGTAGTTCTCAGGGTTTTCTTAATTTTTTAACTTTTTAAAATATTTTCAGCACTTGGGACACATTCTCAACTGTTTTGCTCTTTTATATCAGGTGAAAAGTTTGGTGTAATGTAAAAGGATTTTCCTCCAGCAGAGCCTTGCATGAGAGCCATGAGGTTACCTCTAGGGTCTCTTTTGAAATCTTTACAGGAATCCAACAGAGACACAGATAACTATAAATTAAAACAAGACATTGAGAAACCTTATGTTTCAGAAGCAGAGATCTTCTGCATCTTTCTCACTGAGTTTTTCCATCTCTGTTTACATACTTTAGATAATATATTGTCAACTTTATTTATGAAATCCTACAGCCATTGAAAGAATTGGGATTTATTTTTCATTTACAAAGTGCCACTGTTTGGAATGATTTTGTTATGGTTGAAGTTTTTCAAAATATATTACTGTTATTTTCTTGTGTTTGGATGCCATTCTTTGACTATGTCTCTCTTTTAATGTCATTCCTCAAAATAACTGAAACATTTTTGACACTAATGCCTGTATTTATCCATATCATTCATAATGTTTATATCCCAAGACCATATTTTATTGAGAAATTGGCTTTTATGACTAGACAGATAAACAATGATTTTAAAAAACCTTTGCCTGAATTAAGTTTATGTAATTATGTAAGTCATAATTTTAAAGATCATTTATTAAAAGTATTGTGACAAAGACAATATAAATGTGTAGCAAATTAACACATGTAGTTAGAGATCACCTGAAATAAGTATAGTTTCATAAAGGGTATAAATCACTGACTTTGTGCCTGGTAGCTCTAACGTGAGTAAGTTTTTTTTTCTTCTGACATTATCCACAAGGTGCTTATTTCACATGAACCTCTAATGACACAATGGAGCTCTATTTCTTTACTGAAAACGTATATTCGATCAGAAGACCAGAAATACACAGTTACAAGGCAGACTCCTTCTCCCCAATACTCTTACTTTCATTTTAAGTTTAATGCAGATAAATTTGAGTAATAATCTGAGTCACAGAATCTTTAATCTTAGGTGTGTGCTTTACTTTCATCCAACTCTAGATGCCAACTGTCCATGAAAAAGACACTGAGTTTCCAACAGTTGGAAACCACAATGATGTGTGATGAGATTATATGCATAATTTTTGGTGCTAGCTTTCCAGAAAAAAGAACAAACCCCAGACCCCAGCCACAGCCCCCCTAAATATGAAGCAAATATACTGCACAGTAATGTATTGTACCACACAAAGCAACTGCAGAATTCATATCCTTGGTAATTGTGTTTAAGAATCCATACATTAATAAGCAGTTTTGGTCTCAACGTTCATGCATCCATTTCCAGCACATGAAGCTGGGATATTGCCATCAATTAATTCTTTGTATAACATCAAAACTCTAGAGTTATGTGTTCATAGACTTTGAATAGGAATTTTGCACCATCATTCACTTGTGGGGAAAAATGGCATATAATCTTTTAAGTTGTAACTCATGTGTGCAGTTCCTGTGGGGCCGTAACTCCGTGACCTTCTAGCTGGCATTTCTTTTGAGTGTTTGCTTTATGCCCTCATTGCTCTGTAATGGTTTTGTGTTCTGAACTATTTTAGTGGCGTATATAAGCTGAAGGCCTGCATTATATTAATATCTTTTGAGACTTTTGCATGGAAGATACTATTCTGAGCCATAGAGTTATAATTATCAGTGTTTGTTTACATCACCTCATTGACATTTACCATTTGCTTTATTTTATACTTCCTGCAGGCACTGGCCACAAAACATTTTTAATTTAAATTTGCTTTACACTGGCTACATACTTACAGCAGACTACTGCTGTAATCAGACGTTAATATGGATTGTCTTTGTTTTTCTATAATTCTCTATGCATCTTGCAGTTGAATACTTTATAAACGCATGTTTTTGTATTTCTTATTCATGAAGAATTTTTGCCTGGTGTATCTTCCCATCTACAGATCCCTGCATTCTGCCAGTAGCCAAAATACAATGTGCAGGTCACTCACTGGTGGTTCATCTACTTCTAGAAAAAGATGTGCATTTGGTTTTGTTCTTTAGGTCCTGCCACTCTGTATGGCATATATAGATACATATTTTTAAAAGAATACATTTATATTATACGTACAGCATGTATAATATACATATATACAGAGTGTATAGTATATATAATATATATATTCTCTGTATAAGAGAGAGAGAGATTTTAATCACTTTGTTGTGCTGGTTTTCCTTTCCTCTTCACCTGACACTACCTTAATGCTGTCTTTAATTTTTCTCTAAACTCAGACAAAAAGTCTTGTGCTGATAATTTTGAGTTAAAGTTGTAATTTATAATTGTTGCTGCTTAGTAAAACATCTGTGCACTTGCCTGTCAGCAACATTTTGAAACCCAGAAAGCCAAAAAGGATCATGTATTCATATGTGTCTGTTGCATGAATGTACACTGTTACAGGTTTCATTAAAATACCAGAGAGCAAAAAGTCAAAGATAATTTGATTCACTTAGACAACTTGCACAGAACAAATAGTTCCATGAACATCAGAATTACTGAAGCATGGCTTCCTTCAGATCTCTGTTTTTCCACCCCCTCAAGAGTCCCCTTCAGTAGTCCTAGCTGCCCTGTATTTTCTCTAACACTCCTGTTAACCAGGAACAACATATGCTTTGCAATTACTCTATAGCAACTTGCATGTTGATGGGCTTGTAAGTATGTTTGTGTTGATTACTAAAAAGAGTGTATCCTGACTGAGTCCATCTTCTCTTTCCTTTGGTGGGCGTTTTTCCATCCAGTAGTCTCTTTTCATAAAAAATGGAAGGTGTTACTTTTGAGTTTTCTATGTGTTTTTCCAGTATGATTATAATCATCAAACATGAATAATATGGGAAGTGGATGTATAGGCAGGTACTTTTTTTATTACATTACTTTGGGAGGGGAAAATTTTCATATTTATTTTACAAGCATCTGTTTGTGTTATTTTTAATCTCACCAAGCAGAATATTGGATCATAGTGCAGGTATTAAAGTCAGTTTGCTTCTCTATTTATTATGTACCTCTCAGAAAAAGTAAAGATCCCTGTTAACCTTTGTTTGTCTTCCCTGGTCCAAGGTTACTTTTCTCTAATTTTTGGTATGAAATTCTAAAGTGAGAAGAAACAAAAATAGATTTTTTACATTTGATTTATTTCTCTGATTCTATGGTTTGATAAAGAGCACATACATATAAATATAAGCCTAATCTCCAGCCCTTTTTTAGACAGGAAATACCAGTTTAAGGAAAGTGGATTAAATTCATGAAGTGGATCAGAATTATAAGACAAAATGAAATATACCATAGCACACCGCAGAATGCATGCTGCATTGCAGTAATGGATATCACTATGATTTCTGTCTAAGTCTGCACAAGTCATGTAACTCAGTATGTTTTACTTGTGAGCAATACAGACCATTCCAAGGGAATGGTAATAAAATCTTTGTATTATATATCATGCACCTCAATACCATAATACAGAAAGAGCTATTAATACTTTACTGTTTAAGTTGCGGGGGGGAATATTTCTTCTCACTTTATTCTATAACTGCTGTGAACTTCTGTGCAAAGATCGCAGGAGACTTTGGAGTGATTAAAATATGAATTTTTGTACACATATTATCATTTGATAAAGGTAAGTTAAATATTTTGAGGTCCGGAAGGAGATCCTTTTGTGAATCATTCAAAAGCTGAGCTTTCTCCTCTTTTCTGCAGTAAAACTATACTGCATAAAGCAAAGACATAATATTTCACTAGCTCAGAACAGAAACATGGGTGCCTTAGGAACACCTTTTACCTTTTATTTGGTTGGTTGGTTGGTTGGTTTTTAAATGCACAAAGGAAGATAATAAATGCCTTTCTTGGGTTAATGTGCTTTGGTAGTTGATTTGCTTTCAATTGAGCAGCTCAGAATCACTCAGGATCTTAACGTATCTCAATGCTAGGTGATGTGGTAGTGCAGACACAATTTCTGAGCAGCCTTCTACCATGTATTTATTACATAGGTTTAGTCCATGTTGATAGTGTGAATATATTTTATCACACAGACTTAAACCTCCATAAAAACGTAACAGAAGTGAATCGTTGAATCATTTTGGAGAATTTTCTTTGGGAGAATATACAGGTAGGTAGACAAATCTGAGCTTCCACCCACACCCTAAAATAACCAGTCCCAGGCCAGATTTGGGGAGAATTTTGGGGAGAAATAAATTAGCATTCCACTGTCACTGAGACAGTTGTTGCTTATCAACATACTGGGCTTATTAATGTGGGTACAATACCTGCATTTCAGTTTGAGTTACATAAATCCTGATGACGTGACAATAATTTCCCAGATTATTTTTAACCTTTTAAAGGAAGATATTTTTGTGTATGATTAAAAATTCAGCCCTACAATAGCTAAATACTGTTTTATTTTTTACATAAGGCATTAAATAAAAGATACAGTATACATTTTCAGGATATCACAAGTGGGTAGTTACAGGACAAGAAACCTGCTTTTAAATGAAAAATTATTTTTAGATTTTACCAAGGGCTCAGCCATATTTAAGAACGTTTATAGCATGAGAAGTTTCATCTATTTTATTTCTTCTTCTTTCCAGTTCTTTTTTCTGAGTTCCTTAAGACCATCTCTAAAAAATGCTCCATCTACAAGAATTTTCCTTAAAATCATTTAGATTTCCTTTCTTCTTAGTTCCCTTACTGTTATTGATAACTGGTTTCTTTTCTGGTCAGGTTTCTATAGGAGTTTGGGTGATTTTGTTTATTCAAAATTTAATGAGAATGCTAATGCTATTGCCAATTTTAATTGTTTAGCTTGAAAGGGCAAACATGATTTACATTAATTTTACCACCTTCATAACTAATTAGAATCTCAGCCTTGTGGCTATGCTTTTAGACATCTTTGCACTTTAATGTGACAGCAAAATACTGTTAGTCACTCTCTTGTGTGAAATTTTGTTCAGATTTATTGACATTATAAGGGTGTCTTAGAATCTGAAGACTAATCAACCTTACCTACAAATTTCAAACTCAACACAGCTCAAAGCTCTTATTCAATGGCTTGCTGAAAAATATTGTGTGTCAATGAGATTTTTCTTTTCCTCCTTCATAGCAGTTCTGTGTTAGGCCAATTATTACCGATGCATTGGTCAAGGATTTTAAAGATTAAAATCATAGTTAATAAAGATCAGAAGACAATATGTAAAGAAGATCTCTTCTGTGAATATAAATGTATGTTGATGATGCAAGATAGCTTCAGTGGCAATTAACTTTTTGATTATCAAATAGCTCCAGTTCTCACAGCATAAATGTATATCCTAGCAGAAAGTAAAATCACCCTAGATGATCTTAGCTTCTGTACACTTAACCCATTGAGAATCTGCTACTATTTCTTGTGAATAAAATTGAAAGTATTTAGAAAAAAAATGAACTCACACCATAGGTATGAGTTTAATGCTAAGCATTAGAATGATAACAGTAGAGGGGACTTGTGGGTGGAGATAAATGGTGATGTGTAATAGGGGAAGGGAGAAGAGTTAGAGGCTTAACTCAAGATGGAACAAAATCCAGAGGAACTATAAGGCAGCTGGAAATAACATGGTGTATGAGTGGCAGCATAGCTGATGGTATGAAAAGGGAGAAACAGTGCCTCTTAGCCCCTCATTCTCCTCTCTTATGTGTGTATACTTGACCCTATTCTTTTGGAGCAGTTTGTATATGGGCCAGATATAAAATGCTTCTGCCTAACTAAAATTTTTTGGTACCATCTCCTGGTTTATCCTCTCCCTCCCAGAGAAGGTGGAAACTGGAAGCCTCTGCGTCTGTGGATGTGTCTGAGCCCATTTTGCCTTTCTGTGGTACAGTCTGGGATGTCAACACCTATGATTCATTCCTCTTCCATTGCCTTATCATCAGCTATCACCTTCACTGACCAATTCCCCTGAGGAGGATTGCAGGCACAGAGTAAATATAACTTTCCCCAGGTGTCACAATTCTTCTAGAACTTATGGCTATTGCTATTATTTGTTAAGCAGTAGATGGTGAGCAAGAATCCTTTCCTTTTACACCATACTTGACTAGCTCTGCAGAAAAGACATAAAATCCAAGGAAGCTCATAGGAATGAATAAATAAGGTCTATTAAATTTGGCATACGAGCACCAGTAACTGAGGAAGGACATAACTGAAATGGGGAAAAAGGGGACTGTCTCATTCAGTTATCAGAAAACAGGGACTGAAGTCAGTTGCTGGACTTTCAGGTTTGCATCTGTGCTAGGGAGGGATATACTGGGCTAAGAACCCACTTAAAATCCCTTGTGGCAGCCTAGCAATCTGAGGAATCCCCTCTAAACCTCAACTAATGTCATCTGCGGCTCTGCAACATAACCTGGGCTGCTAAGAAGGCTGACAGGGTTCATGATTCGTGGCTAAATGCTAACTGATCGGAACTAGCAAGGAATGCTGTAAGTCTTCTCTCTCTCCTTTTGTGTATGGTTTTCCTTCATTATAATTTGCAGCCAATGGCAAATTTCCTGAGGGTGGATATTCTCTGATGCACAGCTTGTATGCTTATGTGTTGTGTGTGTGTATGTCTTGCCAAGTCCACCTCACTGACTTCATGAAAGGGTAGAATAAAAAGGGAGACTGAAAGGAGTCTTCATGTAAAAGTGCTTATATGGAGGAGTAGAAAAATCTGAATGAAGGAAAATGGGCAAAAATACAACAGTTTGCGTGATATGCAAACACATCTCTTGTATTTGTAAAGAATACGGAAGAATACATTGTCCTACTGAAACTCACAGAAAAAGCTCTTGGTGACTGGATTCACATGTGTGTAAAAATTAAGTAAAGCTACTCATTCTACAGAGTTCATGTGTCTAACATACAATGAAAATACAATGTGACAATCATTCATAATACTTATCCTCAAAGGAATTGCAGTGCATGCTGTCATTAAAGGTTTTTTTTAACTTAGGATGCTTGATTTGATATCTATATATGTCTGGTTATCAATATATATGACTTAGTAAAGGGAATAATTTGGTTAAGCTGCTTCAAGTTGTTCTGATGAATGGTTGGTGTCTGGGTAAATTTTATCTGTTCTGAAAGACACCACTTTGATTTATCACTAACTGAAGTGGGCATATGTATGCACAGTGGAGAAAACTAATTTCTTTTTGACAAGGGCATGTAGAACAAATTAAAGGATAAGAAAAGCAGGCGTATTTTGAAATATATCTTTAAGTATCCTTTTGAAATAAAATATTAATCATACTTCTAAACCAATTAAAAACAAATTATGCAGTTACACATTGACAGCAGAGATTATAGATTTATTTATCTGTATCAATGGATTATGAATTTGGCAGCAGCTCATTGACTGTTCTCTTTTGACTGGTGAAACTGTAGCTAGTGCTGCAGAAAAGATTTGGACACAAGGAAAAAAAATATTCTGGTTTAATGGGATTATGCCTGTCTAATGAAAGATGCTTCAGCATTAATACAAATAGCTTCACATTCAGCTACTTTGTTTGGTGATTAGAATCTATAGCTCTAATTGGTTGTGCAGGACAGTTATCCTCCATTAACATTAGCCTGCGCATTCCTCTGATATCCAGCACGAATGAAGACTACAAGAGCTGCTGTTTCTTATCATCTTTCCTACAGACTCTGAATTAGAATGGGTTGTATTATTTAATGAGTTGTACAAAGAAGTCAACAGTCCTGTTTCTCAGAGCTCAGTATATTTTCCATAAAGCTTTGGATAGTTTGGTTTATCAATTCAGCTTGGTTTTTGGATATGCCAGAGATTTATTTTGAATCTAATTCTTAAGCAGCAGATGTACTCTAGTTTAAAATGAGGAGAAAAATAGAAAAGTATAGATTACTAAAGGGCTAAAGAAAGGATTCATTTCATCCTTCTTTTTTTTCCTCCAGCTCATCAACATCCTATTTACAACTGTATACAAAATGTAGCATTCTGCTTTCCAGTCATTGAGACAAAGCATGAGTTTTGTTTCTCCCCTTTTGTCTTGCATTTGAATGGAAACTCTATGCTATTACAGACACAATTGTGTGTATGGTTTTGTCAGTTAAAAAGAAGAACAGTATATCCTGCTGGAAAGGATAGGTTTCGGGGAAAGAAAAACAAGTGTTACCAGTTCATTGCATCCAAGTCATAAAATAGATTGTTTCAATTCTCATCAGCTTTTTATACTCAAAATCTTGTAAACAAAAAAGTGTTTGTAGCAATGCAAGCCCAATAATTTATTGTTAGTAGAATTAAAGCCTTATCTGTCTAATCAAAGAATTATTATTAATTTGGTTACAGTGACATTAGCACATCAAGTTCAAATTATGTGAAGTTAAAAAGATGTACATGAACTTTCTAGTGAATTTTCTTTTCTCTGGTGTCATGCTCATCCCACATAGGTGAAAACCTTCAGTCTGGGGAACTGGTATTACACCACCATATAGGAGCCTACCTAAGCTCATAAAATACATGAATGTTAAACATAGCTTCACAAATACACTTATGTATTCTGCAGCATAGAAAACATATTTAGAAGTCTTTGGTCTTCAGTACTCCTCAATAAGAGAAGGTATTTATGCTCTTTTGAGTTGAAAGTTATTGGTGGTCAAGCAAATAACTGTGGCATTGAATCAGTGTTTTTAACAGTTCATACATGGCAGATATAAAAGGCAAATATATTAAGCTGAGGTGGAAACTCAGAAATACTTTGCTTGTGCATAGGATTTGTGTTGAAGAACAAATCAGCACTGTAAAATATGGATGTAATATTCTTAGCATAATGTGCTTTATTTATGCATGTAGAATTCTTATTCAGCCCATACCTAGTCAATCACAAACAGCACGCAAGCAGTTCTTTCTTTCACAATTGTAGGCTGCAAATGGGTCCCCAGACTTAATTAGGAATAAGGCTGCTTAGAATAACTGTGAACTTTGGTTTCAGCTGTTTGTTGCAGTGGACCACACAGTAAACCCATCAGTGGAAACAGAACAAGTAAGCACCCTGAGCTTTTTGTTCAATGCCAAGATTTGTTCACAGGTACTGAATGTTGCTTCAAAATTTGCAGAAATTCTGCTGTTGAGTAGCCTATGCCCTAACAGTTAACACTAATCATCCACATGTTGAAATTCCTTCTATGTTTTTCATACCTCATTTATTTGTGTAAATCATTTGTATAAGAATTTCCCTCCTGGGAGCTATGGAGAACACTATTAAAATAGGTGAGGTTGATAACATAGTTAAGTAGATAATAATACTGCAAATAGATACAATATTTGTCTTCTGTATTAGGGGTGACATTTATAATTAACCCTCAGAATAAACAAACAAAACACCTTACAATACAGAAACAGTCTAGAAGTCACTGTTGCAAAAAGTAGAGTGTATTATTGAGTAGAGAGGTACTATGAGATATTGCTGAATTGTTGACTGTAGTTGCTAAGGGTATAGCTGGCTTTGTGTAAGAAGTCACACCTTTCTATTTAGGTTTCTTTGTTTTAAACATATTAAGCATTGAGAGGAGTAAGTGGAAGAAAAAAGTTTGAGCAACGCTGAGTGATTTAAAACTAGCCTTCAAAATAGAGGTAATTGAAGATTTCAATCATTACTCAAGAAGCTTGTTGTCCAATCCCCAAGAGAATAACTTCAGTTATGAGACTAGTTTTAGCCCTATGAGACATGTTTTAGCCTTTAGTTTCATGAGTAGATTCATTTTCCTGAAATTAAATGTCTACAACCTGCATTTAGGTGCCACTATTACCTCTCCTGTAATGGAGTGAAAACAATATTTCCAGATACGGCAACTCATTCTATCTTGTGATGAGGCCTCTATGATAGCATGGAGTTATTTCCCTGAATTGTATTCTGTGTCCCTGCTGTTTTCTTAGCAAAAATCCTGAACTAAATTTTTTAGTGCTTCCATTAGCGCAGATAATCCCAGCTTGGTCCTCTAACTTCATCATCTGTTAGTGCCTGGCAGCTGTTTAGCCTCGGCTCGTTATACTAAAGAAGTACAAACTGGTAGTTTGGTACAGTGTATGTAATCTCAAAGAGCTCATCTTTGGTTTTCATGGTGGGAAAACTAACCTCTCAGTTCAAATAATGCCTCTAGGTCTTTCTTGCAAAGATAAGCCCTAAAGAGTAAACAGGTATAAAACAATTGCTAGACTTGAAGTGATTAATGCACAAGAGCTGGAGACTCGGTGCAGAGGTAAAACACATGCACATTTACTTACAGCGTATCAGTTACCTTGGATAGCTGTGCTTGAAAAATCACCTTGCTAAACTCACCGCAGGTGCTCAAGGCAGCCATGTCCGTTGAGGTGCGGTGCTGGTAGACTGATGTTGTCTGTTGAAGGAATGACAAAAAAATGATTCATTCTGAGGCTCAAATGAGGTATGTGGTGCTCACTGAACAGGACTCGGGATACCGTACTCACCACTTCAAAGCAGCTGTTGCCAAGGCAAAGCTTGTGTTGAGGGACAGAGACAGTATTGGCCTGGATGGGAATACTGCAGGGCTGACCAAGTGTGTTTCAGCGAAGGCTTTTCCTAGCATTACATTTCTGTTGTCTGTGATAAAGCATGCGAAATGATGCAGCTTGAAGGAAACTAATGAGCAGACACATGAGCTGAATTGCAAAGCAAATTTCAGGAAATAACTTCTTTCAAACACAGGCAGAACTGGGTAATCAGTCACAAACGACAAAGGCAATATTGCCTTTCAGAGTATGTAGGTACTGCATTGCAGCACGTAATTAACACCTAGCATTACAGAGCTCGCAGGCTATTTTGTTATAGTCAGAGGAAAAGGAAAAATTGGTGATTTCAGACCTGCTTTGTGAATCTGAATTCTGGTAGCATTTCTTGAGTGGAATAAGAACAAAAAGAGAATCAAGACAATCCTTAGTCTCTGTGTTCGTTATCCCTCTTTGCGAACGTACATGAAGTCATGCAGTAATAATCCCTTCCAGAGGCGTTATTGGAAACTTCCACCAGGTCTTTTGAGATCCTCTCTTAGAAGTTGCTTTATAAATTGTAAGCGTAATCTGTCTTTATTTAAAATTGTTCTAGGCCATTTAAACAGCAATCTAAAAGTGAAGAAAAATACTTCATTTGTTCTTCATTTATACTCTGACATTTGCCCAGGTATTTACCAGCTTGATTCTTGGCTCAATGGTGAGATGGCCCCTGGAAGGCTTCTCCTTTACAACAGCCAAATTTTTATGAGGTGTTTTCCATCCTACTTATAAAAGAAGTTTGCAACTTCAGAGCAACCAGAATATCTGACTCTAACTCAGACTGCAGCCTAGTGAGTAATAGGTGAACTTCTCTAGTCTGTTGTTTATTTAGTTTTTAATAGAAACTTACATAAGTATGTGTCACATAAAGTTGACCTTGAAGTCATGATGGTCTAAGTCAAATGTTTCAAAACATTCACACTATTCTTGTTGATGTATGGCAGTATCCTAAACTTACAAAAATATCTATAACCTAATATATGGAAAGGTATGATTTCTTCCTTGAAGCAAAAGTGTGGGTTGGATGTTTGCAATGAGGTTTACTATGAAATTTAATGTTGCTACTAAATTGCATTAATGCAACAAAATCTCATTCTGAATCACAAGGGATTTTTGGCAGTATATTCAAATCAGTTTTATTGGTCAGAAAAGCTGTTGAACATTGTTAGATAAAAGTAATCATATTTAATATGTATTTCTAGTCACTATCAATCTATATATTGCCTTGTGGCCATTTGGAGAAACAGATAATGTTGTAATTCATTTTACACATTTGAATGCTATATTCCAATTTGCTAATCTGTCATTCTTTGATAAAACTGCATTGCAGCTGTTATTTTTCTTTGTTCTGCTCAGCTGCCTATTTAAGAAACGATTTTATTTTTTTTTTGTCAGTTGTGCTGGGAAAGAAGTCTGTTTTCTTCTGCATTTAGTAGGCACCTGTCAGTGTGCATTTTTTGTATATTAGGTTTTTACTTAGGCATGTATTTTTTCCTCTCATCACAGATGCACCAAGGAAAGAGAATGTATTTTACAATTCTATTTTACTATTTCCATAACGTAATTTGGATTTTTACAAAAGAAAGCTCTAGGATTTTTTTTTTCATCTGTCCAAAACCCAAATGAAGTTGTAAATAATAATATTTACACCTTATGTTTTCACTGATGATTCCACTTCAGGCTCTGTAACTGGATTTGTGGTTTCACTCACAATTATAAACCTCTTGCTTCCACTTGCAATATCCTCTACCCAGGACTCTTCTTGTTGTCATTTGTTTTTTCATGAACAAGATACAAAGCAAAAAATACTATTTCCTTATGAAATATTGCTGTGTTACTTCTCAACTGTGGTGACAGAAGCTTCCTATTAATTGTCCTTTGTAATTAAAGTTCTTTCTTTATGAAAAATGTGCTTCAAGTTTACCTTCTTGAAACTCCTTTTAAAAAAAATACTTTGTAACAGAATAGAAAATTGCCCATAAATTCTGTCTTCTTTGCCACCAAGAGATCTAACCAAAGATATTAAGAAATGTGTGGCAAATAATGAGATTCCTAAAGTGCACAGAATATAAAACAAAGACTGTTTTAGAATATTTCAATTATATTTTTTTTTAAATCAGTAATGCTATTGTATCATTATCCTGGTGCAAATGAAATCTAAATTTGATCTGTAGTTTGCAGTGGTCAGCAATTTGTCTTTGGGAATTTCTCTTGGTCTCATATCAGTCTTTGTAAAATTTATAGAGAAGATAGAAAATGATCTCAAATACTTTGGAGTAGCTAATTTTTGCTGAGGTGCCAAAAAGTACTGCTGCAAATGAATCTGTTACAGTAAGTGTTCTGGTTTAATAATCTGAAAAATTGTTAAAATCAAATTCCAAAATTATTTTCTTTAGAATGGTAAATTGTCTTTATTACCAGAGACTAGTTATTTTCTGTATGTTAGCAGAATCTTCCATCTCAAAATCTAAAGGTACTTGGCTAAAATCTGTAGTCACTCAAACTTTATTTCAGAACAGGTCTTTTTTCTTGCAGTTTGTAATTATGCTTTTGAGAGATACCTTCATGGAAATTTAAAAAAAAAAAAAAAAAAGAAAACAGAAAAGAAAAACCCTTTTCCTAATGGTATTAAGTAAAATAAATGATTTACTGAATCATGAAGACACACAGATAAAAACCTGAATTTTGGTAAGCTTCTTGCATTTACGAAGATTCTAAACTTAACAGAATTAATGTTTTGGGGGTTTTTTTAGGAGATATCCAGGACCTTTTTAAAAGAGTTATGTTGTCAAAAGTTCTGTGTAGAATTTTGAATAGCTCTCTCTGTTAAGATAAGCCCTCAGCATTGTATAACATTTGCATTTTAATGTATTAGAAATTGGCCTAGATCAGCCTATTCATGTCTCTGTTTTGAGGTATTTCAAGCTCTTAGAATGTTAGGTGTTCAGATGGTCATCTTTGGGACTCATTCTCATTTATTTAAATTTAGGCCATTTGTTTATTTTAAGGAAGAAAAGAAGGGGAAAAAAAGAGAAAGAAATAAGATTTTGTCAGAATAAGGGTTTTTAGAAGGTCATTCTGCCTGGAGGGCAGGTAACCTCTCTAAAACTATTCTCTCTTCCTTTTCTTGCCAATCTGTTGCCAATCTGTTGCCAACTGGTGCCAATAGGACACCTCTGAAGTTAACGAATTGCCTTGAAAGATTTCAGTGTTGTTGTTTATACAGATATGTATGCATGTGTTGAAAAACATATGACTAAATCTACTTAACCTATGCACATTTAACAGCTGGCAGACAGGTTAGGAGCGTGATCCCTTCAAAAGGCTTCTCCAGTCGATATGTAAGTGTGATTATTGATTAAACATCATATTTGAGGGACATTCATCAAGCTACCCTTTTGTAACAACTGTTGTGTTCACAATGATGTATGAACAGAATGCAAAGCAAAGTTCTAAAAAACATGAAAGAAAAAATTATATACAACTGTTAGTATTTTGTTCATAGGCTGAAGAACATGATGTAAGGGTAAGTGGAAGGTGAGAGCTTCTTCTTCATTAAGGTTATCCAATCAAGGACCTTTTCAGTGCAAAAGGCAATAATACTTAAAGAGGGAGGTGATAACCAGAACCACGTGGAGACATAAACCTAGTAAAAGAGCGGTAAAGGAGACATTGTCAAAGACTGAAAGTCTCAGTTACTAACTGATAGAACATTAAGAAACTCCAGACACAGCTTTGGAGAGGGCCACCCCACTCTCTCATTCCCCCCTCATCAACAGGACAGGGGGAGTGAGAAAAGAAATACTGTATAGTAACGAAGGAACTAAGAGAATAGAACAAAACTCTCAAAATATCGCTAATGTGTGTTATGCCAGTATTTAGTTATCTGTCCTTACAAATCCATGGACTATTTTTTATGATAGTTACAAGCTCAAAAGCATTTTCCTGTTTTCAGTCTTGTAGACATTGATGCAATGCAACGACAATGTAAGGAGAAAGTAGACATCATGTAAGTTTTAAAGTCATTCTACTCCTGCTCCCCAAGGTCCTCCTTCGGCCAGCAGGGAACATCCATGGACTACTTCAACATTGTTTCACTCAATGCACGTTCAATTTTATACAGGGATTCTGTATAATATATATACCCATATAGAGTACATTGTGATATACTCCAATATAGTTTACAACTTAAAGCACATGTGCAAGTTTTCTTAAGCAAGGTTATTATATTGCGCTGTCCAGTCCAACTAGTATGTTCACTCAGAATAAAACCATCATCTGAACAGAGTGTTAGCTGGAAGTTTTCCAGTGGAAAATTAAATGCAATGTAATGTAATCTGATACAGGCTTTCTATTTTACATGAACGAGAGAAAATACCATAGCACATATAGCAGAACTGGTATGTGGCATTATTGCTAATGGGATATAAACAGACCTGAACCGCTTCTCCAGTCGATGCCACCACCTCTGCTGCTTCCATTCCTGCCGAAGAGGCAAGCTGAGCACACTAGGGTTCACTAGGAGACTTGAGAAGATTTCCAGCAGTAAAAAAGAGGATTAGAAACTGGAATATCATCATTGTTCTTTAAGAAGAAGTAGTACAATATCATGTATTTTAACTGGAGAAGAATAGGAGATACTCTGAATAAAATTTAGATAACGTATAACATTGGGAACAGACATAGCTCTTTTTTTTTTCTTTCTCCTCAAAGAAAATTAATCTTATGGAAGGGGATTGGTTTATCTGAGCAAACTTGCTATATTTTCATTATATTTTTATTTTCTCAGGAGATCTGACTAGAGAAGAATATGCTTGTGTCTTATCTTGTTGCTTGTTTGAGACCATAAGAGAAAGACTAATTATTCTATTTCTTTTATAATTCTTCAGCGTTATTCAAACTGAATGCCTTAGAAATGACAAAAAGTAGTACTTAGTGAAAACACTAAGAGTTGAAACATTTAAAATAAAATTTTGATCTTGAATACAATCATTCATACCCAGAATAAATTCACTGGCTAAACTCAATTGTGTACTTCAAATTTTCTCTGTTATTCATATGAGAAAACTTTAATTTTTCAGCTATGACACTATTTCTTTAAACTGCAAATTCCTAACACAGATTTTATTCAAGTGCAATATTTAAAGATAAAAATAACTAAAGATAATTGTTTGAAACAAGAAGATGAGATTTCAGATAAATAAAGAAATAAAGAAAAAAATAAAAGCAAACTGGAAAAAGTGAAACTATAGATTCAACTGTATAGACCTGTATTCAAGTAAAACTTCTTATTAAATTCTTAGGGTAAATCTCTGGCTCAGCAGTAATCAAATTTCTGGAGAACTATTAGCAAAGGATAAACTTACTGCCTTGGGTCCACCATGTTCTTAATTATCATTCATACCCAATAATGTAATTATTCATGAAAGAGAGATATAGTTCTTCAGCTTTCGATATGATTGGAGAAATAAAGGATTGTGTTGGTTCATACGGAGTGAATTGGACAGCAGTCTGTATAATCCTATTATGTGGACACATCTGAAAATGAGACATGCTGTTGCTTTTTTTTTTGCCTTTTCATAAAAATATCATATTTTTTTTTAATTTTTAAAAATCTGAAATATAAGATTACAGTACAGATGCTCTAAATAATCATGTCAGACTTGAAGTCTTAAGAATAAATCCAGAAACAAACTATTTTAAAAGACTGTCATCTTCCAGGCTGAAGCTTTTGAGATATATGGAGTAGTAACAGTGAATTTCGTCTAGTTCTTCATGTTATTCACCTATTGTAATTCTTTCCTCATTTCATTCACAATATGGTATCTGCTCTTTACGAATTAGATGGAAATAAATTTTTAGAATTTTCCATGCTAGTGATGGAAATGACTATGCAAATTTTTATTCTTTCCTTCTTTTATTCTTTCTTAGAAGAGACTTAAACCAATTAGTCTTTGCAGTCAATTCATAATTGTATAACTTGATTTTCTTCAGAAAAAAAGTACTTATACACAGTTTTTTATAATTCTTATCAGGTTTGTCAGGTGTAAGGGAGATATTTTCAGAGGAGCATACAAAAGAAAGTATTTGGCCAGCCAATAAACAGAACCATGACATATCCCTCAAGTCTCGTATCACTTTAATCAAGTTCATAGAAAACAAATATTTAATTACTTGCTGAACCCCAGATATCAGAAGGTCTCCAACTCCTTTTACTCTCTTATTATACATAAAGACATATATGAATATTCAAAATATGTAATTGGAAAAAATCATATAGTGCCAGGGACTGTTGTTCCTGTTTTGAAGAATACATTTTTTCTGTATTTAAGACTCACCATTAATTTCCCAGTGCAGGACTTAGTAAGTACTTGTACACTTCACACTTAGTAAGTGTCGGTTTCTTCTTTCTATGTTCTGTTAATCCTGTTTGTGCAGAAAAATGTGAATTATGCCTACAACACTGAATTGCTTAACCATGAGTAGAACCTATTCCAATCATATGAAGACAAAAGCTCCCTTTGAGAGTCAGAAACGATCAGAAGTTAAAGTTTCCTTTACCTCCCCTGTTCTTTGTTGGCAAATGGCCCATGATATCACGAGAAATACTAAAAGCAGTGAAGCAATTGACACAAAAAGGAAGCCTAAATGAAGAGCACTGATAAGTCATGAAGTATTTGTAATACATTTGTTTCTTATGTCAGTCATATCAGCTGGAAAGACGCGATGAATTCTTTACAAAAAGCCCATACACATTGTTTTCAGCACTATTGGAAAACCACTTAACTGTGGTAAAAAAAAAGTAATTGTTGTCATGAAGCTTTATTTCTCTTTTATTTACAGTCAATACTTGTCTGCTGTGAGACAACTGGGCTACATTAGTCAAAATATTTTGATTCTGTTCATTATTTCTAAAGCCACAAAGGCAATTCCAAAGACAAAGCAATTGATCCCATAAAGCAGACTTGTAAGTTAGCTCATGCTTGCATTATCAAGAGCATCTACATCATCCTGAAATAAAAGGTGAAAATGGGCTGAGTTGTCTAGTCTGCAGAAGATGGGAATTTCACACATGCTTGAAAGACTCACCAGAATCTCTCACTCTCCAGAACTGAGTTCCAGATAATTGACAAGATTCATAGTTACAGATCTCCAGAAATGTATGAATTCTAGTTTGTACATTGGAGTGAATTCCAATGTTTCCCTGTTTTAGTGCTTCAGGTTTTGATGTGGGGACAACCTTTAAATAGTTTCATGGAAGAAAAGCTAAGTCATTAAATTAATTAGTGGACTACTGTGAGTTGAAATATATTTTGTTCAGAAGTTGCTATTGTGAATGTTTTAATTGTAACCATTGTGCTAAGAATCTGTTGAAAGGCATTTGGTATATAAAGGGATTGAGGGGGAACAAATGAGACAACAGCGAGACTGAAGGAAGAGAAGTTTTGATTCGCACTTTTTTTTCTATTATTTTATTTTATTTTATTGGCAGCTCTTAAACTGCTCACCACACATTTTGACAGGCAGGCAAGCAGCATATAAAGGTGTTCTGGGCTAACCCTGGTAAGCAGCTAAGCACCACACAGTTGCTTGCTCAGTCGCCCTCAGAGCAGGATGAGGAGGAGAATCAGAGGGGTAAAAGTGAGAAAATTTGTCGGTTGATATAAAGACAGTTTAATAAATAAAGCAAAGCTGCACACACAAGCAAAGCAAAATAAGGAATTCATTCACTACTGTCGGCAGGCAAAAGTCCAGCCCCTTTCCTGGAAAACATGGCTTCATCACATTAACGGTTACTTGGGAAAACAAATGTCATAACCATGAACATTCCCCCTTCCTCCTTCTTTTCCCCAGCTTTTATTGCTCAGCACAGTCGCATGGTGTGGAATATCCCCTGGGTCAGTTGGGGTCACCTGTCCTGGCTGTGTCCCCTCCCAACTTCTTGTGCCCCCCACCGCTGGCAAGGCAGTGTCAGAAACAGCCTTGGCATTGTGCAACCCCCAGTCAGCAACAGCTAAAGCATCGATGTGTAACCAACGCTGGCTTGGTCCACAGCACCGTACCAGCCGCTGTGAAGAAAATGACCTACATCCCAGTCAAAACCAGTATAAAAACTCTGCCCTGTGTGATTGTTGGTTTGGTAGCAGCCTGCGTAGCATCCTGTTCCACCTAAAAATTAGGCCTACTATCAAGCAAGATTTGAGATAAAGTATTCCCTTAAGTGTTCTATGAACGTGAACAGTAAGCAGCAGTTACAATGGTTAGAAGATAACAAAAAAATTAATAAAATTAAGTAAAACTTTGCCTGAAACTTTTACAAGGTTGCTGTCACCAAGTGTTATCTGCATCCTTTTGTTCTGCTGTACAAACACGGGTGCATTCGGGCAGGAATTCTCCCTCAAAAATTAAATCTCTCATGTTTTGATTAAAGGTTAACACATATTACCTCTTTTATGCTCACAACCTCAGAACACTACTGACGAATGGAAATTTGGAACTTTACAGGGGTCTTAAAAGTTTTCAGGTAATGCTGCAAATACCAGCTTTAGACTGAGAAGAAATAGATTATACCTTAAATTCTCCCAGGACAAGGATAAAGCACATTCATTCTTTCTAATATCAGTTTTGTGGGGCTTTATTTTGAATACTTGTTTATTGATTTCATTGTTGTCATTCATTTAATTTTAATTTTGGCAGCAATTTGATCACTGTAATGTTTTGGTTTTAATAAGCTCTGGAAAAAAAATTGAGCATATTAGTCTAATTATTCTTGCTTATTGGTATGTATTTATTTGTTTATAATCCTTTTAAATTATTGTATGTATCATCTGGCACCTATCAAATTCTAAAATGTGTCATAATCACACTAGTTAAAAGATAACTCAAATGAGAATTTTGCACGATATTTAGGGTTGGATGCTATTTTTTATTTTTATTAATGTGAAAATACTTCACATAGTCACTGTAGAATAGAATATTTTCATTCCCTCTCTTCTAAATGTATGAATTAAAATAACTTATTCCTTCAGCGTCACAATCCTATACTCATTTTCTCCCACTGGGAAAAAAAGAATCAACCTTTAGTAACTCCTAAGAACATTCATAATTGTAAGCTTAATTTAATGTGACGTACCTCCTGCTTACTTTCTAGTTATTGCAAATAAATTCTAGTTGTATTACACTTCTAAATGTAGTACTCTCATAGGTGTTAAATTAGTAGCATTTCAAGTCTGTTTATTCACAGAATAAGTTCATTCCACTGCAATGAAATATGAAATGGCTGATCATATATTTTCATACCTGCTTCTGAACCCAGTCTAATTAGCAATACGAGTTCTTGTGAACATTTTATACCCATGCCTCAAAGCTTGTTCCCCACTGAAATCCCATTCATGTTCCTGTGTTTAGTCCCTGCCTTTTCCAGAGCTATCTGGGCACTTTGCTTTGAAGTACTATTCCACGAGTTCACAGAATATGGGGGGTTCCGCTGCTACAAGAAAAATGAATGCAAGCCAGATATATTACGGCTCAGGGTAATTACAAATACCAGCACACATGTAAATAAATTTAAATCTCATACATTAAAAAAAATAAAAATCCTATTCCTACTGGAGCAAAGATAATAAGTTTTATAAATTTGATACATTTGGAAGATGGTGGGCAACATATTGGCAATCCTTCTGTTTATTTGTTTGTTTAACATGTAAACTAATGCTAGAAGATACTAAAAATTGGAGTGACTATGTCACATGAATGATGCCTAACATTTTGGAAAACGAACTAGAGCCTCTAGAGTGTAGAACAGAAGCGTTATGTCTTGAGCTAAAAAGGCATTGGTCTCTCATTTGGAGGCTGATCATGGTTGACTCAAGAATACTTGAATTATAGATGAATCACGATATGAACCATAAAAAACTATGTTAAGTTGAAATCTAACAGGCATGTAAATATTTTAGAGAAACCTATACCCATGAATAGTTTCTAGCAATTATATTTGCTATCTCATTCCTTTCTGCTCCATTAATTTTGAGATACAGCCCTGTAACAGATACTGTGGAAAACAGTGCTTTACGAATCCAGCATGAGCTGCTTGCATTGGGTTTCTCCATTTTTTCAGTAGTTTATTCCTTATCAGGCTTAATCACCCCAGATTCAGACATTTCAGTTATGCCTACCCCATAAAGAAAACAGGACTAACGCTCTGGCTGGGGTACTGCTCTGCGTGCGTCTCTACGGCTGCTCTGCTAGCACTCCCGCTGGTGTGGTTTCGGTCTGTGCCAAATAGCATGCTCTGAAACGGCGCCCAGGCATGATTTAGGGGAAGAGAATAGGGCAGGGGCTGTTCCCAGCTGGCAACATAGATAAGGTAAATCTGTCTTTGGTAGGAGAGGAGGGGAGGCTGTAACCATATGGACACAAGCTCAATGTCACCATTTGGCTTCATGGGCAGAGAACAGTTGCTGGCCTGCTGTATTTAGCAGTGTAATTTGCAGGCTTAGTGGGGAGATGCTGACGAATTCCTTTGAGCAAGACCTTTGCAATTTATCTTTTGTGCCCTGTGATAGATTATAATCTGCTTAAAAAGGCAATCCCTACTCTCCACTCCTTCCTTCTCATGTTAAAAAAAAGGTCTACCATTTAGAGCAGATGGTTGGCTTGCTTCTAGCTTTTCACTGTTTTCCCTCCCTTATGAGCACTGCTGTCTTGCCTGCTGTGAGTAGGTCTACTCGCTGCTTGTTCACAACATGCTAGTGCCACCACCGGTACCCTTCTGGTCTCAGTTTGGATTGGAAGGCACCTTTAAAGTTCATCTGGTCCAACCCCCCTGCAACGAGCAGGGACATCTTCAACTAGATCAGGTTGCTCAGAGCCCCGTCCAGCCTGACCTGGAATGGTTCCACGGATGGGGCATCTACCACCTCTCTGGGCAACCTGTGCCAGTGCTTCACCACCCTCATCGTAAAAAATGTCTTCCTTATATCTAGTCTGAATCTACCCTCTTTTAGTTTAAAACCATTACCCCTTGTCCTATCGCCACAGGCCGTATTAAAAAGTCTGTCCCCACCTTTCTTATAACCCCCTTCAAGTACTGAAAGCCTGCAAGAAGGTCTCCCTGGAGCCTTCTCTTCTCCCTCTTCTCCCCATCTCTCCCCTCTGCCCCCACAGACAGGCTAGGTTGGATACAAAGATAGAAAGACAGGCTTCTTTCCTTGCAGTGTGAACACCCACTCAAAGACTTTGCAGTTGAGGTAAAGGAAACATGGCATTAAACTATGTTTTGTGCTTTGTGCTAATGAGAGTCCTTTGAAAGAATCTTCTACCTGAAGCCTTGCACTCTAAGGTCATGGGCTGCAGAACTATGGAAATGCTTATTGGCTTCAGTATTCAAGGGAGGTGAGTCAATAACTAAGAAGTTAAAACCTGTCTCTGAAATGTCTAAACTGGATTTATTTTTATATATATTCTTGCCATGGTTCCATGCCTGACACCAAGGACTGGTGTAGACCTGCTATATTTAGAGATCTGATGAAAGGAAATGTTGTTGGGTAAAGGTCAATTTTTTATTTCTTGTTGTATCTGCTTCATGTGGCTTATTGGTAGTGTCAAGACCCAAGGAAAAAAAAAATGGCAAAAAAACTCATGTGGTGAGAGGGCCTTGAGGAAAAAGTAGGAAAATGTTGATATTTACTGGACAGCAGCAACTAGGGAATTGAGGAATGTACGTAATAAGATAAAACTTTAGAGAGGAGAAGCAAGTTATCACAGAAAGAGGGAAGTTAGAGAAATTTGATTAGATATTACCTGCAGAACATATAGGCTTGAGAGATGTCAGGATAAAAAACAACTTTTAGAAATAAATAGAACAGTGACTGGGCAGTAGAAGTAGTAGTAAAAGTAAAGTTGATCTAGGAAAGTTCTTGAATTTAGTTTGCCCTCTTGGATGGACAAATGATGAAATGTGAGAGGAAAAAAAAAGCTGAAATAAAATGTGCTATTGAAAGAAAAAATCTATGACAACTTCCATAAGTGAAACATAACCCTTAACTTGCTGGTAGTGTCCAGCCACATCAATTGGGAATTGACACTGTCTGCGTTTGTGAAACAAAGATGTTCAGTAGTAGGTCTGAAAGAAAAAAGCCAAGCACCAATCCAGATTTAAAGAGCTATGTATTAGCAAATCAAGTCATAACAAGAGCTGTCAGTTTAAACATAGATAGATTATGCTCAGGTTTAAAATATGCTGCCTTGGCTTCCACTAGAAATCAATCAGTGGATATTTACTGAAATGGAACATTCTTAACATTTTCAAGTTTTTTTGATATTGGAAAACTGAGTGTCTTATGCCTTCATATGTCTAATGTTTCTCTCCTGAACAGTAGGTGAGAAGGAAAATTAAAAAGTAATAGGCTTTGTGAATATGGCTGAAAATAACCGACTCTGGTAAGGTGATTCTGTTAGGATGTATTTAATTGCATGAACCACAAGCATCCCCCGATCCAGGTACACACTCTACATACTGACCCTTGCCAGGATGGGACCTGAACATACATATTCTCTATGTTTTTGAGAAAGAAGGTGATAGCCTGCTAGGGCACTCCTGGGAGTGTTATAGAGGGAACCTGCCCTGTCTGAACAGCTTTCTTAAAATAGCTGTTCGAGCATAATATATAGGTTCCCTGTGTGTTCATCTACTCTGTAAATCTATGGTAAGACTAACATCTAAAATTCTAGTATCTTAAAGGCCAATTTACTAAAAGGACCTGGGAACTCATTTTAATAACCTCTGATTTGTGAATTTGGAAAACTTAGAGAAAACAGATTACCTGAGAGAATTAATCAGCAATTGGATCATCATGTGCCTATCTGCATATTCTGTCTGTAGCTTTTCAAAGTGACTCAGTACAGGTCTTGTCTAATAAAGAGATTTTTGTGATAAACTTCAAAAATGGCAACTAAATTTTACTTTCCGTAATATTTCCACTTTTACTTTGAAGTGTCCGAAGTTTTCTTGATACTTTTCTTCCCTATCCAATCACTTTTAGAGTTCATGGACTTTCAAGACTGTTATCATGTAGACATAATGACCCTTTGAATTTAGGAAGAATTTTCCATTATTCTTATCTCTGTTCAATGCATCTGTTTGCAAAACCTGCTATGTTGTGTGGTTCATCTATGCAAGGTGCCATATTATTTGTGAGAAAACTTTTTTCTTTCAGTGTGAAGTGTGATCTTTAACTTTTACCAGTCACCTTACAGAAGATAATTTTAATTGTTCAGAGCTTTTGAATACCAAAATGCAACAGAAGAAATCATTATCTTTTCACATACACACTGAAAGCTGAAGAAGATGCTAAGTTCATTGAGTAAATTATTCATTGTGATTTTTTTGTTCAGCTCTAATTAATGTTTTCTGCTAGCGGGATATGTTTAATATATTATAAAGTCACAGCTTGTGAAGAATTGTAGTCCTAGTTCTAGTTTCATTTGATAAAAGGGTTGGTTGGTTTGTTTGTTTGTTTTACATTTTCCCAGATTTTTTTTTCTTTGGTTTTCATAGTAAAGTGGTTTAGTTTAATTGCAGTGTAAGAATGCCAAAAGTTTAGGAAGCTATTTTTCCTTCCTACTGTTGTTGATGGCTCATATTAAGAAAGTAATGACCGTGTAGTGTGTTACATATCTACCAGCTGTTTCATTTTGTTCTTCATATAGAGCTACATAGGTGTTTTTATTGAAGTATAGAAGATGATGCAACATTGTTTTGTGGTTTTGCTGATAGCGTATCTTTAGTACAGCAATATGAAGCTCAAGATTTATTTATCCACGTGTCCAAAGGCATACCTTCAACGAGAACTAGCACAAGCAAAATGTTAGAAAATAATAAATACTGAAGCTTGACACTTTTTCGTTATTATTCTACTTTTTTTCCTTGTAACGGCTGTTGATGTTAGGCTTTCTGTTCACATGGATCAGTGACAAAGATGTTCCAAAAGTGGCTTCATGGGCTTCGGTTTCCGGGCGCAAAATTTACCGACTTCAATAAATAGCTACGTTTTAATTAGCACCTTCCTTAAACGAAAGCAGTTTCTCCATGTTCCCAGCAGAAGGTAATAAAAATATAGGTAAAAATTACCCCAAGAAAATTACAGAGAAAGCTAAATTCTGAGTGCTGTTAGAAGATTAGTAAAATTCTCTACAGTGACTAGATGAGACATAGAGCCTACTTGGGCTTTTTGCAGAGCAACCAGTTCCAGAGAATGAAAGGAGATATTACTGAATCATAATGAGGTAATAATACTTAGTAATTTTTTTCATTGTACAAGATTAGTATTTAACTCTTCCCAGAAAACTTCTGTCTTGCATAGGCACACATACATACTCTTTCCTCCTTTGAAAGAAAGCAATATTTGGCCTAGTTCAGACCCACCAATCTGCTTTGTGCAATAGCATCTGAGAAGAAAAAGCTTAAAAAATTAACAAATGCATCTCCTGCCAACAGGGTTGCTGAACCATTCATCTGCAAATAGGACCATCAAACGTTTCTTGCAATTGCCAAGAAAGCGGTATCCTGTTAATTCTCCTGTTCACTTGTTTGCTTTGTGGTAGGTTGCAGCAATCTAAAACACCTTTTTGGTTAATGAGGAACAGCCGATTTTCAAACACAGAAAAGTACTTGCATAAATATTCACGCAAGTTGGAGATACTGATTATAGAGGAGTTTGGTAACCTACTTCATTAACTCCTAATGGGAGTTGTGATCCTAACTTCCCTTTGCCTTTTCCTGAAGGCCTTTCCTTTACTGTTTGGCTTCTGCAATACTCAGTCTCTACTGTCTTTACTGTTAAATTAAGCATTGCATGAAGTTAGTCTAATATATAAAGGCATGAATTCTGATCTCCAGTGTGCAAGATTAGTGATGGTGACTGATGGGGAGTAGAAATTTGAGTTTAAAGCAATACAGGTTAGAACAGATATTGGTGCACTATATTTAATATTTTACCAAATCTAAAAGCCCCTCAGACATCTATATTGCTGTGCAAACTATTTACTAGTTTATATACTAGCTTGTGTAAATTAATACTGTTCCTCCTAAAACTGTTTTTGTTTTATTCTCGTTGTCCAACACGATCACAAAATACCTCCACCTGTATGTATGTATAAATAACTAGTAACTATCCTAAGCTAAAAGCATCCTTAATTAAAATGAAGGTTATAAATCTTATTTGATGAGAAGATTATGATAGTTTAGTAACAGCTACAGTTATGCTAAAGAATTATTTGAAATTACATAAATCAAAAGTTTTTCTTTTAACAACTCTCTCAAAGAAATCATATCAGTGTTCAAACTCCAAGTAACATTAAGTCATTCAATTACTTAAAGCCTGATTCAAAGCTTGCTTGAAAAATTACTTTAAAATCACAGATAGTTCAATTTGGATTTATGTTTGGGGATTTTTGTGGTTTTTTCCTAATAAAGCAAGTTGAGCATAATTCCAGTTGTAATAGTTGCAGTTTCGTTGCTTTAATTTTGTAGGGGAGTACATTTTAAGGTAGGTCAAAATTTGAACTGTCAAATGTGGTATTGTGTGTTCAGCATTATCTTGTTTATGAATCTTATTAAAACATCAGTTATTTTAAAATGGGTATGTACTTTATAATAAAACTTGTATTTGATCCTTTCTTGAAGTGTTGAGCCACAGATAATATTGTTCTAATTAAATACATGGAATTACATGTCCAGGAAAAACATTGATTTATATTGTTTATATGTGGTGATGATAAGTATACAGACATGTAGGAAAAGAATAAGAATTATTAAGTATATTCAACTTTGTGATCTTTGTGCAGTTGTGTCAGAAGTATGTAAAAACTTAAAATTGCAGGTGTTATTTTGCACAGCCTTTGGGAAAGCTATGCAATGAGTAAATAAAGGTCACTTAGTGTTTTAAAGTTTCTGAAATAAAGTTAGATAGTTTGTGTGATGGCCATGTGATGGCTGCTGATTCTAGTTAGACACTAAATTTGTACTATAGAATTGTTTCAATATTAGTATTCTCTGCTTTCAGTAGTCACATGCATGTTTAAAAGGACACATATTTTTATGAATGCATCACACGTATTAACTGTAACTTAAATAAGTCCCTACATTTTTTTAGCTAATAGTTTTTAAAAGAACAATGTGTGTGTGTCCAGGGATTGACAGCGTCCTGGTGACATCTTGTACATCATTAATATTTTTTGCAGCATAAGCGGGTTTTCCTCATCTGCAAATACCTACTTCCCTGACTCCAGAGCTGAACTGTGTTAGTCAAGCCAGATAGAAGCTAGATAGTCACCAGCTTTATTTCTATAATGATATCTTTTTGTTCAGCTGTAATGCTGGTCAGATTGTTCTGCTCTGCAAAGAGCCATTTCTCATCCCACAGGTTTGATTTTCAGCAGTTCCATTTCCCTGAATCTCCAGTTCCAAAGTGATAGGAACATATAAGCACGTAGTAATGGCCATGGTAAAAAGTCTATTTTTCGGGTGGTCTTACTAGCATTTTATCTGCCTTTACTAATACAGCTGCATGATTCAGGTCAGAAATGGCTTATGCCCCACTGGCTCAGAGCACAGGGGAAATTAGTGTGACAGCTTCCACGTAACCATACATTAAGATCTCTTTTTTCTCCCTTATCTGGCCTGCAAATCTTCCTCCTCACTTCAGTGCTCTTTTCAAGTCCACAGTGTCTGTTGTCTCCCACTGCATTTGGTTATACAGATATCACAACAAATTTTGGAAGTAACACTGATTTGAAGTTAACGTACAATGGACAAGGGAAGTGTGAGAACTTTTAGATATCAACTTAAATTCCAATGTCTAATTTAAAATACAGAAATTAAGCATGTTTTCCTGAAAGTGCTGGACACTTCTCCTCTAAAAAATAAACTCACAGAAGAGCTTTTGTGTAAGGGAACAAATTTGAAAAGCTGATCTTTGGCTCACCATTGATTAGAGAGCGTCCCTAGTGAAAAAGTTGCACAAAGTTAGTATTGACTTTCTGCTCGCCCTGTGCTGAAATCCAGATTTCATTAATTTTGTACCCACTTATCTTGTATATTAAAAATGATAAGTAGACAGCTACTATAAACTGTATGCTGGCACCTCTTTTTGTCTTGCCTTCATTTTTATTTCTTTGCATCTAATTTTGGAGTTTCTTTCCCTGCAGCATCTTAATTCTATTCATTCTTTTGACACAAGCCTGCATTATTGGAAGGTCACATTTTAAATTTTGGAGAGCTTTTTCTGGCCATAAAATGTAATCTGCCATATTAAGCAAAGATCACAGCAGATGGTACTGTGTGATTTTTCTTTTTCACTTCATTATCAGTTAGTTTTCTGAATTTCAGAGGATTATGTCAGGTTCTGATGGCCCCAGTTTAATATTTATCAGGGCAGTAAAGGTGCATTGAAGATCCTGATACACGAGAAGAATTTATTTAGAACTGATTCTGGCTTTAATAAAAATGCTATCTGGTATTAGTAACCTTATCTTTTGGGTTTAATGAGTCTAAAAATATTTCTTCCACATTCTCCAAAACCCAAATGAGATAAACTAAATCAGCGGTTTTCTTAGAGAACTGTGTTTCTGCAGAATTTCCTGATTTCTTCATCATAGAGAAATGATTGCTCTTTCATTCATTACCCTAGAGTGTTTGAATTTTTTAGTGCTGAGGCATTTATTGGACTAAAACCACGTTCTCACTTACACCTGAAGAAATGCAGTCTCTGCTAATTTTAACCAATACCAGCTTTTTCTCAATGAAACAGTATTCTACAGAGAGATAAGAAAAGCTTTTTTGTGCCTCGCCTCTTTCACCTCCCAGTATGAAAATGCAGCGTCTGTGGAGGCTATGGGGGATTATGACAGAAATCTTCATAAATAGCACAATCTCCATTTTAATCATCTCTCGAAACAGGGCCTGCTCGTTCTCCCGCATGAGGCACTCTCTTTTGGGGTTTACTTTTTATGTCCTACCCATCCAAAGCTAAGCTAACTTCAGCTTTTGGTTAGTGATTTTGGGGAAACTGGAAGGGTAACAATGATTATAATATTAAAACCTGATATTTAGCTGTGTAGGAAGGTCGTAGTAGTAAAAAAAGTCAAGGGGAATGAAGGAAAAGTGAGAAGGGGAACTGACTTATAAAAAGACTGTTATCACTTTTAAAATTACTAATAACTCAGAACTGTAAAATGTGATGCATCTGAAATAACAAAGCTATAGAAGGAGGAAATTCTGTCATATGTCTGTTATAGGCCATTTAATCAAATCAGGAAAGAAAGTAAAACCGCTGCTTAAATATTGCACAAATGAAATATAAATATGCACAATGGAAAACTACACTATTATAGGGACTGTAGCTCAAGACACAGGTTCTGGACATCTCAACATATAGTAGGAATACCATTGTTTTTTTCAAACATTGAATTATGATTTTTCTAACAAAATAGGTATGCCATTGTTCTATAAGCAGGACATTGCAGGCTGTCAAGGGACTTGAGGGTTCTTCCCCTGACTACATGCAGAGTCAGCAGAAAAAGGCAGGCATGACCAGTAATATTTAAATGTATATACTGAAATCCACAAAAGATTTAGGATGGATGCAGGTGCCCAGTTCAAATATCAGACACAGTCCTCAAAACCACAATGTGACTCTAGGCATCTGTAGGCACTTGAAATGTTGCCAGTGAGTTTCTACTAGCACAGGCAATTCTCTTCCAAATCTTTCCCAACTTGGTAGCACTGAGCAGCTTAATGCATCCTACCCGTCTGCCTTCAGCTGGAAACCTCTGCATAGGCATTCCCCCCAGGCCAATCCAGAAAGTGTGTTCAGACTGAGAGGGGCAATACGCATATCTCTTTTTACTAAAAATAGCAAGCGGTGTTGCTTCCCTCTTACGCAGTAGCACAAAGGCAATGATGTTTAGTATATGGAGAACCTGAATTTAGTACCCCTCTCACTGGAGGGACACTTAACTTCCTGTGTCCAGAAGAAAAAAATATTTACAGAGGACTCCTGTCGCAGAAAAGTAAATCTGATGTAATAAATCCAGCTATTAGGAAGTAGGAAGGAGGTAGTCTGAGGAAAGGCTCAGCTGTGATAGTGCTACTCTGTGTGATACTGGCAGAAAGTGTTCTGCCGTAGCATATTTTTTTAAAGGTGTGGGTCAAGATAAAAGGCAGTGTATACTACTGATGTAACACTGGAATAAGGGAATTTTCAGGAGATATTTGAATGAAGAATATTTTGATGGACCAGACCAGTGAAAAATAAACATTGTAGAAAAGGAAACAGAATATCTGGGAGCTGGAACAGGATGAAATTAAGTTTTCAAGTCAAATTTGGTCACGCCATGGCCATGAAATACATCTGTTAAAAGAAAAGAAATGGCAATCAAGGACTAGCTGTGCTATAGTCTCTGGCAAAATCTGTAGTAGTTCTTTATTTGGACTGTGCTTCCTCTTCCTTCTGCTTAGTGTTTTACTGCATCCCTTGCGAGTCATTCTCTAAGAATGATCCCTACCCCCAATGTGCAAAAGGCAAACCTATCAGCTGAACAACGAGCATTTTTATTGGATAAGCAATATAAGCTTCTCTTTTTATTAATATTTTAGTGTCGCTCAGGCAGTTTTAAAGATCTTTAATGAATTATTTTATACTTGGAGTTCTCTAACACACTATCCTGGGTATTTCTAATTTTACTTAGCATAAAAGAAAGCTGCCACTGATACAAAAGATGCTAAAGGACATTTAAAAATAGAAATTGTTCTTGTCTGCAGGTTCATAAAGTGCAGATGTATTCTTGTTTGGTCATTTTCAAGCAATTTTTTTATTCTTATAATGACTCTCAAGTGGTTTGCTGCAAAATTGAACTCTGACTACTGCTAATTATTCTAGTAATTTACAAAAAATTTTAATGCCAACATTTGCTATCATGTGCTTTGTAGTGACAAGAAAAGAAATAGTTTTTTATTATATACATCTTAATTACTTTAAACTTCCTTTGAAAAGTTATATCAGGGAAGAAAAAAAGAAACAACTGAAAAAATTACATTGGTCTTTGCACCCTTTTTTAATCTGCTATGTATGACAAACATTTGGTTTATGGTTTTGCAAAGAAATAACTAGTATTTATGCTCTCTATTTTTAAAGTTGTTGCATTCATGTCAACAGATGTGTCTGTCAAGACATATTTCTAGTTTTCCTCTCCCCCAGTGTTCTCAAAGTCTTCCTTTTCCCAAAGCTGAAAAGTTAGGATCATTTCCTTTTTCCCTGCTCTTGCATGCAAAGATGTCATCGCAGCTGTGGTATGAAAACTATCTCTTTGTGGTCACTCTCAATGTCCATTTGCTGCTCATGAGCTAATGCTACCACTAGGCAACAAACTGTTGAGTAACTCAGGATCTGGGAGAACAAATGAATAGGGTACAAGAGGTGGACAACAAGCTCCAGAGATAACCTGCCTAGGATGACACTGTTCCCCAGATCCATCTAAATAATAACAGTCCTCCAGAGTAATATACCAATAGGGTAGAAATATTTTGATAATAATTATGTGAAGAACTTCCTATTAACCTACCGGGTAAGTTAGGAAAGCTATGTATTTCCACTTACTCTTCCAATGATTTAAAAATGTAATTGCTTGTGGAATAGCGTATGTCAGTCTTGTTACATGGGTGTGCAGCTGCTGATTTGCCTGCAGGACTTTGCCTTATTAAGCGTGGAAACCAAATGCAAAAAATGTGTTCTTTTACCTAGAAAATCAAAGGCTTGGTTCAGTATCAATTCTGGGTCAGGACTGACATGTTCACTGTTGTGTTTGTACTACATTGAACATAAAATTACAATAGCTCTTCCCTTAAATAAATCCTAATAGAATATACAGGTTAACTGCTTCATTTTCTTAAGAAATCTGTATTCTTGATTACAAGGTTAAAATTTCATAAATGAGTAGCAGCCTGGGGAGTCTCACTTTTTTGGTCTTCCCTGCTTTGTCTGATTTACAGAAAAAAAATTAGCATCTTGCCCCTTCAATAGTAAGATTTTTTTCTCTATCTTAAGCTCAGTGTCCACAAACACAAGCACCCAAACAGTTACTAATAACTGAAGATCTAATTTTATAATTTTATTACTTGAAATTACTTTATACTAACTAGCCAGGAGAACTCTGCATAGCTCATATCCTGGTTTTATTGCTTCTCTGGATAAATTACTGTTCACTTTTTGAGATGTAATTTATACCACAGCGTACCAAGAGTATTTTCATAAACATGGAAACTGTAAGAAACATAGTTGTGTTTGCTTTTAATAAAGAAATCTGTCATCTTAATGTGCTAAGAACTCAATATGAAAGGAAAAGCTAGCTTTTTTAAATAGCAATAATGTTTTCTTTGTTCTGATACTTATAGTTATTAATGTGAGACACAGTGACTAACTGTAAAAGGAAATTAAAATTAACTACTGCATAGAAGGGTCCAGAAAGCTTAATTCAACAACATTCATAGGATATTTCCAAATAAAATAATGTAAAATAAAAACTTTGCAAATGCAAGCTGTCTATTCTCTTTTGTGCATCCAGGAAACCGAGTCCACAGTTCTGTAGACCAAGAATAAGATGATAAGTTGCCTAAAAACTTAATTCTACCTTCCCGGAGTTGGCTGTTGCTATTAGGAGGTCCTGTTGGTAGCCCCCTCGTGTGTTCTCGTGCTGCTGGCTTCCTCCCGCTGTGTTTCTCAGTCACCACTCTTGGGCAGCAGACACCCTCACTTCTCGAGACTCTAGCCCCGTGTCCAGGCTGCAGGATGAGGCCATCAGGCAGCTTGCTTTTCTGCAGCTCAACCACACCTGGAAGCAGAACAGGCATTCCCTCTCTTGCAACAAATACTGCTTAGAAAAAAAGAGTCAGACCACGTTCCTTAGAGCTTCTGAGTGATATTGTTCGTGTTGAGTACAACCTGCCAAAGAAGAGCATGGAAGTGTACGTAAAGGATATACTTAGACAGGTTTTGGATTCATGGTTGGAAGTAGGACACTGTGTGTGAAGCCATACAACAGAGACGCATCATCTCCTATTAGCTCATAGCGTAACAGTCTTCAGAATGGTGTTGCTACCCTTCCTTCTCCCTCCATCTATTGGTTGTCTGGTTTTATTATTGTTGGAAGAAACTACTGTATCTTTTGACATTTACTCGGTACTTTCCAGAAGACAAACCATGTGCTTGACTTACAAAGTGAATGTGTTGAAAAAGGATTGCAATTAATCATACTGACATCTGAAAGAAGCAAGGATTAACACAATGTATTATTTTCTTTTAGCTTTAAGGCCCTCATAGTCAGGAAAGAGAGCTGAATATTACATCTATAAGCTAGAGTAATATCATCAGTGCATGTTTCCCTTTCTGACATTTTTGGTCTTAATCTGCACCTAGATTTACTATCACCAAATGATGAACCTATCTACAGCTTGGTTTCTTAGCTCTTCCTAGATAGTTACTCATACGTTTATTAGGTATTATAGTCTATAGAATAATTTTGTAAACAAATAGGAAAATTTTTATTAAGCATCACATTTTAGTGTAGTTTTTCTCTGTGGTACAGTTTATTATACTCAAGTATATAAATATTCAGACTCAGATACATACGCAGTGACTGCTCAGGTTTGCAAGGAGGTTGATTTCTCTGTTGAACATAAGGCTTGTTAATATGATAATTTTTCAAGCATTCATGAGGGTATACTATCTAGTGAGAGATGAACTCTGATGTCCATATAATATAAAATAAAACCAGCAAATCAGTTTTGGAGGAAGCCATTTCTAAAGAGGAATCAAATGTTGACAATAAATCCCAAAATGTATTCTAAAAGTTGCTAGGATAGGATTAATGCCTACATTTTCAGAACTAACTGACTTAATTTTCTTGGTCATGGAGATACAGGAATTAAGGAGAGGTAACTAAAATAATTTTTTATATTACCTTAAAGTTTGAATACATCCAAATACTGAAATATAAAATGTATTCCAATAACAATAGAGGGATAGCTGCTTTCATATAAAAATAAATCAGAGTTTGGAGAGGAAAAACAAGTCTGTTAGCCCAGCTCTCCAGGAGCTGCATTTCTTCTTTATTTTAGCAGGCTAGGTATAAAAAAGTAAAGGTGGTTTTTTTTTTTATTTAGCAAAAGGTTCTTGTCATTTCCCTCAGGAAAGTAATATCGCTACTTTAATAGAACTTGGGATATATTTGAAATAGCCAGTTCAACTTTTTTTATTGTTATTCAATATTGCAACAGCACCATTTCTTATTACACTCTCTTGCATTCTTTTAAATAACACTTTTGTCCTTTGGGTTTGCATCCTTCAAATACTTGTTGATTTCTTGCTTCACTCCAGGCACCAGACAAGCCAGAGATGCGGAATTTTCTAAAATTCTCTATTCCTTCCTCATAAATCAGTTCCTTCATCTCCCCCCCGCCCCTTGTCTCTGAATTCCCTACAGTCTATAAATGTTTATATGGAAGGTAGTTTCTTGAACTGAATCCTGTATTCAAAATATTATTCCAGCAGAGATGCTCAGAGGCCAGGGCTGCCTGTCTGCTTTGTCATGCGATATCTCTGCATACTCAGCCCTAAATTGGAAAGCCTTGGCTTTCCTTTGCTGTCACCTCCCATTGAACACTCACAGTTCATTATCACACCCACGAGTCCTTTGCATTTCTGAAGCTGTCCATCAGGCAGGTCTCTCTATCACATTGATGATTTGTTATTCACAGGATTACCTTCTCTCACCCTTTCAGCCTTCTCTGTTTCCAAAGTAGCATCTCATTTTACATTCGTCTTTCAAGAGCTATGGTTCGGCAGTGGGGCTGCACGGATCTTGGAATGCGTGAGGCATCTTCAGTTCCTACAGACTGCTATGAGAATGGGGATATTTCATGCTTCTAAAAAGATGACTGGGACTAAGGTCTAAACAATCTTGTTTGTATTTTCACTCTTACTGATGCCGAGATTCTATCAGGTTTTTGTCACGTGTTTATTCTCTCCTAATAAGGTAATTAAGATAACTATAAAGGACTGTAATTGCACATTTTTTATCCATTATAGTCTTTGCTTTAATTTTAGATAAGCAGTCGAAATTTTAAATTGTAGTCCTTACAATCCTTCAGACTGTCTCCAAATCCGACCACAACTGCAGTCAGACCAGTTGGAATAATACTGAGCTCTCATGGAGTGTGGGATCAGAAGCTCACTTAACATGAACGTATCATGTACATGCTTTCTGTTTTCCTTTCATCCATTCATGTAATTTTCTGAGTGAAAATATTAGTTTCTAAGCCTGTCTTTGCTGAGTTGTGCCAATAAGAGAGAAGTAACAGGTATAGGACATACCAAGTAAGTGTATAGTGCTTATTTAAAATCATCTAAGTTACAATGACATTTCTTTTTGTGAAAATATGTTTCCCATTTAATTGCTTTAGCCGTTGGAAGCACACTAGGCACGAAGCAGGGGAAGTGGTACTTAAAAAGAGCACAGTGAATGTTTTGAAGAAAGGTGCTGGTGCTGACGTTTATAGATAGCTGAGACGGTCCATGCAGCCTGACATGGAAGTGACTCGTATGTAAATTCTCCAAAAGGGGCAAGGCAACTACCCTCTTAATGAGAAATCTCCTTGCCGTCTAACTTCCTCATGCTATTTCCCAGGTTTGTTTCAATATCTTGTCTTTTCTGTACAATCTGACACAATGCCTGTCTGGCAGTCTTAGTGAAGGCTAGAAAGTTTTACTGAAGCAGCAAGTCTCATGTAGCAGCTAAGGAAGCTGCAGGCAGTAGAGGTTTCCTCTGTCCTTTTATACAAGTTGCGATCACGTTTTAGAAGGACTGCAGAAAAAAACCCCAACCTTGCAAACATACTGTTCTGAAAGCATCTTTTTTGAATTGAAGGCAAATTCTAAATGAGTTTGGTTGAAAATATCTGATTGTATGTCCTAGGAATAACCAATGGCTTTGGTGGCAACTTTGTATTTCCCCTTATTTTGGTAAAACAAAATTCTCAGATCATGCAGTCTCACCCTTGTTTTAAAAGTATTACACTGTGTTCTCCTGCATTGTAGTGTTGTATTTATCTCCAATTGTTTGACTATGATTTTGGAGTAAATTCCTCAGCATCATTCCCTAGAGTTTATCTGTAATGCATGAAGGTGAGAAAGCAGAGTACCAGAGTTGGTTCACAACTTCTTGGCTGTACAGAAAAATTGTCCAAGTATTATTAGAATATGCCTGCCAGAGGAAGGGAAGGAGAAGGCAGAGGAAGAGGTGACTGAGGAAAAGCTAAAAGAAGACTGCTCAGTAGGACGAGGGTTGCTGGGAGGGACCACTGCTTTCTGTGGTGTTTTGGCACCTGCTTTTTCAGGCTTTGTCATTGGAAGTGGTGGCAGTGGAGCAGTAACCATTTTGTGGTCTCTGGAAGTCTCATGCCTTAGGCAAATGCTTACTCTGTCTATCCATAACAATCTCTCTGGATAACTTCTTAGCCCATAGGAGATGAACTAGCTGGCAGACTAAAATTTGCTTTAGATTTCTGCAAACAATGAAATAATATTATCATAAAACAAATTAGCCTCTATATGTGCAGAGCCTGTAAGATTCAGAACTATAAAGGAAGTATAGTTATCAGTTTTACTAATACTAGTGCTGAAATAGCAACAATGTTTACTTCTTTTAATATTGAAATTCTGGAAACACTTTTCAGGTTGAAGATTACTATCTTGAAAGCCATGATGTAAAAGTCACAGGACAGGAAAGAAACTCAAAATATCTGTGCATTGATAAGGATTAGATTAAACAAGAGCTTTCTAAGACCTACCAATATTTTTTAAAAAGAATACATTAAGAAAGTATTAGGACAAAATTTCAAACATAAAATAAATCAAGGAATAACAATTGTCAGGAATCCCAGTACTATGCATCATATAGTGGCATACCGTACCCATCATATATAGTCATTCACATAGTACACTGTGAATAGCCTGAAACAAAATCGTGCCTTGGGAAAAACTCTGACCTAAGTGGTAGAGAGAGAGATCTTAACAGAAAGCCATTGAGCTGGCTCACTAAACCTGGAAAATTCTCTTGCTAATCTACAAGTTCGGGGTAGGTAAAATTGCTTTCTGATCTCTTCATACTGTGGAACTGCCAAAAGGCTTCCAATACAGAAACACAATTTGATCTGCTGCATGAATTTGTATCTCACAGAGTTTTTGGTAAGATAAAGTGGATAAGTGAATATAAGCAAAGATAATAGCTTTATTATACCAACTACTGGCCTTAGCACTAGTTAAAAAGATCCATAGGTTCCAAAAGTATGCAAGCATCTTGATGGGCTCAGGATGGGATTGTGCGTGTATTAAGGAAGAGCACAAGTGTTTTGTGGCTTTGAGTTTCTGTGAAGCAGCAGGCAAGTAAACTCTGCAGCTAGAAGCCACAAAGCATTTACGAGGCTTTCACAGAAAAAAATAAATTTTAATAGATTGCAGGACTAAAAGCGACTCAACTCTGCCCTGGTTCAGTTTCTTGTGGTATGTGGTTTAGCTGTGCTGATTGCTGAGCATGCCCTAATCCCAGAGGAGTAGTTTGTTGTTGTAGTTGTTTATATAATAAAATTTTACAGACTTTGCTGCTTTTTATAATGCCAGCTGAAAAGAAAAACAAAGCTTATCTAATGGCAAGCACAGTTTCAGGCCCATCTGAACACACCAAGAAGAAGAGAATGTGTTATTTTCTAGTCATATGCTTAACAGGCATTAATAGCACTTATCCTGGTACACACTGAATGTACCTACTAGTACTTGACTTGCCTACTGAAGTTTTCTAAATTAGCATTTCACTCTGTCATTCTAACCTGGAGTCATTTGTTTTGCATAGGTCATTTTGTAAGCTAAAAGCAGATATTTTTGTCAACGGCCTAGGTAAAAGGGTTATTTTCAACATGGGAACATTTTATTAGATTTTACCTAACATGAAATCATATCCTGCGGTGGCAAGATATAGCTTTAGTTTGCCATGTTTACAAGATTTTAGCATGCTGCATAGCACAATCCAAATATATCGCACTACCAAGTGAAGCTGAGAGCTTCAACATAGATTTCCCTTCATTTTGGAAAGAAGAGGTCATTTATTCACTGGAACACTGGGTGTGGGGTGTCAATACTAAGGGTTTTGTATAAGACTCTCAAGTTGACATCAGGTGAAATTTTCTCTGTGCTTTGGGTTTCATCAGTTTTTAAATGAATGTAGTGTAATAATGACATGTAAAAGGAAAGGTGAGACTTAATAGATATTAAATTAAATGTATCCCCAGACAAATAAGAATTTCACATTTGTTCTGGATTTGGGTTAGTTTGGGGTTAAAATGCACACCTTAACAAATATGTGCAAAAGCTCTGACTAAATTGCCCCTTGGAATAAGGACAGAAGAAGGATGACCCTTAAATTACCTATTGTAAGAACCTGTGTCCTCAAAAATATGGTTGTGACTTTTATACACATGAATTATTACTCGGCTTGACAAACATGTGCAAACAAATCTGAATTTCTATTTCCTTACATGTTAATAAGAAAGATTAATTTAATCAACACAAGGATTTGAGCAGCTCTGTGCTTATCTTAGGACTGATGGAAGCTTTTTCACATTACACAGGCAGTGATCTGACAGCTTTTGTGATTCGTAGATCCCTCATAAAGGCAACTGGAAGGCAGATGGAAAGGTTTTAACATCTTTCTGACAAATAAACAGCTGACAGCACCCCTTGATGGTGTTGTTTATGACATGGATTCACCAAACACTGTCTCATTTACTTGAAAATGTCAGCAGCTGGAATGGGGAACAAGTTGGCGACTAATAAGTCTGAATTAATTGCAGCCATTAATTTTAATTGAGATTCAAAATGTTCCAATTTGGTGTACATTTAAATTACTAATTAAGTTTCACTCTGTATATATCTCATATGAAGCAATTACTGATAATTCATCTCCGAGATAAATACCTCAAAAGCAAACAGAAGAAAGCTCATATTTCCATCCTAAATTGTATGCATCTGAATTTGGCACTCCCTGTATTTGTCACTTCTTAGTAAGAGTCTGTAAAGACTGGACTGATCTTTTAAAAAAATCATTGTTTGAATAAAACCCATACCTTTATTCAGAAAATATAAATTACTTATGTTTTTCAGTACACTGTATAACAATGCTTAGAGGGTTTGGGTTTGTTTGTTTGTTTTTAAAAAGATTTTGCACAAAGGGAGTCCTAAGCTGTCGAAATCACTTAACTCTTTTTCAACTTCTTGGAAAAATCAGCCATCCAACCATGGAGTAGAAGTCTTTGTAGCCTAGATGACTACTACACACACTTTGAATGAAAATAGGATGTTGTAAAAAAGGAATTGTTTGTGAACAGTGTACCAGCCAAATTATGCCCAGAAAAGGGTCTGACAAAAATATTCGAATACCAAGTAAAGCAATAATAAATGTAAAAAAAAAAAAAAAAAAAAGTAAAAATAGCAAGGACTGAGATTTTCTAAACACCCCAGAGGCCCTAGTAACATGATTTGCCCAAACACTGTTCATGTATAAGTAATAATACAGTTTACCACTGTAAAGAGCTCATCATATCATACTCTTCTCTCAGTAATACAGAGAAATGGTTCACCTACTTGAAAGAATGAACTAAGAGTAAAAAGATTCAGGTCAAAATGCATGAGGGTATCTGGAGACACTGAGTAGGGTTAGTAAACTAAAAAGTCTTCCTTTCAGTTCTTAGTCATTTCCAAGTAGTAAAATAAAAAAAAATAATCAGATAGTCTGTATGAAACAGCCCATTATATTACTTGCATATGGGGGTTTTATTTTATAGCAATATATGTCAGTCAATCAGTTACTCCTTCTCTTCACTTGCCCACCAGCTCATTTAACTATATGGAATAATATTTTTTTTTTTTTTTTGAAGTTCCTTCTCATTTTTTCTAGCAGCTCAGCCAAGAAAAGTTGGGGGACAAGCCATGCTACAGACAGGAAAGATCAGATGTTAAGAATAGAAAATCAGTTGTTTGCAAGAGAGCAGTTAAATCACAGTATCATTTTTCTGCTTAAAAAGTAAGCAGAATGAACTCTGTATCTACTCCCAAGTTGTTTTTCCAGTTGTTTTTTTCACTTTATGTCTAAATTTGCTAGAAACAAGGTTGCAAAATACTTACAGCTTATCTTCTGATACTAAGCTGCTTACATCTGGCAATATATTTTTGTTCTCTAGACAATTTTGCTACCTCTCTGTGTCTCTGATGAAACCTCTGGCTGGAAAGTAGCTTAAATTCAGCATTTGTATCAACGTAATAGTGAAATTTTAGATATTGTCACATTACAGATGAGTCTGAAACAGAGAATTTTTCACTATTTTAGCTAGTAGTATTCTCTTTTTTTTTTTTTGGAATTACCAATAGCATAGAAAATTTCTTGATTGCAGGAGAAAATCTGTTTTCTGTCGGCTTGTAACATAGCTTGATCATTTTTCTTTGTTTCTTTTCTTTTCTAGTGGCTTTCATAAAGGAGAATAAATGTGACAGTAAAAGTGTGATGGTGGCATAATGAGATTACAGCAATTTACACATTGCTGGGCATCTTATTAATAGGAAACAAAGAAATGAAGAAATTAGGGTGAATTTTACTGTGAGAATGTGAAGTGCCCAGAGAAACACAGAGAGCAATTGCTGATCCTAAAAGACAAAAGATGTCTTTTGTTTACTTCTGTACGAAGTTGATGGTTAATGAAAGAATAATGAAAGAAAGTATAGCACAGTACTGCTACTGTGGGAATTGAACTGTGGGCCAAAGGCAAAAATGAGACAATAAGAAAGGAAGTCTGTAGGTGTAAGAACAACGATCCTTCACCTGTTCAGGTAATGGCCACATCTTTATTTCAGGCTGACACCATTAACCGTTCTTATGCTTGGTGAGGCAGAAGACAACCCATATCTCTTCCCAAAAATACTTTCTCATTACAGCCGCCCCAGGCAATTGAATCTGAACTTGACAGAAGGAAAATCAAGGAAACAAAAGTGCCGTGTTAAAACATATATGAATAGCACAATCTAGATATCAAACACCACACTAACAATACTTTAGAACATGAGTGAATAAATTTGTAACATTTTATGATTGTGACTTTTGTCTTTTTTTTTTTTTTTTGTCATCTACACATATTGTAAAGCTGAGGGTTTTTTTAAATTATTAATCAGTCCTTTTCTGATGGACACCTACTAAAGAAGCACTTTTTCTAAGTACCACATTAAATTATGAATGAATCAATGTTATATATGACATTTTGCATTCTGAGACATTAGGACCCAACTAAGTGTCCTCAACAGTTTTGTATTTTATAGCCTTTTCGTACAATCATATTCTAACAATTTCTCTTTTTGATGGATAATTTTAGGGTTTGGATTATCTTGGCTGAGCTGCCTCTGTCTTTCTTGGAATAACTTCATTTCCATTATTGAGAAATATGGGGATTAAGAGCTGCCCTGAGGAGAAGGACTTGGGGATGTTGGTTGATAAGAAGCTCAACATGAGCCGTAAACGTGGGCTCGCAGCCCAGACCGCCAGCCCTGTCCTGGGCTGCACCGAGAGCAGCGTGGGCAGCAAGTCGTGGGCGGGGATTCTCCCTCTCTACTCATGCATTACAAATAACCTCAAGGGAATGATGTCATTAAGAACATCATGTCAGAATTCATCCAGTCATTGGTATAAGAATTTGAGAACAATTAACGTTCTGGAGGATCCAGAAGATTATTGATTCAGCTTTGCCACTGACTGCAGTGATCTTGAGAAAGATACTTGACTCCTAAGCCACTAACACTTGCTGTTGGTGTTTCTGTTTTAATTCCCAGGGTGCTGAGAATATTCTTAGTTGAACTGTATGGTTTTTGAATATGTTAAGCTAATTGGAAATAACATTTACTGTATTTTATTTCAACCTATGTATCAAAAAGCTTTCAGAATTCATATGTAGATACTTTTACTTGCTATGGACAAATGCAAAATATTCTCTCCTCTGCACAAGAGACCTGAGCAGTGCTGCTGAGGATGCTTAAAAAATTAATGTAGTTCTTGGGTTGGTGCTTTCTTGTGTCTTGACAAGATTGTGCCTCCAGCTAACCAAGGGCATGACTACTGGTGGGAAAAAAAAAAGACACACAAAATATGGAGATATTAATTTTTTAGTACCGGGGCATTGCTGTGTTATTTATATTTACTTTTGAAAAATGTCATATCAAGATGCCAAAGCAAAGGGCAGAGTGCTTTTATTTACTCAGATAAATATTAGATAACTCGTTATTAGACAATTGCTGTTGCAGGATAAAACAAATCTTCTGGAAGACCCAGCCCAGGCAGATCTGGAAGCATGTCCTAAACCAGTCTGTTGCAAGCAACAGCAACAGAGTTACTGGGCTACAAGGCTGCACCCTCATTTAGCTCTGCTATGAGACCCCTACTCTGAAGTTTTGCTTTCAGTTTTATTTATTTTCCCACCGATTCATCAACTGCCAGATTGCCTCTCTTACCTCTCCTTCCTTCAGCCCTTTCCCTGAGCCTCCGTCCCTCTGAGGTCCCAGCTCCGGCACAGCCGTGCAGAGATTTTCTTCCCAGCCTTGGAAACCTGCTCTTCGGGATGGGGGGCAGAGCTGGTTGTAGGGATGATGCCACTTCTGACATTTGCCTCTGCCTGCCCTCTGGGTGGGATGATAATTTTCTGCACAAAATCCGACAGGAGAGTATTTCTGTTATTGCATGGTAAAAACCACTTCACTTCCACTGGAAACACAGAGATCTCTGGGGTTCATCTATGCCGTAACTAGTCTTAATTTCTCCAGCTTTAAGTTCTCTGACAGGCCCTTCCAAAGCTCTGAGAAGGTAGACAAGTATTTGTTTCCTTTCTTACTTCCTTTGACCGTTTTCTAGAGTTCCAATTAACATGTTGAGTAAGAGTTTTTGGATAATAGGATTAACTCATTTCACTGCTATTCATTATTTCTCTTTCATTGCCATTCATTATTTCTTTTTCCTAAGTTATGGCGAAAACGTAAGTATGGTATAAATTGAGAATTCAGTTTCAATTTTTATATTTATTTTTCTATACAGACATCTTTGCCATCACTATTACTGACAGAATTAAAAAATAGAAATATATAATTTTCATTTGAAGAGTACTCATTTCAGAAGTCAGCTCACAACAGATTCATGTACAAAAACATAAGTCAGTAGCATAATATTTCATCATCTTATTTCATATTTAGTATCCTAACTGATAGCAGGATGGAACCAGCAATAAAAAATGCCAGCTGTTTACAATTGATCATTTTGTATGGGTTGAATTTCTTTTGGTTTATTTATTCAGTAATCCACATTTTTTTCTCAAAGTTTTGGAGTAGACGGGGTTGTAGTCAAATACAAGGAGCAAGGTCTTATCCCACAATGCACATTTCACTTTTTGGAGCTAAACAAGGTACACAGTATGTCTCATGATCACTACCATCCTGATTAAATTTTAATCCTCCAGTCAGGAGCTCACCTGAGGGTTTAAATCCTTTCAAACTGTAAAGGTATATCTGAGGATTTGATACCCTATAGACTATTTCCAAAAGGGTCACATTTTAGTGACTGCTGGACCTCAAACATTTCAGATCAGATAATGGTCTAATACTTTGATTGTCTTTAGTTAAAGAAACAATTTAAATTGCCTCAGTCTGCAAAAAATTACTAGAAGTCTTGAGAGTTCTTTTGGCATTTCTGATTTTTTTTTATATTTTTTTTTAGTTCAGTAGAGATAAATGAGTATGTATAGCTTAGAATCTAAACTATTCCTAACTGAATTTTTAAGGGACTTCAGTGTAGGTGTCTTTTAGAATAGACTAACTACAAACTTCTCAGGACTGAAGAATATATATGGACATATCTTTGCAACTAAGAGAATGAGCAAGATGATCTGTGGTGAAGTTTGTGGAGAAACACAAAAAACCAGATAAATACCAAGCAGGACAAGTTAAAGAGTACATCAAGGAATATAACAAGAATTGAGATTTTGTATTTTAAGATTTATTTTTTCAATTTAGAAAAATAAATTTCATTTTAGAATAAAAAAAAGAAATTCATTCTGCAGTTTGTTTCATATCTGCCAACTATTCAAACTCTTGACATTGGAATGAAATAAAATAAAATTTCAAAAATTAATTTAAAAATATATTTCTGGAGTATATATGCCTTGTACACACAAGAATAGTATAATGGTTAACCACCATTGCAAAAAGCTTCAAGATTAAGAATACATTCCATGGTCTCAATTGGGTTTAAAGCAGAAGTGTTTTATAATAGCAATGTCATCTTCTTGACTGAAATTATACATGATTTTTATATTGGGCTAATGCTAAATGTATGAGCATATTTGATTCATCAGTCAAGTTCCAGGCAGCTAATTAAATGTTAGGTTTGTAATAGAATGTCACATGCTGTTACCCTGCAGAACGCTTTGCACATCCCATAATGTAAATCATTTACATGTGCTGGCAACATAACTGGTCGACTAACCGAGGCCCAGATTCTCATTTCCAGGCAGCGTCCTAACGTCTCTGCATGCTTACCCATTGAGTTTTGGGCACAGCATATGGCCATGAAGTACTGCCGGTTTGAGTTTTTAACTGCTTGATTTATACATTTTGGTGTTCTATTCTCGATTATATCCATTTGCCTTTAGATGCCCCACCAGGAATAGGAGTCCTGTATGCTAACCAGTGTTCAAATGTATTATTGCATACTTGGTGGATAAATCATCTGAATTGAAATCAGGAGACTTGGTTAGTGTCAAGCGCAACTTTTTCCAAATCCATTTCATCTCACTTTGTATCACAAATGCTGTCTTTCATCTCCTTTTATAAAGCATGCTGAGAATTATGAGTAAAAACATTATTCAAGACTTATAATGACAATTGCCATTCCGTGTTCTTAAGAGCTAATAGTCTGCCTAGGGACAGTGGGAAAGAGTGGAATGGATATGATGTAGCAATGAATGCCATGTGTCCGTACTCACACAGTTGCTCATTGGCAGAACAGAGACAATTTTGCCTTGCTCATGGATTCATCTACAAGAAAGCACACTGTATTTCTCTTTTATATACTACCTTCCCAGGGAATCTGCACTTGTACTGTGCATCCACCAATAAGACTTCTGAAATTACATATGCGTGCCACTAACAGATTACTTCCCAATAGAAAGGAAGATGGACATTTTTAACTGCATGCTTGATACTCAGACATGTAATTCCTCTCCTAGAAAGGAGTTTGGCACCTGGAAGTTACACTGAGGTCTATGAGCACTGGAGGCACTCTGTATCTCGTGAAAAGTACGTCATATTTTATAGAATTTGACCTTTGTGCCTTCTTTGCTCAGAGTCAGCCCACAACATGTGTGTCTTCTTTCAATGCTATTTTTTGAGCAGGTGTGAAATTCAGGCACATTTGCCAGTGTCTGGTAGCCGTCTGGAAGACGCTGTGTGTTGGGGCATCACTTCCCTAGCAAGCACTGAATCAGCTCATCAGTTGTCTTACAGCTCTAGATCTGCTTCTTCTACTATCAAGTCAGGCTCTTTACAGCAAGAGAATAAATTAGCTTTTCCCAAACCCATTGAAAATTCTGAACACATAATAGTATCAACTCTAGAAGATTTGTAGGCGTGACTGGGAAGTCTTCAAGTATCTGATTTTTTCTTATGCAGTTGGCTTCCATTGGAAGGGTATTTTTATCTTTCCTTGGGTAACTTGAAGGTTCAGGAGCCCAGTCCATACAGAATCTTGCAGATGATCAAATACCTCTGTAGAATCCTCATGTCCTAGAACTTTTCCAGTGCCTTTTCATCTTTAGATTATTTTTTTTTTCCAAAGCTGCTTTTGTCGTAGACTTGCTTACTAAGTTCCTACTTCCTAATTTTAGGTCCTAGGATGACATTTTTTAATAAATAGCTGATCATTTGAACTGTCTAATGTAAGCACAATGAAAGTTGGAATATCCTCCCTTGCTCCCTGAGTGAACAACTTCATTTGAAAGGGATGTTTATGTATAGGATTGATACTGAACTGTAAATTTTAGATTAAGTGACCATTTGTCAACCAACATCAGAATTCCAATTCATTCTAACCATTGGAACAACATCAAGGCAGACTGTGCGACACCCATGTGACTGAAAAGTTAGATCACTTGTTAAATGGCATTATGTTAGGGGCAAGTGATTATTTAATGTCTTTTGCTTGGAGTTAAGGTAAAGGTTTGTAGCAGAAAGATATGGACCTTATTGTATTCAAGCTAGTTCACTCCTCCTAGACTGAAATAATTCAATGCTTATCAAAAAAAACAGGGTTTAGTTCAACAAATCACAACTGGCCATTTTTAATAAATAATTATACCTTAATGCATCAGCAGCTAGTTGACTGCATTGTAGTTGTTTGTGGAATAAGACATTCTAAAGCAAAGCTACCAGCTGGATATATTTTTTAAATAGTATGTAGGTATTCTAGGGTATTCACTTTTTCTTTTCTCTTTGGGAAAGCTGAGCCAAATTTTCTCATCATAGCAAAAGCTTTAACAGCCATTATAGAGTATTAAACTAGACTGAGGGTTGCGGAATAAATTCAATCAATGACTAGGTGATAGATTATCAAGGAAAAATTTGAGTTTAGATCTGAAGGCTTATTATCAAGCACCTCTTCTTAACTTCATTTTTTATTACAATGAAGAGCCAGCTGCTTTGTTCTGTTTCTCTCATGATGTTGAATGCTTTCTCTGATTCTGTTGTATTTCAAGCAAGGAGATCAGAAAGGAGATTTTGGACAGATGGTGGTCTTGACTCTGAGTTGTAATTCATATGCAAGCTCCGTCCAGAATTACATTTGTGCCATATGCACTGGCTTTTACATTCCCTTTGGAAATGGTTTTAAGTGCAGGAACAAACAAGATCTCAAAATATGTCATTTTTCCTCCCCCTATGGTTATACTAAATGCACCTCTGCAAGGTGTTAATGGACGAAGTGTCTCAAACCTTGTATCGCATCTCCATAAGTGTGAGGCCAGCCTCAGCTGCTGAGGACAAGTCTCCTAGGAGAACTAGTTATGCAAAAGATGGAAATTAACTTATATTAAGAGATTAAATTGAAATAAGATATGTAAGTTTTAGTTGATATTTGGAGCCAGATTCACTACATGAATTGTCCTCCAAAAATCTGCCCCTCTAAAAAGTAGAAAAACAGAAAGCAGGAATATTTTCCTTTTTATGAGCTGTAATATTAGGCTACTTCCTTCTCCTTTTAGTAACATGGAATGAGATGGCTGTGCTTATAATAATTCATTATACAGAAGGCAAACAGGCAAAATACCATACTCAGACAGCGCACTTATAGTGCTGTTTATATTCAAAGGGTAGAGCTTTAGCCTAAGAGCAAAATCAACCAAAGGTAGGGCAGACAGGTTAAATTAATTATTGTAAATATATAAATAGGATACAAGGCACTCACTAACTGATGTAATCAGAAAGAAAATTCCTTTGTGCAGATTACACCATATTTTACCTCTGAAGGTGATTTTTCAGTTTCCACGAAGCCTAACTGGAGAGGTAAAGCAGGCAGATAACACCATCAGGTGAGATCTAACCTTAGTTGTATTTTTAAAATAGCACCAATTATTTTAGAAGCAAGACGTCATTTGCCAGACTTCTTACAGTTTATGGGTCAAATCCTTGACTCTGTCAAAAGAGGATTAGGGAGTCCATCCCTGACAATTTTACAGGTCATTTGAGGATTTTCCAGTTACAGGTAAGTTTCGCATGTTATAAATTAACTGCTCTGGTATTTCATCACCTCTTTCACAAAAGCCTTTGGTAGCAGAGTTATAGCTACAGCGTCTCAGGGAGAATTAGTTAGCAATAATATGTTGGGATTATATTGTTACAAGAAATACCTTTTTCGTTTTCCAGTCAGAAAACTGTAATGATATATTTTTCCATTAGGAGAATTGAAATGATGGCCCCTTGGGTGTCTGCTTCAGAAGCCCTCAGTTTTACTCTCTTTTACAGAAAAAAGATAATACATTGCAGGACAGACAAGCTGATCAGTATCCAGGCTGTTCCACATTATGCAACCTATTATCTGGTAGACTTACACATGGAGAAGCATAAGTTGTTTCTTTAGGTTTCCTGTAATATGCCAACACACCTTAAGCTGCAGACGATACCATAGAGGTTGTGTCAGAATGTTAGCATTTCCTTGATAACTAGCATTCTGTGCATTTAACAAGGGGGAAAAAAGAAGAAGAAGAAAATAAAAAGAAAAAAAAATCAATTCAAACCTGATTTTCAGAAAGAAGAAAATGCTTTAAAATATATGTTGTAATCTGGAATGTAGTGGGATATTAGGTACTTTAGACAACAAGCGAAAGCTTATAGAAGAGCAATAAATGTCATAAGGATGGTCAGATGAAAGTAAAGTAATATTTTTCCTTCTTAATAGCAGAAACAACACTTAAATTATTTTTGACTTTTTTTTCTGCAGGTATTTTTTTTCACACATGGATTTTACTTGCCTCTGAAAACACCAGAGCAGTATAAAAGAAAATGTTATTTCCTTTCTTTTAATATTGTAGGGTTGAAAAAAGGCGTTTGCAATGACTTTTATGATACTGTCTACCACTGCAAAATATAAATCAATTTCATTATAATGTGATAAAATAACAGGCCCATAGACATCATTGTGGATTTATATAATAGGACTTGTTTCTGTTTTTCAGATGACACGTTCCTTTCAGGTCTTCTTGAAGGGAAATTTTCTTCTATGCATAGCAGGTAAGAAAAAATAAAATTCATGTGAATAAATATGCATCATGTATGTGACAGCAAAAATATCCTCTGGTAACTGCCAGATGTAGCATATGTCACATTTTCTGTTCCTTGAGTGCAGTGAGAAAACTAAAACTTCTATGTGCCACACACTTTTTGGGGGGGCAGGGCAGGGAGCTTTGAGGAAACCAATGGGCAGCCTCTGAAAAGCACCGCTGGTAAAGTTTCATCAGATTCTTAATCCTATTACAGCCATGTTATTTAATGCCTTTTATTAATTATCAGGATCATTGGCTTGGTTTTTTTTGTTTGTTTGCTTTTACTTTGTTGTGGCATGTTTGTTTAAGGGGGGTTGTGTTTTCGTGCATGATTTGTTTTTCTTATTTGTTTGTGGGGTTTTTGCACCAAGCTCGGCTCTAAGGACTTTATCTCACCCTGGCCAGCCTTATTGAATCTGATTTTCTCTTTCATTGAGTTGATATGCTTGAACTAGTGCCAAGTCACCTTGATCTTTAATTATTCTATTAGCAATGCTAGCATTATCCTGAATATGTGTCTTGGGAGGAGGGGGTGTGTGTTAATGTTATCTTTAAATTACTTAAATTAGCTGAAGAGAAAATGTATTCTTCTTAATAATATAAGCTGCCAAAATCTGTAAAGAAGGCATCAGTGAAGGGATAAAACAAAAAGACATTACTTCTAGCCAGTCATATTTTGTTATGTAGTTTATCATAACTACCATGGATTTTGCTAACATTTGTTTACATGTATTTTGACTGCACATTTTTCCAGCCCCCTTCTTCCTTCTTGGAGAGGAGGAAGAATTTCATAACCTCTGATCTCTGAAGTGGAAAAGATTGAAATAAATCAATACTTCATTCTTTTACAAAAGACTGTCCCAAGTTGTTCAGTAGTACTGATATTGGCTGGTCTGATGGATCCAATTGCAATACTTTGGAGTGCTAGAGATCTAAAGGGTCAAGGAAAATTAAGCCCTTTTATTAACGAAAAATTATCCCAGCAGATGATTTCTATTCTCCCAAGTTAAAACAACACCAAATTTGTTCTGCAATCCTAGTTATTCTCTGAGTGTGCATGTAAATGTCCATATCATGTAACAAACTTTTGTAATAGATAATATAGAAAAATACAACTCTTTGATCTTTGTCTATTACAAAATTGTTGTCTGTAGTAACACTGAATTATCATCTTCTGGTGTACTGTCTTGGAAGATAGTGAACAGGTTTTACCCAGAAAGTTTTTTGCCAAAAATTTTTTTCAAGTAGAAATTAAAGGTGGGGTTTTATGACAACATTTTTCTATAAATTTACGCAAAACACTTAAGGGAAATTTTTATTTGATCTGATACTTTACAATGAATTTTATCCTCGGCTGCATTAGGAGAACTGTTGCCAGCAGATTGAGGAGGTGATCCTGCCCCTCTCCTCAGCACTGGTGAAGCCACACCTCAAGTACCATGTCCAGTTCTGAGCTCCCCACTACGAGACAGACATGGACATATGTCACTATAATAATTCTGAATTTTGTATTAAATGTCTTCACTTTGAGAACATAGAGTACATGTTGTGTACTCTGAAGATTTTCAGCCATAGTAAACATATCTCCACCTGTACTACTGAAATATAATTGTCAAAATCTTGATTTTCATATACAAGGATTGGAAGTCAGTCCTCTGAACAAGACCAGAGCACTTTGAACACATGCATTTTATTTACTGTGCTTTATAAAATACACTTTCAATGAGGCACAATTTTTCCAACTAATTTTAAATAAACCATTTTATTGTCAGAGAGCAAGGAGTTGCCATAATTTCTAACAGTGAAATTTAGAGTACTTCTAGTGAAGTCAGTGGTACTGGCTTCAGTGGTGAATCAGATTTGTGTGCTTCGGATCAGAAATAAGGTTTAATTTATTATTCTGAAAATTAAGGAAGAGAGTAGAATTGGTTGTATTTTGGTGAGGAAGAAGGGATTTGGAGAGAGCAATATTTCTTTTTTTCTCTGTTAGTACAAGGTTCTTGTAAAATAGTGAAATTTCTGGGAAGTTTCTGCTGCAGTTATCTTGTTGTGAGACCAGGTTTTACTGTTTCATCAGCTCTGTCTGAAATGCCTTGTCATCAGTTTTATCACAGATGGATGCTTTTCTGAGGAAAGCTAAAAAATGATCTCTAAATTACTGTCAAAAATCCAGGTGAGGATACAGGTCAACCTGCACTCTCAGCTCTTTGTTTCCTCAAGAATAAAACTATTGGTGTCCTTTTTTAAAACCTTTAAAATGCCATGTAATTGAGGGAAGACAGGTTTGAGCCTCATTTCCGTACGGCACAATGAATGTGGATATCACACAGCTGGGGAGTTAATGAGGACAGAGGATGCTCATTGGGCTCTCCCCCTGCCTGCCTGGATCTCTGGTAACCTTGTTTCTAAAATAAACAGAATGGACATTTTTTCACAGGAGACATTTTAAGAAGTATAAACATGGTCAACTATTAGCAAAAGTCCTGTATAAAATGGTGGTGTCTAATTTCCTAGTATTTTTTAAAATTAATTTCGACCTTCAGTTTGTTCAGGTAGTGAGGAATAGCTCTTCCAACTGCCAGCTCTGAGACTTGTTTCTGAATTTGAAAACTGTTCATGGCATCCTGTGCTCTGTTGCAGCTTCTTTTTAAACTAAGCTCTTTGCTCTGCATGTGCTCTTGGTAGTGATAAGGCAAGCGAACGCTGAGGTGCATGGTATTGAGCAAGAAAAGAACAGACCTATAGGTGAGTCTGCAGGACTTGCACTGTTGTTTTCTGTTTTTACAGCGTGAACTAGCTGAAACTAACACTCAGTGGAAGATTATAAATGAAATTTCAGGAGGTTGTTTTCATAATGTACTTTGTAGACGGGGTGTGTCTTCCTGCACTTACTCTTTATATTAATATTCCAGTTGCGATTTTATAAATATTAACTGTTGATTATCATGACACATTGGTCTCCTCAAAGACAAAGGGAAATCTGCCTTGGAAAAGAAAGGAAGTAAGGTTTGAATCTCAACTCTCCTGTACTTGATATTTTTAAGCAAAAATTCTTAAGCAGTATTCCTGCACTAACTCTTGCAAACAGACCCTATTATTAATTTTACATGGTCTATGAGAAATGAATTTACCTAAATTCAAAAATACCTGTAAATTGTTTTCAAGATCACATGTAAAATATTAGCTGTATTATTCATCTAAATCCAGATTTAGTTTCCAAAGAAATAAAGAGAATAGTAAACACGTAAAGTAAACTCCTGATGGTATTTATTTCAGCCCAAGAGAAAAAAAAAAAGTCTATACCTCTATAAATCATTGCAGTTGTCCTGCAGAATATGGTTTGTTGCATAATGTGCTTAATGGCCGAAGATCTACATATAAGTAAGCATATAACATACTGTTCTGGACAGTTACAGGGTAACAGGGATTCAAGAAATCCTGCTAATGAATTGCAACATATATATAAATATAACATTCATTGTTATATTAACAGCATATTTCAAACTAATATCTAATGCTGTTTCTGCAGATGAATAAAGAAAATGCACGTGTTCTAGTGACCAACCTTTTTCAAAGGCACCTTAGAGTTATTTATTACAACAGTAATGGCAAAGTCTGGGAAATATTTTGAACTCTTGCATGGTTACTAGTTGTCTAGAGAAAAGAAAATTGATACTAGTACGGCACTTATAAATCAACTGCAGATAATATCACCAGAGACAGTACTAGAAATTATTACCAGAGTAATAATTGTTACCACAGTACCATAATAGAAATTGAATTTCTTATCTAGAGTGTTGAAGTAAATTAAAGACCTTAATGGAAGTATGCTGTTGGACAAACTCAGAGCAAATACAAAGTTGTAACAATGACATAGGGAATAACAAATCTGGGAACTAATATTAAACAATAATGAGAAGCTAATGAAGAAAATAAAGCTTAATGTACATTCATAAATTGTGCTGCTGTGAACAGCAATGACCCACACACCAATACTGTAGATGATGCACAGAACTGTGTTTTACAGCATCAGCCAAATTACCTTTATTTAAATCAGAAGCTTTCTAAATTCAAGGAAAAGTAAATAAAGTTGTCATTAGCAATGTGTTGCACTAGTGAAGATAAATTGGACACCTGGTCAATGAGCACCAGTTTAGATTTAAGATTATGAAGACCTTGCTGGTTGCTTTCTCTGTAGTTTTTCTTTAAGATAGTCTATTCACTGGAAGAATTAATACTAAGAAATGAAATGCTAGCTCTAAAAGAGTTGAGATTTAATATAAAACTATGTAATGTATTTTAGCAAAGTTGAAAAAAATAAATATTTTGGTTAGGGATCTAATTGAATAGTGAATGTCTGCAATGTTAATTCAGAAGATTTGCAAGCATGTTGTAGCTGTATAAATACATAGGTGTTGATAGGAATATGTGGATCTTAGAGAGAGAATGGTGAAATGTGGTTCCTTACTGAATGCAATATTGTTTTTACAATTTCATTATATTGGCAATAATGATGAGCTATAAGCCTTCTCAGGTCTCTATAAAGAAAGGAAGAGCACTTGTAATAAAGGGCTTGCTGTTTCTTTGAAGGAGAAAAAGGAATCTTAGATACATAATTTTACATATTTAATGTGCGTTTATTATTTTTTTTAATCTTGGTAAAAGTACATAGAAATCTATCTGTACAAAATATGTCCTACTTTGAGAAATGAAAATTTTATTTTACATTCTTCTATTTTTTTTTGCCCAACCAGGTTGTATTGTACTGTACACCTGAATAGTTCTGCCAGCTCCAGAGAAATGTACAGAGTAAAAGTTCTTAGTACAAATAAAGTTGCCAAAACATACCCTTTTCCTGTATTCAGGCTCATATGATACTTTGCAGATAAACATAAATAATCAGCTTTTGCCCCTAACAACTGGGAATTTGTGCTAGGTGTGCCAAAGAACATCAAACTCTACAAAGAGAGGACATAAAGGACAGGAAAGGGGCAGATATACAATAGAACAAACAGGACAGTAATTTATCAACAGGTTTTTGTCACACTTAGAATATTCTGATTTTAAGAGAAGGTATCACATGGGGGATTTTTTTGCCAAACAAATGAGCTTTAACTGTGGCACATTATAGTCTAAATTTCTTCAGCAGTAAGGCATTGCAATTATGCTTGGGTAGAGAAGAAACTAACTATGTCTATTATTTCTCCTGCTACTGCATAATAAACTATTGGTTTAAATCTGCATAATTTTTACAAACAAAAGAAAACAAACTTTTCTCACAAGGACACTCAAATCAGCTAGGATGTATAGAAGATTGGAATATGTGGGCTATGATAAAAATCCTCAGAAAAAAAGTAATAAGTGATGTGTTAGGGGTGAAATATTCCCCAAATGAATTCCTTTTAATAAAAAATAAATAGTTTTTATAAATGTAAGTATTTTAGAATTCTGATGTGGAAATTAGGCGCAAGGAAGGATAGAAATTAATAGAAAAAAAGGCAGATGGAATTAAGTCAGAAAAGAAAAAAAGAACTCTGAGGAAATGACTGATTCACTGAAGTTAGTCTTGTCAAAACACAAGTTTAAATTAAATCTGAAGTCTTGGAAAAAACACTAAGGAAATAAAGCTTAACTTGAATTGTTATAATTTCACATCTCACTCAGGCTTTTATACACCTTTTTTTTTTATTTTTAGAAATTAATTTGTTTCCCTTTTTTTCCTCCAATAAGTCAGATATTTGGAGATTTCAAATAGTTATAAGGGAAATGCTTACATTCTGTGAAAAAAAAAGGGACGGAAAAACCACCTTTCAGAACTTTCTAAAGAAAATATTCACTCTTTGTAGTTAATTTTGCTAAAATTGGCCCCTTTCCTCTATGGACTTGAATTCTGTCATTCCCCTGATGAACCTGCATCCTTTTTCTCATGAAGGGTTAAGAGGTAAAAAGAATCTTTTCTACTCACAGTGCTGAACATTAGCACCCTCACCATCACCAAATGGTCATTCAGAGATCCACAGGGATGATATCCTGCCCTGTTCTAGGGGAAAAAACTGTTTCCAAGAGCATTTGGGTAAAGATGGGAGGAATGAAGAGATGCCTCAACAGGACAAATACGTTACCTTTTCCTATTGCTGCTCCTCCATCAATGGTGATATCTGTACATCTACAACTGAATTGTGATTAAGGTAGTTCTGTAGCAGTTTTTCCAAGAACGCTTAGAGCTTTGATCCGGAGGAGGAGTTGAATCTCTGTTGAAGATGGGCACATGACTGGTTTCCTCTCTGAAGTACCATACACTAAGGCACACGGCATGGGGAACAAATAGGAGAAATTGGAGATCTGTGTCCTATGGTTGTTTTGACATGAAAGAGATGTGGTGGGATAGGTCATGCAACTGGAGTGCTGCATTGGGTGGCTATAGTTTTTTAGGAATGAAAGGCTGGGAAAGTGAGGAGGGGGAGTCACCCTTATGTGCAAGAGAAGTGGGAAAGCACGGAGCTCTGCCTTGGGTTGGATGACGAGCCACTTAAGAGCTCAGGATTAGTGGGCAGACCACCACGGGTAGTGTTGTGGTGCGTACTTTGATGATGACTTCCTGGCACAGAGGATTGAGGAGTGGATGATAAGAGGTGCTCTTCTGGACCTGATACTTACAAAAAAAAAGAAGGACTGGTGGGAAATCAAAAGGTTGCCTTGGCTGCAGTGCTTATGAGGTGGTAGAGTTCAAAATCTTGGGACAGGGTAGGGGAAACAAAGGCAAAAAGCAGGATCAGAGATTTGAGCTTCAGGAGAGGAGATTTAGGCCTCTTGGGGAACTGCTTGGAAGAATCTTATGGAATACAATCGTGGAGAGAAGAGGTGTCCAGGAAAGCCAGTTGACTTTCAAGGGTCACCTCCTCCAAAATCAAGAATGGTCCATCCTGAGAAAAAGAAAATCAAGCAAAGGTGGCACAAGGCTTGCATGGATGAGCAAGGAGCTCCTGAAAATGCTCAAATATGAAAAAGGAAATGTAGAGAAGCTGGAATAAGGGTCTAGTGATCCAGAAGGAATATAAAGTTACTCTCAAAGTCTGAAGGATAGGTTTAGAAAGTCAAAGCCCACCTGGAGCTGAATCTGGCAAGGGACGTGAAGGGTGAGAAGAAGGGCTTCTACAGGTATATCAGGAAAAAGATGACTTCAGAAAATGAGTTGCAATATTGACAATTGTCAGATGGTGTTTGACACAAGTCATACATATGGCATATGACATATTGTGTTATTTAACCATTCTGTAAAGGTTTTGGTAAAGTGAAACTGTTTTCTAGGCATTGAATCAATCATAAGTAGTAAGAAAGAAAGCAGACTACATTCAAATATCTTGTGAAATCTTTAGAAAATAATTGAATACTTAAAAGTAAAAGTCCACAGAAGCACTTTACCTTTTGCTCTCTGGCAGGTTGATGGTTGAATCGGTAGTTCTGAATGAATTTTGTATAACTTTGGATAGAAATGATGTATCTAATGCTAGAAATGGAATGTCAACTATTTCATAGAAGATGAAAAATGTATAGGTCATGGTTGAAATGAAGGACTAATTTATTTTGGTTATGTATTCCAAATGTGTTTTTATGTTTGCAATCTGTTCTATTACAAACCCATACATGTAAACATGCTGTGATAATTCAGTGATTCAGAGTTATAACTCAGTCTTTTTTCAGTGGGGTATGGGGTCTGTACATTTGCTGTTTCATAAACAAATCAGAGAACTCTCATGTAAACTTGATATCTGAAAGCATGATAAAAGTAAATTAACTGAGCTCTTCTTATGTACAACTTTTAGAGATATAAAATTCAGATATTTTAACATTGAAGACACTGGTAGTGTATCATTTTAGAAGATATCTTACATTGTCCTACTATTCCATTTTGGAAAAAAACACCAAACACAAGGCTTGTATTAAGCCAGTAGGGTTTCCCAAGCTGAGGAATCTGAAGCTCAGTGATAAATCTGAAGACAAATCTACTGTTTGCCAAGGCTGCAGAATGAATCATGGGATTATTCATCTTTAATTTTTAATAAGCAGAGCTGCTAAGCTTTGGATAAACACAAATGCTGATATGGGTAAACTCTGGGAAACTGTGGAAACTGAATACTTTGCACTCCTTTAAGTCAAGTTTACTCCTGAATAAAGCAGAACAACCAGAGAGCATTGTGTATGTGTAGCAGTAGTATGCGCAATGGTCAGGGACTGGATCTTTTGCAGATAGTGAAACCTCACTATTTTATAGTAGGGAAAAAGTCAATCAAGCAAAAAAAATTGGAAGAATGTGTGTCAAATGATAGGCAATCACTGTTCTGAATCTACTGGTGGTCAATTTGTTGTCTAGGGACAAAAAACATTTGCAAAAATATCAACTTCATTCATGAATATGTGCCCACCAAAAATGGTTAATGAAATGAAAGATACATTCTGCAGCAAGCAGTTAGTTTCCCTGTCATAATCATAGATATCCTGGGAGACTGTAGTATTAAAGAAAAAGGAATGTATCTTCATAACACAATGAAGAGTTGAATGTTACTACATTATACCACCGTTCTTCCACATGGCAAGGTTCACAGAATGATATGCAGTACTTTCTCTGCTGTTAATCAGACCGATCACATATGTTTCTGAATGTTTCTGAAAAACACAGAGGCATCCATACAAGCAGGAAATCTTTGAATTTCAATTTTATTCTGGCAAGTTAGGAAAGAAGGAAAGAATCAGATCAGCGACTTCTCTTGGGTGCCATTTATCAAAACAATAAGAAAGAACAGAATTAGTTGTCAGAGATATCTCCAGCAAGACAAGATAGTTTCAAGTGCTCTGAGGTGATTTTTGTAACCATTACCCACATCTTGCTTCCCCAATGAAATATTAGTAAATTATTCTCATCCCTATGCTCAATAAGCACAGAAAACAGCCAATGGGAGAAGTTACATCTTTTCTGTGGTCACTCAATTGTTTCTGTTTTTTGCTAATACATAGCCCTCAACAATCCTGGCAATTAGAATTCATTAATCCACAGTTAAAGCTACTAATGTGTAGTAGTCTTTAATTTGAGGATGACGAATTGAGGAATTTACTCAGTTGTGAAACATGTGCAGCAAATGAATAAGCATGTTCAAAAGTTGCACCTGTCTTTGAGCAAATTAAAAATACATCCTATTATGTAATTAACACGATTTTGAGTCAAATATGCTGTATACTACAAAAAAAAGTCCAATTAGCTCCTACTTCTGTATTATTTATAATGAAACTACTTGCTATTTGGCTATAATTTTCTGGGAGAGTTAATTAAGTCCAGATGATCATTTATTCCTCAAGAGAACTAACTGTTGTTCTTGTAAGGTTTTTATCGCTATTATGTAATTAGTGATTTTTGTATATATATACATACTAGGAAAAAGCCATAATATTTCTTCAGTTTTTACAGCCTTCTGCTCCCCCCTTAAACTTGTGTAACAGTACTGTAGAACAACATACTTCAATGAGAGTAGAAAGGTTCTGAAATATGAAGGTGAAAGTTAGATACACGCTACCTTTTTTGTGCACTTGAACATCACCTGCAGAGTCTCTCCAGAAGCCACCACTTACTGCAGCAACAGAAGAATAATTGTGTTGGTTACTGGTCTTCTGCAATAGAGAGAGTTAAACAAAGTAAGCCTTGTTAATGAAGGAAGTATGTGCATATTACGTATCAAAATCAAACTAGAAGACAATTAAACCGGCAGGTCTGATCGAGAGACCTTTGAACTGGAATCAATGGGGGAAGGGATGGACTGGAAGCATTGGTCACCTCCCAGAGCTATGAGATCACTGGTATTAGTGAGACTTGGTGGAGTGAGTCCCGCGACTGGAGTGCTGGGATGGAGGGCTGCAGGCTGGTCAGGAGGGACAGGCAGGGCAGGCGAGGTGGAGGTGTCACGCTCTGTGTAAAGGAGAGGTCTGATTGCACAGCCCTTACAGTCAGTGATGGGTGCAGTTCTGGGCCCCACGCTTTCAGAAGGATGAGAAGGTCCTTGAATGCGTCCAGAGGAGGGCAACCAAGCTGGTGACAGGGCTGGAGGGAATGTCCTATGAGGAGCAGCTAAGGACTTTGGGCTTGTCTACTTTGGAGAACTGGAGGCTGAGGGGCGACCTCGTCGCTCTCTCCAGCTTCCTGAGGAGGGGAAGGGGAGAGCGAGGTGCTGAGCTCTTCTCCCTGGGATCCAGTGGTAAGATGAGTGCGAATGGTTCAAAGCCGTTTAGATTGGACATGAGGAAGCATTTCTTTACTGAGAGGGTGGTCAAACACTGCAACAGGCTTCCTAGAGAGGAGGTCGATGCCCCAAGCCTGTCAGTGTTTAAGAGACATTTGGACAACTCCCTTAACAACATGCTTTAGCTTTTGGTCAGCCCTGAAGTAGTCAGGCATTTGGACAAGATGATCGTTGTAGGTCCCTTCCAACTGAAATCCTATTGCATTCTATTCTATTCTATTCTATTCTATTCTATTCTTCAAAGAATTAGTATGTTGGTTGTTTTGTTATAAGATAAGCAAGTGGCAGCTTGCCTTTCTACAGACTGTCGGAATCTTCCCAGTCTTGTGAATGCATTACCACTATTTGGACACAAACTGTGGTCTTAATTACAGCAGCATAAGAGATACCACTAGTACTGATGACATTGTCTGAGATTTACTGATGTATTCATGTTTTCTACTGTTTTATTCTATGACCATGAAAAGTATCTGTATGTCTCAGTGAAATCAAAGACTATATGGTGTTAGAATTTGCTCACTTAGCTAAAAGGCACGTTAATTACAAAACTAAGTCTTTGCTGCCCTTTCAGTTGAGAAGGAAATGCTGGATGCAGTACCTTAGAGAAAGTAATTGATACAATAGTTAAATTAATGACTGGAAGCCAACAACTTTTAAATGGAAAGTTAACAGCTCTCACTATCTGTACCTTGTATATATGTGTGCATGTATGTGTTTGCATTACAGAAAAGTGCAGTGAGTTCATAGTCTTCTGGGAGAGCTCAGTCTTCCTTTTAAGTGCATGTGAGGACATTAGCACTAAACAGAAAACTACTCTGACATTAATTTTCTAGAGAAGCCATTTTTATATGTTTATGCTTTAATATGCTTATGATAGTTTTATGGGCAAGTAAGATTGGATAGGGCATACATTATCTGACTTTAGAAAATTACATTCAGTGAAGAAGGAAGTCATGGCATGCAGAATAATTTTAAAGTATAAACTGGGTGGAAGAAAAAACAAGGGACATGGATTATAAATAGAGGTCTTTTCAAAAGACTGGGGTTTTTTTGTCTAGGCAAGGTTAGCTTTTGAAACTTGGGATCCTGCAGTTATTTAAAATGTAAATACCTCTAGTAATGCAGGTTAATTAAAATCTTTGCAAATTGTTTATTACTTGCTTACATCAATTACATCAAGAACAATGAGTCTGTTTTTCTAAGGTTTCTTCAAATGACATCAACACTGTCTAATAGATAATAACAAAGAACTGTAGAAATTGATAAATGAAGGTGAATTATTTTGGAGTTTATGGGAATTTCTGTTAAATTTCTGAATAATTAATAAGTACTTAAATAAGTACCAAGATCTCTAAATATAGGCTTAAGCTCTGTGTTGAGATATATATGTTTGGCATGTAGTTTTGAAGTAATTTTATTATCTAGAATTTGTTTTAAAACCAAGCCAGGTCATTAATGACTGAAACTGTCTGCTGTCTGTGATGACTTTAGTGAAAGGATTTGAATGTGCATAATTCCAAATCCCGACTCTCCAACGGATTAAACACAACTAAGCTGACATGATCACCTCCTCTTCAAAGATGATTCCACTAATACCTCAGATGAATTGGCAAGGCTGAAAATATTCTACCAATCCCTTTTGTCTTTATCTCTTTTGTGAATGGATGTATGACTTCTTGTCTACAAGAAGAGCTTGCAATTTCTCAGGGCCACTGGATCCAGTTGAAATACAGAAGCAGGGCAGTTCAGGCCACATGCAGTAGTAAACCAAGAACTTTGACTTCAAGTCTCTTTTAAATGCAGTGTGCATTCTTGTTTTCCTAGCATTTGAGGGAGAACAAAGAGAAAGGCATTGTGACATGGAAATGATTAATAGAAGAAACACTGATTCATAAGCATATGCTAGGTAACATATTGTGAAACCGATCCGTAATGATTTATGTTTGTTTTGTGTGTAAAGCTGGTGACACTCCAAAGAAAACAAATAATAGCTGTATAATATTAATTTATGTAATATCCATTATAAATGCACTGCAGTGGCAGTTCAGCGTGGGGGATGGTTGAAACTGCAACAGTTGGTCTTGGACGAAACGGTGGCAGAAGAAATCATCTTATAGTATGTAAGTCATTGAACTCCTAGAAGAACTATTACATACAGTTGTATCTGTACCTAAAGCCTAAATTCATTGACACAACAGAAGCATGAAATGCACGAAACTCCATGCCTATATTTATAACGGGTGGGAAGAAAATGGCTGGGATTAGGATTAAAGAGAGACACTAAGAATTTGCTGGAGGGAAAACCTGAATAGTCCTATGAATAGGACCACCCAGTCTGGAGAGCAACACACTTATTATCTAGGTTCACAAGCAAAAGCAGGATTCACATGCCACCATGAACCCCTGCTGTGGATTACATCTTTGATTTGCTGACCAGAAAAAGATGAGTATCTCAATAACTATCTATTTATTACATGTAATTAGACTACTTTTTATATTTATAAGTCTTTGGCTCTAGTCTTGCAGTTAAGACCCTGACATTAAGTCTTGCTGAATAAATCCTTTGCTTGTTTTACCAAGAAACAGGTGATGCTGAAGGCATGGTGATGTATAGCATGATGCTGCATGCTCACAAACATAGCCCACGTGGTTTTTTTTTATAAGGAAATGAAAGAATTCAAATAAAGTATAACGTAAGGGAACTCCCAAGAGAGCTACATCTGCAAATATGTTTAGCATGGGCAGAAGCTGGGAAATAATTTGTGCCACACTGCAGAGAGTCACTGATGGATGGGAGAGGGATGGTATAGCCAAGTGTCTGCATTTGGTGAGAATTCTTTTTAAAAACGCATTAACTCACACTTTTCATGCCAAAGCAGACTAATGTGTATCATATTGCAGTTCAAAGACAACCCAGAGTGCCACAAGAGGCTGTTCCCTTGAATAATGAAGCTAGTTGTGTACAATAAAATTAAAATGGGTATCTTTTCAGTTGCCTGAAATAAAGCTGAGTTAGTGTGCAATAGGCCTTATTAAAATAGGCTGACCAGTTTCATGCCTTTGAAAACACCTTTATAAAGGACATCCAGGACAATAATGGATTGTACACCTGCAACCGTTGCATCATGTATTTATCTGTAATTTAACATTGTCCTATCTGATGCTTGATGGAAGCTGCAAAGCTGCATCTTCCCTGAAATGCACTTTCAACTTACATGTAATTTCTCATTGAACAGGTTAACAGAAAATAGCATTTATTTTTTAAAAGGCAAAAACATATTCATAAAAATTCCATTAAATTGAATTTCAAAGAGCGGGTGAAATGATGTGGAGCTGAATTAGTAATTGAATATATGAAAGCAACATTAATGAGCAGATTTAGATTGGCAGCCCTGAAAAAACCAGAGCTGCCTCTTCACAAAGTAAAGGGTCATTGGCCATATTTCTTGCCAACATAATTGTTGTGTTCTGTGAAGCGAAAAAGTAGCTTTGTTTATGAGCATGTTTGACTGCTTTTTTGGTGTCATTGCCCATGAATATGCCAACAAAGATGTGAATTCCTTTTGTATATAAAAACTTTTTTCACAAATTTTATTATCTATGATAAAATACTAATAACTGAACATACCATATGACAGACAAGGAAAAAGAACAATGCTTCCCACATTTTCTGCTTCTCAGGACAAATTCCACGAGCAACTTTGAATACATGTGCTGAGATGTGCAAAACTCCAGGATGCATAAAAGCATGCTGAGTGACTCTCTATCATATTTGAAAAGTCAGGGCAGTCAGATGAAGTCCCCAGTGACTGGAGAAAATGGAATATTGCACCCATTTTTAAAAAGGATGATAAGGAGGACTCTTGGAACTACTGACCAGTCAGGCTTACCTCCGTACCCGGTAACATCATGGAGGAGATCCTCCTGGAAGACATGTCAAAACATATGGCAGACAGGGAGGTGACTAGAGCCAGCCAAGATGGTTTCACCAAGGACAAATAGTGCCTGACTAATCCAGTGTCCTTCTACAATGGAGCAACTACATCACTGGGCAAGGGAAGAGCTATGGATGTCATCTACCTGGACTTCTGTAAGGCTGCTTATACGGTCCCACACAATTTTCTTGCCTCTAAATTGGAGATATGGGTTTGATGGAAGGACTGGTAGACGGATAAGGAATTGGCTGGATGGCCACATCCAAAGAGTTACAGTCAACATCTCAATGTCCAAGTGGAAACCAGTAATAAGTGGTGTCCCCACAGGGTCTGTACTGGGACCAATACTGTTTAATATCTTCATCAATGACATCGATAGTGGGATTGAGTGCACCCTCAGCAAGTTTGCAGGTGACAGAACTTGAGTGGTGCAGCTGATGCACTTGAGGAAAGGGATGCCATCCAGAGGGACCTTGACAGGCTTGAGAATTGGGCCCATGTGAAACTCATGAAGTTCATCAAGGCCAATTGCAAGGCCCTGAACCTGGGTCCGGCAATCCCCAAAATCTATACAGACTGAGTGAAGACTTGATTGAGAGTAGCCCTGCAGAGAAGGACTTGAGGACATTGGCAGATGAAAGATTTTGTATGAGCCCACAATGTGCTCTTGCAGCTCAGAAAGCCAATTGTATCCTGGGCTGCACAAAAGAAGCATAGCCAACAGGTCAAGGGAGGTGATTCTCCCCCTCTGCTCCACTCTCATGAAACCCCAGAATAGACAGGAAAGTTTCTTTTATCCTCTATACAGTCTAGAGGGCTCTTGTCATTAAAGGTGATTGTTCACTAAGTGTTTAGTCCACTTGAAATGTTTTCATGCTTGTTTATTAAGTAATTAAGCAGGAGTTTTGCTCCTTAGCAAATGCCATTTCTTAATTAGTAAGTTAACTTAATGCAAATTGCTCCCATGATGAATCGCTATTTGCAACAGGAAAAGTTGAGCATATGATCATTAATTCTTTATAAACTTGCGATGTTCATTACAAAGTTATGCTCCACTTCTCTAAGGCTTGGGGTTTTTTTGGTTGTGTGGTTGGGTTTTTTTAACTTTATTAACAAAATAGTGATCTTGATTACTGTTTTTCACAGAATCCATGTGGCTATTAGTTACTATTCATCATAATTCATAGTTCAATAACTAATTCCCTTTTCTAACTCACCAGATATTCACTTTGTCACTGTGCACATGGATGAAAAGCACTTCCATATAATCTCAATGTCTTTGACATGAATAGCTGAGACAATATGCAGTAGTGCACTCAGGAGGGAACACCATTTGTTGTTTTAAATACAAGCAATTGTACCAAGTATGACAGAAATTCACTAGCATAGTACAAAAGTCACTAATTCAGACTGAGACCTGGCTTATCTCCAGTGATTTGAGTGGAATTAAGCCAGTGCTAAATTTGGACCATTAACTTCTGTATGGTTTCTGCTATGCATAACTTTGTACATTCTGCATTCAAACATTTTATTACCAAGATTAATAGCCTCTCTCCTATTGCATTAAGAATCCAACAGCATGACAAGGAACGGCTGGCATAATGCGAAACACATAAATGTATTAAAAATAGCTAGTTTGACACAGTGGGTTGTGCTACTTAGGGACTGATTTCAAATCCTGACTCAAGTCTATTACTTGCTGTACTGGCAAAATGTCAGAGATTCATGGGATCTCAGACAGACCCTGTCAGCTCTCTGCACACTAGTAGTAGTAGTCATACCTACTATCTGTAAATATTATCTGCAGAATATCTTTCTTATTCTAAGAAATTACTGTACAATTCTCCTTTATGATGTAACGATTAATGAAGCAATATGACTGGATAGCTCCAAAGATTTTTGGAAGGTTGTGAGATACTTAGCTTTTGATGCTACTTGGCCCCAAAGTTAACAAGATTTTAATCTTCATTGGATTAAATGAAGAAATAGTTGACTTACATGTAGGGTTTCCATTCTTTATTATATTAGGTTCCTATTTTCCTATTTATGCTATTTCACAAGAAGGTATGGTCAGTCTTGAGAGAGAGTAACGGTTTAGATGGACCTTCAGGAACATGGGAGTATTTTGCCTGCCATCACTTCTGATGGTGCTGGTGTTGGTTTTCAGTGCTGTTAACTCTGTGCTTTATCTTCAAAAAGTGAGTTGTCTTCATTTAGTTTTCAAAATGGCTTATCTGCATTGATGCAGATCCTGTATTTCTGAGCAGAGCAATGCATACCTGTAATGGTTACCAGGGAAAGAAACACAGGGTTCTTTCTGCATAAGGAACGAGCTCAAGAGGCTCACTAAAATGAGCCTGCTACCTCTCAGAGTATGTACACAGCTTTTTAATCAGTGGCAGATCAGTTCTTTTTCCTTAGAGTAAAGCCTGTTTCTCTACTGCAGCAAACTGCATGTCATCATTCATGTCTCAGAGGTAAACTACCACTGTTCCTGTTTTACATTAATTTTGCTTCTCTGTACATAACTACAGAGGACCAGGAACAAGGGCAAATCAGGCCTGTTCAATAATTCCTGTGTAGACTCTTCTGCCATGGTCATTTCTTTAAACACACATTTTCTGATAACTGATTAATTAGTTATGAAGTAATACAGCTGGTGTGCCCATTTGTGATATTGTAACGAAGGATAGCAATGTATTGATTCTTTACCTGTTTACTGTAGCGCAATTTGTGAATGTCTGTTCAATTGTAGGAGTAAAAAGCATTTAACAATGCGGTTTATCACTGAGTTCTACAAAAATTGTTTACTTCTCATCACTTGAATGAAAATAGAAATATTAAGCCCCCAATTGGCAAGACAACTATTTGGCATAGATTGTGCAAAGCAGTTGACTTGTGCTGAACTTACCTAGTAATTCATCAAAACCTCTAAAAACCAAGGGATTTATTTTCCAATACCTTCCCCTCACCTGTGTTGGAATAAAATACTTAAAATTGGAAGACTTAAACTGGCAAACCCTGCTGTAATGCACTTATTTTGCATGCACTCATCACTACTTTTGCTCTATCTGACTAATGACTAGAAAGTCAAAACACAATGTGGATTTGTTTAGGGAGGAAAGGATTCAAGAAAGGAAAGAATATCAGCAGACAGAGAAATAGGACATGGCAATATAATATCCATGCTTGCTAGTGCTTCACTACCACTTAACAAACTAAGAAAACACTCAATATTCATTGGTTTCTAAAAAATCAAAGAGTTCACAGACAACCCCCTAGAAGGTGACCTGCCAGTCTTCATTTCCAACTTACTTACTTTTGTTAAAAAAGCTGAATTAAGCATGAGTAATTTCTAAAGCGTTCTAGATAAATCTTAGTTAGCTGCAGTATGCATTTTACCCATCTGACAGTTTTTCTTTTCTATATGGCTGATAAACAATGATGATAAGTAGCATATTTTACCTCATGTTTTGCCAACTCTGCTTTTCAGAATTTTTAGTTATTTATTAATAGATATGTTTACATACCAGCATCACACATATCATCTTGACAACCATTTTGTAGGATATAGCTCTTGCTTAGAGGGTGGAATTCACATCTCCCGGTGTTTTTCCTCTTAGCTTCCATGTTCTAGGTAACATGAAAACTTGAATCTGAACTGTTCTGAAATTGATGGGTCTTCAATTGTGCACTTTTAATTTGGCTACATCCTCTCTTTCAGCTTTCCTGAAAGCAAATGCTCTTCAAATGACCTTAATTTCTAAGATGTCACCAGATACTTAGATTAGTCTAGGGTCCTGTACTGTCACCATGCCCCTTCTGTTAAGCATAAAGCCTTTTCCACTAACCAGAGAAGTTTTCTTATTCTAGATTGTGCTAGAATTCTTGTTAAAAGTAAGAAGATGAGGAATGCAACAGTTTCTGCCTAGGATAGATAGATTCTGCTCTTTGTGTCTGTGATTTAGATATAAATTCTGTAATGGAATTCATTCCGGTTTTGTCCCATTTGTGTAGCTCTCTGAACAGCCACATAAATTGGCACAGTACAGTTCATTCAGGATGCTTTATTCTGTGACGTTAATAGAACTTAAATAACTACACTGCCAAAACCATGATTCCACTCTGCTGTTTTACATGGTAAACTTGTATAACACCTGTCCTCTCAATCCATGCAAAAGTCAGTATCATTAGTCTTGCTTTTACAAGCCCTACATTCACTGGCTGTTTAAATACTATATTTATAAAATATTCCATTCTCATTGCTTGGACTAGAAAGGCAGGACATCACATAAATTGCCTCCATTAAAAATAAATTGAGATTCGTCCATCAAACTACTTTATTTCTAAAGTGAAGACACATGGAAAAGTCACTGTTTTCCAGTTTAGATTATAATTGCATGTTTTTCTTGATGGCAATAGCAGATGCATAATGGACAGCGGTTGTTTTTGCAGGAGAGCTATGAGATTTCAAGAATTCCAGAGCGTTTCCTCATTCAAATAAGCATGTGTATTTAGAGGTGCGTATGTAACATTCCCTCTTTCTATTTTTGTTTTTAACAGGCTGCCTTAAGAGAAGACCTGACCCAAGCCCTTTGACACTGGTGAAAACACACTTGTGAGACAAAGCCCTTTAGTCAGAGTTTTTTGCTGTTTTCTACAGAACAATTCCACATAAATAATAGAATAAATAAATTTTAAAAGCCACTTCAGTTTAGTGTATCTATGTGCATCTGATATTATCAATGGCATAGATTTCCTTTGTGAAATTAGTTTAATTGAGAAGCCTATTTACATCGTCCACTGCACAGAAACCTTAATATCTGTTGGGAGTGCAAACGCTGCCACCAAGAAACTCATCTTCTGAAAAATACAGGTTGGCAGATGGAGATCATTCAGGACAGATGGAGACACAGGTATTCAGTGCCTTCAAAACCCCTAATATGCTTCTTTTTAACAATCCATCTCTCTTGCACATATTATCACCTCTGGGTTTTTTTTTTTAAATATTTCCCCTTTGTGGGCTGCCTTTTTAATTTCAAATATTATTTTTGCTGCACTCTGCTTACTTCTGAGATTATAACGAGAGAAAACCACAGGATCTCAACTTTATAAGGAGTGCTTCAGGTGCCTAAGCATAGGAGCTTAATTCTGCTTTAGGAGTATGAAATAGCGCTAGATATCCAAGACATTGCACAGGACTGGCAGATATAACAGAGGATCCATGGAAGGCCTAGACCCCCCTGGAGCAACAGCTAGAGGCCAGGCAGAATACAATACATCTTAGGGAATTAATTCTGGTTTCCATTTCAGTGGAGGTAAAGATAAGAGTGTAACAAATACCTTTACATGCAAGTATTTATTTGTCTGATGAAAAGCCCAGATGTGAAGGTAACATGTTTTCAGAGATAACCTTACTGCAGTGAATTATACAAGCAATATTGGACATCATATGTGACAACAATTTTCCACTAATACATTTCATGTATCTCAGACTTGGTTTGTGTTCCAATAGGGTTTTTATCTAAGTACTACTGTATTAAAACCATGTGAATATTTTAGGATGTTTTAGATTAATAAACATGTGAATGGTAGTAGTACCATAGTAGTATATTAGTATATACAGTAGTATCATAGTAATGGCAAATGATTATCAGATAGTAAATAAAAATCTCTATGTTTGAATCACTCCCTGTTTTGCCCCCCAGTACTCATTTACAAATTGTTCCTATGAACAGTTGTGCCCAGGATCCCTTCTGGAGGAGAACTATACCTTCCTATCTCTAAGCAAAAGCTAAAAGCAGTTTGATGGACTGGATTGCTTCAGCAAGCACTCTGATAGTACTGGCAGAACCAAGCCACATCTCACTCAGCTGCATAGCCCCAGTCATCTCCAGCACTTGGATAACAGAGCTTACATTCTTCCACAGCGACAACTTCTTTGCTGTGCATTGCATAAAAAAAAAATTTAAAAAAATCTTAGCATCATGCCTTAAAACACAAATATGCTGTGCTGTCCAACAGCCCTAAAGTTACCTTGGGAATATTATAAGAAAACACTGATTATTATAGAGTGTACCCTGAGAAGATCTGGACCTTTCTAGAAATAATTTTTCAGCTATACTGTATCCTCAGGCAGGGGTTAAGAGTCCCTAAATCCAAGAATCTGCCCAGCCATCTTTTCCAGACATGGCAGAACAGCTCTGCAGAGGTCTTCATGCCCCCCTAAAGTGCCTCTCACAAGAAGAGAAGTGCAGCCTGTGACATCAAAGACCATGCTAAAAATTGATGAATTCACACTGCACGCGTGTGGGAGAAATACAATCTTGATTTTGTGGCATGTCTGAAAGGCCAGTGTGTGTGTGAATAGACCCAGAGTCCTGCCAAATAGATTCTGACCCAACCATTACCTTGTCTACTGTGCTCTGTGGGCGCAATCAGTCCACACTAGAGGAGGCTGACCATATAAGCATGATGATGTAAGCTAATTGGCTGGAAGAAAAAGGATTGTTCTCAAGAGCAGCTTATAAATATAGTATAGGTTAGCAGAAATCACAAATAGCAAGGTCGCTAAAATGCTCAGAAATACTTTTGAACAGTGACGAGACTTTTAGTTGAAAAAGTAAAAGTGTAGAAGATGGTGAAAACAGTGAATGTCTCAGTGTTTTGAGACATAACTCATTGGTTTTGTTTCTGATGAAGGACAGTGATTTTATTTAAATAATTTGTGTTGAAATATTTGGATGTCAATCAATTTGCTTGCCAAAACCAGCCCACTCCTGATTTTCAGTTTCAAATGTCGTAGTGTAATTATGGGCACAGTGGAATGATTTTCTTGTAGTCCACTGGTCATGTTGCATTACTGTTTATGACAAGCATTTGCATCTAAAATAGATTTCACCAAGTATAGTAGTTATTCTATATTCAAAGTTCAAGCAGAGCATATGATCCATGATGCAAAAGCTATTCTGTTAATAGAACTTTTAATAGTAAACAGCAAAGTTGCATTTAGAAACATTAGGATGACTATTAAAAGAAGTCTCAAAGAGATGAAGACCATATCTAATAACCCATATCTATCATTCTTACAGGACAGTGAAGAAGCATGAAAAATATAAAACTAAAGATGGGCAAACATTAAATGAATGAATGAAAATCAAGTGAATGGATTTAAGTTTACATAATTGAAGAAGTTGGTCATTGAGGGGTTTCTGTAGCCAGATGTTTCATGTGATTTCAGGACATAGTTTAGTAGGCATGGTGGTGGTGGGTTGATGGTTGGACTCAGTGATCTTAAAGGTCTTTTCCAACCTAAACAATTCTATGATTCTATGAATCTAAGATTTCTTTTTCCTAAATGTATTGCCCTCATTTGACATCCAAAAATACATTTCAAAATTAAGAACAAGAGAAAGAGATTTAAGGTTGATGATGAGTTTATTATGATCAGCTAAACTTTTTGTTCATGCCTCCTGACTGGGCTTTGGAAAATATTCACCAATATATCATCTCACCCATTTTTAAAAAGGGTAAAAAGGAGGACCCTGGGAACTACCCACCAGTCAGCTTCACCTCCATGCCCAGTAGCATCATGGAACAGATCTTCCTGGAAGACATGTTGAAACATAGGAGGTGATTAGAGACAGGCTTTAAACTGAAAGAGAGTAGATTTAGATAGGATATAAGGAAGAAATATTTTACAATACAGGTGGTGAGACACTGGAACAGGTTGCCTAGAGAAGTTGTGGATACCCATCATTGTAAGTGCGCAAGGTCAGGTTGGACAGAGCTTTGACCAACTTGATCTACTGAAAGATGTCCCTGCCCATGGCAGGGGGTTGGACTAAATCATCTTTAAAGGTCGCTTCTGACCCAAACCATTCTATGATTCTATATTGTTCCTAAAAAATATATTTTTGCTTGGAAATAGATTGAGGAATTTAATGGTTCTCCACCATTTTTACTTCTTTGATTCAGTCTAACTATTAAGCACTATAAAACAGTCTTGCTATCACTGGGGATAAAAGGAAATTAATACATTATCTCCTACAGCTAGAGAGACGAATAAAGAGTAATTGGAAGTTGTTAAAAAGAAACTCTTTCAGCTGGTCAAAATTAGTAGTTTATAACATCATCTTTTCTAATAATGATTAAAGAAGTTACTGAGCAGCAGAAAAATGGAATCTCTGAGTACAATAGACGGAAAACGTAGAAGAATAATGGTCCCCTTAAAATCACTTTGACATCGTTATTGTTGCAAATTAGGATTGAACTCACTCTTGCTGGCACACCATTGGAGCTGTACTATAAATCTTTAGATTCCTTACTGAGATAATCAGGTTTTATAGTTTTAAAAACTTTATTTAATCTCACAAGGGAATGCCCCCAAAAGTATTCAACAGTGTAGTGTAAGAAAGCTTAACATTAAAGGTCCTCTTTAATGCATGGCAAAAAATAGACAGCATTTAGGCCTAATTAAAAACATAGAAAGAACACATTTACATTCCCAGACATAAAACAAATATCGGTAGGTAGTTTTCACATAACTTTTATTAAAACATACATGTAGACAATAATTTGTTAATTTTTCTCTATTAATGTCATGTTCAGATATGAATGTTGTCTTCTAGGCACAAAAATATTGAATATATTTAGTTTTTTAAAGATCACAAAAAAGTCATATCTACTCTGTACAGTAGAGTTGCAATTCAAAGAGAAAAAATCCTTCTCCTTGTAGAAAAAACTTTGAGAAAACTCACCAAGTATTGCTTATTAACAGTAACTCAGAGACTACACTGTCATCATCACCAGTTTCCAAAGGAATAGAAACCACTAGTTTTGCAGCACCTTTATGTTTAACTTTTTGATTAAAATATCTTTTTAATAAGCTCATCAGATCATCACAAAACTTTTTTCTGTATCTTTGTGGAGGCCCAAAGTCTTTAGTTTCCCAAGACAAATTATTCTTCTGTCATTGTTATAATGCAATATATGATTGTATTATATATATTATCAATATGGACACAGGAAATAGTGAAATGAATTGAACCTATTGAATTGAAAGTATTTACACAAGTCAAGCAGTTTTAATTGTCCTATTTATATAACAATATAAGATCTCATTTTACTTTTTGCTTCATTGGACTACACTTGACAAGGGCCCAACATGGAAATTAGTATGTATGCAGCAGTTATTTCAGACAGTTCAGAATATTTTACCTGTTTCCTGGTCTCTGTCTTTCCTCAGAAATTGCTCAGGCTGTAGAAATTATACTGAGCACTGTGCTACTCCATCGGGGTATCTCTGAAGTTAATCCAGAGTCATGTCATCATAATTTAGAGCAGAAAATGCTTCACTCCACTCTCACAGATGTTTTAAAAGGTCAGAATTATCCATTCACTTGTAAGAAATGTGGTCATCCTAATTTATGCCAATAAAGGCCTTTTTATTTCCATGTTCCCAGTCCTATGCCATACAATAAGATTCTCCTAAATGTGAATTTATGAAGTAATAATTTATGCCTATATACTGCTGTAGCTGTTGACCTTCAGTCTTACACTCAACACATTAAATCTGAATTACTGTATAGTATGTTGAGCTTTATAGTGATTTATTCCCCAGCCATAGTGGTCTAGGTGAGGGAAGGACCTAGATAATATCATCACAGTAAATATCTTCTCTGAACGTAAAATAACTGCGTTGTTATAGTGAATTCTTACCATTTCCTTATAAAATTTTATGCATATAGAGAATATAAGACAAGACTTGTCCTAGTGGTGGATGAAAATGTAAAATAAAATAAAATTTTTTTGTCTAAAGCTCACATTCCTGTTTAGATCCCATCTGGGAACTGAATGCTTAACAGTGTTGGTCCCACATGGTAAATATCTTCCAGCTTTATAGCTTTATATGCATTAAAACCAAAACCATTTCCTTTTCTTTAAAAAAAAGCATACTTATTAGCTAGCATTTTCATCTGAGATGCAGCTTCATTCTCACAAAATATTAGCATTTCCACAGGAGCTACAAATATTTGTATAACATTACTAGACTTTTAAAATCATCACCAGCATGACCACAGGAATTCTTTCAGTACTGATTCTGGAAAACTATATTTCCTGCTATCTTACGTTGAATTATTTTGCTTTTATATATTAAGATTCCTGAAACGATTGATCTTCTTTGATTTATTAACTGTATCTCCAAATCTGGCTTCCTTCCTATCTAGATTTTTTTGTCCCGTATGTTGAAGTATAAATCAGATTCACTCTGGACCACAGAACTTTAGGCACTACAGGACATAGCATACCCATACCTGTTACTGTTCTCCTGGACGAGCTTTGGGAAACTCTCTCCCACAGCATATATTTCCTCTTTCTACCTCCCCCGGGAAGTCAGACAGAGCCCTGAGAGCCCCACCAGGCCCTGCAGCCGTTCCCCACTGCGGATTTAACCACCTGCGCTTCAGACCAGCTCTGACTTGGTGCAGCTGTGACTGACTTCTGGGCAAGAGTCGTGAGAAGAAAGGGCTTCCCCCATCTCCTGGGAGCTGTATGGAAGTTCAAATACTCAGCTGGGCTTGTTGGGGTACGATGAGATTACACTCACCAGGGGAGGGCAGGGGCCAACTGGCCCGTGGGCGTTGTGTAGCCCTTTGCGTGAATTCGACCCAAGTTAACACAGCTGTTAGCATAAGCCTGGGAGCTCTAACCAACTTTTTGTTTTAGCAGAAGAGGCAAAATGCGACTGACACCTTTTCCCAAACACCGAAATGAACCTTGAATAGTTTTTGTGTGTTCGGGGAAATAGAAAGGTGAGTTATGCAAACAACCTGCTGATCCTCAAGTGTAAACATGCCCAGCAGTGTCCTGACCACCTCAATTATGGTACCAACAACGGCACCAGCACAGGAGAAAACAATGGCACAAGTTAAATACCCTAGTCACCAAGGAAATATTCTCTACCCAATCCCACAACTTGGGAAACTAAAGAAATTTAAGGGAGATTCCAAGAAGAGAGGCTGTGGAGGGAATCCAGAATAAACAACCTGAGAGACTTGGGGGGAACCCAGGGGCCCCCATTGCCTTGCCCCAGGATTTGGGACCATCGCCGCAACTCCCATGGGGACCCAGGGAACAGGAGAGGACCCCAAGGGCCTCGTGGTTGCACACACCGTGGCTGGGACGGGACCCTGCAGCCCAGCCCCTGACTGCGCACCCCACGTCTGGAAGCGCTGCGCCAACCCACCCAACTCTTCTCCTGGACCACGTTGTCTCTGCTATGGAACAGGGAAGTCCTGCAATTTTTAAAACTGTACATGTTTCTGTGATTGAAGGGTTTCAGTATTCAAATCCATTTAGTCTCCGCAGTGTCATTTGGTCTTAAACTGCAACATACCCTTGGCTCCTCACTCCTTTCCCAACATGGAGGGTCCTCTCCTCCCCCTGACAGTTTAGCTGTTTGAATTTTGGGGCAATGATAAAGTGATTGCATAAGTTTCAGTGATACCCACGCAGCAGGTTCCTGGCATATGTGGAGAATTTCTTTGGTGTTATGAAGCAAATATCCCATCATACTAACTATTCATTGTATTTCAGTCTATTTGTGTGTTCTTTTATTTTACCCTACACAGTCCTCAGTATTTTCCTTTTTGTTGAAGTCCTGTACAGTTGTCATAATGCATGACAAAAAATCTTTTTTGCTGTCTAGATGCTACTGTAATTATATAAGATGTTTTGCTGCTATGAATCACTGCTTCATATCAATAATTTTGGTTTGTGTGTACGTTCTGTTTTAAGTTTGAGAGAGATGTGTATTTTACATGATTAGAGGACAGCAGCTGAAATGGATAACTCTTTTTATATGAATAGAAAGAAATAAAAAAATATAATGATGGTCATGAGTGTTATTAAGCTAGTTTCACAGTGCTGTCTGTGAAAGATCTGTGGAAGCAACCTCCTTATTGTTGTGTCTCCCACTCCCATGTAAATAATTATTCTCCTTCCTGCCCACTTACATAGAAGTGATTAAATGAACATCATCTTGTTCCTTTATTCACTTAGGTTATTAGTGGGTTCAGCCATTGTGTTTTATGTAGTTATGAAAGTCTGTTATGATAGTGGTCTACCTGAAAATGAAGCAATGGTTCAGGATGTGTCTGTGAGCGTCTCGTTATCAAAAGCTGACAAGTCTTATAATTCTGTTATTCTGTATTCTGTTATTTTCCTACACATGAATATGCAGTCATTGATCCAGTTTCAAAGTTAGATTTGTGTTGGGAAGATATACGTTGGGCTGCAGCGGAGACATGAGAGGATTGAAGGTGTTGTAGAATTTGGGAAACATCTTTCCTTATCTCAGGGGTTGAATCTCCCAGGAACAGATCATCTTTTTAATTTTTCTTTTATAGAAAAAAGGAAAAATAAAGAAAAATATTAAGGAATAATGATGATGATGATGATGATAATAATAACAACAATAATAATAAATTGTAGTATACCTTAGAAAACTCAGCTTTGATCAGAAATAACAGTGAGGGAAGGAGTCCCAAAATCCTGGGTACTTAATCTCAGCATTCTTTATCGCTGTAGAATCAGTTTTCTATGAACTTTGACTCCAGTTCTTAAATAAAAATTGGAGGAATTTGTGAGCTATGTAGAGGCAAATGTTTCAGTTAAAGTGTAAGAAGGAAAGTTCATCATGTTAACACTTACAATGATTATGACAGTTTTGCTCAAACATCTCAAAAACATTTCTCTTTCTCTGAAACCAAGCATAGGAAAATAGTAGTTCTCTATCCAAATTCCCCCTCAAATCCTCAACAATCTCAAGTAAAATTAAGATGCTGGGGAGGGAACTAGAGGTGGGAACTCAGTGCTAACAGTCCTAGTTATTACCATCAGATGTTCACTTGTTACCCGACAAAATACCTGTACTGTAGTGACTTCCAGCTTGCTAATCTGATAGAAGTTGACAAAGAAATCATGTTATTGTTATAGACTACACAGAAATACATTATCCCACCATGCTTTTTTAGGTTTTATTCCCTCTGATTATTTTTGGAAGACAGTTGTGCAATGTGTTTGTTTAGAGACTCACAGCAGCTAATCATACCAAAATATAACAAATTCCTTAGTAGTCTTACCTCAACATTGGTTTTTCTCATTGATACTGAGATCACTCTCCCTCTAGAAACACACAGCTTAATTGGTGTTGCATTATATGTTTTTAGTAAAGTAATTTTTTATAAATCTCATGGAACTGACATTTGAACTAATAGTGATTGTGGAGCTGTGGTTCATTTTGAAGTAAGTAAAATGAAAGTGCAGCTCTCCAAGGAAAGTATACCACTGGCTCTAAAAATGGATTAAGCTGCTATGCTTCAAGGGCTTTGAATACTCATTACAATTCTTTGTACAAGTTATTTTTCATAGCAAAAGGTTATGAATTAGGCTATACTTGAGGCAAAAATTGAATTCTATGTTTTAAAACAAGTAAGATATGTTAGTAGTAAAAAGACCTTTAAATATATTTTTAAATTGCTGTAAAATGAAGCACGCATACATTTGAGATGCAGTTTTGCAAGTTATTTCATGCGAGTGAAATAAATATTTTTCTACATTAATTTACTTTTGTATTGTCTAGTGTCACCAATGCATTTCATTGTCACAAGAAGTAGCAACCCCTGAATACATTTTTGCTTTAAGTGTAGATGAACTTGTAGAGTCCCTCCAAGGGTCATATCATCTACATGAATATCAGCACCTTTTAAAAACTGTGCTTCAGTTGTTCTAGGCTTTAACATACCTGATGGTATCTTACAGAAATTTTGGAAAACTTAAAGTATGCCTAGAACTTTTTTGTTATTCATTTGAGAAGGTTTCCAGACTAGAATAGGCCTACAAACAATTAGATGATGAACACCTTTGCAAAAACAACAGTTTCTACTATTTCTTTCTATTCTTGGAAAGTTTCTACTTTCCCTGATGGAAGCGGGGACACGCTGGGGCTCCTGGCCTCAGGGGGCTGACAGTGCCCACAGTGCCCTAGCACTAGTTTCACTATGCAAGTTCAAAAGCATCCATGGGTACATTATCAAAGCCAGAAATGCAAATACAGGGGACGAAAATGTTACCTGGTACAATTCCTGTCATTGATTCCCAAATACAGATGGGATCAGCTAAGTTTTTTCATGAAAATCTGTATTTTTGGTGTGGGAGTCTGCTTTATCTGGCATTATTTGACTTACTGGATAAATGTTTTCCTGTTCTTTGAACCCTATGAGTTCAAATCAAAGCATTTAATCCATGTCTTTTTATTTTCACTTTGAAAGACAGATATAACTATAATCTCAGTCTTTAATTTTCTTTATCATCCAATACCAGGCTGTGCCTGACACATTTCTGCAAAATTTTTTCCCTGCAGGAAGCAGTGAGCTATTCAGCAAAATTTCTTGATTTCACAGCAAGGTATCATAATCTCTGTAGGATTCTTGTTTCCTTTCCTTTTCTTTTCTTTCTTTCTTTTTTTTTTTTTTTTTTTTCATTGGGGAAAATCTCTTTCAGTGCTCCCTATGGTATCTTTTGCAACAGAGATGCATCTACTTAACGGTTCTGTAATTATCAATATTTATAAGGCCATGAGAACTACTAACACTCCATGGGGTGTCTAATTTCCAAGTTCTTTGGCTTGCTTTGCTAGAGCGTTTCAACAGACTAGTGAGCAAGTTGGTGTGACTGGATCCAACTGAAAGATTTTTACATGAAACACAGCTGATATCAAAGTGTAATGTGGGGTGAACAACTCCCCCTTTTTATTTCTTCTGTGTGAAACAAGAAGTAAAAACAGAAGTGCTATTAATACGTACAGGAATAATGAAGTTTCAAAGAGTAGAAAAACCCTATCATCCAAACACAACTAAATGTAGTTTTCTTACCAAGTAATTATTATTTGAACAATATAAATGAGAGACAGGAATTCATATGAGTCACTCTGCCTCCCTGCTTATAAACACAGCAGAGGAATAGAGAAGTAAATAGCAATGTCACAGTGCAGTAGGGAAAACATTGAGGAATATTAAGCTCTCTCTATGTTTACCAAATCAATGTAAATCAAAATCATAAAGTGAAAACCCATGCTGATACAGTATTGTTTAAGGGGTTTGTAACTCTGATTCTGTATTACTACAAACAGTTCTAGATTACTTGTGGAAAACCTAAATTCTTCTTTTTCCTTTCCCTTTCCCTTTTCCCTTCTCTTTCTTCTTTTCCTTTTCTTTATTCTTCTACTTTTCCTTCTTTTCCTTCTTCTTCTTTTTCATTTTTTCCTTTGTGGTCATCTTCTTCATCATCTTCATCTTCTTCTTTTTTAAAGCCTTTGGAACTTTGAAAGAAGCTGAAGGAAGCTCACTCTGTGGCCAGAGACCATACATAGTTCTTTCAAGCTGACATCTCATATAAGTTATAGGCAGAACGCAGCAGATACTTCTAATGAAAATAAATAAGTAAATTTCAGTTCTGCAACTCCCATCAGAACTAGAACTGTTAATTTTTTTTTTTTACTTTGATCTTCACTGAGTCCTCTTATAGTTAATTATAATTAATTAATTATAAGCCAGTTTTTTTTTTAATTCTTCCTACTGAGACTGTTCCACTGATTTTATTTTCTAAAAAATAATGATTGGCTAGAGGTAAACTGACATTACAGCATAGAACTGAACTGGGCAGCTGTTGGTTGTTCTGAAGTAATGTGACCTCTCATTGTGTTTGGAAAGCACATCCTAAAATAAAGATTAACCATATTAACAGAAATTTGTATTTTTGACAACTGATGGCTCTAAGAGGAAAGATGTGATATCTTTTGATGCCATTTTCATGCAGGATTCACAGTTTTAGAACATTTTGTGTGACAAGTGAGAAGTTTTTCTCTTTTCTTTTAAAGCACAGATGGATATGGTGGTGAAAGCACTTATTAGAAAGTGGTGAACTGACAAGATCCAGCTCCCAGGAAGCTGGCGATGCTGAGAGAGCAGTGTGTCTTTTTGCTATCACCTGATCCACTTTAAAGAAAATCACATGGGTTTGTGTGGTGTGTGGTAAAATAATGGAAGATTAGCATGGAGGATTGTAAACACTCTTGAGTGACTTGCAGTGACTTGCAGCTGGGGTGTTGAAAACCACATATATCATATTAATTGTTGTTTAGCCTTGTGTGTTGAACAAGTAGAACATCTGTGTTCCAGTAACATGGGTCTGTGTCAGACTTAGAGGCACCCTAGCAAACATGCTTGAAATTCCTGCCCTGCTGTGGGAAAGATCAAACCACAGCAGTAAACTACGCCTGTGCCAATCCCTGAAACAGAGGGGAAAACACCAGGTTCAGGGATCCTCCAGCAAGGACCGAGTAGATGCTACCTCTTGGTTAGCAAAGCAAACCTCTTGGAAAGGGGTATCTCAGTTCTCAGGCCTTTGGTCCAGGGGCCTCAGGAATGCTTCGCCAGACGAGGGAGGTTGCTTGTGGAAGAATGCCCATACAGCAGGTCTGACGCGGAGGTGGTATGGAGGTGTTCAGTACTGTGAAGGATGGAGGTAACCTGGACACCCAGAGAAGCAAAGTCTAGGTAAGGGTAGAGGCTGATGGGGTGTAGGTAACTGCTGGTTAGATGACAGAGAAGTTTTCAGTATTGCAGTTATGAACATTGGCACCTAAATTCTTCCTAATTTTTTTTTTTTTTTTAATGTACTTGCTAATCTGGTTTTCAGTTGTCTAACAATGTAATTTTTACCTGAACGTTTCATCCTTTTCTGTTTAGAAAGTAAATTATTTTGAGCAGGGACTCACACAATTCATTTGTACAGCATGGCCAATTCCTCTCTCTCTCAAATGATTCTTGAAATATCATCTATCGTTTGAACTCTGGAGATAGGTGTGTTAATTTACTTTGACAACCTTTCTTTTATAAATTTGTTTTCTAGTGGTAAAGGATCTGTGTCCATTGAAATAAAAAGGAAATTGAACCTCTGATATAAAAAGAAAAGAGGTACAAGCAGAACATTTTATCCCTTCCTTATTATAATATTCTAAAAATATCTCTAAAGATTTTTTTTAAAAATCTGATTCATTCTTGTCTCTTAGCAGTAACTCCTAAGAATTAGTACTACGAGAATTTAATGAATAGGTTCTTAATTAATAGTCTATGATGAAGAACAAGGTTGCTAAAGTTATAACAAATCCATCATCAACTATACTAGCAAGCATTTTTAGGGAGATTCTCTCTACTTGAAGTATCTAAGTTAATGGTTTATGACAGAAACAACTAAAATATTGAAAAAAGCTAAAGCATAGATTGAGAAAATATGCATGTGCAAGTTGTAGATTTCCACCTGCAGCCCGGGGAGGACCCCACGCTGGAGCAGGGGGATGTCCGAAGGAGGCTGGGACCCCGTGGGAAGCCCACGCTGGAGCAGGCTCCTGGCAGGACCTGTGGCCCTGCGGGGAACCCACGCTGGAGCAGTCTGTGCCTGAAGGACTGCAGCCCGTGGAACGGACCCACGCCAGAGCAGTTTGTGAAGAACTGCAGCCTGTGGGAAGGACTTACGCTGGAGAAGTTCCTGGAGGACTGTCTCCCCTGCGAGGGACAGCACGCTGGAGCAGCGAAGGAGTGTGAGGAGTCCTGGCCTTGAGGAGGAAAGAGCAGCAGAGACAAGGTGTGATGAACTGACTGCAACCCTCATTCCCCATCCCCCTGCACTGCTGCAGTGGGAGGAGGTAGAGAAAATCAGTAAAGTTAAGTCCAAGAAGAAGGCAGAGGTGGGGGAAGATGTTTTTTTAAGATTTCTTTTTATTTCTCATTACCCTACTTTGATTAGATTGGTAGTAAATTAAATTAATTTTTCACCAAGTCAATTCTGTTTCACCCATGATGGTAATTGGTGAGTGATCTCACCCTGTCCTTATCTTGACCCACGAGCCTTTGTTGTATTTTCTCTCCCCTGTCCAGTTAAGGAGGGGAGTGATAGAGCAGCTTTGGTGGGTACCTGGTGTCCAGCCAGGGTCAACCCACCACAGAGTACAATGTATGGGCATTTGCAATTTCAGTGCTACAAAAATTACAATTTTTAAATAAAAAGCATTTCTGCCTATCCTTTCCTTCATGCCTTCCTCTGCAAAGTAATGCTATATCATTTTTTTAAAAATTAACCATTCTGCAAAGGAGTGTCAGAGACGATATCTTGTGAAAACTGAAATTAGACTGGAGTATATGGTGGCAGTAGGTGGATTTTTCACATTAACCTTCCTGAGATTCCTTCTCTGCATAATCATTTTATGTTTTTTCTACACAGTCAGTTGCTGGCTGCAATTTGTGAATTTATAACAAATTGTGCCTTGATCCCAGTATGCTGAACATATTCCCCGCCCCCCCCCCCCCCTTTAAATTTGTGGTTATTCCAGTTCTGAAGAGGGTTCTATTTTGTAATTTGATTTTTTCTGGGATTAGAAAATTGATGTCACTTGAATATGATTTTATCTTATACCTATACTGGAGCTCACATTTATATATTTTGAGTTTTAACTGAAGGAATTGAGAAATAGGAAATAGAAGTAGTATTTTAAAAGATTATGTTCCCTATTCTAAGACTAAATCCAAGGTGATCAAAAACCTTGGAAGATTTGGAGAAAGTATAAATCCATCAAAGTAGTTTTAGGTCTCAGCCTTTTAACTAAAATTGTCAAATATTTCAGAGAAGGCTGATTATGCTGCAGGCTAAAAGTTGGCAGACTCTCAGCAGGTGTGTGTGCATGCATATGCACACGCATGTGCATGTGCATAAGTTCTGCATAAGTTCTGCATTTGTCCTCCTAGAGCATTTTTTCATAGAGAGGAAATTTCCTTCCTAGAAGGAATTTTCTTCAACTTCTAGCAAAGATAGTAATTTGGTATTTAACCAACAAATGGAAGTCCATTGGCTGGTATTAAAAGCATAGTCTTTAAAAAAGTCATTTATTGATTTACTATTGACCCAGTCTTATGTTAATGTAAGACACCATCTTACATTAAAAGTAGCTTTCATGCTCATCACAATTTTCACCTTCATTTCTGGGGGGAAAAAAAAGAAAGTATTGATAGATACAAGACCATTTTTTAAAGTCATCTATTCCATTAATATATTTTTCTTACATTGTGTATATCAACACTGTCCCCTTGTAGCCTAGCAAACATCCGAGACTCTACTTTCAATTCTCCTAATTCATGCTGTATGACCAGCATACCAGCCTATCTCTCTTGGATAACTGCCTCCTGTGTATTGTCTGTGAACTTTAATACCTAAATTGACCTTTATACAATGCCCTTGATGATTTAAAATAAATGTTTTCAAGTGAGCTAAGATGCTCACTTTTTTTTGTGTCAGCTACTGAAGTATTAAGAAAATGAAAGCTGTAAGACTCATATTGTCTTCAATAATGTGCTTTCATCTGTACTGTAAGGTACTTAACATTTGAGACTGAAAGCTGTCAAATCTGTCACAAGAGCAGGACAGAGTTCCTTTGTGGTGGTAGAGAACCTGGTAGTTCTACAGCTCATACCATGAAGGCCAGCAGTACTTGCAAAACACCTCAGACAGTAAACTTCCCAATATTTCATGAGCTGTCTGTGATAATATCACTTCACCAGGTCTGATAAGGGGAATTGATTTTGTTTTAAAGCGAATAGCTAAACCATTCCGATCTTACAGAGAAAAGGAAATGCACAGACAATGAAATCTTGCTACTTCAGTTGTTCTTTGTAGGAAAACTCAGCAAAGCACCTGCCCATACTACTGTGGCAGGTTTGAAAAGGCAAAACTGCTGTATCTGTTGCTTCTTGGACTTTTTTCCTTATTTAGGATAGACCGAATATTCATCCCTGCCATTTTCCTCTCCCAGTGTAGATCACACCCAAAATGTGATGTCACTCTGTTTTAACTGTAATTCACAGAAAGACAGAAGAAAAGGGTGCAACTTCATAGACAGTATCTGGTGTGTCATAGACAACTCTGCCATCCAGGAGAAAATTGGAGGAACAATGATTTGGACTCAGTTAAACTATCTGATTTCCTGAACTTTCAATATAGTATCTTAAAACCAGTAATTTCTGCATTATCCTGTCGGGCTTATCATGCACAGGATGGAAATAAAAATTATAATAATATACATTAGCATTAAGACTTTTCAGTTTTATTTTTTTAAAGTAAAACTCCTATCTTCAGGATGCTGGGAATGGTGAGCTGCATATTATGAAAGGACTGTGTGTTGAAATTGAGTGCACTTCAGGGAGAGGCAGGAATCCCAGTAAATGTCATCCCTCAATAGTCCAGGTGTGGAAAAATGTAATTTTCATCAGTACTAGGAATGGAAAGTCTGTACCAAATGTTCTACAGATATGCTAGGAAAGGACATGCAGCTCAGATTGACCAATTCATTTTCCTTTTTGGTTATTGACTCATTAAGTGATCATTAAATAAACTTTCTAAAAAGGTAATAGCTTATGCCTCTTTTAGAAGAAGTCTGATGTCTAAAAATAGTCATTTAGTTGGGGAATTGCCAGTTGTACTGATACTTACTGAGTTCTCTCAGTGACCATCCCCATGAATTGGATGATTGCTTCCTCCGTGGATAGGTAGAAAGAAGAAATTTGAGGCATGTGCCAGACCATCCAGTCTAGGCACCACACCATCTCTCCGAGTGCTGCGTTCAAGAAATGCTGTGAAATTTCTATGCTATTTCAATCTCTCTTTCTACCAATGTTCCTCCTGACAAAAGGAATTGCCTTTTTAACACTCTCTGCATGATTTGGAATAACATTTATGTTGAGGCAGCGGCAAGATCTTTAACATTCTGTGCAGACAATTTGGTAACGCATTGCATATGGGATCATGATGCAAGACATAACAATTTAGAAATGTCTTGTCCTTTGAGCCATGTAAAAGATGTCAAAGATTCATATGTAAATAAGATAATGTAAGTATTTCCAATAAGGTATGGCAATGGCACTTCAAATTGCTGTATGTTAAAGTTACTTATTAGTTTTAGATTATTCCAATAAAAAAAAAAACAAACTTGAAAGTTTCAGCTGAATTCCTCTTATCTGCATATAAATGGTCAAAATTTAAAGTGTTAATTCATTTTCACCTTAGTTGTGTGAAAAACACTTCGTGAAATATCCTTCTGAAAAATGAATAGTAAAATTAGCTTTCTACAAAATCTATTTGAACCTTTCTGATCATCATAGCAAATAAAGGCAGCCACAAACATGCCTCAGAGAATTATTTACACCATATTAGCGGATAGTTTGTACATGCTTAGATTGCTTCTATAAAGGTAAAATATTTTTGTGCCGTGAAATTATTTCATCCTCAATAGTTAATTAAACTTGTTCTTAGTTAAGTATTAAAAATTATTAAAAATAATTTATCAAATACATCACTAGCAATTTTGAAACTTATATAAAAATATCATGTTCTCAACCTCTTCAAAAATGTCACCTCCCACACTACTTTTAGGAGTGTTCTTAATAAAGCATTTCATTTCAATTTGTTTTGTAAATATCAGTCAGCCCCTAGCTGAATAATGGTTCCCCTTTTAGTTATTTGTATTTATATCCTAAGGTTACTTCAGGTATTTGAAAACAAACACTCTTTTTTTATGTGCATATACCATGTGTTCTGCCAGGAACATCTGCCATAAAATATTTTCTGTAATCTTTATGTGGTTTTGATCATCTAGACTGCATTTCTGGAAGGTAGTCTTATTCACTATGTGTCAGTTTAAGCATACCTGAAGCAAAAACCAGGGACTCTACTGAAACTGAGTCACTACAGAAATACAGAAGCATAAATTTCCTATCTAATCAGTGGAGAAAGATGAAAAGGATGATTTGGCTTTTACGTGAATCGCCTTGTGGAAATACCTTACTAATGAAGGACTCAGTAGGAGCCTGGGTATGTATGCTGCTTGGACAAGAACTCCAACAAAATTACAAAACAGTTGCACTGCTTATAATATATGAATGCCTGTTCCCCCTTATATCAACCTTACAAAACATAGTCTGTCAGCTGGTGAAAATCTATTCCTTCCTTGTTTCTATGGAAATCAAGGTCCTTAGATTTCAGCTGATATATTTGTGTTCGCAGAAGTTTAAGGAATCAGAAATAGACCGTGATTAGTTCAGATTTTCCTAGGATTCCCCTTTTTGTTGCTGTTCTGGTTGTTACCAGTCATTGGTTAAAGTACACTTGAAATATTAATAGTCCTCTTTAATCTTACTGTGTTCTGTGCATAAATAGGGCTTTCAAGAATTTGCTGGCAATCACTGAAGAGACTTATCCTCCACAGAACAGTAAAAGCCTACTGGTTAGGATTTTCCTCTGGATTTGAGAAACCAGAGCTCTGTTCTCTGCCTTACGGATAATTTGAATCTGGAGCTTTAGCAGATCTTCTACAGTACACAGAAATGCCTTAATTACCAAGATACTTCGTTATGAAACTCTGCTGTGAAATCTTTTCCTCTTTGTGTAGACTTTCATCAGATCTTGAATAATTTGAATCTTATCCTTTCATGTAAAACGTTAGTGCTGTACACAGTGAGGTAGTCTTCCTCCTTTGTTCAAGTGATAATTGTTGATGAAACAGTAGATTAGCTGCAGCAGGAGAGATTATTAACAATTGATTCAGTACTCCAGCAGTTAAAATAGTCAGTTGGGAAGTGAAAGATCAGTATTGAAATCTTGGTGAAACCATGAAATCTGAGGTGAGGAATATCTGCCAAAATGGCAGGAAAAGAGAACCAGGACAGGACATTGCATAGTTCAGTCTACTGCAACAGTGATAATGAATCATTTTCCATTGCACAGTGTGTCTCATGATGACATGGTAATTGCTGAATTGCTGAATGGTATTCTTACATATGGTATCTTATGTATTTGTTTATAAAGTCTTAATGTACTACTGATTACAAATAATAGAGCTGTCTCGAATTAGGTGCAGTTGTACGTAATCCATAGTTGAAAGGTATCTGCCTAACCAGCTTTAAAAACATTCCAAGCTATCTCTACAGCTTCTGTAAGGAATCCATGAGGGAATTTAGACAACCTTAAAATAACAAAGTTTTACCCTTATTATAGTGTGAGGCTGTTGTTTCCTGTCATATCCACAATGAGCATGGAAAATCACCTTCCTTCTTTAATGCAGTCATTTGTATGTACAACATTTTAACCGTATCTCCATTCAGATATGCTTTTTGCCACACTAAACAAACCCCAGTTATAGCTAATTAATCTCAAACATATAGTTTCTCAGACTTGTGATTATTCTCCTTTTTTTTTAACTTTCTACAGTTTTACAGAACTGTGTGCTGGCTTATGACAATAACACTTCAGCTGAGGCCTTACCAATACTAGAAGTATTTCTTGCTGTGTTCTACATTGCATCTTTGCTGTTAATTCCCCTCAATATGAACTTTGATTTTTCTCTGCTAAATAACATGTTATCTTGTGTTCAATTTGTGAAAGACTGGAAGCTCCACATCATCTTCTGTGTAACAGCTGACACAAGCCGTTTCCCATCTTATTCTTCCATCATTTCTTCTTAAGTGTGATACTTTTGTCCTTGAACTTGCTGAATTGCAATCTGGATGTTTCTGATAATTTCTCCAACTCTAATCCTATCCTTCAAAGTTATTTCATTCCATTTCTGCCTAGTATCATCTGCAGATTTAATAAATACCTGTGTATTGCACATCCAAGTAATTAATGTGCATATGGAATAACAGCAGAACAAGGAAAAACAGCTGCAGAGTATTTCCAAACCTCCACACAATTTGGTAAAGAAATGAAGAATAATTCTATAGAAATAAAAAATGGGACAGAACAATTTTTTGTTGACAAACCTATTAGGGAAGAAATCTTACTTAAGTTTATCTAAACACTAAGTTTCAAAACCTTTTTTTAGGGAATTTGAAGATTGGAGCCTTTGTACAAACACAGATTTAGTGCCAGAAGAACTTTGTCTTTCAGCAGAAGGCCTTTTTCCACTTGTCATTAATATAAATTATTGTAATCTCTTTAGTGTTACTAATTAATATGAAAGACTTATGTCTTTATTGCTAATAGAGGTTTCTTTTAGCTATTAAATGGCTAACCAACTAGTCTGGAATTCTCTGAGGTTTTCCATTCACCTTACTTTCTACTATCATAATTAAAGCTAGATTGAATGTATGCTGCCTGCAGTTGTTACACAGTTTGCTAAGTTACTGTTATGTATCTTATTCTCTGTCTTAAAATTGATGTTTTTTTTTTTTAAAATATATTTATTATGTTATGCAATACACTAAGGATTAGTAGAAAAGTTAAAATGAAGTCACTGCTTCACACCTCCATCAGTATATCCTTCCAACTGGCCAGTGAGCCACCTGTAACCTTTTTTCTTAGCAGCAACAGTCACTTGTTTTGAATATTTGATCTACTGATCTAGCTGCTGTGCAGCCAAAGAAATTATTATTTTTAGATGCTGTTGTTTCGTTTAAGATTATAGCAACAGCAGTCACAGCTATAAGAGTTCCTTCAGTACAAAGTCTGTGAGCTCAGATCAGGCACATGAAGCAACAATATAAAGACATCAAAGCCCTTCCATATGACTGCACTTGTACTGGCAGTGTATGTCCTCGCCACAAGCATCTTTGTTGGCTAAATACACTGTACAGAGAGGTGCTGCAGTTTTTATAAGTGGCTCAGACAGAGCTCTGGGAATCTGACAAGCTCCTGATGGGATATTGAGGTCATCTCAAGATCAGTGTCATCTCTACTAGTCTTTCTCCAGCACTGCTATTCTCTTCCTCTTGTTTTTCCTGCCAGGTTTTAAATGCCTGTAGCTTGTCATTATTTCTGTGTCACCCAGCTGAGTTTCTGAAATAACTTCTCTTAAAAATGAATCCATTCACTTTATAAGCCATTTCTACCACCTACCTGAGCACGAGGATAAGGAAACAGAGATGCCAGAAGGCTGCAGATCAAGAGAGGTATGCCAAAACCCATGAATAGCTGCCTCAGCAAATGGATACTAGGAACCATGGTAAGAATCACAAGTTGACAGAGGCAACCACAGATCCTTTTAACATCATTGTTGGACCTCTATTGTTTTAGAAGTCTTTGAAACTCAACAACAGCCTTATATTTTTGCATATAGCAAACAGCTTTTCTTGTGAGCTTGCCTTTCTGTTTCAGCACACAAACAGAGGAGTGAGATCACTTCCAACAGTCAGGGATAGGTCAAAACTGTTCTGGACTGACACTGCCTTGGTTTGTATTAGAAAAAAAATAATCTTTCTGACTCATTGCATATAAAACAAAGACAATGCAAGACCATATTTCAAAGCTGTAGATTAATCAAATGGCAATATTGTACAAAAGAATCCCTTTTGAAGATAACCTCAAACACGCAGGATTTTTAATTATTTAGCCAAAATCTAAATCAGAAGAAAAAGAAGGGCTTGTGCTAGTCTCTGTTCTTTCCACAGGACTGCCTTTGTGATTTCTTTTTGTTTGCTTGTTTTTAGCTGAAGGAGCTTTAAATTAATAGAACTCCCCTCCCCAAACTGTGCAGAGTATTGAATATATAATAATGGTAACTGATTTTGTCTTTTCACTTATACTTTTCTGAAAAAATCTAATTGATTCAGCAAAGCAGTAAAAACAATTCCACCCAAAATTATTAGAAGTTGAAATAAAGCATTTTGTAAACCATGACTGTATCACAGACAGAGGTTTAATATAAACAAAATAAGTGCCTTTACAATTTCAGACTAAGCTTATTAGACTCCATTGGATTTCACTTCAAAATCACTCCAAATATGATTATTTCACATATATAGGATTTGAGTGCTACTGTGTTTATCTTCAGCATAGAAGAGATTTGGATAAAGAAGACAAGAGAAAATTGCATTTTTTAAAGAGAGTGAAACAATAAAAGAGCACGGGAATCCCAAGAGCTGACTCCCACTTTAATGGGTACTGTTGGTCAGAAGAGCAGGGAGCTAGTTTTCCCTTCCTTTTTCAGAGGCTGTAAAACTGGGGCAGAAGTACTATTGTTGCCCTAAATTATGGACTTATGGCAGAGAAATATCATTGCATGAATCTTTCCTTTGCACTTCCTTTCCTATTGTCCTTTGAGTTCTTAAAATTGCCCCATCAGTGCTTGCATCTGTCTTAAGGCCACTTAAGCCCATTGATAGGCAAAGGGAGAGAATCGCAACGGAGGGCAAAGAAAAGCAGAGATTAGTATTTTCTAATGAAACTATATAAAGGATTTTATCTAGGATGTATTAGTGCCAGTGCATTTTCTTAACTGTACATTCATTAGTACAGAGCAGAAAGTTCATTAATCCATGAAGCCTTTATATGAGGAAAATAAATCTCTCTTACACAGGCATGTGCAAATTTAGCCTTGCTACAAGGAATATAATACTTAAACGGAAAAGACTACTGACTCATTATCTGGGGGTTGTTAAAGCAGCTGTAAACTGTGGACAGACTGCAAAACCACTGTGTTCACAGGCTCCCCAAAACACATAATCTTTGCATAGTGTCAATAACTTTCAAACACAATTTGGTGGCGGCTGGTCAGATTTCTGTTCTACTCAGAGAATGGGTTGTTCTGGGTCCTGCACTACATATACAGTGAGGATGCAAAACAGTAAATTCTAGTTGGCCTGGGGACCAGGGCTTTGCTTTCTGGCAAGGTGACAAATAATACAGTTTTAGTATGTCTTAAGAACAAGTAAATAAGTCCCCGAGACAGATGGGTACTTAGTTATATATTATGTCTAAAATGTGTTCCATTAACTTTGAGAATATGGGAGGTTTAGCACATAACTTATGTGCTGAAAAATCAGAAAAGACATGTAACATGAAAAGCAAAATAGTCAGGCAATGCTGAATTCATTTAGAGTAAGCCATGTGCTATGTTATAGAGTGATTTTAATCTATTGCTAATGTATATTTGATATATTGTGAAAACATTGTTTGAATGAGACTGAAAAGATAAAACCAGAAAAAATTACCATATCTGCTTTAAAGAAATTGTTTCACAACAACAACTTTTACCACAACATAGAAAAGCTGAAATAGCACTTCAGTTGTGGATAATATAGACTTTTAATCAGCATCACAAAGTATGTCTTTTCAATACTTAAACAATTCAGTGTTTACACACTAGACACAAATTAGGCAATTTTGTTCTGTGAAGATGATAAAGTTGCAGTGAAGCACACGTTTTCCTGTACATTCACTTCCTAAAGAGTCTTTGAAGAAATGCATGTGGAAAAGGTACAGAAAGAATGTTTTTTCCTTCCCCAGAAAAACTACTGTACCGTTATGGAGAGGAAAATTTGCTTGGTGCTAAGGCACTATTTCGGAATCCTTGATGCAATTTCTTTCTTTGATAGAAACTTGTGTAATTTTGGATGTGCCATGTAGAACTAAATCAAAAGGTCTTCTAGCAATATCCCGTTTGGTGGAACAGGACTGACTCGACATTCAATGAAAATACAAATTACAAAAGCCATTTTCTTAAGTGGGTGGCCACTTAAGTTAACCATTAAGTAATGTTGTTCGTCCTTTAAGGTGTAACATACTTAAAGATCAGCAGTTGTGTTAGAAGACCGTCAGGTTTCAGAGGAATGCCGTTAGGGACATCTGGGACCTGGTGTCACAACTGTCTTGGGACTTCTGGGCTCCAAACTCCAGTTCTGCTCCTCGGAATCTCAATGCCCAGGCAGCTGTGACTTCAGATGGGATTATCAAGGGTTCCCAGAACCTAGCTGCAGTGTGGAGAACTAAATCCCAGTTACAGCTGGTTCTCTGCATTTCAGGCCAGCCAACCTGAAGCCTCAGCAAATCTGAGTGCTCCGCAACTGCAGAATCAGAAAACACTAATTTTGTGGTACTGATGTATTTGACCAAGAATCCACCCAGGATTTCCATGGATGCCCTTTCTTGCTTTGGGGGAAAATCTATCAAAACTGAACTGTTTTGGATGAACCATTTTGATACTGAAGAACTGGCAATTTCAAGTAAAACTGTTTTCATCGAAAACATTCTGGCCACTTTTGTGCTTCATTTCTCAGGAAATATTGAATCAGTTCTGAGCAGGCTCAGAGATAGAAAACTTTTCTGATAGATACTTGGGACACTGTTAGAAAATGTGTACCTCTATCACTTCTTGCTAGACCATTACACCCTTTTACCGTAGGTAATTCCTGATGTCCTACTGCTGCATGGTGGCAAATGAAATGAAATTATACTGGTTTAAGTTATTGGACTTCTCTCCTAAATTAATAGCTGTTTCAGTCTATACATTTGAAGTGAGGTTACACAGCATCTGAGTAAATGTTTTTAGAATCTTGGATTAGAGGATTTGTACATCTGTGTTATCCGTTAGGTACCTAAATTTTCCGGGACAAAGTGCCTGAAGTCACTGAGTGCCTAACTTCATGGGAAATTCTCAAATTCCCTTCATGGGAAATTCTTGTATTTAGGTTTTCTGAGTTGGATTCACAAGGATTAAATCCAAATGGACAAAACCTCCTAACAACATATATAAATTCAAGGCAGAATCCATGCAAGTTCCCTGAATGCAAAACACGTAGTAGGAAACAATAAATAACGGCAATATAAAATATTAAGCAGATTTGGGGGAAAAAATAGAGAACAGTAGATCCTGGGAACAGGAAAGCTACTGTCATGACTCAGACAGTATAGCAGGAGGCTGACAAAAGTGCAGTCACAAGTAGCATATCAAACATATCTGATAAATAATGGAGAAGATACAAAGTCAGGGTTTCAGGTGCCTTGTGATTCCTCTGCACTTTTCCTTTCATCTCTTCCTGTGATAGAAAGCTATCTTTCAAAAGTCAAGGCAAAGGTATGAGGAAAGATAGTAAAGCGTACCTACTCTATATGCACGGTATTTCTTACTTGATGTGATACAGAAAAAAAACATCTAATCAGGTAAACTTTTGTGCAATCACTTTATCTAGAACTGAAATGACCTTCACAAGTCAGTTGTGCAAGAAAGGTATGGAAGATCATACCCTGAAGTGAAAGGCATTAACACATGTGTTATTGTTTAAAATACTGCATCTCTCACTGGTACCACTTTATACTCAGTTTTGCAGAAGTGTGAAAGAACGTGCAAAGTTTAAGTAAGGACATCAGTGACAGAGGCTGTGCTGAAGAATTTCAACAAAGATGAAGAGATGTCACCCTACTGGTAGGGTCAAGGGGAAAACCAGTTTACGTCAAGGGAGCACACAAACTTAAAAGGTGAGTCTTGCTTTTTTCCTGTATTTAAGCTGCATCAGTTTGAACTGCATATACAGTGATTTTCTTCTGTCCTGGATTTGTGTAAAATACCGATGCCTAAGCAGCCTATTCCAGCTGCTCTGCAGGAGGCTACTACCCCTCATGTCTGAAAGCAGAGCACTCCGGGGAACTGCTCCCTGTCCTAATTCAGGCAAAACTAGATGGATTAGCTCAACTGCCCCTTGAAATTGTTGAAGTTAATACCGCCTGATTTGGGCTGGAGAAGATCCGGTACCATTAGCATGAAGATATCCAGGTTTTGGGGGTGGCAATAACCCCTGGCAAATGCAGAATAACAGTCTGGTGTCTGGTAACTTGTTAAAAGAACATCACTGTTTGTTGGGGGCATCTGTCAGAACTTGGCTTCTGCAGTCAGAGAATAACTATGTGGTAGCAGCATTTTAAGACTGATCTGAGATATCTGTTGACATTTTGAAATTCTTGGTTTTTTATATTTACCATCTGAAGAGCCATAACACTTTGTAATCCATGTCACATTCCTGGACCCTGTTTCAAGGTGCTGAACAAACACAGAGCAAAAAGACTTTTTGTAGACCAACACCAATATGTCTCTGGAGTTAACTGTCCATAACAAAGGACAACAGATGGATAACCACAGACAAAAGAGCAAAATCAAATCTGAATAAAGTTGTTGAGCTTTCTGGAAGTCATAATACATTTGTAGTATAACTGTTGTACTTCCGATATCATCTTAATATTTTGGAATTAATTTTTCAATATTATATATTTTGAATTGTGACACATGTAAATTGCATGACATCTCATAATTTCTTCTTTTCTCGCTGTTGCTTTCCCAGAAAAATATGCCCTAGCAAAATTAACCTCCAATTGAGCTCATTAATAGTGGTTCTCTATCAACACTCTTTCTGTGATTGTCATCAAGGTGCATATGCTTGTCAAATACTTCTATAGCCTGTTAGCCTAGATAAAATAAATTGGTTTCTCATGAATCTCTGATGAACTTGGATTAGAAGCTAGATTTGCAAACAAGATTGGTATTTACACCTTTTTACAGTCCTCTGTAATCCCTTGAATAGAAATGAGTTTTACATCATTCTGTAAGCAGAAATATAATTAAGGCATTCTTGTTCAGCAGAATGCTTAAACACTAAAAAAAGTTCTCATGGGTTGTAGTATCTCCCACCGCTTCAACAAATACATGCGTATACAGACAAGGCCACTAAGAAAACAGAAAATGATTTTATTTTAAAGAGGTTCAAAATACTGCCAGAATCTGATGCAAAGACTATGTACATAACCCAGGAGTCCCCAACTGTAGCTCCCCAATAAGCATACACGGAACAAATTTGACTTCTTTTTCTTATTTATTAACATCTCACTTCACAAATTAGGTCTGGGGTTTTTTTTACTTTTCATGTGAGAAAATGTAGTTGAATAACTCAGTGAAATTGAAAGACTGAACTTAAATGTGTTAATGATACCACAAAGATGACTTTCTGACCTCAATCACTAGCTTTTTTCACTACTTTAATGCCCAGACTGCTCGGTAATTTTTCTTACCTTCATGTCTTAACAAGCCTTGGGTTTTGTTTGTTGTTCAGAGGTCAGAAATTTCTTACTGGGTTTTTTTGAGTATCATAATGGAGTATTTTGCCTGGAGTAGTATTACATCATTCATTTAAAACCAAAAATTTTTAAGCTTTCTTCTTAATTACTCAAAAAATTATTCTGGAGCAACATTCAAAACTGATGATAACAGATATTTATACATAAAATATGCAAGCAGTAATATTTGTTCCTGAGAGGTAATCACCCATAGTTGATTACATAGCAAATAAAATCTTAGCATTTTCAATAACCAGAAGTTGTTTATTATGAATACACATTACATTTCATCAGTGTGACTATTATTTCAGTTATATAACAAAGGAACATTCATTTGCTGGGTAGAATAGAAATGGAACAATTTGTTCTTTTCTTGCTTTGTAACAGTGTTCTTCTGAGCTCCTCTTTGCTCTGACTTTTCCCAGTGATATCTTCTGCTGCAGGATTTGAGGTAAGTAGTTGAAGGACAGACTTAAAAGGAGGAATAATGATTACTTCAGAAGGGGTAGTCTTCTGAGGAGATACTGAGGTTTCTGAAATGACTGAAGTTATTATTCGTTTGTGGCATATTCAAATTAATTTCCCAATACCAGTTTTGGAGTAGCCAGCTGCAACGAAATTTGTATTGTGGCATACCTAAAACCTTAGGTTTGACGTTGTGTATCCCCTTCTGCTAAAGCTATATTCCTGTTGTGGTTTATATCTAGGTGAAGATGCAAACAGAGAATCCCATTCATGTACTCTAAAAAATGAGGGGGATGCTGTGTCCTGTAAAATTAAAGAAGGGTAGAAAGTTCAACTGAATTGTGAATATGCACTTTTGATATTCCCCCAGTTGCAGCTATAACAGTGCTGTTAATTAAAACTGTAAGCTGCAGGTACTCAGTGCCGCAACTAACAGATGAAAGTGTGATTAACATCAAATGAAGGCAAATTGAATTAATTCCTCCTGGGGTAGCATGGTGCATCCCACATACACTCCATGGTCCCAAAGCCTAGCACACTGCCTGTTGCACTGTAAGAGACATCCCTGCAAGAGAGAAGGTTTGGCAGAGGACCAGAAAGCCACAGGGGAACTTCTAGATTTAACACTCCAAGAATGCTTATGGTGCATAATTTTTCAGCAAGCTTACAAATTCTCTGATGCCTATGACAAGAAGTGTGATGTTTTCCTCTGAAAGATCTGTTCCAAAAAAACTGTTAGATGAGGGAAGTTGCGTAGGGTGCCAAGCCTTTGCAATGACTCTGCTTAGCCCAGCACAGAGGAGAAATTTCAACAGGCTGGACATAGTAAGTCGGTACTCACACCTACTGATCACAGTAGTTTGTATGATGTTGGAAATGTAGGTCAGATGTAACTACTCTTACATGACACAATTGAGGGTTAGGCTATAGCAGCACAAAATCTGCTGGATAAATCCTTGCCTGGGTGAAGAAATGTGGCAACATGGTTTGTAAGACTTACACCCTGGTGTCACGCTGTGATCTAGTTCTATGCCCAGCTAAGCACCTTATGTCCAAGCTGTGCGCTGTCTTGGAGGGTCTCCTTCCTTGGATCTCTGAGGCATGGGGTACCCACCGTCTGCCTCTCAGCTACACAAGTTTTTGAGTCAGAAAAGCTGGCCACTTCGATGGCCAGTCAGGCTGGTTGACACGTTGATCTAACTAGATCTGAGTCAATAGCAAAGGTCTGGAACCAAATTCCAAGTTGACCCAATGTAACCCTGGTGTAACTTTGCTGAAGCCCTGCTGGTACTCTGTATTTAGGAAAGGTAGCAGAACAGGATGGACATCATTGTGTCAGGACTGAAACTTTGGTTGTGTTCTGACAGCTTTCAGTAGCTTTGCCTTACCAGGAAAGAAAATACAATCATGTAGTAGCAAAAGAGTTGCAAAGGAGGTAGCTTACTTTAGTAGTGTGCACTTTTACCTCTCTTCCTCAAAAGGTAAGTTGTGCAGTAGTCAATCAACTTATGAGGATTATTCAGCACGATCAGTGTTCATTGACTGTCCTGTTGTGTCTTTCTGTAGAAAAAGGAAAAGGAAAGGGAAAAGGAAAAAGAGAAAAAAAAGGGTTTGTGTTACATAATTGTGATATCTGAACATCTCCTTCACACATGCTGGTAATAGTTGGACGAGCCATACATCACTACTATTCAAGAACATTTACTTTTTCAAGCACACAGGACTTCTATACCAGTGGCTGATTTAATCGGGTAATACCCAGGTGACTGAAGGAAAGTTTAATTTTTAGTTTAATATTTTTCTGCCTCTGGCAGCTTGTTCTGACATTAGAAGGCAGCAATTGTCAAACATACCTCCTTGCCTGATTTGTTATCATGAAAGAGAAGTGTGACTCACATTGTTATCATTTTCCCATTGAGTTTTTCTAGGGTTCTTCTGGCAAATGTGAAAATTAATCAATTATATGACATGCAATTCTAATGGGTTTGATAGTATAATCCTGTGTAGTATTAATGTTCTGTTGCTGTTGTATCTGTTCTATCTGCTGCTGTTCAATTGCTATTTTATTACCAGTATATGCTCAGTTTCCACAGACAACTCGTGGTGGGTAAACTGCATGCAAGGCTGCTGAGAGAACGAGCTAATGTGCTCCCAAGGCTGCTCTCTATAATCTTTGAGAGGTTGCGGAGATCAGGGGACTCCTCAATGCATGGAGGAAGGCAAATGTTGCCCCCACCTTCAAAAAAAGTCTAAAAGAATGATCTGGGGATCTGTAGGCCAGTCAGTCTCCCTTTGGCTCTTGGGAAAATCATGGAGCAAGTCCTCTTGGAGCTCATTTCAGGGCATATGCAGAAGGTGAAAGTGACTGGGAACAGTCAGCATGGATTTACTGAGCGTAAATCACGTGTGACCCATTGCCTTCTGTGATTTACCTTGTCTTTAGAAGAGCTGTTACAATCTGGAGGACGAGACAACTCGATGGGTATAACTCTGGGTGGATAACTGGGCCCAGAGAGTCACGGTTAATGCGTCCTACTCAACGTCGTTGCCAAGTGGAGTACTACAGGGGCTCTATGCTGCCATCTCTCCTGTTCAGTGTCTTTGTCAATGGCCTAGAGGAGGTTACAGAGGGCACGTTCAGCGAGTCTGCAGATGACACCAAACTGGGGGGAACGGCCAATAGGCCTGCAGGCACGGCTGCCATCCGCAAGGACCTAGAAATGCTAAAGGAAGGAACCAGAGGAAACCTAATGAAATTCGGCAAGGACAACCGCCAAGTGCTGGCCCTGGGCAGGACGCTCCGGTGCAGGGACGCGGGCTGGTCCCTGCCCCTGGCTGGGAGCGTCTCCGCGGGAAGGGACCCGGGCCCTGCCCTGGCGGCAGAGATGGCCAACGGCACCCTGGGCTACCTGCGCAAGGGTGCAGCCAGGAGGCTGAAGGAAGAGATTATTCCCCCCCTTGCTTGGCTGGATAATTCTGCCTACTGCAGATTCCTGGTAGAAAGAAGGAAAGACCGTTTAGCAGAATGTCACTGCACCAGAAGTGATTCTATTAATAAAGTTAACTTCATGGGCCAGAGAACACTCACGTTCTCAAGGACCACTACCATCTCCAGCAAGTAAGCATGGCTACTGATTTTGGAGATTAGTTTTACTGGAGACTATTAAACTATGGCATCAGAATACTGGGAGGTGTCTCAGACTCACAAGAAATACATGAAAGAGCTAGGAAATCTAAATTGGAAGTTTGAGATTTGTTTCTTTTGGCCCACTATCTTTTTTAAAGTCTAGTAGTCACATCCATGATTTAGTGGGTTTCAGTGAAGTCAGTACTGTCATATAGGACATTCCAAAGAATGTAGGTGTGATTCTTTTGCTCATGTTTATTTGCTAACGGAAAATAAAATTACAAAGCTCTCAGCAAGATGAAATTGGTGTCATTGTCTGAGATGCCCAGCTGTGCGATGTGTCCAAACTTGCACCCTACAGAAATTTTTAAATGGGAATACATTTTCCTTCTCTTCTTTTCTTTCCTATTGATTAACTTGAAGATAAATTACTTTGCAGGCGCACTCTGTCAGTGCAGTGTGGTGAAAATGGAGCTGATGCAGCCAGCTCCAGACACTACTGAAAACAAAAAGATAAATTAGTTAACAAACAAAAGTTTTTCTTTCTTTTCTGATTTTTCTAAGACAAAACTATGTGAGAGAGTTTGAACAGATTGGGGTAAATTTATGGAATTTCTTTTTCACCTCCTAGGTTAACAAAGAAATAATCAGGAGAGTTATCCATGCAAAAAAAAATTTGAGTTAAAATACTTTTTGTAGAGGAACGAGCTTAGGCTATTTTTCTAAGTTTGTGTGAAAACTTTTGAGACATTGATTTTGTGTAGTGTTCAACTACAAATACAGCAGCCACACATTTCACATTGAATTTTTTTTTTTTCCACCAGAAATTTACAGATAGTAAAAAAAGAGACCTTTGCTTTAAGGAAGTCTCAATTTAAAGGTCCTGTGGGTGTAAGAAAAGATGGAAGGTATAGACAGACGTTTGTTAATATTAACTCTGAGTATGTGTGTGTAAATATGAAATGCCCATAAACAGTATATCGTATTCCTTCCACCAAAATAATCTCCAGCTCTTTTATATGCTTAGTTTCTGTTCTTTCCAAGCTGAGCCAGATGCTACCACTCTCTTCTTGTGATATGATCATCCATTTTCAATCATTAGAAAACTTCCTCACTACCCTATAGAGTCTTTTTTTTCAAGGCATGAGATCTAAGCTGAAAAAAAGCTATCTTAAACACGGCTTTGGTAGTATACTAATAACTTCATCACTCCTTCAGCTCCCTTCCACTGACAAGAAGCTTCTGCTTTCAGTCTGTGAAGGGAGGTGTTTTTCCATCGGTCTTTCTCCAACTTCTTCACTGTCCTAGAGCTGTTTTACTGCAACACAGTTTCAGACTGTTTCCTAAATCTGGAATAAAGATGTCCAAGATACCTTTCACCATCTTTCCTTCAGAAGTGTATTTTAGGAGCGTTAAGGCACGATCAACAGTTAGTAATAATGAATACTGTATCTTCTCTGGAGGCTGTTAATAGCTTCCTCATTTTTGTTAAGGGCCACATCATCTCTAGTTCTTACATGGAAAAGGAAGGACAGAAAGAAGAAGGAATCTTTCTTCTTGCTGCCCTGTGCAAATGGTAACAAATGTAATCGTGATATGCCTATGTATGCATTTCATGGTGTCATTATCTGCAGCCACTGGAGAAAAGACCTGTGCTGCTTGACCACATTCATCCGTAATTTCAAAGGCATTGCTGGACAGAAAAGACTATGCTACTTACCGTATAGAATAATATAGAGTCGTTCCTTCCTGGATCAGATGAATTCTGCTTTGTTTCTCATTTAATTCATTGAAGCACTCACACCTGCTGTGTCTATTTAATAATTCCTTTGCTTACTGTTTCTGAAGAAGCAACCTATGGCAATCTGTTAAATACTCACTAGTTAATTGTCATGGAGGGGTGGAAGGTTTTCCGGTAGGAAGATTGCTATCTCCTGATTTTGATATATTGAAGTAAGTAAGGATCATCTTTTTCTTTCTTCATCCTGGGCATTGTTACCATTAGGTGAATGGAGTTCAAAGGATATTATAAAACTTTCCTTTTTCCTACACATACATCCTGAATTTCCTTCTTCTCCAACTATGCCGATGCACTGGATAAGCATTGGAAGCACGTAATCTGGCAAAAAATCATGCATGTGACAAATATGAGCTTGATAGAAAAAAGAAACATGTTTTTTGGTGGTATGTAGACTGCTAATTCCCTGACCCCTGGCAGCTGACTTTTATTGAGATCATTGTCTTCTCAGTATGAACAAATATTTACTGATTCACTGTTACATAACTAACAGATCAGTTTTACTCCTCACTTAGCTGTCTCAGACATTGACTTATTCCTCGCAAATGAAGGATACCATAGAATAATCTAAGCAGATATAATTTTAGATGTCTAAGGATGACCAAGACAGCTGTGTCAGGCTGGCAGAAAAAGCTAGAATACTCTTTTCCCAGTTTTGTGTGTCAGATCCAGCTCTAAAAGTAATTTTCTTTTTAGTAGAATAATAACTGAGAAGGTGCTCTCTGATCTGCATATATGGTTGATATCTCCCATGAGAAGGGAAAAGATGTTTGACATGAACCATTTCTGTGTGGCTTCAAAGGACTTACTATTTACTGTTCTTGACATACCATATATTTTCATAAATATCATTAACGTTGTCATGAAATAATAGTACAATGCCAATTACTGTAAAAATAACAATAGATGTTACTTGTTCCAGCAGAAAGTTGTAAGTTCTAGAGGCCGGAATTCACATTTTTCACTCCTTTTGAATACTGTGTTGGACTCAATAGAGCTATGCATTACTTACTTCAAAAGTGGAAAATTCTGATCCAAAGCTTGCAGATTGTTTGGATAGGATAAGCTGACAAACCATCATATTTCTAATATTTGAAATAGAAATAACACCAAGCAGCTTTTCTTAGGACTAGTAGTACTTCCATGTACTTTCACAGTGGGATCCAGGATTTGCAGAAGCAGCTGAGAAACAATTAAATTATTAATTTAGTATTAGTTTGAACTTAATAAGTTTATCTTTTCACTTCCAGTGATAATGCAATGAAAATTCTGAAATACTCAGTAAAAACTTAGCCAACTGAGATCAATGGCAGTTTTTAATAGGTTTAGAACTTTATTTTTTCCTGTTGATGTGCTTTATCTGTAGGAATATGATTTTTATAATCAAAACAGTCAGAAATAAATTTAATTTATTCTAACATTAAAACTTAATTGCTTACCAGTAAACTGCCACATGCATGCCAAAAGAATGCCAATTGCATGATCGGAAACTTAATATGATTTTTCGAGAATGCTGTGTGGTAGACAGGTATTATGTACACATAATAAAGTAGTTGTTTAGTAATTACAACTATAGTAATGCACTTCAGCAATGTTTTAGCAGATCGTTTAAACACATTCCGTTCCCCTTGAGTATTTGCAATTTCATGGCCATATTCTACTCTGTCATAGCAGTACTCGTTTTCCATAGCTTAATGTTTAGAAGGTAAATTGATCTGATGAGGAGAATAATATTCTCCAGTGTAAGATAAGAACGTTTTCTAATACAGGGCAAACATTTGAAAGCAGTTGAGGATCAGGAAGAGGCATGGGAATAACTGTCAAAAAGGAAGGATAACATGCAGTTTATTGAAAAGAATGAGTGAAGTTCTAAGAAGGGAAAAAGCTTGCAACAACACAGTATGACATGAGGAGAGATAGCAAAAGAGAACAGTATTTACCAAAAAGTCACTCATGTAAGCCCAAGAATATTACTGTTTTTTCTCTTTTTTTTGAGCATTCGTCTCTACTTTTCAGGTGCTGATATCTTCCTCCTGCAATAGGAGGAAAGCTATATTTAATGGAGTGAGTGTTAAGAAGGAAATTTGCCCTGGAGGATACAAAGACTATGCTGTTAAGTGACAGGGAAAATGGGAAAATGTAATGAAAACAGTTTTATGGAGATTGAAGCACCAGTAAAATTGAAAAAAAAAAAAAAAAGCATTTTTAAAAAAAAAATGAGGAAAAAGTTCAAGTTTGGTGACACATCCATCTGATATTTTTCAGAATGCCAATAAAACTTTCCTTTTCATATAATATGTTTGGATAGAGCTTGGATTTTTGTTCATATAATGTAAAATAAAGTCAAAACCTTAATGAAACTGTAATTGACTTGAAGAAGATCTTCCTTTGAAAATAACATTGAATTTTAGTATTTTAGTTCTAATTAACAAAATCTGAAACAGATTCTAAAAATCCTGAAACATGAAACAATTCCTCTTTATTACAGTTTTTGTTATGAGTATAAAAAGTGTGCTAATGGCATACTGATACTTTCCTAGGATTATGTATTTTCTTAACATAGTCCTAATATTGTATATGACTACCTATGCATTGATGAAAGACAAATAGTAACATTTCTTACTGATACTTCACACTGACAGAATTATGGTGTCAGTGTCTCAATGAAAAATGAGATCGCCACCCAGAAAAATATAGTAATTTATAGCTAACAGAACAATATGTAATGGTCAACAAGTGGCAATCAAAGGACTACAAGAAATGTAAATATGCAAATTAAATGTGCAAACTGTATTTTCTGTACACATCCTGTTTTCGTCAACATTTGCCCATTCCACCAGCATAAAAATTTTGAAGATGCATTTATAAATGGTTTTGGTGCATTAGTTGTGTAATCCTGGGACTATCCTTTCTCACTTTGCTTGTTGCATCATTTTGGCGAACATTTATTATATAAAACATGGTCGGTGACAAAACTTGGAAATGACACCACCCAATTCCCTAGACATAGTGTGTGGGGGATACTGTTAGAGTCAGGAGGAAAACAGAACAAAGAAGAAATTACTTCTGCAGATCCTTGTAATTAAATTGCTGACAGATTTCTTCCCTGTGCAGTTAGAATGTGTGTGGGTGTAATCAGAACTATAGGATTAATAACAATGATACCTCTCCTGATACACTTCAAGGAGCAAACTGTTTCTGTGCTGTTAAAGTAAAACTGTCTTCTCATTAGAAACCTAGTCTGGCTAAAGAGTCTTGACAACACTGCTTGCCTTTTTCTGCTACAGAGATTTCTGTAAGTGTTTTGATTTCAACTTTATTTTGTCATCTTTTCAAATCTTTCCAAAAAGGTTGTGTGGGAAATATTTGAATCTTTTACAGTCACTATTGCAGATATGTGCAACTTGTACTTTCCTCTACCAAATATGTTTTATGTTTGACTTTCTGCTTCAGTTAAATTCTGCTTCACTGTACAAAGAAACTTGCTGTTTCCATCATTTTTAACTAATTTCTTTTCTCTGAAAATGACTGCCAATTTTAGTTATAGGCAACATCCTGAGCATCTAATACTTTCAGTGTAACACACACTATTCTCTTTATAATATACACCATGTTGGCTCTCTGGATTTGATGGCTTAATTTAAAATATGCAACTCAGAAGAGTTTTCAGGCTTATACTCCAGGCAAATCCAAACTCAGAGGACACTTAGGAATACCCAGGTCTATTTTCCCTCTATTTCCTGATCGCCATGTAAGGGAAGACAAGCAGCAGCATGAGAGCAGGAGCCAGGGTACCCCAAGAAGCAAGTGGAGGTGGAATATATCCATCCCTACTTCAGGAAAATTCTCCATATAAAGCTCAGTCATCTGTTCAGATTGGCAGCTCCTGGTTTTCTGGTGTCTAGAATCTAATCTTATAATGCTTGAACCAATTTTCACTCTCCTGTTGTCATACAATTGAGTAATTTCATATCTGGCTATCTCGGCTGAAACTTTTACAAGCAGAAGCTTGGTTCATATCTATGACAGTCAAGCATTCACAGATCATCATTCTTGCCTCACAGAATCAATGAGAATAAAAATAAACAACACGAACCAACCCCAGAACAAAACAAAACAAAACAAAATCAAGAGAGAGAGCTTTAGGGAGAGGGGAGTTTTCCTTACCTTTAGATTTGGACTTGGGTCACACTTTAAATTCCTTTTACATAGCTGGCATTTGAAACATACTTTAAACCAAAACCAAATAAAACATGCTGAGAGTCCTTCCTAACTGCATCATTCTAGGACTTTGAGCTCCCACAAAAGTAAGTATCGTTGCAACACAATGAGATCTAACTAACTTTTGGAATTCGACACTGGTAGATCCGCAAAGTTTTAGAAATACTGAGTAGACTGTAGAATACAGTACATCAGTTAGATCAGTAACTCATGTACCGAGTTATTTTGGAAAATTAAAATGGGAAGTCAAGGAAAGTTCAGACTGCAGTTCATGCAGAGCTAAGCAAGCTAGTTTAAGTCTTTGGAGCAATCTAGCTATAGCAGTGTGACTATACGTAGGGACTAATACGTCTTGCCAAGGAGGATTGGACCATTGACTGAGGCTGTTGGTACACATTCCAAAAATCAAAATAATTTCTTACAACTTGTAACTTTTTGCCTAATAATACTTTCTTTTTAAAATTAAACCTTAACAAAACTGATTGGGATTAAATGTATAAAGTTCATAAATCATTTCAGAAACAAAGATAGGATAGTAAGCTCAGCAAAAGAAAACCTGCTTTCTTACACCTCTTTTCTTCTGAAATACGCTGAATTATTGTCATTTCTGCAATATGCTACCTGTTTTGCATATTTCTGTAATATGTAATTACCTCATATTGCGTATTATGAGAATATGCAAAATGTAGCATATTACAAAAATACAGTGTAAATTTCCGTAATGTTCTGAATTATGACTGTTATACTAACGAAGCCCATTTCAGACTGGGATTTTAGTATGCTTTATGGTCATGCATCCATGAATACCTGTCAACTAGCAAATGTTGACAGTGTAGAGCCTACCTGCAGCAAATGCAGTCTGCAGCACGGATACATCTATAATTCACAGAGATTAACAGTCTCTTTGAGACAACATCAAAGCAGTTTAACATAAAAAAGCTGCCAGCAGGTCATGACACTGCTGCTGACGTCTGACACTCCATGTTACTACCTGTTTGACCTTTCCTAACTGGAAATATTGGAACACCCTTAATGTCATGAAGTTCTAGGACTTCTTGATCGTGTGACCTATTTTTCCTGTGGGTAATTCTCAATTCCAGTTCAGTGGTGGAAGAACTCCTATACTTATATAAACCTTGGACAACATAACATTTTTTGGTTGCCCAGGAAAATTCTACAGCTTCAAGGGTAAGTTTTATTCTATTGTCACAGCATAAAAAAGAAAAGGTTGAGGTGTTCTGTCTTCTTTCTCCCGCGCATGACCTGTGGACACATATCTCTTGAAACTCACCTGCAGGGCCTGGAAACCTGGTATTATTTCCCCTCTTTATGGTTGCTAGTTCATGTGTAGAGGTGTTTGAATATGTCCTGATAGAACTACTTTTTAGTGTGAATACTGGAAGCTGCTTCAACAGAATTGAGATGTTTTGTTGAAGCAATTAAAAAAAAAAAAATCAGTCAGATGAAAGAATTTCATCATTTTGGAAGTGTGATCCTAAAGAAATAAAACAAAAGGGAAATTTTGAAAGGCTATAACTTGGGTCTCACAGAAATCATAACTTTTTACTAAATCTTCTCATCAGTGTAAACAAGTAGATCTGTTGCAGTGTTTGAAAGAGTACTTGATTTTTAAATTATTTTTATAAAATTACAAATTAATTTATATGCCATCCTAGTGCATAGGCAGGATTCTACATGTTAAGTCAAATTAATTGTGTATAGCAGTTTTTACCGTTGAGATTTAAAATCTACCCACTCCCAATTTCACAGGAGACAGCTACAAGTAAGTACAAGACAAATGTCTCTATTATCTGAATGCTGTGGCATTCCCCAGTTGCTGTAGACATTGTGAATACTAAAATTTCTTGGCTCCATCTTATTCCTAATGAAACCCATAACTTGATTTCTACCAATATTAAATAGTAAGTCACATTACAAATAGGAACCATATCTTAACTAGTTCATTTAATGGCTCGTGTTATTGTTGTCGAAGAAGAGCACAATTCAGTGAGATTAAGAAATAACAGTTGCTTTCAGCTTTCAATATGTTGTGCTGGTTTTTAGTGAGTGGACTGAAGGTTGACGAACAATCAATCATACAATTTTTCACCAGAACCTTGAAGGACAACGCATCTATCCACAAGGCAACTCCATTTTTATAGGTATCAAAGAAGATCTGAACTATCTCTTCTGGACGTTTTTTTCCTTTTGCATAATTCCTCCCTTAATTTGAATTTTAGTGATTTTTCAAGTTTTATGACATAATTGAAGTCATATGCCACAGAATAACAAATCTCACACCTAGAACAGTGGCACTGACTTCCATAACTTTTCAATAGAGGTATTCATGATATTTCTTGAATTTATGACATTTTGTCTCCACTCTGAATTGTACGACTTTTTATTTTTACTATAAGCAATATTCAAATTTGCTAAAAAAATGGAAATAAACCATAGTTTCTGACAACTACTAGCATCAGTAAACTGACTCAGCCTTTAAGGATGAAATGTTTTCTTTGAAACACATGCAAATGTCTACACAAAAAAATCACTTTATAGAAGTATAGTTGTTTAGTTTCGAGAGTATCAAACGTGATTCAGCTCAGCTACTAGATAAACTGTATTAACGTAACTTTAAACCTTTCATAATACAAATGTTCAACAGTTCTCTTTTTAAGAAGCTCTTTTGGATTTCTCCAAGTTGTCTTGGGGAGTGACCTATACATCAGAATAGTGAACAGATTCTGTTAGTGTGAAGTGTGATGGACTAAGTCATGGTGTTTATGATATGCCCAAATGTTGCATATCAAAGCAGTGAAAACCAGAGCAATATTTACACCTGTAAAAAGAAAATGAAAATTGTAGATGTTTGAATAATAAAAGAATGTTAAAGAACTAGAACATTCAAGGAACTGAAAATCCTATTCTTTTTTTTTTTCCAAGAAAATTATAGGCAGAGCTAAAATGTTATAAAACATTTATAACATGTTATAAAACCCTACACTAAACACATGAAAAGTGCTCAAAACAGTCTCAGGATTAACGTAAATTATTTTAAAAAATTATTATAAAATTAAAAAATTTAAAGATTAGTTCTATTTAATCCCTTTGTTGAGTGCCTGTCTTCCATAGCATTAGTTCTATTGTCCTCACCTGACTTGGTGTTTTTTTACAGTGGTGTTCCATGCTGACGTCAGTAGATTTATTCTGTTTTCATGCCACGGTGAATGAAATTGAAATCTGCTCACTGTACTTCCTCATTGCAAGTAAGGCTACTAAAGCGGCAGTGCCCTTTTACAAGTTATTTTAAGTGTATATCTAGAATTTATTATGTATATCAGTAACTGTTTTCCAATTTGAGTGTCAAATACAATGTTTATCTGTAAAAATCAATCAGGTATGTTGTGCATATTATTTTTCCATACAACTGTTGAACTGGTTACATAAGATCGATATTGGCATCCATACCATGTTGCAGTTTATATTTTAAATAAATATGTCTTCTTCATACTTCTCTAAAGTATCTTTCTGTACTAAGAAAAGAGCTGGTTTTATTAAGCATTTGTTTGGTAGATACAAAAAGGAAAAAAATAATTTATTGGAGGCAAGTCTTATTACTTACATGTTTTTCTTTTCTGTTTATGTTGTATGCTGTTGTCACTTTTGACATCAGATTCAATAATAATAGTGAACTAAGTAAATATTAGCATCTTTTAGTAACAACCATAAATTGCATTCTAGTTATACTCTGTATTTATAAGACTTGTGAAGAATGTTAATGCATGCAGCTTTCATCAGTATTGTTTTAACAGGAATTTTTCACCATACAAATCAAGATTAGATGACAAAAACATAGCATTCCCTTTGTTTAGCATTGGAGGATTTCTTCTGTTTAAAATCGTGGCAAAGCTAAAATATATGAGAAATCCAGTTTGGCGTGCGTAAAGTGATCCCACAAGGGAGACTGAGCAAATAAGAGATTTCACAGAAGAATCACATTTATGAGAATAGATTGTATGGGATATATTAAAATTTCATGTATGCATGGCTATACTGTATACTTCTGTGTACTGTCGAACCAATACCTTTCAAGACGCGCTCGGTCTTCACGTAGTACAGCAGACAACGTTCTTCACGGGGGTGAACGTGTCACTGCCTTCATTTTATTTAACCCATACCACGTCTCATGGGTTGGACACTAAAAGTAAGACCTGTTTACGCTTTGCATAAGTGCAGCGAATCCTTCCATGAAATCACAGTAACTGCAAGTAGCGTTTCTGCGTTCCCCACCGCAGGAGTTTGCGCTGGAGTCTGACCGCGCACAGCTGTCCTCATGGCATATGCTCACGACAAGCAAGACTAGATTCTCCTGGCAATGTATTTGTCCGTATGTTGCATAGATGAGAAGTGAGACGAAGCGTGTTATAACAGGGGACAAAAGGCTTACAAATTTATGCCTTTTAGTCCAAACGACCTTTTAGGAGTCTAATATTGCGGTAATCAGTATCCTTTTGCTTGCAGATAGAACACAATTTACGAAGTCTTTTTCACTTGAGATTGGTTTAGACTAGAGATTGGCAGCCAATAGTCAGAAAAAAGTTATTGACTGCTTTCATTTAAGAGCCCTAAAATGAGTTCTGCCCTTCTAATACGGAGATTTAAAATTAATCTTATTAATGGTGAGATAAAGCCCACAGTATTCATGATAGGACAGGTGGAACTATTTCAGTTTTAGCTAGTCTTTTTACTGTCTTTTTGGTTGGTTGGTTGGTTGATTTTTTACTGGATTTAAAGATTGAAACGAATCAATCTATTTTTTTCACTTTCTCTGTATAGTGTTTGTAACATGACCCTTTGCGCTATGTAATGCACAGTTGCAAATAGCTTTTGTGTAAGCCTCTTAGAAACTGCGCTGCAGTCATAACGGCCTGAATTCATCGGAGAATAATCCTTACTGAACTGGAATGAAATCACACAAGTCCTGGATTTAAAACGATATGAAATAGAAGGGGTTACCAAGATTTCCAGAGGCCTTTTCCAGGTTATTTTTGTGTCGTGTTAAATGTTTAATTTTGATTTCAACAAAATGTTGGACTTTGAGGTTTTAATAGCTACCAAAGGAGTGCTTTTTTTTTCATTATGCACAGACGGCTAGGTATGTTTTAGATCCCTCCAGTAAAATGTTCTGTGGCTTCTAGCCCTTTTTTTCTTGGCAGCAGTAGTGTTTGGGCACACCTAGAGTAGCAGAAGAAATAAAACAAGGTTCAGATATAAGCCACATTAAATCTTATGTGGACTTTTCCCATTTTTCCTGCCCTGAAATGTCATTTAGACAAAGCCTACGTACTTTTTACATTAGTTCTGGCCTTCTGAACCTGTATCAACCCAGCTGGACTCACTGCTTGTTTAGTCTGAGCAGGAGTCTGACCTGTACAACCCACTTGGAAGTAATTCCAGTATTTGAGGATTTGGTTAGACATAATGTGCACATGGTAATTAGTTACACAGTACTTTTATATGAAATTTATATGCACAGTACATTTATATAAAAAATAAATCTGTGTGTAACTGTCGTGTAGAGACACTAATGGCACAGTAGCAAGGTAGTCCTGGTAAAAGGAACTTTAATCTGGATTTTCCCAAGTGACCTTAGAGCGCAGAGGGGTTTGACCTCTCTGTAACATGAGATTGAGAAGACAGTCTTATAATATATACACTCTTTTACTCTTGTTTATTATATGTATGAAGTTATGTACCTTTTATTTAAGAAAAAAGTTGAAAAATGGAACAAATCCATATTTAGCAAACATTTTTACTCTATACTTTCTCTCATTGATGTTAATAGATGAAGTGTGTTAAAGACTTTGTTCTTTTCATCTTGAACCTGAAGTATTAATAAGCAAAAGAATTACAGCTTTTTAACTTTTTGTTGTTAATATAGTTTTATCTATATTGAAAAATAATGAGAAAAAATCTAGGATTATACAAAAATCCTGAACTATAGAAAAAACACATTTCCTGATATGTTTAACATCAGAATTTTGCTGAAGCAAAGGAATGGGGACTTATGCAAGAGCTACTGTGAAGTCTTTGCAACAGGTGATAATTCTGAATCTACAGAAAAGAGCAAATACTTGTAGTCTGAATTATGTATTTTTCTTTGTTTTCATCTGCATTGCAGGCAGCTGTAGCTGTTTTCAATAAATAATTATGTTGCTTGATTCATAAAACCTACAGAAAACAACTTTCATCAGAACATTAAAAAATATCTTTGGAGAAATATTTATGAACTATAAAGTAATACATGTATTTAGGTTGCAAAAGGCCCTTGTATTGCATAGCAAAGAAAGAAGTGGATCATTTTAATAATGTAGACAAAAGATAAACACTGTGCACCAAATAAAATTACCTACTGAGAAATTTATGGCTTCACTCTAATAGTTGCACACAGCTTTAAGTCCCCTGTGAAGAGAATGCCATTGAGAGGAGTTCTCCATATGGTACAAACAGTTAGATTTGTAAGGTTTTTTTTTTTAGCACATGAGCAAAGCTTTTATTTCATGAGATATTGCTGGAACATCATTCTATTTAAAGAAGGTATGATAAGCAAGTGGTCTTGCATTCTGCATATTCTGTCTGCTTTAGGTTATTTAAAGAATACTAAGGTGAGTCAGCAAAGCATAAGGAACTAATTGTGATCAAAATGCTTTGATGCCTCAATGCATATTTAGTCCACTTATTTTAATGCTTGTCCACATTCTAAACATGACATACTTTTCAGTAAATTCTTGAAGGAAAAATGATTCTTGAAGGGTTGGCATAGTCACTGACCTTCTTGGAGGATCTCTGAAGGAGAGTTGATATATGTTGACTAGCTGTCTTTGCCAAAGGATTCAGAGTAAAATAAGTTACACTAAGAATAAATGCAATTATATGTTTACACACAGACACAAAAAAAGTAAGAAACCCTATTCAAATAACACTTTAAAATGGTAATTAATATTCCAAGGGTGTACTGACTATAAGAAACCTGAAGGTCGGGAACCTGTATTAGAGAGATATCTTCAAAAGAAGAAAGTGGTGACAGTTTTGATGATCACTTGTTAATGTATAGATAAAGGCCAAAAGTCCTTGGGGATGCACATATGTGGAACTGAAAAATGTGAAAGGTAAGTAGGACTTGCCAAAGAGTCTTTTGTTCTATACTTAAGAAACCATAATCCCCAAATTTAGGAACAAGGTCCATAGGATAAATAAACAACATTCTAGGTTGCAGAAAAATTAAAGCAGCTATTTCAGCTATTTAATAAAAGCTGATATATAATAAAGAGAAGGAAGTTAACAAAAGTGAATATAAATCCAAGTGAGAAATTGCTCAACATTCATACATCAGGCAAAGGCACACCAGAACCTGAAAAGATAAGGACAAGGAAATGTTTTCATTAAATTACAAAGGAAACCTTAGCTTTTATACTGGTTTCCTAAATAGTTCTACTGTTACTGTTTTACTAAGAAAACTTTTAAAAGGTACTGAAGCCTGGAATATGTATAGAGGTAAAGGGCTTGTATCTAAATGCAAAGTGCAATGAGTTTTACAGGTGGCTTTAACTCAAGGTTAACCCATAGTGTACCACTGAATTTTTAGACAGGTTGAAGAATACAGATAGATTTCAATAAGTAATGCTAAAAAGGTAGAAGATGGCTTGAGATAGTAACCAGTCACTTTTTAACTTTAAAAGTTTGTTTATAATAATAATGATTTCTGTATCTTAATACTGTAAATGAGCTACATAAGCAGTGAAATTTTGAAAACTAGGATGTAAAGCATCCCCTTAGGGGTTTAATTATCTAATCAGTGTTGTGAAATATCTGACAAGAGAGGTGAAATCACTTTAAATGTGGCATTTGCTAGATTGTCAGATGTTGTTGAAAGAACTAGTTCAACTTCGTTAACTGTTTTTTCACTAGGAGAATGCTTTTTAATGTTCTTGTATAACCACAGGTAGTCCTTTACCCCTTTCCCTCACCAATCTAATCTCTTAAAATCACATTTCCAATTGCATGTGCAATTTAGTATTGATTCAAAACAATTCAAATCCAATGTACATTGCAAAATAATTATGTTAAAATGTTCTTTTAAAACTATCCACGTCAAGTACTTATTTCATTTAAAGTTATACACAAAGTCACTTCTGCAAAAAGCAACAATGTTAAATCCAATTATTATGTTTTATTTAAAAGCTTAAGATTATTTTAATTTAATTGCTGGAGTATATTGTATAGCAAGTCATCACTAAGTATTGCAGGAATAGGCAACAATAATCTGTTGTGTGTATGGACTTGAGATCATCAAATAATAATAAAATCCTGTAATTTTCAGTAACAATTTTCAGGGATGTGACTTTGTCAAGATAATTTTAATAGTTACAATAGAAATACAGAAAGAATAATAAAACATAACTTCACTTGATTTAAAATTCATATTCACTTCTGATTTTTCTTTTTTTTTTTTAATTTTTATTCCTTAGGCACATAATTATCATTTGCATACGTTTCATTTTGCTGTAGTACATTTGCTATGTCATATCTATATTGAGCTATTATTCATCTATTCTTCGTATTGTATAATTAAATTGTTAAATACATTGTTTTATTATATTACCAGGAAAGCCTTGGTGCAGGTTCCTTACACTGTTGTTATTTCTAAAGTAATATCTAGGGCTCAGGATAGGCCTCCATTTTTACCTACTTCATGAAAGGCTCTTCTCTACATTATAAATGAGAAAATATCAGAGGACTTAGGGAGTAACCAATCATTTCAGCTCAACATTGAATGTAAATCAAACAATTGCACAGTTATCCAAAACTTATCTGAGTTATCCAAACACCTGCAAAATTGAAAATATCAAGAGAAGTTTAAACTTCTGTACTTTTTCCTGTACTTCAGTCTTATGTCTCCCTTGGACCATTCCTGCATTCTTGTATTTCTGCACTTATGTCACTGCTTCCTTGCTAGAGAAAAAGAAGGATGTTTTATGGGAAAAACAACTACTACTACATGTAGTATTTAAAGATCCTTTGAATTATTTGATACACCCTGTATCTGACACCACAGCACTAGGTCTGATTCAGCACGGCAACTCTAAATTCTGCCTGATAGCTAGCTCTACATGATACATACCAAAACCTTGTCAACATTTTGAAAATGTTTTCTTTGGAGTTTTGGATTGCAGTTATTAAATTTCAGGGTTTGCTGACCTGTGGGGGGAAAAAAAAAGGTAAAAATGGTTCAGAGATGCAATTTTGCTAATGCCTAAAGCTAATTTATGGCAATTTTCTGAACTGTTCTAACAAGTGTGTCAGTAGTACTGGAAGACAGGTCTAGGAAAATGATGACACATTCGTGGATAGAGAGGCATAAGTTTGATATGTATGTGTATTGAGTTGTGTGAATGCAAAGCAGTTTTATCTGAAAACCTCAAACACAGTGGAAGGACAACAAAGTGTCCATGCTTAATATTTGGTAATTAAGTTGATATAAGGGAGCTTTATACCTTCCAGGCTGTGGTGGGTTAAACTTGGCTGGTTACCAGGTGCCCACCCAGTTCCTCTCTCACTTCCCCTCCTCAGCAAAATGGGGAGAAAATAAGATGAAAAAGATTGTAAGTGGAGATAAGGACAAGGAGATGTTCACAGTTACCACCACGGGCAAAACAGACTCAACTTGGGGAAGATTCTTTTAATTTATTTCCAATTAAAAATGGAGTAGGATAGTAAGGAACAAAACACAGTACATTTATATAAAAAATAAATCTGTGTGTAACTGTCGTGTAGAGACACTAATGGCACAGTAGCAAGGTAGTCCTGGTAAAAGGAACTTTAATCTGGATTTTCCCAAGTGACCTTAGAGCGCAGAGGGGTTTGACCTCTCTGTAACATGAGATAGTAAGGAACAAAACCTCGTTGTGCTAGGCATTGTAAAAAAACAGCCCAATAACTTGTGTTTGTGTAGTAATTTAGAGTTGTGTAGTAATTTAGAGTTAAGAGTAACTTAGCCATCACCTGCAACCCCTTTAAGGCTAATTTGAGGCTCTTGAACCCTCTGTTCCCTACAATGGGGAATCAAGATACAAAATGGTATTTTTCTTTCTATTTTCTAATTTTTAACTACTTTTTTTACTTTAAAGCTTTTTCTTCCAGGTGTTCCATTTTTTATAACTACTTCTTGAGGTACATTTTTCAACTAAAACCACTGTTTTTATGTGCCCATTATCTTTTGGGAGTGCCAGCTTCATTAAGAAAACATGGATGGAGCTTGTGAGTCCAGCTTCTAATAATGGAAGTATGTTTCTAGACAACTGATCACTCTTATGGCTCTTCTGCAGCCCCTGACCTACAGCTCCTGCTGATTTCTGAGCTTAGTGGATGGCTGGCAGCTCTGTCATTCAGAAACACAAGGTCTCACCTTCCCAGCACGCGGTATCACCAACTCTTTGTGGACCTGTTGTATTTTAAACAAAGGGAGATTACTAGATCAGGTAGGTGAAGTTCATCTCTTGCCTCTGCACTCTGCAGCCAGTGCTGTGCAATGGAACAGACCTGAAATCTACCTCCCGGTGGCACTCGTTGTGACAGGGTCTGGGACACCGGGCCACCCTGGTAGGCAATATCTCCTCACTCTACGTGACTGTAACTGCTGGATCACACGAGCCTTCAGCAGTTTCCGAGATGGGTAACAGATGCTGTGATCCAGGAGTCATTGCCACCCGCTGGGGGCTGCTGAGCTCCAGTGGCCTATAAGAGCTACCAGATAATCAGTCATTAGTTGTTTGTTGTCTTTCTCAAGGAAAATGGCTTTTTCTGTCTGCCTTTTCTTTTCTTCCCAAGCTACAAGGCTGCTGAGGTCCCCCAGAATCACAGGAGCCCAGTTACCTAGTTCATACCTAACGCAGAATTTAAGTGCTGCATAACAAAACCTAAGTGTTATATCCTTCATCTTTGCGACATCTACTTTTTCCAAAAAGTGATTTGTGCCATGTGTGTAACACTTTTGGTCTCTTGTTCCTACATGTATCACAAGAACGAAAGAGAAAGCGTTTGTATGTTACAAGAAAAACCCAACAACAAACAAACCCCCAAACTCAACTCCCTGCCCGGCTATTTTAGCTAGTGAGAGTGAAAACTCTTCTGGAATGTCACAGAGGAGTGAAAAGAGTGAAGATCCCTTACTGCAGAGGGAATGCTAGGAATCACATAAGGCTTTGTATTTACCTTGTGCATGGTGAAGAATAAAATAGTGCTTTATCAAGGTGCTTTTTAATGTACTTATTTAAAGTTTTTGGTCGTAACGTTAACTTTTAAGAAATATTTTTTTCCTAAGAGTTTGCTCAGTGAAAGTCCCAAGAGCAAAAATTTCCTTTCCTCTTGTCTCCTTCAAAACAACTACACTTGGCTCGTGCTATTTTAAAATACATAACTAAACTTCACAACATAACCAAAACTATTTTAGAAAAGATTCTACCATTGAGGATCAACTTCAGCAGTGCTTTTCTCTTAGTAATTCATACATTTTACAACAGACAATTGTTTGTGGAGTCAGTCTGTGTATCAGAAAGACTAACATTCCTTAAAGCTATTCCATTTCCATTGTCTTTTATTTTTGTATTGCTACTATTGCACCTAAGGTGCAACCACTATTCTGTCATGATTATAATCACTAGGTAAAATATGACTATACCAAGTAATTTTGATGAAGTCAAGGGAGTAGAATGAAGACATGCATCCAAAGGAATGCAAAGTAATAACTTAAAATTAACCAACTTGGAAAGTTTAAGTTTATTTTTTACAGTCTGAAAAGAGTAAGCCCAAGGCACACATTTTTAATTTATAAAATTCATTGTGGCAGAAAGACATTCAACATGATTTCTCTCCTGACACCAAGTAATCTCCAGGTGCTCAACTCCCTTCAAACTACAACCGCAAGGTTGCCTGTGTGCTGTGTGCCCCGGGCTTGGAAATACCTGAGTAAATTTAGCATCCTCTAGAGGTGAGCTAGCACATCAAGTTAACTGTAAGGTTTCATTATTTAATTGTGCCTGACTTGTCTTTGCTCAATTGCTTCCCATGCCTGCAGCCTTCTCTTCAGTTCTCCAAAGCTGACATATTTATCTATGGCTTTTTTTAATATATATTTTAACCGGGGGGGGGGGTGGGGTGGGGTGGTAATTTAAGAATCAGTCCCTGGTTTCAAATATTCTTAAAAGGCAAGGGTGGGAAATGTTACAGAGATGTTATAGTGTGTTTTCTGCCTACATATAGGGAGGAGAAGGGCGAGAATAGCTTGCCATCCCACAGAGTTCTCTCTTATGTATTTGATGTATGTTGATGTACAATAAAGATCTGATCTGTTGCCCTTTGTCAGTGGATGTGGCCGTGGGAAGGGATTCTGTAGAACTGCACAGAAGGTTTAGCAGTTCAGTGGTTAAGGTATCAAATAAAAAACTCTGGTTGGACACAGCAGAAATACAGGTTCAGACTGAAGCTCTGTTAAGTGCCAAATCATGTGAAAATAAAATCACATGCGTACTCCTTCCCAGTAAAATGAACTGGGTGTTCATCTGTAGTCTAATGATCCTGCTTAGTGAGGTGCTGAGAACCCTCGAACACAACGACCTTCAACTGCGCAGCTCATCAAATTCACATGGCTAAAGCATGCCGGCATTGGTAACCAGCAGCATATCCTTGATATTTTCAGCTCCACGTCACTGCTGCATTTGATTTTGAACTGATGAGGTGTCACTCACATCAGCAGCTGACTACTAACCAGGACTGCAGGATTAGGTTCAGAAAGAACCAGAAGCAAATGTTCATGCAAATGTTCACTTAACAAGTGGCCACAGACGGCATCAATGAGAAAGACCGTACAAGACTAAGCTGTGGTTGGATAGCGACTCTGAGATTAGGGAAAAAACTTATAAAAGTTGTTTCAATCTTTGGTGAATTCCTCATTTCACTTTCTGTCCTCTTTTCTAGTAACTTTTTTTTTTTTTTTAAATCTATAAAATAGTTAAAGGCACAATAAATACAAAGCAAGTCTTTTCACATTTACCATGCTTAAATGCAGAAAAGACTATCTGGTAGGTTAGTATTATCATGTTCCAGATTTGGCATAATTGTCTAGAGCAGACTTAAACCAGTGTCTAATTGAAGGTAACTTGGACAGCTTCACTGTGCTGCAAGTACAGACCTGGAAAACAGTGGGCTGCAGTGGGCAGTTTGGTTGAATTCCCAAGGGTATGGTGACATCAGCGCCTAAATTGAGGCCTACATGTGCTCCAAAGTTTATATTTGGCAAATTTGCTGACCAAACATACCCTAACTCTTAAGCCCAAATGGCAGCTGCATTTCAACCTTAGTCAGGGAAATTAGTTAAAGTGGAAAATGTGAAATCTAACTTACAAGAATTTCCTAAGTAGCAATTTCTTTTCTCTCCCTCATGCTTTCTTTCTCTGTCACCCAGAAGATGGCTGTGTTACCAAATCCCTTGTTTCTTCTTTATCCCCTTATTCTCATCGTATTCCAACTTAAAGCATTGATAATGGCAGTTACTGACATCCTAGCAAGCATGGCTGTCTGATCCTCTGCTACTTGACCCAGTATATCAATCTGTTAGAAACTTATTTTGTTTAATAAAACAAATATTGTCTTTGTGTTTCCATTGCAAACACACACATACACCCACTTCCCCCAGTTTGAAGCACCAAATCTTCAGGCTTGTAAAATTTTCATTCCATCTTGATCATGAGAGAATGGTAGCGCTCATTATCAACAACAAGCAGGTGAGCTGATAACAGATAGGACACCTGGCTGACAGATGAAGAAATTCACAAAAGTACATAAGGATGAAGGTGAGCAGCAGAGGAGTAAGCAAAAGTGGGATTCTCTACATTATTATCTTACTCCATGTTTACTCAAGCAAACAAGCAACGCATTCCTACCTTGACTTTTTATGTCAGGTCACAAACACGCACAGGAAGGAGATAGGGAAGGAAAGAAAGGGATGGGAAAGGACTCAATAGACATTATTGCCCTAAGTCTTAAAAGATCACCTCAAAATGCTGTTCACAGTACAACTCATTCATATCCCCAGGCCTAGACTTTTCATTCATTTTGGAATTAGCAAGTGGGAAGATTGCTCTTTGCACATAGTTACTTTTTTTTTATTCCCTTATATATAGTTAATTGATTAGCAAATGTCTTAATTTTCTTTGGCTTTGGAGAAACAACTCTATAACATTTTTTCTAATTCAAACTTCTATTTTTCTCTTTTTTGCACTTTCATCAGTTCTATATTTTCTTTTAGTTTGTTAGGAATTTTTCTATATGTCATCCATGCTTTATTTATCAATGTCTCCAACTTAATAACTGAGCTGTTAGAAGTATATGTTTACTGTCCAATTCTAATAAGAAATTGTGGCCTTGCTAAGAGGTCTTACTAAAGGACTACAAGGGTAAAATAGCACACGCAGTCTGTGGATTAATGATACATTAACACAAACTATTACGGAATTTCATACAAAAAAAAATATTGGAACAACTAAGGCATTCGAAAATACACAGTTGGAGAGTTTAACCCTTTCCTCTCTGATTGCCGTGAACCTTCTCCTGTGGTTGCCCAGGTCCTGCTGAAACAGGGAACGCTGTGCCTCGAGGGCAGCGTATTTCTCTTTGTTTAGGAGCGCAGACTGCATGTACACTGTCTGAGGTTCTACTGCATGTACACTGTCTGAGGTTCTACTGCAGAGAACAGAAGCAGGAGCCGTCTGCCCCTTCAAAGACATCTCAGATTTTAAAAGCTCATCGTTTAGCAGACACATCTCGGTCCGTATGGCAACATAAATCTCCAGTAGCAGTATCCCAGTAGTTGGCTTGCTTGTAGGAAATGGGTCTAGCAGCAGTCTGAGCTTGTGACTCACCACCCTGTGATGGTTACCCATTCCTTTATCCTTGATGTCCCCTGACACTGATATTGGAAGATTTGTGCAAGCTTTTTGGTTAGACGGGTCTGCTTCTTCACACAGAAATTCTGTGTGATCATCGTGTGCTTGCAGAAATAGCATATTCTGCTACCTCATGCCAGCTTTTCTAGCCAAGAAAGGCTACTTTGCACTTGCTGCTAGAAATGGAGAGCAATGGGAATCCACATCACTGGAAATTCACTGTACATGTTTTTGCTTCCACAGCATGAAGTCTGGCAGTTTGTGGCTGTGACCGTGCTGGATGTATTAATATTGCCCTTGACTTCCATCCCAGAGGCCCTGCAGCAACTGAAACCTCTCCTGCTCCATCCCCAGTTCCTTCACGCTGCTCCAACCACTCCAAACGGAGCAGTACAGCCTTGAAGGGACTCACGACTTGTGACTGCCGTTTCAGAGGACAGAGAAGTACCAAGCACAAACTCGACCCCAAACTGGACACATTTGACAAAGGCTACAGGATGCAATAGAAATGGGGAGAGAGAAACATCTGGGTTTGGGATTCTTTCAAGTGAGTTTGTGTCCGTACTAAACTGTTGGGATAGACAAAGGGGGTTTTTAAGACCACTATTAATCTTCATTTTGTAATGAGTCGTGCTTGAAGCAGAGTTGTTTGAATTAAGATGTATTCATTCCTGGCCCTTCCCCAACATCTCTCACCCTTAAAGAAGCTGAGTCCTGGAGAGAATTTTGTGAAAAAATCTTTCCTTTCTAGAACATCCTAAATTTAAATTGGAGGGGAGGCAGTATTATGTAATGGCAACTTTATGAAAGCAAAGTTATTTTTGCAATATAACAACTATGTATGCTTCTATCCTTTCTGCAGTGCCAGCATTAGTTGCAAGAATGAAAGGCTTGAGATGTGCAAAATTTTCCCCAAGAAAAGCATGCACACATATAACAAAAGCAAAAACCAAGAACATTTATAGAACTAATTAGTTTTTAAAAAATCATTAGTGAGCATAACTAAATTTCCTCCTTTATACACACTCTGTTTTTAAATCTCAGCCTTTTTACAAATAATTTTGAAGTAGGTATATGTATGAGTAAATTAAGGTTGCGTTTGACTGTATATGCCTACCAGCAGCAGGAAATTATTTAGTTTAACTGACCTGCTAATTATCTGCAAAAATTTAACTCCTGCATTTGAAATACAAATTCCCTAAAGTAATCTCCTGGGGTTTAGACCAATTAGAGACTCATTAGCATTTGTCCCCAGTCTCATAAAATTCAGGCGATAGGTAAGAAGAAGAAGAAAGTAAGAGACAAAGAAAGCAGTAAAAATAGACAAGTTTCTCAGCCATGTGTTGGACTTTCTCTGTCAAATTATTAATAATTCTCTTGTCTTCTCCTTCCCTTCCTCCTTGTCTCTCTCTTCAGTAAAGCTGCTAACTGGCGATTATTTCTGTGGGAAGTCTAGTAATGACAGAAATTAGTTACAAAATCACCTAGACCTCATGCACTAGCAGCAAAATGAATACTATATAATTACCATTATTTCCAACAGAATTGCTGAAAAATTTTGTAAAGTTTCTAATAAAAAATAGAGAACTTTCCAATATATATACAACTGCGAGGAAGAGGTGATAAAGGAAGCATTTGATGAAACCAGAGACTATAAAGATCTACAGCAAAATCAAAAGTTAACTTAATAGTAGTATTTTAGATCAGTTTTTATTTTACTTTAGTTGTTTTGCCAATTCGCAGCAATCGTGCCTCTTCAGAAGTACCTGTCTTATCTGCTTAAGCCAACTGACTAGCTGTCTGCAGACAGTGTCTGGTAGGAATGATGTTTCAATTCTGATGCAGTAGCAAGTGAAATCCCTATTTGTATCAAAGTAGTAGGACACTTTGGGTTTTTTAAATTTTAAAATTCAAATTATTATAAATCGATGCTTTGCAAATACCTAAATTTGAGTTACTTGAAAACTGCAGACATTAGTACTGGCTTCAACATTTTCATTAAGCAAGAATATTACACAGTGTGCTACACAGGGAGATAGCTTATGAACTGATATGACACCTATAATCATATAGAAAAGAAATTAAATTTCTTTATAGTTTATTTTCTAAACTAGCTTGGTCTACCAAGCCAATTTTTATGTGCTTTTTTTTTTTTTCTTTTAACTCCTCACTTCTCTTTTTTTCCTGGCTTTATCCATGAATAAACATACACTGATGTAAAACTGGATTCAACCGCTACACTATCATTTAAACCTGTATTTGTGAAAGTGATTTGTGAAAGACTGTGAATAAGCAGCTGCAAACATGGGAGAGAGGGAGTGTTAGTAAAGTGTAACAACTTCTAGATTTTGTTAACCTGTTCCATATTTCCTAAATTCTTTCAGCTTTAGCCAGCATTAAGTGGCTTTTACAGCTTTCTGTCTGGGCTAGTCATACAAGCAGCTACACTAATGCAGGCAGACCTGCACTAGATTTTAACTGGCACTAGAAGAAAACTCTCCACAAAGCCTGGCACAGATTAATGATGGAATATCTACCCAGTTTCTCCAGCAAGTTTTAACTTCTGTGTTGATCTCCATGCTGCTACAGCCTGATATGCTATAATGATTATTATGAACATAGCACAGACACATAAAATTCAATCACACAGATTTCTGCAGAGCATCGCCTGACAATCTTGCAGATGAGTATGTGGTGTGGACGTTCTGGCCAGTGCAAAGTCACAAGAATTGTTTCCTGTGATTCTCAGTCCCTCTTCAAAATGGGCCAAACAATCTCAACTTTGTATAATTGCATTAAGTCAACATCTCTTTAGGGATGCTTATGTCTTACTAAAAAAATAATAATGAAAAAGGTCCAGTGAATAAAATACTGGTTTCCAAAGGTGGCATATAGCTCAGTTGGATGCAAGACAATCTGAACTGAACTATTACCACATAATTTGATTTCAGACTCTCAATCCAATGTAACACATTATTTTCCTTTGCAAGTAAAATATATTTAAAAATTAGGCCTGCTAAAAGAACAGTTAACTTTAAGGGATTTTTGCGGCTCCAGAAATTTTTATTTGCTTGGCAGTTGTCTCTATACCTCCATGGTACAAAATCTCATGTTTCTAAGGAGATAATCCCCAACAGATTTGCAAAACCAAAACCTGTAGCAGAACCTTATCTTTGCCTTAACCCAGCCTGTAAAAAAAAAAAAAAAAAAAAAAAATAGTAGAACAGAACCACAGTTAAAAAAATAGAAAATAAAATTCAGCATGTGTCACAGAATACTTCAGGTGGCAGCTCAGTAGCTGACAACACAGTGTGCAAATAAGTGATCTGCTTTACAAAGGTCTGCAAAAAAGATATACCTCAGCTGAAGTTTGGAAGCTCCTTCCATTTTTATCTTTAAAAACACAATAAGGTTCATATTTTGCTTATGTGCTGGAAGTAAATACCATAAAAACCACGATTTTATACCTTTCTGCATTTGGAATCAAAGGTAGAAGATTTTGTAACATAACCTTTTCACTAACCCTTAAAAAGAAGAAAAAGTTTGTTACTAATGAGCTTCCAGATGCAGAGTGACTTTAATACTTCCTGGAGAGTGATATCAGGATATCATTTTCAGTTGTGTTTCCTCAGATACTGCGTTGACTGAGTGATTCACTCTTAAACCACTCTGCCTGAAAAGTGAGAATGATTCTGCTCTTATTGGACTCTTTAAGTCTACTGAATTCAAATCATGCCTGACAGAGCCCCGAGGGATGGGTATGTACTTACGAACAGATAGAGAAGAATAAAATAATGCATGGGCAAATTGCTGTGGGCGGAATAAGATCTCCCCTAATCTGAGGCCATTCTTAAATGAAATCAAATTCAGTCATTTAAAGGAAACAAATGTTCACATGTGTTTCATATCTTTTGCTTTCCAGACCCAGAAGAGTTGAAATACCATGAAGGAACAGCTCCTGCTTGTAGAGTTTCTGTAAGTGAGCACTTCTCTTTCCTGAACATTCAGGAAAGTTAATCAGAATGGCAAACCTGGTTAGTTTATTGGCATTAATCCCTTATTCGGAAACTTAGGGAGTTAATAAAGATAAGTTAAAACCACTTTAATCTTAAATCAGTGTTCACACAAAGATTTAATGCAGATAACCAATCAATTTTAAATTCACACCCCAATTTAATTTGGATCGATTTTACTGAGTGACCCTGAAGATAGCAGAAGTGTTATAAATCCTAGTAGATAATCTGATCTTCTGTTATTTTCAGCTTATGATGACACAAGTGGTTCAGGCAAAAATCTTGAATGTTATTTGGACTGAGATCTGAAGGCAAAGCTTGTGTGGGTCAAACCTTCCTATCCCATTTGAAAACAAAACAAAACAAAGCAAAACTTTCTAATTCTATAAGAGAGAACTTGAAACATATAGCCTTTCTTTTTCTGTCTTTTTTTTGTTTTTAATCAGGATCTGCTTTCTTTTAAACCCATAGAAAATCAGTAGTGGCCTTTTTAAGAGAGGTCCTGAATTCTTACCACTCTCTTGAGTTCTATGAGCTACACAGCAGAAATGAGACTTCAAGTATTAGGAAGATTTACACTTAAGAGATCAACATTTGCAGAAATATTCCTTTGCCTATGGCAATTATTTCAATTAGAAATAACTGTCCTCATGATTTCCTATGTGCATTTTCCCTCCTTTTGAAAGATGGATATTTCAATCAGATACTTTCATAAAACAACAATTAATATTAAATACTGTTTTCACATGGGACACAATCTTTTACTTACTAGCTTGGGAGCTTGGAGATGTGTAAAAGTAAGCTGCTAACTAACTTGCAGATGTAATTAAAATGAAGGTTTCTTTCCTAGTTTTGTAATGTTTTTTGAATGCTGCAATTCAATTATTTAAATATATGGATGGGAGACTGAGGTATATGTATATCTAGCTCAGGGTGTGGTACAGAACACATAATACTAAATTCAGCTGGTTTACATGCTCTAATTGACACCTTACATCTTCTGCAATGTATGACTAGATTTCCATTTATTTTAAGAGAGCAGAAGTGTGACTGAATCCAAATATCAGAGGTGATGCTGGAAGACACATGGATCAGCAAGAAGATGAAAGGAGAGTAAGGAAGTTGTTCTATCACAAAGAAGTTTCTTATCAGGAAAAAAATATGGGATATGCCATTACAAATTATGCCTGAGAAATATGAGCTTTAACTATAAGTGCATAAATAAGCATATGATATTTTCATTGAATTCAAGGAGCTTCAGGAATGTGGCAGGGTTAGAAAAGTGCAAGAGACATGAGAAAAATAAGACTATTCAAGCATAACCTTGCAGCAAAACTGTTTTCATATATCTCTAAACTTGCATCAAGTTAACAACAGAAAATATAAACAAAGATGTGTTATTATTGAAAATCAGTACTTCTGGTCATTTGATTTTCTTTGGTCAAAAAGAGAAAGGATGGAAATCTTTGCAGAAAACTCAATCCAATCTTTACAATCTGTGTTTCGTTAAAGAAAAAGGAAGAGTGACTAATTTAACAAAATATTCTCTCTTAAGGAACATATTTTGATTTTAATACAAGCCAACATAATAGTTTACAATTATTAAACAAAAATACTATTTTATCCAAGTTCAAATTTATATCATTACTGCTGAAGACGTTTGTGAAGACTCAGAGAAAACTTAATGATGAAACGCTTTGAATCCAGTGAAAAATTCCTACTGAAATAATTCTTGAAAATAGAAATGCTTCATCTGAAACCAAGATGGTTTTGAGTCATCATTGTTTCAATATTAGGAGGATATAAGAATCAGGAATTATTAAGGCTTGAATAAATGGTGTTTGCTGATGGTGATCTTTTTTTGGTTCTGCTATTTATGAACGTTTCAACAGAAAACAGTTTAAAGAGAAGGGTTTGTATTACTTTAGTTTTACTTTACTAGGAGGGTGAAGGTCTCAAAACATTAAAGTAGTAGATAATAAAAAAGTGCTTTCTGCAACCACAGTAGCGTTCAGAAGTAGCAGTAATCATTATGAATTCATAGTCCCTGTGTTCTAAGTGTATGAAATACGAATTTTATGTAGCAGAACTGTATTCATCTGAGTGGTATATAATCAGCTTTACTATCTGCCATAAACTTTGGATGAAATCACAATGCTTTTAAGAAAAGTAAAAGAATATATGAGCACTCCACAAGTTTTCCAAAACTACTTCTGCATAAAGCTCAGAAAGCTTAGAGGACTCTCCTAGCCTTGACCCCAGAAAGTGGATAAAATATCAGGTATATTTGGAGACTATAAGGAAGAGGACAGCTTTTGCTTGCTTCTTCCTCTTCCTTTTCCTCTAGATTCACTAAGGTCATGCATCGGTACGTAGCGAGACAGAAGAAATCTGAACCGATTAATGGTATGTAAACATATTTACACAAGATTTGTTGAATTTATTCCAACACCCCAGGCACTGATTATGTTGAGTTCTGCCATAAATGGCCCCGCATGTAGTCTAGGTTGCATTGCTGCCTGTTCTCTACTGGTCCTCTCCTATTGCCTTGTAGAAAGCCAGTCCTATTGCACCGTGAGATGTCCACGGGGAGCTCCTTCAGGTGATCGGCTCTCAGCTTCTGAGGCTAAACCTTGACCCTGGAAAGCAGACCCACTATTTCACTATTGGATTCCCTTGTACCATACTACCACCGCTACTACAACAAATTAAAGCACATGTTGCAAAGGCACATGGATTCAGCCCAGACCACAGATTGTTCACATTGTTGTTTCCCAGAAGAACATGGTAATAAAACTGAAATTCCCCTGCACTGGAAACAGAATTTCCTATCCTTGAGGCCTGCACATGACAAGACACGCTGAGAATATTAGAGCTAGGGTTAGGGACTCGTAAAACCTCAGACCTTTTAGTGGATGATGATGGATGAGTGGAAGATGTAGCATATGATCTGGATGTGTGAGCAGAGTAATGACTGATGGGAAAGGGCTCATACTTTGTGCAAAAAGCAGCAACAGAGCGAGAACTAATCTCAGCCATGGATTATAATGGGCAGTCCACTGCTATCAAATCCATGCCATCTGGGTTATGCATGATGTCCTTGGTTTCTAAAACAGCTTGCTCCTCTTCCTGTGACGATAAGGATTTAGGACTCAATGTTTATTCTTTGGGAGGTGAAGAGAATGATTATACCAGCACCCAGGGGTGCACCAGCAATAAACCTTGATACCTGGATTCCTAAAGCTGTTCATGAGCCACCTCACATTGCAAGGCCATTCTGTTTTATGAAAAACTGCCCAAAATAATGCAGCTGTAATTTGCAAAATTGTTCTTGTGAAAGGAGCATAATTTTGCTATACTTCTGAGATCTCGCCCCTGCTTTCTGCAGAAGTGTCTCAACATGACCACTGCCCTGCCTAGGGCCTGCTAACACTTCCTCTTTTTATAGCCTAAGAAATTACACTTCAGTTGCCTCCTCTCTGTCCACAGCGTCTCTGCCATCAACTTACAGTCCACCATATCCCATCACTCCAGAAACATTAACAAAAGAACATTATTTAATTGAAAGGAACATCTAACGTGCATGCCAGGAGATCATGAAAAGTGCAGGGTAAAACAGTTCTAAGCAGAACTATTCACAAGGTGCTACAACTTACTTCCCAACTCTCGTGCTATCCCACTGAAGGGGAGAGAAGCTGCCTTTGTAAGTAGAAGAAACCAGCACGCATCATGGGCTTGAATCCTAGGAGAAGTATGGCAGCCCATCCCTTCCCCTTTCCTCTGAAAATTATGATTCCAAATCCTTCACCAAAAAGTTGTGTACAAATTTATTCTTGCCTCCAAAAGTCCATGTTCCCTCGGAGCAGTAAGGTAGACTGTAAGTTTCCCATTGACACTGAAAAATAGGCTGGGGTGGCCATGGCAGAATACAGGTAATGTGAAGTAACGGTAAATGGGGGTCAGATGGTTACAGAACGTGTAGAAGTTGCCAGTTTTCCATTTTGCCTTTTTTTTTTTTTCTAAATTTTTGAAAGTAGTGGAATGTGGACACAAATTTGCTTATCAAAGATATCCAGGGACCTGATATTTGGAGCATGAAAGATTAAAATAATGAAAAAGGGAAGAGGGGCCTGGAAATTTGGCTTATGGAAGGACGATTCAGACCAGCTTCCAGGAAGCAGGAATAAAAAATCCAAAATGTAACTAGGCCATTCTGGATCAAACTTAGCTACGCAACTATTCACAAATAAATGTCACCCAGAAAAGATGTCTTATGATGCCTTTTGCACAAAGATTTGCAAACTGGCCACTTCATTCAGCTAGTCTCAGCCTGCAGCAAGTTGTTTTTTTCATCTGTCTAATGTCTAATCTTCTAGAGAATTATTATTAATAATATTTTTAGGTTGTGTCTGGATTTGTTTAGGACTATGCCTAAAAGTGATATATACATGCGAAAGCAGGCTTTGTGTTTCAATACCTGCTAATTATCCTTTATGTATCCTTTGGCCTATCACAGTTGTCAATTGCTAACACTAATCTTTTCCTTAATTCTGCTCAAATGCTATTTCAGTTGCCTGTAAAAGTGAGACTCAACTGCTGTCCTGGAAAAGGACTAACAAGATTATTATCCCCACTGAATTCAAACAATTGGGTCGCATTGAAAAGGTCAAGGGGAGGTTTTTCTGCCTTCTTCCTACTTTTTCCTTTAATAGCAATGCAACTCTGCTCCTTTAAAGATTAGGATAGTACACAGAGGCAAGTCTGAGTCCCTCTTCTGTAGACGACACCTGCTGTGTAAATCAGGTGCTGTGAATGTCTCCCTAGAGAGGTTTATTTCATTTAATGTGAAAGAGAGTACAAACTTCTAAGCACTCTAGTGTTAGGCACTCTAATATCCACCCCAATTCATTAAATGCAGAGCAAACCCGAGGAAAATCTGATGAAAATTGTTATAGACATGAAAATATGGTAGCAAACAAAACTAAGACCTTGCTACAAATAGCGGCATTTCACTCAGTGGCAGTTTTGACGCTTTAGAATCGGAACATTCATCTGCTGCAAAGCCATTTTCTGAGTAACAAACCCACTATTTGGTCTTTTCCCATCTGGAAGGGAATAGCAATTGTTTCTCTACTTTAGCTTATCTCATTGGATTAGTGCCCTGCATACCTCATTGGAAATGCTTAACTCTTTCAATCAAAGCTGTGTTAACATGCTGGCCAGGGATTCAAAGAGTTTGAGGTTTCTCACTCTCTTCTTCACACTGTACTAAATGAGCGCATCTCTCAAAATCAGCTTTTTAAATATTTGTTTGGCTCAGAGGTGATTATAGTCATGACAGCAGTTGTAAGTCTTCGGGGATTTGGTACTACTGCCATCTGCCTCATGTAATGTAAGAACAGTTTCTGAGATTGTTCACTTACTCATGGCAGAGCAGCAAGCCAATTCTGGATAAATATTCAGAGAAGGCAGCTGAAATGATATGACTGTATTTCACTCACTGATTTTGGGTGGAGCAACAGGTATTTTTAAGAAGTAAATAGCAGAATGATGTCCAGATTGTCTGTAATGCTTTGGTTGTTTTAAACGAGTTTCCAAAACAATAAGTCTTCTGCTAGACTGGAATGCTATGTTAAACAATCTCTTCACAATGGTTTGGTTCCAAACTTGAATGAAAAACTGAAAGCTATTCTGGGTAACTGAACAGCTGAAAGTTAATCAACAAACACATTCAGCCACCATGTGAATCAAAATGTCAATCTGTATATATCTGAGGGTTAATTAGAATACAAGGGATAGAATGACAAGAAGCAAGCACATAGGAATTGTTTACAATGTCAGTTGTTGAAAATTAAAAATAATAGAATCAGAGATATTTATGATAGTAAGTAAAAAACTTTTTCTAAAGACTGGCAGGGGTGAGTGTAGTTTAAGACTTCAGAAAGGTCTGTGCACATGAAAGTGATGTATTCCAGAAAACTAATTGTGAACTTTTTTAGCATTGCTGAGATTGAGTCATCTTTAAAATCTGAATTTTCATTTTGTCAAATCAGACAGTCAACTTCATTTAAAAAATATAAAAATAACTACTTAATGATTAATACAAATCTAAAGTTTTTCTGTTTGGCTATTTATATATTATTGGACACGATTCACATGAAGTAACAAGACACACAGTTTATGCAAGGGAGGTCTTGAATTCTGCAGCAGGGTAAATTGAATTCTGAAGCTGTTGTAACAGATTTAGGCAGCTGTGCGAAATCCTCATGAAGTCATACATTATCATTCTGAAGCAATTCTAAAAGTATTCCAAAAATGAAAATATAGAATCATTGCCTTTTATTTGTATAGCAACTAACATCTGATGGGACTTAGGCTCATACAATGATGTACCTACAAAACTAACTTGGAAATAAATGATATGAATAGCAGAAATTTCTGGTTTCTGTGTGCAGACAGCAGAGAAAAAGGCAGCTGCTAATTCAGTACAAAGCTCCATTTTGGCTTTGTATCCCCATGTCTCAAGTTTTTTTATTTTATTTCTTTCATTTTATTTTAGTTGGTTGGTTGGTTGGGGTTTTGTTTTATTTTTTATTCACCATTACACAGCTTCTGAGTTGCAACAAATTCCTGTCCAGCTCCTAAGCTAGATTCCCGGGAGAGGGCTCCTGCATGTCTGGGAGCCTACATGTCAGCCCACTAACAGATTTTACCTTGCAGTACCCTCAAAGACTATTTCAGTCCTTTTTGGTTCATTGATACAATCTACTTATGTTATGGTCTTACATGTGAAGAAGGAACATTTCAGTGTTTGGGGGATTAATCTGTGATTTGGGAAATGAGCATTTAGTTTCTTCCTTCAATCTTGTTAACATCTGAAGCAAAGCAGTTGGTCTTCCTGTGACCCAGGGGATTAAAATAATCAGCTGGAGACTACACTCCAATCCTTCCATATTTTAGTGCCTCAAAGAATGAAGCTGTTACATTGTGAGGATAATTCAGCATCAGATAACAAGCATCTGATATTTCAGAAGAATCTGCTGGTTGCCTGCAAAATTTTTCCTTCTATAAGAGAGGACGCAGACCTCCTTTGTAACCCTTACATTCTCCTATCCTTCTTCCTCTGGCGATAATATTAAGGGAAGTGGTTAGGGGAATCCAATGTGAAGAAAGAAGGAAAAATGGTGAGCAGAAAAATTCATTTAGAAAAAGAGCCAGCATTTTTGTTACTTACTGTAAAACTTAATAGAGAAAGACAGTCAGTTACGAGAAGTTATGTTTTGCAATAGACTTCTTATGTACATTTTGGGGCAAGCTAATGATTCAAAAATATATACATTACCCACTTTATTTCAAATGTTCTTAAATGATATTCTTTGGGTAGAAGTCACACACATGAATTTGCAAGTACAAGAAAGAAAGCCTTTCTGAGAAAACATAATGGAAATCCTATCCCAGGCTGACTTCTTTCTACAAAGGAGTTTATTTCTTTGTCTTTAACAGACAAGAACAAGACACGAAATGCCACTTGTGCTTCTGTTGCTGTTGAATCACTTTATTTTATGATTGAGAAACTTAACATAGCATATAACTCCTGTATAATATTTTTGGTCTCTATGTTTCAGATACTATTCAGGTAGTGCCACTTCATTATTTTTATTTAAAAGCATATTACTAGAATTTATGACAGATTAGATCCTAGTCACAAAAAAGAAATACCTAGGCACCATCACCAAATAAGACTGCTGCATTATTCCTACTGTTGGATTAAGGTGTTCAGCACTCTAATAAAACTGAAAAGAATGAGAAGCGACCTAACAGAACTGTACAATATAGCTACACATTTCGTGTGTTGCTGAAAGTTGTAAAACTTGGATTCTATCAGCGGTCTAGCAGCCTCTTAGCTATTATCACTACTCTTGTGTGAGTTCATTTTTTCTAAATATTGCTTAATTCAACGGACTGAAAATGAAATCCACAAAACAGTATTTCTTGGTTTTATTCCCTATCGCAGTTCAGCGCTTGTATCATTGACATTTTCTGTACAGGAAGCTGAGCAATGACTCAAAGTGGCATGTGAAATGGAGCACAAGCTGGGACTACACATAGCTGTATTTTTGCCAAGTAGGTATTTCTGTACCTCATATTAAGTTGACCTAGTTCACATAGGCCTTTATCAAGTGCTAAATTTGCATATTAAAAATTTGCATATCTAATATATGTTTCTAGACAAGCCTGAATATTAAAAAATAAAAAGCCATTTCCTACATGCATTTTTTAAAGCTCTAAATTACCCTAGAAGATAAAATATAGTAATGACAAAACTGATGTTAACTGATGTTAAGTTTTCTTGCTAGGAAAGACACTTAAAATTTCAGATCCCCTTCCTCTGCCTGCAGATGATGTATTTGGCTCTGTAGAGACTCAACCCCTCGATCATCAGGTTCAGTTTAAATTTGCCAACCTTTGCTGCTCACTTAAGGCCACTCTCGATGAACACCAGCCAGAGCTATGTGCTTCTGCTACAAGCAGTTGGAAATCCCAAGTATGCTGTTCCATGAAATCCATCGGAAGCACCAGTTGGGTCTGATTAATTCCCTCCCGTATTGGCAGCGCACAGGTTTAGGAGAATGCCACGTAGAAACACTTCCAGAGGTTACAGAAGCTCCAATGGCTATTTGGAAAGCAGGTGGGCTGTTTTGGCATTTTACACTTTTACATAAAAAGCCACAAAGAAACATTGCTGTTCACCTACCCATGTTTATCAAACAAAGTCTAGCTACAGATTTCCTCTGGGTCACCTGGGTTCTGGCAGCTTTGACAAGATAATGCCTGTTAAAACAAAGTTAGAGGGTCCCACCATGTTTCAAGTTTTCTAATCTATTCTTTTACTATAGTAACCCAGGACATAGACTGAATTTGTGGTCACCTTTGACAGAGAACATGTTGATGTTCTGACATATATGTAAGCATTGCCCAGCTTTTCATCAGGAGGTGAGCAGCACCTTCCTAAAGTCTCTCCTGTCACTTCACTACAGGTCTGCCACAGAAACAAACTGCAGGAGTTCCCATCATGTCATGGTAGCTTCACTGTAAGTTGAGCCATTTTAAAGGCGTTAAAAAAAAAAAAAAAAAAAAAAAAAAAGAAGGGAGGAAACATAAACTTTAAAAGCAAGCCACTTTGGTCAAGATCGAAGTCAAAATACTGTCCACTGCTGAAGTGTAAAAATAATGAATGATTTGACAAAATAGCCATTTTAAGTTTGGGAATAAAACAAAATCTGCTGGTTTGAGTTTATTGGGTTTTCTTTAAAAAAAAAAAGTCATTCAATGTATTTCACTTTCAGATAAACAGAACCCATGTTTTATACGTGGAGATAGATCCAAAGACCCAATGAAAATATGATTTAAGTAATCATATGTTCTTTTCATATATGCTGGGTTTTTTATTATCTGCTAGCTCCCTCTAATATTTTTTAAATGTGCTGCCTAATTACAACCAAACCACAGAAAGATAAGAGGAAGAAAGGCATTAATTTTGTATTAGGTTTGTGTGAACAGTCAAGGGAAAAAGGAAAGTCCCACACTGCAGAAAAGTCTGCCTTAGGAATTTTGCCCTGATTATATGTCAAGCAATCCACACAGAGTTCATCCTTGAAACACAAATCCAGAGGGGAAGAATGTTCACATGGATGCAACTGCTTACTTAACCATTTATTTAAATGTTTACTTTGCAGCCTTTTGCAGATCACAGATATTTGCTGTGCAATATGCAGTCCCTTAGAATTATATCCTTTTAAAAGACTACTCTTTAGAATAGCATGACCCTGATTTAACTTTCATAATTGCAGTTCTCTGTAGCATTTCATGTTTAACTGACTTTTTTTTAATAGCACCATGTTCAGTAACAGATTGCAATGCGGATTGCACTGCTGCTCTACAGCCAGTTAAACACTGATTAGCTCACAACCAAAAGTTTTTAATAACACTTGCTCATTTCTTTATAGTGTCAGGTTTTAATTTCAAGAATAAATAAACTGTGTGTTCTCGACCTAATTATTTGCTTTATTGCAAAATAGCTTAATTGGTTTAGAGAGATTAATATATTGGTTAATTTAAATATTACTTCATAGTAATAATTCTATCAAATGACTAAGAAGGCATTATTACTTCAGAAAGAAAAGATTGGTAGGATGTATATTTTAAATCCTAAAGGATCTTTACTGGTGTTCCTAGGGTAACCAAACTTTATAAGCACCACCATGCCAAGCTATGCAACCCATGGGATGTCATCCATGTTAGCAATAAGAAATCTGAAAATTATTATATTCCTAGGATTTCAGAGGTCTGTTATTAATCATTGCTAACTGATATAAAAGCTTTTTTGCTGCACATCTATGCCTGTTCCTGTGATTATTAGTTTCTAGAAAAATATTTTGTGTGTGGATATATTTCTGAATGCTAGAATGCAAGGTTCTGACCCTACAGATAAACATGCAACGTTATACATGCATACTAACATGTAGTTTGAGAGGGTTTATCAAGTACATTCCATACTGCTAGTAGAATGAAAACTCAATGTGGCCTTAACTGCGGTCCAGGTTTTTTGACCACTTAAAGAGCTTGTCCCTTCTGCAAGCACAGCCTGTTCAACACATGTACTGATTTCTCTTCTGGGGTTAAAAGATGCTGGTGTTTTATCTAAACACAAAAGAGTTGTAAGCTTTGCATACAATTTCAGTAACAGAAATATATTAATGTTGTCTTTTAAAGAAACATACAAGTTTACCTTATATATATTTCAACATAAATAGAAGAAGAGTCTAACTTCCTTCGTAAAATCAGATAGTTTCCACTGTTCTACACTTTATCAATTACTCTTACTGGGGAGTCACAGTTGTGAACTTTTTTAAAAGAGGGACACATTGGATACTGAATGCCAGTGAATTGCATCAATGTGGGTATGAACCAAAGTTTTGCTGAATCCACAGAAACTGGAAGTCTATGGTCATGGTAAAAATCCTGAACTGAGGTGTAGTCCATATCAACATGGAGACCATTCCTCCCTAATACTTTCCCTAAATCCCTCCCTCTCCCAACACTCCCACTTTCTTTTTGTTACAACTGAAAATGATCTGCCCTGCTCCTGGCAGTGCCGGTGCCAGGGTCCCCCGAGCCCTCACAGCACCACGGCATCATCACAAAGTCTCTCCAGCTACTCAGTGGGCATTGTGTGAACTCCATTTTGTCAAGAAATTGAATACATACAAAATTGGTACAAAAATAGGGGTTCCAAAGGTCTCACAAACAAAAAAAAAAATATTCAGGAAATGAGATGTTTGTCATAGTACTTTTTTAACCATTCTACATAATAAGATGACAAGAATCTCTCTTTTTTTTTTTTTCTCTAAGTTGCTTGGAAGTCTACAAAAGTTTGTCAAATTCCATTATATTTCATAGAATTTCTGTGTAAGAATCACCTTCATGAACTCTCTTCCTTCTTCAGTGTTTTTTAAAGGATGTCTCACACATTCATTTGTGTGTTAGCTTTCAGTTACAGCAGTAAACTTAGGATTATTATTTTCTTTTTTTTAGGAGTCAATGAATTCAGTGCTGGCTAAAACAGATTTTGTCAGCTGTCAACATTTCTACTTTCTTTCTGGACTGTGAAGCAAGCTAATATTACAAATTAGCATAGCAAGAAAGTTGCTGGTACTCCAAAGACCACATTCATAACCTTCCCAATATTTATTCTCCTTAACAAAAATAGAATTACTGGTGAATTTTTCTATGTAGATTTTTCTTACTGGAAAGCTGAAAGATAATTTCTAAGTATATGAACAAAGACGGCTGAGAAAAGATGGATGATAATACCAAACACAGTACTTTTTATGGAAATATCAATCTAAACTCTGCTTTCATTGTTAGAGTTATTGACTTCAGACCATTACAAAATTAAATCCCAATTTATTTATTTTTTTAGTTATCTGAAATAATTATTTCTAAACTTACATTTACTGACAGTCATCAGAAGCATTAACTGGGTTTCTTAGTATTAGCTTCACAGAAAATTAAACCTGTTGCATTTGAAAGTTCATATGTAACATAAAGTTGTTTACATTTCCATGTCCTGCAACAATCATGGATAAAATGAGACTTGAATTTCCAAGAATTATCAGAAGAAAGCAGGGCAGCTAAAAGTGCATAATTACCCAATTTGTAGAAACCAGACTGCTTTTCTAACTACTTAGTACTGTCCAATACCACATGCAGTATGAAGAAAATGGCCATCGGTTTTTTATCTTCTCCCATTAGCAAAGTACTAAGACATATCTATTCAGTCATATCTTATAGATCTGGAGGGTCAGAAGGCAACCTGTGTGTCCTGGTTTTGGTTGGGATAGAGTTAATTTTCTTCCTAGTAGCTGGTATACTGTTATAGTTTGGGTTCAGTATAAGAAGAATGTTGATAACACACTGATGTTTTCAGTTGTTGCTAAGTAGTGTTTATCCTAAGTCAAGGATTTTTCAGCTTCTCCTGCCCAGCCAGCAAGAAGGCTGGAGGGGCACAAGGAGTTGGGAGGGGACACAGCCAGGACAGCTGACCCCAACTGGCCAAAGGGGTATTCCAGACCATGGGATGTCATGTCCAGTTTATAAACTGGGGGGATTTGGCCAGGGGGGGATCGCTGCTCAGGAGCTAACTGGGCATCAGTCAGCAAGTGGTGAGCAATTGCATTGTGGATCACTTGTTTTCTATATTCCAATCCTTTTATTATTACCGTAATTTTGTAATTGATATTATTATTGTCATTAGTAGTTTCTTCCTTTCTGTTCTATTAAACTGTTCTTATCTCAACCCCAGAGTTTTACTTTTGGCAACTGATACTGGCACGGGGTTTTTTTCACTTATTCAACTATCTTTATCTTTGTTTTGGGTTTTGTTTTGGTTGTTTTTTTTTTTTTTTTTCTCAATTTTGACCTTCCAATTCTCTTCTTCCCACTGGGGAAAAGTCTAGTCTCATCCTAATCCCTGGAAGTTACAGATCAGTTTAAATACTGGACTACAAGTTTTCATTACCAGTGTGCTGTTGTCATTAGCTGTGGTAAGACTAGATATTTTTGCAATTTTCCTCAACATAAAATATTCCTTGCTCCATTTTAAGATCCTTAGAATTTAATGTTCTTGTAATTATCCCTTTTTATTAAGAATAACAACCTTCTGTCATGCCAACAGATGAAGACTGGAGAGAATTCAAGAAAAAAATAGATTTATTGAAATTCAGATCGTTTTTCAGCACCCAAAATAACAGATTCTGTGCCAGGTCCAACCACAGAAAGAAGAAAAAAAAAATAAAAAGAAGGAAAGAACATCAGAGGCAACTGGACCTTATAATTTTTCAGGAATAACAAGTATTTAATCCTAGTTTTCTGAAGTGTTAGATTCATCATGCAGTGCCACTGAAGATTTTTTGTCAGCACAAAAAAAGCTTCATTGAATCATTTATGTTTCATAACCAGTTATTCTCAATCATTATGACAGCTAATTAAAAAGAAAAAAGAAAACAAAATCCCTATCGATATCCTACTAAGACCAAAAGATTTTTCTGTTTTTTCATAGAGTATGGAGAATTTACCCTTTGATGCATACAATATTTGCTGTTGTCTGATACTAGACTTGACAGATCCTCAACTCACCTATTCCATAGCATATTATGTTCCTATCAGAACTCTAAATAAAAAGATGTGAGGAAAAAAATTTGGCTGCTTTCTCTGAAATACTGTCACCACAGTCTTGGGAAGTGACTTTCTCTATCAGGTTAGTACAGCGAGTAATGACTCTGCATAGAACAGAGAATTTGAGGAAAAGAATTTGAGGAAGCTGGATGAAGGTGTAACATATTAATGAAAATTCTTTAAACACTCACATGAAATAAGCTTTTTGCAGCTTATAGGTCAACAATCTTTTTTACAATACCAAATATTTACTTAAATAATACCATATTGAAGTCTCAGTTGCATTCATAAATTAAGGCAGTATACCTCTTTTCTCTTTCCCTCCTTCACCCTCTACCCCAACCCAACACCATGTACCTTAATTTTCTGGGGAAAAAACGGAAGAGGAAAACGTACTACAACCTAGGAGAACTTCTACATTCCAAAGAGTTTTACATCACTTAATATACTCTTCATTCTTCCTTAACCATTTACTACCAAAGCCCGTCACTGAAAAACCATATAATGTTTAGGCGTACATTTCAAGACTGCTATGAACACGAGAACTTTGATTAAATTTTATGACATTCCTGTCATAAACAAAACACTCAGTAATGTGTATTGCTAGTAGATAGTAACCTTGCAAATGAACTTGAACCCCAAAATTGATTTAGAACTTCTTTGATCTCTTGAAATGTTTACTCCCAAGAAGAAGAAACTTTCTGGCTTAGGCCAGTGGTTACAAAACTTTTTCTGAACATGGACAATTTCTAACATTCAAAATTTCTTACAAATGACCATTCACTCTTAAAATAAGAGAGGTTATTGAAAGCATGTCAAATGTAAGGAATATAAGGAGCCTGTGGTTTTCCATGAATTAGAATTTGGGAACTATCAGTTTAAAATGAGCAGTTCTTCGCTTTCTTCTTTCAGGGTATGTTATTAAGACAAAAAAGGAAGCCCATCAAAGTACCTTGACCTGAGTGACTATGATTTTGTATTCTCACTGTGATCATCCCCTCCCTTTTCTCAACTCCTGAGAGAATGTGTCAGCAGTGCCACAGTCTGTAGTGTAAGCTCTTGGGTTAGAGACCTTTCGTGTTGTGTATGCAGCAGAGGAGAACCTCACTCCTGGCTGGGGAATAGGTGCTCCTTCAACACAAATAATTTGCGAGTAAAACTATTTGAGAAGACACCTCTGCGAGAACATCATCAGAAGCCAAAACCTTGTCCTTAGCAGATGGAAGTTACTCCACTGTCATGAAAATTGCTACAGTCTCCTGGGAAAACTAAATACTGTTTGGCCAATAAGCAGGCAACATTTGTGTCAGCTATTTGGTTAGTAACATCTGATATGATCAAAAATTAAGGGTGAACTCCGTCATGCTGTATAATTAACACTACAATTTCCATTGACCTTCAAATATTCAGCAATATAAAAAGGAAATAATCAGATATTATTTCTCTAATATGGTTGTACCATTTGGAGTTCCACAAGTACTTTCAGCCTTGAAATGTTTATATGTATCAATATGAGGGAGGGAAAAGCAGAAATACAGACACTACATCTATATGAAGAAGCAAACAACAAAAACAAATTGGAAGAAACTGCTGTTTGTGGTATGTGAGTGCTGAGTATTTATGACTATGCAAAAAGAATTAATAAATATTTTACAATAAACAAAATCATCCTCTGAGGATGGAAGAAGCAATAGGGAGTCATACCTGGAAAAAATAGAGAGGAGAAGCTGAGATACAGAAACAGAAAAAACCATATAATCAATTGCCAAACAATGAGCTGTTTCCAGAGTAATTTGCAAGCACTGGTTTAGGTAACTGTTACATAATCCAGTAATTATTTAAATTAGAAAAATAGAATGAGAAAGGGTGAGGAACCAATTAGTAAAAACAAAGTAATATAAATTATACATATCAGACAATTATGCATCAATCCAATTATCATAACAAAAGAAATCTTGTGAACTGACAAGCATAAGAGAAAAGACCGAAATATCTCTCATTGTCTTCCACATTTCATCAAGAAGATAAAGCACATAAGTGATTTCTGTTATTAAACTAAAACTGTATAGTTGCTAATTCAGCAACTATATTTTTATAAAAAATACATACCAAAAGATATTTCAGTATATATTTAAAAATCTCAAGTGGCTATATAGATAATTTTAAAATAATATTTTAAAGCAAAAAGGATTAAAGTTCAGGGTAATTTGCATTTAATATTTCTGTATGTATCCCTATTAAAGGACACACCTCCCATCTTTCTTAGCAGCACTTACACTAACACCACAGAGAGGTGCAGACGCAGTAAGGCCCAGAATCTCAAAAATAGTCAGATTTCTACAACAGGATTAAATGTGTCCTTATTTAGATATGGCCAATTTCTCAGTGCAAAGGTTTCTATGCAAGTTCGTCATCTCAGGCTTGGTTATTTCCAGTGGAAAGAGACAGACTCTTCTAGGGCAAGTTCATCTCATCCTAAAGGAAAAGTCTAAAGTAGGTCAGATGACTCATACCTTAACAACTTTTTTTTCTCTATTGACTGTAATTTTTCCATATAAGTACATCGTAATCACTTGGTTTATAGCCTTGTGTATAGAATTGCCAAAGTCACAGTGCTCTGTTTCGTGATGCCTTAGATATACATGCTTGGTCTCAGACTAGTAGCTACAACCATTAGCCCAGTTGTTACGAATACATAGAAGCACTGAACATATTCTCCTCTCCAGAAAACTTTTTTCCAGAAATGCAAAAAAAAAAAAAAAAAATTGAAGGAAAAGATTTTTTTACAGCTAAGTGAGGTTCACATTTATCAAAATGGAAAGAAAAGAGAAGAAACTGAACTCCAGACTAACTGACAACCTGAAATTCCTAGAAGCAAAAGCATTCTGCTGAATAATAATAAAAAAACTTCAGGGATTATAATATAATGTTTGTAGTACATTTACTATCATCCTGCTGTTAAAATTTTATTTACGATGTTGTTGGTTCTAATTTTATATTTTTATGATAACATTAATTTTGTTGTTAAAACATCTTTTATAGACACTATTACTTGGTATTGAGTAGATTTATTGACATTTTAAATAAACATTAAACATTTGTAAAATGTGGATACTTGTGTGCAAAACTAAAGATGAAAGAATTGGAATAGCAAGGTGCCATGGTTTTCACCTACTACAATCTGCTGTACCTACAATAGGAAAAAAAAAGAAAAAATAGAAAAAGAAAAAGAGAGTTAGCTTAGAATCTAGAATATACCTATACAATGTACAGGGGACAAATGCAAACTCATCCCTTTTGTGCTCCACATAGTTTTAAAAACTTCCCTTTCCCAGGTTCCTTTATTCAGCAGACAGCATGGCTGGACACTATGGATCGCTTTCAAACTGCCTTTCATAGTCCAAAACTGATGCAACCATGTTAGTACAAAGTCAAGTCTATAGCCAAGCACAGTATGTAGTATGTCCAAGCTTATGAAATGTTTCTTAGTTCCTAGCACAAGACTGGGTTAAACACAGCTGGCTTTTCAGTTGGTCTAGAGCATAGGCAGGACAAGATTTTAGCTACCTTTAATTTTCCTTTAGTCATGATACTGACAGAATTTGATCCTTATGGGTCCCTTCCAACTTGAGATATTCTATGAATTAATTGCATGCATTCGTTAGTTATGAAAGAAGCCTGACCACATCAAATTATATAGGAATCTTTTAAAAATACCTGTTGGGTTCTTTATCATTTGTCCTCAAAAGTCCATTCTTTTTGAATCCAGCTTTTCAAGCTTTTCATATGACCATGAAGGGTAGAAATGCTTCTTTTTGTTAGAATGAAAGCTGTTATCACAGAAGGGAAAGTGACAAATCTTTCTGGTATTGAAAACCCTTTGCTACCTGCTGCCGCTCTAACAGAAAACAGCTGGAGAAGGGGGACTTGCTAATCACGTTGGACTCCTCCCTAATCAAGGCAAAAGTGTTTTCTTGCAAGGGGCTCTCTCCAGAAGTCTCTAGGCACCATTTGCACCTTGTCAGGGGCTGAGAACATGGTGTATCCCCAGCCTTATTCTCCGTTAGGAGACCTCATGATGTCTTGCACACTGTTGATCCCAGGCATTAATTGGGAACCAAATGATCAAAATACCAGTTCCAGAAATGCAAAGTATTTCATTCAAAAAGAACCTCTTGTCATTACAGAACATAGCAAACAAAAATAACACAACAGAAGTACTTCATGAAAGAAATACAAACACAGTGTCTGCTTATTTGGTTGTTTTAATATGTGTAATGACTTAGATAGACATAAAAGTGACAACAATTAAATTCTTAATGAATTTTAAACTTCAACGTGGCCAGCCTGGTAGGGATCAATCTTGCTCAAGTTTTAAATGTTAAGTTGCAAGGAAGTGAAAGCCTTCTCTACGTGTCCAGGTAGGAACCACAAAATTAGCTTCAGTTTATTATTAGAGGAACTAATCTCAGGACAGAGCCCTTCATTTAATTTCTAATCACATAGCGTGATGGAGTCTCAGTGCAAGACTTAAACTCCTAGGCATTGCTAAAAGATCTACAATTAATTCTTCAGAAATGCTTCCAGGATGCTGATGAGTAATCTGGCTCAATGTAGGTGGCAACATCTTAACTGGCTGGCAGAGACTGAGCTGGTGGGTACGCTCAGAGAGCTGGTATCCCCTTTGCACCAGAGGACACCTCAGTTGGACTTGGACTGCATTCCCCAGCGTGCTGTTTGCATGGAGGACAAACCTACTACCATCTCCTCTTGAGCTGACACTCAAGACACAGAATAGACAAGTCTTGCAAGTTCTGCTTAACAGAGCATTGGCTTTTACACATGTAAACGTAAAGGCTTCACTTCTAACACCAAGTGGTAGAAGAATAGCACTGGAAGCCAACTAAGAAATCTAGAACTGAGATACTCAAGTCGTCTAGAAAAAACAGGTTTAAAAAACCCACAGCAACAAGGCAAGAAGCAGAGCACAAAGAATAATATCAACAATTAACAGATGTCTTCCAATGCCACAGGCAGCAGAATAGAAATCAGTTTGTTTCTTCTGCTAGTGCCAATTTATTGTTTTCAATGGATCCATAGGTTTTGCATTGTTTCTGGCCCTCCATCAAAACTTGCAATGTATACCAAAATTTAACAACTGCAAGCCCCTTTAAGACCATGTTAAAAACATGTCATTGCTCTAGGCATTAGGTATCCCAACGTGACAAATGTGCCTCTATTTTATAGCACTTATGAAAAGATATTTCTAAGCATATTATTCTCATCAGGATTATGTCTGGGAACTTTTTGTGGAAAAGACATGCAAACTGGCTCTTCTCAACTTCCTTCATGAGGCAAGAACATTGCTGAATACTGGTGAACAATTGAGCAAAAGTGCAAATACTGTAAAATATCTGCTTATGTCCACCTGAACCAACAGCAGGGCCTTCCATAGTGAAAGCGTATGTCTACTGTCACTGATGCCAACAGGGATGCTCTGTGATTTGGTTGGAATTGTGAAATAAAATTTAAAGGCTCAGGGTAAGAAGTGGATTCTATTATTCTTTTAAGACAAGATCCCAGTTATGAATTATTTATAGATGCCCTGGCATCTGAACTCCACAAGGCATAATTCTGCTCAGCTTCTTTTTAGTGCTGATATGCAGCCCATAAGAATTACAGAAGTGTAGATTATAACACCCACAGCACACAAACCCAAACTTTTATCTACACTTCTCAGAGTACACAGGCTCTTTCTTAGTTGAAAGATACAGTGCCAGTGGCTCTGAAACAGATAGCAAAATGCATCCTGGGGTGCATTAAACACAGCATAACCAACTGGTCAAAAGAGGTGATCATCCTGCTGTATTCACCATTGATGTGGCCTCACCCCAAGTACTGTGTGCAGTTCTGGGCCCCACAATTTAAGAAGGATGAAAAGGTCCTTGAATGTGTCCAGAGGAGGGCAACCAAGCTGGTGACAGAGCTGGAAGGAATGTCCTATGAGGAGCGGCTAAGGACTTTGGGCTTGTCTACTTTGGAGAACAGGAGGCTGAGGGGTGTCCTCGTCGCTCTCTCCAGCTTCCTGAGGAGGGGAAGGGGAGAGCGAGGTGCTGAGCTCTTCTCCCTGGGATCCAGTGGTAAGACATGTGGGAAAGGTTCAAAGCTGCATCAGGGTGGTTTAGACTTGACATGAGAAAGCATTTCTTTACCGAGAGGGTGGTCAAACACTGGAACAGGCTTCCTAGAGAGGTGGTCGATGCCCCAAGCCTGTCGGTGTCTAAAAGAGGCATTTGGGCAATGCCCTTAACAACATGCTTTAGCTTTTGGTCAGCCCTGAATTGGTCAGGCAGTTGGACTAGATGATCATCATAGGTCCCTTCCGACTGAAATTTTCTATTCTATTCTAAAGAGTATCAAGGAATATGATCAAGTCATCCATAGTCACATAGCTCTGGCATCTTTGACAAGAGTATTCATCTTCATCAATTCATTTGCTTTAAATGACGTGATATACATGTAAAGGTTATACAAGATTATAGTCAGTACTTATGTAGGAAAACACTAAATTTTCATCTTAGGTACACATAATCTCACATTTTAAGTAGATTTATAACATTAAAAATAAATTTATTAAGGTAATCTAAGATTGTAAGTCTATACACAGTATCAGGTCTTCATGCTTTGGAATGGTCTCAATATCTGATGTTTCAGAAAGCTAAAGGGATTTTACTGTAATTAGGAGACAGTGTAAGAGACTCATTAGTTACTGGGAAGAAGACATAAATTGGAAGACATATTGCATAATTAGAAAGAAGTCTGATATCAGTGTTCTGAAGTCGCTGGAAATAACATGTTCTTGCTTTCATGAGGGCACTTAAGGGCTTTTCTCTGAAAGACCATTCAAGGATTTTTGTATAAGTTAGACGAATCATCATGCTTAAGACCCAGTGCTCTCTCAGATTTGTCCAGTTAGATAACAGATTCAAAAAGTTTTTGAAGCAGATGGACAATCAGACAGATACAAAGAATAGCGCATTACATTTGGTTCTATAGAAAAACAGGATAAATACATTTGTTTTATTATAAGCAAACCGAAAAGTTAACATATATAATATGATATAGTAAGCTTTTATTATTTTTACTGTACTACTCAACATAGAAGTGTGAAGACATGTAAAATGAACAGTTGATGTCTTGATGACTGCAATGGGATGCATCACTTCCAGACAATCTGCTCTGAAAGACCCAAAGGAAGTATTCTTAACCCTTCTTAGTGTCCATTTGTCACCATATTGAAAAGTTTCAGCAGCACTGTATTTCGACAATTTCTGTTGTCCTTTACTTATTGCAACCCTATTGCCTTCACCAGGATTATATAGCCAATACAGATTTGAATTTACTTCATTATTTATTTCTTAGGATCTCCTGCAAGCAGATATGTACAAAATCCTTAAAGATCTCTAGGGCCATTTTTTAAAAAAATTATTTTTTCTTAAGTATATTTTAAGAATGCTTAAAATTTTATGACAAACTTGAAATTAGGTATTTTGATGGTTATTAAGAAAATATATATATCTTACAGTGTATTTGTATTTCCTGAAGTAAATACATGTCATTTTTCCTACAGGGCTAAATTATATATTTTATAGTGTTTCTGCAAGTAATTTGTTTGTGTGTGGCAATCAGAGAGGAAAGAAGAGAGCAAAATAGGTACCCTCTAGTAGAACCATTCTTTATTAGTATATTCCTGTAGGCCAATCCTGTGTAGACTATGAAATCTAATCTTATTATACAAAATGACAAATGAAAAACCTGAAATGCTAACGCTAGAAGAGATTTTCTATATTATGGGAGTGGGGATACTGAGGGGAGGAGAAAGGAGAGAAAAAACCAGGGGAAAAATGCTGTAGGAGGGAAGGATAATTATAGCGTGCAGATGGCCAAGGAAATGTCATAAAGCATACTATCAGCACAAGATACAAATTGTAGTTTTCAACAAAAAAAGCAGCATCCAGTACTTTTTCCCCTTGGTTTATCGCTGCTAGCTATAATGAGTCCTGATTATGTTCTTAATCTGGAAAGAAAAATATAATCAGATTTATATTCCCAATCTGCAAAGAAAAAAAACCCAAAACTTATATTGTCCTTCTAAATGAGATGCTAGGCAATGCTGAAAAGCAGAAATCCATTAACTGTGTTAGTACAGGAGATACAGTTTTATGCTGTTAAAAAATTTACTTACAGCAGCATTTGGGAAAAGTGAAGCAAGCTTGTTTCAAATGTGTTTTAGTGAATACTTTTTAATTTATATCCATACAGGGATCCAGTTCTCAAGTTTCACTCCAGATATTACACTTATATTACAAAAACAACAGAATCTATTGTTTTGGACTAAATCTGAAGGGTTCAGCTTGCCTTGAAAACAAACTGTAATATATTTTGCTTCAACATAAAAAAAGCAGATGACTCGCAGCTACCTAAATGGATAAGTCACATAACCATATTCATGAGCCCAATTTGCCTAACCAACAGACAGCAGTTCCACCAATATATGAATGGAGCCTTCTTTTTGCAAGTATATCACAATTTTGTTTATTTGACTTACTTGATATGGGCATATTTGTGAAGTTCATAACGCGTACATCGATTATGGATGCTGAAGGCACTTAACATTCTAAATATGTAGGAAAGATAGCACATGAACAGTGTCTGTTCATTCACATACAGATTTTATTCCTTTTCTGGATGCAATGTGAAGTTCTAGGAGGAAGTCAGAAGGTCTCTGAAGAGCTTGAATTTATTAACTGCAAAGGAGAAGGTAATTCAAGAAATGCCCATTTTCTTTCTGAGTCACAAATTAGAAAGCTCTACTTCCTCTTTAGACATGGTGAGCTGTTGTGAACTCACCTGATTAGTTGCATTTCACATCTTACGTACATTTGCAATGACCAAAGTGTCTGAAACACAGGTGAGATCTGCTCCTTAAGTGCCTTTATGAGCTCTTAGAAACCCTTCTCCTAGACGCTACCCTAATTTCAGACAAAAATGGCTTCTTCCTACTTCAAATGATGAAAATATTTACATTTTATTAATACATTGACACCTTTACTTTCAAAATTAATTTTCCAAGTGTGTTCGTATTCACATAATAGGCTTAGGAGTCTCTGATCATAGAAAATATAGTAAATATATACGTACGCAATTCATTCTGCAAATGTGACAGTATGAATTGTGTACCTCCTACCTTTAGTGGACAGGTATCCAAGAAGAGCTCATTGCTTCTTAAGGAAGATACAGGGCTTATCTGGAAGAGGTGATTAATAATGGTCCCATGTTTGCAGCAAAAACCTCATGCTTCCTGAGCTATCTTTATATATAATGACACAGATACTATGTACTGTGTACTATGTAAAAGTTATTGGACTGCAATGCACTGTGTGCTGACCAGGATTATGTACCGAATTATGGCCCCGTATTCCCAGCATTTGCAGCGTCTCTGAGTCACCTGAGCCGCCGTGTTACCCATGAGATGTGGTTTTGTTCAGTGCAGTAAGCCTGACTAACTGCAGTGAAGCATCACACCGCTGTTTTTACAAAGTGGTCCAACCTCAACAGCAGGGAGGGGGGACTCTCAGTTTTGGACTCCCATCCCCTGCGTGAGAGCAGAGGCAGTCCTTGACTCTGTGCTGGGTTGTGCAGGCACAGGAGGAGGTGTGTCTTCAGACCTCTGATGCCTGCTCCGTTACACCTGCAACTTTCAGCTCATTGCCAACACAAGGAAAGAGATTTGGCTTTTAGGGTAAAAAGTCTGCTTTTCCAAACACCTGCTCCAATTTTATCCAGAAAACCAACTGCCAGGTGGATGCCTATATCTTATGGATGGGCTACAGCCTTCGAGCCATCTACTGGGTCCCATTGAAAAATACCAGTCTCTGACACTCAGCACAATATTCTGGATTTTCCAGAAATGAAGAAACATTGGCTTTCTTCCCAGATCCAGTCCTCCTTTATTATCATGGGTTGAGTGTACAAAAACGAAATAATACCCTACAGAATTTTGGAGGCATAGGAAGACAATTGCTACTGGTATCACAAGAAATGCTAATTCCAGCCTGTGAGTACTGTGGTGTCCTGGTTTCAGCTGGGACAGAGTTAATTTTCTTCCTAGTAGCTGGTATAGTGTTATGTTTTGGATTCAGTATGAGAAGAATGTTGACAACACACTGCTGGTTTTAGTTGTTGCCAAGTAGTGTTTAGACTAAATCAAGGGTTTTTCAGCTTCTGATGTCCAGCCAGCAAGAAGGCTGGAGGGGCACAAGGAGTTGGGAGGGGACACAGCCAGGGCAGCTGACCCAAACTGGCCAAAGGGGTATTCCAGACCATCTGATATCATTCCCAGTATATAAACTGGGAGGAGTGGGGGTGGGGGGGATCGCTGCTCAGAGACTAACGGGGCATCGGTCGGCAAGCGGTGAGCAATTGCATTGTGCATCACTTGCTTTGTATATTCCAATTCTTTTATTACTATTATTATTATTATTGTCTTCCTTTCTATCCTATTATACTGTCTTTATCTCAACTCACAAGTTTTACTTTTTTTTAGTTCTCTCTCCCATCCCACTGAGTGGGGAGAGGAGTGAGCAAGCGGCTGCCTGGTGCTTAGTTGCCAGCTGGGGTTAAACCACAACATGTGGTCAGGAGGATGATGATCTTTAAGGGAAACGGGAAGGGAAAAGTACATAAAAATAAAAATCTTACAGCATTCATGACCTCTATAATGTTTATTACAAACAACTGCTCATGAACAGTCTTGCATACATAGTCTATGAGAGAGACAAGAAAAAATATATTGCCTTTTCAATCAGAATTCAGTTTGTCTATAATTACTTTGGAACCCACCCAACTACACTGAACTGTCTACTGGGTCAGCTTCTCTGGAAACTGCCCTCTCTGCCCTCCCATAGTACTGTGTGTGTACACAGGATTTATTTTCACACCAATAATTATTTAAAAAGATGATTTGCAATGCTGGAATCACAGTTTTGATTACCAGTGTAATTCCTACTTGCCTAAGCTGATCTCACAGACACTTCATCAGCTCTTGTGCTGTCCTTCACATCTGTGTCAAGACAGTGAAAATCACAACCGCAGGAAAGCTTTGCACAGCCATATGTGGCAGCTCACCAGCGGTTTGCTTCAACTGCCTAATACGAGCAACTCCCAGCATGACTAAAATGAACTGATCTGCTACTACTGTCATTTCCCTGTTGGAGCTATAGCCATACTGAACTCAGCTCCCTTGCTTTGTGTTTTCAGGCTGCAGCGGGGATGCATTCCCTCTGGACAGGTGAGACTTGTATGCAAGGCAGAAGGCAAGTATGATAACTCCTCTCTACAAGCACAGGCAGCTCTTTCTGTATACATGTCAGTAAGTAGTCAAACTGACAACTGACCCTTGACAAGGTTATGTCTTTCTACCAATTGCCTGTAATCTAGTGTGCGTATTAGAAGTTTAAGGACACAGTTAGTGTTTGCTGATCTAAACAGACTTCATACACACCCTTTATCACCCTATAAGGATGAGTGCTTTAGATCAAGTTCCCTAATTGAAACCCCATAGTCATTTGGACAGAGAAAATGTCATTTCAGCAGCTGGTGCATGACAAAATTTGTCCTGATATATTTTGCAGTCCCAGAGTAAAAGATGGGAAAAGTAGCAGAATGGAACTCAGTCCAGCATAAATGGCCTTTGTTTAAAGGTTTATTTCTTAACTCCAACTCTTTGTTATTTGAAAGAAATAACAGCATGCAACAGGCTAGCCAAGCATCGATTGTTAAGTCCAAATGGTTCACAATGGGCATAGGATTTCCACAAACTAAATTTTGATATATACTGGTACAATATTCAAAAGAAAACTGCAGAAGAAATAGTTCTATCCCACATATGCCCCTCAAATGCTGGCACTGAGGCCAGAAAATACTCCAGTAGCACACAGCACAACCACCCCCTGTTTCCTGGTTTATAATATTTGCAAAGGCTCTGTGGTTTTTAATATATTTTTGGCCTGTATTTCCAGGGCTGCTGACTGCTAACAATGTGAGGAGTTTCATCCAACAGTTCTCTTGCTTAGCAACAGAATGTGTATTGCTCAGGGTGCAGTGCGATTGGGCAACCTTCATAGACACCTAAAAATATTTCAGCTGGCAGAAAGATGTATTCTTGTCCCCTTTCTGTGCTGGTTGTTTGTGACACTATTTAGAAATCTAAACTTGGAAGCTGACATTTTGCATTTGATTTTTTTCCATATTTGCTGTATTATTGCAGGATTGTTATCTGTAGTATGCCAAGGAGTCCTTTTCCTGTTGCTTTGTATTTCTTTAACCTGATTTTGTTCCTGGCTCTGTCTGGAACAGAGCTTGCTTTCAGAAATTCTGCAGGAGACTTTGTTGCAGTAGCCTTTTCTTGCTCATACAGATAGGCTGCAGGTGTCTGTACTGTCACTTCACTGTCACTGACGTGCCAGCAGACACATCCAGCCTGTTTTGATATTTCTTTGACAAGCAGGAGTAAAATCCTGCAGAAGAAAAGCAGCTTTTTTTTCCTGTCTGCAGCAAATTGATTATTTCTTTAAATAATACTGGTTTTTTCTGTTAAAAAATATATCATCAGTGACACCACCAAAATGAAAAGAGTCCAGAAAGTCACCTAACTAATACTGAGGTTACAAATACTGTCTGAATTTTTTTTCTTTCCTTCCCTCCCCCCCCCCGCCCCCCCAGTAAATGTATTTGCAGTACATACAAGCTATGATACTTTTAGCTTGCTAGTAATAACCTATCCATGCTTTGCTTGGCTGAACCAACCTATTTCTATGACATTCTGTTCTCCAATACTCCTAGTATTCATCCCCTGGGAATTCTGTGTTTAAAAAACCATTGTTCCATATAGCTTCATGAACACATTTTTCTCTATGGATCTCACCTTAGGCATTGTTAATAGATAAATAGAAAAGCAACTTTTCTATACATCCTTGAATATTTCCCTATACCCCATTTACCTTCTTTTGCAGCTAGATCTTGGGATAAATTGTGCCTTTGAATTCCTAAATCTAATGTTCTGCAAATTAACCTGGTCGTTCATGATCTTTTTGAATATATCTGAGAAAAGATTTGTGTGCTCTCTCTCTCCACGGGATCCTAAAGGGTTTAACCACATTTATCACTACCTCTAAATACAAGCTGGCTGTATAAGTTAGACTTCTCTGAAATCCCAAGCCTTCATAAGCTTTTAGGAATAGAACATGAAAGGAAAAAAAAAAACAGAAAACAGAGTTAACTGTGAAAATATAGTCATATATACATTCTAACAAAACTCATGCTTCCTTTGATACTTTTTAAATAATGTTACACAGATATCAATGCATTTCATCTTGTTAGCTGGCATATTAGTAGGGAAAGGAAAAGACAGACTCATTCTTGCTGAAAAAGTTTTTATGGCTGGAGGAAACAAGAATAAAGACTACTACTAGGAGTTAAAGTATCCCTTTATTTTGCCCGAAGGCTGATCTCATTCTTCCTGTGTTGTGGTGGTCCCCAGAGCAGGTAAAATACTTTAATATAGATTGAACATCTCTGTGCATGCTGGGTTGCAGATGATCCCCCATGTCCTAGATAGGTGCTGTACAGAATCACACCATGACATCTAAGTGCCTGTGCCTAAGCCTATGGCAATTGTGTGGAATTGGATAAAGCACAATCAGAAAAGCAACTTGAACCTGTGCAGTCATTCAATTATCTACTCCCACAGCACACTGTGATCTTTTCATAGTACTGTTAAGTCCTGGAAATACAATAGTATTTTTAAGCACATATTTATTATCCTTGCAATGAAACGATACAACAAAGAAGTGTGGGAGGGAAAGCTCGTAACAAATGAGGTTCCTTTCATCTAATAAGTAGCCACAGTCAGGCAAAAGGACATTATACATGTTAAAATTGCATGAGGGTTCAAAAGGTGAATCAAAACTAACTAACAGAACAAACAAGACAAACCAACCAAACAAAAACAAAACACAAAAAAACAGGGAGTGTGGGGAGAAAGGATTATTAACCCACTAAGATGTGGATAGGATTCAGACAGTCTCAGGCACAAATCACTAGACGCCAGCAAAGTATACTGGAGAAATATCACTAGATGTTTGCCTTGTTTCTCCTTCTTCCATAAGGTGCTCATTCTTCCCAAGTATCATAAACAGGATAACAGGCTAGATGGGCTCTTCTCTAACCCACCATGTTGCTAGAGTATTAAGAAAAGAGCTGTATAGGTCACAAATGGCAGTTTGGATGGCAAACTGAGATTATTGTTTAATGAATTAAATCAGTGATAAATTAATGAATGAAATTACAGAAGTGTAGTCACACTTTCACTGACATGTGCTGCAAGTCTCAGCCTTGTCTAACTCAGGTTGTTTCCTGGTTTCCAGGTGAAGCTTTGGTGTAAGTGCTGCCATTTAGCTTTGAGTCTACAATCCATACTATGGGGTTCCCCTCCCCTCCTTTTTTTTCCCTTACAGCTTCAAAGAGGAGAAATGTACAGCCACATTGCTTGAAGGTATCTTGCATACCATAATACAGGAAAAATAAAATTTGTATACAGAAAAAAAAAAGTTTTAATGGTAGACATATTTGGCAACAAAAATATCAGGTTATTTTCAAAGAGAATCCAGAATGTTTTGTAATTTTATTTTCTTTTCCAAACTTGAATGCATCAGTATTCATAGGCATTTTTGCCTTTGGTATCTGCAAAATGTCTGTTTGCCTTGAGTCAAAGTTATACCAGAAGACAGAATTTGGAAAGATCATCCAGAGCATATCATTTTCCCCAGAGTTTTACATTCACTGAAAGACATTGCTTAATAGTTTAGACACATTTTTCTCTTTGAAATACTGGGGTTTTTAACTGAAGCAATTTGCTACAAGAGGAAATCTGGACTCAGAAGTTCAGAAAACCTTAACTAACCAACTAGCTACTTAAACTACACAGTAATGCTCCCAAGAATCAAGATGATGCTATTCCTATCAGGCAGTCATCTCCCCATTAATGTTGCCCTGTGCTACCTGCATATTCCATTCACGCAGAGCAATAACAATTACAGTTTCCCCAATCACATAGGATGGTATGCAAATCTGAAAATATGTTAATAGTTCAGACTGTCCTTGTGATTTGATACAACTGCTAACTCTGCACATAATCGTTGCCTGGAGAGAGTATCCCAGGAGCACTATCTTAAAAATAGTTCCAATAATTTCTATCATTACAATGGCTCTTTAAAGCTGCTGGTTAGTTGGACATTCAGCCAAAAGGTTTCCAATAGCAAAGGCAGATCCAGTTCTCTTAAGAACCTCATTCATGAGGCCAGAGTATTAGGTAAAGATCCACCAATATGTCCTTTATTTTCCCTCCCCATGAGGAAGTTAACGGAGCACTTCGCTTTCCAGCTTCAGAAAGAACTGCTTTAAAAAGGTCATGTTTTTAAAAGGAGAGTTGAGTGCTTTTACCAAGCAGTGAGCAGCTTTCCTCTGCCTACATTTGCACCTCTACCTTCTGCTTATCAGATCACACATATGACAAATAGAGTCGTATAAAAATGATAACAACTGAAAGCTCTGCCCTGAGCAGAGGTATATTGCTTTCCAATTGCTTTCCATTTTTATTCCTTAAAAAACAGACCTCCCTCTTTCATAATCTTGTCAGCAATTTTTATCTTAGAAGAACTAAGTCCTGCACAGAAGGGTTAGCGTGTGGGAAGTTAGCTGTGAGGGGAATGGAGGAGACATGCAGATGACTGAGTTGCAGAGAAACAATGGAAGAAGAGTAGTACAAAAAGATCCAGCAAGCATGGGAGATACTACAGTAAAAAGAAAAGCAAAGGTTTAATCAAATGGTAAAAAAAAGAAAAGTGGGCTACTGAAGAACCCCTCTTCAAATACGTCTTTCTGTGACCAAAATTTCCTAGTGTACCTACTTATTTACATGTATTTCACAACATCTTGGGGATGGCTTATTTCACTGATCAATCATCATTGTACATAAATTTATATTCCCATATTCAATATGGTCAAGAGGATCAAATATCTAAATAATTGGTGTAAAAATTTATAGATTTTTAGCAAAACAGACTCCTTGTAACCTCCAGCACATTAAAGGGAAAACAGCAAAAGGCTTTTTTGGTTGGTTTTTTTCTCCCTTTTCTCCATTAAGAAAAGAAAAAAATACATGCATTCATATGTGCCAAGGACAAATTATTCTTGTCTGATAAGTCTTTTTTTTCTATAGTTTCACATTTGATGCCAAAACTGCCCAGGTCTGCTCAGGATCCCCTGCTTGTATCTGCTCATTCCTCCTCCCATGTCTTCCACTTCTCTTAAAACTCTTTTGTAGGAACATTTTTTTGTGCAGTCATGCACAGAATGATGCTGGAGAAACAGTAACTAGACTAGCTGCAAAGTAACACCTCCTATTTCCAGCAATATTTTTCAACTGTATGAATTTCCTGAAATGTTCCATCATATCAGTAGTCATGCTGACACAGGACAGGGGTTGTCTAAGCTAACAGTATAGGAGAAACGTACATGGAACCACAGTTTTAAGACCCTAATTTCTTCCTATTTGTAGCTCTAGTATGACTTTATGCAATCAACACACTTATTCCTGTGCAATCAATAACAGGGACAATACAGACAATTTATGATACTAATAGTGAAGCTACCTGCAAGATTCAGTTAAGTCTTATTGGGTCATTTTATTCCTTTTGCATCATATTGTATTTCTCCTATGCTTATTCCTGTCACATTTCATTGCACTACACTTTAAAAAGTTCAGTTTTGTTTGTAACTGGTCTATCTGTATAATGTTCTTTTTTTATCCCTTGAGATACCTGTTTGTTAAAAAAAAAAAAAAAAGCCTATCCAGGATTTGCAAAGAAATGAAGAAATGAATAGATATTTTTATTTATAAGGAATTTATCAATGTAGCAGAAAAATCACTTGGAAACCCAAATTGCATAGAAACCCCTGAATCACAACTGAGCAACACACAGATTTGGGATAACATTTATTACAAGAGGAAAACCACTGGACAGATAAAAATTGCAATAAATGTAAAAATTCATGCAGTACAATTTATTCTCGATGATTACAGCAGGCTCTTCTCAACTGTGCAAGCAGTGGTTCATAGGTCAGGGATCACTATCGAGCATTTTCGCCAGCTCAATTACCTAAACATACTGCCACTGAAGATATTCATGGGTATTGTCTGTAGGGGTATTGAACAAACAGCTCCTTCTCTACAAGGACGTGGGTCTTCTCTTGGCTGTATATGCCAGCCCTCGGAGGATTTTTCTGATAACCTAGAGCACTTAAAATGGCACTAGATGGCTGTGTTTGGGCAAGAGAATTGCTGCCCTCATGTTCGTGAAGCGTATCACAGATAGGCTTTTCCAGCAGATGATAACGTCTAATCACATTGAGCGGATTTTCATTCTTCAGGAGCAGCAACGTACACAGCAGCTGTGTTTACAGCAAACGCAGCCCTCATCATGTCTGCCTCAAATACTCTATATATTCTCAGAAACCTCCCATGTTTTAGCTCAGGGAATACTTTTCAGAGCCTGACTAGGATCTCCTCAGGTAGCTCTGCAGACCCAGCTGCAGAAGGTATGGTCAGGAGCGGGGCACTATCAGATGGTTGTTCCTTTTCTGTCTGCAGCCTCCTTTCCTGCCCTCACAGAAGTCAGCCCCAGTAGTCATCAAAAGGTTTAAGGAACTAACCTCTAACCAGCGGGAGCAAGGAAGTATAGAGTGTGGGGTTGGGGAGGAAGCAGCAAGTGTCTGGTGAGACAAATGGGAAAAACATCGGAAAAGGACAGTCTTAATGGAGAGTTAGGGGAGCTAGTGGGTGTTTAGTAAAGGAAAATCCGAGATCAGGAGTAGGACCTAGGGCTGAGAGGAGGTGAGGGGTTTGGAGGGAAATTAAACAGCTTGAGAGTCCAGTCAGAAGAGCTGAGTGCAGGATGTAGTGGGGAGATGTTCAGAGCAACTATGGTAATGCACAGTGACATAGTCATCCTACCTACCTACTGCGTTTATTAGTGAATAAATAATTATTCTATGCTTTAAATTGCTTATATCCTGCTGGCAGAATCTCTTTCACAGAATAAAAGACAAATGAACAAAAGTGACCCAGTGAGGGAGGGTCATTCTTCTCTCTCTGTGTTTCCATCATCAATACTGCTTTCTTTCTCACAGGTTCCCATGTGGGCCAGCAGCCTTTTGGAGACTTTCTGGTTTGCAGGAGACATTACACAGACCTCTCTGCACCCCCAGGGAGTCTTTTTCATTGTGTTACCTCTGTAACCTCTGTCAGCTACCAGGACAGCACAAAGAAGCAATCTTTTTAACAGAACAGAAGGTACTACACATCATAAACCACAAAGAAAAAAAGCAAATGTTTTGTAATGCATTGGTTAAGGATTGGATGAATCTTTAGCTTTCTGATGTGGCAACTCTAACCTGAAGTAATTTCTTTCCACACCTGTGTGTTTTCATATGTGTGTCCACATTTATGTTATTGATCCAATACAGCCTATTGAAAAGGCTTGTGTAAACTTCTCTGCACCATTAAGCTCTCTATATCAAGGGATGGCTAGCAGCTAATGGCATCAAAAATGAATATTTGCTTCCATAAAGAACTGCTGGTACCTTATTAATTTTTTTCTTTTAGAGACCATTATATTTTGAAATAGCTGTTCATTCAATATGACATTTTCTGTATGTTTCATTGTTCCTGGTCATTGCAAAGTATGTGTGAATAAAAAGAGTTTATTTTTCTTGTGTTCATTAGCTTCTACTGCCTCATAATCATAACAGAGCATAATCATAACAGAGGCATTACAATATATAAACAGTGTAGTTAGTAGGTAAAATAAATTTTAAAATCTCCCATACGATTTCAGTTGCTTCTTAGTGTAAAATGATGAAACACCGGTGAAGATGCTTTTGCTGGCCATAGAAAAAGTATGTGAATGTTCACACTCGTTTTGATGTGCAGCCTTTGGTGTTCTGCATGTCTGAATCTCACACTGCAGGGCCCAAGTCATCTAAGGGATTAATTTCCACGGCAGGCAACACTCTTCTGCGTGCAAGACCCTTCTGCTTGTGGGAACCTTCCTTAGCAGTACTGTAGACATGCATCATATCAGCTGTGCTTTCCCTGCCTTCCTAAGCAGAGACCTCCATCCATTTCATAACATTGTTCATAGCCTAAGAATCTTTCTAAAAAGAAAAAGAACATGTTTCAGTGACACAGAATCAGGTCCCAGTACGTGGAGATGTTTATTAGTAGAAGAGGTTTGTTAGCTCACTGCTGCTGGATCTGATGGAATCATGGCAAACTGATGCTTCTTCAAATGTGAGGAGATGAAGAAAAAGTCTGGGGCAGCTCAGGAAATATTTTTGTGGTCTACAAATCCGAACCAAGTTTTTTACTGGAAGAAAGCCATGGTATCACTGGTAATCTGTGACCATCTGGGTCTCAGAACTGGGCTGAATGTGAACCACAAAAGGACAGATCTTTAAAAGCCAAAACTCTGGGTTCTGGGCCAGCTTTGTCATTAGGAGTCAGGACAAAAATGAGCTGAAGAGGCCCCCCTACAAGATTGCTACATTGCTACTGAATTATTTTCCACAGCCAACATCTCCTGTTAATACCAGGTAAATCCTTGCTGCTGGACAGAAACCAGCTCTGTGAATGAATGGCTGGCTGTAATTACAGTTTTCCAAACCTGAGAGCTGGAGTAGAAAAGTGAGGGTGGAGATATGGGCCATGGTGTGTGGACATAGATTGGGTCCAGTTCTATGCTAAGAGAAGCATCACAAGTAACTTTGGGAACCATTCCAGAACATGTTGTCTTTTGCTAAATATGAGTAAGAGTACCACCCAGTTTTAATTTATTCTAACACTGAAATGGTAGAAGTGGAGTGGTTAGCGGTTAAAATCCTCCTGTCTCCCATCCTTAGAAAGTTTTACTTCTGGCATTAATTACACACTCTAGCAGAGGACTGAAGATTTACCTTATACGATAAGTATAAATAAGAAGCTCAGAGAGTTGTACAGTTCTTTATCTGTCTACTTCTGCAGCACTAGTTGGAGTAACCAACCACTAAATCTGCACCTACTAGTGTAGATCAGCACAAGCTCACAGTCTTTTCTTGAGAGTGAGTTTTATCCATCCCAAAGCAAGAGTTTGAAGGTCTCATTAACTGCAGGAAGAGTTCAATTCTCCTTTCCAGTCAGCCCTTCACTCCAGCCTTCCATGAAAATATAAAGGTACCAGTAGCTGTACATGTAGTTCAATCTTCCTTAGAAAGAATAATCAAAGACTTCTCAGGGAGTCTACTTTAAGTATTTATTGCATGTCATCCACCGTGCTTTTGCTTTTTGCAATAAAACCTTCATTGGCATTAGTTGCAGACTGGGTAGTTACATAGATACAACACTGGAGACTGAAAAGTTCACAGCATTTTCCTCTTACATGATTTATGCTTGCTGATCATTTCAATTTGCAGAGGCTGTTCATCTCGAAAGGGATAAGGAGAGAAAACGCCAGTCATTTTAATCAAGCAAACTGCCAAAAAGAGAAAAGAAAATTAACCTCTGTTTTTCTTGTCTGATCACATGAGATAACCAAAGAACATCACATTTCAAGTTATCCTATCACATTATTATCTTCTTCTTGCATCAGACTGTTTGGGGACCCTTCTGAGTAACAGAAGTCAGTGACGGCACTGTAATTTAACTTGGTTTTCATTCAGGGAGTAGCTCATGCTTGCCTTGAGTAAATAGTATTGTCCATTGTTTTTCAGCTTATATAAAATGCAATAAATCACATGCTGTTTGTGGAAAAAAAATCAAAGATTGTCTACTAAAAGGTTCAATACACATTTTCATTGCCAGACTAATTGGATTTATATCTAAAAGTTTATTTTTATTTACATACATTTTTTGTGTTTGAAGTTAGGAATGTATATATGGAGGGGAATGAGGACTGGGGATTTTTGTGGTTTGGGGTATTTTTTGTTTATTTCTTTGTTTTTCTGGGGGTAGTTTTATCAACCTGTTCATAGTGATTTATAGACTATCAAAAGATGATAAACTGTAAGATAAGAAACCCTGGTGTAACATAAATATGATTGGCATATTTGTTATAATTATGTTTAATTGTGATATTCATAATGAATATTAGGCTAATTTTCCTTCTTGTTCTTTGTTTCCTAATTGTATTTTTCTTCTGTGACTGTCGTTATAAGTAAAGGCACAGCCAGTTCATCTGTTGAGTTACTATCTTTCCACTTCAGTAAAGATACAAAGCATGATAAATTATACAGGACCAAAATATTTTGAGCTATGATGTACAGCCCATCATTTAAAACACATGTAGAAATATGAAATAATTTGTGATGATTAAACAGCCATAATCTAGATTAAAGTAAGGGACTAGATGATCAAACGTTAGTCCTCAGAGCCTAAATCCTCCTCACAAACCTCCTGAGCCTGGAAACGTGGGTTAGAAATTTCCCAGACAACAGACTTCTCTTCGGACAGGGACAAGGGAAGAGTGGGAGAGAAGGAAAAGTTACAGGCAGCTCTCCTGGGTGGGTTAAGAGCAGTGGGTAAAGAAAACTTTCCTCACGTTTCAGTACTTCCACTTACTCTCACGATCAGAAAGAGGCACAGCAGGGTGACAGGACGAGTCCCAGTCAGTCTTCTGGGTTTCGCTTTGTGGGTGTGCTCACGTGTTTCAGTCAAAAAAAATCCGTTACGGAAGCTCTGGCAATGCCCAACTCCCGACGTCAAGTATATTGACAAATAACCAATGTTGGGAACGCAGGATTGTACCAGTTACAGGTGCCGGCGGCTGCAGCAGCGGGGCCTGGCCTGCAGGCCTGCTGTCAGGAGAGACCAGGGCCTGCCCTGGGCTGGGCCCAGCTGGTTCCAGCCGGTTCCAGCCGGTTCCAGCCGGTTCCAGCAGCCCCACCGCCAGGCACAGCTGAGCCTGTCAGGGAAATGTTTAATAGAAACTCATGGATCAACTTTAAAATAAACGGTAATCCAGGGGAAGATAGCTTTTCCTGTGGTTAGGACGGTCTTTGATTGCTCCTTGAAGCACATTACAAACTTCTAGTAGGCCATTTTTACAGAAGTTCCTATCAAATTTATCTAGCCAGTGGGTGGTGCTTTTTTTCTCATCACTTAGGATTTAGTAAGTTTTTATGCAAAGCTTGCTGCTTAAGTAGATCTAAGAAGGCCACTTAGTGGCAGAAAGGTCTGTATTTTGGTGACAAGGTAAGTTGGAGCCCCTTCTGTTCATCCCAAGAGGCGAGCAACAGTTAGCAAAGACTGAGTTTCTATCTTCTCTGATATTATTGTATTCCTTGATAACTAGGCAAGTGTTTAAAACCTCTCCTTCTACCCTGAAGATCGTAAGGTGAGAAGTTTTTTCAGTTTTGCCCCAAATGCAAGTAGTCTGTGACAGGATGGCCAGAATCAGGAGCTGTACACTGCAAAGCTGTCACACTTGGGGCACAGCCTCGCTCAGCTCTGCTGGGTTTGCTGCTGGTACATGACTGTGGAGCTTGAGCGAGAGCACAGGGCTTCTTTCCTTCACAGCAAGAGTCACAGGGAGCATTCCCTTGGTCCACTCAGAACAGCAAAACGGAGTGCTCTGCTGTGTTAGCGTTAGTTCTGCCATGTAATAATTCTTCCAAGTAAAGGAGTGGTAACAGTAAACAAGCTAAGCATTTAAATTTCCACTACTGAGTTCCTGAATTAACCCATTGCTTTCGCAAAACAAACTGCTTATACTGCTTTTCAGGTGTACTGCAGATTGCTGCCTCTCTTACACTCTTTTCAAGTGCTTTCTTTGTAACTGTAAGCTCTCATGATGCTCTGTCCTTTTTTTGAGGAAATTTAAGATGAGAATCACAAGAGTGCTTGTGAAGCACAAGCTGGTACACGAGCACCAGCTGTTTCTGAATCCTGCTTCTGTTCCAGAACAGTTCTGCTCTACTTTGACAGCTGAATTTTTGTCTTACTATTTTGATGAGTTCTATACATGTATACAATGTATACTATTTTTGATGAGTGTATACATGTTATAGATCCTGCTTGCTAGCCAGAGGAGTTCTTCTGATAGAAGAAATGCAAAGCGTAAAGGAAGGATAAACATTTGCCAATTCCTGTCTGCTAGTGTAACTTTCACTATTAATTTTAAAATTATATTTGATAGCCATATTAAACATTTCATACACTCATGCTACAGTTACACGTATTCTATCCTCATCTGTGTTCCAGAATATCTAAATATTTGCACTTATACTTTGCAGTTATCTGCATATATATATAGACATAATGTTAGCTATTTCCACGTCCACATGGGAATATCAATAAATCATTCTGAAAAAATAAAATGAAGATGGGATTTTTTTTGGTAATGTCTACATGCTCTTTGCCATTTTGTACTTCCTAATTGTTTATTCTCGGGATTGTCTTGTAGGAGCTAAATTTCAAAAGCTGAATGTCTAAATAAAATGTATGTATTTAAGTGAACAAAAGCCCATTTAATTAGCCAGGTTTAGGTTTAACATGTCTAATTTATCTCAGCATGTACAAATATTTATTCTGGTAACTCCTTCACTCTTTAGAAAAGCATGTTGACCACTGAAATTTGCCTGAAAAAATGTTTATATTGGAAAAATTTTAAAGCCGTAGAAATGGCAGTATACCACTGTTGTGGTTTAACCCTGTAGAGCAGCGAAGCCCCATTCAGCCGCTCACTCACTCCCCCTGCGGTGGGTTGGGGGAGAGAATGGGAGGGGTAACGGTGAGAAAATTTGTGGGTTGAGGTAAAGGCAGTTTAATAGATAAAGCAAAAGCTGCACATGCAAGCAAAGCAAAATAAGGAATTCATTGACTATTTCCCATCAGCAGGCAGGTGTTCAGCCATCTCCAGGAAAGCAGGGCTTCATCACGCATAACAGTTACTTAGGAAGACAAACGCCACAACTCCAAATGTCCTCCCTTCATCCTTTCTCCCCCAGCATTTATTGCTGAGCATGAAGTCATATGATGTGGGACGTCCCCTGGGTTAGTTGGGGTCAGCTGTCCCGGCCGTGTCCCCTCCCAACTTGTTGTGCCCCCCAGCCTCCTCGCTGGTGGGGTGGGGTGAGAAGAAGAAAAGGTTTTGGCTCTGTGTAAGCACTGCTCAGCAATGGCTAAAACATCCCTGTGTTATCAACACTGTTTGTTGCAGTACAAATCCAAAACAGAGCCCCATACTAGCTACTACGAAGAAAAATTAACTCTATCCCAGTCAAAACCAGTGCAGCCATAAACTTTTCATCTGAATGTACTATACTCAGGTATGTAAATAGTTTTTGGGTTTAAAAGAAAATGCAAAGTCTGATCATGTTTAACAGGCAGGACATAGATTGGCATTTTAAGAATTTAAAAACTTAATTCCAGCCTTTCTAGGCACCTAACTTTGAGGGCTCTGTTTTTGTCAGCATATCCCACTTTACACTGAAAAATCATGCACTTTGCAAAATGCTTAATGTGCATATATAAACACCACCTGTCATCAGTGAAAATCATATTGCAAGTAGGATCACAAAAATGCTGACCAAACAGAAGCCCAACTGCAATTATTACATATAAGATTTGAGGTTTTGGTTGTGGTTTGGGTGGTTTTTTTATTTCTTTGTTTGGGTTTTTTTGTTTTTTCCAACAAAAGCTACCTTTCAAGTCTTTGGTGGAAAAACAAAAAAAAGAAGGAAGATTAAGAAATAAAAAACAATATGCATGTGTCATTCTGTCTTCCAAGATCAGGTTTGATGTTCCAAGATCAGTTTGGGTAAGGCACATTCCCTAGTCAGAGTAATGCTTTTCTTATTCTTCGCTCATACACAATCATCTCATCTATTTCAGCAAGTTTCCCTTTGTAAAGTAAGATTCAAAAATAATTACACTGCGAATGAGGACTGGTTAGTTTCACCTGTTGTGAATTTAATGATGATCCATATCAGGATGTATGGTATAACATCTATTAATTGTTTGTAATTTGCAGTTGTCTCATTCACACAAGGTATGCAGTGGCATTGCAAATAGTGTCTCCTGTCCATATCAAAATGGAAAAAATGGACTTGACTATATGGACAAAAGCATCTTGACAGGACACCCTTGAAAAAATATCTTGAATATTTGTCAAAAAGACACAGAAATAGATTATATTTTCATTGTAAAATATATATGCCAACTTACATTTGAGAACAGAAAAGTATAGTCTCACTGTTCAAAATGTTGTGATACAAAGACCTACTTTAAGTCCTAATCCTTATTCTAAGGAAAACCAATTAAGTTATATAAATTGGGGCGGAGGGGGGGGGAAGTGAGGGGGTATTCCTACCTATGAAAAACACAAAGTAGGATTCTGTAGTGAAAGGGTTATATTTCTTGCAAAATAGAATGTAGCAGTTTCTTGTGTGTGTCTGTGGTTGCAGATGAAGAATCGTGAAAGAAAAAACATTTTATGGACCTATAAATAATTAGAAAAAGAAACCAATCACACCTTAGTCACAGCAAGCATAAATTCTTCTTCCCAAAATGAAATTCACATATGTCAGGCTGCATCCAAATTGCATTTCAACACCTGAGATAGAAAACCTTAAAACAGGGTTTTATTATGGGAATACTGGACACAGTTCTACTCTGTGCTGCATTAACATGATCAATGTTCAAAGCTATAATTAATTTGCCAACTGAAAAAAAAGATAAATTGCTTGTAAATGTGGCAAAATTTCAACCCATGCTCTCACATTTAAAGAGCAGTATCCTTCCTGGGTTGATGAACAGTATAGATCAGGGGAAGCCAGCCCGTGGCTCTTGGTCTCCTTGCATTTCATGATCTCTAAGAGCGGCTACTTTACCAGGGCTACGGCATGTGTTGACAACCATAGGCTGTGCTACGTTGTGAAAGCTTTGTTATCCAAAATCCTCAGTAAGAGGAAAAAAATGAAACTAATATTATGGGAAAGCCTTGGCATCAGGCTGCTGGACCTATTCCTCAGTAAGCACTTTAGCCCTTGAGTTTCTCTCCTTTGCCTCTAAACTCTTCCCAGAGATATATTTTCCTGGGTCCTTCTCTAGGATATAGATTATGTTTTTCTTCAATTATTTGTTCTGTTTTGCTTGCAGTAAATGGCTAAGTAAGCTTTCAGTACGTGAGGCTGTCAGGCTCCAGAGCAAAAGAAAACATCTAGGAAGGAACATTTTAGGAAGTTAAATGTATCCATGTGGGATTCAGAGCAAACTCAAAAGCAAAAAGAAAAATCTACACAGAGAAAAATACAAGTGTTGCTTGACTCTAACTTGATCTAAAACCAATCTTTTCTTTGCAGATATCAGTTCAGACTCCGCTTCACTGAACTTCTGATAAAACAGCATGGTGTAGGAGGAAGGCTGTTGTCAAGGGGCTGTTACAATTTTGCAGTTTTCAGAATGGATCTCCTGGTCACTGGACCATGGCAAAGATTAAGGCCTATTAAAGTGAAGTAAGTCAGTTTATGTCTGCAGAATCAGTATGATTAATATAAATAATGCCATAAAAATAATAGCAATAATTAAGAAAACCACAGAGATTTTGATTTAAAAACCACTACCACGTTAGCGTAACATTGCAAAATCAAGTCTTCTATGAAATTTGGTGAATTCTTTAAGAGTTAAAACATTCCAACCTCCATATTTGAGGTCCTGAAGTAAATAGCTAGTTTGACTGCTTAAAGAAAATGCGCAGAACTTTTTTCTATTACATTGATTGTATTACAGTTTAGATTAGCCAAATTAAAAAAAAAAAAAAAAGAAAGAAAAAGAGAAACATGCCATCTTATAAAGTCCTGGAAAACAAAATGTTTTGGAATTCACCTTTAAAAGCAGGCTTTTCTCACAGCTGAAGTGATTCTTGAACTACATTTTGTTGTGGCTTAATGCCTGCCTGTGTAGGAACTGAAGAGTAAATGGTGATTAAAGGTGACTGAGGTATTTTTCAGTTCATTGTTTTCCTCAGCAAAAGGTTATCACAGATAACAGGTTCAGTCCCATGCTGACAGTCATGCCCAAGCTGGAACAGATGATCATTTCTAAAAATCAATAAAAGTAGAAATGTGGGCATTGACTAGACTAATATTGCAGGCTTGGCTTGCATTTCCTTTGGTATTTCCAGTCGATTTATTTTCAGGTAATGACGCTGTATTCTCTGCAGTTCTCCTGAGCAATTTGATCATATCTCATCAATCAATCTGTCAATGCATTTTAGAAATTCTACGTATTTTTCATATGCTTGCCCTTCACAACAGAGTTTTGAGAACATTCATTGGCTTCCATTAAAGTCTAAGGTCATCATTAGGATAATTTCTGAAATCCTTCAAGATATTTGCTTTCAGATAATGAGTATTAAATGCCAGCAGACATTCAACACATAATAAAAATTCTGGGCTGTGGAAAGAATGCAGAGAGGATAATGCATTTTAGAGAATGATTCCTGTGAGGACCGTTCATTTTGTTAGCTTCTAATGAAAGAACACAGAGATAGATGAAACTGTTTTGTGTGGACTTAAATAGTTTGATTAAAGTCATATTTTAAAATATATTGACTCTGCTTGAGTCAAAATAGTGGTTCTCTTCAAAACACAGTAGGAAATGATGTATTTTATTTTTTCTCTACTAGTATTTGTAATTAAAGTTGGAGCCAACTTTTGACTGCATGCTCTATTTGTTTATGTCTTTTTTTTTGCGAGGAAAACTATGTTAGTTTAGGCACAGTGCCAGACAAAGTTAATGGCTTCTTGGCTGCAACTGATTCACACTCAAACAGGCAGGAAGCTCACACCTGCCCCTAGCCAGTCTGCATAGCTGAGTCAATATTTCCCAGAAATAAGCTCTATGTAAGACATCCTTTTCATGAATTATGAAGTCTGGCTTGCAGCGTTCGTGGATGCAGCCACAGTAGAGTAGACATGTTTCTGGTACTGCTCACGCAAGTGTGGAAGCTACACTTCCCCTTCAGAAATGGCATCATAGCAAGGCTGAGAAACACACAGCAAAATAATTTTTTTGTAAACATGTATTTCAGATTAAAAGGGCCCAGAAAGTTAAAGATGTAAGAAAACAATAAACAATTAAGGACATTTTTACCTGAAATTGATCTCATTTTATAAGCCCAGGGATCTAGTTTTTTTTTTTAATTAAATCCCATCTATTTATCACCTTCTCCATCTGTGTCTTCTGACTCTGAAAGTAAAATTGTAACTATATCTTTCTTCTCAAAATTATCTTTGTTGTCATGAAATGGTTATGGCTAGGTACTATAGGGGTTTTTAATCATTTATTTAAGCTGTCATCTTACCAGCCTTCTTGTCTGGCAGAAAAAAAACACATTCAGGTAGCCCAGTGGTCAAACTAGCCCAGAAAGATTTTTTTCCCAGCTAATAAATAGGTCTCTCTGCATTTGCTCTCCGGGACATGACCAAACCCCTGAAAACAAAACACATTTTCTAGAGGGGGTTGTCCTTACTAGCTCTCTTTTTAATGAATGAAATATGGCTTTCCTTGCTAAATACAGACTCAGTGGTGAAAAGGCTCGGGTATCTTACAGAAAAGTGAGGGCAAATCAGTTTTCATTTCACCTTGAAGTCTTGTTTTTTTCTGTTACCATAATCTCCAACACTCAATATTTTAGAGGAGTTGCACATTTTATGAAGTGTCTGGGTGTATCTCTTTGATAATTACAATTCTCTTTTTACTGAAGCAGTCTTCCCATTGAGGGAAAAGAACATGCATGTCCTGGTTTCAGCTTGAATAAAGTTAATTTTCTTCTTAGTAGCTGGTATAGTGCTGTGTTTTGGATTTAGGATGAGAAGAATGTTGATAACACACTGACGTTTTAGTTGTTGCTAAGCAGTGTTTATACTAAGTCAAGGTTTTTTCAGCTTCTCAGACTGCCCTGCCAGCAGAGGCTGGGGGTGCACAAGAAGCTGGGGAGGGGACACAGCCAGGACAGCTGACCCAAATGAAGCCAAAGGGGTATTCCATACCATATTATGTCATTCCCAGTATATAAAGTGGGAAGAGTTGTCCGGGGGGGCACCATGGCTCAGGGACTGGGTGGGCACCGGTCAGCAGGTGGTGAGCAATTGTATTGTGCATCGTTTGCTTTGTACATTTTTTTTTCCGCCCTTCCTTTCCTGTCCTATTAAACTGTCTTTATCTCAACCCATGAGTTTTACTTTATTTTTCCCAGATTCTCCCCCCCATCCCACTGCGGGGGGGCGGAGAGTGAACCAGTGGCTGCATGGTGCTTACTTGCCGGCTGGGGTTAAACCACAACAGTGCTAAAAAGCTCCATGAAAATTTACTGTCTTCAATAATGGCACCAGTCTGGCGTGCCTTGAGAAATAACTATTTTTTCTTGGCTGAAAACTACAAAGACTATAGAATTACATTGAGGATAAAAGAAGAGCAAAGAAGCTGGTGAGGGGCCTGGAGCACAAGTCTTAGGAGGAGCGGCTGAGGGAACTGGGGTTGTTCAGTCTGGAGAAAAGGAGGCTGAGGGGAGACCTGATCGCTCTCTACAACTACCTGGAAGGAGGTTGTAGCGAGGTGGGGGTCGGTCTCTTCTCACAAGTAACAAGCAATAAGATGAGAAGAAATGGCCTCAAGTTGCACCAGGGGAGGTTTAGATTGGATGTTAGGAAAAATTTCTTTGCTGAAAGGGTTGTCAGGCATTGGAACAGGCTGCCCGGGGAAGTGGTTGAGTCACCAACCCTGGAGGTATTTAAAAGACGTGTAGATGAAGTGCTTAGGGTCATGGTTAGTGGTGGACTTGGCAGTGTTAGGTTAACGGTTGGATTCCATTATCTTAAGGGTTTTTCCAACATAAATGATTCTATGATTCTATGTTCATCTAGATAAGAACAGTACGTACTGCTTATGCTTTTTTTTTGAAAGAAATGCACCTTGTTAATATGCTGTTAAAGTTGCAGCTGCTGGTGGGAAATGGAGGATTAGTCCATTAATGCAAAGTAACAGTTGTCCTCTACTCAGGTGGAAAAACTGCAGTGTAAGAAGATCCTTTCATTACATCACATTCTAAAAAAAAACCCCCAATTTCTGAGGAATTAATATAAATACTAAATTAATGAAAACAATTACTATAAAAAATAATGTAAAGAACATACCGTAATTACAGTAAAAAGCAACACAATGAAATCTTTGTGAAGCACAGTGAAATTGTGAGCTGTTGGAAGCTGAAGCTTGGCAAATGAATGTCTGAAAAAGGCAGGAAAATTTTTAATATTCTCTCAGCCTTACTTTGAAATTAGTTTTTTCTACGCATAGTGAATCTGTACATGTATACTATAATGTCTTGATATTTAGAGAAAAAGTTAGATAGCAGATATTGAAGAACAATGTTCCCAAATTTAGGATCTGAGTACTCCCTATCTTGTAAAAGCCTATGTAAATAAAAGGAAACTTCAGTGTCTTGCACAGTGAAATAAGTAACAAGCCAGTTGGATATCCAAGTATTTTCACAAATTAAAATAAAAAAATATAAACAGCTCAGTTCTTTGTTATTCGGATATACTAAAGCAACAGGTGGACTTTTCATAAATGTTTTAATAAGTGCTGCCTTTATCACTTGGATTTGGGAGTGACGTGAGAGTCTGTTTCTGAGCAATGCGTAGGTTTCACAGAAGTATTTGATTCAAATGGAAATAGTGGGTCTTCAGTACTTTTGAAAAACACATCACTTCAAGTGAGTATACCTAAATAATAGATAAGAAAACTTTGTAGAGATGCACAGCTGAAAACCTCTCCTTCAAGTTCATATACATGAATTCATACCATTCATGTACAACAGATACAAAAGAAACTATTTTGTACAAAGAAAAACGAAATATTATAAGATCAGCTCAAAACATAAATATTAGAAATCACAGGGAAGCACAACCATCAGTAAGAAGCTTAGTAAGCTAATTACCTGTTAAATTCTTTGTCAGGGATCTGACAACAGGTTGGCCATTTTTCAGTTTTATGGGTCCATAATAATACACTGACCTCATACACCACACAGGAATATGGGAAAATTGATCCAAAACTTCTGGTGCTCAGTGAATTCATTTTCCCCTCTTAAAACACAAATCAATTCGTTTAATGAACAGCATTTCATTAGATAGAGAAATTCAGTGACATAGATTAACTGGGCAACACCCAATATCTAGTGAGTTCTTTTCCTGATTTTTACCATTTACAGCCCTCTTCTTTGACTTTTTTTCATGAAATAACTGCTGCACCAGCTAGTTGCTTCTGATTTCCAATAATATCAGCTTGCATGTGGGGGACTCTGACCTACTGAGCCTGGTTGAAGTTGAAAGATAATTTAGAAAATAGCTCTCAGGCTTGATGATAAGGAAATACTGCTTCTTGCTTATAATTATACCTTATGGAAAACTTACATGTTTCTAAATTACCTGTAAAAGAAAGCCATATTAGAAGGCCCAGAACAGTCACTCTGTGAGTGCAGACAACCATATCCAATCTCTTTCTCAGGGTGAAGAACATCCACTTTCCTCACTCAGTTTTGTGATTCTCCAATCTATTTTTGTGAACATCACATCAGTCCCCAGTTCAATTAATAAATGTAGCATTTAATATATTATTGTTTCAATTTTAGAAGAGCTTGCATAAAAGAATTAAAAAGCTATAAAATGTCAGGGATCCCTAATAAAATCTGTGTTGATTACATGCCTTGAGAGGTGTAAACATTTCTGAAATTCGGAAAATTCTGTAGACACACAGTCTGGGTTTCAAATATCATTACAATTTTTAGTTTATAGAGTATTGTGTCTATTGTAAATTTTTAAGGCCAACAACCACTCAAGTACATGTAGATTTCCAGGACATTTGAAAATACAGACAGTACGTATATTCTTCTGCAACCAGCCAGCCGATCATATTTAAAAGTGAGTTCTCACGGTCGTGTGTGAGTCTTCAGGAATCGGCATACTGGTAAGCACTGGAAACATTGATAGTGACAGTCATCACACATCAAGAAACTAAATAGCTCATTAGAGCAAGGCAGTAGAGGAGAGACATTAGCAGGGAGTGACATAAGGGGAGAGGAGAGGATTCCTCTGCTATGGAGAAGAGCACTAAACAAAATGCAACATGTTCCAGACACAGAAATGAGAACAGCTATTTTAAAGCGAGCAAATCAGCAGTAAAGGAGTAAAGGAGAAATCAGCGGTATCTGCCAAGCTTAGGAGTGATTATTGACAGGGGCAGGGAGAAACGGGATGCCAAAGGCTCGCTGATGAGTGTATGAGCATCCACCTGCCAAGAGCCAGGGAACTGACAAGTCAGTTAAAGAACTCAGAGAAAAAATATCAGGACTGAAAGCTGTCAGAACTCGGGGAAGCATTTGAAAGGCTATTCACTCTTCATAGATCCTGCCTTTCTAAAGATAATCTCACTGCACAAAAAAATGTGAAAGAGGCTTCTCGTGCCAAAGAACTTTAATTTGTCACTTGCAATACAGACTGAGTTCATGTGACTCTGTATGGGAATTATTCACCATATTGTTCCGTTTGTATAAGCCATTATTTTGTTCGGTTACAGGATTTCAGTTAATACAGAGCTGTCTCTTTATAATCACTCTCTGGTTCATTTTGTACTTCCCAAAGAAAAATTTTATGACCTTGTACAATTTCCAAGATAACATATTTGAAAAAAAAGCAAACTTCTTTTGAAACATGCAGCACAGAGCAATATGTAGTTAGCAGGTGGTATCAGCTTAGTGAGGCTATATGTTCACAAATGTTTAGTGAACAGGAGAGCTCTACCTTGATCCTGTTATATTTGATCTTAATATACTCACCAATGGCTGCACTTGGTGTTGATTTTTATCTTTTCTCGGAGAGAAACCAGGCTGTAGGGTTTTTTTAGTCTGGTAGGCATTACACTGGCACAATGAATTACACATTTTCCCCTGAGAAAAATTTCATGTCAAGTATTTATTTTCACATTTATTTTCACATTTCTATGTAATTGTTCTATAGCTGAAAAATATATATATTCTATACTTTTGATTTCCTTTGTAAGTAATTTTGATCAGCAACCTAAGGAAAAGAATGAAAACCAAATAACATGAGTAACTATTGTCAACATTCAAATATATACATAAGAAAACCTACTGTTTTTCAGGGATTTGTTAAACATTTATAGATACCTTTCAAAAATTAATTTAAGCTTTACCAGTTGTAAGAACTAGATTTGGAAATGCTTCCTAAGGATGTACAAGACTAAATACTATTTAATCACCTCCAGTGATCACTCCACAAGATCTCCTTTGTGAAGATTTAAATCTCCTTTTTATGTTCAGTGGAAGCCTTCCAGAGGTTCTTCTCTCATTTAGTTCTGCTGTAAATGCTGAACCGTGAAGATATAAAAAGGGATGGTAAATGGCATCCATCTCTTAAAGTGGTGTAGATTAGTATTTCCCCACTGATGTAAAGGGAGTTCTTCAGCTTTCCATCAGCTGAGAAGGCGGTGCAGTTTTCTCAGTTTGAACAGTAAGGAACTGAACAGCTGGCAGTGATTAAATACAAAACCTGAGGTGTTGATTTACTCCTGACCTCTAGTTTCTGGAGTAAAGTAACCACTTAAAGCACTGGACATCGATGACTAGTAAAATAAAATGTAAAATGCTGCAATACCGTACTTAGTAAACCCTAAAAAGGTCTTGGAAATCTCTTGAGTACAGGGAACTCTTTTCATTAACTTTCTCCTCAGGAAAGTACAGTTATTTCCACCATTGCTCTGAAAATACAGAACATCGTTATTGGAAAATTAGTTGTTACAATCAGTGCTTGTGTGATTTTTCAATCTTGAGGCTAATTATGACCCTCAAATGATAATAATATTTCACAAGGTATACTGTGATATTACTTATTCATTTATTACTATTTATGAAAAATATTGTGGAAAATGATGCCTTCAGTTTTATTTTTTTATTATGTCCTTGGATTTCTGTAATAGATCTAGTAGGCTAAAATACTTATACCTAGATGTCAGATTTTGAAAATCCTCCTCACATTTGCTTGTATTTTATATGACAAGTGATCGCGTCTGCTTAACTGGGCTACTCATGGACCAATGTTCATCAGGCATTAGATATCACTCGCTGACTCCAGTGTAATGAGACATGCATGACTCTAAAGGAGTACATAGATGTGATCCTGAATTTGGTGCAGAGACATTCTTCTCTCCTTCATATTTACTAACAAAAGAATTTGTTTTCACTTTTCTTCATGATTTCTGTGTGATAATACTTTATTTATTTATAGTAAAAGCAGTGTGACATACCTCAGCAACTATAATAGGATCTATATTGGGTGTTCTATGAAGTAAGATAACACTGTGTTCTAGGCAACCTGACATCAACATTCAGAAAACCTCTCAGAGCTCACATGTACACTCCCTCAGAATTACAGACAACACGGAAAACCTCTAGATGATTGAAGTGCTATCCGGTTATCTTTAGAAATCTCCAAAATGATCATTCTTTATAGGTGCGTAGTGTTCCCTTCAAATTGACAGGTTGTATTTATGTTGAAAAGTTGAAAATATTATTTTGCTGTATCATTTCAAATAAAAATGTAAGAAAACTGGGAATGGGTGTGAGGTTTGGTAGAAGGATCACATTCCAGAGAGTTTAAAGCCATTTCTTTTTTAATATATGTGGGGTTCACATAACTTCCTGCAACTGAAAGAAAGGTTTGGTTGAAATGCTTCAAAATTCACAAGTCAGATATTTTCCATAAACACAAAGAAATAGTGTGCTATTAAGAATCACGAATACAATTATTTGCTCTGTTTACCTCACAGAAAATTGACAATGAATGAGTAGGGAAGTTTTTCATATGATATGCACACAGTAATTTTGCAGTTAGAGCATCAGATAGTATACTACATCCTGTTAATACACTTCTCAGAATAGTTAATGCCTACAGATAATGTTTCATGGGTACATTAAGAAAAACAGTAGTAAGAAAAGAGTGAATATATAGTCAAGTATTTAAAACTGATGAATACTTGCTGAGAATTCTGTGGACAGGTATAGATCTCTTCTGTTTCATTTTCTGGTAGGTATTGGCCTGGTTCATATTTTAACTTTAGAGAAAAAAGTATTATCTATTTGGGTCATATTTATTTAAATATTCCTTTGACATGGAGCTTGTAATATCTGAGCATTACAAACACTGTAAACTGAAATAAAATGTAACCTGCCTGAGAAGACTAGCAAAGTTCCAAACATTTGTTCTTTTATGGCCATTTTCTTTAGTACTTGTTTTATTATTCATAAGCACCATCATAAAACAAATTTTATTTAAAAAGACCAGGCAATAAATATGATTTTTAGCCAACTGAAATGTTGCAGAATGTATCATTTCATCATTTATCCTACTATTCATGCTTGGTCACTAAACAGAAGTTTCCCAGAGGTACTACCTTCTCATCTTGCTGGACTGCCTGATACACATTTCCATAGAGTTAAGAGGTGTTTGTTTACCATGTTTGTCGTGTTTTTATGGGGGGGGGGGGTATTTTTTTAGACTGGGTTTTGTTCTGGATGTAAACTACAGTTAATGCATGCTCTTAAATCATTCCTTAAATGAACTCTCTCTTTTAAGGTGGATTAGGAGAGTGAAAGTGAGGTAAGAGAAAGCTAAAGGACATAGGAAAAAGGATTTTTTGATAGTTTCCAAACTGTTGAGGCCTTTACCAGCCAAGTTGGAATCTTTGTTTCTCCTCGGGTGTGCTGACTCCTAACAGGACCAGTGGTCTTTGTGATGGAAACACTGCGGGAGGAGACTGACACTAGAAAATCTCCACAGTTCCTTTTGATCTGAAGACTCTGTGAAGGACAACACTACAACATGACTCATAAGCATAAGTTAGAGAACTATGAAATTAAAAGGTTAGGAAGGCACTGTTTTAAGACTAGCTATCAAAAGGGTTTTTATCACAGAATCACAGAATGGTTGAGATTGGAAGGGACCTCTGGAGGTCATCTGGTCCAACCACTGTTCCACCTAGAGTCAGTTGCCCAGGACCATGTCCAGCTTGCTTTTGAATGTCTTCAAAGATGGACACTCCACAACCTCTCTGGGCAACCTGTGCCAGTGCTCGGTCACTCTCACAGTAAAAAAGTGTATTCTGACATTCAGAAGGAACCTCCTGTGCTTCAGTTTGTGCCCATTGAAAGTCCCAATTGCAAATACGAAACTGAAATTTGTAACTGGGACTTTATGAAGTCCCAATCACAAATACTCAGAAAGTTGCTCTCTTTTATCATGTCCCTTTCCCAAGTGATTTTTGGTCAGCTTATATATATATATATATATATATATATGAGTATATGCATGTATATATGTGCGTGTGTAGGCATATATATATATGTACGTGTGTGTATATATATGTAAGTACATGTATATGTATATGATGTATGCATATGTGAATGTGTGTGTATATATACGTATATCTGTGTGATCCAAAAGGTCCATAGACCTGTGACGTTATTGTAAAGGGCTGAACTGAATACAAAGATACTGGAATTAGGATTTGAAGGAGAGTGGTTTTATATAAATGCTTGGTGACCCATAAAGATTTTATGGCAAGACATTTCTAAGAGTGTCAAGTCAGCTGAAATGTATTTGATGATATTAGAGACAGGTAGAAAATTTTAAGTCTAAATTTTTTTCAGGTGGTTGGTAAAGTAGATGAAGACTGTTTAAAATCCTGTATTCTTGTTAGCAGCAATTAAGAACCTGGACATATTCACAAAAAAAGGGCAAGAAAAATTAATTGTTAAAATGCATCATTATTATTGCATTATTATTATTGCATTGTACAATTTCTTTAAGCTATTTTAACAATAGTTGAATGATCATAGTATATATACATCATTGGACACAACTAAGAAAAAGTCTGTAAAAATTAGTGTGAATTATGTTAAGTGCTGTGTATTATTTTAACATGTTTACTTCAAGAAATTATCTATAAAATGTTTATGAAATCCATGAAAATATATAAAGGTGTACCTTGTGATGTAAACGACCATAAATTGAGACTGGCTGTTGAAAATATATGTATTTTAGCTTTATAACCCATATTTCCAAGAAGAAATAAAAAAATTCATAATAAACATAATTTAGTTGCACTTTGTGAATAAACTTGTCACTATTTATTGCTCTAGTGGGATCCATATTTGTTAAAATTCAAACAGGAACCCATAACTATGATCTACGCAAATGAGTAATAATATATTATTCAAACAAACCTGAGGTCTGACTGTTTTTCATTCAAATACTTTTACATTTGCTTCTGCTATAAGTAGCTATATTTAACGCTCAAAAATAAAGCTTGTTTTTCTTGTATGCTATTAATGAGTTTGTTTTATGTCTTACTGTATATACAATAAACGTCCTATAAATTCCTGTGAAAAGTAGTCTCAGCAGGCACATTAAATGTGGGGCTAAAACAGATCATTAACCTTATCTAATTTTGCCAACTATTTAATTTAGCCAGTTGCTGAATTATTTTCTATTTGTGTTAGTGTCAACCACATGAAAAGTGAAATTGAATCCAATTTTTATTTTATGTGAAGTAAATACAAGTTCTTTCAATTTGCTGAAAACATCTACAAAACTTGATTGTCAAGAGGTCTGATTGCTATATGAAAAGTCTCATTTGATTTGCCGTAATGAAGAGCAAAGACACTGAGAAATACTGAGGTGTATTCAGCCTTTGAAGAATACACTAAATTTGACTTTTCTAATCTATCATTAATCCAACTCCATGACATTTTATAACCATCAAATCACTGCATTAGGCTGTTTCACAATAATCGTAATTATGCAAATCATTTAAATGGCCAAAAATAACATAAAAAGCAGATGGAATCATCAGAAATGAAAACCGGTATTGGTATTTCTAAGCTTCTGAGCAGAATCTCAGGGATCTTTATTGAGCCTGAATTTGCTGTGATGTTCTGCAGTTCAAAGATGCTTAGATTTCTCTTCTAAAGATTTGTCTGAAGGCATCAAACTCTTTGTCTGCTTCAAATTTCTTTAATGAATCTTAACTCTTTAATTTGACAAAGTCTTCTATAATACAGAGAGCTTCACCAACTGTTTTTCTTGTATCATTACTTTTAATGTCACATTTAAAGTCAGCCGTTTTAGAGTTTCTTGCTGTACAGCAAAGCCATGGGTACAACTCAGTCAGGGCTACTAATTCAACATGAAATCCAAACTTATACTAAGCATGGTGACAGAAACAGAAACAAAGACAATATAAACTGAAGGTTTAGCAAAATGGAATATTAAATAAAAACAAGATGAAAATTTAAAGGCTTGGTCTTGTTCCCAGTTGACAGTGTAAATGTTGTACTGTTTGATTTTTCTTTAAGGTGGTTAATCTGTTGGTTTTATACAAGTGTAATGATGTAAATTTTGCTGCAGTTATTCCTCATCTAATAGCTGTGTATGTGAAAATTGAAGATCCAGTTTTGTATGATGTTTACAGTTTCTGACTGCTCTCTGAGAAATCCCAGGGTTTTTTTTCAGTGCACCCTGAGTTGCAATGTGTTTTGCAGAGCCAGTGGGTAGCACTGTTGTTCAGATTGGGTTCTACGCCCTGGAAAGGTAGTCACAAGGAACTCAGAAGATATTGACTTTGTAAATGAGTATGCAGCATTTGCATTTAACCTAGCTCAGCAATAACATAAACTAGACTGAGCCATATTGAAAACTGCAACAAGCATAAATGAGGAAACATGAAGAGAGGGTTGACTGCTCATGGCAGACATGATAATGCTTCTGTTTGGATGGAAGGGACTAGTTCTACATATCATCTAGAAACACAGAAAGTGACTGGTGAGGGCAGAAGAGCATTGTGATAAATAAAACAAGGGAGGTTTTGACCTAGCATCAAAGAATGGCAAAAAGACCAAAGAACTTGTACTCAAACAAACTCCTTCAACCATTGTTTTGCTTATTTTTAGCAGATGCTGGAATAACTTTAGTGAAAATTTTGTTTGTTGATTATGACAACACTAAGCAATTGGTCAATAATGTGTCACTGTACTTTAAAGTGCCAGTTGCCTCAATGTTGGGATAGCTGTGCCCACCTCTTAAGAGCTCATCCAAGAACAGACTAAAAATATTCTCAGCTGATGTGCAACAATGCTCAGGCAACAAGTATGATTTGTGATCCTCCTACCTCATCAATCATGAAAGTCTGAAATTCATCATAGATCCATTTACTTCGTGACAAGTTACTCTCTTGAAAACCTGTGGCCATTTATTTGGGTTTGAATCTCTTTTTTCTGCTAAAAGGTATTATTTCTGAAGCAAGTTGGGCTATAGTCCTATAGCTGGGAACACGCTTTATAGCAGAAACATGAGGACTCCAGGTAGAATTGTATTGAAACTGCTTTAGATTTAATGGCAATTTGCTGAACTTGAAATATTCAAGATCTCTATACTACATTGCATTATCAAATGCCCTATGATGAGAAGTGGACAACCCCAGACACCAGTTACTTCCTCGTTTAGCTAATGTACTTTTGTTGACAAGCTTAGCAAGCTCCACTTCTAACCTAGTCAGACGGTTTGCACCTACTGTTCCAAATGAAGAACTCTTCCAAACATTAGTTGTTCTACAGATGGGGGAATTTCTGACCCTTAAGTTAATTTTTTTTTTCATATATTTCTATTTGTTCTCATGTCAATACTGGGCTTTAATGTAAATAGCTCATGTTTTTCTTTGGTAAATCCACTTTGGACAAATTCTAAAATCAAAAGATATATAAATACAAAATCTCCTTTTTATATCAATTTCAGAAGACATACTTACATAGACACTAAAATAACATTATAAAATTTTACTGAGAGGAAAATCGTTAACTTTTAACTTTTCAAGTTAAAATTTGAACAAGATATGAATGAGGTCTTTTCTTTCCACATGCAGAAAATGGAATCAATGCTCATTTAAAAAAAAAGAAAAAAAAAAAAGAAGGCATCTATCTTAGTGCCAAATTGCCCTATCCAGCCAGGCTTTCCTTCACAGTCTGTTTTAAAAACTCACATTTCAGTACAAATCTCAAAAGACTAAAAAATGCAATGCACACTGTTTGTAGAAGGAACAAGATAGCTTACTGATGTGTCATACGCAGGAGCTAACATCAATATTTTCCCAGTTATTCTTCTCCATGGATGCACAACTTGATGTATGCTCAATGGAGCAGAAAGTGCTCGTTTACTTTGCTGTTTTTGAAAAGATGCATATCCTTTCTATTTATGTGTATAACCCATATATATCTGCTTGTCTTTCAGATTTGCCACCTCTTCCTTTTGTAACTCTCCGTTGTGGTTTCTTTTGTTACAATGTCTACGTGGTTTTGCGATCTTGTGGTCTTTGTGGAAGAATGCATGCTGTTCAGAAACTTCTAAGGCAAGCCACTTCACTTTCAATTCTTTGTTGCAGACACTGTATTGCCTCTTCCATCCAAAGCTGACTTAGCCCGGACACCAGGGAATCACTAGAGCAGTTGATACCCATCCTTGTTTCCTGTTATTCTAATTTGTCTGGGGAAAGGTAGTGAATTTTACATGCCCTCTGATAAGTTTAGAAGCTGAATTGTGGAGCAAGAAGTGAAGGTCAGAGTATCATTTAACTAATGAATAGAAATTATGGAAATGACTCAAGTATATTGTTGCGGTTTAACCCTGTCCAGCAGCTCAGCCCCATCCAGCTGCTCGCTCACTCCCCTCACATTAGGATGGAGGAGAGAATCAGAAGGGTAAAAGTGAGAAAACTCATGGGTTGTCATTACCATCCTTAAAACATAATTACAACAAAATTTGAAGCAAAATATTTTATAAGCTGAGTGTAACTATATTCAGACTACATCTGCTTTCTAAAACATATAGTGCATGTTTGAATGGCAGTAAGTTTATCCCTTCAATGGCTACAAACCAAATAGTTTCTAATTAAATTGGTGATTATTTTTGAAGACAAAATATTGCTGACATACTGCCTTTTCAGTTTGAACAGCCTCACAATTCAGTTTCAAAATTTATTGTGGAAGAGGAAGTAAATTTAAAAAATAGAGAGCTATGCAACTCATTGTCTTTCCCAAATTTGAGCACTTCCTATGTGATTTCCACGCATTTTATAGATCAACTATTTACATGGAGCTCTGCAGATAACTCTTGCCAATACAGAGACTATGTTTTCCTTCAACCTTTGAGGAATAATAAGCAAAACAAAACCAAAACTGGATATTCTCATAGTTTCAAGGAGAAAAATGTGCAAGGACAGACAGCAAAATGCCTTCACTTTTCATCACATCATGCCTAAATGCAGTCAGAAGTTATTTGATGTAATGCGGCATGAGGCTACCAGAATAAATGTGCCTTCATCAAGTTCTGTGCTACTACAACTGGACTGCTTCTGGTATTTAAGAGAGGCTGAATATTTCTATTTTGAAGATCAATGCATAAAAGAGATCTGTCTTTGTTACCATAGCTTATATCTAACCTGAATCCTCACCTGTATCTCACACTTGTGTACTCCAGAAATAAAAGTTAAACTCTTCTTCTATGCAGATATACACTGTCTTTTCCTAGTCCCAAAACTAATTAAACATATTTTCCTCAAAGCAATGTGAAATTATGAGCAAAAATAATCAGAAATTGCAGCATGCTTTATATAAAATGTTCCTCTGCAAGTTGCAGTATGTATCCACACACTCTGTAGGACTCTCTGTGGCTAATAATGAGATCATGCAGCAGCTCTAGAATCAACCGGACACATGAAGTCTTCCTCCTCTGGTTACCTCTTATTTTCAGAAAAAAACCCAAACACCATAACTGTGTTTGATACCTTTTTTCCTCAAGCATTTAATCAATTTAAGAAGTTAGTGGAAAGAGCTCAGAGGCAGAGACAACTGTACACACAGGGCTATGTCTGCACAAACATAAGTGCAGGGAGACTGTGGTCTAGATCTGAGGTCAAGTACCACAAACTGCCTCCAAATCTTACTTTTTACTGTATGGAATGCAGCCCAGACAGCAAATGTTTTCCAGCATTAACATCAGTTACCTAATATGTATCGCTTTTCTTTCTGCCTACATAGCAAATTGCCCACAAATCTGCTGGACAGTCCCTTTAAAGTACAAGAGATATCATACAAACAGATTTATCCAAATTGTGGTTAAATAAAAAGCTGAGGAAAAAAATAGAGTCAGTACAGTCTCCTCAAACGGGACTGAAACTGGTAAGAAAAGCATCTTCCTTCCCTGCCTACACCTTGTGCTCAGGAGGGAGGAAAGACTACTGCTGTCCAAGTGCTTTCAGACATTTTTTTAACTTTCTGCCAGAGAAAACAAGCACGGCCACCACTATTACCTAAACTGACTCAAATATCTAAAAATTATAATCAGAGGATGTGTCTGCTCTTGTTCAACATTTGAATTTTGAATTGTGAACAGTGTTAAAATAAACACTGTGTATTTTTTTTTTTCAAGGTTTGAATCTTGAACACCTTTTTTGCCTGTTGACTTTTGGGAAATTGATTTTGGGGACTAGAGCAATATTTTTGGACACTCTTCCCTGTAGATGTTTTAAGGCACAGTCAAAAGCTTTTTTTTTTCTTGAGGTTTTTGAAAGATGATGCAGTTGTTCAGGACATATAGTTATAAAGCTATGGGGTTTTTCCATCATACTTCCCATGGAAACAAAGCTTAAAAAGAATCCATTATTTCTTCACTAAAAATAACAAGTTCTCACTTATTTCTGTTGTGTACCACAATCAGCGTTGTCAGATCTTACAACCTTATCCTGAATCTTGTGATTCCAGTGTTCTTCTTGAAGACCAGCATTCTGGAGGCTTCAAATTAGTAAGCTTCCCTTTAATTCTCTATTTCACTATGGCCACATAAGAGGAAAAAAAGGTAAAACTTCAGGAAACCAAAGCTATTTTGCTATTTCTCTGTATAAAATCCAAATACTATCCTGCTTCCATGCCGAAGCTAGTTACTGCCAGTGTATTTCTAGAGGAGCTCTCCAAACATTCAGAGATTTCCGTGGTGGGGGGGATGCAGCACATCTTCTGACAGAAAGAGATGGTCCATTTTCAAAGATCTCTGCATGTTAAGAGAGGTAAAATGAGACCTGCAACTGTGAGAGATCAAGAGGTGGTGATTGCCTGGATTCTGAGTGTGTGTGGAAGGGCTCTCTCTGTCCCACTCATTTTTTCTCACCTTTCTCAAATCTTGCTTGCAATGCTGGAATTCAGTTCCGTATTCTGCAACTGTGTGACTGAAGCATGTAGCAGACCTTGCATACAGTGTTAAAATAAATGCTATGTATTTTTGTGTTCTTGTTCCTTATGGGACTTAAAAAAAGAAAGTGAAAAAAAGTGAAGCCAGAAGGAAAAATTCAAATGCAAAATCTATTTACAAGCAATTATCCCTGCTTTATTTATGGCTTATTATTGATTTTGCTTTTAAGGGTAAAAATTATTTCTGATAACATCTGGGAAGCAAATAGACATGACAGTAAAATACACAGAGACACATTAATTCCACAGAGCAGGGCATGCTTTTTTTTCATTTCTTTCTTTTATGGAAATGTGGTTTTTTTGTTTTCCTATACATTTTTCACTAAAAGCATACTTCCCTAGCTCCCTGAAGCATCCAGAAAGGATAATAAAATGCATCATCTGAAAAAAACCTGCCAGTTCTAGTTGAAAATATATTATCGGTTTCTGTAACTCTTATTGTTGTTTTTTAAAAAAAAAGTGTATTTTCCACATCTCCCAGGTACACCTTTGTAAACTATTCTCAATAAATTTTGTATTCAACACATAGCTGTTTACAAAGAATAAATGAACAAATCTATATATACACAATCTTGATATTTTGTTTAACAATTTATCTTACAGAAAAAGCAAACCAAGGAAACTTCACTTTCTCAATTAGCTTCTGACAAACATTTTCTTGCTGGATTGTTCAAGAGTAATAAATTATTTCTTACACCAACCTGACTAATTTATTTCTGAATTCATGATCTGTTTCCAAGATGGTAGTAAGAATACTTTCTTCAGCATTATTTTGTCACCTGTGAATTTTAGGAAAGTTTTCTGCATATGCAGGTACACAAGAACTTATGCTTGTGTAATACTCATAGGGATATAAAACCTTTTCCTTCTGTGAAGATTCTTGGGGAATAAGGTCTGCTTGTTTGTGAAAACAGACAGTGAATAACATGTTTTGTCTACAGCTTTCCCAATCATGTATTTGAATATCAGATTATTATGGTGTCTCCTGAAACTGTAAGCAAGCAGCAACGAGTTGCTAATGTATTCTGTACTGTGTCATGTGTTGACGAGTGGTTTTTAATTGTCTCCTAGAGAATCTGTGATTGTGTTTCCCCATTTCTTTACAGGTGTGCATATTCTCACTAATGGCAGGGACCTGTCACTTTTCATAGAGAGGTTGATAAGTTCTTGTTAGTAAAATTTAGAAATTTCTTCAAGTGCTATAAATCCTTATATTATAAAGCAGAAGACCTTGGCCTATTATTCCTGGTAAATCTTTATTTACTTGGTATTCGTAAGAAGTAACCCGATGTTTAAGTGGACAGAGTGAATAGTTCCACAGAAGACTTATATGGTTTTTGCCTTGCTGGGCCTGATGTTGTTCTCAGTGAGCTGGATTCCAAACTTTGGAAAAAGTAAGCTTCCCCATATGAGGAGAATGATTAAAGTGCAGAAGCTTTCCGGTGCTCTGAAGGCTGCAGTATTCTTTTTAGTGAAAATCAAAGTCACGCTGCTCTGTGCAAGCTGTTCTAGCAAAATTCAAACTATTTTGAAAAAGGTAAAGAGAAAAAGGTATCTGGCAGCTGTGGAAGTTTTCCTTCAGAAAACCATTTTCTTGACTATTTTATTCCTGTTGTCGTTATTGTTATTACTGCAGCAAATTCATTAGTGAAAAAAGGTAGTTCTTACTTTCACAAAGGGAATTTTATCTTGTTCAATTATTTGGAGAGCTTGTTGAGCTTCTTGGGCTTTAATGATCCAAGAATGTAATTTTAGGACAGAGGCTGAAATCAGAAAATTAGAGCTCAATGAACTGTTTCAAAAAACCACGTGAGCTGATCTGAATAAGCCACAATTAATTCAGGTATACCAAACCATGGTATCATGAATTTAAGTGTACTGGTTGATACTCCTGCAGTATTGGTGCCATGCACTAGCTAAGAGAGAGTCACTCCCAGCTCTCAGCTACACGATCGCGCCCCAGGCTGCAGAACGGGCGGCAGGGCCGTTCCTCAGCTGCCACAGCTCACGGTTCAGCGTGTTAAGGTAATATGAAACGAGTGCAAGTTCAAGCAGATATCCTGGGTTGTGATTTGTGGCTGCTGAAGGTGGATGTTTTGCTTCTTCGGCTAATGCGGACAGCAGTGTGTTGCAGAGGGTGGGCAGGTGGGGAAACACGCTGCTCAGAAAGCCCTCGCAAGGATTGCCCGAGGTTGTGATTGAAAACCCTTCATGCAAGAACATATTGACATTTGCATTATCACATCACGAGTGCACCCGAGGAAGTTTTGTTGTCCCAAAAGCAGCCTGTTCATCTAGGGAGGAAAACAGCCCAGGAAAGTCAACACAGTGAGGAGCGGTGTTGGTACCTTTGCTCAGCAAGCAGCGGGTCTCCTCCGTACCTAGTTCAGCCTCCACTTAGAGCAGAAATTTGAAGATGACATAATCAAGATGTCTTGTAAAGTTTATTTACTTGTAAAATGTATTGTAATCCTATTGACCAAAACTAGAAGTGATCAATAAATATTCAAAGATAATTATGGTAGTTACAAAGTAAGTTTAAAGCAAACTAGAATTAAAGGTATTTCATGGATGAGTACCTCTTTCATCCTTGTTCCTCTCCCTGCGTAGGTGGTTACGCAGCATGAAACTAACAAAGCCTACTTAACTTCCCACCAGTCATTTAAAATGTGTTCCTAATAACAGAAACTTAAAAAAAAAAAAAAGGCTATTTTTTTTCCATTTTAACAGCTCTTCTTTCAGTTACAATCTGACATTTTGAAGTAAGGGGTGAAGGCTTCAGCCTCATTCATTCACAAAGGGAGTCTCTGGTGGTGGTGGAATGATAATGGAGCCTGTGTCATACTGTTACTTGATACTTTATCTTCTGTAACGTTGATATGTCTGGCTTTGGGCTTATGGTATTAACAGCATACTGTCTATTGAATCCATCTTAAATGGGACTATGCACTGAGGAGGAACTGTCAGCAAATGGTGGATGTCTTCTTGGCACACTTGTATTGTGGTAGGAATATGATTCCTAATAAACAAGAACGTAAACATAGCTCTCTTAACCATGACCCTTTCCCTGTAAAGAATTGCATTCAGCCTTGAAAAGTCCATGGGAGCAAGTACTAAGCAGTAAAAAGTGAGCCACACACAAGAATCCTATCCTGGATGCCAAACATGTTGAATTATGAAATAAATACCACTGATTCCACGCTTCTGGAAACACGTTTACTGAGATGAATTCATGCATCTCCCATGATTCGATTCTGCACGAATTATCGTTAATCATAGACTCATAACTGAAAATAATGCATTAAAATTTGGATAATTTTTAAAAAAGAAAATATTTGTGTACTTTAATACTTCCATTGAATGCAGCTTCATAAAGCATATGCACATAAATATAGAGAAATGTTTGTACATAAAACATAGTTGCCCTCTTGACAGGCTGTAAGTATAGATTTAATGTTACTGCATTCTTAGGTTTATTTCTCATTCCAAGCTGTGTCAGCATAGCCTGTAAATGAAGAATAGGCTTTGGCCTTTGCAAAAGGTTTTTCTGTGTCTGTTGAAGCTCTAAGACATGCAGTTCATCAGCAGCTACTGGGAAAAATGTTGTTATGCTTTGCTCATACTTTCTTGCCTGAGGAGCACAGAAGCCTCTCAGACTGGTGTCAACAGAATGGCTTTCAAGTTAATTGAAAAGTATAGTCAATCTGCTTGGGATTTCTATCACTCAGAGCAAAGGTATTTAACCAAGCCTTTGTAGTGTTTATGCATGATGGGTTCTAAGTGCTGTGTCAGGCCCTAGATGAAAAGTAAACAGGTAAACATAAAGGAATTCCTTAGAAGCACTGCAAAAAAAAGGTCTTACAAAAAGCATCACCTTGACAATACATTGCTGGGATGAAGTCTTTTAGGGCTCCAGTTCAGCAAATTCAGAAGTGTTCAGCTGACCTCGATGAAATTACTGTCATCCTCAGACATTTCCCTAGGTTGCTACCTAAACAGACCCCAGTGAAGGCACTCATATAATTCAAAAATCTTACTGATCTCTGTCAGTCTGAAAAAGTCACCCATCTTTAGCTTTGGGGGGAACTTAGGACTGCTGATATATGGTTTTGGAGTCCTTTTTTTCATGTGCAACAGTCATTTTGAGGGACAATGAGCAAGTCATCTGATCTGTGTAACTGTTGAAGTACAATGTACCTCTTGTCTAAAATTGTCTTATGAGTAAATATCCTTTCCTGTCTTTTTGAAGATCACATACTGCAGCTGGACGTCCAAAAGTGCTTTCGTAAAATTTACCTAGAATGCAAAGCCTCTTAACCATTTTCTGAGTATGTATCTGTCCTCTTTCACCCTTTTTCTCTCTTATTTTACATAATCAAAATTACAAGTATTATTGTAATTTGAAAATTTTATTTTAGAGTCCTCCCATTTTAAGGCTGCTCTCTTTTTCTTCTACTAATGCATGTTGTGAAAAGTTAATTTTACTAGATCATAGCTTAATTTTCTGAACTGTAATCAAAACTGCTTCTCTATCTGTAGAAGTATTTACCATTTAACTCCTGTATGATTCTGTCATAAGCAGGAATTTGGCTTTTATAAACTTTTATGAACTTTTTATGGATACACACAGTCAGAGTTCACCTCAGTGGTGCTCCACTTGTGTGATTGAGCCTGCTAAATCAAATTCTACAAACTGACAACTTGAATGGTCTTTGTAACAACAATCAGTGTATGTACTGTTTTACACATTTTTTAATGTGAGGCATATAGGCAAATAATTTCCCTTTTTCCTTTATTGTTATCAGCAAAAATATTTATTTATCTCATAAAACTTTAAATACCCACTGCAGAATTAACTTGCCTTATTTCTCCCAATCTGGTGCAGTGAATGCACTATATCTGACTCCTAAGTGAAAAATAATGTTAGTTTAAGTAATTCTGTGGAGAAGCGTGGTATCTTCTAGGTCTATTTAAACAGCTGGAGATAGTGTACAGCATTTCTGGACACTATTATATGACATTTTTAAGATTTTGCATTTGCCAACAACCATAAGAATATGAGAAAAAATGTGTCTAAACTACAAACATAACTATGAGGATTGCAGGTACAAATATAATAAATAAAATTCTGCATATGGGTTACACATATATGACAACAGGGATGTACAATGGTGAAGGAAAAAATTGACTCATACATGAGTCCCTGAATAGTTTTAAAATCTTGAAAATTGACATAGAAAGAATAGATAACTAGAAAGGATTTGCTATCTCCTCCCAAAATGTGGTAGGTGACATCTACTATCCACATTTTATTTGAACTTCTGACAGCTGCAATACACAGTCTGTATCGCTGCTGTTATCTTTCTAAGGGAAAAAAGATTGCCTTCTGGCTGGCTTATACACTATACTCAAGACAACAAGCAATGGGCTATGACACAGATTGATAGAGAACATTTTATTGCACTCACCAATTGTCCTACAGTGCAGAAAGCTTTACGCAACACAGGATTTATATAACAATGGGCTTTGAAACACTGCTTTTGTGTATCTGCAGAGACTCTTATTTTTAATAAAAGAAAATTATTATTATTTTTTTAAAATGAACCTAAGAATAAAGGTGATAGTTCTTATTTTGTGTGGTTATTCACAGCACCTAAGGCAATTGGAAGTGCACTGTCTTACTTTTATCAAATTGAGAAGTGGTATTGTCAAGGTAAAACATATATCGTTCCCTTTACCAGCATTTTTACATGTGCCTTGTTAAGAAGCAGGTTTTACAGATTTTGCTAGCCAGGCAGTCCCCTTAGAAAGTCTTCAGAGCCTGTGAGGAAGAAACTTAGAAAAACAAAGCTTTACAGGCTGTTATATGGCTCCCTCCATGTATACAAACAAAGCTAAACAAAAGGAAAGAAGAAAACACGTAATGTAACAATTTAGATCTATATGATTGTAAGCTCATAAAATAAAAACAAGCACACATTCTGTACTGAGCTAAATTATAAACAGTGCTAATGTCATTAGCATAGTGAATATGATGCCTGGAATTCATATGAATCTTACTGGATTTGCAAATAGCTCTCTCTGGTAACTCTTTTCAAAATCTTATTTACAAGCTCCAAACAAACGATACTTCTGCCAGACAAACAGGAATTATATCCACAGGTGTGTAATATTATATGTGCAAAAGACTTTAGAGATTGCTATCCTTACATATTGATGGTAGTTACCTGAACTCTAGCATGTTGCTCTTTAATCAACACTGCTTAGATGCTTGCCGCAGTGCCTGAATAAATGAAGCTTGAAGGCAATTGTAATGTTGAGTGTCACAGAAAGGTGGCACGGAAAAAAGAATTAAGGTTGTCAGTCTGCACTAGTATTATTCAGACAGTGGTAAATTTGAAAAATGGCCTTTTTGGAAATAAAGGCCACTGTTAGCATTCTAAATATGTTAGAGTTAACCTACACAAATCTTTCCTTCTCAGCTCTTCCAAGTTTCCAAGCTCCATCAAAACTGCATATAGATAGTTCTTCAAGGTGATGACCAATTCACCTTTTCTGATGTTAAGATAAATGTGGTTGTCTCAACTGTCTTTAAACACAGTGCAGTTTGACTATTGAAATGCATGAAGCTAAACCTTAATAACTAAAACCGATCAGCAACATTATCAATTTGCTGCTGAATTTCATGTGATTCTCTACTAATTCTTCCACAAAAAAACTTTATGGCTTTAATTCAGTTTTCTTCCTTGAAAAGCAAAGATTTTTCCTAACTTATGAAAACTCAGCTTCAATATGTTGTTTACATTCTACCTTCACAGTTACAAACTTCTTACCAATGATTGCCCTACTCTTCTTACAGCATTTCTGATAGCCTCTATAGAACTCCAGTGTTTGAGGGCAATAGGAAGGAATTTTTAAAGAACTGACTGATAGATGAAATCTTGGTATATACTTCAGTCTTTGTCAGTAGGTTTTGTGTTTTCTATATCCTTCAGAATAAAAGGTATTGTATAAAGAGAAGAAAATTCCACATCCTAAATAAGCAGTTCAATAGTCCTTTGGTTATGGTGAAAAAGACACTTCAGAAGGATGCATTATTTCTCAAATATCCCTTGTGACTCTTGAAGCATGTTTTATAACAGATGGCAGCAAAATTTCACATATAGGGGTGCTTTAAAATTTTTCAAGCAATTCAATGTTAAGATATCATTTATAGTCTAGATAATATGTTCTCTGTCCAAAAGGATGGGGCCAATACAGCCAGCTTCAATAAACTGGCCTTACCTCACACGTCCCAGTGTTTGGCTCTAGGGCAAGAGTTGGGACACTAGTGGATAAAATTATCATTACTTGTCCTGCATTTAGCTATCATAACTCCATCCATCACACATTATAATGGTGACAGTCCCGGTAGGATTTGATCAAACCTGTTAACATTACGTTGTGTCAAGGAACATTCTGCAAGAGCTACTCTACTCCTAGGGTTTTTTTTCTCAAAAATGTCATGGCATTATTAATTTCAGAAGAAGTCTCCACATCATTTCTTGCATTTTGTGTAAGAATCATTTAGTTCACTAACAAATAGTTGGACGATTGTAAAGTAAGATTTTTTTTAAATTTTTGACATGTGCTTACATTAAATACATTTCTTTTAGATACAGGGTCCACTGATTTTGTAGTCATTATCCAGAGTTTATTTGTCCTTTATCTGGCTCTATCAGTAAAGGAACTTAGAAAGTTTCTCTGAACAAAATGAGTGAAATTGGAAATTAGTTGTCATTTTTTAACTGGAAAATTCTCTGCATTAAGAGATATCTTCTCTGTAGTCTCACAGCTGACTAAAGAGAAAACATTAGAATTAGCAATATTAAGAACTGAGAGTGAAATCTTAAGAGTATTCCTTGGATGCTTGTCCTGCTAGGAACATAGGACAACAGAAGCACTGAAGGAGACAAGTATACATTTCAGTGGTGTCACAAGGTACAGTCCTTAAAAATAATGCCTACTCACTTTGTGAGGATAAAAATAGTCTCTTCAGAAAATACAGAGTAGTGACTGTGGCACATGGATTGCAGAGAATCGTGCATTTTGGGGAATCATACATACTGACTGCTGTGCGAGGAAGCCATTCGGGTAGCATATCAGCACTGCCCAGGTGAAGGGGAAGAAGTCTGCTGCTTTTCCTCAGGCAATGCAGCATCACTATCTCTGCAGTGTACCTGGTACATAACCACACCAACGAAATAGGGCTGAATTAGGAGTATTGCAATGCTCATTGTGAACTTATAAAATATTTTTACAAGGCAACCCTAGATGGAGTTTGGGAATTTCAAAGACGGAGACAGTCAAAGACTTTATAAGATTTTAATGGTATGTTTGTTTGGTTTAGGGGAGATCTATTATCATCAAGTTAACATCCAGCTCTAGGAGCCTGCTTAGGTCACACTTATCTCACATTAACTGCCTCAATCACCAGATTACTGGTGATCCTTAGCTGAGTCTATTGGCAGTTCTTGGGTGTGTTTCTCTTGTTTGACTTGTAGTTCTATTCTGAGTCAAATATTTGTGACCAGCTTTTATTGTGGTAGAAAAATGCATATAAACACTGAAGGAAATGGATGGGTGAAATGGCTAGAAGGATCTCTACAGGATTTGTCTGGCTGTGGCTCTTAAAAAAAGGCCCTGATTATGGACTTGTTCCAGAGATAAGTCTGAAACTCATTTTTCTGTTGCAGTGTCTACTTTAGAAAATGCTCCCATGGTAACTGAGTCTCTTAAAAGCTTTTGATTTGTTTTCTGGTTTCTTGTATATTTTATTTAGCACTTTGCCTTATTCAGCCAGCTGTATACGTCCTTTCATTTATTTGCTTAGCTTTGGTATTGTTTACTTGCTGTTTTCCTTTGTTGAATCTTTCCCACTGTTCTTTTATGCCCACATGTTCTTGTGCTGTGCTGTTCCTGCTACCTCTGAGCTGGAAGCCAAAGGAGAGCAAAAGCAGTTATCATCGATGATTGCTTTACCAAAGAAATAATAGTACATATAGTTTAATCCCTTTTTAATTGTGGTTAAGTTTTCCATGGTCGTTCAAAGAATAAACCTCCTTGCCCGCTGCCACAAGCTAACGTCCAGCACTTCCTTCCCAACAACAAACAGGTCCATGAACATTTTTAGAATAATAGTTGGAAGCTCGAGTTTTGACTTGTGCTCTTTTTCAGAAGGGAAGGCTCTGGGACAGTATGTAGTTGGCCTGGCCTGGCCTGCAGCAAATCTAAACTAAGTGTAGGTTTTTTCTCAAATAAGGTTGATGCCAATCAAGTCTAACTAGGTTAGATAGAGGACAGAGCGCAAATGCAGGATGACTTAGAAAAATATACTTTGCCTGAAGCTCAGGGGTGGAAGACAGCTGCTACTGCATCTGAATATGAGGACAGCTGACTTGTACAGGAATGGGAACTATTGCCTTTTGTTGTTGTTGTTGTTCCTCCTAAATGTTCAGAACATCATAACCTACATTGTCTGCTGAATGATATTTCCCTTGTCAGATGAATTCTGTTTTACCGCCTCAGGTGCTATCTGTAGTCTTCAGGGAACACTCACAACTAGCAAAGAACGGTAATCTTATATTTGGGAAAAGTGCAGTGCAGTACAAAAGTATCTTGAAGAGAATTGTAAAATAAAAAACTGTGAAGGAGGAATCCTTTCTGATTTATACAGCAAAAGAACCAATGAAATGAAACTGAATGAAGAGGAAGTACAAAACATAATCAGACCCTGAACAGACATTAGCTAGTTATAATTTTTAACTGTTCAATCTAGAAAACCCCGGATCCATCATGCAATTTGTCAAACATCATTGTCATTGTTTCTGTTGAAGACTAAAATTAAAATACTGGAAGGCATTCTTAAAAACCCACAATGCTTTGTCAATCTTCGTTAAATCATAGAATCATAGAATCATAGAATGGTTTGGGTTGGAAGGGACCTTAAAGATCACCTAGTTCCAACCCCCCTGCCATGGGCAGGGACACCTTCCACCAGACCAGGTTGCTCAAAGCCCCATCCAACCTGGCCTTGAACACTGCCAGGGATGGGGCAGCCACAACTTCTCTGGGCAACCTGTTCCAGTGTCTCACCTCACAGGAAAGAATTTCTAATATCAAATCTAAATCTACCCTCTTTCAGTTTAAAACCGTTACCCCTAGTCCTATTGCTACACTCCCTGTTAAAGAGTCCCTCCCCATCTTTCTGGTAAAGCCAAAACAATTCTGGATTTTGCAAACTTGGTCCTAATTTCTTCCTCTTTCATGCAGACAGCCTTTAACAGTTTTAACCAGCTCAGGAGAGCAAGATAATATTTTCTCTTTAATATGTTCTTCTTTAGACTACTTTTAATGGATAGCAGACGAGACTTTAAGGCAAATCCCCCAAAACAAAAGACAATAGCATATAGAATATACCCATGTATTATTCATATCTCTTTCTAATTTTATCCTCTATGTGTCATGCTCTCCTATACAGGTAGGAAAAATTATTTTCATTTTAAGATATGAAACTTTGGACTTTCTCAATTATTGTTTGCAATTTCATATCTCCACCTTTTAGTAATGTTTCATGTCTTTGGAATGATCTTCCCTTGTTATGGAGACAAGAAAGTTATCTTCACTATATCCCCCATTAAAATTGTATTTTATTTTTTTCTTCATAAAAAGTCCTTGTGATACTGTATATTGAGGACAGCATATAAAATAAGTTTTTACAACAACATGTGGAGAAGAGCTATGTCAATTTTTAATGCTAGCTTCTACACAAATAAATTTATGTTGAGCAACTTCTTGTAGCAAACAACATATAAAGTATGGGCAAAATAAATTGACAAGTTCATGTCATAATATTAAATCAAAATGCAAGGAAATGGCAGAGTACACAGTGAAGAAATTTACATTTTAAAAAAAAAAACAAACAACTAACATAATGCAAAACATTTCAGTAGAGCAAAAAATCTGTTTTCAATTTTCAGGCAGGCAATGGTTGATGTAATTGCAATACATTTATTGATGCACATGTAAATGATAAGCCTCAGGTCCATGTCGAAAGAGCAGTTCTTATAATAGATTTACAGAATATATTTTCTTTTAAGAACTAAAAAACAACAAAACAAATTAAAAGAAAGTTCTTATGAGACAAGGAATATGCATACTCCTGCATACATTCTGTACTAAATGTTGTAATTTGCAGGAATTCCAAAGTGACTTTAAAACAATAAGGATTCAAACCAATATCGTAAGGCGCTCTGAAAATTGAGACCTTCATTTTTCATTGCACTGGATTGCATTGCAGTTTGCCTTGAAGGAAAAAGGATTATTTGCCTGGGGATTCTTGAAGACGTCAAAATATTAAAAGTGTCAAATCTTCTGCCTGCAATAAGATTTGTTATAATTGGTACAAAGTCAAAGGCATCATTAACTTTAGCTATACACAAGGGTGCCACCAATATCCCACTGAAATACTTTCTGTTTAACTAATCCATTAACTTTCCCTGAAATCAATTGACATTAAGATATCCTTGTTTGTTCATGAACATGCTAATGTGTAATCATTCCTTTAGATATTTGAAATGTTGCTATGTAGATAAAGAAGATTCTTAATCCTCAAGAATGTAATTAAATTCTATATGAAATTATAATGCCCTATTAGCGACATCACACACACACAAAAATCTAATTTCTGTAATTTTTCACTTAGCTTTGAAAAGTGTTAATGGGGTAAAAGATGCATTAGAATATAAGGTCATGATCCTGCAAACTCTTTCAGATATAGACCCAACCATCATTGAAGTAAATGGCAAAAATTCTCTCTCTTTTTTTTTTTTACATGAAGCAGAATCAATGAGGTTTATTTTGATTACCAAATCCTGAAAGTTTCAACTAAAAAAACCCCATATTCTACAAATGTTACAATTAAGGAATGAGCGAATAAATGAATGAGTAAATAAATAATGACAACAAGAAAGCTGCAAAAAAACCAGGGTACCTACACAAGCAAACATCTGTCACTCTAGATACCTAAGAAAAAGTACTCTCGTCATATAAATTGTGGAACTCTAAAGCAAATTTTGTCACGTTGCTCTGTGCTCAAAATGACTACAGAATATCCAACACAGTTTCCCAAAGTAGATAAGATATCTGCAATGCAGATCAGAGGAAGGAAATTCTGCCTACATTTACTATATATATGCCAATGCATGTTTATGTATTACTTATATGCCTATTTGCAGAGAGAGCATCTTCCACATAAATACAGTATTTTTTATTTTATCTACACTTGTAAAAATAAAAATGGTGATTACTTTGGCACATGCCCACCACTATAAAATCTCTGCTATTAATTTCTATTCATAGGTATTAAAGGAAAGGGAGCAGAAACAACACATATCCTTCCATAAAGCCTGCTCTTTGAGGGGAGACATAGTCTTTCACAGCTTCCCCTCTTCACTAGCTATTTTGGTGATAGCTAACTCTCTCTCTCTCCCCCCCTGCGTCTCTCTATCCATTTATCTATCTGCTTTAGCTCTCACGTATGCAGTGGTAGTACATTCAAAATTATTATTCACTTGCCTTGCCACAAGGCGTCAAAGCTAAGGTGCCAGACAGTTATTTAAGTTCCTTGAACACAGCTATGCAAAATGAGTGGCACCAAGTAGTAGATTAGGTATCAGAGTGAATCAAGGTCTAAGTCTGGTTTAGATTCAGTTTCAATAGTTTTCATTAAAACAATGGTCTGGAAAAAATGCACATTTCACAAGCTTATCTTTTTCCCTCCAGACTTTCAGTTCTCTTACAGCAAGTTAAGAAAGGAATGGTTCTTCCTGAAACATCAGAACCACTCAAACAAGAGAAAAAGCAAATTTTGGTTTGGATCGCACCCAAAGTGAAAGCTACAACACAGGGTCAGCAACCTTTCAAGGTTGCTGCGTCAGGCTGTGTTTTTTCATTCTCAGACTGGAGATTGAATGCAGTGGCAGCCTGAAGATGCTGCCAGTCAGAGGAAAAAGTGTCTGAGTATCTTAATTGCTGTACTTCTTCCCTGGGTGAGGCAGCAGCTCCCAGGTTTTTTGCTGAGTTTGGACCTGAGTGGAAATCAGCAAAAACCAACTATTTCTCATAGATGCCACTCTCCAGATATTATGCTTCAGTGATGGACCCCCTGCTTGTCATTTAAAAATCTGCCTCAGACAAATCCCTCTGTTCTGTTTTGGCACCTACACTGCCTGTCAGCAGCCCCTGCTATGTCAGCTGCTTGAAATCTTTCTCACCCTTATATTCAAAGGCACTTAAACAATGAACTTTTTATTAGCACCTCTCTCTTGTCATTGCCATTTTCTGATCTGCTGATGCTATTATTATGACATGGTTAGTAAGCAGAGGTTGTTGCCTGAAAAGCAGAGACCATGAAATTCAAACTTTTGTGAGGTAGTGTTCTATATTTCCTAATCATTCATTTCTCCAGCAGCCCCATTCCCTGTCATGTCCCTAACGCCCTCTCTTTTCTCCCTTGCACAAGGTCCCCTCCCATTTCTCCTTACATTCAATGGAAAAAATGCTGGGTTTAGTTCAGAGCTGCAAGTATATTGATTAGGTAGCTGTTTGCTTCATTCTGGAAGAAATACAGGACAGAGTTACAACTGCTTTTCCTTCACTAATGTCTCTCTACTCAGTTACCAATTTTTACTGATTAAAAGTAATAGAATGCCCTTGACAACTCTACTCTCAGCCAAATTTAACTGAAATGACCAACAAGTTCTAAAGTTATTAGGAGACATTTACAAATATACAGATGGAGAGACAGTATGGTTGCATACATCTCATTTCTTCAAGAAACTAGACTGAAAATGCTGCATTAAAACAGTTTGATATCACAGACAGTTTACAAACCTTTGCTCCAAACCCCATTCAGGGGATTGTCTGGTGAAAACCTTACTGAAAATAGTGGATCGGAGCAACAGTGACATTTAAAATTTATAAACCCATACTGATTTATGAACTCACATCCCCGGTTGAGAAGTGTGCCTTGGCCCCTTATTTCTGATAGTGTTAAAACTCTCCAGAAATGGATAAAAGGACCAACATATTTTCTCTATGCTTTATGAGAAGTCTTTCTTTTACTTTTCTAGCTAGGTTCATTTATACGGTGTGCTTTATGAAGGTTAGCTGACCAAAGCTCTCTCCAGACAAAAAAAAATTAAGAAGTCAGGGAACTGTATGAGGGGAAGTAGAGGACATGGTGGAAAATCTGTTCTTTTTGCAGATTTATGTACAACTGGTTGTTGAGGTCAGCAGTTGAGAAGTCTGATTGGACATTGGTATAGGCCGTATCTATACTAGGAAATTAAACAATCCCAGATACTGTTCCCAAGTAAAGGAAATCAATTCTTTCTATGGTTTTAAGTTATCAAAATGGTCCATAGTAGTGGTCTGTTCCGATTAGCACCCTTGCAAGAAATTCCTGAGTGTGGTTGGGGAGTTAGCACAGGCCAGAAATAGTTGGGGAAAGACTTTTTTAGTAGGACCTGTTGTGATAGGACAAAGCGTAATGGTTTTAAACTAAAAAAGGGTAGATTCAGACTAGATATAAGAAAGAAATATTCTACGATCAGGGTGGTAAAACACTGGCAGAGGTTGCCCAGAGAGGTGGTAGATGTTCTATCCCTGGAAGTGTTGCAGGCCAGGTTGGACGGGGCTTTGAGCAACCTGGTCTAGTGGAAGGTGTTGGAACTAGATGATCTTTAAGGTCCCTTCCAACCCAAACCATTCTATGAGTCTATATTGTGCACATATATCAATATTGATCTTGTCTAAATAAACAAGTAACAGCAAAGTCAGGTTTTACTTGTTGAAATGTATTCATAAAATTCTAACAGTCTTCAGAATTAGAGTCTGTAGAGATCACCAATCTGCTTGTTAACCTTCTGCATATACATGTGGAAATTACAAAAAAACTGTGGAAAAGTGGAATGTGGCTTCTCAGTTCATTATTAGATGTCCCTTTACTTACTGTTGCTCTGTAGCTATCTACGTGCAGATCAAGATGCTGTTTTGACCTCTAGAACTCTATGGGCTCATGAGATAACCTTGTGAGCAGCAGTCTCTGTCCCACCACCATTCTCCCCGGTTCAGAGCAGAAGAAAAAATCAACTTTGAATAAACAGGAGGAAGCAGCAATTAAGTTTTCACGTGTCATCATGTGTCTCTCTTCATTCAAACTAGCTCAAATCTGACTCCTTTGGGTGATACAGTAAATCTGCTTCATCTAACAATTTAGAAAGAGTGGAGAAGAAGTATATTCATAACGTTTTTAAAGGTTTAAGGGTGTATTGATACCGATTTCAGAAACAAATTTTCAGTATAACAGCAATATTAATATGCACCAATGATGCACAAACAATATATACCAGCTTTTTATTTAGATTCTGGTAGATCTTACTACAGCAGACCCTTTTAATAAAGAAAAAATACCTTCCTAGTACAGAAAGTCACACAGGCCTAGTTTCTATTAAAAATAGAACATAAATGATATACTAGCCTTTCATAGTAGAGCAGATTTCATGTGCAAAGATGTTAAAGGAAATTAATAGTATGTTACTGAAATCAAATAAAAGAAATTGAGGAGAATGAAGGGTTTTGAGTCAATAATTATGCCTAAGTTGGTCTTTCTTTATCTTTAAAGAGAAAACAGAGTTGCTTTGGCTTTGAAATTGTACATGCTATAGTTGTTTAACTGTGACCCAAAGAAATAAAAAGAAGTTACAAAAAGGAAGGTATATTTGGGTTTGAGTAAGTGACAGTTCAGTTTAACAAATTTTAAATGGAGGATCTGAGGTTCAGGAAATGTTAATCATTAGATTTACTCTCTAGGTTGCTTTACTAAGGAAAAGTAACTTACATATTCATACAGAGTGTCTGTTTGTCTGCCGGTTTTATCCTACTGTATTTTGAACCCAGCACCTAATCACAGTAGTGGGAAACAAAGCAGTCAAAGTCCTCAAAAGATTATCCCTCTAGAAGCTGAATGAAAATTGACACCAGGGTAAAAGAGAGACATCTTTGCAATGCTTCTGTGTGGGAACAGCTAAATCGTGACTTCATCTGTAATCCTCATTCATCTGACTGCCAGTACCTAGGCAACCGGGATATATTTACCAGGCCAGGAAATTGGAAAGGAGCTTTACATCAAGGACGGCGAGGAGGGCCACTTACTTGACTGGCCATGCAAAGAAGGATAAGGAGCAGGGAAGCAGCTGGGGTATGGCACTGAAATTGCTGGACATGGGGAAGGGACCGGTGTTTACTGTGGCACGTGTAGGGGCCGCAGGAAGGTACATTTCACACGGAGGGCGAGGAGTAAAGACCGGTCTAATGGCAACAGCGTTGTGCAGAGAGCGAACGTTAGTACTTAAAAATAAGTCTGTAAGAAACAAAGCTTCGTTACGTCTGCTGCTTGGGGAGCAATTTGTGTTTGATATTGTTATGAACAGGGCTTAGTTATAAAATTGAAGTATAGGCGTGCAAAATCGGTTGGTTTGTTAACCCTCATTACAGCACAGAAATCCAGTCTGAGACCACCATCCTCCCTTCGCAGGGATTTGGGCGAGTTACTGTTCTTACTGTTACGCTGGGTGCTTGTGAGTACAACAAATACTGCGAGCAGTACACTGCGATTGCTTTATCCGATAAAAGGAGTTTATAGAAAATATATATAAACAACAACAACAAAAAAATGGACTGGCTGGATTAGCGTTGTCACTATAAACAGCTGAAAGTCGTCTTTCATACCTTTCATGGAGAGTACACCATGTTAAAAATGGTCCCTTTATGACTTCTCACAAAACAGCGGATTTTTGTTTTTAAATATAGAACGTGCATGGTATGTAAGATTCCAAGCTGCTTCTTAAATGCTTCTGTGTTTATCACAACATTTGACTATGAAATTTTAAACACAGGATTTCAACTGTTTCAACTATTCAACAAGGGATTTTCATCTGCTATTTACCAGTGCTTCCAGACACTCTAACTCTGCTTGGTGAAGTCATGGGGATTCTGTTTACAGACTCTGTATATAAAGTCTCTGTCTCTAAGAAAGCAATTTTATATCAAGAATTATTAGTTTTAACACTCATTTGATTAATGGATTCTGTCCAGGCATCAGGAACCTACACCACATAAGACCCTTCAGGATCGGAGCTCCATATTTCTGTCAGTGTAATGTACTATTACGATAAATGTTATAAATATGAAATATTAATGGATACAAATATATACTGGTGAAGTCAATAAGAGATTTCTCATTGAAAAATAGGCTGAGCGCTGGATCCCATGATCTTGCCTAGACACTGCACTGATTGAAATCCTAAAATTAAATTAAATCCTAAACCAAAATGAAATCCCAGAAGCTGATTAGTCATGCTCCACCTGCATATAAAGAAATAATTACGGGTGGCTCAAAACAGCCATACAAAGTCGCACAGATTTATTTTTTCAGCTACTACCACAAGATTTTGATCAATCTTTTATTTTGGGTGAATTAATTATTTTACCTTTGTCTAGCTAAAAGCTTTATTTTTATTAAAAAGAGAACGAAATTTTTCTTTCTACAAGACTATCTTAGGATATTTAAGCTCTGAATGTTTTTAATAAAGATTGTACTTTCTAGATGCTTTTACCAATTGCACAAAGATAGAAAACAAATGAATCCGTTTATAACAGAAGTAACTGCTGAATGATTAATATAATTTTTCCTCCAGAGTTATGTCATCCTAAGAAAACTGACTGCAAGCCATTTAATTAGCTTTAAGTTGAAATGAAACATAACTTTGTGCCTATTAAATATTCATGCATACCACTTATTTGAATTTGTTTATTTAATTACTTTAGAAAGGCATCTATTAATGTGGCAAATGGGAACCTCATATCAATTTGAAAACTTATTTTACTACTGAGGATGCATCTTGTACAGGGGAAATTTGTAATCTAGTAGAATAGAATAAGTTGATTTTCCACTACAGGACTGGGGTGAGAGTAGGTTGCAAGAGAAAAGGAAGAAGGGGAAGGGAAGTGTCACAGAACAGTTTGCTTTAAATTCAGCTCCTGAAAACCGGCACTGTGACTCAGAGAGATGATATCTTGCAGAAGGAAAATAATTTTTCATCTTTCTCAACCTTGTGTTTCAATGCAAGAAAGAGTCTGCTACAATTTGATTCCTGCTTTTGTCTTACCAAAAAGTAAAGATACATTTAAACACAGGGGTGTGCAGTGTGCTCTAAATGACATCACTTCAGCTCACTCAGCCAATCAGGCTAAGCAGGTTCCATAGAAAAGGTGGTTTTTAGGTAAATACTAGATGGATGCTGTCTGAATTTTGCCATTTTTAGAAATTCAGCTGACAATTAATGCAGTTAATTGCAAGTCATTCTACTTCATGAACACTCTAATCTTAGAACAAACTTGATTAGAACTTACTCACGTTCTAGCTAACCATCTCCCTCCCAAAATTAATACGAATTAGGTGAAACCTAGTAGGCTTTACTCTTCATTGCCCAGCATTTTGCATAGCATTTCCACAAAGGAAGAGTAGTTGCCAAGTGGATGAAAAAAATAGCTATCATCCAGTTTGGCAGCGCGTTATATCAGCTTTTCTGTGGTCCAAACAATTATAATTGCTGCATAGCAGAAGAGGCTGTTGTTCACCATTACTAGAAAAGTAATTTCCAGGATCTGATGGCAGGAATGCCAATCAGCCTCTAAAATACAGACTGTCACTTAGTTTACAAAGGAAACTGGAAGCTAAGGAAACTGATTTGTTCAAGACCAGTGGGAAGTGCCCAGGAAGGTATGTAACCCACCAAAGAACCAGCAAAAAACCTCCCAGAGAATATTGCATCATATAGGCTCTAGCAACTCTCCTAACAATACAAACTCCCACCAGTAAAATCCAGAAGTGGCAACATATATGCCAATGGTGCAGCACACCAACTGAAGAAGATGAAACAATTTATTCTTTCTTTTTTTTTTTTTTTTTTAGGATAACAACTGGAAAAGTAACTGGAACTTGAAAATTTTGTTGGAATCTGGCCTTAAACCAGAAGATAATATTTAGAATATGCCTAGTGGCTGAGAACAATTATTTTACTTTTAATTAATATTAGCCTGTTATTGCAGTCATTTCTTAAGCTTTCCATTAGAGTTTTAACTCCATTTTGTGTCACAATTTATTAATTGCATGGAAAGACCAAGGGAGAAAATAAAATTCTCTCGTTTAACAGCATTTTCTTAGTAACCTTGGGGTAGCTATCTTTCAAAAAATACTTTTGTACAAACCAAAGCAAATTGTACAGCAAGGCAAATTAGTTAACTACTTCAAGCAGCATATATAAATACCCTTTAGGCACAAATATAAACTTTAATGACTATTATCATTACTACAGACACCCAAGAGTTCTGTGTTTGTAAGAGTTTTGGTCTCACACTGATTACACATTGGGGACTCCTTCTATGCATCTCTGTAAGCAAAGCAAGAGAACTTTGTAATTTTGATCAAAAATACAAACAGAAGAACAAGCCAATTTTTAATGCTATATTGAAAATTCCCTGTGGCGCACACAGAAAAATCTATGTGCAGTATATATGATAGTATCTGTAAGCAGCAATTAACACACAAAGAGATGCTCCACAATTTCCAAAGCTTCTCACTGCCAGCATGTTTTCACTGGCAATTAACAGCAAGAAATGATACCTCAAAAAGTGTCAAGGGGAAACAGAGACTTTGATGAAGCGCAAGCTGTTTTTAAAAGAGTTTGACACTATTCAAAAAAGCCTTTTTATTTTCCCATTTTCAATGCTATTATATTTTAACACCTTTCTGGTGTGCAACTGTGTCCTGCCACCTTCAAAAAGCTAAATAAATCTCTTACATGGTATGTACCACAATTCAAAGCTAAAAATATTTCCATCAGAAAAAAGTCAGTTATAGCATTTCCCAAACACCAGGAGTGTGCCTTCAGAAGGAAACTTAACTCTTTCCTAAATGTTACCTAGAGCCCAAAAATCTTAACTCTTCTCCCTAAATCTCAGGAACAGGGCACTTAACAGCCAACAACATTTGAAAATCAGTGGTTAGCCCAGAGAAGTGTCTCACTACGACTATTCACCATGAATGTCTTTCAGAATCTAAAATGTTCATTCTGGACTTATTTCTTCAGTTCTTTCTCCAACGAACCTACTGTCTACATGTGGAAATAGCAACTGATACAAGAATTGGAAATATAAGTAAAATTGTTTTTCTACTCAATCTTTACGCCACCATAATCACTACTTATTCTAAGAGTCACCTGTATAAGATCAGGATAATCTGATTTAAGACAGCTAATCATGCAGATCCTATGGGCATAGGACATCTTATTTCTCTTCAAAAACACAGACCTGCTCTATCTACTCACTGCTATGAACCTTTGTAACTGTAGGCTCCTAAGTTAGAAAGGTAATAAAGGAAAAGAAGGGAAATAAAGGCAAGTAAAAAGGCAAGGCAAGGCAAGGGACTCAAATGACATATATGGTCCCACCATATAGTATGGTGGCAGCACTCACTCTTGTGATAACTATATTTTCTGTCACATGCTGAGTGGGAATCACAAGAGTTGAGGAAGAGAGGAGCAGGCCATGGGTTGTGATCTACCAGAACCATTTGTTCCGCTTGCAACCCCATCTGGAGGATCTTGAGGCGAGACATCAGGGATAACCAACATCTAATTGCATTCCTTTAGAAGGAAGTATCTAGTCTGCAGGCCACACATAGGGCATCCTACCATATAAAATAAAAAACAATAATAAAAAAAGAGAATGCAAATTTTAACGAAAAGCTTTAAATACAGTGTCAGATTCAAATTGCTGTGGAACTTATCATCAGATTCTAAAAACATTATCTATGGCCCTATCATGATATTTATGGTAATATCCCCCCTTCGGCAGAAAGGACCTGAAGCTTGCAACCCACATTTTACAGCATGTTGATTCTGAATGTATCATTGTTAGACTGAGTACAGCATTTTACAGTATTTTATAGAAATGGAAAACTCTGTAATTTGCCAACGGTCATGTGTTCTCAACATCATCATTCTTCACTGTTTATGAAGAATTTTTTACTCCTTACCAAGAATGAATAGACTAAATCATACAGTAAAGTGTTATTGACAACATATATGTTTCTTTTTCAGTTTTCACCATAGAAGCAAAAATTTTGCTGGGGCTAGTCAACTCATCATCTATTTTTTTATAGAAGTAATTCCAATTAATATAATCAAGAACTTAAGAAAGGAATAAATTAGTATGTCTGCTTTTTCCCTTGGGTTTTAAAGACACATGGGGATAATCATATGCATCAGTGGTAATAGCATAACATTCAATCATCTTTTTGTCTGTGCGAATTAAGGACTTGTGAAAGAACAGAATAGTGAAAATTTTCTTCTTCTTTCCTTGTTGAATAAATCATTGTTTCACAAATGTCTTGTGTTAACTTTAATTTTTTCAAAACCATTGGAAAGTTGCATACTTTGTTTCTTTTATGTTTAATGATAAGTTTAGGTTACAAAGAAATATGAATTGAAAAGAGATCATAAATGTAAGTTTAAAAATAGGAAAGAATATTCTTCAAAGAAAATTCTTCTGCAGTGAGTTGAGACAACACAGTACTTTCTTATCCTGGCTATGGTACAGTGAGTCAGGACAATTAGGCACCCCCTGATCACATCTGAAACTCCTGTTGCCTGGAACTGTACCTGAAACTCCTGCTGCTTGGGTCATGGCTCACTTTGTGGTTGCCTGACACGAACTATGGCCGGAATAAAATTACACGGACCAAAGTCAATCATCTTGTGAACCTATAAACAGAGGTTCCAACTGAGGGAGCTTTGAGCTCTCCTGGACAGCAGCGGGCTGCGACCAGCATCTCCCTCTGACTGGGATGCTTCTCAGAGCTCACGAACTCTCCAGTTTGTGAAATTTGGAGGATCATTGCTGCAAGCTGACAACGGGACCTGGGCAAAGTGAGACCCTTCACTCCTTGAGGCTCAACCCTTTGCTTGTTGAGAAATGTTAAGACATTTGATGTGAATATTTCACTGAACTCAAGGGGAATTTTGAACACATATACCTTTGTTTATATATATATAAACTTACATATATATATATATGTCTGTGTGCATGTGTGTGTGAATTGACCCAGTTATCTGACAGCAAGTATAGTATAAATATTGCCCTTTCGAATCTATAATTAAGTCACTGTTGTGATTGTAGTAAATTCTATTGAATCACTTTGTAAATGTTAAATTAGTCAATAATCAAGTTCTGCTAAATCTTGTGATTTACCTCAAACTGTGAATGAACCTCAGACTGCTGCTACGCACATAAAATCCCTTTAGACATAAACTGTTGACTAAGCCTGGGTCTAGGAGTAGATCCAGCTGCACCTAGGCTCCATCAGGAGTTTAGAAAGCAAGGCGGTCTTCTCTGAACCTAATAACTCAACAGGAGGGTCTCCTGCACCTTTCTACATTTCTGATACCTGTACAAGTCAAGAAAAGTCAATTCTAGCTCGATTTTCCTTTTTATGTTTCCCCCTTTCCCATTTGCATCTTCAGTCTCTGTATAAATCATTCTAGTTTGATTCTAACTTGATTTTCCTTTGCACGCTTCATTCATGTATTAAGTAATAAAGTGAACCTTGCCATCAAACTTTTATAAATTCCTATTTAATCAGTTTTGCTAATACCTTTGATGGTGATTCTTTAAGCGGTCCAAACCACTCATTTGCAACACTCAGTCTATACACTAATCGTGGTTGAGGGTCTATCTCAAGACTGATTCTACCATTGAAGGGTTAACAAATCCTGTAGTTCAGAAAAAAAAATCCTTGAAATTTTCCTTCAGTGTGCTGCTCAATTTACAGAAAGATTACAAGTCACAGTAAGTATAATTTTCTCTTTTCTCTATGCAGCAGTATAAGAAACTAAGTCATAGTAATCCTATATAAGTTTTGAAATCTCACAACATGAAAACATTTTCTGATTTTGCAGCCAGTGGGTTTGTGGGATCTGTTTTCTAATTTTGAAATCTGGGGGAAAGTTGATCCATACATAAATCTTGATGTATTTCAGAAGAAAATTTTCCTGCATGCATGAGGTAAGGATATCAGATCTTTAATTTCTACCTCATGGGGAGCATAATTAACAAGGGTTCCTCCCATGCACACTACCACTAAACCCAGGACTTTTAACAGCTTTTTTCCCTTAGCTAATGACTCCAACCCTGTGTTCTCTTCGGAGTTGCTAGGAACTCCCTCTGCACCAATTCTTTAGCTTCTTCTATGACTTGTTCCCTCCCTTCATTGCACATCAAGAAGTCTAGTCGTGATGGAGAAATGCGGTGTACACACGTGATACAGGAAGGATATTCATATTCCTCTGGGTCTCCAATTTGCTTCTCTATTCTTCTCCCTCCCAGAAGATAGTAGAAGTTACCTCTTTGACTCCTCACACCTTTTCTTCCCATCAGTCTCCTACTCCAGAACATGGTAGCCTGACAAAGAGCTTCTCCATCATATACATCTGTAATAAAATTGTGAGCTTCTCCTTCCCAGAAAATTTTTAAATGCAGCCTGTACCTTTCAAAGTACCTTCCTAAGTAGTAGGATGCTGTGATTCCTCTATATACATTTTTCTGTATAAAACTGTGGCCTTTCAAGAGATACAGACACCAGCATGCCAGAAGGTCCAGTTAATTTGTACCTTATAAGTGACTGGGTTTTAAAGTCCATAGTCTTGTGTTGTCAGTGCAAGAAATAGTTAGAAGCCAAACAAAAGTGTCTTTGGTTTGCAATGAACAAAAACCTAAGCTACAGTAGCTTTTGAATAGCTCCATTCTTCAGATCCTGGAATATACCTGCAGCGTTGTCAAATATAATGATTTTATATTGCATTTCTAATGAGTCTCAGGCGCCTGCTACGTGGAAACATGGTTAAAGGCTAGGTGTGTGAGAATTTTCCCTTATCCAAAAGGATTTTCCTGTTAGTATTGATAGAATTGAAGCTAATCGGATAACTGCCGTTTCAGGTATCTTCATGTGGAAGTGCAGCTGCTAATAAAAAAGGTGCCATGACTTCCTGGGTGTTTTAAAGGTACCATTGCCATGCCCCCAAGCAAAACAATTGTCAGTTACAGAGCAATGAGGTAGATAGACAAACACCTCTGACAGGAGCATGAGAGCCATGTGCAGAGCAAGGAGATGCAGAAAACCCGGGGCAGGATGGAATGCAGACTATACAGTGAATTATATGGGAGAAAGAAGTAGTGCAGAAGAAGTATTCACCTCTTCAAGCAGCCTGGGAAACAATTAATGTTTTCCAACCTGGATTTGGTCTGATGTGTCCAGTTTGGGGTTAATAGCTTGCCTTCAAAAATTTTGAAGTAAAAATAAGATTTTACACATTCATTTTAATATCAGAACAATTTAAGGTAAGTCCTGGAATTTTTGGAGATTCAGTTTGAGACTCCAGAAAAAGTTGGCTTCGTGTTTTCCTGCTGATAGTATGCATGAAAATGCCAAAACTTAGTGCAAAGTTGATTTTACCATTTCTCTAAAGGAAGGACTAAAATCTTTTCCCAGTCGTCTTTCTTCAGAGTACCTTTGTGGTCTCTAAGCCTATTTTCATCCCCTCTACCAAAGTAGATGTTCTCTGTTCTTTCCACTGAGCCTTATAAATAAACACAAAGGGAATATAAGACAACAAAAAATGTGCCTCTTATGATAAGCCGAAATGTGTATGGGATGAATATTACCTGATAGAGAAATGGCAGCTTTGTGACAGCTTGAACTGTGTCAGCGCGAAAATTAATTACACCAATAATTTCCAGAAACAAAGAAAGTATCTGGAATACATAGCCTGTGTAATAGGAAGTGCTTCTCACTCCCCTTTAGCCTTATGTTCAGATACCTCAGTAACAACCAAATGGATTTTTATCAAACTTTTTAAGCACTTCACCTCTGGATTGAGCACAAGTCTGAGAAATTTCCTTCCAGGAGTTAATGGCTTGGAAAGTTATAAGCAGCAGAAATTAAGCACTTAAAATGGAAAGAACATCCTAACCATGACTATTAAGCTTGTACCTTTGTCACCTCAAGCTGTGAGTTCCGATCTCAAAAGATATGTGGCATCAGGCTGACTCAGTGCTCTGATGAGAGCCCTTTAGGGAACACTCAAGTCGAAATTCAGCAGATAGCAGCTTTCCCACTGAGCTGCTAATGCAGTAGTACCCATGCCAGGTGTTTGAGGCTATCCAAGACAAGACATAGAATTATTGTCTTATCTGACTAGTGATAGAGTTACTCTGACAGTATAGATGGGAACTCTAGTGTCCTGGTCCAAGGTCAATTTACGTGGTTTCTTTCTATCATCCCTCAACCTCATTTGGGTATGCAGTTCTCTACTTATTGCTCTGGAGGCGTCACAGTTTATCAACAATAATTGCATGTCGTCAGGAGCTAGACATTCAGTGGTCTTCACTATCATTTTGTAACTATGCAGTGGGAGACTGCTAACCACAGATGTACTGCTCACACCTTGTCTGTGTCCCTGGACAAGCTACACCAAGTAGAGTTTCAAGCCTGGTATGCATGAAGCTAGGCTTTTAAATAAGACACGTTATGCTAATTGTCTGCTGTCTTTGAAACAGAAAGGCAGCTCAGTCTCCTTTTACTACTTATTTGTTCAATGAGGAGTTAAATTTAAGTACCAGTAAGTAAATGGTAGTGCTGAACTTCAGTCAACCTGTCTTATATCCTTCACATTAACAAGATGACACCAAAAATATTTTCCAATCTCAAATGAATGTTTTGATTTAATATCTGTACACATCTTTGAAGGTGTCAGGTTGTGAGAATTATTATATGTGTTGCATATGTAGAAGAGCTGGTAAAGTTTGGAGAAGATCTTGGGATCTATTTGCATAGAATTTATTTTGCAAATGAGAATTTGTCATTCTAACAAATAAAAACAGTAAAGGATGTACATAGAGCCTGATTTCCCTAATACACAATTTCATCTGAAGTTAGTAGGAACTGCTAGTGACTTCTCTCTCTGAAAATTCAAGCTTTGAACATTTAATCCTGTTGTTCTACTATTCTAAAGCAGGCATTAGTAAATTCAGTGTAAGTTCAGGTGGGAGCCTTTGTGCTCTTCCCACATGCCTTGTCATTTGTTCCAGCATTGGGGCTTTTCTCATTTTTTTTTGTACCTGTTTCATGTGTCCCCTAGGTGATGCTAGTTCAGAATAACATCTCACAGAAAGAAATTTAATGGCCTTTGTCAAGTATTTTGTTCCTCAGACGCAGGTACTCTCTAACATGAACTAATGTTCATCCTCCTACTAAAACTGTTGGCTAGTATGGCCCTTAAACAAGTATCTGCAGGCACCCTTTTACTCTGTTTTTTTGAGGAAACGAAGCTTATGCATTTGCATTGTTTATTCATTCATCTACCTATCACCCTATCCCTGCTACCTATTCTGTTTAATTTATTGGCCAGCTTCAACCAAACTTGGCAAGAGCAAAAGCCATTTCAAATATAAACAGAATTCTGAGATTATAAACATTAGTCAGTGAGCAGAGCTGCAGTTACTGCAGTGAGAGATGAAGTCATTGTTTTCCTCCTCTGCTAGAGAGAACAAAGAATGCAATTTATGTCCCCCACAAGGATGTGCATGCCCCACCTTCATCTTCCATGGGTCCAGCAGTGGAGAGAGATTGGGTTCACCAGGTCAAGAGCAATATATTTTGATGGAAAGCTACATGCACTTAATTTGAACTTATTCTTTCTCCAGCATTTTCACTTTTATTCCAGGTTCAATTCTGGGTCATCAGGCAAATCAAAAGTGCTTTTTTGCCATTTAGAATCCAGAAAAGTGGGGGGTTTTCACTGTCATATAGAATCCAGAAAAGTGGTTTTTTGTATGCCATTTGTTAATGTGGAATGAAGATTTATTGGTTTACATCTTTATTAGTATTTCAGATATCATCCGTATAATACCATATATATCATATCCATATAATACATAAAACCTGGGTGGGAGCAGACACAGCTCAGGTTAGGGTGTGCTAGGAACAGCATGTTCCCAAAGGTCAGGTTTAGGTGTAGCCACCCCATTTAAAAGACAAAATAAGAACTGTAGGCATACGGACACGAACTTTGATGTGCCACCTGGTGTCATGGTCATAGAACACCCCTTGACCTATTTTTTTTATAAACAGAGAAACAGCCTTAGGAACTAAAAGTTATTTCCTAACGTATTTAGCATATAATGAAACACACATTCAGACACTTTTTTTAAAAAGAAGTGCCCTGTGTCTCTGGACACAGTCATAACAGGGAAGTCAGATGAGTAGGGGTATTTTACATATTTGCCAGCTGGAAACATATGAATTGATTTAACATTTTGTCATACTGCTGTAATGATATAGGCATTGGACAATAGTGAGTTATTATCTTGCAAGTATACTGAAAAATCTGTTCTTTTCCATGGCATATGAAGTCATTCACATGCCATTACAGCAAATACAAAAAATGAGCAGTGTTAAGGATATTTAGGTTGTATTAGTTTGGGGATATCTTGATTAAGCAATAAATCGTATTATTCTAATAATTTTAACAGTGTTCATTGAAACAGCTATTTACTGTAAACAATTTTATTCATTGAGAACATATTCATTTAATGTGTATAAGCATAATTTGTTTTTCTCCTATGCCAAATATAAAAAATAAAGTTCAGTTCCAGAATGGAATTTTGTTAATACTGAGCATATGGATGAAAAAATTATTGTTTTTCTCAATAATGTTAAAGAAATGCATTATTAATTGAGTAGAAGGAAAAATACTGCAGTGCAGTAACTTTCAGCAATATTCATGCTCGTCAGCTTCCTACTTTGTTGTTTTGAAATATTTATACATGCGTGCAATAGGGACCAAATCATCAGGGGTGAAATTCAACATAGTTTTATTGAAAATATATCTGTATTGTCTCTGAGGCTGAGCAAATTTGTGTACCTACTCAAGAAAATTATTTAAATTTTACTGAGAAGCTCCCGTTCCACACTGTAAACCAAACTACCTTTCCATGTGGAAACAGGGACAGAGGAGGATCTTTCCCTTTAGACTGTATAACGATCCACTGAAATTCTCCTGTGGTCCCCTTTAAGGTATAGCTCTGTAACCCAAAGAGTCCAGAATAAATGCCCGTAAGTAAGAGGTTGGTTCTGAACTAGTATCCTTGATTCAAAGTATAAGTGTGGAGAAATGTGTAACAGGACCCCAGCCTCCAAACTCCACAAACTTGGGACTCTGAACTGCAGGAGAACTTTAAAGCCCCACAGAGGTTACACCTCCAGTGGATACGAACGGGCTAACCATTAGCAAGCAACGGTGACTGCTCTTCTTATACAAAGGATGGAGAACATGCAGAATGAATTTTGATATACCTCGTTACATGTGCCAATTAAGCAAGAACAGGATGTGGGCAATCTAAACAACCAAACCCAGGACCAGCACCCCCAGCTGGGATTTACAGTCACACTTCTCTTTCCAGGGATGCTCCTATGGCAATAATGGTATGTATTCACCCTTTTTTTGTGGCAGGCTGAAACCCACATCTAAGGAACTGAAGCCGTAATCAATTCCCATACAAAATATAAAACAAACAAAAACAAAACCACCAGACACATTCAGAAAGGTAATCAGCACAAATTATTTGGCAAGCTCAGCCAAAGCACTGTGGTGCACAGCGTGTATGTCAGAGCCATATGACTTATTTTTGTGTGTTCTAAGGAAAAAAAGTAGTATAGGATTCAAACTGCAAAGCTGTTCTTACCAGGTTTTTAACTCACCGAGTGGTCTCAGCATTTCAATTCCATCTTCTAAAACCTAAAGTGGAATTTGATCAAATGCCAAATTGATTTTAAAATTGCTTTTATGACTTATGAAAGCATTGCTCAATTTGGGATCCTCTGCGTATATTTATCTTTAGTTCTGTCTCTGCACTCAAATTCTGTGCTGCTGTTTAAGAACAGCTGGCCATTCCAAATTAAAGGAGCACGCACTTGTCTTTGCCATGTATACTGGCAAAAGCACTGATTTCTGGCTTTAGGCTGAAATAGTCACTAAAACACAACACAAATCTAAACCTGTTTTACCTTCTGATGTTAGCTATTTTGTAACTATACCAGGATTTTCTTGGGTTTGTATTTAATTCCTCTGACGTTGCTAAATGATAGATGCTGCAGAACAGCATTTCATTAGATATGTTCAAAAAAAAAGGTTGTATGATGAAAGAAAAAGAAAGCAAGAAAGAAAGAAAGAAAGGAAGGAAGGAAGAAAGAAAGGGAGAAAGGAAGAGATGAAGGAAGGAAGCAAGGAAGGAATGAAGGAAGGAAGGAAGGAAAAAGAAAGTTTTTTTCCCCAACTTCTTGGTACCCAGATTTCCTCCCAATGAAGTTGGTGACATTGATGTAGTACAAGGAAAATTATGACAATGTGGAGTCCTTGTGAAAATCTCACTCAAAGAAAATATAGTCCCAGGACCATCTCAAGTAGTGCTAGTAAACTTTCAGACAGAGATATCCCAAGTTATCTAAATAACAAGAAATTTGGTTGTCACAGAACTGGTTTGGACTGTTAGGGTAATGGTTTATTACTTCCATGCTGTGCAGAGTTCTTTTTCATATTGATAGAGAGGTTCACGATAATTAGAACTTACTCTTGAAATCTCAGCATTTTCTGAACATCTTCCCGAAAGCAGGCATGCCAGAAGAAAAGAAAGCCGTCTGTAAACATCACAGTCTTAATTGGTAAAGTGCAGTCTATACATCAATAAAATTAATTTAACAGTGCTCTTCCAAGAAGATTAAACAAATGTCTGTATCCCAAACTTTTTTTTTTCCTTGCTGATAGTTGAGTTAAATGAATGAAATTCAAGGTATACTCAGAAGAATCAATAAGGCAATTATAAAGCTTTTGGAATAGCTACACAGGTATGAAAAGACACAGCAATTGCTTTCAGTAAAATTTGATTTGCAGAATGATAACAATTTTGCAAAAATTTCTCATCAGAAACATATTGTCTTAGGTAAAAGAAAGGCTTAGGGATTTGCACACATCCTGGAACAAGAGTGAATGATGGCATCTGACATAGCATCAAAACTGACAAATTCATCCAAGAAATTTTAATGGTTGCAGCCTAATAAGCAATTTGGCATGGATTCAGACATGAAGAATAAAATTAGCTAAATGCTGTAGTGATTGCCCAAAATGAAAACCAAAAAGATTGTATGTGAATGAAATGACGTATATGATGAAAGATTTGGGGGGGAAAGGCAATTTTGGCACTGTGTTCCAATGTAAATAGTATCAGTTAAATTAAATACACTATCTGTCTCCAAAGTAATTCTGGAGATGTCTGGGTCAGACACACATTTCTACTAATTATGTAGGCAAATGCATAGACAATAATAGTAATATTAATGGACCCTGGAACTAAATATATTACTGCATTCCAGTTCTATTTTCCTTCAAAAGTGAAAGGTCTCACAAAAAAATTTAAACTTTTTTTAAAATTTACTTATGACTTGTTAAATAAACACATTTATGTGTAACTTGGAGGTTGATGAGCTGATGAAAAAAAATAAAAATGAGTCTTCTGAAAAATCAAGCCAAGATTTTGAAGCTGAGCACTCAAATTAGATAACACTTGCAGAGGCTGACGTCCTTTGTGCCTTGCTGTCTTCTCTGCAAAATGAGGATAATTCAGTCACCCAGTTTGATAATCATCACCAATAAAGTTCGTGATTCACTCTACTATTTGAGTTGGAGTATATTATGATTGCTAAGGAAGAGATTATGTTGTATGTTGGTGATGATAAACAAACACATAGGACTGCACAGTGAATAAGGAAGATGAAAGAAGTATTGAATTAATTCACTGAATGAAGCAATAAGGTGTAATCATACCTATACATGGAGTGTGAATTAAAATGGCACAGCCAGACTCCATCATAATCTTAAACTGGGCCGCCTAGGAAGGTTATGGAATACTGTGGTGGATTAACCTGCTGGCTGCTAGGTGTCTACCAAGCTATGCTCTCGCTCCCACTCCTGAGCAGGACAGGGGGAGAAAAAAAAGGTGAAGAAAGCTCATGGATTGAGAGAAGGACAGGGAGATCACTCACCAGTTACCTTCATGGGCAAAACAGACTCAGTTTGGGGAAGAGTATTTTAATTTATTGCAAATTAAAAATAGAAGAGGATCGTGAGAAATAAAATCAAGACTAAAAATACCTTCCTCTCACTCCCCTTTCCTTCTCAGGCTGAACATCAGTCCTGACTCTTCTACCTCCTCCCCTTCCTGAGCAGAACCAGGCAGGAGGGAATGGGAGTTCCAGTCAGTTCATAACATTTCGTCTCTGCCGCTCCTTCCTCCTCACGCTTTCCCTCCGCTCCAGCGTAGGGTCCCTCCCACGTAGTACAGCCCTTCACGAACCTCTCCAGCGTGGGTCCCTTCCCCGGGCTGCAGTCCTTCAGGAACAGCCTGCTCCAGCGTGAGTCCCCCATGGGTAACAACTCCTGCCAAAAAACCTGCTCCTGCGTGGGCTCCTCTCCATGGGCTGCGGTTCCTGCCAGGAGCCTGCTCCAGTGTGGGCTTTCCAGGGGCTGTAGTTTCCTTCAGGGCACGTCCATCTGCTGGGGTGTGGGGTCCTCCCCAGCCTGCAGAGGAACAACCTGCTTCACCATGGTCTTCTCCGTGGGCTGCGGGGGAATCTCTGCTCCGGCACACGGAGCACCTCTTCCCTCTTCTTCTTCACTGCCCTGGGGGGCTGCAGGGCTGTTTCTCTCACATTTGTCTCACTCCTCTTTCACCACTGCTGTGCAGAGGTTTTTACCCTTTCTTAAATATGTTATTAGAGAGGCAGCTTTGCTGATGGGCTCGGCTTTGGCCAGCAGCAGGTCGGGTTTGGAGCTGTCTGGAACTAGCTCTGTCCCACACGGGGGCAGCTCTCTCTTACAGAAGGCACCGCTGCAGCCTTCTCGCTGCCAAAACCTTGCCACATAAAACCAATAAAAATATCCACCACTGAGGTTTTTAAAGAACATTTTTTGAAGACCATGTATCATCCATCATCCTAAATTATAATACAGAAAGGTAGCAAAAGATCCTTGGCAATGTCCTGTCTCAAGAAAGGAAACATTTCACAGACAGAATTCTAGAAATAGAAACATAACCTCATTTTCTCATGAGCAACCTACATAGAGTAGGAGGAGAGACGTTTATTGCATGGCATCTGCAAAGTCCCTCAAGACTGAGAAAACATCAGAGAACAGGAATAAAGAGACGTATTTATTCAGCCTGGTGGTTCTGCCTTCCCGTCTTCTTGGAGGCCAAGATGACTAAACACAGTTCTTCCCTACACATGGCTTTACCATGTTTCTTGAAGTTGCTGAAGTCTCTGTAGGTTACACTATAACATCTTTCTCTATTTACTGTTTCAAAATCAAGGGGGCAAAATACTTGCCACTAAAGTTTACTGCATACTTCTTAAATTATATTGGCTGGAAGATGACAGCAAGTGTGAAAGGGGCTATGATTTTTGGTCTGTTACAATGGGTGGCCATATAATGCAGTGTGATTCATATCGCGGAGCAATTAGGGAGAGTTGGACTTTGCTAGCCGTTGGGGCAGGTATACAGGACACTGCTTACACAGCTTTCACTGTAACTAGTTGTAACAGCAGCCCCCCAAAAGATACCATACAAATCTATTCTTTAAAGATGTTGAAGGACGACTATGGAAAATAAGTCAGAAATAGAAACAATGTGTGATCATGTGGAGTGTTGAAACAACAGGGGGTTATTACTGAGGTGGCTTAATTCCAGCAACAATACACACTTTCAAGTTATTCTTAACACTATATGATGCTATTTAGCACATTTATATATAGATGTACATTTTATTCAACATTAAGAAAGCAATACAGTGTAAGACAATGCAGAATCTAGTATATTAAAACAACTGTTCAGTCTATTATATTAGTCTCATAAAGGCAGTTATAAGCCCATGAAATTCCCAGGCTTTATCTAGCACCTGAAGATCTGTCTTATCAGAAAATCAGGGCCCAGGTTCCACATCATTGAAGCAAATAGAAAAATGCCTATTGACTTTGACAAGATTTGTATGAATATTTCAAAATACTGGCTAAGGCTCCAGAAGTTCAACTCTTTTAAATGACACTAACATTAGTGTTAAGAAATTTTACCTCACAGGAAGGGGCTATTATTGGATTAGCCTTCAAAAACAGAAATCTTCGTGATCTCTTACAGCTGAGCATGAATCAGTGTTGTTAATTACACTCAGAATGAATATTTCCAATACTCAGATTCTGTTTTGCTCTTTTGATGTAAGCTTGATGATTGTTAGTGGGTAGCTTAAGAAGTCATTTTGGTACTGCTCATCCACAATTCCTTAGCTAAATATTGTTACGTAAATATGATGTATTTTTATTCTTCCATGAAAGTATTTGGAGCAGAGGAGGGAGTCATATCTACAAAAAAAAAAAAAAAAAAAGGATTCCTTGAATATGAGTCCATTGCATTTTTAAATATATACTAAAATTTCACATCTGAAGGTAGTCCTGGTGGCAAAAATAGGTATAATAAGAATTCACAATACTATTTGCATTGTCAGCTCCATTTTCAGTGGGTGCAGGATGTGGAAGGAATGGGGGAAAGAAAAGCTGTGTAACTGCTTCATTTTACTTTTGTCATGCGATGCAGTAATAGTGGGGGAAGGAAGATTGCCATTGCTTCCTTAATACAATTCACCCTACTCTTCACTTTCACTTCCAGTAAATCAATCTTACTGGGTTACATAAAACATAATAAGTGCTAGGCTTTTTACACAAGTAGAAAGGATGGTGATTGTCTCAGAGAATTTACTTCCTACTGTGTTTATTTCCACTGAAGTTAAAACAAAATTGATAAAAAAAAATAACAACTGGGATAATAGAAGAAAGGAAGGGAAACTTGAATATCAAGCAGAAAACATTTTGAAAGTCAGGAAGCTATATGGGGAGAGAAAAGGAAAGTCTAAAAAAAAAAAAAGTAATCAATATGTAAAGAATAATTATGATACTGTCCCTAATGGCAACAAATAAGACAAACCTGCTTGGATCTCAGAATTTGTTCTGATAAGAGAGGAGGCTGGAGAGCTACTGTGGAAGCAGCGTCCTCTGTTGTGTCTTCTCCTCTTTGTAAGTGCTGTTCTGAGGCTTCCCCTACAAGGTGTTTTCTTCAACACCGTAGACAAGTTACATCCCCCATAGCATCTGGGTGCTTTGCAGTCTTATATGGACCTGTTTTCACAAGGCTATCTCACCGTCTTGCAGGTAGGAAACAAAGTGCCACAAAGCTGCCGATTATAGCACCAAAAAGTTGGAGAAATTGTCCCCTTGAGAGTGAGTGTCCTCATCATTTAGACTCAGGGGAACCAGCAGGGAAATGCACTTCCAGATGGTTGCCCAAGTACCTTCAATGCAATGTGAAGAGAGCGAGGTGGGAGAAAGAAGAGCGAGATGGGAGAAAGAAGAGCAGGCACAGAGAAGGCGTTGGCAGCAGGGTGTAGAGTAAAGCTCAGCTCTTTCTATTAGCTGTACACCTACTGCCCACACAGGTCTCTTGTGCTGAATTGAGGAATCCTGGATTTTGGCATTGTTATTGAAAAGAGATCAAGGGCACACCTCTGTTTTCAAGACAGAGGGGAATGTCTGTGAAGTGCTTAGCTCTCTTGAAGCAATATTCGGGAAGGTATCTGAATTTCTAACAACGCAAGTTTCTGAGGACAATTTGGACTGGCAGCTTTTAGGAGTAAGGTAGAGTCCCACCTGTTGAGGGAGAATGAGAAAATAATGTTCATGTGAGGTACATTTCACTCCATTTTTATGATTTAGCCTAGAAAAGATAAATAAATCTATATAAATTATAAAGCTCAGGAAAGCTAGAAAAACAAACCATCTCTCTACAATTCTTCACCTCATTCTTTATGAACTGCTATTGTGCTAGGAAGAGATACCATGCAATAAGCCACAAAGCAATAACAGTTTCATTTCCCTCTTCCAAATTCTTCCCTCTTTGGCAACAGAAGTTATTTCTGAACAACAAAATCCATTCTGTGATCTTAATAACATATGCTTCTATGCCAGCATATTATGAAAATGACTTACAGTTTCAGTAGAAGCTGCAAGCATGCTGCACCTCTGAAAATCCATCTGTTTTTTAACCTTAAAAGGAGAAACAATGTGCCCACTGCTGAGCTATTGCAAATCAAATATATACCAGTTAATTAATTAGAAATCTATCTTCTTTAAAGTACAAAATTAAGGACTCTATGTGCTATAAAAACACAATCAAATTCACTTAATTTTCCCTATACAAGATCAGTATCATGGGTTAAAACCTTTATCAGGGGTGAGGTTTGCCTTCTGAATTGATAGCCCCCCTTTTTCATACACTAGTCACAGAGAGGAGCATGAGAAGAGGAAAATGATGAATATTTTTATTTGAGAAAGAAGGCAAAGACTAAGGTGGCCTATTCATTTTCGGTGGAGAGGAGGTATTCATTACGTAGTCACCTTAGAATATGATTCAGAGTATGAAGGTTATAACCTGATTTTTTTAAGTTGTCAGTGGAAACACATGCTCCCAGGGAAGATTCAGAGGACTCATGCTAGAAGGCAGAAGTACTTGTTCAATTCCCCCCACACTCTTCAACCTCATCCAGTTTCCAAGGAGCAAGCAACTAAAAAGCTAAAACAAATATCTGCAATGGGACCATTTCAGTCATCTTTGCTTAATGCTGTGTAATCCAGACTATTCATCAAAAAGTCTCCAGAAATACCTGGAATATCCATCAAAAAGTCTCCTGGAATACCTATACAATTGTTGGGAACTCTGTCTTTAAAGGCTGCAGTGCAAAAACTGCTGTGCTACACAGTGCCCATCAAATAGAAATCCTTTGTTAGTGTTAACAAAAGGGGTTGTCTGTCATCACCTGGCATTGGAGTTATTTCTGATAATTCAAGTATGATTTGAACTAAAAAGCTTAAAAATAATCAGGTGAGCTACAGATCCATTTTAATCTATGATTCCGATAACCCAGGCACACAAAAGGGTTTCAATATCTTATTTGCTCTTAGAAGAGCATATATGCTATATTGCACTAACGGGCTCAGAAAATAACTGTCCCAGTCACTCATAAACATAGTTAACACCTCAGCAAATACCCAGGCCTCAGAAATCAAAAGTAATGGTTCAGTCCCTTCAAATCCCAAAACAAGTCAAATTGTAATAGCCCCTATTGTGTTTCTGTTTAAAATAGCATTGATTTTGCCTCCAGAGACAAAATTAATGTGGAAAAAGGTAATCTATCACTCCTTAGGAACAGAAATGCTCCAGTGTCTGAGTCTGGTCCTCGTTTTCAGCACTCTGACAGATATACAATAATGTTTTCCTTAATATATTTTCATAATTCTATTGGGTTTGTGTGGCAAGGTTTTGGTAGCAGGGGGGCTACAGGGGTGGCTTCTGTGAGAAGCTGCTAGAAGCTTCTCCCATGTCCAACAGAGCCAATGCCAGCCGGCTCCAAGAAGGACCCGCCGCTGACCAAGGCCAAGCCCATCAGCAAAGGTGGTAGTGCCTCTGGGATAATGTATTTAAAAAGGGGAAAAAAAGTTGCTGCGGAACAGAAACTGCAGCCGGAGAGAGGAGTGAGAACGTGTGAGAGCAACAGCCCTGCAGACCCCCAGGACAGTGCAGAAGGAGGGGGAGGAGATGCTCCAGGCACCGGAGCAGAGATTCCCCTGCAGCCCGTGGTGATGAAGACCCTGGTGAGGCAGGCTGTCCCCCTGCAGCCCAGGGAGGTCCATGGGGGAGCAGATCTCCACCTGCAGCCCGGGGAGGACCCCACGCCGGAGCAGGAGGATGCCCGAAGGAGGCTGTGACCCGGTGGGAAGCCCACGCTGGAGCAGGCTCCTGGCAGGACCTGTGGCCCCGTGGAGAGAGTGTTTAGCTTTGTGGTTGACCTAATGCATACAGTCTTCACATATGTCCTAATTTTAACCTATTTCTATGTCTGGTTGGTTGGGTTTTTAATGAGCCGTGCTAATCCACAGCTGGTCTGTTCTCTGCCAAACTGTTGTTCCTTTATCTTAACTTGGAGGCATCAGTACTCTGGGAATGATATAAGAGTTCACCTTTCGTGAAGACTCAAATACATTTTTCTTGGTGAGAGCCAAGAAATATTAGTCATGACAGAATTTTAGCATGATGTCAACATCTCAGACCAAGTCGTACATGTCTTGAAGTCAGAGTTCAATGGGAAGAGGAACTGTCACCTGTCTCACAGGCAGTGATCCCTTCTCTTACAATTTCAATTGGTTTAAGTGGTGTTACACAAAATTAGAATAGCTAATGACTGGGGCAGTGATTTTTATTATCATTATTTCTGACTAAAGACATTAAAAACATTCACAAAACACATAATCATGGAGTCTCCCTTTGATATCAAGGTGTTGCATATCAGAAGCCCACAATTAATGTTGGAGACATGATAGAATTTTCCTGGAGGTAGACTTGACATCAATGCAAAGACACATTTTTCCTTGGAATTTGTCATTATTAATTTGCCCATTTTTATAATTTTATTGTAATGGAAAAAATTTTATTTGTTTATTTTCACCATATGAATTTATGTCACTTTACAACAGTAAAGTCACATACCATTTAAGAACTGTCATTTTTACCACAGAAAAGAATTATTTATAACCCAGCTGTTAAGAGCTGATGATTTTAGAATTTTGAAGTCTAAAAAGCCTCTTAGACAAACATACCCATCTTTCACCCATTTCAGTCATGTTTAGATTAGTAAAGAAACAGGATTCCAGCAATATAGAAAACATAACTTAGAAAACATAGCAAAGAATTACTGATCTTGGTCCAGAGGGTTTATAGCCTTTGTGGCTGGATAGGCTATAATGCCATGCACAGCATAAAAAAAGTAGAATCATATTAACAAAATATACTTGTCTTCATAAAGGTTTGAGTTTTAACAAACACATGACTGTAGACTGACAAATACCTCAACAAATTTTCTCTCTTGTATTAGAGATCAGTGAAGATGAGAAGCTGGCAGCTCAAAACTACTATTTTTTGAAAATTGTATCTTTGGGGGAACTTTCTCATTGTTGCTGGGAGAAGAAAGATGGCGAATGGCAAAAAAAAAACCAGTAATGATTTTTTAAAATAACTGGCAGAAGCTGTAAATGTACCCCCATAAGCCTAAGCGTCTTATTCAAACTGATACTGAGCTGAGGAACTTTATACAGAGAACATCACAAGGAACAGAAAAACATATCATACACACTGTGATGGAGGACTGTTGTGGATATTTTTATGATAGTTTTAAACATAAACAGGTATAAAACTGCACCTGAGATCTCTGGTTTATGAATGCTCTAACATGTGCAGCTGTTTAGCTCATTCCATTGGTTTTAGACACACAAACATACTTTGTTATACCAAAATGTTTTGAACATGTTTTTGATAGCTGTAGTCGTGTTTGCTTTCTTCACAGATATATAAAAATACCAGACATGCAAGTTGTCACTGACATGAAGTCAAAGAACCATGTTCTTAAAGCTTAGAGCTTAAAATCCATTATTAAAAAAAAAAAAAAAAAAAAAAGCAAGCAATGTTTGTCACAATTTACAGAAAGGCAACTGAAGATGAAGCATCAAAGGAACATGTTTTCAACGGATACAAAGAGGATGTAATGAGGTAGGGCAACTACCAACACATTGAAACTGAATCCAGATCTCTACAGTCTTAGATATTTCTCATTACAAGCTGCTTTTCTGAAGAATTATTTTGTGGCAGCTTTAACCATAAGCATTCTTTTAACTTAAACTTTGGAAACTTGTCATTTAAAAGAAAAAGGCTTTCACATGTTGATTTTGTTACTGCAATATATCATTTCACTGGAAAAAAGTTTAATTTGAGGGAAGGTTCTCTTATTTCTCTTAGTTATGGCAATAACTTTGTCATAGCAACCCCTTGTTCGCTGATGTGTTTGTTGTTTTACTGTAACCCAACAGTGAATGACTAAATATAGATGAGAAAACTGCTATTCTCCAGTAAATTGGAATTATAACTGCTGTCATTTTAAACAAAGAAACCATGTTTGGGATTTTTCCCCTAGGTATGAAAGCATTTTCTACTAAAGAGTGATACACATATTCTAACTAAAGTATGGGAAGAATGAGAATTATTAGCACCAGCTTTCTGCTGTTACAATAGATGAGTAGAATGTATGTATGAGTGTGAGTAGGCTTTCATATTGAACTCTAGGGTCTGGATTTTAAATTTAAACAAACCACTCCTAGTGTTATCAGTCATACGTGTTCATGGGTTCAAATGCACTACTGTGCTTTGTTTTGTGTAAAAGTATAACAGTAGAAAAACCTCTTGGATGGAGTCCTGATACCTCATTGATTCCAGTATTCTGGAGGTCACATTTATTAGAGACCACTCAACACAGCTTAACGAGTATAAAAGAAGATGGAAAATATAGTTCAGGTGCAGAAGTAAGTGCTGTCTTTAAGGGTGGGTCTCAAGGCCACTAAACGTCTCTCAGCAAGGTAAGGGGGAATTTTCACTTTTTTCTTCCACAAACTGAAATAAAAATGGAATCACAGATTTGTTTGTTTGTTTGTTTGACTTTGTACAAACTACAAACTATCAAGTTTCTTCCAAGTAAATCTAAAATACTAGTATGGCTTTCCAATTTCAGTTAGAGATTGGCAAATGCTGGAAATCATGATTTTCTAATTATAACATTTTAAAAGAATTCCCTTGACAATCTAATTATGCTTTTTTGGTCAATTTTTTAGTTCAAAACATCTGGAATGTTTGTGGAAGGTTAATTTTGAAGTTTTGGTAGACATCCAATTTCAAACCTATATTAAAAAAATCTAATACCTATTCCATATGGGATAAGAAACAACAATATGGTGATTTCATTTAGCCAAATATGACTAACCATTGTAACTTAATTAGCTGGCATAAGTACTTAAAAAGCATTTCAGTCAACTGTAGTACATTGCAATCTTCCATAGAAATGGAAACAAAGATACATACTGGTGTTCACTTTTAATTCCTTGTTAATTTCTCTGTGGTAAATAAACATAGACCAATAGAATGATCTTAGGCAATGCAGTTTATTGTTCACATATAAAGTTTTTTATTGTACAATTTAGCAACTACAAAAAAGACAGAGATAAGAGAGGAGGGAGAAAGGGGGGGAGAGAGAGAGACAGAGTGCTGAAGGTTTCTCCCAGTATGAGAATGTACTTGCTTTTCCAGCAGACTGAGGGAGGCAATTTTTCTCTCCTGCAATCACACGGTAACCCTCATTAAGAAGTAACACAGTTGTTGATCTGCTAAGACAACATGAATTAAAGGAAATGAACAAATAATGCAACCTGTCTACTAAATTATTAAGATTAATACTTAAATTGCTTTTAATGATTAAATGGTAGGAAAGTGTACCAAAAAACATCTTTCAATAAAAGACAAAACAAGGTAAACTGAATCAGCAGCAAACAATAAACCCAAGTCAACACACCAGCTGACATAAATCAAGTGTTATTTTGCTTATTTCTGCAGTACACTAAAGTTAATTGGTAGAAATGTTTGTGGTTTTAGTACATCTGTAAATATAGAAAGTTACAAGCAGTAAGGTTAACACCAATCTTAAGCACCATAATGTCATTTCATAAAATGCTGTTAATGTAGAGAGTTTGAAAAACCGATGACCAAAAGCAGAATGTTGCATTTCAGCAGTACATTTGTATGTTTTTTTGAATATACAAATTTTAAAAAGACACCTGCCATCTATTACAAGGGAAATGAAACTGAGTTTTCACCAGCTCTCAAAGTTCCTTCCAAGGTTTTTCAATTCAAAACCAACCTTTGCAATGGCCTCAGTGGTGAAACAGGCGTGCTCAGAACCATGCCTTGACAGTTATCAGATCCGGGCTATTCCAAATCCGGGGTGAAGGTCTATCCCAGGCGTTCTTGCAGAAATCACTGTACTGCCCTCTTGCCTCTAAATCAGGGAATCGTTTAGCTTGTATCCGCCACGTACTATGCCAATGGCATTATGATGTCAGGTTTCCACCAATTTGGAAAAGAAATTCAAAGTACATTAATTAAAATCCTCCTAGAAGTTCAAACAAACATGACATATTAACTTATGGCCTAAAAAAATGAATGCCAAATCAGGCATCGTTAGCTGCTTTATTTATAGGTCTATCTTTTGTGTGGTTTCACAGCAACAAGGGGAATACAGAGAGGAAAAGTAAGGCAGCCTAAATGCAAATCATGGTTTTACTTTCCTTGCATATCTACTTATGTGCTTTCAAGGAAAGTGAGGAAGAGGAGAACGAATAACAACATGGAAAGCAGGTGCCATCACTCCAGACTGAGAGCACTGTTAATTCCAGGAATCAGTGCACTTGGTCACCAAAATGTCCAAATAGTCCTGGTAGTTCTTACGTAATCTAAATGAGCAAAATATGCCACTCTACCATTTCTATTATCCTGGTGTTAAAGTGTTCTGGTATACACTTTAAAAAATAAGGCAAAACACCTCTAGCCTTCAAATGACCATGGAGATATAGACTATAATAATTATTCCCCTTATAATTTACACAGATTAAATAATTCCTGACCTTACATGACATTTAATTTGATTAGCACTATATATTTAAAAGCAGTAACTCCATGATAGAGATAAAATATACTTCTTGAATATCACAGTGAAAACTAATTCTGTCCTGAGCATGACTTTTGACTTAAAATGACATTTTAGTAATGTCATGTAATCTATATTACTCTGCTATCTGCTTTTTTAATTTTTCATGTATTCAGACTTGATCCGGGGTCTGAATAATTTCACGTTTCACCATAGGTAAGGTAAGAATATTGTGCCTTAATATCACTCTTTGACTAAACTGAAGAAAATGCAATGTGGAGACTTACTTTTTAAAAGAAAGAGGGGTAAAAAAACCTTTTCCCTATTAGAAAATAATATCAAATAAACTAAGAAACTTTAGAAAAACCAAACTACCATCAATTATAACTAGTTGAATGAAAAAAAAAACCAGAAAAAAAAAAAGGAAAAAAACCCACTATGGTTATGTCAGCATTAAAAAAAAAGAAAAAAAGTGATTTGTCTCAACTAAATTTAGTATAGGTATCTTGGGTCCTATTAACAATTTAGCCAAGGGAATGTTAGAGTATAGCATAGCTTCCTGAAGGTTTATCCAGGACATTGGACAGATTTTACATATTACTTGGAATTCCCTACTGCCACAAATTATGATTAAAATTCCTTGATGTAGTTAGCTTAACATTAAATCACACACATCTATATAAGCTTCAGTTACACCTTTAGACCTTATTGTATTCATATCTAAATTCTAATTATTTCAGACATTCTTAATATTTCCCAGAAGACCTTTCGTAGAGCCATCTGGCTCCAAGTACATGTGGTTTCACCCATGTCTGTTCTTGCCTACCTGTCTGTTCTTAGCCTGAGCCTTTACCTTGGCTTAATAAGCTTGTGGGCTACAGTTGATCTGCAAATATAAGCTTTTTCAGCTTTCTAAGCCTGACTCTAATCTTGCACCTTGTCCTGCAAGAGGGTTAGGCTGAGGTGCTATCAGGAGTCCTAGAGCAGAAGTCAGAGTTTAATTTGTGCCTGCATGACAAACCTGGCCTAAGCGCTAGTTCATGCAAAAGCCTCTCTAGAAATACAAACACACCAGATGTTGTTTAATATAAGTAATAGTTTCGTCTCAGATATTTCAATGCTGATTTTTGCTATAGCTCCACTACTGACTCTTCTGTATTGCAGGGTAGGCTAAAGACAGCCTTAAACAAGTTTAAGTCCCTCCTGTTTCATAGCACTGCTTCTATACACAGTTAGACATATGAACCTTTTCTTCCTAGGGACTGGGGTAGTAGTTCACCCAGCCATAAGACACTTCTTTTTCAGGGTTTTTTCCTTCCTTTACAGTGAAATATTAAACATATTCTCACTGTTTCCTACCTGTTGTCATTATTGAGGTTAGCAGTGCCATGAGCTTCAGGCTCTGGTTTCAAAACAGAGACTCCCATAAGATGCCTTGACTTGACTCACAACTCCTTCTCAGACTAAAGCTACGCCGCTTTCAACATTTTTGTTAAAAGCAGTAAAAATCAACTAACTCTTTCTCTCAGCTTCAAACCACTTCTAACAAAACTCCAGTACAAAACCTCAGCCCCATTCACTAGGGCTCCAATGCGTTGTTGAAAATCTCAGTTATGACTCCTGTTCAGTGCAGAATTTTTCATGACTCACTGACCTTTCAAAAGAACCCAGAATCAAATGTGAGCCTCTTTATACATTATCATCAAACCCATCCACAATTCACAGCTTTGCACGGCTTACACATGAAACAGAAAGCACACTGTTGTTCAGAGGTTTGTTTTGCCTGTAAGCGTACGATGACGTATTCCAAATTCAAAGCAGAACTCTCAGTTTGCAAGTTCACATAGATCAAAATTGACAGCGGATTTGCATGGACTCTCAGGACGTAGGACTGCAGAATTTGGCGTGTCGGGTTCGCAGGGTGTCGCGGTGTGACTCGTCAGGACGATGTGAAGACAACAGGCTTCCTCCACTGCTGCGGCAGCTCTTGAGAAGTGAGGGCTGACTGAGTCATGAAAGCTGCTGAAACCACAGCCTACCTGAAGGAGGGACCTAGAACCTGAAACGAACGGGCAGGGCGGGTTGTTTGGGGGGGGGGGGTTGTGTTTTTGTGAGGAACATTTTCTCCTTACATAAGCCAAAGACACTCCACTGCTTTCCTCTCTCTCTTTGGGGCTTTTGGCAGAAGAGCCCCTACACTGAATTTGGAAGTCAGCTGGAACTCAAACAAAAACCCTTAGCTTTTCTTCCTAGACTAATAGCTGAACCTAAAACATTATTTTGAACTTAAACTGCTTAATCATGCAGTACCTTCTACAAGAAAGATCCATTGTCTGAAGATGAGAATAACTCACTTTGACCAAAGGCAATACTTTTCTCTATTGCAGCACTGGCTGATGAAGTTGGATGAGGTATATTTTAATCGCAAAAGCTAGACAGATTAGTTGAACTAAATCTGAACTGAAAAATGGTTCGAGAAGGGTTTTTTCTTTTCTTAAAACACAGCTGAGTGTGAGCTATTTTGAGGCATTTTTTAATCTAACCCAGATATGAATCAAAAAGAATTCATCGTTGCTATTAAATCATAACAATTACATGGAAACCTGACATCTTAGCCCCCCCCGGGGGAGGATGTGTCCATAAGGGGACTCTTACCGTGTCTACATTATGAAGTAATATGGAGCAATAAATGTGCATCTGTGACCTGAACAGCTGGCACTGAGGACTTGACATTGACACTGCACATGCTTTAAATGATTAAAACCTACTTCAGACCAGCCTAGACCTGTGGACAAAATGCCCCATAGAAGCGGGAGTGCACTGGGTGCATTCCTGGGGCTCAGCTGCCTGTTTAGTTTCACCTGAAGGCAATCGGGCCCATGCTCTATTTCATGATTTTGCCCAAAGTATGGTTCACAGGGGTAACTGGGATTTTTACTTCTCCCAGTCCTAACCATAATGCTACTGTAGGTGCACCCACTACTTACTAAGGTCTGTGAAGCGTTTCAGCTGCTCCCTCTGCTCTCCTTTGGCACATGATCCACTGGCATTTCCATATCACCACCATAAATACCGACATCCGAAACATGAAGTGTCACAGACCTCAGACAAGTTGTAAATATTCAGTAAGGGGGAATTGTACCTACCTGAACTAAACTTGAATTAAATTTCCTTTAAGAAATAGAGAATAGAGGAGAGAGATAGCAGCTACATCTTTAATTCTGACTCCTCTGCGCTGGAAAACATGGCATTGCCGCTGGCAGCTGCGTCTGGAAAGCACCCATTGGAACCAGTTTTCCAGTATGAATCATATACTGCATTGGATATGTTAAAAGAAACAGATATGGATTTGAATTCTTTCTCGGACATGTTGGTATGTACTTGACAGCAGTGGAGCTGAGAGAAACAATTTGCTAAATGAGGTAGATGGGAGTATCATTATATATTTAATATTCAGCAGTGTGCTTGTTAAAGCACAACATAGCAGCATGAAATAAACTTTGATGACATGCAATTAATTTGCCTACCTGCAGGCAGTAAATGCAATAAATAAACTAATTCAGTTCTTATTAGGGCTTTAAACTTACAGTGAGTTTTTAGTTTAATTAACACTTAACAAATAGCCCAGAGTTAGGTAAATCACTTGACAGAGAAGCAATACCAACTGGCATTTATTAATCTATTTGCTGATGTTTACTTAGCATCTTTAAAATCATTTTGTTAAAAAACCATGGTAAACATAACCATCTCTTGTGGCTGTTCTGATTTATCAGAAATTTTGATGCAGTGGTCGTACCTGAGTCCTTCTTTCAATGACATATCTTCCTATTGGAAACTTCTTGGTTCTGCTCTTATACTTGGCCACTGCTGGATTTGGTACCAGACTTACAAAGTTAAAGAAATCTTTCAAATTTTGTAGTAGATATTTTTTATATGATTTTTTATTATAATTTCCTAGGGAAATTAGCTTTCAGTTGCCCAACTATTTTTAAAGAGTAGGGAGCTTGATTGGCTTTTGTTTTGCATTATTTTCCATTAAGGAGAAAAAACCCCAACTATTAAAGCTTATTTATTTTGTTCTCTGTTCTTAACATCATTTTCCTGTAATGAAGTAATATTCAGCCCATACATTTACATGTTGCAACTGACTATCTCTTCTCTCTTTCACAGAGACCACAGTTTCCTGCAGCATCTTGGTTAGCAAGGCACATTTATGACCCAGAAATTACATTGCCACAGATGATGAAAGCTTGCAAGAAGAAACAACTAGAGCCTGTACTACAAAACCTGCTCTAGTTTAAAAAGCATTTCTATGTTTCTGGCAACCAGGGAAGTAATTTGTTCTACTTAAAGTAAAAGCAAGTTCAGCATTTCAGCATGTTTGGGGTTTTTTTCTTCCTTAACTGATGTACAGTTTAACTTCACTGAGTTAAGAGATGGAAAAAGTGTGTGCTTGACTCAGCATATGCATAGCAGTATATTAGAGAGACAGGGAGGAAAACTGAAATGTATTTGGTGGATTTCCCTCCTTCAGCCTATCCCTTGCTGTCAGAAGCAGGGTGTTGCATTAAAATGATTCAGTAAGGAAGTGATGGTCTGGATTTGGGGCCAGTGTACTTAAGGTACAGAGCAACACCAATGTACAGAAAATGCATTTTGGGGACAGTATGTAATATATTCAGACCAATGTCCATGGGCTGAATATCTAAATAGGTCAAATCTTCTTGAATCTGATATTAATATCTGTCACCAGATACCACCAAATTTCCACGTTTCCACTAGAAACAGTCCTATCAGTTGAAGTAAGAAACTTTGTGGTCTCACACACTACTCATTATGAATATGGACAGCAGAATCAAGTGTTAATAAATCTTTCTTTCTAAGTATATTGTGGAATTAAATAGAGTGCTTATTCTGCAGTTGCATTCCTCTCTCTCTGCAATAAGCACACACTTTTTGTTGATGTTTTACCAGCCTTCTGTGATTTACTTCAATCACCGTAGGATTATTTGGATCCATTTAAACGTTTATGGAATTTACTTTTGTAAAGTTACATGTATACATAGTTTTAGGTATCTTACACCATAATTAAGATTTATTTGCTGAGATTTTCTTGGCAAAATATAATCTTTACCGTACAAGTTTAGGCAGCTGCACTGTAGTTGTTCTACTGAATATGATTGCTTCAGGGTGAAGATAGATGTTTTCTTTTTCTTCCCCCCTACCCCTGCCCCAAACTTGCTTTCTCTAACTGTTGGTGTCCATTTTTGTGTAGTTTTTATCTAGCATGATGGAGGAGGAAAGGCTGAACCTATGGGATAAAAAAGCCTCACTAATCTCCAGTACTAGTGTACTGAAAGAGTCTCCTGTTAGTAGTATGATGACTGTTCAAGAGAGAGATCTGCTCAAATGCTATGATTTATCTTTTGTTATTACCTGTTCATTGTCTTCAAAGATTTGTGCAAAGGAATATCCAGAAAAATGTCACTCTAAGGAGGCAGGTGACAAATTGTGGCAGTGGACATTGAGATGCTATGCAACCCTGTGTTCAGTGTATGCCTGCCCAGTAGAGCTACCCCAGCGATCTAGCAGGGTCATATTCTGTACAGATGGTACACGTGAAGACACCACAGCATCTCACCTGCTTGTGAATGATTAGCGCATAGAAAGCTATCAGAAGAGAAGATGCCCAGGAAAAAGATGGCAGTAATATCACATTATTTAAATAATCATTCTTAGTCAAGTCACATTTTTTTAGCATCAGCAAGAACAACTTTTTAACTGGAAATCTGCAGGAAGAGAAATGTGGGAAATTAACTTACCATTCAAGCATTCCTTCATATCTCTATTTTTAAATCATTATTTAAGGTGTTAGTGTTAGAAATGCTACCTTTCATTTTGATAATCCAAATTTTAGTCATGTTAATAAAGCCATGTAATTCTGTTCCTCTTTTCCCCATGCCTAGAGCAATTACTTATGTTGACAAAAATAGGAAAATAATTCACCAATAAGCTTAATTCAAAAAACCACAGGATGAGTTCATTTCTTTTTTATACATAGTATAACATATTGGGTATGTAAACAGAAAATACTTGTTGTCATGCTTAAAGAAATAGAGACAACATCAGCATGAAAACACAACTAATATTAGTATAACATTTCTCTTTAGTGGCAGACGTGTATTTATTTAGTTGCTAATTTTATTTTTGTACTAAATAGACAAGTAGGCATCTTGGATGCTCTCTCATCATGAAGAACTGTCAAGATCAGCAAAAAGGACTTCAAAGTGGTAATTGCTTTTCCCTTTTCTTTTTCTGACTCCTAATATGTGAGCTAACTATTTGCAACAGAGGAAATTCAGCATTTCAAGTGAGTGTGGTTTGGATAACATTACCATATTTTGAAATAAAATTCTTTAAAGACAAATAACCATGAATAGGTGCATCAAATGTTTATATTGTTAGAGCTGGTCTAATGGAGAAAATGATTTGTGTGTTCTACAAGATATGCTGAGAAGGAAGTCAAAGCCATATACATCTTTTGATATATATATATAAGGGAGAGGTCATGCCTTAATTCATTAAACAGTTTCTCCGGCACTGTGTGGTATACAACATTTTCTGAACTATTTTAAGTATCTAGGCTTAAAGATGTGATGCAAAGTTGTGACCAAGGGCCACAGTACAATTTTTAGTGGTAGTTTATGTTAGTAAATGGAACTCATTGACAAAGAAAGTACAATTAATTGTGTGAAATATACATGAAATATGCATATATACCTAAACACCAACTTACAGAAACATCAATTCTAAAATATCACTAATAAGATGTATTTATCCTTCCTAATCTAAAAGAATTTAAATTATATCCTAAGAAGGGATGTGTACATGCATGGTGGGTGGAAAGAGTTGCCTACCTGAAGAATTTAGACCCCCAAATGAACTGAAGGTTCTATTTGAAGCATTCTGAAACATACTGGGTTTCTGCATTTCTCCTGTTAGTTATTACTCAGCTGAGACAGAATTTAAAGTAACACATCAGAAAAACTTAATTTGCAGTGATACCATCAGGTATGCCAACAATTCTACCAGAGTACAAATTAAGAGTGTGATTTGCTGTACAGAATCCTTCCAAACAAGACTTTTTAGCCAAGCTTTTTTAATATTTTGCATTTGACATTTATCTGCTAAGATGATTGACAATATGCCCACACAATACAGAACTCTTGTTTTTGGCATCAAGGGCTGTGACAGTACCTCACTAGGCACTTGCAGTCTAAAACTGCAGACTTTTGACACTCTATCCCACATATACAAGGTCTTAAAAGTTTGATAGTCACGCTGATTGATAGATCGTCATCAAGGATAGCAGTCCCTGTGTTAATTGCTGTGCATACCTGTAAAAGCCTCTTATTTAAATAGAAAACAACGACCACCACCAGAGGTCAAAACATATCCTGAAATTGAACTCTGCTACAAATATATTTTAGAAGATACACTGGAATTCTCCTGGCTCACTTCTCCACATCCTTCATGTGATTAGACCACAGGATTATTAGTAATGATAAGCAGTCACCATCAAGATATAAAGGGTTTGTTAGAATGGTCTTGGAAAACCTCATTTTTCCTTTATTCATGTAGCCTTGTTGATTTTGGTAAATTCTATTGACAGAATAAGACACTTTCATTCATATCAATAAATGTAGAAAATTTGATCAAAAAATATCCTTGATTTTTTTTGTGTTTGCTTACTTGTCATGTAAACAAATCAAATATAGACACCTCAGGAACACTCTTGGCTAAAAAGACACATGTGAATTACCAATGTCTTCTTTCCCTGACTCTCTTTTGTTGCCATGGAAATCTTTCTTTTAAAAGTACACTTTTGCTGCTTGACCTTAAAGATAGGCACACATGAAAAAAGTTATCAGAGTTGCTTTGTTGTTTACATTACCTGTAATAAGTTATCTCTACATTTCAAAACATTAATGGCAATATATTTCAATACTAAAAGTTCAGACCACAGGTCCTTTGTACATTCTGCACGCATAATAACATACACATACCCAAATGATGTCCGGGTTTACCAAGACACTACTTCAGTTACTTTAATTCATATTAATGATACAAAGTAGCTGTAAAACTGATTTCTTCAAGCCAGAAAGGAACCTGGGGCATATCCAAAACTGTCTCACTGCAGGGATGAAAATGGAGAAAGAAACGCTCTGTCATTAATTTTTTAGAAATAAAAATATTATTTATATACATTTTACTAATGTAAAAGGCACAGAATGGAACAGGCATCCCACAGGTTGGTCGTATTCTTAGGGGAAGCTGCGAAGAATATATTTAATTGCTATTTGTTAAGTGAAGGAGAATGGGAATAAAGAAACATTGCAGATATTCTATCTGTGGTTAATGAAAGCAATTCAGTAGAGTTCTCGGAGAGCCATTGTGAAAGTTCAACAGTCTGAACTGACAGCACTTGCAACAACGTTATATCATCAGATACCCTAGCTGGGTGTTCAATTAATTATTGTAAAAATTTCAAAACAATTTTAAAGGAAAAAGGGTTAAGATTTCCCATTGCTTCTTCCCCCCCAACTACCTTTCTCCCATATCCCTCCTTTTAAATCCAGCACTTGTGAAAAGCAAACTGAAAGAAGCCAGCAAAGGAAACACAAAAAAACGGAAAGGGAGATGAAGACAGGATACTATCAGACAGACATCAAATAGTGGAACTTTATAAGAAGGAATGCATTTTAGAAGAGGAGCGACAAGGTGAAATGTAATGGAGAATAAAATGGATGGAAAAAAGGTACCAAGCTTATTTTTAATGGAAACCTAGATTTTCAACTAAACAAGATTTTCACCAAAAAAAAAAAATCCACTTTCTGATGAAAGTTTAGCTTTCCCAATGCAAAGTCAACTCTTTTCAATTGAAAATACTCCCAGGATACCTTATGGTTGTAATTTATTTTCTCAGAGTCCATGAAACACTGTGTGTGATGACTGCCATAACAAACTCTTTCTCCTATCAAAGGAAGAGATGCTGCTGCTTCAGTGTGATTTCAACAAAGACCTCAGCCCAAAGAAGAAAAATGGGAGCATATCTGCTTGAAAATTCCTTTGAGACATCAAAGCAGCACTTCCAAATCATAACATTCAATTTTCCTGCTGAAGTTTTAGCGAAAAGATCTTAGCTTTGATGAAAGAAAATTTCACAGAAAAAAAGTGTTCTTTGTGTGAGATTATCAAGAAAGGATGCTCAAAGTAGGAAATGCTGTGGGTAAAACTGCAGTCCTCAACTCTTTAAACATCTTGTTAATGCTTTACTATTATTATTATTACTATTACTATTACTATTAGTACTATTATTTACATAATTGGCTACAGTGAGCTACTACGGCAAGGACAAGGAAATTGTATCAAAGGTAGCATGTTGCATCCTTACAGGTGATTGCACTATAGACCTTTACCAGAGAAAGGAGGAAGTTTCTGTGAAAGCCAGGAAGCAGAAAAGGAGAATGAGAAAAGACTTTGAAAGGACAAACCTGGAAGAAAATTCAAGATAAAGACATATTCTTGTGCACCAGGAGAACACTGGAATTATTTCAAAGAAAGAAGTTTCAGGACTTTCCAGCATGATATATCATCAGGGACTTCTTATATTTTTGTTGAAAGATTTATATAATCTGGATAGCATTTTTATAGCAACTGAAACATTAGGCTGTAAGAAGCGTCTAGAGACACTAGCAAGCTGAGAGCTTAAAAAGCAAAATGTGTATTTCTGCTGGTAGAAACATGCTAGAAGTTATAACTTGAATTTTATGCTAAACTCCAAAAATTGTTTCATAAAATAAAAATACTTTCCAGCAATATCTTGTAAGAAGAGAGAACATTGCTGGCTACAGGTTCTGAGCATTCTGACTGTAGAGAGGCAGCTCACATAATGATGCTGCGAAAACAATGCATTAATTGCCGCTCTTGTAATGCGTAGATGACGATTGCTTACAAAGGACCTCCATCTCCTTCTTCCATCTGGCCGTCACAAATACAGCCTGCAAGCCTAACTCCTGACCGCTGTGTCCGCCTGTGCGTGAAGGAACGACTGACTCTGGGCCCCAAAGCTACACCCAATCATCACAGTTTTCATGTAGATTATGAGATTCAAATAGGGAACCATCAGTGTCAGTGCACCAAGCTAAAAACCGTGGTCGTTCAGGAACTCTTACGGGTTTTCCCTGGTCAGTGCCACAAAGCAGAGCAGAAAGCATATGTGAGTGGTAACTGTTTAAACAGATTGATTTTTATTCCTCTCTGCATCTGCACCAGAACTTTCAAAGAGCTACTTAAATAAGCATTGACAGTGACTTCAGAGTCCAGTAAGGCACAAGGTTATGTACCTTGCTGCTATGTCAGCCTACTTATCCACCTGTAAACTGCCTGACAATTTTGCTTATGCCTTTAAGATGATTTATTGACTGCCATCACTTAGTGTGTTTTCAGAAATCAATGTTGTTCTACTCTATGGGTATTTCTGGATTTGTTACGAACATTAAAAGATCTTTTTCCTCCAGTGTGCAATACTACTGTGTTTTTGTGCATGGTTTCAAGTGGAATAGTGGAAGTAGAACTGAAAAGGAGTACATGTTCTGTGTATAGAGCTAGGGTTGAAATAAGGACATCAGGACAAGATTTTGCTGTCTGCCTTTAATACATGGGAAAGTCAGGTTTAAAAGTGCTTGTCTTGCTAACAGCTTTGGGAAAATGTGTGATTAATATTTCATATTGTTGAATTTTATTTATCAAGTGCTTGCACGTTTAACATTGTATTGCTTTGTCAGCATTCTGTTTGGTTTTCTACAAACACTAGCTCTATAAAAATTAGGACTTGATTGATATTATGGTGTGGTAAAATATTGTCAAGCTCCTCTATATATCAATTTGAACAAAAAATAACTAACACAATTTAACTGGAGCTCCAGCAGTGTTTCACTGGAGCATACTATACAGCCTTTAGCAAAAAAAGTTATCAATTGACTGCTAGTACTTTTCACCTGACTAATAGCTTATTTCCAGAAAGCAAAAATTTAGTATCAGTTTCTGTGGTTTTATTGCTCTTCTGCTGGTGCTCCCCTACATACAGATGATTATCACTTCTTGATAATGTCCTACTATTACTGTAGACACAATCAGCTTCTGGTTTGCAGTTATACAGTTCCAAAAATGGAAAATGAACCAATTTACCATTATATTTTAGACTGCAGCACCTTTCCTGGTGACATAATATTTTACTTTTTAGTGCTGTTAGTGGAAGCAATATTAATCAAACCTCTGCGCTACAGCTGTTGAGCTCAAGGACAAAGCGCTGAGTCCACACAGGTTTCAGAATGCTGTTTTGGCTGATTAGTCTTCTACAAACACTAGTAGCAACAGCACATTGACTATGTTCCATGTTGGAAACAGGGAAAAGGACTTGCAACAACTCTCTTATGGTTCACATTTTTAATGACATTCAAACTAGGCATATAATCCAAATCTTCTCTTCTCTTCTCCTCTCTTCTCCTCTCTTCTCTTCTCTTCTCTTCTCTTCTCTTCTCTTCTCTTCTCTTCTCTTCTCTTCTCTTCTCTTCTCTTCTCTTCTCTTCTCTTCTCTCCTCTCCTCCTCTCCTCTCCTCTCCTCTCCTCTCCTCTCCTCTCCTCTCCTCTCCTCTCCTCTCCTCTCCTCTTCACTCAGACTTTGCAGTGTGCTTTTCCAGATTCCAGAGAGCTTGAAAGAGAGAGAGTTTGTTGTGACATCTTACCCTCTGTTGACATAGGCAGGATGGATTGCTGCTGCTCCCAGTTGTAATCATCTCATAAATAAATCAGTGCTTATGAGAAACTACATCTGCCAACAGGGAAAGCTTTTCTTGTTTTCCTGGAAGTATGCAAAGGAAGAAAAGAAATAGTTTAATTTTTTTACCAGCAATTAACATAAATTGACTTGAAAAACCCAGCGCTTTTATTTCAACCCCAAAGAAGATAATTGTTTCTGTGACTAGAAAAATCCTCCTCAGAGTACTTAGGTCCAGAGTTTAAGTACAATGAAGGCCTTCTTCAATGAGATTGATTGTTAGTCCAAAGTCTGGCCCAGAAGTATTTCAAAACTACGCAGATATTAGCAGTTTCAAACCATCAGTTCAATAGCCGAATAAATGACCTTGCTGGGGGCGATGGGACAGGTCGTGTCCGACAGGGCCCCTGCTCTGCCAGCCCAGGGATCCCTCGAGGCTCCCAGCCTGCAGAGACCAGCCAGCCCTTGCAGCGCCCTGGCACTGAATCAAAGAACTGCTGTTACTCTTAATTTCCAGTATTTTCTTCAATATTAATATTATAAAACTCAGCATTATTTTTCAGTATAATTTAGTGGTAGTCTAACATCATTTGCTTACTCTTTTCAAGGAAACTTGACAGTGGTCACAGAAACTTGGCACTAAATTCTTGGCATCTTTTTGAGCAGTCAAACATAACAGCTAAGAGGTAACATTTCAGAGATGTTTAAGAGGATTTAGCTTAGCAACTACTACTGGCTTTATCTGCAAGGTGAATGTCTTAACACCTGTTCTGGGTTCTGAACATTTGTACTTATTAATATTTAGGCTATGTTTTATGCTAAGAGCTCCCAGGGTAAATGCCCACATAAAATTTCTGTCAGAAGAATATACTCTATTCACTTCATCAGCCATAACTGGGTATGTAGCGTGCATATTTGGAAACAGATATGTTTTCTAGATTTGCAACAGAACTGGCAGAATGTGTAACTAACTGTAGTATCAGGATTGACGTAGACTAATCTGCTGTATTTTCCTTAAGGAGTGGATCTTCAAAAATCTGAGAATATTACCTAATTTTTCTCATCTGTTTTTCAAAACCCCAAGTCAGCATCAGCTCAGTCCAAAGAAGTGTATCTGCACTCTGAGGAAACTGAACCACTGCCAACAGGTAGCATTTTCCTAGCTAAGAAAAATTATAGCAGCAATTGTTCCTCTTAATTCTTGCTGTATAGGAACTAAGTTGTCAATATTTAATTCTGCTTTTTCTAAAACACGTGACCCTTTCTGAACCTCAGGTATCAGGGTACACAGGTTTAGAGGAATATGTCTAACCCTACAGAACTGAGTGTGTTAAAATGTAGAGTAGCCAGAGAAAAGCACGTAACTGGGTATTATTCTGTTCTATCACTAGAAATGGAATTATTTAAAACTTTTTTTTTAAGCAATTAACCATATTAATCACCCAAAAGACACATACAAGGGCAGAATGATAAAACTGAAAGCAAATATTTGAAGTTAGTGCTGGTGAAGTAAATCAGTGTGCTTCAGAAGCATCTACGACTGTCTTCTAAAACAAGCTGCTACCCAAAATTCAGGGCCCCATGGGTTGCTTTTCTGCAGAGAAAATGAAAGAATCTGGCATCTCTGATATAATCCCTTTTTTTAAAAAGAATATCTAAAATCCTCTGGAACCTAGCAAGAGGAAACTATATCTTTGCTAACAAGTCCAAGCTCCTTTCAACTTGCACTTGACAGGTTTTTCATGTCTGGCTTTTTTCCTTTCTCAGTCATGCTGCTGGCAATTCAAACATTTCCCTGATACGTTCCAAAGTGCTTTGCCTTTCCATTTCATGCAATAGTTACATAAATACTGGCCAGCAAAAGTGGTTTTTTTCCTTTAGATTCACTGTTAGATGATGACCTGCACTTCTCTTTGGAACAGGGTGATCAGGCTCTATTATTTCCTTACCACTGTCATAAATGAAGAACAGTAATCCCACTCAATCCATAAGCAGTCCCCTTAAATCAAGAACATTTTCACATGCCACTAAGAACAAAAACCTGCAATAAAGAAAAGACAGTGTTGTTGGTACTGTTGTTTTCTCACACTAAATGTATGCAACGTATTATCGTGAAAGAAAGGTGGAAATACATAAGCACTGACTTTCATAGCGATCTTCTCTCAAAATGCACCTATGTCTCACTAAAACAGTTTGCTCTTCTCTTGTCTGGTTGCATGCATGCTGTGCATGTGTAATCTTTTGACATGATGGAGAGCCTGACACAGCATTGGACTTACCAGCATTCTATAAATTATTCAAACAGAATACAGGGAGGAATATTTTACCTGACTTGCTGGTGTTGTGGAGTCCTATATGGAGATTGTGCAGAGGAAGAGGAAAGCCATAGATCAATGTACAGAGGTAAAGATAGGACTGATTAATACCAGATTAATTTAGTAGGAAACAAAGGCAAGCTCCATGTACAAGAAAGAAGCAAAAGCATGTTGATTTTATCTCCACAGTTACTTTGTGCCTTACCATCAGAGCATCTTGATGACTCAGACACTAATACATTTATCCTCACAAAACCCCAGATGCGGGTAGACAATGCTTTGGAAGCCATACCTCAAATAGCTATAGATATAATGTAGAAAGTCTATGGCAAAAGCAGAGCAGAACTGACATCCCAGTGCAGTACCTTAAACGTATCCTTCTCATCACATAAAAATAACAAGCCACTATCATTCATAAAAAGACTGGATTGCTTAAACCATACAATCTATCTTGACACCTATATTGTATAAATACTAAGTAGAAATTTCCATTTTCTTTCCAAATCTTTCATTCCCACTGACAATAATTTTAATACCAAAACTTTTTCATTTCTGGTCTTCATTAAAAAGACTACCTTTCTGCATCCCTGTCTACTTCCACATATACATTAAAATACGTGGAACTGATTACTTGTTTCATAAATGATGGACAAGACATTAAACTTATCTGTTGTTATCCTTGGACAAATACATAAGCAACCATATAAGCAAGTGAAATCACTTTGTATTGTGGAAAACTTTGGGTTTTTTCTGTTTCCTTGTAGATACATCTATGACAGTTATTATATAAAAGCTTTTGTACAGGATTTTTTTTCAGAAAGATATTTTAAGTGAAAAATCTGAAGTGCTGTTCTAGCCTTGAGAAAATAAAAAACTGCAAATCTGCATGGGTACCAACTTCACTGTCAGACTTATTATTGGAAAAATTAGCATTTGAATAGCCTTGCAATGTGGAATAATTTGTTTCTTCCTTGTGAAACTGTTCCACATTGACAGACTTATCACAGCTCCTGCTTCACAACCGCTGGAGATGGATCAGTTAATCAGTGGTGTCCAAATTGTGAATGTTCTCATTTTTCTGCTAGTTGTCAAGTGCAATGTAGTCTCATATGTATGGAGTTCAACACTATGGAGAAAAAATGCTGCTGTTTCCAGCAGAGACTTACCCCACAGGACCAGGACCTGATATAGAGGTGGCTATTTGCCAGCAAACTGAGTGAACGCTTCTCTGAATCTAAACAATCACCACTTGATTATTTAACTATCCTAAAAATACTGCATTCATGTACACCAATGATAGTATGAACAGCTCTATAAAAGTACAGTACTGGGTCAATTGGTAGAGAGCATGTTCATAAAGCATCTATGTCATGTGCAATGACAGTGGCAGAAAAACAAGGAGAAAGGCAGCAGGGATATCAAGCAAGGTATAAGCTTTTTAGACTAAAATACTATTAGATAAAAACAAGACATTGCTATAACCTATCTCTTTGCCACATTGTTCCCTCTTAAACGGCTAAAATTAACTATAGGGGATGCTTGCTCCGCAAGGGAAAAAAAAGGAAAGGGAAAAAATAAGAAAGGAAAAAAAAAAGAACAATATATAATACCCTATTGCTAAAAAACAAATAAACCAGCAAATCAAATCCCCCAGCAGTGTCTTCTATTAATAACTTCTTTGGCTTGGAGTGAACATGAAACAGAAAAAATACTGAAGATCTTATCATCAGAAAAAAAGCACCATCTGAAACCAGCTCAGCTGTCCAATTTATATTTTCATTCATGGTCACGTATGCACCTAATAAACTTTGGACACATTCATATCCTTTCAACATTATCAGAAGCACTTCAGCCACTTGATATATCAGTTTGAACGCACAGTTATCTCAAAGCATGTGGTGTGAATTCAGCCCATACTTACAAATATTTTCTAAGGCATATGTCATGCTAAAATGTTTGCATTGCTCACCGTATGAACTTTTCAGTCTAAGAGTTTAACACAACAAGTGCATGATTTTATTATCCCTGTGATGAAATAATGCTTTCCCTTTGAGATAAAACATTTCATTCTGTTTATTTCCAAATAAGAAATAGATAAGGATCCTGATCAGCAAAATCTCTCAAGAGCATGCTCCTTTTTTGCTTACTGTCAAGGTGCCAGGAGCACCAGGGGCTCCCCAGGCCATCAGCAGCCACCCTTAGGGCCACGACACTCACTTAAGTAGTAACTTTAATATATGCACGCATCCCCCATCCACTCACAGTCACACTTAAAAAGTCAATGGTCCCACAGGCACAGTGCTGACCTACATCCAAGTATGGGGGTTTTAGCCTGGAAGATTTGGGGTAGAGGAAGTTCTCGAGGGGGGGGGGGGTGTCAAAAATGGGCTTTAGGCACTTGTTCAGAATTTGTATACAACCAGCAACCAGGCCACTGACAGGTTGGAGCGTAGTACCAGATGGCTCCATCCAGGGCCTGGCCTATGAATCCAGTAGGACATTAGGTCCAGGCTGTTGACCCGCACGAGGATTAATACGGTGCCTTGCGTGGTCTGTGGCACAACTGTGCTACTGGACGTGTACAGCGAACCTCCTCTGGGCAGCAGAAAGTGTTCCCAAATGGAGGCTGAACAGAATAAAAAAGTATGACAGATCACTGATAGCCATTGTATTTTCATGGCTGAGGGAAAACCCTTAAAAAAAGAGACACCAACAGGAATAAATATGCCTTGTACCCCGTTGTCTTACTAGAAATGATTAACACTGTCAAGAAGAATCACAGAGAAGAGACGTTACTTTGCAGGAAGACAACTGGCTGAAAGAAGGAAATCTACTTTCTGAGGTGTAGGGAATGCAGGACATTTTAATACCAACCAGAAACAGAAAGTAGAAAATCATAGCTGCTGGAGTAAGAGCTAAGCCACAGAGCCAAACCACGACAACATTCTCCTACAGACAAAATCTATCAGGTGCTGCAGATAAGCCTGAAACAGGACTTGCTGGAGAGCCACACGGCAAGTTTGAGTATACAGGAAAAGTATACCCTCATTTCAGGACGGGATGAATCAAGAGCAGCACAGGGGCGATCATCAGATCAGCTGCCTTGAAACCACGGACATCACATTTAGCTGTGCCTTCCAGCTTGGTTCACTTCTTTGCAAAAGGCCTTGGCAACCCCACTTAGAAGATTTCCCTCAACAAACAGGTAAACACTGAGAATCCTTAACTGTAGAAAGATCCTTCTAACTGACTTACATGAAATAATACAACAATCTCACTTTATTTGATATACACACGAAGCAGGATATTCTAGCCCCAGTTCCAGTTCCAAACACTAACATGTAGAAGAAGATCCTTTTGATGGCTTCTAGTTCTACAGTTCTTTGTGCTTTCATTTAGTCAGAAAGTGACTGCTGTTTTGCAGAAATTCTGGTATATCCTTGACATTTGTATACAGAAATAGATGTAGTTCTAAGATTAGCCAGAGTATTATAATTAATTTATATTTCAAGTAGAAAATCCAGTTTCGGTATCATTCATGTCCATAGCTCCAATAAAAGCTACAACTCAGTTTCAGATATAACCATAGCTGGGACTATTTACTGTAATGGGGTTTTTTTCAGTAATTAAAACCATATCTACAAGAAAGTAAACAATGACAAGACTTAAAACCAGGTAAATTACATGAAATGCAATCAAATCAAGATTATAGATGTGCCTTTTTCTTTTCTACCTTTTCGTTCCAGAGTGACTAAGATGTGATAGCATCTGCTTATCAGATTTACTGACGTGATAGTTATTAACATATTATATCATTTAGAACTAGAAAAAGCTCAAATCCAGAACACTAAATCCAAATACTCAGAATTTGAGGTGGAGGTTGAATTCAAATTTCTCAGTAGAAATCCTTCTTGTGCTTTCAGTTATGGGTCAGAGCTAAAATCAGAAGTCTAAACATCATCCAAATCCAAATGTCAAAGCTTCAGTTCATCTCTGTTTACAAGAGAATGAATTTGATATTAAAAGATATGAAATATTTTAAATCTCATATTTGACATCAATGTGCACTCCTCACCTTTACATCAAAATGTACATTTCACTCTTGCCTATGAGTCAGTGGAAATATAGATAATTCACAGAAGAGAAAGGGGGGGGGGGAACTCCTCAGTGACAATGGAGATCATCAGTTGTCAACTGAGAATTTTATCACCAATCTCAATTTTTGCTTTGACTCATTCACTTACCCCACCAAAATAATTTGATCAAGACTCCACACCAGTTTTGAAAAAGTTATTTTTCCTTGGACTTATTTTCAAGAGAACAGAAAGAAACTTAGAACAAAATTATTTTCTAGTCCTGACTATTCATGCATAGGGTTAGATTTTAGCAGGTTTTAATGTCATGAAAGAAAGTCTTGACTCTCATTCAGCAAGCATAATTATGATCATTGGGCTAGACAGGAGCTTTTGCATTTCTGCATAACTCCTGTGAGGTATTTACACATGTGAACATGCTTTCTGTTATGAATCTTAAAAAATCAAATTATAGTAATGCTATATCAGATAAAGCTGAAGTGACTTGATGCATCTGGACATATAAAAGACAAAGATGCTTTAAAGTCAAGTTTATACACCTTGCCTCAGAAACTATATTTTTTGTATGTTTTGTACACAGACAAATGATTTAAGCTATTTGCATATCAATTTATATATATGCACATAAGAAACCTGACCATTGGGAGCATAAAGCTCATATTAACTGCTTAATTGCTGTGAAGTCGCATTTATAGACCTGTAATTTCTCTCCAAATCAAAGATGCTGAAGCGTTTGAATCCAAAGATTGCTATAACCCTGTAAGAAGAACTGAAAGGATAGTCTTCCCTATTATCATATAACTCCCTTGGTTAAGAAGGATATTTTGTGGTTTCAGTGACTGTGAGAGGAGAAAAGTGGAAGTTGACAAGATTACAAGCCCACATTCAGACACATACACACATTTTGGAGGCATCTGTATTCTGATATTAATTCAGAGAAGAAAATCCCATTTACTTTCTAATTTGGCAATAGGGCCTGGAGAAGAGATGCCATTCTGTCCTGTGTAAATCTCTTGAATGTTGAAGAAATTCCATCTCACCTTCCCCAGGGGATCTCTGGTCTTTTATAGTCTCTGTCCTGGAAATGTCTTTTTTCCAAGTGACTAGGAGGAAGTGTTCAATGCCAGAGAGAAAAACTCAGAGGACAAGATAAAATGCAACCAAAAAAAATCACCAGCTTCCACAAGCTCAGCTACTGCTCCCTGTTCATTCAAGGTAGACTCTAGTGACAGCATCTTGACTTACTGCCGCCAGAAATTGTAAACTTGCTCTTCTCCTGAGGTAGTCCCAAATTATCTTCTGTTCCCCTTTATATTCCTTCAATACCTGAATGTGACAGTAAGAATAGCAGGACAGTGATGTTTAAGATCCACAGAATTACTTCATATTTTCCTGACTACTGTGGAAACCATTTACATCATCACAAAATTAAAACTGATCCTTGAAAATTGAATTAATAAGAGAGACAAAAAAAGCACATTTCAAAGCTGTATTTGAATTTTCAACACATTGAATAATTTTGATAAAAAGATTCACAGACTATTTAACTGGTTCATAAGCTCTGCAAATAAAAAAATAATAGAAGCACATTTAAAAGAAATCACAAAATAAATAAAAGGAATGATTTCACCAGCTTTAATCCCAGCACACCATAAAACTTGAGAATATTTTGCAGAAATTCAGTCAGCTCCTCTTTGTGCTATGTGGTTTAGGGAATTGCTGATCTGAAAGGTTATGAAGTGAATGCCTGCCTTTTTCCCCTGGTTCTCCCTGCAGTTCCATATTTCACCCTTCACATTTAAGCCTTCAGTCCTTCTGGTGCAAAGATTAATAGAGAAAGCTGTAATAACAGTAGTCAGAGGATTAAACACCTCTTACTAGATTTAGTCTTGATTAGTATTTTCTAATTAATATTTTCATATCCCTGTTGACATCATAAACATCTGCCCTAAGCACTCCTTGGCTAAATGGTTTCTGATTCTCCTGTTTCCAGAAACAAATCAACACAATTAAATATGAGAGGTTGCTATTCAGTTAGATACATAAGTTTCAGGTAGGAGCAACCTGACAGATGGAGAAAGCGACTCACTGAGATTCCCTGCCCCAGTTTTCTCAGGAACTCATACTTCAGAGCTTCTCTCTGAATTTCTCAACTCCATTTTTGTCCTAAACTCAATTTATCTTTCCAGTTTCTACCAACTAACTTTCAAAATCTCCTTCAGTCTCCCCAGTAGCTCAGTACATACTCACAGCACATAATAATGTAGCCTATTAGGGGATGGAAAATTTTTCTGTTTATAAGTAGCTGAGACAAATTTCTGAGGAACTCCAGTCATGCCCCCTATCTAGAAAAGGCCAGATGCTCACAGTAGGTGCTGGATTGTTATCTTGTTTCAAAGACCTAACCTCTTACACAGACTTCCCCGGACTTTTCAATAGGACATAGTAATGCCCAAGGTGACAAGTATTTTCTGTTTGCATAGCCATTAACCAGTTTTCTCGCAAGTTTTATTCTTTGCCTGTCATTTTCATACTTCACCTGGAGACTCTCATCTTTAAAATGCAAAGTCACAAATACGTAGCTGTATCAATGGGCTTTGCTTCAGGGATGATGCTGGGATAACATAAAAAGACAATACACCCACCCTTTTAAAGTTTTATGGTTTGGGGTTTTTTGTTAAACAACTGCTGAAATGTATATGGAAAAAAGAGACCGCCTAACATTGCAAAATAAGTTTGATTCCTTGATTTGACTTTGTCTATTTGATACAAAACAGAGTAAATCTTTTAAAATAAGGAGTCAGTTGTCATTTGTTAGGAATTAATTATTTAATTTCTACTTTCTAATGACCTATTAAATAAAATAATAGAATCTTAAATGCAATTATTTAGATCTGCTTTTAAGTCTAAATATCTTCTATATAGAACTTATCAACATAAACCCTGAATAGGACTAGCATTTAGTGAAAAGGCAAGCAAAATCATTTTTAGTTAGCAAGAGTTGGAACATTTGACTCAACAAATCACTAATTCATTAATAAAAGATCAGTTTAACAGATATAGCAGACCAGTTCTGCATCACTGTGCTTTAAGTTACAGCATGGAATGACTTAGGTAAGGAAGCAGGTTACTAGAAAAAATTATACCATTTGATTTATGGGTTCAGCTGTCTGCAAAGACATGTTAGCATGTGTTTACATCCATATTTGTTGTCTTAATATTTATTTAATATTTTTAAGTTTGTGGTTACCAATTGGCCGCATGTAATATCTTTAAAATTCTTTAATTATTTGGAATTTTTACATCAGTTACTGCCTTTGGATCCTGAGCATCAAGTTAATTAAAGAAGACCACATTATTTTCAAAGTGAAGGCCAAGCACTTCTCCAGTTTATTAACAAAGTACCATTCCTACCTGCTAGACAAGTTAATGCCCTCAGTTCTATTTTTTGCCTCCTGATTCCCTCACTCTCCTTTAAAAAATAGCATGTTTCCAGCAAGTGGGAGCAACTCAGTACAATATGAATTGCTGCTGGGAGTCTACAAGAGTTACTCTCCTCTTTAAAACTAGATGGAAAGGTCTGAGGAGAGAAACACCTGCTTTTACCTCAGTGTCCGATCTCCTTGATTTTTGTTTGGGTTTTTTGTTGTTGTTGCTGGTTTTTGTTTTTTCTGTTACCGAGAATGTTTCTTCCCTGATCCTGCACCCACATAGCCCTAACAGTTCCCCAGCACTGGCTATTCTAGTTTTAGTTTGACAAAATGCCCTTGCAGGTAACTGCTATTCAAGGTTTTAATTCTGTTGTTAATAGATGCTCCACAGTCCAAATCCATTAAGTTTATGCTGATTTTTTTTTTTAATATGATCCATGTGAGGTAGGTCAGAAGTGCTGTATGAAGAGAGTTTTCCAGGTTTCTAAAAAACATTTCTGAGAGTAACTTTATATACTCCCATTTCCAAAAATTTTAGCCAGCTTAGCAAAGAATATTTCTGTCTTAGTTAACTCTTTACTAATGGACTGAATTAAAAAAAAAGTCTTTTTTGTAAAGAACAAGCTCATTATTGAGAAAGTGGTTAGGGACAGGAGAGTTCAGCTTAACTAGGGACCAAAACCAGTTGAAAGACCATAGAAATTGTAAAACTCAGAAAAGCTGCCAGAGAGAAAATGATATCTTTGTAGTATCTTAGCGGTTCCCTCCTTTTTTTTTTTCCCCCGAAAAAAAGTAACAGCAGTGATCACTTGAAACATGAGTCAAATAGGCTCAAACTATGTGTTTAGTACGAATGGAGTGATTAAGATATTTGCACTCAACTCTGTAAAAATAATATTTAGGATTCCCCAAACTCACTCTCCAAAAGTGGCTGCTGATATCTGAGAATGTTACCTGCTGAACTGAAATCTTTTTTATATATAAACAGAAAAAATAAAACAAAAAATGCAGTTAAGAAAATGGGGTTCTAAAGCTCTTAATTCTTTTTGTGGCAAAAGAATATAAAGCCTCTATAATTATGTCAATACTTTCATCTAAGTGAGTACAAAGAAGAAGAGGTAGAGCTACATAAAATATGCCCTATACTTTTTACTACTATGGTCATTAGTGTTCCAAGCTTAATGCATACTTCATTATCTAGAAATTCATGTCATTTGCATTTTAACAGAATTTTATCTGAGTTTGCCCCGTCCTTTCTCTTCCTATAATATTCAACAGCTAAAGCAAGATAGTGAATAAAGATTATAGAAATCAAATCCATTCACTCAAATAATTTAAATTTCTTACTTCTTATTAGATAAAACATATTCTGACACACCAAGATCATCAGATGACATGATACTGATACAGACAATTGCTTTATCCACAAAATTGTTTTTACTAATTGGCAGGCAATTTTCTTCATTTATAGTATTGATTTTAAATTCGCTCTCCTGAGAGTACCCCCTACAGAAATGAAATTTCTCATTCTCATTTGTACGCTAGCTGCAAAGAGTACACAGCAATCACACATTATCTTGAGCATTTTGCATATTTTCATTAAAGACCACAAGTATGCCATCAAATGCATTCATTAATATCTGCTTTGTAAAACTGGGATATAGAGCAACCTTACATTTTTTAGTGTCAGCATTCACATCTCTGCAGAGAGGAAAACTATTTGAAGGAAATGAATTCTTTTAACAGAACTTTAATCTTCTGTACTCTGATCCATTACAAGGTCTTTTCTGTTAACTCTTAAATCAATATCTACTCTTCTATAACTTCTTAATCTACAATACCCATTTCTCATAATATCAGTAATCTGAGTTACAGAAGATATCCAAAATCTGCACTTTATACCTCTGGGCATCAAATTCTATAATTACAAGAGCTATCTCTGTATATGATTATTTTTATCTTCAAAAAATCTGAAGGAAATGTACACTGCTATATCAAAAATATGTTTCATAATAAAAGAGAGATCTTATCTTAAAAGTAACATCTCCATTTTAATCTGGTATCTAATATTATACAGTGGCAGTCATTAAAGATATAACTTTATAACAATGCTGAAGATGGATTTTAATAGGACCAATATGTCTGTCTCAACTGTTAAAAATTAATGGCCTTTCTTAGCTAGACATGGCCCTTCATGATAAAGAGGTGGCAAGTATTATATATTAGTGGAATTACTGCACTCTTTAAAAAGTTATATTAATTCAGTTCTGTGCCATATATAATCAGTCAACACTAGTTATTACCACCATGAACTTGTCAGACAGATTTTTCATTAAATAATCCTAAATATATATGAAGAAAATTAATCAACACCCCACACTCAAAATTAAGAAGTATACAAAATGTACTTTATTGTTTTCTATTTCTTTTTTCACCTATGTTGAGGGAACATTAGAAAGATTTTTCATATTTCTCTCATATCAAAACAATGTTTTGGTGACTTATTTCACACATTTCCTTGTGGGTCCTCCAACATTTTCCCCCTTCCTTAAAGCACCAGACTAAGGTACTTCTAAGGTATGAAACGAAAGCATGTATTTGGGTGAATTATTTGAAAGTGAAGGAGTATCTCCCTTCTCCAAGCAACTGTAGCTTCCAACCTTGTGTCAGCTTCCTACCTACTTGATCTCACTTTGGAAAAGAAATCTATTTTTTTAATCAGACAGAATATTACATAAAGACGGTATCTTTGTCATTCTGTCAAACTAATGATCATCTTGTACGTATTGTTAACACTTAAATAACCTTGAAAAAAGTGAACAAAGCCTAAGTCATGAAGGAATAAAGAAGGACTAATGTAATACATTCCTGATTGTTATTCTCTGTGTTACAGTTCGAGACTGTTTTCCTAATGCGTATTCTTCTTCTGCGTTTTCTAGCTCAAACCACCTCTAAAGTATAGAGGGAAATAGTAAAGCTATAAAAAAAAACCCTGCAGGTAAACTGTACATAAACTGTTTATCTGGATGTCTCTTCTGTTTCTAAAATGAAAGTTAATATATATTATTCAAGGTTTGGACTTTCCTACCTTGGCACAGGATGTAGACATTTTCGCTGTTTACATTCCTAGTTTCATAAGCAGCATGACAGCATCACTACCTCCCTTCTAAAGCACCAATAGTTCATCTTTGATATTCAAATCTGTGTTATTAACACTGATTTAGTACTAACTAAGTTTTCATATTTTTCTTTTGGGTGCTGGACAGAACATGGAAGTGATGCTTCTCAGAGGTTGCACCACAGCAAAAGAGATTCCTGGTATAAAAAAGAAAATTGCTAATAATATTATTATACCAGAAATTTTAAAAGCTGATGCAAAAAGTAACAGTCAAAACCTCTCTCGCATCTAAACATTAGTCGTTGTTGGAGTGCACCATGAAATGTGCCAGGTTATTACCATTTTTCAAAAGAAAGGTTTGTCTAAAAATCAATTCATTCACCTGAAATGGCAAATTCTAGAAATAGCTTATTTGCAAAGCATTTTGAATGATAGAATGACCTTTATTCTAAACTGTTCTGAGATAACATTTGAAAAACTTATGACCATAAAGCATCTGGGACATAGAAGAGGTAACATGAAGGGGAAAAAAAGGAAAGATCTTTTTAAATGGATATGAAAGACAACGGGAGTTTTGATAAATTTTAATATCGATTATCACACCACTCATCAGTTCTAATTATACTTTATGCTAATTTTTTTATAAGACTAGGATTCATCAATATTTTATTAATTTTAAAGTGAGTTTTGAACTTCACTCACTGCCTCTCATCAGTTTGGAATGGCAGAACTCCTCACTGGAGAAACCCCAAAATAAGAATAAAGCAAAATCATGCTGAAAGCAAGACATGTTGGGCTAGATCATGAGGATTTTTTGGCAGTCACTTCTAATTGAAATGCTAAATTTAGAATTTTGTTATTGTACTTTTTGACAGCAGCAAGGATCATTATAACAATCCGCAACATTCAACCTGTTAGTTTCAGAAAATAATTTCTCCAGCAAGCTCAGTTTGACAACACATGCCGCATGGTGGTTCATGTCAAAAGCTATTGAATGCTTGTTCTTCACAGAACTTAAAAGTGAAGAATACTGCCAGATAACTCAGAACAGCTTTCTGAAACTCATAGATAAAAGGATTAAAACATATTCCTTAATATGTATATTAAATAAGAAGTAAGCAGCATGACTGTTCTGAGGAACATTCTATTTCTGCAATAAATGTTCTTGTTAAAAGATATGCAGTACTTAGATCCTCATTTTTTCAAGTTACAACATGAAAATCTTGCCCACGGGCAAGTTTAAATACGTTTACATAAGTTTAAATCAGAACTTCAAACAAGATCTCTGTATAATATATTCTATAATGTCATTCTTTACTGTTTAACATATGATACACAGATTCATTTACATATGTGCTTCTGTTTAATAATGATTCTGACCTCTATACCTCAGCACCAAGGAGACACGACTTGAAAAGGAATTGACCATACTGCAATGTCTGACTTCTTTGGAAATTTACCTCATCTATTTATATGCTCACTCATAGCATTTTCTTTTATAAAAACAAGCTAAAAATAAATAAAAACATGGACAATGGGATAAGCCATATGTAAAGTTTAACACATGAAAGGTTTCCAGAGATTTAGATGGAAATAGGTCAGATTAAAAAAAAGCATTATAAACTAAGAGCCACGGTATATTCCTCAAAAGTTATTAATGGAGGATGGTCAAATTAATACAATGGTCTGTGACAGCAATTCTCCTGTTTCCAGAGTTGCAAAGCCTGATCTTATGAAGTAGCTTAAGAGAAAAATAAGACCCCTTCCAGACAGAGAGAATGGTTGAAAACTCTAAGTGTGGCTTGCTTTGCTTTCCTGGGGTGTCATTCAGATTTTATGGTTCCCTTGCTCTCTTCGTTGCCTTCTTTTCCTGTCGACTGAAACTGTACTCAGTATATTAAAGAAACAATCCATGCGTGAGAATTTTGGCTGTGTGCGTCAACCAGACCTGTGCAGAGCCCCGTACCCCGCTTTAGCTCTCCGTCTCCCCCCAGTATGACTGTGGCGGGGGGACGCTGACCTCTGCAGAGCAGCCGCAGAAGTCCCTCTGAGATGATGCCAAGCTGGAGCAGCATCACTGCCCGGCATAGCCCTTGCGAGCCCTCTCAAAGACAACAACTGCATTTTCAGCTGCCTGCCTCATTTTTCCCTCCACTGCTCATGAAACCCCCCAGTTTTTCTGTTTAAATGCGATCCCTAACTACAGATTTCTTTCTGGCTTGAGTTACTTCTTGCCACCTTTTTTACCGCTTTATCAGCACAGCTTCTTTTCACTCTTGCATGTTTTTCCCTTTCCTCTTTGAGGTGTGCTTTCAAAGCAGCAGCTCTGTATTTTCTTCTGCCGGCAGCTATAGGGACGTCGAGAGCCGTGGTCTCTTAACTGCGAGCCCTCCCTTACAATTCGTGACCCACAGGTTCAGAATCCGACTGTTGATCTTCCTATAACTTAAGCAAGTACCCTGAAAATGACTCTGTCAATGCTATAGGGTTTGTGCGGTGGTTTTTTCTTGTGGCTTTTCTCAATGGCAAGAAGAACTGACCGCTTACGTTTCGGAGTCACCTGGGTTTACGAACTTGCACAGTGTTGTGACAAGCTACATTTGTTTGACTTAGCTCTAGTTTTGCTTCCCTATTTCTGGGAGCAGTCCTGCTGGAGACATAGATCTGGATGCTGCAGTTGTAGGTCATAGCACCTACACGCTGAATAAATAAATACAAAACTGCATTAAGTTAATTTATTACAGTCACATGTGGAAATCCAACACATGAGCAAAATGAGATTTAGTATTTCCTTACAAATATAGTTAATAAACTTTAATTATCTTTGTCTGTAGAAAGAAAAGAGTGTTATAGAAAATAATATATGTCAGAAAGCATGCATTTGAATTCTAAATATAAATCACTTAGTAAGAATTTTAGTAGGCACAGTTCAGCTAATAGTTTATCAGATTTTTTTAGGAAAATTTGCCCAAAAAGCCTAGAAATGTAGCTCTTATATATTTCTTTCTGTCCTATTCTAATAGTAAATTTAAGATTTCCTCACAGCAATTCAATAAGCTTGAATTTTGTAAATACTCTGATACCCTGATAAAAGTACAGAAATTGCTAAAGAGAAAGCTTTGCTTTCTTTTTGGGTTACCTGATTGTTTCTTCAAGCTTCATCTGTCACCATGGGAAAGCTGGGAATATGCAGAATAGCTAAGGCTTACCATCAAAACCATTAAGAATTATACGTACGATTTCCCTTCTGTTTACTTCCTATGCTTCAATGTAAAGAGATGATGAACATAAACTGGGTTGCACCACGTGTCTATGAGAATCAGATTCTTGAAAATGTTATACTGTCTATTTTCAGGACATACTCTCATGTGAACTTAAGCTTTCAAAAAAAATAAAGTATTTTATTTCTATCCATACTTCTCACTGGAGACGTTAACATTTCAGTCTCATTAGAAAATACTACCATAGCAATGTACCACATTTTGTGCTCTTTATGATCAGCAAGAGAGGATGCAGGATGCAGTATTGACATGGTCTTTCTGGATGATATCTGCCACGCTCAAGTAAAACAGTTCACAAAAGCACCCAGCAAGGGTCACAAAATCAAATACCGTATCAAAAAAAACCAAAAATATAATTAACCAGAGCACATGCATTTTTAAGATAATAAAAAGTAGAATATTTACCTTGAAGACTACTAGATGTGTATACCTGACTCTGGGTAAGAACAAAAATCTTATTTGCTAAAACAAATTCTTTATTTCTACAAATGGTGCAAATACAGTTAGCATTTAAGTCACATGCAAATGAGCACACATATTGTTGTCTCTTTTTGGACTTGTACTAAAACCTGGATTAAAACCTCAAATCCTTCAAATATTGCAGTCTTGTATTTACATATAAACTTTCTGTGGCCTTTCCATAAGTTACATTTTCCTGAAATACATATGCATGATATTTTTTGTAAAAAAATTTTGTTAAATTCCACTTGCTCTCACTACTAATGAGTCAAGTGTCTTCAAATGTTCCTCATGGGAGTGCACAACAAATATTACAAAGCAACAACATTGCCTTCCTTCAGGTCTTGCCTTAAAGTTCAGCTCATACCACATCTGCAAAATACTGCAGTAAATGTTCCATTGATTTCAAAAGTATTTTTTAATACCCCACCCATTTGTTTTGTGTATTTACTATATTAAACTTTCTGTGGTATTCTATGTGGTTTAGTTAATAGTGGGTATTGCTCTTAAGTCATTTGTTGCTTACATCAGAAAGTCTTTCTATACACATTCCCTAGCACACTGGGAACCTCATTTTTAAAGTCCTGACAAGGATTTTTTAGGATTACAACAGATCAAATAATTATCAGAAAGCAATCTATTAAAATTTATGATTTAAACAAAGGATACAGCAGTATACAGCTACTGTATTCTCCAGAGTTTAAATTTCAAATATTACCCTCTTATAAACAAAAGAAGTTTGTTCCCTACTTGCATAAGAAAAGTGGACAAAAAAATCAACATGTCAGCACTATGTGCTAATCGTACAGAAAAACAGTAATTAAAAAATCTCCTTTGCACAGGCACTAAGAAGTCCAGGGTTTTAATTTTTTATCCATTCTTTAAGTTGCATTTTTTTGCACAGTATTTTAGTTCTGAACCATTGTCATGAAAAGTTCTTCTTAAGAAATTGGTGCTTTTGTCCTCTTGATCAATACCAAACAGTCTGTGCACAAATATATATCATCCCAAATATCAATCTGTGCATTTATAACGATACTTGTTTCCTGTAAGACTCATTTATGAACATGTAATTGAAAAGTCTTCCTCCGGCTATATTGCAAATGTTGACTTCCAATAGCTTCACTGAGATTAAGTACATAAAGTCTGCCTGCAGAAATATGTAGGCAGACAAAACAAACTGTGGACTAGGCAGTAATACTCCCGCTGCCCACCACATATGCATATATACATGTATAGGCATGTGTGTGCATGTAAAAAAATTAAACAACCCAACAATATAATAAATAAGGAAAGTAATTGAAGTAACTGGGATATTATTTCCTTCAGTTAAGCCTTGACATTTTTGAACATTCAGACGTCTTATAGAAGTACATAGACTTACTGAACTTAAAGAAACCACCATGTTACATGAAGTTTTGACATACATGCTGTTTGCTCTTTTCAGTAACAGTAGCTGTTATTTGGTTCTTCAGAACAAAATGAACTTTATAAAATAGATATTATATGTGGCAGTGGGAAAGAAGGGGAGTTTTCTAAAACCTTATTGATAATCACTGGTGCTCATTTATTCGGCAAGGGAGGAGAGGAGGAAGAAAGGAAATAGTAGAGCTATAGACATCCTCCATTATAAATTACAATGGAATAGCAGTATCTCCATATATGACAGTCCAGGTGACGTATATGATGCAGACTCTAAACTGTAGTTAGCATCAGCCGACCTGTGTTTCCCTGGGTTAAACCTGGACTGTTCTGAATGATGTACCAGGACATTTCCAAAAGAAACCTAGACATGGTCAAATACCATAAGCCACGATGAAGTAGTAGATCACAGGAAAAGACAAAGATATCACTTTTCCTACGTGTTTGCAGTGTTGGAGATTTGTCAAGTAACATGCCCAGAAGTCTCAATGCCCTGTTACTCCTATTCCATTTTCTTTTCAAATCACTTTTCATTACACAGAAATCATGACACATTTCTGTCTTTTATCTTTTTACCAGAAAAATATCAGTACTAATTCCTGTGAAGAAATAAATGGAAGCTCCTTTACTGGAGGCCAAGACATCCAGATCAAGATCTATTTCTAAAAATTGAGTCACTTGTTTGTTAGATCAGTAATAGAATTCTCCTAGACTTATTTTTTTCTTCCTTTTACTCGTATAATTTTCACAGTATGAGTTAAAAGAGTTTAATAAATCTAAAGTACAAAAAGGCTTATAATGAACCTGTCAAGGGGCTTGCTTGTAATTTGCCTGAAAGGATATTATTTCCTGAGAATGTGATTCTGTCTTCATATAATTCTTCCTGAGATGCTCAATGCAGAACCCAGAAAATGGATGTTGACAATTTTGAGTAACAACAGGCAGTTGCTATCCTAATATGCTGGCTGAAATGCCTCAGAGTAAAGATCAGGTGTAAATCAACTTCACCTTGCAAAGAAAAGTGATTTTTTTTCCTGAAATAATTATTTTCTTCTGAAATGGTTGAACGTAGCAATGTATAAATGTATCTTTCTACTTGTTAACGTGCTTTTAACGCAGTTCAGCTACCACTCTTTAAGTTAATGCTGTTAGCTTTTAACTGGTTTTGTTGGGATATTCATCATAATAGTAGCACTGGTGTAAGAGCCGAGTTGAACAAATACTGCATTCCACAGTTCCTTTTACACAGGCAGGAATTTGGCTGGTGGATGAATCGGGAATTATTGTTCACTACCTCTTTCAGCGCAGCACTTTGTTCAGCACACTTTGTCCAGAGAGCGTCTGGGAGTGAGTAAGGCTGGTGCTTCTCTCCCTAACGGCCTCGGTAGGGAGCAGGATAATGGTGATCTGATTTAGTGCAGCACTCCTTACATTTTGTAAATCCCGGCTTATACTCAGCAAGAAACAGAACATGGCTGCTTGCCCTTGAAAGCATAGCAGGAACGATCCCTCTCTGCCTTCCTTTTGTTTCAAAAAGAGTAAAAGAATACAATACTTTTTTCTGCAGTACTTCCCTCTACCAGACCTGCTACATGCCGAGCCTGGTTCTACCTGCCTGCACCTGCTTGTTTCTAAAAATAATGGGACACTTTGTGCCAGTTCCGTTTCCTCAAGTACTTCTCAACTGTGCCCACAACTGGTTTTGGAACTAGGTCTAAACAGCCACTCAGGATCTTGTAGCCATCCTTTCATGAACAGTCAAATCGGACCCATATAACACAGGCCCATGTAACCAAAAGTAAAACATTCTTACCTTCAGTAATGCAATTAACTGTTTCCCTTTTAAACCATATAACATTATTATTAATGTATACCTTAAAAATGTAATTCTTGGAAGTCGTAATACATGCTATTTTGTGAATTTAGACCCTAACTGTTCAAGCATTTTGATGTTCTGCCATACCATTCCTTGCATATAAACCTATTTTACTCCTTACAAGCTTGGTATGGGGTGTTTGTGCCACCATATACCAATAAATGTTGTAGAAGTTATCCCTTCACAGGATGTATTGAAATTTAATTTAGATTTAACCTTGTTGTGGTTTAACCCCAGCAACTAAGCACCATACAGCCACTCACTCACTCCCCCTCCACCCAGTGAGATGGGGGAGAGAATTGGGAAAAAAAAAGTAAAACTCATGGGTTGAGATAAAGACAGTTCAATAGGACAGAAAGGGAGACAATAATAATGTTAATGATAATATTGATGATAATAATAATAATATTGGAATATACAAAACAAGTGATGCACAGCACAATTGCTTACCACTTGCCGACCGATGCCCAGTTAGGTCCCAAGCGACAATCCCCCCCCAGGCCAACTCCCCCCAGTTTATAAACTGGGCATGACATCCCATGGTCTGGAATACCCCTTTGGCCAGTTGGGGTCAGCTGTCCTGGCTGTGTCCCCTCCCAACTCCTTGTGCCCCTCCAGCCTTCTCACTGGCTGGGCATGAGAAGCTGAAAAACCCTTGACTTAGGATAAACGCTACTTAGAAACAACTGAAAATATAAAAAATCAGAGCACTCGCAGGAACATGGACAGCACCAATGACCTCATCCTGCTCCCCTTTCAGGGTGGAAGTCCACTGGTGAGAACATAAATAAGCATACATACAAGACGGAGCCCTCCAGCAGCTGGGCTTATTCAGTCTGTCCGGTTGCTGGCTCCTGGACCCCAGTCTCCCCAGCTGTGCTGGCACTGGGGCATACAAAGCCTCGCTCCAGTTGCTGGTACAGACTGTTGTGCGCACACACACATTGTATCAGGCAAATATTCCTTCAAGCAGCTGGGAACATGAAAATAACAGGGGTTTTTTGTTTTTCTTTTCTTTTGGAGTGAAGGACCAAAGAAGACTCCTGGGGAAACAGAGAAAGCATAAGTTTAAAAAAGTTGGGGAGAAAAAAAAAAGTGCTATTAAAAATATGGAAGTTTTAAAAAACAGCAAAATGTTGAGACTCCTAGTTAAAATAGTAAGTGTAAAATGTATCTATGTGTTAAAATAGTTTATGCAAATCTGGGCCAGTTATCATGTTCCTGACAGGTTTTTAACGTGAGATTAGTTCAACAGCAGTGCTTTGTATTGTTACATTATTTTTGCTATTTGTTCAGTTATTTTTATAAACTTGGAGGTAAAATGCCTGTCAATTCCCATTTTGTTAATATTTATTATTTTTAATTAGGTCATAGAAATAATTGGTTTATTTCACTAATGCACTTTCCTTAGACTTTTTAATAAGATAATAATTTGACTTGTAAGGTTCAGACCATACCCAATTATATAACTCAAACTTTAAACTGTAAATTCTTCTCCAAGTCAGGAGAACTTTGATTTAGTCATTCCTGCCCTATATCACCCTTGATTATTTAGGCTACTAAATTAGTACAGACATCTCCAGAGAAGACATTATGCAGGTTGTAGCTTTTCCTTTCACCTTTGTAAGATGGCCTTTCTCTGAATGTTCGTACATCTGCTAACTGTGGCGTTCCTAAGAGGCAAAAGGGTGACATCTGATTTATGTCAGATAGCGTTTCAGCTGAACAGAAGTAAATCTTGCAGAATCATTCTGTCTTCTTCTCATTGCTTGCTTAGAAATTCAGGTGTCTTCTGTAGAAGAATATGCATTCACTATAATACAGGATAAATCCTCATCAGTTGCTTGTCGTTAATTAAAGGTTTGGGTTTTTTTAATTAAGCCTGAGTGACATATCTATTTTTTTAAGATGTGCTGAACATCCCAGAACATCCCATCTTACATTTAATTTACCTTCTATTTTAAGTGGACCTAGAAAGTTAGAAGAACTTCATGCATTTGACTCGCATTTTGGGCCAGGTAAGAGACATCTTGCCACCCAGAAGATATGCATATGCATTAAGCTTCACGTGATGAAAATATCCAAAGCATCCTGGAACATTCAGCAGGGACTTCTCCTAAGGACTCTGCTTCCTTGGAGTGGATCCTTCACCTGAAGATATGTTGCTCCTCACGACCATGTCAGAGAGGCTGAAAAACAGTACGTAAAAAGCCTATCAAATGTTAATTGTTTGGGGCTACATGTCTAACAGGTTGACTTTTTTGCAAAATTTTAGTTAAAACAGTTCAGTCATTTCAGACAACAATAATAAGGGAAATCAGAAGAGATTATTTTGTTTTACCTAAGTTTATAATTTTTTTGAAAATTTTTGGGGGAAAAGTCTATTGATATCTGTTCAAGTTAAAAATCACAACCTCAGTAAACATAAAAAAGGGCTCTTGAAGCTAGAAATATAAATTTTCCTCTCAGTCTTGGGCCTACTTCAACTCAGAGCCCAGGTTTGGTTTTGTTTTGATTTTTTTTAATGTCATTGCAAGCTGGTGCTGCAGTTTACAGTGGTTCCAGGATGCTGATCTGAGAGTAAGCATCCATCTTTTCTGTATTGCTCAGGACAACTTTGGGGGCTAAAGCAGAACAAACACAGTATTAGAGAGGAAGGAAGCAGTGAAATAAAAAGGAGGTTTGGATGTGGGTATGGGTTTGAAGGGCATGGAAGGGGAGGAGTGTTTCATGGGGACTTTACCTAGCAAAATCTGTAAAACATGCTTTCTCTAGCTCAGGAAATCCCTGAAGAGCTGACTGCCAGAAATGCAGAAAATAAGAAAGATCACTTTAATAAGCTCCCTCGTTGCACCCTTTCTAAACATCCAATACCGGCTATTCTTAAACAACTGCAGGAGTGAGGTTAGGACTGGTTGGGCAGGGCTTTGTTAGGGTTTTCCTGATCTGGCCCATGGCTGTCCCCAGGTCCTGGCTTTGGCCCCAGCCCTGCTTGGCTGGTCGGAGCATGGTGAGACTGCACCCCACCAGGGAAGGGAAGGACACGTTCCCACCACCCGTGGCCACCCTTGCCTAGTCCTTAGGACAAAATGGGATCACACTTGAAGAGATAAGGCAGAGCATTTGTGTCCAGCAGAGCATAATTCTGTCCAGAAGATGTCCTGCTCTAAATCCTGCTCTTCTTCTCATCAAATTCTGGGAAACCTACCAGGAAAGCATTGCTTTTGGTCCTGCTCTTGTTCTGGTCTCCATAAAAGCTAACCACTTACTTCTGTTATCAGGTACCTTATTAGGCCAAGTAGCAACATTCTGCATGAGGCAAAAGGTTGTAGCATTGCTAATAACCTGTTAAGTATCAATGCAATATTACTAAATGAAAACTGCTTTCTCAGTGTGAGTTTTTAGAAAAAGCTTAGGAAGTTGCACACAAATTGTTAATACTGTAACATTAAGTGCTCAGAAGTTAAGAAATGCAAGATTTAATCTCCTGTGTAATCTTAATTCAGATGCTTAGTACATATGCATCTTGATTCAGTCTTAATTATATGATTGCAATAGTCTGTTCCCCTGTGTTTAATTCTGTGCACTGGCAGGATGATGTTTAGTTAGCGAACAGCTGTTCAATATTTTGTTTTGGCCTTGTGCAGTGTGTTGTTCTATACTGTATTTGCTGCACACTTTTCAATCCCTCTATGAATTTAGAATTATTTATTTACTTCCAGGGTTTTGTATAGCAGTCATCATTACACAGTATTAAAGTGCTTCACATTTATTAAGAATTTTTACAACATCCCCGAGATGAAGGGATAGTATTTATTATCTCATTGTTGCAGGTGGGGACAGATAATTTAAGATAAAAACATCTACTTGTTCCTGGAGACCTGTCTGAGCCTTTGCATATGATCGCCCAAAGTACTTTTCCTTTTTAGAGCACTTTACACATACAAAGCATAGTCCACTGACCTTACTTGGGAGTTCTAGGCTTTTTTATGAAATTCAGGTCAGGCATTTAGAAATGAGGAATCTTTTGCTGTGATATAAACTATTTTAAGTAAATTGCTCAGCAATGCAAAGGAACCCTATGACAGTGTTAGGAAAACAATCTAGTTTCTTAGTGCAAGATACCTCAACAAACTTATCTTGCAGTAAGCTGCTTCTCACTCATTACACACACTCACCTTCTGAAAATGTCCTTTCATTAACCACACTCACCTTCTGAAAATGTCCTTTCATTACACAGATCCACAATTGTCTCCAGAGAATTTGGTTCTGTACAGTGAGTAAAACACTTTCCGTCATCATCTCACCATGGGGTGGGGGGGGTGGGGGGGAATGAGGTTAAATTGTAGCTGTAGGAACAATTTTAATTCCTGAATTTCAGGATTTGGGTGCTCATTGAGGTCCTTAGAATCCTGCATTTCATTATTTTATTTCAGTTTGTGTATGTGGTATCTGCTCATATTTTATATATATCTATATCTAGAAAGATGCATATAGATATTTTAGGTAGACACAAAAAGGACCAGTTTCAAACTGGAGAAACTGACTTGTTTCATTATAGATGAGTTCATGTAATCCAATCTATGAAAGTCTTGAAGGTTAAAAGGCAAATTCCCCTCCTTAGAAACAACTCGCAAGGGATATTGCTACATGAGTTCACTACATGAATTTCAAATTATGGATTTTTCCAGTGAGCACACCTGCCTGCATGGAGATAGAAGATTGGAGACAGGGTTGCAATCACCTGTGAAAGAAGCAAGGGGATCACCATTGCTCCCAAATGCTTAAGAAAACTTTACTGACGAAGGGCAACCTTGTAGAGGCACTCTGGCTTTCTTGTATTTGGAGCATACCTCCCAGATCTGTCCACTCGTCAAACACACTTCACTAGATTAACTCCTACAGGACTTCTACCCCCAGTTGCTTGCCATCCCTAGCTCGCAGGCCCCTCAGATAAGGAATCCATCCACAGTGTTCTCCTTGCCAACTCCTGCCTTACTCTAGTCTGACAACAAGAAATACCATCTTGGGAAAGGTTATTCAAGCAACGTTATTCCACTCTTGTGAGGTATACATAAATACATTCTTCTTGCTTAGGGCAACACTTACTCTCCACTGAGTTAACCTGGGACAGGAAAGGAGGACAGCCAAGGTCACAAAGGTGCCAAGGGATAATAAAAAACCCCCAGACACAAGTTTTGGAGGGAGGAGACAGAGATGTCAGAGAGTAAAGTGAAAAAATAGCAAGGAGAGAATCTTTGACAGTCCTTTAAAAGTACTTTAACAGTATTTAATAGTTTCCTGATGTGATTTAAGAACACACAGAAGAGAAACAGAGAACAGAAAAGTGGTGGTGTGAGGATTTCAAGTTCTTATGCAGGTGATAGGCCAAATTTATGCAGCCTGTGTAGAAATTTCCTGCTGCTGCTTTTGCAATTCTTTCCATATGCTGATAAAGTAAGCACTTTGTGTCTCCAGTTGTTGTCAGGAATGAATGCTCTTCTCCAGAAACAGAGACATAAGTTGCAGTGAAAACCATCTTTATTTTGTTGGTGACAGCTTGGAAGTTTGTGTTTTTGCGACTGATCTCACATCCTTGCTCCACTAGGAGGTAGGAAAGGTGACAACTTATAAGAATTACAATTAAGCATGCCACTGAATCAATCACGATGCTAAAATATGGAAGATGTTACAGTAGATCAGAATGGTGAAGATGCCATTCATGTCTACACGAGCATGTTTCCCCTAAATGCCACCCCTTGTGCCAATAAAAAATTCTTGTTGTTTTCAATAAATTCTTAGTATAGGAATAATTTGTGGTAAAGTATGATCAACGCTATGCGATCTCATTGGAAGATTAAAAAGGATGCTTCATTTTCTCCACTGATTATTATTAAAAATCATAAAAGCATATCATTTTCTGCCTGATCCAATGCCTGATTAAACTATTTGGTGTTATCAGTCTACGCAGCATGAAGACTTTCACCTTACATCACCAAGCACTACCTGAAAGCATTTGAATTCTGTTCCAGATTTTTTCCTCATTTAGTTAGTCAGGACAGAGAGGATTACAGGCCTTTCAAACAAGGTGTCTTGCCCCTCGATTTCATCCAGTCGAGACTTAAAGGATAGCTGAGCAAACAAAAGAAATATCAGGGAACATAAAATGCCACCTAATTTAAGAAATACATGATAAGAAACCAGGAGACAGGCTTATATTTGGAAAAGAAAACAAACTGATAATTAGCAGTTCAATGAAAAAATAAAAAGTGGACAGCCAAAACCTACCCAGATAAAGAGGTTAAATGGAATTACTCAATAGAAAAACAGATTTACAAGTGTAACCAGCAGTACATTGTAGCAAAGATTAAATGAGAGCATAACGATCAAAATGTAAGAAAACCTCAGTGCTGTTTTTATTCCTTCTCAGTCTCATGTATAGATAGGTAGTTGCTACACATGTATGGCAGCAGATGACTATACTATGATGTTAATCTATCAGAATCACTTTATTAGGAGCTCATATCTAATATGTATATAAAAATATATATATATGGATAATGCCTAACCTCAGAATATATTCTGAGTTATAGTTGTGTACTTTGTAGAATTATGCAGTCCATTTCATGAAAAATAAAGTTAACATAGAACTACTCCTGCAGTTTCAAGCAGAAAACTGCACTGAGAGCTGACTTTATCCACAGGAAGAAAAGTATTGGAGAATAAATGGAGCTATCATCAGCCTTGCTCCTACCATAGCCCTTGTGTTACCCAGCAAATTAGGTGACAGCAACTTTCATGTACTACAGCTTGATACAATACCAGGGCTGCAATCCCTACAAGGATTGATAGCATTGTTTCTTTCCCATCATCAAACTGTAATGCTGTCTTCACATTCAGGATATCTATCAGAGTCCTCTTGATTTGATTTGATTTGTTTCGTTTTGTTAATATGTTCAGATCTCATTTAGTCATATATCCAACCCTCCCACCTTTGTGTCATTTTTGTTACACTTCTCCTTCATTTCTGCATTAGCATTCTTGAGGTAGGGGACTCTAAAAATCATCTGGTATTACCCACACTTACACTTATGAGGAAGTGTAATTCATTTCATGCCTTAAACCTTTCATTAGATATAGAGTAGTAGACAGCTTTGTTTCTCTAAACAATGTATCATCTGAGTAAATGTGTATTTAGCCCACCATCTTTTGTCACCTCAGATTTTCCTTCTGATACTTTCTAGACCACTTCTTATTCAATTTCTTTTATTTGTTGCATATATTTCCATCCCCACCAAAGTGCAATGTAAATTGAATGGTATCTGTTGCATTGTGTTGCATACTCAATACCTTTGTCAGCTCACCGTAGTCTCTGAAAATATAAAACTATTTAATTGATCAAGTAAGGCAACCAGCCCTGAAAAAAAGTCACAAAGTTGGATATACATTTGTCCCTTGCATGAGAGAAAACAACAGCAACTGAATTTTGAAGGTATACAAACCATTTTAAAATATGTATTTTACTTTGTTACATAACATCATCAAACTTCAGACAGATAAACATTCATAGCTAGATGCATACTCTTGTTAAATGCTGGCAATATGGCCAGTACCTGAGTTGAGCCCTTAAAGTGACTGAATGTTAGACTAACATTGTGACTGTAATAATGAAATTAGTAGAATATTGCTGGTAATTCAAGTTTTGCATGTGATTAAGTGTGTTTAGATCTACTCCATTTCTTGAAGGATCAGTCCCATAAATAACCATCCTGTCTCAAGAAAAAATCCAAACAAATTTCGCTGTCATAATTGTTGTGCAAGTTTGCAAAGATGAAATTGTTCTAGATAGAGAAAGGATAAGATGCCAGCACATTCAGAAATAATCTGGTTCTGTTCATGGGTTTTATAGGATGTATAAAACTGGTTCTGTTGCATTCCAGGTAGTTTTTTTCCTCTAGTTCTTTACAGACCAGAAAAGGTTTTAAATTCAGATGTTCTAGTCTCCATAGGTTTACTTCTGTGTGTGTCACTTACTTACACTTGTGCTGGTTGCAAAAGCCTGCCAAAAGAGAGTGCTGGTCTTTTATTCACCCTTTTCACAAGTGTATATGACTACAGAAAGTGTATTCCATGATGAAACGGTCCTAGCGTATTTGATGTGACAGTATGGTCCAATATCCTTTCTCCTCATATACCCTGTAGTCACATAGCTCTGTTTTTCACATGTCAAGAGAAGACGCTTATTTCAGTGGAATTGTATGCATACCAAATATGAAGCTCACATTGCAACATCTGAGTCTCAGCGCACTCCTGGCACTAGCAAACTAAAGAAGCGTAACATTTCTTGATGCAAGGCAGGCATTGCATTTTCAGAGAACTGTCATCATCACATTTTTGAAAATACATTAACTTTCAAAAATTACTTAATATTCTCTGAATATTTTGCTACCCTTAGTTAATGTAAAATTGATCACTTTGAACCCAGTCGCATTAAAGATGTTAAGAATTTCAGAAAACAGGATACTGTCTGCAACTGAGAGAACATAAAAAATAACTGTCAGGTAGTAAGAGTCTAGTTTAAAATGGAAATAAAAATAATAACGAATTTAAAAGTGGTCAATTTTATTGAATATTCTTGAAATATCTCTTCCCTGTGAGAACAAGTAGTTTTATGACATCTCAGCAAATAAGTCTCTTGCCCCCCTTTATAAGAAATACATATATGCATATACTTAGATATATATATGGATCTTTTCTTTAGTAGATCTGTATTTTACCAGAGGTAGACATCTTTATCCATAATTTACAGATGGATAAAGTGAGACATGATGACTTGCCTTCTCCAAGACCCATGTCCCAGTCTTTAAATGTATCTGTGAGATAAATTGTTCAACTTGCAAAATTTTTATAAAAACATATTCACTATGCAAATTGCCACAGAAGTAGATACCTGACTTCCAAATCTGTCTGCCTCCAGTCTAGGTTTCTGTAAGAGCATCTATATTAATGGCAGCATCAGATCATTATAGTAAGTACTGAAGGCAAATATATACTTCTAACCTTTTAAGAATACTTTAAATTCCACATCACAAAGACTATAGTTGACATGTTAATTACCTAGATGTATGAAAACTGGGTTATCTTTCAGCCTCTGGCATTTTGTAAGTGCATTAATTTTCTTACCTTGCCTTTCTCTTATGTCTTCTTTTTATTGAGAAACTCTAAATATAGTAAGATCATAAAAAAACTCAGCCCAACAAAGAGCTGAATAAGGAGGAGCATTTACTGAAATGGGATAGAACATTTGATTTTGCATACATATGTTCATTGTTTAGCCATTCGATTCTTTTCCTTTTTTGCAGCTACCTATAGCCAGTCTGAGAATGGCAGACACTACTGTGACTTGATACTTCTCAACAGATAAAAGGCAGGGATTGTAGCAATAAATTATTAAATACACATTTAATAGTCATTAAAGAAAAATAATCATACTTTGAAATATGACCGTATTAGATTTAGATAAGCTAACATCCAACAATTCAGTCAACCAGCAAAGCTATACAACAAAGCCTTTTTCACCACTGCTTTGCCCTTTTTAACAGCCTGCGCTGCTGACCAAGTTGAGAGTGAATCAGAATTAACCAGTTTTCATGAGCATCTTACAAACATTCCACGTTCAAGTCAGTTATTGCATAAAGCATAGCACAAAAGAGCATCCACTCTTAAATATTTTCATTCTCTAGAAATTTCTGAATTAGAGAGTTGTGTAACTCCCTTCTACACTCCTCAGCTCAAATTCCCTTTTACCAGTAGTAAGAAAACACTTATGGGATAATTTGACTTGCTGAGAAGCTATGAAGACTTCAACAGTGAGGAGTTTATACACTGATAAAATTGTGACTGGAGTCTCCTACCTGGTATCTGTGATCCATCTGCACAGCTACATATGAAAAGTATGTGTACTCCTGGTCACAATATAGAAGGGTATTTTTAGAGTAAGTGAACCCATTGGAGGTGCTTCTGCATATGATGTCCTGCGTGACCTTTAACATTTATCTAGGCTGTACCTAGGGCTGTGCTTACAGTCTCAAAGCTTGGATAGCTGCAAGTCTGATCATCTGGGCAGCCTCAGGACACAAACATACTAGCAGAAGCGAGGGTATGCACTTGAACAGAGACATGGCTTGTTCTTCGCCTCCTGACAGAAAGGAAGGCAGCTGTGAGATGAAAGTGCGATGAAACATGTTCAGCAGCTGGCATGGAACTAAAGCCTGCTTGGTGCCAAAAATATTTCTGTTATTAATAATGCATGTCAGTGATGTGTGCATTTACCAATGCCCTGGGAAGTTCTACTACCTGTGTTGACAAATAGAAAGCGTACTCAACAATTTCAGAAATGATATTTTAAGCCATTTTAAAGTTTGCATATTAATCATGTGTAGGAAATGCCAAGTAAGTGTTGCTTTAACCTATGATTTGGTTCAGCTTTTTTAACACTTGGATATAGCTGAGTTTAGGTCTGACCACACATATTGATAAGAGTTGGTTTTCCAGTTGCAGACTCAGCAGCAGGAATATAAACCCTACACATAATATATGCTTTCAAAAGAAGGTTTCAGAGTTAATAAATTAGCAAGCAGGTGAGTACAAACATGAGATTGCCAAAAGACATAATGTGCACTTTTATGCCCCTAGACGGCCTACCAAGTAGTAACATGTCCCACATTAGACTGCCATTATCGGTTTTCAGTATTATTAGGTTAAAATCTGTTCCCTGAAAGATCTCTCAGTTAAATGGCTTTCATGCATCCTGATTAAGTGGAGTCTATATCTGAATTTCTGTCTCTTTTATGATCCTATCATTATAACAGTTCAGCTGCAGCTCAGGGTTAAGATAGGGCATCACACCTGATACTCTCTTATTTCTCTCTCTGTTCATAATAGAACTGACTTGTTTCACTCAAAGGTTTAATTATTTTTATATGTTTATTCATGTGCATAACCTGGTGCTGCACAGACAACTTGCTATAAAATTTAAAGCAATAGCAGATAGATCACAGGAAAACACTGTCCAAGTTATAGCTGTTCTATATACTATACTCAAATATTTACATTAAAATGTTTGATATTGCTTTAACCATTTGTAAAAAGTAACAGTAACTGTACCATAGAGGTGGAGAGAAGAAAAGAACCTGCTTTAACATTCCATAATCTTATCATGCCTTTTGTTGCTACTATAAGACTTAAAACAGATGAGGTCAAATAGTTTCTACAGCTGAGCACATGCAACACTGGGAGGAAGAATCCTTACAAGTTGTGGTTTAATCATACACTAATTAGAAGGACTATTCATTGGTGAGATTTCACAAGGGCTGGAAAGATTAGGAACCCCAGATGCAACAAAGGGTTTTACTGATTCAAGTGGGCCTGAATTGGTATATTAAATTTAAAAAAAATAAATTTAAAAAAAAAAAAAATCCCCTAACACAGTCAAAACACAATTGTATAGTGGTTAAAGTGCCACATGTTGCAAGACTTTTCCGCATGCCTCCTAGGTTGCACTAAGCAAGTCATCTAGTCTATCTGTAAAAAAAAAATACTGTGAACTTATAGAGATGATAACTCCAAAAGGTAGGAAGATTGATTTACATAGAACAGCTGTTTAGTAGCAGAAATTGCTACTGCTGAATCAAGGAACCTTAGGATGTGCCATTTTAGTCCAAAAAGATATTGCCTCTCAATCTATTTGCTCAATAAACTTCTAAATTAAACAAAATTAAGAATGCTAAAACTGCTACTAGAGATAAAATTAAGTTTCTGCATATTTTCTTGTTTTCTGTTCAGACCATGACATTACTGGTGAAGAAGCTAAGTTGGTATTCTGTTTAAATGGACTCTGAGTGTTTAATTTTTGAGCAAATATGCCTTGTTATTAATTATTCATATACACAGATACTTTATATTTCAGTAATTAAAATAATCATTTTAATGGTTATTATTCACATAAAGGTGATGTGACTTTGATGTTGATTGAAGTTCTCTTTTATTTATGTTAAAAATTAATTTATTTTTGAGACAACCTGGAATAGTTTCTGTGGTTTCCCCATTTTTAGCATTTAATGGAAGATTTTTTGTTGACACTTTTAGAGATATATGGCATGGTTTACTGGTAACAGTATTGCTGATGTTTCCAATATGTGAATGTTACATTGATGATTATGAAAAAAGCTACCTGATATTTGTCTGACAGCATGTGTCCACCTTCAGTGACACTTTTTGACAAAATAACCTTTCTTAAGCCTTTTATTTTGGAAATATCATTGGAGTGTATCCAATATCATTGAAATAGCATAACCCGGACCATTGTTATATGCATTCCCCAAGCCAATGAGAAATCTGCTGACAAAGTAAGACTGGCATTAACTAAGTTAGACAATTCACTACATTGTCCTCAGGGAGTAGTATTGATCCAAGCATACACAAGTAGATCATGAAAGAAACTAGTTACAGCAGTAGGCAGAGACCTCCTGAGTCTCAAAACTGAATCAATGTTTTTGCAGTAATGTTTGCCTGCCATAAAGGTCTTCACTTCTGCTCACATTTCACACAAGAACTGTCCACTTAGAGCCATTATTGTAGGGAACGTAGGCAAAATTAAATAGGAATATGCTTGGCATAGGGCCATTTCCTCACAGAGTGATCTGCAGCCAGTAGAAGACAGAGAGAGAGGGAAAAAGCAGTCAGAAGAATAATGATAAAGGCTTTTCTGGAGGTATTATAGCGACCTAATCATTCAAAACCAAGCATATGTGTAGTTGCGTGTGTGCATACATATGTATACATCATCTATATTATCTTAAGAAAAAGGTTGTTTGGGACAGAGATAAACTTGACCATATTTGCCAAACAGTTTGACTCTACCCCAAGTCACCTCCTTCTTAAGATAAGACTAAATTAATGTGACAGTTCTTTTTCAGTTCTTTCTTTTTTTTAGATGAACGTGACCATATGTCCAAGTGTTTCACAGGAATCACTTGATGGAGAAAAAAGGTGGGTTTTTTAACTCCTGCTTCTGTCCAATAGCTCTGAAGTCCTCTCTTCTTGGAGGCTTTTTTCTCCCCCATCGGGAGCAGCAAGGGCAGCCTGCTCGATGGGGAAAAGGGAACCGGGAGCTGAGCTGCAACGCAAGGCTGGTGAGACAGGGCCAGTCTCACGGTCCCTAAGCAGGCTGAGCAGAACCAGTCTGCTCATAGTAGTCAGGTTCACCCAAGAGTCTCGATCACCAGACACGTCCACCACGATGAGGCAGCTTTGAGGTCAGGCCAGGAATGTGAGTCAGCAAGCCAGGGTCAGGATGTGCAGGTCTAGAGGAGCACAACTTTTCACATGGGCGGTGGTGAAGCGCTACTGCTGCCGCTCTGTCTTTGTTTGCCTGTTCTGAACAACAAGATCATGACTCGCAGCTGAAAATAGAAGAAGGTGCCAGGGGAAATGAAACAAAAGAATTAATCTTGGGTCTGCATCTATATTACTTTTTGAGAGCCTCCTCTGGAGTGCACTTACCAAGTCTTCTGCCCAGGTACTATCTCTTTATTTTCAAGCCCCTGAGCAGCAATCTAAGAACCCTGCACTCGAAAGGTAGAGAAAAAGTCTTGTGGATACCCATCTGTTGAGATACTCTCCAGTTTACTGTCTTCACAGTATCTGTTTATGCAGTAGTCTTTGTGTTATCCTGCTCTTAAGCCCCCAGGACGGCAGAATCACATTCTAGCCGTGCAGTGAGTGCACAGGCAGGACTCTGTATCTCCCACTAACAACAGAAGAGCTCTGTCCTGGCAAGTATCAGCTGACAGCAGGAATCCTGTCTTCAGCTTCTGTTATTAGGGAAACCTGCAACATGAACCATCTACTGTCTTGCCACCATAAACACATGAATGAGCTGGCAGACGTCACTTACATTCCCCAGACTGCATGAACTCATTTTTGTTACTAGCATTCAAACAAACAGCATCAAATGCCAACAAGATGATGGCTGGAAGCTTTAACGTATACCTGAACCTTAAGTTTTACAATGTGAGGGAAAGGTAACCTGTTCTGTTTTCCATTTAGGCAGGTCAAGTCTTTGGATCCCAGTGATACCAGCTCCAACCTTTGGAAACCAATAGGCCCTAGAGTAAAGTGGTCTCAGAACTCACTATTGGAAGCTTTTTTGAAGTTCCTCCCCAGTCAAAATTGCCTCCTTTTCCCTGCCTTTTGCTGCCACGTTCTGGGAGATAACAGGGTGAGCCGTACAGTGTCCTGCATACAGTACAGCATCTGACATCCACAGGGCTGGGCTGAGCGGCAGGCAGGCATCGCGGCAAGAGAGAAAATATGGCGAAGGTCTACTTTGGAAAAGGTGTCATGATGCTCCAGGGCACCTCAACCTGAAAGAGTCTGGAGCATGCCAAAGACTCAAAAGCATTCAGTGGGCAGGCCAAGTTCGGATTTGTCCTTTAAAATATTTTCCTCTGGCCAGGGCCACTTCACTACGGGCAGGTTCAGTTACCAGATACACAAATTTACAATCTGAAAGCAATTTATTCTAAATGTGCAGAAGCTGGTTAGATAAAACATGCACTGCTCTTGGATGGTTCACCTTTAGCAATGAACTCACTGTGAACCGGTCAGCCTAGTTTTGCAGCCTTCTGTGATTGGAATAATTGAATAATACACTAGCTGCTTATCTGTGGAATACCAAATCCTTAGAAGTTCACCAAGGTCTGATTCATGATTTAATCCTTGATTACAATTACACTTTAGCAAATCATAGAATATTATTGCATTCTAGCTTAAAGGACTTAGGACTCAGCACTTTACAGTCTGTGATTAGTATACAAGTTTCATTGCTACTATTGAGAAGGAAAAACTATGATTTAAAATACAACAGTACAAAAACTAGAGAAAATGAAAGCATTTTTTCCAAAGGTGTATGATTACAAGATAAATGTACTTTGAGGTTGAAATCATGCAGAGTTTTCTAAAACTTAATTATGTGAAAGTCCAAGTGGTAGAAGAAAACCTGAGTGGATAAATGATCTTTATTTTGCACCCTGCAGTGTTAGCCTACAGTTTCTTAAACATTAGCATTCAGTGTTGGTTTTTGTGCTAAAGAGGTGAAAATGAAGAAACTTCAACAAATCTGCCTTCACTTGTGCAAGTTAACTATATAAAAATTCCATAAAATCAGCTGATTATTCTGTGCAACCACTACTTTTCTGCCATGATTTATTTTCTTAATAAAACATAGCTACTATTCTATATTCTCTATGTGGTGGATTTAAATAACACAAACCGTGCAAAAGAGGTGGGGAAAAAAATGTATTAAAAAGAAGGAAAATGACTTTTCCCTTTAAGTTCTAGGGGTCCATAAGGTTTGCATTTCAATCTCCAATAGGGAAAATTGACTTCCTATCCCTAAGGGAAACAAGAAAATCCATTATTTTGCTAGAAAATAGGAATTGTTTAATCTTTTTCCATTTTAGCCAAGTGGTTCATTCTGATTGCTAAGCAGCACATTGTACAACCCATTGCTCTCTCTTGAAGTTTTCTATCAAGTCTCCAGTTTTGATATTTCATACTGTCAGACTTATGCTAGTGACAGAGCATATGTTTTCTCATTTTCATCTCAAAATGTGCAAATACTAGATAACAGGGTAGTAGCCACAGTTCTGATGGTAAGTCTGGCTGATTAGTTGGTTTGGGCATTGCTAATTTTAAAATCCTTATAATTATACTGTCATCTCCATCTACGTTATCTTGCTATGAATTTGTTTCTCTCTGTAGCCTTTTCTTCTGTTCCCCTTTTTCATTTATTTAATACCAGCCACTGCATCATCCTGTGTTCTTATTATATATTGAATATAACCTAATTTTAAAAGCCTTTTAAAAATACAGACACTGGTCCATTGTGGTTGCTTTTGTTCCTTCTGTACAATTTGTGATATTGAACAAGTGACACATGTAGTTCGAACATATACTCCAATGTACGCCAGATCGTGTTGCATGTCATCAGCAGTCACCAAAAGACATTTCTACTTTGCCTGATCCTCTTGGTGCTGCCTGTGCCCCCAGCTGATGCAGCTAAAATGGAGAGCTCTTCTGCTACCTTTTGGAGGTTCAGGAATGTGCAGAAAAGAACTTGGGGCATTTCATGGGGTGTTCCAGTATAGGGTCAGCACTCGTGAGTGGAGAGGACAGCGGTGTTTTCCAGTTCTCTTCATTTAACACAAGTTAAGATAAATATGCGAATGCAAAATTTTATTAATGGCATCCAAAATAGGCAATACAGTTCTAAATGTTTGGAAAGACATAGGTATAATGACTGAAAAGCTTAACCTAATCTACTTACCATAGGGTCATATATTTAAAGTCTTCCCTTGTCCGTGGAATATGACGGATTTAACAGTTAATTTCTCCTTCCGCATCATTAGTTTATTCTTCCAAACTCTAACTCATTTCATTCTTTCTGTACCTAAGAAGCACCCTGATCACACACCTGACTAGTTTGAAGTCGTTGCCCTTCAACAGCTACATGAAGTCTTTTTGTTACATTAGAAGTCACCTCCTGCTCTTCAATAGCTTGCAAACAATTAATTGTTTCAATGAAGTTTAAAACTCTTGTTGTCTCTTTGGTGCCTGGTTAGCATGTTTTAGTCAGACAAGCATCTTTTGCTGATCATTTTATGTTAATCTGTATATTAAAGTGAGAGCTAATACAAACAACACTACTTTCTAATTGTATGTACGTTACTACAAATCTTGACTGAGATGAGACTTGACAGCAATCAACCACTGGGGTGATAACAGATTTCAGGTGTCAGCTCCCAATCTCTTTCTCTTACACATGTATGACAACAAAACTCACTAGAAAGTTTCCTGTTACGCACATTATAATTATACTTAAAGCCACAGCATCTAGCCAGAGAAACATTTTACTCATTTACCTAAAGAAGTGGAATGTGCCTCAGAATAAAGATCCTAGGCTATAAATCCAAGAATGACATCTACATTCAGAGCACCTGCAGAGAGGTAAGAGGAGGGCAGCAGTGCTGGCCTGTGGTAAACCTCCTGCTCCAGTTCCTTGCTGGCAAAGGACTAAAATGAGGACCTTACTGCTAGTCTGCTCATTTATCACAAGGACCTGGTGATACTCTAGAACAAGTGTATTTTTCCCACCTGTCTTGTTGGGTACAGAGATGTAGCAAATCAAGATCTTCATCCGCTCTTTGTAAAGGAAAAACCACCACGTAAAGCCACCCATCCATGTGTTAGGGAGGACCATCGATGGAATACCCTCCAATGCCCGGTACATACAAATGTATATGAGCAATGTGAAAAAATATGAACAAATACAGCCGAGCATTTTAAGTGAAGTTGTGGGAAGAAGGAACTTGACTGTAGGCCTGCAGTGTTACTGGTTACAACTGTAATATCATGCTTTGACCTTCCAGACAACTCTTCTTATTTGCAATGCAGTAATAACATTATTGAATATAAAGGCTGTACTTCTAGGATGAGGCTATATTCCATCTAGGAAGCAGATGTTCTCTTCCATGCACATACATACAGTACCCATACAGACAAGAAATAACACTATCAGTCATTTGTCAGGTCTGGTAGCTTCTAAATGAAGGAAATTAAAGAATTTATTGAGGTGGAAAAAGAACTCCAAGAAAATCCAGGTCAACAACAGGCCAAGAATAACAGCAGCAGTAACAGGCACTGTTATAAAAGGTTTCCACCAGCAAAGTTAAAAGCATAGGAGAATGTTAAATACAGGATTCTTTTCTCTGATATTCTTATTTCAAATAATTCTTTTACACTGATTTTAGGCATGAGAAGGAAAAATTTCCCTGTGTCTCTGGTATGTCTTTCATGTGGAAATCCACACCACTCCTCTACATTTATGCAGTACTTTTCTTATTACAGTGGATGCATCATATTAGCTAGATTTGTGAGGACTAGAGGAAGAGCATGTCATTATTAATGCAACACTAATGAAATAAACACTTGCCTTAGAACTCACTGAGACCACATTCTTCATTTTCTTTTCTTAAAAGTTAAAAATCCTTCTTATTTTTTCACTGCTGTTCAGTGCCTTAACTTCCTAACAAATCTCACCATTTTCTGTAGTTTATCTTTTCTTCTTCATCTTTTTGTTCTCTGCTTTATATCTATCATCTAATGCTGACCTTCATTTAAAGTCTGTACTGCGTTAGGTCTTTCCCTTACAAATAGCGCTGAGAAGTGGATTTTAGCAAAGTAAAGGATTTCCTTTGCAGCAATCCATTAACTTTTCACAAAGGACACGAAAAGCTGCATACACTAATGAATGTCACTGAAGAGATATAAGGGAAAAGTCCTTTTTTCTTCTGGTTCAGAACATATGTGTAGCTTTGTCATCTCAAGGCCACTAATCAAGTTTCTGTCAGAGATACAAAAAAGGTAGTTGTTCCAACATGAAAATTGACAGGAAAACCTTTCAGAAAGGTGGCCTCTCTAAGGATTTGTATTGGGATACCTGCATGACAATGACTGTGCTAATGAGGTGGTATCATTTAGTATCAAAGGAATTTTATGTGTGTCAAAACTTTCAATCATAGAATCATAGAATCATTTAGGTTGTAAAAGACCTTTAAGAGCATCGTGTCCAATCATAAACCTAACACTGCCAAGCCCACCACTAAACCATGTCCCTAAACACCACATCTACACATCTTTTAAACACCTCCAGGGATGGTGACTCCACCACTTCCCTGGGCAGACTGTTCCAATGCCTGACAACCCTTTCAGTGAAGTCATTTTTCCTAATAGCGCACCAAAACCTCCTCTGGTGCAACTTGAGACCTTTTCCTCTTGTCCTATCGCTTGTTACTTGGGAGAAGAGACCGACCCCCACCTTGCTACAACCTCCTTTCAGGTAGTTGTAGAGAGCGATAAGGTCTTCTTCCAAGTATGAGGAAAATACATGAAATTGTGCTCTTTTGTCTGTCCAACCTGATAAGAGGAAGATTATTAGAAGCTACACACTCAAAATATATAGAAATCCAGTTTAGATTTTCACTTTGCTTATAGATAATAGATAACTGTCAATATAAATATTGGTACAGTGAGGTATATGTGATACACATTATGGAAGGAATTATAAGGACTATTTATTTTTCAGATATGCAAACAGAAATTGCTCTGCAGGAAAAAAAATTCATAAATGTAACGAGTTTGGAGAACAAACACTTATTCATTCTAGAGCTGAAATTTAGTCCTCCAATTTTAGATCTTAATGACCTACCACAAAATGTGTATGAGTATATTAAGATAATAATCGTAAGACAAGAGTAAATAACTCAGGAATACTTAACAGAAACTTTTCTTCAAGTAAATCATTATGTCCTAAGTCACTGAGAACATTTTGTTTTAAGGTGGTCTGGTGTGTCAGTTGTCAGACAAACCTGTGTTATCTTCCAGGTCCTTCATTTCTGAGAGGACTGAAAACAAGGAATGACTTTTTGGGTATGGAGGACATAGAAAAGTATTGATGACCACAGAGGTCACATCATAAGAGAACACAGGGGGTGTTTTTTCCAAAAGCAAAAATCTACATCTGTATCAAGCAGTTCCTAGAGTTCTTACCATCATGAAAAAACTGAGCACAACATACTGTATGCTGCAATTCTTTTTAATGCACTGAGCTCCTAAAACTGCCTTAGGAAAGCCTGCATTGATGCATACTCCAGGGTTCTCAACTTAATACCATCAATTCTGCCATTCATCTATGCTTAAATGTTCAAAACAATTGCCTGAATGGGATAATGAGGACTCTATTTTGATAACAAAATGCTCTATAGAAGTGAAATATTTTCCCAAGGGTGACTGGATAAAGTTAATGAGAAATTATTTGCACTCAAAATATCCACCCAAAAGATAAACCAGGTCACTGTTTGATGAGTGTCTAGCACAGAAAGGCAGATAGCAGCTGGATTTTCTTCTCCCTGAAGATAGATTCTCCCTCTGTTGTCTCCAATGGTATGAAGGCTGCTTTTTTAAAAACAGCTTGGATTTCTCAGGTTAGCTGTTTCTGGATTACTGACAGTTAAGTTGGCAAGTGCCGCGGGACTGATCAATCTTCTAGGTACAGAACACACGCCCAGGACCACCCTTTTCTTGTTCTAGAAGCTGCCCTTTTTCAACAGAGAAAAAACCTTGGCGTTTCTTACAACCCATTGTCCTAGGATATTGCTTAACCATTAAAAATTAAGAGCAATAGTCATTTTACTTTGTGGCTTAGTCATCTAGGTTGTTTTGTTCATCCCAGACATGAGATCCTTGACCTTTGCAGCCACAAAATATGGAGAAACTCAGTCACAGAAAACTTTCCAAGCAAAACATATAATTGTCTTTTCTTTATGAGCTCACTTTCTCTGATGGTGTATGTAGGATTAATTTCTATCATTAAAATTAACTTCTAATCTAAGTCTTTCTGTTCCTTGAATTTACTTTCAATTATGCTGATTTATTTACTAGCTTCAGCAGCAAATGGAATGGGAAATCGTAAGAAGTGCTACATGATGTGTTAATGTAGTCCATTAGCATTATTACTAGAATTTTACCTAAACACCCAGTCTTACTAGAGACATCCTCCTAATCTCACAAATTCAATCTTACTTTATATCCCATGCAGTCTTTTACAAGGAAGCATCTCCCTGATTTCCACAAGATTTCAGATTCATAGACAAGTAGATCTAGGTAAATAATGGAGAAAATATGTAATGTGTTATGGTTTTCATGAAATTAAATAAATTCTTTTTTTATTTTCTTCACCATTGTATCAAAACCTTCCCAGACCTTGAATTTACAAATGTCCCCAATTCAGCAAAGTAAACAAACTAATTCTTAACTTCAGGAAGATCAGTGTACCAACTGGGACAAAACTTGGAAAGCTGTAAAAAAGGCTGTGAAAATTCCATATTTAAAAAAGAAAGATAGATTCAAAATGCAATTTTTCAAGTTTCCAGCTGGAAAATTCTGTCAAAGACTCTGTATTCACTGACCAGAAAAATCTTACTGAAAAATTGATAAATACAGATAAAACTTAGCTGAAGTTGCTTGCTCTATTAGACCTGGTAGTGTCACCTCCCCTATCAGTACTGCAAGAAATTCCTATTGCATTATTAGGATATTTTTAAAAGTCTGAGGGAATTCTATAAGTCACAGAACTTGAAACATACAGGTGATGAAACTGAAGTTACATAACTTTTGACATATGGATTTTGTTAAGAAAACTAATGGCATGTTTCATGAGCTCTAGAAAGAATGGTCTGGTTTTCAATGAAATTATGAAATTGTTAGCTATATTAGCTAGTGCGCCATATGAACTCCAGATGAAAAATCTTTTTTGAGCTCCTGCCTTTCAGATCCTGCTAATATGTCTTAACTCTTTCTGTGTCTCCTAACTGTGCGGGGGAAAAGAGATGGTGAGTATCACAGCTAGTTTTGAGTGGTACAGAAATCATAATTTGATTAGACAGCTACTACACCCATCTTGACTAGACACTTGGCAGGAAAAGCTGAACAGGTAGCTGTTTAAGCCTTAAATTGGATCTTTCCTTTATACCAATCTGTTATTTTCAAAAGAGGTACAGGAACTTCAGATCTTTACGATTTCTAACTATTTGTCAAATCTGTGTTAAATTGATGAGTGGGCTTATAAGTACCAAGAAGTAACTACCAAACACAGAAGGATGAATGGTGGAAATCATATGCACATTAGATGCTTCCTGATGGGAAGTTAGACTGAGACACAGTGCAATGACTTAGACACTTCTTTCTTTTTTTTTTTTAAGAATTATAAGAACTTCTTTATGGATTCTTGTTATAAATTTAAAATATTATAACTCCAAATAACCAGTATTATCTTGAAGAGTAACCTAAAAGCACAGAGCCAATCCATATTCCTTTTCTGCTTAAAAAAGGGAAACAACTGAATTTTTAACAGAATAAAAAAAAAAGTCTGACAGCACTTGTTTTTACCAAATTCTTAGCCTGTGTCTATATTACAGACTGTTCTCTCTCATAGGATGTGCCATGCACTTATCCCTTACTCTAATTTCTTCCAAGGTCTTAGCTGCTGTTACAAACATGTGGGGGTGGGCAAAAATTTTATAGAGACATCCTCAGTTATTACACACTGTACTCTGTGTGTTCTTGACAATGACGCTCATACCACTGAGTTATCCACATGAAGTTTGTATAGAAAGAGGTTACAGATGGAGAATCATCACCATTCTTCGGTTCTGTTGCTCAATTGTCCTATACATGGTACACTAAGAAATGCAGAGGGGACTATGCTAGACCTGCACCGTTACACTAACACAGTGTATAGTTAAAATCCTTAGCTAAACATTTACGATGTTTACTGGCAGGTGCACAGAAAGGCTCTAGTAATAAGACTTTCAGCATCTTTTACTGAGTATAAAGGCACAACTGCATGTATACCACTTACAGTGTAAATCTTTACTAGCAGAAGCGTAGGACAGGGCTGCCTGTGGAAGTGGCACTCAGCTTTACAAGAAAACCGCATCCAACATTTCTCACTAACACTTTAGTTCTGGCCTTTTCCGAATGTCTTTTTGAATACTGAACCAGACAGTGAGAGATAACTTGATTCTCAGAGAACAGAGGAGCAGCAGGGTGTATAATAAAAACTGTGAATCTAGATAAAGTACCTCACTACCTAAGGATGATGTTCAAAAAATGGGTTGAAAAAAGCAGCATGATCCGTACTGAGATGAGACGTTAGCAGGAAGGGAGGCTGTGACTCTTGCTGATGCTGAGACCTGATTGCTTGGTTGTATTGTAGTGCCAGCACCTCTTCTCCACATTTTGTTCTTTCAGGACATGTCCCAGCCTTTCTGTGTCCAAAGTTGGCAGAAGAAGAAGCAGATGCTCTACCAACCCCGTCAGCTACACAAGTGGTCCCTGTTGCTATCATAACTGGATGCAAGCTAAAAATGTTGGAACTTAGTGTGGAACACATTCCTTCTCTACAAGATCCTAAATTTGTTTTGTAGGTACCCATAATAAACCGTATGATAACATATGACCGGTGACCTTCATGCAGACACTGTCTGCTAAGTCCAGCGGCTTTTCTGAAGGTGCTCAGAAAGGATTGGAATGTATTTCCCAATCATTTCCTAAGGATGAAATTACCTCTGTTTTGATGGGACAGGGAAAAGGCTTCCGGATGTTATTCAAATCATCCAGCTAAAGTTGTATTTTGGTTGGGATCGAAGTAAAATGTATTTGATCTCTTGAAGCTATAAATAGACCCCAAATGAGGAAGTAAAGGAGGAAGGGCCTGTGGAACTCCCTAAAGCATCTGTTCTACCATTCGGCTGCAGTTCAGAGGGAGAACACCACCGAAACTCACAGTGGGGGTAGTAATTCCCTACTCTTCTCCTCTATGCCTTCATCTTAAAACTCAGAGGAGAAGGGGAGCTCCAGTACAGCTGAGAGCAAGCCAGAAGTGAATGATTTAGTCACTGGTTTCCACGGGTCCCTACAATCTCTAAACTATTCACAGTCAGCGTCTGGAAAGAATGAGACGGAGAGCAGGTGAAAATATAGAGTGAGCGAGACAGAATAAGCAGCACCTTTGTATTCCTCCCTTACACAGAAGTGAAGACTGAAATTCTTCCTGAGATCCTGACTCTGAGGATTAACAATCAAATCTCACACTTCAGAGCTCCAAGTACTTTTCTGAAAAGGTTGAAAAAAGAATGTTTTTATCCACAGAATCTTAACTGAGCAAGTAAAAGAGGAGAAGCTTTTCACTTTCTCTGGAAATATCAGATGGAGATCTACAGGTAGAAGCAGGACACAGAGGAAGGCAGAACTGTTGTTCTGGTGATGTTCATTAAGTGCTGTTGCTTCATGAGCCAAAATGTTGGAAAACGGATTCAAAGAATACCAATGCATCAAGAACCAGAACTAACATGTTTCCTCTAGGAAATAATTTTTTTTTTTTGAGGGCACTAATAAAGAAAGTAATTTGCAAAAAGGTAGGTTTAAATGGAGTCATGCTTTCAAAATCCCTATACAGTGAAACATCATTGTTGCATCTTTAACGAATTGTGGAAAAAGGTATCAAAGGCATCAGATTCATGTCCATGTTCTGAGAGCTCCTCAGGGATAAGGATAAGTGAGATGGTTTGTGGAGACCAGCTGATGTGTGCTGAACACCATGACATACTCCTAAGGAAGTTTCCACCAAAACTTTAGGGATCAGGCATGCTATATTCAAGGTTGTGAGAAGCAATTCTATCACCAGATGTTTGCCGAGTTCCTATAAATCCCCAAATGTCAACAAATTCTGAAAGATATTAAATAAATAATCTGCATCATGCTAGGCATCTTAGACAAAATAATGAATAAGTACTGGCATCAGTGTTCATGTGTGTCATTTGCACATGCAGTTCTTGCACAGTTAGGGCTTCTCTATTTCAAAATCCTAAGCAGTCTGATAGAAACTACTTTTTTCTGATAATTTTTTATTCCTTCTGCAGGAACAAATTTCCCAAGATACTCAAAGAATGATCCATATAGATGATTTATTTCCATGGAGAGAGAAAGAGAGAGAGAGAGAGAACCTTAATGATTTTCATTTTCCTGGAAATGTTTTTTATTCAATTGGTTTTGTTTTGCTGCCTGATTATATTCTCCTTGTTAATACAACAAAATGGCATGAGTCATTCTCTTTCCAGTGGTAAATTTTTTATTTGGCTAAAGTATGGATCGTTTTCTTATTTTCTTCATTAGAACCTATTTTTTTCCAAGGCAGAACATCAGTCTTTTTTCTTTGTCTCTCTAATAACCACTCCTAGAGCTAATGAGTTTATTTTGTAAGAGGAGCCCAAACTATTCATACCCAAAGGAAATTGAATTTCCTGTGCATTTACAGAAATATATATGTACACAATTCTGGCATTTATTAAAGGTCTAGGGGGATTTTTCCTTGCTGAACATCCACCTGTCTCCTACATTTCCCTCATCTTTTTTTCTAAATTGTCGTGTACTAACTCAAATAAGAATACCAGGAGAATGTAGCGATTATCCTATTTTCATCAAATGACAGATGTTCCAAATGCTCAGCCCTCTCCTGCAGGGGTTGGATCTGGGAAAATGCATCTGTTGCAGTGCAACTGCAGTTAGGCAGCAAAGACGCAGTATAACTTCAGTAGGAAACAAAAAATCTTGCTTCAATTTCTATACTTTCATTTTAATACAACTTCTCTTTGCAGGACTTCTTTTATCACTTTAAACAGGTATTCAGTCGGAACTGTAAGGTCTTACTCATACTTGCTCTTGAGATAGGATACTTAAAAAAATAATTTTGTCCATCTCTCCAGGATTATCTTTTGACGATGTTCAAGGTAAACAACAGTAGTGCCTATAATTCTTGAAAGAAGAGGTATTTGTTTGTCTTGTCAGGAGTAGAACTGTATTGTTAGCTTCTTAAATTTTATATTCTGTGGCTCCACACTGGTAGGGTCGTGTCATTATTGAAATTCCAACTCCAGGCACAGAAAGCATACAGGGAGTTATTCTAGCTCAAAGATACAGTCTGCCACCTTTTTCACGGACGTGAGCTTCCCGCTTCACGCCCTCAGGGAAGAGGCAGATTCCCCCACAGATCTGATGGCTCCTGGGTGGTCTTTCCCAGTAGGACAAAACCACTCATTTATACTGACCACCTGCTAATTTTGTCACAGGAACACAGGCCAATCACCACGAGTCTCATAGTCCTGCAGCAATTTCTCACAGTTCTTTGTGACGCTAGAAGAAATTTCTCACACTTGGATTGGAAAAGGCACCACATAAAGTGGTTCAGCTTACTCCAGGGCAAAGTACCATAGGATATATGCACACAATTGCAGCAGCAGATATATCCCACAGCTCAGCAAAACCATGGATTTCCATATGACTACTTGTATCCAGCCTAGACAAACTTAGTTACCAGAACTGTATGTAAATCACCATGTTTAGGCGCCTTTCGTGTACTCATTGCATTCACAGAGCAATCTAACATAAAACAGATTCATGCATTACAGGCCATTTGTATGAGAATGAACTGGCTGGTAGTTTCGATATTACCTTTACTAGAGTAGTGTGACACAACCAGCTAATTTTTAGAACAAATTTTTAGTCCAGTTCCAGTAACCTGTTTGGGGAACTCCTGTTTTATCAGTATGAAATTTTAATTTATGGCATAAGCAAACATATTAAGCTGTCAAAAAAAAAAAGATATAAAAACTTGGTACCTTCACTTTGGCATTTGTCTCACAAATTCAGCATAGGTTTTTTAAAGATTCTGCAAAGTAATGGTACGTGGGGCCAGCCGGTAAGTTAGAGGTGTCTAACTCATAAATACAGGAAAATTCCTCTGTTAGACTCTACTAGTGGACCAAACAATTATAATGCAAACACTGCTTCTTGTCCTTTACTTTTACTGTACTATTGATGGACATAATTGACTTTCAGTATAATCATCTGTCCTGGTTTTGGTGGGGTAGAGTTAATTGTCTTCCTAGTATCTAGTATAGTGTTATGTTTTGGATTTAGTGTGAGAAGAATGTTGATAACACACTGATGTTTTCAGTTGTTGCTAAGTAGTGTTTAGACTAAGTCAAGAATTTTTAATCTTCTCCTGCCCAGCCAGCAAGAAGGCTGGAGGGGCACAAGGAGTTGGGAGGGGACACAGCCAGGGCAGCTGACCCCAACTGGCCAAAGGGGTATTCCAGACCATGGGATGTCATGCCCAGTATATAAACTGGGGGGAGTTGGGCGGGGGGGATCGCTGTTTGGGAACTAACTGGGCATCGGTCTGCGAGTGGTGAGCAGTTGCAATGTGCATCACTTGTTTTGTATATGCCAATCCTTTTATTATTATTGTCATTTTATTACTGTTATTATTACCATTATTAGTTTCTTCCTTTCTGTTCTATTAAACTGTTCTTATCTCAACCCATGAGTTTTACTTTTTTTTCTGATTCTCTCCCCCATCCCACTGGGTGTGGGGAGTGAGTGAGTGGCTGTGTGGTGCTTAGTTGCTGGCTGGGGTTAAACCAGGACATCATCTTTCAGGGAATAGTACACGGCTAAGTAGGTTTACATATGTTGTTGCCCAGAGAGATTTTCACTCAATGTACTTAGTCTTCTGTGGCATATTTTTCCAATGGATTGTTCTTAAAGGGATAAGATCAGTGTTGGAATTCAGTAAAAATATTTAAGTACCTGATTGTTTTACACAATTAATCCCATGATTTAGCACCTCAGTATCTGCTGGAGGGGCAATGGGACATGGCACAAGCAATCCAGGAGTTTTCTGGAGACTGTCAAAGACAACTGATGATGATTAATGAGCCATGAATTGTTGATTTCTGGGTCAACTAGGAGAGATGCCCCTAGTTGGACTGGTTATTCATAAATGAAGAAGAATGAATGGATGTTGTAAAGGTCAATGGCAGCCTTGACAGCAATAATTATGAGATAGTAGAGTTTAATATTCTGAGAGAAGTGAGCAAGACAAATGGTAAAGTCACAGTCTTGGACTTCAGGAGACCAGATTTGGGCTTGTTCAGGGATCTGCTTGGGGAAACCGATGGGAGAGGTCCTGGAGGGCAACGGGGCCAGGAAAGCTGACCTCCTCAGAGCACAGGAACAGACCATAATTTGGAATCAGACTTTCTGGTATTGATTCTGTTCCTGCATCAGTCCTCTACACAGTTTTCATCACAAGCCCGCACTCTAATCCCATTCTACTTCAGCATTTCTTTTGCCTCCTAAAAAAATTCACTCTTATACATATGTTCACCTTTTTCATTTGAAAGACCTGATGTGAAAAAAAATTATTTAATTTTCAGCCTTTATCTATCTTTCAGTCTTTTCTGTCCTCCACAGTGAGTTTTGCTACTTATCGCACTGAAAGATGCCTTATTTACCTTATGTACTTTTTCCATTTCTTTATTTTCCATCTATGCCTTACAATATTTTCTACACATTCCTACTCTCATTTGGTCACATGCTCAGTCATCCTCTATCACTTATCCTTTCTTCTTTATATGCCTATTTACTAAACTTACTTATAGAATAGAATAGATCAGAACAGAACAGTTCGGTTGGAAGGGACCTACAATGATCATCTAGTCCAACTGCCTGACCACTTCAGGGCTGACCAAATGTTATACCGATACATGAAAGAAGGCTGAGGTCCTCAGTGCTTTTTCTTTGTCTTGCTTTTTACTACCAAGGTCTATTTTTAGTCGTCCCATGTCCCTGAGCCTACTAGCAGATTCTAGGGGTATCAGGCATCTCCCACCACAGGAGAAGACAGAGTTAGATAATATTTAAGTCAGCAGAACACACCTAGGTCCATGAGACCAGGCAGGCTGTAGCTGAGGGTGTTGAAGTTGGCCATTGTCCTGTGAAGCTGTTCTATCTTGTCTTTGAAAGATCCTAGTGGCTGCAGGAGGTTCGTGATGACAGAAAAAGAGCCAAGTTTCACACCTGTCTTCAAGGAGGGAAAGATAGAGTATCTGGGGAACTATGGATGGGTCAGCCTTATCTTGGTGCCCTGGAAAATCGTGGTGCAAATTCTCCTGGAAGCCATTTCCAAGCACACAACTGACAAGAAAGTGGCTGGAAACAGCCAGCAGAGACATGCCAAGGATCATGCCTGATCAAGCTGAGTGTCTTCTAAGATGAGATGACTGATTGTGTGGGTAAGGGGAGAGCAGTGGATGTTGGTCACCTTAACTTTAAGAAGGTTTTTGACACAATCTCTTATATTATCTTTACCACCAGATTGGTAAGATACTGGCTGGAGAGTTGAGCTATGTGGAAAATTGGCTGGACCCCTGGGCTCAAAAAGTTATGACTAGCAGCTGGCAGATGGTTAGTCGTGGCATTCATCAGGGGTTGATACTGGGACTGATACTGTTTAACATCTGTATTAATGGCCTGATGGAAAAGAATGCAACCTCAGTAAATATGAAGGTGAATCCTAGTTGGGGACAGTGGATGATATGCTGGAAAGTAGGGCTGTTATTCAGAAAGACCCTAGAAGCTGAGGGTTGAATGTTAGTGACACAAGCTAACAAACCTTCCAGAGGACAAGAGAATGTTTCACTCATGATGATCTTTTTAGTTTCAATAATTACCAATTTGATTTTTCTTCAACGCCTGGCCAAAACAAAATTCTGAGAGTTATTAATGTCCTCATAATAGTTGTCCTCATAAAGAACTCATTTTACTTCTGTGAGATACAGATTATGTGGTCTGCTTGTGCTTTCTCTGGTAACTTTGAAGCAACTGTCCAATTTCTACCACATTTAGCACAGAAGTAGGGGTCTCACAGCTATTAAGTTCCAACAAGTTTCATGAAAACAGGCATGGGAGTATAAAGGTGATTGCCCCTACTACATGAAAAAAGTCCAGTTTCAGCTCAGCAGTGTTGCCAGGGACATGGAGGATAAAAGCTTGCCTGGAGGAAGAAAAAAGGTAAGGATGAAAGCTAAGCCGCTAGCAGGCAAGGTTGGAGATGAAGTAATGACGGTTTGGGAGATGGCTAGAAAGGATGTGGAATAAATCCACATAAAACTGGCCTTAACAAGTTCTGCTCCTCATAAAATATCTTGGAGTTTGGAGTTTGAAGTTTGAAAATTTAGAGCACAAAGTGAAGATAAGAACCAACACAGCCTAAGCTTATAGGACATGTAAGTAACTGGCAAAACAGAAGCAAAGTATTCTCTCCTGTCCAGAAAGGAAAAATACAAAAACTTTGTCATGTGTCTGGGTATGCCTCCTGACACTTTCCCAGTGGAGTAAAACAGAACAAACTTGAAATATGTGATGACTGAAGGATCCCAACACTGGAAAACTTGTTGGAAGAAGAAATCATTGACATAAGTATGGGGTCTCAATATAATAAAATTGTTTAAAATGAAAGTGGCAAGAGTTATGAAATTAAAATGGCAGTAGCTCTGGGAAATTATTAATGTCCTTTGACTGAGCCAGTATCATCTCTGCCAACTTCTTCTAATGGAAATCTTTGGAGTGAAGGATATTTGATTTAACCATCTTATTTCTCCCCTTAAGAGAGTGAAATTATGATTTATGAAAGAAGAGGGCAGGCAATGTAAAGCTGATGTGTGGGATTACACCTTTTAAGAGATGTTTCTCTTAGAAATAAAAGCCTTCAAAAAAAAAAAAAAAAAGTCAGAGTTCTGAAACCACTTATTATTTTTCCAGCACACACTTCTTTTCATCCTTGACGTGCATCATTTTCCTTTACATGTTCAAATTCTTTACTCCAAAGACAGCAAACTTTCCTGGTTATGGTCTACTAGATATGACCTAGCAGCTATGAAAATTAATTGTAAATATCAGACACTTTTTCTGATGAAATGAAAGGACAGCTTGATTCAAGAAAATCACAGAAGTCTTTAAGCTCTGCCAATTCCAGTATCCTTAGTCCCTGCTAATTTAATTATTGTTCATGAGGAGATTCATCCAGTTTTTTTGAACTAACAGTCTTGGTTCAGTGGGCAATTGCAGGGTTAAAGCTGCATCTACAGCTTCGTTCTGGCAACTGCCTACCCTTGCCGTGCACCCGTAATGAAGCATGTTTATTATTCCACGTTAGAAACACTGCAGCTATCAAGATGAGAGTAGCAGATGTTTTCAGAAGGGCCTGGGGACAAGTAAAATGAGCAAGATAGAATTAGGGACTTTGAAGGAGGAAAGCAGAAGGGAGATCCTGTATTCCTTAAGGTTTTGTTTCAAAATAAATGCCAAGGCCAGTTCTTAACTAAATACTGCAGGGCTTGCCCCTGTCCTCGTGTCCCAAGATATTTAGTATCATCGTACCTGATGAGGTCACCACTACTTGTGATAACAAAATATTTGCAGTGGAGCAGCAGATAAGAATATGATCTGAGACAACAGAATACTTGATTGCCTTTCCTTAAAATGTTCCCAGCTTCCTCCATCTCAGAACTTTTACTGGTTTGAATTTGTTCTCAAAACTGATGTTCGAAGCAGCCTATGTGAAAGGGTAGGAGATGATATATTCAGATGACATAATGAACCACGAGATTCCATTTAAAGCTCCTCTTCATTAGACCAGTGCAGGATTATCAATGTGTAAAATGTCAGGGGAAATTTCCTAATATGAGGCAATCTTAGAAGCATACCTGTCATATTCTCAAACAAGCCTTAGCAAGTCTATCAGGAATACTTCTGTGCTGAATTCAAGCCCTGTCTGCATTAGGAAATTCACACTGGTGCAGTTTACTTGTTATTGCCACCCAGTGAACCTACACTGATATATTTTAAGCTTGCTTACCTAAGGCTTTCAGTCTTTTTTTACTCCCTCAGAAGAGTATCAGAGCAGATTTCCTTAAAGATAATAACAATAAAGGCCATCCTAAGCAGAATAAAATAACAATCAGAAAAAAAAAAGCCAACCACGAAAAAAACCCAAAGAAAACCAGATGTTTACTGAATAAGATACTAAAGCATGCTCATAATTCTGCCTTTTTTCTTCATTGGTCCATTTCCAATGGACCACGGCAACCTTAGTATCCTGCAGAGGGATGTGTTGTCACTCTACAGTAAATGCTCTAATTTTACATGTCCTGAATACTACTCTCTTAGCAATGTACATATGGTCAAGTGCCAGAGAAGAGTCAAGGATGAATGTGGACAGCTCACATAATCTGTTCTATAATGAGGCATCGTAGTCACGCACTTGGGACAGGTCCTATACAGGGTACTGTGAAAACAACTGGCTCTAGAAGAGAGTGAGCTCTGAACTGTGTGGACGCAAATTTCTCCAATTCATTTGGCTTGCAGGCAACAGAAGCACTCAGATAAGTATCTTTTCTAGCACAGACATAATTTATGTCTTTGCTGCATTTGTAGAAGTCTTTGGGGACTGAGATAGCTAACTCAATATCACACTTCATGAAATATTCTTGAAGGCATGGGTTTTTTTATCTTGATGTGGCTAGATGAAGAAAACACCAGATGAGATGAAAACACTGAAGGAAAAACAATTAACTATCTCCAGGGAGATAAAACCAGATATGTTTCCAATAGTGAGTCACAACAAGGTAATTATAGCAACAAATAAATCATATTTGTATTTCCAGTGAATATAATTTTTTTTTTAATTAAAGTTTAGATTCTGAGGAACAAAAGAATAGAAACTCTCTAGAAAAAGATATCAGAAATGGAAGCTGTGGTGAAGCAGTACAATTCAATACCTACTTGAAATCTTATGAATAAGAGGCCCATTAGGGAATGTCAGACAAGCACGCCCTCACTGGCAGATGAGATGTATGACCTCTGGGCAATTTTAGTGGCAATCCTGAGCTCTAAATATTCCCTTCCAACTTAATTGTAAAGATAAATGAATTAGTAGAACAAAACTGTAACATCTTCACCATGTATGCCAAGAGTGAATGGCAAAAAGATTAATTAGTAACTACAGTAATACTGAAAAATGAAAAGTAAATGGCTTTCAATGATGTGTATGACTTTCTGCCCCTCCATTAAGTTGCAAATTATAATCATGTTTTAATATGGTTAAGATATACTAAGAAGTATGATTTTGCAAGGTTTCTAAGTAAAGCATAAGTCAAGGATTTTTCAGTTTCTCATGCCCAGCCAATGAGAAAGCTGGAGGGGCACAAGGAGTTGGCACAGGACACAGCCAGGGCAGCTGACCCAAACTGGCCAAAGGGGTATTCCAGACCATGGGACGTCCCATCTAGTTTAGGAACTGGGAAGTGGGGGCAGGGGGAATCGCCGCTGGGGGGACTGGCTGGGTGTCAGTCGGCGGGTGGTGAGCAATTGCCCTGCGCATCATTTGTACATTCCAATCCTTTTATTACTACTGTTGTCATTTTATTAGTGTTATCATTATCATTATTAGTTTCTTCTTTTCTGGTCTATTAAACTGTTCTTATCTCAACCCATGAGTTTTACTTCTTTTTTCCAATTTTCTCCCCCATCCCACTGGGTTGGGGGGGGAGTGAGTGAGCGGCTGCGTGGTGCTTAGTTGCTGGCTGGGGTTAAACCACTACAAGGACATAGAGTAAACAGGCTAAGGAAACAGGCTTCTAACTTTTAATAGCAAGTTTTTAAATTTAATAGTATGCAATTATCCCCCAGGAAATCCCACCACAGGTTGAAAATTTGGAAGCAGAGCTGGTACTGTTAGGCTGTCTTTTCTACTCAAGAAAAAAAGTAGTGTTTCTTAAACCATTTTAAAAAGCCCCTTCTGATTTTCACACGCTTCTTTCATTTGCTCTGAATGGTCTTGTGCTTGACTTGCAAGAGTCAGTTTACCCCAGGCTTAGTTTCCACACATTGAAATGACTTGCACTGATATTCCCTGACAAGATGACGCAGGTTCTGGAGTCCCTTTTCAGTAAGTAGTGTGCTAGTGCTGGTTTGGCAACAGATGGAAGGACACTTCTTGGCCAGTTGCCTAGCTGCCATCCTATGTTTCTTTGCACACTACACATATTTAAAGAAGCATTTAACCAGGCCTTTTGTCTAAGTGCTCTTTAGTGATGTGAACTCATGTTGCCTAGATATCACCTCCTCATTCAGATGCTGGTCTCAGTCAAATCTGGTCGGTTGACTGTTGGACTCATCCATGGTCCGTATCTATATGACACACTGTGATGCTATACCAGACCAAATACACTCTGTTGAAGCCGTTGAGGGATTGTGAATCTCCTGGTCAGTCTAGGACATTACTGGGAAAAAAAAAAAAAAAAAAAAAAGAGAAAAGCAATACACAAACAAAAAAATCCCAGTCTTCACAACACAGGGTTTTGAAGCATTTGCAAAAGGGAGAAAAATGTGAGAAAATGGAACAGAAAAAGTATCTCTTTCATTGTCACTGGTGTTAATTATCATGAGGGCCCAGTTAAGCACCAGTAACCATAAATAATTGGAAATACCTACTCATTTCATTTCATTAGGTACACTGTAGAGGCATAAATGGAATCTTAGGTACTTAATGTGATCATCACTTTTTGAAGTTACAGGCAGAAAATTGTCATGCAACTCATTCCACAACAGGTAGTTTTGCTTTTGCTTCTAAGAAACTATGCTGTTCCTCCTAAAAAGTATCGTTTGGGTCTTTTTTTGCTTTCTGGTACATGGGAGGTACCCTCAGAGTAAGGGCTTCCAACTGAATATGATCTGAAATTGTATGTTTCAGTTGTTGCATATTTGTGTACCTTAGTTTTGAATTTTAGTTTAATATTTATATATTTTCCATTAAAGCAATATTTATATCCATTTACACTTGGATTTGGGGGGGGGGGAGAAACTAAGAAATAGGCTTATTCATCTATCACAAAAAATGTATAAAAATATAAAATCCAGTATATTAAAAAGCATTTCCAAAGAAGTACAGTCCCAATGAATTATAGCCATTTTAAAATAGGTAAGCTTAGAATTAAATTGTATATACTTACACCATACCAACAGAAGGACTCTAGGACATAAGTACCATACTTTTGAATTGTATATCAATAGTCTTGATATATTTCTTGAAGTTCTCATACAATTGTATGAAACATAACCATATATTCCATGTCACGTGAGTTAAGAAAAGTAGTAAGGGCTGTTATCTTTGGTGCAGGAACACAAGGCATTCAATGATGTTCATTACTATGGGCATTGCCATTTCAAGCAGAATGTCTTTTTGTCCTGCTCATAGCATTGTGAAAACATCTGAAACACTATCATCTCATAAGCACTGATTAAGTTATTTTTCTGGTTTGCAGTTACTGTAAAAAACCCAAAGCACTAAATATTAGCATATAGAGATGCCAGCATATCTAGAAATGCTGCCGCATACTAGCAGAGTTGTTTCCAAAGCAGGTGGTATGCATTATCCTCCTGTCATGACAACTACAGGCAGGGTATCTGTCAATACTGATTTCAAAACTGGTGCAAATACTGCTCAGGAGGGTGAAGGACCAGCAAGGCTGGCACTGAGAAGTTTTTTTTGCATGTACCTCTGCAAAGCACTGCATATTTGACGTTACCTACTCCATAGCACAGAACAACGTTTTGTCCATTCTGGCTGGTAATAGTTATAAATGGAGGCACTTGGCCAAAACAAGAGGAACAACAGGATATTTGGAAAAGAGAAACTTGATGCTTGACCTCTGGTGCCAGAGCAGCTATTGCTTCCAGCTGGCTCCCATTTTTTATCACAAAATCTGCTGCGACAAAAATCCCGCAGCGCATAGAACCAGCGTTAAGGCAAGGAAGATAAAATAACTGCCTGTGAGCCTCATCAAGAGAAAACTTGCTGTGATTTTGAGAGCAGTGTGAGCTGGCTGTCCAAGTGGGCACATTTATGACTCATTTACCAAGTAATGAACCATCACATGATGTGATGAAGCTCCTTCTTCCCATCAATTGTCCACGAAATGAAGAAGCCCTATAAAAGGTTTTGTTTCCTGATTTTTTTTCTTTTCTAAACTTTCTTTACTTTGAAACATTGCCTAGTAAGCAGCACAAGCATCTCCTATGTTAAACATGATTATACTATTCATATAATGAACCTTCCACAGGCTGCTGCCATAGAAGTCATGTATTTGTATTCAAAATTACTGCAATCAGATTGTACTGTGATATTAAATCTGACTGAAGATAGATACATTTTGTTCCTACTTCTCAAAAAGAGAATTCACCACAGAAAAAAAGCTATCATCTCAGTGAATCACCACAATGCTAAATGCACAGGATGAGTAAGATTTTGGAACTAACACACTTAATTTCCCTTCAAAAGCCAATTGCAAATGTTGCTTTCTGTAATGGATATCTGTTTTGCTAGCAGTTAATCTTTCCTGTTAAAGAGCATGGCTGGGCAGAAGAGCACTCCTGTTTTTCTTGTTCTGCCTGCTAACCTCTGCAGCCAGCAGGAACCCTCTAGGGAGCTGGGGGGCGAAATGTCTCTGCAGAGCATGCCTGAGACCGCTCAGATGGGCGACTTTCCTGACATACAGGGGAACGGGCAGCGACTGAAAAAAGGGCAAGAGAAAGTGCGAGAGCATAAGAAAGATTCAGGAGAACAGTGGAACAAATAAATAGACAAATGTCAGAAGTGACAGAATGAAAAAAAACCTGTTAGACATCTGGAAAAAGTGTGTGGCACTTGCTGAAACTCAGAAAAATTGCTGAACTGAATGTAGGACTAGTAAAAAGGACCTTCCTATCAAGAATGCAATTAGTAGACTGAATAGTTATTCTTAACTCATTTTACTGTTAGTCTTCCCACCAACTGATCTAAGTCTCTCTGTTTAGAAAAGTGAAATTCTTCTAGTTTGTTTATCTTTAGCTCTGGAGATGCAGAGTCTTTGTGGTACATTAAATTGCTGGAAAGGTGTATGAAAATTTTCTTCAAAATTCTGGCACACTTCTACAACCATGAACTTCAAAGACACCTATCCCTGACATGTTTAGAAGATTAAGTGATGAGATTATCAAAATCACTTCTTCCTCAAAGGAAAGAGTGGCTGTAAATGCTAATTTTGTTGCTATCGATTAAGTGTACCAGGAATAACTAATTGTTAGTTAACTATTCCATTGTTGCACTGGAATAGTCTCCCTGCCTGCTAGAGAAGACGAGTATCCAATTCATTGCTCACAATTCATTCTCAAAACAAGTAAGGTCTCTGACAGTAATCTGTAGCAGGTGAGTTTAATACTGTGGCTTGCTATTCAGCTCAAAGGTCATAACATTTAACACGCATCAAAATGTAAGAAAAAGTGGTTTATGTAGTCAGCTACAGTCCTAGCCAGGAGAATTTCTTATGATAGCATCTTATAGGTTACCAACACAACTCTCCAATTCAACCTGAGGAAAATGAATGGTAGGATGCTTGTGTACGGTATTGTTTGCCAGACTTTCAGTGCTAGCAAGAACAGAAGGCCAGGCAGTGACACAACATATAGAAAGGTATTTCTGTGTAATTCTTTCCATATTATTTAGTATTCAGGATGTGAAATGCAGAAGTCTCACTCAGGATTGAAAAAAACAAACAAATTTCAGTGCTATTTTAGTTCCAATTATGTTCAATATTTTGAAGCTACTTTTCAGTTCATGGAGTGAATTACAGCAAATACACGCTGGGAAAGTGAATTGAAAATACAGAAGTTTTATTTCATACCATTGCAGCTCACGATATGAGCTCTGAAGGCCTGTCTTTCCACCCCCTGTGCTTCAGCTAAGGTAATGACTGTGGGATCAGCATTGTATAAATACAAACTGAGAAAGTGTTTGAAGGAGGCAGGTGAAAGGTGGGTGACAGATGTCAGAGATTAAATTGGTGGCACAAGTGATTCTGAAATCCTCTGAAATCTCTACTTTTCATTTCCATGCCTTATTCACTAGACCAGACCTCTAAGTCCCCTCTTAATAGTAACCTTTAATAGAAAGTAGCCAAGAAGAATTGTGGGTTTCTGAGGAGCTAAAAAAATATGTATTTTCATCTAATTTGGCTTTCCAGAGAACTGGGAGTCTTCAGCAGCTTCTAGCACCTGGAAAAAAAAAAAAATTAAAAAAAGAAATATACAAATACCAACTAGGGATCATAAATGGGATTAATAGTCCGTGCATCTTGAATTTCAGGTGTTATGTCTGGATACACCACTCAAAACTCAGAGGAAAAACATTTTAAAATTACATATAGACTATACCTTTTTAAAAATAACCAGTAGAAAGTATGCTAAGACAACTAGTTACTTCATCTCTGCAAAGCTGAAGACAAGCTTCTCAAACACTGAAAACTTTCTGTGAAAGTGACTTACATATAGTTAAATAGAGATGATTTTCAATTGAATGACATTACAAGAGCTTTAATGCTTTTAATTATTAAGGCGTAAAGACTATCTTCACAGGTCTTGGACATCATGCTGGTAAAATTCAATGCTGTGTAAAATATGGGTTCCAGTATAACATATAATGAAACATAATGGAATAATAAAAAGTAAATATTACATGCAGGTAAATGGGTTTATAAATAAGATCTGAACTGCTCTAAAAGGTGACACATATTTAAAATGAAACATTTTCCTTTCGTACCTTGTACAACCATTTATGTATAGTACAAAGCAGGTAGCACAGAACCCAAGACATCAGAAGGAGAACTCTGATTATCATCTCAATTCTTTCTGTATCACTGTACTTGAAGACGCAGTTCAATGAGACTCTGAGTTTGGCGGCACATTCACCTGAAGACCTTCCCTTTCTTCCTCAGCTTGCTTATGCTTACCCTTAAAGTGCCCCTCATTTTATCAAAACAACTGTTACAAGGGCTCATCTTCAATCCAGACCACCGAACTGATCTTGGTTAAAAAACAAACTCTGAACAAAGGGTTGGGAAGGGTTAATATTACCATGGGATGCTCACCATAATCTTACTGTTCCCTGGGTATCTGTTTGGCCTCTGCCAAGAGAGGGTAGAGGGGAGGCAAACTGCAACACAGAGACAGGATCGAGACGTGGGAGAGTTTCTTTAGTGGCTGTTACTGCCCAGGCCCACGGCTCATTGAACTGCACCTGGAGACGACAGTCCCGGGATGTTTGTGCTGCGCTTTGTGAAGTCTTGAACCAGGACATCGCTGCTGAAATTCAGTATAATTCACAGTATGGTCGTGTAACACATCTGTTCATCCTGCCCCGCAGTAACTGGTGGCACGAATCAGAGAGAATGGGGGATTATACACCAAAACGTTTAGACTAATTTGAATTTTGTAGGAGGAGAGAATGCTTCATTTCCCTCATTCCATCTTAAACAACCCTCAGCTAAAAAGCTTGATAGTTTTAAGAAGAGCTACTTCAGTCTGATCCGTGATTTCTTCTCAGCCAAACATCTGCACTAATAAAACCCCATATGTATACAGTAATGCTGTGTAACCATGATTAACAGAGTGATTGCTGTCTTTGTTTCTGTACAGAATAAAAATACCAGCACGGGTTTTTTTATATCGCCATACCCATGCAAGGGAAAGGAAGACTATATCACTTGTTTGTATCACAACTCTGTTCAGCTTTCTGACAGCAAACCCAAAGGCCTCAGGATCTCACACCACCTTGTTACATGAGGGAAGTTCTTTTAACTTGCTCTCAACTACTTTTTCTGCCCTCTTGATTAGCAAAGATCTACTTCAGAGTAGCTTGCTTTGCCCCTCTGTTCTTTTCAAAGAGGGTTTGGTGTGACTGGTCTTGGCTACTTGCCTTCAATCCTTTGTCCTGCTGCAGGCAAGTCAGGCTCCAAGCAGACTCCACCAGCTGTTCCACATAGGAAGGTGAATAAATTGGCATTTTACCTGCCTTGAAAGTGGTTATGAGCAGTTAATTGTTCAAGATCCCAAGCATGGAAGGCTCAGGACACGTGTAAATTATTAGTCTAATTGCAGCAACAGAATGGTAAACGGCAATCAGCAATGAGGAAGCTGCTGCATAGATGTCTAATTGCTTGTACGCAACAGCTGTTGTAATTGAAACTGTGACAAGACCCTGGCATTAATGTAATGATTCTAATAACTGGACACACAAATGAAACATAAATGAGGAGTTCCCCCTGGCAGGACAAAATGGAACAAAACCTGCAATTAAAGAACAGACCGAACAGAAGTACCATATGCATGGCACCATAAAAAAGCAAGTTTGTGCTAGCAGCACCCTAAAAGATTAGACTTCTCTTCCTCCTGTCTTTGGAGATTCAGAGCTCCCTCCCATCCTTTTGAATGAGAAGCTATATTCCTCAGTGTTACATCTCTGGCAAAAAATGAAAATCCTAAGTAGAACTCTAGCTTCTTGGACTGTTCTCAGAAGAGGCTGAGTCAAGTGCTAGTTATGTGGGTGCACCTAACCTCACCCCTCTGAATGGAGAGGCGATCAATAGCTCCTTGCTACAAAATGTACTTTCTAGCTAACTTTCAGAACACTCTTACTTTCACTATTTTTTTTTTCTTGTTAGCATTGCTATAATGAGACTTTAGGTTGTTTTGAATAAAAATTCTGGAAGTAATAACTGAATTATAAGTAAAATTAACTGTCTATGCTGCTAATAAATATATATTATCTGAGTTCTCAGATTGTGCTTCTAAATGAATACATGTCTATGGCCATCATATTTGGCACTGTATTTTTTTTAACACAAAAGAAAAGAGGGATTCAATGAAATGCAAATACAGTACCAGTGGAAGTGAATGAGCTGGAGCTTCTTTCCACAGATAACACCTTAATTGCAGTTAATTCATAAAAATGTGAAGTATTATTTGCAATGGATTTCATTAAAAATGTTTGTGATATTCAGTTGCAATTTACTTTGGTGCTTGATTTGCTTCATTGTAACATTTTGCTCTATTTTCAGACAGTGTCAATGCCACAAACTGTATCTTATATGCTTAAAAGAAAACAACAAACCATAATCTCTCAAAAAAAAAAATTCTATGAATACGTAGTTTAACGGTAGCTTCAATATAATATTTTATTTCTAATTTTCTAGGAATTAATATCTATTATGTCACCATTTCCTGTGCAAATGTTTTATGAATACTTATATAATAAAGCTAGCTTTGCCACTGCCTCTGGTAGGAGGGTATGTAGGCACTACCTTGGTGCAGCCTAAGCTGGGCACTCGGTGATGGTGTGGTAATGAAATCAAGCTACCAGCTGGCAGTCCTGCTGCTGCGCCTAGATAGTCAGGAGTCCTGGTTTGTCCAGATCCCCTCTCCAAAGTGCTCTGTCTGCCATCTATTTTCTCATGACAATACAAATCTCACTGCAGCAAATACATTTTTGATTACCTAGCCCGTTTGCCTGCCAGTGAGTAATTAATACTGTTATCACCTAATCAACTGTTGTTTAAATGCAGGATGTAAACTATGTCCTTGGCTTTGTTCTTTTCACTCTGAACACTGGTAACACAATAGGCTCTTCAATAAAGTTTCCCATAGCTCAGGCTCTTGAAATGTCAGTACACAGAGATTAAAAAGAAGAAGCTGTATTGCAAGAATTTACATCCTGCTGTACCTAGAGAATTAAACACTCTAGTAGTCTATATTTTAGACATTTCCAAACTCGTTTTTTTAACACCTGTGTGAGAACATTTTTGTTTCCATAAATATTTTAATTGTTGTTTAAGACTCTTAAAAGAGCCAAAAATATTTCCATAGACAACTCAGGGACCATTCAGCTCTTGCCAGGGGCTGAATTTCCTCTGACATCGCACAGTTAACTTGTAGTTTATGCTACAGTCAGTGGGGTCTTCTCACTTATTTCACAGGACTTCAGTGAGGTCCTAACTGACAGATGAGCCATTCCTGTGCCTTTTCTAGAGCAAAGCTCGGTGCCACACAAAGCCACAGTCACGAGGTCGGGAATAACCGACAGCAGCAGCAGCGCCGGGGAAGCACAGCCCAGACTCCCCACTGGGCTCCAGCAATACCCTCAAAATATCTCATCTGTAGGCTTAAACAGCAGCTATAAGCTGTCCACTCAGCTTGCAGCAACACCAGACTGGTTTTTCACTGTGGATCATTCTCTAAGAAGTTTTTTCCACAGTCCTGACAAAAAAAAATAATTGATAGACAACATAAAGGTGTTCTAACTTTTTTTCTCTTTTTCCCCCTAGAGGTAGAAAGACAATATCCCTACAAGGACTTCTAGGTGGGATGTGGAAGACCCCCAGGGAAGATCATATTCTGAAGTTCTCCCACATTTCAGCTGAGTCTCTTATCTACTGGTCAATGAGAAGCAGGCCATTCTCAATGTCTGATGCTAGAAAAACTAAATAATGAAAGTAACCTCTGTCATCTGATAAATTCTGCAGCAGAACTTATGTCTTCAACAACCACACTGACCAGCAAATCTTTATGCCTAACAGATATTCCGTGTCTCTCTCTCACCTCCATCAATTTCATTCTGCACATTGGAACAAATCTATTCTTATATAGATTGTTTTTTCTTTCTTTTTTTTTTCTTTTCTTTTTTCTCTTTTTTTTTTTTTAACAGAAATCTTGACTATTTCCAACCAAGACTTTTCCAGAGGTATCAAGCCAGGGGTCTTTTAATCATCAAGCATCCAGACGGCTACTGCTGGGAGCCTCAGATCAGATCTCTGTCAGGATTCCTGTGCTGCAGAGGTCTTTGACAGCTTTTCAGAGTAAGATGCACTTTACCTCATGTTCAAAACCCTACCATGTGCTTCAGAACTGGTATCTCAGAAGGTCAGCCACTAGCAACAGGGTAAATTTTATTATGCCTGAACATAGGAGATGACAGTAAGAGCTATACGTGAATGGCACCAAAGCCCAGATTTAGCTGCTTAACTTTATGTAATTAAAATAGTTAAGTTGTTAGATTTTTAGACACCACAGACTTCTTCAGAAAATAGACAGGAGCACATTTCTGTTCTCCTCCATTACTTAAGAGTTTATAGTGAAAAGAGTTTTAATTTAGGTATCCCAGTTAAGTATCTAAAATCAGAAATATAATCCCCATATCTCACTGCTCCTCTGCACAATGCTGTGAGGCAAAAGATACTTTTACTTCCCTATCTTTATAGAAGTAACAAGTAGCCTTCAAAATATTAGAAAAATCAGAACAATTCAAGCACTGCAGACTCCCACCGCTTAAAGCTGTTAGAACAGTATTGACCAAAAGGTCAGTCTTTGAATCTTTCCAGAACCCTAGCTGATATAATTTTCAGTTAATTCACTATTTTTATTGTCAGTTACACGATTAAGAGACTTCTTGGTGTTTTACTATTTTGGGTCCTGAAAGAAACAAAAAATTTTAAAAGACTCATTTCTCTATGCATTTATAAAAGTGTATCAAGTTAAGTTTGAATGAATACATTACAACACAAACATATACATATATCTTGATATTTCTGACACTTTCTGCTTTTCTTAAAGGGTTGGTACATGTTTAGATTCATGTTTCTAGCCCTACAACACTGGAAATTGAAAGTTATTCTTGGTGTTTTATTTGTCTTTATGAAGCAGATTGGAATGACCATTTCTAATACTATGCATTACAAAGATGAAAAAACATTATAGTTAGTAAGTAAGTAAGCTGATGTTATGTGGTATTTGGTAAAATGTAAGTTCTGAAAACCATCCCGGTATCTGTTTTAAAAAAGCATGAATCTCTATAATGACAAATGAAATGAGGCACTAGAATGATGTCATGTAAAACATTTCTTTAAAATGCAGTCTACTCTCCACTAGCTCTTCCCAACATTAGCCTTGCTTTCCTGAAAGAGCTCATCCACAAATAAAGTTATTAATAATGTTTTGCTAATGACAATCCATGACAGCTTAAGATGATCACAGGAACATTGGGGATTTACCCAATTCAGCAGTCTAAGTCAAAACTGCTCCAGGGAAGAAGTGCTATATGCCAGACTCTCACCAGGCTTGACTCTTCCCTTGGTTAGCGTGCTGGGCTGGTTTTGCTGGTGTGTTCGCCAGTGGTTATAGAAACAAGCAGTTCTATGAGTAGCAGGACAGATGAAGCCTGACTTCATTTAGATTTATGGTTCAAAGGATTCTCCTGCACTTACAACATCTCTGGCAGTGCAGGCAGTTTTTGTGGGGACTACCAAAGTCCCCAGGCAGGCCACGGCTTTGCTTGAAACTACCGAAACCACCTGTGTTCTATGTGAGCGTGTTACCTGAGAACAGGGCACACACGTGACGCTGAGTGAACATCTAACTGGAAATTGCTTTCTCAGTGGAAAACAAACCATCGTGGTTCTGAAGAGTCTTCCAAAGCATCTCAGTTTTATTATTCACTCTGGTAAGTCCAGCTTCTTCTCTGTCTAACATAATTGTTCACTGTTACATTACTGAATCTGTAGTGATGTTTCTCAGAATCAGGAAAAAGCTCATCAAAACATCCCTCTGTTTTGATTAACGTTCATTATCTTGTTCTTTAATTTAAAAAACAAACAAACAAACAAAAACCAAACCCAAACCTTTATTGCTTCTTACACCGTGTTTCTTTTTTCTTATTTTCTCTTCCCTCCCCTCCCCCCACCTCTGTTTTTAATATCCTCATTCAGCCTAAAATTTTGAGGGTTTTCCATCTTGCTTCACCAGAATGAGATTGTGGCTTTCACTGCCCAGCAGTGACAAAGCACCTAATGGGATGCACAAATATTACCTTTCTAGAATAATCTTCAAACCTTTCCTTATGATTATATTCAATTTTTAAAAATATATACTGCTTTACCTTGTATATTTTCTTTTGAGGTCTTCTCCAAAGCTTTCAGGGATCTGAAGAAAGGAATAATGAATCCTCCAACTCTCTAAGTCAAAGATTTTTGCACTCTTAAATGGATCAAGTAATATTCTAGTAATTCATTAAGGCAAATTAATACTAAATGTCAGATCTAATAATCTAAGATCTAACTTCCTTATTGTGGCATTCAGAAAGAAAAGCAATTATATTGATTCTCCTGAAGCTGCTTTCTATACCTATTATTATATTGCAAAATAGTGGTTTTCAGCTGAATAATAAAATAGAACACATAGACACTTTTGTCAAGTCTCTCTAACTTAATTACAAATTTAACTAGAAACTTTACAGTGCATACACCCTTAACATTTCATCTGCAAGACACTCTCAGAGACAGAAAAATGAAGGAAACGTTCTTATCAATTTTTCAGGCAAACGTTCAGAGCTAGCTGTTGCTAGCTGTTTAGCCTGTTCTTCATTGTTAGTATGCCAGACTTCAGCTGTCATTTTTTGTCCAAGCTATCCAGATATCTTACTATGCAAAACACAGATTCTGATAGCTTTATGTAGAACATTGACTTACACTGTAAGTCCCATCCATTTCACCAGAATTTATAAGTGAGGTACTATTTGATAGAAATGAATCAAACTCAAGTCCTTTATCCTGAACTTCTCATCTTCTCTAAGAAATAAAAATTGCAATCAAAAATGTTGCCTCAACCATTCTAAAAAATATATATCTGGCTAGGCAGTACGGATTGCTCTGACAGCTTCTGGCACTAAATTACAAACAAAACAAAACAGAACAAAACAACCCCAACTGATTTTAAAACAAAAGTTTCTAAGTAGAACTGGAAATTCCAATTCTGATTCCAATACAGGACTATTTCCAATACTCCCATGACTAACTTGCTTCTAACGTTGTTATTACTCAAGAGTTTTCTGCAGAAGGGACAATCCATTTATATCCCTCTTTCTCTGATTTTTTTTCTTTATATGCTGGTTTTGGGTTCTGCATTTTTTTCCCCTATAAACAGTTCTCTGGGTGAATGTCAGCAATTATCCTCAGTTCTTTAAATGACTTCTTTTACAACAGAATACAAGATAATTTCACATCCTTAGCTTACTTTCATTTCAAAAGCTTCTCAGTCTTTCCTTAGCGGAGAGTATGCAGACAGCTTTGCTGAAGAACTGGAACTTAAAGTTTTATGAAAAATACTACATCCCAAAAGAAATGTTGTAAAACACAATCTTAAGTTTTATTGTGGCAGAGCATAATAAAAACATTAGATTGGGGAATAAGAGATTCACACCACAGTACCTCTTCCAGAGGCAGAATAAGAAAACTGGGTTTTGAAACACTAAGCTATTTGACCAATTAATATTTTTGGCAATATTCCTCTGCATGTGCATACAAGCTCTGCTTTCCATTCCATCCAGTAAGCAGTCAAGAGCAAGAATATATAGCTCATTTAAATTTAAAATGCAGGCACTATTTCTCAATGTCCCTTAACCATTTTTGCCTCATAACAAAGGATGTTGTGAAGTTCAGGAATATAAATGTATCCTAAAATGGACTAGCCACACTCGTGAGGAAAATGGGTAAACTGCCATCTCTTAACAGGGGGGAATTTTTATGTGGGGAGAAGGTGAGACAGAAAAAAATGAGGGGAGAAACAAAGGTTGGGTGGCTTTTCCTACATCTTCTGTTTCCCCTTCCACATGATCCCCTAATAAAGCTAGCTTAGTGTTTCAGACCTATTGTTCTAATTGGTATCATTATTCTTATAAATCCCAATGCAGAATTTTTTAGAATGCTAGAATTTATTTTTAATCATTTGCTTATAAAGTATTATGAAATTTGCACTTCACTTCCTAGAAACATCTGACCTAAGGCTTAAGAGTTATTTGATTTTTGATATATTACGTCTGTTCTAATCTGTATTTCCTCAAGAAAGCTTACGAAGCCAAATTTAACAAGAGTTTAAGTTACTTTATTTCAAGTAATAATTGCAAACTGTTGAGTAAATATTACTCTCTGCTATACAGTCACTCACTTAGCAAAATGTACTCTTACAAAATGTAAAATACTCGAGTTTCATTCCAACAGAAAATTTGGGGGTATTTTACCAAAGCTTTCCAATTTGTGAAAATAGCTTGTTAGTTGTATCTGAAATAACTTCTCTGCTTGTTTAACTACAACCTTTTGCTGTCAGTGACACTGTAAATTTAGAATGAAAGTGCTAAAATAAAAAGAGAAGAAAACAAGTATCTTTTCCCATCTTTTTTTTAACTTTATGCTTACTGAGTACGTATCATGCAAGAGAAGGTATTTGGTCTCACATGTATAGAGAGTATGTGGCAGATGAAAAGCTGTCTGTGATCAGACCAAAAGTGGCATCCAGCCCAATTTTATATCTGTGAAAGTGGACGGTTACAGTTCGTTAAGGAAAGAGATTTCTCCTGCTTTACCCTCCTGACTTCTAGTTTAGGATTTTCTAGAACTTTGCATTTCACCTAGATTTTTATTTGTAATAGTCACTGCTCGATCTCTCCTCCATGTATGTGTTCAGTACCTTTTCAAACTTATTCAGACTAAGCCCCTTAATGTGGAAATAAACTTTACAGGTTGGGTTTGGTGTTTTTTTCTGATGTACTAATAAAGTGTTCCTTACTGATCTCTATGACATTGCATTTTTTTATTAATATCTCACAAATACTCTACATCTACCTTTTCATGCTGAAGAGTCCTAGCCAGTGTAGGCTTTCCTCAAAGAAAAGTTGCTACACATTTTATTAATTTTGTTACTACTTGTTTTTCCGTGCAGAATTACAATGAATACAGGTGAGCGGGGAATTCACATGCAAGTCATCAGCAACACCTTGATTCTCCAGCTGAATCCACTCTGAAGCCAGCAATATTATGAACGGATTCTTGGTTGTTTCTTGCTCTGTCACACCACAACATGCTGCTGTACTGCAGCTCTAGAGGACTTTGTAGGGGCCTACTATTTCACTGTTGTTTTCATTTAATATTGGTACAGTAGTAGCACCAGAAATGTGACAAGAGCTGTCCCTGGAAGACTGTCCTTTCCCCAAAAAGTTTACAAAAATATGAAAGGCAACAGCAGAAATAAATTAGCTAGGAGAAAATGATAGTTGTGATCAGTATAAAGAAATGTTAGAAGTCACAGTTACTTCTTAAATGCTTTTTGTGTTGTGTGGGCATCTTGTCAACAGAAAGACATACTCGTGAGCAAATGGAAGAAGAAAGAAGCTGGCTCACAGACATTTGTATCTGCCAACGTGGGTTTCCTCTTGTCTGCTGGGTGGTATGTAGGAAACTGTAACAGTGCTGTAGAAAAAAAAAAAAACCTTTAAAAATGTTATGGATTGTCTCAAAGATACTGTTAACCCAACATAGCTGGTGATTATTGTGTCTGGTCTCCAGGGTCAGAATAAGCTACGGTCATTTGTCTTGTTTAGCTGTTTGTATGGCATCTGTTTCTTAACTTGTGGAATGATATCCTATGATATTGATTTGATAAATAGAAACACTTCATAAGAACATACACTAAGGGATGTATTGTTTGCTCACTAGGAAGTTTTTAAGTGGTTGTTAAATGGTTGATCAACTTTAAAGCTGTTCTTGCTTTGAATGGGGATTTGGAATGGAGATGTCACTTCCAGGCTAAATTGTTTTGTGAGACTACAGGAGAAGACAACTGTTCTGCCAAACCTGCTTTTGCAAGAATATTTTGCCAGCATTTCCCAAATAAGTCAGGAAGTTGCTAGTTTAGTTAAACATTTCCCCGAACTCTGCTCTGAATGAGTAGGAGTGCATAAATCTGGGAGACTACATCTGCATAGCTGTACGTGAGACAGAAGAGGACTATCATATGTTCTCTCTCCACCAAAATAGTTTTCTCTTAAAACTTGGCTGCTTTCACAGATAAATAACCTAGCAGTTATAGGGTACACGATCCCTGCACAGGTGGACTAGGAATATATCTACACAAATCAAATAAATATTGAAAAGAAGATCTTTCAGATCTGGTCTTGGTATAAACAGGTGAAAACATGGTTTTCTTTCATTTCAGTTTACAACTGTGTTTTTGGATTATAACTTTTACACTCAGCTGTCCAAAAAAGGCTAAAATGCCAGACACCCTTGAAGTCGTTCAGCACATTCTAGCTGCTGCTTCAACCTGTGACAAAACCAACCTTTAAGGGACATAGAGGATATCAGCAGATCAACATTATGTGTAAAAACACAGAAAACTAAGACTGTAAAATACTGTATGCAGACAGATAGTATGGCATGGTGAGAATAACAACTATCTCAAAGGACAAAAGTTGCTAGAGGCTTCTGATGAGACAAAACAATGATAAAAAAAAAAATCAAGAGAAACTGCCAATGCAGATTGGGAATGGGAGTGTTGATAAATGTAATGTTATCAGCAACAACTACATCTTTCAGGGTGCTACAGTGAAAATATATCAATGCAATATACTGCAGGCAACTTGAACTCTTTCTGCTCACATTCACAATGATGGGGGACAAACTCATTCAGATTCTGAATATGATAAGGCACTCATGCTAACATACCTTGCCTCTCAGCAAGATTGCCTTAGATTTAATGCCACTCTACCTGGCTTTTGAAACTCACATGAAGTTTGTTCAGATGTTTTCATAATACAATATTTGGAAATAGTCTTAATATCCTTCTCCTAAGTAAGCTGGAAAGCAAAGAGAAGACCAGTGTTAGCAAGGAGGAGGCTATGGTAAAACAATCAAAGGGAAGAAAAAGCTAAGGAACTTAACATTCTTGATAAGTGATGATGAAATACCAGACATAACACAGAAAAGCCTCTAATGGGATTACACTGGGATTCCATTTCCAGTAGAGGACAGCAGCAGCTGGCGCAGAGGAAAGGGTACAGGTAGGCACTGTAGGTAGGCAGCTAGAGGACAATTTGCCCAAAGAGAGCTTCCCTCAATTGCTAATGGTGAAGTCTCAGCTTACAAGGCCTGTGTGGTTCTTTTTGTTAACATTTGAAAATTTCTTAAAAATGTTATTATATCTGGTGAAGATGTACACCCCTGGAAGCGATTCCTGTCAAACAGTCAGACAAAGGATCTTCACCTGGGATGTAAAACCTTGCTCTTGTCCCTGGAACCTGGCACAGCCCTGTGTCGAGATGAGCAGTGGGCATCTCTTCTGTGTGCTTGCTCCTGCATAAGCCTTCTCCCCTTCCCCTCACTCTCTCCGTTGTACGGTGTTTCTGTTGTACATAGGGTAGGCCAACCGTGGTCTGGGAAGAGGGCTAGTAGTGGTACTTTGGGAGAAAAGAGATTTTGTTGCTTGTGGTGAAGAGGTGAGCTGCAGCCAGGTGGAAAAATTACACAAAAAGGATGGCAAAAAAAAATTGGAGAATGTGGTGTTACTGGAATGACTGCTTAATGCCAGTATTAGTATGAAAAGCCATTGAATTCCACTTGTCCTGGTTGCAGTTCATGGGTACCAAAAGTGCACCAGAACATCACAGTTTGTTGTGCTGAATTGCAAAGTACCATTTTTGGTGACCCAATGTTCTTTGCCTCATGCACAGAGGATCTTCAGAGATCATGCGTGCATCATTGCCCAGCAAGTCCATTCTTCTTCAGAGGATGTAGTCACTGTAATGAGTTAAATAGTCACGATCCGTGGTACTGGCAGGTGGCACTCTGATCTGCAACATTACTGGTAGCAACGTGGGCACATCTTTAGTTTCTCTGCTGTAGAAAGAGTGGAGTATGCCTAGAAGGAGGAACGGTGTTCCTGTCACAATGCCTGTTGAGCATCTTGTACAGGGATCTAGTGATACGTAGCTCCTTCCTTCCCAAGCGTGACCCCATAGCCCTCTCTTCTGTCTTGAACCAAGGCCCCCTTGACACATATTTTGCCAAAGCAGAGACCTGTTGCACCCAAAGCAAGTGGTAATCAATATTTGCTCACCTCAAACCCAGATGAGCGCACTAAAATAGTGTAACTGGCAATAGTATATTAGCTTTTTGTAGCACTGTAGAACCACTAATAGCATTTTGTAAAAATGCTAAGCTTAAATATCGAAATAACAGCCATTGCTGCAAAGGAGCAAATGAAAATTTCTGGTATAGTTGCACAAACAAGGTAAGAGGAAATATGGGCAAAGAGGAAAATCTGTAAGATAAGACCTGAGGGTGTAGAACAGGCCTGCGAAATGTCTCTTTACACCAAAATAAGCCTGTAGAGCAGGCAGAAAAGGAGTCTGATGGAACCAGAATAAACTTTCAGTATAAGTAAGAGACATGCTCGGTGAAAGCAGAGCAAGTCCTCATCCTGAAAGTATGGCAGAAGCAGATAAGATCACCCCCTTTTCTTTTAAGGAGGGTGAGGAACATAAAATACCAACAATGAATGAAAGAAAAAATGAGGAAGATATTTCCAGCTTCCCTCATCAAAGATCTCTTGGTACTTGCCACCTTGGGACCTTGGTGCCTAAAACCATTAAGGACAACAGACATCAGTGATAACTAAACTGCATCTCTTCCTCTCTTTTGTGTGCTTACTCAGATTGAATTTGTTTCTCTCTCTGGCCACGTGAAGGCTATAGGACTTCATATTGGACCCTGTAATATAAAAACTGTTCAGTTTGTGGTTTTTATATTTATCATATCATTTAGTGAGCTCAGACTTAAAAGAAAGAGAGTGTGGAAAATAGCATTCCTGAGTGATTTTGTAAGTCTGTAAATAAGTCTAAACGTAACTAGGTATGGTTGTTCTTTTTCCTGCTAAGCAGGAAGCATGACCAGTATATGTGTATGAATGCTGTGACTATGACTTTTCTGCCGTGTGAAAGATTGGAAGCATTCATAATTTATATTGTGTTATGTTTTAAGCTGTTCTATGAAGCCTTGATGAACTTAAATCAGAAAATGCCACCTAATAATTATCTTCTTCTGATCCCAACACCAATTTCATAAATTGGAGCCATTAGTCAAACTAAAATACTTCCATCTGTAATAAGGTCTTATTTCATTGTAAAAGAGAATCACCATGTTTCTTTCAGAAATATGACAATAATTTCTTTTGAAAGAAGTACCTACAGTTTGCAAGAGGTGATCATGACTTACATAAGTAAGGAGAAGAAGCTATTCCTCCAGCACCTGCTAACAGTCATCACCATGTCACTTTACCATCTCTGGAAAAGAATTTCAGTTCTATTTCATTTTTCAGTTTTGCTTTTGGAATACTGTCAAAGGTTTGGCTTCATCCCAACTGCCAGAGCAGAAACCAAAGACTTTTAAGGAGTTTCCAGGGAAAGAGCTCAACTAGTCCTTCAGGATGTAGTGTGATGAGTAAAACTTAACCTGAAAGTGGTTCTTTGCTATTATGCTGCAATAGAAGGACCCTAAGATTAAGAAGGCATTCCATGTTTAACTTTTTTATGTTATTCTTTCAAATAAATATAATATAGCATAGTAAATGTGAAATTTCAGCATCTTCCCTGCTTTTCTCAGTTTAAAAAGTCTGAGAGAGTTTTCTCACTCTTGCCTTCTTACCTGTTCTATGCTATACACTATATACCACAAGGGCATTCTCCTATTCTATCTTATAATTTTTATTAACATCATTGCATCCAAGTCCCTTCTTAAAATTCAAATTATAAAAAAATGTATAGATTTATACATGAAAACAGCACAGAAGGAGCCTAATTGCATCTTAGCTTTTCCTACAGAGTTAGAAATAGCTTCACTACACTAGCCAAAATACAATATCATGCAGCTGGAAGTTGCACTATAAGGCTTTTTAGAAAGATTGTGAGGAAAAATATTGATAAAACAGGAAAGATAGAGAGCAACAGAATCACTCAGAACATCTCGGGACTCTTGGTTCCTCATCTGGAGTGAAGAAAATGAGTTTGGCCTAAGTTTCCAGCTTATGAGGAAACATAGAGGTATTTGGAAGACATTACCTTCAGACAAATGAACCACGACCTACTGAGAAAAGAATAGGCAAGCTTTCATTTGTGGTGTCAATACTGGTGCCTTATTTACTGTGTTGCCTGCCCATGTGTTAAACTAAGCATAGCTAATCCATGCTCTAGAGGTTTTCTTCTCTACCAGATAAATATAGAGTATCAGTGAAGCCATATTTACTCTGTTGTTGCTGAATCTGTTGCGCAGAACTAGGGGCTTGAATGAGACTTCTTTTTCTTGTTCAAATTACATCATAAGAGTGAGCCTTCATCTACTGTTTCCTATGTTGTATAGCTTTGAGTGTACCATCAATATTTATCAAAGCCCTCCAAAAAGAGTGTTTCAACAGCATATTGCACTTTTATCACTTGGTTTGAAATGTTTGGTGTAAAATTCTTCATTCTTTAGTGCATCTATCTTTTCTGCCCTTACTAGTGTTATCCCTGGGCCTCTAAGCACTGCAAGACAAGGGAATTAAGGAAATAATGATAGTAATGATAATAGACTTTTTTCTTCTTTTTTTGCCCCGATCTTAACATTATGACCAGACAGATCAAATTTGCCTGTTTCTAGCTGATGGCATCTTCTGTGTGAACTTTCTTCACTGATACTCATCCTTATAAAGAAACAGAATCATCATAGGAGAGAAGCAACCTTTCTGCTTTCATTAATTACAGCTAAGCATTCCTCTTTGAAATCCCATGAGGAAAAACATCAGTGTTACAAGGCATACAAAGCATCATATTATTCAGAGAAGCCTTTCTTTCAGCTACTGACTGTTTTTGTTCTAGATTAGCATGAAGAATAAATGAATGAGTACAGAATCTCAAAAGTCTGGAAAAAATTCTAGACTTGTATATATTTATATATATAGTGGAACAGTACAAGGTTCTTCACGTTAATATATTTCATATACTGCTTAATATTTTACTGATAAAAAATTACCAAAAAGCATATTATTCCTATGCACCAAGATATTTCCCATTAGTAAGACACAATATTAAGATTTTCTGCAGTTATTTAGGATTGCATTGAGTGATGCATGACAGTATTTCAGTTTTCTGTGCTAACCTCATTGTAGGTCAAAATAACTGTTTGACCTTCCTGGTAGATTAATAGATAAAATATGATTCTATACATCAGTAGTGTCTCCTGTGAAAAATCCCCTCTCTTCCGACTTTCCTCTGTAACTTTTCTCTCACAATACCCTCAGACTTCTGTCCTTAGCAGTAGGAGGATACAGATTTCCCTTTTTTTGACAAAGCTGCATCCTCTTTCTATCTTGCAATGGCCATATGAGTTACAAGAGTAAGGAAAAAAAAAAACCACAAGAGAATAGCACCTTTTTTACATTACATGCATAGTGCTAATAGTATAGGTACATTCATTAATAGCAATTGCCTTTGTGATTCCACAGTTCAGATATATTTGCTAGTAGTACAAAGTCACAGGATGCTTAGTTTCAACAACTCTGTGGAATTTCTGGTTGTTCTTTTAGGTTGTTAACTTTAAAACAGCAACAGGTTTGATACACACATATTATTTCCTTCAACTCCAGAGATGCAATCCTTAGCTTCCCTGAGTTCAGGTTTGAAAGCATTAAATGGAAGAGTAAAATATGATTTTCAGTGATTGTTATGTCACTGATTTCAGGTTTCAACAATCATCCCTTAAGCAATGGCTAGTTCAGACAGAAGGCAGCTTTAATGTGTTCCCAGTAGAGCACTGACTGCTGATTACTCTGTGATCCATCTACAGCTAAAGCAGACATACTTACTCTTTTCCTTTTCACTCCACAAATCAGCTACCAAAACTGTATGTGTTGCTTTTCATGACACGCATTTAGTGAAGACATCACTTTTCAGAACTTACAAAAAGTATTACAGTTGGATTCCTTGCCTCCTTGCACCATATTTAGGAATTTTACCATTAGTCAGCCTATCTTGGATTCAGTAGGATAATGCTGACATAAAACAGAGACACAAAATTGAGAATCCAGACCATTGCTTGTCAGAATTATTTGTAGCAGAAGGACAGATCTTGATTGCATAGTTTCATTTCAAAAGATTAATTGAGTTATCTGATGTTTCCCCTAGTGGCTTTTTGGAGGAAATGTTTTACAAGCGAGATCATGTAGCAAAACAAAGCTAAAACAGGAATTGCAGATGAAGAACTGATTTGTCAGATAAAGTCATGGTCCCAGGAGGTTAATTTAGATCTGCATAAGTAAGAAGAATCTAGCATGAGAAAGCACTTTCTAATGAAGCAGCCCTTTTTTTTTTTTTAATAGTCCCCTGAACTATGCGCTTATTTTTCTAATGAGAGATGACAGATAGAAAATGCATCACCTACTCATAGCTACTTTTTTATAGCAGAGCCACTGGAGAGAGTCTACCTGGGGCTTCCAGCTTCCAGTGGGAAGTGTAAAATAGTAAGCTGTCTGTGCTAGACAAGTTGGGAAATTAAGATTTAGACCCAACACAGAAATCTAAGTGGGTGGTCTATATACTCATTGACTGCAGAAAGTATTCTGGTTTTCCCCTCTGGAAGACTGTATTTTCTGCAGCTGACAAGAATGAGATGCAGCCACCCAAGAAAACATTGCTGCATATTTTAGCATCAGTTGCAAAAATAATAAGAAAAAATCATACCCTCTTAATACTTTTATTTGCCATGAATTAAACTCATGCCTTATCGCCACTTTCTCTTCCGCCCTTCCAAGTAGTAGAGCCCCAATCATGCAAGCAGCTTCAACTTGGAGACTTTGTCAGCTCCAGGGTGTAACCAGCTGGCATCCTGTGTGAGCCACACAGAAAAGCAACACATCTGCTGATGGGCTACCTCTACTCCTTACAGACTGTGCAGAATAGCATTTGACAGGAACATTCTGAAAGATCAATGAAGTGAAATCCCAGAAGAGCAAAGAGCCACATTCACATTAAACTAAAGATTTTTCTCTGTAGTCTGAACCTTTAGCATCTTTGAATATCTTCTAAATATATAATAATTCACCTTTCTTGGAGAAAGAAATCTCCTTTTATAATAGAGCTACATGACATTTTCTGTGCAGACTAAGAAATCTGCTGCATGAAGGGTAGAATTTCAAGATCCAGGGGCTGGATAAAATAATGTACCGTGAAGAATAATATCTCACACCAAAACCAATGAGACTATTTCATCAAGCTGTTTTTTTAAGTTTGCTTATTTTCAAGATAACTAGTTCCTCTCTTATGCCCTTGCCAGCCTTTCCTTCTGACTATTTAGGACAGCACAGACGATGATCAAGAAAAAAGGAACAAATGTGAATTCTGATTGTAGGAAAAGGTTAATGGTAGCAATAGGGTTGCTTAAATGAATATTATTTGCTTTAACCTATCTTCCCAACTATAATGCAGCTGCTGCTGGAAGTTTCCCACTGAGCTAGCTATACTGAATAAAATAATTCTAGAGACTTTTAAATCACAGAGGAAAGATTTCTTCATTTATATACCTCCAAATGGTGTGGCAAAGCCCTGTATCTTCCTCTACGTCCAGTTATTGTAAAAAGTAAGTGGTATGTTTTTGCTGCTTTCTCATTTGAGATATCATATGTCCCAAGGCAGTCATACATACAGTTCTAAAAATCTACAGATTGCAATTCTATTTGACTGCTATTCACAGGCTTATCTTGATCCTTTTTGCCGGATCATGATACCTGCAGAGTAGCAACCAGAACCTGGGCTGTAATTACTTAGTCACCTGGAGCTGCATAGACAAAACCAAGAAAACCAACACTACTATGCAGCATAGAGTACAGCTGCCTTTGAGTCAAGAAGAATTCACTATGTGGAATCTGGTATACAAAAGGTCAAGTTCAGGAAACTTTACTTATGTACAGCTGGGTCATATGAGTTGGCTTGAGGGTCAGCTATCTTCAAGATGTCATGTTTAACAATACCTGCACTCTTATGTCTATGACCTATCAATAGATCAAAGATAATACATTAACAGCGCTATAAAAATTGTTTATACTTCCATTAAAAACACTAGCAATATTAAGAAGGTCTACTGATTTTTTTGTTTGAATTTTTTCTGTGTTCCTTCTCTGGTGCAGTGAACCTGTTCCCTTTTTCTTTGTATTAACAGATTTTCTGCTTGCTTTGTAACAGTAGTTCATCCTACTGCATAAATTAAGGCATCAGGGAAGCATAACAACCCAACCAATTAATATGCCTAGTGGCTAGTCTGTCTAGGACCTACATATAAACAAGAGAAAGAGAATCACCTAGTGAATTATTTGGGACACATAACTTTGGCTCCTATCTGAAATTAGTCCATGGAGGACCCTCTATGCCTTTCGGCAGTATGTGTGCACACTAGCCTCCAATCTCAAAGTGCTTAAAGCTAGGTGGTATGAAACTCCTCCGTGTTCTAAAGCGATGCAGTCTTAACTCTGCATTTCAATTCCAAAACTTTATTTTCTGATTTTTGATTAGGGACTTCCTAGGTTTAAGAAAGGGACGGGGAATTGTTTTGGGGAATTTTGTACAGCAACTGCTATAGTATGGCCTGGTGGTTAAGTAATGCTGCTAGGCCCAATGGTAACCAAATGCTATCAATCAGCAGTATTACCTCCATGTTAAATTTTGCACAAAACCTCTAGTAGCAAACCCTACATTTCTGTTGACAATATCAAAAGAATTAATTCTGAAGCAGAACTGCACTTAAACTGTTTCTGTGAAGTCTCCACTCACCCACAGACATTTAACCTATGATTACCGGAGCTACTTCTAATGCTCTAAATGCTTGATGAGCTTCAGGTCATGGCTATTTAATTATTGAAGAACTGCTTTGAGCAGTGACAGAGAAATGCTGCCTTCTTCCTTGATGTACTATGGTCATACTATGGCCTCATACAGAAAATGAGAAGGTCCATAGAAGTATTTACATAAGCCAGAGAAAATCATTATGCAATCACAATGCCAATTATTTTTTTTACCCATCTCCTTTTCTTGTTATTGTTGCTGTCATTGTTTTCTGTCTATGCTTTTAGCCCGATCCCTTGATTCTTCTGAATAATTGATTTTATAGTATCATATCATTCCAAGGCCATCCCTATTTCCTGCTTCTCTGATTATATGCATTCTTATTTTTGTTGTTTTCTTTCTAAAAGTCTTTTGCTTACTTGCTTTTTCCTACTGCCTTTAGTACTAACTAAAGAGTATCACCTGTACTGCTCAGGGATGCTGGGGGTAGGAAGAAGAGGGGGAAAAAAAGGTGGGGAGAAAGAGGGGAAAAGTGCATCTTAATTCTCTGGCTCCTGCAAAGTTTTGCTTCTACTGCTCAGATTTAATGCTCCAGAGCCAAATGTGTTCTATTACCAAAATCTCTACAAGTCTTTCCACACACACTGAAGCTTCTGTCAATCACTCCCTAGTGCCTGGCCCTTCCAAACCAGTATGTAAACAACACTTTCATAAATTAAGGTCCTTCTCAGCTTCTTGGACATGTTTTGCAGAGAATGGAAGAATGTATTATTCCATCTTTGCCCCCAGTTGTGGACTTGGTTTATTTTGGACGTGAGTGTTTTGCTGTTACGAAAAATAGGTAAAGAAAACTAAGATAGTGCTGTGCATTTGCGGGTCAGAGCAATTACTTCTACATGTAGTCTTATCATGCAACAATTGTTTTAATGCCTGAGTGCCTCCAGCAGCGCATTAAGCAATGCAAAAACGTCTGCCACATGTTTGCCCCTCAGCTTCAAGAGTCTATCAATTGTAATGTTGCATATTGGGGGAAAGCATAGATTTGATTTTTGTATAGGCGGGATTGATTTGGGGGTTTTGTCTGTTTGTTTGCATTTTTAAGAAAAATTGAAGTGTCTTAAAAATTAAGATATACAGTATTTTACGCTGACTGGATCAGTCAGCCTAAATTTTGTCTACTGCTTGTTTTCTTTATCCTTGCAGGAGTTCATTGAGTTAGTCAAGCAAAACTGTTGGACCTATTTCTCATCTAGGTTTTCTAACTAACATCAGGCCAGGCTAAAGAGAATTTAGATATAACTTGCATATAAAAGTAATTTCCAAGGGAAGTCCACTCAGAGAATATTCAGATTGTATTGTTCATCTTTAAGAAAGGAAATGACACTCGTCTTTTCACCGATTTCTGACGTATACATTGTCATGCGTGCATGTGTTTTGCCCATAGGAGTTCAGAACTTAGCTAATGCTGCCCTAAGCCAGAAAGCTCACAGAAAATATATTGTATATTATTTCATTTTAGAAAATATGTTGTATATTAAATTTTCCTATTTGTAAAGTGGGATGATATCTCTTCAGGAACATGTCATGCAGCTCAAGTGACTCTCTTACGCTCTGCATAACTAATGGAGAATAGTCCAAGTGATTAATTAGTAAACATGTCACAGGCCAATATTTGCAATTCCAGTTAGGCCCCATCTGCATATTTAGGTGCTCTCAGCTACTTAGGCATTTCAAAGTGAGACTTAGACTTCTGTGTCAATTACATGTTTTTTTATAATTTGCCCTAAATATGTTAAAATCCTTTGCCTAGAAACAGTTGTGGAAGTGCAGAGCTGTTATAAAATATATAATTTTTTTACCTTCTGCCTTTATTATTTGAATATATTTGTACAGACATACAAAAAAGAATACTTAATTTCTTTAAAATGTAAATAGTTTATAAGAATTCTCTGTATTCATTACTTAGAAGGAATGTGTAGTCTTATCAGTAATTGCTGACATTTTCCATAATTCATATCCAGCACTGTGGTAAAATAGATTTTATATCATTATTTTTTGTCACGTCTGCTAATTAGGATGAGCATGAATGCTGTTTACTCATTAAAATTAAGAAGAAGTAATATAGTCATGTATCTTCCCTGATCATGATTTCAGTCTATACACTGAGGTTTTAGGTACTCTTCTAAATGAAAGAGTTGTATGGTGTTACAAAATGAACACAGTTTTTTCCATTCAACAGATCAGGTTTTCCTGCTTTGGGAAGAGCAATGGGATACACAGGTATGACACAGGCAGGCTTTTATATTAATTGCAGGATCCCATAAGGTTACTGACAGAAACATGTAGACAGAAACTACATTAATTTATCCAAGGGGAAAAATAGTCTCTGAATTATAAGAAATGTTCATCTGTGATACCTTACTGCTGATTTTGAAAGTGGAAGATGCATATTCACCAAAAGACCCATTCAAGTCTGTAACTAATGAACTTTTTAATGTCTTAAAATAAAATCGTCATTTTTCATCCGTGATAGAATAAGACTGTATCTCTTGCTCTGTCCCACTAAATTCTTTACCTTCACAAGAACAGATTGATAAAAAACAATTACTAGTATTACATAGATTAATACTTAATAACCCTCTAAAGAATTATAACTTTTTTAAAGAAGGATGAAACTTAAAATGAAGGATAAATATTTGAAGTATATATAAAAAAAGAACACAATCTTTCTGAGTTAAAATTTGTAAAGTAAGAAAAAAATGTATTGTTTTACTCATGGTAAATAATCTAGTTGAATCCGGAAAGAAAAAAAAATCACAGAAAATAATTATTATATTTGTTACAAATGCCTACCAAAATAAAGGACTTATAGTCTACAATAGATGAAACTGCCAGAAAGAAAAGAAGAAATTATAGTGGAGCTTTTCCATTTGGAAATCTTCTCAAGAATCTATATAATGCATCAAGTTTCTGAGATGTGAGTTGCATGGTAAAAGGTACGACTGAATTCTGGGACATAGAAACACAGGTATTTGTAGCTACAGCTCTAGAGAGATTTTTTTTGGAGGTTTATACAGTGGTATTGATCTTTCTGGAGCTTCTTCGCCACACGATAGTATTGAAGCACAACATTTTGTGTGAATTTAGATGTAGTATGACACCACAGAAATTTAGTTTCCCAAATCTAGTACTTTCACAGGAAGCCGTATCTCTTTATAAAGAAAAGAAAGGTTCAATTTCCATAGTCAGTACTCATGACAAAATTGAAACACTAAAGGATTTTAGGGTCACCTTAAGCATATTTTTTCTTTGATCCTGTTTGATCTGTCCTATTAGTGCATTAATTTACAGGTGATTATATGATGCAGATGTATCTGTTATGTATCTCATAATAAGAACTTCATGTTTATTTCTATCTTTGGACCTGTGCATGTAACTGACTGAAAACAAGGCAAGTTAGTTCATTTTATCACTTTATCTTCTTTCTTAGAACCAGGACTTGCAAGGCCATGAGAGGTACCCACTAGGTACATACGAATAGCGATGAGAATGTCATTGCTGTCACTTCCAATACTCCTGCAAGGCAAGGACCGCACTTCTGAACAGAGGCTGTGGTCTAGCAGAAAGCCAGGCCAGAAGGAAAGGCAAAATAAAACCCCCACTGCCAGCCAGCACAAAGGTTTTGTTCACATGCTCAGTGTGAGTCAAACCTATTAAATGATAGTACAGTAAATGCAGAAACATTTGGCTAGAACATCGTTATTGTTCTGGATGATACGGTCACCTCTCAGCTGAAGTTCCTCTGGTCAAGTAAGTCTGATAAAGCTGTGACAACCAAGTGAGGCTAAATTCTGAGCCACATCAGTGTTCATCATTAGCAAATCTGTCCATTTTTTCATTACCAGCCACAGCTTATCAGTTTGTATATATTTGGATGTCCTCTGTCTAGAAGTATATGTGACTCTTTGCATATATGTATGTATGTGTATATGTATATAGAATGTGGTATGTATGTACATAGTAAAACAATCTGAAAAAAGACAAAGTTGTTAGTAAAAGCTTAGAAGTACAATGTAGGCAGCAATACCTGGAACCTTTTTTAATAATTAGAGAAAGCACGAGAGACAAGTGTTTCATTTTTTCAGAGCAGCCCTAATAAGATAAAGAATAGAAAATTTTTAAGCAGAGGAATATAGCAAAAGAGAAGAAAAAATAAACTAGAGAAAGAGAAAGGGTAAAGAAGACAATGAGCAAGCATCCTCCGGCACTTTTTAGATACACTTAGAACCAGTGCACAAAGCTTGGAACAGATGGCTTTTAGGATAAAAGCTAAACAAAAATGAAAATTGTAGTCTCAAGTAGGCTATAACCCTAATACCATTTTTGACAGAAATCCTAAGCATCCTAGATACTGCATGTTTCTTTATGTGGAAAACGTCACTTTTGCAAATATCTTGGGTTGTGGGAAGTGTCAAGCTTTGGATCTTTCTCTCAGCAACATAAGAACAGTAAAGACCAGAATGAGAATGCTGCATATTAGACTACATAGGTAAAAATAGGGACTGAGATACTCATGTCTGATTTCTGATAGTTCAGAAAATTAAGGGGGCTAAGGTCAGTTCTGCTAGGCAACTTGGAGGAAGCATTTCACCTCCTCATCCTAGTCCTTTGAGGTTTTCTGGATCTTCAAAACACTAGGTGTAACCTGCATTCTCCTTGGTGTTATGTTCAGAAGTTTGTTATGACCAAAAAGGAAACATATCTCATATACAGAACTATGAATTCACTAGTGATACTGGTGGTGTTATTATGGCTCATATTGATATATGGCAGAAGTCATTACTATTCCAGGTAAAATTCTACCCACACAATACACCAATAATCAAAATTGCTCAACCAAAATAAAAGGGACAGGGAAAGCAATCACGCAATTAAATCATTAATATTCTGCCTTACAGCTGCCACTCTTATCTGAACTTCTTTCTCACTGTTCTGGTCACACATGGTTTCCTGGTCCCTGCCCGTCTCCCTTAGGCAAGTGCAAGGGAATGGTAGCTATAGCTGTCTGTTAACTCAGTGTTTACGGTGGTACCTTCTTCTTCAGGTCCTCCTCAAATTTTTTAAAATTTTTGTAAATTTTTGCGTTTGCCTGGGTCTCTTTTTACGTTATTGTTTGTCTCTATGCTTCTTTTCCATTTGGTCTGCGATTCTATACTTTAAAAAGAGTTTTCTTATCATCGTTTGCTAGACCCTTGATATAAATGATACAGGGAAGTATTACTGTATATGGGCAAGCATTAGCTCAAACAGTTAAGCATTAGATGAAACAATTTAGTAAAACAAGTTTGAACAAGTGCAGAGCTTAATAGCAGTGAACAAGGCCTGTAGTTTAGCAACAACCACCATTTGATTTTGCTAGTAGACTTTAGCCACCTGACTGTTTTACAGCTAGTGCAATAAGCAATTTAAGACAAATCAAGACCAGACCTTGGGCTATATTGAGATCCTGCTGGGCTACAAGGGCTACAACAGAGTGGAGGAACGAAATGAAAGAAAAAAGGTTTCTCAGTGTGTTCATGACAAAGGGAAAGTACAATGGCTGGGGTCTTCCTTCCATGCCAATACTGCTACAAATTCACTCAGTGGAGCAAGAGCAGCAGCTTAGATGAACTTAAAACACAGCCTTCATTTTTACTTGAATGTTTGCCACTTTCCCCTGAGAGTGCAGAGTTACAGGGAAAGGGTTCAGTTTCAGTTCACTTGGACTTTTGTTCCCCTAGTAATACTTGATATTCTGTCCTCAAAATTAAAAACAACTGGATGAAACTGTGTAAACAAATCAACTCCCCCATTGTCTTTGGTGGGAATTAGCATTATAAAGGAACCATTAGTGTTCTGGAAAGTCTCTGCAAATATTTCACTTGGCTGTGATGTATTTTATCCTGGTCTGGACTTTACTAATAATACTATCAAATGAACATTTTTTTAAAAAGGCCACCACCATTTGGTGATTAAGATCGGTTAACAACATAGTGATATGTCTTGTCAAGTGAGCCTTTTCTAAATCAATATCATTTTAGAAGTCCCATCTATTATAAATAACAACCTTTTACTTATTCAGTGTTTTCATTCCCTTGAGTTTGTTGCAACTTTACTTACCATTTCAGCAAACCTGGTCTGACTTTCCTAACATCCTAGCTAGTGCATGCATAATTAACAGTAAACAAACAGTGTCAGTAAAATTAATAGTGACATTCAAAGCACCAAGACCATTTACTCATCTCTTGTCCATACACATCCAGAAATCTTTCTTACAGTCTAACAAACATAGATATAGCATAGTATCTGAGAATCTCATAAAAAGAGAAGTATTTCCAAAAGAAGAAAAATATTGAAAGGACTTAATGGAAAATTTGTCTATGCCTTGGATTTTTCTATACATATTGCAGCTCTGGAATAATTTAAATTTGAACTTGCTAAATATGTTCTTTCTCTGTCTTTCTGGCTCTTAGATGGAAAGTAGCCATTGTCAAGATATGCATTTCTTAATTTGTCTCCAGAAAATCTGAAAATGTATGGAATTTCCACAATTTTTTAAATCTTTTTAAAATATCTTAAGTATCTTTAGTTCAAAAAGCAGTGAAAAGATGGAAGACCAAATAAGGACAAGAAACATTCCCAAAAATCTTAAGCTGCTGCCTAACTGCTTTGAGCTTTGTTATGGAGGTTATAACCCAAACAAGCTTGGTAACAATAGTTCATGTGACAAAATGTATCTGGGTTTTTGGAAAACCGTTCTGTGAAATCCAAGATGACAGACAGCTGATAAGCCATGAAGCACCAGGCATCTAGGGCAGATCAGTAAGCAAGCACACTGGAGGCAGGGAATTTGTAAAGGGACAAGTAATGAAGAAGCAGAAGTGAGAGTGAGAAGTACAAAAGGGTAAAAATACTGTTCTGTTGATGAGCTACCACCTGAGCCTTTTCATTTCTTTTTACATTGAAATGAGCTCCTAAGGAAGGAATGGTGTCAGCAATGTCTGCAGTCCTGTCTCTAGATTCTTATTGCCCACAGGTTCAGGTCATACTTCAGTTAATAATAGCAACATGGGCATGGTCTCATAGGTTAGAACACTAATTTCTACTGAATATATGTAAATTGGTGGTTTTATTTGTATTTTATTATAATTACTGAGCTACAGCAAAGTATTTAAGTTAATGTATTTCACTCACCAGTGCAGTCCTAGGGAAGAAGAGATTCGGAACTTCAACATTTCAGAAGTTTGCTGCATTGTGTGTAAAATTACAATGTTTGTATTCACAAGCAGTTCTTGAAAGTGAAAAGAATGGCATGCCACTATATCCTGTATGCATATATGTGCATATATTTTACATGTGATATTTGTAGCTTTAGAGAACAGTCTGCAAAGGTCTTTTCTATCATGAAGCAGAACAGACAGCAAAGCATTCACAAATACAAACTCTTAAGAGAATTCCTGGGGTAACACCTTTGCATTGAAACCTCCATCTATTCAGGTGGTTTGTTTGTTTATCACTTTTGAAAGATGCAACAAATTTCAGACTTGATTTGGATAGCCAAGTGAACATTTTGAGAATTTCCAGGAAAAATTACTTCTTCCTTCTATATTGCTTTGGAAACTATTACAAGTAGTGTGCATTTATTTTCTAACAACTCTTCTACATAATACATAATTTATAGTATAGATATAACATCTACATCATCTATAAACCCTGTGAGGCATGCTTTACACTTCCATCATTAATTTGACTACATGCTAGGAAAACATCTCTGCTCAATGCAGTATATCAGCCACACGCACAGCCTCCCTTGAGCCAACGACGTTAAAAAAAATGCACTTAGCATAATACAGGAAACTTATTACATGGTCTGCATGTTGCAGGATAACTTATTCATTAGAAATTAGTGCAAATCTCTTGAGTTTAGAAAGAAAGGCATGTATAATATTGAACTGCAACTGAGTACAACTGCTCAGCTCCCAGCTCTGATACAGACTTCAAGTTTGATCAGATGCAAACCCTGCAGAGGTATGTCACAGTGCCCCTGCCTGGCTCCCTGGGGAACAGATGCAGTTTGTAATGTTAAATAAGAAACAGGAAAAAATGGCAGCTCTTGCAGGTGCAACAGGTCTTACTATATAACTGCACTTACTATTTAACATTAATTTTGAGGAAATAGAGGACAGCAAACCAATCCATGGCCAGTGACAGCTGAAGCAGCAGAAGCGTCCGCCAAACAGAGAGAAGTCATGTGGGGAAGGTTAAGGACTGCAAAAGGGTCAGTCAACAAAGTGCCATCAGTCTGCTTGTGGCAATCCAGGAGCAGAAGAGGGAAGATAGCTGGTAGACCACAATGCAGGGTGAGAAGTAGGAGGGGAGGATGCCTTGTCCTGGGGAAAATTGCTTTATCTTTCCTGTGGAGCTCATCAGGTCCCCTTTCTTCTTACTAAAATCTTTTAAGATGTCTTGATCATTCTTGTCTAACAGAGAAACTGTTTCAGCTACACCTCTCTCTTGATACTGTTTTATCCTCTCCATCTCTACCCCCCACACACACCATTTAAATCATGTCTCCGTTGACTGAGTCTGAGATTTAATAACTGTTCACATTATAAAAGAAGCCTTTCAAATTATTTTTTTTTACCTCCTTTTGTTCAAGTGGCTGTGCTGGAAGCTGCACTAAAGGAATGGTTCAATTGATCCATTTTTTTTAAAAGTATCTTTTGTTCTGGTCTGGTCCTGAATGGCAAATCACTATAGCAGAGATGGTTTCTATCATATTGGTAAATAGTCCTAAATCAAGTTTTTAGATAATTGGAGCAAAACTTATTAATGACAATTTAGAAACTGAAGCTTACCAAAATGTAGGCTTGTTAGAGGGACAAGAGTATATATCCTATTTATGAAGATAATGTGTTGATCTCTTTGTGAACTTGGATTTGATTTAGGTTTAAAATATGTGGAGCTTCTTCAAAGAAATATGCTATAAATTTCGTTGTACTCTCTCAGGTGTTAAAGGCCAATGACCCCCAGCAGGGCCACACTGAAGAAAATGAATGAAGTTTTGAATAAATATGGTGTTGTGGATGACATTATCTCTGTCTGGGAATGCTCTCTGTATTTCTCTCATGACTATATAAGATACTGTGTGAAAGGTGAAAAAAAGTATTGAAATGGACTTCAGAAAGAGCTCTGTTGACAAAGGGCTTTGACTGACTCCTAAACTGTCTCTGCAGTCTGACTCACAATTACAATCGATATTTTCCTTTAAAAGAATTACAACTATTGCAAATATCACATGTGTCCTTTGCAATTGCTACTGCTTTCTGGTGAAGGTGTATAATATGAGAAGATCAACTTACCATATAAAGTGATTACAGTGACTGAGTCCTGCTATCAAAGAGGTTCTGTAGCTCCGTTGCCTATTTCAGCTGAAATTACTGAAGTGCCTTACCTGGGTCTAACTAGGTGAGTGAAGATAATTCAGTGGAAAAAGCCACAAAAATTGACTTTAATTCCATCATCATTTCACTAGTGTATGATTTTGTTATGTAAAAAATGCAATGTATTCTTGTAGATATCATTCGTAAATAATGTGCTTTACATTACAGCTTGGGAAACTGCTTGATTTTGGATGTTAGTTTTCATTATTTTGGGTATTCTTAATAGTGCTCTTCCATATTTAAAAAATGTGAATTAGATAAAATATGCAAATTTGCCTGATAATATTTTAGAAGCTTATAAAGAACTTCCAGGACAAAACCAGCTGATATTATTTGAGAAAAGCAGCCTGTTTTGCACCACTTAAAATAATTTGGAAGTCTTTGTCATGCTGGTAATAAAACAAGAGGGGTTATGTAAATTCTATTACTAAATAATCACATTCTCATCATTCAGATTCTGGGAGCACCTGCTCTGCAGTGTGCAGGTTGCTTATTCACAAGGAACAGTATTTGAGACCATCCTCTGCTGATACTCTGTACTATTTCATCCAGATAAGTTTTGACCCCAACCACAAAACTCCATATATTTGGTTTGGTGGCCAGGAGACTGGAAGTTAGGACATAAGCAAGCTAGGGTTTGGGGGTTTTTTTCAGTTTATACAGTTACAGTTATGGATGACATCGTACACAATGTTTTGGTTATTCTTCTAAAGATAAGGCCAAAGGCATAATTAAAGTACTACTTAATGTCTCTGTGTCTCTTTTCCAGTCCTACTTCTTTTAAAATGAAATAAAATTAAACACACAAACAGTGGATGTTTTAAGCATTACCTTTGCATTTTAAGTGTTTGATTACAGGATCACAGATTTTGACACTACATTTATTTATCTGCAAAATGTGTGCTTTTTATGTATTAGTTATAGAGCTCTTCACTTCTGAGAAGAGACATGATCATGATCAATATTTCTATTGACTTCTTTAATTTAACACAAATGCCAAACCTTATATTCTCTCTGTTCAGACCATTTTATGGAAGATGTTTCTGATGCATTTTGCTTTACCTTCACAAAGATATTATGAGTCTTTTATACCCTACAGCAGTACAGAATAAAAAAAGTCTGTGATCATAAGCCAATACAGTTTCAAAATGTAAAAGAACAGGGTGAAGTCCTCATTTTGAGAGCAGCTGTAGATACATTAAGAAATATCTGGAATAGGCAAGATTATCTCTCCATCCATTACCCACAACTTTATTCAGTACTCCATGAATGTTACTCCTGAGCTTTTTATGAATTTGGATGGAAATGTTTCTTATTATCATGTAGCAGTCAGTCAAACTGGTTGTTACAGAAAATTTTGTTAACTAAATATTCTCCTTCCTTTCATTGAAATAATATTTTCCCCCAAGTTTCTAAACAATTATTGTGTGCCTCCATGTTCAAGATTATTTTCTGTTCTGGAAATTTCACTGTATTTATGATATCCCTTCTATAGCCCATTGAAGAAGAATTTGCATCAGGCAGATATCAAACACTTCAACCAATCTCATAACTGGTTTTTAGTAGCATTCTTAAATGACTCTAGAATAATTTTCATCATGATGTCACCAGTTGCTCTCTTTTTACCTGCAGCTCCAGTTTTTCATCACAAATCTCTGGGGAGGAAATAAAAGGAGAAGCAGAATCATATTAAAAAATCATAGAAGCTGCAAGGTCTTGATGGAAAATAAGTAAAGGATGAGAGTTGTCATTATTTTTTTCCACATGTCAAGCAAATGTTCATTATTCAACAAACCTTTCAAGATCAGCCAGCCACCTGGGAAGTTGAGTGAATTAATTGTCCCGCTGTGAGGGAAATGCAAGAGAACTACCTATGCCTGTTTCCCCATGCTCTCCCTCTCCACTGGAGGGTCTGCTTTAAGGAAGAGCTAGCAGGGGTTTTGTTGGGTGTTTGCTCACCGGTTGGGGCTTTCGTTTGAGTTACTAATGCTTGTTTTGCATAACATTGTGCAAAATATCACTTATACATCATTTTGCTCCCCTTTAGCTGATGGTTAAAATAAATAGAAATTAATAGGATAAATAGTATTTATAGAGCACTAATATGGAATCTTGCTTCTTCAGCTCATTTTGCTTTAATAAGATTACCACTAACCAGCAGAGACATGAAATCACTAAAGTTGAAAAGAAGAACGGCATAAGTTTTGATTTTTTTCTGTAACATAAAATGAACAGTCAACTATCAATACCAGCAGCAAAAAAAGGCATTGGCAATGAATTTTGTAAAACAAAAGAGATGAAAGGATGAATGAGATACTACAATGATGTCAGTCACAAGCATTCCTTTGGTTGCACTACAATTATGTAAGTAAGTTTCAAATTAACTAGGACCTGCTACATAAAATATTTCAAGAGATAAATGCAGTACATATTGGTCCTTCAAGACATTTGGTTAACCATGCACTATAGCTTACTAAATATAAAAACTAAGTTTCTCTAAAATATCTAAATCGCTTGTAAAAACCATACTATTCATTCATCCATGCTTAACTGCACCAACACCTAATTTTAGCATCTATAAAAAAATGTGAACTATTAGTTTTTCAGCATTAAAGTTGAAATGAGAATTCTCTGCCTACCTGCATGCAAGATTAAGTATTCAGATAATAATCTGATTTTCAGAAGTGTGACTGCTTTTATGGAAGAGATCTGACCCATCTAATTTGGTAATGTGTTTTTATATAGCTGTTTTTTTGTTCTTTTGGATGCAAACAGAAGTGCCAACAACACAGTGACTGTGGGACTGGATCACTCAAAAGTTTGCTTATGTTCAATCAAGAAGTTCATAGTTTCCTGAACTCTCTATATCTCATCCTGAGCTATAGAATAGCATTAGTATTTTGGATAGATTTATGACTGTAAAATGCATTTACACAGATGTTAATCTGATTCAGGTAGGCACCCTGTAGTAGCATAGGCACCTTCATGGTTTTTTAACAGAAAAGAATAGAAAATAGCTAAAAAAAACCAGTCATACACCAGGAATAAACCTGGCAATCAGCAAAGACTTCAGAAATAATTCTTGATTTTATAACTCACAGAATTACAGCATTAATAATTAAAAATTTAAATATTTGAGTTATGAGATGCCAGCTAGTCTGCTAACTGTCTTGACCTTATCAAGTAAACACCAGTTTTTAATTTTAATCAATTTTTGAAGTTTAAAGAAACTTTTATAAATTGTCTTGGAATCAACCATGGTTAAGATTTTCAGTAATGATTGCCTAGATTTAGTCTCCTATATTCAGTCTCTGAGGAAGCACTGACTTTATAGCATTCTGAACATCCTCTCTATCTGTGTAAAAGAAGCTGGTACTTCAGATATAAAGTTGTCTGTCTCTTCTGGAAGTAAGGGTGGAAATTGGTGTAGATTTTTGAAAAATACAGAAAAAAAAAAAAGGAATAGATAGCAGGGTTACCACTGAAATCATTAAAAAAGTGAGCACTGCTGGAGCAGATGCCTCATCCCCTTTCAATCATGTTTCTTTCCAGGACACCTTAAATTTTAATCTGTATCTTAATAAAATTAAAGTATGAATCCCTGGTCCACTAAGTCAATAGGAAAAATTCAACTGATATAGATTTTTTCATATTAAAATCAGGGATCACATTCTGTTAAAGTGTTCTAAATATATTACAATTTTATATTGTGAATTCAGTTTAATAAAAATGCTATAGGCCTATAAATCTTTAAAAAGCAGTACTCGGCCTTTCATTGCAATGGTCTATAGCAATAAATAGTAGGTCTGCAGCTGTACAATGGGATCTAATGCCATGCTCAAGATACTGGCATGCAAATGGCATAACATAACAGAAAATGACATATCATAAGTTATTACTGGCTCACTGGTTCAAAGAAAGGAAGAGAAGATATTAATTAAAACCAGTGATGGTTTAGAGAGGAGAGCTGCGGGGGAGGGGGGAAGAATACAGATAGATAATGTCCGGAAGAGATCTAACGTTGAAATGATTCCCTTCTGCCTCTAAAGAGAAAATTCGGTCTGTGACAAGGACAGTACATTAACTGATGTGACCTGATTAAGCTTATTAATGCTGCTGGCTGTTTTATTAAGACAAATGAGAGGCAGAGAAGCCAGGACTGTATATGCACCCACCTGGGTGGGTGCTCCAGCTTAATTCTTTTTACACTGCATGAGTAAACCAAATGTCAAAGTTCAAGAGAGCCAGTCAAGCAAATGATGGGATTATAGTTCACTATGAAAAGATGGGGGAGGGTGGGAAGGAATGATGAATGCTCTTTCACCAGAGGAATTATAAACAAATGTAATCTTTCTTGATAAAGTATTTAATTCTTTTCCCTGTCTCAGGTCATTTAACACATACTTACATGGTGAAAAGAAGAAATATTTATCAAAATTACAGTTCTCACCTCATAATTTAAAGTATGTGTCAAAACAATTACTGAGTTTATTACATTTCCCCCAATACATGGAAAAGAATTTTTGTTTTGAAATGAGTTACAGAAATGAGTGGAGGAAAATACAATCTATATTTTTCCATGATAGGAAAGGAAAACAGAATTAGAATGTAGAAAAGCTGTAACTGCTAATTTTTTTTTAATTAATGATGCCCAAACTAAAAACAAATATTCAAAACATAACACAAATATTACATGAATTCTCATAACAATCAAATGAGACTATTGCTTTCTGGCATTTAGAGACAGAAACTTATAAAACAGAAAAAAAAAAAATCACAGAGACCATTGTTGTTAGCTTATTCATCAAAAGCAACAGAGAAGAAACAGTGTATTGGGTTTCTGTTGTAAAGTTTTGATAGCCGGGGGGGCTGCAGGGGTGGTGGCTTCTGTGAGAAGAGACCAGGAGCTGCTGCCATGTCAGACAGAGCCAGTCCCAGCTGCCTCCAAAACAGACCCTCCACTGGCCAAAGGTGAGCCCAATGCTGGCGGCACCTCTTTGATAAATGTGAGAAAGGGTAAAAAAACACTGCACAGCAGCTTTGAGAGAGAGGAGTGAGAACATGTGAGAGAAAGAGCCCTGCAGGCCCCCAGGTCAGTGCAGAAGGAAGAGGAGATGCTCCAGGCACCGGAGCAGAGATTCCCCTGCAGCCCGTGGGGAAGACCCTGGTGAGGCAGGCTGTCCCCCTGCAGCCCAGGGAGGTCCACGGGGGAGCAGATCTCCACCTGCAGCCCGGGGAGTACTCCACACTGGAGCAGGAGGATGCCCGAAGTAGGCTGTGACCCCGTGGGAAGCCCACGCTGGAGCAGGCTCCTGGCAGGACCTGTAGCCCCGCGAGGGACCCACGCTGGAGCAGTCTGTGCCTGAAGGACTGCAGCCCATGGAATGGACCCACATAGGAACAGTTCATGAAGGACTGTACCTTTTGGGAGGGACCCCACACTGGAACAGAGGAAGAGCATGAGGAGGAAGGAGGAGCAGAGAGGACCTGTTCTGAACTGACGGTAACCCCCATTCCCCATCCCCCTGTGCCACTAAGGGGCAGGGAAGGTAGAAGAGTTGGGAATGAAGGAGTGAAGTTGAGCCTTGGAAGAAGGAGGTTGGGGGGAAGATGTTTTTAGTTTTGTTTTTGTTTCTTACTATCCTACTCTATTTTTTAATTGTCAATAAATCAATTCAATTTTCCCCTTCGAGTCTATTTTGCCTGGGTGGTAACTGGTGAGTGATCTCCCTGTCCTTATCTTGACCCACAGGCTTTTCTGTCTTATTTTCTCCCCGTCTTGCCAAGGAGGGAGTGAGAGAGCAGCTTGGTGGACACCCGGCAGCCGGCCAAGGTCAACCCACCACAGTCAGACATAGTGGATACAGACTATAACCTCATCCTATGGAGACTGGTTTACTTAATTGTTTAGGGGTTTCTGTCAAAAAACTTCTGCTTTTTTGCAAATAGATAATCATGGACTAGGACTTATACTTAGTACAGAACCTATTTAGTAAACATTTTAAAGTAAAATGCAGCTGAAAATTTTGAAGGCCATCTCCTGCAGATGTCCAGACTAGAAAGACAGGTGGACATGAAATTACAATGGAAATGAAATGGTTAAATAAATGGTTTTTTTTGGGGGGTGGTGATTATTTTTTTTTGTCATCCCCCTTTTCAAATGCAGCTGCTCCTAAGGCCAGCCCCTAAATCAGTATCTGTACAGATACAGCATTGTAAGCATGTTAAAGAGAGTAACTGCACGTGAAAACAAACCACACAATAACTAAGTTAATTAGAAAAGAGAGAAGATCCTATCATTCCCAAAGATTTTAAAGGTAGCTCTAGGCACAAAAAAGTACTTGCTAAGATCAGGACTCAAGAAGTATACTTTTGCCAAGGACACAATGCAGAAATTGCTATTATGTGTATAAGTATGCACCAGATTTGATGACAAGCATATTCTGAATGAGGACTACTATATGGCTTCTTCACATATAAAAGTGATTGCTTTCTAGTCATATGGATGGCATGCATGAACTCAAGCATCTGGAGGTAGAAATGGCTGTGATTCTGCAGAAATGTGTTTTCCCTGTCCAGCTGAAGTATAGTAGATATATTTCTCATCTAGGTCTAAGTGGACCATTACATCTGCATGATAAAACAGTTGGTAGAAACACGAATTTGGTTAGAGCTGCCTTTGTATATTGCCAGAGTTGTGCTTCTCAGAACTAATTGGCTATGTCCTATCACTGTTATTCTGCTTTTGATTCTAGTATAGCTTCATTGGTATTATTTTGTGGGGTCTTACCACATATTTCTTTCCCTGAGCAGCTTTAAACTTGCCATTTTGTAAGGAAAGGCTCTAAAGGGAACTTTATTTGGGCAAAACAACATGAAAAGGAGTAAATAAATATGGACAAAACCAAAAATATGGGCTAGTACGGACAGGCAGAAAAGGAAAAGAGAATAGATAAATAATGTGAGAATAATCAATATCAGCAAAGTTAAAAACCTAACAGGTAGAGAAAGTGCCTGGAAATGTGTAAGAAATCTAATCATTTGTAGCTCTTGGACCATGATGGACTGTGTCTTGCAGACCATTGCATGTTGCCTTGGAGACTGAGAAGGAAGAACCGTAAACTTGGCTTACTGCTACAAGATTGCAAAGCACAGAGAAATGTGTGTACAAGGAGGTAATGGTGGCCTGGACAAGGACTATCTGCAATGAAGGGTAACAAGAAGAAAGGTAGTAAAGTGGTCCACTCAACTTCTTAGACATGAGCAAACATAAATGTATTGTGAAATAAAAAAGAGGACCTGTACACCTTAATACATAGCCAAAATTATGACCTAAATGGTTCAGCCTCAGACTGGTGGCATAAATCACATGACTGGATTATTTTTTTTAAGAACATCAATTTCTCAGGTTCTTAGGATAGGCAAATGAGACAAAGGGGGTTGTATTTCAGGGGTACATTCTTTTGCATGAAGGTCCAGAATACACAGGCAAATAGACTTCCTGAAAGGTTCTGCGTCATGGTAGATCACATTCCTTCCTCAGAAGGAATGCATCTAGGCTAGAGTGAAAAAATATCAGAAACAACCAACAATTTCTTAAAGAAACTATATTAAAAGCACAGATTCAAAATACCCATTTTGGAAGAAAGATGGGAGTATTCATGAGAGACCAAGATGGCTGTACCATCAGTTTTTTCAGAAACCTCAGATGAATACAGACAACAGAAAAAGTGGATAATGGCATCTACTAGGAATAAATACTGAAGTATAGCATGCGCATCAGGACCAAAAATCAAAGTAACACCTTCATTCCCTTCATTCACCAGAAAATTCACCGACTACTTTTATGCGAAAGGGTCAAAGCTCTCCACAACTAAGTTTTACCCACTAATTTCCATTCGGAAAATTAATGAAAGATATGTAACATCCCAGAAAACTAGAAATATTTTGCCTGTCTGAAACAAACAAACAAAAGACTCAAAATACTATTCCAATTCTCAGCAGAACTTTGAAGCAAATAATCCCACAACCTATTTGTACATATCTTAAAAAGAAGGTGAGTATGAGCCAATGCTTAGCTGGTGAAGATATGTGTCTAATCACATTTCCACCCTCTGCAATGCATTGCCTCTAATGAACAAAGAATAGGTTTCATATACCTATGACACTTAGTAGACACTAAGTAAAGCCTGAGATACTATTATTTCATGTGACATTCCAGGGCAAGTTAGGGAACATAACCTGGATGAAACCTCAATCAAATGGATGCAGAACTGGTCAGGAAACTGTGCAGTGAATAGGAGTTGAAGGTCACAGTCAAAACTGAAAAAAAAATGTTGAGTGCTTTTCTGTGGGAATTTGACCACAAACTTTCACTATTTAGTATTTTCAAGCTCATAATGACGGAATAGCAGGTATATGTACCAAGTATAACTGCACCAAACAAGGAGGTATTGCAAGCTGTGTTGGACAGTATCCATTTTATCTGGTTGTTTACACAGTTGTTGGATGCTTCTAGTGCCATCAATCAGTGCTTTATACACAGCCCTGCTATGGCCAGCAATCTGCAGACCATAACCCCTCTTTTTCCTCTGTGCTTTATTCATCGAATGTTCTTTCCTTGTAAGCACCATACAGATAACCTGTCATTCCGGTTCTGTCTTCAGGAGTGAGCGATATGGCACACTGCAAATCACTGTATGAGCTTTTATTTCAGTAGATACCTTGTTCAGCTTTTTTGCTGGTTCTAAAACTAGCACATAAGCATGTAAAATATATTAAAGTACTAGTATATACATGAGAATTCTGTAGTCATACAAAGGAAAAAGGAACACTGAAACCTTTTAAAAGAGACCAGCATTAATTCTGATTGGGTTTAGTATTTAGTTATTCAAGAACTTGGGTAATTGCCAACAACACAGCAAAAAAAAAATACCCTGGTGACCCTCTAATAAACTCTAAATCCTGAAATCAATGCCAGGCGAAGGGCCACTATCTAATCAAGCCAGCTAAAGGATTTTAAAGCTTTCAGCTACTTTCAAAAGCACAAGAGGCCAGCAAGTGCACGGAAACACAGAGTTTCAACTCTATTGGCATAATGAGCAAAACCACTGTGCCTGTCCTTAGTAAACACATTAGTGAAAAAACAAGGAAATCAAGTGTTGTTTCAGCACAGAAACATGATTTAAGCAGCTGTAACTTTCCATGAGTGTTCTGTCTATCTGACATATAATCAGTTCACAGAACCAAAGATGAATATAGCACGACAGCCATTTTTTCTCAAATTGAGCTGTGCAAATCTGTACAACTAATTATTTTATCAGCTGAATTTGACCTGGTTTTATTCCTTTAAATCAGTGGATTTATGAAAGTGGCTCTGTTTTACAGAATCTGAGATATGACTTTTGTTAGGAAAACTGTCTAAGGAATCAAGCAAGTTGTGAACTTCTGTAGCAGGTTAATTCATTTTTTTTCAACAGGACTAGATGTATAATCAAGGCAATTCTTTCTAATATACTTTTGTCTTTAAACCTGTAGTGGTCTTTTGAACAGAGACGGACAAAGTAGCAAAAAAGAGCAATTAAATTCACACAAAACTAATTACATTCTAAAAGCACAAGTTTTAAATAAACTTGCTCTCATTCAAACCGTAGGTGCACCCTTAACACTTTTAAATTTTGAGTATTACATTGGTATGGTACTTGAACACTTGAGCAGTAAAGAATTTCAGTTTTCCCAGCTGGATACACATAGTTATCCTAATGTCTTGCTATTGAACAGGGCTAGATACCTATTTACCCAGAGACTGTTCACGCACAAAGAATGAGAAAGAACAGAGTATGGGCACCTTCCTTAAAATGCCTAACTGATATGAACTGAACATGTACAATTGCCAGTGTTTTTTCGAGAGCTAACAGAACTACCAGTGCCAACTTGGAAAGACCATCCATAATCTGAACAATTTCATCCCTTTGACAGCTGCAGGAATAGACCTGATTTGATGGCATTCAATAGTTCATTTTAATGAGATCCCAATGATTGGTATTAGTCTTAATTTCCTTATCATTGACAGTCAGCTAAGTGTACGAGGATGAAGTAGGATAAGATTCTGCTGAATTAACTTTAGAGTTAGGGGGAGGAAAAGTGTGCGCATGATAAATGGATGCATCTAGATGTCACATTGCCGTGTCTCAGATATAATGTTCTGAAAGTGGTCTCCTCTAGGGCAGGAGGACAACCGTTTGAGTGATGATTTAAGGTACAGAAAAGCAGCCTACATGTTTGGCTTTTTTATTCAGCACACCTGCATACTAAAATTGAACTGATCCTGACTGAAATACTTATGAATCTAAGTAAACTGGTGCTTTTTTTTTTTTAAAACAAAAGTCAGAGAACTTAACTTGAAATCTGAATTTCATCACTTGTGGAGCCATTTTACTATGCATCGTTGAGCCTTGACAGTGTTAACATATAAAGCCTTCTCCCTTCAGTGCAATACCTGAATTTTATTCAGAGATGATATTTTTTATTTATGAATCTTGTTCAGGGGGAAAAAATGGACTTTTAATTCAAGCTTCAAATGTGCTGCATGACTACTTAGCTAACACAACACATGGGAATAGTAATCTCCATCAAGTGAAGCAAAAATGAGTGAAACTATCTGAAAAGTGTTATAAGAGCTTTTTTGAGAGGCTTGATCACTGCTGTGGAAAATGAGAGGTAAAGGAGGCAATGTTTAAAATAAAGTAAAGAAAAAATTTCTACTTACCTCTAAAAACTGTTTCTTGTTGTCTTGTTCTCTGCACAAAACTATCTGACTTTTACAGATCATTCTAAGCAATTAGATTTAAAGGCACAAGAAAATAGATCCTTTGCCATGCCTGAAATAAAAAGTACATTGTCTTAAGGCAGACACCATTACGAATGGTGATGTCCAGTACCGACTTAGGAAGTAGATCATGTACTATGCCCTGAATATATATTATGTAGTATTCAGCATTTTTTCATCCCCATTACTGCTGCAGTACTGGCCAAACCTTAGGGGGGCATTGTTTCAATACAAAGGTATGCATTTTTTTGTGTGCGTTGTAGCTTTTGTCACGTTAAGTTACATTTTAGAGGCTTCTCTGTTCATTCACACTGAGAAATGGATCACACTTCTGTTGGTGCTTCTTCAGATTCAGTCTGAAGTTTATAGCAGTGGCAAAATCTAGTGCTATGGAGGGAATGCCAAAGATTGTTCAGCTCTGCAGTCCTGTTTGGTAACCAGGCTTTGTTACCGAGCAGAAAACCAGTGAATATATTCTCTGAGCTAGATGTATTAAATCACATCAGCTGCCCTCAAGCTCTATCCAAAGCAACAAAATAAGAATAATTAGGTAAACATTGCATTATCAGAGAGTGCTTGTTGTCTGACCACTAAACATGAGGTGATGATAGTCTTATGTTTACAGAATACAGGTTGGAGGCAGTTTATGCAAAGCCCAGTCCAAAGGGAGGTATCACTCCCATTGGCTTTTACAGAGGTTAGATTGGACAAGCTAGGGCTGAGATTAGGGGCAAAGGAAAACAAACAAACAAAAAAGACTTTTGGAACTCATGCAGGATCCAGTGTAAAAGAAAAATCAGTGAGATGTATTAAAATGATGGCAGAATCACGGCCGTAATGGGTCCAGCTGTCCAGGTTTTGACAGCAAGGCTGGGCTGCAGGGGCGGCGGCCGCTGTGAGGAGAGACTGGGGGCTGCCCCGGGCCAGACCGGCCCCAGCCGGTTCCTGCCGGTTCCCGCCGGCTCCAGCGGCCCCACCGCCGGGCACAGCTGAGCCCCTCAGCCTCGGGGAAAGCCTGGGGAAGAAAGGGCAAAAGGGCTGAGGGAAACGGGGTGAGAAACAGCCCTGCCAGCCCCGAGGGGAGAGCGGGAGGAGGGCAGGAGGTGCTCCAGGCCCCCCTCCCCGGCAGAGATGGCCCTGCGGCCCCGGCAGAGACCCCCCCCCTGCCCCCGCCGCCGGTGGGGCAGGGGAAAAGTGTGAGGAGAAGGGATTGGCAGAGAGGAGCCGCGACGGGCTGACTGGAGCCCTGGTTTTGTCTTTGTTTCTCACCATTCTTTTCCGTTTTTAATTGGCAATACATTAATTTTCCCCAAGCTGAGTCAGTTTTGCCTGTGACAGCAACCGGTCAGCGATCTCCCTGCCCTCACCTTGCCCCACGAGCTCTTCCCTCTCATTTTCTCCCCCTGTCCTGTCGAGGAGGGGGACTGAGAGAGTGGCTGAGCGGGCGTCTGGCAGCCGACCAAGGTCAACCCACCAGAGCAGCCTACCAAGAAGGAAGGACAGACCGGGCAGGCAAACGAACGAATTTAAAGAAGGAACTGGGTAAGTCTGTGAAGAGGAAGACATGATAGAAGTTGATATAACTAGTAATTGACTCACTGATCTAAGAGGGCTCTTCTCTTTCTTAGGATGTTGAGGGCTCCCCGGGTGGGTGATGGCGGGGCCCAGCACCCAGGGCCCGTCCCAGCCCCATATCCACGAGCGGGGCAGCCGGGGGCACCGGGGCAGCCCCAGCCCCGGGTGTCGGGCACCTCCCTGGGGACGGGGTCTGGCAGAGGACAGGACAGGGCCCAGCTCAGCGGGGCCCACGGCCAGGCCGGGCCGGGCTGTGGGGAGGCGGAGAGCGGCCCTGCCGCGGCGTCGCTGGGGCAGGGGCGACCCCGGTGCGTGGTTCTCAAGTTAAATGCACAAGAACGCGTTAACATAAATCATTATCTAATTGTCTGCCCAAACTTGATAGCAGAAATGAATCAAGAGATTTTTTGAGAGCATTTGAGTTGCTAGTGATATTTTCCACTAACTGAAGAACATAAGAAAACCAGAGAAGTTCAGGAAATGTTTTTCTGCTCTAGGTTTCCTATTGTATTTCTGCCATGTCTGAGAGTCAACTCATAGAAAATGCAATAAGTTCAAATGAAATTTATTTACAAATAAAAATCAAATAATAAAACTAGCCATATCGCATAAGGGGAGCCTGGACTTTGTCCCCTGAGTCTTGAGGCCAACAGATGAAATCAAGTCTCCTACTAGACAGAGATCTAAGTGCCAGACAACCTAAATGAGTACTTCAGCTCCCAGAAGTAATGACAGGGAGAAGGCTGCTGAAAGCAGAGCTCCCGATTCCCTCATGCCTAGGTTCCTGCCCTGAAACACGATGAGAAGTTAACAGCCATGACTCCCAAGTGCTGCACTGGGTGACTTCTTTGTAGTCATCATACAAAAAACCCTTTTCTTGTTGTTGCGTGTCTGGCAACAGTGTGACCGCACTGCGGTTGGATGTGTGACTTACAGCAAAAATTCATTTAGAAAGCCCTGCTGGGAAGTAGTTGCTCTCCATCCAGCAATATACGTAAGATAGCTCATCATGCCTAGTAGCACAAAATTTAGCCTTCAGGAGCCGCAATATCCTGATGTAGGTCAGTCTGCCACTGTGTTTCTGCAGGACAGAGGGATAAAATCCATCATTATCTCTTCTAATACCATAGCCTTGATTTATAGGCAGTTACCTGCATTTTGGCTTATATGGAGTGGTTATAATAGGAAATTTTTGAATAAAAGACATTGAATCTCACACATCAGTCATATTTTTCCTATACATAATATTCCATAATGCTCTGTAAGGCCCTTAGGTAATGTAGAGGCATCAGTCATGGCTAAAACATAGATCAGAACTGTGTCTGCCCCAGGCTTTTTGAAACAGAAAAATAAATGCCTCTAGCACATACCACCCACTGTCCTTTCTCTCCTAATATGCCCCCGACATCTTGGAATGCAAAGCAATCTTCCCCCAGGAAGACTATCATGGTAGCATCTTTGAACTGAGAGACAACCTGAGCCTATTTCAAATAGAAGCAGCAGAGCAGGCGGGCCACCCCAGAATGAAGTGGTCCCTTCAGTCCTGCGGTTCGTGCAACAATGCTAAACAACAGACACAGACATGTAAATATAAATACATCATACAGAGATAATCTAGCTCCAGTGCTACCCCAAATGACTAAGAATGAATCCCAGTCGGTAAGTATAGATCACCAAATAGAAAGCTTTTTTTTTTTTTTTTTCAGTTTGATGCAACAAAACCCCTTGGTTCTATCAAATAAACACAATAGCAAAGACGATGTATTGAAGCTTTTCAGTACAAGGATAAAAACTATCTAGTTTTAAAACAAGTGTATGGAATTTGTTGTTTTGCTGTGACTTGCTACTTCTCTCTTTAAAATACTGTTTCTCATCAGTTAAAACTCTTTATTCAAACCAAGTTATTAATTTCACCGTATATCTAAAATGTTTAAAATAAAACAGTATATCAAGGGTGTGTATGTGTGGTGTGAATCTGTGGAAGGTGTGGATCTGCTTTTCTGAGTAAAAGGGGATCTATAAGCAGAACTTTGTAATATAGGAATTATTTTTTTTTCTGGTGTTCCTAGAACACTCTAAATAAAACAGGCAGAGTTGTTTATTATATGAGCAAGATTTTTCTCTTGCATCTTGTGCAGAAGCATGTTAAATGCCCATACCTAACTGGGTTGTATGACTATTATGGCCAGTATATTGGTTTGAGTTCAGCATAAATAATTGAGCTGTTAACCATGGGTGGTAGCTGTCACATTCGCAAATGACATTGACAGAACTAATAAAATGCTCTAAGTTAGATATAAGCTTGTGTATCCTGATGAATTTTAAATACAAGAAACAAATGTTCTGCCTATCAACTAGGAAGGAATACATAGCTCACTGCAATACAATCAGTCCCCCCCCAAATCTTAGCGTGTTATCAATAAACTCTAAGTATGCGTAGAATGCACTCTTCATTCTGCAACAGGAAGGTACGAATTATAAGCTACAATGTATTTACTTTATATGTATGTATTGTTGCACATATGTACACACACAGAAAGACCCTCATAGAGCCATTTATAATCCAAGTCCCATACATATATTTTATTATAATTTATATGATTATACCATGTTCTGTTAAATCACATGTATGACTTTTTTCTTAGTAAGCAGCATTTGGACTTTTTTTATGAAAAGCAGTCTATCTTTACATAGACAGTATAAAAAATTATCAGGTAATATACTTAAGAGTAGTTCCTATACAAAGTTTAGGAACTGGAAAAAAAAGGAGTAATTCTAATAAAGCCACTCACTAATTTACAGGTAAGAAGTAAATGTGTTTTGGTGACATATGCCTTTTCTTATGCATAATATGAATAATTTATTTGCTTATTACATGGGTAATGTAAAATTTATAAGTTTGTATGCTTAAAATATTAATTCCCTTTCTTTCAAATTGTCGCCTTTGTAACAGAAGACGTGATAGTTCAGTGCATTATTCTCAATTACCACTTCCAACAATAGATGCATTTAAGCAGTTGGTTGGGTTTGCTTTGAATTTCTTAAGTTTTAACATATATAGTTGGAATCTTTAATATCAAAGTTTTCTTTGACCTACCCAGATACTGAATAAAGCACATAGCTAAGTTAGTTTCTTACCAGGTATTTTCTCAGCATAATATGAAAGAACCCCATGAATGTAAGAGGTGATGTGATTAATAGTTGAGAAATATAATGGTTCACATTTCTACTTCTCTTTAAAAATGATACTCTGAATATTTTATGTGGTTGCTCCATAATCTCAGCTCTCAGTAATTTAATTAATGACTCACTTCAGAGCATTCTGAATGGGATAATAGATGCCTGTGGACAATATAGGATGAGTAGAGGCCAGCAGTTCTTTGACTTCAGTTTCATAATTCATTGGACTTTAAATGGACATGTGGGTTCATTTTCCTGACTGGCATTATCTAGAGACGAACCAAGTCAGCTTAAGAAGGTTCATGAACTACATCTGTAATGGGGTGACAGACAAATTTGAAAGACACAGGAGGGGATGGAGGTAAGTATTACAGGGCTGGAAATTATTTGATGGTTTCTTTGTATTCCAAACCACTAGGCATGAAACACTGGAACCAGTTTTAACCCTATAGTCATTTGGTCTCATTTTTAGTATCTCTTCCCTTTGCCAGAAGCCAGATTTTTTTTTCCATTGTCTCTAGGCAAAATTTCTTTGAGTTGAAATAGTTTTTAAAAACAACCCCAGGAGGATGGTGCAGGCCAGCAACCCTGTACCTAACAACAAATAGCAGCTGTGTGACTTCCAAAGCTACACCTGGTGTGGAAAAAAGGCTCTATCAGCTCTGTATCCACAACATGACTTTTACCACTCAGTTGCACACCATGTGAAAAAGTATCTACTTTTGTTTATTTTAAATCTGTTAACTAAAAACTCATTTTATGGCTCCTACTTCTATTGTGAAAAACAGTAATTTTCTGTTTATTTCCTGCATGACAGTTCTAATTTTATAATTTATTTTTATAATTTATTAAATATTATTAACATCTGTCATTTCTTTTCCATATTAAAGAGTCCTAATTTTTAAGATCTCCTGAGATGGGTGCTATTCCATATCTTTGAATATTGTTCTTGATTTCTGTGTGACCAGACTGTTTTAGTACGTAGCTGAAATGTGGAATCATTCTGGGTTTTTGAGGTAGCATAATGACATTTTCTAATTGGTTTTCTATAATTGCCTAAGAATTCTTAACACCAGATTTATTTATGTTGGTTTTGATGACTGCTTAGCAGATATTTAGGTAGAAACAGTAACTCAAAATATCCTCTCCGAGTAGTAATAATTTATTCTGAGCTCATGGTGCAGTTGCATTTTGGCTTGGTTTTGCCTTTGTTCATTACCTTGCATTTATTTCAGTTTCATCCACAACTTCAGTACATGCACTAAGTAGCCATTGATTGCTTTGCCAGTCTTCACAGTTTGCTTTTCTAGATTATGTTTGACTCCATCAGACAATGCCAGTCCTAGTATAATGTCTAACAGTACTCTTTATACTGAGAAACCTTACAAAGTAAGTATTCCTGTACTTGGTTTCCTAGTCTTAAATCAGTTTTTAGGATCATGTCATTCCATAATAGGTTTGATGAAGGACCTTGTCAAAAGCTTATTGGAAATCCAAGTGTACTATATCAGTCAGATTATCCTTATTCAAAGGCTTGTCGACACCTTCAAGAAATTCCAGTAGATTAGCCTTCTAAATAAACTAGGTTTACTTTTCCCTCGCATATCCTATGAATTGCTGTGTCCGCTTGATTTTGTTTGTTACAGTTTCTAGAGACTTTTTAAGAATACTTTAAGAATAGAACAGGCAGGTTTTGAATTTTTCTAGCACTTCCAACCCAGGTTTTAAAGCATTTAACAAAAAGGGATTTTCAAAGCTGGATGTTAAAGTTGAGCTCCTAAATCACCTAGCTTTAAGGTTCCAGATTATTAGTAGAAATGATCACCAGGAAGCTTCAACACCTTTCATTTTAGCATCTTCTGTTTAGTGTATATCGATATATGGAGAGAACTGATTTCAGGCAAGCATATTTGAACAGTTGGGACTAAATAGTTACACACTGGAAGAAATATGAGTAAGTTACTTGGTAGTAGGCATATATTTGGGTATTTGCTTAAGGACAGATAGGGAATCAATGGCAGAGAGAGGAAAAGATTATTTGTTTATGGATGCATCAACATTTCTTTTTCATGGAACAGAATTTCACTTTTATTATACTAAGCTCAAGGAATGAGTTTTCTTCTACTATTACTCTTCTTACTAGCAAAATATTTGGCCTTGATTCTACATCATTATACATACAAAGTATTTTCTTATCACTAAGTGAACTAGTTTCGTGTCCATTATTACTGGATCCCATATGGCTATTCCTCTTTCCTGTGTGTATTGCAAAGTTATTTTTTATTGTGTTTCAAAAAAACTGTATCAAGGACTTTTGCTCACCTGTAAATTTTCCATTGTAAATAGCTAGAAATATTAAATCACCCAGAAGCAACAAGTTATTTATCCTATTTCTCTCAGAAATGATTCAATCTTATCTTCCCCTTAGGCTGTCTCTTGGACTTCAATTATAAAAACATCCTTGATTATCCTTTATTTCTATTCATATTGTTTCTGTCATCAGCTGGATGACAGCTTTCCTCAGCCTCCTGTAGACACTAAGGTCCCTGAGGTAGCAAATCTCAGCTGGTGTTTAATCGGTACCCAGAAGTTCAGGTCCTGATCATCCAGAAATTCTTTAGGTGATACTGCAGTACAAATAAATAATTTTCTGGGAATTTCCCATTTAACAAAGCCATTCTTATTTCTGGCCTTTAGAGTACATAAAAGTCCTGTATGCTGAGGGTCCACTAGTATGATTTGTTCAGTTTTTCTACAACAGATCTATAATCATTCTGTAATATCAGTGGCCATTCAGGTGTCACTGAATGGTCCTCTGCTTAGAAAACATTTCTACCATTTGCTCCTTATCCCTTACATGGCTGATATTTTTGTCATCATATCTTTATATTATTTGGCCATTTTCTTTGATTTTTAATTGTGAAATGCCTTGGCTCAGGTTTCACTTTAGAAAAGTGGAAGCAACATTGCTAAACTTTAATTGCATGATGAGAGGAGGTGAGAATTTAAGCTGTATTTTACATAAATCAAACCAGAAAAAAATAGCCATTCTATACCTAGACAGAACAAGTTTACTTTGATGAGTTCTGTAGGAAGATTTATTCAGATTTTGAGAGCTGCCGAGGCATGATGGTGTCCCATTCCAATCTGGAAACACTACTGGTGATGCAGCAAGGATGGAAGCTGGAGATGGAATGCTGTCCTGAATACATCCACAGTGCTATTATTTGAAAATTGGATAGGTCTCTACAGGAATACTTGTCAGATCCTCAAAGTCAAACAAGAAACTTGGAATATAATTAGAAGCAGACAGGAATATAGTGATCACACTGGGTGACTACCTCTTTGGCACTGCCATCATGCAGGTTTTCTGTACTAACACTGAAGTAAGACTACAAGCAAATTTCATGTAAAGAAGCAGTCATTTGGTGCTAATCATGTTTGCAATTCTCATTTTCATTTCAAATATGAACTAGTGACCTTGAACTGAAATGCTCCATATTTCATATTAATTTTTTTAACCAAATAAATTTACCATCATACTTTTATTAAAAAGTCTGTCAAGAATGGGATGCTCCTTAGCAATACCAAGGACCATAGAGACTGCTCCATCAGCAGCAACTGTACAAGATGCAAAGAGACAGACCGCCCATCACAACCTCTCGCATTCAGGATGAATCCTTTCAAGTTGTGATAATGTCTGACATAGAACACCTTGCAAACAAGGAAAAGCTTTTCACTTTCTAAGGGCAAAAGTTTTCCTCAGGAACAAATCATACCAGTGTCTTCTTGGCTGTCAGAATCATGTAAAACTCTACAAGACACCAAGCACCCCTTCTGCACACTTAAATTCGGATGTTTCTATCATCTGACCCATTTTCTCACAAGGCATTCTTTCCTTCTAAAATATAACTTGGCAAGAGGCAGCCTGAATGCAAGTCTAAACTGCTGTCCAAAGTCACTCACTTTTCAATTGACACACTGCAACTGTGTATGTACACATTAAAATTATAATTTCATTGACATGACAGTTGAGAATCCAGTGTAGAAGTTGAAGGTCCAAGCTAGCCAAAGAGTTTGCCCCTTTTCACTTTCTTTGGTAGAGATAGCTTAGACAGTAAATCAGGCAAAAAGTAATAGATTCCTGTAGGTAGACACATGACCATTTTCACCCACAGTCCTCTGTGTAGCTATTGTCACTGTTCTTGCAAAGTGTAATCAGAAAAAAATAAAATTCTGCTTCAGAAGTGAGGAAATTGTAGCAGTTTTTCACTACAAAAGTACAGTCCAAAACCTGCAGAACAAACTAAATATTTTCAAAATCCATATGTAAAACCAGCAAGCCAAAAACCTAAGCATATCAGTGGGAATCTGCATGTACATGACTGACCCAGCACTGTGGGGTATTTACAGTATCAGCAATAGAAATTAGCATTAGCTGAGTAGTGTAAAGAAACACAAATAAATAAATAACTTTTTAATACGCTTTTTCCACTGTAATTTTTTTCTGAATTTCATAGTCTATCCCCATTATATATCACATATAACTTATGTTTTTATTACCTGTAATTGGGACAGTCATAAAATATTGCAGTATTAATTCATAAAACTTTACAATAATAATGTAATACATGACTCAAAAATCTGTCCTGTATCACTAGGTATTTTATTGATTGTATGACTTACCTCTGATCATTTCACCAGTAATTGTATCTGCCTTGTGACATTTGCTGTCTACTACCCTTTCATTGCTCTTCACGCTTCCTACAATCCATTTCCCTCCCTTACAAGTCTTTGCTTTGTAACATTGGATTCAGAAATCTTGCCTTTCAAGCCAGAAATTCCTTAGGCAAATAATGTCATTGTCTATGTGACCTAGGACACTAGGGTCTTGGCCAATATAAATGCTTAATAAAACCAAGATTTTTTAAGCTATCATAGAAGGTGATTTGAATTTCCTATTATTATGCATGGGAAAAAGATAAGAAATTCAGCTGTGATAAAGTCCCATTAAAATGTTCGACCCAGAGTAAAAAACAATTAGTACACTTGGCATCAGATACCACTGATAAGTATTTCCATTTTTCAGAGAGATGTAGATTCCCCTGACATTCTTAAGATAAATTATTGTACTACAGGGCTTCAAGCATCCAGCACAAAAAGAGGGCCAGTGGGGGTAGAAAACAAAGAAAACAACATGAAACAATAAAGGAGGACATAAAGTGAACAATACATAACTCATGTTTTCAGGATCACTCAGCCCCACAGAGCTTGACAGAAAATAAGAATGCTATTTTACCCCCAAGTACTCATTAAGCAATCAGTAAAAATTCGTTGAAATTTGTGATGTGGGATTATAAAAAAGGAATAGTTGAAGTGAGAGATCCCCATCTAATGTCCTGCTCTGAAGCTAATCTTTCACATCCATGATAAAGTGCTTTGACCAGTCAGTTATTGATTAGTCCTTGCAGGTTTTGATGAGAAGTTCTATCCTGGACTTGGTCAAAGAACAGTCCTTCTGATAGACTTTCCATCAAATTCAACAGAATTGACTTCTTAATGTTCTGAGAAAATGAGAAGATTTGTCAAAAAGATTTTAGTGAGTCTTACTGAAACAGTAAAATATTATTGAAAAAGCATGATAAAGATACATGAAATGCTCATTTGGAAAATAAGGACACAACATGAAGTGATTGCTGGAGGGCTTTTTGTTTTCATTTTTAAATAACACTACATAGGATAGAATATGCTTATGAGGTGTTTTTTTCAGATCTGCTTAAAAAGACTAAGCTTGTGTTCCACGTACAAGATTTGAGAGTTTACTTTGCCTTTCATTTCCTTCTCTCTCTCAGAAAACTGGATGATATATTTGCAGTTACAGAACTCAATTAGTTAACAGTTAAAGCATACTTTGGCATCCCTACATCAAAAAAATTCTCTGTATGAAACTATTAAAAAAAAAATCTCAGTCTGGGGATAGACAAAACAGAATTAACAGACCCCTCCATTCACAGGGATGTTCCCTTTATATTTCAGGTTTGAAACATTTTAGAAACATAGAAGAGAACAAATAGCACCACAATTTCTGATTCAATGCTTTATGATAAAAATAAGTAAGAAAGAACAAGAACATTATCATTATTACCAACATCATATACAAGTGACTTGCTTTTCAGAGCTGATAAACCAATTTGTTTCATAAAGTTGTTTTCAATTTTAGGGTTTTTTTTAATAGTTATAGCAGCTAGAGATTAAAAAGATTTTAATCTCTGAATCATTCTCCTCCACACTACCATTTCCCAGTTGAAAACTGGTGTAGTACAAAGCATAGAAACTAACTGGAAAATACAAGTTTGATCAAAAAGAGTAAGTTCAAAGAGGCTGCAAATAGAACAGACTGTGAGCTGGTTTTACTTCTTTTTGAGAAATCCAAATGTGGTCTTCATGACATAATCAGGATGTGTATATTTTCATATACATTTACCCTTCAAGCATAGTTTTAAATCAATAGACCTAAACTGACAAAAAATTAATTTGCTTAGTAAGAGTGAACTTTACTTTTTGTACACAACCAGTATTTGATTTTTGCCCAACCCAAATCCTATCATGAAACTGATTGTTAGATATGTTGTGCTTGAGACTTCAACACAGAGCTCAATTTTACTTATAGGTCCTTTGTCCCCAGATCAATTCCAGAAGATACAGGGAAGAATTACTTTTAAACATGGATCATGGATATTAATTCAGATTTTAAGTAAACAATGTACAATCTTCAGAATAAAGTCAAAAGCAATCTAATTTGTTTCAGAACAGGTAATGTGTCAGGTAGAGGTGTGTGTTAGAACTGCAGCATGCCTCAGCATTTTTTTCATACTGTATGCCTGGGAAATGCATTAAGACTGATCCATTCCTACCCAGGACTCTAGCAGATGTGGCACTTCAGGTATTTGAACAGTTCACTTTCTTACGTGTACCTCTATTGGGCTTTCCATTGAGCTCACCAGCTATCTGGACACTGAACACACATGATGACGAGGTCCAGTATGAAGGTCCCACGGACCCTGAACTGGTTCAGGCTTAGCTAGGTAACTAACACCTTTCAAGCTCTTTGTGCCCTATGATCCTCTAGGAGTCCGAATCCCAATGTCCCTTGTCCCTTTGAAGGTTGCTTGGCTGGATGAGGATGTTTCTGCAGGTACTGACTGCCCACCAGCTATAATATGCTCTATTGCATGTACTTCCAGAACAAACCAAATTTAGAGGCAGCTAGCGTGGAAAGAGTTTGTTGGATCTTCAGGAGTTTCTTATTAATTAAAGGCTGAGGTGTGTCGATGGATTTGTGAGGAGTTACACAACACAAAAATGCTAGACGGAATCATGAAACCCACAGAAAAAGTCTACTAAACTCACAAGCTAAGATTTCTAGCTTTTGAAGACTCTGTAAATAAATATAGCTAACACATTTGCCACTTATAGAAGGAGTAGTATGGACTTCAAGCAACCTAAAATTTAATGTAACAATAATGTAAGAGGATAGTAAGCTTTGCTAAAACAAAAAAAGGTCCAATGAATCTTAGATATGAAAGATGATCTAAAATATTTATAAACATTCTTTAGAAAGTTTAAACACCTCAAATGAAGACCAAACCAAAAACCACAGAACCACTAGTTCCTCTCCTGAACTTGCACTTAGATTCAGCCTGACAATATTTGTCTTGCAAATATTATCTTACCATAATCATTTTTTTTCTGGGGCTGTGCTGAGGCACATGTGGGAATTGCATAGTATGGTGGCAGACAATCTAAATTGGCTTGTAGGCAATAAAGTAGAGCAAGTAGGGTACTATAACAAAATTGTATTTTCACTTCCTGTCAACCTTAGCTTTATTTTTGAATTTTATGTCAGTCTGGGAAAGAAGGTCTTGTATGCAACAAGTTCCTTGTGAGCCATGGGACTGATATTTTCTAAGATGTAATTTGCTGGTAAAGCCCGTTAATTCCTTTGAGAAAGAATGAGTGATTCCCGTGCACTTGCATTGCCTGTGCCTGAGCTTGATCATTGTGAATGTCCTTGCTTGTTTTTTCTCTTCTATTCTGTGTCAGCTTAGGATAATAACCCCGGCTGCTACCACCAATCTGGATTCATAGATGTGCAATTCCCTAACTCATTCATGTGGATAATGTATTCATCCTGTAATGCTGTATTTCAGTTTCAGGACAGTGATGGTTGGAGTGGAATAGTTGCCACAAGTAAAAGCAATGAACCATTTAGCAGCCACACTGCAGTCTGCTGCAAAGTATCTCTTGGTGTGTCTCTCTCTCCCTACCCATCTGTAGCAATAATCATGTACGACAGTCTTTGAAAAACACAACTGAGTGACTATACCAGGCATTAAAATCTAGTTAAAGTTACCATACCGTTTCTGACATTGACCTCATTAATACTGCTGTATCACATCTGAATCTTAAAGACAGAGTGTGTTTAGACAGTTGTATTTCTTTGGTGAGTATAAAATACAGGAGTGAAAAGAAAATAACCCGTTGTAGTTGTGATGAGGAATACAATAACCCATCACCATAGCAAAGAGCATATTTTATTTGAAAAATACGAATAAAAGATTTTGTCCCTTTTGTTTATTAAAAGAAAATGTAACAATTTCTATCAGTAACACTTGCATAAGGAGGTATACTTTACATTACTCTTTTGTTAAAAAAAATATATATATTTTTGGAGACTTTGGAAAAATAAGGATGGCCCAATACTTGCAACACGCTCCTAATGTTCCTTAGAATGCGCTGTGCCATTTACATGTACTGCAAGTACAAGGTCTTAGCACTTTATAATCCACAAAGTAACCCTAGGCAGCATAATTTCATATTCTTCTCTGCATTTAGAATATTTCCTTTGTTACCCTTTGTGTAAGACTAGGAGTTTGGTTAATTCCAGACTGGTCCAATACTTAGATTTTTCTAAAGGATGATTTTACAAAGCCTTAGACCACAGAAATTTTGTAATTCCTTTTAAATACCAGTGAGAGTATTTTCACATAGACATTTTCTTGCAGTATTCACAACTGAAACAACTGCATCAATTAGAATTCAAAACCAAAAATGTTTACAGTTATTTTGGTTTTCTAAGAAGAATGCAAAAAATAAAGTGCATAAGAGAGTGAAATTACTTTCAACTTTTACAGTCTTCTATGCGTATGTGATAAATGGTGACACTGATAAACTAATTTGTTTTCAATGCAGGAATCTTAATCTAATGCTAGTTGAATTCAAGCTCTTCCTTGTCTTTAAAGGGTATTAAATTACATTTTTGACTGGTTTTAGGTTGACAATGTATTTTCACATTTTAAAATACTTAAACAGACCATTTTCTCAGATGACATGTCAAGATTACAGCATACTGAGTGTCCTCACCATTACAAGAAAGAGGGTTTGTTTGAAGGAATGCAACTGATTAATTTGGTGTAAATGTACTATTAGTTGAATAGCTGTTGCAGAAATAAAATTGTAAATCGGAAAGCCCTTAAGCACCGCTTTGTATGTGCCATTTAACTTTACTCAGTATCTTCCAGTTTAAGTAAAACTGGCAGTTTTCAGTGTTTAGCTGTTAAGCGGCAACAGGATTACTATTTAAGCTAATAGGAAAATATCTGAGAATATGAGTACACAAAACATCCATGAAAGCTTTAAGCAAAGTCTATACAATCAGACTTAACCATAAACTAGGAAAGTGTTTCCCACAATACTTTCACTGAATGTATACTTTAAATCAGCAATGCTACAAAATGATCGTGCCCTCCATAGCATACAGTGTTAATTTTCTTGCAGTTTAATCAACGTTAACATAGACATTCTCAAATATAGTTTAAATTCATTTCTAGGACACAAAGGACCAAAGGAAAAATTTGTGGGATCAGGAAAAGAAATCTGTAAACCTGTTCTTTCTGCACCGTGAGGCCTTCTTCTGTGGCCCTGAAGATTTAATATTCTGCTATTTGTCATGCAAACAACACGGCACTGTGATGTGTATTTGAGTAAAAAACAGTAAGCATAGCAAGCATGCAGACGTATCGTGATAGAAAAGCACATTTGGCGATCACTGTGGATAGGACATACCAAACAGGACACACCGCATCACTGAAGCAGCGTCTGAATAACCCTGTAGAGTTTTAAAGGATTCAGAATTCCAGGGGCTGTGGGTATGATGCACGTGCTGTACAGCAGCAAAGAGAGCACCAGGAATGGTGAAAAGGGGATTCTTATTTCTCTGAGATATGACCTCCTTCTCTCATTACCTCAATCAGAACATGAGCATAAGGAGTGATTATTTGCTTATGTCACTGCACTTCTGTTGCTTTAAGCCTGAATGTTCTATGAAGCAAATAAAAAGAAAACAATGGCAGGAACACTGCTTAAAGCACAAAATACAATTGATTTTCCCTGCTTCAGTGTAGGGCCAGAGGGAACAGACATAAAGATAACTAATACCTGGCTCTCAAAACGATAATACAACAATGAATGCAGTTTTCATGCAGATGTGGTACAAAGTATTATGGCCCCTGGTACTACTAATGCTGAAAGATTTTCTTCTTAGCACTCTACTCATACAATATAAAAATTGAGATGTTGGCATAAAGCAAGTGCGATTTAATTCAAAAGAAAATTTCTCCTCATAAAATCCTGCACTCCTAGTTGCTTCATTTGGGATGAAACTGAAACATCCTAACTCTACCCCCAAAAAAGACAATACATGAACCATTCTCAGCTTGAGTGTAAGTCTTACCATATTAAAGCATCTGTTTAACTTTACTCTACAATGAGCATGTCTCCTTAAATGCATTTCTAGAAGACTCTGTATTTGGTAAAAATTAAAAAAACCCAACCAACCAAACCCAAACCCAAAACATTGACAGAAAGGGAAACATTACAATTTTAAAGTTGCAAACAAAACAGTGTAGTAAAAACCAATTCTGGAACTACAGTGCAACTAATACTTTTTAGAGTTTAAAAATTTTCTTACAAAGCTACTTGCCAATTTGCAGTCAACTACATCTCAGGAAGGAGTTAATTTAAAAAAAAAAAAATCCTCGAAGTAGAACTGATCGAAGTTTCAGTCATGTCTCGGACCTACCCAACCATACAGTAAAGAAGGGAAGGCTGAATAGTCTGGTTCACCTGCGTGGCCCACAGTAGGTCAGCAATAAATACAGACCCTTCTCTACTAAGCTGAAGGTAAGTGGCACCTAAAATGTATAGGGAGGAATCTAGTGGAGTGTACAGATCTGTATCGCTCTCCACACCAGCCCAGAGAGTAAAAAACCAGTACACAGCTTCTGCTCTGGGCAGTTTCCCTATCAAATGCATATTGCAAGAAGTCTACTTCCCTAAGTGGAGCTACAGTTTTCTTAGAAGAAGACTAATAGATGGTGAGCCTTATAGGCCATAATCTTTCACGAGATATTATGAGCTCCTGGTACTCTCACAGTATTATCACAAGAAAGACAAACAAAAGGTTAAAGTTTCAAACAAAACAAAGGAAAACATAAGAATCTGCTGAATTAGGTGTTAAGCAGTCTGCAGTGTTAGGCAGAACTGTTTAGCTAAAAAGTTACTAACATAAGAAATCAATTTATTTAATCCATAGGAACAACAATAATGGTACATTGTAACATTTTCTTCCTCCACTGACTTAAAATGTTCCTGTTCCCATGATGCTTGAAATAGGGAGAAACAAAGCTTTCTCTGCTTAGATTGAAATTACTCTAAGAGAAATTAAGTATCAGTAGGTTGAACTAAAAAGAAAAAATCATCATCATCTTATTCTCTTTGTTTCAATTTTCACTATTCCAATATCTTACCAGCAGCTCTATTTTGCTTTTAGTCGAACACAGAAATAGAGAGACATTACGATTAAGAACTCTGTGTTTTACACTGACTGTTGTAGCTCCTGGACTCAGATCAGCAAAAGACTTGAAAAGCTTCATCTATTGACAGAAGTGAAGCACAGTGAACCAAACAACTGCGTAGTTTAATGGTGCTGCCATTGTTGTTTTTATTGAAAGAGCCTATGCTTCATCTGCTTTGCTGCATAAAGAGTACTTTGGACCCGTTCCATTTAAATGAATGATGCTCCTGTGAAAAGACAAAAAGAAAAAGCACGACACTGGAAACAACAGGTCCTCTAGCACATAGTAGCAGAGCAGGTCTGGGGTTATGGGTTAGAGCCGCGTTTGAGCTAACAGCTAACGATGCCCTCCTTCTGTTAGCTGGTTATGGATGAAAAGATTATGAAGGACATAATGAAATGACATCATCTCAATGCAACCTGCTAATTCAGTAAGATTAAATCATCAAAGGACCATTTATTTAAGAGGACAGGTGTGGCTTATCCCTTCTGTAAAGGAAACAGACTGTTAGCACTTCTCACACTGATAGTAAACCCCATTGGCTACCTCACATTGGGATCACAACGCCTAGAGCACAGCTAGAAATGCAACATCACAACCACCTGCAAGAGATTTGCTCCTCCATTAGCTATCTTCCTAAACAGGCATGACCATAAACTTACTGTAGCTTGGAGATGTTAAGCATATTGCAATAAAAATGTCATTGCTTGGCTTTACTTTAGGTATTGTTACAGATACGGTACCACGGACTTTATTGAGCAATTAAAAAATATACACAAGGGACAATAGCTTCTGTTTTCTGTATTTTTCAAAATTTGACTTTCTTCCAATTGGAGAACCCAGTTTCAAATATGAAAAGGGCACTTGTTCTACAGTAACTGCATACAACTTGCTCAGTTCCAAGTACTGTTTTCATTTTTTGTTACCGTTGCTGTCATTGTATCTCCAGCTGTTTAGGAACTTCTCTGTTCTGGGAATTACCACTAGGTTGTTCTTTCTGATTCTACTTCCCCATAGAGTTCAGCTAGCTTCTTGAACTCAGGTCCCCAGTCTCCAAGGTAATTATAATCCTGGTCAGAGTGTGTTGTGGCTGAATCCAGAGAGCTGATAGATCCAGCTTCTGATCTATGACCCTCATAGGCATATGTCTGTAGGGAGTCATACGGGGGCACGCTGGGGTCCAGATCAGCCTCTGCCAGTCTTTGTTTAATGAACTCCTGAACGTCTATACTGTCAAGGCTTGAGGAGGGATGATGTCTGGGCAAAGGCTTCACTTCAGGACGAACATCCCTCCGGTATTTTAGCTCCTCAGCAGCTGATGGATTCCGGAGTGCTGTGATGTCAAATGCTTCTGTGTCTTCTTCTCCACCACCTTCATCATCATACGTCACAACATTTTCCCGGACGTCTTCTTCTGAAATGATCAAGGGCTCCTTCTTGCTACGTCTTAGGGTGATGAAAAGGACCACAATTGCTAGAGAGAAAACTGCAGATATTAGAGTAGGTTTAAAGTTTACATCTGAAGTAAGTAGATATATGCTAAAGAAACAGCAGATACTAAGTCATGAATACAGAGGTGTAATATTTTCAGGCTAATACTGTATTTGGGATCATTACGTCAGGCACATGTCCGTAACAAAGGGTCACCAAACCTGCCCAATCTGAAGAAGAACATACTTATATTTCTCAGTGAGCAATGCCTTTGCTGTGTAAGGTGTTACCTCAAGATAGATTACCATATGCCTGGAAAGCACCCATGAAATCCATACAGCTGTGTTTTGACACAGCAACATGCCAAAATGCAACAGGCTGAGACCACACAATTAAGGGGAAAATTAACAATGATGTACTGAAACTACAAACTTCCAATACAGCCTGGTCTTCCAAAGGGTCAGTAAAGAGCACTCGCACTCTTCTACTGTGTATTTTCTTTGTGGGGATTGCTGGGGTTTCTTGAGCCAATAATGAAATCCGCTAGTCAGATTATTATGGATCTCATGAAGGACATAAAAGGGGATAACATTCTTTCACTTAAATGAGAAATGAGTAACTAAGGCTGACATTTTTCAGAAGCATTATTAAGGGCTTTCAGTGCTTCATTAAACCCAATATTTAGCATATATATTGAATTAAAATGTAAAAGGTTTATTTTTTCTCTTATGAATATTCAATCTTGTATGATAAAATACAAGATTATAAACTACATGTACTACTATACATTTTAAAACAGCTTTCTGACAAGGAAGTTCTAAAGTAAGCTGTGAGGAAAGTAGTCTTTAGAAAATGTAGAGCCTTTGGAAAAAAAGCCTCAAAATCTCCTATGTGCGTCACACTGCAATTCCCATTATTTCTTGCCGACTCTAAAAGACTGCAGAAAGGCACAGAAGTAATACAGAGGTATGCACCCAGCAGGTTATGCCTCTGCCAGAAAAAAAAAAAAAGAATATTAACTAATGGGTAACATTCAAATTGGCCTGGGGGGGAAAAAAAAAAAAAAAAGTCAGGAGAAAATGCACTTGCGATGGCATTTATCTAATGGAGTCATCTTATAGTCTCATATGTCCCTTGCCCCTGTGGATTATGTTGTGCATTGCTACCAGCTTATCCCACAAAGGTAATTAAGAAATGGCTTTTGTACAGTGCTAATGGTGCTTCTTACAGTGTAATGCATTTCAAAAAGCTTTCCTCATCTCTTTTCTATCATTTTTCACACTGTTCTAGTCATGGAATTAGAGTCAGTGGCTTTTTGAAATCTTTCCAATTTACAGAAAAAAGATCTGCAGTGCTAATTACTTGATAACCTCTGAAAAATAATTCTAGTGGATTCTAGATATTCATGAATGTACTTTAAAGGCATTTTTCCCTATTAATTTTAGCTAAACCTTTCCCCTCTAATCACAGCTATGTGTTTCTAATTACCTCCTACTACCAGGCAGCCTCTGGTTCAAAAACATATCATATTAAAAATTTCTGCCCTGTCACATTCAGAGAGCCAGTGGAAGGACAGCATTACTTAATAGCGAAAATGGCTTACCAAGAAGAATGACAACACAGAGCAGGATTGCGATTAAAGCTCCAGTGCTCAAGCCAGCGGAGGAGAGGAAAGCTTCAGCATGGCAGGTTCTCACTCGTCCATCTCTCTCACACGCACAAACCCGTATTGTGAGAGTACTGCTGCTGCTGAGAGGGGGCACTCCACCATCAGAAATCAAAACGGGGAGGTAATAGATATCTTGAGTGGTTCGACTGTACCGCCTTCGTCTTGTGAGGATACTGGCTGTATTATCTACAATATCAAAATCAAAATATCATTTTAATGAAGCAAAAAATGAAAAATGTTATTGACTCTCTGTTTCCTGTCGAGTAGAAAGCATGGGGCATCTTAAAACTAGACAGTCCTTATCTGTGAAAATGCCCAATCTAGAATTAAAATTTGTCAGGAAGCATCTGTGGCCAACGGAGGAAAAAAAGGAGGCAGGGGAAAGTAATTAGCATTACATAAATACAATTAGTGAAGCTCATGTACTTTTCTTGGAGTCTAAATGGACTTTGACAAACATTTTGGGCCCAGTTTGCAAGTGTTTTAATCCCATGTCATGCTGTTGGTGCTACATGGACATCTGTAAATGTGAATACTTGGAATTCTGAGAATATCTGTTGTGGAATTCATCCACAACATAAATTCCTCTTAATTCTCAGAAGAATGTTAAAAGGTCTTCAGTGAAAGTTAAAATAAGACTTTCATTTTCTACTGTTTGTGACAGGTTTTATAGATCAAGTGAGCTTTCAGAAAACATCTGAAAGGACAGTGGCCAAAGACTCATGCTGTGGAGAGGTCAGGAGGAAGAAGGGAAAGGAAGAGGGATGGAGGAATGGAAGGGAAAATAAGGGGAAAAGAACAGATATTACATGTTCTAAATTGGTATAGGATAAAGGCAGAGTAAGCACAGGGGAGATAGTGATGTAAGATTTTGTCACTATTACGTTACCTACAGGTCCATCTGGCATGTATTACAGTCAATGAGAATACTAATGCTTATTACACACACATTGCAAGAGCTTTTATAGGCACTAATGAAGATAGTAAGCTGCCACCCATACCCCTTTAAGTCCAAGAAATTAAGGGGCATAAAGAAAGTGCAGGGGAAGAAATGCTAGGATAATATATAGTTATATCTTATTTTTGTATGTGTAAAATTTAAATAATTTTTTCCCTCAGCACCAATACTGCCACAATAAACTAAAGTCTGAGTGGTCACCTAGAAATCCCACTGAAGTCACTAGAGAAGTGCAACACTCCCATTTGCACTTTTTAGCACATGTACTTATCAACAGAAAGGAATTTCAAAGATGTGACAGTTCGAAGGACAATTATATTTCAAGTTACAACAAATGAGACGATGATAATGACACAACAAAGTTATCCAGAGATAATACCTTAAAAACCTAAGGATATGTTCAAGGACTCAGCTTGAAATGTAGTTCCTTATTGGGTAAGTGACACTATATCCATGAGCTAAGCATTAAGAACTGTCATGTCTCTCATCCCAAAAGAAAAAATTTTCAGATTTTATACTGCTAAATCCAAAAGGTGACAGCACATGTTATTACCAATAGTAAGAACAGTCTTTCATTTCTGCTTAATGTGCTACTTTATTTCTGTTATGGTGTCTACAAGCCCCAGATGCTTCAGTTCAGCTACGTTGTACATATAAGTAAAAAAATCCTACAAAATTTTGTCCATGTGAATCTTCCTGGGCCTATACCCAAAGAAGGCCCAGTGTTCAAATCTGAGCAGGAAAGCAAAACCGCCTCCTTCCATCTTCTGGCATAAATCTAGAAAGAGTGAACGATCCAGTATCACCATACAGCTACAGAAGCAGCAATGAAAATGCAGGCTAAAAAGAAAAAGCATCAGAGACCAAATATAATGAAGAAAAACTGAAGATTCCTGAGCAGGAATCTAGCAGTAATGGCAGGATTTAAGCACAGAGACTATTGGCAAAGATGTTCAGGAAAGAGCATTGAGATGTAAGCATGTATGCTGTAAAGATAACTGTGGACAGATGGGAGAAAAATCATGAGGACAATTAATAAAAAATACGAAAAAAATAAAAAGACCAAAATGACAAAATGGACAAACTAGACAATTCAAATGTTACAGAGAAAAAAATCTGAGAAGAGCTGTAATTAAACCATGCTTCTCTGGGGTGGAAGGTCTTGCCAAACAAGGAACTGACATTTTTAATACCACACAAAATAAACACAAATCAAAAAACAGACATTTTTTCTTTTAATGTTGTATTTGTTCTTTCAACATTAAGTTGTTTTTCTTGTATCATTAATATCATAGAATTAAATATAAGACCAATTTTAGGCAAGGAAGGAGCCAGAATCAAATTTTTAATTTCAAATATTTGCCATCGTGAATTTATGTTTTTTGTATTCTCTTGAGTAATGACTAGAAACAAATGTTACTTGACATATACCCAGGAGAGTCTGTAACATCATACACAATTATGAGTATTCTCAAAGAAACAAGGCAAAGCTTTTCCTTCAATGCAATTTCACAAATTTGTACAGAAATAAAAAGTATGATCACAATCTTTTGGGCACTGGCATGGAAATTTTCTCTTCTCAATATCGTCGGAGGTGTTAATATCATTACTCTCACTATTACAGAGGTATATATAGTAACTCTTAGTGCATGCCTGTGTGTACATATAAATTAAATACTGGAAAGCAACTCAGCTCTCATGTACTATTCTTTCTAATTAAATCTTTTAGAACATTTTACAAATGAGATCTCTAACATTTTTACAGAGAAGGAAACTGTGTCTAAGAACTGATTTTCTGAAAGTCACTGAGAATCAAGGGTAGTAGAAAATGATCAAAGCTAATGATTTTGGCATAATACTGCAGTACCAACTGCAGCATCCTGATCACTATTCTGATGTTCTGAGTTTCCATGCTTTGTTTACATTCCTTATCAAAAACTATTGGAGGACCTGTTGAGAGAAGAGCTAGAAAGACAGCAACTTTTAAGAGAAGGATCTTAGCATGAAAGGAAAAAATCCCACAAACTGTAAAAGCTACAGGCAGCCAAGTATGAAGACAGACGCTGATGACCTAGGAAAGCATTTACTGAGGGGAATAAAATAAAAAGTTATATCAACAAAGCTAGTTTGCAAGGGAGGAGAGAGGTCATCGACTGAGAAATTCCTCTGATACCTGAAAACAGATACAGCAGATAGACAGGGAAGACAAGTGTATGGGATAGCAGCAATAGCACTAGGATGATGAGAACTACAAATCTGATTCTTCTAGGCCTGGAAGGAAAGACCTTTTTATCTCAATAGATTTAAACTGTGAACTTCACCCCTGAGAAGTATGATAAGCACCACGACTTGCTGGAGATGAAAGGGCTGATTGCTAAGGGCTGGGCTAACAACTGCAACACAGGGAAAGAAAGATTTATCTGATTCCTTGTGGTGCACACTGCCCCATTTCATGATCTAAACATTCTCATATTTGGGCTGTGCTTTGCAGACATGGCAATCAGAACTTAAGATTCATCTCAAGTGGGCTTGAGGCTACACATGGGAAATTCTCCATGGTTCTAAGGCAGCAGCTCTTCACACTCTGAAGATGTGGTAGTTTATTAAGCCAGACTGCACACTGTATACAAGGCTGTTATCACATTCCTCTTTCTATCATCTCCGTCCTTTTACACTGAGTTTCTGAACTCAGAAAAGAAAGGAGGGCACAGGAAAATCAAGGAAGCTGAGATACAATGATAACACCATGGAAGGTGACTACTGCAGCACTTTGGAGGATACTCATTTATTATTCACAATTTGAGAATTCCTTTGACACGTTATACATTACAGGCAGACACCAGAGAAATGGAAATAAAAAAATAGAGTAAAAACCTGTTTCTAGCTTAAGGCGTGTTTTAATTTTCAGCTCTGCTGATATCAGCAGTTCAACTTCTATAAATTTTCTGACAAGTCATAACTAATTAAAACTAAAGAAAATATATTAGAATGATTTGCATTTCTTATATTTCTGAAGTTAGAGCAATTAATTTGTTTAGGTGGGACTATATTGATAGCCATTTCTGTTTCATTTCTTTACTGGTAACTCTTGTAAATATTTTTTTCTTTTTGTGCTGGTTTCAAGCTATTGCCAATGGGCAAAAAGCTATTACCAATTTCTAATTCAGTGGGTAGCAAAAATGAAAAGCAACATAGTAGACTTTTGGGGCCTGAAACATAGTTATTTGCTTATGGGTTGGTTTGTGAAACACCAACAGGTAGCAGCACTGAAAAGAAATGTATGAAGAACCTAACCTATACACTATGCACTGTTACCTATCTGAACGATCTTAGATCTAACTTTTTAAAATCAAAATATTATTGAAGATGTTCAGAGGCCTGAGGAAGAAAAGCATCTCGCTCTATGGTAGCTAGTCCTGGCTTTCTGTCCTTTGTACTCGTGTAAGAATTCCTTTTTTACTTTCATATGTTGATTCAGTGATAATACCTGCTCAGGCATTCAACTCATTTACAGTAACAGCACTTCTATGGACTGCACTTATAGTCACCATGTACAATGCTAACTTTGCACCTTCTCAGATATCATTTCTCTCAAGTTACAACTTGTCTTCTTTACAGGATGATATTTCATGGAAGGGCAGTAGTAGTAACTTGCAATACTATATAACCAGAGCAAGCACGCCACTTCAGTGTAAATAGAGGCAGGAACTATGTAGCTGTTTCCCACTGATGTTGGGTTGCAAAGCGGGGGTTTCAGCCTGACCTTTTTTAATGCCACTTCAGACGCACTAGAGGAACTCAGACAAGGTCTGGTATCTGGCATGCTTATTTGCAACGTTAAAGCCGTAAAGTCAGTTTACTGGCCTGCTACAGACATCTTGTGCAATATGGTTTGAGATAAGAGTTTTGCACATAACAGGGAAGAGAGATAAACAGAAACTTCTGCAAGGGAATTCACACTGGGTCGGGATGAATTACATTCTGGAGGTTGCTCTCTTCTGAAGTAACAGCAATGCCAAGAAAAACTGATCTTCTTTTTACTCATTTTTGATCTGTGACACAGGAAAAATGTTAATTTTGCATCATAGGCATGGGTGAATGAACACATTACAATTTTCATTTTATACAGATGCCATTGAACTCATTGTGTTCCAGATCTATAGATAACCAGGTCTCTGCTTCTGTGGGTATTAAAATATCTTGTGGCATGAGACTAAGAAAAAGGAATCTCCAAAGGGGTACTATGAGAAAAATGTCCTTTGTTCCAACTCCAGAATATTCTCCATCACTGGGCAATTTTCAAAAGGCCAGATCTTTGAGAAAACTGGGCAGAGGGGAAAAATAAAACTGCAAATATTTTTGTGAAATGAAACCTTTGTCCTGAAGAAATAAAAGGAGAACAAATGCTAAGCATTCTCTTAGGGAGTTGTACTTCCTTGAAAGTAAAGTAAACTTTGTCTACTTTCAGAAGTCAGCAGTCTCAATTTATTAAAGTAAGAGAATGTACAAATCTTACTGGCAGTGTTGGGTGAGCATGCAGAGTCTCTGCACAAACCCTTACCGTCCAGGAAATTTACAATACCCGCTGGAGCATCCATGGTAGACTGTATATCTTGTGACAAAAAATATCACCAGCAAAACAGTGCTTTACAGTGCATAAAATTCATAAAATGTTCTCTTGCACCTACGTGAACTGTTCTCTGAGGGTTCAATCATTTGCCAGCTCCCTGAAAAGTGCTGTGTAACTTCTGAAAGAGGTCTCTAACAGATAACAAAATAGGCAGAAAGAGGGAATGTATTTTGTAACCTCAGAGAGAGAGGGACAAACTATGCAAATGTGTACATCTATATATTAACAGTTGGGGATATCATAAAAATGACATATGCTCTCATGCATTTTCCATCAAACTAACAAATTTTGACAAATATATCAACCATTCTTTAAGCATCTGGATTAATATTATGATTCTTTCAGGATAAAAAAAGGACTTTTTTAAAATTCAGTACTTAGAAACAGCTCTGTTGTGAGGAATTTCTTTCATCTTTCCTCTGATTCCCCAACAGAAGGTGGTTTTAGTTTCATATTGCCCTGGCAAATTTTTAATGGGACATCCAAAAGCAGGTATTTCTGATTAGGCAAAAAGTGTAAATTTGAGGTATTACATACAAGTGAAAAAAACATTAAAAATTATCTTTGATAGCATCCTAAAAAACCAAAGTGAGAAGAACACAGACAACAATGAACTGAGTTATGTAGCATCTGAACTGCAACATAAAAGCACCTCCTATTTGGCTGCTCAGGTTTTCATAGAAACTGCAACATTATTCTAGACAGAATAAACTGTAAACAGCCCCACTTTCATTAAAAAGTCTTCATAAGTACAATTCCCAAACAAACAAAAAGGCATCTTCCCTAGGTTTGCTTTCTAAAATTGCAGGAAATTATTACAACATAATGTGTTTTCTTTGTATAGCAAAGAAATTCTATTGCAGCTCTTGTTCTGTCTTGCTTACATGTGTACAGATACTGCATCATTTTGTTGGCTGTCCGCTTGTTCATACTCTTAAGCCTTTTTTCTCTCTGATTAGTACTTTGTCAGTATATAAAAAAAGTCACATAGCAACAAAGAAACTACTGTAGCTTCAGAATCCAGTCAGTAGGGAAAAAGGTGTAATATTCTGTCTTTCCCGTGTTTTTCTTTAAAATGAAAACTGTAAACACCAAGAGAATCCAGAAGGTGATCCAAGCAACTCTTAGGTTCTGCTGGACTGCATATGTGCTATAGCCCTGTGGCTGTCTCCTGACCTACATATCCCTGAGGGTTTTAAGCTCTGCCTTATGAGGGTGCATATTCAAAGGCTGCAGCTTTAACACTGTGGATTGTTACTGAGTAAAGGCACAAGTTCAGGCCCAAGAAATAAAAGTTTAACTGGTCATATGATTAATTATCTGGACTGACACTTGAATATCTATTTCCTCTTCTGAAGCCATAGAATATTATTGACCTGAATCACTCACATGCTGAGACTGTATATTGCTGCAGTCTATACAGGTAGGTAGGGACAAACTATGAAATCTTATGCTTGCGCAGGTCCTCTAGATTTCAGTCAAAGTGAATAGATGTAAGTGTTAATATTTAAAGGTCCAATTCACTGCTGTAGTCTTTTGATCTTGTAGCTCTGCTGATGATAATGGAGTAGGGGAACATTCATGCAATAGTGTATTTAGGCTCAAAGAGCAGAATTCTGTTGTTCTGTGTTATGAAAACAAGGGAAGAAAACATCTACTGAGATTTTTGTGAAATGAAACCTCTGTCACGAAGAAATATAAGGAGAGGATGACTGGATCCAAAGATGCCTGCAAGAGAAATATAGCTTTGCAGTGACAGATACAGCTACCACTGACTACTCCTTTCAATGTGACATTGAGATTTGGGGTTATATCATTCCGCAAAACATTACTGAAAACTCTCTTAAGGCAACTGCTGTAGTTTTTTTCTTTAAAAAACATAACAAACAAACAAATAAAACCCTCCAAGAATGCCAGCCTTTATAGAATTATTAAATCCAGAGGTAAAAATAGCAGCTATCTTGTGTTGAGCATTGATTCTTTTTAACAGCTGATGCTCGAAAACATGAGTTTTCAAAAGTGCAAACTTGTCACAGACATAAGAAAAGCCTCTTCTGCCTACCATCACTCAGCTATTTCCTGGAACAGAAAGCAACAGAAATTCTATTTCTGAATAGGAATAGGTGATAAATAGGAAAGTTGTAATCTAGATAACTGGATATTGTGAATGCACTTTATACATGTTTCACTGATATTTTACATACAGATTGTATCACAAAGAAAAGGTCCCAATAAAGGGCAGTATTTATAGTGACAATGCTTTTGTCTTTAAGGTAAATTTCTTGTGATGATTTTAGTTAAGCTGTCATTGTTTGAATTATATGGGCAAATTGGAAATTGCATTTCTGGAGTCTCTATGTATAGAAGTTTTATGCGAGACGCTACAGGAAGTATATTACTTTTTGTATCTCCTTAGGTAAAATAAAAACATAATGCACAACAGGCCTTTACCTTAAAGGACACCTTTTCCAGTTCCTTCCCCTACTTTCCCCTGCCAAATCCAACTTAGAGTAGTCCAAACGCTGCCTTCTGCTGTTGGTGAAGTTACTGCTCACTGCTCTTGGGGAGGTAATAAGAAAGCAGCAAGTACTTACTGCTGCATACTTATATCCAAAGCGTGACACTGCCCCATTAGAGATTGATGAGAAGTTCTCACCGTCTTATAAATCTGTGTAGGTAAATAACTTACGCTGACATGCAGTCCTTAAAGTATAACACAGTATTTTCCTCTGGTAATAAACACATGTAATACTGATTCCGATTAAAATATGTTCAAAACCATAAAACATCTACTTCATCATGAACCACAATTTTAATAGAGTTATTCAAAAGCATGTCTTGATGTATCTTGCACTGAAATGAACATGGCCACGGTCTCCCACATGAGATCACAGTCCAATACTCAATGAGTTTATTTGAATCTTAGACTCAAATACAGAAATACACAACAGTACACTTCCTTTATTTCAGGAACAACCCTCTGGCTTTTGCTATAATGCTCCATCACGATCCGAGTGGAATTGATATACTAATCTGTGAAAGGCTGGAGTCATTACTTAAGGAATATTTTTAATTTATGAATTAGTCCTTCAAATATTATTATTTTTTTAATATTGATAGATGTTGTATTGATCTCTTTTGGAACCAGAATATGAGGGCCATGAATCTAGCTTGAACAAATTGCATGACTTCATTTTTTTTTTTTTTTGCTGTAATTATAGTTAAACATTGGAACAGATTCTTTAGGAAGATTATGCAGTCTCCTTCCCTGAAAGGTTTTACAAGCAGATAAAAAAATATCTGTAAAGAATAGTTTAAACATCACTGTATGTACCGTATGTACCAATGATGGAGTTAATGCTTCTCAGTCATTACAGATGAGTAGTGATCTGTAAGATCTCAGAAGGTGTTCCATGGCACTACTGCAAAAATATAACTGTAAAATAAAGCCACTCCCCCCCCTCAAACAAAACCACATCATACACACATACACAAAAGCTCAAGAGCAAAGCTACAGACAAGCATTTAAAGTTTACTTTCATTTTCATCAGGTTGTAAAACGGAAACCATGAGGCAATACTCAACCAATATTAAGGCTGATTTGGGGTCTTTTTGGAAAGGCTGTATGGTTCTTTGATTCATGAAGTGTTCAGAAACACCTGGCTGGGTGACTCTGAAGGCCCTTTTCCTTCTGGGCCTATTCTGCTATGAATTTCTGATTGTACTTTTTAGGCACACTTTGTTAGGAAGGGCATGAAGCAACACATTATCATCAAGGAAGCACTGAAGGACCTGCTCTTGGTATCATACATGTAAAAGTAAGCATGAATTCAACTTTCTAGGCCCCTTAAATTCTTATTTTCTCCTTTATGCAATTAACCGGCAATAACCTTGACAGTACCCACTCAGTGCTATTCACCTAGAAATAGACTAAATTGCCAACATCTTTTTCATTAATCCGCTTTTTAAAAACATTCCCGAATGTATGAAGTATAAATGCTAAAATAAAATGGAATATAAAAATAAAATGCAGTATCTGATTATTCATAGTTTGCAATACATTGTATACACCATGTCCTTGATATCAGCCAGTTCAGTGATGACAGATTACAGATTTTTCCCTGTCAAGAAACACATCGAAATTGTTCTGTCCAATGAGACATCCCAGACCAAAGAGAGACCCATTTCTTTGAGATTTATGTGTTTGATTTACCTTCATTGTCCCTTAGAGTAAAGTTGGGATTCAAAGAAAGCCCTTCATCAAGGGAAAAATGGAATCTTGCCCCATTTGCAGAGTTATCTTTGTCCGTTGCAGTGATAGTCTGAATTACCTGAAATAAAAATCAACAGTGAATGTGTTGAAATTTTAACTTGGCCCAAAGAGCACCTGACCTCAGTACGATGCTCAAACTTAGCCTATTTTAATTTTCTACTTGACTGCTGCTAAAGTCAACCGATGAAATGACTGGGCCATTAGCTTGATTCCTCTAGCATGAAATATTTTAGGAACCACACTTCAGAGCTAGATAAAAGCATCTAAAGCATCTATACTTTCTGACACTCTGATATGGTGAGGACCTGGTACAAAGATTTTCAGCATCTGCATTGCATCCTAGTGAGTTTCAGAATTATCGTTTACTTAAACATCTGTTTTTATGGAGACAAAATTCAGGCTGAACGAGGATGGTCTATGTGGAGCATCATCTGCTTGCCATCCCAGTAATTAGATGCACTTCAATATTGGCTAGGAAAAAAATGGCAGGTATATCATAATACCAGCTCTCTGTTTAAAATTCCTTTTAAGAATCAGTTTTAAATTGCCGGAGAACAGAACAGGAAGAACAACAGCCACTCCTGGTTTTAGTTTGGTTCACTTGAAAGGAACAGAATTGGACATAGCAACCATGTACGCAGGAAGTATTTTTGAAAGGTAGGACATTTGCCTTCGAAAGCTCTGGTGGTTTTTAAAATTTGCTTTCAACTAAAACTGAGCTAAGCTTTTGGAATGTGTGACCAAGCAATATTTCTACCTCTGCTTTCATTTTCATGCTGGGTCTGGAAGCTCAAGTGCTAAAGTAGAATTTAATAAAAGTTGTTCTTGTGATATAGGCAGTGAAGCCCACACAGACTGCTGCACAGAGCTGATAGATATCCTGAGGGAAACGTAAAAGGAGGAGGGAAAGTGCTCTTTTCATGAGGATTTTTCTGTTCCATGTTCAGCTATAGTCTGTCTGGACTGAACCTGAAGCATAAACAGCGCGGGCTCAAGTGGTTTGGTCTGTTTTAAAACTGAAAGACAGCACACAGTTCTCTACCTCCATTCACATAAGAGAAGCAAAACAAATACATTTTAAAGCCAATAGAGTACAATGCTTATTCCATTGACTATATGCAATATAGTACATTATATTGAGTATACACACCTGAGACAATTAACAATACTGATGAAAATTGCTAAGAATGTTTTAAAAGTCTGCTGAACTGTAGCAGAATAATATCAATCTGAAACATCTATAATCATGCAGTTTATCAAAGTCATGGCAATATCGGTGAAAAAGTTTGGCAAAAGCTAATTGTTCACTATTGAATTTTGCAAAGGTGGTGTATCTGTTATTGAAACAACTACCATGTAAAAACTGAAATATAAGATTACCTTAGCTAGATATATTTAGTTAATAATGTTGAAATGTTATGAGGCGAAGCAAGACAAAAAAACCAGTTGATGGAAGAATATTTTCAAGAGAATCAGTTTCTGTTATTACTCAAATACTAAAACCAGTGTTAAATACCATACATAGCTGTAAACAATTCAGGTAAGACCTTAAAAAAAAGATATGTCCTTGTTTGTAAATCCTCAGTGCTGTTTATCAGTGATATACAAGTCATTTTGCCATGCACCTTCAGCTTTTATTTGACAGCCTAGTAGATAAACTTTTGTCCTGTTGCCCTCTCTTACATAAAATGTTCAGTGACATTTTACAGAATCTTGCTTCAAGAACATGCCATTTTGCAACAAAAATACCTTTGATCAAGGCCTCAGTGCCTCAAGCCTAGTATAAAATTTATTTGTTTTTAAGACTAATTCAACAAAATATACTGTCTACATTCCCTGCTTTCACACATGGAAGATCAAGTATCCCCTGAATTCACCAATGTATGTAAAAAGTATAGCAGCAAATGGTATAGAAATCATGCTTTTCCATGTGGAAAATAGACATTGTATGTGTAATAGGACAGGTCAAAATATTTTTGACAGAACTGTTTTTAAACAGAAAGCTCACACTCTTTCAGAAAAGGCTCCTGCTTTAAAAGGAAAAGATTCCTAGGACATTCATTCAGAGGTGAGGAACAAAAGTGTGTGTCCTCTTGACACCCAATGTGCTGTTAACCCTTTTCTAATTAACAGGTCAACTAATTAATGGCCTATTAGCAGACGTTAACATGCACCTTACCGAAGCTGATTAAAATAAAAATGTAGACACAGAACCTCAGCTGCTCTAGAGCTCAGTTGATAGCACTGAAGCGATGAAAATGAAGGGTTATGCTATTTTTTTTAAAGGCAAGAGTTGGAGAGAAAAGAAAGAATTTCAAGAACGGAGAACTAATTGAAGAGGATAGAGAGCAGGTGCTAAATTCTACTCAGATCCTTTTCAGAACTGAATCAATAAACAAGTAAATATACACATGACAAACTTATAGCAGAGGTGTTCCTTGCCAGCTACATTGATTTCCTTTGGCTATTAGAAATAACAGCATCCAGGGTGAGGTAGCTCATGCTAGCAGCACAATATTTATACACCCTGATTCTGAAAAAGTTGTTTGTGTGTGTGTGTGCATGTGCACATACACACACCTGTGTGTTAATTTACAGTGATGGACAGAGTCAGGGAAATGACATTTCACTACTATCACAACTTTTTCTATTGTTCCTCTGAAAAGCACACAGAAAAAATGTTATCTTTGGAGAGCTATAGCAGATATGACTAGCAGATCTAGTCAGATATTTCAATAGGTTCACACTCTGCCAGGACAAACACTGAACTTGGAAACATTCAGTAAACTGTCAATTGTTCACTTTCCGGAACAAAGCATTTAAACTTTCTTTTACATTGCTATTTGCTCCCATTGTCTTAAAAATAATAAAAGGAAGTTGCATTTGAAGCAGAGGAAAAATTCATTTGTAAATACATGTTGTGGAAGATTGCAAAATTTCATTTTCCTACATTGGCTAAGTTTCACAATCATTCACAAAATCAGTATATTTCTAGAAGTCAGAGTTCTCCAAGACTGGATACCATTTGAGATCAAATCACAGCTGCTTTATCTACTTTAATATTTAATATCTATCAGGCTTCACCTGGAAGCTGTTGGAGATACTTACTTTAGTTTATCTTCTCAACAAGGTGACTGAGTAAAGCTGTCGCTTCAGTGTGGAAATGATCATCTTCTCACAAGCATTTTCTGTTTGACATGCCTTAGGGGGGGTTCATTTAAGCACTTAAGTCCTTAAATTTTATTGGCTTTTTTTTTTTTTAAAGTAAATAAATTGAACTGTGGAGGGAAAAAGAGGCAGGAAACAGAGGCTGTGCAATTAAATGATAGTGTGATTTCTTTCCATAGAAGCCTCTTCTGAAAATAAACAAGCAAACAAAAAATGTCTTCCAATGACAAACTATTGGTTAGTTTATTTTGCACATAATAAATTCAAAATACATGTGCTGAGGAAAGAAATAAGGACTATTACAGGGCAGTGCAGGGCTGAAGCCCAACCTCAAAGCACTAGTCAAGGAGAAGTACCCGGCAGTACATGACAGGATTTCTTCTTTAGTGATAAATCTTATGAATCATTCTCACAAGATCATGGATAACTCAGAGTAAATACTGCCTTTTCAGTGATTCAGAACCATCCAGCTAGGCAACTTTTTAGCATATGGAACACTTGTCTTGTTCTATAATCTTTGTTTATTTGTCCCTCCTTAATATTTGTTGAACACTGTCATTTTCTTGCTTAAACCAGACAGTAAGATCTTCTGAGTAAGAGCCAGGCACTTTTGTGTTTTGTTTTTGCTTTTTGTGCAGTGCAATGGTATCACAATCTTTTCTGAAGCCTTGTGCAATGCAAATAAAAATTAGTACATGTCATGTACGTAATGGAGTCCTGTTTGTTAAGAATACAACAGCATGCTGATCCAGCCTTTCATATTAAACTACTGCTCGTAGAGTCCTTCATGGTAGCATTAATCTTGGGTGTTAAACTGCAATGCTGCAGAGGTCAGGAGTCATTCACGCTTTCAACAGTAGCTCAGAAAGAAATACAGCACTGACCCAAATCAGGAGCAAATGCTATTATAGTAAAACTTATTTTATCCTTTAAACATCTCATAAATTTCCATTTGCAAAGCTACTATTGGAGAGTTAAAACTTTGCTAGTAAGAAACATCAGCTACTCACCACCACCAACAGTCCCAGCAAACAGAGCATTTCTGAGCTAGCTTCCTGCATGCTTTAGCTTATTATTAATTATAAAAATTTAACAATTACTGTTAAATTATATGATTTTAAAAGTAATCAGAATATGTTGAATGCAACTGCAATTAACGCTTAAGAGATTTTATCGTCTGTTTTTTTAAATTAGTCTTTTACAAGTTCTAATTCTTCTATATTTGGCTTTATTTGAGGTTTTCAGAACATTATTTCTACTTTAATAAGCATGTTAGTAAGAGAGATTCAGTTGATAGATAGACCTACTTAGATTATCAAAGGCTTTGAGTGTGGTGTCTCAGTAACAGCACTGAAGCAAACTGGGCAGTCATGGGATAAGAGGGAAGGTCCTTGCACAAATAATTACTCAAAAGACAGGAAACAGGGTCTCTTCTGTAAATTGGCTATTCCACAACGAGAGGAAGTCACAAAGATTTCCTGTTCCATGCAGATTTATGCTGGGCCACTTGTTGGTCAGTGTAATAATAAATGTCTTACAAAGAGTATGAATAATCAGCCCACCAAATCTACTTAATGATACTGAGTTCTTCAAGGAAGAAAAGAGAAAGGGCTGACACTAAAGACCTTCCAATACTCAGTAGCCAGGCAATACAAAGACACGTGAAATTCGTTATACATAAAGTCTTAACTTCACATACATGATGATGATCCCTGAGCTGACCATTACTTCTAATGATATCAGTGTTATGGCAGGCAGTTTTTTGCATTCAATGCTTACTAGTGGTTAAAAAGCAAAGCCACTGTTAGAAATTGCTAGGAAAGGAATAGAGAACAAAGCAGAGATCATCATATACTGTGAAGCATAAACTATGATAAGAATTATAAACCACTGCATACCTGCATCTTGACTCTTGATTCCCCATCTCAAGGTGAATAGAGAGGAATTGGAGAAAGTTTAGAGGAGGACAAGATGAATGATCAAAAGTCTAGAAGGGCTTTATCACAGCTTGTCCAAGTTAAGTAGGACTCTTCAGTCTGGACAAGAGATGGCTGAGGGGCAATGTGCCTGAGATTTATGAATGGCATAGAGATAATAAATAGGGATCAACTGTGCTCGCTCTATCTCTCTCTCAGCACAAGAACTGGTAAATATCGATTGAAGGCAGCATGGGAAGATTAAAAAAGAGAAAAAAAAAAGAAGGTGGTAGGTCTTCCACAAACATGCAATTAAACTGTAAAATTCCTTGCTGCATGAGGTAGAAGATATCAAAAGTTTATGTTTGTTGTAGGAAAAGCTAGACAGATTCATATGAGTTGGTTATTAAAGGATTATTAAAAACACAGAAACCGTATTTGGATCAGGAAATGATCTGCAAATGATCTGACAGCAAGGAAATACATGGGGTAAGTATCATACATGCTTGCTATGTTCTTACACTGGTCTTTAAGTGTCAGCTTTCGGCCACTGTTAGAGTCAAAGTAACTTTAGTTAGCCTATAGTCTGATGAAGTACAGCATTTTTATAGTCTTAACGTTAAAAATAGAACTATGCCATTACGCATTTATGTACACTTTATGTGCGCTTTTAAAGATTTGATGAGAAAACTGTTATTACTAGTAATATATTCCTCAGGAAAGATATGACCTCACAATTGCAACTTGCAACCTGTGTAATAACGCAAAACCAGTATAGAGTGCTGGGTAAAAGCTCAATCTATGCAGAAAAGCAAAGGCACTTGGTAAAATTGTCAAACCACGGACTGCAATGAAGTGCATCGATCACAGGAGCAGTGGCTGGAATGGGATTCAGCTATTCAGTCTCAGTTCTGACCCTCCCCATGCTCATAGCTGTGAAAAACCCTTCAACATCTTTTCCATAATGACCCTGCACAGACGAGGGCAATCAACATGCAAAAAGTGAGGATGGCAGCCATGTTAACCAGCCATTTCACTGAGCTGTATTTGAAACCTTGCTACCATGTGGCACACACTTAGATGACAGATGCTAAATCTGCTTCATCCATTTTGTTCAGGATAGTGGCCTGTCAAATTCCATCACCTACCTGGCAAGATTCAAGTTTTGCCTGTCTTTACTGAAGATAGTTTGGGTATTTCTTTCAGCAACAAGACAGATATATTGAACAAATTCCCAAATCTTCTCCCTTCCACCTAATATAGTTAGGAAGTTGAATCAAATGTGAAATACAAAAATGAAATCAGAAAGAATTATGGCGTGTTCCCCAAATCAAACTTCTTACATAGTGGCATTCACAAATAAATTAATTCTACTTTCTCACTGCGAGAAAGATAACTGTCAGAGTTACCTGACCAGGCTTTACATTCTCACAGACGACTACATCATACTCTCTGGCGAGCTCCGGAGGGTTGTCATTGATGTCCAGGATTCTAATACCAACTGGAACGTGGCTCACTAGCCCAGGATTGTCTGCAAAATACACAAGAGGTTATTAAGCCTTTTGAAATACTCAATATTCTGTGACATCTTCAATTTAAACATGGATTCTTAACAGAATAACTGGATGAGAACTAGATACAGCTGCAGAAATTTAGGCCGCAAGATACTAAAAGATGTTGTTTGCTGTGCTTCATTAACTGTTTTGAAAAATAATCAAAAAAAAAAGTAGAAATTATGGTATGAGTCTTAAGTCACTGTTATAGCAATAAAAATGCAAGTTACTCTGGAACGGAAGTGGGAGAAAGCTGTTGGAGTTACCACATACTCTCACACTACGCTAAGAAATGATCAATTGCTTTGTAATAAATGTGAAAGTGTCATCACAGTGTTGAATAAAATCTAATATGAAAAATATTAAAACCTTTTTCTTTTTCTCAGTCCCTTAAAGAGTTTAGGAGATAAAATACCAAATAATAAGAAAACATGAACGCATAGGCACATATAAATCCTTCCCAAGCTTGAGTTCAGCCTCCTCACAGTTATGCTATTACACAAAGTGGTTAATGAGTCTTGCTTTAGCAGTGACATACCAGTAAGAAAACAATGTTTAAGTAACAGTGCCTTAGGCTATGATGTATACTTCCGTGAAAGCTCACCCTCAAAAAGAGTTCACCCTCAAAAAGCACAATAAATAGAATCCTTTCACTGAGAATACAACTTTCCCTGATAAAATGGGAGAAAAACCTCATTTTTTTGATCCATAATCCCCTTGTTCTTAGTAATAAAATTTTATTTTGTTGCAAGAATTACATATTAAAACTTCTTATAATCAGCTAAAATATAGCTTCTGAAGTCTCTGTATCAATTGGTTAGATGACAAACTTCATTTTACTTTCACCAATTAAATGAAACTATCTGTAACAGACAGCAAAGTCAATCTTTCATCAACCAACAAGACGGAAGAACAGGGCCTTACAGATTGACATTTTAAAAGTGCATGTCCCTGTGTGTGCTCATGAGAAGAAGAAAAGAGAGAAACATTAGTAGTCTAAACCTCATTCGCCTTGGTTATTTTGATCTTAATTAATCCACATCATGTTTCTGTCAAAAAGGGTCATTTGTAAAATGCCTTAGATTTGTCACACCTTTAATGGCCTCTGCTCAGAATTCTGAAAAATATTGATTAGACACATATTTGGCTTCAAAGGCACCAGTAATGTAGCCTCCCAATGAAAGAATATTTGAGAAAGTTCAAGTTTCTTTTGACAAAGTGAGAGATTTATCCTTCTGTTTTCACCTGGGATACTAGTCAAAGAGCCTGGGGTTTAGAAGTTCTCTTCAGTTTTTCACATCTTCTTTTTAACTAATATGTCTATGTTCACCTAATGATTTTAATTCACTTTTGGAACTTAATTATCGCCATAAAACAGGAATAGAAAGGAGATCAAAAAAGTCAACAGAAAAGAAGATTTAACTTACATAATACAGGAACCTCTATTCCCAATTAACATTAGCATTAGAAGTTAGAAGAACACACTCAGAAGACATTTATAGACTTGCAAATTCCATTTTCTTGCTGAAATTTTCCTTGACTGTTGGTATTTTCAGTTTTACCCTGAAACTATGAATATCTTTGTAACAGCTGAACTAAGGGACTAAAAGTAGGCTCTCTCAATTATATTCATGCAAGACTGAGGCTTTCCATTGCTATCTGGAAAACACTTTAATGGAACACTTTGAGGAATGTTAAAATGCTAGGAATATATGAAGTGAAGGTGAGGAAGAATGACACTTGGCTGTTCACTAAGCAATTGGGAGAAAGGAACCATTGATCTACCTTTACTCTTATTACTGAAAGAAGCAATCATCTCTCCAGGAAACCCTTTGCAGTCTGAGTATTAACACAAAAAGATGTTTCGTCCTTCCCTGGAAGTAGGTCATGAGATTGTGCAGAACAGCACAAGCACTAGAGAGTGAATATTTCTTATTGCTCACTGAAATACAGCTTAAAACACACTTAGGTAACTTCCTCTGTCAATATCATCAGACAATCCAATTGCAAAAATCCTGTAAATACAATTACAGAACATAATATCGAGCAATAGATGATCTAGAGATGATCTATGACTCAAAGGAGCTTTGTTCTTGAGGCTTTGTTCAGGAGGCTCTCGCACATAGTTTGTGAGGTATGTGGACCAGAAAGGGGTATAAATTAAAGGAAGGACACAAAGCAGATAAAGAGAGAGCACACAAAAGCATAGAAAGGAGATGGTAGGCAGAGGTGACAGTAAAGGGTTAAGGATGAATAAATCCATTTGGTAGTGGATTCATAAACTACAGTGAAGGAATTGAAGATTTTACTACCATAGAAATCCTGGAGAAGCTTTTGCCAGAAGGCAAAAAAAAGTTGTGATTATCAGATAATCAGAGGATCACTGAAAAATCTTAGTTGAAAGGGACTTCTGGAGGTCAACGGTCCAGTCCCCAGCTCAAAGCAGGGCCATCCTCAAAGCGATAAGGGGGCATAATACATCTACAAGAAAGGGAGCAAAAAAGCAGGAAGAGCACAGGGCAGAGGGTACCAGAGATAGAGAACCGTTCTGTAGGTCTGGCATGTTTGGAATAGTTACTGGGGAAGGAAAATCAAACTTTTTATTCCAATGCGTGGCAAAAAAAAAAAAGGTAAATGCCTTTTTTTTTTTTTTCAGTACAATGTATCAGGCCTCTTTGCCCCATCTTTAATGTGTCCTCTTATATGCCTGTCACTATTACCCAGTGTGGTCTTACACTAGTCTTTTATACTAGCATTATTTTCATAGAGATATAATGGAGATTCAGAGAGTTTACCTTTATTTGTTCTGCAGCTGCTTTGCAGCACAAAGAATTCATAAATACCTTACCAGTTCAAAAGAGTTCTTAAGGCACAAGGTATTATCACTATCTTTCTGGAAGCAGTTACCTCATGGGATCGTTGAGATTTGCAGGCAAATTTCCATGTTGACAGCCTACTCACTACAAAATCCTAACAGGGAAAGTATTAACACCACTTACCAGAACAGTCTTGAAGTTTGTCAGATTGTGTATACTACATAGATGTGCATGCAAGACAACAGCATGATTTACAATGGGAAGAGAGAACGAGAATTAATTAAGAGGGACCTTACAAGCTTTTTTTTTAGTTTTTTTTTTAAAATAAAATAAACTCCAATTTTTTTCAGGTGTACAACTCACCTGCAGTCTCCAAACCACTCTAATAATGGTCCTTGTAGTAGTACATTTTTGTTAATTAGACAAATTTCTTGCAGCACTTTGGCAGATTTCCAGTTTTAAGATAATCAGTGCTGACATATATTTCAGGCCTGTGTATTATAAAACAGCCAGATCCATTCTGTGTCCTATTAGCATTATGCCTCAAGAGTAGATTTTTCAAAGTGAATGCTCACTGGTTTAAGGGGTAACTGAAGCAGAAATATTGCTCTGATTCACCTACGCTAGAGACTTGCTTTCTTATGCTTGAGGCTTTTCCCGGAATAAGTAGTTCTTCTGCCAGAATACTAAATATCAGTAAAGTGAATGAATTCATTGAGTATCAGCCCCTCCACCAGCAAGTCCTCTGCAAGCTTACAGAAGTCCCTATCAACACAAGTCTTGAATCTTCTCTTCCATTAATTTCTGTGGGCAAACTTCAAAACCCCTATTTAAGAAGAAGAAAGCTTGCTAATACAGCTACTACTGTCTGAGACTTCCTTGTCATTTTAAAAAAATTCCCATGGGCTTTATGAAAATAAATGCTACCTGAATGACATTCAGAATAACAGTCCTGACATCAACAGTCTTTTGTGGTTTTGTTTTTTTGCTTGTTTTTATTTTTTTTTCTTTTTTAAAGTTAGACTGGTATAGTTATTGTTATGAAAGACGAGTGAATAATTTAACCCAGAGACAGCCTGAACTATTTTAAAGTGAAGGATTTTACAAAAAAAATGGAATAATTTTACATGTTTTCATGATCTAGAACAAAGATCTTCACCTAGCATAGGATTAGAATGCATCATCAATAGTAAATATTGATCTTAATCAGTACCATAACAACTTTTTTTTCTAATTTTGACATATTTTCAAGACCTTATGAGGCAAGCCAATACCTAGGAAGTTCAACCAACTATGTATTCTGGTACTTTTTTAAAGAGAATTAGAAATCACTCATCACACTTCTCTAATAATGATTAGTTTTGACACATTAGAAGACTAAACATAGATCCAGGAAGGATAAAATGTACTACAGAAACAGAACTAAAATGATGAAAGAATGTCTAGTATGTAAGTGAGAGAGGTAATATTCAGAAAATACTGGGTTTAATTCAGGATGGTGTATATGTAACAAACTAAATTTTCTGGCAAGGAGAAAATTATGCAGAATCTAGTAATAAGTATAATGTTCTATTCTGCTTTTTTAAGGTAGTGGGTACTTTTAAATATTGTTATCTGAAGTTGGCTAGAAAATGTTTTATTTTTTCTTATAGCAAAATTTGACTTTTCACTGACAAATACAAACCTGAAGGCGCTGATCACCTCTCTTGGATCATGCTAGTAGTGGTAGCAGTAGTAGCAACAGGAGCAATAGTAGGAATAATAGCACTGCAGCAGACTTAAAACATTTAGCACTTTCAAGCTGGCAACTCCTTCTGCCTTAATGCAAGCAAAAATCTGCAGCTCATAGACAATGCTGGTGCTCACCTCCTAAGTAGATCAGGGCACCACAAAATATACTGGTTCTGTGGCCAGAAATGTCTGTTTTGAGATTCTGAGACTGATTCACAAAGCCCTGAGCAAGGAAATGCCAAGTGATCCCGAAGACTGCCTCTTCTCTGGGGACCCACCTTAGCAGCCAGGAAGAGCCATACCCTACACCTTCTTCAGATGACAACGTAGGAGTACCTTCATCATACCTTTCCCCAGAGAAACAAAGGAGAAGAAAATCCATCATGCCTAGAAGCCAATGACTAACCCAAGATAAACAGGGAAATAAGCACCGAACTTGGAATTAGAAACATCACTTCTTGAGCAGGATGAAGAACTAGCTGCCTTTCGACAACTGGGTTTTTTTTAATAGTTTTGTATAGGCTTTCCTTATTGCATTGGTAAGCACATTTAAAACAATGGTAGATTCTGCTACAAATCATATTATTGTGATTTTATGGTCCATTAGTAAGCAACTTGCCAAGGCTGAAAATCAACTGTGTATCATTGGAAAGTTTGGACAGGGTACCAGTATTGTGTCTAGCTCTCACCATTAAAAAGATTTCGTATATCCAGTTTGTAATTACTCCGTAAGCAAAAGAGTCTTAAAACTCAGACCTTGTAGTTTTTAAAATCTACTTTCATCTGGTCCACATTTAGGGAAACACTTGTGGCAGATTCTGTCTCTTGGAAAAATAAAGTAATTGTTACCAATACCAAAACTCTTTCTGAAACTGAGCTGGCAGGCAGAATGCAAGTGAGGTCAAAGAGAAAATTTTATATTTAGAGTAAGAAAAAATTCACTTTAAGGCAAATCTAAGACACAAAGCTAGCAACAAACTCATTGGTATTAAACAATCATCCTGCTGTCCACTAGACACAGAGGGTTAGGAGATTATAACACTGTAACAGCACTTTGTTCTGATTTAGAGTACTTTCTTTTAGATCTTGAAAAGGGTTCTTTTTCTAAAAAATAATTATTTGACACAAGGCATTAAAGTTATTCTTGATTATGGGAAAAAGTTCAAAATGAGAAAATAAAATGTCATCAATTCTTGTTCTTTCCTAATTCTTTCAATGCTGTATGCCAGGAAGATATTACTCCATAGACTTACTTCCTTCAGGCAATGCACATGTTGTTTTCATGTCTTTCAAAATAAAGAGAAATGAATTGTGTATTTTTGTCTTTTTTTTTTACTTTTTGTAAAATAAATCTGTGTGCCTCTTAATAGCATTAACAGTTTATTCTGTTTACCTTACATCTCCACTCTATCTTCAGTTCTCATTCTCAGTATGACAGTCTCATTTAGTGCTATCAGAAGTAACATATATTTTAATCTCCTACTGAAATCTTGGGAATGTCTTTTCTGCTGCAATGCAACCATAAAGAATGAAAAAGAACTGGCAAATTCTTCTCATAACTTGCTGTTCACTGATGGCAATATGAGGTGGCAATATCCCTGTGCACCTAAAGAAAAGATATAACTGCACCTCGCTATAATTATATACTTTATCTCTTTATTTAATGTAATTATAGGGCTGTCAATATTCAAAATCTCAAGGGGTTTTATATGTCAGTGCTGGAACTTATTATTTCCCTCAGTGCATCCTGTTTTCCTCTGAATTGTATAACTATCTTTCTGTTATTGTTTCTATTTGTACTAAAAATTACTGATGAAAAAACTGCTTATATTATAATCAGAACATGCACTTTAATGTTTTTACCCTAATTCTTGCAAGGTAACTGTTCCAAACTCTTATTCTTGTGAGCTGTCCTGCTTTTTCATATATTTTAATTCTGAACACAGTTTATTGGCCCTCCATGAAAATATCTCTGAAAGCTATTTCATTGTGTAGTTTTTGTAATCACTGTATTTTCCTGGGATCCTTTCAGTACCACATTACAGGGTATTGCATATTTTGTCAATGAGCTATTGCTCTAACTCAACACTTCAGTATCTTATTCCCTGAAGCTAGTATGAGGAATAGGAATGGAGAAGCAAATATGGAAGACTTATAAACAAAGACAAATATCTTTGGTTTTTTTTCCAACATCTGATTGTGTCTGTTGGCCTTGAAGATTTTTGTTTTGTCTGTAAAATCAATTGCATAATGATGTCTTTTAAGTATTTTGATTTCTAATACACTGTGGTATCAAAGCTCTGTATGTGCAGTATCTTTTCATGTGGTCATTTTTTACTGTCTCTTGCTAGCAGTTCTTAAAGGTTGGGGGATCTGACAGAACCTGGCAGGAACCCTATTATTTCAGTTCTCCTGTTCTCCACAGCCTCTCCACAGCTTTATGGATTAGGAACTCTTTATGGACCCTTCAAAATAAGTTTGCACATTCATTGCATTCAAGTTGGTCCTTCAGGTAAATAGTGGGAAATGATCTGCTTTTCCATTCTCAGCCATGGCAGAGCACTTTGGAGACACTCAGGAACACCACAACTTCATCCCGAAAACATCGATGATCTAGTAAACCCAGAAATCTATTTTACACACTGGTATACTTACCAGCTGCATATGAGAAACGTGAATAATTCCCAATAGAAAGTATCTTCTAGATCTCTGAAATGGAAAGTTTTAGATCTGCCCTGAAAAAGCACTTATCTTGCTTTCAGAAAATCGCATTTCTTATTACAGCCACAGATATTCTTATTATCCATCTAAATGTCCAGTACTTTATGAATCCCAGTAGTCTCTTGATGTTAACATCATCTGAAAGCCATATCTAGAAGCTGGTTTGCTCTGTGCCTATTGAGCAGATACTGAACACAGTCAGTTCACTTGTTAGAATTAGTATCTAGAAGTTTCCTGACACAGCCTTCCTTGCTGTATTTCTAAGTAGAAATTTCTAGTGAAAGCTATAATCCTCACTGTGATTTTCAAATCAAGACATTCTGTGATTCCTTCAATCATCAGTGTTTCTTTTTCCCCACAGCTTTTATTCCTTCTTATTGAGCATAAAGACTTCACGGATACTATTATTTGTCCTATTTGCCTACTGTTTTGAAAACTTTGAAGTACATGTTTATTTTTCTAACTGAAATTGACTCTGGAACTGGCAGAAGTCGATCCATTTATATTTTAGTGCCATCTTTCTCTTGCAGGGGCTGTGATTTGGGGGTTTGCTGTTAATGCTGCCATCGCTTTTGTTATCAGCACTACTACATGCTAGAGAGAACCCTTAATTGAATTGCCCAAAATTATTTTTATGGCCACCTATTTTCTTTGAGAATACACCAGTATTTGTGAGAAATAGTTGCCCTTTTTCTTCTCCCTGTTCAACACACAGATCCCAATGTCACAAAGTCACAGAATGGCTGAGATTGAAAGGCACATCCATAGATCAGCAAGTTCAACTCCCCTGCTCAAAGCTGGGGCCACTAGTGTACATCGCTCTGGGCCATGTCCAGTTGGGTTTTGAGTATCTCCAAGAACGGAGACTCCACAACCTCTCTAGGTGACCTGTCCCAATTTTTGACCAATCCCACAGTAAAAACATTTTTCTTCTTATGTTTGAATGGAATTTTCTGTATTTCAATTTGTGCACATTGCCTCCTGTCATTTCACTGGATACTACTCAGATGAGTCTTTCCTCATCTTTGCTCATCTTTACTCATCTTCTTTACTCCCCCTATCAGGTATTTAAACACACTGATAAGCTCCTTCTGAGCCTTCTTATGTTCAGGCTGAACAGTCCCAGGTCTTTCAACCCTTTGAGCCTGTGATTTCAGACAATTTTCAATCCACTTCACTGTTCATTTATCTAACCCATACTTCCACGTGCCTTGTTCTTACATGAGTTTCTCTCAATCTTCCTTAATTCTCAGCAGCTAGAGCGGTTATTTGGGAATCTGAATCAATTCCTATCATTGTGTGCTATCATTACAAAGAATGCTAACTGACAGATCCTACACCAGTCCTTAAAATAGCTCAGCCTTAACTTCTTCTGCTCCCAAAGGAACAACCATTCACTATGACTGTATTTCTTTCCTCTAAATCAGTCTTTCATCTGTTAGAAAACTTTGTGCACTTGCTCTGTATTTTCCTATTTCCATTACTCTTGTCAAAGACTTGGTCAAAAGCCTTTAATAGAGCCAAGCAAATTCTATCTCCTTCCTCTTTCAAATACTCTTTTATAAACTTTTTCAAAGAATTCTAACAAGCTAATGAAATGTGAATAATTCTATGTGAAACCGTATTTTATAATCCTATCACCATCAATTTGTAGTCCTTCCCCCTGCCCCAAACATAGTCTGTAGATCCTTCAATATAAAATATAGTATTATTTTATCATCTTTCTTATTTCCTAATACCACAAGGAGTTTTCAGGAAGTACTAGTACGGAAACAAAGCAACAGCTTCAGTGCTGTGCCCTGGACACCAAAATCCCACTCTTCCTCACTGCTGCTGTAAAAGAACAGTGCATGTTAAAGAAAAACAGGATTGCCCCATCCATTCTCATGGCAATGAACTCTGGTGTGATTTAGGAAGTATCAGCAAAACCAGAAAAAACCACTGATCATTACATCAACACGGAAAGTGGTAGAACTTCCAGTGATTTCAGAGGGGACATTTAATCAACGCAGAGTGTATGTTACATACTGAGACTAAAAGTGAAAGTAAATGTCTTATGAAAGGTTCAGAAACAATAAGGCTGAGGCATGAGGATATCATACATATGAGGAAACTGAGAAATATGATGTGGATTCTAAATTTCTTTTGCATAGAATAAGCACAGCTATAAATAGCTGCCCAAAGGATGATCAGTAGAAACTGAATTCTGTCAGTGAAGTGTAGCATAAAGTCAAGACAGGAAAACACTTTAAGAAACTAACTATAACTGTAACATTATTTCAGCAGAGCACCTCTTACTGTTGAAGCACTATGATCTCCCTGGGCCTTGCAGATTCTGCTATGTTCCTGGCTAAGCAAATGGTGTCTGAAGCTACAAATGCCTTCCACCATGTCAGATGAACTTGAAGACTGCCACTCACATCTAAATAACATTTTGGTCATAGCCTTCTGCTTATTTTTCAGCTTTAGTCTTAGTTCTGCAATTCCTTGTGCATTGACTTGAAAGTGAATGCCATAAAAGGCTGTAGATATGGGATAGATAACTCTTAACATAAGAGCTTTGGCCTTGACACACTATATGCAACATAAGCTCCTTCTTCCACTGTAGATCCAACTACTGATTTCACAATGGATTTCACTGTTGATTTCACATCAGTGTTGTAATTTTCAAATTGCTGTAGGTAAGAAAATGGCCCAATAAGCAGACACAAGGAAAGGCTGCCCGTCATATAGGCTGCCTGTCAGTCTGCCTGCCATCCGTCTCTTCTCCACTGCTGTTTCTTCCTTTATTCATAACTGAATTGTTTTTCAAACTGACATTATAGATTCACTTATCTTTCCAATCCCAACTTTAACAGTAAGAAAGGCAATGCAAGGGAGGAAAAAAAAAGATCTGTTTTCCTGTAACAAGTTGCACCTGGAATGGAGAATTCTAAGCAGGCTGTCTTAAAAAAAATGGCATTTCATCCTCATTATTCGTTCTATTCTCTTTTACTTACAAACATAATCCTTCTCCATTCTCCATACTACTGGTACACACAGCATGGTATGTGTACTTCATTTGACTATGTGAAATAAATATTGTATACAAGTGCCCTGGTTTCAGCTGGGATAGAGTTAATTGTCTTCCTAGTAGCTGGTACAGTGCTACAACAACAAGCTACATTTAAGTTTAATGCTATTGAGATTTATTTCTGCAAAATAATTACATTTGGATGGCTTCCCAAAACCACTAGTGACTACTACTTTTTTCAGTGTGTCCCAATGTGGCTTTTAAACCTTAATTCAAATTAACACTTACTATGCACCTGCTTATGATTAGGCTTAAATTATATTTTATTTCATGCTGCACTGAAATAACATGTTATATACAGTCAAGCACACTGAAGTGTCAGTGGTTACCTCTTTTAAAAGGCTAATCATAAACATCTAGATTTTACTGTTTACAATAGAAATTTACTTAGTTCAAAATGACAATTTAATTGCAAAAGCAGGTACAATGATAAGAAACCATTTGTTGTCCTTATAAAATATAAGGTGCTGTTAATTCTGTAGCATGTGCTAGTGATGTAGCGGCAGAACAGATTCCATTTTAACCTGGAGACGAAACAGATGAAAGCAGAAGGGGCTCAATAATGTCAGGCACCCGTTACAGGTAAAACCTGTATTGCGTTACCTGGCAATGACCGAATACACCAAAAAAAAAAGGAAAAAAAAAAAGAAAAGGAAAGGAATAGACTTAAAAATAGTTCACAGTTTTGATCAAATTCACTGCCGCTGAAAGACCACATCAAAAAGAGTACTTAGCAGGACTGGATCTATTGATCCAGGTTGGGATATTTTTTTTTTTCATTTGGTGTGTTGAGTTTTTTAACTTTAAAACTTTGACTCTGCCAAAATAAAGACCCTGTAATAAAAAGGTTAACTGAAATGTTCTTTAAACTGTCCTTGCCATGTAAAAATATTTATCTGGGACTACTCAGTCAGACATTTCTTGACTGTTGCACAGCTTATCTGAGGCAAGGGAAATTCATCAGACTTTGAGGCCTTTCAAATGCACAGGCAAGTACTTATTGTACCTTTACTTGGCAATTTGACTATTAAAAGGCCAAAGGTATACCCTGATAATTAGCAACTTCTAGGCACCTGTCAGATATAAATTAATATTGGCATATTTAACATGGAATTTGCTAAAATAGGTTAACAGCAGATACAAGAAGGAAGGATGAATTTTTCAGACAGTACTATATAGTGTTATCTTCTAAGATACATGAAACACAAATGGGACAAGATGTTGATTTTAGGACACTGAATGCTTGGAACTGTTCCTGGGTAAAACTGGCAGCCTTCTATCACATACAGAAAAGCATGGTACATTAACATAGGTGGAATCACACAGGTATGTGGCATTTTGTTTATTTGTTCTGTGGAATTAGGGAATTTACATACACAGGAAAAACTCTCCGTTATCCAAACTGACTAAAAACCCAATGGTGTTAAAAAGAATGTAATATCTCAAGATAGTGTTTCTTAAAATCTGAAAATTATTATTTTCCTTTCTAATTTTTGATTTAATGCTATGTGCCAAATATATTATTTACCTATCTCAGAAGCAGCCACCGTGATGTTGTACCAAGGTGTCTCCTCTCTGTCAAAGATCTTGGCAGTCTTAATGGTCCCAGTACTAGCATCAATGGTGAAATACCTATCTTCTTCTGTGTTATGATCAATGAAATATCTATGAAGAAATAAAACAATAAATATATACTCATTGTAGTACGTATAATCCAAAGTAACAGAAACTACGTAAGATACATTACTTTCAAGCTTTTAAAATCATAGAAATTTTTAAAAAACACCCTAAGAAAAATTCTTTATTATGGAGACACCCAAAATAACCCCATATTTCATTGCTTTCATGATGTTACATTTCTTTTGATACATAACAAGGTTTCCACTGTGAGTTACAAAGATATAAATAGCTAACAGGTGACATTTTACACAGCAGTATACAATCCTGTCAAAGGTAAGATATACATCTATTTTGACTGAAAAGTCATAAAATGGAAAGGCAGAAAAGAAAACAGATATTAAGATATTATTCTTCTGCTTATTTGCTTGTCACTGCAAACCAATGTGCTCAGTCCCGGTACCCGTATTGAAGCATGTCTCTTCTGACGACATGATGACATAAGTCATTTTGAACGTAACCCTTACAGACCAGTCACGGAAAGGGCCGATTCCCAGAGCTGCAACCGACACTAGCCTAGAAGCAGAACTAAGCAGCCCTGCTTAACTCCCTTGGCTTCTGGGCACTTTCCCTAGCTGAGAAAGTAAAAGCCTTGAAGTGGGTAATGGAAGCAGAGGGAGGGAACACAGAAGACGAGATTGACAAGACCTTTTTTTCTTAAAGCCGGAATAATTTACAACAGCTTTTAACAAATGAAGCAATTACAGACCCCTATCAAGCCTTCTTTACTAACTTCAGACTTGATGAAAAACATAAGGAAAAAGATTCTAAGTCTTTTATACACCATAATTGTTTTTCCTGATAATTTGTCAGCCCTGCTTTCATATATAGGTCAAAATGATTTATTTGTCGCATCCAATTGCTCTTATTTCTATATCACCAAAAGTGTAATTGCCAGCTAATAAAAAGTGGTGCACATAAGAGCTGCCAAGCTCAAAAAAAAAACAAACCACTTCAGTTTTATTTCTCCCACAATGTACTTATTTAAACTATTTGTGGGAAGGAAAAACAAACAAGCAAACAAACATTTCATTGAATGATATATTAAAGTAAGATATGACATGTGAAAAAGCAAAAGAAATAAAGCACTAGAGAAGGACGCAGCAATTTCAGTGAGTGATCTTAACTGGTCAAAGAATAGGACATTCAGTGGAAAAGCCAGCTAAGATTTGATGACTTAGGTTAGATCTTCCTTGTTGGAGAGAATCTGAACCCACCTCTCTCACTTGCAAGAAGTATTTTACATCTGCTTTACAATATGCTATTTTGGCTTGTGGCACTCAAGATTTTCTTTTCATGCTTCCAGTATTTTCAGCCATTAAAGAACAGTAGGTCAGGCACTGGAAATCAAAGCAGCCAAAACTAGGCTAGAAAATCATTCCTTCTTGCCCGCTCTCTGTCTTTCCTTTGGACATCACGAAGAGTGAAACAGCTCCCATATGACTGTGGGAGCTGTTGGAGAGACAGCAGACCTCAGTTTCCACCCATTTTATGTTTCTCTGGAATAAGGATTTAACTTGCTGTCTCCATCTGAGCTACAGTCAGAACCTATGTGTGGTTCATTAACTACCAAAGCCTGAGAATACCTCATTCTAAAATACACCAGAAGTGCTCAGTAAGGACACTTTGGATGTGCAAGATGGCAGCTGACGTTGCTTTAACCAAGTAACACACTCAAACTGCCTTCATATCTTTCAGCTAGATACTGGTTGCAACAAAGATTTTAATTTCCTTCCCTTTCTACCCTTCCCTCCAGCTCTACTGAGCTGCTTTTCAATGCCTTTTCTAGACTGCAAAAAGGTATACTGCAAGTTTTGAATTTCAAAGAGTTACTTCAAAAGTGAATTTTCACCTTAATTCAGTTGAATGTTTCTTCTTCCTTAGAATGCATTCATTTAAAAATGAATTTATAATATTCACTGCAGATATTTGTTCAGACATTTACTCACGACAATGCTGTGCGAATTAGCATGCTTTTAACCACTAAATCAGCACATCTGAATTGCATGGCACAGGTTAATAAAGAGACTTAATAACAAGACATGCCTAGATAAACAGCTCTCCATAAACTGTTGACGTCCAAACCAGCAACAGAAACCAATCTTAAAGAAACTACATTAAAAAGGATCATGAATATAGAAAACCTATTAGTCACACTATCTGAAGAGAATCTGAAGGAAATTAAATACCAAAACTCAATCCTGCTAGCACTGAGAAATGCAACATGTGCCACCTTTTTACTAGGAGTCACTCAACAGAAGGGTGTGCCCAGCTTCCACCCATGTCCTTTTTCCTTTTTCTGACCAAAGCAAGCCCCTGGCTCCTGTGACGTTGTTCCTCACTTTCTGTCTTTTAGTGAAGCAATGCTTCAGTGGCGCCAGATATTCCCACCATTTTTACTGAAAACTAAAAGCGTTTGTGTGAATTAGGAACTAAAGAGAAATATATATGCAAGATGGGCCTTAGGCAGAAGGGCATATCAGTTTGTGGTATTAAAGTAGTCAGCCTCTAATAATACAGACTGCTTAAAAATGGAGAAAGTTTTAAAAGGTGCTAAAGGAGTTTAGGAACATTAATGATTTCCAAACCTTCTAGGAGGGCTTCTGAAGCTAAAACCCATAAGCATTTTCAGAATCTCTCTCCCTAAATTCTTCAGTCTTAAGATAATATGAACATCAGTTTGTTACTTGACAGACAAGTGGCATAGTCTGTTACTAGTCCAGTATGTCTCTCTCCAGTTACTGTGTTTTAAGGAAGAGCCTTGAGTTTGAGTTTTTGGTTTGCATTTTTAACTTGTCTTTTTTTTTTCTTTAATCAAGTCTTTAGCTTATCCTTTCATTATCCTGGTTTTATTTATTACCCTATTTACCAACTGCAAAGAAGAAATCTGTTATAAATTTCCACTCTGGCTACAAACCTGCTATTGCTAATGAACTTCCAAAGCCACATGTCAACCAGATATGGATTCACAGGTCACAGTACTTCTTTGGGTTTTCCTATTGAGACACAGGTAGATTGCCAGTTCTCTAATAACAAGTGAGACTGGTTACAAAGAAGTGCTTAAAAAAGGTCATGGGAAGAGGACACATCTTCTGTCAAATGAATTACACCTTCTAAAGACTTATCAATTAGAAATCAAATGCTATTATAAGGAAACTTGTTCAGTTAAAAATTTAAGCAAAGAAACTTTCTCAGAAAGAGATGCTCCAACTCAAAGTACAGAGATATTTTCCTTCTTTTAAAAAATAACTTCGAAAAAGAAGTGTAAGCAACAACCGCACAGGGTGAGGGAGGGAGGTATACCAGGATGAACAGTGAGAGAACTGATCAGCTGCAACTCTCTGTGTTTGGCCAGCTGGAGAGCAACAAGAAATGGCCCAGAGTGGGACATAACACTGGTGCATGCCTTTTATCTTCTCTCTGCCTCCTCACAGCAGCACTCCTCATGAACCTGGGAACCAGCAGCATCCCCTTGAAGCCAAATGAGGCAGTGGGGAGACATTCTGTTGCCATGACTGTCTTGCACTACGCTACCTCCCTTCCAGGGCCAATCCATTTCCCTGCAGTTCAAACAAACTTCTCCAGGAGAGAAAAACAATGGTGAAGTGAGAGTCAGAAGTTGGCTGCCAATACAGCAGGTAACCAATTTTCTCCCTGCAGCGTGTCTGGTAGATTAAGGAGACTTTGGAAGTTCCAGAGCTCCTCAGCAGAAGACTACTACTGAGAACTACAGCCTTCAACTGTGCTTTCCAGTCGTGAAAATGAAATACATTTTAAGAGAGCTTGGAGAAGGTAATCCCTCTGTTTACCTTTCCTTTGCTTTTTTTTCAGACAGGCATAGCATAACTTTGAGAAAAATACTGCTCCTCTCAGAGCATTTGCAGGAACTGGGTTTGATATGCTGTTCCCACTGAGTTAGCTCTGGTGCTGGCTGCCAGCTGACATCCATCAAGCTGATCAGCAGTACCGTGTTGTTTCCCATACGGGACTCCCGCCTCACCTCTCGTACCAAAATCTCAGCTCCGCACAAGTGGCAGCCTTCCCTCTCCTTGTCCCGAAGATGTGAGGTGGCAGATCCCGGGAGGCACGGGGGAGTTGCAAGCAGTGAAGCGCTGCCTCCCAGCACAGCCTCTGAGCGGCAGCCGCTACTGGTTTGCATTTCATGCAGAAGCTGGCTTCCTGCTCTTCTCATTCCCATCCCCTATGCATTGCTAGCTCACTGCTCACCTTGGACACTGGAAAATGGGAATGCTGCTCATTTGAAGGAAATGAGCCATTTCTGTATACACATCTTTTCTAGCTGACAATTTCTGTCTGCATGTGTTAACCACTGATCATCTTTTCTAGCTAATTCTGCCAGTAAATGTAGGCTAAGAACAGCCCACACCCTTAGAGGCATAATTCAGAAGTCAAAGCAAGATAAAGGTTTGTCTTCTTTTCCTGACTTCTCTTCAGAGGATTACAACTGTCCAAATGCATTTCAAGTAGATGTGTTGACGGCAGAGCTGTTATACCGAAGTTGCTTTTTATTCAGAGAGATTAACATTCAGATTCCAATGCTGCTAAGAAATAAAGTGCAGTCAGTGTCACATGAGAATCACTTTTTGTTCCTAAAAGGTTTACCAGCTAAAGAATGGTCTTCTACTTACATATTTTCTTTTTTTTTTTTTTTTCCCTCCTCATACTAAAGACTAAACCAAATAAAACAAAGATTGATAGATTTAGGCCTATTTATTGGAGTTGAATGGCCCTGTCAAAAGATTACACTACAGAGATGTTCAGATATGAAGGCTGACTCCTAAAACCATAAAAGAATTTTAAATACTGGAGGCATTCTGAAGTCAGTGGAAATTATAGAAACATACAGATGATGTCCTGGCATGAAAAATCAGGCTCTCAGAGTCACCATATAAAGATGATTTGTCAGTGTTTTCTCTCACAGCTCTAAGTGAGGGATGGAGGTGGCTCTGGTTGCTGTGAGATTTTGACCACCATCCCGAGCTGGATGCTTCCTACTCAGAACAGCTGTCAGAACAGCTTACCAGTTCCTGCACAGAGAGGTGGACATTTTTGTTAGTGGGAGGTCTGGGACACATAGCTCGACAAGAATCAAAAATAATTTGAGGCCTCAGGGAAAAGTCAGCAACAGATCTCCCACCTCAACACTATAAAGAAATGTTTTAAAATGGTTCCTTCCTGTGAAGACAGACAGAGAATCAGGGAAGAAACTGGAGAAAAATTCCCCTCTGTCTCCAGCCGTTCAAAATAGGGTGTCCTTTTTCCGTTTTGATTTACTGACAATCTTAGAGAAGAATAATACCAGAAGAATACAGAGAGCAAACAAATGAAGGAGGTGAGACGGAGGAGGAGGACACAGCTCCTCTCTGCTAACTGTGAGCCATTGACATACCCTGGTAAGATATTAGTCTGTCTCTGTAGGTGTTGATCACAGGCTTATGACAGCGTCATGCTTTGAGGGTCTGAGAAGAGTGCCGGACAGATCTCTGCCTTTGCCTCCATAAGCGCAGGGTGAGCAAGATCCTGGGGGGATGTTCCCCCACGGGGCATGTGAGGGAGGGACGGTAACTCCGCGATGGCACTGATCTCAGCAGGCTGCCCTAAGTACAGCAAACAAACCATCCTGTGCACAGGATAGCAGAAAACAAATTGACCTTATTCCACTTATATGACACTCAAAGAGCAAGTAAGACAAGCGAGTACAACTAGGTGAAGAGGCTTTTATATTTTCCAGCAGGGGATCAACCTTATCCCTTCTCCCTACTGACAGTAGGGGGGAGCGGGATAGAAACTGATGCTGAGCTCAGAGGACAGGAAGAGAAAAAAAAAAATTAAAAAATACAATTTTCATTTTCAACCTTGCCCCCCTGATCCCCTCGCACAGCTCTCTCCTGCACCTCCCTTCACTTAATATACTGATCTTGTGTGACCAAAATTTGAGTGACTGAGTTTGAATCAGAAGTTCAAGTTTTATTCTACCTCTAGTAAATACAAACTTTACATCAAAAAAATAGTCTACAACCAGAACACAACACAGTGTCTTTATGTCTCCACAACACTTTATGTCTTTAAGGTTCTCAGATAGAACAACAGGAATACATGAAACTCCATGGGTATGTTCTTTCATCTACATACGAGCATGCCTCTTAAAATACCTTTTGCTGAAAATTAACACGACTTTCTAAAGGCTGATGCCAGAAAGTATTGAACTTATTTCTATCTTTTACGACCAATGCAGAAAAAGTTAAATAAGTTTCTCCGCCTGCTGCAGGAATTGAAGAACAATTTCCTACACCACATAAATTGTTATAATCCTATGTACTTGTCATTCATTAATTTTTCAGTATTCGATCTGAAAGAAAGGAAGAAAAGGCTGTCAATTTAAATCAAACTAGGGGAAGGCAACTTCGAATTCATTACAGCTTCTAGATACCAGGTATGGTGTTGGAAAGCACATTTTTGTACTCATTAGTGTAACATGTATCATAACCATTATGATACATCATCCATTATAAGGCAATACCATAAAACCATTAGAAAAGTGAGAAGCCAGAATCAGGGCTGACGTTGTACTTTTATTCTTCACTAACTTAGTACAAACTTAACAGTCTGATATTCACCAAAAAAAAAAAAAAGAAAAAGCAAGAAAAAAAAAGAAAAAGCTTTTTCTGACTTTGTTCTTTTTGTTTGTACTTTGTTTTTATTGTTTTGTTGTTGGTTGGCTGGTTCTGCCTTTCCCAGAAGTAAAACAATTTCTTTCTATAAAAGAAAACCATGTGCACTTTTATGTTTCATATTTATTTCTTCTGCGTTTTACTGCTTTTTTAACAGTAGTGTCGAGAGCACAGTGAAGGAAGAAGTTAATTTTCTAATGACATCAGGAAGGCAGTAGGACAACTTCAGTTTCCTATAGCTAATCGATTTCAGTTCTAGTGAATAAAATTCATTATAGTAAGGTAGATTACAGACTGGTTACGGTCCAACACAAAAATGATTTGAATTCCAATGTATTAATAGAACAAAACCTACTCAACCTTCCAAGGATCCAACAAAATATAAGGTTATTTTTAACCAAGCCACAATAGACATCATTCTGAAAAGGGAAGGTGCTTACATTTCTTATCGTTTGACACTACCATAACATGGAAAGTGCTGATCAGTACCCGCACCCTGTTCACCGGGAGTCTTCTGTTAAATAGCTGGGAAGAGCCCATTCCTGCCCAGAAATGCAAACAACCCAAGTCAAACATAGTAAGTGGGAGTAAAAAATTACCAGAGGGGACAGAGGCCCCATCATTAGTGCTCAAACAGTGATCTGCCTCCTGTACCAGTGCATAACAAAGACTGCACAACAGCAACAAAAGGAGTGGGCTGATGTTAGAGTATTTCTAAAATAGTATGACTTATTTCTCAAAAACTACTCTTACCAGGGTACAATGCTAATAAAGACTTTCAGTTCCTTATAGGACAGTATCAAACTGGGATCGAGCTAATATGAGGGAACTTGCCCATGTCATGCAACTATTTTCACTATTATATGAGAGTTTCAGAAAGTATCATGGTCTTAAAACTATGCCTTTGCTCTTTTCTGAATCACTAACTTGGAGGAGGGTTAGGGAACAGAAGCAACATTGTTTTTCTGAAAACCACTCCACTGAAAACAGACCAGATGCAGTCAGAAAGCTCCAAGGATCATCGGGAGTATGCGTTGTACCTAGATGGCCTCGCCACCCAAAAATCACCTACAGGAAGATGGCAGGGTTTCGGCAGGCACCACCGCAGCCCTGAGGCAGTACTAGCAGCCTAGGGCTGCTCCCAGTGCACAGACGTAACTTGCCAATTAAAAGCTGTTTTCACCCCTTATCTCCAGGAAAGTCTTCTGTGTATGGGTTCAGGAAGAAAAAAGATCATTTCTAAGTAAATATGGAGAGATTTAAAATGAATAATATACTAAAATAAAATTATAATTAGAGCATTTAATAGTCACACTTTCTTTCATATTGTACGGGGAACTTTCAAGACCTGCTTGCGCACTAGGTATTATTATAAGACATGACTTAGCCCTAATCTTTTCAAGCAACAAAAGACTTTAGTATGGAAGCAGACTACTTGACACAATGCAATGAAAGGGGATTAGTTTCTCATAAATGTTCCAACAAGGCAGTAATCCCTGTGAATTAATTACAATTTAGGATGTCTTCCATTGATTTAGAACACATTTTTTAAAGTAAATAGCTGTTTTTCAAACCACTCAAAAAATCTTTATCTTTAGAATTAATACATGATGGAGTTTTAATATCTTTTTTATGCTTTCTATGATTATGTTTGCTTTTCATATTTCAAGAGAATAATAATCTTTTATTTCAAAATATAGTATTTTAAAAAGTTTCCCTGAAAATGCATTTCTATCAATTTGAAGAAAGAAACCCAACAAACCCTTAAAAAGAAAAATCCTTTAGAACAGCCCAAATTGCCAACCAGACAATGTCTGAATAAAAGAAACCTCTAATAGCTACATTTGTTCTTACAGAGGCTCTTTTGTTGGGGTTGAAAAAGTAAAAACACTAGTACAAGCACTGGCACAAAGTCAGTGCCCTCTGAAGACTGTTCAGCTCAGGAACAAGCTGAAATCACTGTGATGAAATTGCAGTGAGGAAATAAGGACAAAAAAGCCTTCAGCTCTCTCTCTACTGATAACAATAGAGGTTCTTATTTATTTTGGGGTTTAGCTCAAATAACTTTTTAAAAAATATTTCCCTTCAGCATTTTAGTTACTGTAACTACTCCTCTAACCACTGTTCTGGTTATAAGAATCATTCCTTCCACCAAAATCAACTGTTACTTAATTGGGCAGTGACCAAATCACAGCACTGTATCTCTCTTAGCAGCTGGACAGTAGAGAAGTGATATGGTTGTAACTGTGTGTGCCTAATGCTTTATCAATCTCACACACAGCAATGAGCGTCCTCATAAAGTGGAAAGGATGCACAAGTGGATTAGGAAAAACTGTTAAGCAAATCGCTGCTCCGTAGCTTGTCCTGTAGACTCACAGCATTTGGAGATGTATCTGAGCCATTTGGCTGCGGAACCATTACTCCATTGCTCCCCACAGATCAGCTGTGCAAGTCCTATCTGTAGCTATCTTCCCCGGAGGCTGTGGGATCTGCGCTTTCTAAAAAAGTGACATTGAATCTTCCTGGTTTATTTTTATAATCGCTATTTTTGTTTTGAATGAACAAGGAATTGTGTGGAAGCGAAGGATAGACGTGATCTCATCACCCTCAGACTACCTTTCAGACGAACAGCGGAGGCGTTTCTTGCAAACCAGCACAGAAGGACGTAAGCCCACCGTGGGCACGCTTCCGAGAAAAACAGCCTCCCCCGAGCCGCTCCCGTGCTCCCCGCTGCGAGCGGAGCGTGGGGCAGGACCCTGCCTCCCGTGGAGCAGCAGCTCAGCCCAGCCGGCCCGGCCCGCTTCTCCGGTCACGCGCCACTTCCAACCCCGAGTTTCCCAAGCCGTGACCCAATCTTGAAACCACACAAAGCCCTTCTGCACCGCGTCAGCGCTCGTGTGCGAAGGGAGGTGAGGGAAGCGGGGGTTAAAGCTGCCCGTTCCCAGAGCAGCCTTTCTCCCCCGGCAGGAGGAAGGTCAAGGAGAACCTAAGGACGCACCAACCCGGTCTGGTGCCTCTTCAGAGACCCAGGCACCGACGTGTTAGTCCAGGCCTCGGAGGATCGGCGTCTTCGTAAAAAGCCCGCCCGCTCACAAATGACATTTGCTGTCAGTTCCACTGACAGGGATAAAGCCTGGCTGGGGGTGGACCTGGTCACACTCTAATGATCTGTCAAGGATACCTGAGCTGCTACTGCCCTCGCCGAACCCCTCCAACATGTAACTGAGGGCTGGCTGCTTTCAGAGCTTTACGATTCGTTATGTTTTGCTAGCACTTTATTTTTTTTTCTCCATTGAAACAGAGAGAGATGGAAGGAACAATGCAAAAAGCAATGTCAATGGTGGGGAAAAGTAGGATAGACAAAGGTAAGGACATAATATGGATATTCAATATTCTGGCCTCAATCACTGGTTACAAATTCCTGTTTGGAAAAAAAAAGGCCAATACAAAAGAAAAATATTTGGAAATATTTTTCCTTCCAATCCCTCCATCTCCAAGTTATTGCCCAATTCACCCAGAAAATCTATTTCTGGCCTTCCCAGCCTTTGTACAAACTGCTGCTGCTTCCCTTTTACAACAGTTGTCTTACCCCTTTCTAGACAAAACTCTTAGGTGCCACAGATAGTTGAATTATGGAGGAACCAGTCAAATCTGTACTCCCAAACTACCATGATGGCTAATCTGTCTGACTGTGTTAGCTGTTGTTTCAGAATTATAGTATTAAAGCTACAGGCACTTGGCAGTTATTTTTAGTGAAATTTTCTCATTTATGTTATGATTTAGACACAAGTACCACAGTGTCAATTTTTCAAGGCAATAACTTGCCATGGAGAAATTGTATATATTGATTGTCTGACACTAAACATTTTGAATCTTAGGCTATTAGCACAGGAGAACCATAAAAATCTGATGCTTTCATTGTTCTGCAAAAATTGTTTCATCTTACCAAGACTATTACACATACCCAGCAGATTTCAACTCAGTCAGGAGACTAAAAATGCCCAATTAGCTTAAGAAACACTGTTTTCCAAGTATATAGTCACATGATTTCCACAAAGGCTGTATCATTATGTCATAAAAAGGAGTAGCATCAAATATGTTTTCACAAAGAATTTTTTTTTCTGAAACATTTTGAATCCACTACCATCTTCAAGAGAAACATTCATGTATTGTTCCACAAAATTCTCACACTGCATTTCCGTTCTGAAAGTAACTCATTCTACAAATGAAGCCAGTAAAAAATGTCACGTGATCTTATCATAGATGAAAACATGTAACTGAAAACTTTACTCTAAACCAGTAATGAATTCAAACCCCAATTCCAGAGTGTCCAAGGTTAAATCCAAATGCTTTTAAATTTGGAAGAAGTCAAATTAACATCCATATATATATATATATATTAGACATTGATGCTTTTTCAAGCTTGTTGTGGGGTTATTTCCAGCTTGACTTCAGTTCCTTAGTTCAGACCATGACCTATTTCCAAGCCAGTTCTGTTAGTATAAGAAGTATTCTGGTCAGAGCAGTAACACAGACATCTTCCCCCCCACCCCCCCCCCTTTTCTTTTTAATGAGAACATTTTCTTTAAGAATGAATTTCATTAAAAAGACTATCAAAATCTTTCCTTCCTAGTATGTTACATATTCATTTAGTTTTCCAATGATGTATCTGATGCTCCAAGTTTTTGTTTCTCAGCACTTCTCTTTGCCCTGGACCTCACAGTTGGAGATGATATGACATATCCCTAGCAACATCAGTGGGGTGCACTATTACAGCCATTCTATTCTTTTGATACCCCACTAAAACTGAAGCATATTATAAAATAATGGCTTCCTCCTCAAACACAATTTTGCAAAAATTATACTGCTTGTCTGTGAGGAAAGGCATACCTAAACGAGTTCATGTCTTGCACAAGCACCTGGGCCAGCTACGGTGGGGCAAGTGTGCAGAGAACCAGCACAATACTGGCACGACAGGGGAAACCAGCATTGTGATCCCCAACAGACTTACCGCTAGTGGCAGGATACTGACTGGCAGCAGGGCAGCGAAGCGCACCATTTCATATGGTGTGGTAACAGATACTGGCCTTGTTCGTGGGCCGTTTGGAGAGGTGCTGTTACAGGAACTAGCACACACAGACCTCTGCTCAGACCAATGGCTAGATGGCAATTTTAGCGCAAACCAACAAAAGGTTGAAGATTACATTATTAAATCTAATCCATACAGACTGATCATGACACTGTTCTGACCTATGTTTCCGTTTATGTACTAAAATAAAAGACATAGTTTCATACATCCCAGATCCCATTAACTCTTTAGTGGCGGAATTCAATCCCGTATAATTTGGACATACCATACCTCACTAAACTGTTGGCAGTGTCAGGATCTTGTGCCGTTACTGTGCCAACAGCAGTCCCGATCTTTGCATTTTCATAAACTTCCATGACATAGGAAGGCATAGTGAAGAGTGGAGGTTCATCCACATCGCCAACAATGATCTTCAACATTGTTACATCTTTGAATGGTCCCAAGTGCGAAAAACGGAAATCAACGTGAGTATTTGCTCCTTCTATATTAAGTGTATATGATTTCTTTTTTTCGTAGTTGAGCGGCTGTTGGCAGAAAAAAAGATTTATCAGTGCCATTCTATGCTTCAGTTTAGTCTGCTAGCATGAAGTTTCCAACAGTCTCAGAACACAGGCATAACACTAAAAGAAGATGCATACGTGTAGAATTTTTTTTTAGAATTTAAATTATTATAACATTATGGGATGGCAGAATTCCACTACAACCAGTAACATTCTGTGTGGATCTGACAGCCTGCCTGAACAGAACTCAGTACAAGTATTCAAGCCTTCGATCAAGGCTAAACTGGTATTTTGTATCACCCCAAAGGGTGGAAAAGTAGTACTTAAGACAAGAGATATGAGGAAGGCAATGTGTGATTTGTCAATGTCAGCGTGTATTTTGTAGATAAAATCTATGGTAAATTTGACTGATGATGTATAAGAAAAATAGATAGTCAGGATTTATATATACTATGTTTCTTTGATTTCTCCTGTGTGTATTGAAGTACAATTAATTCATTCTCTTAACTCTAATAGGATGAGACTTTTTTGTATTTTGCTTTCTCTGTCTCCCTTTCCTGAATGTAAAAATAAAAATTTTAAAGGCATGGAAATTTACCATAGTCTGATAAATCTATTACTATTAAAAAAAAAGAGCTAAGTCACCTACTCAATTAGATCAATTCATAAAGAAATACATGTTTAGTAAATTCTAACTGTTGTTCATTAATTTATGATGTATTTATGTTATGAGCAGGTAAGTATTAAATAGTAATTTGCATTGCTCTGCAGCACATATATTCTAAGATTAAAAAAGTTTACAGAAGGATTGCAAATTGTAACTATTGTGCCTTTTGGAAAAATAAGTTTCTACTGACAATGACTGGATTAGGTTGTATAGGAAGATTAATTTCTCCCAGAAAACACATGAGGAATAACACAAAGTCTTGTTTTCTTTCTTTTGTGTTACTTATTCAGACAATGCCAACACTTTTTTTTTTGTCTAGAAATACAAGAATAATCCATTCAGATAATCAGAAAAAGCTGACATTTCAACCATAGCCAAAGCAGTTTTTTACTTTCATTTTCTTCCTTCTTCTTCCCACAACATCTTTAAATTAAGGAATCAGATACTGGGACATAATAGAAGAAGAGCTTACTCTCCGTCACTGTGATTCATAGAGCTTAAAAAACGCTGTTTTCAATGTTGAGCTATTTTAGACAGAAAAGACACATACCGTACTAAGTTTTACTATTATCAGAAATCATAACTAGTTGTGGTTTGTTTTTTTTTTTTTAAATTTTCCTTGTTCTCTCCTGAGAAGTAAGGAAATTTATAAAGCAAAGCAAGCCCTGCGATATTCCACATCTTTGAACAACTCACAAGTCCAGTTGTTACATCACTTTTCCTTTTCCTTCCTATAAAATATTAAAAAATTGAAATCTGGATGCAATTTGAATTTACAGAACTGTATTTTGCTGGGCTTCCACTTAAACACTGTGCATTTGTTAAAACTAACATTTATCTTACATTTGAAGAACAAATTGGGCCCCCACTTACAGCCTGTCTAATGGTGTGCTAAGAAACTTCTCATAGACTCATCCATTATTTCAGGTAATCTGAGCTGTTTACCAGTAGGAGGTTTTTATCCCCCTCTTTTTTTTTTTAATTTTTTTATTTTATAACCTATTAATCATAACGTTCATCTTAAAATACCTAAGCTATTCTAATTCAGCAAGAGTTTGGGCATAAAAATGATAATGTAAAATAATTTATATTTACAAAGAAAATATTTCAGCCATCCCATCAAATTCACAATAGGACTCATTTAAGTCCAAATAGCCAAACAGAAAGATGTGGCTCTGTCCTGTCTGACCCCTTGCTCTCTCCAAGAGAAGAAAATACACAAATAAATGACTTGTAAAGACATTCACTTGTAATGTGTAAAACCTAAGTTTAAATTCTCCCTCATTTAACTCACAGAGAGGCCTTGAATATCAGTCGCCTGTCTCAGTCATTAGCTGTAGTATTTTCCTGTCTCTCTAGAAATCTAGATTTACTTAAAATTGTCCCAACATAGAAGTTCATTAACTCTTTCCTGAAAAGTAAACAAAACATTTAGATTTTAGATGGACCTAAACAGAATTTTTGTTCATGTTTCCTCTTTTCCCAAAGAACAATGTCTTTCTGATACAATTACCCACATATCTTCAGTGTGTGTTCATTGTTTATTATGATTTTCATGCAAAACTGAAAATACTCCATGTAGCTCAAGTGACCAGTCACAGGGCTTACTGGAAAATACTGCTGTTCATTATAATGAAGTCTGTTTTTTTAATATCCAACTCCCCAAAGGACAGCAGAATTTTATGAAAAGCAAATAGCTGTTTCCTGAACACTTCCAGTCTCATTATACAAAATGGAAGAGATATGGTCTGTTCAGACCATTTTGTCTGGGAAGCCTGAATGATACTTGCTGACTTGAGGTCAGGAAAGTTCTAGCTTCCTTCTCTGAAAATCACAACAAGGGGGGAACATGCTGACCAGTCATTCTCTGAAGGATCCAGACAGTAATGCCTTTCACGGTGCTATTTTGTTTTGGGTTTCTCTAGTCTCCCACTCGAACAAGGAACTGCATGAGGCAAAGGGGAAATCCTTCACGCCAGTTTGCAATCAACCCTTTGTAGCAGATCTTTGCTGCTGAAGGGTGGCTCCACAGGGCTTGTCAATAGAGGAGATAATGAAAGTACCAGATGTTTTGGGTCAGCCCAGAAGAAGACTAGAAAAGATTCCTTCCAGCACTCACAGACTCTGCATGCCTGTTGAACAGCCTAGCACGGAGGCACTGAGAAATTTGATTTTTTGCATCCGAGCCTTAAATAAGAAGTTCCAAACAGTTTGAGAACAACTTCAGATCTTCGGACACAATGATACATTTACTTCTGGCTTTTCCTATGTGCCTACTATACATTCTTCTAGAGACGTATTAGAGGACAAATCATTCTATTTCTTTTTAATAGAAGGTAGTGGCATCTGATATATGAAACCAAACCCATTCCATTCTTAGTGGAGATTATCTGTTTTGTGTAGGCTATCAAACTAATTCAGCTTCAAACCCAATCATCTAAATCAAAAGTAATTACAGCACACAGTATATGAAATACTTGTTAAACTGCATTCAAGATCTGAGTAAAAAAAAGTTTAAAAAATGAGATCACCTTTTTGTACTGTACAAGGGGATACTGTAACTTCTCTGAGGAAAGAATGGAGGTATTCCACACCAATTTATGTAGCTTTAAAAGCTGAATTTCTGCTCAACTGAAATATAACATTACCTAAGCAAAATGTATCCCTTCTTGTCTTGATGGCAAAATGACTCAAATCATTGTCATGTGTATGTGTAAGAACAGGCAACATATGCTTTTGTCACATTCTAAAACATAGTCAAAATTTCTCTGAAGCTATTTTGTCTGCCAAGAAACAGTAAGAAATGTGATTTTACACTTTTTATGTATGGACTCTTTCATTTTGTTGCAAATTCTTCCTTTCTGCTTCATGTTCTCAACAGGCATAAATTTAATAACAATAGTCATGGTGAACTTTTAAATGAGAACAACACTCATTTTGAAGAAGAAATAACAGATTATGGCATTAGCTACATCAAAGCCACCAAGAAATAAGTTCAGTGGTATAAAAAAGATGGAGTTTACTTTTATGTGGCTGAACGAGGTGGGTATTACACAACCTTTATAACAGACTCTGAATTGAAGCTTTTTAAGATACTGGGAGAGATAGGAACCGTTCTTAAAACATCCTGAATTATAAAAATAACATTCCCTTCCATTACAAAATCTTTCTTAAGATGTTAAACAAAAATTTACATACATACATACCTACCTATTCAGATGCAAAAAAGTAACATTCTTTATGACAGTTTTTATGTATTCTCTTTTCCCACATTTTGCTGGGTTTAATTCCTCCTACCGTTAATCAGGCCCAGAATACTTATTACGAAATATGAATACAAATTCACTTTTATTTTTTTAGGCTGTACGGATATAATTGATTCCTGTAAGACTCAAAAACAACAAATCCACATGAGAATTGCTAACTGATGTCTGTTAGTCCAAGTAATAACTGAAATCAAGAAATTATTTCCCTTTGTTGGAAAGGTTTTAAAAAAAATGTTACTTAAATATAATAAACCATCTTTCTGGCTTATTATAAAAGTAAATTTAAATCTAGCCATAGAATATTAGCGTAAGTTGGCAGACACATCAGGAAACATTCACTATGAACTCAGTTCAGAGGACTTAATATGGAGACGAAACTATGGAATTATATTTGTGCATGGAATTCAGTTAAGAATGAAATTAAATTGCAAGAACACTTTATAATTAATAGTCTGAATAGACTGGCATAAATATAGGAAATTCATATATATGATAACTGTGTGATGGCTTGACCATTTACATTTTGACTCTTTATAAGCAAGTCAGTATTTACATTACACAGTGCACAATACTTGACTATTTAGAAGCCAGCTAGCAAGTCAAAGAATAACAGGCTATGAAAACTGAATTATACATTCATTGCCACAGATAAAACTTTCTACTTCAAGATTCATACAGTTTGTACAACTTTCAGCCAAATTTTACTTCTTTGAAAGAAATTAATGTGCAAAACCATCATTCAGAAAAATTAAACCATCATAATAAAAAATTCAGTAAGATTTAGTTTATTATAAATATTAGATATGACCATTCAAAAAGCACAGAAGATTTAAATAACTGGTTTTTTCCCCGAATTTCTTTTCTCCCTGCCTTTCCTGCAAAGATTTAAAGTCTCAGGAGGCGATGTGGAGAAGCTTACACTGCTGAAGTTCATGGTTCAATAGATTTACACAGTAAAATATTTTCATCATGGTATCTGCTTATTCAGCATTCATCATTACATTTTAATTACATACACAGGTAACTTTCAAAGTCTATTGCTTACCTTCTTCAGGGAAAGAATTCCTTCCCTTGTTTCTTTGTCAGTAGATATGGAGAACACCCCAGAGCCATCACCATTTATAATTGTATACTTCATGTCTGCATTTGAACCAGTGTCTGCATCATTTGCTTTGATTTTGCCAACTGCTGATCCAACTTGAGCTGATTCAGGAACATAGAGTTGATAATGTTCTGAAGGGGGGAAAAAAAAAAAACCCACAACAGCTTGGACATTTTCTAGCCAAACTAAATTAGAGAACCGTTATGTGCTCGATGCACTTCTGAGTACGGGAGAGTATTTCATATGCAAAACTGACAAATAAACCTAGGAACTTATTTAAATTCCTGAAAGAATTCAAAAGGGATTTGTATTTTACTTGGGATGCCTTCGTTCCCTATTCAAAATCCAAATTACCTAATGCAGGATTTTAGTTTTCAGTTATTTTTGCTGTTCATCACGTAACACAGGAATTAACTCTGAAGCTTACTTCAAAACAGTATTTTTAAAAGTTTATCTTCTCCATAAGCAAAATATATTTACCTCCACCAACTTACCATCAAATGAGTAGTCAAATGGCTACTCTTGAACTGGAAAAATCTTTGTATCATTTGTTTTTCCGAAATTCAATCAGTTTTGCAACATCACATCAACATTTTTGCAACACTGAATCAGCACATATTTTGCAACATTGAATTAACATGTATTTTTTTCTACAGAAAAATGTAGTAAATCCGAATATTTTACCATTACCACTTTATAGTGTTTTTGTTGCAGCACAAAACACTTTGCACACAAATTTTAACCGGTATCCATGGTAAAGGAAAATGAACATAATGGATACATAAAAGTTTTACACAATTGTGCCCATAAAAAGCACCCATAACAACTATGACCGCCTTTCAGTGTTTTTATAACCTGTTAGGTTAATCACTAGAAAATGAAATATTTTTCTGAAAGGTAGTTTTCTTCACTGTTTCTATCCTCTTGGATTAAATCTCCTAACAGGTGCAAACTTGCCTGGGGGACAAGAAGGTGCCACAAGGAGAAAAAAGTGGCAAACAGACACAATGTGATTACATAAAACTCAGTTTCCGTCTGAAACTAGGCCACAAAAACAGCTCAAAGAAATTTTCTCCTATAATGCTAGTGTTGTAACACAGCAGGGGTGCAGAAACCTACCAGCACTAAAAAGGAGAATACACGTTCAATAGAAGGTGTGCACACTGCAAATCTCTCCCCGTCAACAACCCCCCATCCAAATCCCCCCCCAACAGTCTGCACAATTTACATTACAGGCCAACCACCAATACAGAAAAGAGAGCAAAATAACAACTTCTGTTATTACAGATCTTCTGAAACTCTGCAGACTTTCTTCTATATTCCTCTTGGGCATTCTGTGATAGTGAATGCAATAGTGCAACACTGAGGTGCAGGACAGTGGAACAGAAGATGCTACGTATCAAAGCTAACGTGCTGTTACAGTTTGCTGAGTTTAAACCAGCTAGCATCACTGCAGAGCTGCTCTCGGTAAGCAGGTAGAAAGGCAAAATTTAAATTGAATTCAGAGATAAAACCTGCATTATGGCAGAAAACCACTATTTGTTGGATGGATTGAAGAAATTATGGATCTACAGAAGTTGCAACTGCAGAGGGAATGGATGTTATCACTAAAATACAACTAACTTTAGACACCTGTTAGAAAATCGAAGGTTTTATTACAGATTTCTCCAATTCCTTGCACAATGTTTCCTAAACTTATTTATAGTCTTGAATTGTTTTTGTAATACTAGCCCGTAATACTAATAAACAAATGGTAGTGTGAGAAGGATGGAAGAGTGCACTAAGCTTTGTTAGTCCAAAAGGAAAGAGAGGTTTCCTAGGGAAAAAAAAATGTTACCATGCATTAAAAAAGCTCAAGGGAAACAAGAAATGTCCAGTAGAACAAGAGAAAAAGTATAATTTACCATGTAAAGAAGAAAATACCAACACTGATGTAGCAGGAAAATTGCTTAGTAGTTGATTCAATTAAAACACACCGTTAACTCTTTGACGCAATTCTTTGATATGCATATAAAAGCCACCTTCACAAATTTCCAAATAAATGCTCTGCCATGCATTCTTTTGCAATGCTTCGTGCTTACAGATGATGTCAACTGACAATTTCATATTGCTGGTTGCTTTATTTCATACATAAAATTATAGTGATCAGACAAGATCCATTTTGGAATTTACTTATTGTTAAAGTAAGTGTGAAATGTGGTCTTTTGACACTTTTGCTCTGACTATTGCATTCCAAAAAGGAAAAGGTTGAGACCATAAAGAATATGTTATGTAGAGGCCATAAAGAATGTGTTATATAATCAAGCCACTTCAGGAACTGGAAGTGTTATAACCCATACGATAGGGTGAACTAATTAGAGACTTCCAAATAGTCAAGCTAGCTCAAATATATCCTCATGACACTACACTCTGCTTTATAATCACACCCCAAGTGCTAGCCATCTGTTTCAGAAAATCATTTTACTGATACCAGCTTCAAACATTCTGAAATACTAAAACTTCAAGCAAAACAAATATTTGAAATCGCTTATTAATTATCTGTCAGTATTTGTAGAACTGACGTGTTTCAAAAAAATGGATGGAGTGAAAAGAAAACTGTTAAAAAATAAACCCTCTTAGATTATAAGGTCAGGAATGTCTCCCAACAAGTATTTAACCACTGCTTCAGAGACAGCCTGAAGATGTCTCATACAGACGTGAGCCAAATAGATAATTACAAACAATACTATCTAAACCCAACAAACACATAAGAGGATAAAATTCAGCAACATGGTTAGATAAAATATATTATAGACATTTATTTAGACTAGTGGTGGAAACTGGGAATGTTCTACTAAACACTAAATTGTTGTAAACTTTATTACTGGAAAGTAGAGGAACCAACTAAAGGCTGAACTGAACATTTCCTTGGGCATTGAATAAATTTTGATAGGATGTTAAAAATAATGTGCGATGCACATACTGTCAATTTATGATTCTTGATGGTAAGCTATGAGTCTGTCTCAACCCTCTAAAAATTGGTTGGGAAGTTAGGAGCCCTGAGGAACAGATACCAGTCTGTATTAAAACTGTTTCACCAAATCTGCCCAAGTTGAACAGATTGTTCCTACGGTCCCAGCATCACAGCCTTCCAGGAGTTGTTGAAAAGCAGAAATTTCAAACAGTCTTGGGGATGCTCTGAATTGTTCTAGAGGGGCTGCCCGGTGGCTCACGGATCAAGATTTTGTAGAGGTTGATTTGGTTCTCAATTTTTATATTAACATTCACTCAGATGCACTCACTTAGCTCATGAAATGAGTAAATTAATACTCTTTTCCAGTTAATGTACTGTATAGGATAGTCATATCACTTTGCAGGATTTAATCTATGCTAATTGAAACATCGTTCAAATGCGTACAGGTGATCTTCATCTTTCCTTCAATAAACTATATGGCTTATCTGTCATTATAGTACAGAAACAATTTATTGATCTGTAGAACAATTTACTTCTAATTTCAATAAGCCTACAGGCAACCCATAATGCTGTGTTTTACCTTCCGAAAAGCAATTCCTCTGTCTGAATCTCTCTCAAAAAAAGTATGACAGTATTTAATGCAACTCAATAAGCATGTTACTTTATTTTATTCATTAATCTATTTTGTTGATAGTTTCGACTTACTTTTATAGGTTATAATGTCCTCTTGAACAGCAGGAATTACTTAACAAAGGAAGGGAGGAGAGGCATAATACTGAACGAGTAGAGAAATAAGCAAGTATTTGGCCTGCTTGTTATTTGTTTATCCAAGGTATAGTTTTAGTAACATAAGGATAAATACTGCTTGGTGATGAACCAATGGATGCATTCGTTCACACATCACAGCTCATACGCTGATACCTTTCTCTATCTACTAGCAAACTGATAAACACAGCAACTGATTGCTTTAACACAAATATCACCACATCCTAAATGTATATCAAAGTGCTATGTGAAGAAAGTTTGCTTGAACCCACAACTAGCTAAGTACTCAGTCTTGAGCCGAACTGATAACATACGGAGAATAAATGGACAGTGAGCCAGGCTCAAAGTCTGATTATTCAGACTGGCAGCCGATTAACAATCAAAATTGTGGCCAAAACTATTTAATGTCTTAATTAATAACCTGAATGACAGGGTGCACGTACTTGCAGCAAGTGAGTGGACAGTATCAACCTGGGAAAAAGTGGTCAATGTGCTGGAGGGCAGGACTGCTGTTCAAAGGGACCTGGACAGGCCGGAGAAATGGGCCGACAGGAATCTCACGGTGTTCAATGACAGCGCCGGGGGAGGAATAACGCCATTCACCAGTACTTTCACAGGACTTTCCTGTAGGTATTGAATACCCAAATACACATTTTTTTATGCAAATGGTGTGGGAAAAACAAAATATACACTCCATAATCATCACTAATGAGCAACTTAACAGTTGGGCATGATCTGTAGCAGCCTCTAGAGCTGTGCTGTGTTGAGCATATTCTATGCCATTTAAAGGAGGACCACGGCTACATCAGGCAGCTTGGGTCAGCAGAGAGCAAGAGCAACACCTGAAAAAGGCATGTGCTCCATTTGGACCATGTTTGGTTTTGTTGTTTGTTTGTTTGTTTTTCCCTCGCATTACCACAGCTAGGATTGTGCTCCCAGTGGGGTTTAGGTTTTTATCCTTTAAAAAGAATACGAAAATGAAGGGAAATCTGAAGACTAACCCTTAAAATGGAGTGGTCCTGCTCCCAATTCTCCATCAGTAAACAAACAAAACAAACAAACAACCCCCCTCATTCCCAAAATCATTACTGCCTCTTTCAGAACCCTTACAGATTTTTTTTTATTATTCCAAAATTATTTTGATATGTATGATGTATGTAATGAATAATCTACCTTGCACATAGAAATTCTCATAGACAATACCCAATTAAGTGAAATAAAAACCACTGCTAGACTCCATCCTAGTTAGGAGTAAAGTTGATGCACATAGCTGGCATTAAAGCTCAGTATACAGAACACATGTTTTCTACAAATACTTAGTCAGACTTTGACACAAATATATTTTTGCCCCTCCCAGCTTCCCTTTATATTTGAATTCTGTAAACAATTCTGTGATCAAGTTTTATTGTCATGAATTCTTGGTAAAGAAGATTTTGAATCCAATACTTAAATATTCTGGAGAAGTATTATATTTACTTCCTTCAATTTTTACATAAAAATCTGGTTATGGGAATCACACTTATTCTGCTCAGGAAATAGAATATCATGAGACTTCCTATGCGATCAAATGCCATTAAACAACTTAGGTCAGATTTCAGTAACAAATGAAACAATCTGGTAGCTTTAACTTCAAATTTTATGCAAATAGGAGAGCATATCAATCTTCTCACAAACTAACAGAATAAGAAGACACTTAAACAAATCACTTTACACAGTATTTTCCAGTCTATGGAAGCATGCACTCAAAGATACATATACTTTATTTCTTATCTCTCTCTTTGGTACATAATGAACATCATCATGTCTTAAGTAATGTATTCCTCATCTCACATGTCCATCTCTTTAAGCAGAATTCATAGATGAATGATTGATTCTAGCACATTAGAAAGACACAATATAAGAGAAATTTTAGAAAATCAGTCAGATCACTGAGGCTTGTCCCTTTTACCTCTCTGTTTCCTCAGGACATTATTGCTGCTAGCTGCTTTTTAAACAGCCTGCTTTTTAAACAGTCCTTGTGCAGCAGCCTTGCTAGGCAGGTGATTCTAAATATTTCTTCTGGAGAATCAAAAAAGCACCATATTTCTCTTATGTTTAAGACTAACAGCTGTTGTCTCTTGGCCTGACACATTCAAGTCACACACCTTCATCAGGTAATACAAGTATACAATAGCATTTTTCCCCTTTTAATGCGCTCCCGGCTGTCACAGTCAGAAGGAAACTCAGGTTCTGAAAATTGATAGAAGTGAAAGCTTGCTAGCTCATATTTACCTGCCCCACAGTCAGCTTCTCATGTGACACTTTAGCCATTTCTAAACAAATAACAATTAAGGTCAGGGGGCTTGGAGATTTACCTGTGATGATTCTCTGTAAAGGCAGAAAATCAGTATACTGAACACCAACCATACTCACAAAGGACATGTCACTCACTGGTCATTCACTCTGGAACCTGAGCACACACTTTATAAACACAATTAATTGAAAAAATTCTCTGCCTTTAAGAATATGAGAGAAGCAAAATACTCGTTAGCACCAGAATTATGCTGTGTGGCTATTATGTGAACATGTACTATAACCAATTTTAATAGCTGTTTTCTTTGACAAAGAAACAGCTTCTAAAATGTATACACCCCATGAAATGCATTGCCAGATTTTTACAGCAACCTTTAACACAGTCCTAACAACATTGTCAACAAAAGAAAATCTTGCTACCTTTCTTTCCTTACACAAATAACTAAAACGTGATTTATGTAGATACCATTATAATTTTATAAGTCTATACTGAAATACTGTTTACATTTTATCAGCACTAACACATAGAATTTCTAGGTTACAAGTAATTATTTATATGTCTTTTTTTATATCGAAGTTCCCCTGTTACTTAAGATTTCCCAATAATATACTAAAATGTTCTGGATTAATCTTTATGTCTCAAGTTAGCTGAGATTAGCATGTTGGGCAAGAATTCAATTTTGGAGAATACTCTCAGTATTAACCAGAGGTGTTTTAAGAGCACGGCAAAAAGAATTCTCTTTGAACAGCCCTTAAATTTTCTCATGAGAACCCACCCTTTAAATCTCATTATGTTGACTCAATTTCACAACAGTACTAAGAAGAAGCTACATTTAATTTTTAATACCTGTTTTGGACATAAAAAATATTAAGATAGGCTGCTGTATTTCCTTATCACCTAGAAATATCTAATTTCCTGGCATTTCCCCTGGCATGTGCATTTATGTTACTCATTTCATCTTTTAATGAGATATTAATAATTGCCTTTCAGTAGATTGATCATGCACACCAAGCTCTCCTGCCTACTATTTACACAAAGAGCTGTTTCTGAAGCTGACTTTGTCTAACCACTGGGAAGGAAAAGTGATCCTCCCTAAATCTTGCAGATGGAAAAAACAATCAAATCATATGACTATAATCTACATTTCTTTAGACATCCTGGAACACATATATGATAAAAATTGTTGGTAATATATAAACTATAATTCTAGAAAAGCATATCCTAAATTGTGAACCGCCTGTGGAAACAAACAGTGAATATGGTAGTACAAAAAACTTATTTGTGGAACACAGGAATGAGAAAAATAAGAATAAAATAAAATTTCCAGGATGGTAACTTCACTTTTGAAGAAAAGGAATAAAGTTCTATGCAGGAATATATGTTCTGAAAAACAAAATATTAGGGTTCTGTGCAAATCTGGTTTTAAAACAACTTTCTATGTGTCCCTCTACTCTGATTTAAGGTCTTCCTAAAAGACCTAAGCATCTCTTCAGCAATAACTGATACCTGGGACTACTCAATTGCAATACATTTACCCTTAGTATATTATAGCTAGTAGCTATTGGGAATAGTCACAAAGGTACTAAGTGTCGTAGTGTGAATTATGAAAAAGGCATTCCTCTAAATATAACGAAAAAAAATCTTATTAAATAAGCAACATTTAAATGTAGAACAATTTCTGGAATGAAATGCTTCCTCCTGCTCCCTGGACACTGGATCGTTGCTGGACTTATCATCATCATCACATAAACAACACAATGAACAAGAAACTAGACTACTAGGTATGAACAAAATCTAATTAACAAAGGTGCAGTTGATCAGATTTCAGCAATCTTAAGCCAAACCAGTTATCGAGTCCTTTTCTTGTTTTGTTTTAAATCTGAGTTTCCTGAGGACACACAACTTCTGTAATCATTTTAATTGAAAAGCCTCCTGTAACTTTTAACCCCCGTCCATTTTCACACAAATCTAACAGAAGGGCAGAGGCCTCACATGTTATGATTCTACAAGCTGCTTAACAATTACTGGTTGAATAGAAGAGAAAGACTTGCTAAAAGAAAATCAGAGAAAATTCGGTTTTACTCATCTCATTTGGCAGCAGCCAAGTGGTCAACCAGCAGGCAGATAGCTCTGGACTAGCCGCCACAGGAGGACGGGACAGTCTACAGTGCATGGCACTGGGGAGTGAGAGGGTGCTGATGGTTATGTATGGGCATCATAGGAACTGGATGTACTATGTGCAACTGGGGATATGGAAAGGACCATATTGGAGTATAAATTCCAAAAGAAAATCAACAGCAGATACCTTTGCACTTAATTAGCTAAGAGTTATATTAACAAGGCTGAACACCTTACTAGCACAGAACAGAGTTAATGTCTACTTCTGGGATGTGAGCTTACTTTTTCAGAACTAACTGGAGTATCTTCATACAACATTCCCATTTAAATATGGCTGTGTACTTTTCATACAATGACATTGTAAAAAGTGAAGCCAAACTAATTAGGCATATATGTAATTTCACATTATATCTATATACTGCCATGAAACAACCAAGACTCAACAATCAAGCGTTATAAAAAATGTTTTAAGCCATGACTCGTATTTGAATTCTGCTTTATCCTAAAGAACTGAGCTAGATGTATCGAACGACAAAATCTACAAATGGGGTATCAGGGAAGTAATTTCCTTGTAAAATTAGACTCTACACACAATAAGTACAGATCTCCTACACACTGTCCAGAGTGTAATCGTTAGCACTTGATGTACAAAACATGTCGGTGGAAGCATCTGCCTAGTGTGATGATCTTGATTCAATCAAAATCTATTCATCCTAAACAAAGCAAAACATGCAGAATCTATTCATCCTAAACAAGACCAGAGAGAATTAATGAAAGAAAACTATACAGAAAATTCTGATGTAACTCAAGGCTGATAACAGTGTCAACAGTAGACAAAACATTTTCTATCAGATTACTGAAATAAATTTATGACTATGAAATTAGGGCCCTCAGCCATCAACCAAGTGGATCCATCAGTGGTAAAACTAACAAGAACTGAGAGATGCTGATTATTGAAAAGCAAAAACCTTCCCATGCAGAGCATTGTCTGTCAGTTTACATTAAATAGATAGTTCATTTATAACTGGACTCTCAAAAGAAACAAAATTTGTGGTGATGAAGAAAAATAAATCAGTGTTGTACAAGATGCACTGAAGTAACTGGTAAGCAAAATATTGAACTGGTATCGGGTTGTTCTCCCACTGAATTCACAACCCCTTGCCTACTTCTGAGACATACTACTGTGTTTTGCACACAGAATTCTTCAGCTATGTTTCCTATTCCAGAGATTATTATTACCATGTATTTCAGAACTGCAACCATCAGACTGATAAGATCATGCAGTAATGTTTCCCATTCTTCCTCCTAGACTCTTTGGTATTTTGGAAAACTGTAGCTTTTCTGTTAGTAATTTCTTTGAAAGAAAGTCAGCTATATTTAGAGTGAGTACAGAAAAAAACCACAGCAAATTCATTTAAGCAGATATATTTACAACCTCTATTTCTAAGTTTTAAATATATTTTTAAAGTGTTTCAAGGGGGACAAATCCCTCATAACTTACTCCATATGCATCTCTACTGAACACTGATCTACCAAAGCCAGAAAGGTACGATCTTTTAAATATATACAATAAAGCATATTTCTAAGTAAAACAAATAATAAAAGCATTGATCAGATGTGCTACCCAGCATGTTCGCAAGTAAAGTACTCATACAGTTAGAGTCAGATTCAAAACTCACAAGTATGGTAACGGAGAAAAGGAAACTAACCAAAAGAAAGTCTGCGGTTTAGCTGAGGCTCAGCCTGTCCCAATGGTTATACACTCGATATATGCAGTTTTGGTTAGCACTTCCCTTGAATTCAACTCTGAATGTGACAAGCCTCAGTAAGTCTCATTTAGCATTCAGTCTAATAAGGAAATTGAAGAGAAATTTAACTGAAAATCATGGCATTCAAAGAAAAGAAAAATAAACAGTGAAGTTTATTTCTGTTAGTGCAATACTCATGTATTATTGTAATAGTTCATGATGTTAATATGGCCTGATTTTAGATGGTCTATACTTTTGTTCTGTATTACTTACATATAGCTACCACTCTTTTGCAAAGTGTTTAAATTATACTTGTTGAAAAGGAATAAAAAAGCAATGTTAGAGTCATAACTGTGGTATAGGAATCCTGTGTAAGGAAAGATAAAGCAACTGTTTGTACTCTACAAAATGTGTTCTAGGATTAGTACTTTCTGTTTAAACTGATAATGTTAAAATACATTTTTAATTTTGCTTTGTTAAATAATGAGTTTTCATTAAATGTGAAATGATGTTTTGTCGTTTTCAGTGTTATTTTTTGTAATTATTAGAATCCCTTAGAATGTATAGAATAGAACCTGAACATTTTGTACTTCTTCCATTTCTGAAAAAATATTAATACAGATAAAGAAATGTATGTGACAATGTACAGTTCTGCCTGCTAGCCAGTTTAATATCCAAAACCTTCCATTCAAAATAAAAGAGGCCAATTCTTGAAACCTGATATGTAGGGATCCATTTGTCTCATGAGTTTGCAGGAAACTTAGGACATTTTTTCTACTTTAACTATTTTAGATGTTATATTTGTTCAAAGATATGCCTTACCTTTTGCCTTTCCAATAGTTAGGAAGTATTAAATAGAGTGATGGATGCAATGACAATTCTGTGGAACATAAAACCAAATATACTTTATTTAAGGCTGTGTTTCAAAGGCTTTATGTTTTTATGTGTTTGCGAGGCACAGAAAAAATATTCATTTCTACAACACTTTTAATGAGCCAGAAATACTGCTTGATCAGATTTCACGTAACGTGTATCACCAGGGAGCTTTGTTTTTCCCTGGAGCGTTGTCGTCTCTATTATTGTTTATAAATCTTCTCATTCAAACAGCTTAATGTGTTTCCTGGTGGAGGTACCTATAGCTAACAGTCCATTATGTTCTACAAGGGCTCACGCAATGTCTTGAGTCCAGATTACAATATTCTTACTGGCCTTGAGCCAATCTGCAAAGGAAAGCGGGTTTAGCTATGCAATTGCATTCCAGAAGACTTTTAAATAAATTGTTGACTGAATTCAGAATTCCTACAAGACTCCAGCTGCTGTGTCAGATCAATGTGCACCAAATGAGTTGCATAATAATGAATTTCCTATTAGTGGTCATATTAAGATATTCTAAGAGTATTCTAGCATATACTTTTCATATATGCATGTGAGAACATTCAGTTTGACATCAACATCAACAATTCATTTAACTAGGATAAAGGCAGACTCCACCATAGCTTGACAACAGTGAGAAACAGCTTGGATTTTGACCATCTCTAATGTAAAAAGTGATCTTAAAAGTTTGCATGGGTATAGAGAAAGAAACAGAAGAAAAAAATTGATAGATGTGTATGGAAGCAGCCAAAGGCATGCTGGATTAAATCTTTTAATGTGTTACCTTTTGTTGTGGTCTACCATGGGAACAATGTAATTCACTTGTGGATCACACAGTAATTGAAATATAAATTCAAAAAGGACAGGAAAATAGCCCACATATGACAAGAGTATTGGTTTGTCACCCATCTCACTCTTACTCAGTGTTTAATTGAAAGAAATCTTCACTGGTTTCAATATTCTAGCATATGCCATCTCTGCTTCATCTGAAATCACTGGAGAACTGAAAAATATTGGTGAATTCAAACACTTCTCGAGCTGCCTTCTCCCCACGAATCTGAATACTAACTGGATTTTACTAATAGCTTCTTACTTCACTGAAAATCAACACGATTTTCAAATCAGTTATATGCTGAAATTGTACATACTCTGAGGAAACCTGGGTGGATTGTCGTTGACATCAGTGAGTGTGATATTTACAGTTGTTGACCCTGACAGCCCTCCGACCTGCCCAGCCATATCTTTGGCTTGAATGACAACGGAATAATGCTCTCTGGCTTCCCTGTCCATGTTGTGCAAGGCAGTCCTGATGACTCCTGTGATGGAAAGAAAACAAACAAACAAAAGAAAGATCAAGATTAGCTTGTTTGAGCAAGAAGAAAGGCTGGGTATAACCTTTCTTTTCAGGAAAGGTGGAGAATGGCAAATTTTCTGGAAATGCAAAGCTTTTCTGCAATCAAAATAAGCTGGCTTTAGTTGTTCGTGTCTTATATATATATGTATAAATATGTATATATAAAACAATGCCAGATGCTGCTAGACAATCAACTTGCTTGAGGATGTGAAGAAATTAAAATCATATATTAGAACAATTATTATATTAATAAATAATTAATCCAACTTATATAACATACAACTGTTTAAATAGCTATTTAATAGAAATATTAATGAACGAAAACTCTTATCCCACTGAAGAAGACACAAATTCCTTTTTAAGAAAAGTTAATTTCTGAATTAAAATGTGGCATACCTCTTAAAACTACCCAAAAGCTAAAATTTCTTATTTGACAGATCTCAAACAACTACACTTTCGTATTTGATACACGTCAATCATATACATTTATGTTCGTGTCTTACCTAACACCTAACCATAAAGTGAAAGATAAGCTATTATTGGTTTTACTACAGTAGAGAGAAAAAACCTAAAATTCTATTTATTTCTATCCATCACCGTCAGAAATTTTTTTAACATGTAGCCAATTACACACGCAGAAGCAAAGATTACAACAAAGGAGGAACAGTCAATTCCATGGGCTCAGTTTCAGTTATGGGACATTTTTCACTTACGATGGTGCCTGTGAATTAGGCCCTGCTAATTTCTTTGATCACAGGCTGACAGAAACCTCATGGAGTACAATAAAGGAAAATGTCAAGTCCTGTGCCAGGGAACCAGTACATGCTGTGGACAGACTAGCTGGGAAGCAGCTTTTCAGAAAAGGATCCAGGGGTTCCTCAAGTTGGACAGGAGCCAGCAATGTGCCCTTGCAGCAAACAAGGCCAACAGCATCCCAGGCTTGCATTATGAAAAGCGTTGGCAGCAGGTCAAGGGAGGGGATCCTTCTCCTCTGCTCACCACTGGTGAGGCCACATCTGGAGCGCTGGGTCCAGTTCTGGGCTCACGAGTACATGTAAGACACTGATACACTGGAGTGAGTTACACAGAGATAAAGAAATATGTGAAATGCTAAATTTATCAACATTAAATTTTAAAAAAACTCCGTTTTTAGCATAACTTGGTTTTGGACTCTTAAACTGCGTGGCTGTTATACCTAGTAAGAAAATATACCATAGCATGATCAGATGTTGCTTCTGGGTAAATTCTGAATATATAATAGCCATTAACACAAAGCAACTTCAGAAGAAGAGCCTTGCTCTTCTACACAACCTGCTCTACAGCATGATTCTCAAGATTTTTGATTCCCACAGTCTCAGATGATGCAAAAAGTGACTTCCAGAACACTATTTTTCTTGTACTTTAAGATTACTTTCTTTTGATTTCTTTAGTAAAACCATTTAGCTATATTACACACAAAAAAGAAATTTTCATGTAGCTTATACCATTGTTTCCATTCTGTTCTGAAAACAAATCACACATAAATAGGTAGAACTATCCACAAAGAATAACATTTTAAAGTATCCATGAAGATTCAGAATTATTTTAACACAGTTCTGCGCTGCAAGTTCTGTTTCATCAGAAGCATAGATTCTGGACAACCTGGCTAAAAACAGTATACCAGTCTGGTTTAGGTCATCAGTGTTTTTTTCCTTTAAATGACACAGTTACAAACACACCTTTTTTCACAAATTTCACCATGTTATGCTGAAATTAACCACAATTTGTACATACTATAACAGAAAGGCATTGAGACATTTGGATAAAAGGCACTGATATAACTTAAATATGCAGTTTCATCAAAATCAATATGGTTCACAAAATCCGGTAATATTGTTCTGAAAATTCATTTTACTGAAAAATAGGAAGAGAGAAAAGTAGTAAAATAAAAAATGCCCTGCATTTTTCAAATAAATTGCTTCACTTTTTCACACTGAAATGAAATTTATTGGAATACTTAATGTTTATGTATATGCATGGAAGTAATATCGGATTTTTTTAAAAAAACTTCAATTTCAATTTGAAACAGACCAAATTTCACACAATGGAACATCTGTCTTTGTACAATCCTCATAAATGCACTAGTCACTTACATTTTTAAACTGATTTAAACAAACAGAAATTCCTCTGAATTACAATTACTTTCCTCTTCCTTTTTGCTTCAAGGGGTATGGTAGTGAATCAATGCTGGTAGGCAGTTAATAAGGATTTGTGGATGACTAATCACTTCATATCTCCCACTTGCATCAGATTTCTCTTTTCTGAAAAATGAGTAAATGAAAATGGGCAAGTTTTTAACTCCAAAAACTTGTATCCAAAGTTTAGAATAAGAAAACTGGTTTTAAGCTTAGGGTATGCTGAAGGACAGGAGATAACGGAGGATTTAGTTCTCTCTCTTTTCTCGGTTGCATATACATATATACATCCTAAAATTATATCATTGGTATGAGGTATGTAACTACTGTGAGGACCCTGATGCTCTGTCCTCGTCACTAGCAGCTCTACCAACTGTTCTGGCAGTACAGCACTAAAATCATACATACTTTCAAATTTCTTTAATGAGCCCAAAAGGTGTAAGGAGAACTTTCTTGGTCGCCTTTTCCAATAAGGTAATATGAAATGCTCCAGCAATTCCTTTTCAAGCAGGAGTTGCCCTGAGTATCTTCAGTATACTTGGCAGGGGCTCCTATACATCCCACAAGAAGACAGGAAGTTCACATTAAGGAAGACATCTCCCTGTCTAAAATGGTGCAGAAAGAAACTGAAAAAGAAAACTGTCACAGGCTTTTTAAATTTAAACACAGCCTTAATTTTGCCTCATATTTGTTAGGCAGCACCGCGACCCTGTTAACTGAGTACTTTTCTGCTATGTTTCCAATATTTATTCATCTTTACTAAGAAAGGAAAGGAAAGCAATTAAAAAAAGCAAGGTGTAGACATCATTATGGGGACACCCCACCCTGTTTCTGGTTTTAAGTGAAGAATTTTTACCAAAGTTTGACTGCTATGTCAAAAATTGCATACAACATATGGAGGTTTATATCTACTGGAATGGAGTTCAGAAGGACACGTAGCTCTGGACCTCTGGCCTGCTGAATTTAGTCATACCTATTTCCATCGTAAAATTATGAGAGATGTGTTTTCCCACATGGAAGGCTCTCCCTTTTTTAGAAGAAAAAGAACATGCTTTTTCTTCTAACTTCTTGTCTACATTTATTCATCTCTAAATCACACCAGGTTTTTTTTGTTTGTTTGTTTGTTTCTCTGACAATTTCTACAGTCTTGGAAAGCCCATTTTCCAATTTGAATTTATCTTCCTTGACTGTGGATGACCAGAAATCTACCTACATTCCAGATGAGATTTTATCACCGCCTATTCTAATTACAACTTTTTTTTTATTTTTCAGAATACGTCACACTCGTGATTCACCTATGATTGACTAATATACCCAGGACATGCTCTTCCAATGACACTGACAAATTAACGAGACCAGAGTTACTGCAGACTCACAGAATATCTTGAGTTGGAAGGGACCCATAAGAGCCAACAAGTCCAACGCCCTGTTCCTCAAAGGACTAACTAAAACTAAATTATATGACTAAGAGCATCACCCAGATAGTCTTGTAATTAGTCCTGCAACATGGCCTTTACTATATAATACTATCTAATTTCATCATGTTCTTTTTGCTCTTGCCTTTGAAGACATAAGCTTCTTCCTCTGTACTGACAATTCCTTACAACTTTTTGCAATCAGGAAATTTCTTCATGACGGTCCTGCATTTATCCTCAAAACCTCAGACAAAACTAAGAAGAACATTGAGATGAACAATTGATATGTCTACTACTGTGGGTAGCTCCTTTTCTTTCCTTTTACCCAATGCCTCTGGATTTGAGAAAGCCCTGAAAATAAGTTTATCTTTGGCAAGTTTTACTTCCTTCTCCACTCAGGCTCTCTGAACTCATTCCTGATACTGAACTGCAGTCAATTCCTTTTTTTTTTTTTTTTTTCCCAAGTTTTCGTTAAGATACTTCTATGCTCTGTAGCATCTGACAACGTGCTATGTTGTCTTTTTTAGCATTCGGTGAAGAACCGTTTTACTTGCATGCTTGCATGTAAGAAGAGCTACAACAGAAGGCTCAGCTGTAACTGAGACTGTAAAAATCAAGACTTTTTAATTCAAGTGCAGGCAATTATTAAGAAAATGTCTGCCACAGCCAAGTGCTTAACTATGCATTTACCAAAGTATTTAACTATGTACTTACCTGACAGTCTGGTACACTTGAAGTAATTTATCTTATTACTTCTAAAAACCAAGAACTTATTTTAGATTCAGTAACCACTGCAGAATTTTAGCCAGCTTTATCTTACAGCCTACTCCTGCATGATGTGTGAATAGAACCTTCCCAGAATAAACCATGGTTCATTTTAACATTTTAAGCTCAAAGGTTTTCTATCTAGTGGGAAAAAAAACCAAAACCAAAACAACTCCACTTTAATGACAGACTAGGTTGTCATGGCTAAGTTAATTTTGTTTGAAAAATTTCCATTCTGTTATTGGATCATGAGCCTGGTCACTAGAGATTTTATGAAGGGCCAGTAGGTCATACTAGATCCCCCATATTCTATTTTCTTATATATCTGTCACGATCACAACCACTAAATGGTTCAAATATAATTTTAAGTATTTATTTAATAACTATTGAAATGTGTGATTTTACCAATTACTGAGGGAAGTGAACTGTTGCAGATGGTAATTTCATTAATATTATTTTTACTTTGTGAATAAAAGCTCTATTTTTATCACTGCTCTGCTTTGCTTTAGGATATGTAGTTCGCTTATTTTATTATAACTTAATATTCTGAATATATTGTATATATTAAAATACATCTCAAAATCTAGTATTATTCTACCTCGAAAGAATTAGACACATCCCTTTTAAGAAAAAGAAGTACGTTTTTTGTAGGATTTACATTTTAAGACAAATACTGAGCAAGTGCAAGTCAGTAGATGCATTCCTTTTTTCTTAAAACTTCAAAATAAACTTCGAATTTCAAAATCCCGATAGACTTTGACTTGGATTTGTGATTTAGTTCGAACTATAACTGTAAACAAAATGTGCAATACAGAGATTATGGTCATACTCCACATTCTGAATGCTTCTATGACATATATGTTTTTAATCTAGTCCTTTGAGTCAGATCTGCTTTATATAACTAACATTACACATTTTGTTCCTTTACAGGGACATCACTAGACACTTCATGGCTAAAAGTCAAAGCACTATAGAAATGACAATTAGTGGTCAATTTTCTTCTATAGTCATGATTATTGTACTGAAAGACACTATGCCCTTTCTTAAGGAGAATTATCACTGAAATAAAATACATGAATCCAACATTGAAAGACAAGTGCTGTAATAAAATAGAAATTGCTGAAAAATAAGTATATTTGAAAAAGAAAATAGTAAGAGTTTTTAAATAGTAGGTTAGAATAGTGTTCATTGGGTATTAAAAGAAGGGGGGGATTAACCAGACTGATTATATTACAATGGACACCCCCCCAGGGGAAAAAAAAAAAAATCTATCCAATTTACTAATAGTAAATAAAACCTTCTCAAAAATCTTAATGAGTAACAGCCTGAATTTACAAAATAAAAAAGTCTTGTGCCAAAGCCTCCTGAATTAAGGAATCTGAAGAAAGCTTCACTGACTGAGTGGAAAATACACCCATTTATGTGGCAATTGCATGGATGCCAAATGTAATCATACCACCTTCCACTGTTTTCATAATGCAAAGCATATTCCAATGAATTAAGAATTTGCTGCCATGCTGCTCCCAGAAAGAAGACAAGAAACTCTATCTGCAATATGCAACTGCTGCAAATCAAAGGAATATCTTTTACAGAAACACCATTGCAAATGGCCACCCTATTTGAGCAGGAAGCTGTCATTTTTCCTCTTGCTAAAAGTTAAAGCATACGTATATGGATGGCAGGTTTGCCAGCTCTGTTTCAGTCAGTATGGTTCACAGTTTTTTAAAGTACATTTCTCTCAGCCTCATGTAGCCTGGTTTAATCAGCAGGACATTATTATCAGGGATAGTTTTCCACTGAAGTGTTGTACTTGTCCCATTGTCTTCAGATTGTTGCTACTTCCAAATCACTATGCCATGGAAGAGGTATTTTCTGGATTAAGTGGTAGTGGATTTTTGCTTTACTGCACTGTGATTGTTGTCATTCCTGTAAACATCAACTTTACACTTTGGCCTAGACGTCATCAAACTTTTCAGAAAATTTAGCATTTAAACAAAACTGACTTTTTTTGGTGCAGATCTCACTATCTAAACACAACCCCAACTCTTTTAACAAACCTATGTCTGGTGTGGCTCTATATGGCTGTACAGGTACAGGTGTCTTCTCATTTGTTCTGTTAAGCTGTACAGACACGGTTCTACTGTCTGAGGACCTCTGGGCAGGCTGGACCATAAACCTGAGTTTACATGCACAGAAAGAAGCTGAATAAAGTTGGTCTTACACCAATCCCTGTAGAGCCCCGGTGGAATCTCTTCCTTTCATGATGATTCAGCCTTGATGCCAACTTTTTGCTACCTCCAAGGTAGCCAGTTCATAGCCATTTAATATGTGCTTTGTTGCTTACTACTTACTGCTATTTAACTAGAATGGCATGCGACATGGCAGTTATCTTTTTCAATACGACTTGCCATTGCATAAAACAAAAAAATCAGGTTTCTTTACCATGACCTATTTTCCAGAAAAACACATGGAAAGGCACTATTGCTATTTCTATTTTTTTACTGGCTAAATTCTTTCTCAGCTCCTCTATTTTTCCTTTTTCTTTTTGCCTAAACTTGCCAGCTTCATGTTATAGATTTCCTTTTGCTTGGCCTTTCAGAAAACTGACACACATTTACATTCTGCGAATTTCCTTATTTACTTCTTTATTCAGGGAGATTCTATCACCCTTCCTAGTTTTGGACTGGGCTATAATTATAGTTCTCCATTAATGTAATCTTGTTTCTAGAAGAGTCAACATTTCAGGGTGAAAAATAGGAAAATTCTGCCAATTTTTCTGATGTGCAGATTCTGAAAACAGTTCAGAAAGGGGCTAATTCCTCCATTATCAGAAATTGTTTATCAATATGTTATGTCCTGAAAATGTGCAGGTTGTTTCTTTTGAAGTATAAATTGCATACAAGTTCCTATGAATTTTCAGACAGCAAAATAGAATTAAACGTTCTTTCAAACAAATCCCATATCTGAGTGGTTTTGACCTCTCCTGAAATTGCTTCTCCGTTATTGAAGATTTTATTTTTTTCGACATAAAACTGTTAGAGATGAGATATCGAGGACTAGAAGAAAGCCTTAAGGACAGACTTTGACTTGAATAAAAATATTCTTGTGTCTAGAAGCAACATGCCACTATATACTACTTCTCTGCATAAGTGTGCATGATGAAATAATGCAATTTATAACAGAAGACACTTCAGTGGTTTTGCACTCACTCATGTGATTACCTTGGAACTGAATCTGAATTAGTGGCATTTCTAACTGGTCAGATTCTCCAACCTGAACCATACAGTGGTCAAACTCTGATGTGTTCCTGTTAATGCAGTAGGTATGTGCCTCAGGTAAAGCAGCATGAGGCAAGCCTACTGAATTATGATGCTACTGCTGTGTTGAAAACTTTATTTTTCTTTTTTTGACAATTCAGTTAAAAATGTATTTAAAAACCAAAGAAGAATCTGAACCCTAATTGGGGGGGGGGAAGATAATTGTTTGCTCAAAGCTGGTAACAAGTGATTGCTGGTTGTATAAAGAAATACTTAAAGTATTACGTGCAAGACAGCGATGAAACATATCTGGATACAGATATACAGGACTAACAGATAACTTCATGCTGCTTAGATACTGAGGACCTCTCCATAACAGATTACTTGTCAGGTAGGCAAGCAGAGGAACAAAGCAAATGACGTGAGTGTGAAGATAAGGCAAGGGCAAAGAACACCAGAACGGAGGAAGTTACTCATTAAGTGTGATTTCTTCAGATATAAACTTCTTATAGGTGTATTTAATCCTTGGTGAGAAGGGATAACCTTATGACACGAGACAAACAAATCAATTATGTAAAAAGGGGATACATTCAGTAACCTCTGAACATAGCAGATGGGAATTAAGTAGAGGAATCTTCTCAAAGGAAATCCCATTTGACAAGAAAGAGCTTAAAACTATCTGAAAACTAACTACTTGTATTCACAAGCTTGGAAATACCCCTCTCTTAAAACAGAAATAGTATTGACTGCCAGTATCAAATATTGCTTCTTGTAATGTCACTTACGTTCTGGCCTACATAAAAACGAATTTAATCTATAGCTTGAATGAAAATGACAAAATAATAGACAGCTGAAGGTTAAAGCTGTTAATATTTTGCTCATAATCCAAAGCTCCTTATTACTTCCTTCATAATGGAAAGAAAAATAAAGATGGAGCCACAGACTTGACTTCATATTTCTCATATACTACTATTCAATTAGACTTTCATACAAATCAAACTTTTTGTCTTTAATAAGTATATGATAACATATCTAAATAATTGCAGATAATTAATATAGTTGCCCATTATACTGAATAATATTGTGGTTTCTTTTCAAAGTAGATCACCTTGATAAGAGGGACAAGAAGAAAGACAATGACTACAGGCATGACAAAAAATATTTCAAATAGGGTCAAAACAGTGTCCAACTCATTAAAAAACTGAATGCAACATACAATCTTGAAAAGATTCCACATTTGGACAAAATGTCATGTGCTGACTAATTTAATTACAAGACAGACAAGGTTGAGACATATAATTCAGATTATCTGTTAGTAAGAAAGCTTGGTTAGCCACAGACCAAGCATTTACATGGTTGTTGTGTTCTTTTCTTTTCTCTCTGTGATACATATTCATTACATACCCATGAGCATTCCACTTAACTTCGATGCTTCACTGACCCATGCATAACATGTTAAGGACCTTACAGCAGTATAGCATAATTTGTAATTGTTATAAGTCACTTAAAGAGCAACCTTACTCAGCATTTAAGTATGCTTATTTGTAAAGTGCAAATGAAATACGAGACTGGTGTCAATATGGAAATGTGAAACACTTTCTCCATGTATCCTAAGTACTTGAATTACAATGAAACCATTTCTGCTTGACATGTTATGATAGTGGCCATGCAAGCTAATGTCTGCTCGAAGCAAATCATCAAATTTAAAAATGAGCAAAATACCATCAGCAAAATGTCTTCATTTTGGAATGTGCTTTTGTGCTAGACTTAGTATATCAGAGTGTAAATATATATAAGTTTCTATGTTACAACAACTACCTTACAAATATGATTAATTAGTTTTCTTACAGGTCCTTGAAAGAAAAATCCTAGGAAAAAAGTATTTTTGTAATGTTTTCTGGAAAAAGACCCTTTAACCAACAAAAATTCATAAATTCATTGAAACCTTAGTACTTGTAAAAAATCCCAATCTATTCACACAATGAAGAATATTAGTTCAAAACTCCGCATAGGAGAAAAGATGTCCAAGAACTGCACTCTGGGTAAACAGAATGCTGACTAAGGAACCACAGTAGATACTTTTTGAATGCTGAAAATGTGACCGTGGTAGCATTAAGTGTACCACAGTTTTCACAACTGACGCACACAAAAAAGATGATGATGTTATATAGATAAAATTCAAAGAAATCCTGTAATAAAACTTCTGATATGTGCATTCACAAAGGTTATTTTCTTTCTTAGACCCAACAACCACAAAATCTTTGTCTATTAGGTGACATAATAGGTAGCTATTGACTTCTGTTGAGATTCAATCAGGATTTATTGACCTGAGAGTTAGATATTGATCTAGTCAGAGAAAAGATAAATCTCCACCTAGAGGTACAATAAATCTTACAGTTGGCTGACAACAGAAGTCTGAGTTGTTCCATTGTTACAGGTGGACTGCTATCAAGGAAATGACTACTGAATTAGTGAATTGGTGTAGCTTGTTGAAAAGAGGCTCCCTCACACTATGATAAACTAAAAAGCATCACAATAAGGTCACACAAAACATAAAATATGACCATTCCATAACAGGACACAATTTTATAAAGTTGTTTCTCTTTCTGATTCACTAAATACTTTATTCTGCAGGGTGGTCAGCCTCTGCTGTATGTATTAGCATTGAACACCTCTTGATTTGAAACTGAAGCTTGTCTGCATTTAAAATTATTCTGAATTTAGACAAAGCACAGATTTGAAAATACAAGTGCTGATTCTTAAAAGCTCTTATTGCACAAGACTTAGGAATAACTCCACATATGTTTTGTCATCAGCCCTGGGAAAGCCAGGACTTTGTCACAGCTCCCACACACAGTGAAGAAAGTTACACAACTTTATGAACCAAATTACAAGTAACACAATTTTATACACACCATATATTACAAACTTCTATGCTGGGTTCTGTAAAAAAGGAAAAAAAAAAATATCAAAAGAGCCTCTTGCCTTTTCCTCTTCCTACCTACCATTCTCATCTATAATCACTGAAAAATACAAGAATAGCCTTTGTTTTGTACCTTCAGGCTTCCATTATTTCTCTGAGAAAATAAGGAAACCTATCAACTTACAATTTGATTTCCTTGATCAATCACCAACCAGCTTAATAAACTACAGTAATCTACATGACCCCTTCTGATGAACACAATATTTATATAGTTGCATAAAAAATGTACAAATGCATCTTTTCAAGCTCAGTTTACAAACACACAAATTTGATTAAAGATTAAGTGAGCCTGTGTAACTGGGATCTTTCAAGTGTCTCAGATCCTTATACAATTTGGTTATGCATTGGAAACATAACATACTGTAATATTTCAAACTTGCACTGAACCAACATTAGCTGTTTAAATCCTCTGGAGAATTTTCAAACGGAATTTTTTACTGACTGGAATGACATGCCAAAGTATTTTAGGGTACTATTGAAAGACAGTATTGAAAACCAGCATGACCAAAGATGAAGAGTTGAAATACAGATTTTTTACAGATAAAAATGTTTTGGAAATTTTAGCAAATGAAATAAAAATGCTTGCAAAATTCCACCTACCTTTTTAAAATAAGGTTTGTTTTCCTAAAAATTTTATTTTCGATGAGTTTACTTGTCTGGATAATGAATTTGTGGTCTACATATGGCAAGAAAACAGACCAAGAGCAGTGTCAGAGAGCTTTTTCCTCTCTCTAGAGTTCTATCTAGTGCAAATACTTGCCTCATGACGACTGGAATGAATAAAAAATTGGGACTTCAATACTCTCTGTCCTTTCTCAAGGACATAAAATTTTCTGAAATTATTTCTAATTTCTCCATTTCATATCAAAAACCTTGATTTACAATTTGGTACAAAAAGTCAGTGATTGTTTACCAAATGCATGTTCTAACTAGTGATGTGAAGGTTCATTCAAACTTACTCAAATGAAGCTGTGAGACGATCACTGGAAAATAAACTTTCAATAAAAACAAGCAAGGCCGCCTTCCTTAACATTGTTGACCTTGAATTAGACTATTACTGTACCTTTTGTATATGAATGACAAATAAAAAAGTTATGAACTCTTCTGCTAACATTTAGGAGGAATAAGAATGCTTTTAAAAGTTCCTAAGGAAGTAGGCTGTCTATTTAAAATCCAATCCTTCACTTTGTTTAAGTACCTATCCCAAGGTGAAATTATTATTCTTGACCTTATTGTTCTTGAACACTATTTCACGGGCTATTTAAGAGTATCCCCTCTTTCTAATTGTTATGACAAAATAAAACAAAGATTCAGAGCAGTATACCAGTTTTCACTCTGAATTTCTTTCACTATTTTTCTTAAACCAAATGAAACACAGAAACTTATTTGCCCAGTGTTTTCTTTGTGTATGTCCGTAGGGGAAGTCTTTCCTCCAAATTTAATCTGCAATAGTAAACATTTCTCTGTGTGTGTAGCTCAGTTTTCTAAATCTCCAGAATGAGCTGAGGTAATATGAAACAGTATACCTAAAGCAATTTATATGTACCTACATATACAGTATCTGATATGTAAATAAAAAAGAGCATTTCATCTCATGTACCAGGCAAGAACCTATAAAAATCCATGGTATCAGGAGGCTAGCCATAGGGAATCCTAATCAGAGTGGACAGGAGTTTTCCTTCTGCAGAAAATGCAGCGATTATGGCTTGCCATGTTTGGAACTGTCAAGTGGTTTTCTTGTCCACTCTTCTTAAGATCTTCTTAAAGTACATACATGCTGAAGGTGAGCAGGACCTCACATTGATCTTGATCTGGTATAAATCCACATACTTCAAATCAAGATAATGAAGCTATGCTGATTCACATTGGTAAAGAATCTTATCTTTTATTTTTAGGCAAAAAGCTTCTTACCACGATTAGGGCTAAGTTGTCAATCTAGTAATCTAGTTGATGAGTTTTTGCTCTGAGGGTGTTAATGGCAAGGGGAGCTCATATCAGGGAAGACTGTTTTATACAAGCAAGGTTGATGTTACAGCTCCTGAGAATCTGGCCAATAATTACACTTTGTTTATACCGTAATGTTTCTAAAATCATAGCTGAAGAGTAGAATATATATTTGTGAATCTGTGCTTTAAGGTCAGGAATAGGAAACACAGACTGCATGCCTATTTGGGCTATTCGCTTCCTCTTAGGAACAGGCAATTCAATTAAAATCTCTCTACCTCTACTTCCAATCCTACATTTTCTTTCATGTTTAAATGTTAGACTGTCCGGAGTCTTTTATGATCTTGTCTTACTGGAGAAAGCCCAGTTTACAAGTGAAAACTATTATCTGCTACAGGCACAAAGTGATGCTCCAATATACAACAAGCAATAATTATAGAAAAAGACTTTATAAGCAGTGTATTTCTGCTAACGAAACTCTCATGGAGAAATTCAGAACTGCATCTTCTGAGACAAGCTGTAAGTAAACCAACAGTGGGAGTATAACTGAAATAAAATTTTGGCTCCCTAAAGCTCAGCTATTGTAAATTAACCCAAACATTGAAAATTAAATAGGAATAAGACAGGAAATCCCTACAAAGAACAATGTATTTCCTGGAGCTAGTACAGTTATTTGCAAAACTTAGTTGTTGTAACTCTCAGGAAAGTGAAAATGAAAATAAAGCATGCATATTTTAAAGTTTTTCATATCTGAATAAATGGTATGGTTATTTTCTGCTGTATTTGAGTAGCTCTGCTGGTGATGTTAGAAAACATAACTTCCAATATATAATTGACCAGAAAGTGGCAATGGTAGCTGCTTTAGCGCCAGTACAGGTTGCCCATTTATGTCAACAGTATCTTCTTAATTTTGATTAGAACTTCTTGTACACTTGTAAAACTCACTTTTAGTGAGGAACATTTTCCTGTATATAGGACAATTGCCAGCTTGACCTCAGAGGATATACTAACCTAATAAATTCTTTTCAATACTTTCAAAGAGTTAGTAAAAAGTTGTATTCTGATTGTTAGGAGTCTGAAGAGTAAACCTTAAAAACGGATTTTGACATGCATAAAACTTGCACTTGATCCATTACAGTAATACAGTATCATTTAGGTTTTTTTATGAACTGTGTTGCAGAAGCCATTTACAGAAAGATTGGAGAACAGACTTTTAATACTCTTTACAAAAGATGTCATTTATCAAATGGACAATGACACATATATCCTCAAAATCTTAAGATAATTTAATGGTTTACACATATATAGTTTGCAAAGGACATGGCTATATCACTCTGCTTTGAACAAATTATTATTTTTTTTTATAACAAGATATTAGAAGTTTCTAAAAGCTGTCTCAAAGCATTAAATCTTCTATTTTTGGTCTCATTCTGGGAAAAAAAAATACAAAACCCTAGCAAAATAGTTTTCTTTACACGATAGCAAGACAATATAGATGAAAGGTGTAATTTTCAAGCATAAATGCCTGAAAACAGTCATTTTAAAACATGGCCTGCAATTAAGCGTGCCCACTTATCCCTGAGAAATCACACCTAGCACTGGGCAATAATATTTCAAAATACGGACTTCATCATTAGTTTATTGTATTTAAAAACCTGATTTTCAGAAGAATACAAGGGCCACGTTTAAAGATTCAGTCTTGCTGTGTAAAACAGCGGAAGTGATTAGCCTTGCTAAACCCTACAGTAGAAAATGGGAGAAACAGGGGTTCCATCATTTATTATGTCGTATCTTGGATAATGTTACCATTTATTAAGTATTGATAATTTATGACTGCATGAATAACATTCACCAAATGGTTAGCAGAACATTCAGGGCCACAGTCCAAACAGACCAGCGGTGACCTACTATTTGGCAGTCAGTCCATCTTCCCCAGCGGTGCCAGATGAGAATCATGAACTGGGACTCCCCTGTCGTGGGGACGGAATGGATGCCCATGACAGACCTGGTGCTTCACAGAGCACTAGAGGAATGGACTAATCGCTGCACATGCTTCTGCCCCAGACCTCCTTCCAATTTTTACGTGCAGTACAATGATGATGCTCAGCAAATACTTAGTGATAATTAGAAAGCAGCCCTGGCCAGCTGACTTCAGAGCAACCCCTTTCACCCACAGCTCTTCTTCCTTTGCATTTTCAAGCTCTAGAAAGGTGCTGTTCAGAGTGTGACTGCTGCAGTTCATACATAGAATACCATCACATCTTGATTTCAAGCAAAGTGTTGCACTTTAGAGTCCAGAGATACACAATGTCTTCCCTTGCAAAATCTGTGGTTGTAACTGTGCATTTTACAAGTTCTCACTATTCATTTGAGCTTTATACATCTAACACAGAAGGAACTTTTTTAGTGTCGTGCTTATTCCACATAAGTGTTCCTGGAGACATTTTTGAAAGCTATTTCTAGCAAAGGACTGAAGACATGTCTGTGTATGACAGTCCTGCATAAACAACAAAAATTCTCATGAAACTGTTAAAGTGGAATTTTTCATTTTCTGTTGTTAAGACTATTGTTATTATAAAGGCATATAAAAAGACTGACTTGTCAGCACCTGGGATTTATCAATTAAATCCATATTCTATAATGGCACAAAGAGCATCTTGGTAATTACAGAGACTCAAATCTGAAGTAGAAGAACGTTTCCTAACTACCTGCAAATGCATGGCTATCAGCTTCCAAAAAAGTCAAAGTTACACACACAAATTATTCTACCAGTACTCCTCTGTAACCACTGGCCCAAACTGCCAGTTATGCTTTCAAAAATATTTCAGATTCCTGGTGAATCATCCCATTAAACTATTTCCAGCCATATCAACCAAATGATGCTGTCTGGCATTCTAGAAGTGCTTATGCAAATGCCTAAGAATTTCTACCAACTTGTGATGTTGGTGGAAGCCTTCAGCTTTACTCTGAGCAATTCTAAATAATAGAGGGTCACTTGTGAGCAGCTTATTCAGGAACACAGCTCATCTCAAGAAATCCACTGAAATATTCTGAAACACTTTACTATAGATTTTTCTTCATGTAAGAACTCATATTTAGATTACTTAAACACTGCACCAGGTCAACAACTGTGAATATTTCTGCATTGTTAAAAGGACCACTTGTTCTTCTTGTTTGTTTTCTTCTGTGGTTACCTATCTTAGTTTGCAGCATGGTGATGTTCCCACTTCCCTGCTTATGAACATTAAAATGAGCTTAATACAATGAGCTGCTTTGAGCAACAGGAATACTGGATATAGCATATAATGCAGGAGTTGTCAATAACTCATCCAAAAAGGACTCATCCAAAAAACCAGGAAGAGGGCAAGAAAATACAAGCATATTCTATGCTCCTTTCATGCTGTGTATGCACATGTGTGTGTGCCTATTTTCAATTCCTTCCTCCCTCCTTTTGAATTGTGGAAAGAAGGGTCATGAAAGGAACACATCATACAATATTCTAGCCTCCAATTTTCAAATTAACATAAATCAGAATCTTACACTGAAAACACTGCTGCAAGACTAAACCAAAAACTTATTAAAAAAAGGAAAAGAGTTCTCACCAGGGCTGCTATCCATCCTGGTTTTTTTTCCAGGTATATTCGGCATACCTGTCTGAAATTTTATCCAGACAGGCTTTAAGAATTCTCAGGTTTTCCAGATACACATAAAATCTAACCTAGCTGATGCTTCCAATGGGATGTCCCATACATCGTGCTTTGGATTTATTACAGATGTGTACTACACAGAGGATAAGCAACTACACAGGCAGTTTCATGCATCCAGGGAGTAAAGAGATCTTCCACTGTAAATTACATCTTTACATGCTCCATAGTTTAGTGCATCCTGAAAGTAATGAACTTACTGACCACGCTCAGGGCAACTACAGTTTGTGTATGTAGGTGCCTGACACAGATGAATATATATTTCTGGAAATGTCAGATGGAAACATGAGACCCCTTCCTCCACTGAGTGAACTCAGTGTTTCCTGTCTCCTAGTGTTTCTATGTTTTCTTCTTTACCTAGTTTTCCCAGCAATCCATTCAGCCCATTCATCCAAAGACAGCTCAGGAACAAGCATGTTCATTCCGGGCTAGACTAATCCTGCATCTCAAGAGAATACTCATTCAGTCACCTCAATAGGTCTGGGTTATTTTTTGTCTGCTATGTAACAGATTTAAAAAATATAAAAGTTCGAATTTCACATTTTTTTAAAAACAGAATATATTTTCCAGGAAAAAAAAAAGTAGTTTCATTTTTCTTGTGAGCTAAGGAGTGTGTATTCCACCACATAAATCACTGTGGCAGCAATTAAAATAAAACAGTCTCTATTACCCCTCCTCCAACACATTTACCAGCCTGAATTATTCTTTAATCTCTATGTGGACACAATCTACAAGAATATCAGTTTCAAACACCAAGTCTTACTGCCACAAATGGATCTGCCCAAGTATAAAGTAAAAAAAAAAAATCACAGAGAAACAACTGTTCCTGTCCTAAGGAAGGATAAACTATATTTGAAATATTATTGACACATGTTGGTCTAACACGTTTTAAAGACATCTGTTAAGAAAGTTGGCATTTCTTAACTCGGCAACCTATTCCACTCCTTTAACAATCCTATTATAATTTTCCCTAATGACTAGCCTGAATCTTTCTAGCTACAGTACAAATTCATTGTTTCTGGTTCTATTTTCCTTAAAACTGAAATTTAGTGAGAAACAGATGGGCCAGAACACACATCACTGACTATATATTTTTTTGTTTTCATCTATTTATTTATTTATATATTATTTAAGCAGAGATTCTATCAGATCATTTCTAATCAGAACCCAAGTTTAAGAGAAATACCTTAATAAGAAATTTATGTACAGACATGCGATCACAGGATACTACTATCTTTTTTTTTTTTAACGATTTAATGAGAAGAGAGGCTAATTTGATATCTTATTTTGCAGTCTGCCAGCTATAACTATATTTCACCCTTTTCACAGTGGTGTTAACTGACAAGAGTTTACTGTACCACACACTACATTCTCACATACAGCTGTTGAGCAACACTGAAATAATTTTCCAGACCATTAGGTGCATTCCCCACCTAAAAGACTGAGATGCTGATAATAACGCAGAGATAATTCAAACAAGTACACACAGGTGCAAACCTGTCAAATGGCAAAACACTGCAAGGATAATGGGTTTTCAGTCATCGCTTATAATCCTCTACTTGAATGCAATGTTTGTGCTTGGTATATATTTCTCCTGTGCAGCTGGCATATTCTTGCCCCACAATAACAGGGTATTTGCAGAGCCAAAAGAATGATACCAAATTCTGGTTAAATAAACTGACTTCATCAAGGAATTCTGGAGGGAAGGGAAGAAGGAGTCACCACATTTTTGAAAGCTAAATGGTATGGTTTCCCTGGTATAAACCATATGAATATGTTTACATGTATAAATGAATAAGGAACTCAACTAGAAATGACAATCATTTGTTTCATGCACAATAATGGCTTTGTGCCATTACCTCAATTCCTGCCTGCAGTGATTCAAAACATGTAGAGGAAATACAATGTATTGAAATTTACACGTATGAAAAAAACAAAGCAGCAGAGCTCAACTTTGGGTATGCTTGAGATTAGTAAGAAACGCCCAAAGGCATAACTCCTCTGAAGCGTTCTCAGAGAAAGTACCTACTCAAGTCTTTAAAACTGAGGGAAATACAGATTCCCCCAAATTTCTGAAGATTTTCATAATTCATGTGCAAAACATTATAATCATTATTTTGCAACAGATACCACAGCAAGTGAAATACTGAAAATGTTATGCAGAAGCCTTAGTTTGAGACTTCCAAAACAATCCCTCCAATGTGTAAATGTAAAAAAATTTAATTGTTTTGAATGACTGCAGCCGTAACACCCTTGTCTCGTACTATGGTTTCCACTGCCAGGCGGAAAAGGACCTGCGGGTGCTGGTCGACAGCCGGCTGAATATGAGCCAGCAGTGTGCCCAGGTGGCCAAGAAGGCCAACGGCATCCTGGCCTGTATCAGAAATAGTGTGGCCAGCAGGAGCAGGGAAGGGATCATCCCCTGTACTGGGCACTGGTGAGGCTGCACGTCAAGTCCTGTGTTCAGTTTTGGGCCCCTCACTACAAGAAAGACACTGAGGTGCTGGAGCGTGTCCAGAGAAGGGCAACGAAGCTGGTGAGGGGTCTGGAGCACGAGTCTCATGAGGAGCGGCTGAGGGAACTGGGGTTGTTCAGTCTGGAGAAGAGGAGGCTGAGGGGAGACCTGATCGCTCTCTACAACTACCTGAAAGGAGGGCGCAGCGAGGTGGGGGTCGGTCTCTTCTCCCAAGTAACAAGTGATAGGACAAGAGGAAACAGCCTCAATTTGTGCCAGGGGAGGTTTAGATTGGATATTACGAAAAATGTCATCACCGATAGGGTTGTCAGGCTTTGGAACAGGCTGCCCAGGGAAGTGGTTGAGTCACCATCTCTGGAGGTATTTAACAGACGTGCAGATGTGGCGCTTACGGACATGGCTTAGTGGTGGACTTGGCAGTGTTAGATTTACAGTTGGACTCCAGGATCTTAAAGGTCTTTTCCAACCTAAATGATTCTACGTATATTGCCATTTTGTTAAACTCTGTGCTATTTACAAGAAGCACAGCTAAGCAGTGCTACAAAAGAAGAGAGCTGGGTATCAGTTCAACGCTGCAGTTCCTAAACTCGTCTTGCATCCATCACATCAGTTTACTATTCTTTCTAAGCTTCACGTTTAGATCATACAATTTTGAACCACAACAGAACTTGGTTACAATTTCAGCGTAGTCCCTCACAAACAGTAGCTTAGTTCTGTCCAGTTTGAAAGTATTCTGTATTTTCCAAAGAAAAGATGATCTACTTATTGTAGGAAAGAAGCCAAGGAACTGCAATTTGTCTCAACATACAGGACAAAAAATCCCTCTTCTCCATAACAGTTTGTGCTCTGAACTGGCAAGCTGATACTGTGCATCTTAAAAGTGAAAACACTTCAGTTACAAATATTTTTCATTACAATTAAACATTGACTGGGTTGAGAAAATGTAAAATAATATAAAAGTTTCTGAAAACTAAAATAAGCAGTGAAGTTGCTCATTTTGACCAGACGGATTACTCCTACTAAGTAAGTGGTTTTTAATTTGTGGGTACACATATGATTTGTCAGGCATTTTATCTTTCCCGATTTCATGTATTATCTTACATGAAATCGGGAAAGATAAAATCCTGGTGAATAAATCTGAAGAAATGTATTCAAAATCTCTGAGTCAAGGAGGAAAAAAGTAGAAAACAAAGTCATCCAGCCAGGGATGTTCTACACTGAATTGGCATTATACAGGTCCAAGGACTTGTCCATCTCTAACAATTTATCCATAAAATGTTTCAAAAAATAATGGCCTATTTCCAGGGAATATTGTAAAGCTTAAAGCTACAACGAAAAAAAAAAAAAGAATTAAATTCTAAAATGCCCAGTCTTATGCTTTATATAGTATGTGCTGCAATAAAATTTCTGGCAATTTATTAATGGGAAAGGACAGCCTTAACCAGTGAAGTTTTATGTTCATCTTTGATGTAAATGTGTATGAATTGTGCATCATATTACTATAATGTATTTAAAATCTGATGGGAAACAACTCATGATATATGACTTAAATATATGATTTTTAAGTCACAGGTTTCTGTTGATAATGTTCAATTACAAATCCTACTTTTTTGTTAAAATATAACACACTTTGGTGCCCTGTAGTTCTGGATTTTACTCTCTCAAAGAGAATCCGTTGCTAGTTTCAGATATGATCTCCAACTTGTTTTGCATTTGAACAGACGTCCATGTGAAACATGCTATTATTTCTCAATAGCTTTTCACAACTATGACCACAGCTCTCCCTCAGGAAATAAGAAATTAATTCCTGTTCCTTAAATGATAATCGCAAAATACAAGTGGAGCTGTCTTGTCTTCTGTCCAATTTCATTATCTTCTCTCAGTAGAAAAACTAAAGTTTGCTCCCAGACATGGAGGCGAGTCAATCTCCCTTTCTCTTAAAACCATCAAATTTGTTCTCAACTATGGAAGTATGTTTGCATGATGTTATTAGCTAGGTATGTTGAAAGTTGTGAAAACAAATTTATTGCTAAAACACAGTATCACTTACAGTTATTTACTCCTTAAGAGTACTTCCGTTCCTGATACTATTCCTTCATGGACACTGAAGGGACATTGACAAAAAGTGTGTTGACTATGACTCTTGACATTATTACTGACATATCTCAAGTATATTTTCAACATTTTTTTCTTTGTGTAAGTTTGAAATAGCAAAATATTTCCCCATTCACAGTCAGGATGAAAGTAAGACAACATCAGGAATCTTTACGAAAAAAGATTCTAAAGGTCACTAATATTGAAGATGTTTATTTTAGTAATGCTAAGTTCTTTTATTTTGAGTTGAATTCCCACTTATAAAAATAAAATGTATTTCAAAAACCTTTTTAAAAAAATAAAACTGACTCATCTGTATGAAGTGTTCGAATTTCAGTTATCCAGGCTTTTCCAACAAGAATATATTTTCTAACAGAATCATTGTCGGCTGTCATGGAAAACTGTGGATGTTCAAAAGCATGAGGGGCATTTTTTTCAGTCACAAAATTTGTATTTTTATATCTTGATGACTTTGTGAGAAAAACATGCATGCGTGTAACTAAAATGCTTGAGTATTGCAATTTCCTGCCAGAGGTGGCTGTTGGCAGCTTTACAGTAGTTTTTATAGCTAGTACAGAATATAGCATGCTGGCTTGAAAAACTGTTCAATCATCATCCCTGTCTGTCAGGCTGGCTGCCTAGAAGGTGGTAGATTAACTTTATATTGTTAAAGTTATTTTTTGTTAAAAGCCTTTGATAGCATAGCCCCTAGCTATCTGTCAGACTTCCTTCTTGAGTCTTGTCCTGCGAAGTGACTATGCTTATATAAACTTGCTCTTTACAGATCATAGCTAAATCTCCTACTTTAAAACAATAGATGATTTTATCTGTGCTGTCACATTTGCTTAGATTTATCACTCCTATCACTTCCATTTCCACTCACCCTTCCCCATCTTATAATAATTTTCCTTATCGACCACAGTATTTCTTAATAAGCCTCTGACACTGAAGTGTCCTGATTGCCAGTTTTGCTTGGCTTTTAAACTTTTTGGTAAAACAGTAGAATCATAGAATCATAGAATGGTTTGAGTTGGAAGGGACCTTTAAAAGCCATCTAGTCCAACCCCCCTTGCAATGCACAAGGACATCTTCAACTAGATCAGGTTGCTCAGAGCCCCGTCCAATCTGACCGTGAATGTTTCCAGGGATGGGGCATCTACCACCTCTGGGCAACCTGTGCCAGTGCTTCACCACCCTCATTGTAAAAAATTTCTTCCTTAAATCTAATCTGAATCTACTCTCTTTTACTTTAAAACTGTTAGCCCTTGTCTTATCACTGCAGGCCCTGCTAAAAAGTCTGTCCCCATCTTTCTTATAATCCCCTTTAAGTACTGAAAGGCCACAGTAAGGTCTCCCTGGAGCCTTCTCTCCTTCAGGCTAAACAACCCCAACTCTCCCAGCCTGTCCTCACAGCAGAGGTGGTCCAGCCCTCTGACCATCTTTGTGTCCCTCCTCTGGACCCGCTGCACCAGGTCCATGTCTCTCCCGTGCTGAGGACCCCAGAGCTGGACGCAGAACTGCAGGTGGGTCTCACCCGATGGGAGCAGAGGGGCACAATCCCCTCCCTTGACCTGCTGCCCACGCTGCTTTCGGTGCAGCCCAGGACAGGGTTGGCGTTCTGGGCTGTGAGCACACATTGCCAGCTCACGTCCAGCTTTGCATCCACCAGTACGCCCAAGTAAAGATAAGTTGTCAATAAAAAGTATTGTTCTTACTAAAGATCAGATAAAATACAAATTGCATTGGAACATGCAATATTGGAGAAATATCAATATATAACCAGAACTTAGTTTTGCAGCTAGATCCTATTACTGTCTCTGGTAACAAATACACTTTAAAGCCAGAGGTGCAAGACACAGTTAAAGCCAAAGTTTGTGCAATACCCTTCACAGTGACTCTTATCAGGAATAAATTCAGTATAAGTGCACATACTTACAGCTATGTAAGTCTGGAAAGAATGAAACAAAATAAAATTCAAGGACTGCATAAGCTTACTACTGCACAACTGGCCACGAAGTGCATTAGAAATGCAGAACACGACTCTTCTCTGATCAACTTAAATACAGTCTGCGGAAACTAAACCATGTACGGGTTTGAAGTGCGAGGGAACAGACTTGCAAAGCCATCTTATCTTGATTATTCCATTATATAATGATTAGTTTCAGCAACATTTGGCTTTATTTTAACTTTCCTTGCTAATGTATGTGTAGTTGGTAGGAACCATCAGGATTTTCTTTCTTTTAATAGTGATTGGCCCATGTTATTTATTAGAAACTGGAGGAACACTAACAAGGAAATTAATGTGGGTTTTTTTCCCCACCTCTCTTATGAGAACTCTATCTACAGAACATTTTTTTTTTCCTTTCAATATAGGGGCAGGGACAAAGGGACTATACGTATTGGCTAAATGTCACAACACACAGCAAGAGAAGGCTTTCTTTAAAACCCGCTAGAAATAAGCCACCCCTGGTTCCCCAAGGATCACATCATAGCACTGCCCTCAGTACAGTGTAGTTAACTGTGCATGTTCGTGAGAGAAAAGGAGAGAAGGGAAAGGGGGCTGATGTAGTGAGTTTATTCATTCTCCACTGGACCTCAAGTTGCTGAGACTGAATTCCTGGGCAAGAAAAATTTGGTATTTGTTTACAGAATATATAACATCTTAAACAGATGTTGGATCTTATATGAGTTATTACATGTATCATTTGGATAATACGTGATATCAGCTACTGGTTGATAAACAATGCTTACGCTAACACTGCTCAGAAAACAAACTGGTTTTCATTTTGTAATACCTCAGTGCTAGTTTCCAACTAACCCTTTACACTGAAGAGTATTTTTATTTACTCTTCTCTCCCTCTCTCATCTACACTCTGTTTTTCCTCCTAGGACAATAATGCACTTACTCTAAAATCCAGTAAGTTAACCAAAGGCAGACACTGGCTGATACATTCATCATACTAATTATGTGTTGCATGGAATGTTTCTCCCATCAAGTGCCTCCTACATACTTGATAGAAACCTTTCAAATCAAAAAGAAGAAAAACGAAAACAAGTCTCAAAGCCAAGCTGTGTGATTGAGAGAATCACTTATCCTAGTGTCACTGAACTACAAAATCAATTAATGTCTTCTATCATCTTCAGAAAGTGCTATCTAACAGGCAGCCTGCAACAAATTACACCAGATATTCCAAAAAGCAATTTCTTCTTCCATTTAGGATTAGAATGTAAGTAAATTGACCCTTTCTCTACATGTTCACAGTGTAAGGGAACAGGTCACTTTCCTTCTGCAAGCCTTTCAAAAAGATTTTGAATGACTTGCTAGGACAAACCAAGGTGTAATTGAAATTCTGGTTGAAGGACTTAAAAAGGAATATTTAACTGAGGTGTAATTTCTATGTAAAGTAACTTTCCCTAGATGCATTAGTGCTTCATATAATTTAAACAGTGGAATTGACCTTGCCTCTAAATGGATTTAAAGAGAAAGTCAACCCACACAGTGTCTTTTCAAGTAAACAAATTTGCACAGCTATTCCATTACCATGTTCAGTATCTCTGTTTTCTCCGTTTTGGTTTCCCAAATGTGAGTAATCAGCATCAAGTAGATGTCTGATTCCTTTTTCTCTTTCACTGGACAGTGTATGCAAGTTTCACAGTCCAGACCACACTGTAACAATAAACCCTTTTCCCTTTCCTCTGTCAGTTTGGAAAATAGTGTTTTTCAGAGTAAGTGGAAAAGGATTGGTGTTATGTCTGGGTAAAAACCTGCCTAAAAGGCAGGAAAGTCCTTTTCCTGCTGTATTACTGGTCTCTCACCGTAGGCTTGTATCAGATTCTTAGACACAACTTCCTTCTGAACACGAGGGTACTTCTATTTACCTTTCAATTTTGTCAGAAGGTTTTGTTTCTCACCTGCTTCTGAATGGAAATCAAGCAGTCTGGTTTTAGCTGTAACTCCTCACAACACAGGTACTGACAGTCTTAAAGAACACCTTGGTTTCATTCACCATTTCAGTTAGCCAAATGATCTAAGATAGCATTCACTAATTTGAATGAACATCTGGAGTTTAAAGCTGGCACTTTTCAGCAGAAGATCTTTGACTGAAAACTGCATGAACCAAATGCAGCTTTGCTGATGCATATAAAATGCTGCAATGCCTCTTTACATAAACTTCCCTTGTGTGATAACTGATCTATGACACTGATTTCTTGTTTACGCTGTGCAGACCAGTATCATATTGTGTGGAAGGGGAAATAAGAAATCTGAGCACTGACTTCTTTGCCTTCCTTTCTTCCTAACAGGGCCCACGCTTTTCCTTCTTGCCAGAAGCCATTTTCCTGAAGTCAGTCTATATCGTAACACTTCTGAGATTGTCATCAACAGGTTTCATGGGCGATGTTCTTCAACCTTCACTCTATCTTAAATAAACAGAAAGAAATACCACTCCTTCATTTCTTATTTTGGTAGTCAGGGCAAAGGATAGAATTAAAATCCATTTCTTCTGCTGGGTCCCTAAGTACTTGACTTGAGGCTAGCTTTAATGTACGATCCACTCATGTTTTGTATGTTTAAATTCAAAGCATAATTTCATTATTGAATAAGGAAGTAAACCAGTCCACCTTTGACTGACTATTTTCAAAAGGACAGCTACCTGACCTGCATTGTCTAAACTATGAACAACAAAGGTATTTCACATCTAAATATCCTGATATGGCTCAAAAATACATCGCATCCAAACAGTTACAAATTTAGCAGATGGAAAAACACAGAAAAGACAGCGGATTTCAGGAGCCTTTGTATTATCTTCATTTTGAATATGTTATTTGTGCATTTGGTGTAGTTTCCCCCTGTGCAGATGGTACATTACTACCCCAGTAATGGAATCTCTTCAGAGCCAAAACACAAATTAAAAATTCTGGCAACATTAGATAGTCTTAAAAAATATCACAGGGGAAAAAAAAAGGACAGTATCCAAAGGAAGTGTAAGTGTGCCATTTTTGGCTCACTTCAAAAATAAGCAATGGTTTATGGAAGTCTTTAATTCTCCCTTCATTCTCCTTCCTTCTATCCCAGAGGCCACATATGACTGTAACCATCCTCCCAGCTAAAAGAGCTTGGATAAAACTTCAGGTGTCTGCCAGAAAAGGATGCTTCTGAATGACACACAGTATTCCCAAGCTTCAAGGGTACATTTGGTTTTCCTGCAGTAGTGAATATTTATATAAAGGGGTTTTGCTGCAGTGGAACAGGGAGGAGAGAAATACTGGTACGGCTTTTTTGTGGATTTTTATATTCTGTCAAAAATGATGTTCATTATTCTGAAAGAAGTAGTAAAACAAATAATGCATTTCAATTTATACATAAGCTCTGTTCATTCACTTTAGTACCAATCACTCTTGCATGCAAATCCTGTAATTCCATTCTATTTAGAGCCACTGTATCTATTCTTTATATACATATATACACAAGCTGTACCATCCTTTTTTTTCTTTCCTTTTCATGCTTTTAAGAAGTACCCTACGTAAACCTTTACCTAAGCACAGAAGTGTGAAATGGTAACTGTGAAAAACTATAATAGGATTAAAATTCTTAATTCTTTTGTGCTTTCTATGTGAACATCTGCAGGTATGCAAAGGAAAAGCATATGAAAAGTCTATGGGATTGATTGTTTAACTGTGAAGTGGATGCCACCCACGTCAACAGTTGCCAGTAACTCTATTCTTACTACAAATAGCATGCAAGTCACATTTATGTCAGGCTGTTTCTTGGGCAGGCAAGCGCTGTACCGCGTTGATCTTCTTGTTTACAGAGAACTAATGCCCCTCAGGTTTTTTTTGTTGTTGTTTTTATTTTCCTTTTTTTTTTTTTCCTTTAATTTTCTAAGCTAGGATAAGATATGAACTGACACAGTGAGAAACTTTATCTTAATAAAACACTCTTCCAAGTCAGTTGAGGCTCAATCTTTTTAAGAACTGACTGCTTGACACATTCATGGCCAGGAATGAATTCTTTACACACAGGGATGTCCACTTGAAAAAGCAGGCAATAAATCTGAATCTAAATGCTCTCCTTTGATGCACAGAAGCAACAACTCACATATTAAAATACTAGGTTGTTCTTTGCTTTTGTGTTGTTATGACTGGCAAATAGATACATCTTGGATATATAAGCTGAAAAGGACAGTACACCTTACTGGTCCTATTCTTTTTGTTAATGAAGGTCTGTTCTCTAGTAGATAATCAGCAAATTGACAATCTCATGGTGAAAGAGTACTTTCACCATTATCATTTTCACCAAGATCATTTCATGGATCTTTCATTTTTTGATCATGCTGATGGTAAATTAGTTTTTTACAGTGAACACAAAACATTACTGAGTAAGCTGAAACAAACATAGATTTATGAACTATTTTTAAAATGCTTATTATTAGAATAAACTGATTTTTCTTAGAAGCCATCTATCCAAACATGTACGCAGCCATACTGTAGAACTGAAATAAAAATGCAGTCTATAGAGCATAAACAATATTAGTTTTCCCCTCGTATCCTGCCTTTACTGCTATATCAACATGGTAAGGTGTGTAACACCGTAGGCTGACGAGCTTCAGAGTCTGTGCAGTAACAAACTTAGGCTTTTGCAAATCTTCAGAAAACCCCACTGTACAGTGACATCACTCATACTGTGTTGAAATGCTTATTCACGGTAAATATTCCGTACATTCCTTATGACAGCTTGGATAAGGCTGGAGGAGCTATGGTACACTGTGGGCATGACACATATGAGTAGCCTGTTTCTGATTTCCAGTGCTGCTATTTCATGTGTCGCTTCATCATTGAAAAAAAAGCACCTCTATCAACAAGGCTCAAGCAAACTGCATACAACAAATAAAGTATTTGCTGAATTAAATTAATTGACTAACGTAGTTGCTATTCTATTCTCAGTGATTTCTTTTAGAATTGTAAAATGTTATCCTATATTTTGTTCATGAACTTTGTTCTTAGTCTTGCTTTTCTATTCATGCTGCCATTACTGTCATATTCATTGATTAATTTAAACAATTTTATCCAAATATCAGTCGAAAATACTGCCATAAAGAGCATGCCCCTTTCAGCACAAGACAGACATACATAAAGTCTCTTCATAGTTTTCCCACTGAGGCTCTTATATTTCTCACATTTGGAGCACAGTGCCTCCTAGCTACTCCTTTATTCTCCAGGCACTAGGTGGCTTGCTCTGCGGTTCCCCCACTAGCATCACTTTGAGCTTGGACTAACAGAGCAGATGAAGGTTCAACTTCCATGCTGGAAGCAGCCCTGCCACAGGGGGGGCTCAGTCTTCCCAGTTGCAGCCTCAAACTCCAGCCCTCTCCCTCTTTCTCCCTCCCTCCCTTGCTCCTTCTCCTCACGCCACCACACACCTGTAAGGTCCCATCTCCCCACGTGCAAATTCAAGAACCTCACATCAAGCATTCTTACTGGATGTTATTTAACCTGATTTTAGAACCTCCAGTGGTAAGAGGTTCCAAACCCTCTTGGATAACCTATTCCAGTATGTAAGTGTTCGGCTGATAGGATTTCCGCTCCCCCCCGTAAAACCTAAGGTGTTGGGGTTTTTTGGGTGGGTTTTGGTTGTTTATTTTTTTTAAATTTAAATAAAAGATGGCATTATATGAAATCTGGCAATCTAAACTAATTAACACTTTCATCTGCAACAGACACAGAAAAGAATTCTTTTCCTTTTGCTACAGTCCTTTTTGTGATATTTGAGGACTCATAATTTTCCCAGTCACTTTTTTTTCCTTCTGACCAAGCAAAGACAATGGTTTCAATGTTTCTTTTCAGAAAATTTTTCCCAAAGTCCTTATCATTCTTGTTAGCTTTTCTGGATTCTTCCAAACAGTCTGTATCATATTTTGAGTACCAAGAACCTGACACAACACTCAAGCTGAGGAAACACCAAGGTCAAATAAAGCAGAAAGATTATATCATGTGTCTTATAGCAACTTAATGAAAGATTTTGGTAGGCGAACTTTTCCTATGTATCACTTCCAACAGTGTCCTAGCTATCCTTCAATCACCATTATATTCTAAATTTCTACTCTATGAATGTTATTCAAACTCTGTATTATACATAGTACTGATTATACATTTTTTTTGTTTTAAACAATAACTTTCAATTATTAATAAAATGTAGCATCTTGGAAGATATTTATACAGATGTGATAAGAGGTAACTTCTGTGTCTCATTCAGATATGTAAGTCATACAGCCTTTTAAACAATAAAATATCTTTTCAACTGATTAAGATAACTGCATACTTCTAGGATGCTTTAGACTTTCTGATGAGATAAGAAGTGACAGAAGTACCCAGTTCCCTCAACAAACCATAAAAGGAGACTGACTAGCACAGACACAGAAGGGTCTATTTAAATAGATTGACATACATGAGTAACACAATTTCAGAAGACAAAACTTTCTAGGACAGTAGGAAAAAAGCAATTCAGAGTAAAAAATGTAAGCTATGCTAAAAGACTTATGTTTTTAAGGATTTGGATGTTCCACTGATGTATCCACTTGGGCATAAAACAGAACAGATTTTAGGCTTTTAAACTTTTTTTCCCTTGGCATTGCTAATGGGCATTTTCTAAAGCCTTTCAAAAGATGACACTCTCCTAAGTAAAACAAGCAAATGTGGAATAGGCAAGGAGCTCTCATAGCAAAATTATTAAATTAAATCTTTTAATTTTGTAATCATCTAGGTCATGTTAGAATTTGTAAAACTGAAGAAAGTTGAGCTGTACAGTTCTAGAAAAGCCACAGAAAAAAGAATGTATGAGCTTCATTTGCTAAAACACAGTTTATTAACAGCAGCAGGCTGGAGATCAATGTTACTCATTCCATCCTTGAGATCCAGTAAAAAGTAATCTATAAGGAAATAATACATTCAATTTTTAATTATTTTTTTTTTAAACAGAGCTCATTAAAGACTACTAAAGGAAAAAGTACAGCATTATGGCCTAATAGCTATCGCCAAGATTGTCTTTATAAAGAGGGTTTTAATTTCTTCAGGAAATTCTGAAGTGATAAATATACATCTGCTATTCAAGTAAAAATACACCTGCTATCCAAACAAGGCATGGACCAGTGCATACTAAAGCCAATGGTAATTCCTCTTTCCATATTAATTGGATATTTGTGTGCTCTTCTGATTTAACTTTAAATATGTGCAATAACTAAGCTTGAGCTGGTTGTCTAGATCTTCCTTCTAACCAACTAAGAGAACTAGATTATTTCTAGGATGCTTTAGAAGTTTCAATGACATGAGTAGTCACAGAAATTCCCATTTCCCTCAATAAACCATAAAAGAGTTTGAAGTTGACTAGCACAGACACAGAAAGGTGTATTTGAACAGATGAAGCCCAACCTCACCAATGAGGTTAACTAAGTACCAGTAACTAATAGAGCATAAAAGTTGGTAGCAAATATTAGGAAGTCTAAAATACAAATGTGATGCTCGTCTTTATAATCAGTTGTATTTTAGCCTATGCCAATTTCTCAAATGCTCCAGATCACTCTGTGTCATGGTTTATCCTCTCCATCCTTTCCCACTTAGTTTGTCAATATTAAGTGATATTCAGTAGTGATTACACAATTTCTTCAGTCTACTGATAAATTTTTATTAATGTACTGCAGGTAGATTATATAAAGATCCACTACCACAATGATGATTATTTGACAACACCTCTTTTACTATTCTACCTCCCTGCAACTGCCAAAAAAATCTGAAACATCAATAGCTGAGATCTACAGGAATACCATAGAACAATTTCTCTTCCACAGCAAAAGTGGACAAAAGTTCTTGCCACAGACTACAGGAGTCTCAACAAAGGAGGGCACCTAGCTGAGAAAAAGGGATCTAACCCATTGGTTGAGACCTGCCTTGACTCTGAAATTGCTTTGCTCTCTTGCAGGATGCTCCAAGAACACTCCCACCACACAGAGGAACTTCAAAGATGGAGACAAGCAGATGGTGGCAGTGGAAAGATTTAACTATTAGACACATAGGTAATTAAGTTTGTGACATTTGAGAGGACACAGATTAGCTTGTCTCCTAGCTGTAAAGCTTACATAGGTCTCCTAATATGTCTAGAGAGCTGGGAGGTGCAGGGGAGGACTCAGTAGGCATACTTCATGTTGCTATCAGTGACGTAGAAAAGTGCAGGAGGGATGGTCTGGGGGTTGACTCATGCCTTCAGGGGCAGGAGACTCAAGTCCAGCATCTCCATGGAAAACTGCCAGGTTCATATATAAAACCTGAGATGCAGGTAGAGATTTACAGTCTCACTACATGGATGAGAGTATGGTGTAGAGAGGAAGAATTTTGGCAAAGCTGGAACCAGGGAACCTTTCAAGACAAGGGAAACCTGGACAGAACCGTCAGGCTACACTTTAACAATAATGGAGCCAGGCTGCTGGCACTGAAAACTAAAAAGGTCACAGAAGAGTATTTAAACTAGGAGTGGGAAGAAAGCTGACAGATACAGAAAAGTACCCTATTCAGTCTGATGCAAGTCACGGGAGAAACAGCTATCATTTATTGTGCCTCTGGAAAGGCCAAGAGGGAAATAATCAGCACAATAACAGTAAATATCAGAAAGACAACTCAAACCACCTACAACACCAACACCATCTCCTTTAAATTCTTTAAGAAGATCAAAACACTGGCCAGAAAGGTAAAGATGAGCTTAAGTGTACAGAAATGTAAAGGGAAAAATTACCCCACCTATGCATACAGGCAGTTACAAATAAGTAAAACAAAGTTTTTAGTTACTGCTGGCAGTTCTAGATCACAGGAATAATGGCCACTACAAAATCCAACAAAATGTTGGGCACATTGGAAAAGGTATGAAGAACAGGACAGAGGATGACTTTGTGCCACTCATTAAAACTTAATGTGCCCACATCTTGAGTACTGAAAGGAGTTCTGGCCTTAGAGTGTAAGAACACGTGTCTTAAGGTTCAAGCAGAGTTAAGTAAGGTACAGAAACGAACAAGTAAATTGATTGTTTGGTGCAGGTGCTTTATGAGGAGGGACTAGAGAGGCTAACATTCTTCGATCTACTGACTGAGAACTGCAGGAAGACATGCTCAAGGTTTACAGAATCAGGAAGGTAATGCATTTTGCTGCAGGAAAAGCAGGATTGCTACATCACATTACTTTTGTAGTTTAATTTGTACTATTATTCAGTATTCCTGTCAAAGACAAAGGAGTATTAAGTGAAATCTCAAAAGTCAGTAGATGACAGTAAGCTCTTCTGGGCAATGAAATGCAAGATAAGATAAACACAAAACTATTATTCACCAAATCCAACAACACCAGAATTGAAGACAACTGATGAAACTCATAAGAGAGGCTGGTTTAAAACAGATAGAAAGTACTTCTTTAAAATGCAGGTAGTGAACTTTTGGAACTTGTTACCACAGGATAGTACCAGCAGGTTCAGAAGAGGATAAACTCATGGACAACAGATTCATAAATGGATAGTGTAAAGGACTAGGCAAGGTGCCACCGCCTTACAACCCTAATGCAACAGTTGTGCATGCTGTCAAGTGGTAGGGCAGCAGACTACAGAAAGTGCCCAGGCTAATGTGTTCTCCCTAAACAGCATCCCCCCACTGACATTGTCAGAGGCAGGATACTGGGCTAGATGGACCACTACTCTGACTCAGACCCTGATTTCTTAAGACTTCTTTGTTCAATAGTGTTTATTAGAAGTCATGTGGATTTTCTATTTTCCATCTTCTCAATCAAGACTGAATTATTCATGTCCTCATTCAAGTAAAATAAAAAAAAAATACATCTAATAAAATACAGGTCTGAAAGGAAAGTTCAGTTCTAAGAGAAGATGGCAACATGAGCCAAAGGCAAGAGTTGCACACATTCTGAATTGCATTCACTCAGGAATCCAAAATACTGTGATGTTTTACAGTAATGTTAATAATACTAACAGGCTATGAGATTAAGGAACACACACACACACGAAGAGACAACAACTAAAGATTTGTATGTCACACACGGGGAAACAAAGGACAGAGTACTAGAAACAGAGGACAGTCTGTAGACCCAATGTGATCTAACCATTTCCCTTGGGCAGCTACTACTCATGAAATGATAAGCCAGGAACATTGCTTTCCAGAAGCAGCAGCAGCTGGTACAGGAGTAGCTGAGAATAAAAACGCAGCACAAAATTACAATAAACACAGCAGGGTTATTAAACAGGACTTAAACGCAGCAGAGAGGTATGAATTTTGTTAAAGGGATTAGCTCATTTTGTTCACTTGTATTTAAGTCTTCACTCTGTCAATAATCAACTCAAAAGGCAGCAACCAGTGTAGTCAGAAAGAAATGAATTTGGCTGGAGGTGAAAGTCAGGGTGTGAAAGGATATTAAATTGGAGAAAAATAAATAAATTGTACTTCCTCTTCTATCCACATTTTTCTATTTACATTAATTAGTACAATAAAATCCTATTATTAGAGACTGGATTTTCAAAACTGTGTTTTCGTAAAGTTGTTTCCCTTTGATACTGGGGACAACTAAAAGCATAACTTGAAGCAGCAATCCATCTTTTCATGCAGCAAAGGTTTCCTCTCATTCTACAGTCCAGAAAATGGGTTAACGACACAAGTTAAGAAATACTGCAAACTGCGTATGTCAGCTTATGACTGTATTAGAAAGAATAAACACTAGTTTATGATGATTTATTTACTAGTTATTTACTAGTTTATGATGATTATGACGAGTTTATGGAGTACTGCATCCAGCTATGGAGGTCTCAGTACAAGAACGACACGGACCTGTTGGAGCAGGTCCAGAGGAGGGCCACAAAAATGATCAGAGGGATGGTACTCCTCTCCTATAGGGAAAAGCTGAGAGAGTTGAGGTTGTTTAGCCTGGAAAGGAGAAGGCTCCGGGGAGACCTGAGTGTGGCCTTTCAATACTTAAAGGGGGCTTATAAGAAAGGTGGGGACAGACTTTTTAGCAGGGCCTGTTGCGACAGGACAGGGGGTAATGGTTTTAAACCAGAAGAGGGTAGATTCAGACTAGATAGAAGGAAGAAATTTTTTACCATTAGGGTGGTTAAACACTGTAACAGGTTGCCCAGAGATGTTGTAGATGCCCCATCACTGGCAGTGTGCAAAGTCAGCTTGGGCAGGGTTTTGAGCAACCTGATCTAGTTGAAGATGTCCCTGCTCACTGCAGAGGGGTGGTCTACATGACCTTTAAAGGTCCGTTCCAACCCAAACCATTCTGTGATTCTATGCTTCTATGATTTCAAGTGTTGTAGTTCTTCATCAGGGTAAAAGACCCTATTACACTTTTAAAATATTGTCAGTACTTCTTAAACATGCTACAAAAGGGCTGTTTTACTCCAAAATTGCAGATCTCCTTTCTCCCTTTTACTTCACTGGTTCTCACAGGTAGCCGTATTGGATTGGGAGTCAGTTGCTTATTCAGACATTGGTGTAGCTATCCTGATTCCCATCAGCTGAGTATCTGGGGATTACCATTAACAAGAATTTTCTTTTCCAGGGAAAATACCCAACATGTTCTCTCCGGATGTATTTGTTGTTTTTCTTTTTTTTCCTCTCCTTTTTTTTTTATAACACAAGGATTTATGTTATCATGCATTTGTTTTACAGCCTGAGCTCTGTTCTCCTTTACCTTATAACACAGCCACAACACACAATTGCAGAGTATTTGTGTACCTGCCGAACTAGACATTGTAATCACCAATAAACCACTCAAAAAATTGACTCCGTACTGCAGGTACGAAATCATTGTAAATGCAAAGCTTCACATTCCTTTATTAAACCGCACACTTATCTAAACGTCGTTAGCCCATCCTAGGTACAGAATCTGGCATTTCGACTTGTTGACTTTCATCCCATTAATCACTGCCCAATGCTCCAATCTATCTAGATCCCTCTGCAAGGCATCTTGTCCCTCAACAAAGCCAACAGCACCTGCCAGTTTGGTATCATCAGCCAACTTGCATTCAACTCCTGCACCCATATCATTGATAAATATATTGAACAGAACTGGCCCTAGAATTGAGCCCTGAGGAACACCACTGGTGACTGGTCACCAGCCAGATGTAGCTCCGTTCACTACAACCCTTTGAGCTCTGCTCTTCAGCCAGTTCTTCACCCAGCACACCGTGAACCCCCTCATCTCACAGGTGGACAACTTGTCCAGAAGGATGCTGTGAGGGACAGTATCAAAAGCCTTACTAAAATCCAGAAAAAATACATCCACTGCCTTCCCTTTGTCCACCAGCTGGGTGACCCTATTATAGAAAGATATCAAATTAGTGGAACAGGACTTTCCCTTTGTGAACCCATGTTGACTGTGCCTGATGATGACATTGTCCTTGAAATGCCTTTCAACAGTACCCAGTATAATCTTCTCCATAATCTTTCTAGCAGCTGAGGTCAGACTGACAGGTTTGTAGTTCCCTGGGTCTTCCCTCATGCCCTTCTTGTAAGTTTGAGTAACACTGGCTACCTTCCAGTCAGCAGGGACCTCCCCAGACTCCCCAGACCTTTGGTAGATGATAGAGAGGGGTCCTGCCATAACATCCACTAGCTCCTTCAGAACTGCGGGATGAATTCCATCCATCAGGCCCCATGGACTTGTGAACACTCAGCTGATACAGCTGGTCCCTTACAATTTCAGTGTCCACAAATGGAAAAGTCACTGCTCCCACACTCATGGTCCTCCGACTCAGGGGATCAGGCAGCCTAAGGTCTATCAGCATTATTAAAGGCTGGGGCAAAAAAAGCATTGAATGCCTCTGCTTTTTCTTCACCTCTATTAGTCACATGACCATCTTCAACAAGTATTGGTCCAATGTTTTCTTGCTATTACCTCCTTTTGCTATTCACGCACTTAAAAAAAGCCCTTCTTGTTATCTGCAACAACACTGGCCAGTTTCAACTCTAATTGAGCTTTGGCCTTTTGTGTCTTCTCCCTGCATAAACAAACCACAGCTCTCTACTCTTCCTGCAAAGCCTGACCTTGTTTCTAGAGATCATACAATTTCTTCTTGCTCTTGAGCTCCATGAGGAGTTCCCTGTTCAGCCAAGCTGCTCTCCTGCCCTGCTTGCCTGACCTAAGACACAGCGGAATTGCCTGCTCCTGTGCTTCTCAAAGGTGCTTCTTAGAGACTGACTGACTAGTAGACTCCTAAGCCCTTAACAGCAGACTCCCAAGTTACCGGGCTGTATGCGAATTACTGTTTTCTTGTACCTTGCCTTTGAGTTCTCTATTTAATTCAAATGAGCAAACAAACTGCAGTTCTGCAGTGGTATGTGTTAAAAGCATTATGAAGGTAACATGAATAGAAATAACCTTGGAGTCCCCTCTTTTCCATAGTATTCTTTATAGTCTGTGCCCCTGCCTTCTTCCTTTGAATGCCCACATTCTACCCTTTACCTTCAGTAGATTTCATGCCCCCACTTCCCCAAATGTCTGTTTTTGTTTTACACAGTCTACCTGGGGAGGGTAACTTTTCAGAAGAAATGTTTTATCTAAGGATATATTTTCAAGGAAAAATACTCTGAAGTTACAAGTGTTACCCATTTGAAAACAATTCCATTAAGGATACAAAGCAAATGTAGTTCCCAAACAAAGAGAAGAACATTTTCAGATGAAAGACTTTAAAAATAATAAATACATTTGCAGTTCCATGTCACAGTATTTATGTTTGGGTTTTTTTTAACTTGTGTAAAAAAATTAGTTTTCCAATTTGCTGTATTATTATTGTGGTAAGTGTCAAATAAATTATTGATACCTCACCACTTGTTTCAGTGCTGTTTTCAGTAATTTAAAATATTTCCATCAAGCTGTTAATTTTAAATGCAAATATTATCAATTTAATTAATATTAGATGATTGGCTACTCTTTCTGAATATAAAAAATATGGCATAAACCCACTGTAATAATAATAAAAAGTTCCAGAATGAGAACAGGTTTCCTGCTGAACTATTCTGTGTCTCACCTTTCTTTTTTCGCCATGTGAGACCACACTGCTACAGCCTGAGATAAGGAAGGTATAAAAATACGAAATCAAGCCCTATATGTGGCAGTAAAAAAGAATCTTTAAAGAACGCTAATAATATTGGAAACTACATATTCAAAATGGCCATATAAATTGAAGAACATGATTAATATATCAAAGATAACAACAATTTCTCAGTTTTTAGCATAGAAATATACCAAAGCTTTGACAATAATAAGCAACAGTGTTCATGAACTGTTTGAACAAATACAGATGCCTGCAATTACCTGTAAGAAATGCAGGAGAAATGTAAAAATTGCATACAATGAATGCACTAAATTCTGCTTCAAGGCATATTGTCATGAATTTGAATTAATGTCAAGAAAGCCAGTAACAATTTCTAGCATTTAATTTTTCCCAGTGTAGTTTACTATAGCCTTCCAGTTTTGTACTTCCAGGAATCACTGCTCAGATTTTTTCTTCCTCATTTTTACCTCAATGTGTTTATGATTTTTTTTTTTTTTCAGTATCATTAAATAATCATCTGGAACAAGCACAAATACTATCAATAAGTATTATTAGATGAAAAAAATAATTGGATCCCAAAGATTTATCTAAGAGAATATATGCTTTAATTTCCCCTGAATGAGCTCAGTAAAAATGACAATAGTAACAAGTAATTGTGCATGTTTTATAAACTTTCCCACATGTTTTGAATGAAACGGATACATTTCTGAACTAGAAATTGCCATTTCTGTATTGGGTGAGACTGTCTAGAAAAAGCATTCTTGATCCTGTCATTTTGCGTAAGTGAGAAGGGATTGTAAACACTAACAGCTAATGAGAAAAAAAACCAAAGAACAAAAACAAAACTAGAAGTATCTTCCCCCCAAAAAGCAGTAACATTTTATTCTGAACTCTAATTTCAATTTAAATGGCATTTCCCAAGGAAGTCTTAAGCACTAAATTGTCAGCAATGTCTACATAAGTAATATTTTAAACTTTTTTTCCCATGCATTGCTACAGAATACCTGAAGGTAACTTCATTTTTTTATACACAAACACCACATTCTAAGCAAGCAAACAAAACCCTGCCTTTGAATGGTTTACAGATTATGACAATGAAAGGTTCATACAGGAAAGCACCAGCATTTTTCAGAAAATCTGAGGATTTTCCAAGCTGTAATACTACAGTAATATCATCTGGAATAGCAAAGAGCCACAGAGGCGCTGATCCAATCACCTCCTGTACTCAGATTCATCTATATACAGAAACATGTGAATCTGCTACACTTAAGAGGAAAATAAAAAAAAGAAAAAAGACGAGAAAAAAAAAAAGGTAAGTGCTATTCCACTCTCCAACAGCAGGAGAAAGAACAGTTCTCTGGAAAACACCTGTAGCCACAATACTGTATTTGGTATTTGCACAGGATTTCAAAAGTGAGGTGAGTTCATGGCTGAGAGAGAAGGTTTGATTCAGCTCTGATTTGTACTGGTGCAATACTTGCTATTTAACACATAAGCTGAAGTTTTTTCAGTATGATAACCCCCTCCCACCCCTTGCCCGGTATGCACATCTCAAAATAATGAGGTTTCTTCAACATGCAATGATAGCAGGCAAGATCAACTGAGGAACAAAGTGCTCCACAGCAGAGGGGGAGATTTTTGTCATGTTAGAGGTATCAATACCAAACGTATCCTCTATTTTGAAAAAACAATTTGGCAAAAATTCAAACACAACACATTTACATCTTTATGTTAGTGAGATAAGAATTAACAAACTGGCAAGCTAAAGGCACATGTATCTCCATATTAAACTACAAAAAAACCCTGAAAATGCAGGTTGTTAATTTTTTTCATTGTTCTCATTAGATTTATAAGACTAACAGACATTCACCAGTCTCATTAAGAAGAGTCTGAAGGTGACATGACCCACTATTAACATAAAACATGAATGATAAAGATGACAGCTGACACAAGGATTTACTGGAACATACGTACCATGAAAAATTGAGAGTAAATACTGTAAAATCTGAATAGTCAGACTCTGCTTATGATATATTAGCATGACTCCATTGGCTTTATTAGTAATGTGGGTTTTTTTCCTATTTGTCCATGTGAAAAGGAAACCAAGTCAACTATTTTTAGTGCAAGAATAATAAAACCATTTTGTACTTGACACAAAAAACCACAAAATTGATAGTAAGTGAGAACAATGATGTGCAAACACGTTTTCCAAGTCGTCAATAGTCAGCACATTTTTAAAATGTCAGACAAAGTCTCTACCTGGTTAAGATATCATTTATGTAATCTACTGTATCAGCCAACCATACTGAAACATTTCATGACCTTCTGAGATGTGACAAAGTATGTAAGTGTTCATCACCAAAGAAACATTACAGATGAATGTTATGTGCAACTAAGACCAATTCTGGAGATATAATATTTGAATTATTATTAACAGAAAAGGGAAGAATTTATATAACTTGCTCAACAAAAATTGTACTGGAATTGTCAACAATAATGCAGAAGGTGTCTCCATTAAAATGATGGATGGATGCATGGGCCAACCCATGTTACACAACCAACACAACAGTATCCACTCACACAGCAGCAATGAAAAAGGAATGCCTGGATTTTAGCTATGTATTAAATGTACTTCCAGTCAACAGAGAATAAGAGTTTGTCAGAAAATATGATACCAGAACATTTGGTTTGATCCATAGCCCACTTCATGCCCCTAAGTGAGGAAACCCAGAAACAGGGACAACAACATTTTTGGCTCCAGAGATTTTTTTCTTTTGCACTAGATCTAATTGGTTATTTTCAGCTAAAACTATAAGGATAATAAAAACCCTCCATAATGACCCTTTAAATATGTTATCGTGTGATATTTTAAAAGAGTTTTTTTTAAAATTACTTTCTACTTCAAATAGACTTGATTTTTTTTTCTATCTGTTGGTATTTCTAATGGGAAAAAGAAGACAGCTTGAAACAAAGAAAACAAACCTCACATAAAGACAATAAGTACAGTTAGAGACTGTGCTGTTGTCTTAATTTGTGATTCAGTACTGAAAGGCTAGACTTCAGGAGCTAAATACAAATTTCACTGAATAGTAAAAGAAAACCTCTTTGAAATGAACAGAGTTCAATCACATTTTCTAAAACTGACTTGTATTATCTCTAAGTCACTTAGGTAGCCCATCACTGTGCAATGAAAAAGTAGCAATGCCATCATATTACATTCTGGACGGCACTATGGTCTACTGTGGTCCACCAAGCCATTCTCTCAGAACAGAAACACTATATATATATATATATTGCTGTGCTTGTAAAATTAAATCTATATGAAACCAATTTGGAGTGGAAGATCAGAAGCACTTCCTATGAAACCAGATGACATTACAATGTCACACAGGCACCACGATGGTTGCCACCAGATAGGAAATCTTTTTCGCCATGAATTTGAGGACTGGTGATCCTCAGATAGACTTCCCTGCCATTTGACATATGGGTGTTTCAGTGTCCATGTTACAAGGAAATGCTACCATAGAATCACAGAATCATTCAGGCTGGAAAAGACATTTAAGATCACTGAACGTGTCTGTCTCTTTCCACTTTGACTAGTCAAACAGAGAAATGCCAACAAAGCCTTTTTCTATTCTTCTGTCCACTATGTACCAGGCAGGGTCTAGGAGCAGAGCACATCTGCAGCAGCCCACAGCTGCAGGAAACACCAGTTCAAAGGCTGGCTGCTCCCTTCATGAGTCCCAGCAATGTTTGGGATGGCAGAGCTGCCCTCAGCCCCTGCTTGCTCCTGAGGACGGGAAGCACGCACGCAGGCAGGGGACACCAATGGGTTAGAATACACTGGAGTGTCCTTCTGCACAAGTGAACCGGGCAAGTCCTGGAGAAGACCCCAGATATGAAGTGAATTGAGCTAACTATGGCAATACAGAGGCAGATGCTCAAATATCCTCATGAGCCACAGGCAGCTTGCAGCACAGCCAACATCATGGGCTGGCTTTTACAAGTACAACAAAAGCTGCAGGTACCAAAAAACCATCCGGCTGGATATTCTTCTGAGTCCTACCTCCTGTAATAGAAAATTATTTTCCTCTATATGTTTGCGTCAATGAGCGTTTCAATTCATGTGTTCTACAGGGAGGAGTTATTTGTCATACAACAAATGGTGCAAAATTCTTAATTACAGATAAAAAGAGATAGTAATGCAAGGAAAAGGTAAGGTGGATTAAAAAATCCTAGCACCTAACATGAGTTTAAAAGCACTGCTCCTTTTTCACCTATTACTTCTTATACTCTTCCTGTGTGGTACAGCCCTAGTAAAAATGAAATTTTCAGTAATAATTTAGAATATTTTAAGTAAAATAGCTGACTTGACAGAAAATGTAAAGCACTTTGGTTTTGATTTGCTATTCTGCTTCTGCCTAGGAATATGTGTCAGGAGCTACATGAATCATTTTTAATTTCAAGGCCCTGAAATTCACCCTCAGGACTCCTGTCAGAAAGAAAGGATCTTCAGAGTCAAAAGAAGAAAATATTAAAAACACAGCAACATTGTGGCTGTCATCTGGCAACGGCTCTTAGTTGTATTATTAATCGAAAATGAATCAAGAAGAAAAAAATCTTATTAGATTTTGACAAGCGGCCTAATGCCATGCTCGGTGAATGTAGTAGATACCCCACAACTAAGGTTTGCAGAGGTTAGAGTGTTCCTAAAGTCTTGCCAAGGAGTCTCTGTTCAAAGAAGGACAAAATTCCTACAAAGTCAGATTAAACCACGTTCAAATGAAAGATATCTGTGGGACTTTCCTGTCTTGTATGGTTAGCTGATCAAGACAAATACAGTCAATTCCATTTATTTCAGTGTTTGTTCCAACTGAAGGTAGGTGGTAACAGGTATCTAACATAGAAGCCAATGAAAAATTATTATCCCTGGAGGCCACTCCTATGAAAAACAAGACATTAATTGTTCCTTGTATCTTTAAAGAACAATACATCCTGAGAGAAGCATATGGGGGGTAAGTATGTATCACCCTTTCTTCAAGCCATACCAAAAAGTTACAGCCTAATCATCTCCGTTTAAATTTGCATTTTTTTTAAGATTTCATTTTGCATCTGCTCCTCTCTGAAAAGAAGCAACTCCAGAAATGGATGTTTCAAAAGTTTTTAAAATTATCAGATGTTGACTTTATGTTCATTTGCTTCATTTGTTTCAGCAGTCCAGATTAAAAAAAAATCCACTTGCAAGATCTTTATCATGGAAATAATACCACGGAAAAAGACGGTTCTACCTGAAAAGAAGTGGAAAGACAGAATTTACAAGAATGATGAATATCTAAAAGTTATGTCAAGAAACAGTATTTTAAAAACAATTACACAAGCCAAATTCAATTGTACTACACATGTACCTTATATCACGCTGCACTTGCTCGTAGTTTCCTGACTTAATAGGGTATTAACTGAACAAGGAGATGGTGGCTTAAAGTAAACAAATCTACATGTTGAATATGAAATGAATGTTTTCTGTACTTTGATGTATAACTGTTAAAATTATTAACAATAGCTAGTGTAAGAGTAGGCTATCATATTTGGAAAAAATTGTATATTTCCAGTAATTTGTTTTTACCTTCTTTCATCTTCTGTGACAGTTTACAGATAAGATTTTTACATTAACAATTTATATATTGTCATGGTTTAACCCCAGCCAGCAACTAAGCACCACGCAGCCTCTCACTCACTCCCTGCCCCCACGGTGGGATGGGTGAGAATTGGAAGGAAAAAGGTAAAACTCGTGCATTGAGACAAGAACAGTTTAATAGAACAGAAAGGAAGAAACTAATAATGATTATAATAACAATAACAAAATGACAACAATAATAAAAGGATTGGAATATACAAAACAAGTGATGCACAATGCAACTGCTCACCACTTGCCAACTGATGCCCAGTTAGGTCCCGAGCAGCGATCTTCCCCCAGGCCGACTCCCCCCAGTTTATCTACTGGGCATGACATCCCATTGTATGGAAAACCCCTTTGGCCAGTTTGGGTCAGCTGTCCTGGCTGTGTCCCCTCCCAACTCCTTGTGCCCCTCCAGCCTTCTTGCTGGCTGGGCAGGAGAAGCTGAAAACCCCTTGGCTTAGGATAAACACTGCTTAGCAACAACTGAAAACATCAGTGTGTTATCAACATTCTTCTCATACTGAATCCAAGGCATAACACTATACCAGCTACTAGAAAGAGAATTAACTCTATTCCAGCTGAAATCAGGACATATATATCTATAATTAATCATCTGTCAAGGCAGTGTTTACACAAAATAATTTGCAGATATACCTTATAGCATTTTGTAATGCATTGTATTATTTTTATTATCTCAGTATACCTTGCAACTGTTGTTTTACTAGAGCATTCCGAAACTCTTGCAGAACGTGCTACACTACACAACTTTGAGGTTAGAAGCAAAATTTTTGGCATAATTTAAAAAAAAATTATGTAGTACTTTATGTCAATTTTTTCAGAATCAGAAGGTGCAATTGTTGACATATATTGTCAACACCGCTGAGAATCCCGTGGAGATAGTATCACACCTGAACTAAATCTGATCTATTGAATAAAACAGAAGCTTATAAAAAATATCCAGAAAGGTCATTTTATGTGAGTAGAAAGTTCTGTAAAAAAACAACAGGATGAGTTTTGTCTGCTTTTCCTAATTTAAAGCAGTTTTTCTTTTCTCTTCTTCCAAAGTACAAAGTAAGCTAGATATTTACCACAAAGACATTCACTTTGAAGACGGAGGCTTCCTCTCTACAGCACAGAAGGGTACTACATTTAAGCAAATGCAAAGGATTAGACAAGTAAACATACTCGTATGTTCTTTCAGTGATTCAGTTACTTTTACAGAACATTATGGCTCAGATGATTAATCCATTTCACTATGACACTAACTTTTTAACAGAACTGATTACAAATGGATTAAAGCCAAGAGTCAGGAAATGCATTCAAGCGAAAGGACCTGCATTGTGTTATGAGTCCTTGCCATTTCATATTGAAGACAAAAACCAAGAGAAAATCTCACCATAAGGAGAGATTTCTCAGGAAGAAATGGCTTTAGCTGATAAGTCCCTCATTTTATTTTCATCCTCTACTCAAGTAAAGTGAAGCCTGACTCACATGGTGGTTAGATACACAGGGAATTGTTGCATTTTCTGCCCCAACACTTCTAGATGCAATCTATTGATCTAAAATATATTTCTTGAAAGAACAGTTCAGGAGAGAGAAAAACCTCATTTAATCTACCCTCTTCCCTCAGGACAGCTCCCATGATGGCTATATCTGCTTCTGGGACTTCAATTGCTTTACTAAATTCCAGGAAGGCTTCCACTCTTGCACCTTCCCCAATGTTACAGATGGAATTGAATTTTTCCTTGCAAACAGCATAAGCATGCTCTCAAAATAGTATGTAACAGAAATACTGAGAATTTTATGGACCAGGTAAGGAAAAAGAAGAGGAACAGCATCTTTAGAATATTTTAATATTGTAGTCATGACCATAAATAATACAAAAAATTTAATGCTTTACTCCTGAAATGTGTTCCAAGACAAAAACGAGACAAAACTATGTGAAAAGAAAACAAAAGACTTCCTTAGGAACCTAAATTGCAGACTGCAGACTGGGCTGCACTCCTCTGCAATGGGTAGCAAACAGAGCTCCAATTCTCCATCTTCTAGTGTGACAATTTTCAACAACAGGGGCTTAATCTAATGTTTAAAATATTGCAGAAGGTACGCAGTGGCTGGGAATTTGAAAACGTTTTTTTGCCTGAGGGATGGGTTTTGCTCATGGGTTTGAAGATGTGAAGAAAAACATCCACCTTACAGACCTCTGTTGACAACACCACTTGCAACACTGTCAGGGCACTGTAGGGGTTGGCAGCTCCCTGCGGCCAGGTGCCCGGGGGCTCCCCGGGTGGGTGATGGCAGGGCCCGGCCCACCCCCAGCCAGGAGCAGGGCAGCCGGGGGCACCGGGACAGCCCCAGCCCTGGGGATGGGGATCTGGCTTGGCGAAGCCCACCGCTGGGCAGGGCAGGGCTGTAGGGAGCCCGAGACCGGCCCTGCTGCGGGGTCACTGGGGCAGGGGCTGGTGGCCCTGGGGGGGTGACATGGGGCCGTGGGCAGGGCAAGGGGCGCCCCGGGGGGCTGGCCTGGCATCCTGGGCCCCAGCCAGGGTGGGGGGGTCCTGTTAGTGGACTCCGGACCCTGACAAGCAGAATGGCAAGTCCATTTGTTCTTTCCAAATTTCCATATAAAGCCAGAGCCTTTGATTTGGTAACATAGCTGTGTGCTTTTGTCACGTAAACATTCCAGTTCCAGATATGGTGGTGGACAAACGCTGACTGATCTGACGTCAGGCAAAAAGACTTAACTCCTACTATCATGCACCAGTTCAGTCACAGAACACATGTGCAAGCAATGACAATTAAAAAGAAACGAGTACTGAACAGTATCTTCTCCTGGAAGTAAAGTTACAGAGTCTCAGGAAGTCTGGTTATAGTCTCTCCTAAATTTTGAATTTACAAATATGCTGGCAAATCATAAAGACAGTTACAAAGACATGAGGTAAAGTTGTTGGTTACTGTGAACAGAGCCTATCTGCAGTGTTAAAGACCAGACAAACCCCACTGTACTGCTTCTGCTGCTGCTTTTGGGCTTGACAAAGTCTGCAAGGAAAAAAAACCAAAACACTCTGGGGCAAGTTCAGAAAAGATGGACACTACCTAAGGGAAACCGGGAAACCTTATTGTCATGCTTTGTGTTCCCCATTCACACAGGCAGTGACGGTGTGCAGGCTGCAAAGTCAAATATTGAAGGGAGGACAAATGCTGACATACAGCTGGTAAAGGTCAAATTCCCTGAACAGATCACAAGTTTGTTGGTGGTTTCCACAGGCAGTTTCTTTTTCCCTTCCTATTCAGATAAGAATTGAATTATAGAGGTTCCCCAAATGTCATCTTTGTTGTTATCATATTTAAAACTGGTATAAAATTGGTTCATAAATACCTTGTGCTTGTTTGTTTTTTTTAAGTAGCTGGTCAATAGATATGGAGCTTGTGTTAATTTTATAAAGCTTTTGTTCAATTTTTCTTCGGAAGTATCTCAACTGCAGTTGAATTGGTTTTGCTGGACAATAGCTCTTGAGAAGCATTGTCTTGATGCATAATCTTTGGAAAAGCATCACCTTTGTACTAGGTTTGTTGTTCTGTATGGTTTATTACAAGACAAGATGTTATCAGGCACATTTTTTCAGATTGTAACTGAAAATGTATGCATTGTTCTAAAAAATGAAGACTGATGGGAAACCGGATGCATGCATATTTATTGATCTAATGTAGATGATGCGTTAATTCTGAGAGTAGCTATGTTTTTAAAGCACAGGATTTGTGTGCATTATAAAAATCTCCATTTATATGCAACTACTAAAGGAAACAGTATCCTCAATCAATTCTATATGCATTTCCTTTTCACAAGTCTACCACAACTGGTCTTTTCCCCGCCTCCAGTGTGAATTAAATGTAATTTCTCAAAATGTGAAAGGCAAAAATGTGAACTTACTCCAACTTATTATTAAAACAATAGCATTATTAACACAATATATTTGTAAAAATACTCATAAAACAGAGACACAAGAAGTTAAGCCATTTAACAAATATATAACCAGTGTGTCTCCAACCATAAGCAGGCATCTTAGCATTACCGAACTGGCAGATAATGTATCTCCTGGAATAGTACCTCAATATTGCTCCCTCTCATTTTCATTGCCACTGCAAAGTTTCATTGCCACACTCTAACTGCATTTCTGAAATTATTATCCTCAACAATACCAATACCCACAACAGCTTGTGAAAGGGAAAATGAAATCGGAAAAGGGAAATGTGGATCAAGAAGCAGAGCTGTGTATGAATTAGGGCACCTCTACAAATTTTGACTTAATGCTTTGCTCTATATCTTCATTTCAGTCCACCAGCCACAAATTTAAGGGGGGAGAAAAAAAACCAAAAAAGATTCAATGTGCCAGTAATTTTTTCTTGTAGAACTAGAGATGCCAATAATAACCTATTGTCTAGAAAAAGGACACCTGTTAGCTCAATTAAAGGCAATAAAGTCACTGCTTATTTCCACAACAATAAAGACTGATCTGTAAAAGTATTGCTAGCATGTGGACTGGTCCTTAGGGGCAGAGTCTTTAAAGAGTCTAGTGCATTAATCTTCTGAGTCAGTGTCCTGGCTCTCATCCCAGTTGAGCTAAAAATTACAGTAATGTATTTGTGGCTTTAGGGTGAAATCTTATTCATTCCCTTTCCCTGAAGTTAAACACATTTTATCACACATGCAATTTCCACACTTTGTTTGGCTGGAACATTAGCCTTCCTTGTTTAAAAACAGAGAACTCACAATTAATCGTTCATATATTCCTTGTGAAAAGTTCAAAGACACAGAGAGAAACACCTGTTCATAGAAGTAATTCTACTCTGGAAAAATGGACATTTTACAGACACTTGCAATGGAATGCTTTTCTCACACCAAGATCTTTAGCTTCTGTAATAGATACAGCATGGTATTTTAGACTTTCACAAAACAGCAGGCCTTTTACTATCCTCAATACATCTGAAAAGATGCAGATGTCTAGATGGGTGGAAAACCAAGCTTAAACAACATTAACGTCAGGAACCTTTTCCAATGTCCCATACAAGGTAAAAGCAAAACCTGGCAATGGTGAGCAGGTAGCAATTTTGTACCTCAGGGAAAGACTAAAGGATGTGGCAACAGATCCAAACATGATCATGTATGTCTCACTGCTTTTACATCAGGACTTTAAATCTGGTTGAACAAATAAAATACAGTGCTTCACCAGTGTACTGGCCTTGGCTGGGACAGAGTTAATATTCTTCATAGAAGCTCACATGATGCTATGTTTTGGATTTGTGCTGGAAACTGTGCTGATAACACAGAGATGTTTTTGTTACTGCTGAACAGTGTTTACACAGAGTCAAAGTCTTTCCTGCTTCTCACCCCACCCCAGCAGCGAGGAGGCTGGGGGGGCACAAGGAGTTGGGAGGGGACACAGCCGGGACAGCTGACCCCAACTGACCCAAGGGGTATTCCAGATGACAGGATGTCATGCTCACCATATAAACCTGGGGGAAGAAGGAGGAAGGGGGAGTGTTCAGAGTTATGCTGTTTGTCTTCCCAAGTAACCATTACGTGTCATGGAGCCCTGCTTTCCTGGAGATGGCTGAACACCTGCCTGCTGATGGGAAGTGGGGAATAAATTCCTCGTTTTGCTTGGCTTGTGTGTGTGGCTTTTGCTTTCCCTATTAAACTGTCTTTGTCTCAACCCACCAGTTTTCTCACTTTTATCCCTCCCATTCTCTTCTCCATCCTATTGTGGGGGGAGTAAGCAAGCAGCTGTGCTGGGGCTTAGCTGCCTACTGGGGTTAGCCCACAATAACCAGGCATTATGTTGTAAGTGTAAAAATATATCTGTGTATTTACAGATGAAAAGTTAAAAGAATAATAAAGAAAGTCTAACAACAAAAGGAATGCAGTTACCATATTGCAGGAGTTCTAGTTAGGAAGCCAAGACGATAACATGATCTGGGAACTTGCCAATTGCCAGTTAGTGGTTACAGAAGCATGCGCCAATTGTTTTTTTATTTTTCTTTAAGGATAACTTGTGGCTGGACAACACAGATTGTCCACAGTAGTTGTTCACAACACCAGATGATGAAGGAATAACAAACACAGAAACAAACAAGAGCGCAACAACCAAGGAATAGTTTCTTCCCTATTTCTGAAATCAACCTCCAATACACATGGTCCAACTCATAAGAGAGGACGAAGAAGGTTAGAAGATCAGGCAATCTTTTTGCCCTCGCTTTTCTGCCTCCTACGCCCCTCCTTTTTAACTATATGACTGATGCTGGAAGAGAGAGTGGTGGTAGGTAACCAGCAAAGAAAGTACACTGCCAGAACACTGGTCCTGACAAGGGATCAACCCATCTCCTGCTCCAGCAGCCAGACCACAAAATGTCCTGGGGGTGGATGGCAAAAATTGCATCAGGATACACAGGCAAGAGGATGGCCTAGCAAATATCAGTCACTATTAGAAACACTGAACTAGGTTGTACAGACTTTTGCTCCGAAGCAGTGCTGCTGCTTTGGTATTACCCTTATTACGCATTTGCAGCTTACCATTTTGCCCCTCCTCTTTGTACACTTTTGATTAGCAAGGACCCTTCCATGCAGTTTCCATGCTAGTGGAAAACAAGGCCTAAACAACAAGTTTTCACTTGTACCAATGCCCTCCTAAAATCTTCAACTGTACCAAAACAGAAAATGAAAAGAAACAGTGGAGTGTTCAGCTGCTCATACCTCTCTGCCCATCTGTCTCGTGGCCCGAGTTATCCTTTGAATAACTCTAGGGAAAACTGTAATAGTGTATCAATATTTTGAACACACAAGAAAACTGTGAGAATTGAGTCCATTGTTTAGAGTTTATCTTAAAAGTGTGAAAACTGTAGGTGTAGAAAATTCAATATTTCCTTAAAATTGAAAGCAAAGGACATTACAATATTTACATTACTCTTAGCTGAGAGCTAGCAGATGACACTCTCAAACAAGTATTCATGACAATATTTTTAGATGGACCACGTATTTCTGTTCCTTCAGGAATGGAGGACTGCATTGTACAGTACCTGGTAGAATCAGAAGAACAAGGTAAGAGTTTCAAATTTTGAGTTTGAATTTCTAGTGATTCTCTTGACAACAAACCGTAGACTTTGGCAATGATATACGCTAGCAATGTTATTTCTGTTACAACATTTCAGAAATTTCTTGAGGGAAACTACATGTATGAAAACCTGAATATGGAATGTAGTTCTTACAACTTCAAGATAAAATTACAGTACCCATACACAAAATAGATTTATTTTAATCCTACACAGTGTTAGAAAGATGTGTCACTAATAAAAATAACTTTCAGACTGATTCTTCACTGTGACCTCATCTTGATACTAAGTAGAAACCAATCACATATAATTAAGTTGGAGTTTTTACTAATAGCTTTAAATAAGTGGACTGCAACGCAAGCGCAAGTGAGATTTTTAAGGTTCACCATAGGTATTTCCTTACCTAACTCAAACAGAATGTGTCCTTAGCAAAATGTTATGATTAATGCAATCATCCTGACTGGTTTTAGGAGATTTAATTATTGAACAATAACAGTTTAAGAGCCCATGTGCAAAAACTGTGACAGAGGAGGTTAAGTTTACTTTAAGGCCACTACAGGAACCTGGGCATCAGCTGTGGTGCCTTAGTTGTGGAGTTAGGGGGATGTCATAAAGTATTCCTTTATAGTAGAAACATTCAGGTTATGCAAGATACTTCTATAGCCCTGTAAGGTCATTAAAATTATATTGGAGCCTCTCAGCATGAAGCAAACAAGAGTTAAACATAGGACTTTCCTGTTTCAGTTAGCACTTTAATATGAACCAACCTGCATATCAGCCAGGGATCATTAACCCCAGTAAGCATGCTTATTTTAAACAGATGTCACTAAGAAAGGTATTTCAACTAAAAAAAGAGTATGAATTCTTAATATAAAAAATAAGGATGCTCATTCAAATAAGTGGCAGAATTCGGTTTCTGAAATTATTTTACTAACTAGTATGATCTCATATTTATGGCAGACATAGGGTCATGAAATACCTTATCATTACTCAAATTAGTGCAGTAGATCCTTATCTGGGATACCACGACAGACTGTTCTACTAAACCATGCAGCGAGTGCTCTTCCTTTTTGTACTGGGAAGTCTATGGAACATCTCTTTATGCCAATTTAAGTTATTTTCTCTAAAATAAGGAAACGAGGTAGACCAAAATCCATTAAATCCATAATTATTACCTCAGTATTTAAAGAACTCATTTTAATAGATTCCATTAATTAATGGGGGGGGTTTAATTATCAGTATTTATTTAGCAGTACCAAATCTGTGAATAACTTGATAAGCAATCAATATTTTTTTTTCTCATTTTGCAGAGGAATACACATGCAACTTTAAAATTACACTCTACATACTATAATGCCACAAAAGCTGCCATTCCCATATGAACTATGGCCAAGAACTTTTAGAAAAAGGATAAGAATAATAGTTACAGATGAGGACAAAAGCCTTGAACTTCAGGGGCTGCTCATTTGGTGTTTGTGAGTGCATCTCTATATTTGGAAGCATCTATTCAGCCATTGACTATGTTTATTATTTGTATTGTGCTCTCAGTCAGGAACCAAACTAAATAACTAGTGAATAGGTCATTTCTTATAGGGATGCTTGAAGCCATTGTTCATACTATTGTGAAGACAGAAAGCAGAGGAGGCTGACACTTTCCTCACACTTCATAATTAGTCTGTACTAATTTGCAATGAAGTTCTTTCATAAATAGGCATACATATTTCTTTACTGTTTAATATCTTCAAGTAAAAAAAACCCAGACAAGTTGATCCATCTTTCTAATATTGCTGCTGTAACAGATCATTATAAATACAAATATCTAATGTTTTTTCACATTCAATTCAATGATAAATGTGTTTCTCTCCCATCCCACCAATGTCTACATTTCAATTCAAAACTGCCATGAATGAAGGTTTTAATCTCTTATTTCATCACAGTTACAGCCAGAACTGCTGATTTGAAAGGACAAATGCCCCACAGATTAATTCACGCTGTATGTTTTGTTCAGAAAGATTGATGCATCAGCAAAGAGTTGTGCGTAGCTAACATCCTCCAGATACGGGTTTACGGTGTAAGCAGTAGAATTGCACTACGGGTTTCACTTTTATTCCCAAAGCATGTGGCAACTGAAAGGGGGCTGCTATTGCTTCTAGAAAAAGCATACAGTCTAATTTGCGTTTCCTCAGAAAAAAATGAGCTTCTGGGGTTGGGTTACCAGTCAAATATTGACTGTTGATGAGCCACACTTGACATAAGGGAAGAACAAGCAGGGACAGATCCTACATGAAGTTCATAGATCAAAAAACCTCACAGTTTGGGAAAGGTGGGGTATTACATTTGTAACTTAAACTCCCAGGAAAAGTTTTCATGTATATTTGGGCATTTCAAAAGATATTCAAAGTACTACAGGGAGGGGAGAGGAGGAAGGGGAAACCACATTGAAGTACTAAGTATATTAATAAATTATTTGCTCTACTCTTCACTAGTAACTTAACTTTTTACTTTATTTTTACAATGAGGTTAATGGTACCCTAAAAGGCCAAGCAACTCATGTTTTCTGGGGTTCCCTGAATATTTTGATTAAAAAAATCATATAATCCTATACACCCAATGTTTGCAAATACACCTAGGATCTAGACATTGACTTCTCTCCCTTTCATCAACATTATTAATACATACTTATTTATAAAAATTCAGCAGTATATTTTGCTGCAATTGGGGAGGAAAGCAAACAGGAACCAGCGCAGGCTGTCACAACTAATTACTAATTACATAGCTAATTACTAAAAATAATTAATAAACACAAATACAAAACAATTCCTAGAAAGTCATTCAAATTCAAAGGATTTTGAAAATCTTTCATTTTATGTTATGCATAGACAGTAGTTCTGACATTCACAGTCATAACAACATAGTTGCAGCAAATTTTTACACACAGTTTACAATTCTTCCTTCCCAGGGGGAAAAAACAAAACAAAACATAACAAAACACAGGCCCTAGAGCCAATCAACTGAAAAACTAAAGATTGTTGGGAGCTGCCAAATCTGGTAGCCTGATGGCGATGAGGTTTCTGCAGCTCCCTGGTTTTAATCCACGATTTAGAAGCAGTAGTGAGGCCAAGCATGTGTTCCCAAGAGGCAAACACACACAGATGCAACACATACACGCAGCGGGTGACACACAGGTAGAAACACTCAGCACACAAACACAAATGGCACAAACAGCCTCATCCTTCTCCAGCTCATCAGGAGGAAGGATGGCTTATAGTTGGAAATATATGGACATACTCAACATGGGTCCCTCCTGCAACTTGCCTTAGACACTCAGTCTATCCAGTAGCTGGCACCTGGGTGCCCAGCCTTCACACTTGCTGCCACCCGGACATACAAGTGCGAGGCCTGCAGCTCCCCTCCAGCTGCAAGCACAGACCCCCTTCTAATCCTGGACACACTCACACATCCATCTGGACCTCATGGCCACTACAACAGCTGACTTGTGAGACCTCTGGTCTCTCCAGTATCTGGCCCAGACTTTTGGCCACATGGACACCTGGCACCCAAGCCACTCATCTGACTCACTGGCTACTCCAGCCTGAGACTCTGACGTAGGCACCCATGCAATACGCGCACACTCTGCACTCTCCAGTTTACCAGCACCACAGACACGCAGGCCCCTCTGACGCATGGTCCAGCTCCAGTTGCTGGCACTTAAATCTCCACACACACATGCACACTGATAGAGAGCCCCTTTACTCAGGAAAATAGTTAGAAGTGGAGCACAGTAAGATACAGGACAGACCATGCTGATCAAGCACAGGGCATAACTAGACAATGGTGCTGAGCAAGAGCCTGTTTATACATGACTGGCCCCTTTTATCCCCTTAGCCTTCTATTTTTCCCTTGTTTTTTTCCTCCCTAATCCATCTCAATCCCTCCTTTTCCCTGCCTATGGTCCTTCCTCTAAACATCCAAGAATAAGTCTAGCACAATACCATAAAGCTCCTCCCTGCATCCCATAATGTGTCCCACTCCCCTGTAGGCAGGAGCTCCCTCAGCCTGAAGGGTGATCAGGGTAGCATCTCCCGTTGACTCATCATGATGGGTTTCAGCTCTCCTGGGATAGCCCTGGGAGAAGTCCAGGCTCAAGTCTCTAATTAGGGCAGCGAGGTTACTCTTCCAGCACTGCACCTCCTCTCCTTTGGCTGCGTGAAGACAAGCTTTTATCAGATAAGTGAACAAAGATGTTCTTTTGCTAAAACCACAGGTTTTTTTACTTCAAAGTTTGTAATTTGGTGCTGGCCCACTATTATGTTTTAGATGTACGAGTTGTAAAATCCTATTTAAACTATCCCAAACTAAGCTCCTAAAAATCCCTAACTTTTAAGTCTTCAGATAGTAAGTTGTTTAAAACCAAGTTCAGGCAGCACTAAGCTAGAAGCAGAAGACTTCTTAAGGTGAGTAGTCACACTAGAGCTATGAACAGCTTGATATCTGCATCTGATAGCTCCAAGAAGCTTTACTGATAGCCATAAAAGATCCCTAGGCTTCACAAACATTACATTCAGTCATGAATGTTGGGACTTTTCTCTTTCTCTTTTTCCCCGTTTTGGCCCTTCTTTTTTGTAAAGGGAGTTTGTGCATGTCAGTGTAAATTCAGAGAACTTCCAGATAAAATATAATTAAGATGGAATTGAACAATTGAAGCCTTAGGAAAAATGGGTCACTGAAATGCTTGCAAATTCAGAAGAGTGATGTTTTTAGAAAATGAGTCTTAAAACCCAGAAATTCAAAGTGAAATTTCATAGTGAAACACTCTATTCTTCAAGACTTTCCCATCATTTCCAATATTCTACTTCTTCCCATTATATCATGCCAAATTAAATTAACTGCTATTCTGCAATTATAAAAAGACAACTTATCAAATCAAAAAGCTTTCTCCCGTTTTTTCACTCTTTCACTGTCTACTTACCTCGTAAGGTATTTTATTCTTTTGCTATTTTAATAGACTAAGGTATCAGAAGAATTTTCATATTCTATACACATATTAAGAACAGTTTAAGTTCATAAAGTGTTATTAAACCACTGTCAAAGCCTAAGGCTTGGGGAGTGAAAGTACACTCCCATCTGCTTTCTTTATAACATACAAACAGCGATACAACAGTAGTATTTTCTTTCGTGATACAGACGCAATACTGAGAACATCCATTATGATTCTTCATTGACTGAAATGCAGCTCCAGACTACAAGTTCCATACCATTATAAAAACAAAAAATATAGGCCATTGCCTCGGAGTGCTAAAACAGAAATAGAAATGTAGACCAGGGTTGTATTTCTAAGTAAAAACAAGGGCAGAGAGAGCTTGAGCACTGTACCACTAATCTTCCATACCTCTTAGTTGTTAACATGTACCCCAGAGTGGTTTTAGCCTGTGCCAGCCAGTACTCTGCTAGGCTCTATTCCCACACAGCTGGGTAAGGTGTGTGCCAGCAGATGTTCCCAAAACACAGTATGTATGAACAGGCTTGCATCAGGTTTGCCTCCCAGCGCCTTATGTAGTCCTCCAACATGATCCTGTCAGGCTTTGCATTCTTAGACCTTTCTAATATGAGCTCACAAAATTATAGAATAATTTAGGTTGAGCAACACCTCTGGAGGTCATCAAGTCTAGCCTCCTACTCAAAGCAAACCTCAAAGCTAGCTGAGATGGCACAGATACACTTCTCTTGTAATGAAACAAGTGTATACCTCCAAGTTTCACAGAGATTAATGTACACAAAGACACTTAAATGTAAAAATACGACAATGAAAACTATTTACACTATACTTACTTCACTTCAGCACATTTTAAAAATCATTATTCTTCCCTATAGTTAAGTGTAGAGATCACTAAATTTCTTTCCTTCCTCTCAGTATTAAAGCTTTGATATAGATAGGGAAAACCAGTTACAAAATTCAGATGAAGAAAGTACTTTCTTAAACTGTATTTCCTCATTATGAAGGTCTATAAATGCATACTAAAAATATATCTTCATATTAATATTTAAGATAAAGCTCTTCAGAAAATCCAAAACTAGTAACAACCCCCTCTCCCAAAAGAGATTTCTTCTCTCTTTAAAGAAACCAATTTGGATTCATTATACATAACTTACACTTTGTAGAAAAAAAGGAGAGGGCAACGCATAGAGCTTAAGCATAAATATTTCAGCTCATTCTACTTCTTGAATCATAGAACAAATTTTCAGTGAAATGGCAATACATCAGTTTTATAAATACAAGAATGATATTCATTTATTATGGTATATGTGTTGAAGCACACATTCAATAATCCTCCCAAGCCTATCCTTCAGGCAAAACAAAGCATTTAAAATCATAACGTATTAAACACACTTGATTCACTTCCTAAACAAGAGGCTTGAAAAGATGAAAAAACCGCTATTCCAGTTTGGCTGAATGGCTCATATCATGGCATGATGCAGAATTAATTCTGTACACAGCAGGCTCATTTTAGTACTCAGCGAAACACAGCAACTCCTAAATTTCATAGTGTTAAACCAAGTAGGATATAATAGGAATTTAAAAAAAAAATCCTACCCACCTGCATTTTGCACATTGGATTTCATCTACCAGACTTAGTTAACTGCAACACATTAGCCAAATCACATTGACAGGAATATAAAATACACACCTGTTTTAGGGTCAACAGAGAAATATGGCTGTCCCTGAAGAATACTGTACACTACCCTGGCGCTGTTTCCATATGTAGGGTCATCTGCATCTGTGGCTGTCACCTGTAGAACAGATGTACCTGTACATACAGGAAAAGAAAGGTTAATTGATAATAAATATAATTTTTGGACAAATATTTTTAGACGCATTTTTGAAACCTCTACAGTCCCCACATTCTGCAATTGTGGGATTAATAACATTTTCTCTATGTGTTATTATCCTATCATATTTTTAAAGTAAACTATAGTCATTTGAAAAAACCTTTTCTCTTTCCCTCTCTATCTATATATGTAACTTCATTACATATATATATAAAAACAGAAATAGTAACTACATAGCATGCATATTTATGCATGTTCATGCATACAGGCCCCAAACTTGGATACTGCTTAGACTTCCGAACAACTCATATTTATGGACTTCAGGATTATCTTCATCCACAATACAAATTAATGTTGAAGTGCATATTTAAAATAATTCGCATAAACACCCCCATATCAATAAAAGATACTAAAGGAATCAAAAAATCTAGCTATTGGAAGCCTTCAAAGATCTGAAAATGAAATAATACTAGAACCTTGTTGGGATTCCAATGATGGATCCAAATTAGAAGGAAAAGGAGTTCAAATGACAAATATTCGTATGCTGTTAATAAATACCATTAGAAAAATAACATCAGTTTCTAGCATGTCAGTAAGTAGGATAACTTATGAGTAACACTTTGTAGAAAATAAAATGCATAAGTACTTCACAGATAGAATAGAGACAAGTGATTTTACATTTTACTGTATTTTTCAAGACATTTAATGATGAATCTTTTTTGCTATCATTGCCCAACACTTCACATAAGAAATGAGTAAATGAAAGATTGGCAAGTTTATAAAGGTTCAGTCTTCATCCCACTTGTTTATCCTTCTACAGACACTGCTTTCAACAGACTCCTTTGGCCTACTATTAGAACACAGCGGTAATAATAACAGAACAGGCTGCTCTCATGTAATTCTGCATTTGAAAGTGGCTTCTCAGTTAAATTAACCACTGAGGCATCACCTACACTCTGGGGTGTTCAATTTCACATCTTGGCTGTAAGGAGAAGTATGCCTTTGAATTGATTCCCTTGATCTCCCCCACTTAACGTACTTTGATTTGCGTCATGGAACAGTTTCAGAGCATGCTAACTAGACTCCTTTGGATGAAGCTAAACCAGATGTGCTTTAGGAGCACATGTGATTTTTTCTGACTGCTAATGGGCATTTAGTCTCAGAGACCAGACAACAGCTAATCTGAAATAAGACTTCCCAAAAACATATGGTGTGGACATCAGATCCTCAGTTCCAACTGATTAACTTCATAGATAGGTTTCCATTGCACAGAACTGTTTGTTACTGTGCACACCCTCAGTGTACACTGGCAACAGAAATACCTAAAATCATGGAGTCTCACTTCAAGTACAGTAAAGTAAGCACGCAAATCTTCACAGATTTGCATTCTTTACTGTTTGAGAAACTATTCATTCACTTGTGCCACACTAAATTGGACACCAAAAGTTGCTTTTTGTATCTCTACTGGTGATTTAGTAAAAGGTGCAGCCAGCGTGTCTGCATACTTAAATAGAGTGTTTCCTGGTCTCTAAACAGGCCAAATACATACAGTCTCATACACAGATATATTCACGCAGCAGATATAAGGACATCTTGATGAATTTGAATATTGTAATAAAATCAAGCCGGAGCCAGTAATCTATTCATAGTTATTCAAGAGTTAATGGTAAAACTGACTAAATTACTGTATTTGAGTTTATGTGGCAAGGTAAACAAATATGAATTAAAGATAGTGTAATTTTCTTAATATGTTCTAGGAATCTATTCAGTCATATTTATTTGCTATCTAAACTTAGAAGAAGAGTTCCTGCAAACCACATCAGGTCACTTCAAAGAACAGAAAATGCATTTTTTCCCCTCTTCTACAGTCTAAATACTGTAATGATATATTTCTGTAGTCCAGGCAACAAATTCTAACTTGAAGTGGAAAAGCTGTGACCTTTCTGTCTTCTAGTTAAGCTTGTATTCAAGGGTGAAGGCCTGTCCACACTAATTTGTTGTTTTTCCTTTATTCATAGCTTCATTATTTTATGCTAGAATCTTGTGGAATCATTAAATATTAATAGGTTACTCATACACAATGATTTCATTTTTTTTAATTGCATACAACAAAAACATATCTGTCCAAGCAGTATAGTCACCTACCAGAGTTTGCTACCCAGACTGCTGGGCAACTTCTGTACCTTTTCATCTATAGATTTTCCTGCTTCCAGGCAAAAAGTTACCAACAGTTGCCTACTCATCTAACAGGTTGAGTTCCCATTTGCACTTCTTCCCAGGGTTCTAGAAAATCAAAGTAGGTTATGGAATGGATGAACAGATTTTGGCTATTTCAGAAGAAAATACCAGAAATACTGAGATTTCATGGTTCTCCCATTCTTCAGACTTCCTTCTCACTGCTCCTTATTTTAAAAGGTAGGGGATAGAATACGAGTGTTTGTATGGTTCATTGATGTGGGACAAAGAAATGGGGCTAGTGAAAGGTGGTATCTCACATAAGCAGCGGACAGGTCATTTAAGCATGAATGGAATGCTATTATACCTTAAAATGCACCACAGTGATTTTCTAACACATCTGTGTGTCTCTCCTAAGAAACACCAGATAATAGTAATTTGGTATTGAATAGCGGCAAAGTGTTCTCTTTTCATCTAAAAGAACACTTAGAATCACAAGTTTTAACTCAATCCCCCACCCCACCTCTCAAAACCTCATTCAGTGCAATGTAGCTCATCAGATGCTTAATTTTTCACTGTATTACACAAGCATGCTCAGCATCTTATAAGATACACCCATACTGGCCTTTTGCCAAACTCTTGCACGATTTGCTGAGCGCAGAGGAAAGGCAGCTTGTGAAAGCTGTGGGTTGGAACGCCTTCTGAGAGAAAAGGTAAAGAGGCTACCCTTACCTTCCAATTATTCCTTCCAAGTTAGCATCATTCAGCTCATCAACATGACAGACAAATCACAATTCCAAATATATTTGTACCATTCAGATGCAGCATCAGTTTTTGCTGTTGAGCTATGTGTAATGAAGGATTTAGATGGAAAAGTATACGGTACAGCTGCCTTGCTGTTTTTAATGTTAACAATTCTGAAGAAAATAATCTAATAAAAAAATAAGGATCTAATTTCCCTGGAGACCTCAGAACAGATATGAACATTGGACCCAGAGGCATATCTTCCATACATTCTCCACTCACCTACTGTGAAAGTGCCTGTCAAGAAAAACTCAAAGTTTTGCTATGAAAGCATTTTGACACTCCAGTTAGGCAATAAAAAAGACTTTTTTCCCCCGAAGTGGAGGTTCTGCTTATTCAGAGTACAAGTACCATTCCACATGATTTCCCACTACAGTTTAGAGATTACATATTGGGAATTCTGTTTTCTTAGCTAATGCTTTATACAGAGCTGGAAAATATGTCTGTATGCTCTGAACACCACCCTCTAAGCCTTGCCTTTTTTCTGCTATCAAAAATAAGGATCATTTCATTTGGGAAACCAAATTGTAGTTTTATTTCAAAATCTCTTCTTTTGTTTTTCTCTTTTTTTAAATATATGTTTACAATAAAAATTTTGTAAAGTTATGTATCAAAGAAAAGCTGAAGGGAAATACTTCAATCTGTCTCTCTGAAGACAAACTTTTAATGTTTAATGAGGCAGTTCAATAAAACATGTCTGTTGAGAATGCAAATCTGTATGCATGACTTTCCATAGTTTGCTGCACTGTTAGAATCTCAAATGGATCAATATTGAACAAAAAGTAAAACAAGTGAAAAAAAGGTGAAGTTTAATGAACACAGGGATTTCCTGCTTAACTAAACTAATTCTTACAATTGTCTTAAAACACTAAGTCAACACAACGTGTTTTAGTTTCATTCTACATTAGAAAACAGTGATTTCACCAGGAAATCAACACTTCAAGTCCACTGACTGTAATACTGATCCAAGTCCTCACTGTAGAAAATTTCAATTTTTTTTTTTTGTCAGCTATCTTCATTAGAAGATAAAAATCAAACAACACAGGAACATAAATAGGCATTTCTCATACAAATCATATTTATGAAGACCATGAATATTGTCTTGCAGATTATCTGAAATTATGACTACCTCATATTATAATACCCTGGAAAGAAGTTCAGGGAAGTCCAGTGTGACTACTAATTTCCTAGTAGAATTTATCAGGAATACTCTTCTTATGCATGACCTCACACTAGAAAATTTAATATGCAGTATTTCACTCATTTTGAAGCTATCTGAAAATGAGCAGATATGGAAGACTTTTACTGATTGAAGATGCTTTTATTTCCTTGTACATTTAGATAATGATGACTCTTTCATAAACCTTAAAACAGAGCATAGTTATAGCGCTCAATGAAACTGAGTTTTTTACACTGCAGAAGAAATCATTTCAGGTATAAACCTTGGTTCCTGAGCCGACTTTTAGGAAAAAGGTTCAATGAAGGCAAGGAATAGGTGTTTTCTTTCAGCTCTTTCAGCATAGTACATAAAGCATAAACAGTATGTTCACTTTGTGCCACAGTGAACACTGTGATCTAGTATTTTTGGCATATAATTTAACCAAACTTACCTGTACTTTCTTGTCAGTGAGCTAAAAAAAGAAAAGCCATAAAGGTCCTACGAGCTTTTACAAGTAGATCAAGAAAGATTCAACTTGTGGGAAAAATACCAGCTAACTTCTTGAGGAGACAGACAGGAACCTGCTGCTGACACTGAACAGCATAGCAGAGATCAAAAATACCACCTGCCACTAGGCATGAGGGCTGTTACAGAGAGAGAGTAACATTGAAAGTTCTTTAAATGACCATGTAAAAAAGCAAAAGAAATTTCTGAAGTAGTGAAGTAGCCTTAGGAATTCATAAAATAACAACAAGAAGTTCAGTTATGTATAGACTCCGCAGCTAAATGTAAAAAAATGTGCTAATTACAGAACTAATAAAAATGGCATAGGGAGCTCCATTATTTGACAGAAAGAATGTATCCTGTGGAAGCAATAATAGAATTAGTCTTCCTGAGACTGCAGACAATAAAATGCTTTCAGTATTCAACAAATACAAACAAATCAATAAGGGAAAAAGAAAATAATCACCATAAATTTGCGATGAAAATATAATGTACGCCTACAGCAGACTGCCTATACGGTGGGATATGAAAATTCAATTTTATTCACACAACAGGAAAGCTTTGTGGAATAGATATAGATATGTGGAATAGACTCAGGTACAACCAGTAAAGTATTTCATTTATAGAACATATGCATTACTGCTTTATTTTATCACTAAAACTTCCTTGTTTTGCCATAATCTACTCTGTTTTATAACCCAAAATGCCATCCCAGACTAACTATTCAAATTTTTCTTTGGAAAACAGTAACTTGTATAATGTAGTTGTACAGTAATACCAAGATTCACACTACTACAGAATTATGACTAATTTCTATGTAAGAATACTACATTTTGAGAGGATGAAAAAAAAGAGAACTTTCATAAATGGAATGAGCAAATAAAAATTAATTATATTGGCTTCCTTTGACTTTGAGGATAACATTGATTTCCTTTCCACTGTCTTTCTTATGCAGAAAATAAAAGGCTTCCACAGGGGAAGGAAATAATCAATTAACTAAAATGGTCTCCATTAAAGACAAAGGAAACTGAAGAAAGAGGAACAGTTATGCATTTTTGGAGACAGTTGATAACAGAAACAAATTTCACATCAAGACAGTCTGTGGTGTGACGAGAGACAATTGAGATAAGAACTTAGATGCTACTGAAATGAACTGCAACTCTAACAGTAAAGCTTTGTGCCACAGTGAATTATCAAAGACAACTGAACAGGTTTTATATAGGCCCACAATATTCCTACTGGGAGCTCTATCCCCTCACTGTACTTCCCACAAAGGTGTATTTCTTAAATAGTCCTGGTGTTATGACATTACTCACAGAAATACCGCCCTTCCGTACTTCCATAAATTTCTCTTGGGAATGATATTGGCAATAGTATGCTTAGATGGTTAAAATAGGGAATTCTACGTTAAAAACATGTCCTGTTATACGCACTAGCATCGCTGTGTAGATGGAATGGAGGTCTACATGTTCATAGCTCTGAGAAGTAAAAGATGAGATCAAGGAAGTCAGTATTTGAGAGGAAGCTATGGTTTAAGAGAACATGAACAATTTCCAAATTATTTTAAGGAATGAAAATATATTTGACCTATAATCTGAAAATCTTTAGTAGCTAGATACTAACCAAACAAGAATGGCTAATAAAGATTGTTCTTCTGGTAGAGACCCAGAACAGGCTATTAGAAATAATAATGTTAATAAATAATGATATTAAAATATGGGAGGACAGAGAAATAAAAATTACAAGCAAAGATGAGGTAGCAATTCCCCATTAGAGGGAAACAGACTGTGGAAAGAAGAAAATTCGTAAAAGGGAAGCTGAAGGGCAATACGTGAACAATGACCTATGAAACAAGAGAGAAGTGAAAACTGTGTGCTCATGAGGTAAATACCTGTACTGTCCATTCAGTAACAAAAGACAGCAGACATATTTCACAAAGACCAGTTATGACAGTCAAGCTTTCTTAAAAAATATCTAGCACAGAAGTAGTATTTCCATCTGCCTATCCTAGACTAGTTATGTAGTTTTGATGTTGTGTTATTAGAGGAAAGTTACAAACTAATTTCAACACCAGAGAAGCAATAAAGAAAACTGATTGCATAACATAGCACCCCAAAGAATAAGAATATCTGAACTACATGTCTAACAGGGAAAACCAAAGATCAGTACTTTTTTGAACTTCGATTCACTTTTTAAGAAACTTAATAAAGGTAAATAAACATATGACACCATGGTCTAAAATAATCTAGAAAACTACTGTTCCCTTGTATTTGTTTAATTCTGTCAATTGCATAGACTACTCATGCAGGCATAAGAGAAGGCCATAAAGTGTGTAGTTGAATGAGGATATATGAATACTTCTTGTTGCTAGAGTGCAAAGTACCATTTGCCTAGGAATGTCTGTTAAGGCATTCAAGAATAAGAGTGACTCTCTTCTACAGTTCGTGTGTGTGTGTGTGTTCTGTTTTCTTAATATGAATGTCGCAAGTAACATACAAGGTTGCATTTGATGTCTTCTTATCATCTCTTCTCAATTGTTAATATCTTACATACAATCAGCAATGCAATAATGTGTCACAACTTTGTCAAACAGTATGTGGCATTTTCACTTGTTAAAAGACTGTTGAATAGAACAATTTGTTTTCCTTACCCATTTCAGACATCTCTGGAACAGTAACAATGTATGGTCCATCTGTAAATTTTGGTGCATTGTCGTTGATATCCTGCACTTTGATAATAAATTCAGATTCAGGCTCGAGTGGCTTGTTTGTCCGTCTATCAATAGCTTGGGCATGAAGCACATAGTGTGTCTTCTGCTCTCGATCTAGGCTTTTGGTTGAATGGATGTCGCCAGTCGTGTCATCAATAATAAATATAGTCCCCGCCCCTTCTCCAGTAAGAATGTATTTGACTGATCCATCACCTTTGTCGGAATTGGAGTGAAGCTGTAGAATATATACACATAAAATCATATAAAATGACATATTAAACTTCATAAAAGGTTACTGCACGTAAAATATAAAAACTACAATATTACTGTTAGCACAATTCTACTTAGTTTTTAACCTTCCCACCTCTTGCCGTAATTCCTCATATGCTATTTCTAGCAAGTCAATCGTTCTGTTCAGGGTCATTTCCACCCAGCATAGTTAATTTTTTAAGCTGGGACTTCTTGGGTTCTACGTCCATTCTAGAAAACTTCCCTAGATTGAGAATACTTCAGTAACTGGGGTGGGTTTGGTTTTAGTCCTTCTAGTAGTTATCTTACAGCACTCATTGCTAGAAATTCTGCCTTAAGCACTAAGCCTGAAGCAGTCACACTGAGGACTGTCTGCTTCAATGATTGTAGTTCAGTCCCACCACCTATGTTATCTTCTGTGGCCCCAAAGACAGCATCATTTACTGTAAAAGGAAACTGCGCAGTATGGCAGTGACAGACGTCTGTCCAGGATTACTCCATCCCTCAAGAAAACAAAGCCATTTTCTCTGGGTTTTGTTTGCTTTAATTAGAAAGTCATCTAATTTGCTTGTATTTAAATTACTAATAATGAAGTAATGAATTTTGATACTGCCATCATTTTCATTGTTCCTAACACACTTTGTGCTGTAAAATACATGTTAAGTATGTTATACCCCTCCTTGAGTAGAATAAATCTTATATTTAGGCGGGGGGGGGGGTGGTGGGGTGGAGGAAAAGTCACTAAGTACCCTGTTGTATTAAGAGATAACATGAAACAGCTACCCATTAAATCTCAGTGCTTCTAAATTGACTTTAACGAATTGCCTGTTTAGATTAAAAATGAACATGTGTTCTCTGAGAAGGAGGGGTGATTTCTTGACAGATTAAGAGGCTTTCTGGTTTTTTTTCTTTAAAACAACTTTGAGAACAGAATGTATTTATTGAGGTGCATAATGAGAACAAAGTGATAATGCAGAAATGAACAGCCTCAGGTATTGCACAGTTATATTGTGATGTTAAATCAGAAGGGAAACTTTCTAATTTTAAGAACTCATTCTTATCCCACTGCCCTGACTATCTCAACATCTGCAATGTGGCATTACCAAGTTTCTATACAGAATCTGAGCAAAGCAGAAGCAGAATGCCAGATATTATTTTTTATTAACGGAACACAAGGTGTCAGTTTCCAGACTACTTTCCATTCTCAGTTTAAAAACCATTTGGGTTGGATAGAAAGTAAGACTTTTGGAGGTACAAATCATCTTTTTTCTGACTTAAGTCATAAGATACAGAGGTGCTGCTATTTTCTCACTCTCTCCTTGTACCCTTTTTGCCAAGTCTTTTTCTTGCCTTTAAAATGATCTAGCTTGCTGTTTGTAAGAGGAGCAAGCATATGGGGCTTGGTAACATTTTTCATCTCGTGTATTAAATCTATGAAATTATGGTGTTGCACATAATTTATGTCTTGTCCAGTAGGGGGGTTTGGGAGGGGGAAGTCTAATAAAATTAAGATTGTCATCTCATATAAATTTCAGCGTGACTTCGTTCAATGCACCATATGCTTATCTGAGCCACAAGAAGATCTGACTGAATAACCCAAACAAAACTGGATCATCGCTGTGGACCCATTTTTTTTTTTACTTTGAAAATAGAAGAAAGAAAGTAGCAGAGAAAGGGTCTGTTTTCTTGGCTTTGCCTTTATAGGCCTGCAGGACAGCCTTATACCTTTGCTTTAGAGTAGTGATGGGCAAAATTCTGGTTACATCTCTTGTTATCCTCAGAATAGTACTGTATTCTATTAACAAAGGAGTAATTCACTCGATGTAAAAATGCCAGGCATCCAAACTTCCTATAAAGTCAAAATGTTCTCTGAAGTGATTTATTCCTACAACCAAGAATAGTAGGTATTCTGGTATTCTAACCCTGGTTTGCTGGTATTCCAATTTTTCAGAAACAATCAGAACGGTTTTTCTCTTGCTGCAGGTTCCTTTTTTGATAAAATGATTCCTAAGTGTTAGTGTTTGCAAATGTTAACATTTGCTTCGGAAGGATAGTCTCTAATTTATGGGGAAAAACCCCCATGAAACCCAGGAGAAAATTTGTATGCCCAGGAAAATGACAAATTTGCTAACTTTATGATGCTATAAGGAACTCAAGGTAACACTATCCCAAACTGAAGAAGATCACAAGAATCTCCATCCTCATTCTCTCCTTTTAACTCTGCATGTGTGTATGTAAAAGCATATTCAGGTATACCATATAGACATCCCAGCAAAAATCACTGCATTCATAAGTGGAATTATGAAATTATGAAGCAATTAAGAAATTGCTTACATAGATGGGTAAGAAATCAACAGAGTAAGGAACTGCTGTAGAATTTAAGAAGTAAGCTTTCCTCAAAAACCCCAAATATCATCACAGACATGGTGTTCCAATACCATACTGCAGAAGGGCACATTCAGAAATTCACTGTGATAGCAGAAAATGCATGGAACATTTTGAAAAGTTATTAACATTAGATATTTTTGTTGTGAAGAAACAACTATTTGTACTTGTCATCAGTGAAGAAAATCCAGGTACATTTTGAGTCAGAGGGCTTTTACATCTAACAAGTGACAAAAGTTGAGAAACACAAAAGATGCCTAACTGATTGCACAGCCATCTGTTATTCCTCCTAAACATCATGTTACCCAACAAACTTCAACTGAAAAATGCAGGCAGGAGTGTCACTAGAAGAAAATTATCTGAGTGTTAATAAATACTGAAAGCCTTCAACTTGCAACTGGGTCTTTTACACTGCAGTTGTAAGGCAACAACTGAAAACAAGAGAAAGCTACGAGAAGTTCCTGCTTCCTTACTTCCTAGTACTTCTTATATTGTTTGAAATATAACACTTTGATTTACACCTTTTAATTTCTAATGCTGAATTTTAAATTCACATAGGATTTTTCATAGCATTTCTACTGCATAATAAAAGGGCCTTTCCTTTGTCAGCTGGTTTATATTTCAGTTTTTCTGTAAAGTAAAGATTAAATGACTGTTTGTCTTCTTTAATACTTCCATCTCAGTACAAATTGGCCCAAGTAGAAAAATATCAAGGCTTCTCTCAAACACTTATTTGCAGTATGTGTTGTGCTGAAGAGAGCCCCTGGGAATCCCTGCTTAAGACAATGCCTACCAGATTAATGAGAGATTCATGTCCCTGAGCATGGCGTGCTTCTTTCTTTTTCCCTGCGTACTATGAAATCATCTCCACAACAGGTGGTTTATTCCACAAAAGCATTTCTAATTAGAATAAATGCGATTCACCATTTAGGTTACAAACATATGGTTTGGGAGACTATTTCTGCAGCTATGTCCATAATGACTTACAAAAGACAGCGAGGAAGCAAAATGTAGCTGGACAAGAGTGGACTCTCTCTCTACTTCGGACTGCTGTAACTATTTCTCTTTCAGATTAATTTGACAGAGAGGGGGATGCCACTAAGCAATGCAGACTCAAGCCAACCCATGTTCTGTTCACCAGTTCAGACCTAACTTGTGTGACCTGGAGAAGTCTTCTCAACCCAGATCCCACAAAAGGGTGTAGACATTTCATTTCAATGAGATGCCACCACCTCTGCCAATGACTACTGTGAGAACATGTATACACTAGAGGATGAGACATTCACATGCTGTAGTAATGTGAATAAATAGCTTAGATAAACACAAAATATGGTGTTATTTTTTCCCCTGCTGTGCCAGTCAGAGACTGAAAGTTGGAACATTGCAGGAGTCCCTTAATCTAAAAAGAAATACAAACGCACTGCAAACTGAAACATGATTATTCATAATGTTAAGATGAGTAACGAGCACTGAAAAGAAATACAAGGGAAATATGCCAAACATTATAACATAGCGCTCTGATTTCTGTATCAGAGGTTTTCACTATGACTATGAAAACACTACTGAAAATGTCTCTCAGTAGGTCTTAGTTTCTATGATAGTCCACCTCATCTGATGATTATATATTGATTTGTGATATTAACTTTTTAACTGCTACTTAAAGCTTTTTTCTTCCTTCTTAAATTGTTTCAACATGCTTCCCTAAGCAATCTCACCTTAGACCCAAACGCCTATTTTAAAAACGACTTTGCAGACCAAGAGTTTGCCTTGTTAACCATTAGAGACTAATACCACTTGCACTCACCACTTAGCCCTCCCCAGCCCCCCAGGACTCCCCCCGTCCTGCCCACGGCTCAGTGCACTGCAGCCCGCCGGGGCCACCAGCCCCTGCCCCAGCGATGCCGCAGCCCTGCCTGGCCTGGCCATGGGCCCCACCAAGCCGGGTCCCCCCTCAGCCTGGCCCCATCCCCAGGGAGGTGTCCGATGCCCGGGGCTGCCCCAGTAGCCCCTGGCTGGCCCTGCCATCACCCACCTGGGGGAGCCACCAGTGGCCCAAGCCCCAGGGAGCTGCCTCACTCTACTGCTCCCCGACAGCAATGTCTCCAATTTCCCAACTTCCAGCCAGTGCAGTCTTCTGAATTCCTTGTACAAATGCGATGGGCTGGCTTCTGAAAACATTACTGATCACTGCTGATTTGGTTATGCTCCTAACAACATATCTGTTAAATATTCTGAATCTGTCCACAACCAGAAGCCACCAGAAAGGATTTAATTTTCATCCCTTGTTGCACATTATTCCTGTCTTTATTTCTCCGAATTTTTAGGAAAAGAAGAAACTGAAAATAATAGCTGAAGAGCATATCTGGAATGTCACCTTTATCAACCCAGTGGGCACCACTTCTTGACATATTTAATAACAGGTTGGATTCAGGATGATTTATAACAGTTCCTCAATCTTTAAGTAGCCCATATCAGCAGTGTATGACTGATTTTGCAGAATAGCAACCAAGGTGTCCTTGTTTTGCTAAGACTTAAACATTTTTCTTCCATCAGTCCATTTAAATGCTTACCTTTCTTTTAGTATTCCTGCAGAAACTGTAGAAGGGCTACATTTTCTAAGGGCATGATTTGAAGAGGTATACCAAACATTTCAGTTAATGAGTTTTCTTTATATTCTTATATTAATTTTGATACTATGAGTCTTTAAATACTCATAATTTGATGTATCAGCATATTAACTGCTGTAAAATGAATGCATAGATTGTAGGCTTAATGCCCAGCTAATACAGTATTGTTAGTGCTAGTAACTGCAAAGCTATCGGGTAGCTAAAGCCTTATCGCAAAACCAAATGGTCACACGGCTGCTGCTTAGCTACTGGCCTTATTCACTAGCCTTCATCTTCGTACATCTTGTACTTAATTGTTTTACCTAGTGCTTAGCTGCATCATACATCCAAACATTTAAGCATACATACTCATCAAGCAAATGAGCACAAATAGCAGAAATTACTGGACAGTATAGAAGTGGGGACCAACGGGAAAGAAGCACGCTAATAAGTACTATAAAACCAATCAAAAAAATTGAGGAGGAAGCCAACATCCTGCTCCTGCTGGGAATGTGGGATGCTAACAACTCACAGCGATCACCACGCTCCCCTGAGCTTGCCTAAGGAAGATGAGCCGCTACCAGGAAACCATGCGTGACAGAAGAATGAGAAAGAAGCCTGGATAAGAGGGGCAGCTCTAAAGTAGAAGAGTTGACTATTAGTGATTTAATTGTGTGACTGCTTCCCCCTGTTTGCTTTAATTGAACACTTTGGATTCTTGGTGTGTTGTGTGGGTGGCATTTTAAGTGGACTACTAATGAGTTTTACAATATTTTAATTGGACTACCAATAAATTCTTGGATCTGGATATAAGGTACGTGCTGTTCTGCTGAAAAAAAAAATAATTTCAGTAAGAGATTCCCATGCATGTGCTAAATTCAAATCCGAGGCTGATTTGAAAAAAATCAAGACCTGTTGCACTAACCTAATGAATTTAATGAGAGTAGAAGTAGCTATGTACATATAGACCTAAATTATTTTGAAATAACTGCAGAGAATTAACTTAAAACTTGTTGACAAATAATAAACAATAAAAATAATACGCACAGAATTCCAAAAGCAAAACTTAAGTTCTGGTAGTGATACTACCATTATGCCTTTTGAATAAAGTATTGTCTTCTGTTTGGGGAACAGCACGTTCTTTCAAGGAGAGCAGCAGCACCTCCTCTTCTCAATTCTGTTGTCATTCCCAACCAGTTTAACCAGACGAGAGGGCCCCAGCACAACACTACCACAGGGAAGTCTACCAATGAGTGCCCAACCTAGAGGAATGACAAAACTATTCCCAACAACATGAGCTATGAGCTTTAGTAAAGCATAGGAGAACATATTAAAAAAGAATGTATGCATGTTACTTTACTTTTGTTACAGAGAACTGTTTAATGCTTCACTAAAAACATCAAAATGTAGATACATACAAAGAATTAATGGTACCACACTAAAACACTGAGTAAAAAATATTTTAATCTTCTCTCTAATAAGAACTGCAATCATGTTGACTTCCTTTGATGTTTATGTAGACACAACATGTAATTTAAAAGAAAGGATACAATAATTTAGTAGTTGTAAAAACCACATATAAAATTATTCTGAATGGTACACACTGCAAAATCAGAGCCTAGCTGATACTACTGAAATGTTCATTGTGCCTATGCAGTAAAAACATCCTCAGATTTGTTGCAGACTTGATTCCTTTGGTCTGAGCTATAAAATACGTTTTAATGAAATATACTGCTCAGGGCAATGTCACACCTTTTGATGGAATTCTCAGAGGGAATCATTAGCCCAGGAGATAACTGTATTATCCATAGCAGTGTCCACAACTCGAGAAGAAGCTGTTCCCCACCCTTGTCAAACAGAGGAAGAAAATACAGAATTGCAATTGCCCCCATCTGCTGAATAGGTTTTCCGAGATAGAAAAAAAATAATTGGATTGCAATCATCCAGGAAAAACACAACTGAAACAATATTAACTTCACAGTATAACACTACAGCATACAAACATCTGCTCTTGCAAGATGTGCTTATCTGAAGTCCGCTTCTTTGCTGCTGCTTTTGGGGAGACTGGGTAATGGCAGAAGCATGCAGGTGCATAAGCAATCACATCTGAAATACCATCAGGTGTACTAAAGCTGACACAAGTGGTCAACATTAGCTTCTATTTTCTCTCTGTACAAAAGGAGGACTCCAGTGAATGACAAGAAAATAGAAAATGGAATCCTAAACCACCACAATAATTGTTTATGTATAAAACTGTTGTTTTGTTTTCAAAGAACACTATATATTTTAAAGAAAAATAGAATCCAAAATTATACCTTCAGTGTACTATGTGTCTAAATCAATATAGAAGAAAAATACTTCCACTCTGCTGAAATTTTCATATGAACTCACTTCACAGCAGTAAGCTTTCATTCCAGACATCTTTTACTTGGGCAAATGCTATGATGGACATAGAAACTATTTTTTTTTTCTTTTTAAAGAAAGTAGGATTTACACAGCATATTTGTCTTACAGGTTTTAAAGAGCTGGACAGGCATCCTGTTGCAGAACATGCTAACCAAAGTCTTCTAAAAGTATAGTTATGTGAATATACTTGTTTGCAGGTCTCAGGGCTACAGCTGTGACTACAGCTCATTGAACCATTACTCTAAAACATGCCTGAAATTAAGTTGGTCTTTTTGTTTGGGTCTTATTTGGAAAAAAAAAAAAAAAGTTACTTTTAAACAGAAAACAAACCAAGACTCCTCATTTCCCTCCTCATTTCCCAGGGCTGCTCTATAGCCAGGAGAGTTGTTTCAGAATGGAAGCACACTGCCTTTAACCCATGAAATGCTCATATGCAATGATAACTTACACAGAACGGCCACAAGATAGTAGTGTAAGATAAGTGCTTGACTCCGTCGTATCATATCGCCTTTAATTCCGACTAAGTAAGGAAAATAATAAAAAGGTCTTAGTTACAGAGCTTCTATTTTTTTAGCTCTTGCAGTCTCCTTAAAGGGCAAGTTTCATTACCTCTCTTTCAAAAAGGAGTAATCTGAGTTTCACAGACTTGAATTACCAAATTTACCCAGAAATAAGAAAACAATTCAGATTTTAAAAGCCCCGAACCAGACTCTGGTCCATCCAGTTGTGATATCGTTAGACAATGCTGAACTCTGCAATTCCCAGAGAAAGTGGGAGGGAATGGATTCCTGAAGCTATAAAAAAAAAAAATATTCCCGGAGGGTTACAGAATTTCAGAATATTTAGAAACTCATCTTTTCCATGCCATCAGAAAACACCATAAATAGGGAAAAAAAAAAAAAAACCACACAAAAAATGGTAAATTAAACTATGAGAGGTGAAAGTTAGACTTTAAATGAATGCTTCATTGTTACATTCAGCCAAATAATTCTCAAGATCTAGGCCAGATTTCTACTAGGTTTGTTTGTATGGTAGTCAGAAGTCTGGCTTCAATGTGTATGAACAAGTAATTAATGCATGGGTCAATGTTATATTACTTCACAGCATTCTGCTCTGGCAATAGATGACTCCTTTCTCCCCTCTGAGGTCGTATATTACTAAGCTAATGTGCAGAAAACTACTTCATGCTCTCTAGGCAAATTTATAAAATTGAGTGGTCTTCAGTTTTCAGCATCTCCTCACAATCACTGTCACCAAAAACTCACTTCATAATTAATAAATCTGTAATTGTGGTAATAACTTAGATTCCTAGATCCATGTAAAAGGACCATAAATTTGACTTAAGTTTGAATCCACATGCCCTGATGACACACTCTTACTAAAAGAAGTCCTGGCCACACTACATCACCATCAGAAGAAGAATATGTGGTTTCACTCTGTGTTGTTTCTAAATTACAGTCAGGAGGTGCTATGCCAATATAAACCACCTCTAAAAATCATGCCTTTCCTATAAATAGGCACAAGCATACAATAAAAGTGCTTCAGTTCATGGTACTACTCTCTGGCACAGGCCTTGCAAACTTCTAATTTGCTTACACCACTGAAGCACCGCTTTGTTTGTAAATGCTGTTTCTGTAGACTTTCTACCGATGCTCTTGACCTTCATTTCTGGTGCTTGCTCAGTCAAGCTACTCTCATTGCAGGGTGGTGTTTTTATGTGCACAGAGACTCAAACTCTGCTTTTCTTTTCCATTTGCAGTATAGAGGGGAAAAAAGGGAATACATCCATTGTAGCAGGGTCTTCCAGAAAGAAAATACATACCTGCCCTTACTAACAAGAATGCCAACCTAAGGATTATTTCAGATTTTTGCAAACAAGAAAGAACTATTAGTTCTCTAAAACCCTGATCAACAAATTCCACATTATGTGTGATCTCCATGTATATAGCTTCTCCTGATATTAACAGGAGTGATAAAAATAGCTCACTGGAGCACAGAGCTGTAAGTGCAATAGTACTCAAACTCTTATGGAAAGTATGATTTATTTGTTTGGTCGCTTATTTGTTGGACAGTGCTACAGCAAATACTGTTTACTCTATGAAAGATCTTAAAACAGCATATTCATTTTTAAGCTCTGGAAAAACAAATCTGCAGTGTACCCACGTGATACTCTAAATTACTTCTTTCTCCTTTGCTCTTCCTAAATAATATTATGAAGATAAAAATAAATGTGTGATTTTCTGATGTAGTATTTGTGAGCCATGTAAAGTCAACAAGAGAAAATTTTATGCCAGGGACTCGATTACTTACTCAATTACAGAGTTTGATTAGGAAAAAAATATTATGTGGAAAAGTTCAAGGAGAGATAATTAATTTACCAGCTTCTTTTTATCCCATCCTTCCAAAAATCTTTCACACATTTTTGGTTTTGATGTCTTTGAAGCAAATTTGTTGAGAAATTTATAAGACTGTGGAAAGAGAACAGGTTAGCTACTGTCCAATGGCTTCCATTTCAGGTGAAGAAGTTGTTTCATTCTGAAGAAACTGAAAAGAATGCACTACCACGCTTTATCAAGAACTGCAGAGATCACTGTTTCAAAAGGATTTAATCTCCGTATTTTTGTGAGCTCCTTATCAACCCATGTTAATGCACATTTTCAGGTAAAACAAATGCATGTTTTCATTATGGGGGGGTGGGGTGTCATTTTATTCCTTAACAGTTCTTACATACTTTTTAAATATTAGAAAGTGGTATGACAATATTGAATATCAGAATGTCGATTTATCAGGGTATTGATTCACTGCTTCTACGGTATGTAACATTTGAAAGCATGTTTTGGTTTTGCGTCTGGAATGCCATTTCATCTCTTTTACATGGCCTACAGCTTGTCTTCCTGTCGGGTGAAATTTAGATTTGTAAAAAAAATGCTTCTATATAGAGTTTCCATTACAAGTCTCACAAGTGATCACTCTTCTTCTGCATCTCCCTGAGAAGAGAATATGATTTTTTTTCTATCAAAGATACTTTTCTTCTTCCTATAGTGTAGTACTCTTGCTGTTTGCTAGAAGCAAAAAGTACTACATGACACAGGAAAAGAGCCCTGCATCATCATGATGAGGAAATGTTTCCACAAATTTCTTTAAAAGATCACTAGTGCCTCAAAATCCATTGATAATGGAGAACGCCAACTATGCTACTTTCAACATGTTTGTTAAGTCAGAAAATCCATGTTCACAGCAGAAGCTTATCAATAGCCCCCTCCAGAGAAATGTCATGTAATGACTGCAGTAAAAAAGTGACAACGTGGTCACAACTGTTACACTGATGACTCTGCTTTTACAAGTAGGAATAAAGAAATGGGAACATATCAGTTCCAGTGAATGGGCATGTAAACAACTGTCCTTAACTTTAGCATGCTTTTTAAGAACTGTTACAAAAGCTTTCTGGATCGTATGGATGTAAACTGGCGAATTTTAAGAATATTTTTCGTTTATTTCCCTACTTCACATATGCATCATCAAGTAGTAGTACAATTTCTGAGCTCAAGGTTTTTTGATCAGGTAATTCTTACCAATGAGCATGCTACTGCTTCTGTATTCTTCTCAGAGTCATCAGGACCCCCACCTGTCCATAAACATCTGTACTGCCATCACTGCACAGCTTTGATTGTGAGATACAGTAAACCCCCCATTATTTACATTTAGTTCAGTACAACTTCTGGACAAGTAAAACATAAGTTCTGAAAATGTTTACAACCAATGTTATATCACAATTTACGACTGACTGGCATTTTGAGTGAACAGCATTCCTATAGAGGCCTTATGTAACATGTAATCTTATGCTACTTTTTCCACCTGACAATGTAATTGCAAGTCCTGCATTATATCTTTTCAGCACAGTACAGATCATTTCCATCCTTTCACGGACAACAACCATTCTTCATTGTGACTGACAACACACATTCTAATAATGATGAAAAGAAATTACATTAGACTTTTGAAATAGCAACCAAAAAGACCAAGCCCTCCAATTTTCCAGAAAGCCACATTTAAATTCCAAATATGCTTAATTGTTCCTGTGTTGAATCCATGAAATACCTGTTTCTAAAAGCAGCTCTGGTATATTTTTGTATAACAGGATATACAAGAAGAATCTATGTCCATGAATCGGGTATCTGCAGACGAAATTGTGACGTAAAATTGTGTAACATTTGATATTCTTTCTAAGCAATAATTTTTACATTAGAATTCTCCCATATGTTGAAAAACATGGAAAGTGTGCTGAATTTGTCTTATGTAGCTTTAGATATATGGCTATTTAAAAATTAATTAAAACCTTCTCCTCAAAGTTCTAAATTTCTCACTGAAAAAATACTGAAGTTCTTTGCTGTCCATTGTAAATCACATATGTTTCATACTTTAACTTGTTTTCATTTGTCTGCAGGACAGACATATCCTGACCACGGAATTATCTCGAATTTAGCACAAGAAAAAGCTAGTTGAGAACCAGTTTCTTCAATAGTTACCCTTTGATGGTGTTTAGAAGGAAGTATTTCAAGAAAGCAACTCAGAGCCTCATCAATTTACTAAACCAAACAGTAATATATCTGCATGTTACATTTAACACTAAATTTATGTTTCTCATTAAGCACTGTCCTATATTCATCATCATCTAATTCAAGAGGGAACACTAATGTTCTCTTTCTGTACATGTAAGGAATCCCAGACATGCTGTTCCATTCACTGCTATCACTTGTTAGAATAAATGATAAAAAAAAGCCTGTTAAATTTTGACCTTTCTCCAGAACCAGTATTCCAAGTACATTAAATGCCATAAATAAACTATTCACACTTTGAGGCAATGTATTCCTCTCCTTCGTGTTTCTTACGTGTATGCTGACATATCAATACAGTTGTCATTTATCATGAACATTTCAGTGATTTTCCTTCCCAGAGACTCTCTGACACCTTCTGTCCTCTCAAAAAAACGTTCAGGCAGAATAGGATTACAATCTCTAAAGCTAATGGCTGCCAAAAAATGGTTAGGTGGAAATGATGCTTTAAAACAATATGTATAACACGACAGGGAAATTAATATAACAATAGTTCATTTCAGGAAGTAATTAAAATGACCATTAATATATCTATTACTAGATATTCTTGCTAGTAGTGCAAGAAGGAGTCAATATAAAGTATCCTATCCTTTGGATGTACAGTTAATACATTAACACATTTTCCATAACAGACTGTCTCCTTTACATTTAAGAAGCCCAGGAGGAAGTGCCCATATGGTCTAGCAGAAGACCTGGGGGTCTGATTCTGATCTCCCAGTGCCTTTTTTCTAACTTAATATCACCAATACTAGGAAGTTCAAAAATATTTTTTCTTTGTCAGGAAAAAATAAAAATATATAGCTTGGTACTTCAAACACCCACTGAATACAAGCTTTCACTCAGTCATCCTAAAGTGAGTAAATATTACTCATATTACTAAAATCTGATTTATTCCACAGAAGTAGTAATCTAGTAGGTTACTATGTTCACTGGTGCAGTATAGCTCTAACACTAGAGATCATGGTAACAAAGCAGACTGCTGGTTAGGCAGCAGAAATACAAATTTTATTTTGATAAAAGATCAATTATTTTTTTTCCTCAAATGATAATTTTTAACATGATTCCATCAGCTGGGAATATGTTCCTTCTGACCCTAACAATTTTGTACTATCAGAACTAAAGAAAACTGAGACAAATGTCAGAAATGTAGTAAATACCACATTTGCTAAAGGTGTGCTCAAGAAAACTCTGGAGAAAACCAGAAATGCCTCCTGCCTCCCATCCCTTCTGTTAATATAAATAAAACCTTTGTTCAGGCAAAATCCACACGGCGGAGAATTTCCTGTGTGTGCATGAGGAGCAAATCTACAGAATAAGTATTCAGCATCACAACAGATGCTGATGGGAGAAGTTAAACAAGAAAGATTGTATCAGAACTACTCCTCTGTAAATGCCAATGTAACACATTTTGTCTTACATAAGAAGGATAAACTCCTGAGTTGATCTAACTTGTAGGAAAAAAAAAAACAACCCTACATTCTGAAGAACAGGCACTAATAATTTCCATTAGACTTTGGTAACACTAGCACTGAATCAGTTTTGTTTTATTTTAGAGTGACTTTTTATCTGTCTTACAACTACTTCCAAAAGAAGTAATATTAAAAATGTTACAAATGTCTTACATCACTTGTTGTAATGTGCGGGAAATGCCCTTCAAAACTAAATTTTCTAACTTTCATTATTTAATGCCTGACTTTTCCTATAGATGCATAAAATTAGAAAAAGGGAAGAATGACTGTATTTTAAATATCTTTATTTTTATTTAATCATCAAATGGTTGCTCTTAAAAAAAAAAAAAATCATACTAAGTACTTTTCCTTCCAAATATCCTGTAGTCTGAATTCCACAGGACCTTATGATTTATGTAAGGGAGAAGTATTCAATTCTTTGGAGTGGGCTCATAATTGCTGCTTATCACTTTCACTGACACTTGTCCTTTCTTTTGAATTATGAAATGCAGAACATGAAGGAAACCTCACTGATGCCAGTGGACTTTGGATCAGACCATTAATGCTGGTAGATAAAACTAAGGAAAATACTTATTGTTTCAATAATAAACATTAATTTCAAAGATGTTTGCTTTGATTTATAGTGCACATATTACATATTTTATAAATATATATAATGCATGACAAGATATAAATCTTAAAATAAACCTAGGTAACGTCATAAAGGGAGAAAATTGTGATTTCAGACTTTCAGAACTGAAGGCGGGGGGAGGGGGAGAAAGGTGTGGTGGAATAATCCCCTATATCTGCAGTTAGATGACCTGGAAGAGAGCACTAAATTATTTCATTCTTTGATTATATTTTCAAGAATATGATTGTTTTACTGCCTCTGAAGTATCTGGCATTTATGGGAACCAACCACATTGACATGGGTATGCAACATTTTGCCATGTCAAAATAACACTACTCAGATACCGTTAAAGTAATGGCAAGCTATTGCCTGGACACAGACATTAAAAAAAAAAAAAAAAAAAAAAGTTGCTCCCTCTTCAGACCTAGGACTAAATTCAAAGTGAATGAAAAAGGAACAAAAGGAGATAATGTGTCCTATTCAGAGGATGAGGGCCTATTGAGCTAACAAATTATAATCCTTTCGCTGTCAGCAACATCTGCAGACGTTACATAGCCAAAATACGACTTAGGCACTAAGTACTACAAGTCTCCGTAGTGTTAATTCACACTGGGTCATGAACGGCAGGATAAGATGGTTCTCAGAACATTAGGTATGGCTATTACCTTATTAATTGCTTGCTCAGGCCCAGCTGTCTGCGTAATCAAGGTCAGGGCAGGAGCAGAGACGTCTCAACCAAGCTGAATTCTGAGCTGCAGAGTACTTGGTGGTATGGGAGATCAAAGGGAGAACTTTCCTGAAGTGAAGAGTTCCCACAGAGTTTTCACAGTGGAATAACCTTCCCCCCCAACCCCTAGAAGCTGCAGGTGCCTTGTTGTACTGAACCTTTACTCCAAAAGGACAGAAGTCCCACTCAGCCCAGGATATCACATCCCCATCTGATCAAACTCTCCCCTAAAGTCTTTCAGGCTATCTCACAAATCTCTATGTTTCAAAAACTGCCTCTTCACTTTCAGTTTTCCCTTCTTCACCCTGTGTTCTCCTATGCATCCTAGCCTGTAACACTCATCTGTACGCTCCACATGCACTACAGTTCCTAAAAGCCCACCTCCAAGTGCATTCACATTGAATGCGCTGATAAACTGTGATGCCAAGGACACATGAAAATTTAAACATCAGCCTCTGGTGTTTAAAATTTTTGCTAAAATTTTGGGAGGATGATTGGGTGCAAAAATCTGCAGTGAATAGAGTGAATATATGGCAAAAAAAGTGTACATTTGTAGCGATATATAAATATGCATTAATAATTATAATAATTCATGCACTTATCACTCCTGTACAATTAAACGGGAAATTTTCTAATAGAAAAAAACCAACCCACAAAACTGTTTGCTTTTAGAATTAAGGTAGCCAATGTGGAATGTTCATTGAAGTAAATAATCCAAAGTTAAGGAGGTCTCCGTCTCAGGACCATCTGTGTTTCAGCCTTTCCTTAACACATCTAAAGGCTCCACGGGCAGGCAACAAATACATTTTCAGTTTAAAAACATGCCCTGCCCCTCCCCACCAAAATATCCATATTTAATTCTGTGAAGGCAGATGCACACCTGTGTGCATATATAGCACACAGGCAATCTTGATCAAGTTGAGAAAGACAGCTTAGAAATACAAATATTTTAGAATTAGAAATACAAATATTTTAGTACACTGAACTCCCATTTTGCCTTTTCTTTTGAACAGAGCATTAATGCAATTTTCACAATTCTACATGTATTTCTAATGTAAAGAACAAAGCTTCCGGCAGTCAGCTCAAAGCACATGATATGGCTGTGATAACAGCTTTGCAGAAAGACACCAAGGACACAGATATACAGTGCAGTATGAGTTTGCATGCTATTTATTTCCTCCCTGGAAGTAGTGCTTTCAGTATCATGCTGTTATTCAGAAAATTAGCATTTGAAGGGAATACTTGCTTGTGAAATTCTCAAAATGCTCAAGGAGAGGTGAAGCCTTGTGAAAGCAGAAATTAATTAATGATAAAAATTCAGAAAATAGTTTCATAGCCCACAATACATTGGGATTAGCACACCTAGTTACAGATTAATTCCATTTGTGTCTTACAGTAGTAATGCTACAGCTTTACCTCTGTCTGTGTAATTTTACTTCTTATATTACACACACATCCCCCCTCATGTTATGTTTTGTGAGTTCTGCAATTTTTTTCTCCTCATTTAAAATAATTATTTTTCAAGTTTCATTTGGTCTTAAAAATGTCCTTGGTAAAAATGAAAGCCTGTGAAATAGAAACAAAACACTACCTGACAATAAACCAGCTCATTTCTTCTTCGTGAATATGAATTTTTCATACCTACCCCTGACCAGCAGAAAGCATGGCTTACTGTATATGAATACATCCAACAAATGATTTTCAGCTAGCTTTCAACTTCAGTTCCAGTGTCTGTTCAGTAACCAATAGAAGATTTTTGCCAAACTAGTCTGGTCATGAAAAATATTCTTCTCACTCCTGTTCTGGACCATCATCTCCAATAATGATATTAACATTTTTGTTAATATTATCCAACTGTCAATAGCAGGGAGTGGAACAATGTTTCTGTTCCACTGTTAAAAAAGCTTGTTAAAAAATCAACTTGTTATTGCAATAACCTATAAAGGTATCCTACATGACACCTTCCTCCTCCTCCTCCCCAGCCTGAAGTGCTTCCTTTAGTTGTTCACTTCTTTAGACAATAAAAAACTAATACTTCATGGTAGAGGAACAAATTATTTTCATGGTTGTGCTCCCCTGCCTCATGCAAAAGAAGAAAAGAAAGGTCATATTTCAAAACCTTAGCTGGTGAGGTAACTGGACCCAATTATCAGAAATACTACCTACTAACCCAAGATCTGAAATAGCTTTTTTCTAATAGCCTACGTATGTGCTCTCCAAGGAGCCTCTGCGTGAAAGAGGTACCTCTCTCTGCAAAAGCTGCATCGGCTCAGGGACTCCAGAAAACAATCAACTGGGCCCTGGAATGGCCAGCAGGGACCCTACCACACATGAGACTCAGGACATTTTCTGATGTCCTATGCACTTACTATGTACTTAACAATCATGCTAAGCTAGACAAACATTTCTAGCTAATTAGTTCTGGATATGACTTCATTTTAGTTTGTGATGATTATAGTTATTTCCCTCCAACATCCCCAACTTGTGCATGTAGTTTCAGTAGTTAACATACAAGTAACTCTGACACGTGGACAAACATCTTAGACCCAAAAAAAAAGAAAAAAATGACAGCAGGAGAGAAAATGAATGAGTGAATGAATGAGTGAATGATGGAGATAATGCAAAAGAGTACCGATTAAATGAGACAGAGTAGACAAAAATCTGTTAGGAAAGGTTTAGTCATAGCTAGTCCCATAGCGGGCTCTAGTTATGGAACAGATGATCTCTTGAGGTTTCTTCCCAGCCTACAATTCTGTGGCCTTTTAAAAAAGCATTTTAGCTATTTCACGTATAAATAATCTCCTAATCTGTGATCCTGCCTTGAATAAGGATAGGTAAACTAGTCCAATTCTATGATAAATCAGACTCTTAACATTCAAAAGTAGCATTTATGAAGGGTCTCACTTTTTCAGGGAATTATTATTTCATTGTACGTCAGCAACACTTAATTTATCTTACAGGCTGGAGTGCTGGAATACTACCACAACACATTTTTCTTGAGCAAAACAAAATCTGCAAAAAGACAAGCATCTTCTAAGAGAGGTTGTTCTAGCTCAAATTTCTTAAGAGGTGTAAGGTTTGACAAATAATAGATTTATCCATTTTATTATGTTTCTTAAAAGACCTATTTATATTTACATTTAGGATTAGCCGCCATAAGAATATCCTTACATACAAAAATAATGTGTGATCATACCACTAATGCTAGTATTTAGATCATTTATCATGTGTTAATTACTCTTCTTTTTTAATACATACATACAACAGGACAATATTCTGCTGTATTCTGCACACATACTTTATGCACAACACAAGCTCACCAAAACAACTTCATCACTTTTGAAAACAGAAGTTTTTACTGAAATGAGGTTTAATTATGGAGGAACATTTAAAGAAAAGAACATATTTTGAACTCACAGGGCTACATACTTTTTTTGTTATATGTGTCCTTTTATCTCTTGCCCATCATTCCAACAGAGTGGTGAGATGTCCCCAAATGCCTGGGGATCCTCCAGTTAAGAGGGGTTCATTTTTTCCTCATTTTTAAGCAGAGCTTGACAAAAGTTTCTCCCTTCCCTTTTGCAGCTATCAGGCAGGAGAGAAAGGAACAATGCTAATGCTTTTAGGCATCTGTACACTGATGGATACCCTAAAAATAGTATTTTAATTTTTTATTATTTTTAAAAGGGCAATGTTAAAACTGTGAAAGATAATGTCAGTCAGTAGAATTACACAACTCATAGATACTATCAAAAATGTAACAGTACTGACTCTTATTTAAGTAATACTCCTTTCCACTGTTCTGGCAATCTGAAGATCTGAGAGAGGTGATAGTGCAATTTAAATTGGGATCATTCATTCTGGTTCACTGTTTCAGCTGGTAATTTAATGGCAAATAAACGGTGACACCAAAACTGATTTGAAGCTTTACCCTCCTTTCACAGTTCTCATGCTTCCAGCTCTGGCTGTCAGTCCCATCTCGTCAAGTTCTCTTGCGCATAATTGTGCCTCATCCTTTCTCCCTGCTCCATGCATGGTCCTTCTCGCTGTCCTGAGCTATGAGAGAATGCACCACTTGCACTGCACCTCACAGGAGACTGAGACCTAACAGTATGCTGGAGCAGGCAAAAAACCCACTGTTGTCAGTGAAGGGAGTACCCTTCAGCAGTGCTCTCTGCTGTTCCACCTCCTGACTCCAGATGCTGTCTCCCCCGGCTACCACCCTGCCCTCAGAACACTATCCAATTCCTCAAGGCGGAGCATCACCTTCCCCTCCTTTTCAAGAAAAAAATTAATAGCCAGTTTAACTTATTTTAACATGATAAGTATTTGTGAAAGCGAAACAGGAAAACAAAAATTAGTAAGCAGCTCCAGCTTAAAGACATTAACACAGAGAATAAAGCAGCTCTACAGAAGATAATATTCAGCTCCAATGTAAAAAATATCACATGAGAATCTGACCCAGAAAAATATTCTTGACATCTCTGACAAAACAAGCATTAAAAAGGAACAGTGACATTTATACAAAATATAACACTGGTCTTCTTGTTGTGCAGTTCTAATTAGTTTAAGCAGGAAAAGAATAACTCTTCTCCTACTATGCACATTTTATTTTCCAGTCATATACTTAAATTCCGAGTTGAACTGGGAATAATTTCTTCTCTCTCATCTGGAGGTTCATAAATACGTACAAACAAATGTCTTTGGTGCTCAATTTCCCTCCTTGTCAGGAAACTAAATTCACTATAAAAGGCCATAAATCAAGACACTCACAACTCACCTAATCAACAAACATGATGGTTAATTAATTAATCAAGTTGTACTTGTTGTACATCTCACACGCATGATTAATCCAGCCACACAGCTTCTAAGTGTGTCCTCTGATAGGCATCCCAGCTCTGGAGGATGGGGGAGAATTGTCCCTTTACACTCTTTGAAATTCCCAGTGGATGAGTAACACCGATTCTTTTACCCATTACCTCACCCAGGTCCTGCTGCCTCCACATAACAAAAACCTATCAAACAAAAGTCAATTCCAAATTTAGCTTCTGCTTGTCAGCTGAATGTTAATAAAAAACATAAAACATTGCTGCAATGCTCAGGAACCTCTGAGGTCAGTCAGGGTTCTGCAAAACTCCCAGAAAGTAGAAATACTGATTATGATGAAGCCCAAAGGTTCTGTAGTTTAATTTCATGTTTCAGAACTATATCAAACATTTAAGATTTGCACTTTCTGTTGCTACTATAACCTGTGTTCTGTATTTCCCACACACTTTTGCTCCACATGACATTTTTCCAACGAGTGACAGAAGAGAAACCAAGTTCTTCGCGCATCATCTTAGATCCACAGGTGCCTCCCAAAACATCTTACTACACAAAGCTGATTCATGATCTCCCCCCCCCCCGGGAGAGCTTCACAGACTAAACTCGTAACTGGTTTCTGTCAGAAATTCTTCAGAGGGTACATGAAATAAACAGCACCTAGGACACAGAACTCAACATGCAATTACGTTGTATACCATTCTCCTTGATTCTCTAGAAATGTGGCAAGATCTTCAAATACAATTTAGAGAACAAATCCAATGATTTGCCATTTACATCAGCTGAGAAGGCCAGTCTGTGAAATTCAGATTATTGTCACATTAGCATGGTTTGCTAGAGTTGTTCAGAAACTCAGTATAACCACATAAACCTCTTTAATATGTTAATATGATATTAGATGTTACTAATTACCATATGAGATGCTACACCTACCATCTAGTAAGCTGCAGATTACCAACACTTTAGTGCTTATGTTCTGCTAAATCAAGACAGTAGAGATACAGATTTCTCTCTGCACGATATCTGCACATAGAAGAAGAAAACAAGGAAATGGTAGGTGCAGAGCCCTCTTTTACACTGCATGACTACCTGTTAATTATAGGCTTCAGTGGAGTGATGAACATTTCAGAGTACAACACTGCTTGTTAATTCCCTTGTTTTGTGTTCTTGGATTATGCCTTCAGCCTTATTTCAGTAGATACAAGTAACAAGTCTGCATCTGTTTCACGTAAAAGCATTTGCCTGTTGTGGTGCTAAGAGCCAGGAAAACTGCCTGCCACTCCATGTGTACTCAGGGGGTATATATTACAGCAAGAGGTTTGGAAAGATGCAACTCAACTGAATCAAAGTTGAGGAATAAACTTTGAAATTACTTTTTTCTTTTTTCTATTTTTTTTTAAATAAATGCTGGGATGGGAAGAATGGGCTTCTTGTCATGTACTCTTTGGGAACCCAGTTTACTTCCCAATGCCTCAGTTGAACTCATAAAACTAAGTTTCAGAAGCATGCTGTGAAGGTAAATTAACTAATATCTCTCCAGAATCTTTGGACCCTAGACTGTAGGCAATACAAACCAAAATCATTCACATTTTTTCTATCTTACTTCCCCTTCGCAGTTCATGTAGCTGTAATATATTAATGTAATACATAGTCTTGAAACATATCTTCCTATTTACTATGTTTCAAAATGAGAAAGTTTGAAGAAAAGTGCATCAAACAGCTTTCATTTACCTTCTAGTGCCCACATACATCCACTATTCTGTTCACACTTTAATATGATCTTTCATCAGCTGCCACATGGAGCTGAGGTAATATGAAGACTGAATCACCATTTAGCCTCCAAAGGATCCACATGAGGTCAGAGCAAGGTGATCTTTCAGAGTCACAGGAACAACACCACAAAGAAAGATCAGAAGTAGCAAATCCAATCACGAATTGCTGGAAACTGGGAACTACAATCCTAGAAATTTCAATAAGTGAATGGAATCCAGTTGAATAATGAAGAGTGAGGAGAAAGCATTTCTGCAGAATCTGAACAGATTTTAAAAAGTTTGTCTGCACTTCTTTAATAGCACTGCTGATGGGGGAGGCATGAGGGTTTTAGAAAACACTGTAACTATTGATTGGAAACAACTCAGCAGAACGGAATAGCATGAGAAATGAGAAGCATTTCAAATGAAGATTATTCAAGGTAAAACAGAAGGTCTGACAACCTGGAGCACTCTTGCTCTCCCACCTGTAAACCGACACACTGAGAAGATTCCTTTTCTGCACTTACTTGGTATTGAATAGACTGAAACATCGCAGACAATTTTTCTTGGAGAAGAGTATTGTCATTTAGATGTTTCCAGTTTAATAAATCAATATTGCACCTACAGGTGTATTTAGAGATTACACTGATGAAGACAGCTCCTGAACACCAGTGAGTTTTAAATTCTCAGTTTTTTTGTGGGGGAAGAATATTGGTTTTAGACATCAGAAATGGTTCTAGCAATTTTGAAGAAACTTTAAGTTACAACTTACCACTCAGTAACTACTGAGCCAGAAGGGAAACTTTTACATTCTCCCTAGGGTAGCTATGTGGTTTAATACTTGTATCACATTTCCACCTAGGGATTGTTTTCATTATGTTTTGCTACAAAAGGTTGCCAGAGAAAAAAAAAATTTCTCCCATAGAAAATAAAATCAACACAAATAAATGCTAATATCCTATAGCTCAGAACACTTCCGAGACATGGAGCAGAATGTCTCTTTACTGTGTAAGTGGTCAGTACAAGACTTGTGAACTACTTAACTTCTGCTGAAATAGCAGTTTCGGAGATAAGAATTACTTATATTACTGTAGGACATCATTGGTCCCATTTTTTCAGATACTATACACAATACATAGTAAGATCATGTCTCTTCTCCAAAAGTTACATCTAAGTAGATAAAAAGTCATCATAGTAAAGTTACTGTGCATTAATACTGGCGTTGTGCATTGCTACTTAATATTATGTCTCTTTTGTGAAAGAACCAGGAATATTACTCTCACTTTTGATTTCCAGTCAAGTACATTTGTATATGCTAATTAGGTGATATGCATTCTTTTTGCTACTATTAACCACTATAATAACTGTCAATATCCATAGTGAAGTCAAAGAAGTCATTACATTTGAGGGACACAGAAGTGTCTCTAATAAAAACTATTGCTTTCTGCAGTGGATTCAGGAAGAGGAAAATGATACATAATAGATAAAAGACAGCATAGCTGAAGGTAAAGGTTAATAGCTGTATTAGTAAGAAAGTGGCCACAACTAAGAGCAATTACAGAATTTTCACATCTAGCAATGCTTTTTTTAAACTAAGATACAGGAGGAAGAGAACGCTGGGTATCGCTGGTTTAGGGTTCATACACGGAGGCTTCTCAGTGGGATCTGATTTTCTGTAAGTACCAAATATCTACTCCCTGAAGTCAAAACTGGAAAGAAACCAATCAAACAAGTCGACAACATTATTCAATTCCTAAACAGTGCACTAAATTGGAGCCACTGGAAGGTTTTTTTTAGGTTTGGGTTTTTTTCTCCACAAACAGTGGTTAATGTTATAAGCGATACTACCATGCATGTATTTCAGCTTTTACTTGGAATCTACATCCCGATTTTACGTGATCCTTATGATTAATGATTTAAATAAACAAACCTTGAATGAGTCACTTTAAATTGCCAGTTTGCTTTAAGTATGAAAACTATCTATAACGAATATATTCCTTGTGCTCTGAAAGAAATGTGTCACAATGATTTCATACAATATAGAGGAAAAATGGAGAAACTACTTCCTCCAAATAAAATGTAAAATAAGATTTGCTCATGCTATTAGAAACGTAGAGGAAAATTTATCTAAGAAAGGAAGATGGACTGGAAATGCTGAGTTCATCAGTAATAGCCTCTGACACAATCAAGTTTGGAATAATATTTAATATGACAACAAATCCCTGTGATATAGGTGTGCGACAGGCAAAACTGATTTTTGTTAACATTTATTTAAGCTAAATAAAGCTCAGCTATCTGTATTTATGGACATGCAGCTCTGACTTCTTGAATGCATAGATTTTCTGTCAAACTGTGGCTTACTCTTAATTTCTACGTGCTATAGTTTTTACCTGCTGAACCTCAATTCATTATTGAGAGACTAAATAGGAACAGTGCTGTGGCATTAAACATCAAAGCATCCTATACTAAGCAGTTTTACCAATTTCATACATGAAGAACTGTGTTGTTTTCTTTACTTCTAGTCTGTTGTGCTATTTTTTTGGAAGAATCCTACTGCTTGTGGGAGGAAGGAAAGGAAAGTGAAAAATCATTCCTGATTCACATTCCTCACACAACAGGCAGTAGTGGCAGGTGCTCTGAGGATCTCTTCCTACTAAAGCATGTTCTGCACAGTTTCACTTGTCACATCCTTCTAGATGAAAAAAGGAGAAAATACCCAACTGTGGTGATATGCATTCTATTTGCCTAATTATCATGTTTGACTTCCTGGACTTTTTTTAATCTTTGTAGCTTGATATACAGTAAATAGGATTATTTAATCTAGAGTTTCAATCATTCAATAGAAGTGTTCCTGTCATTGTATAAACAAGTTAAGCAGAAGTCCAGCTAACATTTCCTTTCATAAATACGTCTTGAATGAGTTGATAAAATATACTGAACAGCCAAATGATGCAGCGGCATCTTTAAAAAGACAACAAGGCATGTGGGCATGAAAAGTTACACAGGCAATGAACGTGAACGAGCACCTCTCTTAAAACAAGGTTGAGAAGGTACTTGAGAAGTAATGGACATGTTAATACACACTTGAGTTTGTTAGCATATCTTCAGCTTCATCACCTACTGGTTTAAGATTAACTGGTAAGTATCCTTAAAAACGAAGTTACCAAGTTCAAGATAAATATAAAAGGATGCAGAATTGTCTTTGTTTCCTCACTGCCACATCTTATGAATGTAACTAACACACCATGTCTTTGGGTTTTTTTTTAAATACAGAAACTAAGTATTTTGGCATTTTATATAATTTTGATATAATGATTGACAGAAGCTATGCATACAGAGTATACCCTAAGTTAAAGATGCAATTACAGAGAAGGCAGTTTTACCACACCAACTTCAGGGCGGGTCAGCCTTGACCAGCTGCTAGAACCTCACCCAGCTGCTCTCTCCCTCCCCTCCTCAACGGGGGACGGGGGGGAGAAAATAAGATTAAAAAAAAAGTTCACGGGTCAAGATAAAGACAGGGAGATCACTGACCAATTACTGCGATGGGCAAAACAGACTAGAGTTGAGGAAAAGTAATTTTAACTTATTGCCAATTAAAATAGACTTGAGGGGGGAGAAACAAAGACAGAAAGCTAAAACAATTCCCCCCCACACCCCCCCTCCTTCTTCCCAGGCTCACCTTCCCTCCTTCGCTCCGGACTCCACCTCCTCTCCCCCGCGGGGCGCAGGGGGACGGGGCAGGGTTCCCTGTGCCCAGCCCGTGGCGGCTCCCCGCTGCCGCTCCTGCCTCCTCAGGCTGTTCCCTGCTCCAGCCTGGGGCCTTCCTTCCCCGGGGCTGCAGGGAAACCCCTGCCCCACCGGGGGTCTCTCTCTGCCGGGGAGGGGGGCCTGGAGCACCTCCTGCCCTCCTCCCGCTCTCCCCTCGGGGCTGGCAGGGCTGTTTCTCACCCCGTTTCCCTCAGCCCTTTTGCCCTTTCTTCCCCAGGCTTTCCCCGAGGCTGAGGGGCTCAGCTGTGCCCGGCGGTGGGGCCGCTGGAGCCGGCGGGAACCGGCGGGAACCGGCTGGGGCCGGTCTGGCCCGGGGCAGCCCCCAGTCTCTCCTCACAGAGGCGGCTCCTGCAGCCTGGCCCCCGCCAGCACCTCGCCCTGTAAAACCAATAACATCACCAAAATGGAAAACAAGGTAAAGGAAGGAACAAGGCTAGCTAGGTACAAGGCTGGCTTCCCCCAGCTATTATACTATTATAAGTAAAAAAAATTACTGCTAAAACATTCAAGTGAGAAATGGCAGTTCTACCGAAAAGACATTTTCATCAACATAGTCGTTCAGTGTAAAGATCATGTAAAAGCCACAGAACTTCAGCTGCTGGTGTGTCGAAATCACAAAAGGGTAAAAAATAAAAAGAGAAAGAGGTCAAGTTTTGCACAGACTTTTTCAGTCTGTAAGAATCTTGGGGAAGATCAGATCACCTTGACAAAATTATTTTGAACCGTTAATTGAAATAACAGTCTCCACATAGCAAACTGATGTTTTGCAATATAGAACTGACAGACTGTATAAAGCTTCCTCACAGAAAGTTATTACTTTGACATATTAGACTCAATGTTGCTGTTTTGACATAAAAGACCAAACTTCTTCTTGGTGCAATTCCACGTTGACTTAAATGAAGTTAAACCAGGTAAACACTTTATCCCGTGTCTTTGCACTAGGACTGAACTTCAATATGTTCATGCTTTTCTTTTTGTTCATTTGGTCTGTGAAGTCAAAATGCCCTTCTCAGTCTGTATATAGCCATTTTCTATCAAAGGACTGCAGTGCAAGAGCTATGCTTCAGGAAACCTCAGATATGGCTGAACACACTGGAAGAAAGTCAGATTGATCAGGCTGATGAAAGCACTCTCTTCCCTTGAGTTTGATTTTTCCCCAAATAACTTTTGAATGTTTAGAGATTCCACTTCAAAAATAATAAATAAAACCTAAAGGTCCACAGCATTCTATGACTTGTAGAATTTGAGTAATGTGCACGCAACCTCTCAAAAAGAAACCAACAGCTGTTGCATAAAGGTAGGGTTACTATTAGCATCAAGGCAGCAAAGGGGGCTGTCTGTGCCAACAGAACTCAAAAAAATAAAGCAAGTACACATGTGCACATTTTTATTTTGAAAACCTTTTGGGTTGGCACAGTCTTGAGTTAGCTTTTTGTAAAAATACAGTAGAAAATGAGATGGCTAACATGATATAGGACCATATAATGTTGCACAATACTGACCTCAGATTTGATGACAGCAGTTAAGATGGAGAGGGCATGTTTCCTGTTTCTTGGTAAGGCTGCTCCCTGAGCAACAGTGGGAGACAGATGGGAGAATAAAGAAATAGGCACTGTCCTATATGATCAGTGTTGGCTTTCCATCAACTCCAATGGCACTGAATCAAAATGTTATTTAGCAACAGTAAGGGTGACAAGAATTAGGACCTGAGTAATCAGAGAGCAGAAAAGCATAAAAATCAAATAGATAAAAAGTACTGTAATATCTGAGGTTAGTGACCTAATGCAATGAAAATGCTGTAACAGGGAAGAAGATGATTTTGAGTAATGAAAGAGCAGAAAACCATAAAGACTGAAGTAAACAGAAAGTAGTATAAAATCTGAGGTTAGTGACCTATGGAGAAACTGTAACAGGGAAGATTTTTTTTAATTAAAAGGACTCTATTAAAAATACAAACCTCTACTACTTCAGTGCAGTTACGGATGCAAAATAAGTGCAAAAATCTATAATCTCAATCTTTCACAGATTTCCTGAGGTCCTTTGGAAGAAGCTGGAGACATTTCAGTCTTGAACTGAATTAAACATTGTGAAGCTAAAAACTTTGCTCAAATATTAAGTGTACTCATTCGGTGTTGGTCTTCCCCCCAAGAGCCCTGGAAGAATTAAAAATTTAATCTCTTTCACAGTAGACACATGAAATATGTGATTTTAAAGCTTGCTGAGCCAAAATCCCTCTCCTTTTCTTTTTCCTTTATTTTCTATATAGGTCTATTCTAGTATAAAATTTTAAAGAAGCAACCAAAGTCCATAACAGAACAGAAAAATCTGTGGTTGCATATTTAGGTTGTTATTGCTACCACGTTTTTACTAGTTATAGAGGGAAATTATTTTATCTAAATATATCTTTTGTGAAACTAGCAACCTAAAAGGGAGAAAATGAGATGCACATTATTGTAGATGCTGATTATGTAACTTGCATGCCTTTTTACAAAGGTATGAAAATGGCGAAAAAGCCTTGTGCAAAATCTCTAGACTGTAATATCTACACTTTTGTTTTCTTTATCATAAAAGAAAAACACTTTTTTATCAGAATAAATTTTGGAACTCTTTGCTTATGTTTAAAATGCTGAAACATCTGATATGCCTTATTTTATGTAAACCTCTAACATCGAATAGAAGAATTTTAATTGTTAAACTCCACTTTTATTATAAAGTATACGTATTTTCCCCTTATTGTTATTAAATCTGAGATGTGAAATTGCCTTGATATGATCAGGGAAGATTAGATTCACTCTCCTGTATTAGAACTGATTTATTGCAATGACATGTCACTGTGTTTCTTTGAAAAAGAGTTTTGAATGACAAGACTGTTATGCTGTATTTCTGTTTTCAAGAGTAAAATAACAAATTAATAGAATTGCTACCTTGAAAATCCAGTATAACACCTGGTATTTCATTCCTAATCTAACTTTCAGTACAATCATTTCAGGACATTTTATAAGCTGTTACTTTCCTCTTCCCTCTCCTGTGTTCACAGTCATTTCTTACTGTTCCATACTTCCTTATCTCCCCCATCAACACAAACTGAAAGTGTTTTTGAATTACAGGTAAAAAGTAACAACTAAGTAAGGTGTCACTCCCCTTACCCCCCAAATTTGGGAAGAAAAATGCAGTTGAAAAACACGACAGAGTTGAATACCTGAAAAGCCATTCCTATTTACCCTTGAGAGGACATCTGAAGTGGATTAAGAGGTATACACTTGGTATTTCAGAGATCCAAAGGGTCACAGAGAAATCAAGCGTCAGTCTTTTTCATTAAATTCCTCTCCTATTCCCTCTAATAGCATGACTCACTCAGCTTCAAACCAACACTGATCTTCCCTTTACCACTGCACATTTACTTCTCTCTTCAAAGTATAAAGGACAGTGAATGTGTAGTTATGACCTGTTTCCAGTGCAATTCACTTTTAAGAAATATCAGAAGGAGCAGACCTTCTGGAGACAAAGCAGTGTGAAGGTTCAAAATGAAGACTGTTATGGGCTGAAACATGTACTCTGTTTCTCTTCTTTCCTGAAATTCTTTATTTGTTATTTGTTTTCCATATCCTGACACATGAATTATCTAACCTGGAAGCATGCAGAAAATACGAGAGAAGTGTAAACTGTTATCAGCCATGGTGACTGAGAAACGTTAAAGCTTGCAGCCCTACAGCGCAAGTTTTTCTAGATTTCCCCAGGAGAATCTTCATTCCTCTGAGCTGGTGCAGTCAGTACCCTACTCCTCACCAGGCCATGGTGCATTCACTAGCCTGCCCCTTTCAGTGCTCACAGCTATGTTTTCATGAGAATAGTTCTCATCAGAGAGATGCAAAAGTCAAGAAGTCTCATGTAGCTGAAAGCTGAGTTCCGTGGATTCAAGCTGCTTATTTGAGACAAGCATATTTATTCCCACTTAATCAAATTTCCACAGTTTCTCCATCACACACACACACACACACTTACTTGCACCCACAGATGAGCAGTCTGTCAGAACTAACATTATCAGATAGTATTGATAATTTGGAAGTTTTCGAGAAACCCTCCCCAAATAATTCATCATTTTAGAAAAAGAAGTCACTGTGGTTTTAAATTCTTTAAAGATACCTTTTTTAATACAAAACTGTTTTTGGAGTTGTTTGTTCAGGAAAACATACCCTGAAACATTGAAGACTTACCCCAAGTGCAACAGCAGGGAACTAGTTCAATAATCCCAGAACCACAGAAAATACTTAACATCTGTGAAAGGATCATTTCTCATTTCTACCACAACCTCATTTTTCCAGAACTGTGTTTTGCCATGTTTGTATAAAAACCTTCTGAGTATGGCTAATATGGATTAATTTTATACAGATTTCCAGTCTCCAAATGACATTTTTTCAGAGAAAAGAAATAATGATTGAGGAATGGAGATATGCTTGATATTAAAATATAATGATGACTTGTTGTCCTAGCGCTTGCTGTATAACAGATGATGGCAGTAAATTAATCCATCCTCTTGACAGTCATTTCACGATAAGAATGAGAAACCTTACCATTTTCATTGCAGGCCTACCCTATTCTTGTACTCAGTGTGCATTTCCATGACAATGACTGTAATCTTTATAACAGCATTGTACATAATGACTCTGCTTTCTGTGATGTTACTCCCAAACTGGGTGTGAAAAATGTGAAAGGACAGATCTCAAATGGCAAAACTCTCACCAGTGAAGCAGAGTAGTCTACAGAATTAATAATTGACAGAATTGATAGCGTGCTGCCACCGAACAGAAGCCTGGAATTAAAGGGCACCAGTCACATAGCCTTGCTTCATAAACTGAGGTGCTTTGCATGAAAAACTCTTGTTAAATTAAAGGCACGTAGAATAAGACCTTGATGAGGTGTGTACAATTAAATGCAACATCAGTAAACCTTCTATTTTTCAAAATGAAAAGGAACTCTTGCACAATGACCACTACTGAAATTTTGCTAAAATTATGACAGTCTCAGCCTGGCTTTCCTTTTTTCTGAATTAAAAATACATGCCTGAGCTAATGTGATTGATCTTTGCAGTAAATCAGGTCATCAGAGCCATCACAACAAATGGAAAATAGAGTACAGATGCTTCTAAGTCTCACAAAGCTTCTGCAAAGATGAGCTTACTAATGTTGTGAAGTACTCGGAGTAGAAAAAGATGAATACCACAGGGAATTCTTTGAGGAAAAGGGGAGAAAAATTGGTAAGTACAGAGGAAGAAATGTCCTCAAACAGGGCATGTAGTCACATTCTGACCACAAAGGATTAAAAGAAATCCTATTCATTGATCTCTGTAAATGTAGCATTAATAGAGTGGCCAGAGGATGAAAGAAAATATATAATGCTATCATAGGAACATAAAATTGAAAGGGACCATCCTTTAGCTCACTGAGACCAGGACTCTGTTCTTGAATGCAATCATGTCTATAAATGCCTTCATAAAGACAAGCACACTTTACTTTGAAATCCCTTTAGGTTTGTTTCTATTCTTCCTATTAGTAGACTCTTCCAGAATCTCACTTGTGTTCTTATTTCCATTCTAATTTAACTCATGGCCTCCAAAACCTCATTTTTTCAAGTAAAAGCTGAATCAACTTAAACAGCAATTCTCTTTCCCTTGTGGTTTCTTCTGAAGTGTATTTATAGAATAATACATGCTCTCCACTATTATTTGTGGGAGTAATTAAACAAACATTTTATTCTCCACCACCCCCCCAACCATAGTGTTCGATTTTCTCTGCATAGCTTCATATATAAATTCATTTTTCTTGGCCAAAAGTAATCATAGCAGTAAACAGGTTAACATTATTTTTCACAATGGCTTCAATACCATTTTGTCTCTGTTTTGATTATCTCAGCTTTTGCAGCTTAGTATCATATTTACCTTCTTTAAGGTATGACAGTAGAGGCAATAATTGATCTGGTGACCAGATCTTTCTCTTCCTCTGTCACTTACACCTGAAAAACCAGTAGTGTATAACAGAAATTCATGATGATGTTCTGTAAGAGCCTTATCACGTTGTGGTCCTGAGCTTTACTCTGTATCTCCATATGCAAATCTTATTCATGTTACCTAGCTCTTTCCAGACAATGTTTTGACTCTCCTGCATAGCTTTGCAACAGGAACATGTTTGTAAAATGTTTCTTCTATTCCAAAATCATTCATGAAAATGATAATCAGCCTAAGATGGGTCTGGAAGCATACCTCCTCATCCCCTTACTCATTTTAAAAGCTTCTCTTTCAATGCAACCATCTCCACTTAGAAAGGTCCTTCCCCAGTTTACATTTCCTGCACAAATCTCCACAATTTTCTGTATGCTAAAATACTTGGTATTTTACTAAGGTTGGCATAACTAAATTTTTTTTTTTTGGTCTTTGTGTTAACAGTATCTTAAATACAGATGCTCCACTTGCTGTTTTTAGTTAAGACGATACTGTTCAAATTTGAATGCCCTTGCTACCAGACATCTGTGATTTCAGAAGCTACTGGTTTCCTTGGATATTTTTCATAGTCTAAGATATACTGCTCAGGATTCCCAATTTGAAGGCAAATTAAAATGAAATAATTCCTCTTCCATGACCTCGTCTCTGTTAACCATCTTCCTTCACCCCTCATAGTCAACATCTTTCTCCATTTTCATTAAGGAAATTAAGATCCATCTAGATTACATAATAAAAAATTGTATCATAATGCTGAAAGGCAGTATTCAGGGGGAGAAAAGCTCCATCTGTCACACATCTTGCAATAAAGCTATATATACAGTTTTGTGTTATTTTAATGCAAATTTAAAACCCAAGCTATACAGACAACTTTACACACGATAAACCAGACTTCAGTTGGCCAGCCTACAACTGCATCAGCATGAACCTTATGTCTGAAGCTCACTATATATGTCAAAACATAAATGCAGGGCTTGTTCTCACAGGCTTCTGAGGAACTGTAACAAGTAACACGCCTCCTGCCTCTTTTTATGAAGAAAGTCACAGTAGATTTCCCTTTGGAGCAGTCCTTTCCCACCCTACCCTTAGAGTGGAATGAATACCCTATGGACCCTGGGCTGCGCTTATTCCCTGAAGTAGAACCGAATCTTACTCTGAAATAGTCTGGAAAAGTCTTTAGCAGTGATGTATTTAAGCCCCATGCATTTGGGGTTCTAGAATCTGATGTAAGAGGATCAGTTACACTCACGCTGTGTTTAGCTGAGCTCAGAAGAAATGCTATTTTATCATATTTTAATATCTTCATCCTATTTACTTTTATTTATCTTTTTTCTTTATAATAAACACTGAAAGTATACATAGACAACTGGCAAGTTCACTGTGCATGTATGTAGCAATCCAAGAGTCATCCTTTAAAAAAGGTGCTGCCGTCTAAGGAGATACCTGGTTGTCCTCTATCAATGCCACATTTCAGAGGATGGGAAAACCAAAACCAAAACCAAAACCAAAAAGAAGACAACGAATAGCCTTACCTTTCCTACATATTGAGGATCTGGTCCCATGTGTTCTTCTAAAACAAAGAACTGATTCCACACCCATCCACGCTTGGGACGATGATGCACTTCTGTTTCACCTTCTGCGTGTTTGGTTTGATTTCTAGTCACCTTGATGGAGCCATGGTGAGCAGCTCCATAACACCTCTGCACAAAACAGAGACAAACTAGGACTGGGCAGATACAAGATGTACTTGTAATTCTCATTGTAGGATAAGCTTCCTGTTCAAGGTTTTCTTTCTCTTGTCTTTTTCAGCTGTAATCCTTTAATAAGTTCCCGAGACAGAAGGTGAAGCCTGGTTCAGAAATACAGTCCAAAATGGGTTTTTCTGCTTGCTCATGGTTTAGCTGCCCATTTGGGAAAGCTCAAATTATATTTACATTATGAAAAGCTGACTGGAAAAATTGATATTTCTTCTGAGCTCTTCACGATAGAGTTCCACAGCCGACCATTTTCTATCTAATAGGGAAAGAAAAGAAAGCCACTTACTCATCACTAAAACCAGCAATTTTCAGGTTTCTGACCTTAGATTACACTCACAGCTGTACTAACCAGTCCCTCAAAGACTCTCATTGTAACTAAAATTTCTTTTCAGTCCTTCCTGTAAAAGTGTTTTATGATTGTTTTTATTAAAATACCTTAAGGATTAGCATGGCTCGTCCAAGCTATGAAAACAGTCACATTATTAAAAACTGGATTCAGGACAGTTCCTTTGGCCTTTACCTGCAAATCACTGACCTGGTCTGGCAGTAAAATAAAATCACTGCTACAGTGTCATTTGATAGATACTGATTAGTAATTCATTTCATACGCGTTCTTGATCTTCTGTACACCACACAGAGATCCAACATGGTGAAAAATACCAAGGCTATGATGGGTTTCAAAAGAAAGCCTCCAAATTGGGCTTTGAGGGATTCTGAGTTAATATTAGAGCATACTACAGGAACTTTCAGTCAAAATGTGCACTTTTACACTGTGTGCTTTACATAAATTCCAACCAATATCATACTGGAACCTCACAAAATTATTTCATACTGACAGAAAGTTCAGGTACTGTTGTTTAGATGATCAGTATTATTTTTATAAAAGCATCTAAGTTCTCAGTGAGCATATTTTGTCAACTTCAAAAAGGAAAACATAACCTTTTCTAGTACAATAGTAAAATGTGAAAATGCGCATGGAGGTTGATGTAGCGCTTAAACCAAAGTACCTCGAAAGAAATGAAATAACTCTTCAAACTCAGATAAACAGTCACCCTAAGGTAACCATTCAGTTATCTGAAGATATCAAAGATGAGTCAAGCAGGAGTCTCAAAACATGCAATAAAATCTAAAAAAATTAGAACTGTTTTCCAATATTGGCTTTGTTTGAGTATCATAAAGCCATTACAAGTTATGTAATCAGAAGCACAATGAAACTAATTTTGTTTCTAAGTTTCATGGGAACCCAGCAGAACAAATTCAAAATCTCTAAAGAAGTACCAAACAAGAAATTAGAACTCAGATGGAAAAATACTGCAGTGGAAGGAAGCTCATCAACTGTCTTTTGGCTGCAGATTTTTTTCCCTTATGCTTCTTTCAAATCCATAATAATACTGGAAGTCCAACCATACATTCTTCTGTATTCATCTAAGTACAGTTTCTCATCAGAATGATGGAAGAATACTTCAGAACTGCTGTACATTAGAAAAACCCAGAAAAGACATGTTTTCCATAGCTATTACTCAGTTCAGGACAGTGGGTTATGCTGAAGGAAGAACTCCAGTCTATTGCAGCTGGGCTGGAGTTCAAAAAGAAACTCTGTATAGTATTTTCCACGGATGAAAGAAATTTTTAGACATTTAGTATTACCCTGCTTCTTATTTCCATATCAATGTAATCTCCCCTCAACCCCTACAAAGACCAAGCCACTGGTCTCTTAAAAGCCTCACATCCCACCTCAGAACAGATTCATACAACATGATGTATTATTACCTCCTTTAAGTAAAAATGTAATTTAAAAGGAGTTTTTCACAGTTAAATGTTGTCTGAAGTCTAAGTTATACCAGGGACAAAATCTAGACATTCTGGGTCTCACATTTCTTTCTAACTATATATTCTTCTTATTTTTCCCTGCCTTTCTGCATTCTTTCCTGATTCTTGCTAGAAATCAGTTTTTGCCTTGAGGCATGCAATTTCCTTCTAAAGATTTCTATATTTACAGATGAGCTATTTAAATAGATTAGTCATTGTTATACTTCAGATGCATGTTAAAATTAAGCAGTACCTCACAAAATGGTAAGGCTGCAGTTTTATCCATTCAAGTATTATTTTTCTTCCCCTTGTTTCCATCTTGGGAAATGCCTGGGAGCAGTTCATAAGACTATAAGCAGCACATAATAAGTTAAAAATGGTATATAAGTGCATTGAGATTTCTAAGAATGGCACATTTAAAAAGTATTTGAAATCGTTACTACTGAACTTTCCTTTATAAAAACTGTGGGGATGATGGTGGTGGAAAATTCTTGCCTTATAAAAGAGTAAATATAAATGAGTGCAGAAGATACCAACAAATCAAGATTTACTATACAGAACTTGTTTCTCCCCCTTCTCAGAAGTCACCCATAGAAAAAAAATAAAAAAATACCAAAATGGAGCCTGTAAACAGTGTTGTTTTACAGTCTGGCTCATATATGACTTAGAATAAATATGAGAAAAAAGCGGCAAACTATGAAGGGCTTCTTCATCTCAAAAATATCTGTTCTTCTTAGCATTAACATTAACTAGGACATGTTGCCATAACCACTATGTTATTTAACTCAATTCAGAGATTAACTGTTAAGCATCTGCCCCCAAAATTAAAGTTTTAAAATTCTTTATTCTGAACAAATAAAAAGAGAGATTGCAACGGCATCTACTTCCTGTTATAATCACGTTCTGGCCTCAGCTGTTCCTGCATTGTGTGTGAAGCCTAGGACAAATTCAGCACCCTCCTACTAAAGGTCTAGCATAAACACTCATTAAAAACCTGCCCCACCCACCTCAACTCTGCCCTGAAGACAATAAAGTTTGCCTACAGGGGAAGTACAGATGGAAAGACCTTGAATGGTTAACACAGAAGAGGCAGTAAGCAAAGAACAGACAAACTTGAACTGTAAGTGACTAAAAAAAAAGGACGGGACTTTCGGAAATCCCTTCAATTGTTGCCTTAAGCTAACATACTGAGATGCTGACTGCTCAGTGCTCTTGTCTGCAGCTTCAGATTAAGTGTCCTGCTTTATGGTTTTTGTTATAATGATGTATGCAACTGCAGAGTAGACTTGTGTTATTGCTGTCTCCTGGGAGCGTTCATGAAACTGAGTTGTGCATCTCAAGAGACTGTCAGAGCGAGTTAAAATTAAAATAAATAATTAAATAAGATGAGGTGGGAAAAGTTCCACCAGCATTGCTGGAAATCATTACAGCAGAGTAGTTACTGCTTAGTGTGGCAGCAAGTCACTATAATGAATTCCCAGGAAACGAGTACGAGCACAGTGATGCAAAAATGTGTATGCTTTACCATCATGAGAAGATGCATCCTTAGTAGCGAAGACTTGTCCTGAATCTCAGTGTCCCCCATCTTCCATAATCAAATTGACCACATATTTGAATGCATCTGAATGATTCAATTTTGCAGATGCACATTCAGAATAGCTCTACACACCTTTTGCCACATCCCTGGGGGACCCTTTTCAGTCCCATGGTGACAGAGTGGCAATTAGTTACGGAACTTGTAATAAATTGCATTTCTCGTATACTTTCTGACTTCTCCCTCTGCACTCTGCCCTCTAGGCTTCCTCCCTGTAAGAAGAAATTCTTCCATTATCAAAATCCAACCAGCTTCACATCAACATCATTATTTAGATATAAATAATTAGGCAGGGGAATGTTTCTTCCTTCCTGCGTTGCCTGTGCTTAGTCTATTGCCAATGCTATATCCTTCAGCCCTGCAGAAATAATGGTGTATTGACCTGGAGACCAAAGACAAAATAATGGGCTAGTATCAGAAGGAAAAATTGGATGTTGTTTTTTGTTCTATCCTTCTGAAGAGGAGGTTGATAGATTGCCAAAAGAATATACAGTACTCCTGTGGACCTCTGGTAATTGGCAGAAAAAAGTGGAATTTCTAGGTAGATGAAGGGAAATGGTTCATCTATAGTTGACCTCTATTCTCTTTTCCCAAGGCTGGTAGAGCTGAGCTATGGGACTCTACATGAAAAAATGAGGCACCGAGTTTTTCTCATCCTATGCGATACAGACACAATATAAAATCATCAGTGCTTTCTAACAAACAGTGCCTTCTGCACATGCTAGTCAATCTGACAGAAGTAGTGTCAAAACTGTTTTGGAAAGCATTTAAAAACTGTATTACATGTTGTTGTCTTGCCCCTTTGTTGTAAAGTTGTAGCTATGTGTATGAGACTAAAAACTAGGAAAAAAATTAATTAAATAAAATGTTCTTAATAGTTTAATAGTAACTTCAATAACTACAAATTGTTATTGTTCTATATTGACAGATCTTCTAGAAATGCGAAACTGGACTACTTTTCTACTTCAATAGCATAAGGAAATTTTCTTTAATTTGTAAGATAACTGCATGAGATATTGAACTCCTAAATTATTGCTGAATTTATGTGTAAGTATATTCTGGAAGCTAATCTTTATTATTCTGGAACTCAAACAGTTTCCTAAAGAAACAGAGAGAAAAGAGCATTGGGTATCTCCGTCCTCACCTCTTTAAGCCAACAAACCCAGCTGATGGCTGTACAGTGTCAAGAGGTGTTATTTCTTGTACCACTCTTTCACACTTACACACAGTCTTCTGGTAAAGACCATGTCCAATCACCAAAAAGTGTCTATGCTAATCTAGAAGTGACTTCTATTTCACCTAGTAAATTACTTTACATAAACTCCCTTTTACAAAATAAATAGAAATAACCACAAAACAAAGCCTCCATGAAAAATAAAGATTGTTCTTCCATATAAGGCAACAGAAATTCTGTTGTGGGGAGAAAGGTGTGGGGAGGAAAAAGTGAGAAAATAAAAGGGATCTAAAACTGACAAGCAATCAGACATTATAAAAAGATAAATAACAGAAGAAAATTTAGAATAAGATACAACAAAGACAATGAAAAATCTCTGGGAAAAAATCAAGATAGAGAAGCAAATTGGAAAGTTCAAGTGGAAACAGCTGAAGCTGTGCAAGCTAATATGTGAAGCTATCAGAGATGATTTTTCTCCCAGCTCTGCAAGCACGTGTGTGTAAAAAATGTATTACAATTTCTGTGAAATGTAAGAAGTCCAGTTAATATAGCTCAAGCTAGCAGGTCCTCTGGAAAGTAACTTCTTCTATTACATAACAAAAAGACAATCTGACAGCACAGATATGGGCTTTACATGCCCTAATGTTGTAACCAGATACCCCAAATTAGTCATTGCCCAGGAACTAATAAATTACTCTTCCCACTTGATTTTTTAAAGGTAACAGTAGCGTTTAGCTGCAGAGTTAGCATCAGATAATTTTAAATTCATAAAATCATTTCAGATAGTAATGTGTGATTAATTTTTCAATAGTATCCTGACTGACAGACATACATCAAACAATTCCTACTTATGAGGCTCCATTCCTCCTACTGGCTTGGAATTCCACAGAGACAATATCAGAAGCCTCCATTAACTCTACAGTTTGTATCGTATAGGATTTCTTCCTAAGTGCTGATAATCCACGCTACTTTTTAAATCTAAGAATGTCTCTTTTTCTCTCTTCAATTCTTCAGCCATCCAAGGCAGATATTATTTCCAAATATTCCTTTTACCCTCAGTGATATACTTCATGAGGTTTATTGCTAATTTTGATTAATTAAAATTTGTTTTACTGACTCAAATCTCTAAAATTTCAGTAGTTTCTAAGTCATAGAAAACAATATACTATTATTCTTCCATGTAGATGGCAAAAAATACAACTTAGCCATCCCTCTGGGTTAATAACTGCTGAATATCTTCTTAATTTTAAATTAATTTGGATTTCAGAGGCTTAACTGAAACAGTTTGTGGTTTTGTTGTATTTGCATTATAGGTTTGATTTTAGACAGTTTGTACCTAAACCTTCAACACAGCACAAGTATGGACTCTTCTTTATTTCTAGCACAACGGATTAGTCTCATCTTTTCCTTTGTAAATGATATTAAATTATGTTAATAATATCTTGAGACCAAAAAAAAAAGACGCTAAGGCCAGAGATGACTTTTCATCCAGCATTAACATGCTGACATTTCTAGTTTTCTTTTTTTGGTTCTATTTTGTGGAGATGGAATAAAAAATTTCAAAAAAATCCTGACTTCAGCCCTAACAATTAGCCAGCATTGGTTTGATTCAAGTTCTAAATAAAAGTTCATTTTCGTTTTTCCTTGACTTTTATCTCCAGTATTGAAGCAGTTCGTAATCCAGACTCCCTGTTAGCTTAACAGGCCTTAAAAAGTTACAGTGCTGGCTAGAATATGTTGCATCATATAAACTAGCTGGGGTCATAAAATGGAACAGACATGGTATGAATAAAAGCTATTGAGATTATTTATAGAAGAGGCCCCACGTTCCTTACAGAAGGCAGCATATGAACTGGAATTCAGATTTTGTTATGATGAAAGTTGGAAGGAAAGCCTAGCAGCACCTGCAATTAAAACAGAACAGAAATGCTGAGCTAGTGCAAGCAGCCCTGGGCAGAGCTCCTTCCCGATAACACCTAGGTTGAAGTAGATTAGTCATGTGTTATATCTAGATGGGCTTCCCCAGTGGACAAAACCCCACTGGAACCCTACCTAACAGCACCATGAGGATGAACGGAGAACGTGAAAAGCTGAAACAGCCTTAGGAGATAAATAGTCACAAGAAACATTCAAAAGGTTTTAATGTTCCTTGTGGCAAAAGAAACTCCTGAATAGTTACTGGGCTGGCATCTGCTTTATCATTGCTTTTTCTTAATAAACAAGGCTGTCAAGACTGTCTTGTACCGAGGTCTTAAAATATCGCCTTTACTAGGAGTTCAAGGAATTTATAAAAAGCAATGTGGACTAGTGATCCAAGGTACTCTCTTCTGGTCCTATGTGTAGCTTATCACTAAACACAAGATTTAATGGATTTCTTAATGGATAGCATCAACTGAAGCACCACTCACAAAGAGTAAAAATTAGCTACATTACAGCTAGGCAACTAATCCAGCACATTATATGGCAAAGGAGATTGACACCACATGGCCCAAATAAAGGATTCCAGGCACGCTGACACCCAACATGATATTAAAGTAAAGATAACCTCTTTAACTATTTTAAAAAAATGCTTTTCAAAGAGGAATAATTTGCTTTTCATCAACAACAACAATAAAATTTTAAAAGATTGGGGGGTGTCCAGTCCTTTATATAGAAAAAAATTCCATTTTACATAAAAACCATCAATGCCCTTGAAATTCCCATCAGAAAAGGGGTTTTCATTGCCAGAATACAAATAGGCAGGTAACATAAGGTCCTCACCTGCACTGTTACACTGGAAATACATTAGAACCACTATGGAATTCAAGTCTTATTGTCATAACAGGATTTTTAAAAGGGTATCTAATTGATGCTTTGGTTAGATGATGTGCAAGATGAGCTGTGATCTGCTATGCTGCCTTTAGCAATAAATGACTCCAGTGAGTGGTCAACTTTAGAGATGATTTAAAAGACCCATTGATTTTAGAAAATATGTTGAAGAGGGTTATTACAAGGCATTCTTATATTCATGAATGGGTACAGGAAACTATTAAACACTACAAACCAATGGATTTGTTACCCCATTGAGCAAATACATTTTATGAAAGAGAGTGCAAATGAGTAAAGAAATATATGATCTTCCTTGAACAAAGGGAGATCTGCAAAGTTTGCAAACAAAACAGAAAAAGTACTTAATTTGCAAACAGCACTGCACGTAGACAGGCAATTAACACTACAACGAACAGTTAGTGAAAATATGACATTAAAACAAGATTAAAGGATTCAATACCTGTCCTCAGTTGGCACACAAAACTAATTTGTGCATGATAAGCAGGCACGTAGCAACTTCAGGATAGCAGAAGTGCTCTGCCACAGTCAACGACTGAAGAAATGTTTTTTGCAACTCTACCTATATGATTTGCACAGAGAGTGACCGTCAGAACCACGACACAGTAACAACACAATTAGTCAGGTAAAATCCAGCCACTGTTTCTATAACTATAATTGCACACACAGTCATGCTAGCCATTACCTGCTGTGAAAGGAACAACTGTGAAACACACGGAGATGACTCATGAATCTGACTCACGTCTTTCTCTCTTCCTCAACCAGAGACCAATCCATCTACATTTATATCTGGAGTCCACGTAACTAGTCAAGGATAATATAGATATGCAAGATGGCACAAAGGTCCTTTTACATTCCCAAAGCAGCAGAGGCTTTTTTTCTGTGCTGTTCTCCCAAGGAACTTGCTAGCAGAAAATAACTTTCAGTGATTTCTTGAGTCATTCCTCCCATTTATAAAGGTCAGGTCACCCAATCAGGGAACAAAGCAAATACATGAGACTCTGATGAGCAATTATCCAGTTTAAATAGGAAGAACTTGCAACAGCCCACTTGTGTATAATCCACAGGTACTGTTTGTCCTAACAAATTATTTCTCAAAAATGAATAGCAAGAGCTACACTGAGCAGTATGGTAGCATCCCAAATGACTGGTAAAAAACAAAGAATGGGAAGGGAGGTGCAAAGTAGACATTAGATACTTAAGAAAGAGGTAAAGACATTTACCTCCTAAGTTCAGCACTGTACTTGAAACTCCTTAAAATCATACAAATTATTCATTATATTATTGTTATAGGTATTTTGGCAATACATAATATATAGTATAAATTAAGTAACTTCTTGACTGAAATTTCCCTATAAACTCTTCATTTAATGCATTCAACTTACAGATTTTTTTCCTCAAATAGTAATCATGTTAACTTTTATTCATCACTGTCCATCACGATGATGACTGACTGAGCTCACTTTCTGTATGCTGGATTCAAATGACAAAACTCCAACTCCTACTAGGTGAATTACAAAATTCCAAGTTTGGCAAAAGTAACCTTTTACTAAAAAGTTCAGTGGCACTCAGCATCAATTGCTTTCCTCTGTAAGAGAGCACCTTGCTTTTCTTTTAATTTTTTAAATCTCTATTAATGTGGTTTTGAGTTATAAATGTTCTAGGAGTAAAAACCCACAATAAAAGTACTAAAAAAATCCTTCATTACAGCAATATACAAAAAGGGGTATTTATGAAAAAATAATTCAGTGTTCAGAATGCCTTTTGTGGACTTCAGTTTTTAAGAAATCAGCATTAAGAGGTCAAATAGTGCCCAACTTTTGACAGGTAAGACCATCTCTTTGGGTCAGTTACTGGCAAAATAATAAAAAATGTAAAGGTTTTTTTCTTGTTCTTTGCAAAGAAGCAACAGTAACCTGAATTCTATTTTGAGTTTGATTTTGAGCACTACATGAAACCAAAGCAAATTGCTCCTGGCTTCAGTGAAAGTGGCATGAAGGCTTTATCTACCTATTTTACAACATCCTGACACCATGTGTGTAATGTCGCAGAATCCTCCACAGGTTGGGGGAGAACCTTTGGGCACCACCTAGTCCAACGCCCTGCTCAAAGCAGGGTCAGCTTCTGGGCTGGACGCGACTGTTTACCTGCAGAGAAGCTTGTGGGAAAGAGGATGCATGAACTGGCCTGGGGTTAAGCTAACTGGACAGGAGGTCAGAAACCATCAGATATGACTAAACTTGCTGGACGCAACAGATAACAATGTAAGAAGTTCCAGACAGAGCCGCGAGGTAGGGCTGGATTTCACAGAGACTGAAGTGAGAAGCAGCTGCACTTCACAGACCATTCCAGAAGAATACGGGAGCTCTTCTGGAGAGTCAAGTCTTGCAAGATCCACACTGCCTGGGTAACTATCTCAGTAATACTTTTTAAAGTTGAGACTACCTAGGAAACACGACCAGAAATACTGAGTTTGGGTGTTCTTGTAGAAAATCTAAGATAAACAAGGAAAAGGTAATTATGAGCAAGTTGTTTATTTGGGAGGGGACAAGAAAATGGTAAAATGGAAGAACCTGAAAGAGGAAATGGGGAGGAGGAATATAAAAGGCAGCCAATCATGTGATCAATGTTATTTGGAGATCGCTGTAGAGCAGCCCCGTGCCTGACCACTGCCATTTGGAGCAGGGCAGTAACACTGCAACGATGGGGTTTGCGCTGTATTAGTGTCTGACTTGCTTCTGCAGTCAGACAGAGAGGACCTATCTTCCCTGGAGCTGCTGAGGGATGGCTGGCAGCTCTTCTCCTTGGAATGATGGAGGAACCCCTGGAGGGTACCACCTAACAACTTTTCCCTCTCAGGTCTCCTGTAACACACACCAGGGGCCCTCTCTTCATTTTAGACCTCCGTAGATTCTGTTAGAGTTTCTGCAGGCCTAGATTAATTTTTTTTTATTACAAATATATTTCATGAAGCCTATAATTAAGTGATACTGGTTCAGTTAATCCTTACTCATTGTTTCATAGGTGTACAAAGTGAATCAACTCCTGCAACAATCCAGGTCGTTCCTTGGATCTATACCCTTCAGTTCAAATAAAAAAGGAATCATGGAAGTCACAAAAACCCCAATAAAAGAAAATCCTCTTCAGAAGTAAAACTATTACCCAGGAATCCAACACTAAAGAAAAGGAATAATTTTAAACGGCACAATGGTGAATGAGAGCTCTGTTCAATGGTCACTGGCAGTTCCAGGATTTCTCTTATGCAGCTATAGAAATAAATATAAGTGAAGAGAAAAGGAGACATCCATCTAAGTTGAGTCTAAATTTGAAGTCTGTATTTAAAAACATGCCTTTTCTCATCACACTTTAACTGAGATCTCCTTAAGTCTTTGATTTCTCCTGTGATATTACTTCTGCCAAACGTACCATAATCACTGTCAACCACACAGCATTACTGCTAGCATGTTCTTTTCTTACCATTTCCCTAAAAATGTTTTTCTTCTACACAGTACCAACTAGATTTGTCTTTGGCTGCACTCATCCCTTCATTATATTTAGCTTTCTCTACTCTCTTGAAATGTACATACAGAGCATAACTTTTTCCCCACCCTCCCCCCAAAATCTTATCTTCCTGTCTTCTTTTCTCACTCTTCCAGCTCAGCCAGTATTAAACCATCAGGCTTCTCAATTTATCACTTCCAACAATAAATGTATTTGGTTCCGTTTTAGACTGAGTTATGCATAATTCTTCAAATGGAATGTCACAGCTTCTTCATAGATATCTATAGTAAAATATGTTATCTGTTAAATGCAAACAATATAACTTAGCAACTCATTTTGCAAAGTATTCACAAGTCAGAATTGATGTACAAAACAGTCACATAACTTGCAAAGGCAGCTTTGCCCAGATGGATGAACGAGGAGGATACAGATAAACATGCATGTGTTTGTGGGTACATAAACAGGAAGTGTCTGCCTATACGTAACAAACAAATACAAAAGAAAATTAGTGTAATTTAGTGTTGCAATTTTCTATGGATAATTACTGTTGCAAATACAGAAATATCTGAGACACCTACTTTTGTTATCTTGGCAAGAAAGGAATCTCTAATAATTAGAAAAATACCAAATGTCATACAGAAGGCTGTCTGAACAGACAGTAAATACAACTCTGCATGTCACATTTTAAATGTTCTTTTACTTTGAAAGAAATCACAGCTTTGTTTGTAGCAGTATTTTTATTGTCACTTTGTAGTAAAAATGAACACAAGCATCAAGCATTTACTCGTACTTTTCACCCTAGGGGTAAGCTAGACTAGCGGAATGGATTTTTTCTGAATATCTTATTTTTTACGTTCTTTCTTATGTTGGAGGATTCCCAAAATCCAGATAACTATGTTTTCTATCATGGGACATCAACATGAACATGCAATGATTTCTACTATATAAGAAATAATTTCTGTATCTTCCACCAGTGCAGTCACTACCAATATTGAAAATTTCCAAAATAACCCAAGAAAACATTTTCATAAGTTTTCTAGCTTTCTGTATTGCAAATTCAGAAAGGAATGATGTAGTAAATTCAGGTGAAACCTAAACAGAAGAGTTAAATGAAAAAGATCTCAAAATGAGTTTTGAAAAGACATGGAAATGACTGTGGTATTTTACATGAATTCTTAGGAGAGTGTCTTTAAATAGTTATGCATGGCTACATCAGAAATGCATCAGTGTCTTCCAATTAATATTATATTATCAGAATTATCCTTTCTGCTATTATAATAGCAAAATATCTTTAACATCTGCTTAGATACTTTGAAGTACTCTTACTGTGATCATTCTTTCTTTATTAATTGAGTAAATCTATCCCATATTTTTCAGAACTTTACACTAAAGCATAATCCAGGACCAAATAATCTGTAAGTAAAAAATTCTACAAATCCACCGAAATCAACAGGAAAACAGTGACTTTAAGAAAAGGCAACCAATTTAGGTCTTTGCCACTAATATTTCTGTAGTTCTGAAGTTCATTTTTTCTAATTAAACACTAGAATCTATAGCTATAAAAAGATCAAGGAAATATTTTTTTCCATTTAAAAACACTCTGATTTTTGAAGGCTGTGTAAACACACAAACACCCTCCACACAGATCTGTATGTGTATGTGTGTACCTTTGTGAACAAAATCTCCACAAGCTCCGATTTTTCAGTAGTTGCATTGGTCTGTTACAATTTCTAACTAAAAGTTCCCCCACAAATTCATTTTTACTCACTTTTCCATTTCCATTGCTCTAAGTTATGAAAAAAAACCCCACAAAACCATTCATTAAAAACTCTTTATAGGCATGATTAATGAATTTCAGTTCAACAACTGAACTCATTATAACTGAGAACTACTTTAATCTTGCATTTTTTCTAACAGAAAGTAAAAATATTCTTATATGTATGCTTATTTGCATTTCAGATATATACGCATTTTCTTCCTTTCCTTTCTTTAGGGAAGGGGAATGGGTACCAAGAATGAGTGGACCTTTTTTCTGTCTTGAGAAAGCTTGTGTTACATAGCATGGTATTTGAAAAACAGGTAAAAAATACATAAAAATAACAGTGTACTTTGGTAAATAACTATGTCCAACTACCAGTGGAAGTCAATACTGACATAAAGAAGACAGTAACATGTTTTTTCGTTGTTGAGACTATCTAATACCTTGGTTTTTTCAACAGTTACTCATATTATCACTACTTTCTTTTTCAGAAAAGCAAAACAGTTGTTTGTCACAAAAAGACACCAAAACAGAAGAAAAAATCCAACTCTTTCAATCCTGATGCATGTATTGGTATCTTTGAACACACAGTATTTCATTAAATTCATTGATGAATGAATGCATATAAAAGTAATTTTTAAAAAATGAATTGTGTGCTAATACTGAAACACACAAAGTCACCTTCATTCTCACTCATCTTTTCAGAACAGGAAGACATATTTCCACGCTTTTATCTCAGACTGTTCTTTATTGTTCTTCCTAAGCTTCTCTTCTGAGGAAGAGATCCTGTCCTTCATTTCAACCAAGGTAGTCTTTTGTAACTTTTATGTTATTCCTCCATTATTTTTGTCTAGATATAAATCACTTCAATGTTCTTCCTTGAATAGCTGTTCATTATTCTAGAAATGTGAGTGTATATGATTTTTTTTTATTTGAACTGAAGTTAAACACATCATGAAAACGTTACTAATGGTCTTAAGATAACTTCAGGTTTTATACAGCTGACAATTTTCATATACTACTTTGTATTAAGGTTTAAATAGCAAAATATGTTAAATACACTAATCCCACTGAACTGCCATAGACTTTGTATATGCAACTTTACGGCATTCTTGTGAAAATTTTAGATTCCATTCTTGTCCAAGCAACTTTCCAGAACAGATAAACAGGTAAATAAATTGAGATTTAATGTTCAAGCCATAACACCAGCAAATCCTCAGAAACAGAAGGGGAAGGAGAATCAAGGTTAATCAGTAGGATCACGTCTTAGGTTCTGATTGTTCAAACAAAAAAAGACTGACTTAACTTTAGGCCTATTAATGAAAAGCTCATTCACATTAATGGGATTGTCTGCTTAAAACTAAGCTTAAAACTGAACTTTTTAAAGATCGGGTCATTGGTGTTTTAATGGAGGAGCTGGAAGAACAGCTTCTGTAGACAAATAACATTATATACTTAACCCACCAGGAAAATTTAAGAATGCAGCATTCAGTTTCAAAATATGTTGGTCTTCCATTAATAATAGTCTAACGGCAAGTGAAACATTCTAAGACTGTTTTCATATTGTTCATAAATAAGAGGCATGGTATGTGATACTAGGCTTTCTAGTGTGGGTTGAAGGTCTTCAAGAAATCATTCACAGTATGCTTAAGAGAAAAAAAAAAAAAAAAAAAAAAAAAAAGGATTCTCTGCACCCAGAGGGCACCTCAAACTGTAACTTACATGTTTTCTGAGCTTAGCTTTGTTTCTGTAAGTGGGCAGAATGAGGGCTTTGCACTCATCCAGCATCATTAAAAGAGCACCACAGTCAGGACTGAACAGCCAGAAAAATCACATTCTCACTCGAAGAGGGAAAGCATTTCATAGGAAAGATCAGTTTCTGAGCAAAACCTCGTATCTCAGTCTCATTTTGAGCCTTCTTCGACAGTGCTTACAACTACACTGTTCCCAGAGTACTCTATTCAAGTCATGAAAAGTGGTAGACTGAGGTACCTAACTGCAACATGTAAAGTATCTGCTGATAAGTTGCAATAAGTTATATCCCATTTATGAAAGCAGTCATTCAACAGAGCTTGTAGGGAGAGCATAATTTAATGAAAAAGAAATTTAAAAGTGTAACAGCTTCCAGATTTTTTTTTATGAGGCCTGGAATACCTGCTATGAAAACAATCACGAGAAATAATAACTCGAAATTGTGTACCTGTAATTTCATCTCTAACCAACCAATCAAAGTGAGATTCAAGCTTTTCACTGGTGGTGACTCTCTCACATTTCAGTGTTTCATGTTTCTCACACAGGTTATCTGCTACTTTTTATGAAAGTAAATTGGTATTTCATTGATAAGGATACATAAATTTCCATATATTCTAGCATAAATTTACTATAACTACTATAAGTAGAAAGGGATTGGGCTGTTAATGAGGCTACTAGCAAACCCTCATCACCCTTTCAGAATTAAAAGAAGTACACAGTTATCAAAATGAACTGCCACAAGCTTCACAATGGAACAGCAGTATCAAGAAAATAAATAACCCACAGTGATTAGAAAAGCTTAAAAAGCTGATAGAAGTTCGTGATCCCGATCTAATGCAGATATAATAGCATTAAGGAAGCTTCAGGCCTCTTCCTTCTTGATAGAGAAATTGTTTGCACAGGAGGCTAAAGCAACTTAGCAAATAGGAGACTAAGGAGCTACTCTGACAGGTCTGTCGTGAGCATCTTTAATCGCCAGGTAAAGGCTGATGGAGTAAGAGCTAGCACAGCACCCAAGCTCCATCCCAAACCCCACTCTAGACTGAAGAAACTACAGGGAAATGTTTTGCTAGTTTGTTTGTTTGTTTGTCTTCTGAGCAGACCCCTCTCTTAAAGGAGCAGAACAAAGCGGGGTTTTTTTCATGACTAGGAAGTCATCTCCTACACATCATCATGCAGCATGCTGTAATTTTAAAACCTGAATATTAGTTTTCTTTCTAAAACTCTGAACTGTGAGGTGCTGACATTGCTGGAATTATACATGCCTTGAGACTGAACAGAGTCTGTAAAAGATACTTATGTCAGATTTAAGCAAAACTGACTGGTGTTTAACACTTGTACATGCCCCTTGCATGAAGATGAACAGCTCTTATGTGATTATTCTAATAATGCAGATTTCTTATGCATGAAAAGGTAAACAGACACAAAAAAGATACACATACACACATAGATGTAAGTATCCAGTAAAGAATGTCACATTCAGTGCTTAATCCAAAGGTTATAAAAATAAATAGGATTCTTGTAGAATTAACAGAGTTCTGAATCAACACTGATGATCTAAAAGTAATAATATTTTACAGTATTTTCCCTAAACAAGAGTAAAAAATGACACTCATCTGTTCTACTTTTCCGAAGAGTTAAATACTCCTTTTTCCCCTCTAGAGAGCCTTCTATTATAAGGCATGAAGTTTAGAAAATTGTAATTCTAAGTTTTATAGTATTACATGAGCTTTTGTAACAATTTACCTAATACTTTCTACAACATTTTATGAAAACAGATATTCTTCACCTCAGTTAATTAAATCAATAGAGAGGAAATAATAAAGAGGAGTTCAATATTAGATTATACTATAAATATTGCTCTTGGAAAACACTGGGGAAAGGATTTAAAGGAGAATTATTCATTAAACTGCAGTGTTACCTTCTACAAACGTTTTCATAATTAATTGTGTTGGTCAGTTTGGAATCTAAGCTTGGTTATTTTTTAGATGTTATCTTTCAAAATCTGAATTTATATTTACTTTAAAACCAAATGAGAAACAGTTGAATTGAATAAGATGTATATAATTAAAAAAAAAAAAAAAAAAGAGGAAAAAAGGAAACAGGAACCCAAAATGCTTCTAGGATAGCTGCTTCCTTCATGCTCACATTTCCAGTTCTTCTGTCTGTAAATGGGGAATACACATCAGAGCAGTTACTTTTTGTAAACAGCAGCTCTCCAGCTCTGACAGCAAAGGACTCAGTTTGGGCTGTACAACATGACCAGGCATCTGGGTTAAAATGCAAATCGCTGCCTGCACTGTGCTCAGACACTGCGTGTACACTGATACACATGTAAGCTAATTTTCTTAGAGCTCATTTAGCTGTATCTGCAGTATACCAGAGACATTGCCAATCAGTGACATCTACCTCTGTAAAAAAGGTCAAGAACAGACCAACGCATTATTAAGTGACAGAGTTCAACCCTATTTATTTCAGCATATATTCAAACAAGTGTCTGAAAAATCTGGCATGCTATGACAATACAAGAGTTTTAATGCATGAACAAGGGCATTTGCTACATGATTCTCCTATTGAAAACTCAATTATTAAAGGATAAATATATACACTGTAAGATAAACTTGATAACTTGGATAGCAAATCATTCAAATATGCAATCTCCATATCCTACCAAAAGCAACAATTAATTTACCTTAGCTAATAGATAAAAACATGCAAAGCATTGATCCATCTCAATAACATTAGGTCCATAACACTGTCTAGCCATACTTTTTTCTAGCATACATCCTATTCCCTATTCACTTTGCCATGCCCTTTAGGTCTCCTGCCTTACACACATAAGAGAAAACTAATCCACTTCTGCCAATAAGTAAATTTTGCCAAAAACAATTATATAGCTAAACAGAAAAATCTTGTGGGGTTTTGGCGTTTTTTTCCCCCCTTTCATCCTTTACCCTTCACTATATTTATTGTGTGGACTGTAACTGATCAAAATCATATCGTTTTTATGTAATTAAGTTATATACATACACTATCTTATTCTAAACACAAGCATTCTAAATACAGGGAAATCTCTCAATTTCTGCATTTCTAAAATCCACTTTCTACTGGATATCTATCTTCCATTGATAGCAAAGATAAAAATCACTTCTTCATAACCAAGGTCACATCCAATAATTTAGAATAAGGAAGACATAGACAGATGGAGTTCCATCTCATCCACTACTGCTGCTTTAGTAATAGCATTATGGAAGTAATGCACCAGAGACCACACTTTTTTCTTATTCATTTTTTTAGTGCATTTTCACCAGGGAGCAAGGAAATGGGACTCCAGGGGAGCTGACTACACACGCTAGTAGTGAGACATAGCCCACAAGGCATCAATCCTTTGATACGTACCAAAATAAATGACTGAAAGCAAACAATTTATGAGACAGTTGTACTTCTATTTCAACACTCAAGCATAAAATCCAATGTGTCAAAAATACACATGCCAGAATAACATCAACACACAATAACAACAGCTCATCTTCATTTATCAGTATTTCTTAAATAAACAGTGACAGTCATGTACTAGTGGTGTCAATATACTCCCACTCTGCACAATTACAGACCATCAGAACAAGTATTCATCACTCATTTAACACTCTCAGAAACCATGAACCTTCTCATATGCATAGACAAGGCCCCAGATAGCTGATGTCAAAGTAATCTTCTGCTCACTCAAATGTGTTGTGGTTCTGTCCTGAAAAAGAGCGTTTCTGGAAATACAAGAGGAAACATCCTACAGACCCACACCACAGGTACTTCCTCCCATCTCTTCCATTAAAGTCTTTAACAAGAGAATAATTAGTGCCAAATGTGTAGAAAAATCATTAGGCAGCAACTCTTCTGATCCTGCTGGACTAAGCAGGATTTGTACCAGTAACCTAAGATCAGAATCTCTGTTTCTGACAGTAAGGTCAGCAGCTATCTTATTCCCCCAAAATTCAGGCAAAGAGTTCAGAAGTCTTATCATCTTCACCATTCTTTCTAATATTTTATTGAAAGCTTTCATTTTTACGTCTATCATTCTTACAACTCAATGATTGCTGTCTACCGCACAGCCTTGGCATTGATTTCTAAAGCAGTAATGCAACTATATCCCCATGGCAACTTGTTTTCAGATAACTTCTCAAGCCATACATCTACCAACCACAGGAGATGGCCTATATTATTACAGTCATTCCTAAAATACATAACCATTCTTCTATTATCAGCCTACAACCCTTATAATTTGTGTAATTTATCACTGCTCTCACTTTCTCAGTTCCTTCTTTCCTTTCTAGCAAACCATCATTCATTACTCAGCAGTTGAAGTTAGCTTCCACCCAAAGCCCAAGGAGATGGCAGGAGAAGGTGTGCAGTCCCTCAGAGACAGAGCTAGTGAATCTACAGCTCATGGATGGAGGAAGGTTGTGGCTAGGCAACACAGATGATTTCCTCCAGCACTCCAGAGCTATCGAAATACGCAGTCCCCTTCCTCTGCTTTTCTTCTCAGCTCCTTCAACCTAGCTCACTTAATGGACAGAAAACCCTTCAGCTTTTTAGTTGCATTAGTCTTTCTCTGGTTACTGTGCTGCAACTGGCTTCCCAAGGGACCGAATGAGCATCAGACACAGTACCACAAAGGAGAGAGGAACACAGCTGGGAGCCATGCATCTGGTAGCAATGAGCAAGCAGACTGGTTTGACTGGGTCCAATCTGCATCCCAGTTATATCCACACAAAAAAATACTCCATGCTCCTTCCAGCTAGTCCTACTCCACTAAAACACAACACAGTTCCTTTGCTTCCCAAGCCTCCTGTTTGTTGCTCTAAAAGGATCAAGATTCTGTGTATTCAAAAAGCTGCGGAGAGCCACTTGTCCCAGAGTCAGGGAGATCTTATGGCATTCTCGTTCCCTGCACTTGTGTATAAACAAAAGACACTACAATATATTAAAGCCATGTTCGTAATTCCTAAGCTAATGTAACTACAACCTAGTACTATGAACTTCTGCCTCAGCTGCTTTCATATTTTCAATTCTAAGAAAAGCAAAAATTTCGTTTTTAAACTAACTTGCTGAAGTAGTGAAGGTTTTAAAGATATTGTATATTAGGTGCAGAGTTTAAATATTTTTCCTGTGTGACTGTCCTCAAACAACAGCATAAGTGCTTAATACACTTGCAAATATGTCCAAAGATTTCTAAGTCCAAGCTTCATCCATTAGTGTTCGAGTTTAGGGTCTCACATCCAAATCTACCCTGTAAGATTCATTATTATATATTGCTTTCTGCTGGAGAGATATTTTCTCCTGGGGAGAAATAGAAAGCAGCTAACACCTGCATTTTGAAAAAGAAATTTTAATCTGACATGATTCAAAAAAGCATTTGAATTAACAGACAAGCATGCTGCAAATAAAGCTGACAGTCATTTGTAGTACAAAACACAGTAGCATTTTTAGTAGCGTGCAAATAGAGCTGACAGGCATGTCTTTATTCAATTAGTTCCTAGTTTCCAAGGGCAGAGTTGTGTGCACACATCCAAACTGCACCCTCTAATTTTAGAGACTTTCTATATTGAATATTTAAAACTACTTAGTATCCAAATCAATTTAACAGAATGTCACTTAATGTACTTCTCAGTTTTGGCTTTCAATAATTTACTCTGTATACCTCAACACTGCTCATGACCTGATCCATAATTACATCCAAGCAGATCTCTTGGCCTTTTTTTTAATGTATTTCAGTTTCAGAATAGTTAGACTTCCATGTGTGCACATTTTTCTATGCTTCTCTGTATTATAAAAGTTTCATACCAATCCATCTGCGTATCCTACTTACTTCTGCAGCTAAAATAGCAGGTAAAACAGGCACTTACTGTTCAGTGGTTACAGGGCTCTCCGCTCCTCCTTTTCCAAATGACTTGCCAAATCAAACCTACTGCCTCTTTAGCTGCTGGGAAACAAAAACAAAAAAACCCCACACATGTCAGTATTCAAGGAACTATGGAAGAGGGTATTTTACTAAAAAAATATCTTTCAGAGGAAGTAAAAAGCAGTGTAACAGATAACAGCTAATAATCTCTGAACATGAAATCCCTTTACAAGAATACTGTTGCACGGCATACAGTTACCATCTGTAGACAAGAAGAAAGAAAAAAACCTATCAGAAGCAGTGATATTAAAAATATATAAATAAATATAAAAGAAGCAAATCTATCATGTCCAAATATGTTGCCCCCTCAATACAGAAATAAACTTTGAAGAAGCTTTTGATTTCTTACTTTTTTTTTAATTCAAAAGCTGCAAATGTCCATTGGAAAAAATACAATTGAAAAAAAAGGCAGCCGTAAGAAACTTATATTTTCTTAAGTATATGATAGCTGCTGATTACTTAACATTCCCCAAAGGTATCAGTATCAGCAAGCAATGTGGTGCTAGCGCTGGCCATTCAACAGAGTTATTAATAATTGCAATGCTAGCACAAGTCAGATGTGCTGGAATTATTCCTATAAAACTAGCATGATGAGGCATCTATGATTTACAGTAAGCCTCATTCACATGACACCAGATAGCATCTTAGAAAATTAGTTTAAACAGTCATTTCAGACCCAATGTATGTTAGAGATGTCACCGTGTTAAACGCAGTTCTGTTTCACAAAGCACAAAACTCACGACAACTAAAACGTGAAGCAAGAACATTTTGCTTTCTGAAAGGAAAGTCAGCGGCATTCTCATACCTCTTGTCAATACCAGACACAGCTCTTAAGTGACCACCGCCAGTTACAAAATTTCTGTCTATTCCTGGCAGTGGGTGGTGATGCTGACAGACTACGTGAGGAGCCCTGTTGCGCTGTGCACGCCCACTCCTTACACACTGCTAGGAGACAGCCCCTGTGCTGCCTAGGTGAAAATGCGTTAAAAATGTATTTTTGAAGAGAAACATTCTCTGAATGAAAACAGCCGTTATCTCCATCTTACAAACAGAAAAATGAGGCGTGCCAAATGTCATGGGGTAAAACCTACTTGAAAGCAGCGCTCAGATAAAACGAGGTCTGAACATCTGCCCACTCCACTAGCGTCGGTACGCGCCGGAGAGAAGCGCGGATGAACTGCTACGGACTTCACATCCTCGCAACGCCTTCGGGGCAGGAGTCTAGAAGGCAGCAGCCGAGCGGCTTAACAACCGCTTTTTGGCTTTAGATGTGGAGAAAGTCAAAGAGACCGGCCGGGGGCGATGGGATCAGCGAGGCCCCTGCTAACCACCGGCGGGGGAACGGGGCTGCCCAGCGCGAAGCTGCCGGCACCGGCCGGCCTCTCCCGCGAGCCCGCAGTGGTGGCCGTGACCGTGAGCCGGGGCACCGCGGGTTCGACCGAAAATGCACGTCTATCGCACCCGCCCCAGCGCACCCTGCCCCAGCTGGCCTCTGGCAACAGCCAGCCAACGCAGAAATAACAAGCTGTGTCAGTCAGCAGCGTGGTTCTCTTCTTGCAGCTGCCCACAGAGTCCCCGTGACACCAACCAACATGGAGAAGTACCGCGAGACAGCTGTAGCAGAACATGAACTATGATTTTCTACTATCCAGTGTGTTCCAAGTACCTCAGCCACCGATTTACTTCCCAGAGGTTCTTCTTTATTTTCACAGAAAAATATTCCTTAGTATTATTTCTGAACTTACCAATGCTACAATTAAAATTTTATCATGAAAATAACTTTTTATTTACTTTTCTTAGCGAATAATATTTTTTTTAAATTTGTGTTAATGTCATTTATATTCTCACCCTGCAGGAAACCTCCGGTTAGAGATAAGAGATCCTGTAACAAAAAATAACCTTTCTTTTCTGAAGACAGAGTACTTTATCAAGTGCTTAAATAATCTCCCTTCCACACCTATTTCAAATTAATTTCATCTTTCCCATCTCCAGAATGACACCTGCTAGTGCAGCTGCTCCGCTAGGCATTTCTGTGTGCGCTCAAGTCCTGCAGAATGAAAACAGAGTCGGCGTCAGGGGACAATGTTGGGGGGGCACAAACCAGGACACCGGCGTGGTGGTTCCACTGCTCTGGTTCCCAAGGCTAATCCACGAAAAATAAAATATTACCACTACAAACTTTGCAGAAGAGACCTGGGAAGAAAGGTCAAGGAATAGAAAGGGCAAAACACTTCTCTATCTTCTTTTTTAGAACTGAGAGAGAGATAAAGGGGAAGGAGATTGCAAACCACGAAGAGAAAAGCAGAAGAGGCAAAGCAAGGCCATGCAGCTACCAACCGGTTCTGCCATTAGATCACAGGGAAAAGCACAAGTGAGAGCTGCTATGAGACCCTTTTCTTCCACAGAAACATCAAGCAGTACCTGCTCGAACGGCTGCCTGCCTCAAATTCTTCCCTTGCTCACTTTCCCCTGCTGGTTTGATCCAAATTATTTCATGTCAACTCTTAAATACGGGGTGTATTTAAATTTTTTTATGGGAAAAGTGCAGTATGGAACTATGCAAGGTAAGGTAAAAAGGCTGCAGTGAGTTAAACTTGTATATTAAATGTTTTTCATTGAAAAATATTTTAAAAATATATTAATAATGCCTTTTGAAGACTATTTGAATGATTACATATGAAGCTGGAGACAATACTCAGAACTGATTACTCTGCAAAACAGGATAATAAAGATTAAAAAATCTCAGCAATAAAATTAGAAACGTACAGTTTGAAGTACCATACTGTTAGCATCCCGAGCTGTACAGTCCCAGTGCTTTTGCAGAGTTCCAACTGCTAAGTGCATTAATTAGAAAAGAGAAATCCCAACCCCCTTTTTCTAGACAGAAAGAATGTCAAAACTCCATATTTTATTTACTAGCAGATTCAAAGCTAACCAGATTTTACTTGCTATATATAAAAAGGTAAACTTCCCCCGCAGGTTTTGATTTCCCCTATCCCTTTGCAAAGGGTTACAATGGAATATCTTTTGGAGAAGAAAAGTTGTTGCTTCTTATTTAGTTCTCCTTTGCATCCCACAAAACCAATTGCACCAGTGAATTTTCATCTAAAGATAAATAGAAAAGGGAAATGAGTACATTTGCCAATACTTAATAAAATAAAAAAATTAAATAACTGTTAATAAATAAGAAATTATTTTTCTCCTTTCTGGATTGCAGTGTAAGAACCAGACAAAAACCACAGTCATATATAGAAATCAGATGCTGTTTTCAAAACAGTAAAAACCAGTTTACTACCACTGTTCTTATTTTTAGTCTTGTTATTTCTCCTTGAAATTATAGGTGGGATCAATATTACACAGACCTATTTTCTTACTGGTATCCCAATAAGATTCTAGAGGAACTAGAACACAATGGATGCTATATATATATTGCTATGCAAATTTTGTAGTAAAGGTTTCTAAACCTCCCAAAACCTATAGTTTGAAGCAATACCGTTACGGCAACTAAAGCAGTGAACTTCCTCATACTTACGTATTTAACAAACTGAGTTTGAGACATATTGAATAAAGATCTTTCTTCAGAAAAGTGATGGGCTGCAAGAAATGTTGGTGACTGTTCAGTGTGATCGCTGTGGGAGTAACTGCTTAGCATAAGGAAACAGCTACGGAACTGGTCAGGGAATGAAAAAAATGAGTTATCAAGGACACCCATAGCACCTGGAGCAGTAAGAAGTTAGGTCAGCTCAATGGATTTAGGAGCCCAAGACAAATTGGCTGAATACTAGATTGTCAAAAGACAATCTGAAAAGGCTCTATTCATCATTTTGGTATTTTCTGCTTGCTTTTCATCACTAAATGATGAAAACAGAGTGGGCTAAACAATCTACCCGATAGTACCAAGACCTTAACACTCAATCTGTAATGGCTGGAACTCAGCCACCTACATGTCTGTTACCTTCTATAGTCCAAACAGTGTCGTGTATCTTTTGCATTAAAAGGCCCTGAATGAATATTTTTAAACAATTTTCAAACTACGTAACCTGCTCTTCCTTCAGCAGTTCAATACAACATACCATAAGTTGTATTCGGAAATTTATTTTTTTTAAAACTTATCTAAAATTGGAAAGAAAAAAAAAATAGAAAGAATGTATTTATGTTCTTGAGCTCTAGCAAAATAAAGCACAAGAAATTCCATCAGAGTTACTGCAACTACACCCATTTAAATCAAACAGGAACGTTCCAACTACTCACAGTGACAGCAAGAGATATGAGTTCATAACTCTGTTTATAAACATCAGGGCAATTCCTGCAGGTTTTTTGGGTTGAGGTCTGGGATTTATCTGTTCTTTCTAAAATGAAAATATGCTCCACAACTTCTAGTAGACACTGTTGTAATACCAAATGTAGTGTGTCTATTTATCATACCAACTCATTAACTTCGCTTATTCCTCTCAGTTCTCAAGCTTGCCTTTCTCATCCTGCATCCTTTCTTTGTTGGGTAAGAGTTTTACTGCTATTATTATAATTAAGACTAGAAATTCAAACTGAAGAAATGGCTTAGTTTTACCAGTGTCAATTTTATTCTCAGGCAGAAATAAAGAGCCTGTTAAATGATTTCAGAAACCAGTTACTTTATTTCAAACCATCCATGTATAGTATCTCTTAGAAGCTGCTGAATGTTCTGGATTCCTACAGATGTCCTTCATAATGTTACAATTCAGGTAGTTCTTAATGAAGAATATAGTTGGTATGAACTAACCATCTGCTTTGTATCATTATTAATATATTTGCAATTCTTCTGTAGGAAATTACAGTGTAGCATCACAAGTCCAATTACAATACACATAATGATAATTTCTGCTAACAGAATGGCCCTAGATGATCCTCTGGAAATCTAAAATATTTATAAAATGTGGGCACAGTAAAAAAGAATACATTTCAATTAACAGAAGCATCTTCTGTACTTGCTAAGGAAAGGCTACTTTTATATTCATCAGTCCTGACAGTGACTGACAGAGCAAACCTTTTGGAAACAACTTCTGGGAATCAAATTGAAGTGCTGAAATGCTGGTTCTGAAATGGTTATTTAAATTATTTCTAAAGTCACCTCTGCCACTGTACAGTAGTTATTACCAGGGAGGAACAAACACTGTATGTGGTTATTCCTTTCACTTGTGATTAAATGGAAAAAAAAAAAAAGAAAAAGAAAAAGTGTCCGAAACAATGTAGTACATCTTTTGACCAAGCATTAGACAAAATGGAGAGTGTGTAATCAAAGCCTTTACTTGAACTGTGTGAGGAGGCTTCATCCCTTGTGTGGCTCCAGTAATTGCAGCGGGCTTACAGCAGGAACAGACCAAGGCTCATTGTATAGAGCAGAACACACAGCACTATGTTTTGTAAACTGCTACACGCTTCTGATCAGAGCAAGCAGTTATGTTTTAACTCATTTTCCAACTGTGTCAACAGAAAAGCTCCCGGCAGATTAAGCAAAGAAGTAAAGTTCAGCACTTCCTTCTATGTCTTCAAGCAAATACAACATACAGATAGCAATTTAAAATAATAGGACAGATATTATCAATTAAGTTTGAAGTGAGCAAGGCTGGTTTTTTGCTTTTCTCTAATTCTTGCCTGAGATGCAGCAGAGTAAGGTCACTAAGATCATTTGCCATTAGCAAAGCTTAAGGTTGGAAGCTTTCAGGTCTCTGTTAGGTGCATGCATTCCCCAGTGTGCTGTTCTTGTTTCTATACTTAGCTGGAATCCCACTGAGCAAATGGATTGCATGTGCAAGAGCAGAACGAAATAAGGCTTTTAGTGTGACAACTTTTCTCCCTACACTGGCTGCGGAGAAAGAAAGAACATTTAAAGAATAAATAAAAGAATAAATATAAATCATTTCAGGGAATCTATTTACTAAGCAAATGTGTAACAGGTTTTAGAAAACTGTAACTGAGGTCTACATGTAACCAACATTAACTAAATACTTATGCCACAACATATAATTGTTAAAGTGCAAGAAGTAGGCAAAATAAATTGGCTGATAAGCCACTCAACTCTCTTTTCAGCAGCGTTCGGTCACCATGAAAACAGAGCAAACAAAATTAGCTCAATAATGAGAACTAGCTCCCACCTGATATCAATATTTCTAAACTCTCAGATCCAGTAAAAAAACAGGGAAAATGCCCTATAACCTCCAGGCTGTGTTTGCATTCCACATACAGAAGCTCAAGAATCCTGAAACTCAACGGTACTTTGGTGTCTCCTGCTATGACACTGAGGCATGAACACATGGTGTAGGCAGACTCCCAACTCCACGGATATAAAGTCCACAGGGTCTGGAAAGACTCTTGATCTACAACACCCTAACTTGAATTGAGGCAAAGGTCTACAAAAACTGTCTACCAAATGAATCAAGCCAAACATGTTTCTGATTAAGTGTTTGGACTTGAAGTACTCAATGCCTTCTTCACCTCAAGTCTTTATTGGAAAGACTGGTCTTCAGGAATCCTTAGGTCAGTGGCAGAGTCTGGAGTAAGGAAGACACCCTTGGTGGAGAAGAAGCAGGCTAGGGAACTTCTAAACAATCTGGACATACATAAGTCCATGAAGCCTGAGAGGAAGCACCCAGGAGTACTGAGGGAGCTGACTGATGTCATTGTGAGGCCCCTCAATTACCTTTGAAAACTTGTGGCAACCAGGAGAGACAGTTCCTGAAGACTGGAAGAAAGCAAATGTCACTCCTATCTTCAAGAAGGACAAGAAGAAGGATCCAGGAAACTACAGGTTGGTCAACCTCACCTCAATCAGTGGGACGGTGATAGAGCATCTGGTCCTGGAAACTCTCTTCAACACATGAAGGACCAGAAAATGATCAGGAGTAGTCAGCATGGATTTATGAAAGGGAAATCATGGTTAACCAACCTGACTGCCTTCAATAATGAGGCGATTAGCTTGGTGGATGAGGGGGGAGCAGTGGACATTGTTTGCCTCAGCTCTAGGGAGGCTTTTGACACTGTCTCCTGTAACGTCCTCAAAGACAAGCTGAAGTATGGGTTAGGTAAGTGCAGTGAGGTGGACTGAAAACTGGCTGAATGGCCAGGCAGAGAGGGTTGTGATAAGCAGTACAAAGTCCAGCTGGAGGCCAGTGCTGTACCCCAAACGTCCATATCAGGGCCAGTACTATATACATCTTCGTTAATGACCTGGAAAATGGGATGGAGTGCACTCTCAGAAATTCTGCAGATGATATAAAACTGGGGGCAGGGAGAGTGACTGATGCACTAGATGGTGTGCTGCCGCTCAGGGGGCCCTCAACAGGCTGGAGAAAAGGGCAGAGAGGAGTCTCAGCAAGTTCAACAAGACCCAAACCTCCTCCAGCCTCTCTGGAGCTGCAGCGGAGGACGGCCATGGGAAGTTGATCCTACAGGGCCAATGGAAGCAGGACCGTCTCCTGGTGACTGCTGGGACCTTGAGGGATCTCTGGGACACAGTAAGATTTTTCAGGTACACACTTAAACCTCTGGCTTTACAGGAATATAACTGTGATGGATTTCGCACTGACGTTGACGTTTGGCTGTTTTATAGTATACAATAGAATGAAACTATGCAACTTCACAGTAATTGGACTGAGCACAAACTATTATTTCTTGGGATTTCTACCGTTATGTGATTCAGGGATGTTTGCCTGTTCCTTTCAGGGTATAAATATTTTTTCAAAGCTCTAACATCCTTCCCTAGGAGTTATTCAGTGTGCTTTTGCAGCAAGAGTTGCTATCATCAGATCCACACACTGAACGCAAACAACCCTTAGAACCTTTGTAAATTTCTGAAGTTTTGTTTCCCACATATACAAATATTTTGTTTGGTTCTGAACACATCTGAACTGAAAACTCAAAGTGAAAACATAGCTTCACTTGAAATGGAACACATTAACTTCAGTGTTGTACAAAGAGAACTGAACAAGGTTATAGCCTGAAACAATCCCAACAGATAAATTCATGACTATCTAACCTGCCCTGCTTTTGCAAGTAAGGGGTGAAAGCACCCATAGCATTAAAACTTTAAAAAATATATTTTTTTTTCTTGCAATATTAATGCCTATAATACAATAATGTAAGGATTTAGCAAAGACCTATTCTTAACAATATGGGACTTTTTTCTAAGCTATGATTTTTGTCTTGCCTGTAAGTGTCTTTGAGGAAAGTGATTTATAGCAACAATAATAACTACTTTAGAAAATCCAAATTTAAGTATCTTTGCTAATCTTCTATTTACATGGCAAAAGGATTTTTCTGATGCTGATTCCTACTTCTTCTTTCCAAATAAAACCAATTCATTCCTGTATATAATTTGGGGTAAAAGCTAGTGCTGCAGATTATTAAGTGGATCAAAACATTTTCCCTTTTATATTCCTCAGAAAGCATCTTTCATCAATAATTTTGAAATCCTAGTGGGAAAAAGAAAATCATCATGCCAGCAAGACTCCTTCAATATATATTCTAAAAAGGTCTGCTGCCAACAAGGTTTAGGGATATATCGTGCCTTTGGTCACTAGTCTGAACAAGGAACGACTCCGCTTACAATGTCACAGAGACATGCTAGCTCAAAACCACCATCCAAAACTTATTTCCCTCTTTCTCCAGGGTCAGCATGTATGTGCAAAGTACAGCCAAATCCTTTCCACTCTTCTCTGCCACACAGCTTCCTTGGTGTACATAAAGTCTGAATAAGCCCAAAGAATGGCACAAGTGGGGCAGACCTAGAAACAAAGTGACAGCAGGAATCCTGTAAGGTTATGAGGGACTCACATACACGTGTAACCTAGAAGTGTGAATTTGCCACTGTTTTTCTGACCTGAGCTTTAATAAAACATCCAGAAGCGAGGAGTAATCAACACCAGGAAAAAGAGAAGGCTATGCTTTAAAATGTTAAGATGATAATTAAAATTCCTCTCTGCAAAAATTTCTGAAGATTTTAAGAAAACAGTTGAAGCAATTTTGACAAAAACGTTTATTTGTTCCCTTCTACTTTTTCCTCTTATAGGAGAAGAATGTGCTAACTGATGTGCCATTAGTTAATAACATTCAAGAATATTTTTGTGTTAACAAATACATCTGGGGTGCCAAGTGCTACCTTTCTAAAAATAATCTTTGCAAAGGTACAAGTCTCTACTGCAGATAAAATTATCAGGGAACAGACTTAAGCATAATGGTTTTAAATAGCTCTCTTATTTTGAAATCAATTTATTCACTTTATGGGGATATTTGCTGAGGCATGAAAGGCACTTTTCTTTTAATGGAAGATTCAACACAATCAGCCATTCTGTTGGACTTTCTAGTTCTTCTGAAAAATCTGAGATTCTCCTGAACGCCAAGAAACATCCAAGACAATTAAACTGGAAGATGGAGGGATGGAGGGGGGAAAAAAAAAAAAAAAGGATACAACAAAAAGCTTTGAATGCTAGAGATGAAGACAATGTAGATGCAAGAAAACTATTTTATTCGTAAAAGGAGCTTCTTTCAAAACTTCATCTAATGTATCAGTCACTTGCAGGTTGTTTTTTACTAATCATTCCCCAGCTGGAAAACTAGCTCAAGGACAGTATTTTGTTTTTGTTACAGAGGGAAAGAATTGGAAGAATTATATTCTATGGCCTTCTAAGTGTAAGTGCAAAGTCAGGCAAGTGTGTTTTGCCTTTGGACTAGCAGAAGGTGGCAAGATACTTCCTGAACTTTAATTTTTAGAAAAACTAATTTTTTGGATTTGTCTTGGTTCTTTCCTGTATAGATCATGTTCATCGATGCAGTGATCATTCAATTTTTCATTAGACTAAGAAAGGTCAATAACTGTAGGTAGACAGTGGATAAACTGGAATTTTTAAGGATGCTGAGGCCTTTTATTGGAGGAACCTAAACCTCTTGGGAACATTTTGCCAAGATATTATTTATGTCAAACTATAGCTTCTCAAGTCTGTATTTTGATAACTAAACCCCTGGTTTGATTTTCAGGTGTTATGCACACAGTAGTTCCCAGTGAAATATCAGGAGAGACCCCCAAAATGCATAAGGATTTAGCCATAGACATTCCTGGCCTTCTGTTAAGAGAACTTTGCTCTCTCATTACAAATGATAAAATCTTTCTTCTCCCTTCTCCCCCTCATCATTTTGAGCAACATTTGAATAGGGGTGGATAAATAAAAAAAATAATTAGTGTCTCAGAAATTAGAGATACTATCCTGGGATAAGGAAAATTTCTGTTTCCTTCCCACCTCAGCAACAGACTTGTGGGTTTTTTTCCATCTGTAATAGCCCTCTCTTACCTCAAAGAGCTATGAATATGATATCCATAAAAGACTGAGAGGTAAATTGATAATAAAGGGGTACAATCTATATGTATAAGTAAATTATTACCAACAGAAGAGCACATACCATTTTCAAGTAAAAGTTATAAAAAATCTAAGGATTCACACCAAAATATGCTTAGAGTTGATCATATCCAATACTAATCCATGAGTCATTTACAAACAATTTGCAAATATAGAAACACATGGCCTGAATAAGGTATTCATAAGATAACTTGTTTAAATGGCTGCAGAGATTTGACTAAACTGTATAGATTATTTTTTTACCTTAATCTCTACTTTCCTTAGAAGAAGATCTGCTTTACTTCAAAGAATTCAGAAAACAGTGAGCAAAGACTTATTAACACACACAGTCAAAGCTGGCTTTCTAAACTTCTTCCAATCTCAAATGCACGATCGTTCTGTTGAGACAAGTATTTTGTACAAAAATGTTGATCTGATACCTGGAAATGAAATATGATCACTTTCGTCTATATAGCAGGAAAAAGTCTTTTTAAAAAAAATTCTTCAACTGTCTGAAGTTTTCAAAGAACTGCTTTGTGTAAATCCACAAATTGTACACCACAAATCTCAAAATTCTTACATTCAAATTTCATATACAAAGACTGCAATGCAGAAAGAAAGGACTATTCACATCAATTCAGGCTTGAAAAATTAGAGGACAGGCTTTGAAATAATTCAAGATTATGTTAATAAAGATTACTTAGATAATGACTGAATGACATTTCATAAACTAAAGCTAAAGAAGTGCTTGCCTGCTTACTAGTAAAGAACATCTGCAAGGATAGTTAACTGGCAAGGGTAGTTAACTGGGATAGTTAACTCAGTCATTAAAGAGGTTAAGTTCTCTGAGTGCTGCTTTCATTTTTATTTTTTTTCTTGTTAGTTCATACTATTGGCGATTTGACCATCAAACTGTAATTTCCATTCATTGTTTAGTGTTTTCCACACAGTCCTAAAATCACATGAAAAATAAGGATCAGCAAGGCAAGATGGTTCAGTGACTTGACATAGCATTCTTCAATGACTGCTAGTATTCTAATCCCACTGATGTGGAAATGTAGAAGCTCTCATTTTAGCGGTAGGGAACTGCTGTTTCAAAGAGCAGAAGAGACTCCTCATATATTCATTGTATCAATTCTCTTTTCTTTGTCACGGACATGCCACATCCTGTTCTTATTTAAACAGTGTACAAGTCAGGAGGAGGAACTGTGACAAAAATGTTTTCTTTTTACCTGGACATACAGTTGCAATTGGGATGCAAATGGGATTTCAGTTTGAATCTGCTCCCTTGGAGTTAACCTGTCCTCCCTCCCAGGATATGTTCTAATGCAGCAACAGCCTTCAGAAAGAGCACATGAGTGTACTGCTATTGCTTAAGAGGTTTCCTGAAAAATGGTCTTAAGTTATTACATAGACAATTTCTGACCAAGAAGAAGGGACAAGATGTTGACCAAAGACCTGAAGAACCACTAAGGAGATGTGTTAGAAAAAATACACAAAAAAAGAAAATAGTTGCTTTTCCCAATGCAACTTTTGTGGTGCTTAGAAGAGACATATCTACATAGATACCCCTGATAATTAATGCACATTGGTTAAAAAAAAAAAAGGGGGGGGGGGGAGAAAACAATATAAAACCTACCCTGCAAAATGTATTAATTTTCTAATCCTTTATATTCAGTAGCAATGCACAATTGGTTTGCTGATTTGTAAGTTACAGGCAGGAACTGTTATTTCTCTTCAGAGTCTTTAAACTCTACCAACAGTTTACCCCCAAGCCTGAACAAAATGACACACACAGAGCTTGATCCAGCTTCTCTCGCAGTCTGGGTGGGTCTTTCTATAAAGATCACTGAAAATCATCATATGTTCTATGTCAAGTCTCAGGGTTTAGCCTTATAGCTCAAGAGAATAAACAAACTTTAATCTAATTTCCCACATAGGGCAGATTCTAAAGGCAGGCATTCTCCCTTTCCACCAGAAATGTAATTCTCTCTGATCCAGAAAACCATTCCTTTCTCCCAGCTTACATCCAACGTCAGAGCCGGACATACCCACTTCTCAGTATAACTTAAAGATAATTGCCCTGGATTCATACAGCCGAATTTTTGCATCTGTGACTGATATTGCTCAGCAAAAGAATTTCACATTCTTCTTGCAAAAGTCACAGAGGCTACCGGTTCGCACAGGATGTAACCATCTTAGCACAGTAAGACAATCACCTGCCAAGCTCAAAATCCTCCCAGCAATCAACTAACTCCCCCCAGCCCCTGATGATTACTGCAAAGTAGTTGAGTCAATCAATCAAGTTTAGTATTTGTGAAACAACCACTTTATAAGAAGCTATTAGAGGAGTCTCAGGTATACCGCACCCTGACTGTCATGTCTGAAAGTCATTCGCTTGCAAACGCTTTAAAGAAAGTAGTGCAAACTGACAGTTGCAGAATATGGAAGAATAAAAGTGTAAAAAATGATTATCACATGCTGCTTAATGTCAGACTAGCCCTTTAATATGTATAATTACAAGACTTTTTCTTGTTTCATCTATGTTTAAATTATACTCATCCCATGGAGGGTATGTTCTAAGAAAAATTCCATTCACTCATGGAACTAAGTTTCATGGGCTTCAAAGTATTTATTTTCTCTCCACTGTGTCATTACTTTCATGTAACTGTCAACTGAATATGCTCAAATATGTAATTTTAGGCCCTTTTATAAAGAAATCTGTGAATAGGACATCTTCCCAACAGATTTCCAACTGACAGCTAATGGGAAGTAAAATTATAGCTACAGTCTGATCCTCTGTCCTGCAGCAAAGTCTTACAATAAATCCCACAGAAGGGTTACCTCCTTCAGTTCATCTCTAGGTAGAAAACAACAACAACACAACTATCAATGTGTCCGTGGCTATAATTTTGACAGTCAGGCCCCGTAAGGTTTATCAGGATGCTGTTGATGTTGCAGTTAACAACGTATAAAACTTTGTGTCTCCGCTACTTTAGTATCAAGAATTATCAATAAAGTTCTACAAATACTTCTTTCTCTTAGCTGGCATAAATAATGTTTATACTCCTTTACCAACACAATGTAAGTATGTAACACTGCTCATGTACTTCAGGCACATTAAAAGAAAATAAGTTTAATTTGCATAACTGTGAAGGCCAGGAGACTAAGTACAGTATAATCACTACAGTTAAACAAAGATGTTCACAACATTTACAGTAGGCATTTTGCTCTTCACAGTGATATAAACCTCTGGTTCGTAGTTATGTATTTCCTCAGAGCCCAGAATTCTTGGCAAATTAACAGAATTGGAATATTTTGTCCAGATGAGAGCACATTTCTCAGTTCAATGGATTTTAAAAAAAGCCCAAACCAAACCAACCAAAAAACCCAACCCCTCTTCTAAAATCCAAGTCAGCCTTAATTACCACTGGGAGTTTATTTATATCCTCAGATATTCAGGTATTTCTACTAGAAGCAGAATATGCTTCTACTGCTAGAAATATTAATGACTAAGAATGCTTACTGCAGGCTTGCTTTCAGGTTAACCAGGGATGTTTTTGTGGATTTTTTTCTTTCTGTTTAAATAGTGCAGTGAAATAACAAAGCAATAATAAGGTCCTGGCTCTACTTCCAATAAAGGCATGAATACTTTTAATAAAAGTGCAGAAAACAGTTTTCACTGAACAATGTTCTTACATAACAAAAATATTTGTCATACAAAAAGCTCTACTAATCTTTTAGCAATCGTGTGAAAAACCAAAAACCGCTCACAAACCCAGCACTGTGTAATTGTTCTTGCTTCCATTTATTTGTGGAACTCGTCATAAATAAGGAACAAATCTTGATTTTTTTTGACAGTAGAGTTCAATTCAGATAAAGTCAGAAGCATCTCCAATGCTTGCCCATGACACTTTTGAATACAGCATTTCTGGAAGTGAGAAGGGAAGACTCAGGAGCTCCTAACAAGAGCTTTCCCATATGCCTTTCGCCATTTCTGCCAAAAATAAAGCAGCAATGCTGCATTTCAGAGTTTCTATCTAGTTGCTCAGAAATACAACAAAGCTATACATTCAAGCAATAAAGGAAACATTAAGATTAAAAGTGAAGTACTGTAAATATTTATACTCACACCACTTTTTTTTTTTTTAAATGATCTAAATTATTTTAAGCAGTTATAATAGAACTGTAGAATTACTTAGGCTGGATGGAACCTCTGCTCAAACCAGGCACAGTGAGATCAGGTTATTCAGGGACTTGTCCAGTCAAGTTTAGCGTATCTTCAAGGTGGAGATTCCACATGACACTGGGAAACCTGTTCCAGTATTTGATTGCTCTCATTATTTTTTTCAGACCAAAATTTCTCATGTTTCAGCTTGTGCCCATTGCATTTTGCTTTATTGTCATGCATCACTAGGAATTAATCTTCATCTTCTTCGTATTCTCTCATTAAGTAGCTGAAGACAGCAGTAAGACCTCCCTGTGGCCTTATCTTCTCAGGGCTAAACAAACACAGCTCTCTCAACCTCTCCTCATGCATCATGTACTCCTGTCCCCTGACCATCTCAGCAGCTCCTTGAGTTCGCTTCACTACATCAATGTCTTTCCTGTCACGGGGTGCTCAGACTGGACACAATACTCCATATGCAGTCTCACAAGTGCTTAATAAAGGGGAAAAATTACTCCCTTCAACTTGCTGCTGATTTCTTACCAATACACTGCAGAATGCAGTTGGCTTTCTTTGCATGGCTTTCTTTACCAGGACCTGCCCATTGCCTTTTCTGCAAAGATGCTTTCTGTCCTGCTGGCACCAAGCCTGTACTGCTGCATGGTAAATTATTCCCACCTAGATGCAAGGCTTGGCATTTGCCTTTGTTGAATTTCATGAAGCTTCTGTCAGCTCATTTGTCCTGTCTGTCAAGGTTCCTCTGCAATCATCCTGAGAGTGTAGTACGCCCCATTTTCCAGGTCATTAATACAGACATGAAAACAGTGCTTCCTCTATCTGCAATCCTTGAGGGATATCACTACTCACTGTCCCCCAACTGCATTTTGCACCACTGATCACAACCCTCTGATCTTGGTGGTACAGACAATTTCCACCTTACAGCCAATATCTGCAGTCAGTATCTCAACAAATCAGGCTATAGGAATAATATGGGAGACAGCACTGGAAGTGTTGCTAAAATCAAGGTAAAGAGCATCCATTCCCATTGTCTTCAGAGCCAGCCATCACAGAGGACAGTTAGGTTGGTCAGCCATGGTTTGCCCTTGGTAAATCTATGCCAATTGCTCCCAATCACTTTGTTGTCCCCTTCATGTGCTTACATACGGCTTCTAAACTCCCTAACTTTCCCAGGAACTGAGGTTAGGCTGACCAACCCCAAGTTAACCTGGATCCTTCTTGAAGATGGGTGTGGTGGTGGTGGTGGCCTTTTTCCAGCCACCAGGAATCTTCCCCTGATCACCACAACCTTTCCAAGACAAGGAGAGCAGCCTCACTGCAACAGTGGTCAACGCCCTCAGCACCCTCAGGCAGATACAGCCCACTTGGTCCCACAGACTGGGCTATGTTCAGTTGGCTTCAGATTACCTAGCTCTGTCCAGCCCTGTGGAGGCCAAGACCTGACGCCCCAGTCTCTGCTGGTAGGCTCAGGAGCCTGGGAGGTCTGAAAGAACAGAACTGAGTAGTAAAAAGCAAGGCAAAAAAAGGCACTGAGGACCTTGGCCTTTTCCAGGTCCTTTGTCATTAGATCCTCTGCCCCACTGAGCAGTGGGCCCAGTTTCCCTAGGCTGCCTTTTGCTGCCAATGTACTTACAAAACCCAGCTTGTTTCTTTTACAGTCCTTGATCCAACTGAGCTCTGGCTTTCCTAACCTCACCTCTACACGCTTGGGCAATGCCTCTGCAGGAAGAAACCAGGAAGCCCATCCTAGCTTCCACCTTCTGTGTACCTTCTGGTTTTGCTTATCTTCAGTCAAGATTCTCCTGTTCATCCATGATGCTCTTCTGCCCTATCTGTGGGAAATTTTAAGTAATTCTTAGAGAAGCTTAATACTGATAACCCCAAGCATTAAATTACCAGAGGTCAGTTTTGGGGAGGGGGGAAATTAACATAATGAATTGTGACTTCTTTTAATTTGCTCTCTGATCCTGGAGGGTACAGGGAGATCATGTTTTAAATCTTTCTTACATGCCAAAGGAAGCGAATCCTGATGATTTTCTTTTTAAATTGAAGCTGGAATTCTAAAATAAATTGCTTGGTTCCAGAAACCGCAGCTTAAGCAAGCACATATAAAAGGAGAAAAAGGCATTGATGGAATGCTGTTCTCTCACACACTTTTAGGAGGAGCTGACTAGCCTATAGGCCAAATGATTATTCCCAAGAAGGTCTTTTAAAATAATAGCAAGAGGAACTGAGTGACAGCATGGAAAAAGGCTGTCAAAGAGAAAAAAAGCTTACATGAAGTGTATAAACACATCGTTTCCTCCTCTTTCTCCTCACGATTGCCCCGCACTTAATTTGCTCTTCATTCATCTGTGCAGGCTGGAACATACAGTCTCTGTCTTTGCTATTTGTTTGTATTCTGCCTTGGACAAGCAAGACCCTCTGTGTACAGATCTGCAACCTCCTGCCATACAACTGGTCTCTGAACTGGACTTTACAACTGGAGTGAAGGCAGTGAGTGCGGCCGCAGTTTTAACTGCACCCAAAATGCATGTTTAGAACAGACAAGTCTACTCTGAATTCTAAATACTTAACAGGTGAACTGCGTAGAGATCCTCTCTGGGAACGTCCAATACCTCCAGGGGCATCATTAGTGGATGAGAAGGATGAAGATCACAGCTGAGGAAGCTGGATTGTTTGAGCGGAAAGTGTGAATTAAGGAAAGAAGGGTCACTACAAGTTACTCAAATAAAGCTGGCAGTGTAGCCAAGAATAAAAGAGAAATTATTTTCCATGTTCCTCAGTGCCCTTTTTTTACTGTATCTGCTAAAGACAGGGCCACAAGCAAAACACCTCAGTCACTTTATTAAGAGTCCACAGATCATCTTGTCCATTTATAATGCACATAACTTGTATAACTTATATATGCAATAGAAAGCAGTGTGCAATAGTAAATGCACAGCAGGATATAAAATTATCTCACATATAGATTCCTTGGTGAAAGATATTTATTTTTCAAATAATAAGGAAGCTTCCCAAATGTGAGATGTAAAGTCTAACAACTATGCAGAGAGGTCAAATTATGTAGGCTTAAAACCTCTGTTTGTTTGCTGCTTTGGATTCATACTCAATTACAGAAATAAAAATTAATATTTTATTGTACCTATATAAGAATACAAGTTCTCATTCACTAAGCTAGTATGCACTTCTTTGTGGTTTACTTTATTTTGAAAAAGTGTATAAAATATTAATGAAAGCATCAAAAGAAAATGCAAAAATACTCATTTTATTTTTAGGTCTCTTACATACTCACTGAAACACTCAATAGTAAATAAAAAGGTGTAATGTTAATCATGTTTTCCCTAGTTAGATAAGCTCCAGAGTGGAAAGACTTGGGCATGATCACAGCTGTATCAGTAAAGAAAATTTTCTCTTGTTCTTAGGGCTCACCACTAAGGATAAGTTCAGGAATGATAGTGTTCAAGACTTCTTTAAGAACAACTAAAGCTCCTAATCTACTGCTGTCATAATTCCAGAAATAAGATATATGTCTGTAAAATAAGAAAATTCTTTCAAGAGGTAAATAATCCCATTCTTTTGCTTTCTTTTTTTTCTGCAGAGTGCCCCTGTACCAGAAATAAATATTTATTTTGTCATCAACATACCTCTTTATCATCTAAGTCTACATAACAGCAAAACAAATAATCATGCTGCAAGACAACACGCGAGAATACAACAGCACAAAAGATTTCTGTTCATCTGTTAAACCTAGCTCAAAAAACTGAGCTCAAGACAAAAATATCCTCCATCAGATATCCCATCCCCTCTCTACAGCTTTCCTTATGTGCATTCAGCATATATGCCTTTAATTTGTTTGACAGCTGCTGTCGAATAAGGTTACTACAGAAATATCTTCAAAAGTGATGCTACTGATGGAAAAGAGTGGGGTTTGGGGCTCATTTGGACAAAGCAAGGTATCTTTTGTGTGTAAGAATATTTCACCAAAGTTACAACACATAAATATAAACAACTGTATTTGTTTGACTTTATGCCCATTACTTGAATGGGCTGAAAGAGTTCTTCAAATTTGGCTGTACAGAACACAGAACATTAGGTCAAACTAAAATTGGAATCTCTCTACAAACAACAGCACCTGTCTCCCTGTTGTATAAACACACAGTTGTGGAAGACATGGAACTGGGAAAAGGTCAGGAGAGAAGGAAAGAGCATACATTTTTTAATAAGCCACTTATTTATATCTAAATACGCATGAGTTTCTATCTATCTGTCTGTACACATGATACATCCTACATCAGTTTTAATGAGGTTTTGGCTTCAGACTGTGTTTATATTCCTGCACACAGCACACTTTTCTATGCTGTAGAATATTATCCTCAGCGGTTCTCTCCTACTTCTTCCATTCAGATTGAACAGACCATGCAAGGGCACTCTGTGTCTGGGTTGGATGGCTCACTTACTGGGTAAGAAATCCAGTTAGATTTCATAACAAAATGAAATTATATTACAAAATACACTTTTTCCAGTTAATTCTAATGTGATTCAGTTGGGACTGAAGTAGTGTGTTTGATCTGCAGTGAATGACATTTGGCTCAGAAGACACCCTGCTGCAGTTTTCACATCAGAAGATTCAAGACAGCGAAGGTTACTCCTGCTTCTTCCAGAGGTCAGGTCTTCAAATCAGGTTCCTGGATCAGAAGTGGTTCCTTTCACTGGGATCCACCTTATGCCATTAAAAACCTGTCCTTCGTTACTCATTTCAGGAAGCTGAACGAGCAACACAAAGCCTTAACCAGCTTCAGCAGTGACCTTCCTATCAGGGCGTATGAGACGTTAATACAAAGGCAGCGTGGTGCAACACAGACTGAGGCACAGGAAACAGAGTTCATACTCACTGCAGGGAAGTTGTCTCCTATGTTCCTTCTTTCCTCTCCATTAACACAAAACAATTCCAGCTGTTCTGACATCAGTTTGAAAATGTAAAGGCTTATTCTTTTTTCTCTTTTTTTCATGACTTAACATTTTAAAAGAATTAAAACCTTAGGATCCTTGTTATACAAGTATAAATCAAAGTCCAGCACAAAAGATCTTCCTTCTCCTCAGGTCATTCAAACAAACCCTTCACGTGTGAAATGTAGTGAAGTAAACAAATTCAATCACGGGATCACAGTATCTGACACTCTCCTTACTACAGAAGGATCACTATTAACCACATCCTATAAAAACATCTCTTGACGACTTTCTGTGCTGAAGGGGTTTTCTTTGTTTGTTTGCTTCTTTAAATACCTGATCTAAAATAAAATAAGATAAACACACAGGAAACAGATTATTTTTTTTTAATTAATCCTTTGGCTTTCACTATATACAAATACATATGTTAGAGTTTGTCTACAGTCATGTAAATAGTAGCATAGAATGAAGGGAAAAAATGGTAATAAATAAAGGTCTGTAAGACTCAGGCTCCTACACAAGATCAGTAAGCCTCTTCATGCCTCAATATCATTATCATTTCCACAGTGTCCTGGATGCAAGTGTGTAACCACAAACTCTGGACAATCAATTAAGTCAAAATAGGGTAGATATAATTCCTGTGATGGCCCTGCCAAAAGAGACAAGCACCTCTTTACTGAAGGGGAAGAGCAATCACAGAGACACCGAGGTAACAGCTGGAGTTTTGACAGCTGTAATACAGGGAAGAAATGTCCTTTTGGGACAATTAGTTTAAAGGGTATGTGTATGCTTAAACATTATGATGGGTATAATTTAGGAAGCATCTTCTGTCACCTTTTTTTATATAACCTGAGAATTCCAAGGCACTTAAGATGTTTCTATGAATATTACATTAAACAAGAACATGTTATAAAATAGAAAAAATGAATTAATTTCAATTTTATGAGTTGGTGGAGAAAACCAGGCATAAATGCTTGTCACATTGTAAATGGTTTGACTTGTGTGATTGACTTCAATAACATCAGGTTTACATCCCTGATTCCTGCAAGGTTTGTTGATTTTGTTGGGTTTTTTTCCCCCTCAAACAAATTCTGAAGAAATAGCTCACAGCTTTTTAATAAATGAAGCAGAAAACACACATCAGAATGAAATATGTGACTTAGTTCATAAACTCTTTGATTCATCAGAGAAAGAAGGCATGTAGTTAAGGAGGACTCCCAGCCTGATGTCAGTGTACTGTCAAAGAAAATTTTTCAGTGAACTCAGAAAATACACTATAACTGCAGATAGCCATTGAAGTCCCACATATTTTTTGGCTATAATAGTGACAATTTTTGGGCTTCTGCACAGGCAAAATCCCTACTTTCTCTTTCAGTCATGCCCCTACCCCCAAAGGGACTGAGGAGGGTGTAGGGATGGGAGGGAGGGAAAACAAGGGTAAAACTCCTTATTTGCAAAAATTTTCATACAATGTATGGTCCCTTGAGGTTCTAGGTTAAAGGCGGCTGTGCCTGTGACGCCAGGAATCATGCCTGACTGCCCAGTGGTCCCAGCAATTTTGGAAATTACTCTTGGTGGACAGATAAAAGGGAGCCATTCTACAAGTAAAACTCAAAACCCACTACTACCAAATGTTCTCTGCCTACTAAGGTTGCCTCCTGCCTAGCTGTTTCTCTTCTAAAATAGGTCCTGCAACTGCTTTATCACACTATGTCTGATTTTAAAAAAGAAAAAGTGTTCAATCAAGCTAGCTCTAACGAGCTCAGAGCACTTGGATGAAACTGAGCTGAGCAGATGGAACTTCAGTTCTTGGCTGAAGTCAACATTTGAATTCAACTGTCCTGTGATCTGCAAATGTTAATCCATAATATTTACTCTTTTGGTCCCCTGAATTGCAAAGAATATAACTTAAAACATAACTCTCCAGTATACATAAAATTTTTGCATACGTACACACACACACATATATATAACAATAACTTCAGAGATTTTTTTAATTGTATTGTACCTTCTTTTCCACTTACTTGCCTTGCAATATTTCTGATTCAATTTTAATTATAAGGTCATACATAATCCAAAAAAGAAGCCCAAAGCACTACTATAATTCAACTATAAAATAGAGAACCTATGTACCTTACAAGACAACAAACTTTCAATTTTCATAATCATCCCTTCAATTGTCTCACTCCTCACTTGTACATTAAGAGTATTCTGAAATTAAAGAATACTGTTTCTTAGAAGGAACAAAAAAAAGATGGTTAGGAACGTACATGCTTATATCATTGGCTTGAATCTGTGTTATCTTTCCAGTATGTTGATTCTTACAAGATTCTCTGATAATAGTAAAGAAATTTTAGCATTGACTCTTTATGGAGGCAGACTTTAAGACAATTTGGCTGCCACACCTGTGAAGCTCCGCGCAATTAGGAGATTTTAGTTCCCTCTTAATTTGGCCTGGATTCTGAATTTTGTCAACTTAACATGGGGTTTTGTAATTATTAAACATTCACATGGAATACCACCAACCTGAAGAGTTTTTTATTTAAATAAGCTAGTAATCTTTAAGGCTATTATACTAATCATGAAATAAGTTTTGTTCCATTCTATAATTCAGGATGTTGAGGAGAAACGGCTCTAATAACCATGAACAGTCATTGCCAAAGAGTAAATTCATGAGCAGAACCCTATGCATTTTGCCAAGGATAAGATTAACTCCCACCATCTTCAAAAGAAAATTACTCCAGAGAACTGGTCCCAGGTCACAAAACTCTTTGTTTTCTACTCAGAGTCATTGCCATAAATATATATATTGCTACAGCTGAACCAGCTTAGAATGTTTTTGTTGCAGAATACTTAAATTCCACAGGAAATTGCTGTGGACTACATCTACATCAGGAAAACAAACATGTTATCTTGTTATTTTCAAATTATTGTTTCAAAATATTTGAAAATATATTTTGTCATATTCTTAAAAAAAAAAAAAAAGAAAAACAATGATTTGGTGATTTCAGCAATTTATTACTACATTTTCCAGAAGTTTTCATTTTGTTCTAAACCAATCTTTTCCCAAGTTTTGACCATCAGAAGTTAGAAAAATAGAAAAAATATACAGGCTTTAATACCACACTTGAAAATGCAAAATATAGCACTGACAAAATATAATAAAAAGAAGAAATCAGCAATATTAAAGAACAACAAACAAATATCTAATAGTCTATAAGGGTCAAACCTCTTATACTGGGAAAGCTCTTCCTTGCTGGAGTCTTATAATACCTAGTAGTACTTTTGTCACAGACTAGCAGCAAGGTTATATTTATTTTTTCAGAAATGCATGAAAAGTGCATTATTTTCCAAAAAAAATAGTTGCATTCTGTTAGACCACTGAAAGTCAGTGAAGTTAACAAAGGCAATATAATAATACAAGGTGGGAAACATATTCCATTGTAGAAAACATTATTGCTGCAAAGTTAAGCTCTCATTATTAAGAGACAAAGAAAGGAAAACAAAAGACTATTCACCTACTTAGGTGTTTATATGTGGGCCAAACATTATACTGACATATATAAACGTAGAGAAAGAAATCATGTTCCGATACTTCTTCCTGCCAAAACTGAGATCTAACATTGTAAGAATGCTACTAATCATATTACTGTTCTGCTAAGAGATAAAATTGGCTGCAAAAATTTGATGCATCTGTAGTTTTCAGGCAGGTAATAAGAAAACACCTGCTTTTTCTATGCGTGACTCTGACATTAATGTTAACCACCTCTACTATAGCTTGGGATTTTGATAGTAATCAGAGCACCCTACCAGAACTCACACTGTTCAGTGCTCCAAAATGAATGGCTGAGCTGGATAAATGCCAGGAGCTTAAGGTATCTGTTTTCTATCTTCATAATTAGTGACAAGGCATGAATTGAATACCTAAAGGAGTGAAAATGTTCTTAGACTGATTTTTAGTATGCAAAAATCATCCTACTAAATTATCTTCTTGGCTGGCATCATGAAATGTGTGATCTGGCACAAGGTATAGCTCCAGCTCTGCCTAAACGAATGCATTAACTCCCACAATGTTATAGGAATGGAATTATAATATTCTGTGATGGCTCTGAAGATAAAGCGTGTCAGTGTCATAGTGAATTATTTCATGCACAGGATGCAGAAAAGAACAAGCCATTTGTTCAAAGTACTCAGTTAATTGCAGAAAAAAACCTCCCCAAAATAGAACAGATTCTTTAGTGCATTCATTGAGGAGGCAGATTAATTTTATTACTGTGATATATTTCACATTTTCTAAAATAATAATTATATACGGCATAATGACTCTTTTCCCACTCACCCATTCGGATCTGAAAAGAAACATGTTCGTACAAAACCTTGCACTTCCTATGACATACTAAAAGTCATAGTAAATAGTCAAATCAGCTATGGAAAACAATGTGTTACACTATGAAGTGTTCACTTACAGTACTAAATGGATACCCCAGACTGTAACTTTGTCTAAACTTGAGAAGAGATGCAAAGCTAGATGCAAAGGTAGATGCTAGCATAACTCTTCCCAAATAAATACATGAATAAAAGAACCAAACAGCAAACCTTTGGGAATTTTGGAGGACATGAACTGTTGGGTATTTGCTGCAGATTGTGTGGATAAGCAATCCTGGTAAAAGCCTAAGAGAATGTGCTAAAGGTAATAACTAAAAGCTATCCCTTCATATTTATGAGAAGGTGTGATATATAACATTAAAAAAAAAAACAAAAACGAAACCACACAAAAAAATCACCTTCCCGAGATCTATTCTTCACTTAAAGTTTCCACTATCGCTAAAAGATACGTCCTGCAGATTCCGTTTTTGCCTTAGTGTTAACATGGCTACTCTGTCTTTCAGTAGAATACCAGTAAATTGACAACAGGGGCTTTTCAAAACTTGGTAGAAGTGTTACATACTCAGGCAGAGTAGCTGATGATCTTAAAAATGTATCTAAACCACTCCTTCTACTTCATTCTCCTTGTTTTGTAGTGTTTGGTACCATGTTTCAGGTAATCCAGGGCCAATACCTTAAACTTTCACTCGAATCTTCTTTTCTCTCACCTCCACAATCGAGCACAACTCCTCATACAAGCAGGAATAATTTTCTCTTTCTACAATGCTAATACTACTACAAGAAATACTCCTGAAATGAACAAAAAGTATCTATTTCGGAACACAAATATACTACTTCACATATTTTTATTTTTATGCACTGTATAGGAAAAGGTGTTCACACTTAGTATTTACAATACAAGGATTTCTCTCACTTTTTTTCTAAACAGAAAGCATTGAATTTGACCTTTCTTTCAAATTAAACTTCACAAGTTGCAATTGCCTACCTCGAAGATGACATACCGCAGTCAAACTTTTGTTTTTATTGGTTGCTATGGAAATTAAGTGGAAGGTTCATTCCATAGTCCTTTCTGTTTGTTCCCTTTTTTCTACTTTAACAAGAAAATTGATTATCACAATCATTCTGCAAGGTATTTTTCTTTCAGATGGTTACAGCAAGTAACTGATAGAAAGAACTTTCCTATTTCTTTGTTTCAGCATGTCTTATCTACTTATCTTGGACAATACAGGTGGCATATCCAAGACTATTCTTAAACCTATTTGTCAGAATACTAATTATTCTTATGTTCCCAGATATAAATATCAAACCAGCCTAATACTCACACACATCCCCCGATCAAGTTCACTTGCTAAATCAGATGTTTCTATTTACCTCCTTTTTCTTACCCATTGAAACTTCTGCCTTTAACATAGTGTGCAAGTACAAATCAAACACCCATTTCTTACTGCCTGTAAAGGAACCAACAACTACTAATCAATTTGGTTGAGTATATCTACAGATCCTTTAATAATGGCAAAGAGAAAAACCTGAGAGCTTTATAATGCTTTCAAATGATGGAGAGAAAAAAAAAAACAAGAGCCCAAGAATTGCATAAATGACTTTGTTTTCTGAAGAAGGAGGAACAGTCTCATAAGAGCTATGATGGCTACAGACACATAAATAACTTCTGGAGCAAGGGAAGATCTTCCTTAAAACTCCTTTCCTGTAACACCTTGCAGTCCACTGCACATGTGCAGGGTACACAAGACAGTAGTTTAAACAACAGTAGCTAAAACCTTGTGAGGCATTAAGTTCAACACTGTAAGCTCAATAAAGTATTTCACAAGATTCAAATGAAAAAATAATTTGATTAATAAGAGCTAGATAGCATTCTGAAATATTGGGAAATCATACACACACACAAATCCCAAACAGGCTATAAGGCTATTTTATTTATTTTTATATATATATGAAAAGCATAGTCATCAGAACTTTTGTTTCAGGGGCCTTAACAAAGCAAACTTAAAATATGATTTACATAAACCCATGTTCTTTCCTGAGTCACAGAATATGAAGACTGAAAGTGTGGCAAGTATATTATACCTAAATCATTTTCAAATGCCTTAAATGCATGTGTTAAACACATCAGCAGAGTGATAATATAACATACACAATCATGTTTCACCCTTGGGCACAATGTAGCTCAGTGAGAATGGGATCTTCCTTCTTGTGGAGAAACCTGAGGAAACCTGAACTGCAGAGGTAGAGCATTAAGCCTTCAGTTGTGCTTCTAAGCTGAGATTTGGACTAACTTTCTGTGGTGAAGCGGGGACTATCCCTGCAGAGGTCAACTCTGAGGAGTCTGTCCCTTGTCCCTGCAATGCTGTTGCTGCCCTAGGAGGCAGAAGTCTTAGACACAAGTGAATGATTTGGCTACTGAGTTCAAACCCCTTCTGTTGCAGAATAAATTTTATCTTATTTGAGTGGTCTGCAACTTCGCAACCCCAGAGTATCTTTTGGATCAGGGAAGCGAATATGAAATTCATAGGGTCTCAACTTATTAGAGCATCCTTCCCCTCATCAAGCAGGCTAGAAAGAATATGGAGTGAAAAACTGCATGCTTCCTTCTCCACTCAGTATATCAGCAAGTAACTGTACAGAGAACAGCAGAGAAAATAAGCTGAATTATTATCTGAGCTGGAATAAATTACTTGCTCCGTATAGCAAAAGAAGGGCAGGTGCTCTTTTTAGAGCAGAGCAGTGTGCTCTGGTGTAAGCTTAATAAGTCAGTCGGACCCTACTGAGACAGACTGAAGATTTCAGTTGTAATGTACCTACTACCAAGAATTCTGTTTATCTTATGTTATCCAAATACTTGTATCATGCTTGTCAAGGCTATTTAATTTAAATCAACTCTTCAGGAACCAGAACCACAACCAGCAAAATCTATAACTATATGGGCAGCAACAGAGTTACACAGCCACCAGCTCAGTATTTGTATATCAAAGTCATAATAAAAGGCTTAAAAATGGATTTGACCACACCGCTGTTGCTACTTCTTTAGCAAGAAGAAAAATGTGGAGCAACACAGAGATTTGCTGATCAAATAAACCCACGGAAAACCAAGTTACTAAGGTAAGCCTAATAGAAAATGAATATATTCTGCCCAACACTTTCTACATAAAACTCATTGTTCCCTCTACAGCAGATGATCCCAATTGCAGAAGCTATTGCATCTTGTACAGTGCAGTAAGCTCTTAATGCATAATGAGTAGCATTAACAAAAGGCAAAAGGAGAAAGTTATGAACTATGGAGTCTTTACCTAACCATTTATCTCACAGAAAAAGCTGAAAAATTTTGCTGTTCATATTCTGAAAAAAATACTCTACTTGCACAGTGTTTGTGCAAGGGATCTGGGGGTTTTAGTTGATGGTAAGATCAATATGAGTCAACAATGTGCAGTGGCGGCCAAAAAGGCCAACCATATCCTAGGGTGCCTTAAGCACAGTATAGCTAACGAGCTGAAAGAAGTGATTTTCCCGCTATGCTCAGCATTGGTGCAGCCTCACTTCAAGTAGTGTGTGGAGTTTAAGGCTCTGCAATATAAGAAGGATATAAAAATAGCAGAATCTGTCCAAATGAGGGCAACAAAGGTGATGAAAGGCCTAGAGGCCATGACTTATGAGGAGCAGCTGGGGATACGAGGTTTGTTCAGCTTAGAGAAGACGAGACTGAGGGGTGCCTTCATTGCTGTCCACAACTTCCTCGTGAGGGGGAACGGAGAGGAGGTCCTCATCTCTTCTCTCCGGTATCTGCTGACAGGATGCAAAGGAATGGCTTAAAGCTTCATCAGGGGAAGTTCAGATTGGATATTAGGAAAAAGTTCTTCACTGAGAGGGCAGTGAAGCACTGGAAAAAGCTCCTCGGGGAAGCGGTCATAGCCCCAGGCTCCTCAGTGCTCAAGAAGCATTTGGACAAAGCTCTTAGATATATGGTTTAACTTTTAGGTTTCCCTGTGTGGAGTCAAGAGTTGGACTCGATGATCCTCATGGGTCCAGGATGTTCTATGATTTTGTGAAATATAATGGCTTCAAGAACTTACACTTCCTTTTCTAAAATGCATCATGTAATTGATAAAAACCCATGGTCTCAAGACTTTAGGTTGGTTTTCTTCAGATAGATTTTTACTAAATACCTTTGAAAAGTGTGTTATTTCACATAAGTGGGAAGCAAGATATTTTCATGTGGCAATAATTTTCCCTTACAAAGAAATACAAAACTACTTTCATATTTCACAAATAGAAGCTTTTTCATACCAAATAGTAGGTGTGCAAAGAAGGTTGAAGAGGTTATTAAGAAATATATATTCTTTAAGTGATGGCAAATAGCTTACCCAAAACCCAGAATGGAAAAAGAGGCCTTTAGCTTTTAATATACTTGCAGCCCATTCTGTAAACAGAAGTTTCTAATTTTTATTTTGTATATGCACTCAGACAGTATATGGAACACAACAGGTCAAATTAAATCTCAAAAAGTATATTACTTTTTATCTAAGTTTGTTCAAGTTGCGTCCATCTATTTATAAAGCAGTAGCTTTCTTATCAGAAGTCTGGCAAAACAAAATATTTCAGTGTTGAGAAGCATAATTCATTGCCATTATGGGTATTAAGAAACATCTCAATACTGAAATACATACAAGCAATGCATTTAGCAGGGTGCCTCCAAAGCAGCTTATTGGTTTATATAAATTGCGCCCCAGAGGGAATGGAGAAAAATCAGTTCATCAGCTAAACAAGGTATTGAAATCAATGCTATTACAGTGGCTCCTTGATAAATACACAGTTCATTATTGCTTTATTCATTTGCTGGTTTACATCGGTGATAAAGAGTGCAGCTGATCAGTCAAAGGCATCTCTTATGCATTATGTGCTTGCCTGCAGAAATAATCTTATTTTTTATGTAAACCTCCTGAATAACGAAGGTTGATATGTTTGGTTAGAATGGATCATCCAACAACAGCTGTTGAAGCAATATTCTCAGATGCTAAATTGTTTTACCAGATGATTTATAGGGTTTAAATTGTTTATTTACCAACACATACAGTTCAGGGTTAGAAAAGAAAGCAGACAACTGTTCCATTTCCATTGAAACTGAAGTGTTATAATTTTGCAGAGGTCTAGCTGGAGATATTCCATTAACATTCTAATGAAAAACTACTCCCAAAATGTAGAAGTAAAATATATGGTCACAAGGACATTTTTTATTCAAGGTTTCTGTTCCCTTGAAAACACAGACCACTTGTGACCAAAGAAAGAAGTAATTGTTGTCAAGTACAGTGAAATCCAAAATGGAAAAGTTTTCAGGTTCTTACAGAATAAGCATCACACTCACCTTCTGGCTTACAGCAAGTACTAGCTTACTGAAAGTAGTTACAGCAGGATCATCACCAATGGGCTATTCACTTAAAAGTTTAAATTTTCACCACAGAGAGTTTCCTGGTTAATTAATTAAAGTACAGAATTAATAAATAATCATGAAAGTTTACATTAAACAGGAAACTTTCAAGCTCCTCCACTAGTGAGGAAGACAAAGAAAAAAAACCAGTGTTAATCTTGGTTAGGTAATGTAAATTAAATAGCACAAGTGGTGGAAAGTTTTTTAACAATGTCTAAATGACCTAGGTCCTTCAGTCATGTTTTTGAAAGACAAGTAGCAAGAGCTTAATCACTTTAAATTATCATTTGAAAGCTTCAAAGTTTTTCAAGGTCTGATATTCTTCACTGTAAGAACAAATTCAGATTATTGCCTTGCAAATATTTATTCACTCAAATAATCCTAAATCAAGGTCCTTTACAGGACAAAATTCCAGCTTTTTGACTTAGGGTTTCTTCTATTTTCACCAATATTTGTGTTCAGGCATTAAAAAATATGTAAATCCACTCCCTACACACACACACACAAAATCTATTCATTTTTCATTCTATATCCAGAATGAGTTTGTTGTCAGAGCTTGATTCTGGTAACTGAGTCTTTCTTTACTTGGCAGTCAGTCTGTGAATCACAGTTCCGTAGTGTGCACAGTCCTCCATCTCCTGCTCAAACACCATCTACCACTCTGGCGTTGAACAAACTCCTATTTAAACTAAACTATCTTTAAGTTTTGGGTCACCCACATTTGGTCTTTAGTAAGTGACTATCAAAGTCTTTCATTAGTGTGTTTTGGCGATAGCACTGTTATGCATGCTATCAAGACATTGTTAAGTGACTCTTGCCTATATAAAGACAGAATATTTATAGTTCACCATACTGAACAAGTTGCAGAAGCATCACCTTTTGTTTGTATCTAAGAAAACACACATTGTTTAACCACAAAACTGTTTAAGTAATACCTCTGAAAAGAATGTATTATGAATACGTATTTGACAGTAAACTGCTGTTCCACATGACGAAAATAATGTTTTCCTAATATTATTTTCCATAAGCTTCCAAAATTCTTATTTTAGCAGTCCATAAATTGTCATCCTTCTGACAGTTTCTTTCTCCTATACCCACGTTCCTGACTATTACTGCCTTCACCTGATAGTCAAAGATTAAAGCAATTCTACTATCGCTCAATTTTGAGATTTTTTTCTACAGTTAAAGCATACATTATTACTGTGTTCTCATATCTGGAGGTTTTAAATACTTTAGATATCTAGAATTATTTTTCAATTATCAGCATTTCATTCAGGATAGGATTTTACTTAGGCTTCTTGGTGATATTTTCTAAATCTGCTTTGCAAATTGCATTTTTAAAAGTTGATACATAGCACTTTCAGCTATTTCTCATATATAAGCATACTGTAAGAGAACAAGCAAATAATCGTAATAATCCCCCAGAAGTTTCAATAAAGTCCAATAAATCAAATTAAAAAATCTCCTTTCAGATGTACTAGCATAATTCAGGAATAACTTCCCCATTTTGGTGACGCACTTCGGTATAACACTGAATAGCATATAGTCCAGGAATGAATGAGAAAAAAATTTCCTTGCACAATTTTCCACTGGTATATTAGAAAGTCTGCAAAAAAATTAAATTATTAACTAGTATAGAAGATTTTTATCCAATCATATATTTACAGCAGAAATGACAAAAATGCATCAACTGAAGTCCTTTTAATTGCAAACTATTTTAACTTTGAAGACTGTCCCTTTGTGATACAATTAGCACCTTCTTTTGCAACAGCCGTAGAAAGAAACACACTTCACAACACTACAAGCTCAGAAATACATAGCTGTATCATAAAAACAAAATCAAAATAACTCAAGTAGTTTCCTGATTGTGGGATATTCAGTAGAAGGTGTTATCACACAGCAGTCTTTCCGCCTAGAAACAGTACTTATTTTTGTAAAATTTATAGGAAACTTTACATCTTTGAGACTTCTAACCATCTGTGGAATTTGGCAAGAACTGGCCAATGGTTTCAAAAGTTGTTAGCAGTGGAGGAGGGCAGGATAACAGATACACATACACAGACAGTATGTATTATTAGATTGAGTTCCTTTTCCTTTACATGCTGCAGCACTGTACTAACGTAAAAGATATTTAAATATACATCTCAGATTGTCTTTACTCTGTCTAAAATTTACAATTGAGCTAGAAGGGATGGAATTCATAGTATGGCATACATGATGTATGAATGTTGAACACGTAACTCAACTTTAGAATATTAAATCTAAAACACGAGAAAAGTGTCCTCCGGGTTACAACCTGTAAAGGAAGCATCTACATATGAGATGACTTTTTCTATTTTGGAACTTACTGAAAGAAAATCTACGCAATTCTTTTATTATTCAAACACAAAGTTACATTTCTGAAGACATATATGAAGTCAGTCCGTACTCAGAATTTCCATTGTGTAGAATACCTCAAGAATTTTGTATCTGTTTATTCTAAATGGCAACGTGTCCAAATTCAACCTGAAGATGCATCAGTTCTTTCTAAAAAGAGACTAGAAACATACATACAATGATACTGGAAGAGATACAATATGTATTTAAGTTAAAATTACTTTTTTTAACATATGGAGCTAATTCTTAACAGACATGCAAAAGTTTCAAGAAATAAAACCACTGCTAACACACGTTATCTAATTCAGGTGTGTTGTCCCCTCCTTGCAGAGGAATCTCAAAATAAAGACCATAAAAGGAATCTAACTGTACTAATTTATCTCAGCTCAGGTATCAATCAAACATTGATACAAGAGTTTTACAGAAGAAATTACTGCAAATGAGATATTCATACTCACACTGGCTGAATTAGAATTCAGATCAGGTCTTTTGGATTCATTCCCTTTACTGATAAAACACCCTCCTGTGTACAGCTAAATGCTATCTGATCATTATATGTGCAAAGTGATCAGAGTATCACTGCACACAACAATACTCAGTAAGGACCAAGGATGACTAGTACCTAAACCAGTCTGTTATCTATCCAGTAAAAGACCTGATCGTGATCTTTACTATGCACGAGCTGCTTCTAATAAGTGACATTTGGAACTGGGATATCTAGGAAATACTCATTCAAGTCCTTGCCAAGGAACAGGTTCCACTGGTAGAAGAAACACTATCTGAAATTGTGTTTCAGTACTGCAAAATAGTCGAACAACTGATATTATTATCTGCTTAACTTTGTTCATTCGCCAGTACAGACCCCATAAATTTTATACAGCTATGTGAGCAAACAGTACACACTATTTCAAGTTATAATTATCCACTAGATATTAGAAGTTTCTCCGTTCCAGGCAATTTAGTTGGTTGAATAATGTTGTTTCCTTTCATAGTGAGGGCTCACAAAAAATTAATCATAATACACTGAGACAAACTCTATTGTTCTTTAATTTCCAGGACAAATGTAACATCACAGCGTAAAGGGATTACCATTTTCTTGTTTCTTGGGAGTAACATACAGAAACATATTGTACATACATGGCACCATATTACTGACAGCACCTTTTTATACTAAGAGAGCAAACATAATAATATAAATGGAATCATTTGAATGTTATGAAGGAATACAGGATTTTAAGTATGTAGGATGCTCCTCATAATTCAAATATACATAAAGATGTACAATTGAGTGACTTTGCATGCCTAACATAAATTAGCATTCGGAGAGTAAGAAAAAGAGGAAGAAGAGCAACCAATACTACATGGTTCATCAGTCATAGTCCAACAGTTCAGGTACATAACCACAATACAGCCTTTTCACAAATTAGACTGCTTTAGTCTAATAAAATTTTTATGAACTATGGAGAAAGAAAAGCAGTGTTATAAAATAAAATGTTTTTAAAAGGTGTGAAGATATGCCTAGCCTTTAAAATTTCTCCACATAAAGATATGTTGGATTCCCAGATTCTGTAGGAGTTTAGGTAGTACCATTTGTCAGGAATACTGGTTTTAATTAGTATTTGGAAAGGAGATTAAACCTTTCCCTTTCAAATGCCATTTCAATGATATTTTCTATCTGCTCTCAGTGAGACGGTGTGTTTTGGAATAAACTCTGTACAGGGTCATATCTAAAAACTTGCAGAAATAGCAGCTACTGCAGAGTTCACTTAATAAATAGGATACTCCTCACACTGTAAATGATTTCAAGTTTACTCTTTCATTTTCCACCTCTGAAAACTGACATCATTTGCAAACCTCATCTGCCAGAGAGCCTGTCTGCATCTCTTTTCATACAACAGTATTTGTCATGATTACAAGCTTTTCAGCCAAAAAAACCCCTCCAGTCTGTGTGACAAATAACAGGATATTTCATGTGAAAAATCTTTTGCAAATCGCTTCCTTCCTAGATCTGATGACTCACAGGACACAACACAAAACCCTTTTCCTAGGCATAATGGACAGAAGGAATGGAGAAAAGCAACTTTGAAAAGGTGTAAATTAAGTGTTTTCATTAAGATATACTCCGCTATCTGCTCCTCAGTAGTAATGCAGTACTAGACAGCAGTATAGCCTCCGCATACCCTCTAATACAAACTCAGTATCTTTTCATAACTCATCAGTCACTTTTCCCAAGTAACAAGCAATAGGACAAGAGGAAATGGCCTCAAGTTGCACCAGGGGAGGTTTTAGTTCAATGTTAGGAAAAATTTCTTCACTGAAAGGGTTATCAGGCATTGGAACAGGCTGCCCAGGGAAGTGGTTGAGTCACCAGCCCTGGAAGTATCTAAGACATGTAGATGTGGTGCTTAGGGACATGGTTTAGTGGTGGACTTGGCAGTGTTAGGTTAATGGTTGTCTTGATCTTAAAGGTCTTTTCCAATGTAAATTATTCTATGATTCGATGACCTTTCAAGCCTGTCCCTCCAATGTTATACATGTACCACCCCTGAACAGAGGCAACAACATGAGCAGACATTTTCTATTAATTAAAACCAAAAATACAAATAACTTCACACCATCATCTCAGCTAATTCTCCCTTCCAAGTATAACAAAGATTTGTAAGATCTGTCTGAAGTGGCTATCCCTTTCAGAGGACACTTCTCTCACACTCCTAACTCTTGCCAGATCAGAGAAAGGTAGCCTCATCCTTTCTTTTCACTTAAAATTTGCCTCCTCACTACTCTCTCTTCCATTAAGCAGCACTACATTCAGCTTAGTATCTGTCTAGGTCTAACATCCATCATTTATTTGCTGAATTTCCAAATAAATCTCTCTGAACTTTCTCTCGTGTCATAATTCACACTCACAATTTCTCCATAAACATTACTTTATTCTCCAGTTCAAATCTCTCCTTTACTGCCATGCTAAAAATGGAGGCCTTATGCATCCTGCTGACAAATATATTTTATTTTCTGTTACTCCTGATTGCGTCAGCAATCATTTGTTGTCCACACCAGCTTGCTGGTGACTTGGCCTTACTCATAAATTTTCTTTCAAACCCAGGAGAATTAGAATTTTTACTTTTGAGCTATGTGCTGGAATTATGACAATAATATCAAAACCAAATGAAAGCATCCACAAGAGGAAACCAATGAAATTTTTAGGTTGCATTTTATTTTCATTGCAAAAGAAAAGTTAACAAGTGATGCAATGTGACACACAGAAATTAAAGTATCAAGAAGCCACTACATGGCTTACCATAAGTCATTTTACAAAGGATATGTTGCAAGTTTTCAGAGATCTTATTAGCAGTAATGTGGCTGTTTATGAATAGTGACACCATAAGCCATTCATTAGTTTCAATACTAAGAGGGTGTGCAATCAAATTAGCTATAAACTTACTCAGACTGCAAAATTCTGTTCGCAATTTTTTATGAAGTCAGTCTAAGCGGTGTCTTTCACAGCTTTATAAAAGAAATTATTTTCTTTCTTAACTCCATTAAAGCATATTTACTGAGTGATGGGCTCCACAGCATGAAAAAACCAACTGGGCGAGTTCAAATTCCTAAATACTGATTCCTCCTGACTTTGAAAACATGGTGACATCTGTGTGCAGACACTTCCAGCTTTGTAATGTCTAAAGTAGCCCTACTGGAAAAAGAAAGATAAAACCCTCTAATGTCACATCCCTGTCACTGCTATGTCACTGTGTTGCCAGCAATGTTGAGGGAGGTGATCCCTCTACTCAGTACTGGTGAGGCCACACCTGGAGTGCTGGGTCCAGTTCTGGGCTCCCCAGTACAGGAGAGACATGGACACACTGGAGAGAGTCCAGAGAAGGGCCAGGAAGATAATGAAGGGACTGGAGCATCTCTCCTACAAGGAAAAGCTGAGACAGCTGGAACTGTTCAGCCTGGAGAAGAGAAGTCTCAGAGGGGAACTTATCAATGTGTATAAATACCTGAAGGGAGAGAATGAATAAGAGGGGACCAGATTCTTCTCAGTGGTGCCCAGTGACAGGACAAGAGGCAACAGGCAAAAACTGAAACACAGGAAATTCCAAATGAACACAAGAAAATACATCTTTACTGCAGGTAGTCAGGTTGCCCAGTGAGGTTGTAAAGTCTTCATCTGTCACAACACTCAATGCCCAACTGGACATGGTCCTGGGCAACGTGCTATAGCTGACCATGCTTGAGCAGGGGGGTCAGACTAGATGATCTCAAGAGGTCCTTTCCAACCTATACAATTCTGTGACTATAATTTTTAACGGGTCTTCTACCAAATATACATAAAAGTATTTCTAGGCAGCCATATACACAAAACCACACAAGTAATTATATTTAAATAGCAAATGCTGTAATGTTAGACTATAAAGAACTATGAGACACTGCAATTCCAACAAAGACTTTTTATTTTTAATTCTATCAGTGCAATACCCAGCCCCATCATTATCCTAAAAATGGCCTGTAGGTGGTATCATAATGCAAATAATATATGAAAGATAATATTAATGGCCATAAAGCAAAAGATTTAAAAAAAAAAAAGGTTCATTTTTTGGCCAGTTTACCATCTGCCTGTGAGAGTACAGATGCAAGAGTGTATGAATGCAGGTTTTTATGCTGCATCTGAGATTTCTTCTTTCCGTACCACACCTCTACAGGGTTCTAAGCAATGATGATCCAATGTTTAGGAAGATGCAATACAGTAAAAGAGAAAAGAAAATCTTAAAATTTCTTCAGTGTTATCAGAAACCAGGTGAGATTTCTCTGAGCTTTGTTGGCACATGTCAGAAGTCTTTCAAGCCTCACAGATAAGGTTCTAGAAGTGTACTTCTGCACAATACTTAACTGTACCACAGATAAAGAACACATGAACAACAGCTCCTCACAGTGAGCTCTAGGTAATTAATTAGCTTGTGCCTTCGGTATAATTAGCCTGTTAGACATTATGAAGCAGTTGCACTGAGACTGATGAATACTATCCCAGCCTAACAGGAAAGGAATAATCATTCTGATCAGCCTGACTCTTCAGAGGAAAAACGTTCCTGAGGAAAACTAAAGTCTACAGCCTCAAGGAACCTGAACATTTGAGAGTTTGACTTACAAATTCTCCTTGTATATTATCCCAGCTCCTAGATTTCAGGCTCACACTTGCAGCTCCTCTCCTACTTCTCTAGAGGAAGACTTAGACTGCATTTTTATCAGGTGACAATGAAGTCTGATTTATAGTTTGGGCAGTAAGGGTAAATGATACAACAAAAGACGACAATATGTCAAATAAAGTGAGTGACCAGTGAAGATGGTGAGAATTGTGGCTAGATAAGTCTGAGACTTTTTATGACTAAACATTCTTTTTAGCATAAATAAGTCTCTGTAAATCAATATTTGTATATATGAAATTCCACGCAGTTGTTGACATAATCTAACACTCTCTGTTATTACTGTACCAAGCAAAAACAGCCAAGAGGTTCAGAAGTTGATTCAAGATTCCATGCAAATTGTATACTGTTGAAGTGGATAAATCCACACATCCCAGACATTTCTGATCATGACCATACTCATTTTCAATTACAGTTTTACTAGATGGGAGGGACAAGAAAATTCCACACCATTGCCATGACTAACATTTTTAAGCATGTGAATCTATAATAAAAGCTTTACGTTGCTGCAGTTTTATTATAAAGCCACTTCAAAGCTGACCAGTTTTTCATCTTGGGGGAAAAAAATTAATCAAGTAAAACAGACAACTTTGTTAAGTTACTGCTTATAGACATACTTGCACAAATTGACACTTGCTGAATTATCAGAGTAGTGCAAGTTATGTGCTTATTTTCTGTCCTTTTATGTGTACAGAAACAGTCTATCTCAGACACCATTCTGTGGTAAAAACAGATAAAGTATGACATGGAATGTCAACACCTTTCAATATGGTACTTGCCAAAAAAAGATATGTTTTATATATATGGAAAATATATCACTTATACACAGACTAGATTGTTCTTTAGCACCAGCAATCAATGGGGCTGAGAAAAATCTAGGCACTTTACAGGTCTGCCATCCTAATCAGTAAAAGACCTTGCTGACAACATGTAGGATAATTAGGCAATGAGAAGAATACAAATTGTATTAAAAAAGAAAATATTTAAGGCATACTAAAATCAGATTCAGAAGCCAAAACATATAAACAAACATAGAGTGGTTAACAGAGATGACTATGAATGTTGGATACGACTGCATCATTTTGCACAAATTGGCCTCAAGGCACAAAATTCAAATCTTAGTTTGTACATTAAGATATACTTTTTTACTGTAAGATGAACTAAAAAGTAAAAACATCTAGCAGTTCAAGTACACATGAGATCTAAAACAAAAAATATATTATCTGCAACTTTTAAAAAGCAGAGGTTTTAGATATATGAACACATCATTGCACTTTTGAGAAGAAACAAGTCAACTGAATCCAGTATGTGTTTTACAGGTTAGGTAACAATGTACTAGCAAACCACTTAAGTGGTTAAAAAGCAACAGACTGAATTTAGGTAGACATCCTTTCCAAATGTCAACTAGTAAATCATCTCATGATATAAAATGCTTCTCACTCTTCAAAAGTGAGGGCAAGGTGCAATTGGAAATGTCTTTCTTTAGCTGTACAGTATGTAATCCAAAAGAACTGTATTTATGACTTACATTCAAGCAGAGAGGTAGGAAACATCATAAACCATGACAATTCACAGTAGTGTCAAACATCTGAACAACTTCATTATATAAAAGTTGACTGCTTTTCTTTCCATATTCTGTTCATTTACGTGACGGAGTAAAGCCATACAATGAACAAACACTGCACAAGATTACAGAAGTGTTGACATACGCTACTGAATTGCATCACAGCAGGGTGACACCAACAGCTGAGAGTGCTGAGCTAGGCGCCTGCTACCTATCGCTCAGGCTCATCTGAAATACAGTCATCTTTATACCCATCAGTTGTTTCCTTCCTTTCATAAAATGGAAGTAATGGATAAGAATGTCCACAACCAACATTATTCATAAGTGAACCTTATTAAACCATAAGCTAAGGTTTATTGACTATATAACTACAAAATAAAATACATCTCTGACTTGCAAATCAAGATGTTGCATTCTACATATATTAGGTGAAATCCCTTATTTAGAAATATCTAACTCATTTATTTAGTATCTTAATGAGAACTTTTGTGAATCTTAAAACCAGTGGTGGGTGCTAATTACTTGAAAATATAACTGGAAGACCTTTGAAAAAAATAATCACACAGCTGGGCTAAATCTCCCACTTCTAGATTCTCTCTGCATTGGTCTGACTACCCAGCACAATAAAGGAGATCTGTAATTGAAGAATTATCCTTGTAATAGTTAAATTTGTAATCAAATCATTTATCATTAATATAAAATATTAATTCTTTTCAAATTTTTTTTAACCATCAAAAGGTGCTTTTGGTTTTTCTTTTTTTTTCTAATTTACTTTTTTTTTTTTATTAAACACAACAAGTGTTTCATAGAGATACCAGGAAGCAAGTTGTACATTGGTCTTTACCATGGAAAAGCTTTGCACAGCACATCCTAAGGCCTACTCTAAAATTTTAACTAAAATACTACAAAGTCATGCCAAAAGTTTATTCCTTGTGACATAGGATATTTTTGCAGTTACGACTAAAACAAAATAAAACAAAAATAGATACATACTGAAGCCAAATCCTGAGATAATTACTGAGTTTAAAGTGCTACCAAAAGAATTCTTCCATGTATTAAATTGCTTTTTCGCAGTAGTGAGAGTATACACTGAGGTTCATTTTCCTCCTTTTCTTTCTTTGATTACTTAGTTGCTGTTACTGATACAGTATGATACATATTAGATTAATGACCTAAACAGTAAATATTTTCTAGTTTATTAGTTACTTTCAGATTTTGAGACATACTTCTCTTTTTTGCTCCTCACACGGTATCAGATTTCAGGAATTTGGGGAGTTTGAGTTTTCTTCAGTGCTAACCTTAATCAAGACATTTGTTTGTCTTCAACAGATCTCGCTTCCCAGGAGTATCAAAATGCACCCAGTACAACCTAAGTCCTAGTATAATGAGTTACATTCCTCCTTCGCGCCCACTTTGACCAAAAAATTTGTTAAGCATTTGAAGCTTCTACAGAAATGTAAAAACCTCTTTCTACGTCCCAAATATTCCCACATGTTGTTGAGTGTTTTGCAGATATGTAAGCATCCTCTTATGATCACTGGAAGACTTTTTTTCTTCTGTTAATGTTTTCATACAAGCTCTGAAACCACTCTACATGAAGTCTTTTACCTCTGAAAACTCTAGAGAGTGTGCTAGAAACCCCTGCTTGTGGTAACCAGCAATCCTGAGCCAAGGCAACATACTCAGCAAATCCAGATTCCTTTTATGCTTTTGCTTTTTTAAATAAAAACAAACAAAAAAAAAAACCAAATCCACAAAAAACCAGTAACATTAAAAGTAAGTATAAACAATGCACTTGTAAAAGAAAAAATGCTTAACTGTTTATAACAAGGCTAAATCTGAACTGCAGCCAGCTGACTTGCTTTAGTCTCTCGCTGTATTGTTGGGTGCATTTCTCAGACAAAACCCTGTCATTGTGGAGCACTGCTAGTTTTCACAGCCAACCTGTATTCTGGAGTTAGGCCCAACAGACCTAATCTCTTTCACTTATGCACTCCTGAAAATAACTTTTAACCTATCCCGAAGACATTTTTGACACCTTGACATTTTTCACTCTTTGGCATTACGTTAAGCATTGCTTCACCACTTCAGATGTTACTTTGTTAGACAAGGTTAGCCTGCAATAGTAATCAGGCACACTTCAGGATCTGTGATAATAGAAAAGGAAAAAAAAAATTTCTTCTAAACACATAAAAAATGAAAGATTTTCACAGAAATATTTTTCCATGAGTTTTAGCTGCTAAACCACCCACAGCCCAAGAACCATCCATCTGAGAAGAAAATACGACCTTCTACTCCGCGTGCCTTTCATCTTGGTCATGCTTTGTGGGTACTTTTATAAATCTAAGAACTGAACCTTCCCATATCATGTCAAATATGTCACACATATTGTAAGGAAAGAAGGTACAACACTGGGTGTTAGATGCTTTTTCAGCCTTTATCACCTACTTGCCAGCACGTTGCCGCATTCCAATTCTCTGCAGGTTTATCTGGATGCCCAGCATTACAGACCAAGCTGTCCCACCACTGGAACAGAAATTAGTCACACTATGTAAGGTTAAAAATCTGTGAAAGTAGAGATCAATGCCTTGATCCTCCTCCCTCTACAATTTTCAATAAGGCTGTAACACTAGACAAGTAACCACTTTGAGATTTTCTTTATAAAAGCTCTGTTAGGAAACTTAACGTGATCTGTATATTAAACTTTCTGTGATTACAGTGACTGCAAAATATTTGTGTTCTGAAGAGCTGTAAACTAAGAGCAAAAATAAGCAGTGCTGTAGCTAGCTAAGGCACAAAACTGATCTGATCCAGAAAAGAAATCTCCTGTGATTTTATCAGCTCCAACCAGTTACCACTACCTACTGACAAAATAAATGAAAGCAGAACAGTGTCTCAAAAGTGCATTATGTAGGCCATAACCTTTTTTTTCTTTAATAACTAGACTGGTACATCTAGCTACAAAAATACCTCTATTTCATTGTTTAATGAGTCACCTCTAGGCCCATTAGAACATGGGAACTATGTATACAAACTTAGTACTCCTACAGATCTACTAAATAAATGATGAACGCTAATTTTAAAGGGCTATTATTATTATTTAAAAAATAACAATATGGTGAGATAGAGACAGTGCAGCACCTGTATCTTTCCACATGTATGTTTTCTGTGGGTATTTACCAGAAAGTAAGCCTTCATATGAGCACAGATAACCACACAGACACATACAAACATACATCCACCTAGATTTATACTCAATCTTGCTAAGTCCGCATTTCTGAGACATATGCCAAAGAATATTTAACCATATTGCCACTACAACAGTACTGGAAACAACCATGATCAATGTCTCAAAAATTCCAGAGTAACATTTGGCTTGAAGTTTTCTGAGGAGAGAAAAAAATAAATCTTCAGACTCAATGGACATTACGTCAACTGCACTACCTGCAGGCTCAATCATGACTTTTGACAGCAATTATGCAAACCTTCAGGTACTAGGAAATACTCGAAAGAATTCAAAAATTTGCCAACGAAAGATTGCTGCACATGTTCACAAGCTATTTCTGAGTTACACTCTATGCAATAGTTTTGACTTCACTGATGCTGCATCAGGCATTAATCAGCAAAATTGCTGGCTCATTATCTTCAGTTAATTTTAGTGAGTCCTGCTTATTAAGCAGGGTTCATTCCCCAATTCTCTAAGTTGAAATTAAGCATTTAAAATAAAAACTAATCTCATACTGAGGCATCACTGCCCACTTGCTCACCAGATAAAAATATAATGTTACGAGGAGGAAAACCTGCATTTGGGGCCAATCACAGCAAGTCAAGAAGCAAAAAAGAAAGTCTAGAAAAAATTATTTTTATCATCAAATCTATGACATATTTTGCTAGTTTTCCACCCATCGTTTCACACTTCTAAAACTACACAGTTGTTACTAGATATCTTTTTGGCTGACAGTGAGTTAAGTGAAAAAGTTACCATCCACAACCTGCCCCAGTTCCTCATTAACATCCTTCTCCACATGTTGCTGCCTCCTCAGATCCGCTAGCTTAACTGCCTGCATAGCCAGTTCTGGTGCCAGTCAAAACATTTAGTATCAGATTAAATTTTGTTTTTAAATGGAGGTTATTTGACAGAGACAAGTTAAGGAGAGGCTACAGATGCAATTCTACTGTCAGACGGGATATAATAACTTCTGGCAGGATGTGGTGAGGTAGGCTTGGAGCTGTAATCTTTCCGCCAAGCTCAGCGGCAACGAAGACAGCATTTCAGACCACAGCATTAAAGTTTTGGAGGATAGATGAGAGGAAGAAGTGGCAGAATACCAGTGACGCAACATTAAACTCTCTTAGAGACTGGCTATGGCTTTAAGAAAAAACTCTGTCTCATGGAACTAAAAAAGAGAACAAAACTCCTCAGTTTTCTATGCTATCTTATGTTTATGGAATAGCCAAAACCAATAAAAATATGAAATCAGGAGGACTCTCACAGGGCAGGTGGCGGCATTTACTAATACTATATCCTTACAAGATAAGACTTATTCCAGGACTGGCCACATGCATTCAAGGAAGCTTGTTTGAAACTCTTACTGAACCCAGCAGCATTTAAAATTTACTATCCAACCAAGAGATGGTGCTGTGAATAGGGTTCCTTAAGGAGACAGTCCAGATACTTTTACCTCTGGGCTTCCCAATTCTTCCCCTTCCTCGGTCATCTTACGGCCACAACAGCTGCCTCCAAGGCTTATGAGTTGGGTACATGTAAAGCCTGTCTCTAAGAGCCCATTTGTTGCCAAGTCCTACAGACCCAGTGGTCAAAATCAGGCAGCGGTTCATCCCCTTTGGATACGTTATCTAACCAAGATCGATCATTAAATGTAAGTAAATGTTGCCTGCTACACAAGCTAAAAATTGCTATGTTGCACCGAGTAAGGAAACAGTGAATTCACCTTCTTCTTGGGCTCCAGAGCAGTGCTCTAGCCAGAAGGCTGTGCTTCTTCTCTCTGCTTAGTTCAACTAAAATTCATTCTCTGCTCATTTCACAACACCTAGAAATGAAAAAGAAGATCTTACTGAGATAGCATGGGAAATATTAATTTAATTTTTTCCCTTTTCAATAGCTGGATTAGGAGGTGCTTTGTAGGCCTGGTTCTAGACAGGAGATAATAAATTTCAGATGGGAATATCAAAGGCACTTGCAAAGCAATGTTATTGCGATGCTAACTCTGCATCTTTAACTCTTCAAATTATAAAAAGGACAGGTAGTCACTAATAAACACCAGAGATATGCCATGTTTTCTTTCTCTAGGGTCAGCAATCTGTAATAAATTCAAACAGATGACACACTCTTTCCATGGGAAAAGAAAGAAAAGGTAAGAGTGAAGTAGCTACTTTCATAATTTCTGTCTGGATAGAACACACTCTAATTTGATTTCTCTGCTGGGAAGAAAAAAAAATCTAAATTACCCTTTCTCATTCAAAAAAGTAGAAAAAAATTTAGGAGTTTCTAGGAGACACTGCAACAGCAAAAATGATACAGTATACTTGCCGCTTCTAAGAAGTAGAAACATTTGATTATTTTGAAGTAGCTGGCCAGAGCTGGCAGTTGAACTCAATTACGATTCCATCAGGTGCCAGCTGATACATTCAATAGTGTTTGAGAGAAGATGAAATACAGTAGACCATGCAAATCATAACAGAAAGTAATCTCACTAAGCTGATACCAAGCCATTCCTTGCCTAAGAATAGGTCTCACATTCCAGATAAAGAAAATTTAAAACATTAAAACTAAAGGATGAAATCACCTTAGCAAAATAATTTAAAAATACTTTTGTTTTAAAAGCACACTCCCATGGAACTTAAAGCGGACAAACATATAACACGGTATTCTCCTTGAAAAAGATCACAAATAATAAAGAAGGTGGTATCTTGGCAAATGCAATGTCCACGGTGTTTTCTGTGTCCATCTGCAAGAGGCCTGTTTTCTCTACGTTATTTAGCATATGTTGGGGGGAGATAATAATAAGGTTGTCTGAGATTTCTCCAAAGGCTGCACAATGAACTACACATGTAGCATTTACTTAGGATTATCAAATGCAGCTGCATTGGAAATTAGGAAAATACTGAACATACACAGAAGTGAAGCGGTAGTCTCAGTCCTTCAGGGTGGTTGGTGCTTCCTTTTGCTTAATGCCAGCTAGGCCCCAACCCACCGAGAAAAGCACTACAGATTAGTATTTTCTGCCAGGCCACACTCTAAATTAACGTTCTTAATTGTAGTGGCATGCTGCTCAAGGGCAAAAAAATAATTCTAAACTCAGAGGAATCAGAAGAAGGACTTCAAATTCTGCCCTCCTAAATAAGAGGATTAAATGAGAGGGTTATCTTAGAAATTAAGGTAATATTTTAAGCGCACAAAGAAGCTTTTTCTCATCATTATTTTCTAGAATGCTCTGTTGTCCAAGTCATTTTGCTTCAGAGGGCTTCAATTTCTTTCCTTCAGGTACCACTCCAGTGCCAAACAGATCTTTGGTCCTCCTGGTAATCAGACTCTATTTTCTGTATCTTACCCCAAGATGTCATAAACATTTTGCTTCACCTCTGCAGGTTCATGTTCTCCTTTGGCCTTAAAGACATCGAACTCTATAAATCAATTCTGCTCTTGCCATTACGACAAGCAAGCCCTACTTATCCTTCTTGTGGCTCCAAGTCTTGAATTTTTCCGTCCACTAATGCTCTTACCTCTCCACAAACACTCCTGTTAAGTCTCTGTAAAAATATATATTTCTGGAAGAAGGGGACTTTGCTTCATAACTGGTGCAGGTAAAAAAGTATCCTGCAAAAGTAAGTCTCATTCTCTAATCTGGTTTCTCCAGTTACTGAAGTTTGGGGTGGAGTTCACATCCAAGATGACTAGAAATGAGCACTTAATAGATGCAATACAGTTCCATGTCAAGACTATTAAAGAAGTATATTGCTAAAGACTTAGAATTGGATTTGATCCCTGTGAAATCGCCATATAAATCCACAGAACTCAGCATATTATTATTTTTTAAAAATAGCAAATGATAAAGTAAACACTTACTGCAAATAGGACTGAAGACTGGACAATAACAGCAAATATGTAGGTTGAAAGGAACTTTTGGAGATCATTTAGTCTAGACTCCTCCTCAAGGCAGGGCTGCTTCCAAGTTAGGTTGGGTTGCTTTAGGGCCTTGTCCAGACGAGTTTTAAAAACCTCCAGAGATGAGGTCCCTCTCTAAGCAACCTGACCCAGCGCTTAACCTCGCTCCCTGTGAAAAGCTGTCTCCTTACATCCAATGGGACTTTCCTTCATTGACACTTGTGGCCACTGTCCCCTGCCCTGTTGCTGTGCCCAGGAGAGCCTGAATCTGGCTCCTCTACTGCTCCTGCAACCAGCTCCCTGCAGTGCCTTCTCTCTCATCTCCTGACAAAACAGATCCTCCAGCACCTCAGCGGCCTCCTGCTTAACACTTTGCATTTTCTTGACCTCCTTCTTGCTTTGGAGCACTGCAAAGTGGGAACGGCTGTCCCGCTGCAATGGAAGAGGAGAATCCCCTGCCCTGACCTACCGGCTGCGCCCAGCCATTGGGAAGCCTTCCTTGCCCTAAGGGCGCATGACTGCCTTGCCTGTAATTCACTCCCCACCAGATCCCCATGTCCTTTTCTGCAGGACAGTTGCCAGCTGGGCCATAGTGTTGCGCTGGGTAACGCCAAACCAAGTGCAGGACTTCTGCTGAGCTGTCTCTGTGAACAGTATTTATAGAGTCTCACAAGTAGTCCTGTCCTAAGAAAATGAAGCCTTAACTAGGTGAGACAAGTAGATGAGACAGGACGAAAAAAAACTGCTCAAGAAGGGCAAGCCATTAAAAAAGAGGGCAGTTAAAAGTTTTGAGCAGGATTCAGAGGGAGCATAAAGACAAATGCAAATTCAGGAGATTCTGTTCAAGGTGTGGGAGACAGATAAGTGAGAGACTCAAATCCAGGAATGGGTGATACAGATAAATAAAGCAAAAGTATTAGAGTGTTACCTGGCCGTAAGGCGCATGAATAGAAGAACGATTGAAAGCAAAATAAGATTATGTACAACCTTAGGCACGCAGCTCACCTCTTCATTCAGTTATTTATTTTTTCACTTCTGAGATTCCAATTAGGCAACATCAAAGATACCACAAACCACTTTAGGTATAAAAAGGTCTTCAAAAGGAAAAGTAGTACTGCAGTCTGTCGGAGCTACCTGACAAAGAAGAGTTCAATAATCCTCTACTGCACTTGAGCAACAAGAAGTGAGAACTATAACCTTAAAATACAAGTAATGGAAAGAAATAGGTATGTGCCTGAAAGGAAATCTCAAATTCATCATGCTAAGCTTTCAAAGACAAACTTTAAACAAAATGGAGGTAGCTGAAAATACCTATTCATTTTGCTTTTGAGAAAAACGAATCTCTCTGGCCTTTAGGCAGTAAAGAATTATGTGGTCTTTCGAACTGAAAAAGTGCAAACTGTAAGGGATCAGACTGAATAAATGTTAAGATGCCAGTCTCACAGAGCCTTTGGGAGCCTACTCAATAACAATATTTTTGAGATGTCTCATGCAGGAATGGTGTATTTGTTATAGTTATTTACACCTTGCAGAGTAAGCTAATAAAGATGAAAGGATGTGTTTATGCATTAAGGAACAGAGACAGAGGAAATATCTGCATGAGAACACATAACAGGTATAAACAGGCCAGTCATTTTAAGGTAAGCTGAAAAGGAAAAAAACAAAGCAAAACGTAACAAAAAATTGGTAACTTTCAACTGGACCATAATACAAAAAGATTCATGTTTTCCACTTAGCATCTTTCAAGTGTTGAAAAATTAGTCTGGTTAGTAGGGCTCTTTCCCTCATGTTGTGGCTTAAGCCCAGCCGGCAACAAAGCACCACGAAGCCGCTCGCTCACTACTCCCCTCCCCGGCCACAGTGGGATGAGGATGAGAAAATATAAAGAAAAGCTCGTGGGTCAAGGCAAGGACAGGGAGGGATCACTCCCCACTTACTGTCATGGGCAAAAAACAGACACAACTTGGGCAAGAAAAAAAATCAATTTAATTTACTACAAATCAGAACAAAACAAGGATAATGAGAAGCAAAACCCAACCTTAGAACATCTTCCCTCCAACCCCCTCTCCTTCCCACCTCAACCCCACTCCTGGTTCTCTCTCCCTCCTCCCCCCGGCAGCACAGGGGGACGGGGAATGGGCGTTACGGTCAGTTCCTCACCCCTTGTCTCTGCCGCTCCTTCCTCCTCAGGGGGAGGAGGACTCCGCACTCCTCCCCTTCTCCACCGCGGGGTCCCTCACATGGGCTGCAGTCCTTCACGAACTTCCCTGGCGTGGGTCCTTCCCACAGGCCGATCTTCAGTCCCAGCCTGCCCCAGCGCGGGCTTCCCCAGGGAGCGGCGGCCATCTTGGGGGACATCCACCCCCTGCTCCGGCGCGGGCACCTCTCTCCTCGGCTGCAGGTGGGCATCTGCTCCCCCGCTCCCCTCCGTGGGCTGGGGGGGACAGCCTGCCGCCTCACCGCCGGCTGCGGGGGCATCCCCTCCTCCTCACTGACCTCGGTACCCGCAGAGGGGTTCCTCTCCCATCCCAATCCCCCGACTCGCTGGGGGTTCCCCTCCGAAATCTGTTCTCCCAGAGGCACCACCGCCGTCGCTGACGGGCTCGGCCTGGGCCAGCGGCGGGTCTGACTCGGAGCCGGGGAAGCTTCTGGCAGCTTCTCACAGGAGCCGGCCCTGCGGACCCTCCCCTGCTACCAAAACCCCGCCACACAAACCCAAAACAGCTCAATTTAGGCAAAGACTTGAAATGCAGAATTCATTTAGTCTTCACAGCAAAAAGAAACATCCTTATCATAAAAAAGGCAGAGGCAAGTAATTAGATGGAGGAACAGTTTCCTAAATCTGTAAAGATGATTCCAGCACTACTATCACAGCTGTTGTAGATGGGACAAAGGTGGTACCCAACATCCGAAAATGAGACATATACATCTAAGAAGGCTTCTTGAGTAAGCCCGATGTCAACCCTGCTGCAAAGACCTGCTTCCTGACTACATGTTTTCAGTGCATTTTATTCAGGCTACAATAATGATGGCAGCTGTGGAGAAGCCCCTTGGTTGGTATGATGGGAAGGTTAATACCAACAGAAGCCATCTCCATTGCAGAAGTTCTTCCTGTGCTGTTGAGCAGGTGTTTGGGGTTTGTGTGGTGGAGTTTTCGTAGCAGGGGAGGGGCCGCAGGGGTGGCTCCTGTGAGAAGCTCCTGGAAGCTTCCCTGGCTCCAAGTCAGAGCTGCCTCTAAGTCGGATCCACCTCTGGCCCAGGCCGAGACCATCAGCGATGGTGGTAGTGCCTCTGGGAGAACAGACTTAAGAAGGGGAACCTGCAGTGGAGAGAGGCGTGGGATATGAGAGAAACCCTTGTGCAGACACCAAGGTCAGTGAAGGAGGAGCGGGAAGAGGTGATACCCCCGCAGCCCGCAGTGAGGCGGCAGGCTGTCCCCCCCAGCCCATGGAGGGGAGCGGGGGAGCAGATGCCCACCTGCAGGCCGGGGAGAGAGGAGCCCATGCCAGAGCAGAGGGGTGGATGCCCCCCAAGATGGCCGCGACTCCATGTGGAAGCCCGCACTGGAGCAGTCTGTGCCTGAAGGACTGCAGCCCATGGAAAGACCCGCACTGGAGCAGCTCATGAAGAACTGCAGCCTGTGGGAAGGACTCACGTTGGAGGAGTTGTAGAGGACTGTCTCCTGTGGGAGGGACCCCACGGAGGAGCAGGGAAAGAGCGCAGAGTCCTCCTCCCCCTGAGGAGGAAGAAGCAGCAGAGACAGCATGTGGTGAGCTGACCCCAACCGCCATTCCCGTCCCCCTGCGCCTCTGCAGGGGAGGAGGTAGAGAGAACCGGGAGTGGAGTTGAGCCCGAGAAGGAGGGAGGGGTGGGGGGAAGGTGTTTCAAGATTTTGTTTTATTTCTCATTATTCTGCTCTGATTTGATTGGTGATAAATTAAACTAATTTCCCCAAATCAAGTCTGTTTTGCCTGTGATGGTAATTGGTGAGTGACCTCTCCCTGTCCTTGTCTCAACCCACGAGCGAGCCTTTCATTATATTTTCTCCTCCTCACCCCACCAGGGAGGAGTGAGCAAGTGGCCGCATGGTGCTCTGTCGCCGGCTGGGCTTAAACCATGACAGCGAGAGTGCCAATAAAAAGCTGAGGCCCTTGGCCGAGGACCTAAACGCATCTCAAGGTTGGGATCCAACTCAGTATGCAAATATATTTTGCCCTGGTGAGCCAACATTAAGCAGAAGATAGGTATAATTTTCAGTATCTAGTATATTGCTCATAATATCCTAAAAATAATTATAAACACTGATTATTGGGTCTGAGCCTGTAATCCTCTTTAGGAGTAAGATACGTACTGCATAAATAACTTCTTGAGAAAAAAAAAATCAACTTCGTTATGTGGCAACCTGTAAAACTGACTACATCTTCTTGTGAAAAGAGAAAAATAAAGAGGCATAAAGGAGCTGACTCTAATTGACACATTTACTACAATAATCTGGAACAACACTTCAAGAGGAGCAAAAAACAGGTTTAGTCATGGCCTTCTTTTCTTGCATCATATAAAAAAAAGTTTTCAATCTTTCTTAAATGATGTATTTTTACTTCTTTATTGAATTCTTTATTTAATCTCTTTTATCCTTTCCTATCTGATCTTTTTAAGCAATTGCTAAAATTACTCAGCAGAATTGCACATCAGGTATACAATACTTCCTGTCATTGGCATGAGATATATGGGAGATGGGTGCTTAAGAGGCCAGTCATTATGTGCAGTCCATAAGCTAACATTTCCTGCAGACAAAATATGTTCACAGTTATAGCAGGGATGCTGCCAAATTCGATTTAAACTATCCATTTAAAGTGCTTTGTTTCTGCCACTAATCAAAGTCCATCTTTGTTCCAAATATAATGTTCTCTAATGTCAGGTATATTGAGGACTCCACCAAAATGGAGCAAAGAACTTGGACCTCTAATGTAGCTACAGCTAAAATACAGACAGAGGTGAAAATACAGAGTGGGCAGTAATGAAAAAGTCATGAAAAAGTATAAAGACATGAGGAAAAAAAGCAGGGAGTTGGGAAGACAAAAACTCAGCAAGAACGATTGCCCCATCCTCAACAGCAATGGAGGCTTGTGCTTCCCCACCTAAGTGGTAACTGTCTGGTGCACTGGGACTCAGCAGGAACCCACATCTGAGTTAGCAGGCTTTACAATATTCTGCCTAGGAGCAGGTTAGCCTTACCCTTACTTATCTACTGTTTGTATCAGCCAACAAGTAATTGCTGTGTACTTGTAAGTTCAGTAAACTCCTGCTTGCAAGTCTCTGTGGATGTTAAAAGATGTTCAAATAAAAGTGACACAGTAGAGGAAGGGTACAGAAAATAAAGGTACAGTTTGATTAAAGAGCTATCTATCAGTTTGAATTTACTAATATTGCAGTTTTTAAACTAAGAAAATTAAGGTGGCCTTCCGGTTTCACAAAAGATAAACAACGTTGCCACATCAGGAAATCAGCTCATATTTTTAAGTCTGAATGTTGATAGAACAGTATTTTTCAAACAGTTTGCCTCGTTTTGAAGCTGCTTATGTGGCAACATCAGGAGATGATAAAGAAGAGCAAAGTGTTTCCCTTTAGGGCTAACACCGTATGTGGACATTACAGGAATGTCATTATCAAAAGCTTTGGTGTCACAACAAGATCACCAGCAATCTACAAAGATTGACTAGACAGACTGACAGGCTTAAGACCTTGTCTACAAATCAATTTGTATGGCATTCAGTTTCTAGTTCTCCTTTTCCTGAATACAGTGATGCCAGAGTGTCGACGATCCTCAGAAGACAAAATCCAATTCTATTTTAAAGTTCCTCTATTTAGTTTACAGATGCCATAAACTTACCTAAATATTTATTAATATTTTTCAAAAAACATAAACCTGAATCTGAAAGCTGTAGATTTGGAGGGGGTTGCGTACCAAATCACATTAATTCACGAGCTTTAATTTTAATTAATACACTGAAGTCCGGAACAAAATATTTACAAGCTGTCCTTTAATACAAGAGTCTTTTAATAAAACCACTCATCTTTCACCTAGTATGAAATATGAATGCTAAGTATAGAAGCATCCATGGTTTTCGATTTCTGCAAATTTAAGAAAAGTAATACCCTGGTTTTAAAATCAAAATTACAACTATATGTTGCAAATAAGTACGTGCACACGAGTCCCAAAACATGCACATCCATTTAAATGAGCCACATGCACGGGGACATTCTTGAGTTTTGCTCTGCAGGGGAGTCACAACACTCATTAAAATATAATAAGCTCCACAATGAATAGAGCAAGTGCTCATTATAATGTAATGAGCAATAATTATCACACAATGGTCCTGTGGAGTAAACTCATTCCATTCTGAGAATGTTATACCTTTTTTCTTAAAAAAAAAAAGCATAAATGGGAGCTTCTCCCATCTCTGTTCAGAACTAGGAAACATATAGGCATGTTGACATGACAGTATATTTGACCAAACACACTACCATAACGTAACAACAGAAGCCAAACTGACTTCAGTAGCACAATGGGCATTAATAGCTTTAGGAAATCAGTCCTCACCTGACCTTATATAGTCTGAAACAGCTCAAGTTCATTAGCCTTCAAGCGACAATGCAAAGCTATATAATCAACAAAGCTCTTCCTGCTGGCTTTGCTTGAGAGGTATTTACAAACCTCCTGAATAGGTTTCTGTCTAGAAGGCTACTTTTCAAAGACATGTACAAAGGAACATCCCTCTGGTAATCTTTTCCATTCATCTGCCTCATGGCTAAAGAAAGATTATCGAAATAAAGGTGCCCTATTTTTCTTTCCCCACGTCCAGCCTGTTACTCCCCACATTTTCACTGCATTAGATCCAGAACTTCCCAAACCTTCATATAAAATGACATAGCTCTCTCATCTTGCAGAAAGTTAACCCAAGAAAAAAAAACAAACAACAAAACCAACCTCCCCCCCCCCAAACCCAAGCCCTACCAAAAAGCAGCAACTTGTTGGCTGAGTCATCTTGCATAAATTGTCCATAAGCTCCTCTGTGCTCTCAGGCTCGCTTCTCTGGTAACACACATCCATCTACTGACACACATCCACTACCTTTCTCACTTACAGTATAAAACATGGCTGGTATTAGCATGATGCAACTGTTTCAGCTGGATATGAGAAACAGAAAGGCCTCCTCTAGGATGATATTCATGTAACGGGATCACTCCCTCCAAACCCTCTAAACCTAGAGCGTCCAATTTACAGCACACAAGCCACATGCACTGCCAGGCCAACGTGTTTATATCCCAGCAGCAAGCTGGGGACTGATCCATGGTACTCCACCGGCACTGGCGACCTGCTCCCTATCTATTGCCCGTAATGTGCCTGGTAAACACCTGGGAAGAAGTCGCTGCTGCGTAAAGGCACTTCTGGCAGCAGGTCGCATCATCTGCTCCAGGAACAGTGCCCTGGTTTTGGATGGGATGGAGTGCATTTTCTTCCTAGTAGCTGGTATAGTGCTATGTCTTGGATTCAGTATGAGAAGAGTGTTGATGACACTGATGTTTTCAGTTGTTGCTAAGTAGTGTTTAGACTAAGTCAAGGATTTTTCAGCTTCTCATGCCCAGCCACAAGAAGGCTGGAGGGGCACAAGGAGTTGGGAGGGGACACAGCCAGGACAACTGACCCAAACTGGCCAAAGGGATATTCCATACCATGGGACGTCATGCCCAGTATATAAACTGGGGGGAGTTGGCCAGGGGACTTCACGGCCTGGGGATTGGCTGGACACTGGTCAGCAGGTGGTGAGCAATTGTGTTGTGCATCACTTGGTTTGTATATTCTATTATTATAATATTATTATTATTGTTGTTGTTTATTTTTGTTGTTGCTGTTATTGTTGGTGTTATTATTATTTTCCCTTCCTTTTCTGTCCTATTAAACTGCCTCTGTCTCAACCCACGAGTTTTACTTCTTTTTTTTTTGATTCTCTCTGCCATCCCTCTGGGTGGGTGGGGAGTGAGCGAGCGACTGCATGGAGCTTAGTTGCCGTCTGGGGTTTAACCACAGCAAACAGTAACCACCTTCCCACCACACTGCTTCCTGGGGCAACTCTGGGGCACCCACCATGTTAATGCACTGTGAACCTCATGCCTAGGATAGCTGTCCTGAGAATATACAGAAAAACAAATAAATCCAGTTTATTTAGGAAACACTAGACCTCGTATGAATCAATTGTACCATGAATACTTTGCAGTCTTTACCTGACACTGAAAGCAGCTCAACCAGCCAGAAATGTTGAGTGCCACTTGAAAACATATGTTTGCTTGCAGATTGTCTTACCACTTTCCAAAACCACTTAGAAGGGTTTCTAATACAAAGCTATGTTGGATTTCAAAGCGCTAGTTGTGCATTCATGGAAATCGAATGAGTATAAGAACAAACATTACATTTCTTCAGCAGTTTTTTAAAAGAAGTCTTAGACGGTTCACAATTAAAAAAAAAAAACAGAAAAAAAACAACTTAACATACAATGCTAAATGAACTGATTATTTTATACCTTCTGCCATGCAAATACAAAAATATTTAAGATGTCTCTAGGCTGAATAGGCAAGATAATAACTCTCAGCTCAAATTCCCTAATATGAATGCAAGAATTTGTGCTTTAATGAATGGCAAATACATAACAAATTTTCTTCATCAGCAAAGTGTGTGGAAATTGCATGTAATAAATGATGTGTAGCTTTTTTTTGTGACTCCAGAAAAAAGGCTTATTATTTATGAGAAAGAACAAAATGTAAAACATAAAAGAAAGTGATTGAGGACTGTAATCCAGACATAAATTAGTTTCCTTTTTATTTTTAAATATTGGCAGTTCCCACGGGCAGTTAATAGCTGCCATGCTAGAGTGCTGCTCATATGCCCTAGTTTTATTCCACCTCTCCTGAAAGCCAAGATTTTACGCTTAGAAGAGTCAGCAGTTCCCAGGTGCTAATACAATATATCAGTGTTAAAAATACCTTCCTACAGTCAAATGAAATCCTTCTCACTATTGAACAAACTAAAGGAGCTACCTCCCTTTTAGCAGCTACTTCTTCCTTCAAATATGCACAAACACACGCATATACACTCCAACACCCTCAAAATTAATAGCAACACTCTTCCTGTCCTGCTGTTATCATTTAATATGTGTAATATGACTGAAATAACCAGGGAGCTGCTAAAGTCCTGTGTACAGCCCCCATCAGTTAATATTTAAAATAGGGAAACAATAACTAGACATGATTTTGGGTTTAGGAACTAACCACTAGACAATGGGGCTTTATGTTTATGTCAGAAAAGGTAATGGATTGTGGTCTGGAAAATAAACCTTGAAGAACCGCTTGGAACCGCCAAGATTAGGGAAGAAGTAGGTGAAAGGTAATTCCTACCCAGGAAGATTGCAACCACCAACTCAAATGATACCACCTACTCAAAAGAAGACAACGAAGGAAGGAGACAGAGTCTGCGCACTGATTTACATGAGGGGCAAAGAAGAAAGAACCAATCTAAGGAAAATAACAATGAATATGTATTAGTTAAATGTGTAAATGTGAGTATTTTTGAGACAAGGGTGTGCTGTCTTGAGACAGGCACCCATTCATGCACATCAATGAAATTAATTTGAAAATACCTCTACTCTGTGTGTTACTGGCTTGCACATTGGGTAAATGAACCCTGTTTGTGGGACAACACTGCCACCATTGCTAAACTATTGAAATTTTTACTAGTTATAGGAAGGTTGTCTAATGAAGGAGCACTTGCACTTTACAAATACTACTGAATTCACTGGGAGAAGGTCTCAAACCTGGTTCTGAATATCTCAGATGCTTGCCCTACTACTATGGAGATAGTCTCTATGTTGCTGGGGTTTTTTTAATTATTTATTCTATCCATTTGAGTACCATCAACAGCAGAACATGACAGAAAGTTTGACTGAATCCTAGCTAGAAATCTGAGCCTGAGAAATTTTACCCCCTGCCCCAATTCCAAGCGTCAGCTTAAGCCTCATTCCAACAACTGCCCTATACAGAAATAGTGTTTACAAGGAAAAGACAGAACATAAATACTTCCTCTGGGCAAGGCATAATTACTGATAATGAAAAGCACTTCATAGTCTCTTGGACCAAAAGATTTTCATTCACAGCTCTCCCACCACCCAATAAGAGTGTGAATTAAACAGAATTCAAATCCAAATGTATAACTTTGTTATTAAATATATTACTCATTTGGTTAAGTAGTCTAATCATACAATATTATTCAAAATAAATCATTTAATATAACTATGGAAATGCACATTCCCATCTGTGAAAATAGGCAGACTTGGGTCAAAGAATACTTCATTGTACCACCACATGATGTGTTCAATAACTTTTACATGCTTTTAACAGTACCAAGGATCGTTCTTTTTTTAAAAAGCCAATTTCCATTTCTTTGTACCTTCCCAAAGAGTTTGTGTGTGCATGTGTAACCCTATATGTATCCCTGTGGCTATTAGGGCTTAATGGCAATTAATTATGAAACAATACAGTGCATGATGGAGACACTGGACCAGGCTGCTCAGAGAAGTTGTGGATGCCCCACCACTGGAAGTGTTCAAGGTCAGACTGGATGGAGCTTTGAGCAACCTGACCTGGTGAAAGACATCCCTGCCCATGGCAGCGGGGTTGGAACTGGATGATCTTTAAAGGTCCTTTCCAACCCAAACCATTCTGTGACTCTATGATACACCTGGAAATACCAAAACAGGGAGTCAACCAAACACAGAGTTGGTTGTTTCCAGTAGGAATACTGCACAGGGAGAAGACATGATGGGCAGTATTTAGACCACCTGTATTTAGGCATGTACTTCAGTTCAAGCTACCTATGTCACCAGCAGGGAGAGGCAGGTTTCTCCACCAAACAGTTCAAAACTATTCAAGTGCAAGACCCCACCACAGCGCATGAAAAACCTGAAGCTGGCTGATTTGCAATGCCCAGTCCACCACCCCCACGGGTGGATTGGCTGAGGACACAGCAGTCCTCAGTTCCACCTCCAGCAAACTGTCCTACGGAAAAGCATGCCCATCCTACCGCCTCGCTCCTTCCATCTGCTAAGTCAAGATGATGTGACTGATCCCTCTTGTAAAGGACTTTCAGGGTTCAATATTACAGACTATGCAGTACTACACAGACCAAAAAATCTCAAAGGTCGCTACAGTCCTATGGTAGAAATGCAGCCAGTACCTGAGCTAGCTTGGGTATTTTTATATGACACTTCACAAACACCCTTTAAAATTTGTCCATTTAAGCACTGGACAAATTGAAACCTAGGTAAGGTGGAGTGAGGATGGAAGAAATATGTCTGTGACCTAAATATATCCCCCCTTGCAAGAATATTTGCTTAAAAGAATCAAATAGTTTCATGAAGAGTGGGGAGCCAAGTTTGTAATTGTAAAATAACTCTCTGCCTTTTCTATGATAACAAACCCAGCCTTAACTCTGTTCAGGTTTGAAGTAATTCCACAGAAATAAAAATGGCAATTGCCATCATGCAAAATCACGATTCTTACAGGCCTCAGGCATCTGTTCAATGTATTTTCAGTATACAAGAATTGCAGATGTGCAAACGCCACCAAGTTGCTTATCAGTTACTTATAGAGCTACACGACTATGTTATTCTGGTTGTGCTCAATGCACAAAAACATTATTTAAAAACAAGCAACCCCAAAACAACAACTCTCCCCCACCCCCCCAAAAAACAACAACAACAAAAAAACCAACACCAAAACAACCAAATAGGAGGTGAGGATTATGCATGAGACTTGGGGGATTTGAAGGGGGTCTAGTAACTGTAGCAAGTGTAAAGTTATCTCACTCCCTTCAAATCCCCAAATGGTTTCATTTAAATTCCTGTTGGTTCTCCACCTGCATATTAAGACCAGCACAAAAAGTAATGGTACATTATTTAAAGCATCTCAGTATCAGTAGTTTGTTTGATAAAGCCTGTTTTGGAGGAAAAAAAATCTCATTCTGCCAGTCTTCCTTCTCCCTTATGGGAGACATGATTATTTTGGCTCCCAATTCAGGAGCTTCTTAAAAATTCTACTTCAGTTCTTGGATTGAATTTTCAAATTCCATGCAGCTTCGTTTGCTGGAAATGGATAGCCAAATTGTGTTTATAATCAAAACTGATTTACAGAGTAATGGAGATGCTAACACTTCAGTATTAAGCTCTGCAATATTTCTTTAAAACAACATTGTACAATATTCGTTCTGTAATTCTTGTGCAATGTTCATGTCATACATAAAGTTACAGAGTGCTTCAGGGACTTGTCTAAGATTGCCCATCAAGTAAGTGGTGAAATTAAAGCACTTCACCCTGATTTATCACTGGACTACACTCTCTTGAAACTAGAACACTGTTGACCAAGGAAAATAAGTTTTCTACTATAATTAATGCTAGTGAGGTTTACATGCTAGATTATATAAACCTTTGTAGGCAATTTGGGGGTTTTCATATTATTTCCGCTTATGACCTTCATATATGCATCTCCTTCCTCTAGGAGAAGATGAATAGAATCTATTCTATGAATAGAATCACTTTATATTGATTTTTTTTTTTTTTTTTTTTTTTTTTTTTTTGCTATGTATTTCCTCCCCTTCCTGTCATGTAAGTTGCCACCTTTGTTTTGCATTGCCTACAAGCAAACTGCCCCAAAGTGTCCTGCTGGCTGATTTAGCTTAGGCCCCTTTGCAGGACAGGTCTGCCAGAGGTAACTAGCTGTTAACTGTCCAAGCAGGAGCTCATGTTCATCTGCATGGAACAGATGACTCACTGGTATTTAGCTGGTTTGATTCAATCTGATAACACTGATAATTTTCAGCACTACTTGTATTAACAGAAACATAGTGCTTAACAAGAGCAGGAGCTTCCAGACCTAGAACAGGATTTTTCATACCCTTCAAATTTCATTTATCAGCCTGAGATGTAGGTTGAAGACTTCCATATAACCATATTGGGAACTAACAACTCAATTACTCACATTTTAAATGTGTTTATTTCTAGTTGTTGATAAATATCCAGTCCTTATTAAAACCAGTGATTAAACTTAAACTGAGTTCAGAGACGATTTTTTTTTTTTTAATTTTTTGTAATCACTTTTAAATACAGATTGTTCCCTGAGGGGTATTACATAAATGTTACGCACCACAGGAATATCAGTACTAGCACAATAACAACTGTACCTCTCTGGCACGCACACATACACTCTCACACACTTATTTTGGATGTTGAAGACATTTATCCCCAGTTGTTTTATAACATTGCATATGTTCACCGGAACTATTACCACGAGCCAGCACAGCATGCACCAATAAAGTGGTTGAGTTAGAGTCTCTGCATTGCAGGACAAAAACAGTAGACAACAATAATTTTAATGTAGGTAGTAAAGAACGCTGCTCTCAAATTAAACTACTTGAGGAATGAAACAGGTCGAAGTATAAAAACTTCAACTGGCATTTTGTCCTAATAGAGGGGTCAGCCCTCCTACCCTGGTGAAGCCTTATAGGATCCTCAGCACCTACAAGTGGAAGGAATTTAGTTTTGAATCTCATCCGTAAATGGTTCAGTCAGCAACACAGTGCCCCCTAAGCCACGCTTGTGCACTGGATCTGCTCCCATTTAAAGGCAAGTGCTGTCTGACACACTATTTCTCCTGTCATTTTTTAGAAGGAGAAGGTAACAGAGAATGGGGTGGTTTGGGGTTTTTTTCAGTTTGCTTGTCTGGTTTCCTAAGTAGAAATAAAACAAAGTTATCTATTGGTGTCCTTAAGTAGGATGACTAGTCATTTTAACTAACTACAAAACTTATTACATTGTTTCCATAGGTTCACATTAAAACAAAACAAAAAAAAAAGAGCCACACCTTAATTTGCATTAGGTAACTATAACGTACCATGTCTTCTTCAGAAAAGTCTGAAATGAAATATTCTGCCAAAGGCAGTGGAGTAGGTTAGGGAAGCCTTTGGGTTATTTCTCTGTATGAGTCTTCTTACCTTTACAGTTAGGCAAAATGCCAAACATATGCCAAACTTTTAAATTAATTTACTATTTCCCCTTAAGACAAACATTTACTATCATCCAGGAGAAGGACAGTTATTGCAGAAGGAAGGCTTCAGTGTTTTCACACAACTGTATATGATTGACTGCAGCACAGAAGTAAAGCCTTGGAAATGAGGAGCTATGCTTAGTGGCTTGGAATAAAAAATAAAATCTTTACCTTGAATAGAGGCAGTAATTTTATCACCTATGCTAACTGAAATCATCATTTTACCTGTGTTTTCCTTCGTATTTCTTTTGATCACTAAAAACTAATGGGGCATTGATGCTCATGAAATTGGATTTATCCCAAACCCTAATCTGAATGATGAACTACATTAAAATACAAGAAATGTTCACACTGCTTTACAGAGACCCACTGAGATAAATACATGCAGGGTTGTACATTTGCCACGTTTCACTGGCTTCCATACCCTGTCCTCCTTGTATCTCGTCACTCGTGTACACAAACCAGACTCTCTCTTTCACAGGCACACACAGACGCACGCACACAAGAGAGGGGTTCAGGACTACCTTGTTTTCAAAGGTACATGTTAGTGAAGTCATCCTGAGGAACTCCTTGCTTGCAAAAACACTCAGTTCCAGACCACTGGCAGGGCAATTGGTGAAAATGTGGTGTGAACTAAAGGCACGCTGTAGTTTCTGTTCATTAAGAAGGATACCATGGGGGTGGGCTTGGAAGAAACGAAGAGAGGATTCATTTCTGGCTGTCCATTATTTACAGTGCCCTTTGCACAAAGTAAAGTTGGGTCACTGCTTGAGCCTTGACGAGCAGCTAAAGGTAAATCTGAAAGAGGTTGGGTTTGTTTGTTTGGTTTTTTTCCCTGCGATTTCAATCCTCAGTTATCACATCATATTACAGACACGGGGAAAAAAAACCCGAACCCGCAACTGAAACTGCTATTCAAATATCAAGCTTACTGTTCTCCCCATACAGTTTCAGATGGCGTGCTTTTTGTCTCGAGACGCTCACGTATGCGAGTTGAGCTAAAGAATCTGCCTGCCATCCCCACTAAAACGCATCTGCACATTATTCCCGCAAGTTAAGCAGCAGAACTGTAGAATTCCGAGCACGGTCACACACAGACACACACGCACACAGCCCGCCGCTACCTTGCTACGCCTGGATTCTGCGGGTCCCCTTGTAATCGCCTCGGATAAGCAAACGCGATCCTGCAGCACCGCAAGGGTAAGGCTCGCGTACCAGCGGCAACTTTGAGACGGCCACATCGCAGGTCGCGGACCCGCTGCGATAGCGTTAGCGCACGAACCGTTCCGCCCTGCTCGCAAGGCTCTGGCAGCAGCACCGCTGCCCACAAACGTCCCTGTCGCCCCGCACCAAAGTGTCGGTTTCGTTTAAGCCTTACCTTGGCTGACTTGCCCTAACTGGTGACAAGGCACTTTAATTTATAAGAAGCGAATGGGGACTTTTCGCAGGGCCCGGCGGCACCGCTGCTCGCCCGTCCTCAGAGAGGCACCGGCCCCGGCTCCGCGTCCCTCGGAGCCCCCGGCCCCGGGAGCCCCCGGCCCCGCTCCTGCAGCGCCGGCAGCCCGGGCGATTGGCTGCGCCGCCGCCCGCCCCCGCTCCGCTCCCTCCTCCTCCTCCTCCTCCCCTCGCTTCCCCCCTTCCCCGGCACTTCGGGGCCGCACGCAGCCTCCCGCCAGCAAATGGCAGACCCCGGCCGGCGCCGGCGCTCGGCAGGCGGCGGCGATTCCTCCCTCCGTCCCCTCCCTCCGTCCCCTCCCTCCCGGTGGAACGGGCGCCGGCACCTCTGCGTCCGCCGAACCGCCCCGCTTCGCGCTTGAGCTGCTGAAGGAGGACGGCTCCGGCTCGGCGACAGCAAACCCCCGAATTCGGTGCCGGGAAGGCGAGGCGGGGGGCGGGGGAGCGAGAGGGCTGGGCGGGGGGCGAGGGGAAAGCGGGCTGGACGGCTCCGGGGCGGCAAAGCCGGCGGTGAATTGTCGTCTTTCTGGGCAAAGGCGTCGCAGCCCGCTAAGCGTTCCCCGGCCGGCTCCTTCGGCAGCCGGCCGCGGCACGGTCCGGCGGTGGCTGCCAGATTCGGACCCACCGCTGCCCCTTAACGCCTCCTTCCAAGCCTGCTGGGGCACCGGGGCTTTCGCCTTGGCCACCCGGCCCCTTCCAGATCAGCCCCGCTCCTGGAAAGCCTTCCCGCCCTTCGACGCCCCCGTATTCGTATTACCAACGCCATAAACTGTAAGTTGGTGGGTCATTTCTGTCCTCGCAGGCTGGTCTGCATCAAGGCAGGCTGGCTGATGCAAAAGTCATTCCGAAATCCGGACCTCGTATCCCAGCTTTACTCCAAGCACACCTTACGTGGAATTAAGATTAATGGCACCCTCCTCATTCAGGGTTTCGGTAACGGAGCAAACGTGTCAGACTCTGCTTATCCAACCTGCTAAGGCAGTGTATTAAAAATGTAATTAACATCGAAGTGAAAGCCCTGGCACATACCCCACTGGCACAGAGGAACCTCGCTTCTAGCCAGCAGGATGCGCGCTCCGGAGCGAGCCGTGGAACCACAGCCCGCTCCGGTCCCAAAGCCCCGGCAGGGAACGGCAGGACAGAACAAGAGAAAGCTACCGGCTACCGGTATTATGGGTCAGAAGCGGCATCCCAAGTATAAATGATAGGCACCCCATGTATAAAGGATCTAGACTGGAAAAGGAGAGCTGGAAAGAGTAATTCTATGATTTAACATAACCGTAAGGGAAGCTGTTGCACCAGATTAGATGGAAAGAACAACACTGCTCACTAAGATCACTTAAATCAAAGTCGGGATAAAATCCAGTGCTGGATTTTGAGAACTTTTCAAACAAAATCACTCTGAGCTGCTCTGCGATATGCAGTAGAAACAATCTTGCAAGCAGGGTAGGGAACTGAAGGCAAGAGGCAGCTAGGTGTTGGAATTTGGGAGATGTAAGCTCTTGGAGGGAATGAAATAGAAGCTGTTTCCATTTGCTATTTGTACGTCCTCTGGCTTGCAACTGCAGCACATATGAATCAATGCTTTAACACAGAGTCTTCAGAATGTTCTCTCTCGTGCAACTTCTGTTAGGTTTTGCATAGCTCTGGATTCGGATCTCGTGATCTGGGGGAGGGGCTGCTTTTATCCAGATGCTTTCACTATTTTACTGCACTATGGGAGAAGCAAATTTCAAATCTCCTTGTCGGGGAGGTAGTTACATTAGTAACATGGAGGGGAAAAAAGAGGGGGGGGGGGGTAAGAAATGAACAGACCCCCACCCTTTTCATTCTCTGAAGGCCCACACAATTTCACATGAAAAAGAATTCACGCCAAGCCACCCTCCAAAGATGCCCTCCTCGCTGCTTGAAGTGAAAGAGGCAAAACATAGGGGTTACCTTTCAGCCTACCAACCATTTGATGAAATGCTGCTTAGGTGTAACAACCCATGGATACAGCTGAAAACAAAACATTTTATTTTAAGGTCTTTTTTCAGCAATTTTCAGTGAATAAGGCAGAATTATGAATATTCACCAGATACTCAGAGCATAAGTCATCAATTCATTTGTTTCTGCAAATGACAAGCAGAGGGAAGTCTTGATGCTCCAGAAAAGCATTTAAAAGGTGAAAATATAGAGAGAACTTTCTTCTTTTTTATATATCTAATAAATACATGCATATACATTCATATCTACATATTTCAGAGACTTCTCTCAAGCAGGAGCAAAGAATATCAGTTTAAAGAGATTATAACCAGTATTGCAGACTAATTTGGTATAAAATGGTCAAAGATTTTCTTATCAATTTAAAATTATGCCATTTCAAGGAAGAAGCTGACAGTTGGAAAACATTAGCCTCAGTCAACTCTGACATTTCTTGTAAGCCTATGTTTCAAGACTAAATACTGAGATTTGGCATTACTGATGTTAGGCCGATCCTTTCATCAGTCTGAATGTTAAAAGAATCTACATTTGGCATGGGGAAAAAAAATCCTCATGAAAAGAACCTCAAAATTAAATTATTGTCTGGGACTACAGTGGTATTGGCAGAGGAATTCCAGGGGAATTTGGGTATAACCTGTGAAGTCATTGTGTGCATACGGTTTACCTCGGGAGTCCAGCCGACTTACACAATTCTAGCAGTATATCAAAATGCAGAACTTTGTAGATTGCATTCAGAAAGTTCCCCTCCTAGACTTGAGAGCTTGTGACAATGATTACAGGGGGTGGAAAAAAGAAGGGGCTTTTTTCTAACTTGTGGACTTGTTACATGTTTAAGAGCAATACTAAAAAGGAGATGGACTAGTTATGAAGAAGCATACATAGCTGTACCAAAAAGTAACCAAGTATCTACAGATTTAAAAAAGAAAAGTTTGTCTTTTGCTGCTGTTGAAATTCTCTTTGTTAGATAACAGCTCCAGTTAATCCTTTAGAGGATATGCCTGCAAAACTAGTCTCTCTTTGTTGGTGCTTAATATGCTAAACATGTATTGATCATCTTGCAGGTAACTGCTAGAGAACTGATCATTCAGCTAACATTCAACAAGTTATTAAAAGACTAAGTGGTTCATTAATACATAAAGTAATGAAAAATCCAGGTCATTTATAGATTACAAATTTCCTGTACCCTAGATATATTAGGAATGGCTACGTTTGTATTGGGATAAGGATGTTGCCAAACTCAGTCCAACTCTTCCTTGTTCTTACGCACGTGCACTCTAATAGCTGCAGTCAAAGAAAATGAGCAAAGTCGCTGCCAAGAACCTCTGCTCACACACTAAGAACAATTGTACTGGGATTTTTCATGTTGTTGTTCAAAAGCACCAGGGAATATCCCAGTTACCCCCACCCCCAGCAGCAACTTTCCGGTCTTACAAACAGATTACAAACCACTTCCCTTTTTCCTAGAGTGAAAGGATAAAAAAAAAAGTATTCTACCATTGGATGCTACCAATTTCACAATGCATGAAGAGGAATAACACCACCTCTGAAAACAAGTAGCAGTTAACACTAGCTGTGTAACTGCTTGTGTTTTCTCTTTTTTTTTTTTTTTTTACCAGATTAAATCATTATTTTTGTTCTCAGCTGCAGTGCATAAGAACCAGTCCCAGCAATGTGCTGAGAACAATGACACGCCCTCCAATTGCTATTTCTCTTCTTATTTGATAAACAATTTTATTCACACAGAGTTATTAATAAATATTCTTACAACTACTAATATATGCAGGAATGAATTTTCTTAGAAGTTGGTATGTGATCTACTAATGACAGTTCTTTAGAAACTATAATCTAAAAATATTTCAATAAATGCAATTAACAATTGATCCTAAAGAGTTTAAAAGTAAAATATGTCAAGTAGGGTATAAAAATAATGTATATCATTTGATGATGCATCGCAATAGGACATAATTGACTCACGATATCACTGCTATTTCTAGGTAGAAGATGACCTAAAAGAAATAGACCATAAAAATGCAAAAAGAATTTTGAAATCAGATGCATTCAAAATATTGTTGCTTCTCTATCTTTAGATTTCTTAGAGAAAATCATACCGAAATTGATCACAGCAGTCAAAATTTTCATTTTTAGCCGAACAACATTTTCTGATACAAAATGGTGGGACAGAAATTTTTAACTCTATCTAGTGGATGAACACACAGCTGAGCCATCTTCATGTTGCTGATGAAGACCCTCTGCAGGGCTCCCATATCATGCCTACTGCATATTGTATTTTATTTTTTTTTAAATTTGGTAATGTGCACAAATATTCAGAGCGAACAGGATTAAGGCAATTCATTTTGCATATGGTCTCTCTGAATATTCTTTAAGCCTCTAAAAAATTAAAATAGTCGATTAGAAAAAATAAATTTTTAATACAGGTTAGCAAATTCTACACAATACTAACCGCAGAGGGAATGGCAATGCTGCTGATACTGCCTTGGCTCCTTCTACACTAAGCATCACTGGGGTATTTTCTAATAAAACAACAACAGCTGTTCCTAGATATATGAAGCCAGTAACAGTTGCCAGTCACAGAAAACTTGTGATAATACAGTCATTTGCCTTTAGTATTGCATGAAATGACAGGTAAAACATACTGACAGGACTTGGAGAAAACAACATAATACCTGGCATTTTGCTACCTGTTACCATAAAACTCTGAGCTAATTAGTCCCTCTCCAAATGCAGGAAAGCACAGAAAATATATAAAGGGCAACAAAAGAATAGTGTGGTGTTTCACTGTCTCAGTCTCTGCATCACAACACCAAGGGAAAGACAAGAAAGACAACTCAGCTAAAGGCAACGAAGTGATTGACTCAGACATCAGTAGATCTTTCAGCCCATCCTGTGGAATTTCACATTAGCATATATAATAGACACCATTCAATCAAGAAACTTGCTTAATTGAGATGTTTCCTAGGAAACCAATATAACCCTGGTACTGTATAGAATGCAGTGACCACTCTAAAATGGGATGCTTCCTGGTAACTATATAAAGTTTACATGCAATAGGCATCATTTTTCTAAGTTTAAACCTCATAAGGAAACTATCCTGATGTTTCTGAAACTAATATAGGCAAAAATAATCTTTTTTTATTCACAGGCTGATATTAAATCCTCACAGGTCAAGGTTCTCTCCGGATTGTTGCAAATGGTTATTCAGATACTCTATTTTTAGATAATAGATGATTACAAAGACGTCTGATTTCAAATTATGAACATTGTATTTGGTGGAATTTGATGGCTGTTATGGCTGGTAATGTGATACAGCCTTCTTCCCCGCTGTAACAGGAGCTTTAATAAATTTTTGCTTAGAGGTAGGTAAATACTAACAGGCAAAAAGCTCCTGGGACATTCTAAAGACAGATTTTCATAATATCATCCTAAAGGACATTATTTCTGGGGCATATTATGTACTTTTTATCTTTACTAAGATAAATTGCTTCTTTTAGACTCAGCATTCAGTAGGCTAACAGCAGATCAAAAAAGAGAACACTAAAGTGTTACAAGATGATGATGAGATTTCTCTTGAAGCGAGAGTATCCTTTCCACTGAAACCATAATGCTGAAACATGCTGAAGCTACGTGAAGGAAAGATTGGCTAATTTTTGATATAGAATCTTCACTGGAACTTAGGAGTCCTCCATACCTCCCCTGTACTATATCGGCATGTCGTACAGGCTATTCTTTTTTACCACTTCTTCCCAATACGAGGATGCGCCCAGATCCTGTTTGCTCCTTGCAAGAATGTACAGGATCCACAACATGTTTAAGTATAACAATACATGCTCATCACTTCACGCACTGTCAGTGGGCAGCACTGAGAAGAGTCTGGCTTCCTCTTCTTTACCCCCACCCCTTCATCGGGTATTTATACACATTGGGAAGACCTCCCCAGAGTCTTCTCCTCCCCAGGCCAAACAGTGCCAGCTCTCTGCTTCGCCTGACATGACGTATGTTCCGATCCGTTAATGATTTACCTGGCCCTTTGCTGGACTCGCTCCAGTACACGCACGTGTGCCTTGTACTGGGGAGCCGAGAACTGGACTCAGCACTCCAGATGAGTCTCGCCAGGGCTGAGGCAATGGATAACCTCCCTTGACCTGCTGGTGACACTCCTAATGCAGCCCAGGATGCTGTTGGCCTGCTTTGCCACAAGGGGACAAATTCGCACTGTATCTGTAGTAGTTATATTTTGTAATTATATTGAGCGGTAACATAGGACCAAAGTTGAATTTTGAAAATTACTGAACTATTTAGCAGAGCTCTTAGTCGCTGAATCACCTACAGCTTGGGGGACAACTGTATTTAGTACAGGGTTGTAGAGTCAATTGATGTCTAATCCCGGTGCTTCTATTAACTGGATTAACCTAGTTTCCGACTAGAGCAGGAAAAAGGATAAATCTGAGTAGATTTCTGAAAAGAGGAAGAAACTGAGGGGAAGTGAAACAAAGGATAAACTTCCCGGTCACTTCCAAATTCTGGAAGCTTAGATTGACAGCATTTTCATTTAGAAGCGTCAAATGAGAAAACAAGGTTAAAGAACATATAGCGTAGTCCACAGAGGCAGCCTTAATGCACTGTAGCCCATGGGGATTCCTCCCACCGCTAAGGGCTACTGTGTAGGCACAGCATCCCTCCTTTCTGCAGCGCCAGGCCTGGTGCTAGTATGTCCCCCTCTGGTGTGCTTAGCGCAAGTGGGAAATCATAAGATTTTACCGAAGGTCTTAAAATTCCAGTGGAGATAAATCTCTGATCACCAAGGTAAAAGCCTCCTGCCTTGTACTCCTCTAGCCAGGCAATGAGACAGCTGAAGAAATGGAAACATCAGTCAAGAAACAAACCGATTCTTATTCTTCTTGTTTTCACTCCTTGTTTTCACTTGAAGAAACACTCTAGTTCCACCAGCCAACTACATGCTCCCATTTAGGAAATGTCATGACTGCCATTAATTTAGATTTTTTAAAAAACACCACCTACTGGAATGCTTCTCAGGATATGCTTTTCTGCTGCCATTTACTCATTACTACTCACTAGAATTCTTTATAATTAATAAAAATGAAGAATATCACTAGTGTGATCTGTTCCATAGGCCAAATAAGCCACAAGAAATAACCTCATGCTAGACAGTGACAAACAATGAAGCAGAGACATATGTTTGTTCTGTTCCCCAAGCATAAACAGAACACACAGTTTCCCTGACTAAAAAATTTACTTTCATTTTAATTAAAACAGAACATTTAGTTACATTTCCTCTGTTCTGTCAAATAATTAAATAGATAAATGGCTAGCAGGGGAAAAAATGACAACATTTTCTTTAGTGCCCAAATTGTACACATAATCGATTACTACCCATCTGTTCACTAAAGGTGTAGGAAAGACACATCATATAAAGCCTTTTTCCCTTAAAAAAGCTTGCTAAAGTTCTTCACTTTTGATCCCGTATCTCCCAAAATGAAAGAAGTTTTTCAGAAAGTAGAATCTGTCAGTTCTCTTTGGCTATAACATTACATAAACTATTGTTATTATTTTACTCTTCCGATTCTTTCTACCATTAAATCAAAACTACTGAAGAGTGGCTCCCTCTGAGGAAACGATTGCAATGGCAACTCCATAGATTCTAACCAAGAAGGAACAATTAAATAATAGAGTCACGTGCAAGACAAGACAAAAGACTCCACTCACTTTCCCTGGTATTAAACCTAACTACTGAGGTTTGATTAATGCATATGATCCAGGAAGATAATAGTTTTTGCTTTACGGAATTCAAGAAATGGATAATCAGCCACTTCCCTTGGTAGTTTATTCCAATGGTTAATGGCTCCTGTATTTGGTAATCTTCACTTACTTACAGTAGTTTTTAAGAAAATCCATTCAACCTACTGATAAAATGTCTCATTCTTCCCATCTCATTCTTTCAAACTTGTTAGAGAGATGTAGGTAAACTGGGGAAATACAAAATGGGACAGGATGCATCCAGCAGTGGAGTGCAGTGACTGCCACTGCTGGGGAAATACCCTCTGCTATCTAATAAACAAGCAGAGGAATTGCCCAGCAACTGAAAACCGTGTCCACCTTACAAAAAAGCAAGAAGAAAATTCACAGAATTACAAGACTGGTCAGCCTTGTAACTGAGCCTTACCTCAATCCCTACCAAATTTATAGTTGAAATCATCCTAGAAAAAATTTCCAGGCTCATGGACAGCAATTAGCTGACTTGGAATAGCAAGTATGAATTTACAAAGAGCAAATCCTGCCTGACCAACTTGTCTTCTATGATGAAAAGACCAGATATAGACCAACAGAGCAGTGCCGGCATCTTTCCTTGACTTCAGCAAGGCTTTCGACAGTCTCCCAGATTATCCTCATAGCCAAACTATTGACTTATGGGTTGGATGGACCACAAGGTAGTGGAAGTCTAAGTGGACTGCAAGACTCTGGGAACCACATTTCTCAAGAGTTGATATTGCTGTAAATGAAAACTCAGTGTATAGTATGCATATATTTACGCATCTAACATTTCACTGCTTGTATTTTAACATTTGCAGTATGTGGACTGTTTTATGTTCAGATGATTCAAGTTAATACTAGTTAATATTAATTTCATTTAATATTCATTTGATTTTGACCTTACTTGCACACTACATCGTACTACATCTAAAATTATTTTTATCAGTGGCATTTAATGGAATCAGTACATCACCATAAGCTAAATGAATAGGCAAAAATTGATCTCCAGCATTGTCCTGTTCTGTCCCAATGCAATATCAGTATTAATAAACAGACATTATTAAATTCCAACACAGACATTATTAAATTTAGGGGTTTATTTCCATGGCCAAGACCCAAGTCCTTTAATATGTCTTTTAATTAATAATGTATTTTCTAATTTCGTTGCTTGTACTGTAGTGCATTTTTTTTAACCCTATCCATTGTAAAAAGTTCCTAAGTATCGCCACAGTTGGAAGATAAACCACTCTTTAGCTAACGCTACAGTTACTAACATGCTTCTGCTACTGCTGTGGAAATGTAAGTCCAAAGAGCCTGTTACAGAATATAGATTTTCAAGAAGAGTCAGGGGACAACTCAGACTTTTCTGTCTGGAAACGGCAGAAAAATGTCTCTCAAATCCTCATACTGCTAAGGAGAAGGAAGAAGGCTCCAGAAGCAGAAACACTGCTTGAAAGCAGCTGCCTTCCAAGGCTGTCCAAACTCTTTCCCAAGCCTAGAGGGGGAAGCCGGAGGATGTGCCAGGGCAGCACCCAGCTGCGCGGGGCTGACCCTGAGGGGCTCTGCGGGCCCGAGGGCAGCGGGCGACGCAGGAATCAGACAAACTGCTAGCACTGCATGCTTTACACCAGCCACCACATGCTAACCCAGGAGCAGCAGCACACAAGCGAAAGAAGCTTGAAGACCTATAACCCATGTCAGGGGCTTAGACTTGCAACACAATCGTCTGATAGGCAGAACTTTTCTTCTTCTTTTTTTCTCTCCTTTTTTTTCCCCCTGGTTACACCTCTACCTCCTGTGGGTAGGTTTGCTCCAAGATTCGTTTGTTACCATGCGCAAAAACTCCTAAGAAACCCTTGCTGGGTCACTTTTACTCAGTGAGCCTAGCAGCACAACAGGACAGGGCAACACGCAGCCCTTGGCATCTCCAAAGAGGGAGCAAGCACTGGGGACAGCTCGGGGTGGGAAAATAACAGTGGGCAAAGCCATCTGGCTTTCAGACCAGCAGAGACCAGCTTCAGAACCGACAGATACCTTAGCTTTAAACTCCTGGTATTACTGATAAGCATTCATGTAAATGGATGAATTTCAAAGTATGGCAGAAGTCTACAGTCAACTTAAAAAGCCTTGGTAGAACTTTGACAAGAGTTAGAGGGAATTTGAACATTTTTTGAAAAAAATGTCTCACTTCTTTCACTACACTCTTTCCTCAAACAAAACCAGTGGTATATAATGCAATAAATTTGTAGATAAAACCCAAGCACTAGTGCCTGATACAGGTAAAAGAACTATTTTATTATTAGTTACCATCATTTAAGCATTTAGAGCATCTCAAATGCAACTAAAGCATAGTAGTAACTGCATAGTAATCACACATAGAAAAATCTGCAAATGGAAAAAACACTGAATAGTTTTAAAAAATGTATTTGTTTTTCCAAAAAAATATTCACAGCAATACCTGAAAAACAGATTTCCTTCTTAGTTATACTCAAGACAAATGTTAGGTTTATTCTGTAATGGAAAGCAAGCCAGTCATCTGCATACTGCAATTGGTTCTGGTTTTGAATTTGCAATCTCCTTATCTATCTTCTATCTTTAGTGTCATATTGTTATAATGTGTTGTATGTTACATGGCTTATCAAAACAGTATCCCATGTCTTCATTGCTCATACTATCCTGTACGTTAACTAAAAACTTTATAGAACAGACCAAACTATGAAAAAAATGGGTGAGAAATGATGTTTATTGATGCATAATATGCCAAAATTTAGGACTATTAAACTGCTAACTCATGTCAGTGTACTGTTATTAAAAATTGTTGATTGACTTGTAAAATGGACAGTATTTCATGATGCCAGAGAAATATCAATAAATACGTGGCAGTCGTGGTTATTTTTTAGAGATTGAAATCTCATTAATGCCTCAGAGATACCACCATTTTTTGTGCACACTTAAGTGGCATCCCACGTGGCTCTTAGGTAAACCTGAAACATTTCTTGAAAGAAATTTCTGGCTTACCTTAAAATAGAGAACATGTCTTTATGACATGTTGCAGGTTTCAATACATTTTAAGCACTAGTCTGTCTTTTCAGCTAGCACATTTTCTGTGAAGAGTAACATGTTGAACTAATGTTTTGAGTGAGAGGCTCTAGAGACAGAACGATCAAAATGCTCTTAATTGACAATGTTTAAAAGAACAAAAACATACCAAAATGATTACAAGGATTACACTCCTGGCTTGCCTGATAAGTTGGATATAACTGTCAATATAGCAGTTGAAAAATAAAGTTTAGTCAGTGTCAAAGACATCATCCTCAAAATTTAAGACACCCTCCCCCATGTTTCATAGCTGCCAGCTGAAAGACGGATGAACATCAACATATACCCTTTTGCTCTTTCTTATAGAGGCAGTCTGCAGATAAACTCTCTGAAATCAGTTTCTTTCTTTCCTCTGATTAAGGAAGAAGGCAAAACACACTGTAAAAACTCCAATTATGGAATTCTTATTTCTATCGTATCTGTAGTTTCATTATCACCCTTTCCTTCTTTCCCTCTTCTACTCTTGGTGGAATTCTTTGGTTTCTCAGAGTATCTTTAGTATCTCCTGTACTCCATTGCTTAATAGCAAATGTGAGCTTCAATATCAATTTGTTTAATGGAGCACATGGTCATGATTTTTATCACTTTTTAGAGTTTTTTATTTTGTTTTGGCAATAAACCAAATTTATTTGCATTCCACTGATTTCAATGCCATCATACACCAGAAAAGAGACACGTACTTTTAGGAGACTGATACTTTATACAGTTTTAGGTTTTGTGATCATACCAGATTAGTCCCTGGATTCTGCAAAGATTCATATGTATAGCCTAATTATTCTACAGTGAGCAGCTTCCATGATTATGATGGGCAAAATTGGGTCTCCATGTGCTTGAGGGATCTTTAAAATGTTACTGCTGATCTGCTTGCAATAGTACACTTTTAGGACATTTATATAGGTCAGATTTTACAAATGTTATTACATACTTCAACTTTCAGAAACATACCGCTACTTCTTAATTAATTAAAATACTGTTTTCATATTTAGTAGGAATTACTTGTGACAAAAAATAAAAGTTTTGGTTGGAATATGTGTATCTCCTACAATGCTAAGAGAATAATTAATATACTCTCCAGCAGCAATCTGGAGATCATTTAGCAGTGAACACTAGAGGTATACTAAAATAATTTCTGTTAAAAGTTTTAAAAACTCAAGATCAAGTCCTGGAAGGTATTACACTGAGAAGCCCCATAGCATATTCAACCCTCCATTAACTTCACCGAAGCTACAGTAGCTTCAGAGAAGCAAGAGTTTTCCAACCCTTTACTTCACAACCAAGATTTAAGTAATCTGCTTTGAGCTGTGTCAGCAGGATTAATTACATAAAGAACTCATTAGTGGAACCTTTTAAAAATACAGAGATAAATGGAATGAGAATTGGGAGTTCAATTCTGCTACTGTTAACAAATTTCACTACTGTTTCCACATACCATTTACAAATTCACGTTACAGTCGACGGCCATCCAGCAGTTGGATCACTACAGAAAGATGGCAATTTGCTAGCAGATTAAAGATAGACAAAACAAGAATTACGTCTTCAGCATACAGTTTGGATATAAAATACTCCTACTGTGGAGATTTATTTTCTGTGTGTGAAATGCATTACAATGTTCTGCATGTTCTAGGAGTAAACAACCATCATTCAGCGTAGCTCTGCAAGGATATGTATGTATATATCTGACTGCTGAATAAAGAAAAAGACACCTGGGAACCACACCATGCTAAAAAGAAGATATTTAGATACATTCACACAAGTGATTCACTGAACAAATTTAAGGTAAATTCTCTGTATCTCTGTCAAAGGATCTTATGGAATATAAAATATTGTGGGGTTTTCCATCCTGAAATTTAAGCTCAAACTTCTGGTTTGAGCTACTTACTACCTCCTCTGGTTTTCTTTCATACAACCAGGGAAAATATTTTTAGAATTTTCCCTCTGCAATTGCTCTGTCTTTCAAGTCCCTCATATTGTGAGATTGCCCATAATATACAAAAAAGTGCCTGTTGGGGAAACCACAGAAGTAGACCTCTCCATCTCTCAGGATTTGCTTTTTTTTTTTTCTTCTTGTCTCATTTCTAGGGTTGAAACAGAGATCCTGTGATATATTTGTATTTTATTCCCTTGAAAAATTATCTCATTCAGTTCCCTAGCCTTTCTTACAATGGTTTCTTTTTGACAGAAATTGTAAAACCTTATTTTTAAGCCTTTTTGTCTGCCACTAGCTCTTGCAGAATAGCAGTGTACTGCATATGCCCTTACCATTGGAATTTCATCTCTATCTTTCAGTTTTGATGCTTTTAATAGGTGTTAAATAAAGTTAGATTCAGAGTTTTCAGGTATTATTTTTATTCATAATACACCCTGTTTGTCTATCTTCAGTGTCACTTCAAAAAAATTTGAATTTTTTTCTGTATCTTTATTTTTCATTCTTTCCTGTTTGCATTTTTCCCCTTTGTTCTCAGTAAGGGAAATGCAAATTTCAAAATATTTACTGGTTTTGGCTGTGGCTGTTTCTTTTGTTTGCTCTCACATTTTTAAATTCACGTAATTTCTTACAACGCATTTGCACTGCTGGTACATATTTTACCCATTTTTTTCCTGCCTAAGACTTCTACAACATTATCTTACGCCTAGGAGATCAAGAAAAGACCTCTTTTTGCCATAAGAGCTGCCTCAGAATAAAATTCATATTTTGAGCTTCTTACATATGCTCTTCCTTTTCAAAGGAATGGGTAGATTAAAAAGTTAAAAGAAGGTTCTGTCCCTTTTCCCTCTTTGTAATTTTGGCTTCAAACAATTATTGCTGAATACCAAGATTCTTTAAAGTTGCCTATACTGAAGACGGGAAAAATGTGATTGACAACGTTATTCCTCAAACACAATGGCCCTTTCTACTGCCACAGTAGAACAGATTTTCTGTGGTCTGTGCAGAGATTTCTTGACAATTGATAGGGACCATAAAGTGAACTACTATTTTCATTACATTGCACTTCAAATGCAAGATGTATTTTTTCAGCTGCATCTTCTCTAATGCAAACATAAACCTAAATTTACTTGTGCATTTCTACACAAAGTAGTATATCACACACACGCTTCCAAGATAATGAGTGACAAAACAGCAAGAAAGACTGCTCTTTTTGGCATAAGTGCAGGCTAATACAAACATAAATGCTTGTGAAATTGGTTTAGGGCTACTGCTTTTTTTGAAAATGTTCTGATCACTTCCCTATCAGAAAAGCACAGAAAATTTTCCATGAACTCAAAAAAAAATAAAATAAAATTTTTCAAGGGAAATAACTGACTGATGAGGCAGGAATGATACACATTTGTTTTACAAGAAGGGAAGAAAATTTTTTTAGGATGATCTAAGGAGATAGAAACGGATTAACTCATCCCACATGAAACATGCTCTAAAAAACCCAGAAAACCAAAGATCCCAGCCCCCTCAAACATTGTTTTATTGTTTCCATGACTGACCACTCAAGGCTTGAGCATTTATTACCCACTTTACACAGATATAACAGAAAGGATAAAAAGTTTACAATATAACAAATCATTCAAATTTAAATGGAATAACTGAGGAGTGTGACCTTTGATACTGTGGCTTACCCTGTTCTTCAGATGAAAGCATGCAAATCAGATGGTTTGGGGTACTTATTACCTCTTATTTCTGGAGTATAATACTGAAGCTCACTGCTTGAAATAAATGGGATTTAAGTATTTCTTTAAAATCTTTTTTATTACATATACATATGTATTTTTTAAACATATAAGGGAAAAAAGCAGAAAAGGAAAAGAAAAGGTATCTACTGGAAGTTTCTTTATCAAAATGAGTGTTAATTCACAACTAGTTACACACAACAGGAGCTAGATGAAACAGCTAAATGATACAGTGATCAATAAGATGATACAGTTGTATTTTTATAAGTAGTTCCCCTTTTCCATGCTTCCAAAGCACTAGAGCCCAAGGTTATCTTATCAATGTATATAAATACCTGAAGGGAGAGTCCAAAGAGGAGGGAGCCAGGCTCTTTTCAGTGGTGCCCACTGGCAGGACAAGAGGCAACGGGCACAAACTGAACCACAGGAGGTTCCCTTTGAAAATCAAGAAACCCTTTTTCACTGTGAGGGTGACCGAGCACTGGCACAGGTTGCCCAGGGAGGTTGTGGAGTCCCCATCCTTGGGGATACTCAACAGCCGTCTGGACATGGTCCTGGGCAACCAGCTCGAGGTGTCCCTGCTTGAGCAGGGGGGGCTGGACCAGATGCCCTCCTGAGGTCCCTGCCAACCTCAACCCTTCTGTGATTCTGAGATTCTGTTCCTTTGATCTACAACACGTTATTTCTGTTTGTCACAACAATGATCCACTCTAATGAATCTTAATATTCTATTTATTCAATGAATTTCGGTCATCAGCACGTTAAAGACTATGCTCTTCTGGGACAGTCCCAGCAGCTGCGGTGTGGTCTGTGTCTGTTTCCCCACCTTGTTCTGATACTACCTCCCCTCTTTCCTAAATATGCGAGGCAAAAATTTCAGCAAGTGTTCCACTGGTACTGGTAACCACTACCACTTCCTGACACTCCTCAACTCTCTTCGCTGCATTTGCACATCACTGCTCCTATCCAGCCTTTATTCTTTTTTTTCTTCCTCCATTTCCAGCAGCCCTTACTCATCAGTTTCCCTGTAAAATGCCACTCCATTCTCTCTTTCTTCTCAGGTCACTTGCACATAATAGGAAAACCTGAAATTTAATCTAATTAGCATACCAGTTCCCATACTGTAGGTGAAATGCCAATACAGAAGTTATTTTACAGTGGGTATCCGTCAACTTTTCTTGCACATGCTATTAAGTAATGCACTATTTACTGCACTGGGGCAAGGAGGGCACAGACAAACAAGGCAATTCCTGAAAGCCTGGGTAAGTGAAGCATAAGCTTGAACCTGACCGGTAGAGGTGAAGCCCTCATTGTGAGCTTATCCTCCATATTCTCCCCTCTGCCCTACTGACCTGGTATTAAGAAACTCCAGCAAAAGGTTCTGAGAAAGATATACGCTCTCCAAGTTTCAGCTTTGTTTCAAGGTGCAGGTATTTCCCAGTCTCTCTTCTCAGGACTGCTACGGACTCCTTTGTACTGAACTGTCAGTGAAGTTGTCAGTTACCTTCTAATCTTTAAATATAATCCACAATCTTTTTCATACCTTCTGTATCCAATTTTATTAATTCTAAATATTTCAAATGTAGTTCTACGGCTACTACATTGTGACAGAACAAGGACAGTAAACAATAAACTTTTTAGACATAGGATGCAAGGTTAAAAAGGGATTGGTTATTCACAAAATCTCCAGTTGCAAACATTCCCTCTCACCCAGCTTCTGAACAATTCAGAGAGTGTGAATTTCACACGATCTGAAAGGAAACCTGAAATACAGCAGTGGTTCCTTAGGAAAGCTATCCTGTCTTCTAACAGATGGTTAAAACACTTTAACAAGCAAAAAGCCCCAGTGGAGAAAGCGCAGAAAAGCAAAGAGAACACAGAGATTTTAGGCACTAGAGATGTCAGTCATATTCCATATTTTCATGCTGCTGCTGTAATGACTATAGGTGGAAAAGCTGAAACCCATGGGCTCAAGCTAGTAAACAAAAGCACAATAGGAAAAATAAACAAATTATAACTAGTGCAAACAGACAATGAAATGCACATTGAATTGTATACTCTGAGCACGCTATGGCTGCTTTGTAGATCTGCATTGTCACAGTCCAGTAAGAACCATTAGATCTCCTAATCTGACCTGCTGTAAACTGAAGGCCAGTAAGTGCAGGACAAAGCACATGAGACTGAACTCCTGTAAAACAGAGCAGAAAAGGGGAGAGCCCTGGGCTCTACCAGGAGCTTGAGAAGTTCATGGCAGAGGCAACTGATTAGATATGCTTGGGTGACCCATGAAGGTAATCCATATCCTGGGCTGAAGAACACAACTATTCATCACTCCCTCAAGGTTCCTTACACAAGATGAGATGAAATAAAATCATCTTCGCTTTCTAGCTGCAAATCTGCTTGTTAGCGTGATCCTGGCTGTGTAAAAAGATACGTCAGTCAGATACAGAAATAGAGGATTTTCCATGCTACTTCACAGTACTGGACAACCTTATTCCATGTCCCATATTCAGTCCAAGATAAACCAGAGAAAGTCTTGGGGAAAACCTGTATCCATACTCAGAAAAAATGTCTTTCATCGGTTGTGCTTTGGAAACTAATCCTCCCTGAACCCAGCAAATAACTGGCTAAAGCGCTGGAGCCCTGACATGTGGTTATGTGGTTATCTAATGAGTTGGAAGTGTTTTGACAAGCATGTGGAGGCAGAATGGAGTGATCCTGTTTTCACCTGGGCTTTTGAAGAATGATTAGGGTAACTCAGATATTGAGAAGTTCTAAGGCTAGAAGGATAAACAGCACTACCCAACCCAACCATCTGCACCATTCAATCTGACAAGCCTTTTCAGAAAAAAAAAAAAAAAAAAGGGAAAAAACACAGGGGAAAAAAAACAAACCCAAAAACCCCACCAAAACACAGAGCCCTCCCCCCGTCCCCAAATGAATGAAATACAAAAAAAAGGATTAAAACGGATTAAAACTTCTCTTTTTGAAACATACTTCATCTTTATGTTAGTAATATGCTTTCTATTTTTCCTACCTCTGTTAACTGAGCTTCATTAATTATCCTGACAGTTAGGATGACACTTAGTAAAATGGTAATTTTTAACAACTTTCAATCAAGCATATTGTTACACTTCTGTCACTGAGGCTGAAAAAACCCATAATTTTCAGCTATCTTGTCTATCGATATTGTACCTATATCTGAAGATCAGGGTGGAATAAATTGAACTCTTCAACTCTCATTTCAGAAGACTTTTCTCATCTTGGATAATTCTTTTGCCTTCTTTTTAGAAGTACTGCCTAGCTCTCTTCACATCTTTTTGGCAATAAAATCATCTGAGCTATACACAGTATTTTAATAGTGGACTTTCTATGCGTGCACAGATGTAAGATCACTCTCTCTTTCTTTTCCTTGGTCCCATTCCTACACGGTCAAGGGCCAATTCAGTCTTTTTTGCCATAGTAGGGTACTGAAAATTCTTTTTGAGGCAATTTACTGTGATGATTCATTAGCAGTTTCCTGAGTCTTCAGAAAAAGGCCTGCCATCATAAGGGAAAACTGGATCATAAAAGAACTTAACTTTGCAGTATTAAATTTCCTTCTTTTGAATTCTTCTACTTTCATTAGACGATAGATTAGAGGACCACTCTACAAGCTGTGTCTTGCCTTCCTCATAATTTACTATATAACCAATATATATTTCACCTTCATACTGTCCCAGTATTTGTTTGACCTGCAAACTACCAGTACAAGATTATGGACAAACCTTAACTACTTAGACTTCTAATAAAAGTTATAAAGTTTTCTTGATTCTTAGGTAGATTTTTTTTCTTTCCCCTTAGGTAGTCCTGATGTCAGCTCTCCAATGAAAAGCTTTTACTATTTAATTTTTTAATATGCCTAATATGAGACAATAACTCTACATAACTTGAACCATAGTGTCATTGGTAAAGCAAACAATTGAGAGAATTTGAGTATGCTATATCAACTCACATATGTATTAATCTTATGTTTGACAGGGTTAGCAGAAAGCCTTGTTTATGAAGACTTAATTCTATACAGCTCTGGTGGGTTCACAACAATTACATACAGCAGTTTCTAAACTGTAGTATGACACATAAATAATTTCCTGGGATTTGCATCAGACCAACTAGTCTATACAGATCCTAAAGCTTTAAGCCTTTCTATACTCTCCCATCTTTTAAGTATTTAGCTTTGTTCAAAAAATTAATAGTAGCAGTTTAACAACATTCAAAACACTCTTGAAAGACATGTCATCTCAGCTTTCTCATGGGCTCCTGTTCTGAATACCTTTCATTTTAGCTTTCATATTACTCCATTACAGGGTGAAACCTTTCAGTCAAATGACAAAGAGGAGGCCCGTGCTTCTTTTCACATATGTTTCTGCCTAAAAGAATGGGCAAGGGCAATAGTCTACATCTGACTACTCAGTCTGGTAATAACAATTACAGAATGAGAGCAGACTCTGGGTTTCCCTTGGTTTGTCCAGTGTCAGTGTAGTAAGGCAAAATTTAATCCTGGCCTTAAGGCAGGGAACAAGAACAGCTGTCACTACAGACATGAAACAATAATTTCTAAGTGGGAGTCAGTTCCTCTTCTGTTTGAAGATGACTGCTATAAAAATATCCTAGTCCAATATAATTCTGTCAGAGAATACATGGCATAATTTTTAAGAAGAGCCATTGTATGAAGTCAAGAACACAGTTTTATACAAATTTAAGTAGGCAACAAAACAATGCAATTAGCATATACAGTTAGGACAGATTTCTGAATGGCACATCCGTTTTCAAAATGTGTTGACACTTTGAACGTAGAAATTACAAAATTGACATTTCCATACATATAAATGCTACATTTAGGTAAAACATATTTTGATCCAGAATTCACTTGATAGATTCTTTCTTCCACAGGCTCCTGAAGTCAATGCAAAAGGTGTAAGAAGAGATATAAAAAGCTGAAATGAAATTTACTGAAGTCAAGAGACTGTCCCCTGTGTTAGTAACAGAAAGCAAAATATTTTTAATACGAAAAGTTCTGTCATTTTTGGCAGTAGAATTCAATTCAGTCTTCAGTCAATTAAACTATGTTTAAAGGTAAGATATGCAGTAATTTTAAAATTATAATTAAGTTCCACATAATAAAGACTGTATGTACCAATTTTGAAAGATATGAAGTATGAAAATATGTACTATAGCTACAGAAACACTACAAAAAGTGGATGTATCTGACTGAACTATCAGGATTTCTCTTCTCCCTACTCAACTCCTATAGGCCAATTTCTGCCTGCAAAATAAAAAGCAGCCAAATCCAAATGGTGATACACGGTGGACATCTCAAGAAGAGTGCTCGCTTACATATTTCTAAGTACAGGCTCAGTTGTTGAAGAAACTCAAACTTTAAAAAAAAGTACATATGTACTTGGATTTTAGCCACAGTTCTATTTTATTCCAGCACTACTTAAGATACATTAGTCCCTTCCTGCAAGTTATTTTCTTGATACTCTCTCACATTTTACTTTCAGATTTCTTAACTTCTTGATTTTCTGTGTCTTGCAGGAATAAATACTTTCAGGGCCATTTGGCTGTATTTGGTTTATTCCATATGGTGAGATTTACACCATCAGTTGGGAGAATGGTGTGGGTTTCTAATACTGACTGCTTCGTGGCTTCAGTGTGAGATTTCTTTTGGTAGATTCAGCTTGATTTTTATGATCTGAAATATCTTTACCTTTCATAACTCTTCTGTGCCAACTTTTTTTTTTTTTTTTTTTTTTAAGAACAGAAAACATAGCTATACTAGATGACTTTTTAGGGCCCTTTAAACCCTGTAGTTTTTCATTCTAGTGGCTGAACGTTTCTTATTATTATTAACGTGAAAAAGCAATAGCAGGCAGGCTAATTACCTCTCAGCACAGGTAAAGGTGGTTGTTATATATTGCTAAGTACCAGATGGTAGCTGGCTTTTATGTTTGTAGACATGTGAAAAGTTATTAGCAGCCCTGGTTCCCTAGACAGCACAAGGGCTGTCTATCACAGCAGTGTCTAGCTTCATACAAACAATGACACTAGGTTTCAAACTTCCCCATTTAGGTGGAAAAGAGAGAAGACATGATGAAGTCTCCATAAAGCCACTCGAGCGCTTTGACTAAACTGTTCTGGCCCAAGCAGAAAGGGACATCTTGCTGGACAGTGACTTCGGGATTGGGGGCGGGGGGGGGGGAAGAAAGAGCAAAAGATTAAATTCTTACCAAAGTAACACAGTCTTTCCCATGCTGCACTTCCCCATTTAAAAAATACAGCTGCTACCACTTTGTCATTTTCCTGAAATGTGCCAAAGAGAAATACATTGCAAAAGGATGAGGGTGTAAATATTGTAATATTGCACACATTGCAGAGGTGTTATAAAACCAATGGGCCTCCACTGCATCTCAGATGTGAGTCTGTACCTTACAAGCCCAGTTTGCTTCCTAACATTCCTAATGTAAGTTTATTCCTTCTCTTCCTCTCCCAAATTCCTGTACACTCTCCCTTCCGCTACCTTGGAAATGTAGGAAGTAGTGAAGAAAAAGTATAATAAGTCATCTCAAAGCAAAAACTGCTGCTAATATAACAGCCATAAACACATGGTAGTTTGGAAAAAGACTCGAGTATGCTGGTTTTAATTATACTACTCTGGATTGATTTGGACTGTGTTCTATGTCAAAAACCTGCTGAACAACAGAGCACAGGATCTTCGGGTTTGATTGGTTAGTTACTAACATGAGAAAGGAAGGGTTTTGTTCGAAAAAGATTTTGATAGCACATTACAATTGCTATTCCCACTTTCCTTTTATGAAGCAAGATTCTTCTAATTTCTAACAGCTCAGCAGATACTCCCTTGGAAACAATCGAAAGCAAAACACAACCAAAGTAAATACAATTTTAGAAATAAACGCAAGCAGAATAATGACCATCTTTTATGCATTTAGTTCATCAAAACCCAATGCATTATCTAATGCTTATACTACTTATAGGCACAGAAACTGTAAAATCTGCCTAAGTTGTGGCTAAATATTGCACTAGTGTAGACATCAAAAAATAAAAACAAAAGACCAAAGACTATCAAAGCACTGAAGCTCAGCTAAACTCAGCACAAGTTCAAAATTAAAGAAAACAATACAGCATAGAACACCAATTATCCAGAGGTCTAGAGGGGCATAAGAAAACTTCAGGTAATTGAAGAAGCCAGCTAGCAGGCCTTTAAGTCCCCTGATCCCAAAGACAGAGGGACTTGCTAACACTTGCTAACAGCCTCTCTTTCTGCTAGGTTGCCAAGGCTCAATGAAAGGCATTGCATTCGGCTCCAGAATCCATGCCTTGAAAGGAGGCTCAAATTCAGATGTAATGACTTGAGCACGTAAACTTCTCTATGCTCATGTATGACTAGTCCAGCCTTATGTTTTGGGGTAATCCATGAAGAACAGATCTGCATCCTATAGCTTCTTAATGCCCTGAAGATTAGGAATTTGAAGAGATCAGCAAATGAGAGAGTTTAGGAGAGCAAGAGGATGCCCAGGAATTACAGCCAAAATTATAGCACTAAGTTGATGTTATTTCTGACACAAACTCCAGTGGAATTGAGATTCCATTCCTGGCTATCATGGCCCGAACTGATTATTACAATTAGATATTTACAGAAATATCTCAATTTGCAAAGGTGCCAAAAACTCACTGACATTGAACACATCTGTCTTGATATGTACATGATCCCTAGTTCCACGAGGTATCATCTTCACAGTCCTCTGTGTACCTGCATTTGAACGACTCCTCCAGCCTATGAAGCTTTGCCTGTTCTATTTGGTACATAGGGAACAAGAAGACAGAGGAGCACAGGAAGGTGAAGCATTTGCCCAAAGGTCAAAAAGAAAACCTAAGGCAAGCCTGTTCTATCAATCCCTCGGCTAGCTCAGTAGCCACCAGCTGTCCAGTTTTCGGCAGAGACTGCTCAGAACCTCCCAAGACAGACAGCTGCAGAAATGTTGGCTTAGACTTTAAAGTTTTCTTTAAGTATAACCAGCCCCAAGTACTAACTTTCTGTTATTTGGGGTGAATGTTCTCTGTTTCAACAGTGCCATGCTCCTGCCAAAGAACAGAATTCTGCAGGCAAATGTTTTTCCCCTCCTGCAGGAAAGCCGAGGCTTTAGTGTTCCTCGGGTACTATCCAGAATCAATTTAACCTTAATCTTCTCTTGCTTCCTCTGACTGATAACTTTGATTTTTAGCTGAGTAAAAAAAAAAAACCGAACAAAACAACCTGAAATCAAACAAAATGTGATTGATAGCCATGCAGGTTATTTCATGTCACTAAATTAGCAAGTGGCTTTTATGAATTTATTGTACAAAAAATACAAGGATGCCTAAGTTGCTGTACACACATTCAGTAAATGAAACATCGATGCATGCTGATCTGTGCCACTCAGTGATGTAAAATGTTGAGCAAAAAAATCTCCCCTTCACATGATAATGATGCAGTCCCTATGCTTTGATACAATTATGGTGCAGCTGAGGAGACAGGATGCATATGACAGCTCGGATTGAGGATTTAGAGAAGGGCTGCTGAACTGTGTTGGGAATAAATGGGCTGCTAATGTTCAGCTCAGAGGTGGAAGTTGAGAGGCTAAAATCCCCATAGCTCTTTCTTAAATTATCTTGTTCAGTAAATGCACATCTGCATACAAAAACTCAAACATGAGAAAATGAAGAATAAAGTTATACCATATTACCCAGATTTGCTCCCAAACACTCCTGAGATCAACACCAGATAACTGCCACATTCTTTCTCAAGCAGGTAGCAGACTTCAGCAAATATATCACCTACAATTTAAAACTTTGTTCCCTTCTCACAATTTTTTTCTCAAAGCTACTGAAAACCACAAATTATGCCTGAATAATGTGATTTTGGAAAGAGTTCAAAGAAATTGATAGAATTTTCTAAGAATCAGAGTCTGAAAACTTACAAGAAAATTCTTCCATCCTCTTGCTATTTTCTTGTGATTTTTCTAGTCCTCAAGTTGTTAGAAATGTCCCATTTGATGTATAAATTGTGAGGCTCATACTCAGTACACTTAGGCACACTAATACTCAGAAGTACCACTGGCAGCAGATAAGTATCGGACCATAAAAAACAGCATATGGAAGCTGTGATGCCTCTGCTTGCACAGAAACTTCTTCACTGGACTGAGCCTGTTTCTGCTATCTTTGGGGAGAGCTGAAACTTAACCGGTGCCAAATACAGGAGAAGACTACTCTATTTTTTTCAAGGTGAACATCAAATACATTTTAAGATGCAAACTGTCTGAATCAAACTAGAAGCAACAATCTTTTTCTTCCTGCAGGACCGGGTCATTCTCAGTGTTAAGTGAATTAAATGCATGATTTATTAAATGGTCTCTCTGAGCACTGAAATCTGTCAGAATTTAAACAGGTTCAATATGCCATCATTATTTTGGAAGGAGATTACAGAGGTTAATTTTAATTATTTTCTTCCTTTTCCTATTCAACATTGTCCACAGGATCATTTTTACAGCCATTGTTCAGCTGCTCTTTTATAAAGGAAACTGAAGTGTGTTTTATTTCCAGGACCCGAAGTCCAGGTTTTGCAAGTCCTACCTCAGAAGTGCTCGAGGAAAGAGTTCCCAAAACACTTTGCGGGCATCACGTGTCGACGGGCTCATCGATAAGCGGCTACGTGTTGAAGACTGAGGTTCAGTATTTATCCCGAATTCTTACTCTATCTGATTCTCAAAAGCAAATGATCATCCTTACTCTGACAAGTCACAGAAGGTAACTTCAATGGAACAACTCTTGCAAGCAGTAGGCTTCACACACAGCCCTGCCCACACTGACAGCAGTAACATTCAAATAAATGTAAAGACAATACAATGCACTGGACCGCAAATAGTTTTGATGTAAATACCTCTTAGAGGAGACAAATACTGCTCTCACTGTTGGCAAGAAAGTTAAGACAAATGTTTATTACTGGTGTTAACTTCTCTGAGATTGCTTTCGCCTTGCTGGCAGGTAGGTAGACCCTTGCGGATGTTTGCCCTCATAAAGCACCCGCTTTCCCAGAGAGGACTCCCTGCAGAGCCAGCCCACTGGGGTCAGCAGCTGGCAAGAGGAAAAAAACAGAAGGGAAACCACACTAATTCAATACACTCCTTGGTCTCCCCTGGGGGGGCACCCAGGAGGGCTGACCTTGCCTTCCCTTGCTGAAAGCCCAGTCTGTCTGCTGTTGGCCTTCTGACACCTTATCTGTTAGAACGCAAAATGATGAGCCCAGATCACTGATCTGTTTTCTCATGCCTCAAAGAAGGCAAGAGATTTTCAACGTTTAATACAGATGGTGAAAACAGGCAACTGGTTTGAACTTAATTCTTAAGTTTCTTAGTGCAAGCTCTAGCTTTAAAGCATATACACACACCCATACACTGCTCTTGCTGAAGAATAAGAGAATCCCATTCACATTTCAAGATAAAACTATTCTATATAAGAAAAATGTATGTGAAGAGGAAACTCAAATGCAAGCTTAATATTGGGTGTAAAGCTGGCTGATCACAGAGCTCAGTTTTCCTCAGCACTTTTTTAAAGAAAAGGACTTAAAGGTTTAAAGAAACCCAGAGCAGGGGAAGGAGGACCAAGGGCTGAGGAAGCTGCCTTCGGGTGTCGTTTCTTTCTTTCTTTGGGCTTATATATGGAAATCTTCCATTGCCTGGCAACACTCCTAACTATGCTTATTAATGGGATGGAGTCAGCCCTGCAGACTTGATCAAAAAATGTGTGGAAAGTACTACTGCTTGCAACACCTGCACGCTCCTCTGAAGGTGGGCAACTCCCTCTCAGGCAAACGCCCCAATTTCCCAGATGAAGAAGTGAATCTTCAGTGTGAGCAGTTCTTATGACTGAGGCCATGTTAACTTGCTTTGCTCTTTAGAATAGCCACATATTCTGCCACCCTTACAAAAAGCTTACCTTTAATGTTTTGTTCTTCCTAATATGATAAGAAAAAAACTTGAAATTTCTTACGACATTGTTATCATATTCAAAAAAGCTCTACAAGAATTAATGATTAAGGGGAGGTGAAAGAATTTCCTTTTTTTTTTCCCCCAAGTATATGCAAAGACACTGAAATTTATACTGGATTTGACAGTGTAGTTTAAGGTCAAAAAGAGTAACTAGAAGTTCACATTTACCCATTGACAGCCCAAGGCAGCATTAAAAATGTGCCAGTCAAGCAGAATGATGACAATGTTCTTATTATGCCCCAAATAAGACAAAACTAACTGCTTTAACCACTATATAACTCTCTTCTCTTCCACCCCTACCCCCTTATAAACACCAAGACATTATCTGGCATTCTGCTGGGAGGGAGATTTTCTTTCTTCTGAGGGTGGTAGGAAAACAGGATTGTGGGATTTCTCTTTCTGTTGTTAAAAATGGAAATATACAGGACTTTAAAAGGGCATTTATAAAAAAAATAAACAACAACCTTCACACCTGAAGATGAAAGCATCTTAGTTTTATCACAGTTTGTCAATGATATAGAAAGAGCAAAACAATATTACCAGGTTATATTCAGTCAGCTAACATGTAATCAAGTATGTGTGTGTGTCTTTAAGTAAAGAAAATAAAAAATTTGTTGTTATGAAGTGATTTTTCATTTAGGCAAATTGTAACTATTTATCTTCTATTTAATTCCTCTAAAGAGGACAACATCGTATCCTCTCACTCCTGTATATCAAGTTCAAGCAATTTTTTTTTAACGGCCAGAATAAATAACACTTGACCAACAAAGTACATGCATTAGCTCCTTCCTGTAAACAGCCATAAATACAAAATCAAATGACTTCTCTTTCTCCCACAAAATGTAACAGTTTACACAGCGCCGAATCCAATCTCAACAAGAGCCAAAGAGATGCTTCCTTTATTTATCTTTTTTTTCTGACAAGCAGTTTTATGTTGTTAGGCATACAACTCTTTACTACTATTTTCACATTTATGCTCTAGATGTAGGCAAATGCTGTTACAGTGTTTAATTAGAACCACAGTTCTAAAGGGATGGAGTATCCAAAAATACTATTACATTTAGAGCTAGGGGCTACTAAACTCCATGAAATTTGCATCCAGACACCATCGCTTTTAACGAAGCTTCAGATTCCCCTTATTCTGCATTTCTTTGTGAGAAACTGACTGCAGCAGGAATCATGTCTTTGCATCTCTCTCCTGCTTATTCATGCTATTCCGCTGTTCCTTTCTTCTCCCCCCTCTAGTCTTCTAAGTGTAGTCTAGGTTTCTAAAATGCTAAGCTTATCATAGTGTTTTTCAAATCCGTTTAACAATCTTTTGACACTTAGTGGAACTATGATATTCTTCTGACATCACTACTATGAAAATTCAAATGGTATTATTCATTACCACCAAGACTTCTTCCTGAAATTGAGGTAACTTTACGGTATTTTCCAGTTTGAAAAAGGAACGCTGATTCACAATAGGCTTTAGGTATTAGCAGCCTACTTCCAAGATGAATGAGAATATCAAATTAAAAATGAACCCTGTCTACCAGTTTAATTAAGCAAATCATGCCTCCTGGCTTTGCTCTCCACTCCAGAGCAGACCACAGTTGTCATGCTTAATTTCACTACTAGCAGCTATCCTTACGCATCCTGAATAATACTACTTCAGTAAGACTGTCCCCAGCATGCCGCACTATGGTCTGGTATGAGCTCCACCAAATAACTCGATAAAGTACAAAATAATTCAACTACATTTACTGATTCTTTGGTAATTCCATATGTAGGGCTATGGACACTATCAGTCCACCTGTTACCACATACCGGGCACGTGCCTGCACTCTCCACTTCAGATGCACAGCCCTGCATTGCCCATTACAAAAACCAAACTCTAGTGATGCTTCCAATCACTTGCTTGTGTTAAGTCACAGATCTAGTGCAGTGCTGCCAGAACTACTAAGAAAAAGGAAACACCACAAACACAACTGCAGTTGCCTTTGACTATGACTTTTTGAATTTTTAAATATTTTGAGCCATTTCTTCCTAGAAAGATTGTTATTGCTAGCTCCCTGACCATCCACAGGATTGCGTTCACTCTCCACTTACGTAGCATTGCTGTGGCATCTATAGTTCTTCACCTAGAAAAGATGCCTATCTTTAGTTTCTCCTAGTACAAATAAACAGTTGGAAAGAAGAAACCACCCCACTGAAGCCCTATACCAGTCACGTGTATCACTGGCCCCTGCACGAGTTTGAGGAAATGCCAGAAGAGAGATCTTTCTTTTGCTAGAAGGAATGTTCTTGTATGTATTAGGATGGACTAATAATGCTCCTCCCCGTACAGACCATCTGATTTTTCCTATTATCTTCCAGTTTATTAAAAATGTTGACTAACAGTAGTCATCTTGTGGATATTTTCCATGCCAAAGACACTGATTAAGAACATGGGGGGATGGATCAAACAGCATATGCTCATTGCTCAGAAGACACCTTCAGAAGGCAGCAAAACTGCAGTTGCATGCAGCAAGCTTTATTCTGAAAGTTCTGAGAATTTAAGAGAGCCCTGTATCAATCACAGCCTTTAAAAAAAATGGTCTGCCAGCATAATTTCCCAGATATCGTATCTTAAAACTCATGTTGCTACTACATTGCAAAACTGTGCATCTTTAACAATGTTTATATAGACAAGAAAATTTAGTGTTAATCATGGCAGACATCTGTAGAAAATGAAATTTGAAATCCCAAGCATTATCCTAAGAAATCTGCTCAAGGAGCCCTCCAAACAAGGAATAGTAATTTACCACACCATTTGTATGACAGATAAAAAAATAATTGCACAACTCAATTGCCGAAGAGCAGAAACTCCAAGAAATTAGCCATCAGCAATTGGAAGTGAAGGAATTATTAACAAAAACAATTAATGTAGTCTCCCACAAATGATCCGCTACACTTCATGTGGCATTACCGTTAGATGTGCACTGACAACCTGAAAAATCATATTAAATAAACACAAAGAAGTTGGCATGTTAAATAATAAAATTAGAGCATCTGAATCTCCATTCAGTTTAGCTGGTTTAATCGCATTTAAATAAATTCAGGCCAATTTGACCATCAGTCACTGTTTATATTAAAAGAGTTGGAAAGAATTACAAGCAACAACAAAATTCAGACAATTATGTATGTCAAAATCACAGTATATTTTGCAAATTATCTATTTTTAGAGTGTAGAGCAGTATCTTCTATGTAATATGAATTCCATAATGGCTTATAAAGATATTACACAACTAATTTTCCTTTACATTTATCTTCCTAGTGTGTTTATTTAACCAAATAAAAACAGTTTTGATGTTTAAAAACTGGTTAAAAAAAAAAAAAAAAAAAGCCGTGTATACTTTGAGATACAGCAATAGTTTCCTGTCTCAAGTAAAGCAATAATACTGGCATGAATTTTAATAGACATTGATTCAGTAAATAGCAGCATTCCAAATTCTGGATGCAGTGCCACAACTGCAAAATTAAGCACTAGATGTGAAATATGGTTTTAAACTTCCACATATTACACCTATGGAATGCTCTTCAGAGATATCAGAATCGTGAAGCTGTACCTAGTGAAATCTGGACTTCAAATAAGAGTTTAGCCATTTCAACTGCTTAGAGCTCTAAGGCAGCCCCACAGTCTACCCATTTTCAGCTCAGAAAACTAAATGCCTAACCCAATGTAAGAAAATATCGAAAGAAAATACAAAGCAGCAATTTTGTAACTGAGATAAGATATACTGATTATCACTCTAAGCTGTCAATTAGCAGCTTAACGTAGATGCTCAAGATTTAGAGAAGTCCTTTCCTGAGAGTCCATAATCACATACAGGATTTTTTTTTCTGGCAAGGAAACTCTTATCTTTGGGCTGGTTTTGCTGCTGTTGGGCAGTTCCTGCTATCCAGTTCTCTCTCTGTTCTTGCGTAACACCCAACAGACACTATGTGAACCGTGGTGACCTAGTTTGTGGAAATAATAAAAAAAAAAGGCGGCGGGGGCATCGGGTTTAATTTCTTTTCAGTTCAGCTTTTCAAAACATTCCAGTGTAGTGCCAGAGGAATACCATTGTCAGCAATGAGGAAAGTAAGGCAAGAATGAGTATGAGGGAAGGAGAATAGTAAACTGTTTTTTTTCAGTGGCAGCTCACGTTTTACTCTCAGTTGTACTGTAGAAGTACACCAGAGAACGGTCAAGTAGCAAGAGATGTATAAAGAGCAAGTGTTAAGAACTTTCTCATGTTAATTCCCACGCTTTCACTACTTCATTTTGCCACATTTTATCATGTATTTCTTTCATTTTTTTATCACTAGGCTACCACACCTTTGTATTAGCAATTTAATTTTAGTTTTACAAATCATCACAGTATTAAGAACATAACATTATCTATATTACTGTTTAATTATTTCAGTCTAAGTAAATTTTAAATGCTCTGAGTATTGAGGCACAAGTATAACTGGCTTGAAAAAGGTCTTATACTAAGGTGTTTCATATAAAGACAGACATGTCAATACTTCATTTTCCCTACGAATTGATTGGTATGACATACAAAGAAGAAAAAATTCGTAGTAAGTAAGATAAAGCAGCTGCCTTGTGAAGAGAAAACGAACAGGCTGGGACTTTTCAGCTTGCAGGTACTCAAGGGGGGCACAACCACAGTTTACCAACTCATGAGTACAGTGGCTAAGTTGAACACACATCATCCCATCCCGACAAACCCAAAGGAGGTGATGCCTGACATACTGGTCAGAAATAGCTTTGAACAAAGGGAAGAACGTACCACTCTACACAGCAGACACAGAACGGCTGCAATTTGAAGCTGTGGGAGGCCCTGGTAGCAAGTTGTATCAGCAAGCTCAGAAGAGAATAGGCTCAACAGAACCGGCAGGTCAAGCCAACAAGTGTTGATGCTAGGAGGGGACTGGCCCACAGAAAGCAGCCAGGTTCACCTGCCTTCCCCTCTTGCCTCCCAAATACTTTCTCCCGCTGTCACTGGGAGAGCAGTAGTGCAGGACAGTGCTTTGGCCCTTCTGGCTGGTCCCGGGCCTGTCCTCAGGAGGCAAAGCACTGGGGACAAGGGAGCGCTGGTCTGACACAGCACAGCACATCCTGCTTTCTCCTCCTCTCCCACAGTGCTTGCCACAGCACTGAATTACTCTTTAACTGTTAATTTTGCCATAATGCTTGAATGTTTTGAGATGTGAAGAAACAGACAAAGGATAGTTACATTTATTTTTAAGTCAAAAATAAAATTAAAACTTTTTATTGCAAAGTTGAGAGGCCAGCACAACTGCATGATATGTTCCTATTTGCATTCATTTAAACAACTTCCTATATTCATTCGCTGATAAGACAATGCTACAGACTGACAGATTATGGACTGTTATAACCTCCTGGTTTACACTGCAATGCCATGCCCAGAACCAATACTCTCTTCCACTGCTGTAAGATATGATGCCACCTTCTAAAATACAAACCTAGAGTGCCGTTACTGGTTTTGGACATATATAAATTACTCATCTTGCAAAGTTAATATACATTCTTGTACAGTACTATTCATTCACTGGTGGTTTTCTATTAGACCATGATATGCTGGAGTATATTTCTAGGTTTACAAAATAGATCTGCCTATTTATATTTGTGGGAATTTTTAATAGAAAATGGGTTGCATTTATTTTTTGGGACAGCATATACTGTTACATTCCAGAGGGGGGTAGTTTTAAATGACATATACCTATCCACTACTAAGGTGAAGCTGCCTTTGAAGCAACTGATTTGGTAAAACTCCCAGCTAAATCATTAGGTAATCCTAGTTGCTAAAAATGAAGAATTTTCTACTTCTAAATTTTGTCCTAAGAGCAATTCAACAAGCATACAAAGATAATGCTCGATTTCCCATCCTGATCCAAACACATTATTCCAAATTCCTTCCATCTACAAACACAGGAGAAGTGTCAAATCTTCTACCTAGAGGATGCTTTTCTCAGTCTTCCAGAAATATTCAGACATGTACTAAAAAAGCATTACAAAAAAGGTCTCTGAAATCTACTTAGACGGATTCTAATACATTCTTTTCTGCTTAGCTTCTCTATGGAATTCTCAACAACTATAGGACCTGAACATAGCAATTGGAACGGGTCTGCACTGCAGAAGTCACACCAATAAATGATGTACTGCTCTGACAAAAAGGACAAGGAAAGACGAGTTACTATTTATTTGATTGTGTTTTTCTTATAAACCCTAATGCCTAAAATACCTGGCACATGAAAACACACCTAAATTTTTGTTTCTTGAAAGGAGTATTACATATTGTCTGTATGCTTTTCAATTTACAATATATTACAAAAATAAAAATCCTGAAACGTGATTTATATTCAGTACAACTACAGAATGTTAAATTATGTTTTCTAGCCATAACTGACTCATTTGACAACAATGAAATCTTTAATGGAACTTTATAACTATTAGGACCTGTTAGCTCAGCAATATGAATTTAGCCCAGACAGAACAACCTATTGAAGAGCCAGAACTCCAAGAATGTAGTTTCTGTATTTGCTGAAGTATCTATGGAATATGCACACTGAAAGTGGGGTTTTCCCCATTCCTTCTTCCCCAGTGATATTCCTAGAGACTATCTACCTCCAAATCTGCATACCTCAAGGACTCTGTCATAGGCTAAGAATGATTTCTGTAGCTAATCCTTGGCACTGTTTTATAGGGTACACTTCTTGCATGAGTTGCAACATGTAAATTTCTATGAAACCATAGAAACTATGACAATCAAACCGTGTCATAAATAGTACTCATGAGATGGAAGTCATCACCACAAATAATAGCTGAACAGCTGAACCTTCTTTCTGTATATATTTTCTTCTCCCCTGTCACTGTGCTGCAGTGAATTGTGGTGCCCAAGAAAATACGCTGGGAAACCGTGAAGCCCAAAGACGAAGCCTAGAAGATGTAATTGAAGTAGGACATATTCTTCTACATAAGGTTAACCCATATAGAAAAATCTTCTCCATTGCTGTATGTCCCAAGACAACAGCAATGTCAATAACTGCATAGTAGAAATGGAGGCATTCATATCTATCTTGCACCTCCATTAGTCTGCAGCAGGTAATGTAAGAAAAAAACAATGAAAAAAAAATTTACTAGCAAATTCAGCAACATGACTGCCTATACAGAAGATGTGCTGATAAAATTGCACTGTTTCTCAACAAAATTAAAAAAAAAAATAAATGACCAAAACATACTAAATTATAATCCCACATGTTCAAAGAAATTCCAGAAACCAGAAGTTCATTTTCACCACTCTCACAGTATTTAATAATTATGCTCAAAGATGTCCAAAGAGATTAAACTTCAAGTATCGAAATGAAGAAGGGCTTTTTATCAACAAATTACCCACAAAATTGCCTCAAACCACTTCAGACTTCTGGTGCCTTCTAAATCATTAACAAAATGTTACTGATCTGACACAGTTAATTAGCATAAAAATAAACATTTTCCAAAGTTTTATAACATTTTGCTGAATATTTCAATAAAAGCAAGAGCACTGACTTCTGATGTACCAGCCGAAGTCTGTTCTTGCTGAGCTTAAAGGCAAGCTATTCAATTTCCATCAAGGTAGTGATTCTAACTATCAAAGAATTTTATACCAATCTAACAGAGATCAGAAAAACTTTTGTCAATGGCATTTCTTTAAACTTGTATTGCTGTAACAGGATTAGAATGTGATCCTAGGGGATATTATCACCCCAGCCACCTTTGGCAAAAAAATATCCTACACAATGTAATAAGCATGAATCCAATACCATCTGAGAGGACTGAAGTGTATTTTACTGTCCGTTTTCTTCCACCTCTCCTGTCCAAATCACAAATCGGATTTTTAAAAGATGATTGCTGAAATGGGATCTCCTGCGATGACAGCCTTTCTCCCATGAAATTATACGAAAAATGTCAGAAAGCAGCTTCCTGCATGCTTGAATGTAAAACAGTTTGATGCCAGTGGTAACCGGTACCTTCACTGCCGTCTTGTGATCCACAAAGCTATGTCAGTTCACATCCTCTGATGAAATCACACCTCTAAATCTACAGCTGAATATGCCAACCTGATCTTTGCAATTGGCTGCATTTCCCCATCATCCACTTGCCATGGGGATCTTGCAGTGAAACTGCGGTCTCCACTAGAGGACCAAAACTTTGCCCTGCAGTCAGGGCAGATACCTGTTGTCAGAGCCCCACAGGCACCAACAGGCATTAGTTGCCCTGAGCAGCCTGACCAGGGACCCCACCCATGCACATGGGTCTGGGGGCACCCAGACCTGGCCTGAGCTATGTTGGAGGTACACCTCTTCCCAGTCCTGCTCCCGGCTGTTCCCGCACCGTCACTGGGATTTCCCAGACCAACCTCAGACTTGACTTGTTAGCTCGCCTTTTGCTGGATCGCTGACCGCCAGACGGTCGGTGGGACCTGCCACCGACCCTGCTCTGTCCACCCAGCTCAGGCGCTGTGGGATGGTGCCCCACTGGTGATGGCCCTGCCCCGTCCGGGTGGGGGTTGCCCCCCAATTCCCCACCCTCGTGGACCAGTCCCAAAGCCCAAACCGGAGCAACGCGGAGCTAACTGGCCTTTCAGTACAGATAGTCTGTTTGGCCACTGTCTCAAGGTATTTTACCTTTGCCAGTGTAACTCTTATTATGCATTGCATTATCAATGTGACCTTTCTTGATTTTGAGCTCCTTATTCACCTTTTTGTGTAAAAAAAAGTCATTTCAGAAAAAGAAAGGAAGCTATACAATATTTTTGAAATCTCTGGTTTGTTAAAATGTGCTTTTCATCCTCACTTTACGTAAAATATTGATGAAGCACCTGGCAGTAAGATATCATATTTAAGCCCTTTGAAATTGCAAAAGAGATTTTCAGATATTTTCACATAAATCCAATACTAAAAGATATCGTAAGTTATCGCTGACCTTGTGCAAATGTGTATTAAAAGGTTTTCATGCAAACTACATAGAAGTTACAAAGAATTATATCATCATTTAGAATTTTTTTACAAGTGCATGTTAATAGATAGTTTAAGAACTTCTATATTGTAGCATCTAAACTGCTTTTAACATGATGAATAGGGTTCTAGTGAAAGAAACAAAATGCTATTAAGATTTGCCAAACTTGAAAACTCTTCATGTCCTACTTTCACATATTGCAAGTATTTAATATCGCCTTACAGCCAAGGCTAATAAAGACAATGCAGTCCATGAGTCCGTGTAAATATATTTCTTAAAAAGAAACAAATTTAATTCTTAATGAAAAACCACTAACTTCATACAATTTACAAGAAATTGAAGGAGAAGGGAAAGCATGCATACAAGAGTTCAAGTTTGATGTCACTGCACTCCGTACGAATACTCCCAACACCCCTGTGTGGTTCTCTGGGCAATTTCGTGGAAGGCAGAAGGCTGGGATCAATCTTTTGAAGACACTGTCTCCAACTTCCCAAGAAAATTTCTCTGTGCAGTCAGAACCCCAGTGAAGAACCTGCAGCAGTGACTATGGACAGACAGACAGTATCTCATAGTAAAAGTAAAACTTTCATATCTGCAGGAAAAGAGCACGGGTTAAGTAGGCAAAAGATACATCATACAAGAGATGTATGCACTGTGATGCTTACATTTTTGGGGATGACAGAAGTGAAGCATCTTCCCCTCTCTACCTGCTAATGAAGGAATACACGTAAGACTCTAGAAAAAGACGATGTTTTATGGTCTACTTATGTTTTCACAGATGGTCTAAATACCTTAGGGCTTTCTTTATGAACAGGCATACCTAGCATGCTGGGGATTGTAAAATTTCAGTAAGATTTAATGGGCACTTAAAAACATCCTGGTCAGTCATTTGAATCATATTTTGTGGTAATGCTAAGGGATGTCTCTGAGAGCACAAACAGCAACTAGGCACCTAGTTCCTATTTATTGCTTCTGTAGATATAAAGAGTGTTCTACAGGATTAAAGAAAGATCACCACTCTGCTAGGCTGCAAAACTTCAATTAAGTGATATCCATTACCATCCTATCAAACTCTAGTAGCTTTATCCCTCTTCAATTAGAATTTCAGTAATAATTCTGTTGGAATCTCAAAAGTGAGATAAATGGAGATGGTCAAAAGTGCCTGAATAAAGAGAATATCCTTTCTCAGGTCACGCAATAGTTTCATGCTTGTTCCTTAAAGCCTCAAAGCATGGTTCTGCGCAAAGCTACCACAGGGAACTGAATCTTGTAGCTTTGAAATAGTAGGAGTGTTGGAACTCCTGCACTTACAGAGAGAAGCATCAGTCCCTTTTAGTCCTCTCTTCTACTTTGGTATTGGTAGTGTTCAGTTGGAAGAAAGAAGTTAAGGAAGTGCAAGAACTGTCAGTATGACTGGGAGGAAGCATAAGAAAGTGGAAAAAAAGTCCTCTTAGTCACCCTTTCCTTCGACCTTCAATCTTTTCTTCCTTTAAATCCATACTTTCCTTTTGTATTTATAATTGTTGAGGAATTTCTGCAAGATCTTTCCAATATCACCTCCAAGAAAAATCTGACAAGCAAAGCATGCTTTGTTCTGCAAGGTTGTCCTGAATTCAGTAAGAAATTAACTTAGTCATAGCACCGTCAGGCCTAGGAGATTCCTTCAATTTATAGTCTCTATAGCTTTAAGCATACCAAAATGACACTGTACCACAGCAGTGAGTGATCAGCAAGAGTACTTCATGTTCCAAAGTCAAGCTGGCCAGTAACTGTCAGAAAGTAACTTGTCAGTCATGACCATAAATACTATCCCCAACAACCGATTAATGGAAAATTACAGAATACATCACTTTCACACTTCTATCAGTCTGGAAAGCAGGACACGATTGTCATACAGTTGCTAGATGCAAAAAAATCATAAACCAATGCAGGTTGGATGGGACCTCATCAAGTCCAACCACCCAGCCCAAAGCAACATAAAATGACCACAATTAATAATAGAAATGGGGAAAATGCAGCATTTAGACATTAATTTTGAAAATGCTAAATTCCACAGAAGTAAAATAATAATGTAAAATCCATCTTGCTAATTGAATCGGGAAATATAACTCCTAATCTTTATCTCATTAACTTGTTAACCTTGAGTGTAAAAGCACAGTGCACTGCACTGTGCATCTCCAGCAGAACTGAATGGAGAGTGGATCTGACTCTTCCTTGGAGTACCAGAGCCAGCTAAACAAAGAAAGATAATCCCACTGGAAATGAGGTTCCTGTTGTCCTGTTGGTATTTATGCATGATTCCCAGCTCAGACTGCTTCAGATACAGAATCTATTGTTGGTTAACTGAAATTAAATGAAAGCATCATAATGATTAATGGATAGTTTATTTTTAAAAACAAAAGCATAAATTCCTCACTAATAGACAATGAGACATCGTCATGTGACTACCAGCCCTTAAAACACACTCCAGTCTTAAGTGGATGTTTTGAGGCAGCTAATGCTTCAGTTTCTTCATTATGTTTCTGCTCATTTGAGTTCTGAAATCTGGCAAGCACTAATACACTGGCTCTACTGCTGGTATCCTTCCAAGCTTGTTTCACTTATTGAAGAATTGCCTTCTGTTACTTGATAATGCACTTTAAAGCAAGATCAAAACTAAATGTAAATTCCAATTTTTTATGCAAACTCTTGAACAAGTTCAGGAAAAACACTTAAGGTGTTTTAGGAAACAAGTTTAACATTAAAAACATTTATCAAGCACTGTTTGCATTCCTCAGAATAATGATACTGGGAACAGAGAAACATTTTGGAGATTTGTTTCTTTAAAATATGTCTAATCCCAACTGGATGCAACATCACAGCAAAATTAGAATGTTTATTTTATAGTGACCATTCTAGTCCTAGTATCCAAAACAGTTATTGAGAAACTAAAAGGTAAAAACGCCAAACCAACCAACCAACCAAAAAAAACCCCACCCAAAAAACCCTTGAAATTTTCATTGTGTGGTAACAACAGCAGAAATTCAAAATAGAAAATTTAAAAGATGTTATTATTCTCTAGCAAACGAATGATTACCACTTATAGTATAGACTTACTAGTTTCAAAATTATACCAAAATTATTCTTTGAAGTCAGCAAAATGCAACCAATATTTAAAACAAAGTAATATGTACAAAAATTGTGATGTTTTTATTTGAAATAAGGTTCTCGACAATGTGTCTGCACAGAAATGGTTGAAGATTTGTTTACCATTTTATTTAATGCAGAAGACTAACTGGAGTTATTTGTTGCTGTTCTTGATAAAAACTTTAAATGAGTGTTAACATCAAAGAGGGTTCACTTCTACTGTAGCACAGCCATATACATCTCTAGCTGAGGATCTCAAGTGCTTTTGTTATCAAGCAGTAGCATCAAAATAAAATTCATCACTGCAAAGAGGTCAACATGAAGAAAAACATAGGCCTTTTAGATATTTATAGTAAATGGATAAATGCATAACCAAAACCCAGAAAAACTTGGTCCCTAGCATTTTATTACAATGCATTTGCACAATGTTCTCTATAATCAGTACATGGTCAAGGTCTACAAAATGTAGTTACCACAAGTGGTCCGTTTACCAACCCAGTCACTGGCTTATTGGTCAAAGCACCATGTCTTCTTATACTCAAACTCCTGTAGCCAGGAAACAGGAATAAAACTATCCCAAATTACACATACATTGTGATTATAAAGCACTTTGAGGTCTATAAATCAGAAGCATTTTCTATAGCAATTTAGCAATAGCATGGTTATGGCAGGGAAAAAATGTGAATGTTAAGGCCAATGAAAATTCACAAACATTTTAAAGGGAAATAAATAGTCAGCTTTCAATAGTTATGCAACTTCATTTACAGACTGCATACTAGATTCTTAATTAAGTTCTAAGCCCTCCTGCTTGGAGGGTACAGTAGCAATAGCTACAGATACTGGCTATGTTAGAAAGTGGAATAGAAGCAGACCACAGAGTGAAGCTATAAGCACTATGGTCCCTATAACCACAATATACACATTTCACGGGATCTGCTTCTCATCTGGTCCTGTGAATGAAGTACCACACAACAGCTGGAAAACACGGGGACATGTGCTTCCAGAGCACATCTTCCAGTTTATTCTTCTCAAAGAGGATATAACATTGAAATTGCTCAGTGATGCAAAACAAAAAGTGAGAGTTATTAATGACAGACCTGCTTCAAACACACTCCCACCAATATTTTGCAAATGACTAACAGGTGAAATTTCACTCCTTTAAACCTTGTAAATTTCACAGTGAACATATTTAAGCCTTATAAAAATCTGTAAGCAGGTAAGAATGGTGCCTTCATTGACTTACTTCTGTATGTCTTTAAATGGAGCTCAAATTTGTGAAAAGTAAGCTGACATCTACCTTGACAAAATTTATCTAAAATTAGAGGAGTTGAATTCTGACATTTCCTTAAGAACAAAAAGTTTCATCCTTAAGCTAGAAGTGACAGTAACTATCGCAATAAACAACAAATGGAACTTCAAGCCTTCCTTTTCTGTGGTCCTTCCTCTGAATATGCTTCCTTATACAATACTACTTCTTTTATATATACAGTTTTAAACTTTGGAACTTTAGGATGCAAGAGTTAATAACACCTTTCTACGTCAAAACACCTAAGGAAGTTTATTACTGCAAAGAGCAGACCAAGGACTACCAAATTATCAGTACATATGTACTTAAATATAGATATCTGAGATCGAAAATGCTGAAATGTTATTGCAATGTCTGCATCTAATCTAGTCGATGGCTTGCGGATTTTCTACTCAGCCCCTGAGAAGAATAAGATAATATATAAACAATGTCAATTTATTTAACAAATCCTAGCAAAATATTAAGAAATATTTAAAATTATCTCCCTATAACATAGTTTGGCACATCAATAGACATAGCTGGGTTTTCACACATGCTGAACATATGAATATTGCTTAAGGTCAGAAATATCTACAGTAGAAAAAAATCTTTGAAAATACACTATATACTTGTTATGATGAAATTTTTTTCAATGACAAGTTAAAATCTGCATTAGACTTTAAGACCTAATTAAAAAATGAAGTCTTCTACTCTATAGGAAATTGCCATGCACTTCAGCACATACCTTTTGCTCTTAACAAGCTAACTTTAAAAGTGAAGTGTTGAAGCCTACAAGGTATGCTTATTACGCATGTCAGAGGAGCTCTGAGGATTCAGGGAAAAACTACCATCTGAAAGCTAAATTCCAAATTCTCCGGAATTCTTAGAAACAAAAGAGTAAGTCACAAAGAATTTCAGCTCAGATTTAGTTGCCAGCTCCTGATTAATTCAATTTTGTCAACAGTGACTTTGGAGGCATTTTCACTTGCCTTGGTTATGTGGTCTTGCATCTATATAGTTATGCTTTGGTTTGTCTATAATAAAACTATTAAACTATGCAAATATCTTATTCTGAATTATACAAAAATATAAAAAATTCTGCACTCTCATATCACACTTTGTTATCTGTGAAAATGAGACATTTTCACAAGTGAAACAGTGCCATCTTGTGTATTATGGACTTTTTCTCTTGCCAAAGCAGGAATAGTCTTCCCTAGGGATGTTCATAGATTCCCCCCTCCCCCTGAAGAATGATAAGAAGTGCCATAGGTAAAGTTTGCAAATAGTTGTTCAAGTCATTCACAAATGTTAAAATAACTTAATAACTTTAATTGAAGCAAGCAAAATGAAAACCAGTTTTCAAATGAAACACCACAGGAAAGTTAGATTCAGTTCTTCACAAATAAATTTCACTCATGTAATAACTTAGACTGTGGTCTCTCTGTATAATGCTTTAAATTCCATTTTAATTAACAGCTTTAAAATTTAATTTATATAGGCTGAACCTCCATCTGTTTAATGTCCCTGAGTACCTATGTAAGCCCTCATCATACAGTTTTAAAAGCACTGATGACCACCATTAAAAGGTACAACATAGCTTACAACATTTTATTTTCAGTTTATAGATATTACTCTAAACTATTACTGGTTTAGACAACCAGAAATAATTAATTGGTATTATTACATTCTATTACTATATAAAAAATGAACAAGTAAGAGTTTTAATTAACAGTTCACATTTGCATTCATTTGAATGCCAAAAAACCCTCAACCCCACCTCTGTTTAACAAACACTAATATGGATACAGAGTAATTAATAACTCTAAAGCAGCTCTTGATGAATGCTTTTGTAGTTTTAAAATTATGTGGTGACATGTACTGTCTATAATTTGGGTAGACACATGCACAAATTGCAGTTGTTTTATCAGCTGATAATTCAATGCTTTTTGCATCCATAAAATTATTAATTCCTGCTGATTATCTTTAACTTTGCTCAGAAAAGCAGGCTGAAGGACATAGCTGCTTATCGTACAAGAAACTCAGCAGCAGAGATAAAACGAATATTGCTGGTCCATTTTTTAAGTAGTGTCATCTATTTCTATAAAATTAAAAATTTCAGTATGTCCCAGCCTTTTCATAAGTTGGCACAAATATTACAAAGCTTTTAAAACACAAATACACAATCTTTGAAATCATAAACACACAGAATTATGAAGCCCCATACTTCAAAAAAAGAAACCAACCATCAGCTGAGAGAAAGATTTGTGGGGAATAAAACACTAGCCACATGGCAAGACTGAATGTCAAGAGTTCGTACGTACCAGAAAGGTAATTATGAACTGAATGATGTTTACATTAGGAAATAAAAACTATCACAGGCATAATGTCAGGAGTACTCAATGTCACTCTTTTAACTTGCTGTGCTGAAACTGATAGAAACATAAATGTATGATGATAAGAATACTTATAAAAATCTGTATTTCAGGGTCAAATAAAATTTGTCACACTACATAGTAAGGAGTTGTGCTGAGATTAAGTAATAAAGAATAGATATAAGTCCCTATGTCTTCTATTTATTTCCCATGCACTGTGTAATGTTCCAGACTTTACGGCTATTTTTATAAACAATTCCAACCGAATGAAACTAAGGCAAGCAAGACTCATTTTCTGCTCATACTTTCCACCACAACCCTTAAGGTGTTCTAAAATTTTCAGAGAACAAATCTATCATCTCACTAAGGAGAGTAAGCTCTCAAAGGGGTCAAACTGATATTAAAAAACTTCAAAATATTAAATATGTCATGCAGCTGCTGGAACCACTCCTGGTGGTGGGAGTCCTGAGGCCCAGAACTACAGAAGAGTCCCGACACTGAGACGGAATTTCAAGTATTACACCAACTGAATTAATCTCCTCTGGGCAGAGGCTGGCACTAGGGCAAAAAGACACTGAAGCAGAGTAACACTGAAATGAATAGCAGTTGCAGTTATTGGGGGAGGGTACTTCCCTAAATAATCACATTGCTTTGTATGGAGGAAATGATGACTGGGGGAGAATGAAAGCAAGTGTCTCTAGGCGAGGACTTAGACCTGAACTTCTCAGTTCTGCTAAATTTTTATCACTACATTTGATATACCTATTACATATTTCTACATATGCATATACATGCAGATACATAGACACACATACATACATATCTGTCTTCTGTGTATATTTACAACATGTATGCATATTAAATCACAACATAAAAATGTTACAACTTAGTTGCACTGTTTCCAAGCAGAGATCATTCACTTGGGAAGAAAGCCATTGATCTCAGGGACCAAAGTGGTTTGGACAACCTGTCTGGTCTTCTACCACACCGCTGGTCCTACCTGTGCCTCTATTTTGCAAATGCAGAAAGGGCTGCTTCCTTTCTCCAGCTCGTATCTGTGAGGTTTAGTCAATTATTCTAGTGTGTGCGTGACTCAAACATTACTGTCACAGTAATTGTATACAAGTTTGATGACAAATATGAACTACAATCATAATGAAAAGGCAAACAAGTCCACACAAAGTTAATACTTTAAAAAGGGAAGAACAAGTTTTAAAAAGTTGTTTTGCACCTCACTAGACCAAATCAAAGAGGGGTCACTAAAGAACTTACCCATTAAAAGAAAGCAAACAGCACACCAAGAGAAGTTTGATTTTTTTTTTAAAATCACATTCCAACAACTTCCACAGAGGCCATGTAATTGCTAAGATAAAAAAATAAATTATTAAGGACTAAAAGCCAAGTAGGTGAAAAATGCAGATCATTCTGGCTGTACTGCATATAGTAGTCCACTCCATGCTAATCCACTCAAGCTTGTTTACATAAAATAAAAAAATATTTCTAAATTTCTTACAGTCTCCCAACATTACGATACGCTCTGCTTATGTAAATAGGTTCAATATTAAATTACATTTTAAATACATCACTACAATATGCCTGCTTAGTTTGCATGCTACTGTTTGGAAGTCACAGAAATAAGAGTAATTCAAATATCTGATTATCTGCGATGATTAACTTGACAAACATCAGGCATACATTAGAAAGAAGACAGGCACTACTCCATGAGCATGTAGTGACTGTATTCAGATTTCAGTCAAGCTAAGATGAAAGTGAGAGCTCCACATTATAACACACAGTATTTTCTGTATCAGCTGCAAAATAAGACTCCATCACAATAATAAGCAGAAAGCAATATTTTAAGAACAAAAAGGTGCACATGCAACTAGGATCTCAAAACATGACATCCAAATACTGGCACAGCTCATATTCAACCTAGTGGTTCTGTATCTGGGATATTTGTTATTTAAATTGTTACATATATATTACCTGAAACAGTGTCAGCCATCCTCTTGAAACAAGTCAAAATATTATAATGGATGTGCAAGGCCCACTAGGAAGCTCAAGAGCTGGTTGTATCTTTATAATTTTACTATTTTCTTGTTTGTCTATCATGTAGTAAAGCCTTCTTAACAGTATAACGTAATTTTGCTATAAGAGGAATTTGTATATTCTTAGGTTACCGAGGTTCATTTATTAGTAATTCCGAGGGAAATCATTCACATATCAGTCTAATATTCACAAAAAAATCAATTTTCTCTAAGATGCCAAAGCTTATTTAAACATAATTCTCAAAACATTGCTGATTATTTCTTTGTTTTGTTTTACATCTTTCAAAACATGATGAAGAACATCCACCCTGAAAATACAGGCCACTTGGAGATAACCTGCATCATACTAAGGTAAGGTAAGGCAAACTGCACCTCTTATTTTTAAAGGGTGTGCCATCTGACTTCCTCTATATCTAAGCTACTATAGCTCTTGGTGCCATCTCATAAATCTTGCCTGAAGAGTTGACGTAAGCTGAAAAGGTGTGATAGCAGAGAAGTAAATGAGACTATACCAGCTAACAGAATACAGCCTTTGTCTTAATTTGAGTGGCAAATTATTGGTGGAATGACTTTTCATTACGCTTTAAGTATCTGAATGATCAAGAAAAATTCTTTACCTCCAATAATTTACTACCTACACACATCCACTGTGCTCATTGCTAAGGCAGAGAGTTACTCTTTCACACATTTTCTAGGTCTAATCTCCAGTAAAAGCAAATTTTTAAGAAGAGGGTTTTGGGCAGGAGGTTAGTAGGAGGGAATGGTAAAATATTTTTTCCATGTAATGGAAATGTAATCTTCTTTTAGTGACAGCATGTAAGAGCTAGGTTAACAAAATAGTACTGCAGATATTGTGAAAACAGATTTCAGTGCAGACTGTCAATGAGCCACACGTTTCAGATGAAAAGGTATAGTAACATTGAAACCCACTAGATTTGGAGGAGAAATATATTGCTTGTAACCTCACCTGGCAATAGAAAGAGAAGTGGGCCATATCCTAGGGTTACTGGTTAATAAGATTCAGTTTTAACTTTTAGATTTGGTTAATTATTTACTAATACTATTACTAATTATATTATTTAGCAATATTGTTTATAAACTAAGTCCTGAAATTATTTTGAAGCCTGTGAAAAGATATGAAATAAACAGGACAGCTCACGTACTTTTAATCACGCACATGCCTAAGGAATTTGCTGATTAATTGCTGTAATGTTTTGTCAGATACAAGACCCATTCAGAGGACTCCTAATATTACCATAGGAATGGTATCCAGCTTCTCATACATATTTCTTCAATATTTTTTTTCCCCCCTTTACAGATTATAAAGCACCAAGAAAGAAAGAAAATCTGGCATGAAATCCTTACATGAACTAATACTGTTGACTCAGTAATGATTCTGCCATACCAGTTTGTATCAACTGGCCCCATTTCATTACCCATCCTTAGAAAATACCACCATCTTGGATATTACACAAAATCAGCACATAACTCCTTTAAATTTAGCTCATTCACCCAGAATGGACCGTTTTTCAAATAAGGTAGTTCCGTCCTCAGCAATGGTTCCCAATATTCATTGCTATAACATCAGTAGAACAGGAACTGCACCCACGATGGGAAAAGTTGTACAGACAGTAACAATTCACCTGTACAGTTACTTTAAAAAAACAAAACCAAACCAAACCAAGAAAAGCGTTGTCAACAGATATAGCCCAGTTTGAACAAAAGTTCACCACTCAAATTTACTGCTGTTCCATTTAATATTTTCCTGCAAGAAGAACGATCAAGTTGCTGTCCTAAGCCCACTATAATCTTTTTTATCACACTCAAAATATATAATAAGCTATATGTCTTCACCATATTACTTATCAATGAAGACAAAGTGTGTGAAAGCCCAGTGAACATCACAAATGACCACTGGGAAGACCCACTTCAGGAGTTATCACTGTGATTATTAGAGTGTGAGAGGGAAACGAGTAGCAGTTGCAGCACTCTACTTGTGCAGGAACGTGACCTCACCTTCTCACCCTTCCTAAAGAAAGTTCACCTCAATTAGTCCACTATGTATTGGTGAACAGCACAACACTGAGTTTATGATAAATAGCAAAGTCTTCTTATTTTTATTAGCTACTTTTCCACATAAATGTCTTTCAAAATGATGAAGCTGTACGTGAACTGCATTTTCTCTTTTTCTCTGTGTTTTTGCTAACACAATTATCAGCGAATTTTATGGTACATTTGAACTAGCATTTTAAGGATATTTTCATGAGATGCAATAGAGCTTATACACTGCAGATGATAAACATAACTGACCCAGTATGTCCCATCTCCTCATCTGTCATTCACTACATATCACGTGATGCAAATGATGGCACAGTATTACACACATAAGTGAAATACTTAAGATCAAATTAGTTCTTAAAACAAACACACATACAATTAGAACAAATATGCTGATTATTTTAAGAGCATTTGGAAAAAAAAAAAATGAAATAAAACTGCAGGTAATTATGTATTTCAAACATTTTTGGCAGAGAAAATAGAAAACAAACACGGTAAGCCCCAGACCAGTACTGCTGTTGACTTGAAGTAAATACCTTGTGCCTCAGCCCAGGCTAGTGGGTTATGTCACCGAAGAATATATTACACTAACTTTGTCTTTTCTAAGGAGATTACTGTTTAGACATTATAATGAAGATAGTGACCTACTTATTTTAGACGCAGGATGACAAAGCAAGAATCACAAAATTTCTAAATATACTTGTTAACACAAAATCCTTTTTGTCTCGAATAAATATACTTGAACTCAAAGAATTTATACTCTTACTGCCTAATTTGAGGAAGATCAGCCTAGTTTTTGAAACTGACATTCACAATCACTCGAAGTACATAGCTTTTGGGGTGCTTAGCACAAAGTAAAAGTCATCCCTCCAATATTTCAAACTGTGATCATTATTTTTAAACATAGGCCCTAACCTCAGATGAGTTGTAAAATAATACTGATAATCCGTACAAGATGTTTTAAGGAGGGATTAATTAATTCAAGCATTTTAAAGATTTGGCAGTATTATTTCTTGAACTCAAAGACCGACCTTTATCTTCTGCAGCTACGAAGCTGGCCAAACTTCTATACTCTCAGGCAATTTGCTTCTCCGCAAGTGGAGAATCCAGATTTAATTCTAGCCTCATCACACATCACAGCACCTTTCCTGAAGAATGATGCCAGAAGAGTATCTTCTAAAAAAGTTTTATTTAACAAAAAGACAGAAAGTTGAATCTCCAAACATTAAGCTAGATGTTAAGGGGAAAAAAAAAAGAAAGAAAGAAAAAAGTAGTGTGATTCCAGTGATTCAACTTTTGTATTAGAATGAAAGGGACTAGCAGCTCCAAAATATAGACTGCAGCTGAAAAGAATAGGTGAAGGAAACTGAAATGGGATAAGAGATGTAAAGAGCTAGATATTCTTCACACAGACGCATTTCAATTACTCTTCTTTTATACAATGTTATTCATTAAAGGAGAGCAAGCTGGTGCTCTAGCTGATGTTCAAGTGCATCTCTTAAATGGCATTTATGAAATGTTATCATTCATATTCTTTTAAATGTTCCAGATATGTCTTACTCCTAAAAGAATGCTTCTGCCACTGTATCATCTTTGCACAGAAATTTTTTTACGTATTTTAAGGGATAATGTTAATAAAGCAGGCTTCTAACTTACCATAAGATTCAAGTTCTGAAAACATACTTGAAAAGCTTCAAAACTACCATAAAACAGATTGCCTGTCCACTTGTTCTACTTCCCAAGTAGAAGGGCTCCATCTATTTTCCTTAAACATACTACAGCAGCCCTTGTTTTGGGGAAGTAGGTCTTGATATTCAGCTTTGTACCTCCTATTTTTGCAGTGTGCCTCAGTAGTTAATGCCAACCTTACCATTCCAGTACTCCAAATGACTGCTTATTAACAATGTGTTATCCAAATATAATTGCCTAAATTCACCCTTATTTATGTCTACTTAAGACAAAGGACTGCTGGCACTGGAAACACGTAGTAGGTACAACTCTAGTGAGATATGGTACAACAGGTCCATGCATTTATTAAGATCGCTGATAGCCAATTTTAAAATTCCCTGAGGTCTACCAGCATTTGACAGAATACAAAATCCACCGCACATGATCAACATGACTCCTGCAGAAGACCAAAAAATAAACTTATCAGACATGTTCTGATGTACAGCAGCGGTAAAAATAACTCATGCTTCATTATATACGGTTAGGTGTAGTAATTAGAGGATAAGCACACCGATCAACTTTATGCAATATGTTTCTGAATATTTCATGAAATCTTTTGTACCAGTACTTCAGGATCAATTAAAATTCCAAAGCAGGGGTGTTACTGTGATTTCAGCTACCCAGTGTGTCCTAGAACTGCCGCTCCAAGAGGGGCACAGTCACACACAGACCCTTTGTCAGTTTGGTCCCTCTGTTCCCTGTGCGGAGGAGGACAACTAAGGGTGCCCTGAATGACACCCATCAACAGCTGAATGGAGTCTCAAGTGGTCAGTGCACCTCAATACCTGGGGGGGACCACCAATAAAAAAGACAGAGCCTGGCTCTTCTCCGCGGAGCCCGGTGACAGGCCAACAGGCAACGGGCACAAACTGAAACACAAGAAATTACATTTAAACCTAAGTGGTGGGGGGGGGAGTTTCACTGCAAGGGTGATTGAACACTGTTACAGGTTGCGGAACTACTGACATCCTTGGAGATATTCAGAACCTGAGTAGACACAGCCTCAGGCAACCTGTCCTCCTTGTCCCTGCTCTACACTTTCTACTACACTTTCTCTCCTCCTTATCCTCTTTATGTTTTATTGCGACTAGTAAGGAGATTTGGGCACTAGCTGATGTGAAGAAAAAAAAAAAAAAAAAAAAGGGAATTCCCTGCATAATGAGAACTCCTGAAGCAGTAAGTGAACAGTAGCCAGCTTAATTACACTACTAGAGGAGCTGGTCAAACCAGCGAAACAATGTTTTATCGCTTCTTCAATACCAATTTCCCCAGCACTGCTACCACTTAATATTCTTCAGAGTGAAGAGCTGTAAATTTAGGACTTGATGACATAATTCTTTGAAAAATATGACATGAGCTTGTCAGTTAATATTTGCCTTTAATCTTTCTTACCTCCTTAATACAAAAAATAGAAAGTCATTGTTTTGGACCTGAGTTATGAGGCAATACGTTTTGGTAGCTTATTAACAAGGCTATTGCACAAAGTGGGGCAGAAAAATTCTGTTCATTTTCTTTCAGTGAAGAGCTTTTCATTTTTGTTAGGATTCAATAACTTTTTGCTAATAAAGTGGTATTCCACCTCTGCTCACCACTGCTTTGAAAACTGGCTAGTATTTAAAACGTGGATCAGTGAAAAACAGCAATGTATCATGTCAAAAGGAGGTGTCTGGTGAATGCTGCTGGGATGAGTGCTAGGTCATGTTTTAATTAAATTCCTCATTAGTGATCTGAAAAAGAGTATAAAGAGCATGCTAATGAGATTCACATATCTAATTGGAAGGTGCCTTACACTCCAAACACCAGAGAGAAGTTTGGAATGGGAGGGAGGGAAAATCGCCTGTCCTTGATCTGGAAAATATTCCGTTATCCGGAAGGTTTTTTTAAAAAATCAAGTACAGAAGTGAAATTTGAACTCAGCTGGGTTTTCTTCACAGGGGGGGGGGGGGTTGGTTGGTTTTTTAATAAGAAATGGAAGGCTGTTCTAATGAAACATACCTTGGAAACAATAGTGGTGAACAGAAAGTTAGACAAGATTTTTTCAGTGCCATTACATTCAGAGCTGAACACAGCCCAGACCACAGCAGAGGGAGGAGGGAACGCTCCACTGCTGGTCAGATGCTGTAGCATCATGTCAATTGAGACTGCGCACACCCTAAGAGAGTGTACTGTGCAGACATCAACCTCCACAGAATCACAGAACCATTTAGGCTGGAAGGGACCTCCAGAGGTCCACCTAGTCCAGCCTCCAATGCCCCCCCACCTCAACCTGCATCAGAGCAGCCAAAGGGCAGAAAGTACCTCTGCACAGGCATACGGGCACAGCCGCAGTATGGCAGAACAGGTCATTTGAGACGATACAGCGGAGCTCGAAGTCTACGCCTATTAGTACCACCTACAGTTGACAGCAATTTTGTGTTAAAGAAAAACGTACAAATTGAGGTAATATAAAAATGACCAAGAAAAACGGTTAACCGAAGGTTTAGTGTAATTGAGATGTAAGGACGGCATAAAAGTGTCATCAATTTAGACAGACATCATTGAACAGAGTAAGTTTGTAGCAGTTTAAGTGGAATCCTATTGCAGATTTTTCAACATCCTTTTTCACACTACAGGGGAAGAATCAGGTACTTTTAGGAATTGTTTGTCAGAACACGTTTGAACGTCAACATGAGAGAAATGCTATGGGAATGGTAAGAAAATATTTGCAAGGGTTAGGTGAAAAGCATGTTGCTTTCATGCAGCTGTATCTAAGTATATGCTTAAAAGTTACAGAATCAAACCAAAACCAAATATGAGCATTTTTAACTTTAAGAGAGTAAACAGAGCCTCTATGTTTCCTTATTATCAGATCATTATACTATCCAATTATTACTAAAATTGATGGTGAACTTTTAGCTCCACTGAAGTCAAAGGTAAAGCTTGCTGGCCCTTTGCTTTTTATAACTTCCTGAAAATGATAGTTTAGATGAAATACCAATTTGGGCACTAGAAACAATCAAAGGATACCTGTTTTTCCAGATATACTAAGCAAATGTCTTTTAATTCAGTTCACTTTAGGAATTTCATTTAAAAAGTAATATTTCAAATAACCTAAAGTCCATGACAGTTTCATCAGTAGTCACAATAATATTAACCTTTATGCCTAATACAACAAAAAAATACATTACAAAAGGCATGAAATCTATTAATTTTATCACCTATATTGATTTAATAAATGTATGTTTACATTTGCTTTTGGTATACACAGATGATGAAAATGAATTTTGAAATTTCTTGTCAGTTACAGTTTAAGCAATCCCTTTCATGTTACAGGAATGTGGTTTGTGCTTAATTTACCTTAAACAGGAGCTAAATTTCTATAACCTTTGCAGTTCTGTTAACACTTCTTCCTAATCAGGAATCTTAATGAATTTCTCTTTCTACCACTAAATTACATGGATCTGCATTTAATTATGAGAGCACTTACTAAATGAAATAGAGTGTAAATGAACTCCCATTTAACCTTAACACTGCTCGAAAACCATAGATGTCAAAGATGAATAATAAGTGTTCAAAGCTTCAACCTTCTTCCTCTAGAACTGCTAAAGTCACTCTATTAAAAAGAAACACAATGAAACACTGTTAGGATTTGGAAGACTATGCAACTGTGACCAAATTATTACTTGCTCTTCTCTAAGAGGTTGATCATTGACCATGTAACCTATCAAAATTTAAAATATGCAGGCAATTAAAAAGTCTCATGTCACAGAATTTTCAGATCACCTGAGGAAGCCCTTGCTGAAGGATAATGTTACCTTGTTCCAAAATATACCAATGAAAATGGAAGCCTGGACATCATATATTAATCAGAAAGCTCTCCAATAACAGAGTAATACAGAATTTTTAAGAAGTGATTTCACTAAGCTGATATAACTTTCAGAGGTTTTCCTTAGGACGTGTATATCTTCCCTTTTTCTTGCCTTTGCAGTAAACATAGCAAAAGACCAGAATTTAAGCAATCCAAAGTACCTCAGATGAGATAGAATGAAATAGTGCTGTTGAGTGCAGGGTCTTCAATTGATTTCACTTGTTTTATGATCTGTAAGGTTATTATTTAACTCCGTACCACTTTCTCATTGCAATTTATAGATGTTCCTGTCTATAAAAAAATAAGATGAAGACAGACACACCTGGCATGTTACACACAGAAAAAGCCAAATCTAGTTGAATGGAACATCACAGTTACTGTCAAATTCCAAAATCAATGACCTTATAAATAAAAACTTCCTGAAATACACAAATACTAACCTAAAGGTTTCAGAACAATAAATCTGTTGTTTTTCTCAATTAGAAGTTATCTATATTCAGAACATTCCATAAACAACTAATTTAATATAAACAAACATATCACAACACGTTTCCTTCAAACTCTGTTCTCTTCTAAACCAAATACCGCTCTGCAATTTGCAGGGTGGGGAGAGTGGGGTCTAGGAAGGATTTTGCCTTGTGCCTGGAATACTAACAAGCTGCAAGTTCTCAAACTAAGGGAAAAAAAAATAACAAAAACAAATGGGGATGTAAACGACCCCCCTTTCTCAATCATCACTTGCTAGTAAGAACCTTACCTATAACATATAGTCACTTTAAAAACACTGTTTGAATATTACTTGGAAACAGTAATAAATACATTACTGAAAGACTTCTGAGATGAATAGTTTAGTTTTTTCTTCCCCTTCAAATGCTTCAGCCACAATGTTCAGTCAGCTGTCAATTATCAGCTGTCAATTATTGTTAAAAACATAAGCTAGCTTGGTTACAGAAGCAGTGTAGTTATATTTCTACAGCAAAATTATATATATATAAAGCTGTGAGTGGGTGCTCGCTTGGGGATGTTTACATTCTACACTCATCTGCATCACTGACCTTTTGTTTCTCAATTAAATCCTGTATGTCTATTCTTAAAGCCTCTAGTAACGTGTTATTATCCATGCTTTTTGCTTTAAACCCACTCCTTTATTACCTTGGAAAATTAAGACTAGTTAGGCTCCTCAAAAATATGGTCACTCAACCTGTCCCCCAAAACAGAGTCACAAGATGATGTATAAATCATATTGCATGATGTATAAAACACATGTGCTTTACCCATTGGTAAGTTATATTAATTTTATTTTTTTTAGTTTACTCTAAACATACAGAGTAAAACCAATTTTGCATCACATTAGGAAAGAACCCACGAATAATTATTTATTGTGAAATTTAGCAATTCAGATTTACACTACAGGATCATATCAGCTGCCAATGCTCAGCATAAATCTTTTTAATAGGGATTACACATGTCTATCAATGGCAGGACAGAATATTAAACCCTGTATGCATAATGCATTTTTTTTCAAATTTGGATGATGTATGAGCCTGCTTTTGAAAACAATTACTTTTTTGTATCCACTTGCTCCTCTTGAAACATGAGGTGCAGTTGAATTCAGTGAGACTAAGAAGACGGGCAAGAATTCATGCAATTGGGTCACTGGTTTCTACCTTCCAAATACCAAGGACTACTTCACTGGCGCCCTATAGTATATTGCAGGGCTGAACAGAAGGTCTCCCAATTCAGGCTCCCTGAGGAATTTTAGGAACTAAAATATGAAAAACTAAAATTCTAAAATTCTCCATCCACAATTTTTAAACATTTGAGAAAAACATCAGGGTTTTATTTTGGGGTGGGGTGGGGGTGGGGTCGTAAAGTGATCCTGTATACTCCTGAAAGCCACAGGAATGGAACTAATGGTGACACTTATCTAGCTCCTCTTGTGAAGATGACGTATTAGTCGAACTCTTCACAGACAGCGTAAAATAGAAATGTCCAAATATTTATATTCATCTCAATAGACTGTATGAAGTTTGAAGCTTATCTCTGTTTTATCCATTCAAACTACCGTATGGCTGAAAATTCTGGGTAGCAGCTGTCTTCTCACTCACAACTCAATTTCTGCTCACAATTTTAACTCTGGAAGCAAATAAGATAAAACCTCTGGCTAATGACCAGTAAGATGATTTGTTAACGGTTGTTAGCATCCGCTACTTTTTTTTTTTTTTTAATAATACCAACAATTTCTAGACAAACATATTGCTCAGAAACAGGTGCAATTTTAGAAGAGACTGTTTTGTGAAGCATAGGCATTTTACTCAAATTAATTTCTGCTTTCTCTCCCTGTACTTGAGGAAATCTGTAACTCATGAGATCTGATACATTCAGATCTGTTATTGAGTCACCGGCTAACAGAGTTCAGTCTTATTTTAAAGGTGAGCACGAAAGGAGACACTTGGGAAAAAAAATATTCTGATGACTCCAGCCTTAAGAATCAAATGGATGCAGCCACTTGTTTTAAATCTGAGATACACTTTGCATCTAATTTCTGCTTCTCCTCTTGTCAGATCAGGTGCCAGTAAGCCATTCATTTTGTTCATTACAGCTTCTGTATCACTTTGGATTAGAGCTTGCAGACTTGGATTAAGCCTATTCTTAGTGCTTCTAAATCAAACCTGTGTATTTGATTTTCATTTTGTCAGGAGCAGTACTGTAGCAGGATTTCATAGGACATCCCTACTATTTCCTACAACAAACCTGATACCAAGAACTCTCAACAGAAATAACTTGAAAACTAACATAGCTGTTAAAACAAAATGTTACTGCATTTCATGAAGCTCAGAAATTACAAATGGCAAATAGATATGTGAGATGAAAGCCTCTATGGAATGGCATCAAAATATTATTTACACCACCTTTCCTAATTTATTTGAAAGCATATATGGAACAGTTAACTGTTACTTACTGCAGATATATGTATGAGGCTTCTCTCCACCTGCAGTGAAGAGCATCAAAAAGATGGCAAACCTTTTACACATAGCACACACGAACTAAATTCCAACTCATAACTGTAACAGAAATGTCCAAGGCTCAACTCTTGCACTAGTATTGTCCACCACAAGACAAGTTTCTTCTGTTCTCATAGCCAGGCATTGAGCTGTTCTCATAGCCGCAGCTTGCTCCTATGATCAGGTGTGAGTTCTTATAAATTAGTGTTGGGCAAATAGTATCTCCAAAAAGTAAAAGAAAGTCTGAAAAAAGGGATAGCCTCCCTGACAACAAAATAACAAAAAGTACTAATGATGGCACCAAGCTCTTTCAGCAACTCAATTGTAATACATTTTATAAAGACGAGTTAAAGGTTACTGCTGGGTTGTAAAGTTTTACACAAAAACAACATTGTATGTTCAGTCTGAAACATGACAGCTATTTTTAAATTAAGAAGCACCATTCTAAGCTGTGTCCTTTGCTGCATTTATGAGCTTTCTAGGTATAGAAATACGTATAAGGCACCCTTCTCATTTTTCCTTTCCATCTGATAATCTCTCTTTGAATAGCATGCTTTTTGGGCACTCACTGCTCTCCTCTCATGCCAAGATCTCTGAGCATTTGGCCATGCATTATAATAGTCATCGTCTTGTTTCATCTCAAAGTTTTTTGCCAGTATTTTGCCTTACTTTTTCTGCCTAAAGATTTGAAATGCACCATCATTTTACTCATGATTGTTCCTGTCCCAGCCTAGTCCTGTCATTGTTTCTTTAAACCAAACTCCTTCACACACATGGGCTGCAAGCATATCTGTGCTCTTTCCACATGCTCCCTGTGCTCTTCCTTCCTGTTAGTCTCCATTTCATTGCTATATTAGTAAATAATTCAGCCAGTGTCAAGTCTACAACTGGTTTAATTACTTTTCTCTGTCTAGGAAGCAGAATTTTCTATGTGTCAACATCTTAATCCCTATTAGGGAATGAAGGAGAGGGTGATGTCACCCAGGAAGCTAAGTGCTGATACCAATCAGTCCTGTGACCTAATTACCGACCCATTAAAATTGACACAGAATACAGAACATAAAGAGATGCTCTGTGTATTGCACATACTTCCTTCTTGGTTTTCCCCTTTTCCCCTCAAGTTAATTGTGTGCTATCTATAGATGGCTGGAACGTTATCTCAAGAGCAGGGACTGATCAGCTTCAGCATTCAAAAATTGATCCATTAAAAATAAGCAGAAAAAACCCACTGACTGTGGGCCAGATCAGGACACTGTAATTTTAGAGTATTTGGAAGAAATAAAGCTAGTCCATATTCCTGTTCAGGTAACCTTATAGGTTAATTTAACCACTGTTTTGTTTGAACTTGTCTGCCTTTTAAAACTAAACTCATTTCACTGTAAGAAACAGAAATACCAATTACTCCTTCCTGCTGAAGAGATGTCCTTCCTTAATACATATTTTGAAGGAGTTATACTGGACTATTTAGCTGTTTCATAAAGATTCTGTGCAAAAAACAAACAAACAAAAAACCTAGAAAAAGCAGGAATCAAAAATCACAAGGATAATCAAATATTTGTTGGGAAAAATAATTCACATTGCTAGCAAACCTACAAAATTAACAGAACACAGAAATAACAAAATTTGGGGTAAAAACTGACACTTGTGCATTTCCAAGTCCTAGTTTTCAAGTGCTGTTAGTGACATGTGTTAAGCTGTGCTCCCATGTGTTCTGAAAGAAAAAAAAAAGTCTATGCATTTTTGTTCACTTCATGGAATTTCACTGGAGAAAGTAAAAACAATAACCATTTTGATTTATATAGATCTAGGGAAAAATGGCAATAGAAATCTGAACTGCAGTGTCTTTTTGGATCTGTTAGATTTTAAGTAAATTCTTACGAACAAAATCAAAAACTGTGCAACTACAAACAGCTGGTTAGCAGGTGCCAGAACTAGCCCATGGTAATCAAGCTCCTGTATACAAAACGACTGACCCCCTGCTGAATAGATCACACCTAAAGCATGCTTTGCATGCAAGAAACAAACCCATCTTTCACTCTGAAGCTGCTTCCAAGGGGATGGCTTCTGCAGCAGAGCCCACCTTGCAGCCATGCACAAGTGCCAGGGCCCTGGTTCACCTGCTCTTGCCCTCGGGGGCTGCCTCAGTCCCGCACGGTGGGACTGGGCCTGCCAGGAAGGGGAGGGCATGGTCCCGCCGGCCGGTGGTCACCCACTGCCCCGGCACGCGGATACACCTCTTCTGCACGGGCAGGTTTGGCAGCTTGGCCATTTTGATTAGGAATCTTAAGTCACTTCCTTTAGCTGAAGTGATAAATGCAATTAATTCTTCCCCTTCTTCCTAATTCCTCATGCTGTTACATTTCACGTGCAATCCTCAGCTGTAGTTCCACTGCTTTAGTCCTAGAGTAGAAAATACGTGCCACTGAATTCATGTAGGAAATCAATCTGATGAGTACCCAACGATTTTCTTTACATCTTCAAAAGGGAGCGCACAGGCTTCGTGAAACTCAGATTGATTTAGCAAAAGACATACAAAATCCCTAGGTTTTGTACTTTTAAACAAGAACAGTTGCACAAACGAAAACTACAGACAAGTTTTGATCTTATGTTTAGAAATTTACCTTAAAATCCTCCTAACATATTTGGATGAGATGGTTGGCTATCTACTGTTTTCATGACTTCCAAGAACAGTTATGTATTTTGGTTGTTAAGCAAACTAATAAAAATTTCTGACCCCCATAATCATTCGGAAATGGCCCCAAAATATATATTTTATTTTTTTTTTTTTTAAGACATACAGGGTGATAAATTTTTGATCAACTGCTTCTGCCTTTAGCTCATTAGCTCAAATGTGATCAAATCATCTTAAAGCTGAGCAAAATGTTGATCTGTTTATACTTATTTTGAAGCCAGAAATGTGAATTTGTGAAATATTTTTCCAGTATTATTTCAGTTTTTAAAATTACTTTCAGAGTAGAAAACCTTGAAAAGCTCAGAATAATTAATTTTCATAGATTCAAAATTTGTTGGCTTTTTTTGTAAGCTTCAATCAATTTTCTGCTTTAAAATGTTTTTCAACTTAATTTGACAAAACAGTCAAATCATTCTCCAAAGTTTCTGAATTTTCAGGGAAGTAAAATGCTAATTATTCTCATGGTACTAAAGGAGGCTAATATCCAATGTTGACTAAGTGTCCATTTCTTTAGGCAATTCATTTCTTGGTTTATATCTTGAAAAGTGAGGCCAGCAACCGGCAACATTGAATCTCAGTTCTGCATTTCAACCTTGAAAGAAGGGTGAGAGCTTCTTTAGCCTCATCATAAATACATGTCTGCGATAAGGTAACTCTGAAACTTCCATTTGCATTTATCAAGTCAGGTTTTCACACAGACATACAGAAGGTTATCAAAATTTAGGGTGTTCCACGTATAAACTATTTTCACGTGTTAATTTTTAAAAGATAGATACATCAAAAGACTGCAGTATGCATTTTGTACTATGGCAAAACTGTACACATGCTTTATGTGTGTATAACCATACATAAAGACAATATATGCACAGGACCACTGGGAAGATCAGGTAACTTTATTCTAAATCAGAGAAACAAAATTAAATCACTGGGTTTGCTATTTTTTTTCTGTTCTCCACAAGTCCTACTCTAACAGTTGTCAAGACATCAAAAATCATCACACAAAGAGGAGCCTAAGGGTTCAGAGAGTCTCTGAGCTCTACATTTCAGAGAACATCTTACATTCTTTGAGTGCCTGGAACAGACATGGAGTAAACTAACATAGATACATAAGCTACATACGAAAGTTTCACTCAACATCTGCTACGGAACCTCTGTAAACCAATGGTAACATACACTTCAGGTTAATTCGGAACAAGAATGGTTTAAATGCATTTGCAAGTTTCCATTTATTTATTTCATTAAGGTTTATTAAATCAGTCAGGCAGACTATTTCAAAAGCATCAGCATGAACTTTTTTAGTAGTTCCTTGCACTGCTTGCTAAAGAAGGCTTGTATCACCAGGAGGAGATATTAAAATAAAATCATTTTTTAAAGTCTAATGTGAAGACTCTGAGGAAGGAGACAGATAAACATAGGAAGAACAATTCTAGGCTACAAAAACTCTTTCCCTTACTCTGATTATTATATAACATAAAGGCTCTCACAAGGGAAAGTCGAGTCCTCTCTGCCACCAAGGACTATGTTTACCATGGAAACTACCATTACCGAGTAATTTGAAGTCACTTGGGTAACCTGACCATAACAGCGTGTGGTAACCTGGTCATTACATAACTCTATGAAATGACAGAACAAGATTAAATAATCTGGCAGAATGAATGAGAAAGGGCAGACACGTTTTGCCTCTTTTGTTTTTCCTCATAATATATTACATTTTGCCTGGTGCTTTACAATTATGTCTCCACAAGTGAGAGAAGGTAAAGATTTTATAAAGGCTTAAAAAACTATATAATAACAAAGACTGCATGGGAACGTTGAGGGATCAGACTAGGCAAAAATATATCAACTTCACAAATACATATGAAGCTAAAGCATACTGATTAAATATTATTAAATATTTTACTTGGTGTCTTGCTTCAGCAGACCCAGTAAAATGAGATCCCTTTTTCTTTAAACATTTTTTCTAATGGCTGAATATAAAAATATTGCCTTTCCATGCTTCTGAAAAGCTACATGTATTTAACACTGATACTATGAGCTTCCATCGTTAGAATACAAATCAAATACAATCCGCGAGACAAATTGTGCCCCGAGGAACAAGTATGTATCTCAATGGGAGTCACGAAAAGGCAATGGAGATTTTTCATTTATCAAAAAGCATTGTTCTCAGATGTCACTGGCACATGTGTAGAGCCTCATCAAAAGTTCAACAACAGTTTTAAATTCCTTTTTCCAATATAAAATTTAGGTACACTGTCAGGTAAGAGAATAATAGATTAAACATGTTTAAATATATTTGCCAATTTCTCTCTTGTTGTTTGTTACAGTACTTCAAATACTGCTTCTCCAAAGAAACAAGACTGACATTAAAAGAGACATATTTGTGGTTAAAATGCTAGGAGGCAAAAAAAGTGCTCTGCATGTATTAATTGTGAATAATATTATACAAAGATAGTTTACAGAACTCAACTTCCCAACCCCAAAGGCTGCAAACCTGTTATTAAACATCTAAAGCAAAAGGAAAAGGAAAGAATCCTAGAGGCCAACGGTCCTGGGCAGGTAGGTAGTTTTTAAAGAAAGCTCAAATAAATATAGCCTGTGACGGAGAAGGAAACTAACAGTTGCGTTTTTTTTTAAAGCAGAAAATATATTTTTAGACAAAATGTATGTATCACACTATAGGCTTGCATTACTTAACATGCCATGAGATGGCTGTGTCACTAGCCAAAATTTCTACGTGGTCTTTCTCTCAAGTCAAACACGAACAAAATTGCACAGATCTGACAGGAATGTAGAAAAGACAACAGTCAATGCTGGTGAGATACACCTCCTGCAAAAAGAAGGGAGCTTCAGGTGAGGATTGAAGTTATCAAAGACAGCTGAATGAGTATTACTGTTGTGAGAAAATGCCTCCTTTAAGAGAAAAAAAAAAACCTTTTTCTTTGAAACTCAGTATATTGAAGGAAAGAGAAAACTAGGGTTTGAAGGAGTTCCAGAAGAGTTAACCTAAACACAAATATTTCCCAAGTGTAATAGAAATAATGCTTTCTGGGCCCCAGCATTTCTGACTGTATGAAGATCATAATTTGCTCTGTTAATGCTCCTGAACATGCTAAGTGATAGCTAGACCTAAAATGAAATTAGCTTCAACTCCGTTCAGTTAGTACCCCACAAGCTTTGCTGGTACATCTATGAAAGTGGAAACCAACTTACTGAGTTCAAACAATTTTTGTAACTGAGAAACATTCTTAAATAAGCTATTTCTAAACCTGTGGAAAGGCAGTTTCCTTAGTGTATCCTCCATTACTTAGCCTACCTACTGATAACTTACTATGGTCTCCCCTATTGAGTTATTTGTAATTTATTTCTATATCACGCTTTTCTTTTGCATCTACCTGATAGAAACGTTTCCTGTACCTATTTAAAACATAGCAATCAATATTGCATACAAAATGAGAAGTGTTTACAGCTTTTTCCAGAACATTCTTATTTGGAAATTTTTCATACTAACTATGGCACATGAAGCAAGTTGTAACTGTGAAGTCAGAAAGAACATAGAACTTCTACGTTTTTTAGCTTTGCGTCTGGCTTTATCTAATTTTCTAGGCAGAAAGATAGTACCAGATAAGAGAAGCAGATTTATAACTAATTCCCCACACGTATCAAAAAAGAGAGGAAAAAAAAAGTATAATTTGGAGTTTCCTTTCAAATTGAGCTACATCAGAAGATGAGAAAAAGTCACTAATGTTCAAAAGCACTCACCACTACTCTTATACATAGCAATAAGATTAATAAATAATTAACAGCATTTCCAAAATAAACATACCTCAAAGACATGGGCGTCTTAATTCTTCCGAAGAATTATTACCTCAGCTGCCTTTCTGTCTTCTGGTCTTGAATTTGTTGTGTAGCCTAGGAAAAATAAATCTCAGCTTACTTTCAAACTCAAAGCATAAGGCTAGACCCAAGGAAAAAAAAAAAAAAACTTAATAGCATTGCAGTTAATTCCTCTGTAATCCTACCTCATTATCTTAAGCAAATAAATCTCTGAAAAGGATTGCCTTATTAAAAGCGAATTAGAAAACTGAATGTCATCTGTGCAGGGAGACATTCTCTTAAAATGCAATCAGCAAGGAAGCTCATAAATAGGGCACTATATAAAAACGTTCGTATCAGGCAATCCTTAGCAGATTTTCAACAGATGTGTATGTAACTATGATTTCACAAATTCCTAAAATAAAATGTGTCAACGTTTACCACGAACTTCCAAGAGTCTAAAAAAATGTACTCATTTAGATTCTACAGAAATAACAATATTATAAAGATATGTAAAATGTAGCAAGAGTATCTACTGAATTGCCATACCTCTCACTCTTGCATGTCATCATGTTTGATTTACTGAGCACAACTTAAAGAAAAAAACTTAAAAACCCAAAAGAGGTTATTATGTTTCAGTTTTATTTCTATAACCATATAAAATTCAAGAGGCATAGCCCCTAGGTGCATCTCAACACTCATTACATATTTTTAGAAGTGCACGTGGACTGTATAAGCAGTGAAGAAGTAGTGCATGCTATAAAGAGAAATAGGAGACAAACTGCTGCAGTCACTATCATTGTTAGAACGTTGTAAGTTTTCTCAAAAAATATTTACCAATTGTAAGCATATTTTTTTTGATATATTAGTTAGAAATACAAACATGGGTCATCAGATCCTTGGAAAAAATAAAAAAAAAAAATCAATACTATTACAACAAAGATTTTTTTATTAAGAAGTGACAACTTTATTATTAAAAGAAAATAACAGATATCTGTAGGAACAGATTGCCCTTTGCATTTTTAGCTTCATTAGTATTGAACTTCTCGGCTTCACTTTAAAATACTCTTCTTAATCATCCTTTGAGTTACTCCTTACTTCAAATTACTTTGTCTATCTGTACAACACAAGTTAATTTAAAAGAAAGCAATGCACAACACATCTTTCTTGAAGGGTTTGCAAGGATAACAAAACAAAGTGAACCAAACTCTGGAAGATGATTGTGTCATATGAAAACGTAATACAATGTGGAAAATATTAATGAAGTTGGTATTCAAATGAAAGTAATAAAAGTCAGACAAAGCCAAAACAGAAACTAAAAACAACTAGAAGGGGTTCATTGGAGTTTCGTTTATACCCACAAGCCAGCAATGTAGCAAGTCATAAAGAAGTCAGGAGACTAATTTCTGACAATAGCTCGTTCTAAGTCCTGTACTTCAGTATTTCTCAAAAAAATTTATATAATCATACAGACACGAATTTGACCACATGAAAGCCAATGCACACTACAGAAACTAAAACAAAGCATCCAGCAGTCACAATGAGATGCAAGAAGTGGCATAAATTACGTAATCATGTAAGATTCTTTAAGAGCTAGGAGACTGTGTGTTTCAGGTTCACAAAATTAGAATAATCATACTGCTACCATTAGGGCCAAATCTTAATTTATAAATATTTGTAAGTCAAAGTGGCCTTGACTTGAGGGTTTTCTATTACTTTTTCAAATGGTAATATAATGGAGTCTCATACAATTTTTCATATTGCTCCTTTTGATAACAATTTTTGATGCTTGCAAGGTTCAAGCTGAACCAATGTGTCTTCATCCAAGGGCTCTTTTCATCTGAGTGCTATAACATTTTCATGGTACACTGAAAATAAGATAATGGAGTGACAGCGGTAAAAGTAACTCTTGCTTGAAAGATGTATCTTTTAGTCAATTTTTAGGTGAAAAGCGGCAACAAAACAGATCCTTTCTTTCATACAGACATCTATCTTTCTCTTATTTAGATACATTAAGTAAGTAGAAGTCTTCAAACATTTTGTTTCATGGAACAAGAGCACACATTTAAAAGTTGTTTGTAGTCTCTCACACACAAATCCTTACACCTTTGTATTGCTAGATTAGGTGGGGTATTTAATCAGATTTATCAATCTGAGACTCCAAACAGTAATGCTTTCAGGACTTAACTTCTCTTGTCACTTTTCAGCTGATATTTTCCATTAAATTCCCATTATAATGAGATTGTGATTCTAGGAGAAATGTTAAAACATTTCTAGTGTAAAAATTGCCAGATTTTAAATTAGATTTTACTTCACTCATTTACTTGACAATAACAGAACTAATGAACGTAGTTATAGGATAGAATAGACTATTTCAGTTGGAAGGGACCTACAACAATCATCTCATCCAACTGCCTGACCACTTCAGGGCTAACCAAGAGCTAAAGCATGTTGTTAAGGGCGTTGTCCAAATGCCTCTCAAACACATTTACTATATAGGGCAAGTCCCACTTGCCTATCATTTGATCGTTATAAGGCATTAACTTTTGTATGGGCATAGAAGTCTCTAAAATAGAGAACTACCATTACTCCTATTTCTTGACTGAAAATGAATGCAGCATTCAGGATTCTTACCTGTACCTATTAATTAATCCTTAAATATTTAGCAGAATTACTCTTCACTGTGGAGAGCAAATCAAGGAAACAAGTACTCCTGTTTCACCAAATCTAGTATTTCTACTCACTTCTGAATAGGCATTCTTAAAAGATTTTCCTCACATACCTGCTTCTGTGAAGATCCATAGAAATACTCAGAAACTATGAAAATTAACTATACCACTATACCAGTTAAGCTTTAAGTATAGGAGGTCAGGGTCAAAACGTTGGTAGTGTATATATGACTCAAAGGAATATAAGAGGTTCTTGAAAATCATGTATACAGAAGTTCAAGAGAAAAGCAATCTGGAAATCAAGTGGACCAATAAACATTTTGAGTAGAAATCAAAACTATGAAAGTATGAAAAAAGTTATTTATACTCTACAGCCTCACATACTTAAGACACCACTCTTGTTTCATAGAAATTTGTTAGGGAAGTGCTACAGTTTTTCTAGGATGTTCTTTTTACCTGAATTAGATCTCTCAGAACCCAGTTCTTTTGTTGCCAAACACATAGCCTTGCTTTCTTCCAATTCTGATATACTTCTTTTTCCTTATACTGGATTAAAATAAGATCTGAATTATTAGGAAGCAGTGTATCACCAGGCAATCCTCCTTGAGTAAAGAGCAAAGCAGTCATTCAGTGACAGAAGAACAGCCAGAATCCTGCCTTCAAATTTGGGACACAATTTTGTCTCTGTTACCACTCCTATTCCTGGAGAGGGGAGCTGTATTGATTTTTCTGTTTTGCTCCCATACACAGGCTTAAATTTATATTTACAGATATGCAAAGGAGAAAGGAATTGGAGGATGAAGGAAGGAAATGCAAATAAATATTTAATAAAATAGCAATTAAACATTATTGTTATAGGGGTTTTTTCTTCTCAACAAAAGCAGGCAAAACTTGACAGAAGTTTTAGAAACTTAGAAGTGTTAAATGCTTAATAGCATTTTACTGTTTATAGATTAATTCTAAACAGTGAATTAAAAATGTTATCTCCAGTTTTACAGACATCTATATTTTACTTTATTCATCATTTAAATTGTATATGATTTCAAGACCAGAATGAAGTGTGCTAAATCCCATTCTCACTTAAAACACTTTGCTTAAAAGAAATTCCACAACCACTTAAGTCCATACTATCAAAACAATTCCTAATGGTCTATCCAAACATCGCTTGGGAGTGAAAAACTGGAAGCATAATGTGGACATAAACAGCAGTGTTCAGGTATCTGTAATGATGACAATTTACTAGAACACTCTTATGGTCATTTGCACTACCACTTACTCATGTATATACATTAGCAAACAACATTTAGAGATCACTTTAGAATTCCATTGGAAAAAGTGACCCTTCACTTACTAAAGTATTACATCCAATTTACGAGGAAGCCATAATAAATTAGTTAGCTAAATCTCCAGCTGAAATATATCATAGCTGTGTCTTACCAATTAACCTTTCAATGCACAAAAACCCAAATGGTTTCTAATAATTTTGTTTCTAACTCATTGTAAATGGAAAGTGTTCTCATTCATGCAGTACAACTCAAACACTGATCTCAATTAATTAAAAAAAAAAATATTTGTAAAAAGAGATGGAAAAGAGATAAATTAAAATATAGTTTAATATTTTAAATAGAATTTAATTACTATTATTCACTCTTATGTAATTAACTAAGGTAGCAGTTCCCAGTAAAAAAAAATACTGTCAGTGGGAAAGGACAACCAATCTATTAGCAATGCAGACTTCTGAATAAACAGGAACTTTACTGGAAGGCTTCATTTCAATTTACACCTTGTGTATGTTATAGATACAAGTACACACACATATGGATAACTACTATATATTTTCATATACTTCATGTGTTTAAGAAGAAGGTCAGAAAAAAGTAAGAACATTCAATCCTGTCATCATCAGAACATTGCACAGCTTCCCAAAACAAAATTTGATCAAATGCAGTGTAGCTTCCTTTAGCAAAGTTGCATTTTCTGAGACAAATATAGTCTGTTGTTAAAATTCCAGACGAGTCTAACCATGACTTACTCTCAATTCAGACAACAGTCTCAGACTTCTGGCCGCAGTGACATTTTAACTTATATTACCAAAAGGACAAAACTAAATGTCTAGCACCAAGAGAAAACCAGACTTACTAAAAAGCAAATAGGCAAGAGAGGAGAACAGTTGTATTAAGCAGAAACAGGACAAAACAGAAAGCAGAGGAACAGCTTTAGATTCACCATAGCAGTATCATAAGTTTTCTTCAGAGAATGATAGGGAAAGCAAAGACTGGTATGAGCTTATTTTCCTGTCAAACAATCAAGAGTGATAGCAGATAGCTCCCCTTGGATATAAAGAAGTAAAGGCTCTGCCTTCCTTCAGACTGCTTGAAGTCTGATGATGTTCTTCACATAAAAAGAGACATCCCAAGATAAAGGAAGCAAATGCTATTTTTAAGCCACCGCTTAGAAGATCACTTCTGAGCTCACAGAAGGTCTCACAGCATATTCTAAATTACACACTGGCATACAATCTTTTCTTCATAAAGTATAATCGGGTCTCAGCCTGTGACTCTATGTTGAAAACAATCTGTGACTTGAGGGAGAGGAAAGGACTTGAAACAACTGAAGGCTTTACTGAGTGTACAGTGCTGACTGCAGTTGTCTGCGTATCAGGAAAGCACAGCAGCCAGCTAGTCTGGCTTAGGAGCAAAAAGAAAGAGATGGGGATACAACAGCGCCTGCAATAGAAGAACGTCAGAGAAATGCTTTGTTTTCCTCAGCTGAGTTTTAGCTGCCACTACAATGTTCTTTAAATTCCAAAAATACAGTAACTAAAAAAATAAAGAAATGAAAAGACTTCTCTGTCATCTGGAACACAATGTTGAGGTGAGATCTCCCCAGTTAAGAGTCTGATAAACTACTTACTGCTGTATGATCATGAGCAGTTTAGGCACATTCTGCTTCAGTTTTCTAACCTATCAAATGTGCATAGCAGCGTGGTTTTTTTCTTTGCCTTTTATTCCCTTTCTTTGGCTCACAAGTGGGTCAGGCACTTGCCAGGGCCTGCATAGGGTGAAGCTAAAGAACTACCCTTGGAGTTTCAGCATACCACAATCAGAAATATATTACGAACAAAGGATGACTATCTCTTGTGACAGATAAAAAGACTGAATTCAAGGCTTAAATGTTTATTAAGCCAAATCTGAATGTTTCATAAAACTGATTAAAAATAATGCTCTCCTTCAATCTGATGTATTCAAACTTTTAAGATAAGAGCACAAACACAGGAAAGATTTGCAACTAGAAAACACCACAGTACTGCTGTTGACTGCTTCCTGTTCAAGAAACTGCAAGCTTGCAGTGGTACAGTGTTACATTAGGGCCATCATATGGCCATCATATGTTACATAGGGCCATATAATGCCTAAAAATGAGAGAGAGTAAGTGAATCAGTACCAGTGAGATTTTTGTATAACATAGCAAGCATGCCATCCCGCCTGTATTGGGAAGTGCTTGTCTTATTTGGAAGAAATTAAAGTGAAAGATGGACAAAATTCCTCTAAGAAAACACAAATTCACTTGCTTCACTTGTTCAGTTTGGAATTTTCTTTCTCTTCTTTACAGCAAAGGAGTAGCACACTATTCAGAAGATCTGAAAGACCTGGGTTTGGAGTTCTGAAGTTTACAAATGTCTCCTTCAAAAAACCTGGAACACAGCACTTAATAAAACAGTCTTCTGGGAAGAAAGATTTCTCTAATATTACAGGACAGACATGCATTGTTATTTCCTCAGCTGACCAAGGAAAACAAAAACAAATGGAGACTCTACCTCTTCTAGCCTACCTTTTCTCTTTTCGGTTTGGGACAGTATACATCAGAGTCTGCAGACACAAAGTCAGTCTTCATTTTGACTTGCTTTTCAAGAAAATCACAGTAATTGTCAATATAGCATTCTCAGTACCACTATGGACATTTTAGAACAGACAAAGGAAAGTGAGAAGCAATATTTAAATTTTAGGAGGCTACTAGTTTTATACAAAAAGAAAATATGTGTCCATATACATAAAACATTAAAACAAAGTTACTTAAACCATCCTAAATTAAAAAAACAAACCATACTAAATGAGAGGGAAAAAAAAAACCCAAAACTTATTCATCTTTACATTTAAGAGAGGGTTTGGGGTTTTTTTTTTACTCCTAGAGGAACACTCTGTTATTCCATACCAGATGAATCCAGTCTGCTTCTGTGACCAAAGGAATCTTCTATGTGTTCCCTTCCCCCAGATGAGCTTTACCTGTTAGCCCTGCATCCTTTTATCTATTGACTTCATATTGGTTTGTACCTGTCTGTACACATACTTCTTTCTATTGATCTGTTTATTTGGGTTGTCCAAATCTGTTGTGGAGGGTACGCAATTCAGCTGTAACAACACTCCTAAAGCAGCCCCAGACACCGTTAGCTGCCTTTGTGTTTCACTTTTTGTCCACCAGGACCCCCAGATCCTTTTCCGCCCAGCTGCTTTCCAGCTGGGCAGCCCCCAGCATACACTGCTGTGTGGGGTTGTTCCTCCCCAGGTGCAGGACTTGTGGAACTTCCCTTTGTTGAACTTCAGGAGGTTCCTGTCAGCCCATTTCTCCAGCCTGTCCAGGCCCCTCTGGATGGCAGCACGAGCCTCTGGCCTGTCAGCCACTCCTCCCAGTGTTGTGTCATCAGCAAACTGGCTGAGGGTACACTCTGCCCCATCATCCAGATCATTAATGAAGATGTTAAGCAGGACTAGACCCAGTGTTGACTCCTAGGATTACTGGCCTCCAACAGAATTCATGCCACTGACCGCCACGCTCTGGGCCCAGCCATTCAGCCAGCTTTCAGTCCACCTCACTGTCTGTTTGTCCAATCCATACCTACCAGCTTCTCTCTGAGGATCTTACAGGAGACAGTGTCAAAAGACTTGCTGAAGCCTAGGTAGCCTTGCTGATGTCCACTGCTCTACACACATCTACCAAGACAGTCATTTTCTCATATAAGGTTATCAGTTTGGTCAAACATGACTTCCCATCAGGGCCCATGGACTTATCTATGCCCAGTTTGCTTAAGTATTCCCTGACCTGATGCTCTTCCACCAGGGGCACACTTTCCTTGCTCCAGTGTTTCCCCTGTCTTTGAGGCCTGAGATACCTGAAGGCTGGTCTTGGCTGCAAAGACTAAGAAGGTGGCATTCAGAATCTCAACCTTTTCCGTGTCCCATGTCACCAGGTCCCCTGCCCCATTCCGCAGTGGGCCCACATTTTCCCTAGTCTTGCTTTTGTCACTGATGTACATATAGAAGCCTTTCTCGCCGTCTTTTGACATCCCTGGCCAGATTCAATTCCTTTTGGTCTTTGTCCCTCCTAACAGCATCTCTGCAAGCTCAAACAATACCCCTATATTCCTCCCAGATCACCTGTCCCTGCTTCCACCTTCTGTATGCTTTTTTGCTTGAGTTTGCCCAGGAGCTCTTTGTTCATCCATCCACGCAGTGCTCCTGGTATTTTTGCCTGACCTTCTACTTGTAGGGACGGACTTACAACGATAAAGTATAAAACTGTTAAAGTATTTATCAAATGGTTTTCTCAGCAGTGTAACCCATGGAGACAAATTCACAAATCTATGCATACAAAAAGTGCATTTAATAATATTTAAGTAAAACTCGTAGGAAATCAACATAGGCAGTAGGTAGGCTCTACACTGATAGTATTATTCTCGTTTTATTCTAAAGTTACCAACAGAAAAAAAAACCAGTGTAGCTGCTAAACAGATTAAGAGAATATTATGCATCTGTGCAACGGTGTTGAAGCGTTGCCTCTTCCCTCTTCCAAAAGCATTTATTATGGTATTTCTGTGAATCACTTATTTCCGAGAAGTATTAGAAGATCTCTCCAAGGACTGGTAAGGTTCAACAGGTTAAGGTTCAACAACTGCTGTACTACCCTTCTATCCAAACAGCTAAGGGCTTTCAGAGAGCATATACAGGAGAAAACTTTTGCTCTTTATTAGTAATTCACCTTTGCTTAAGTACGCAACTTATCACTTTTCAGACTGCAGGTAGTTAGTTCAATTCCCAATAAAGTAAGGCTTTATGTACATTCAAGAAGTACTTAAACTAAAGCAACTGATTTAATGCTGCTGTCTGGATCATTAGTGTGCTAGCAGGGGACTCCCAAATCACTAGTTTAAGAACTGCTACTCAGTTGTTAAGGAATTTTTCAAAGTGCTGCTCCAGCACTCAGGGAACTTCAAAACATAAAGAACTTGTCCTGTACCCAGCTAGTTACTGACACTTCTCAATTACTGTGATGTTTTACACGCATTTTGCAATAGTGCAAGAACTGCACAATGTTAGGAAGAAGTAAAACATCAAGCCTTCAGTACTCATTAAGTACTGTAATTGCAACAATTGCAGTTACCCCAATTGTTCTGTTGTGAGCCTATTACGTGACCGCTCCTGAGGGATACACAATATTACAGTACAGTAATGAATGAGCACCTCAGCCAGACCACCGAGTCCATTTTGTGAAGGAGAAAATGCACATACAAGAGGGGCACAGAATACAGCCAGTGAGTGTCCTGTAGCAGAGAGCATTTTTTTCATTTGAAGGTTTCCTTTCTTGGAGCCCATGTGAAATCACATGACGAACAGAAGTAAGCCAAACAGTTATCTGTGCAAACACATCCACACATGTTTTGTACCACGTACTCCCACACTTACATAGACAGCATCTTGGTAATTTTGAATGAAACTGTTGTGCTCTTAGCATAAGAAGATGACTTAGTTTATTCATTTATGTAGGTAACGCATTTAGCAGCCAATTTTGCTAAAAATCTTATATAAAATGGAAAGTATAAAAACCTGCGAAAAAGCACAGCAAAAAAGTCATCATCACCACCACCACCTGCTGCACTGGACAGACTCTCTCCCCCATTTTAAAAAGTGATGACTTGAAACAAGTATTCAAATTAATATTTAGGTTAGTTAAGCAACTTGCACATTCTCTTACTAGTTCCAAATTTATCTGCCATTGCTGACGTCCAAAATTTCACTTTTGCACAGTACCCATAAAATCTTTGTGCACCCTGGAAGTTGGTCCTGTCTTCTCTGAAATAAGAGAACACGACTTCCACTCACAGTAATTCCAAATAATTCTGCAGGGATGATGACTGTAGAGAGAGAACGTATTTGGTTTTCCCTTTCATTTAGCAGTCTGAGTTGTCATAAGAGACTGCTACTTAGGATAGCTCCTGTCTTTCTCCTCCTGTGCTCCAGAAATACCACTAGCTGATAGGAACAGAAATTAGGTTAGCTATTAAGCACAACTTTCTTGCTGAAGTACTTTTTCATTTTCTGTGGAAGAATACAGGAATTATAGGCTGAGAGGTTTCCACCATTTTGCTCTTCATTTTTCATAATGGAGTAAGAAGTTATGGGGGGAAGAATACAGCAATATGGAGAAATTTCCACCTATAGGGGAAATGAGATGCTTTTCATCTGACTGAAAAGATAGCGAATGACATATGAAAAACAGTAAAATCTTAGAAATCCCTCTCTCTCTCCCCAAGAACCTGAAAGGGAACAAGAAGTAAAATTGCAAGTATGTAGAAAATGTAAACAAAATATATGAAATCTCATTAAAATATTGTGTGCCTGTTAAAAAAGTAAGATGAAACTCTAGATCCATTCTCATTTTACTAAGGATGTAGATCTCCCAGGCTACATTACAGTACCTCTTGTTTGTGGGTTAACTCTGCCCTTCACATATTCAGCACCATAAAGACTTGTTACAGTCAGTGTCAGCTGAGTTATCTCAGAGTTCTCACTGGCACTGAAGCAACAGAAAAGCTCCGTACAAATCTTAACCGGAAAAAAAATTAGAGTGAATTTATCGGGTTCTTCTAATAATAAGTTTCCTTGTCATTGCAGTTCTTACATTTTGTAGTGTTTCTCTTAGTAAGGCACTTTTTTAATATCATCATATTAAATATCTGAATTCCTCATAACATTATTAGCATTAGCACAAAGGGTTTTGAAAATAGAACCTAATAAGGGTTGTGTTTACACACATACTTCATAAGTATCTTAACAGACTGTGAGTGGATTAATCCGCGAAAAGTTAGACCTTTAAAATGTCTTCATCAGCTAGTCACTTAGACTCTTTTTAGGGTCAGTGGAAGGAAACAGATATCTGTGCAAATCATCCTAATCTAGATGTCTGCAACAGGTCAGACAAGTTGCTTACTTCTTTCCATCAATTATAAAAGCTATTACCAGCCTCACCATCAAAAATGATTTTTAGGTAAATATTCTGGTCCTCATGCTAGACTCTCGAGCCCTTTTTAACATGTCAAGCTTAAGTTCTAGCTCTGCCTCCCAGGAACTTCAGAAAAATGTTATGCCTATAGTTCTGGTATTCTGTACTGCCTCACAACCAATTAAAAGTTTCCAGAACTGAACAGCTGAGACATATTCTCTCACATGTGCTTTACTGCAGCTGAAGTCAGTCTTGGAAGGCAAACCATATGTAGGCAAATTACTCCATCAATATCACATACCTTGCCCTGCCTCTAAATGACAAATTCCTAGAGGTTTTCATGAGTGCTGATCCCCCCTCCAATCTGTCTGTCTAGCATTATGTTATCTACTTTTTTTGTGATATTCAAAGTATAATTAAAACAATGCAAAACATACATCATTCAAAAAATCTTGCATGTATACTTAGAAAGGTCTTTCAGAAGAAGTAGCAGCTCATCAGTCCCATTATTTTAGATGGGCATACAAATCTGCTAAGGCAAACCATTTCTAAGGCCCATTTTCTTCAAAAATTACTTGGCATGGCCAATGAAAGCACACAGTAGGCTTTTTGATACCCATACATTACCAGTCATCACTAAAATACACAGTCCGAGCAAGTTGTTCCACTGAGAAAAATATCTAAATTATTCTTCCTACATATTGGTGTTTGGTCCTATTTTTATGACAATGACGTCAGCTCCCCAACATCTCTATCACAGCCCTACTAAACAAAAGATTGCATGTGCTGTGCCTGCAGCTGTTTGCCCACTGGAAGGATAGTTAGAACAAATACAACAACTGGCGGATTAGCTGCTACAAACAGCATGTGTGACGCTCAAGTCCTGTCCTGCCTGTCCTCCCCTCAAGGGAACACTAATGCTGCTCTCAAGTTCAACTCCTTAGCCAGTTTTCACACAAATCATGTACAAACATAATGACCTTTGAGACTTCTTCCTTACTTTCACCTTTAATAGAAACTGGCAAACCAATTCAGAAGTCAGGAAGGAGGGACTGCCAAAAAGAACCAGGCAGCCTCATTAAACCACATTTAAAAAGGAAAACAGGCCAAGAACAACCTAAGCACATAATGAAAATACAGATGAAAAACTTATTTTATGTAAAAGTAGTAAAAAAGTTGTCATAAATTGTAGGACAATACACACTGATGGACTATAATAGCTATGCAGATTCTATTCTGCCACTCTGCCAAGCCAGTGTTGATTGACTGGGCTCAGTACAGCACTGTGCATGAGAACTAGCTATAAAATTGTTCTTCACACTATGCTTGCCATATGTGCAGGCCTTTTGCTTAAATAAGCTATACGAGGTGTCAATACAATTTTAGCACACTTGAAAACAGAATGCAAATTCGAAGCCTATGATTGCATCCATATGACCATATGGTCATAACCATGTAATATATAGGGAGAGTAGATGTAGTAGGTAGTCCAAAATTTTTCCAGAACTCTTACATTAGCTTGGAAAATAAACTTAATCATTTATCACTTGACTTTCAATCAGTCAGTATTATTTTTATGAAATAGCACAGGCATAATACAATAAATCAATACAATGTCCTAAAGTAACAGAACAAAACCTAAAAGAACAAGTACAAATCTAAGTGTATCTCAAAGAAAATGTAATAAACCACAAAGGTTTAAAAGAGATAATAAAATCTACTTTTCTAATTTGGAACTCACCACAATTATTCCTGTTATCTCTTCAGTCATCTGTTTAAAATTTATTTTTCCCCATCACCAACTTCAGCTGAATTTTATTCCTTCATAAACGTTTTAAGTAAAATGAGTTCTTTAAAATAATGGAAGATGAATTTTGTGGAACAGCATTCTCATTTTATACTTCAACATACAACATAAGAAAGCTATATTCATTTAAAAACTGAAAAGTAAAGATGGAAAGGTTCTTTCACTTGAATATTTTCCAAATGATTGTCTTTATTTAAGCCAGTATCAAGTGCACAATCTTAAGAGACTATAGCTTTATCTGGTCTGAATTCTTCAAGAATAAATACATCACTTCTTTATTGATTAGCAGTTTGGAGAAAGATAGATCAAATATAAAAATGGAGTTGGAAAGTTAAGTTTTTAATTAAAATTTATCAAAGAACAAAAGTATGTTAATACTATGCAATAGTATGGTAATTTACCTGGAGAAGATCATTACAAACACAACCTTACTTAGAACAATAAAAGTGAAACTAAAGAGTTGACTGACCTGAAGCTATGACAATTAAAATAGAAATCTAGGAGAAAAAAAATCTTGATTATTAAAACGCACGGTAGAATGAAACATGCATAAACGCAAAAATAAATTTTCAAGACATATTAGAAAATGTAAAAAAAGCCAACCTTTTCCTTCTCCTTTTAAATAAAAAATACTTTTGAGATCAACACAAATATTTTCATTTACAGTAATGAAGTAAATGCTAATTACTTCTCAGTATCATTTCTAGACTGTGTGCAAAGAACATCCCAGTCAATTGTTTAAAGAGTTTCACACAATTTTCAATGTACTGGTCTATTTCCTTAAAGAGTTTATCCTATTCATAACAAATAATGAAAAATACTCTTCACAACCACTGAATAACCAGCTTGTTTCAGAAACCGTTAAGATCTACTAGATTTCATTTCTATGCAATGACAGCAGTCCTACCCCGGAAAAACAAGTCAGCTCTGCGTTTTCTTGTTCTTGCTCTCTCCCTGCAAACGAAATCTGCTCTCTAAACCCTTTCCAACTTCTTGTCATTAGACCAAAGGTGAAATACTGGCTTATTTTCTTCTCCTTCCAGTTCACAGCTCTTCCAAAAGATACTCAAAGCTGTTTCTCTCCCTGGACTGATTAGTCAATTCACTGAAAACAAACAAAATATCCTAGGTAGCATTCTGATGCTATCATTATATATACAGTTTGCCAAACAATCTTGATATGCTTGACTTTATCAGTTAAGCAAATTTTCTCTTCCTGTTCCAAATACACCAATATCAACTTGTTAAGTGGCAATACTGCAGCATCTCTCACACTACAACTATCTTCAGCTGCTTCTCAAAGCTAGTAATTGTTTTCTCCATTGGAAGGAATATTTCCTATGCCATTATCTCACAAGCTTAAAATAAACAAACAAATAACTCATAAAAAATAATATGCGTTGACATTTGGGTCTAAAATTGGATTCTTCAGGTAGCTTGTACTCAAATAAGTGCACTACAGAGAGAAGTTAGATAGAAGGTAGACACTTTTGGCAGCAGTCTTAATTCAAGAAATACCTAGCTAGCAATCTTATTTTTTTGCATTACCATTAAGCATTAGGAGGCAAACTTAGTAGTGTTGTGAAAAAAATAGTGAATTTCAGTGGTGAAATAAAAAATAAGTAAAACAAGGAGCACAACTATTAAGAATGACTGAAGTTTAAAAAAAAAAAAAACAAAAAAAAACAAAAAAAAACAAAAAAAACCCCACAAACCAAACAAAACAAACCACCAAACACAAACCCCAAAAACCCACCTACACTTGTATCTTGAAACCAATCCAGAAAATTGACACTACCTTTTTCCCTACAGACAAACTATGATAAGGATAATGAATGCAATTAATCCATCTTATTATCCACCCAAGTACTCCATTTTCTAAGATGTGATACGCAGTTGTGCATATTCAAAGGTAGTCTGAACTTCAAATCTGTGGCTCAGGTAAGTAACAGCATACAAGGTGTGGAAAACATATCCTCATTATGCTACAAATGATACACAGCTGGCAAAAGAATAGCAACAGCTGCAACTAAACAGTACAGAACATGATTTGACTTTGTCTTCCAGATGAATCATGATTACAATCTAACCAGCTGCAACAGTTAGATTCTTTATTTTGTACTACATGACTTAAATCTGAGTTTCTAAAGTTTTCAGCAAAAAGTCTGTGCTCCTGTATGTATTAACCCCAATATCTTGCATTCTACATTCTGAAGTTTCATGAAGGAAACATTAATGACTGCCAATCTGCAAAGGACTGGAACTCAAATAACATCATGGCCTTTGAAAAAGATATGCAAGACATTCTCAGCAATACCTGTGATTCATCTGGTTATATGTAAGGCTGAGTCAGAGCAGAACTGATGGATTACTTTCCCCAGATCATTACTTAGTAGAAAAGTAGCCTGCTGTGCAAGATTTTTTTTTATTTTTTTTTTAAGAAATATTCTTCACTAGAAAACACCACTTAAAAAAAAGCTTGAAAAAAATTTTAATGGAATGTCATTACTTTTGTGGGTAGCAGCAAACTCCACTTTCCTACCCCATCAGCACTAATCTAGAATATTACTCAAATAAGAGCAAAAACTGCAACACAGTTCTGATCACTTCAAAATTTTGTGACCTATTACTGAAGAACATTTGTTGAAAATCAGTGATTAACACTTATTTTAACACTTTATTCCCAATTTTGAGACAAATGGAAAAAGACATTAAGCCAAGTTTTGATAAGTATGCCTATTCTTAATTTCCAATTAACAGGTTTCATTGGCAGTTCTCAGCTCTTCAACTGCTTAACTAGAAACAGAACCAGTTTCTACACACAGCTGAGTATCATTACTCCAAAGCCCCTTACACACAAGATTCAAATGTGTAAAAATTCTTCATACAGTCTTGTGTAACAAATACTGGCTATTGAACAATGAAATTAATTGCTATTTTTAGCTTTGACTAATTTATTTATCCTTTTAGGAAAAAAAAAAAATCACATATAGCTTACTGAAATCCTTAATACCCAAGATGGGTGTATTTATATTTTTTTTTAAATATAACCTCAAACCAGTTTTTGAAACTATTACCTCCATATTTTAATACCAATTGCAATTTTCTATTTGGAGCTTTGTTTATTGTGTCCTCTACATACTTAAGAAGATTCTTACCCTTCCAGCCAAAATCTCAAGGTTGGAAGAAATAACACATGCTTGATACTGTTACTTGGTCCCAATTTTATATCTTTAGTATCACAATTTTCCTCATTATAAAAATTGGGTATTTTAAGAAACACTGCATTCATATGGCTGTCTTTTTGCATATCACAATTTCCTACATACATTCAAAGATACTGGGAATCTACATCTCCAGAATAGGTTAATCTGAAGACCAGTGTATTTTTACCTGTTCATCGTCGATACTAAAAGCTGTTTTAATAAATATCCAACACCCCATCGAGCAAGCTGAAAGCTAATACAGAGTTCTCCCAGAAGCTAGGGCAACTCCAAAGCAAGAAGTGCCCCTGAACTACCCTCTTTTATACATTCTACGAAGGACAAGAGGGAGGGGGTGTTGCACCAGCTGCTGTTGCTGTCACATTGGTTTTCATTAACAGGTTAATTTACATGGCTGCTAAATGATCTTTGAAATCAATCTGGACTTAATAATTAAAAAAAAAAGGGGGGGAGGGGGAACAACCAGCACAACCAATTTTCTGAACCTAAATTAATTCCCTGACAAATACATGAATATAAAAATCTGTCTTACACTTTCATTGATATTTGAAGACAACAAAAGTATGAAATAAACTTTCTTTCTATAGCCAAAATAACTGTGACTTACTTTCTCCCACTTTTCAAGTGACTCTCACTTGACAGTCTACCACACCTAAAGCTCTTTTCCAAGTATTCTAGGTACAGAAATTTTCAATCTGCTAAAGGTGAGTAACTTGCAAACCAGAACAGGATTGCTATGACTTGGTTAGGAGAAATTCCAAATAATTTCTTTAGATATTACCGCAGTCCTTAATGTCAGGTATCCCACCACAGCAGGACACTTCAAGTAATTCACAGGCTAGAGAAACCACCTGAACACCTACAAACAACATATCCGTGTTCTTGATTAAACTATGTTCCCATATCTACCCAAAGCCACATCTAATTCAGACATGAACGCTGATTTCACACAGTTTTCGCCAAGCGTTCAACAGAGCATGTCGCCCACCACTGCCCAGCTACTTGCCCATCCCAGTACCATAATGAAGCGCACTCTTCCTCAGCATCTCTTTCCCCTCTTGCCACTGGCCTTGGTAGGCAGGCTTTGCTGCACACTGCCTCTGATGCTGCAGCCCTGCCCTGCAGTGCATGAAGCATGCTGGGGTAACTGTGGGAGCTGGAAACGGCCCAGCGTGCTTGGGGCAAGGGAGCAGTCCCTGGGGCTGGCCACAATCACCAGGGACACAGATCCACAGAAAGGATGAGAGAAAGGCATGTGTTGCAACCATCTTCAAAAAAGGCCGAAAGAACAGTCTGTGAAACCTACAGGCTGGTGAACCTCAATTTCGTCCCTGGGAAAAATCACAAAGCAAGTCCTCTTGGTCTGCAGCCCTTCTTCAGGACTCCAGACTGAGCCTTGGGAGCCCAAAGGGCAGGGGAAGGGTGAGGAGAACATCAGAAAAAGGGGTAAGATCCTCAGAAATTTTGTATTTCTCTCATTTTAACAGAATATACTGAACTGAACTACAAGTGTTAGACTCATTGTAACTGGATTAATAATAATCTGCTTGTTAGGCTAAAAATTAAGACTATAGCGCTCAACACGACTGCATCTGAAACTGACGGGAATTCACATAAGATAATCTGAAATTTGGATGCAACAAATTGGTAACAATTTTTTACTTATCATTTTCACTTCCCACTCCACCGTCTTCTTTCGGAGATAAAAAAATAATTAAACTAAGTAATAACATAACAATACTGAAATGCTTTATCTGTATCTGATAACTCCTCCTTTTGTCTTAAGTTATTTTCCTATATCAATGCTATTCTAATGAAGACCCTTTCCTTCTGATAAGCTAAGGACATGTTTGATTTGTGATAGCTTGAAATAAGCAAATTAATTTAAATACTTTTAAAATGTTGATCATTACTAATTGTCTTATCATACAGTTACTCTTACATATTTGTTCCAAAGCAGCTCCAACCACTTAGGGAACTAAATACGTGCTTATACAGGGAAGTGGCAAAGCCAGGATTTGGTTTCAAAACTGGCAGGAACTCCTGACTTACACAGGGGAAGGATACTGCTAATAAGCTGAACAGCAAGCTGGGAAACTGCGCAGGGGCAACCACTGTTGAGTACAGAAATCATCAGGACTATGTACAGCCAAGAACTGCTGCCTGACAGAAGCAAGAAATCCTTAGTGAAGTGACTGGGACACTCTTGAGGATAAGCTGTGGTCAGCTGGAAAAGCTGCCTTTCCTAAGGATCAGGCAACTTTCAGAAAGGTCAGGTTTTGGTTCTAGAGTTCCCCCCTGCCGTTGACCATTACCAAATACTACAGCTCAAAGACTCTGCTTTGAACAAGCCTGTTCTTCAGCATTTGCAGGAACTTTATGGAAGCAACATTTCTTGTTGAGTTTCAACAGACATAATGAGGAAGCTATTCTCCTCAGGGAAAGTAATCAAAAGACTGACAGAATTTCAGTCATGTTTAAAGTTTCAAAAAACAAAACAAAACAAAAACCCAGAAGAAAGGATGGTGTGGCCACAGTTCAAACACTGTAAGTATGTACACATATACACTACATATACAATCAAGTCTCATTTTGTCTGATGTTCTTATTATATTTTAAAAGGACTAGTATCAGTATTCACTGAGGTCAAACTTTATCTGGCATCTAGTGCATCTTGCTTAGTTTAGCTCACAACTGCACGTAAGTACAAAATCTCTTCTCTTTTGCTTTCAGAAACAATCAGACTACTATAAAAAAAAGACAATTTATCTCAGTAAATGCCAGCATTCTTCACTGGGGGAGATTCCTGTATCTTCACACTAATTAAAAAAACACAAACCCAACTCAGTAATGTCTAACAGCAAAAACACCGAACACACTGCTCAAATGAAATTATGAAAATGCTCATGAATATTCCAGGCAAATTTCAACGTCAAGGGAAAAAAGTTCATAAAATTTCACAGCCTGAAGACGTGATTAACTTTTAGAAATAGATTCTCTTTACTAAAACACAAGAGATTAATTCAATGCTGCAAAGTGAAGAGTTATAATGTGAGAACTGGGTTGTTCAAATGACAGGATGGTACCACTTTGAGATCTCTAACAAAAGTGGTTGAAGCCAAAGGATATGTCATGTCAATCCTTCAGTAACGGCAATTATTGCAAGGCTTTACTGGGGATACAGGTTTTCTAGCCTCACTCCCCATCTCTGGGGAGAGAAACCCAGATGTTAAGCAGGTGCATTTACAGTTAAAGAAGGAAAATATTTAAGCAAGAGAAAATCACCATGCCAAGCCAACACTGTGCTTTAGGTTTGCAAGGCAGTATTACATGTTATCTTCTTCAAATAGAATTTGGAATGGTCGTGCACCATAGGAACAGGGACATAATGAAGTAGCTGCAACCTGCTCTTTGTGGCAGACCAATGCTGCAGTCCCCTGAAATCATAACATAAGAAATTTTCTTTGGCTGCCATTAACTCAGAAAATCAGACTTTTTCATTGCAGAATCAAAATTACTGGTTTCCTATGATGGATTAAAAAAAAAAAAAGTGAAAACAGACTATATAAACAGAATGTTAGTTAAACTCCATGAAACTCCATAAATCCAAACATCTCTGAAACTGCTGCCTCATAATCTGAACACTTCTTGTTTCCTTTGAGAGTGGCCTCTCATTAAAGCCTTCAATAAATTTGCAACTAAAGGAATGCATTAGCGCCCCTGAGAAGTTGTGACTCCTTCACATCTGTTGAACTAGGCAGTTTATTTTCCTATATGCACATGTAGGCAGGAGATTTAAAAGCAGTTTGGGTTGCAATGTTGATTTTTTTTCCTATCCAAACAGAAATATATTTCTCCTTTTAAATGGCATACGATTTCTTTCCTTCATGGAAATATTTCCTTCTTTCCTGAGCTATTCCTTTAACCGCTTTAAATAGTTGGGTTCTGAAGTTTAGATTTTTCCTCTGCCTTTGGTAGTTTGTGTTTGCAATGTACAAAGCTAAATTAAGCATACTCAAATCCAGACAAATTCTCTTTTGTTTCTACTTTTCAAGTATATATTATAGGAAGGGAGATTGTATTACTCATTGGACCAGATGGCAGTTTATCTTGCCTTTTTAATGTATTAATATTTTTATTACAATTATAAATGAAGACATTCTCAGTAACTCTTGCAATAGGCACAGGTCATCTGGTTCTGGAACAGAAATTTACAATTTCTAGTGAAAAACAACGATAAATACATTAATTTAAAAAAAGATGTTATAAGGTTTGCACTAAATTATCCACAGATACATTTAAAATAAGTACTTGACTACCTGTACGCTTGCTTTCAATTTTGGTACAAAACAGTTACTTCTAGAACCAACTGCAGCTTTTAGAAAGTAAGTGCAAAGTTTATTTATTTAGAGATATTATTTTCAGTACAATTCATGAAAAAAACCTGCCATAGTTTTTAACTGCAGCATGCCATAAGAATTTTAGTTTTAACTCCTTGTTCAGAACTCTCAGGAATATACATGAATGTGCTAATGGAAGTACTTAGAAAGGAAAGCTTGCAGTTTTGCGAGTTCATCTTTAAAATATCCTATCCTGCCTTAAATGTCATCAGTAATAGGACACTTTTATGGCTAACAGTATTCTCATTATTCTTCATTTATGGTTCCACTGAAATAGTCATCTTCATTTTTTTCCGTAATGGAAACAATAGCGCTTATCGCATTTTCTCTGCTCCAGTGAATAGCCCTTCTCTGATATGAGTTAGTTCAGATGAAAGTTCTTTTCTTTATAGTGGCTCGACTTTAGGATAATTTAGTATTAGACTTATTATTTTTATTGAAGAATGTTCAATCAACAACTCTTTTTCATGTTGAAATATAACTGCAGGAGTAAAAAGTAAAAGATAGAAAGCACATGAAAGGGACAAAAATCAAACTTAATTGATGAAAATAGAATCTGCAGAATTGGCACATGTATGATGTTTTAATAAGATGGAAAGTGAAGGACAGCTCAGTTGTGCTGCTGTGTTTGGAAGAAGCTCCTTTTTCCTACACACTGACTCATGTTCAACAAGAATTCCAATCCAATACATACTGCCAGTACATATTACGTGAAATCACAACTCATATTTACACTTCACTGAGCTTAAATCTTCTTTTGAACCTGCGTCAAGATGGTTTTCATCCTAAATTGACAGGAAGCCAAAGAACCTGATAAGAGGTGGACAAAATATTTTCATTTTGCTACTTATCAACTATTCTTCTATGACAGCAATTATCTGCTGTATTTGACAGAATCTTTTCAATACATTTTAAAAGTTATTTGAAGTTGAATATTAATTAAAAAAGATCTTGTCTTGACTGAGAAAACCGCTAAAACATACTGTGTTAAAATTAATCTGTTATCTTTATTTGAACCACTTACTTATCCAAGTGCCTTTCCATTTAAAAATACAATAATCTGTCCTCAAAGCAATAAAATCGGGAATTATTCCAATGCCTTTCTGCTTTTGTTGCAATCTCTAACTAGAATCACAATCTGACTAGAATAAAAATTATGAAGATACATTCCAGGAACACAAAACCCAGCTTTGATCTGTGAAACACTCACAGAGGAGTAGACTAACACAAGCATGAGCCAGTAGTCCTAAACATTCTTTTGATAAATACCTTCCTTAACTGACTAGATGTATTTTTATGCTTTCTTAGTGTGAGTCTAGGCACTTTACAAGAAGCTCTCAAAACTCTTTTTTATTCAGCTATTACAATTTAGTATTCAAGAAGAATGTTTGGGAGAAACCCCACAAATTGTAACAGAAAGACTAGGCACTAAAGATGAGATAATTTTATATGCTTCACTTGAAATTCACAGGAGGATATTATTACACACACACCCCCCTCCCTGTGCAGAGCCCACATACCACATTGCACAGGCTGAACTGCACTTCTGCTGGTAACACTGATAGCAGACATTTCAAGAATTAGGGTAGGTGCCCTGCTGCCCAAAGAAACTCACTGTGAAATAAAATGAACCACAGCAGTAGCAGAGAGAATTTAACCTAAAATGCATGCGCCAGGCCCTTAGGGATGTGTCCATGTATTCTGGGTTTATTTAGTCACTGCGATAGCAAGTATACAGCATACAAGAGGAAAACACAACTATTCATAGCCGAGGCAATGCAATTGTACAAGTTCTCAGTTATGAGATAAAAAATCCTCTTGCTTTTTCTCTTCAATATAAAACCTTGAATGAAAGAAAATAGATGGATTCACTTTCATCTGGGTTACTTGCTTCTCTTTTTGCCAAAGCTAATTTTGAGATGCAAGATCTCCTTTCCAGCACATTTATTTTCATTCAGTAACACCTTTCCAAGTATACTGCATGGGAGTTCTGCAAAACTCTACAGATCTTCCTCCCTTGTTTTATACTTATTAGATGTTCATTCCTTAGAAATATTTATCTAAAAGCAAAAGAAGAAAGTATATACAAATTTTGTAAGGTACTCATACAGCACACATTTATGTCAAGAACTAGAAACTGCATTTTATGAGAATCTAAGGTCCTAACTACTACACCTGTTATAAAGCTATCCCCTTACTGTTTTAAGAATTTTTCAACTTCAGAAAATTATAGAATCATTTAGGCTGGAAAAGACCTTTAAGTTCATTGAGTCCAACCCTCAACCATGTCCACTAAACCATGCCCTGAAGTGCCTTGTCTTTTTGAATACCTCCAGGGTTGCTGACTCAACCAATTCTCTGGGCAGCCTGTTCCAATGCCTGACAACCCTTTCAGTACAGAATTTTTTTCCTAATATTCAACCTAAACCTCCCCTGGTGCAACTGAAGGCAGTTTCGTCTTGTTCTATCACTTGTTGCTTGGGAGAAGAGACCGACCCCCACCTCGCTACACCCTCCTTTCAGGTAGTTGTAGAGAGCGATCAGGTCTCCCCTCAGCCTCCTCTTCTCCAGATGAAACAACCCCAGTTCCCTCAGCTGCTCCTCATAGGACTTGTGCTCTAGACCCCTCACCAGCTTCGTTGCCCTTCTCTGGACACGCTCCAGCACCTCAAGGTCTTTCCTGTAGTGAGGGGCCCAAAACTGAACACAGGACTCGACGTGCGGCCTCACCAGTGCCCAGTACAGGGGGACGAGCACTGCCCTGCTCCTGCTGGCCACACCATTTCTGATACAGGCCAGCATGCCGTTGGCCTTCTTGGCCACCTGGGCACACTGCTGGCTCATATTCAGCCGGCTGTTGACCAGCACCCCCAGGTTTTTTTCCACCAGGCAGCTTTCCAGCCACTCTTCCCCAAGCCTGTAGCGCTGCATGGGGTTGTTGTGACCCAAGTGCAGTAGCCGGCACTAATTATTTATTTATGCCTCTGTTTTATTAAGTGTTAGATCACCCTAAATAATTGTGCCATTATAACACATATGCTAAACCATATATATTAAATCCTGGAATTTATAAAATGGATTTGACAGGAACAGATCAGTCTCACACTGGGTTTATCCTAGTTTTATGAAGTGGCAACTGAAATCACTGAAACAATGAAGCTACCCCAGCAGACAAAGAATAAACTTGAGACTGCTAATATAGGTCTCATTGCCACAAGATGTTTTGGAGGCCAAAACTATAAATGGGTTCCAATTCAGAAGGACAACACTGTCAGTGACTACTAATATGACGGACCTTTTTCACAGAAATCCAACAATGTATGGAGTACAGAAACTGTGATGATGTATAAGGAAGATCCCTTTGTCCATGCTCTTTTCTTATGTTCTTCCATAATCATTAGCTATTTGTCACTGCTAGAGATACAGTAGTTGCCTACACATGATGTTAGTTGGAGAGTGGCTGGCAAGTCTTATGTTGTAATCCTTTTCCTGTGTTTATGTCATGTTGCTTTCTTACAGATGTTATTCAGCAAAATCTTTGTTCTATGAACTCCATCCATAGTAATAAAACCTGCCATTGCAGGAATACGTTTTAATTTGAGTTTCGAAGGTTATTTCCATGCCGAAGGAAGAGACAGCCCTGCATCATTTTAACCCCACAAACAGGAGTCCAGCATAGGGACGCTTACATATATGTAAGCCAGTTTAAGTCTTCCCTAGGTAATTAAGGTTGTGTTTCTCCAGCGCTTTAGAGATCTCTGAGGCAAGCCCATCACACAAGATAGACATATTGAAACTATTAACTTTGCAGAGGGACACATTCACAGGGAATCAGACTATGATTCAGTCAAGGGATATGTTTTTTCCTGAAAAACACTTTTCAATGCTTTTCAACACTGAAAAGTTAATCATGATCCAGCTCTATAAAAACAGGATTACTAGTCCATAAAAATTGCCAATCTCAGATGCTCTGTGATCAGTAAGTGTCCTCACTATTAAAGTAGCCAAAGTTTCCAGAAGAAATCCACGGATTTTACAAGCAACACAGAACAGTTAATATTATTACTGAAATACTCAATCTAAATAATTTACAACAGACATTCAATGATGCTGCTAAAATTTCCCATTATAGATAGAAAGTACCAATATTATTTGCAGTTGCCAGACTATACTGTCAGAGCTGTCAGCAGTTAAAATCAAATTAGGCTTGACAATCAGGATTTCAACTGCAAACTGATCTTTGGTAATTAATATAATTAACAGTCTGGAACACAGAGAACAATGTACTAGCACCATGAACATATTGTTTGCTCAGATGAATCATTTTCACATAGCTGTTTAACTGATGTGACTTTTGCTTCAGATACACTACAATTACCATGTCATGTTACTGATCAAGTAGATAGAGGGAAAAATTGGCTAAATTACTGTCATCTCTTTTTAAGGACAAAAGTTTAATTAACAATTAAAAAAACCTCCCTGCTCAATAATGTGAAAACCGATGCACCAGTGTTGAGCATCTATATCTAAAAGTCTCATATTTCAACATGGAAATACCAAAGCTTGATTATTGCTGCCAAACAACATGCAACATATACAGAATATTGCCACCAGCCTACTTGTAGAGACTAAAACCTCCCAGAATTGGCAAGGCTAACCACCCTGTTGGAGAAAGAACATTTTCTAAGAGAAAAGTTATTTCAACTCATGTATGACTCAGGAAAATGGAAGCAGAAACCTAATTTACTTGTATAAGCCCGATTACAAGGAAAGACTAAAAGTTGTTGCCATCACCAACTCCCTAGCAGCAGTGTGCTAACTTACAAATTTAACGGAATAGCTACAAAAAAATTTCCATATCACCACAACACATTCTTCTTGTTTCCTCAAGAAAGGAACCACATGAAGTACTGCCTAAATCATACAAAGACCGTAACTAAGACTCGCCTCCACAAGGGTCTTTAGCAAGTGACTTTCAAAATACTATGCCTGTGATCACAGAAACATTTACTCCACAAATCATCACAGGGAATAAGTCGGTCACTGCCACAAAGCACTAAACCTCCATAGTTCAAACTGAAGGAAGTATCTCTGGAGACTCAGGGATTTTATCATCAGAGAGGGCCAGGATACAACATGATCAAATGCAATTAATTAGTTCTAAGAGCTTTTTCCTAGGCAAAGGTCATGCACAAGAGTTGGCAGTCTGTCAGGAATTCAAACTCCATCAAAGTGCCCTTTTATTATGAGCCTGTTGACATATTCACACATGTAGTCCCTATCAAGTCTAACAATAGGTATCTCTAACATGTGACCCATTCCAGCAGTTGTGCTTAGAGTCCCTTGATAACTATCAAGGTTAAGACTTCAAACAAGTGACTGGGGGTGGGGCAGGGGGGACGACGACAAAAAACAATGAACCAAAAAAACTCCTCTGCTGTTCCTTGTATTTTACTCATCAAAAAAAGAAAAACTGTAGAACAGAACGGAAAGTTCTCCTGAAAGAGTGGTCTCCAGTGTTGCTGTTTCAGTGTTTCCTGAAAAGCTTAAATCCTTTTACAAAGCATGGATAAAAAGCAACATTATGTCAAAAAAGTTGCTTTTTCTTCCTCCCCTCTCCTTTTCTTTAGTTACTTTAAATGGTGTAGAAAACACAGAACAAGTTAGCAAAAGCCACCAAATCAAATCCAACAAATATCTTTCGTGACCAGCAGCTATGAACACTCTAGGGATTTTTCATTAACTTTCAGAGAATATACAACTTTTTATTGCAAATCCAAATGCACTATGGAAGGTAAGAGTATCTTCAATCTGGAATACACATGGATTTTTCTAGAAATTCAGGGATTTGCGTTGCTTTGAAAGTGTACCTACGTGGACTTGAGAGTCTAAATAGGTACCGAACTGTGTCAATACCAACCTAAGAGAAAACTGACATTTTAAAACAGGATAGTATTAATTTTATGAAGCCCTTAATTCCACAATACTTGCCTTTCTAGACATAATCCTGCCTACTACTACAGCATACCATCCCTTTGCATCATCATTATAGATGGCCTTCATTGTCTTTGAATTCTATTACTATGAACAGGAAACTGAAGTAAGTCATACCAGCAGCTACCTTCTTACAGCTCTACATTTTTGAGTGATGTTGTCCCCACATGCGGCCCTGATGCCCCTCACAGAAACTGATCACTCAGTCCCCAGCACAGTACACAATTTGTCCTTGTTTCCTGCAGCAGGAGCCCACGCTTGGATGGAGACCGCACTGGAGCAACTTACAGGTGAGTCTTAATGCCCTTGCAGTAGCTATTCCTTGTCACAGCCCTCCATGGTCATAACCTGTACCACTCCATGCAGAGACCCTTTCTGTGTAACCCACTAGTTCCACATATTGGCGATGATGAGTTTAACTGGCCAAGGATCCCTCCTGAGTCTCTGCTCTAATGGTAAATTTCATTTAGAGATGAAAAGTACTGCTGGTCTCAGTGAACAGGTAAGAAAAGTACACTTTAAAGGTACTTTGAACTACATGAATCAAAAAAGCAAGGAACAGCTCAGGTGAGGCAGGATAGCAAGACAGGGATGGCATAAAATGGTTGATTAGCTGGGTGATGATTAATTTTAGTAACTCCAGTCTGATCTTACCTTCTAGAAAGCAAACTAAAAAAACATAAGCAGCTTAAAAGCAGCAACAACCAAACTATTTTGAATTTTCTAGAAAGACTGGGGTTTTGCAGCAACAGCAAGATAAAATACCCTACAGGAACTGGAGAGCTGAAATACTAAATTGGCTTTCCTCAGTGTTGTCAGAAGCTGATTTTCATCTCTTCATTTTGCTGATAAAGAAAGGTTAGAAATGCCTATTGTTTTCCAGCCACAGCTTGGAAAACAAGGCAATTTGAGACTCTGAACTCAGTGATTTTTCTTCCTATCACAAATGATCTATAAGTTTCATTACTCTATGATCTTTGATTCCTCAGGCAGAAGTTCTGTTATATAAAATAAGTCTCCTAGAAACCGAAACAAAACCAGACATGCACAGAATTCCAAGCAAACAAAAACAACTCAACACAAAGCCTTATTTCAGTTTATCTACTTAACTGTGCTCTGCCTGTAGAGCTGCTACCCATTGTTGACTTGCCAGCAGGTGCTATATTCATTCAATTGGTTCATTCTTAAGAGGAAGTACTTTTCTTTAAAAATGCCATGCAAAAAAAAAACGCCAAACTCCTCACAATGAAGAGCCAAGCAATCCAAACACCTGCCTCTGGCAGCATAAGCCATTTTCTTTTCATTGGCTGCCATGCTGAAGGCTGGTTTTCATGCTCCTTGTATGTTTGTTTTCTTGCTGCACTGGAAGACAGGCACAATGGTGTAACTTACTGAAGCTGAAGGTTAGAAGAACTTCAATATTTTTCCAAAAAGAAAAGCTGCAGAATAATGCTTCTGGATTATAAATTTTCCTAGAAAGCTTATGAAGAATAGATCCCCTTGCTCCTTTAACAGATTAGCTCCACTGGAAAGTATTTGATGTCCTCTTTATTGAAGTGTCATCATGAAAAAATTTGGAAATATTTAACAACTCAGGATGAGCTGTTTATTACCAATGACCTTTAATTCACTATGGCCCCATTCACAAGTTGCTGTCATGATTAGTAAAGTAGCTAATTTGATATTCTTTTCAGCTGTTGCTCTGTAGGGATAAATAAAAGAATTCAGTAGTTTTAAGCGTGTAGATCGTTAAGTACAGCAAACTATCTAATGAACAGCAATAGCACAGGAAGCAGTGATTACTCCTAAATCGGTTTTGATTTCATAGCCTTTGTCAGATATACTGACCAAGGCAGGGAAGAGTTGCTTTTAACGAAAAGTAGGAGAAGGTAAAAATATTGAGGAGGAAGGGTTCCTAGTTATTCAGATTATAGTTTTAGACATATTTCCATTACACAATGGAAAAACTTCTATATAGAAACAGCGGGTTTGCTAGAACAGGAAGACAACATGAAGTAGGCACATTACAGGGGGGGTTGTTTTGTTGAAAGTACAGTATGTTGTAACATAATTTCATGACAAGAGGAAACAACTAATACATCTCAGGACTAAGAAGATACCCGTTGGCCATCTCCTGAAGTAGCTCCAAAATCCAAGAATTTTGTTTCAAAAGGGAGAAGAGAACACAAAACAAAAAATATTTGAGATTCTGAACATTGTATTTGTAATAAGCACAAAAATGAAACAACTCCAGAAACTAACAGAGGTTGAGACAGTAAATTGTCCTGCAAGAGTCCGATTTCAAACAGCTGTCTGCCTGTTTTGGTATGCCAATTTGAACGGGCATTTCGCTACCTACGGGAATTTCTTAATCAGCAGAACACTAAGTTACTTCTTTTTCCTCATTCTTGCTTAGTATAATTATTATAAATGCTATAAAAAATGAAAAAGCCAGAAACATGAACAGTTTGATGGAAAGGGCACACGATATGAAAACCAGAATATGAAAAGTGAAATTGATGGAATACTGAAAGAAACCAGGTTTGAATTCTCATTCTCACTGACTCAGAGTAGAAAACTTGAAACTGTCTTCAAGATTCCTGCCTTGATTACTGACTGTTTTAGTGGGGGGTGACTTGCCAACTACAACCTAAAAAAAAAAAAAAAAATCTTTCCAACAAAACCAAATTTTGTCTCTCTCCTTTTTCCTAGTAAATACCTTTTCCCATCTACTTATTTTATCTGCCTTTTGCCCCCCAATTTGCCCACTGAATACAGGGGAAAAGGAGGATAAAGAAACAGTCAGGCACAACCTAAAACAACAGAATTTTTGGGGTTTTTTTTAAAGATAAAATTTAAACAAGACTTCTTGTATTAAAATACAAGCGTTAGTTCCAAATACTCAAGCGTCCATCTGAAAAAAAAAAAAAAACAATCAACCAAGTTTCAAATTACTGATTTTAACACTGCACTGAATTGAAACAGCAACATCTGTATTGCAGAAATACTAATCTAGAAGCAAATGTTGTTGCAGCTATTACTCTTATAAAATTCCATTTTTAAATCTTAGTGACCATGGGAAAGTATCTGATTGAATTTGAGACTATATATTTCCCATTACAAAAGATGACAGAATATTTTATCAAAAAACACATGAAGCAGTATATGCAATATGACACCTTAATTAAACTCTTCTGTTTCTTCAGTAGTTTGTCATATCAATGATTTCGTGGACCTATGTTATTCTGAGTATTTTTTTCATGAAAGAAAAGTACTTACTGCACCTTTATAAAACTACTCTGGCTAGCCTCACACACAATAATGGAGCCGGCAGAGAAATTCAGGCTTACTGCCATGACCCTGAGGGCACCGCCAGCCCTGACTGCCCCTGCCCATCCCCCTGAGCCTCCTCTCACGCCGCCCACAGCCCAGGACCCCCTTTTATCCCCCAGGGCTGTCAGTCCCTGCCCCAGTGATGCTGCAGGAGTGCCTGCTCCTGCCTCCTGCGGTTCTGGCTCGCAGACTGGATTTCCCGTAAAGACCCTGGACCTCCACGGAGGACAGCTTTGTCTCCAGCCTTGCCTCCTGCTGTTCCTGACCAAATCCTGGCTGCGGCTCACCACCTTGCCTGCCTGGGACTGCCGACAGGTCCTGTCACCATCTCCAGCCCAGGCCTGCTTGGGTTCTGCAGGACTGCACCCTGTCCGTGATGGCCCTGCCAGTGCTTGTGGGTGCCCCTGGTGCCCAGCTCGTCCTCCCTTGTGGAGCAGCCCTGCTCTTGCTACTCCCAAGCACTCAGTTCTCCTTAAGAATATATTCTTATATATTTAATTAAACCTGACATGAACAATGGACTAAAAAATTAAAATTTCTTGGTCATTAAAAGCTGTTGATGCACTTACTACTGATTTCTACTAGCTCTCTCAAAGTGCTACGTTTAGGAACAATAGGCTAAAGACGACTATATCACATCTTCTTTCAGTTGTATATAGGAAAGAAAAAGGAACCTGGACACAAATGAATTAAATTAGAATGCTGTCCCTGAATTCAGTTTGATCATGAATTCTTCACAGGACTTTTTATCAAGCCTAGAGTTAGCTCCTGATTTTAGCTGAAGCTGTAATCAACTGAACTTATGTTTCCGTACTTATTTGAAGGTGGTATTCCCCTAGTCCTCCTCTCAATCACTTGAGAAGTTTTCCTTTTAAACCTATTATTATTATATTTTCAGGAGGCAGTAAAAATGTCAATATTTAGTCAGAACAATACACAATTATGACACCAATTCCAACCCTCTAATTAAAAAAAGAAATTGCTCTTGCTGTGTATCAAAAGCTTCATGATCAGCGTATCCAGGCTTGACGTGTTCACTGTGAATATACTGTTCTCTTTATTTCTATACAGTAAGAACGGCCAGCAAAATCTTTTCATAATTGTATTTACTAACATCACAAAATGGTTTTAAAGGCTTGCCTCCATCTTTTAAATTGTGATTATTTGAGGCTCGGAATAAAATCTTTTGAAGTCTAATGAAGTAAACTCTCCTGGTGTTACTTTTATTGAACAAAAGCATAGACTAATAGATATTTTACAATTTTTTTTGTTAAATTTAACAAAATGCAGTTATGCAAAGAAGATAATTTAATAATATTGCATTGCTATATCATGAAGCACAGGTATTAGTCAACTTACCTCTGGAAAATTAATTCAGAATATAGCTCACACTCAGAGATATATGATAAAATAGTAAAGGTAATATTTCCAAAGGACACCCTCTAATGCTACATGGATATTTTTGTCACAAAAGCCAGTTATATACTCATACAATGTTTGCTCATGCAAATGCAATCATTCTTGCAGAGAATTAAAAAAAATGCCCACTTCTAAATTTTACTTGAAGAAATGCAAAAATGCTACACCTTTTCTCTCAAGCTACAAAGGGAGGCTAAGTGGATTTCCTAAACACAAACAGGACACTTAAGCAACCAGCCAGCCCCTTAAGCAAAAGAAATGCAGGTACAGCTAGAAGTAGGGGCTTCCCTCTTTATTTAACCTATGATCACACATATGAACGCTTTTCCATGGGCAAATGGCATGCATCTATGTCTGGTGCAAGCAGTTCATGGTCCACAGAGACAAAGTAATCTTTTGCAAAGTGAGAGCTGCTAACTAAGGAAGTAAGCAAACCCAAGTCCAACTGCAGACAGTTGGGCAGGGCAGGGCTGGTGAAAGAGGGAAAGAGCAAATGGACAAGTTCATCAGGAGATACTGTAAGGCCAGCATATCTAGGACTTTGGAGGAGAAGACAAATCTCACAGCAGTGGAAATTGAGCTGCTGATAGAGCTGCTCCACTGGAATACAGTCAGGTACACGTTGAACATCAAAGATAAACCCTCAGAAGCTACCTTTCTTCCATTTTTTAAACAGTAATTTCTTATTTGTCTGCCACTCTATTACTTAATGAAAGAGGGCGGCAAGGGACAAAAAGAAGCAGCTATACACAAAGTGATGTCTCTTGTGTGTCTCAGGAGGTCATGCAAATGCAACATATGAATGCACAGTGATCTAGAGGTCTTGCTGGCCCATGGGTCAGGTCCTCGTCTGTCATGTGGCCATTGATGCAGAAGATGTATAGTCTGCATTTACCAAGTGTCTTACGGTTTGTTTTTTTCAAAGCAGGAAGCAATTAAACTTCAAACTCAATTCTGGTCACCAGGGCCACAAAGAAAGGAGGGTGACTCGGAGAGTGTAAAATTATATCTATTATACTACTTATGTCCTTTTCAGTGCAACCTCTAGATGCCCTTTACATCTTTAAGTTAGATAAATTAATGACAGGCAGGGAGCAAATCTTTCCAAAACCCATTAATTACAGAGATATATTTGGTAAATTTATCTGTTGGGCATTTAATCAAGTGTAAATCTCTAACTCACTAAATTTCAATTTAACATTCACAAAGTCATCCATTTGGGTAATTTACAACCTTATGGCACAATGTAAATGCTAGATCTTTTTGAATTTAGGTATCTGACAAACTACAAAACAAGAACAAAATACTGATAATATGATGTGGTATTCTTAAAATAGAAAATATATCTTCCAGTATTTGTCCTATGATTTTCCATCTTTGAACATATTGTGTTGAAATCTCATTCCTAGGTTTTCTGTTGTGACCATCAAATTGTCAGTTACAGAGCAAAAATCAGTTAATTCTCTTAAAACTATCAACATCCTCTGCATCTGTGTAAGGCTATAGTAAGGAATAACTACCGTCAGATGTGCAGAGTTTCTTTTAGGGGGCATTTTTTATTCTGTTTATAAGAACTTCAATCTATTAATAAACTAACAGAGCAACAACCCATTTCATATAAGATGCTATCTAGTTCACTCAGTAGTAACATCAATTCTAACACTTATTTCCATAATTTCCATAAAGGCTGGGATGTGAGACATGCCATATAGGAAAGATCAATAATACATATAGTACTGTGAAAATGAATAATACAGGATGGTTTCAGAAGGTAATGGTTGGGAGGAGCCCATAATGCACCCAACAACCACACGTAGTCCTACAGCTGAAATCTCTTCCAAATATCAGTGATGCATGAATTTATCACTCTATACAAAGATTGGCAGAGCTTTTTTGTTTTAACTCATGTACATGTTCTCATATAAAAAACTCATCTACTTAGAAATTTACTAGGTGTTATTACCTGTGACGGTGACTCCCACAGACTATTTTACATGCTACCTAAAGAAATATTTTCATTCAGTTGAAGTGTGATATATTTATTGGAAAGTACCTATCTATGAAGTGTAAAAAGGTGGGCTGTTTTGTGGGTTTTTTTGGTAATACGTTAACTTCTGAAACATGGCTACAAACTCTACTGAAACCCAGAGTATTTAACGTTTCAGTAATAATTACAAAAGTAAAATTTTCCTCATTTTAAAAGTCAGCATAAAAAAATTGTGAAGACAATTACTCCATTGCCAAAACAGTCTCTGGGCAAGTACCTTTTAATGAACAAATATAACTTCTAATACGTGAAATATATTTTAAGATCTTCTCAACTGCAAAGTATAATCATCTTGTGGGGGCATGCCTCATTATTTCCTGGCATTCAATGCTGACAAAATGAAGTATCTCCTGCAATTCTGAAACTGTTTTGGCAGGTGGGGAAAAATGATTGAAAACTTTAGTTACACAACCTTCAAGATTAAATGATGAGTTATTTCTATTATACTTCACTGTATTGTGCAGTACAGAAATTGAGCAATTAACTGTAAGCAAATATTCATTATAATTCTCCAATAATTTATATATGGAGTAATTTCTCACAAAGTCAAACATATCAAGTTTGATACTTTGATTGTAAATCTTTTTCATATTTTCTCCATGCTTTCATTGCTCTCTTGAAATTTTTCAGCTATATTCCAACATGAAATAGTCTCTACTATTTTGATACTTTTGTTGGAAGCATCAGTGATGTGAAAGAAAAGTACGCTCTTTTTCAGCCAAATTTATAACAATTTTTGTAACTAAAAGAGGAGCCAACATGCTGTTGGTAATACACAAAGCAGTTCCTCCCACATCCACCACCACCAGAAGGTATTTCTTTCATAGGTGAATGTCAGAAAACAAAACTTGTTGTTTTTCAATCTTAAACAATCTGTTTCAGTGACTGTAGATCACACTATCATATGGTTTTATTGTGTCTGCAGAAGATACCTTATTTTCTGTATTTTTCACATTTCTTAGGAACAATTGCAGCTTTCACCATTTTGCATCTTAAAAGAGTCACCAGAATTATTTTTATTACCTAATTCCGTCTTAGATTCCACAATGCAGACTTCTTCTGGACAAAGCACAGAAAAAGACTTACAGAAGCTATTGTTTTCTCAACTGATCTATGCAAAGTGGTTTTTGCACTAGTTTAAAAAACAAACAAAAAAAAAACCAAAACAACCAACCCACAAAGTTTCTTACTGTTATATTTTAGGGGATAAAAGTAGAGGCAAGAGAGGGCAGACAGATGGAAAAGAAGATGAGGGAGGAATGGATCACCTGGAAACACAACTTAACCAACTAAAATTGAGTGAGTTTTAGACTCAACTTTAGGATCACAGTGCTGAACATCTATTATGTGGCAGGATAATATAAAACATATTGTGTGTCTGTATTCCATCACACAAATACTTAGCTGTGTAAAACATGCAGTATAAAATAAAAAGCCTGATCATAAAAAACAATCCTAATTACTATTCTTCTAGTTACAATCAATATACTGGAAAATACACTTCAAATGAATTTTTCATTTCATTTAAGGGTTGAAAACACTTTCCCCTGAAGTTTCTGATGACACAAAGAATTCTTTGGGTTTAAAGCTACTTTGTAAGCACTATATGAGACCCAGGACACAAGGTGATCTAAACGTCATAAAGTGATTCTTGGGAAACAGCAAAGTAGCTTAGAGTGAATTATTCAGAAGTCCTTCAGCACAGGTAAAAACTAGTACCCTCCTCCATTATTCCTAGCTCTGCATCATGAGCTAGCTTTTTCAGTTCACAAGCAATGTGCCCAGTTTAGAGTATGCATCAATCTCCATCAGTTTTGGAGAGAGTCCTTCACCTCACTCATTCTTTGATACCTTCACGAAGTCCCTATCTTAAGCTCAAAGGAAGCTCACTTCTTTTCCCAGTTCTACTGCATGGCTTTAACGCCCTCCTACATTCTCCTCAGTACCTGGAAAACATTCAGATCATGTAACAGTGATCCAGGGTAGCATCCTTCTTCATTGATATGCTGCTGAGCCTAGAAGAAAATTTGCAAAGAACTCTGATAAGACCTTTACCTAAAAACCTCCACGGTCTAGTAAGAAGAGCTGACTTGCTACCTACATTTAAAATTCCTCTCACGTACACACTACTCACTGAGCTTTGTGTCCTTATATAGGGAAGTATTTGTTGGTTACATATATATTAATCTTCTAAAAATTGTTTTCCTGGCACGCCATGTCCGTCCAAGGTAAAAAGCACCAAATGACAGACTCGAAGGAAAAAAAGGCATTTTAGGAGAGTAAAACATGAAGCCACTGACATAATTTTATTTGAGATGTAAAAATTGTTTGGTTTTGGAAATGCTAAATGAGAACATTCTCTTTTTTTTTTTTAATTTGTACTTTGTGAATTGCAAGTTTTGTTAAAAATAAGTTACTTCACACATAATTATATGCAGAAAACCTCTCTCAATCAAGAGTTACAGTGTTCACTGTCACTCTGCAAAGAATTGATTAATTCCCTTATGTGTGTAATGGATGAATTAAATAAGGGTTGTCTTCAAAAATAAAGGACATCTAATAGAATTGAAGGATTTCATGACCATCTCGGGTACCACAGAGAAAAATATTTTTTCAGCAGATCTTAGGGCTGGGATGAAAGGAAGATGTCAGAATGCATGCCTCGATTCACTAATAGAAGAAAACAAAAAAATCACCTAGCACATCAATCTTTCAATCTTCTCATGTATAAAGTCTTACACCGATGTTCTCATTAAAACAAACAAACAAAAAAAAAAATCTAGGTAACGAGTTCCCACTTTTACTTCTTCCCAACTTGCCCATCCTATTGATGGTATTTAAAGAATTCTATATCATTTCCCAGGTACATCTGATACTCACAACTCCCCTTCTGCTGTCAGTCTTGTCCAATACAAATGATTTCTTCCTTTTCAAAAGCCAACAGACCAGATACTCTCACCTCACTATGCCCTGTCTCATTTATGTCCAGATTTTCTTGCTATTGATTTTGTATTCTTCCGTGTGAGCTGGGATTATAACAGCTTCTTTCAGAATATCCTTGCTCCTCAACAACAAGAACTGACAGCTAAATGAAATGTAACTCTTGCAGGGCTGAAATTATGGCAAGAGATTATTTTATGCTGCTTGCTACAATCTAAAGAAACATGAATACAAAAGGAAAAAGGTGCCCCTTTTTCAAAGTGTTTACCTTCATTGTAACATGAAAAATGTTTCAAAGACAGCTTTATTACCTTATATTGGTACTGATACAGTTGTATACAATGTTAATACAATAGTGTGTGTACAGGACAAGTCTGTTACAGGACTTTCTTTGTATGCAAAGTGACTCTTTTCAAATACAGTAAAGTATAACATTTGTCACATTAAGAAAATTAGTGTTCTGTAACAGATGATTAGATAAAGAGACCAGATTACTTGATAACAGTAAATATCCTTATACTATTCACATTAACATTTAAAGCAATAGAAATTTTTAAAAAAATGAATTTGCATGTTAAAATATTCATTAAGTAGCATTTAAAGTAATGGTATGTTATGATCCATCTCAATCAATGTGGATATCTTGTTTACAAACATCTTTTTGCCTCTGACTAAAGTCTTTTCAACAAACAGGACTAAAACCACAAAGCAAGTCATTATCGTTACTGTATTCCTTCTACTTACTTAGAGAATACTATCCCTACTCTCATTTGTCACCGGTGATAAACTCATCACCTTCAGGATTAGCTTCTGTCCTCTGTTGAAGTTACTCTTAATTCATTTCTACTCAAGAAGTATTAGTTAACTATATTTCAGGTCATATTGTGTTGCTTCTTATGTGAATAGTCCTTTGTTATGTTTAAAAACCGTTTCTAATAGTAGATTCCCATGTACTTTCTTTCTCAAGTGAAAGGCTGCATAGCTCATTCAGATAAATCAGGAAAGCCTGCAGAGGTCACGAAGTGGCAGCTGTCCTTTAGGAGGAGCGCTGCTTCACTCAGCAGACTTTCCAGTGGCTCTCAATGGGTTATTCACTGTACTTCCTTTAGAAAAAACAGCTTCTGACTTCATGTGCTACTCCCAGGCAGTTGCACCTTAAAAGACTGGAAGAGTTAATCTACTCTATCATCATTAGTACGGATAAGGATTTAAGTGGCTGAGCTTTCAGAGAAAAAGGTAACAGTGAGTGGGAAGGAGTTCACTATGCTTCCTTCAGATAGTTAATAAACAAAGGAAACCAAACTCTGACCCTGATCGTCATTAAAGATATCACAATGCCTAACACTTCTGTTTCTCCTGAACACTTTATGCAATATAGATTACTGAGTTTACTTTGTATTTCAAAGTGCTACCAAAGCTGGAAAATTCAATCAGATATTTTTCTATCCTGATGACCTGTGAAGGGTCAGCTTTGGCCGGCTGCTAGGGCTCACCCCTCAATAGGACGGGGAGAGAAAATAAGATTAAAAAAAAGTTCACGGGTCAAGATAAAGACAGGGAGATCACTGACCAATTACTGCGATGGGCAAAACAGACTAGAGTTGAGGAAAAGTAATTTTAACTTATTGCCAATTAAAATAGACTTGAGGGGGGAGAAACAAAGACAGAAAGCTAAAACAATTCCCCCCCACACCCCCCCTCCTTCTTCCCAGGCTCACCTTCCCTCCTTCGCTCCGGACTCCACCTCCTCTCCCCCGCGGGGCGCAGGGGGACGGGGCAGGGTTCCCTGTGCCCAGCCCGTGGCGGCTCCCCGCTGCCGCTCCTGCCTCCTCAGGCTGTTCCCTGCTCCAGCCTGGGGCCTTCCTTCCCCGGGGCTGCAGGGAAACCCCTGCCCCACCGGGGGTCTCTCTCTGCCGGGGAGGGGGGCCTGGAGCACCTCCTGCCCTCCTCCCGCTCTCCCCTCGGGGCTGGCAGGGCTGTTTCTCACCCCGTTTCCCTCAGCCCTTTTGCCCTTTCTTCCCCAGGCTTTCCCCGAGGCTGAGGGGCTCAGCTGTGCCCGGCGGTGGGGCCGCTGGAGCCGGCGGGAACCGGCGGGAACCGGCTGGGGCCGGTCTGGCCCGGGGCAGCCCCCAGTCTCTCCTCACAGAGGCGGCTCCTGCAGCCTGGCCCCTGCCAGCACCTCGCCCTGTAAAACCAATAACATCACCAAAATGGAATTCCCTCTACGTAACAATCTCTTTTTGTATTTGAATTTTGTAGATGAAAAATAAAGTTCCAGTCACGGAACAAAGCAGTAATTGCCAGTGAGCTGAAAACTTCAGGAAATGGACACCAGCTTTCTATGTCCCTGGGTTATTTGTTAGAGGGCAATAGCCACACTAAGTAAGAACCAAACAACAATTTATTAGCATAAAGGTTGTCTTGTTATAAGAATAAACACTAGACTTTGCTTATGCTGCAACCTAACCAGTTGATTTGGTTGACCAAAAAAAACCCCGCCATAAACAAACCCCCAAACACCCAAAGAACCCTGGAATTACACAAATATGATCCCTGCCTTGGTGTAATGGTGACTTTCTTCATGCACATAAACCAAATTGTATGGACATCTATGAACATCTATGAAAATGCTTCAGGTTTATTCTGTTAAGGGGAGATCATTTAAAGTCAAATGAATTACTGGGTTTTGTGGTTGGGTTTTTTTGGCGTTGAATATATCCTGATGTGTGAAATTGCATTAGGATGTAAATGATTTTATTTGAGAGAGAAGCAAAATTAAATAGTTCTGTGTTTAAAAAAAAAATATTCAGATTTTGAATGCTGAATCAGACATAGCTCCGTCCTGATTTCAGAGAAACCCACAAGACATCAGAAGTCAGCGGGACACTCTCGCAATCTTAACACATCCCAAGGGCTCTCAGGTTAGTGACCTAAAACACAGCACTCCCGCTTCCAGCAGCATCTTGTTCTTCTCCCACTACTTCTTATCAGTACTTTCCTTGCAACAAGCCTCCCGTCTTGTCTTGATGTCAGTAACATTTGGTTTTGAAGTATTTTTTAATACTAAAGGAAAGCAAGTTCAATATCTGTTACCTTCCTAGCTACGAATATTATTCTTATTACTGGGCCTCAAGACCTTACTTCTAAATGTGTCTACGTGCCTTAAGATGAATATATGAATGAAATATGTTTTCAAAAGAGCAGTTTAGGTGACCAACTCAAACAAGACACAAAAGTTAGCAAAAGCAGCTGAAGAATTATTGGTGTCTGTCCAAATATTTAGAGAGCTTTGGAAAAAGGCAGTCCTCAGAGCTACCTCCTGAAAACCAAACTCTACCCACCTCTCTAATACTCAGATTAAAAAGTAGTCACAGAGCCACTGAAAAACTTCTAAGCTTTTGGAGTTCTTTGGTTTTCATTATTTCTATACATGCACCAGTACTCATAAATCTACATATAGGCTCATACCTACTGTTTCTATAGCTTTGGATGTTAAATCCCCTGTGTGTAGCGAGCCCAATGCCGTGCATCTATGCCACTGCAAATTGCACATAACTTACCTCTTAAAGAGATTTACAATAGACAAAGTCTTTAAATTCGAGCCATTATAATGATATTCTGCATCCATAATGACAACAAGAAATTCTTCAAGTCTGTAACAACAGATGTCCATTTCTACTACAGTGATACTTAACTGAGATTATTTTCCTAAATACACTGGAAGAAATGTGTTAATGAACTTAAACACTGAATGTATGAATAAAACAGGATAAAATCAAAATCGTACTGATTCGTTAAGGTAGAGGTCACAAAGAGCAGAATTTACTTAGTAGCACGGCAGGAAAAGGAATCTTTCTGGTCATGAAACCCAGTCTGTTCTATTGATTACAAACGTATGTTTTCAAACTACTTGAGCTACTTTCCTTTATTTCTCCTATTTAAGCTGCTTTAGGACCTTAGTCTTAATTTTAAACTGTAGTGTATTCTTGTCCAATTTAGGCTTCTTGCTTACTGTATTTCTTCTCTTATACTCAAGATATGAAAGGAGAGCAATTATTTTGCCCCCTTTGCCATCATTTTTCTAGGCTGGGTAATTTAAGTCTCAACTGGAAAGGAAGACTTTCTATTAATCTGATTATCATTTTTACAACTTCAGATCTCCTGAATATAGGGCCAGTAACACCTTACTTGGACAGGCAGGTAAGCATCATCTTTCCTCACCTTTATCTGCTGATAAAACTCCCTTTTTTAAAAATGTGATTGTTTCTAATTTCAAAAAGCAGGACTTGCGTATTTTTTTTTCCTATTTCATTACAATTCAATTGTTTCAAGCCTCAGGGTCGTCACTTTTCAAATGATATCTCAAGCCACATTTCTAGCCAAAATGTCTCAAAATTTTGTGTCAGTGCTTGTTCGCACTTCTTGTTTTGGAGACAAAGTCATTAAATAAAATATTAATGAGCTCCTAAATAAGGAATAACACTATTAGCTTCTCTCCAGACAAGTATTTCTTCTTTAAGCATAACATATTGCCTCATATTTAGCCACTTCTATCCATTTTATAGCATCATGCCATTATCCATTTTTTTTTCACTAATTGTTTCCTATGATGCATCATATCAAGTGCACTGCTGAAGTAGACATGGATCTCTAGAATTTCGTTTTAGTCATCAGAAAAGAAGTCAACCTTGTGTAAATCCTTGCTACATTTAACCTGAAATAGGAGTTATGCCAGCCTGCCCACCAAAAGTTCATTTTATTGCTCCCAGTTATATCTGGCATTTTTGTTTATATTCATATTTAGGGAAATATTAAAAATTTTAAGCATATGAATCAGATATTTCTGAACAGTTTGCAACTGATACTTTGTTCCCATAGTCTTCAAAATTTTGTCACAGAAGGACACTAAACACTACTAAATATAAATGAAAATATTTTCATGTTGAATATCTGCTATTTGCAATAAGTAATTTCTAGAAAAGAGCTAAAGTTACTTTCAGTTCTTTCATAGTTGGATACAAACATCTTACAAGGCCTTAAAAATCTTTTCTTCTTATGAATGTGGTTGTTAGGTAAATGACATGATCAAAAACAAGTCCAACTTTATGGTAAAGTGCTTAATAGCATATATTTATTTCAATCTGTTAGTTAACTTTATAAGTGTAACATAAAAGTATATTTGGGCTTGACTAGGGACCATCCAATAGTGATTATTAGACAGTAATTGAGTATTGCATTAAAGCTTGGCACAGCCACAAGGGACACAGAAAGAGTAAAAATTCTGCAGAGATAATAGGTAATTTGTGGGAATATGTATCCATTTGGATTCCCTTAGAAGTTTCCCAGTTGACGGTCAAACCACTGAGCTCAAAAACAACACCACTTAAATTGGAAGATGAAACTAAACAAATATAACCTCATGGATGAAAGTAGTGTTGTCTTCAGTCTGTTTTGCTTTTCATCCTTGTTATACTTCACAGATCTTGCTGAACAGCAAAAAGTATTCTCATTTTTTGTAAAAGACTGCATTAAGACACCTTCCACTAGAATTAGAGCTAAATAAATCTTTTCAAACAAAGCAAAACAAAATAAACTAACCTGCATACAAAAGTAATTACTTTCTACAATATGCATGAATTTTGCTGATTTTTCTCAACTCTGGGCAAAGGCTTGAATAAGCTTTGGCATAATACTGAGTCAAGAAAAATTAAGTTATTGCTCTATTTAAAAAAAAAAAAAAAGATGTCGACAAGGAACAGGTATGTTAATAATACTTTTTTAACACTGATCACACCATTACTTGAGAAGTCCACAAAATAATGATAGTTCCTTAAATTAGGAAAAAAGGGAAAACAAAATTTCACTTCATTACAGAGGAGTGGCCTACCCATTTATTTTTTATTTTAAACATTTCAGCTTAACAATCAAAATGTCTATACTCAGTTGCATAGTGGCCTAGCAAAATGTCCAGAGCACAAAGCACTAAGAAAATCAACTTAGCAAAAGACAACTTGTAAAACACTTAAAACTGCACTTCAAGTTTCATCATTCTATCTTTTGCAATATATACTGAAAGTAACACAATGGGTTTAGACGGTGAGACATTTTTGCGTGTTTTCATCCCATAGTCTCACAAATACTTGGAAGTTAAAAGTGAAGAAATCATCGGAGAACACCAGAGCCAGCAGACATACAGTATTGCCACTCAGAGAAAGTAGCATTGACAGGACCAATACAGGAGATCTCAGAACAGCATTATAAATATTTCAATACAAAAAAGGACTCAAGACTAAACCAAACAAACAACACCCCCCCTAATGAACCCCAAACCAGGCACAGAATCTGCACCTGACAGTTTTGGGAGATGTTTAAAATAAGACCAAGATCTAATTTACCCTTAATTCTGCCAAAACAAACCCCAGCCAACAAAGATTTGGAAAAACTGAAATTACTTTTATCAATAATAGAGAAGTATAGCTATTCTCTGCCAGTGAAAAGCCCAAACTGTAAAACGATATGAAGGCTAGAAGAAAATAAATTCCATGTATATAATTCAAGTGCAAATGTTATTACTATTTGGAGTCACAAATCATTGTAAAATAACACAAAAGACATGAATTTTGAATAAGTGAAGACAAATACTTGACTTGAATAAAATGAAATATGATATTCACTACCATTGAGTGCATGCAGCTTGAAAGTATGTAATTATTTCTTTATCATAATAAATTACCTTTCTAGTAGATAATTACAAGCTTGTTCACATAAATGAAACAGTGAACAGAAAAAAAAAAAAGCTGTAGTGCACAGAAATTCCATAAGCTGAAGCAATGGAGACTGTAACAATATAACAAAGTTTATCTGTCTTAACTGACCACCTGTAGTATTTGCAAAATATCACCTTCATGATGGAGAGATTTAACTACAGGAGTGACTGTAAAGACACTTTTTTTCTGTCATGGACTTTGTATACCAAGAAAATATTTGGATCTTGGGTAACTTCCCAGAAACCAAGCACATCATCTGCCTCACCCTTAAAAGGGAACTGAATGTCTATCACCAAATAACGCCTGGAGTCGTGAACACTGCTGTGATTGCAAAGGGTCCTGGTTTTTCAAATATTTATTTCATGTGGTCATAAAAATCTTCCTTAGGACTCCCAATGTACGTTTAACAAATAAGCAGTCCCAATCACTTTCTCCTATATGTAGAGTCTACTACTGCTTCTATATACCCACAGCTTTTCTAAGCAGTTTGGAAAACTTGTGAATTTGGGTCTGCATTTGATTTTAGGGCTCAGGCAGTTATAACAATTCTACAACTTTTATACAGTCACTGACCCATTGCTGCCAACTATCCTCTGTATGTTGCAATTGCACATTGAAATTAAATGTGTGGAGATAACCGTCCCCAGTCGTATTACCTCTTATTCACTGTGTGAACAGCATCATCTTCAGTCCTTTTTTTCTTATGATTACATACCAGTCTTAATACTCACAAAAAGGTCAATTGATATGGGTGGGAATGTATCTACTGATGAAAGAGAATTATCATTAATCTTTGTTTTAAAGACAAAGTTGTAATATTTTTGTTATACATCTGCAGCGTCTACATATTCAGTATTAATGAATGCATTTTAGACCGCACTGAACACTTAGCTTTTTTTTTTTAATATGCTTGACATTTCAGAATCATATTGAAAGATACACACCTGCCATAACTAATGGGCATAACTCAGATCTAGCAATGGACTAAAAGCAGAAATCACAGATGAATACAAAACTAAAAGGTACAGGAAAGAATCCCTGAAAGCAGAGATATACCAAAAGCACATTTTGATTTTATTTTCTTCACTTTTTCTCGTTAAAATTATTTACAGAGAGAATGTTTGCATATTTAAAATAAAACAACAAAACAGCCCTCCTAACAAAATTACAGTCAATCTGTGTAATTCTGGAATATGCACCCATTCATATTTCACCTAGATTTAGTAGATTTAGGATTTTTCCACTCCCTCCAACTGATTCTCATCTACCATCTCTCCACACCACATTGGTATTGTTGGCTAATAGCACACAACAAAAACTGAATTATGACTAAATGCTTTCTTTACTTTTAAAAATAGAGAAACTTTTAAAATAGTGTTGTGGCTGGGTTTTGGGGGTAGTGGTAGTGTTGGGTTTTGTGCGTTTTGTTTTGTTTTTAACAAAGTATATTTCTTCATGGGCCAGATACTTTGCTAATATATGGCAGAGAACAATCAATGCCTTACTTCTGACCAGCATCTTAAAGGATTTCTGACGAAACAATCTCATTGTAATTTATTCAGGAAGAAGCATAAAAGTAATAAATAATAATAATATAAAATAAATAATTTTAACATGCTTTCATATAGTACATATATATTCATATACATACATTTCTCATTTTCTACCCAATCATTTTTCAATTAAACTTGGTGCTCCTATTTGTAGAAATAGATCCTTAGCATTTATCACAATTGGACCTTAAGTGCTAGGGATGATCAGTTTTATTTTAGATAAATTCTCCGCCCAACCACATCCCATAGGAAAGTTTCTGGCTATTTCAGAAATACACATAGAAGATTTCACAGTATCAAAGAACCTTGGTTGCACCATAGCATTTCTCAAGAGGTGTCACTATCAGGAATAACATTAATACTTATGAGGGGGAAAAAATGGTTAGATAAATAATTAAAAGAGGGACCTTTCAAGGAATAAAAGTGAAGTACTTTTTTCATACTGCACAGTGCTTCCTGTCCTACAAAACAATCTTAATAAAAAAAGTAAACAAGGTGACATGAATTTTGACATTTCTATGTAGTTTTTTGAAAAAGTAACATAAACAAGACTAAAAAGCTACCTTGTGGATGTTGATGCAAGCTTCTGATGCAACCTTTATGTGTCTGCCATTGTAGCTATGAAAAAAATCTTTTTACTTTGTCTGAAAGAATGAGAGACAACTTTCAATTCACAATTTTTTTCTTATATGCTTTAATTATTCATAACCATCATATACAGCAAGAATGGAAGCAATTCCATTTCACTGATACACAAGTTGTATCTATTAAAGGAGGAAAGACACTGACATTTTTTACAGTTTATTTCACCACTGTTTTTTCACGCAGTTGAACCAACCCGTCCTACTTACGGTAAGCACATTTCTCTATAATCTGTCTGATGACTGCACAAACCTCTCTGATAGTCTGAATCAGTGTGATGAGTCACTAGGCATTTTTACGCAAAAAAGAAACACTTTTAAAGTATTAGAATGACTTCATTCTGCCCATGTGATAACTAGTACTGTAATTTCATTGTGTCATTGAATGAGACCTACCGGACACTACTAGTAAATTTTTTATGTTCCACTGCTGTATTTCCTTTTTCTCACATTTTAAAAACCTCTGTATTTAAATGGATCAAAACATACCAGATGGTTTATGCCACATAGTACCTTTCATGTAATTAGAAATTAAAGAAAAACATCTACATTAAATAAAGTTCTATTGAATTTTTGCAGCAGAAAAAAAACCCACAAAATCTCTGGCAGATGTAGAAAGGATAAAAACTAAGCCAACAAAAGTCCCGAGGAGACACATTAGTGGGCAAAGTGAAGCTGAAATGCTTCAACATGCATAATTATCACAGTATCTCACATGGTTCTCCAGCTTGTCACCTGATAGGTGCTAAATTATGTGATGTTTTACACAGTTGTATAATTAACTGCATGGATGCTTTGAAAAGCTTAAGCACCAACAGAAAATCATTGAGCAGTCTGCCAGCTTCGGGAGCGGAGTCCAGGACATTTTGAAAACTGAATAAATGAACTATTTAAACCAGAGTGACTTAATTTGTGACTTAGAATCACATTACAGACAGTAGATAAAAGACAAAGTAATTTTTCCTGCTCTTTTCTTAGCTAAGTGGACTTCAACTTAGAACACTGGCCTACTTTGAAAAGCGTATGTCGCAAGGCAGTATTACCTGTGGTTTCAAGCTGCCTTATTGCAAGACAAGTTTATAAGGTAGGGATAGAATTTAGGTTTTGAAGCTTTACAGATCTGCAAAAGACAAGCAAGGTACAACATACGAGACTCTGGCACCAGAAGTCTATCATCAAATAATACGAAGAAAAATAAAAATGTTGATTGGTTACCTAAATGCAGATGTTACATGAAGAGTCTTACATTTCTCTGCCTATGAGACAAAGACAGTGTCTGTAAAAGTAACATCTTGACGGGGGAAAAAAAAAATCTAACATTTAAAATGCTATTTAAAAATAAAATACCCATATAACCCTAACACCACTCGTAATCAACCATAAAATTCACTGAAACAGAGTCAAAGGAGATGCATTCATTAAATCTAAAAAATATAGGACTGGAAGTGAATTTAAGAAGTCAACATGCTTACTGGGTAAGGCAAGGGAGGACAAGTGAGCCTACTTGGTAGACTTCGATCTCCAAAGAGGATTCCAGCCAGCTTCTAGATAATGTGAATGAGTGTTCATTACTGTCACACTTAGAAAGTTTTCCCTAACGTCAACATAACTTTTTTCCCTTGAAATTTGAGTTCATTGTTACTTGTTCTGTTACCAGCAGACGTGAAGAATACTGATCATTATCTCTTCTGCATCAGCAGGTCTCAGTGGGTTGCTATGCACCAACATGCTGTGACTATGAGCACACATACAGACAGCCAGTCACACCAACAGCGGAAATACTAATTCCATACCTACATTTCAAAACATCCTTATGATGTCCAACTTTCAGGGTTTTTTTGCTTCAGACTAAACAAATGCAGTTCCTCCAACTTTTTCTTAGCAGCTGATAGTTTGTAAACATCGTTCTCACTGTGTTCATCTCTATGCTCTCCAATTTGCTTTCAACTGTTTGAAGTATAATGCTCTGTTTCATATAAATTTTATAGCCTAATTTGCCTGCTTTCTCCACCAATTTGTTGCACTCCAACTCCTGCAGTGTATGTGGGCCAAAGAAATCCTCTCTCTGTGCAAGGCATGAATTTAATAGTAGATGAACTGAAATCTTAACAGTCTGATTGACTAACTATTAGTAGCCCAGATTTAATTATTATTATGAAGAAAAGACTTCTGTTACATAAAACATCCCCAAAATAATAACACAGTTAAACTTCATATACAGACACTTCCTTGTATTCTATCCCTTAGTGTCTGATATTAAGCTCATCCTTCCCCTGGCCCTCTTGGGATTATGTGAATGGCTTCTCCCTCCTCATTCTAGGACCCTCTTGGGATTATTTGTGTATGACTTTTAACATGCTATACACCTTGATTTCTCCACTGATCCACAATTCTGCATTATATCCAAATGTATGCTATAAAGCATGTTTTACATACACTCATTACTTGTCCTGTGTTCCCTCTCTGATTCCCAAAACTGGTTTTGCCAAGGCTACATTCCTTAAACGATCAGTAATGGCCCACTGGTGAGCTCTTCGTAGCCTCTGAGGACTCTGGTATCACTCTGTACCTTTACTGGAGGGCTCCTACTTTCATCTTATGCCTGTATTCCTTTATCCTGCATTTTTATTCACAAGCCGCAGAAAGGACATTCAGCATGGTATAACTACTCGTTACCACTCTTTATTAACTACAGGAATGTAACTACATTATTAACAGTAGATGTTGCATCACATGATCACGTAATGCTAAACTAAAACTGAACAGATTATATAACAGTTATCTGATTATTAGACAATTACTAACATAGTTAAGCCAAGCTTCAGGCAAGCATAAAGCAAGTCCAGGTGAAGCAAACCTGCAAGTCCTAGTCTGGAGACCTTGCAGACTTAACATAAAAGCCTGTGACCAGCTATTAGCAACAGTAATCCTTACTCTCTACATAATACTCCAGCTGAAGTATTTCCAGAAATAAGAAGAGTCAAATAATCATCTCACAGCTATATTGTATGTGATGTCTGTCTTATTACATTCAAGAATACAACCACATATTACTTATCCTCATGGCTCATCGCATTTAAAAATACAATTTGCCACTTACAAAAAACAAATAAAGCCCACACATTCTTGGTCAATAATCAGTTTGTACTCTGTAACAGCTCCAAGAGTGTTTTAACCAGTAACGATTTAAATGATTCCCTCCAAAGTACACAACTCATAAGTGTCTAGAAAGGAATTACATTAGATTTAAGCAATATCTGTGCTAGGAAAAATCGCATCACGCTCTGACTACAGTGATGCTTTCATGCAAAAAGATGCAATGAAATTCTGGCATAGCTTTCAATAAAGCCAGAATTTCTTGCCAAGTACTCTTAGGATTGTCATTAAAAGCTGCTTTAAGTAGGGATTCTTACCATCATGGTAAAAAAATCCCAAATGTTCCCCATCCGCTACCAAAAGCAAAGAAAACACCTGAGACCTGTATACATGCTTATCTATCTTCTCCTATATGCCAAAATATACACAGGTGTGAATTTCAGGTTATCTTGTATCTGATCATTAGAGTAAAAACAAGAAGATGAGCACTGTATGATTTCTTCAAAGATACTTAATATTTAACTGCATTATTTAAGGTCCAAATTGTACTATCCACTTGCCAAAATTTAAGGGCTAAATACTTGGCTATATTACTCAGTTGTTGAGTTGAATGTTGAATACAATGTCCTGTATTTGTATTACACAAGGATGCATGGCTTCCATTGTTGGTTGTTGTTTTTTTTTAAATCTGGAATGAATTTTACTCTCTATTGAGTCAACTTAGCTCCTAAAGGCACTTCTAAACAAACAGGGTTTGGTTGCTGTGTTTCTTTCCTCCTAAAGTTAAAGTAAACTTCAGATCTGACAACTGGAGGTTAGAAAGGAATTTCTCTTTCAGATGCAATTCGTAGAGATGTGTGGATGATTTTTACCTTCCTTTGTATTTAACAAATCTTCCGGCAGTGCAAGATCTTAGTGCATCAGGTACATTTACAATGTCTTCAGCCCTTGCTGCTTCCTTTCTCAGCCCTTGCTGCTTCCTTTCTATAGCACATAATACCCATGACTTTTTCTCTTTTACTACCAGCATTAAGTTTGTTAAAGAAATTCCACAGTAATATCATTGGAGAGTGTTTTATGTTCTCTGATGGTGTGTGACCAACCTAGCAACTTTGTTAAATTAAACCTTTAGTATGTGTCTGCTGACGGTTGCACTGAAGTCCATTCTGTTATTAACTTTGCATTATTATTCACAACCACTTTGGGCCTGATTTTTATTTACTTCAAGTCATTATTTTTTTTCCACCATACTGGCCAGCATCCTTAAGGTGACTTAGACACCATTTTAAGCCCACATGCATTACTACATTACTACAAGTGGGCTTAATGTAAAAGTTCTTTTATGTTTATTTAAATGCAATCTTTAAATAAATAAATAAACAACTAAACAAGTAATGCATAAATTATATAGAAGCCAGCTAGAATTTGAAAATAAAATGTAAGGCTTTTAAGTTCTTTGAAAGTATTCATTAAAATTATTTCAGAACAACTGAAAGGGGAATTATCTGTGCAGTTATTAATATTTATGGCTGTTCATGCTAGTAGAGTTTAACTTGCTTTAGAGAAGCTATTCAATGCTGTGCAAAGTCCAGACTCAAAACAAAGTGCACCACTGAGTAAGAACAACCAAAAGACCACGGAAGTTTAGCCATAGTGGCAAATAAATACAAATCACCTGTTACCATTTTCATTACTGAAAAAAGTTTGCTAAATTTAAGTACAGGAAAAAAGGTAAAAGACCTACCATGCTTTTCTTGCAGGCTAACATAGGTTTTACTCAATAGCACCAAATTATGATCAACCAGTACAGAATAGCAAGTTATTCTGTGGATAATCTGCATCCCCAGACACAGACTAACTTCTGTCCTCTCCACAGCAGCATTTTCTACATACACAGGAAAATTTTTTTCTTTAATATCTTCCAAGACCTGCCATTCCTTCATCTTTTTGACAGGAGTTCTAGGTAACTGCATATACTTAATAGCATATTGCTTTATGTTGAGTACACTTTAATTATTTTATTCTTAAGTAAATATATATTTTATCTGTAATTGCCTTTGAAACAGTGGAGCATTACAGGTCAAATCTACTTCATAGACTGTATGGAATACTAAACTCTTTACTATTGTAACACACAAGGTCTGGCTATATAACTATAATAGGCTGAAATATAAGCTTAAATTCAAGAAACTAATATTGCTTTGGTACTCCTCTTTGAGAGGCTCATACATAAAGGGACTAACTAATCCAGCAGGGCTGCTGTCTACAGAAACAGTTTGAATTCAAAAGCAGCTTTGCTTTTGAAGAAGATAATATGAAAATGATTCAAGGAAAGGGAAAGCTGTAATGGATAAAGTGTTATTCTTATCCAAATAAAACAAAAACCAAACACTGTGAAGAAAAATGCACTTCAGGAATAATCACAAACTAATTTCCACAGAGGGGGAAAAAAACGGTCTACTGACTAATTACTCAAAGGAAGAAGAGTCATCCTTCCCCAAGCAATGGAGGCTTTGTGGAGCCACACGTAGTCTAGTCCCAAGAGATGCATGCCTTTGAGACTCGATACGTGCTGTTAGTCAAACAGGTCCAGAAACAGTGGGATGAAATACTTTTGGAAAGCAGAATCAGAACAACAGCTCGGAAGGGACAGTGCCACGCGTGACTGTTCATCACATGATACTGGCAAACTTTTTTCAAACTGATGAAATTGAAATCACACTGTGGGAAAAATTTTTCCCATAATACATAGAAGTTGGAAGACAGCACGTATATCAATAGCAAAAATACTTAGCATTTATATATCCTTTATTTAAAAGTAAACTCTTAAAAAAATTCTGGCAGATAGTAGCATTTTCTTGTCATCTTTATAGCCCCCTCACAATTCTTGGCTATCAACCAAGAATTTTTGTAAGAGGAATAAAAGTCCTAAAGCAATCCACAGTCATATCTAAATGGAAAGCTATAAGCAAAATATGTAGACTAATACTAATATCATCTATGCTTCTGTGTCTTATGTGTGACCTTGTAAATTAATAAAAACTAATTTACTTAAAGATAGCATATGACACTTCCAATGAACACTTTCAGCTATAAAGAAGATATTTTATTTTATTTTAGCTATGTTATTGTCATTATTTTTCTACTACAATACGTGACTTATATTTTGCATGTAAACTGACTACCTCTGAATGACACTTAATGTCGTCTGTATTAATTTTGCTAAGTTAAATGAATTACAAAGCATGTTAATTAAAATTGTCTAATGTTGCTGAGTAGACAATGTAACCTGTTTACCTTCTTCTCAGAACATTAACTGAATTGCAGCATCTGTTTCACTGAAAATAATTACTGTTTTCAACAGGGACAAAACATGCAGGAAACACAAAATGATGAATGTAGCATATTTGTGATACAACAGTGTAATTACTTTACTTCACAAAACATTACAAGAAGAAGATTTACTTTTTCCTCCTGAATTAAATGTCCAAATGAAGTTATATTTTACTCTAAGCACTTCATTAATTTTGGTAATTATTTCCTTTATTGAATTCCTTCAATATTCTTATTTGATTCTGAATGTTCAGTAGTGCTTGCTACTTAAACATCACAGTAGTAATAAATCTTAAAGGCCAACTATGAACTAGAAACAATTAAGACTCAAGTGCATTATGCTTGTCATAGACCATAGAGCTCGACATTATCTTGTGTGAGTTATGCTCAGCTAAACATACCCACATTCTGATTGTGTTACTTAGACAGCTCCCAACAACAACCCTAGTCCAGATAATTAAAAAAGCACCACAATAAATATTTCGTTATTTATAGCTGAGATTAGGCTCAACAGCACACTCTTTGATTGTTAAAGAAAGATCCACAAGCTCCACAGTGTTAAGAAAAATCATGAATGATCAATACTGAGGAAAATGTAGCAAATAACAGTAAGTTTTACTTTGAGAACATGACTGGAAGAAGACTATAAGACTCTGGACTACCAATATATAATTTTTCATAATGGTTTTTGTGTTTCTTATACAAATTAAGCACTACTTTTTTCCAAATTTCACTGCTAGAAGACAACAGATTACAAGTATCCACAAATTATTCTCACGTGTAACCATGAATATACATTATTAATGGTGAATGATATCATTTAACCATGAATATTTATGGTTGGTGTGGAATTAACCATGAAAATAAATGCTGTATCAACCTACCCACCCTGATGATTCTAGTATTGCAATATGCTGAAGAAGTATCGACAGGGTATTATAGGTCTTAGCAGTAAAGTACTTAAAGTACCTACTCTTTCAGACTTGGGACATACTTCCCATGCCAGCAAAGAGATTAATCTCTCCTTTTTCAACTTTAAAGAGAGGATGGACTGTACCCTCCTCCTCCTATCCTCCTCTCATCACATTTTCCCTCATCTCCAGAAAGTAAAAGACACGTTCATCACTCTTTCAGATAGGAAAATGGAGAAAAACCCACTGACCTATCTCAAGGGGAAAAAAACCAGTTTGACCTATTGCCCAAAGCCATTTTCTAGGTTTCTTGATTGCCTTCATTTTCTGCTCCTGTAGCTCAGGGTTAGCTTAGGACTCTGTTTCCAGTTGTGGTGGGTTAACCTTGGGTAAGGGCCAAACTCCCACTCAGCTACTCACACACTCCTCATCCTCAGCTGAACAGGGTGAGAAAATAGGATGAGAAAGCTCGTGGATCAAGATAAAGAGAGGGAGATCTGCTTACACGTTATCTATCTTCTCCTATATGCCAAAATATACACAGATGTGAGTTTCAGCTTATCTTGTATCTGATCATCAGAGATTGATCATTAGATACCATCATGGGCAAAACAGGCTTGACCTGGGAAAAATTAAATTAATTATCAATTAAAATAGATGTGGGAGGTGAGAAGCAAAAGTCAAGCATTAAAACACCACCTTCCTCTCCTCTCTCCCAAACACAACCTGACTCCTTCACTCCTGACCCCTCCACCCGATCTGACTGGCACAGGGGACGGTTGGGGGGGTGTATGGTCAGTACGTAGCAGTCTCTCTGCTGCTCTTTCCCTCTCTCATTTCGCCCTGCTCTGCCATGGGCTCTGCTCAAACATTTTAGTACTCTAATTCCACCACTTGATTCTTCAGATGCAGACCAAAACTGCACACCATAGTTATGATGTCAAACTACCAAAATCGGAAATAGATGCAAAACGATGTTGTCTTCCTCCCAAGCATGCTCCTTCCTCTCCTGTACGCTTCCTTGATGATGTCCCACATTTTGTTTTGTTCATTCCTATTCAATGTTAGAGTAATCTTCTAGATATATTCTCCCTCTTAAGTACTTCGAGTTATTCATAAAATGCAGTATGAAGTTGTTTCGGCCAAACTGTGTTATGTTTTACATGACAACAGACCTGATAAATCATTAAAGTAAAAGAGGATATTACATACTACCCCTACAAATATTTTATCTTTTTTTTTGTGGCATTAGCCTACAGCATTTAAAACTCAGAATATATTCTTTCCTTTATTTGCTACAAATTTAAAGAAAAGGTCTTCAATAAATTTTTCATGTTGCTATTGGGATGAAGATAAATACTCATCTGCTTTTTTTTCCCACATGGAGAAAAAAGGGTGACTTTAATCATTCATGGGAGGTGAGAGCCCAGTGGTTGCTTCCTTCCTGCCCTGAGGAAAAAAAGGAATTATGTATTTAATTACTCCATAAATGTATATGTTTGTTCACCACAGAATGCTGCAGTAATGTAGATGTTCCTGATTTCAGTAGCTTTAAATGTGTTTTATTTTTAAAACACACATTTTTGAAGCTAATGTCAGCCTTCTCTGAACTGTTTTTCCGTACAGTCAACCCTGCAACATCCACAATTAAATTATTTTTCCTCAAATCAAGTCTGTTTTGCCTGTGATGGTAGTTGGTCAGTGATCTCCCTGTTTCTGTCTTGACCCACAAACTTTTCCATCTTCTTCTCTCACCTCATCCTGTTGAGGAAGGGGACTGAGGGAGCAGCTGGGTGGGCATCTGACAGCCGGCCAAGGTCAACCCACCACATTGGTAAACAATTGTAATTGGCAAACAGTGGAGACTGATGACAGTAACAGGATATTCAAAGCTACCTGGCCTGTGGAATACAAGTACGCAGTGTACATCTCAGTACACAAACATGAGAAATTATATCGTCAAAAACATTCAGAAGACTGGGACACAACTCTAAAAAGCATTGCCTTTGAAAACAGCTCGAGGATGGTGTGAAGCATTACCCAGAAGGTACAGTATGATTATGTTGGATCTGTGAAGAAGGGAGATTTTGTGCGAATGGTTGTTCTGCTACCGTAATTGGTGCTGCTGCAACCGCTATGGTAATAAGGTCTAGTGGCTAACTGTGAATGTAAATGCTAATAAATCAATCAGGACTCAAGAGACAAAATTATTAAAGGACTTGAACGTACACCTCAAAGGGACAGAGCCTTAGGAAATTCAATCAAGGTCCTTGTGGCACTGTTCAGTGGCCATTTCTGATGGAAATATAAAGTGGGAAAAAGTCACTTCTGAGTAAGCAGAGGTCACATTCTAGAATTAATTTTATCTGCAGTTCAAACAAGATTTATAGAATGAGTGCCAAGCTGGTGTTCCAAAGTCTATTTAAAACTGGCGATTTAGACCTATTCAGAGATTATATTAATAGCATTTTAATTATTAAATTGAGTATTAAGTATTTAAGTAATTTATAAAAGAAATGCATATTTGTTCTCTTCATATTTTAGAGTTTTGGAAAGCTTCATATCTGATAAATCCTCCAGTCTTAAGTGAATAGAAGAAGCCCAAGAGAACAATGTAAATGGAGAAGCACATCTCTAACCAAGTTCAAAAGAACAGTGTCTGCTAGTAACAGAACTTTTTAAATACAACCAGGGGCCTTCCAGACAAAAGTAAAAGAGCAGCAACTTCTCATCTCTGTGCCCTCCACCTTTTCTGTTGAGGGAGGGAGGTGCATGCACACATCTATGCCCATGTTTCGGAAAGGAAACTTGCTTTCTGCTCAACACAGCAAAATTTGTGGGCATATTCAGTCTTACAACAGCAACAAGCTCTTGACAACTCTATCTCCTCCCTGATTCATATAGACAAGGTTGAAGCCATATTTAAAACCCCCAAAACCCAAAGAAAACACACACCCCCTCCAGTTACTGGAGCATTAGCTCTGCTGTGCAGAAAGCTACTTCTCTTTATTAGCAGAAATGTGTTCTTCATTTAAAGTTTTCACTGTGTGAATATTATTATTCAGCCATATTTTAAAAGACATTTTAGGAAATGGACAGACAACCAGATATCTCATTCTGCAGATGATCTAGAATGATGTCACCCGTGGTCTGTCCCATGTATCCTAATATCTGCTTTATATTGATTTAAGTTATTTCAGTTATTGAATACAGTAAATGGTGCTGATTTGAGCATAAATATACCTGTTCACCACTTCCTTTAGAACCAATTTTTTTTTCCAGACTTTACTGGATACTCAACTCTACATCTGCCAGACATTAATTTTCCCTTTCTTTGCAGCTCTTACAAATCAGTTACAAATTGTCAATGCAAAACTCAACTGCACAATAAAAGTCGAGAAGAAAACTTCATTTAAAAACAACTAAACATTACATGTACACACACACACCCCCCTCCCACCTGTCCCAGCACAGCTAGAAGAGAGTTTCTAGGAGCATGTAATGCCAGTTCCTTGCTAACATATTACCTACTCTTCACATCATTTATCCCATGGGCTAATACATGGGAAGCTCTCCATGGGAGAATGGAAATCAGAGGTTGGAATCACACTGCTCAGGAACATTAAGATACAACTTTCTAAAACTCCTTATTCATCCCTACTTTTCACTGTGTGTCAAGGAATTATATAACATGAACCATTTTCTGGTAGCTATCGGCACAAAATTTCTCTATTCAGGTTTTCATTAGCAGAAGATGATGATTGAACAATATCGGTTTGACTCTTTGTCTGTCTCAGTGGATACATTAAGAAATTTTCAATAATGATTTTCATTATACCTTTCTCCAAATAAGCATTTTCTGAACTATACTCCTTAAACTATTTTTCATAAATAAGACTAGTATAATACTTACTCTTTTTTTCATAACCAATTTGATGAAATAAAATTAATCTCAAATTTAGAAATATTTTTGTATTCTTAATATTTAAAATAACTCTCTTCTGTGCACAGCAACAGTTTTTCCTTCTCATTTGCTAATATCACACTGAATGAGATGAAAGCATTTTATTACTGTTCCTCCCTTTTTTCCTACGTCCTTCTTTCCATGAAACACTAAAATGTAGCAATGGATGGTGTCCTGGTTTCGGATGGGATGGAGTTAATTGTCTTCCTAGTAGCTGGTATAGTGCTATGTCTTGGATTCAGTATGAGAAGAATGTTGATAATACACTGATGTTTTCAGTTGTGGCTAAGTAGTGTTTAGACCAAGTCAAGGGTTTTTCAGCTTCTCATGCCCAGCCAGCAAGAAGGCTGGAGGGGCACAAGGAGTTGGGAGGGGACACAGCCAGGACAGCTGACCCCAACTGGCCAAAGGGGTATTCCAGACCATGGGATGTCATGTCCAGTAGATAAACTGGGGGGAGTTGGCCTGGGGGGAGGATCACTGCTCAGAAACTAACTGGGCATCAGTTGGCAAGTGGTGAGCAGTTGCATTGTGCATCGCTTGTTTTGTATATTCCAATTCTTTTATTATTATTATTGTCATTTGTTAATTATATCAGTATCATTATTATTATGATTTTCATCCTTTCTGTCCTATTAAACTGCCTTTATCTCAACCCACGAGCTTTACTTTTTTTTTTTTTTCTTCCCAATTCTTTCACCCATCCCGCTGGGTGGGAGGAGTAAGCAAATGGCTGCGTGGTGCTTAGTTGCTGGCTGGGTTAAACCACGACAGATGGTCGCACAGAGTTTTTAAATTTTAGTAAACGACAAGTCAGAGGAAGTTATAAGAGAGATAGTAGCACATATATTTGTGTAAAACAACATTGATTTGCATGGTCTGCATTGTGGAGATAAGCATAAATTTTAATTTGAAACCAACAGCCATTTATGTACAGAAAATTTATTTGCCACAGAGAAACATTTTGCTCGTTTTCACAGGCAAATATATTTTTGCTAGATAAGTATATGTAGTCTGAAAATCTGAATAGAAATCAAAGCCTTTTTATTGTAAACTCTTTATGAAATTTAGTTATTTTAAAATAGAGGGCAATGTACATCCTTGGCAGATACAGTTCATGCAAGAGGGACAAACAAAACTAATTTACCTAATTTTTTAATCTACTTAAACCCCATCTATCTTCAACACATAGCTTTTGCTCCTTGTAAGACTTCTCACACTTTATAACAACCGTTTCAAACTAAATCAGACATCCAAGGCTTTAATTAATGCTAAATATTATATCAGAAAATACTTCTGAAGAAAACAGAGGTTATCTTATGAATTAATAAAGCTTAATTTTCTACAAATTTGTGTTCCACATCTCCGCAGTCCCCTCCCCTTCCCAGCTCTCCTCCTGGTCCCCTGGCTCCCTTCGGACTCCCCTTTCTCCACTGACCGTGGCTCCCCGGAGGAGGCAAGCAGCGACGGGCTGGGGCAAGGCGGCAGCTCCGTGATGGCTAATCACCTGGCTGATTACACAGGCGACAAACCGAGCTGGCATCAGGCTGACCAGAAACGGGAACAGTTACGTTCATGCTGCACACCCTCGCTCATCTGGTCTCGGGACAGAATTACCACAAAATGTTTATTAATGTAAGAATTTCCCGACTGCACGCACCTGGATAGGCCAATGAGCGTGGGGAGAAGAGTCTAAAAATCAGTATCGTTGCAATCACATAAGTATTTTTAGAAAGTTTAGGTAAAATGACACTCAACTATAGAGTACAGAAAGAAAACAAAACAAAAATTACAAAATTATGCTTATGAAACCAGAATGGTAAATTTTGTACCAGTAATGTTTGTTAAGCTTATGAATCATTGCATACATGAAAAAACATTTCTTGGGAAGTAAATACATGTGGGCAGACATCTGAAATAGTCAGATATCATTTTTAGTGTCTGATGAACGTGAAATCTGTATGAATTAGGAGTATAAAGAAACACTGAAACCCTGAACATGCTTAGTTTAATCATACAGAAATTTATGTAGGTTTGCAGGGTAAATGAATGAATAATTTCAAATAACAAGCCTCATTCATGTTAATGGACACTAAATCAGATGCCAGTTACACCTTAAATGTCAATATCATTAACCTTGTTAATTATTTCACTGTTGAAGGAAGCGTAAAAGAAAGTATGTATCACATTAAAAAGAATCACACAAGCTACTCTTGCTACTGCTCCTTAAGGACAGCTTTTATAGTAGATGGTGAGGCTGAAGAAGCAGGGATGTCACTTTAATCACCCTAATGCTTAGCTTTCAAACAGTTGTAAAACATTACTACTGCATTGAAAGTTAAAATAAATTTGTGTCCAGAATTCTGTTCTATCTAATTAGAAATCTTACCAATTAATCTGTCCATTATAGGGGGAGTGAAGAAAAAAAAAAAGAAAAAAAAAGAAAAAAAAAAAAAAAAGAATGGTTTAAGGAGAGAGAAAGACAAGCAGACTTGCTCAAGAAAAATTCTGTTTGTCCCAAAGAAGAGTTCAATATTTCTCCTTGAGTAAATGATCTCTGTGCTTTCATCAACACCATCTTACTATACACATGCACAGACACACTCTTCTCAGTGGTGCCCAGTGACAGGACAAGAGGCAATGGGCACAAATGGAAACCCAGGAAATTCCTATTAAACACAAGAAAACACTTTTTCGCTGCGAGGAGGGTCGAACATGGGAACAGGTTCCCCAGAGAGTCTGTGGAGTCTGCATCCTTGGAGACAGGCAAACCCCAAGCGGTCCTGGTCCGGGGCAACCTGCCCTCACCGACCCTCTTTGAGCAGGGGGTTGCCTGGGGCAATCTCCTGAGGTCCCCTCAAAGCCCAGACATGCTGTGTTGCTGTGAAAGTAGTCAGAGAAAAGAGCACATCACCCCTCCCCTGAATATGAGCTTCAGAGCTGACGAAATGAGAATAAAGATCGTTCCAGAAATGGTAACCACGAGTTTTTAGAGGACTTTCAGCCAAACAAGTTGCCGTACTGACTGTAAGTACAGGAAGGAAGAAAAAAGAACAATTTCAGTATAAACAACAAATGGAGTTAATGTTAAGTTTCATTTTAAATTGTGATATTTCTAGAAGCCTATATTTTGTACGAAAATATCCAGACCGCTATTGCACCTTGTTCTATCACTAAACTGAAAACTCAGTAAAAAGATATCTACTTATGCTAATACTGAATTTGGCTTGAGTCAAAAAGATAAATTGCAGCAAAGTCACCAGAATTTTTTTAAAAGAAAAGAAGGAAGTTTTGAATTGGATCCCAAAATTATTGGGAGGAGAGTAGACCTGTTTGAGAGTGCAGCTGTCAAAACTAATTCTCTGCAACACAAGTGAAGAAAAGAGCTGCATGTGCCTTTGAATTGAGAACAGTGGGACTAGGTAAGACACGATGATGGCATAGTTAAAACAGAAAAGGCTTGAAAGACTACAAAAGATAGAATGAAATAATCCTTAGCCTCTCCACGGATGGTACAGATGTTGAACAGAGAGGCTCCCAATTAACCTCAAAATTCAAGCCTGAAACCCCTGAATCCCAGGTAAAGCCCTTCTCTGGACGGTTGTCGTGGAGAAGAATGCAATGCTCTGGGTTAGCAGCAGGCAGAGATCAGCTAGCAGAGGCGATGTTGCAATGCTAGCCTCAATAAACTACTCAACAAATTTCCAAGACACTGGCTGTTTATGTACTGTTGGGACTTCCAGGTAACAGTTATTTTCAAGTTTTCGAAAGTAACAGAGCCTGACGAGATACCTTTTCTTCTCTGTAGAATAAAGAATGAGAATGCACGTATTTTACAAGAGAAAGACAGGAAACAATTCACTGTTCTTCATTTTCAGGAAAAGAAATTTATTTTAAAGTATTACAAAGTTGCCAACGCTCACACAATACCTATCTACCACCTCTATACTCTGAGCCCACTCATTATCACTGGGTTTCCAAATAGGAAGAAAAGAAAGTAAAGATCACACCACTAACATCTCAGGATGCTCAAATCCACTATTATTAAACATAAGTTTAAAAACAAACAAACAAAACCCACCCCACACCACTCAAGCAACCACAAATACTCTGTCACAGTGCAACTTTTTTCATTTATTCATAGATACGGGATTAATCCTCAGGTCAGATTTATTATAGCCACAGCTATAGATGTAGAAGTTCTTAAGAATGCTGCAAAAATAAACTAATAAATAAATATGTGTTTATTCATGATTGCAAGCTGCTTGATTCTGTGTCATTATGCAGAACCTTTTGTCCGTGAGCAATCTTTAGCGCCAAGAAGAATCAGTGATTTTGTTGGTCTATCTTAGGGGGAAAAAAAAATAATTTGCATATCAATTCCAGAATTACTAGCTAGAACTATCGTATCTAACAAAAATCATGAAGTGTAAATTTCTTATTCTGAGCAGATCCAGAAAATATCTAGGAGTCCCAATAAATCACAATCGCCTCACTTTCCAGAAAAACCAACCAAGTAAAAAAACCTAGTGGATAGGCCAGATGACAATTCTATGAATTTCAAAAGAAACAAGCATAGTAATTGGACAGCAATTAGTATATAGATCAGTAAAATAAACAGAATTACAGAAAGACAATCTTAACAGGTTCCTCAAAGTCTTAAAGGGGATTATACAGGTACATACAGTTTAGGTTATCATTGAGGAAAATATGTATAAACATGCACAGAACAGTATTTGAGAGTTTTCTATTTGTATTGCTCACTTGTCTATATAGCTCCACACTTCATAGACTGTCCAACTATAATAAATCAAACATGAATGCACAGAAAAAGAAGTTCATTCATCATCACTTGTGTGTCATGTTGGAGAATCTGAATGTCAAGCTGGTGTCAAATCAAGGGCGAATGTATTTAGCTTCACCACCTTACAAACAATTTTTATCTGCATTATTGACACTTCTTAAACTAATGGTTCATCACACTGTGAGAATCCTGCCTTCTGCATCATCCAGTGACAATAACCAGTAGGAGGTTTTCAAAACTATAGTTAGCGCTGCACGCACTGTTCATTAAAATGGTGTAATGGTTAAAGCTTTTATTTCTCATTATGGTTGGGGTGCCATTCAATTTTATTTCCCTCTGCATATTACTTGCACATTTGTTAAAATAATCTTGGATCATTACAGAGTGCACAATTAGTCAAGAGGTTCTTCGTCAAAATATTTAGAAGTCACAAATCCTGAAAAGTGCTTCTGGATATTTTATCTGGAAAATCACTGTTCTCAGCTGAAACTCAATGTGCATCATACTGCAGATGATCCAAGCAGCTTACAAATGAAGCAGTCCTTCCAACAGGAACTTTTGAGGGAATGTGGTCTTATTTTGTAGGAATACAGCTTAATAGATCTTAGAAATTCAAAGATTTAAATTAAGCAAAACCTTTGTTTAGCATTCTTTGACTTAATCAAGTACTACTTGTTTGCTATCAGACACAGCCCAGCTATCAGGAAAAACAAAGTGGAGAGAATCAACTGAAAAAAGTGTGAAAAGATCTTAACATTATTTTCCATTTACAGTAAGAACTTCTGAGAATAATATAATTCCAATGCGATAATCTGTTCTACTTAAAGAAAAAACCTTCCACTTACACCTTAGGTTTTTAGACTGTTTCCATCGCTGAAACATGGGATCACCAAAACTTGGCTATATGAACACAGGAACTTAAATATATGAGTATCAGTTGCATGCAAGTAGACAAAGATTAGTAGAAATCCATGCTGTGCATCTCAGAGCACGATACACCCCACTGAAATCTTACAGATTTTGAAGCAGTTATGCCAAACAGGACTCCTCACTGAGGAAAGAAAAAAATTAAGGAAAAAAAAAAAAAAGACCCACAAAACAAATGTCAGGTAGATAATCCTTCCCTGAACTTATTTACCAGACTTTTTAAAAATAATTAGCTGACATAAATTTAGTAAACTTAATTCCACACTAAACATTCTTATTAAATAATTTTATTTTCCTTATTGTGTACACAAGATTTAACTTAGAGACGCTGAATTTTGTTTAGTTCCTTTTCAACACACATATGTGCATTAAATCTTAATGGCATTTAATCAAAAGCCTTTAAAAGTATGAAGTGAAGGACTACTTTGTATAACCGGGATAACTGGAACAAAAATTTGAAACATGATCCAAGGATATTGACTTCAGTGAGTTTGCGAGTAGTTACTTAATGTCTTGCTTACTTTGCAACTGATATGCATAGAAAATGGAAATAAAAATAAAAAACAACAATGTGCTCTTACCAAAAAGTAAAATGGTCATTTGAAGAGACATTGAATTTTTTTTTTTTCCCCTTTGGAAAGAGATGAATAAAAAATAAGACTGACAGTTAGAAAAAGCAGCGAACAGTGTATAAAAGACTGATAAAGTTCTGTTCTCGATGTCTTTCAGCTCAAGGGAGAAAAGACATTTGGTTCCAACTCATAAAAAATTTACTTGTTAGATTGTTTGTTTTTTTACTTCTGCATATGTATGCATATTTCCTTTGCCTTAATTACTATGACACAAAAGTGTTCATACACAAGAGTATTCTGCATTTTTATATCCTAAGAAGATAAACATAGTACTACCAGTTTTAGTTCAGATTCTGTGCTGTAATTGTCATGCAGGTACTATCAAATCTTTTTAGAAAGCCTCAGTAGTCTATAATAAAAAAAAAAAAAAAAAGAAAGAAAAAGAAAAGAAAGATTTGGCTGAATATTTCTGTTACATCACTGAAATTCCAAATATGCTCTAAAGTTGTGACTGACTTTAGATGCTGAGTAATTCACTCAGAAAAACTATTAATATGTAACACCTGTTCCAACTTACAGATTTTACTTAGCTGGATGAACCACTTAATTGTGATTACAGTCAACAGAAAGCTAAATCTTTGAATTCTTTTCTATTTACAATATAGTTTGTTAGCTCTCACTGGATCATTCTATATGCAGATGTAACAAAGATAGAATGTCCACTGCCATCACAATAAGCTGAGATTAGAAGAAAAAGGTTCTCTTATATTGGAATAAGAGCATTATGCATGGAGTTAATCAGATATTTAATCAGCAAAAACTCCGTATGTCATCAAGCCCTTAAAATTTGATTATCTGGTCTACCAGAATTGAGTTGATCACAGTCTAATGCTGCTACTAATTTATGTAATTCCTATTTGATTTACATTGTTTCTTTTAGGTTTGGTAGTATATGGTCTTAATGTTATCTTTGCTTACACAACTGGTATTTACAAGTTTTTATTCCAACATTCAGACCTATCTTGAAAATTTTCAGGTGGTTAAATTGCTTGTTCTTTCTTGTATCAACACCCATTTATGAAAGCTACTAACTTTAGCTACGCTTTAAAAACATCATGAAATTAGGATACCATAAAAGTCATGAAAACATGGAAACAATTCATATACAGTATAATGGCAACATACCTAAGAAAATAACTTTGAAGAATCTTAATGGTAATCAATAAAGTCAGATAAATGTGACAGAAACAAAGTGTAACAGAAAAATAGGGAAGAGGAGGCAAAAGAGTCAAGTGAGCTAGCAGAAGAAAAAGCGGAAAGAGACCTGAATAAGAAGTTGCAATTTTCCTAAACCAAATTTTCAGAAAACTAACTTCCCCTTAATCAGATCCATGCCATAGCTAGACACTCAGTCTTTGGTTGCGAGGTAAAAATGCTAGCATGTATTCTGTGCAATGCCTCAATCTCCCACATTTGTCAAATCAAGACTTCATGGTCACAGCGGTTCTCAGGAACGATGACTGTCATGATCATAAGTGGTCCAAATATCCTAATATTCAGCTTTGCTAACTGTATGATTGCTTCTGTCCCCAAGTAAGTTTAATTCTAGTGGCACATTCTTACGGCAGATGATTGGCCGGGTGATACTGCAACAGGGCAGGAAGCACTAGACGCTATGGCTGTAATCACCCATGGCAGAACCTATAGCCTTATGTAGGTTAAGTGCTTCATTTGTTATAGTTCAGTTAAATATAAATCTGTCTGTGAAATCATGACTTGTGGTACGCATTGCAACTATTCACTGTTGAGCCTTTCAACTTAATCAAGTATTATTTGACCTTTCAGCTCTTATTAGCACAGTGTTCAAAATTCAAGAAATCTTGTTAATCGAAATGAGAATGGCACAAAGCTAAGCCCTCACAGTGCTTCTGCTGCACATCATTACCTCAGCTACAGCGTCGGTTCTCAGTCTCCCTGGCAAAGTGGCAAGACACTACATGGCCCTGCCGTGCCTTTCATGCCTCCACACGCGAGGGCTTGTTCTGATGCTGCAGCACCTCGCAGGAACCACCCACATATTGCTCACCAATTTGCACAGAGACAGGCTTCCTTCTATATAATTCCTCTGTTACGATTGACTGGAAGCCAAACTACGTCCAAATTATCCTACTGCTGAGTATGATGCATAGATAAACTGAGGTAAGTCAAAGGATAAAAATGAAAGTTTCTCTAGCTTCTTGTAACCCAAACTGCCCACCGTATACAGGGGTATGCTGTTACTGGTGTTCTGCCACAGCCTCACAACCAGGAGTTACGGTCCCATTCACATCTACAAGCCACTATTCCTGTGCTGGCAGAAATAACAGTGACCACAAATCCCCCTAGTAAAATCCAGCCGGCATTACAGCTTAAGAGTGGGAGAGTTACTAAAAACAAAGCTGCTGAAGATGTGAGGTCTGCAAACAAGCAGGCTGCTGGAAAAGGACACTCTCCACTAAGAAGACTGTTTACTATTTAGGATGAAGAAAACAAGACAGTGTATAGTAAAAAATTCCCTGGGAAAGGATTTTGCTGTTAGAAAATTCAAACTCTGCCACCACACAGACTTTGTTAGTTCTACTGATTTCTAGCCAAATACCTATTGCTAATATAGCTTAGTTTATATAAAGATCTTGATAGTGAAAGGCAGTCCTACTAGGGACTCAGAAAGCTGAACCAGGGAGTTTCTTGTGTAGAGATGATTACAACAGAAACATTTTCCACTGACAAATCAAAGTAATCCAAATATTAAAAATCATTCCCCCTTTTTTACAGTTCCAGTATCACTGAATCACGTAATAGTTGAGGTTTGAAGGAACCTCTGTAGGTCATCTGGTCCAAGCCCCTGCTCAGGCTGGCTCAGCTGCTCAGCACCATGTCCAGTCAGCTTTGGAATATCTCCAAGGTTAGAGAGCCTACAGCCTCTCTGGGCAACCTGTGCCAGTGCTCGGTCACCCTCACGGTAAGGAAGCTTTTCCTTGTGTTCAGACAGAACCTCCAGTGAATAGAAAAATAATGATATGGTAATACATTTGCTTAGATTAACTTATTTGGTCCAAAAATAAAAAAGACACTGGAAGTTAAATTAATTTACAAATTACCAAGCGTTAGGGAATTTTCCCCAGGAGATCCAAGCACGATGGCCAGAGCAGATGATAATCTATGCTTATGGTATCCACAAGAGCTTCTTTGTCTATGCTCTACAATCCTGAAAATTGATTAACTATACACAATCCAAAGTTTACTTAACATTTAAATGAAATAGAATTAATCTTTCCTTCAGTAAGGTTTCTTTCTGGTAAAATTCCCAAACCAAGTTCAGACTACCCCATCACATCCACACATTACATCGTAAGAGTCCATAACTAAAATAGCTTCTAATGGCTCACCTGGCGCGTGAGCAGCTGAAGACTGATCATGATCAATAGCACTGACTAAAATTCAGAAGCACAAGGATTGTTTTAGCAGACATCAGGCTTTTCTTCCATGATTAATAGAACTGTGCAGAATGTAGCACACACTGTCCCAGGATGGATCTTCCCTTCACTTTTTCATTTGTTATATAGCCACAGTTGCTATTTAAGTTTCACATTTGCTTAAATGGAATGCTAAAAAAAATTGCATGCTTATTAAAGGTATCTCTTCCAATGCCTTAATCCCACACATGCAACAGAACAAGGCATTCTTTCTGATCAGAAACAGTATAAGTCACCTTTTTCTTCTAGTTCTAAAAGTGAGGTGCAACTGAGAAGTAAAGTTATCTTGATCCTTTTACATTTTCAAAAAGGTAGATATGTAGATGAAGGTTCTTGGAATATTATCTCAGCAGATGACTCCCATTTAAAAAGAAAAAGGAAGTCTTAGTCTGCTATTGTAGCGTTTGCAATCATGGCATATTCCCTTGACACAAAACAAAGCACATAAAAAAATGAAGTGTAGCTCAGGTATGCTTGGCAAAGCTATAGGATGGAGAATAGTAAAGGTGAGATAAAATGTAGTAACCTTGTGAACAGTCATAGCTGGCAGTTTTGCAGACTGACATATTTAATCCACTGATAGCAGTGAGAGTTTTTCCATTGATTCCACCATTGAAGGCTTCACTAACACTGGTAATGTGAATAAACACTTTGGAATTTGTGTTACTTGCTAAAGAGTCAATATGTCTCCAAGAGGAATGCTATCCACTAAAATATTCACACTCGTAAAAAGACATCAGCCTATACTTAATATCTGCATGGCTGTATTTCACAGGATAATTTACATATTTCAAGGACACCCATTCCATATGCAATAAGCCTGATTAGGAGAACTAAAGTTATTTGAAACTCTGGTACAAAAGAAATCCCAACCTATTAATTACATCAAAAATGACCTTGATATTACAGATACATTCACTATCCTCTGTGACATTCAGATAAAGTTGACTGCACTGTATATCAAGCACTGTGATATGCTGAAGTGTAGAGTCATAAATCTGTACCTGTTTATGTATTTACTGACTCATATGCTAGACCAAACCAAGTGCTTATTACTTCCGACACCGCTATGCATAAACACACTCTGATGAGAATGCATTTATGGTGGACTGCATCTAGTCGGCGAGAAGTCCCTAAGGAGAAACAAAAGATTGCCAGAAATCATCCTGACTGTTATACAGGACCCAAAGGTCATTTTCCTGTGGACAACACTTACCAGCACGTAGACAATATATTCCTTTATAAATGCTTCCAATCACCAATAAAAAGCAGTATATTATATTCAAGATTTGAAAGTCATTCTACAGAAAACAAAAAATCCACAGAATTATGTTCCAACAAAATAATTGTATAGGTTGTTTTTAAATCTGAATTAAAAGGTTACCAGTCCCCACTGAATTCTTCAAAAACAGAGGCAGAAGCAACTTGGGAAAAGACAAGAACAAGGCATACCACTGGTAGGACAGTTAAGAAGACATCAAAGGTAAAGGAAGATGATGACCTTATGCAGACAGGGCAGATAGTACAAAGTTCTGAAAAGGCATAGCAGTGTCCAGGTGTTTATGTGTTGGAGGAGAATATTTCAATTAAAGTAGTTATTTTAAGATGGCACATTTACAGTGGATGCTTCAGAGGTGAGTAGCATCAATATATTCAACAGAAAACCCAAGTACAACAAATGAGATAATATTTGAAAGTTGCACACATCTGCATGGCTGAATTATTTCTTTATATCAACTTATAATAGGGGGCCAAGAGGCAGAATAAAAATATAAATATTCCGCTAATCTCAAAAATTATCTTTGTTGATATAATTTTTTATTGAAGCATCCCACGTTCAGTGAATATCATTGTGCTCCCTTTCTGATTCTCTTTAGCATGCAAAGCAAAAGGAACTCTTTCATTGCAACTTTCTAGCTATAGACCTAAAAATTGACAAGCTGGGAAACGTCACCACCTATAATAACATATGGACCAAGTATACAACGGCTTTATTTAAGTTCTAATGAAATTAGCAGAGATACTTTCTGACTCAGTAGAGCTCTTTGAAGCATACAGATATTACATAGTCCTTGACTTTAAACATGTTATTCATTCAAGCAATTGTCTATTTGTGAGAGATTCACTATCAAGCCTACATTATAAATCTTAGAGCAATTAACTCACAGGAGTTTCACATGTGTATGTTCTGAGGGGTGTTGGTTTACATTCTTAAAGAGAAGAGAGTGAGAATATCATGCCTACATTTCTGCCAGTTTAATGCTGGAAAGCAGGCTGTGGGAAGCAGTAGCATCTTATGATGAGATTTAAGAAACATCCAAGATTAGAAAGAGCTCTTTGGTCTTCCAGCATACACCTTTATTTATTTTAGCATTATGTCAGTCTCTTCAACGAACTGATTAAATTTCATCTTAAACTACAAATGTTTTGTTTCCCTTATTATTCTAAGAACATAATCAAAGTAAGGACACAGAAGAGAGAAGCAACCTAAGTGAATAAAATACAACCGTGGCAAACAAAACAAATGTGTACAATTAAAAAAAAAAAAAAGGAACATTTGCAGCAGATTTGGACCCATAACCAACTCTCCATATGCATGCATACACACGCGTATGTGTATATATATACATATATATACACACACACATAAACACACGCACAAAGTATACATATATATAGTGGTATATGTGGAGCTATCCTTTTCCATTATCTGAAACAATCTGAATGCAGGAAGCAACCTGGTTTATATCACATCTCCCACTTGTCAAATATAACCCATACATCTGCTTTCTGGCTATGCTCTGCAACCATTCATCAAAAAAAAAAAAAAGAAAAAAAAGGGGGGGGGGGAAGCTCACCTGTCTTTTACTGTTGCTATATGCTATTTTGCTACATGCTAGAGGTTGCTCTGTCTTTCCCTTTCTCTTACCATTGTGATCTTTCTTTTACTTATTTCCCGCCCCCAGTTCTTCTCTTCCACACAGGTTCTTGGGCACTGTTAAGGAATAAAGCAATTTTCCCAGCCATTTACATTTAATTTTTCATTGCTTCCAGTCAATTACTAGTAATATATTTTCCTACTCTCTATCTTTAAAAACCGCAAGAGGTCTCCCTCTCTTTCTTCCTCTTGCCCTTCCTCTTTTACGGGCTTAAATGCAAATTCCCTTCCTTTTTATTTGCATTTGCCAGCTGTTACTGTTTGCCTTTTTTAGGCTTTTGCCTAGGTCAGGCCTGACACTTCTAACTGACAGTAGTAAACAAAATCAGTAAATATTTCTCATGCCTTCAGCAATAATGCTTCCGCCTATTTATATCACAGAAACCCTGTAATACAGTGGCTAAGCTACAACCAAACTGAGCATGATCAAAGTCACAGGGCTAATTAATCAAGTCCATCTGCATATGCATGGCCACCAATGCTTCAGCAGTGAAAATATATATAAATAATAATAATAAAAAAACCCCAAACATCCAAGAAACTGTTACAGCACTGCGTGCTGGCATGTAAGCCATTCATAACAGCCACACGGGAAGTAGAGATAACTCTTTCTTCACTGGCTTGGATGAGGATTTTTTTACTGACCAGACTTGTTCTCTGGGTGTATATGAAATAGAAAGCTCAGAGCTGATCATCTCCGTAAGCAGGGAAATCCAAATAACATCAGAGTTTTACTGATTTCATTAAGCTCTGGTACAAGATTATTTATATTTGTAGCAATCTATTAGAATCATAAAATCATTTTCATTGGAAAAGACCCTTAAGATCAAGTTCAACCATTAACCTAACACTGTCAATCTATTCTTACAGCTTACTTTTTTCTGCATTATACACAAATTATACAAAAATAAAACCAACCAAACCATGTTCTTTTCTTGCTGTACTTGTAAGACATAAGCCTGGCAACCGTTAGGTAATTTCTTTCCTTGCCTTCCAGTAAATTATAGTCTCCTCCTGCTGCTGAGTTGCCTGGTCCCTGCAGAGTGGATGATGATTCTCTGTTTGCTATTATAATGTACAATGTAGGGAAGCATTGACAAAAATCTTAGGAAATGCAATTTCTTTTTCAACAAAGTTTATGGCATTTGTTAGTGTGGCTGAAAACAGATGGAAATGGGATTTTGCCAGTGTTGAAAATACTGAGGTAGGAAATCTCTGAGATGCCAATAACAAAAATTCCAATTTACAGCAAACACACATGAGGACATAGGCTTGGATTCTGGACCACTTCAAAAATGCAATTATTACACTCCGCTGGAAGAACCATTCATTCACTGGCCAATAACTTCACTCTTTCCTTACAACAGCCACAAGGCAGTATCACACACATGTTCACACAAGCAACCCTGGTAACATAATGCAGCAGCAAGATCGGGTCATTCCCCATGACATTGCCATTAGTCAGCAGAAGAAGAGAAGTAAAAGCTTTAGCCTTAAGTGTTTCTCTTCATTACAGGGAAGATGGACCTTTCCCAAAACATGAAAAACAGCTTTCCTGTGTATGTGTTGTTTCCTACTAATGGTGAACTTCTTAGTGAAAAATACATACATAATATTATCTAAACACATATTTTTAAAAATACACCCAATGTGAGACAAAGGATACAATGGTTTTAAAGTATCTCAGAAAGGAATGTCTAGAAGAATTTCTGTTGGCACACTGCTGTAAATACTGGTAGTTTATTTACTATGTTAAAATTTGCATGTGCACACAGAACAATTCACTTAGATGAGGTTAAGTTTACTGTAAATACATTTAAGTATTTAGAAGAGAACTGTACTGGAAGGTTTTCTTATCTTTATTGCCCCAAACTACCCCTGACATCTTAGGTCAAAACAGTAGCTAAAATATACTGTGGGCTGATATATTTGTTTTCTCCATGTGACACATCAGAGTAGCTGAAATGGTGGTCTAAATAAAGCTGAACTTCTAAGCCACATCATGATTAAAGTGAAGTGGTTAAAGCAGCCGATGGAGTATGAGAGATTATTTTTAACATAGATTAGAATCATAGAATAGTTTGGGTTGGAAGGGACCTTTAAAGGTCATCTAGTCCAACTCCCCCTGCAATGAGCAGGGACATCTTCAACAAGACCAGGTTGCTCAAAACGCCGTCCAACCTGGCCTTGAACACTTCCAGGGATGGGGAATCTACCACCTCTCTGGGCAACCTCTGCCAGTGTTTCACCACCCTCATCATAAAAAATGTCTTCTTTCCATCTAGTCTGCATCTATCCTTTTTTAGCTTAAAACCATTACTCCCTGTCCTATTGCTACAGGCCCTGCTAAAAAGTCTGTCCCCATCTTTCTTGAAAGCTGCCTTTGAGTATTGAAAGGCCACAGTAAGGTTTCCCTGGAGCCTTCTCTTCTCCAGGCCTAAATAACCCAAACTCTCTCTGTTTTTCCTCATAGGAGAGGTGGTCCAGCCCCCTGATCATCTTGGTGTCCCTCCTCTGGACCCGCTCCACCAGGTCCATGTCTCTCCCGTGCTGAGGACCCCAGAGCTGGACGCAGAACTGCAGGTGGGTCTCACCCGATGGGAGCAGAGGGGCACAATCCCCTCCCTCGACCTGCTGCCCACGCGGCTTGGGGTGCAGCCCAGGACAGGGTTGGCGTTCTGGGCTGTGAGCTGCATTGCCGGGCCATGTCCAGCTTTTCATCCACCGGTACCCCCAAGTCCTTCTCCGCAGGGCTGCTCTCAATCCCTTCATCCCCCAGCCCGTATTGATACTGGGGGTTGCCCCGACCCATGTGCAGGACCTTGCACTTGGCCTTGTTGAACCCCATGAGTTTCACATGGGCCCGCTTCTCCAGCTTGTCCACGTCCCTCTGGATGGCATCCTGTCCCTGAGGCTTGTCAACCACACTGCTCAGCTTGGTTTTCTTCAAGCAAATAAATGTGATAGCCATTGTTAATCACTGTATATGGTATACAAATGTCTTCTTTTTCCATGTACTGTATACATTTTACTAACCTTTCATCAAAGCGTCACGGTCTAGTATAAGTGTGTTATTTTGGCAGACATTCTAGGTTTCTGTCTGGTTTGAATTGCCTCCCCCCTAGTTTATAATTGGAGGTTTGGGTTTTTTTCCCTTTGTTGGGTATTTTCTTGTGAAGTTTTCATCATATCTACAAGGTCACTATGGCAGATGACCTAATTTGCATCTTCTCCCAACTAAATATTTTATTATAATCCTTTCTAATCACAGCAGAAGTCAAAGAAAGGAAACTGAAAAATGAGTAGATTGAAACTGCAGTCCCTTGAACTAAACTCTCAACATCTTCAATGGAAAGAAGAATTACTCTGTCATTTCTACACCTGCTTTCATCTGCTCTCTGGGGTTCCTCCTGCTGTGAACACCCTAAAGGCTATTTCTCCTCTGAGTACGTAGATCTCTTTTTAAGCTGCCATCTTAAACACTTAACATTCTGTGCACTTGAGTGCACTTATCATTTGCTTTTTGCTGCAGCTATAAATAACATTAAGAGAATGTCAGTGTCTAGATGCTTTATCCACACATATGCAATGGGATCAGCAGGTTTTACAAAACATTTATCAACATAACATTTGGAGTTTTCACTCTGCTTTCCTTTAGAAAAGCAAGTGCTGCTACAAATGGTTTTCTCTAGACAAAGTGGTATTCAATTATTCAAATTACTTTAGGCTATAATAGTTGTACTAAGCATTGTTCATTTTATTAAATTAATCTTGAATGCTGTTAAGATCTTAAATAGAGATATTTTAATTCACTGTCTAGACAAAGTTTTGTGAGTAAATATAACAAAGTAAATAAGCAGATATGGCTAATTTATTAAAACCAAGCAAAAATATACATAGCTTGCTAAACTGATAAAGTTTTATTTGAAGCTAAGTAATTCTGTTGTAGTCCAGACTACACACTGTATAATGTAATCAGATGTTAATGATTAACATATTAACAACAAAAAAAAAGAAAGAAAAAAAAAGAAAAAAAAAAAAAAAGAGGAGCCTTGCTATTGTTTCTGTTAGTTTCCAAACCATAAAATGTAAAAATGCAGAACATGTTGCTTGCTATGGAGGAACTGAACACAGAATCATTTGCAAGAGCCTTTTAGAACAATTTTTTTTTTTGCAGGGGAGAGGATGATGGAATCAGTTCACAAAGTATATATGCTGCAAGCAGGAGAAGAAAATTAAGTCAGAAATCCTTCATTCCATATCCTGCCTAAAATGGAATTGCTATGTACCTGAAATCACGTCCCTCCTACCCCTTGAAATAACATACACTATTCTACAAAATTCAAACGGTAAGCATGTTTTTCAATACTGAAGTTCAAATAAGGTTATGGAAAGCCCTGTCTTAAAACAAATAATGCATTCCCTAAGTTACTTTAACTTATCTAGATACAAGATTTTACTATCTTTACTCAGATGGTGGTACCTTATGCCTAGGGACCTGCCTTCTGAAGTCAACTAATTTCTGCCGAGTGTCTGTAACAGACCCAAAAAACGTAACAGTTTTAATAAAATGTTCTGCCCAGTGGAATGTTTGCAGACGTTTCTGTAATCCAAAATAAAACCAGTCTGTGGTTTGAATGGGGCTTTCAAAAAATGCCTCCCACAGATTACCTTCATTTAGACAATAAAGTAATCTCCTCCTGGCAGGAACCAAGCTTTTTTGGAGTCTCAGTATCGCTACTTGACTGTTTTGCAAAGAATACTAGACCTGAAGAAGCAATGAGATTTCCATTTTCCCAAAAGATTACATTCTCACCAGCATAAATAATACTGAATGCATAAGAAAATAGCTGACACTACCTCCTCTTCCCAAAGGAATAAATGGACATCATATTTTCAGGTTTTTTTCCTCCAGACTTCAATCCATCAAACAAAGGTTTGCAGCATTCAACATCTAATCTTTTGAATAACAAATATCTTTAAATTTATATTTAAATATGTATTTTAAAACTGCAAAAGCCCAAGCTGAAAAAGTTCTCAAATACAGAAGAGCTGAACAGCAAAAATCAAGTTGTAAGGTATTATTTCTTTCTATTACACTGATGTTAATAGTAAAAATCTTTTAATAATGCTTTCAATAATGCTGTTATTCAAATAGTATAGCTTTGACCTCAGTAATAATTTGATAATAAGTTTCAGTTAATCATCCTAGCTGTGATTTTCATGTAGTTTAAAGTATAGGGACACTAGTTCTACTTATAGTTTTAAAAAAATAATAATTCTGTACTCATTCAAACACTGTAGTCTGTTTTAATCATTTTTCTCTTCTTCAAGGTTTTTAAGACCACCTATTGATTATTTCACTTGCTCAGGACTGCTAGGTAGATTTAATATCTATATTTTTTTTCAAATTATACATTCATGTGTAGCTGATAAGAAAAATGTGATTCAAGATCAAGTATCTAGAATAGATTACCCTGGAATTGTTTGCTGATTTTATCAACACACACAACAGTATTGTGAAATAAATGAGAATGATAAGTCTCTCCCATAAGAAGCAACAGAGGAACAGACTCTAATGAAGCAAACCAATGGTGACATTCTGCAAATGTGTCCATGTGAGCAAGTTCCTTTGCAGCAATCTAACAATACATAGAAGTATTAGAGCATATGATTATAAAACAGTCTTTCAACAACAACAACAAAAATTATCTGGGGAACCAATGAATCTCACTTTCATTTATTAACTCTATGACAATTTGGACACAAACAACTATGTTAAATTTATGTAATGATTCATCTTCTGTTAGATGATAATACATTTATTCTTGCTGGTCTTATTTAAAATTCCCACTTAACAATTTTAAAAAGAAATTTAAAAAATCCTTGTTAATCCCATATGCAATAAAACAACAAAAAATTTGCTTTATCTTTATGGAAGACTTTTTATGCAGGTAAGAAAAATGTTACTATTTCTCAAAGCTAGACTTCTTTAGAAGATGACTAATAGTAGCATATCCTTTCAATCATTGGCACAAAAGTTGCAGATACATGAAATTTTAGCCTGGGAACTCTGCCCTCAGTAAACAGATTTAATGCATGGACATGGTCTTCTGTATGCTTACGCTCATAGCCATCTGCTATGTGGGCACTGTTCCCATTCACAAGTTGATTGGAAATTTTCCTTAGAGTATTCACAGCAAGCAACAGGAACAACAAGCCAAGGATTTCCCCTTCTACCAGAAGCCCTTTTTTTTGCTGTTTATAAATCACTGACACAAATACTTCAGTTAGCACACTGAGAAAGTATGTTTCAGAAAGCAGTATCTGAAAAGTAGAAAAATGTGTGATGAGAAATAAAAATTCTGCTGCTGGTAAGTTTTGTTGCAGTGGTACTGTAGGGAATAACAATAACCACTTTTGGTGAGAAGAGATATAAATAAGAACATATCAATATGATAGGGCACTCTCTGCAAGTAAAATCCTATGGCAGCAAATAGCATTAGAAAATAAACTTTATTCTAGAGACAAGGGATATTCTCCAGAGAAAACATCCGAGTATCAGTGTTTCCATAAATTAATTTGCTATTATAAGTTCCTTCATATCTGTGTAATCAACCTGAGATCAGCAAACAGATTCCCAAACATTTTAGAAAGGCAAGGTCTCAAAATAACCTCAGTAAACTAAAACTGAGGAAACCAAAATAAGCAGGAATCTGCTTGTGAACTTTTTCATTACACTGTCCACAAACTAATAGGTCTGAATTCACCACTGAAGTTACATGGAGGGAAGTTATAGTTTCAGTGAGTATATGGTAAAAAATGAAGTTTGCAGAGTAAGCAATGTACCTTTCTTCCTTATATATAAAATTCCTATTTTCATCAATATGTGGACTGTTTAATTCTGTAAGACTATGATGTTGACAAAAGTCCTGAACTACTTCCACTGCTTCTGTCTTAGCATCTTCCAGACAAAAACAGGTAATAAACTGAATTAGCATAACTGTGATTAACTTATGAGGGGGAAAAACCTGAGTCTTCTCTTTTTGGAAAGAATACAAAGATAGGTTAAACTACCCCTTGATAATGAACATGTATACAATTGAGAGAAAACTAAATTATAAGGGCATAATGTTGGCTAGGAAAAAACATGAATAAACACGTTAAAATGGTTTGGGGGAATCTGCTTTCCAACCATTATCTGCTGACACAATGTTTTCATTACCTAAAAATTCATACTGCCATTCAATACAGTTCCTACTTCATTGCATTTTATATTCAAAAGCCAAGCAACTCAATTCTCAGAGCACTGAGGAAGAGAGCATTACTACTGTTAAAACTGTGACAGCTTATATAAATCACTTTCTGCTTCTGGGAGTCAAAAGAGGGGCTCGTCAGTGCTATAGCACGTCGGTATTTACCAAATGACTCTACACCACACAGCACTTTATAAAGTGAACTACAACCATACAAAAGGCTATCATTCTGATTTAGTACAGCTTTGTTCTGGTTTGCTTTGGAATAACTGTCCAAACAAGAGTAAGATAGTACAGATCCCAGTCTTTAAAATTCATGTTTGCGTTTTGGCTAGTAGCAAAAATGGCAGCATGTAGAAGCGTTTCATACAGAGCAGGGATGTGCAAGCAGAGTGGGCTGCTTGCCTTACACAGCTGGCAGAGGAAAACTGAAAGGGCTAAAATAATATATGTAAATAATTTCAAAGAGCCAAGTACTCACATTTGTGACTATCTCCCGTCCTACTGCTCAGGGTCAACATATTACCATAGAGTATCTCTTAAAGCATACTACTAAGAACAGGGGAAAAAAGCAATTCTAACATGCATTTGGGAGAAACTAACCAGAAAGGGCTAAGGAAAATATACTATGTTTGAAATTTCATCACAGCCTTAAAGCTGTATGTTGCCTTCAAAGGGCAATCTCTACAGAGAAAAAGACTCTGGACTCTGAAGAAAAGCAGATATCCAGTGAGATGTCCAAGAGGACTCCGGTTAGGAAAGCTTCACACACAAGGACTTGTACATGCAACCTGGATTGAGTCTCTCTTTTAGCAAATCCCATCCTGTTTAAAAATATTTTGCATGAGGTAGACCTCTGTAAATAAAAAGCACATCAACATAATGAAATAATCCTGGTACTTCTGTCCATTTGTTCTCTGTCCCATAACTGAAACCTCACTTTCTGAGAACCAGAGCACTGGCTCAGTTCCATTCTTCTCAGCTGACTCCTCCTGATGTCCCAAGAGACCCAGCCATGGATCAGCAGTCACACCTTGTGCAGGGAGGGAAAATCGTGGTCCCTCTTTGCCTGAAATTCTGTTAAATTCTGCCCGGAACACAAAGACTCATAGGGCCAGAGAGAGCATGAAAGAGCAAAGACGTAATGAAAAATATACTGACTTATACTCTGGCGTAATAAACTGAATTTCATCTTTCTGTGAATTTTTCAAAAAACTTGTTTCCCAGGTTATTGGGGCAAAGCAAGAGAAAAGGGACAGACATTCCTGAGAAGCTTAAAAAACCTACAGTAACAGATTTTGTATGTTATTCACCTACTTCGCCGCTCTTTTTTACTAACAGTTGTAATTCCTCTGATTGTTGAAATTTGCACAGTCCTTGTGTGGACTTCTGGGGCACGCAAAAAGGACAGACTTATTTTAACTAGATTTCAGACATGCTTACCTGAGATTTGTACAGATGCACTGAAAAAACCCAAAACACTACACACCACAAAAAGTGAAGAAAAACCCCTCATATCCTTAATCTGTTGAACATGCGTTGTAACAGGAGCATTCCATTTTTAATCTACCCCCCCGCCCCCCCAAAAAAACCAAAAAATCACCCAAAAATCCAGAATTCTGCCTGCTGCCCTCTTACTGAAAAGACACTAGTTATCATCCTTTAATAAGCACACAGATTCCTGCTAATCCATTTCTAACAATTGTTTAAAAATATAGAGGATTCTTCGCAGTCCTATACAGATTTTTTTATTATTTTTTTTTTACAGTAAAACCAGAAGGAATATTTTAAATAATCAAAGGCAAACTTCTTCTGAAATACATCATTCTTCCACTCCCAACACACATTACAAATCAATATTCATTCTGTGTGTTTTTCCCAGCACATCATCTGCACAATGTTCAAACAGATTTTAATGAATTCTGCATTCTATACTTATTCACTATGGCTTTCTTTGTATTTCCAGAAAGGGCCACAAGAAAGAAAATTACAGCAGACAAAAATATAAGGTGTGTTAGGATGAGATAAGTTACTTTCAGAAAAGTAATTTCAATTATTACTAACAGTCTGTGCCAGTGTTGCTCAGTAGGCTTCAAAGAGTACTTGTAAGAGCAAAGACAACATTTTTCCCACTGTCAGCAACTGTAGTTGTGCAGGAATTAGCTGATATGAACCACCATAGAGATGAAAATAGCATTTATACTGGGAGTGCAAAAGAAAATGAGATGCTCTGTTACCTAAATTAGTTGAATTAAATTTTCATTGGCCTCGCTGAATATTAATCACACACACAGTTTGTCTTCATATTGCAACCAAAATCTTCTCCAGTTCTCATAGCATGTCTACCTCAAATCCCTTTCCTTTTGCATCTGTTTAGAATTGTATAACCTGAATCAAGATGTTTAAGTCTAAACACGAGTCATTCGAAAGGAAAAAGGAATGATATGCCAAACAGTAAATGTATACTGTAGTATTTATTATTGTAATTTACTGTTCAAACACTCCTTTCACATTAGATTTCTACAGGAAAAGTTAAACTTCAAGCATGAAAACATCTTCCTAAATACAAAGCTTTTATTTTTTCTGCTTAATTAAAAAAACAAACAACACTAAACAAACAAGCCAACCATTAATCTAAACAGCTCATCCTTAGCAGTCAAATCTAAAGTTTGCAATACCTGAATAGCACACCTTATGACTGGGAAACTTGATGGTGTTTAATACTATTTTTTTTTTAGTTATTTACAAATAGTGAAATATAATTTCATTGCGTAATTTTTTTATATCTATAGGTTTATAAATGATAGAAATTAGCATCTTTTTCAGTCCTTTTATAAATGGTTATGGGGCAAAATCCAAAATTGTACTTAATTATTTCTCAGTATGATTCTTAGGGAAGTGGCAGAACTTAATAGACCGCAAGTATTAAGAGATGCTATCTACCACTTTTGCAGAAGAGAGCATTGGGTCCAAATGCTGATCAGAAACTGTGTTCTGTTGAGACTACTTACTTTTTAACAGACTGAAAAAGAGGTTAACTGGCTGTATTTCTTCAGAGTTGAAATACATTTCTACTAGCTACTTTTCATAAGCTCATGTGCTGAATACATTTTGTAAAATCAACCGATCAGGTTTGGACTGTGCCTGGATCTTGCAGTGAATCATTAGAAAGAAACAAAACAGAAAGTCTCCTCTCCCTGCATCACTTTAAAGCTAACTGGTTTTCCAGTCTGGGTAGGAATTAATTGTCTTCTATCACTGTTACATGTATACTTGCGCTTTCCTAACCTTTAATCACAAATCAGTCAATTAAGTCTTAGCACACCATGTTTCTGTGAAGCTACTACATTTTTAAAGATACATATTCATTTCTAGACATATGCCTCTTCACCTCATTTGTTTTCACATACAAGGTGCCAGTTCCTAATCTAGCGCTTTATCATACTCCTGTGACAAATTTAATTGAAAACCCCTGTTACAAGTGCTGCTACCTATTCACAATTCTCCCATGCATTTTTTAAAATTCATCTTGCATTTTAGACTGTTTACATTTCTTCAGGATAGAGCAGAGCAGCTGGCTTGCACCCCAGTTCATGTCAATACATCTTAGAGAATCTTAAACTGTCCTGAATCAAAAGATGATCATTCCCTGCCACAGAGAAGTCTTCCTATGCCATAAAGCCAATATAGCTTGTCTGGACCAACTCATCCTTCCTGGTCAGTGGAGGTCCTTCAAACAAAGGTGATATCACATTTCTTACAACCACAACAACTCTTCTGATATTATTAGAAACCAACACCATAGAAACTGAATTTCTTCCATGGCCCAGTTTGCCTTCAAACTAAAATGACTGAATGCTGCTCAACAGCTACTTTTCCTTTAAGCTCAGGAGCTTCAAGTCCTGCTGTAGTACAGCTGGTGGTTTATTCTCTCATACTATAGTACAGCATGCTACTTTTTGTCAGTATAATCTTTTTCTTATATTCAAGAGTGCTTTTACTAAAACAGCAAATATTTGTGAGAGATGGATTTTTATTTTTTTCTTTCCTAAAAGCACATACGACAGGTATTTACTGAGCATGTACAACGCACTCTCAGCTCACTGGACAGTATCAGGTCTGTAGAATCCAGTCCTAAAACTAATAATGTCAATAGAATTTTAACTCCAGCTGAGGAGGAAGTAGTTTTGTTCCCTTTGTAACTAGTAAACCAAGGTCCTGAAAACAAATTTTCTTCTTTTCTTCTAAGTAAAAGAAAAAGGAAATATGAACCAAGGATAAAATAGTAGCATCAATGAGATACTGAAAAACCCTTGTTAAGAGTGTTCAGGGAATGATACTACATAAAACTACAAATGAAAATGAAACTGCTAAGAAAATATGAAAACTTACACTGATTACTTATCATTTGCTTCATTACTTTGTGAGTCTACTACTTGCTTAAACATACTTTCAGAATGCATAGCATGCCATAATAGAAGTGATCAAGGTCTGATTTGCTCAGTAACAAAGTATGTGAAAGTAAGTCAGCTAAATCTTATCTCAGCAAAGCATGTCTCCTGCTGACATAAAAGGGAGCTGCACAGCTAAAGCTCTTCAAAGGCTTTGAAGAGGTACACCATTGTAATAGTCATCAAAAAGATCATGAATTTGTGAGTGTGTCATCTGATGAGTCCTTTATAAATGAATGCCTTTATTCCGCCTCTCCATGTTATACTTTCACCTACTCGGTGATATCATGCATAGTGTCACACCACTCAAGCAGCAATGTCTTTAGCTGTGGCTCACTGATATTCATCACCCTCTTGCTTTTTTAGGACACCAGATAAAAACCTGGCTTTGTTCCCTATAAGAGCTTTTTCGCTTTTATGTTAATACGATAAAAGAAAATACAAAAGCACACCAAAATTATTCAACTGTTCAAAGTGTTGAAAAAGATTCATGACATTCAGTGACATTGAAAAAACACCTGTAGCATTCTCATGCTTAAAATATTTGTCTCCTTTAACTCAATCGTATATACCTGACACAATGTGCACTGCAGTTACTTAGATGTAGTACCAACAAAAAAAAAACATTCATATGATTTATATTAACTTTCTCAGGCCATGAGCAGATGTATGACTGGATACATTCCCTTCTGGTATATGTTTGAAGGCAGGGCACAGGTAATCATTTCACCTAACCTTTTGAATGACACAGATGTGCACACTCAGGTTGTAATTTCTGCACTTATGAATTTCATTAACTTCTTATGAAACTCAAAAAAGTATTTTAACTTGTAAGTCTATACATTCAGACTGCATTTAAAGGCTCAGAGGGATTTAAAATCCCAAACATCCCAAATTAGCAAATTTCTACAGCTACTCTCACCCTGGGTTAGATATAGAGGGATTTAAAATCCAAAACATCCCAAATTAGCAAATTTCTACAGTTACTTTCACCCTGGGTTAGATAGCTTATCTGATAAAAAGCTTCATTTTTCTTTCTTTGATTTCTAATACTTGATTCCTGTTTTATTTTTCACTTGAATTTAAGCCTAATTTTGCTTTCCAACTTCAGGTTAGATATTGCCTTCTTCTATGAAAGCTCACTGAATTAAACATTTGAATTTCACCATCCTTCCCACCAACTCAATCAGTTCAATCAAGATCTATTTTTGTTAGGTTTAAATTAATAAAACAGCATTAAAAATGAGGACATAATTCTCACTCTGTTACTTTATAAGTTAAACAGTAATGAATGACATGATCAAGTTGAGCTATCAAATTCTAAAATAAACAATCTAAAAATATTGCAACTCAGACTAAGGTAATTGTCAAATAACTAGTTTGTTTTGGGTTTTTTTTGCTAAAAATTAAAGCAACATTTACATATTCGGGGGGACACCCCCCCCCCCCACTATGTTTTGATGAGAAGTAAGCTAGACCTTGCATCAATTCTCTCATGTCCACCGGCAACATTTTTTAAAAGATTCAGTCTGCTTTCTGAGCAGAATCCATTGAATTGAAGTGTTACAGCTAGCTTCCCCTCATTTTGAAGTTTTACAATTTGGGCTTTTTTCCTATGATTTCCCTACTTCAAATCTTAAACTTCTTGCTTTCACATCAGCCCAGTTTTCTTCTTTGGGTTTAGAAACAAAGCAAAAGAATATGAATGAAAAAAATTATAATGCCAGACAATGTGTATAGCAAGACCACAAGAGCATTCACTTTAAATGAGTGGCTTACAATTTTCCAAAAGGAATTAAAAAAAAATAAAGACAATATTGGTATGAGGAACAAAGTATGTAAAATAGTAAGAAAAATGAGACAATCTGAAAATCAAACAGGTGGATATTGATAGAACCTAGCTGTTCAGGTACCACTTAACTGGATTTACCAACTCTAGTAATTGATTGCTAGATACCATTCTTGACCACCTCTATTAGGCTAATGGAGCCATATATTTGTTACAGATGATCCACTGAATTCTTATTCCTACTTACACTTCACGGTCTGGGACTAATACAGGTCACTGAACAGCACTCTGATAGATGCTGAACGGGAGTACTAAGAAAATGCTCCTTCTTTTGCTAAAGCACTTATAAATGCTAACTTATATGTGTTATAGTCTTTAAAGGAGCACCAGACATTAGAGGAAAATGCTTTTAGAGAAAAGAAAGGGAAAATAATGGTGAAATATCTTTAAAAAAAAGTTATTTACCTAAGACAACCCAAATGCTTCATTGGAGGTGAATGAAAACTATGAAAATATGAGAAGCTACTTACTAGTTGATGACTAACCAGGAGCTTAGAAATATGTTTCTGTCAAATAGTCTTGCAAGTCTCCACTGAAGATATCAGAAGCATGACAATTCAGCAGCTTTCACTGAAATAGAACAACAAAGTTTTGAATATGATCAGATAATAATGTTTTCCTTTGCATGATATTTAAGAAAACAGACAACATCATAGGAATTGGACTGCCCCTTGCAGCAGGACAAGATGATGTTAAGATGTTTATCCTGGCAAATCTATAAAGTCAGTACTACAGTATTGTATGAATTTTATTTTTAAGCAACTGTTCAAAATTGGAACTCTAATTGAAATAATTAAATGTACAGCAATGGTATTTTCAAGGCTTGTAACTAGCTTGTTAGTAATTCATGATTTCATATCTCATACTGAATTTAGGAAAATGAGCTAATATGAAAACCTTTTGATTTTAGAACAACAATTAATTACTGCCATAGAGAAATAAGGACGTATTGATTCTGAGAGAAACTGTTCAGAACACATGAAAAATACTCAAACAACAAAGATAATCTAATCCTGATCTTGCACAAATTTAGAACTAAATCTGTTTTAGAGAATACTTTTCTTCATTTATATACGTTAATTATTTACCAGGCATTCCCAAATATGCACTATATTGAAATAATCTCATGAAATATTTTGACTTTTCATAGCTATCATCACCTAACTAATCTCACAGTTAATCATCCTAATAAATGTAAATAAGTCAAGCAATAAAAAGTTAAAGATCTACTAGATCACTAAGAAATATTTTTTGCATTATTCCTGCAAGAACACTACCAGAAAAATCCAATGACATGTATGCAGATTCTTAATTAATGTGAAACCAGAAACAGAATTTAGGTATACCATGCAAAAACTGCAAATAAACTTACCTATTTATTTAATTTTTTTTTTTTACTTGCTCAGCTTTAGTATCTATAGTTCTATGACACTGGAAGAGTATGTCATATATGGAAGACTAATGAGCTAAAAAAAGCATGTGAGATAGAGCATCACTCAGTGTACTGTAAATTCCATCAGTAAAATATAGTTGTATTTGAATGTCATTTACAGAGAAGCTTTGTTAGCTTTCTTAAAACGCACTGTTTGCATTAAAGTACTCATGAATCTTTCATGATAAGAAACATGAAAACCACAAGCAAGCCTAGCCCTCTGTTCCACACTCAGGTGTTTTGTTTTTCCCCACAACAAGATATCATCTCCTAAGTCAAGACACCTCCTTGTTTTGACAGCAAAGTCCTCAAACATACCTCAAAGCCCTTGAACAAGTGTTTGGGTTAAGCTATTAGCAGGAGTTGCAGAAATGCCTCCACAAATACATCATTTTTACTGCTCCCTGTTTGCCTCCTTGTAATATAAGTACTAAGTATCGGAGATCTCTAGTCACCCCAGAGGAACTACAAACAGTAACAGCTAGATTTTACCAACAACAACAACAAACCAGCACTACCCATGTTGTACAGTGTGAGCTAATTACAGATAAAGTATCCGCTGCCCTAGAACTGGACTGCTGAGTCTTGGTTAGCACCTGGGATATGTTTTCAGTGACCTGACTTTTTGCACATTGGCCTGTAACTCTTCCATAGAACAGAAACAGAAGCAGTTCTGTTGAGTTTACCCTTTAAAAATATTGTAAGATTCACAGTCCTATCCGTTCTGTTTTCACATGCTCTTCTTCAGAATTAGGAAATTTCTTCATTGTTAAATTCTCTGGTTTCACCTTTGCTAACTTTTTCTGGGTCACTTCCACTGATCTCACCCTTACCAATTCTCCTGCAGCCACAGAGCAAGAGGATAGATTTGCTTTCAATATCCCACTGGGATAATTGGTGTCTGGCTAGTCTTAGACAAACTGTTATTGATAGCTTTATGAATTATACTTCCAGACAAGTATTAAGGTTCTGGTCATACACTGAGATATGTAGAAGTCATTATTATTATTATTATTGCCATATGAATCCTCAGTCGCTGTTGTCATTGTTAGTTCATTCTGTCACCTTTTCTGCATCTGGTTTCAGAGCATGTTTCCTCTAAGCTACAGGATTCGCATGCAGTGGAACACAAACCAATACATTAAGCCATTGTATATTTTTATTATTTATTTCTGTCAGTGTATTTTCTTAAGATCCCAAATTTGCCCAGTTTTTCTTACTCCTATACACTGTTTCTTGGAAATCCAAGATCCAACTTTTCTTCTCGATGCGATGTGTAGTTAATTACCTGATATTAGACTGGTTGTGATCTCTAAGAGCCCATATTTTTCTGGGCTTGCAAGTGCTCAGCTCAATGGCATAAAAAAATAAGCCCAACATGAATAATAAATTCTGACACATATCATAATAGAGAAAAGCTATCAGTACATGCGAAATTACAGAGTTTGGGTTGAAAGGGCAAATGGACATTAGTGGTCAGCCACCATCTTCTTTTAGACAGACATTCAGAGCCAGAAAATGTTGTGGGTGAGATTGGCTAAATATACGTATCTAGTGACATCCAAATGGGACAGTCAGATATAAAAGTGGATTCTATAGTAGACCCTCGGTAGCAGTCTTCTGGCCATGGACAAATATCACAGGACATCTAACATGGCATTAAGGCTGCTAAATCCCACTCAGCTATGCTGTAATGTTTTCAAACTAGATGTGTGTACAGGCAGCTAAAACATGCAAACCTTTCATTAGTGTGCTTCAGTTGAGATCTGTCCCGAATATGCTAAGAATAGTGAAGTGAAATCACTAGAAAAGAACCTGTCCTCTTCAGGGTATGGCTCTAGAAGGTGAAGAATCACCAGACTGTCTAGAGGGAATTCAGAAATGGCAGTGAAATGCTTCAACAGAAGAACTTCCTGAAAAAATACCAACCAAGGGATATCAGCATGGCAAGCTTGCTTTCCCAGTTTGACCTCCCCTTGATCACTCAACTGAAAAATATGCTCAGCCCTACAGCCAGCTCTGCACTCTGCCTGTCCAACCTCCCACCCTGGTGAAGAACGCAGGTCTCCAACTTTCCGGTGAGCTGCACTTGCCCTTTTGAGAGTATGGCACACAACAAGATTATCTTAGATAGATCAGAGTTCAATAAAACATACAAAACAACTGATGGCCTGAGAGGACGTATGAAATCATAGCCTTTGTAACTACTCTCTCTTCATTTGCTTTGAAGTAATACATATTTGAAGATATTTTTGCTCCTAGAGTTCTTAATCTTAAAGAGAGTAGTTAACTCTGGAGAAGACAGCTTAATTACAGAGAACTTGCATTCCAGGATTGTGTTTAACATTATTCATGAAGTAACTGAGATTAATAGTACAGGACACACATTACCTTTTTTTTTTTTTTTTTCATTCTGCAAAAAACCTACCAGACTTTCAAAGAAAAAAATACCTCAAATCTTACCTCTGAAAAGCAAAGCAACTCTCGTCATCTTGCAAACTTACACATCAAGCAATGCAACGTGATATATTCAAAAATTGCTAGGAAGCCAAGGTCAGAAGCAAATGATAATATTTGTGGTAGCAAATTCCAATTACACATTTCTGACCATAAACTTTATTTACCTTTAGTGACTTGCACCTCTAAGCACATGGCCCTGTACTGCAGTGCTGCCATTGCTATTAACAGGCCATAACCTCTCCATAGAGGCTGTGCAGTCTCCAACCCTAAAAGTTTTCAAGACCCAAGTCTTGAAGGAACAAAGGCCTCGGCCATCTGCTGTCAACCAAGTGCTTTGAGAAATGGGTTGGACTACACGACCTTCAAATTCCATTGATATTAATACAAATAAAATGTACACATAGACCAGACCACATATTGTCTCTTCTTTTTCCTTATTTCATTATTAAGGATAATAATAAAACCATAAATATATTCCTTTTTCTTGTTTTCTGAAACATTATGGCTGAATTCTTGATGCCATGAAACTGGATGGGAAATCTCCCAGTGACTTCCATGTGGAGAGTTTTTATCCTGTATGTATTGGACAAAGTCTAGTGGTTACCAAGCAGAAGTGGAAGTCAGGACTCTTGAGTTTTGATCACATGCATTCATGTGACTGCCGCTGTGATTTTGAGCAAATGCTCCCATATGCACTAAAGCGTGTAAGCACATGCCTACACTGAAGCACGTGGGTGCCTACCATAGGAGGGACTGCTAGCATGCTCAGCATTAGCTGTGTGGTGAGCTTAGTTTCAGCAGCAGATGATTCAGAAGTTTAATGTTTAAATATAGGTTCATATTAGGGGATTTGACTAGAAAGCAGAGGTGTTACCTGTGAGTAATATCACGAAATATTTCAAATGCTTCTGGTGTCAATTCTATATCACATGTGAAACTATGAAAAAGCAAGGACAAAAAAAAGTTATTGACAGCTACATCTACTGATGCTTTACTAGGGCTTTTGTTTCTACCATCTCAAAAGTGAGTCATCTATTAAATCAACATTTGAACTCAAATCTCATTTGGAGGTCTTTCTTTCATAGCTGAGATCTGAACAGGCCAGAATATAAGCTGCTCTGTCTGCGGGGCATACGAAGGAATTCTCAGTACCTTTCTAGCATTAACACTTTGTACAAAGCGCCTCCTGCCATCTTTCAAACCTTCAGTGTCAAAGGTCTACTAAAACAAAAACTTTCTGTAACGGATTTCTGCATTCATTGCCTTTTAAGTCTCCTTCAAGATAATTCTTTTATGTGGGCAATACTGTCTGCTTAACATCTCAAATAGTGCAGAAATGGTGCGGTGGAGAGCATTAGGCAGCTCAACAATCACAACAGGACAAAGCAGGCACGCTCAGGAAGCTTGCTGGAATATCTGATTGATTTTTTTTTTTTTTTTAAAAGACTTACAAGAACAGAGAAAGATTACTGAGGGAGAGGAAAAGTGGCCCTAAAACCAGAGAAAATGGCAAAAGTTGGAGGAGAAGCTGGCTACATCTCCAATATGTACATTCTCCTTCAGTGCATACCTGATGAAAATTATTTAGAAATGGAATTGAGGCTGATTAAGCCTACATACCAGATATGATTACATCAATATTATCATGAGAGTATTTCAGATAGGGAGCTCAGAACTGAGGAGAAGAGAGGAAAGAATTCTCCCAAAAAGGTGGGGGAAAAAAAGAATCCAACGCAGGACAAGAATACTGTAAAAGAACAGCCCATATAATCATTTACACACACTCAGAAGGGAAATATCCTCAGATTCATGGTAGCTCCAGAAAAAGCAAGTCCTATTTAAAAAGTAGCAATGGGACAATCAACACAGTAAATCCAGACAGCAGAAGGGCATGTGCTCTACTAGGAATGTGTGAAAATAATTTAAAAAAATAAAAAAAAAAGGTCTAGGACTCCTATAAATTGTAAGTGTACTAAGCAGGAAAAGATTAATAAAAGAGTGCCTTAAAGTGGAATATGAGCACAGTAAAACGGTACAACCAACAACAGTATATAAATATTTTGTAACACTGTGATAGCATAACCACAAAATGTACAAGCATTTTGCATAAGTGACTAATGTGACCAACAGAGGGAAACCAGAGATCAGCAGGTGAGCCACGCAAGTGACAGAATTTGCAAGATAAAGAACTAAGAAGCAGCTAAGCACAAGAGTGCAAATAGGCAAGACATCCTGCCAAACACTTAACAGGGAATGACTGGCAAAACCAAAACCAAGCTAAGCAGCACAAGGAGCAGCTGAGATCTCCTTTGGAGGGGGACACAATAAATAGCATAAAAAAGTCAGGCGTAAAGAGGAAAAAAGGAGAAGACAGATGAGAAGCTGGCTTGAGTTGAGATTTCTCAAAAACCTCTCAGGCCTGCTCACCTTGACTAACACCATCGAGCACTGTAGCCATTACCTCTGTGCTATTCTATACTCAGAGTTGATTTATGTTATGACTGCTAAAGATTATTTTGTGCGTGCACAAATGATTACTATTACATAAGAACTAACCATTGGCACAGAGCGTCATCACTGAATGAATTTGGTATTTTGTTCTAAAAATTTTAAACTGACTGTGTTCTAAACACTCTTAGCACAGCAATGCCCATTTACCTAAATGATATATATACACACATATACATGTACATATATTCAGTTAAAACAAATAATACAATCAGTTCTAAGAAAATGGATTCTTAAAGGAGCAGACAAAATTCTCCCACTTTTCCTAGCAAAACACAGAAAAAAGGTCAATACACTTACCTAAAGAAGCAGCTAAAATAAATAAAAGGTGAACTTTGGTGGAATTCTAGTACTTTCTAGAAAAATGAGGCACACAATATAATAACCAAAGAAGTGAAATATCATCTAGGGAAGAATATCTAAAATTCATCAACCAACAGAAAGCAATCACCAAAAGTGGACTTTTCCAGACACAGATTCCACCAGAGATTGAGACAGGTACGAGTACTAAGAACATTAAATCAACAAATAAGGATAAAAATTTTGCCAGAGTCTGAAATGATCTGAATATCTAGTTTTTATCACTAGAAGAAGAAAGGCAGTTTAACAAGCTTAATGGGAAAAGTTATGGATCTAGAAGTGGATTAATTGCCAGCACTAAGGAAGAAAGTACTAATACTGAAAGAAGGATTTAGGTCACTGGTACACTTAGGGAAAGTGTTGAAGCGAATCTCTCTTAAGAAAAAAAAAAAATTGCCAAGAGAAATAACTAAAGGGTTGTTTATACCAGCAGCTTAGGCAATATAGTGTAGGGGCTTGAAATGCTAGTGCAGGATACACAAAAGGGGGAAAAAAAAGAAGAGGGGAAAAAAAAGGCAAGAGGAACAACTAAAAAACCATCGTGAAATGGTAATGTTACTACAGCATCGTTACTCAATGATAAACACCTTAAGGAAAGGAAGAACAAAGGTAAATAATGATTACAAAAATAAGAACATGTCATATAGATATATGGATTATAAAAACAAGAACAGGTCATATGGACAGAAGAGTCCAAGTGAGTCAAAATAACTTCAGAAGAAAGAAGAGGGGAGGAAGGAAGGAAAAAAAAACCTCAAACCTAAAACATTTCACTGGCAACTGCATTGTTGAAATCCTCCCTGGCAAAGTTTCGCGTTGGCCCCACCAGCGCTCTCCCCACCCGTCGGTCCTGCACGGCGCAGGAGGTGGCACAGCCCCACGCAGATGCAGCCACCTGGGCTGGGCTGGCACCGCTGCCCAGTGCACACTGGCCAAAGCAGGGCCCCAGCACCCAGCCCAGCGCTAAGTAGCTCACCAGGATAGCTTTAGACTCAGCTGTAGGCTTTTCATGGTTACACTAAAAACCACCACGCTTATCTGAAATGGTTCTAGTAAGCGAATATTAACCTTTCCCAGGAAAAGTCACTGCCTGAAGTACGCCACTGCACGAACGGTAACAATTAGGATGAAGCCCCTTCGTCTCCAAAAACAAGAGCAAACAGTATATTCACCTGGAAGTCACTGAATCTATAGGAAATTATTTCCTAAATGGTGTTCATGAGGATACTAAGGAAGATCTGATTATGAAAAATAATTCCACAGCTGTCTTGAGAGTTGGAAGAGCCTAACATTGCCAGGGACATAGACCCAATCTCCAAGTCAAACATCCTTACATCTCAAGCAACAACTATGTATTTGTGGAGAAAGACACTAGACAAAACAAAGCTTAACTGCATAATTAATCTGAAAAAAATGCATTTCTGGCATCATAGGTCTAACATAAGCATTATCAAAAACAGAGATAAATTTTGCAAGTAAAATAAAAACAAATGTTCTTCATCCACAAAGATTCAGAGAAAAAACTTGAGGCTTATCAATAATGACAGCAGAGTAGAAATTAAAAGCCATCTATGTGTTCCCAAAACTAGATTGCACCTTGTCTGTTTGAATCCAGTTAATGAAGCAGACAACAGGGCAACATGAGTAACAGGAATTAGCAGGAACTATCATTTTCGAGATGAAGAGAGTACTAACATTATCAAGGCTGTCCTATTTTCATTCAAGAATTCTGAAATAAGTAGTATACTAATACATTGAAAGTAGATTGTGCTATTTTATCCTGATAGCTTTCTTTGATAAGGCAATTAATTTTTTAAGTGGAAAAAATACAGTTGGTCTCACCTATCTAGATTTCGGGAATTCATGTGATACAATATGACATTAGAAATTGTTATTTAGATGAGAGAATATATGAATTGGTGCAAGAATTTTAAAATCAGTAAGGAACTAATAAAAAGAGAATAATGGGGTGGTGGTGAAAATTAAGGTTAGAGAAAAATTCCTACTAGAGCACCTCAAGGACTTCTACTGGGATTTGTATTTTTCATTAACCTTGCCTCAAAATGCAGGACTGTCTTAATGAAAATTGCAAATGATATATTCAGGAGTTACTGTCAGAGGACTGGAATATCATACCTGGAGAACTATCCAACCTCGAAAATGGTATTAGACTGCTGCGTACTACAGGCTTTCTAGTTTCTTTCATTGTTTACCTTCAGCTTGACAATCTTGCATGAGAACAAACAAAAAAAAAACCCCAACAACTGGCTTACAACCCCTCTACAAATCCTATCTCCATTTTTGCCATATACCCCCAAGAGATTACTCACATTTCATATATCTATATACCAGAACCCATGCTGTTCTTTCTCCAGCAATGAAATGTCTCCAGACTTACAACACTTAATCCACAGTACTACAGAGGTACCAAATAGGTAACATGACAGGTACGTTTTCTTGGGGAGATCTGTCAACAGCATTTTTCACTTCATTTGGCATGCCCTTACAACATAAAATTAACTTGAAAAAAACTTCAAGAGGGATGCTATACAAGCATGACATCACTGTTTTATTAAATATCTTTTGTTGTTGCAGGATTAAGTTACTTGGGCCAACCAAACATTTGGTCACTCTTATTTCAACATGGCATTAAAATGTTTCTGGTAAAACTGCCAGTTATGAGTAACAGAAAAGCAAGCTCATGATTAATTTCATTACCAGATTATTTAGCTGCATGGTGCAGAAAACTGTACTTAATTTTATATCTAAAAATCAATATTATCTCAACTAGAAAGGAACAGCAATGAACACCTGCAGCTCTTGCTCAAGGACAAAGGAGGCAAATGTTGAATGCAGTGAATATCTGCCTATCAAACTTACCTCTTTTAAAATGTTGCAGATTCAAATTTGTATCAGAAAAAGAGTATCAGTATATCTTATTAGCAAAGACGTTTCCTGAGCAAGTACAGAAGTGCCTTCTTAAAAACCTCACATCATTTGTTTTGTTTACAGTTCTTGGTCATAGTCACTATAACTGTAATACAAAGACTTTCAGTAGCCAACAAATATGCATGATCTAAGTTACAAAATATATTCTTTTTATATATGTTTTACATCACCTGAATCTATTTCCATGTACATACAAAACTTTCAGGTTTCAGAAATTACCAAGAATTGTATCCTAAAAAAAAACAGATCTGGCCTCCTTATTATTCCCCCCCCCCCCCAAACAAACACCAAAACAAAACAAACAAAAAGCCCCCACACCTCACAGTTTCTGAGCAATCCAGTAATTTTATTTCTTTTGCCTTTAAAGGAAACCTAGAAAAATTTTCCATATTAAAAGCTCTTGATAGCAAAAGAAAGGAATCTCAGGAATCTGAGATTAAACAGAGGGGGAGGAATAGCTGAAAACGTGACGAGGGTTGGTATTATCCAAAATCAAAAGCACCGTTCTCCAAGAATATTTTTCACTGTATAGCTAAATTAAGGTTCAATAGGGTGACTAAATAGTAGCATATGAGAGATTAAGTGCTCCTCATGCTGTTAGTTTATAGAGACAGAGCATTAATACTGATTCCTATGTGTGATACCAGCTTATTACAGAAGAGAGCCAGGGGACTGATTTTGTCTTTCTCCTTCTCTCTGTTTCTCCTTCTCTCGTGGTGTTGTGAACACTGTATATTTCTATGCAAAAAGAATGAAAATTGAGTTGATATAGTTACCAGAAAATACTGCTTTTGAAATGTACTGTGTGGTTACGTCTACACCAGTTAACTAAACAGGACCGGCGCACAGGGCTGGGCAATGCCACACAGCTGCCCATACTGGCTGATTCCTGACACCCCTTCTCAGCATATTTTTAATTCATGCTCAGTAGGTCCCACCTTGATGCTGACTTTGCACAGTTGTGCGAGAGCTCAGCCACAGCGGTTTCCAATAGGCAGGTGGAGGAACTACCACCTTGTCCTCAGAGGGGTGTAGAGTTGTACAGACACACGCTGTGCCCCACTGCTTGCCCAGAGAACGAAGAAAACGAGCCTTGACTTTTTCCTCCACTAATGAAACACCACCTTCTCAGGAAGCTCATGGCTGAGTTTAGCCCTGCCCTGACTTTAACCAGCACAGCCAAGGAAGCTGACCGGAGAACCAGAACAGACCAACAATCCCCGACCAGCAGACCAGCCTTCTACAATCAACAAAGTCAAGTTCAAGCAGTTCTTTCCTAGTGTGATTAAAAAATAGACAAACAACCACCTCCCCCTAGTTTATTCCCATACACCTGCAAGCTGTTTTCATTCACAGCCAATGTGAGTATGATAGGAACACATAGTTAGCAAAATACTCCCATGGTTTTTGAGAGGCACTGAGGCTTTATCTTAATACACAAAACGGACAAAGGCCCACGGAACAGCCTTGTTCCTATCCATGAAGCTGAACTGTCCCCCTCTCACACAAAGTTAGAGGGACCTTGTTCAGACGGGCAGCTGGGAATGGTCCCTGGCCCATGTTATCCTTCGGCCATTCCCAGGCACTGTCTTGGCACAACTGTGTCAGAAATATGCTAATTATTAAAACACTATGAAAACTGTATGCTACTGATTAAGCCCAGTCCCTATTTTGGTAAAAACCATACACATATTTATTTTGAGGTACTAAACCCACCTGTTTTCTGGCAGTGTTTCAATTAACTTTCTGATTTTGCTACCTGCCATCTTTATCCTTCATTAAAAATTGTTTCCAATATGACTGGAAGACTGAAAAAAAGTCTGTTTATTATTTGTAGTCTGTTTATTATTTGTGAAGATCAGTGATCACAGTGAACTTTCTTGTAGCATCTAGAGACTAGATGCTAATCATAAAAATAGACTAACTCAGGTTGGAGGAACTTACTAAAAATAACACAGCATTTCAGTTCACTGTAAACAAGCAAGTAAGAGTCACTGAAAGGGAGACCTGAAAGAAACAACATTGTGGTCAGAATACACAGGCACCTACAAAAGGTACTCATGAATTCAAAGATTGTATTTTCTAGGAAAGTCAGAGTCCAATAAATTTCCATAAATGCTTCCTGATGCAAAGAAACAACACACTGCACTCATTTTGCAAGGAGGAAACTGAAGTAATGAGTCTGACTGAACATCCCTTGTTCACATTATGCTCACATTAATGCTAATGCCAACAGGCCATAAGAAATTAAGTGATTAATTCGAGTAGGCAAGTGGTTTGAGTCCCTCATGAATAAATTTCTTATACAATTCACCCATATAGGTTACCAACTAAAGTAACCTAAATTGCTAAAGACTGTTAAAGCTTACAGAGTTCTTCCTATTGGAAAAAGTATGATATTTTCTTTGATTTACCATAGTAAGGTAAATAGTTTTGTGCCTGTGATTTGAAAGAACAGCAACTGGTTGCCCTCCACATTTTAACATACAGTATAGTGTTTGCTGACTGAGCAATTACTGATTGTTCAAAAAAATAAAGACATTTTAAATAAATTTACCAACCTACATCTGTGCTCAGAATTAAGGAAAACAGTTTATTTTCAAGAAAATTTCAAGTTTGTTCTATGTCATAAAAATATGGCTTCATTTTCAGTTCCCTACAATGTTAACTGCAAACATTTACTTTAAACTTTATATTTGCTTACAAATTATTTGTAGCACGAAAAAGAATCATCATTAATTCATTAATATATTAGATAAAGCAAGTCATTAGAATGGCATATGGAAAAGAAAAACAAGCATGAAGAAGTGCTAATATAGCATAATGGCTCAGATGAAAAAAACGAAAAAGCTTTACTTTGGCAGTATGGGTTGAAAATGGAGCTCCTCAGTAAGGTCTGCTTTCTTTCAGTTTGATGAGATTCTTAACATTGATTTCAGTGCGATGATCATGCCAACACAGAATGCTGTAGCTTCAGGGATCACATATTGCACAGTACACAATGTGTTTTTCTATACCACAAAAAAACCCCCAACCAACCAAACAAAAAAACCCCCAACCAACCAACAACAACAACAAAAAAACAACTACAAAAACCCCAATGCTTTTCCACACTGTTACTATTACACTATTAAATACTTTTAATGAGAAAGTATATTAACCTCTTATTAGGATTCCATAGAATGTTAATAACTGCAAAAAATAGTCCTGTAACCTTCAGTAACCTAGCTCTCTTTAAACAAAACGGTATTTGCAATACTATTTTTGTCAGTGAACATAGCTGAAAGTCTACAGTCTTATTATCTATAATATATACACACACACACGCAGGTGTAGTCCTCAAAAAAGAAAATGGAGAAGTGTTTGCTCTTTAAATGCCAATCCATATATTATTCAAGTTACAATACGCAAACCTGATTAGGTAAATCAAAAGTAGTATTGATTAGATGTCAAGACTCAGTAAACTAAAATGACATTTTAAATATTATTGATTAGCAACTCATAGTGCAGAAAGCAACTTGAGTGGTCCTACACTGAAGTTACGTAAAATGTAAAGAAAAGAAACTTCACTGTTATTTTCCAACTCACCTCCTTCCTGCTGTGCTGGAAAGGGATCTGGTTACCTTGTTTTTCACAAAATAAAGTAACCTGGTAGCTGTTAAATGGTGTTGATGAGGGAAAGGAAAGAGGCTCATGTCCAGAGTCCCTTTCTGCCTTTGAAGGCTCAGGTTTAAAAGGAAACAAAAGCAGCTACTTCTTTTGTTAGCCAGTGCTATCTTCCTTCATAAAAGTATATGATAAAGCAGTGCATGTTTTCAAAAAAGAAACATTTTAGGTAAAATCAGAAATGTACAGCTAAGTAAATTTTATCAAACCATCATTTAATAATACAGAATTTCATTTAAACTGCACCTAGTATAATGCGAGATCTTGCTTTTCCTTATTCCTTACCATTCTGGCTATGAAAATTATCTTCAGGAGTGTCAGGTCAAGTATATTTCTAATTGGATTTTTTTAAGTTTTATATTAGCCTGCAACTTCCCTTATAATTTCTAAATTTCTTTCTCTAATTGGTAAGATTTCAATGACCACTCTTTGTCTCACTTTGCAAATGAACAATTCACTGCTAAAACAGTCCATCTGTGTATCAAGCAGACAAGTCCATCAGCATAGAGAGTATTATAAGCAAAAGAATTAAAAGACTAAAATGTAGATATCAAAATTATTAGAAAATGAGACAAGAAGGTTCTCCCACAGTACTGATACTGTCCTGATGGCAGAAACTTGAGTTGACTTCAGTGGGGACTGCCATCATTCAGCTCCTCTTAAAATTAGGCAAAATAAATTTTAATATGGCATCAATTTTAATACAATTTATTTGACAGTATTTCAGAAAACATGTGTTACACCTTCTTCAAAGAGAAAAATGCTAATGCATCCTCCTTAACAACTGAAGAGCATCTGGAAGATCATACTCACACTGTAAGCACGCACATCTACTGGCTGCTCTTTCCTTAGATAGATCTGCAGCTGCTTCACAACCGCTGAGACAGCAGCTTCATCAGCACACAGAAGGTCCCCAGAGGTCTTCGCCTGGTCTAATCCTTGTGGCAGGTTTTATTTTAAAGCCTAGGGAGACTGCTGGCTGGCACCAAAATCTATGTCACCACACAGTGTTCCTTTCAGACTGCCTTGGCTTTTGCTTTCCATGATGGCCGTCAGGATGGACAACCTTGCTGGCCTTTCCGGTACGAAGCCATAGAAAAGCCTATTGATTGCTGGTGCCGTAAGCTGCTGATCAACAAGGCTTGTGACCTGCTAACAGTCTTCCTGAAATTGCACTGTTTATTCTCTTCTCTACATCAGCATGAACTCTAAAATATCATAGAATCATAGAATCATTTAGGTTAGAAAAGACCTTCAAGATCATCGAGTCCAACCATCATCCATGGCCACTAAACCATGTTCTGGAGTACCTTGTCTATGTGCTTTTTGAATACCTCCAGGGATGGTGACTCAACCACTTCCCTGGGCAGCCTGTTCCAATGTCTGACAACCCTCTCAGTAAATACGTTTTTCTTAATATCCAACCTAAACCTCCCTTGCCACAACTTGAGGCAATTTCCTCTCGTCCTATCTCCAGCCACCTGATGGAAGAGACCAACCCCCACCTCGCTACACCCTCCTTTCAGGTAGTTGTAGAGAGCGATCAGGTCTCCCCTCAGCCTCCCCTTCTCCAGACTAAACAGCCCCAGCTCCCTCAGCTGCTCCTCATAAGACTTGTGCTCCAGATATGGGGTATCTTGAATGCCTGTGCCTCAGTAACAAGCTTATACAACATATTAAGTACATGTCCCTAGTTCCAAAACAAAAAAGGAAAAATAAAGCTAAAGCAACTTATTAACCTACATACATATGGGGATAGGTTTTAACATACATGCTGGCTTCATTTCCTACATATTATATCACAACAGGAAACACTTCTGTGTCTTCAGCTTATTCCCTGCACAGTGTGTGTTTACCTGAGGAGCCCATCTTTCCCCTGTGGCCCTCCCAACAACCACTGCTAGTGCAAGGTTCAGGTCTGAGATAGAAGGCCAAGTGAATTGAAGTCGCATCAGAAAACTTCCCAAATGCCAGGATGCTCACAGGTAAGCCGTCGCTCCCCATCATTAACTTTTTTACTTTTACAGAGTCAACCCTACAGTGTGGACACCTATAATACATTTATTAGTTTCCTTTTCCATAAATGAATATAAAGAAGCCATTTACAAAATCATTCTCATTCTTTAACAAAGGAAATACCGCAACAGCTAAAGTCCATTTTTTTCTAATGACTGATTTCTTTCCAATATGTGAAACTCTCATCCACCATCCAGAACCCTTTTGACTTCTGTTCCTCCTCAGAACCACCTTTGTCATTCTGTCTTGCCTGGGATGCTTCATACAGCTCAGCTGACAATACATACTGAGTTTTTATAAAACTGTGCTGAGAAGAACCTCTGTATTTACTGGCTGTGGTCTCTTCAGCTGACATACTAATGTGACATCAAACAAAGTTTAAGTTTAGGTAAGTGCCTGCTTCTGAACTGGATACTAAAAGGTCTATGTCCAAACTGCAATTTCTTACTAGGTAGGGCTGTGGACACACTGTCTATTCTACACTTCTCTTTCAAGTAGCCATCATTTGACCTTCCAGTAAGCTACTGAACATCAACAGTAGTGTTTGGATTAAAATCCCTTTGGAACAAAGAGATTAAACTTTTAATTAGACATGAAAATCATAATCAGCTCCTAAAGTATTATCTATTACTATATATTACTAATTGGTTTAACAAATTACATCATTATATTTTCCATCTGCTTTACTGCATTTTATTACAGAGAACAGATAAAGCAACACCTTTATGTGACAGTTTTGGGATCCTTTGATTGAAAGATACTACTTAAAGGTGTGTAATAACCTGAAATTAATTTATTGCAAATTATTTTATCACCAATATCTGATCAGTTTAAACTGATGTTAACCAGCATAGCTGCCTCCTTCTCCTGTCTCAGTCTGACCTTTATAGTGCTCCCTTATAATGTTCCCTAATTTAAGCTGATGTAAGTATGTGTGATACACATGATAAACCAGACTGAGCAGGTTTTAGGCAAAACTTGTTCTAAAATTAATGTGGCAACCTTTTCTCTAATCTCCCTATCACCTGAGATAAAAAAAAAAAAAAAAGAGTTTGGCTGTACACCCATCAGTTAATACCAATTTAGTTCACAGAGCAGTCATGTGAATGCATAGATTGGCTCACATGACAAAAAAAAAAAAAGGAAGAACCCCCCAGGAGAGGTTAGAGGAGTGCCTCATGGCATCATCATTGGATTAAAGGGAGAGTAGAATAATGGCATCAGAATGAGAGTGTAGTCTTGAGTATAAAATTGAAAATTTCAAAGATTCATAATAAGCAAGATTATCCCAATTTTCCCCTGGAAATGCACAGAATCAAAGATGAATTGAATTGTCAGCTCAATTTCTTGATTTAATACTATAAAACCTGGCTTGACTTAAAAAAACCCAACAAACCAACAAACTTTAAAACTTTTAAAGCTTAGGTGAAATATTAGTACAGAAGGGAGAATAGTAAGCCCTGGTCACAGATAAAAAGACACAATTAGTGATCATAAAAACTAACTGTAAATACAATTTTAGTTATAATTTGAACATGCATAGAGGAAAAATAAACTGCATTAAGTTAGTGAAGTAAAACCCCCAAAAATCTAGAGTAAAAATAAGTGTAGATGTCTGTTGATGACATAATTTGAAGAGAAGCATATCACAGACTGCACTATATTGATATTAAATTACTACAAAAAAGTTTTAAACCTCGAAACTTGAGCACTGAAGTCCTAATTCTTATAAAAGCTTCTTGAATAACACTTAAGTTTGATAATATACTAATACCCACAGAGTTTTGAGGAACATCAACCAACAACATCAAATAAAGCATGTCAAGCACTTACTAGACACCTTTCCATTTTTACCAACATCACAAATCTCTGCAATCTTCTTGACCTGATAGACTGTTAATGAGTCAGTAGTAAAAAACAAACAAACAAACAAACAACAAAAAAACCAAAACCAGAAAACAAACAAACCCAAACCCCTAAACCCAGCACATAAATGGTAAATATCAGGAAAGAACACAGCACAGCTTGCCAAATCAAATAAACCTACTTTCCTATTAAACCTAATATTTATACAAGACCAAGTCTCATATAAATATGCCTTCATAAAAAAGAAAAGCAATGAAAACGTAAACTTGCACAATCTGTTAACTTTTCAAACGTGTATTCTCTTCATCTTTTTTTTGTTAGAGTTCTAACTGACATAACTAAGCTAAAAGTGTTGGGGAGGTTTCAGTCATAAAACTTACCCATCAGTGGGATATATCCATATCCCACAATTATCCATATTACTGTAAATAGCTGTTAGACTATACAGTGTACAGTTAATGCCACAGTACTGAAGACTAGATTAAAATCTAAATGAGCTGCCAAAATAAATTAAAAAATATTTTAAAATCTGGCAAATTGGAGGAAAAACAAAACTCATGTTGTCTTGCTAAATACTGCACCTTTCCTACCTCCATGCTTCTATATTTTTACATAAGAGCTCCAAGAAAAGTATAGTTACATTAGAAAAAGCCAGAGCTTATTCTTTTTCACACACACAGAGCGCAGCTAATTTTGGATCTTCTTACACAATGAGGAGCTGTCTTCAGTATGCAGAATCAAAGAGAACTGGAAATACTCCAGCAATTACAGATGATGTGGTGGGCAGGTCTCTGAAAAGAGCCTACATTTCACGGTGATCCCTAGTGCTCCCAAATCTGAATATATTCCGCATCAACAAAACCTGAGTTCACAGGATATCCACAATTCATCTTGGTAATCTGTGACTGTCAGCTACAACTGACTTGGCATGAAATCCACAATGAAGATAATGAGAAACTATTTCTGGAGCAAACTGCAGGTATATCTGGTGGACGGCTATTCTCTTATAACTAAACCAAATGCAACAAATCTCAAAGACATACCCAAGACTCCATTCACTGACTTTGCAAAACCAAAAGGCAACTCTGTCAGTTACAATTCTGCTGCACTGAAAACCAGCAGCTCTCCTGCATCTAGCCTCCCCATTAGCTGTATATAGTACCAGGAGGGTGCTACGAGGTTCTGCTATAAAAACCTAAAAAGCACCTGGATTTACAACACAACAAACAATAAAAACTACAGCACCAATTAACTGTGTGAATAACAGTCTCCTTTCTTTTTCCTGCAGCCTCCTTTCCTTCTGTGCCTTTGAGCCAAGGAGACCTGCCCAGGATGCCTTCTGCCTGTCTGAAATGCTATCTCCTTAACTGCTCTCGGCATTGAAACCAGCTAAACAGTTCATAATCTGAAGTGTCAAGTTTGAAAAATTGCAGGGCATTTTCACTGTAAAGTCCTTAACTGTGTTTGTTCTTAGCAGCATGAATTAGTCCCAGTCACTATCTTCTGTTTATTATCTTTTATTCTGCAGCATGTGGATAACCCTGACATGGTAATTCTTGTAGAGATTTGAAGTAAGACACAAGGTTCAAGAAGGACACATTTAATTGTGGGCATAGTGAACACAAAAAATTTGAACCATGAGATTATATGTGGGGACCAAAAAGAAGCATCGCAGAAATCTGTGAATGAATAAGGAGGACCACAGAGAGTAGAAAAGAAGAGACGGTGTATAAAAGCAGTTGAAGCACTACAATAAATAAGGCAATAAAATTATTGGGAGGACAAGTTAGCTTAGAGACAATTCTCTCTTGCTGTGAACCATTTACAAGGAAGTTAAAACTAGGCAAGGTGAAGTAAAAGGCAGAAGAAGATCAATTTCATTTCACTTCCAGAAAGTGAAGCAACACCTCAAATTGCCATAAAACACTTGTTGTTAATTGCCATTATTGATCACTTCAGTTGTGTGGCTGTGTTCCAGGTCTCCTCTGTTACTCAGCAGCACTGTAAAATGAGATGTGCTTTGATTCATGCGTTCTTAAATTGAAATTGAGCCCCAGATTTTCAACGGCTATGTCCTGTGCCTACCCCACCGTTCAGGTCTTCTTAACCCAGTTATTTAGCTTCTCTTCACCCACCTTGAACAAATGTTGCTATTTCTATTTAGAATAACTCACCAGTGAAAATAAAAGGAACACATTCTGTTCTCCCTTTCTCCGGGACACTCTGAAGCACCCTGAAGATTGATGCCTACGGCAAAACAAGCTGACAAGTCAGTAATGACATTCATTTAAGAACGTTATTCTTTGTGGAAAATTGCTTTGAATTTTTTGAATGATTTCGCTTATTACTAAACAGTGACTGAACTGGAAGACTGTAATGCATTTTTTCTGCTTGATTTCTAGAAACAAGATAGACTTGGAGATGTCAGAAGTACTACACACTCAGGGACTTTCTGAATATGTTAACACACAACTGAGGCAGAGTGTGAATTTCAAGATCTTTAAGAGATCATTCTGACAAACAAGAAGTTACTGAGTTGAAATTTAGATATGTATCCAAAGCCAAAGCATCCAACAGATATGCAGTAAAGCAAACAGAACTTACAGGATTCTTGTGATTGAAGCAAAATTGACACAAAGTATGTTATCATTATATGGAACATGTTTGTGCAAACAGAGCGCATTGCAGTGTCAGTTATCAAGGCATTTAAATACATGCTGAGCTACTTGGACAGAAATGCATTCTTGAATTGCAGACAAAAAGCAGAGCAAAACCTATAAAAAGAGGCACTGACACATGAGTAAAGGAATGGTGCCTAGGCAAGGTGCACATCCAACTGCTAACCTACCATAGTTACAGAGAAAATGCATAACATTTAGATCCAATTCTGCAAAATAAGACAAAGTCACTTCAGGGAGTGATGAAGACTGCAGACACTGAGTATTATTTTTTCCTGTGCAGAGGTTAAAAATAAGTCTAATTTTCCATGATAAGACTGAAAATACAAAGGAAATGAGCAAAAAAAAGTTTTATAAATCTCATTAAAAATACTGAGAATTAGGCTGCACTCCAATTCTAGTATTCCAGAGTATCTGAGGAGCAAAATACAAATACTGATCCAAATATTGGTTGGGAACTTATAGCCATCTTTAACAGTGAAAAACTTGTGTTTACTTTTCGAATATTTGAGTAAAAATTGTCTCATATTTCTCTAAAGTACAGGAATACATGCATCTGTTACAAATCTAAGTACATAGATGCTAACCTTTGTTAGTTCAGGGTGGCTTGGCTTCAGGGCAAAGTCAGGCAAGTTTTGGTATATCTTTCCAGAGTAATTAGAACCACTATTATCCCCAGCAACTTCTACTCTCTTAAACTTTCTCACCAACTCAGTGCTGGCATTGGCATGTCACATAGCTGTTGCACACTTAAATCATCTGTCTCCTCTAGCAGGTGAAGAAAGATTCCAGATTAGCACTGAGGTGCTGGGGTACAAGCACAGCTTCTAACTTTGTGGCTCTACCAGGTGGAAGACAACTCATCGAGCTGAGGCAGTGATAAATTTAAATCAGATATTTCATGCTAAAATCACCAAAGTTGCTTTTGCTGTGAATATCTGTATATAACGTAAGAGCCCAATGTCTCTTCTCCAGCCTAATCTGAAACATATTAAGAATTGCAGATTTTCAGCTCATGGCTCCAGAAATAACAAGAAATACTTAGAATGCAACACTTTGTGAAAAGAGGGAATCAAAGCATGAAACCTGACACAACGATATGCCGTCTCTTCAGTAAAGTTAGGATTTCACACAGAGGACTTCATCAGGACTGGATTAACCTACTCATTCTTTGTTAAATTATCATACTGTCATGCATGGAAAGCATCCTATTCCATAAAGGTTATCAGACTTTGGCAAATTTAACTCAGTATCAAAACCCCTAAAAATTTAGTATGGACTTTAAACTTTAAATGTAAATGAATAAAGGTTGCATAGAAAAATGTGAATCCCAATTTAAACAATTCTACTCAAGTCATACAGTGAAGCATTTTTTTCACTTTTACCCCTTTAACACCAAAGGTACCATGAGTATGTGTCCAGGTTGTCTTCATCAGGAATCAGAACATGCAGATGTACCTTCTTCAACCATGGTCTTTGTACAGATTAAGTAACTCAATGCTTATTAAATAACTTGACCCCAGGCTAGCATTTCCTCTTCTGCTCTCATGGTATCACGTAGAAAGCCGTATATGCAGTGCACAGACACACAGCAAATCCAGCATCATTAAACCAGGACAGTATTTTAATTCAGAAACACACTCCATAGACTGAATGACTGCAGATGTCCCCTCAGTGTCTTCACTTTTTGTTGCTAATGCACAAATACTTAATTTAATTTTTGTCAACATAAAGAATAAAGTGCCACTGCCACATTTGCTTTTCCAGAGTAAAGGGAAATGTTGCCCTGCTACCAGTATAACTGAGTAGGTATGCTTAGGACTTCCAAATAGCTGCAGAGATAAGAGAACTCGTTGTGACACAACTACAAGGACACCATTTGCATGCAAGGGAAAATGCAGTTTTCAAGCTAGTCAGTGCCAAACTGACTTTTAAATTTAGTCATCTAAATCCAGTGTTCCTTTAGTGTTTGGATATATAATAAAAGTCTGTTTTACTAGTAGCAGTGAATTTCAAAGCTTATGTTTCGAGATGTGGGGTTTTTATGTACATCAAAAACCCCATGTCTCCCATTTTAAGAGGAAATGAATCTTAATTCATGCTTCATGAATAAGAATTAAAAAAATGTTTTATTTTTAATGGGGACATATCAATTACCAGACATAGAGCTGTAACCCATGTACTGAACTGTTCCCTAGCTCTTCAGAAGAATGAGAAATTTAAAATTTTCCCTGGTTTCTTGCTTTACTGCAAGTTCTCTTAAAAGCTGTTCTGTAACATAGAAGAACAAGGTTAAATTTCTCATTAAACATTAATTCAGGATTTAGCTCCTGAATAAAATAATTCTTGATTCTTTAGCAAATTTGTACAGTGCCCCTGAGGTACCATAGCACATTTAAACTAAAACTAGCACTAATAGTTTTATGTGCATATCTGCATATCTATATTAATACATTAAGGTCAAATTACAGTATATCAAGTGCTGTTGGTAATTAACTGTGGTCCTGATCCAGCTCCCACTGAAGTAAATGCAAGCTTTGGCTGATTTAACCAGGAAGTAGAGTGAAGTAGTAAATTTAGGATAGACATACACCAAAGATGCAAAGTAAGATTATTGTGATTGAAAAGCCATCCCTGTATCCATTCACTGTAGCTACTGACTTCACAAATACTGTATCAGTTTTTTTCCTAAAATGTCTTATTATTCAAATACAAAAGACTATTTTTTATTTTCAAATTAAGAACCAGAACTATCAAACTAGAAATATCAAACATACTATGATTATTACTCTGTATTTTAATTTATACCTGTTTACTTGTCTTAGCTTCAGCTGCACAACAGGGCATAAATCCACTCCTCATGTACATCCTTATTTAACCCCCCCTGTTCTCTCTGGGTTCCAGACTGTCCAAATAATGTGACCCATACAATGCATTACAAAGCTTCGATGTTCACACTGACTTTAAGAGATAAATATGGGAATGAAGTGGAAGAGTATCTGTTTCCCGTCCAAAGACAGAACTGGTGAAATTTATGTATATTTTTTTCAATTAGGGTGACTTTAAATGTTCTGAAGTTGAGGTTCCCCCCCCCCCCATATGATCCTACAGGAAACAAGCATCAGTCTGGTTTTATAACTACCCACAGGAATGTACATAATATGCACACACTTCACTAAAGTAAGGATAAGAAGAAGAACACATTGTTATTGATAGGCTGAAGAAAACAAAAGCCTTTATTGAAAAGGCACAGAAAACACCTGTTTCTTATGGTCATAGAAATAAATAAATTATAACAAATGTATATATGAAAAAACTTGTTGCCCATCTATCCAGGTATCTGGTTTTCCCTTTTATCCTTCTAATCCTGTAAAACTGATACACAGTGTTTCCTAAGATAAGAGGGAAAGAGAAAGATGCACTGTAATTCTTACAAGACACTATAAGACCTTACTGTTTAACATACATAACTTCAGGACAATGATTTCTCACCTATTACAGCTTAAACAGGTCACAGTAAATTCCATCAATACTTTTGCATAAATATCACCCACTGTCTTTCTGGCAGTCATGCTTTCTAACACCTACCAAATTGTCTCATATGGAACATGATATATCCACATCCAGCCGGTGGGTGTACTAAATGTAGTAGGTGTGCTTTAAACGTACTAATCACTGTCTCACTAAATCACAAACAGTAGCAGACAAGTGTGAATGCAGCTGGCAGCAGTTCTGTCCTTATATCGCGTATCAGCAGTTCCTACCTTTCTTTTGACAGTGAAGATGATGGTAAGCCAAAACAATGCCTGAAGTCAACATCCAGGCACTATGTAAAATGAGTGTTGTGGTCCGCTCAAACACGTTCTTTCACAATTACACTTGCTACCTGTTCTTTTTTTACGTCTCTGGGAACACAATAACATCGCAGCACACAAAGAGGGGGATCGTGTCAGGCAGCCTCACAGCCATCCCAGAAAAAGGGTTAGCACACTTCGCCTTGCTTTCCCAAGTTCAGCAGTGTCTCAAGTCTTCAACGACTTGGAATGAATTTGACCTTAGTAAGAATTACAAGACTCTGCACTGTATTTTCATTACTAACCACACTGAGCAATTGTGTATTTCCAATATTTACATGTTTCCAGAACTGCTGTTTTCAGAACTGCAGAGATTCTGGTTCGTAGTACAGGAAGCTTTCAAGTTCAGTTACTAATTTTAGTGGGTTTACATTAAACACAGTATATTTTGAGGTCATTCTGAGAGGTATGATGAAGATGGAGAAAAATCAACTTTCTAGCCCCAAAGCCTTTTCCAGCAGACCTGAATATATTTTTTTTTGTGATGCAAGCAGGTTTATAAGAAAAAGAAAAAAAAAGGGGGGAAAAAGTGGCAGATACAAGGTACCAGTACTAACAGTACCGTCACTGTCCACTTGCCAAGCAGTGATTCACTCCTAACAAAATTACTCTCCATTACTAACAAATCAGATAGACGACAATCTCCTTGAAGGGAACTGAATTTACATCTCAGACTATCACTCTCTAACCAGTTTACTATAAGTCATTTTAGGGTCATCAGATTAAAAGATTTCATATAGAATCTACTCTTGCTTTGCATTACATCTATGTATACCATAATTAAAGAGTATAAACATATTTTGTGTGTATGTGCAGATACAAAAACATAAATACATGCTACAAGAAATACCCTACTATTTTGTAGCTCAGATTGTGCGCAATCCCACATACACAGAGACAGCTGAGTGCTAGATTAACTACGGACGAGTGGCAGCAAAGTGCAGATCTGATTCTAACCCCTTCTCTCAGTCCTAAGGGACCATGACAGAGAGAACAACCAGTTACAGCATCTAAATTGGGGGTGTGGGGCAGTTAAAGTCCATCAGGGAGAAAGAATAAATTGGTTTTCCACAGTTTACTGAGATTTTAAATCCTAATATTAAATAAAAAGTGAGAACAAAACACCTTCCTTCCCAGTTTCACGAGTAGTGTACAAACATAACTCTTCATTCTGTTTTCTTTCAATAAAACTCCTAAATTGGAAATGGAAAAATTTAGCTCGGCTTGCTTTAGTTTCAATTCAGTGAACATGACAAACAAGAAGAGTAACTGGCTTGCACCGAGTTGAAACTCATTTGGTTCTTAAAATAGACCTAGTTATTACTTATATTGAGTAGAGAAGTATAATTAAGCTCATGTTAATACAGGACGCTGAAAATTAATTCATTATATATTATGGAACGTATCTTTCATTTTATCCACTAGCAAACAGGCTACAGATGTCATTTTTGTCAATGTCTTCTCTCTGCAAGCAATTCCTTTACTAAAACTCATTTTTGAATACTGACTTTTTAATTCAAGGGGTTTTTGTCTGGAGAGAAGTCCACAGGGGAAGTCTGTTCTCTGAATGAATGACAGTTACTCTGAGAATCTCAATCCCGGTGTGACTACTCCAATTTAAAAATGAGAAATTAATTTGTGGGAAAAATCTGAATCATTTTTCTGTATTCACTGTGTTTAAAAACAAACAAACAGATAAACAACAACAAAAAAAAAACAAATAAGTTAATGTGCATGGAATATAATTCAGGTCAAGGAAAGGTTATTCAATATAACCATTTTGGAGGAAAGGAGAGACAGGTGTCTTCGTAAGGTATTATTTGTTATACAGTACCTTGAATACCTCTGTAGTTTTTTTCTGGAATCAGATTTAATTTAAAAAATAAATTAAAACATAATTTTCTTATTTTAAAACATGTACCTGGTATACTGTTCTTATTCTGTTTCTTTAGTTTTGCCTGGTGTTTAAAGCTTCAGAATACCTTGGGAACAAATTTCAGTTGAATGCAAACAGTCAATAATTTATTAAGCTACCTCAGTGCTACATTGTAAATGCTTCAAATCCAAAGCAATGCTTTTTTTAAAAAAAAAAAAGTACTGTAAATATTAGACCCTTGCTGAATAATTTGCAATGAAAAACTAATTCAACAAATTACACTTCTTCTGCTCATCAACTGTCTGCACACAGATTATATTTTTTTAAGATCTATTGTTCATCCCTAGACTGCATGTTGCTCTCTCAAAATGCAGTTAACATTCACATTGAACTTTGTGATCACCTATATCTACATACCCCACTAAAACTATAGTTGAATTGATACTACAAAACATGCATTGTTAATAAACAGTTAACATTGATTTTAAAAAATCTAAGGCAAAAGCATTTGAATATTGGTGGACAGAAACCATGAAAGAGAAAAGAATGAATACAGTTTAAATTAATTTCCAAAGACCAATGTGTTAAAAAATATTCTAATATCACATATACAGATCAGCTATACTTACGAGACAATTTATATTAGGTGTGTAGCGTTTGGCATTTGGAAGATCTCGCGATGTCATGGAAAGTTAGAGGGTTAGTCGCAGCCTTATGATGTACCTGTAATCCCGCCTCCCCTTGTTAGTATAAAAGGAATTAACTGCGCAATAAAAGGCGGAAGTTGGTGCTCACACTGTGTGTGTTATCTGTCTCTTTCCCTGGTCTGGGGGTTGATCAGTGATCTAATCGTGGCACCTTGATATGTGGCGAACGCTACATAGGTGTACTATTTTTTCCCTTAGTTCTTAGTTGAATTAACAGATTGCACAGATTCTCTTACACATTTCTTAGTTATACAGGGGGGAAGTACTGATTCTGCTCAGCTTTGCTGCTTACCATCATTGCAACTGGTCCCTTTTTAAGAGATTACTTATCCAAAACACAAAGAAAAAAAAAAATCAATGAATTAGAGTTCTTCTAGGTACTACATGAGTGAGCCTTTCTTTTATGACAAGATAGAAGGTTGAAACACAATGGATTTGTACCATATAAATGAAGACCTATGTCTATTGTTCCTTCTTAGATCACTGGGTCTCACTTCTCAAAAATGTTTAACAAATTTTCTGAAAGACTTAGCATAAAATAAGATGACTTGTTGATTCTCTTGTATTGCCTTCTCCTTTGTAAGGAAAACAGATCAGACACACTCTTTTTGACTGCTCCTGTATTGCAGAACTTTCTCTGTTTCATTGTAATTGGCAGGTGATAGTGTGATAATCCTACCTACACATTAACTTTTCAGCTTCATTAACTACTGACCAAACTGATATAATATAAAATAGATATTCTACCTCAGGGCATTGCTCATGAAAAATTAAAAGCATTGGCCTAGGGTAATACCAGCTAAACTTCTTCATAATCAGAGTTAGAATTGGCTTATGCTGTACGACATAATGCAGTAGAATGTTCTTATTAACAAATGAGTAGATCATGCAGCCACAGTGGGGGAAAAAAATAATAATCTTATTCTTAATTTGTAAGAGAACATGTGTAAACAAATTGAAGATATTTCCATATGATTAAAAAAAAAATTACATACTAAATACAGCAAGATCTTTATACAGTCAAAGGTAAGACATAACCATCTCCTAAAAACAATTAATACAGGAAGGGATGTGTTACTATAATGAATATAGGAAAATTAAGCTTGAATTAAACACCTCATAAATGACTACAGCAGTGATGGTGATCCCTCCACAGTAGTACCAACTTTGGCAGTGACACAGATTTGGACTGGCACAAACAGCAATAAATTACAGTGTTCCTTAAGTAATTTTGGCACCAGTGACCAAAAAGATTAGCTGCTCCTGGCCTTAGGATAGAGGAAATGAATACAGGCCTATCTGTTTTGATACTGCACAGGTCTGTTTCCTCTGAAGGAAAATGTTATTTCTAGGTCATTCTGTAACATACAAAGCAGCTACAATCATTGAATCTAGTAATGCAATCCTTATAAAATGCTGTTTTATGTGAAAACGTGTTGATTTTTTTAAAGATGGTGTTATTTTTTTGTTTGTAAAGGTGTTGATTCCTGTATTTCGGAACAAAATTATCTGGGAATATTTGTTTAAAACATTTAAAGCAGATCTTACTTTGAAAGCAGTTTTGCTTAGCTGAGACTTTTCAGTCAGATTAAGTCACCAATATTGAACAATGAGAGCTGCATGAGAATGTTTTGATAATCATTATCGTATATTACCATTGCCAGTAATGACTAGTAATTTACCTGTGCTAAGTTACGGGACAATGTTGTCATGGTATCTAACATCAGGGTAAGATGTACATGTATAAAAGAACTGGAGATCTGTTGTACATATAATCTCACGCACATTAATAGAAAAAAGAGAACATATTGACTAACGGAACAATTATATGAAGACTTGGAAACATCTTACCATTATCAGCATTTCATGGGGAGATATCATGGATGTACTTTTAAGGAATGGAACACAAAGGGAAATTTTACTCTGCAACTCTTACTGCACCTTGCACTATGCTTAATTGCATTTGTATGTATTGCTTTATTAATCGTGATAATCACAGTCATAGTGTAGCATAAGAAGCTTATGCTTACAAGTAAATGTAATGATTATAGAGCTAATGAAGTGCCAGTGTTCATGTAAATTGATAATCCTGTAAAATGAACTTTGATAAAGATGGGCGGAGTGGTGATGCCAAAAGGCCTCATTGGTGTAAATTTCCTATGAATGGGTTACTATATAATTGGATGGAAAAGCCTCCCTAGGAAAAAAACATTCTGAGAAGTTAGTGCGTGAAAGTTATCCAAGGACTGATAAATTCCGCAGGGTAGCAGACCTGTTGATTCTGCATGTACCAATGATTTGAGGTCACCAAGAACCTGCTGAATCCCCAGAGGGCCACAGCACACCCAGTACCAGCAAAACGTTGTATAGCTCAGACCACATTCAAGAGGGTGATGACTTCTATATGCGTATAAAGACTGCAGGATTATATATACCTTTGATGAAATAAAGGACAGACTTAGGGACTTTATGAATACCTACCCCAGAAGTCACTGATGGCTTCTAGATCCAACCTAGCCTACCCGAATCCAATGCTTTGCTTCAGAGTCTGCAGTTGGGGTTCACCTCCCAGCTGTTGCCCCATGAGTTAATGTGTGAGCAAACATTTTAAGTGACTGCTGTGTGACTAGCTGTGTTATTAACGACGGCTTGACTCCACTGATAACAACAGCTTTGTAAATAAAAGATGTTTATAGAATTATCAGTTGTAATCTGCCCTTCCCCAACTCCTACTGCCTACCCCTATTAAGGAAACATAGAAAGAGGTAAAAATACGTATATTCTATTCTATATATATATATACATACAGTTCAGAGCACACACCACTCCCATAATCAATGTTCCAGTTAGGAACAGTGTCGCTCTCACTGGCTGCTGTTGGCATAGTTAAGTAGTTCTACAGAATAGGAGATGTTTTGTTTAACTCCATCCAGGGACTGAACTATCTGCCACAAGAATTAACAACACATACCTATTTGAGCAGGAATTATTCATTGACTGTGGTTTGGGGAATAGAGTCTAAGTTAATCTCTGGAACACAAAGTTGATAATCTCATTATTTTTACTCATGGCTTCAGGTGCTATCCTTTTCTTTACATTTCTAATATATTTGAATTGCCTTTTTATTTAATAGTAACTTGACACACCAAGTTCCAAATAGAAACTACAACTGGGCAGCTTCAAACTTTTTTTTATTATGCAAATGCATAAAAAGAAAATTAATCCCCATCAGACCAGCTTAAATCATGGGAAGGCAGCAGTCTTACTGATGGGAAGAAGTGAGTGATGGGGGGCAGGGAGAAAGGGGAGTAGGGAAAAGGCAAAATTAATAGCTTTGCTACATTTTCCAGCTATAGCCACAGGCTAAACAAAATGCATAGGAGCAGTATGTTCCACAAAATAAGCTGAAGGAATATACTCTTTCCCTATATTAAGGGATCAGCTAGAGACTGATTGGGATCAATTCTGTTTGTTGTCTAGGTTATTTCTGCCCTTTAATCAGGATGATCTGGTCTTATGTATTTTAGCCATTTACATGACCTCTTCTGCTTCATGACTTGAGCATCTCACAGTAACAAATAAATCTCTGCAAAAGTGATCTAAAATGTGGCAGTACTAATAACTATTTTACAATTTGAAAATGTGGTTTACACAATTTGCTATATAGACTGCATGCTGGCAGAACAGAGAACTGACTTTCAAAGGCCAGATAACAGGCTAATCAGTAGGTCATCCTTCCTCTGCATATAGTTAAATATATGCATCTCTAAATGGATAAATATTTGAAGACTAGCCTAAAGTATCAATGAACAGTAGCCACTATTAATCTGGTTTCACTCTTCTCACCAACTTGAAAAGGCCTTAACTCAGTCACAGACCCCCAAGAAACCCCAAATCTTCATTCCCTTCATTGCAGCTGGCACACAGGTTGGATACACATACATACTTAGATACACATACATAATTTTACTGAGTATACACAATGTGAGGCTTCAAGCATGGAACAATGGCATGTATATTTTACCTGCAGCCAATTTAATCGTATTACATGCATTTAAACATCTGTTTCCCCTCTGATTAGAAGCAAAGGAAATTGCACCAAGAATGAAAATATCCACATTTGATTAGATCTGAAAGGGTTGATAACCTCCATCAAGCATATCAGAGACACTTTCCATTTATCTTTTATGCAAAATGACTTGCAGGTAATTGGACTCTTTTCAGCTAATATAAAAGTATTTTCACTTTAACTACCCATTGTGCCAAGGGTGTCACTCTGACAAATTACGTTTGACAGCAATTCAACATCAGTCTGAGAAACCAAATTTAAAATAATCCAGAGGTACTGGTAGAAAGGCACGGTCAGATACACCTAGTACGAAGCAACCTAGCCTTCAGCTATGAAGCATATGCTCAGGAGAGCTAAGCATGAAACAGATATAAATTTATTGTTTAAAGCTAGTGACAATTTCTTATTGACTTCAATGAAAGAAAAGTCAGGCTGAAACAAAGCACTCTTCAGTAGCAATTTATTTGTATTGTGCAAGCCCCAGTCCCACAAAATTGGAGGCTGTTACAGAATTGAAAGGAAAGCCACATCTCAAGCACTGTTGAGAAAGAGAAGGTATGGTACTCTGCTCACGAGCCGATGGATTCTGATGCCCAAACTCACCCTACTTGAGGGTGCTTCCAGCTGGAGCCCTGGATGCAAGAGATCACTTGAGATGAGAATCAGTGATCACAGAGACCGGAGCCATTGCGAAAGACTCTTCTGCACTTGTAGCCATATGTTTGAGTTATGACTATGTCCTTCAAGAGGGAACTAAAGACTGATAAAAAGAGTCATCCTGCCCCAGAAGGCACCGAAGGCCGGATGACTACCAAAGCAGCATGAACTAAGGGAAAGGGGGAGATCCCGACCACCGACTCAATTCCAGGCTGGAAGAACTTGCCCCCCCACACACTTGCAAGGAGCATGCATGCTAATTTACATAACAAGGGAGGATAATTTAAATATAACTGGCCAATAGTAGAGGAGAGGGTGACTACTGACCAATGAATGTAAATTTAGGCAGGTTTTACTAATCATGTATCAGAATAAATACACTGCAGTTCTTTGGTGTGCTGTGCCAGCTTTGTGGAGTTACCACCCGGCATCCATCTTCGCACAGATGTGAAACAAAGAAAGATCTTGCTCTGTGTGTAAGACTGGCTCCTTGCACACCCGGTACCTGGTCCCGCTTGTGGGACAACACACTGACTGCTCTCTAGCATAGTGTTTTAGCAGCACCTTATCGTGGCATACGCTTTTCAGATGCTCACGTTAAGCCAGCCTAAAGCGTACTACCCCAGGTTTGCACTACCCACAGGTTTATAAGGTAGCAACATCTATGATTTAGCTTATATACACACACACACACACACACACTCTTAATTCTGCACCCAGAGCATAACAATGCAATTTTTTTCTGGTACTCCTGAGAAGGACCTGCTTCACATACTCAGCACAAAGGAAAAAGGGTTCACATGGATTGGGAGAGACAGAACTGGCTACCACTTCTTGTCCTCCAAAAACAGGACCAGTCCTGGTTTTTCACACAAACTAAATTACAGCTTTTATTACAAGTTTAATAAAAAATTAGATTAAGATTACTCTTGCAAGGCAGCTAAATTTTAAAATATCTAGTAGCCCAATTAAGTTACAGTGAAAGCCAGCTGAGGTAAATGGAAATACTCTTACTGATTTCAGTGGCCTTTGGATCAGATCCATAGCAGTTTTCTCCTTTCTGCACTACATACCATTTCTTGGTTAAAAAAAAAAAAAAAAAAAATCTTAGTGGAAAGGGTTTTTTTCCTCTTTTTATGCAAAGATTATTTTTTGCTTTTGGTTTCACTGTCTACATATAAAAGGCCCAATCCAGTAAAAGCAATCAATATTCTTACTGATAGCTTAGAAGAAGCCACTAAATACAACTACTTACCACATAATTGAGTGGTTGCAGACTAACAATTTGTTTACTTAGACACACTGTAAAGCAAATTAAATGGTGAAGTAAAATAAACTAACATATACTGAGAAAATACTTTTTTCAATTCAACTATGAAGGCTTAGCCACTGAATGCCTTTAAAACAGCTCTCCTGGTTCACCTGAAGGCTCCCCCAGAGGCTTTAAATCAAGATACTTTGACATCGTGTATGACCAACTACCTCATTAAAGTGGAAGCAACAGTGCTTCTGTTTTACTCTGCCCAACAGCTCCCTCAGCAGACTACTGTTTCACTTACTTTAACACTGACTTTCAACATGTAAACTTCAACTCAGTTTTCTACTTTTCTCTTAGCATTGTAAAGAAGTGTCTAGGTGTACATCCAGATAAACATCTTTGTGATTTTAAAAAAGCCATCCCCTATGCTGTCTACTCTCCTCAATAAAATTGTGTCCCAGCTTCTTTTTACTGACTTATGTAGATGGGAATGTTAATACAGGGAATGTTAATAGTTCCCTGAAACACATGAGACTAAGACCTTATATTTTAGGATTGCTGTAAACTTTGTTAAACTGGATTTAAACATGACAGATGAGAGTTTTCTTCTTTAAATTATATACCTATGAAACAGTAACCTTTGTTTCCCAGCTACTTAACCCTTCCACTCTTCCTGAGTATGTAAACAACTATGCTGCCAGAGTGCTGGAAAAATCATTCACAGAATTTGCAGAAGTGGGGCAACATATATTAACTCCTAGCAAAACAGTATTGCTCCTTTCCTTTTCTTCACCAGTGTGAGATGCAGCCTATTAACCTTTTGACTAGCCTCCAGTTCCCCAGTCCCCCAGTCTGTTCTCCAGTTCCCAGAGAACTAAACCAGAACCACTTACAAAGGCCATTTTTCTATCAGATACCTACGAACATTTCCAGATTCAGCTCCTGTTATGAAAGAGGAAAGAAAGGTTCCCTTAAGATCCTGAAACCCACTAAAACCTGGGTAATAGTGGTCTGCTTTGAAGATACTGCATACCTAAAATTACTTTATGGATGTTCCCTGAATTTCAAAATTCCTTGATCCCTAGTCCTATTAATTCCTTGGCCTTGCACTACAAAAGCAAACAGAAGATAAAGACTAGTTTTAAACATGAAAAGACTCCAGCTGAGGTTAAACTGTAAGAAACCGACTCAACATCCTCACTGAAAAACAAATAGGATATGGTTTAGAAGAACAGTGATTATCCCATTTTCAGGAGTGCACACAGGTAGATACACACAGGCTGAGGTTTTTCAGGTCATTGAGATCTTTTTTTCCTCTGAAAAATAAAAAAGAGGATAAAGACTGTTTTGGGCATGAGAGTACTATAACTCAAGAAGCTGCTGAAACCCTTAGGTGGACATTACTTTCTGCATTAGACGGAGGTTGCTGGTGATACTCAAGCTAATCCCATGCACTCAACTATTCAGTTATCTTATCATGCATGGCTTTTTTCACTCTGGTCAGATTAGATAGGTTTGTGAGGTTTGGGGTTTTTTTTTTTTGCTTTGCTGAGCCTAGTATGTGGCAAGGCAACTACATTTTTGCAGTTTTTAAAATAGTGCAATAATTATACTTAAAAAAAATCACCTTCCTACATGTTTTTGAGATGCACAGTATCAGATAGACTTGCAAGCCTGTCCCTCAGGTGCTCCTGTAATTTATGAGAGTGAAAAGAAGCAATACCTTGTTAGCATTTTCTTGCAAATAGGAAAAGACGACAGAAGGTGACACCTGTCTAAGCATTTGGGAGCTATCCTAGACAAATGTGACCTTTCATTCTTGTTGCATGCAATTCTAAGTAACAAGCATGGATCCCAGAGCATCAGCTTGGAATTATTTAGCAATATTATATCTTCAATACCATTATATCTTTATGATACAGACTATCACCTTTCTCTATATTCCACCCTGTAACCAATAATTTTTTGTTGCAGTTTGTCTGTCCTTAAAGTATCTGATGTCCTTCAGGGCAAAGCAGGTATAACAGGTATAACACAGACCACAAGAGAATTTAAGTGCATTTCAGTGTGCCTTCATTTTATATTGTAAATTGCTGTATCTGTACAGCTCTTATAGCCTATTTTCTGTGTATCCTCTTTATACTCACCTGCTATGCAACTAAGAATCTGTTGGGATGCACACCTGCACTGTCTGAGTTTAGACAACTGCTCTGTAGACTTTACTATCATCTATTACAGCAAGTGCCCATACAATCAAAGGAAGGGGAAAGGGAGAGGGGAGAAGAAGAGGGAAGAGAACGGGGAGAGGGGAACAAATCTCCACTGGAATTACCCATATTATGTGCCTAGCATTTCATGCATGTGCCATCCATCCAACAAGCTGAAAAAGTGAGTTCTAAATAAATTGCCTCTTTCAACAGTTTCTATGGACTGACTCCACGCAGAAATTTCTCAGTAGGCATACTCCTGTTTTATTAGAAGAAACACTAGATTCATATAACAACAACAACAACTACTACTATTTAATTTTATGAGACAAACTTTGCCTTGGAGACAAAAATCTGTGAGGTTCCTAGGAACAGCCATATCCATATCTTACACATCCATAATAAATGTCATCAGTAATTTCTTCCAGAAGTGAGTTTTTGCATGTACATGGATAAGTGCTTCTTTGCCTTAGTTTGCATTCTAGATCCTGCTATACATTATGATTTTTCATTTGCAAAATAAAAAAATCCAAACTAAACTAGATTAGCCCACAACAGGCAAATTTGCTCAATTTCTCCTTAAAGAAAGAAAGAAAAAAACCCCAAACCACCCCCCCCCCGCAAAACACCAAACCCCCCATTATTTCAGCTTCCAGATTTTTTAGAAGTCCATCATCCCACAACCAGCAGCAACCAGCACAGCATGTCTTCTAAACTCAGCGTGGGGAAGTTAACACCATGACTGCATAGCCCTACCCTTTTGCAAGGGGAAGTCTTACATGCATCTCCAAACACTTTTCCAGTTTTCATCAACTCTTCATATCCTAGATGAGGAGCAAAGAATGTATTTGAAGCTACAGCTTTATGCCTTTTGCTTGTTGTACACATGCCGTTCCCATCCCAAACAAGAATATACTTACTTCCCCAAGAATGCCCAGCTCAGTATTAACACTGAGTATAAAATCTGGCAAAACACTATGAAATTTACTTTTGGAGTTGATGAGAATGGCCCCAATTTATCTTCAACATGAAATGCAATCTTAACTTTTACATAGTGAAAGGAAATCAGCTAAAAAAAGACATAGGGGAGAAAGGAATTCTCCCTGCAGGCAGTTCAGAGTAGAACCATCTAGCAGTCTGTTACTGTCACAGAAGAAATACAATTCGCTTTTCAGACACTTCTTGGATTTTATGTCAAGTACTAAATTCACACCTGATATACACTTGAATAGAAGGGATAGGAATAACAAAGTTTTGTCTTTGGTTTTAAAATTTTGTTTCCCCTCCTGTACATAAAATAAGACCAGTTGAAAATACTGTGGCATTACCTGAGGCAGAATATGCTGACATAAATTGCCATGGCAAAATCATCTTTATTTCTGCTCAAAATCTCAAGCATTCCTAGACTTTAGGTTTTAAATGTGCTGTCAGACTGGAGGTTGCCTGAATGCCTATCCCTTGCATTCTCCTCCATTGCATAGTAATGATATCAAGCTTGTATTTACTACAATCCACCAACACTGGATCTTAAAGGGTTCTTTCCTAAGAAGGGTTCTTTTCTGTTATCATAAACATTTTTACAGACTTACCATGTTCAAGCTAAAAATTGCATCTAGGTTCAAGACCAGCAACATTGTACATGTTTTTTGTCTTATGATACTATATTCACTATGGAGAGATGTGCTGCCTTTTTGTAACTTCCACCCTTCTAACTAGTGAAATGTTATTAAGAATTATTTGCTAACTGTAAGCATCAATGATGCTTAAACAACTGCAGGTTAAATGGACTACACTGTAAAATTTCACATAACATCATAACATCCTTTCTGTTGCTCCTAAATACTCACATGGAAAGTCCAAACACTTTTAGAAATTTAAGCTCCATTATTACTCACTTATCTTTTGCAGGCCTATTTTTTTGATTATAAGACTCAGGCTTTGACCTAGACAGTGGTGTCACTGATTTTAAAATCTGGTTTGGAGGAAAAAAAAAATAATTTGAACCTATTTTATTTTCCTCCTCTTCCAACAAGTAAAAAAGCCTAAAAAGGAAAAACAGGCAAAAGAAAAAAAAATTACTCTTCAAAAATAACTGTTTGATTTTTTATGATTGATATTTTGCTTGTAATGGTTGTATTTCAGCCTGAACATTTCTTTTCATTCATATACGCTGAATGACCTAAAGCTTTGCATAAGTATATTCAACAGGTTGACTTTTCCCTTCCACCTAAAAAACTTGTAACTTTGACAATCCCCTTAACATGTTGCTCATAAGTTTGTGTTGCTTATGAGGTAGCTGGACATCATCAGTGTAATGTTAATACAATTAAAGTTTAACTCTGGAATCCTGCTGAATTCATATCTTTGTATTAGACTTCTTGAACTGAGTCAGCAGAAGTCTGTTAATTGTAATAATTAACAAGCTGTGACCTTCCAGCTCACAGCATAGACTGTAGCTGGGTCTCTAGAGAAGTTAAGAAAAGAGGAGGGAAAAAAACAACAACAAAAAAAAGCAGATGACTATCAGACTGACCTCACATTACTGAGAATTATGCTGGTCAAAATTTACCATTTAGTGCTGGAGTACCAACCATATAGCAACAATGAATTGTAAGCACTAATACTTCTATCAACAAGCACAAGTATTTTCTGAGGTTTTGATATGAAATCAGCAGCCAATATCTCAAACCTAGTTCATTTCTAATTTAGATTCCCCTCTCCATTCTTAAAAAGTAGCTAAAATAGAGAATTTGGCATAACATTCAAGATAGCACCATCGCTTGCTCTTATCACAAGAGTATTTTATAATTAATCTGCTTTAATTATCTTTATTTAGTCAGGGTGGTGAAGGAGAAATCTCGTTTTGTTATTTATTACATTAATTGTGCCTTCACGCTCTCCCAGGACAACTACTTCTCAATTAGCGGGAAAGCCACAGTCACTCCAAGCATTTTTCTTTTTGAGCAGCACAGTGACCCCGGCCAGAAGACGGCTGCGCACCAAGGAGCTGGTGATCCATATTACACTTAACTTGGGTCATCCCAGGCTTGTGCTGCGTAAGGCACAGGGCTGGCCCCCACGAGTGTACTGAGCAGCTGCTGACATGCAGCTGGCACTTCTTATCTCACCTCCTCTCTGCTCTCCCATCCTTGCTCCTCTCTGATCTACCTTAGTCCCTACCTTTCCCTGCCTTTGGCCCTTCTCCTAAATATCCCATAATAAGTTCTACACATTCACGCAATCCCCTCAGAATATCCCTTGAGGTTTTATACAATCCCACAAGCCCCCTCAAAGATTCCATAAAAAATTTGCTCTTTCCCATGAGGTCCAATAATAATCTTATTTCCCCTTCTTAGCAATTACAAAGTTCTGGTTGAACTTCTTCAACGCTCTAAGTAGTTCCTTCAGTGGTACATGATCAGTGACCAGAGAGATATGATCTTTATTATTTTCTCTGTTCTCTCCTCTTCCTTAGATACCCAGATACGTAAACCCTAATTTATTACTTAACCATCTCTTGCCTTTGCCTCTTACGGTGAAGAGCTATCAAATACATATTCTGACAAACCCCATACCCTTACATTAGCTTCAACAGACTAAGTTAGCTTCAGGGAGTCAGACTTGCACTATAAATACCACTATAAGATTCAAGGTGTCTTACCAAGTTTCTCTGGTAAAAAAAAAAAAAAAAGTCATGACACGTATCAGTAAAGCACAAATCTGTAAGAATCGATTAAGTTTCGGTTATGTGAGTATAACATAGTATTTCTGCTTCACACACAAGCATGCAAGTGAAAGCTGCAGGCTATTGCTGAACCAAACTTTCCTGACATGACAAATTATTGTCAGTGCCAGGACAGGTGTAATTAAAGAGGAAAAAAAGATAGGTCTGATTGTTAATTCCTGTGCACAGTGGTGTAAGGAGGCAAAGTGTTCTCTTGCTCTTAGCCTAGATTCTCAAGTAAATGAAAAAATGAAAAATACATGATTGTGTTACCAGTGTTAAGTTTCTCAATAATTTTTGATCCTTCAGGTGGTTATCAATCAACTTTAAGGGTGGGCAGATAATTTAAATATCACAATTTGTTTGAAAAAACACCTGGTAGCCACATACTGAAGAGAGATAAAAATCAATGTCCTTACTGAGGAAAGGCAGGAAAAACACATCTGTTTTATGTTCTTAGTAGTAGCTGGTTAATGAGTTAGGCTACAGCTAGCAGTCAGCCTGTCATAAAGTACATGCCTAACTCCAAAATTCTCAATGTTGTGTCTTTTTCTCAGTGAGAACATCACAAGATACTTGGGTGAATTTGGAGTTGCTGCAGCACAGGATAGAGGTGAAATGGAGACAATCTGTACCAAAAGAATTTCCATTAGTTTTGCAAATCACAGAATTCATCTTCACAATTAATAGTCACACTGAGATAAAACCAAAACTATTAATGGAAAAAAAAAACCCAAAAGAAACACCCCCCCCCCCCAAACCCACCAAACAAACAAACAAAAAAACGAAACCAAAACCCCAAAGAAGTTTGCAAAGGACAAAAAGTAATGTGGAGGGTTTGTTTGTAAACAGTTAAATCACTTCAGTGTAAGTTATTCAAAAGCATATCGACCACAAATTAATAAAAGACAACGTAAGCTCAATTTCCATCAATTTCATTACCACTCAGGCTCCAGCATTCTGATACACAGAACCAACCACATAACCCATCTGTGTACATCTACACAGGCATTTTTTCTGTTGCAGTATCATTGCCTCTTTACCTTCCATTACAGAAAGCGTAGAGGATAATAAAATAACAATGACTTCTCACCATTACGAATGCAGTTGTTTCTCCCCTGTATTTGTACTGAGCTATGGAACAGGTGACACAAAAATTCAGTTATTATGTAGCTGGCACAATAAAGAATGCATCGTCTGGAATCTCTAAACACTAAAGGAATCAAACTTTAATTTTCCTTTTATCACCTGGAGAAAGAAAAAAGGGCCTGCTGTCATGAAGTATAAAATTCATTGTCTGATATGATCTAGGTTTTAAGAAAACCCAACAACACATTTCACAGCTACAGCTCTTGGTTTATTCAGGAAAATCAGGATTAGAATATGTAATATTTGTTTAAGTACATGCCCTGTCTCTTCTACTTACAATGATGAAATGAGATACAGATCTCTACAGCAAATTTCCTTTTCCTGTTTAAACTGCCGATCTCTAATGAAATGTAGAGGGCTTGAGCAAAAAGGGTAAAGTAAGTAAGGTTTGTTGTAAAGAAACAAAGCAATATAATTTCTGTAAGTATACACAATGGAGACAGTCAAGGGAAAATCTGGCCACACACTGAAGCTGTCAGTGAAACAAAGACATTTGAGATAATACAATTTATTACATCTCTGCAGTCACATGTCCTGAAGCTATAGGAGACTAACTTGCATTTTTTTGAAAGTGCTGGCTTAAGCAGCATTTGAGGACATGACAACAAAATCATATTTTGCAAGAGTTTGAGGTACCTGATAATGCATCTTCTTCTAGCTAATGAAAATTCTTTGGTAATGCTCCTACACTTTGGGAATAGGACTTCAAAACATTTTGTTGTGTTGTATCAAGTATACACATACTAAAATTTAGTTCAGTACAAAAATAAAAATAAATTGTTAGTTTTTCAGCACACATTTATTAGATGATTGATATTAAGTGATTGCAGTTGTTCCTGCACAGAGCCCAACAGACATAAATGAACTCCAGATCAGCTCAGGAGTTCTTTTCCTCTGTCCTGATTTATAGCATACAATTGTAACAACGCCATTTATAGGTTTGTGGCACTCCTCTCACCGTGCTTACCCCTCTCTCAAGAGGGCTGAGACATCATCCACACTAAGTCCTAAATGTGAGATTTCCCTAGCTGGCCTTTTCCAGACAAGCCCTTTCTAGTTAACAGTCCCTGCCCATCTTAATGAGCATTCTCAACAGGACATATCACAACAAAAGCAAGCAAAACAATCTCCGTAATTCTAATCCTCATGCTCTAGCATGGCACTAGCTCCTCTACCTCACATTTCTGACCAGCTAGATGGAGCTGTTCCTGTGTACTTCTTCTCAAATTCCTATGCAAACCTTACTCATCGGCCTCATTTGGCTCTCCACTTGCAGATTCCTTCTGGGCAAACCCACCAAATTCCACTACAAAGGGAAAGGGAAAGTGTGAGATTTATGTCCCCAGATGAGCTTCTACTTCCATAATTTTCAAACAATATTAGAATAATTGTAAATCATGCACTGCTTTTCTAGCAGCAATTATTGATATTTCAACATATGGCTATATTTCTCCCTAATGTAACTCCAGAAGCTGCATTTTGTGAGCTATCCTTTGTAGAACTACAGTTCATAAAAATGATACCAAGGAAAAATCTGTTTTCATATACTGTTGTTCTCTCCTTTGCAGAGTAAGTCAGTCAGCAATTAAAAATTTTTGAATACAGCTACTGGGTCTGAAATGTTTGGGTTTTGGTTTGTTGGGGTTCCCCCCCCCGCAAGTGATTTCCTATTTTTTAACAGTTTCATAACACAAAGCAACATCCTATTATTCTTCTGTGGCGGGTTGACCCTGGCTGGACACCAGGTGCCCACCAAAGCTGTTCTATCAGTCCCCCCACCTCAGCTGGACAGGGGAGAGAAAATAGAACAAAAGGCTCGTGGGTCGAGATAAGGACAGAGAGATCACTCACCAATTACTGTCACGGGCAAAGCAGACTCAGCTTGGGGAAATTAGTTTTGCTTATTACCAATCAAATCAGAGTAAGGTAATGAGAAAAAAACCCAAATCTTAAAATGCCTTCTCCCTACCCCTCCCTTCTTCCCGGGCTTAACTTTACTCCCAATTTTCTCTATCTCCTCCCCCAGCTCAGGGCAGGGGGACGGGTAATGGGGGTTGGGGTCAGTTCCTCACACCTTGTCTCTCCCGCTACTTCGTCCTCAGGGGGAGGACTCCTCACCCTCTTTCCCTGCTGCAACGTGGGGTCCCTCCCACAGGAGACAGTCCTCCACAAACTTCTCCAACATGGGTCCTTCCCACAGGCTGCAGTTCTTCATGAACTGCTCCAGCGTGGGTCCCTTCCACAGGCTGCAGTCCTTCAGGCACAGCCTGCTCCAGCGTGGGTCCCCCACAGGGTCACAAGTCCTGCCAGAAAACCTGCTCCAGCGTGGGCTCCTCTCTCCACGGGGCCGCAGGTCCTGCCAGGAGCCTGCTCCAGTGTGGGCTTCCCACGGGGTCACAGCCTCCTTTGGGCAACTCCTTGCTCTGGTATGGGGTCCTCCCCGGGCTGCGGGTGGAGATCTGCTCCACCGTGGACCTCCCTATGCTCAAATGAATATAGTAAGTAGCAGATCGTGCTCTGTAACAAAGACTCAGTTCTGATGTCCCTACACTATTCGTAAGAGAACCTTGCTTAATTTGCAGAGAAAGCACAGCCTGCTGTTTCACACACTTTGAAGAAAAGCATATGAATGGCATATCCCACACAGGATAAATCTGGTGGGAAGGGAGGGAGAAAATTTTTATAATTATGTCTCTCTCTCCAGACCCCTATCACAACTAAGACAGTTACCTTCTTCTACTTATTTAATATTTGATTGATAAGACATAATGAGATTAAACAAATGTGCAGATAGAAATGTTCCAGCTGATCAATCTGAGCAGTAAGAATGCTGTTTGGAGATCTGAGCTGGTTTGGAATAAATCCTAACTATTTACAACATACAAAAGCATGAGTAAAATTCTCTTTCTATTAAAAGCCACTGTTACTAAAGCATCCTGCTATACTCCCAGTGCCAACGTCTTCATACAGTGTTCTGTGCTTTCTGGCCCTCCCCATCATTAACTGGTGTTACAGAAAGTAAATTTCATTCTCCATATTATATTTCACTCTCTGTGTGACAGTCATTTTCTGCAAACCTTAGTGGTTTTGCAATTCTTTTGCATAATATGTACTATAATTCATATCCAAAATAGTTGAAACTCACAAATCCAGCCATCTGCAGTCTCTGTTTTTCAAAGCACTGCAAATATTTTTAAATATATGTGCCAGCAGTTCTGTGTTTATAAAACAGATAAATATACTACATTCAAAATAAAAGTTAAAAGGAACCAAAACCAGAGACCCCCCACACTTCCTTTCTGGTCCTATAAACTATCTGTAGGATGTATTCCAGTAATTTCTGCTTTTATTTCCTCTTTATACCAGCAATTAAATAAAAGCAAAAAAGTTATTTATCAGTTACTAATTAAAATACTAGTGTATATTTAAAAATTTATACTTGTTAATATATAGTAAATGCATTATATATTCAAAAGGACAGATATTCTTATTTAAACTGCATCTAAACATGTATTTTAATAAAATTAAAACAGATTTTGTAGATCCTAACAATATTACAAGGCTGCAGAAAGCTGGCAGAATCCATGAAATTTGCCTCACTCTGCAGCTGATGAATGAGCAAGAAATTAGTTAACTGAAAGAAGTCTCTCTCTATATTTTGTACAGAAACAAAATTCTGCGCAGAGCACACGTGACCTCTACCATATCCTAGAGCCAGAATTGTATGGTTACATTTCTTTTTAACTCAGAAAAAGCTACCTTCTTGGTGCCACACTCAATTTTTTTAAGCTATCACCAATAAAGTTCAAGGGTGTTCCAGAATTTGTGTAACAGTAAGGGTGTAAAATTAGCTTGAGATTTTTTTTGGGGAAAAATACCCCAGAAAACAAACAAAAAAACCCCCAACAAAAAAAAAAAAACCAAAACCAAATAGCATAGATGCCAATGATTATTTAATCAAAATGGAATGAGCAGTGTTTTGGTTAATATAAGAGCATTTATTTCAAGACCACTAAACTTCAGCCAGCAAGTCTGTCTCAACTGTGGATACCTTTCTGGCCATGCAGAGTCAATTATCTCAAGGAGAGAGCAGAGACCACTCTGCTATAACCACTTCAGTCCCCCACAGCAGGGTGATTTTGCAAGGGTATGACATCATACTGCATGGACTGAATAGCAAGTGTGAGGCCTGATGCTCTAGATACCATCAGTACAGAACAGGATATGGATTAGAATAACAAAATAAAACCTTCTGTTGTTTGGTGCCAAATTTATTTTTAAAAAGCAATGCAAATCATTTTGTTGGGGACCACCAAAACATGTGGCTCTGTCAGTGAATAAGAAAAAGAAGTCAGTCCAATAATGTTAGAATTACTGCCATACATGCTACCGATTAGGTAGGAATAATATATGTTTTAAACTTCTGATGTTTCCTAACCAAGTTGTGACTATACATAGTCTAGGACCACTGAAACAGTAGGGATAGACATGTTACAAACATTCCTAGAAGTAACACCAGTTCTGAGCAGCAAGTGCATTATATTGCACTATGACCTATATGCCTTACCAGAAGTGGTATGAGCACTAAAAGCGATACACTTGTTCTGTGCTCAGTACACTGAAATATGTCCTTTACAATAAGCTGCAAGAGGTAGATCCCACAGTTGTAAAACTACACTGTGAAACTTCACTTTGGGTGAACTTCCTTCTTGGGTGAAACCATCATAACTAACTTCAAGTGGATTTTTAAACTGTTCCCCAACCCTTATTAAAGATATGGGAACAAAAGCATTATCACTAGGTCAAGGAGGGATATTTTACCTTGCCATTTCATAATATGATACATGATAAATTGGGAAATGAATGTATTGGTTTGGGAGAATAAAGAGTAATGTATCAAGTAGTCTGTGTTTATGAATATGATTTTTGGTTGGGAGTGGTAGAATAAAATGTTAGGAACAAACTATTCCAGTTAAAACTACTCTAAAGTCATTACAGTGACACATGTGAGTTGTTCAAATGATAACCCCAACAAAGATTTAAAGACTTCCAGCAGTGAGCTGAGGTTGCCCCAGGACTAAACACTGTGATAGTGTGTATCCTCTGAAGTTTAAAGATGTACCAACTTTGAAATACATCAACAAGATAACATAAGGTTAAAACTGTTACGGCCTGGAATTCTTTACCAGTTGGACAAAGTTTGAGTAGAGAAAAGTGCTCTGTTTTGCAAGGCAGGATTTTCCTTTACTATACTGAGATTTGATAGCTATTCATGTTGATAAACACTCTGTGAAAGATGAGTCCTCCAGAAACGATTGCTGATTTTCAGAAGAGTTCTCCTACTTTCAAGACTATGTACTTATTAGAATATAAAATACTGTGAAATGCTTTTTTTCCTGTTCTGCAGACTTTTTAAAAAATGTTCACTAAAAACTGGAGAAGACAGAAGTGGGGCAGAGGGCCACATAATTAAACAGATTAGTGAGATGAAGTTCTTTTAGGCTTTGCATTGCCTTTAAGGAAGCATACTGAGTAGTACTCATCTAGTCCAAAAAGCTCCTTTTGCAACTCGTTCACCTGAGAGAACGCATTGCTCAGTCAGAACTAGAGGCTTCCACCAATCCCTCCTGTGAGTGCAATTGCTGAGGTGTTCACAAAAGGCTAAATCATTTTCAAGGAAGAGGATTATAGCCAACAAATATTTTTCAAAACTCAACATTTTAAAGAACTTCAACTTTTCTGTCTGCTTTGAGCCTTACATCAAGTGAGGTGCCTAAAAGAAATCACACTGTATTCTGAAGTAAAAATGAAATGAGACTTGTAAAGGTGAATGTTTCAAAGTCCGAAATCAACAAAAGGAATATTCTTAAAAGCACAACTCTGCTCTTTGTTGACTTTGCAGTACACTATTCAAATACCTGGAATATAACTGAAGTACTGATCCACGGGTTTCAGTCCTGAAGTAAACAATTGGTTCGATACAAATAATCTATTATTATTTATCCCAGATGAAAAAAATTGTGACAATGCCACATTGTATTCTGACTTTTCTTTTGATTAAACATGCACATCCTGATTCCATGCTGGATAATTCCTCTCAAGTCGTATTTTACCAGCTGAGTAAACAGCACAACAGGCTGCACAATCAAAGGCATTTTCTAAATCTACAGATATCCAAACATACAGAGAAAAATTAAGTAGACAGAATGGGAACATGTTTTAAGACTGAGTAGTTTTCTGAAGAGCAAAGAACGTTAAGAAAACTACGTAGTTGTTACAAAGTAAAGAGCTGATCTGCCTAACAAAAACCTAGGATAACGAATAGCTTAATGTGAAGATGGTTCTACTGGATAAAACAGGGTGTCAGGAAGAGCAAAGAGTACTTTCAGAAGAAAAGTGGCAAAGCTAGTCTCAGCATAAAAGTTAAGATTAGTTTTCTTTCACTACTGAAATATATGATTCCTTCTGTCTTCAGGACACACTTACCTTGGAAAAGACCAGAAAAATTAAGAAGATTCGTGAAGAAAGGTAATTCTTGACCATGTAAGCCTATAGGTATTGTTGATTATTGACATCTGCTGTAAGTACATCCTTCCTTTGAGATTTATTCTTGCTTAATTTTGGAAAATGTATCTAGTTGTATTCATACAGTAATAGTATATTATGGGACATTACAGGATGTATGCTATACAATAATTTACAGCAAAATAGACAGATCTTAAAAACAAATACAAGTTACAGTTTTATTTCATATCCTTAAGTGCCTTAACTGCTTCAAAAGATGCAACAGTTGATTCACACCTCGATTCATTTATTTCAAAGGATAAGAAATTAAAACTTTCCTTGATAAAAGAAGACAGCACTAGTAATTTTATTATGTATAATTTACAGCCCCACTAACTATTCTAGCTCAAATGCCCAGACAGTTGACATTTGGACCCCACTAAAATTACATTTCTGTACCAATATATATGAAAATCACTGTTCTTGTAAGAAATCTTAAAGCTGTTTTCTTTTCCTAGTACCTTTGTTTTGAAAGGCTGTACCATTTCTGTTGTCCTCTCTTAACTGAAACATATTCTTCGACTAAGGTGTGTAATTTTCTTCAGGTCCAAAGCATAAATGTGTTCAAATACTTGGCAGTGGGCTGAACTGGAAATAAAAGATACAGTGACCTGGTAAGAAAAATCCAGTATATCTACTATTACATTTTTTCAAACCTGAAAGAACAAACAGGGTTACATTCATGTTCTTTTCAGCTGTTGTTATCCTGTTAAATTTTTCTGTACTTTTATGCATCATCATTCCTTGGAAATAACTTCAGTCAACTAAGCATACAAAGGTTTACAACATAATTTCGGCCAAACTAACAGCCAAGCTAGTTTTAGTCAAAACTGCAAGAGCCCTGCTTCCTGTGGTTCCCTTTCTTGTTTTCAGACTGGTATGAAACGGACATGGCCATTCCCTAAAAATGCTTACTTCCATTTATTGAGCCTTGGCATTACACTTTCTTTAACACCAGTGACAACTTGCATGAAGCACGACATAGTAGAGAAGACACCACATAAAGCAGCTACCCTGTAATTAGATGCTCTTGAGAACATACGTGTCCTGAAGACTCTGTAATGAGCCCTGGCCTCCCATGATGCCCCTCCAGTTTTCATGCTCCGAATTTTTCCAAAGAAAGGTGGTGAGGAATGGGGGCAGCAAGTGAGTCCTTGGCTCTTTTCCCAACACGGTAGGACAAAGTCAAGCTCAGCAACTGTAGAGTACTCCCCAGTCTCAGAGTCTAAATGTAGCCACACATAGGGGAATACAGCACTTAAAGTTGCTCATGATTTCTAGAAAAACATCACATGGCCTTCTTCTACAAACTTCTCTGAAAACTGTCATTTTTTATACCGTAACTATAAGATTAGTGAGCCGCTCACAATATATGTAGGAAAGCGTAATCACCTAATAGCATACCTAAACCTGTCAGGACATTTTGTTGTTGTTGTTTTGATGACAATTTAGTAAGTGTTTAGGTGAAGTAAATACATTCCTAGGAATTTTACTGAGGTCTCCAAATGGTATAAATATCATCTGTATGCACAGAACACTTTTTCTAAGTAACTACCTTTCATGCAGTATCAGACAATGGGCCAAGGGGAATGCCCTTGCCGAATGCCTAAGCACAACTGGCTATTGTGCCTGGGAGGAGTATAATCACCTTTCATTTATAGGTAAGGTGGCTATGCCCTGCACAACCACATAGCACGTATTTGTGTTTTATACTTCTCTCCATTACAGCTGAGTGATTAACCAGCAACAATCGTGATTTTTTTTTTCTTCCATGTTGCAGAATTTGGCTTTTGTTGATGGTCTGAAATTTCTTCACTATCTCCAAGTTCTTCAAATACAATCTTTTCAAAGGACAAGCCACAGATATTCAAAACAGCAGCTGTCGTATTTAGCTGCACTTGGTTTACTGAGTCACATAGCACTAGTTCCCTTTCCTAATTCATCAAGGCACTTAAGAGTTTTCACTTCAGTGACAGGACTCACCTGGTTAAAGTAGTCAAGTTAATTGCTAAATATCCAGCTTTCCATGTAATGTGAAGTACTTAAGTGTACATTTTATATACTTATTATACTAACATGAATAAAAGGAAGATCCCAAAAACATGGTCCTGGGACTGAAGGAGAGTAGTGACAAGGAAAAGGCTGAGGTACTCAGTGCTGCCTTTGCCTCAGTTTTCAGTGCCAAGGTTTTCCTCAGGTCCCCCAGATTTCCACACCAAGAGCCAGAGCTCCAGGGGGAGAAGTACTTTTGTAGTATGGGAAGAGTAATTTAAGAACCAACACGTACAAGTCTATGAGACCAGATGGGATGCATCCACAGGTGCTGAGGGAGCCACTCAATTAATGTAAGGTCACTCCCTAGCAGCTTCAAAGGGTCATAACAATCAGGGGGATCACCCATCATCAGGAAAAAAAAATGAAAAATAATAAAAAAAAAGGAAGTGAATCCAGGGAACTGCAGGCTAGTCAGGCTCACCTCAGTCCCTGTGAAGTTTATGGAGCAAGGCCATTTATGGGAAGTCATTTTTAGGCACAGCCACACAAATTTAGCAAGGAAAATCACTCTTGACTAGCTTGACTGTTTGTTTTGGGTTTGGTTTTTTTTTTGTGTGTGTTTTTTTTTTGTTTGTTTGTTTGTTGTTGTTTTTTTTAAATCACTGCGGGCAAGGGCTAAGCACTGGATGTTGTGTAGCTTAAGTCTAGGAAAGTCTTCAATACCATCTCTTATAGAACCTTGGTATTTAATCTGGGCTGAATATGGAAGGTTGGGTGGAAAACCAGCTAGATCGCTGAGCTCAAAGAATAATGATCAGTGGCTGGAAATTCAACTGGCAGCTAATTACTTGTGTTATTCCTCAGAGGCTGATACTAAAGCCAAAATCTGTAAGTTCTTTACTAAAACCTGGACAAGGTGACAGAATGCATTCTTCACAAGTTTGCTACTGACACTACATGTGGGGAAGCAGTCCTTGTGTTGCAGGGTTAGGTTCAGGGGGACCTCAACAAGCAGGAGGAAGGGGCAGACAAAAGCCTCTTGCGGTATTTAAAAAAAAAAAAAAAAAAAAGGCAAGCTCTGCACCAAGGACAAAACCAAACCAAAACAAGAAAACAGACAAACAAAACATGCAGCAATATAGGCAACAAGATAAGTAGCAACCCTCTAGAAAGTGATTTGGAGCTCCAGTGGACCATGAATTCAACATGGGTCATCAGTGTAACCTTGCAGCAATGACCACTACCCACTTGCTGGGCTGTGTTACCAAAAGCACAGTCAGAGGTCAAGGGCAGTGATTCTTCTCCTCTATCTGAAACACATGAAGGTAGACATGGAATATTATGTACATTATGTCCAGTCTGGGGTCCTCCAGTGCATGAGAGAGATCAAAAAACTGGAGAGAATCAAATAGAGGGCTACTGAGATGGTAAGAGAGCTGGAGCACATGAAATAAAAGGAGAGGCTGAGGAAGCTCTGTTTTGCCTCAAGAAAAGAAAGCTATGTACGGATCTATCTGCACTCTTCTGCTACCTAAAGGTGGGCAAACCTTGGTAGTTTTTTTGTTTGGGTGGTTGGTTTGGGTTTTGGTTGTTTTGTCTGGTTGGGTTTTTTTTTTGTTTGTCTGTTTTTACTAGGCACTGAAACAGCTTGTCCAGGAAGACTGTGGACTCTCCATCACAGGTGACAGTGAAAATACGACTGAACAACCTGACCAAACTTTGAAGTGGGTCCTGCTTTGAGTAGACATGCTGACCTGCTGAGGTCCCTTCCCATCTAGACTATTCTGTGATTCGAAACTTCTGTCAGTATAATACAGAGGCTTCTAAAGAATATACCTGAATTGTGAAACCAAATCCATAACAAAGGTGGCAACTGCATGTATCTCTTCTGTTATAAATGGCCATGGTATAAGATGCTGTAGTATTTATTATGAATTAGGAGAGTATCCTCAGTGAAAGACCTAAGCTTTCATTAATGTCAGTCTGACATTTGCAAAATTGATTTGTTTTGACATTTAGAGCACTTCTGTTGTAGTGTGGACTCATGTCTGACATTAAGCAAACTAAATTACAGTGGTTTTGCCTAAAAGCTTCCCATAGAACACTGTTATTTTACAATGCAGACAACTGTTCTAGCAGAAGCAGGCAAGTTTTAGAAAACAGAGCAAGTATACTGACTTGTTTGGAAACAAAACCCCTAAATGAAGAATATCTAAAGCATTACATGTTAGTCGCTGAAAATAAATGAATGCTCACACAACTTGAAGGCTTAGTCATAAAACTCAGAATCCAATTAAAAGTTTGAGGTATTGCATCAAAAGCCTTATCCGCATTTTTATCTTAACAGAAGAAAATGGCTTATATCTTAAAGAAATAGGAATAACCTGAGAAACTGCAAGAGACTGGCTCAAATATCTGAACTCTTATTTTAGCAGTACTACAGGTCTTTCACTCATCTTGGTTTACATTTGAAATGCATGAATTGATCACATAGGCAAAACAGATCAAGTTAAAAAGAGATGGCTAATTTCCCTCTGAGTGAATCTTATATCTGAATGTTCATCTAAAATTAAATTCATCTAATATTAAATTCATCTAATATTAAATTTTGTAGTTTTCTTCTGATGCATTATAGTGATTCAAATGTTATTTTGGATTCAATTTTTATTACTTAATCACAAAGTATAAAAAATCACAGGGTTCTTCTGGGATTTATATCTGAAAGGTACACAGCGCAGGGTCCAAGATTGTAATCCACAATATTATATTCTTTTTCTTACAGATTAAAACTCCAGGAACTAATTTCAAGTAACCTTTACGATTAATCAGACATGCACTGAATATCCCAACAAAGAAGAACTATTCCAGCATGCCTTCCTTTTCCCCCTGTTTTTATTCTCCATGGTAGAGGTGGATGATGGCATATAAGCACCACCACACCCGACAGTAACCACGTGGGGAATCCCCACACTTTGTGGGCTCCCCAGTTAACCATGGCAGGTTTCTGTTCACTGGGTACCTCTGCAGGCCACACACTACCTTATATATGAGGCAATGTACTCCCTCCTAGTTTGCTGTCAGCTCAGCGGTGACAGCAGAGCCAGATGGAGCCTTTCACTCCTCTGTTTTCTGTTTTCTCTTCCATATTATGATACCTTGGCTTCTTTGACAGTTTCCCGGGATTTCCAGAGAGTCTCCCAGGACTCTGCTAGACAGATCCAAAACTACTTCATTTCCAAAATCAGTTGAAATCAAGCCAATGTGGCCAACGTGTACAGTACACGTGTGGATGTTAAATGTCTTCACATATTCCTTTCCTAAACTTTTGGCTCAATACTGTCAATACCACAGAACTCCATGAGGAATTATGCAAAGCTGGAAGTGCACTTTGGTCTATTTCTTTCCCAAGCTAAACAGAGCAAGTGAGTGAGTGCATGGTATTCTTTCACATGATGATTTTTTCTGTATCTTATAACTTACCTCTGTTAAACGGTGCACTCATTTTATATCTCAAAATGGGTTTTGACATAAACATGGTATTAAAGATGAAGTCCTGTCATCAGCTCTATGACATTTATTTTCACAGCTGCTTTCCAAATCGTTCTGTTTCCACCCTAATATCTCTTGTCTGCTCCTTCACTAAACTGTCCACTTCAACATACAGATATTTTGCATAATGATTATAATTAAATTTAACTTACAACTTGGAAATATATGTAATTAACTGAAATTATTTGTTCTGAAGCAAACTGCACTCCACTTGTTAACCCTAAAGACAACCACCATCCTGTTTTCTTTCCTGGATCATCCTTCCCCCTAGCCTTTTCCAGACTTAACCAAATTAATGATTTTGCAAGAGCTATGACTTCTTCCCTCTTATGATACTCTCTTTTTGTTTGCTGTCATAAAGAAATATGTAATACCAAGCTTGTGAGAACTCAGATATCACATATTTTATTCTGAGGGACAGTTTTAGAGCCCACATTATCTGTAGTCTTTCACCTTTACTTCTCTTGCTAAATGCAACAGAAACATGCTAACAGGATATCCTCCTCCAGCAAACTTGCCTAAAATAAGAAGACCTATCCTATTAAAAATTGAATTTAAACCCACAATTAAATTGTATTTTTTCCATTAACTTTACATAGGTCCTGAATTAAATAAACTATGTTTTAAGCACTGTTAATTTGAAAATAAAACAAGCTCAATCTGATTATTCTTAGATATACAAGTATTGTTTTTAATACCTTGTAGACTATTAAGATTTATTTTTTTTATTTTAGGGATGGAACAAAACAGCTCAAGGGCTGAAATACATGAATTTGCATTTTAATACATTTCTGCAGATTGATATGTCAAGCCAAGGACATCATAATAAGTCTACTCAGGCAGAGTGAAATTTCATAAATAAATGTTGGTTCAGTTTAAGAGGGAAAGGACTTCTATCAAAGCTATTTTAAATGCTTCTCCTAGTTGATATTTTGCACTACCAGTGTCATGACTGTAACTGAAGTTCAGGGACAGTTGAAAGCTTAAAGCAACATTATTAAGTATCAGTAGATAACTCTATTAAATTGATAATTAACTGTGCCAAGAGGAGCTTAGTAAAAAAAAACTGCGTGAGTTTTTTTTTAACCTGCTGTTTTCATTGCTCACTAATGAAGATTTAAGAAATCAGTAGTCTCAGCATCACTTCCAACAGTGTTAAATCATTGTCCTTGAGAAGGCAATTATTATAGTACTTAATATGTGCCTCTATTGATCTGAAAAGCAGTACCACTTATATTTTCTAATCATGCTAAGAAATCCATAAACATTAAAAATGTTCCAAATTATGCACTATTGGTTTCCTTGCCATTTTCATTTCCAGTGACTAATGAACATCAAAAGCTAGGGAATAATTTAAAAGTCCACAGGTAATTACTGGAAGGTAAACTGGATTATTAGTCTATGACTTTTTCTCTGGGTAAACTGCTCAGTACATGATTGTCATTGTTATTCAACACTTGTAGTTGCTTTATTACAGAATCAATAAGAATTTGCAGTCTATCAAGGTGGGCAAATTCAGGTACTCTGATATAATCTAAAATGCGTATTAGTAATTTGCAATTACATATAATACTGTTTTTAGTGAAGTAACACTTTTACACACTGTTTAATAAATGGATAATATCTTCCAGTTAGTTAAACTAACATGCTGGACTGTAGTGCTTGATTTCTGTGTCTTTTGGTAGCAGATGCATTGACACTTTCTTCTTAACATTTATGTTAAAACCGAAATGTTAATGCTTCTAGATCCTAAAAGACCTGTTGTTGTTGTTTTTAAAGTATTTGCCACTCCCTAAACTCAAACACTTTTAGGAAGTGTCTCAAATCCAAACAATTGAAGTGAGCTTCACATTAGCAGACTTGACAGCAAACAGCTCACCATAAATGCACATCTGTAGTGCTTGCAGGAAATAAATAACAAAGCTGTGTTCAGCCTTTGCTTATATTTGCCATCACGCTGATACTGCTTCACAAAGCAACCCTCAACAATGCAAAAGCCTGAAATACTTCTGTTTCAAGTGTGTATATACACTTTCTACATCAAAACCCCATGGCTTTAGGCTCATGTACATTATATCTGTAAGAATAAGTAAGTGTCAGAAAGAGATATTAGTGTTACAGTGTATAGCAACCCCTCCAGATTGAAGTCATAAGCAATTACATGTTTTCAGATTCAACATGGTTAGTGCATTAACTGCAGAAGGCTTTAAGTTGCTTGATGAAAGGCCAATCTCCATAAGCACAAAGGAGCATAGAAGAACAGTAAGAGGCTGAGGAACGCCAGTAACCCAGTCAAAGCCCCTGACCTGGCTCCTTCCAGGACTGTCAGAGGAGAAGGATCAGCTGGCCCATTGTCCTGGAGCAACACCCAGGAAGAGGCTCCTGGATCACCTCACACACCAAGTGGGGTCCCTGCCTACCACTTTCCAAATAAAGGCCAGGTTTGCTAGAATCTTTCCCTTATCGTTTCAGATTTTAAAGATGCCAATATTATTTAGATCATGAAAAACTGCTAGTCAACTGACAGAACTGAAACTCATGAAAAGAATATACTTGAAAAGGTGTTTCTGTTGAAAAGCAGAAGTTTGGCAAAAAAAGTTTACAAATCCAGAATTTGAGGAAATTTCAATTAGCTTTGACACAAAGAAAAGTCTATCATTATTCCATACAATCGTTATATAAACATAATCTACTGCCATTTCTTTATTTTCCCATACACGTTTACCAGAAGGTGTACTTGGCTGTAATGTAATAACTTCCAAACTTCTAGAGCTGCTAAGTTTTTAGCGAAATAAGCTCTGTAACGAAATAACATAATAAATACTGGTTTAGATGGATTACCACAAGTGAGTAATCTTTGCCTCAGAAGAGTGCACACAGCAGAGGCATACATGTATGCACATCCTGTTTGAGTTTCTGAACTTCCTTTCAATTTTTCTAGAAAAGGGAAGGTGCACTGAAGTATCTTTAAGTGAAGAATCTGATAAGAAAACAATCCCTCCAAATCACTACCACTCCTACTAGACACAGTGTTGTCTCTGGAAAATGCTAATAGGTCTTTGAGCTCTCCACATCCACTGGCAGGATTCATAGTAAAGTACTGCTTATCAAAACATTTACCTATTCATAAAATGCCAACTCAGTATCTAAAATATCACATAGTAAATAGAACCGATTTAATATCATATGGAAGATCCAAGATTTTTATTATATAAATGACACTACACACACACACACAAACACTAATGAAGTTAAAAAAAAAAAGTCTCACATTCTCACCATATGAGCAGGTAATCCAATAAATAAATGTATAGATAAAGCAAGAATTTTCAGTGTTATGGAAGCTGAATGCAAATGATGATAGAATTCAGAAATATAAGCTCTCTTTTTACATGGTTTCATAAATAGCACTTATTCTTAATGCTTCTTCTGAATGCATAAGCAGTAATCTCATATGTACCGTGGGAGTGCTTAACTACAAAAAAGTAGTAGGATAAGAGGAGACATGATGAATCAGTAACCAGCTGTACTTCATGATGACCTACCTTACTCTGTAGTAGAAAACCCAAAGTCAGGGACTCTGAACATTCCAATAGAAAAATAAAAAAAATAATCCTAATTAAACCCCACTACTTTAATAAAACCAACTTCTATTCCATTGTGATTATTTCTTACTAGAAACAAAGGCAATGTAGTTTACTTACAGTAAAAGCTGGAATAAAACCATAAGCCTTGATTCTCATGTACTTTCCTCTGATAGGCATCTGAGCTACTAAAACCATCATTCAAAAGCTAGCAAGAAAAACTCCCAATTCTGATTACTGTGCTTTATACAAACACTAGGCACATAAAAATGAAATTGTGTGGCATAAGAAAGTAGACCGGCAAGTCTCCTGCATCTTCCAAATTAAAAGCAGAGGCAGCAGCTATTTCTGAGAGGACAATTAGTACAAAATATATCACGCTCTTCAATAAAAGGAAGGAAGCAGCTGTGGTAGGCATCTTTTTGACAGCTAAAGGGGTTGAGTTGGTCAGCTTTGCAGGATGTGCAGTTCTAGCAGAATGCAGGTATGGCTTCTCACAACCAACAGCACTGATAAACTTCAAGGGCTTAAAAAAACAAAGAAAAAAACCCCAATCCCCCAAAAAACACACCACCACAAAAAACCACCACCCTCCAGGATAACAATCCCTGCATATTACACTACTATTACAATTCTAGGAACGGGCCAAAATGATTCTTTTGCATTTTAACACCATCAGATCATTTCTGCCTACTGTTTGAGACTGGTTTACTGACAAGTGATTCTCTAGATAACTGAGAGTGGCACAAGAATGGCGGTCAAAACCAAGTAATCCTACCAACTCCATACAACCAAAGTTCTCCTACAATGCTGTTGAACATCAGTGTGAGCAAAACTAGGACAAAGTTCAGTCCCTATACCCATTTCATGCTTGTTTTCTTGCCTGAAAATGACTGCTAAGATACCAACTACTGAGAAACTCAAACTGAATTTTATCATAAAGACACCTATGTTCTAGAGGGTGTCTTCAGATAACATATAGGCTATTTTTTACTTGATGAATTCATACAGAAACTACACAGAGAGCAAAGCAATTTTTTTTTTCTCGAGAGAGATTAGAAGAAAACAATACTATAATAGGTAATACTATTATCATGAATTATAAAATTTGAATACTTTAACTTTGTTGATTCAGCATCGGAACTGACAATGAAATCCTTTACTGAAAAGGATGATATAGTGATATGTGCGTACTGTATTGGGGGAGAATCTTGATCTACATTTAAAATCTGCATGTCCAGTTTGTAGGAATTTGGAAAACTATGTAAAGTAGAAGGTTTTCACATTACTGTGTACATGCAGAATCAAGACATTCGGAGTAAAGAGATCTAGTCTAAACCTATGGAGTTCTTCTTCCTACTCTAAAACAATTCAAATAACGATATTTAATTTAATACATGATATTCAAAGATTGCTAAAAACACAGGCTACTCTAGCAGAAAAACAATGACCAAAACATGTAACCAATCAGATAATTTCAATGAGTTAGTATGCATTGATATTGAAATAAAATTAAAGAGAGAAGGAGAAAAACACAATACATACAAAGGGCAGTTAAGGGAAGTAGGGGACATGAAAACAGAGAAATTACTATTACGGGAATTCTTATTAGTCCCCTAAGAAATCCAGTCAAAGTGTGATTTATTCCCCGGCCCCCCAGTACATTTCCTGAATAAATCAACCTTCTGAAAATCAGCTTTGGCCTACTGCCACCCACTTGCTTCATTTGCTGACTTTTCATACTCAGCACTTCACAACTCTGTAATGCCTGTTGATATGACAGGAATTTAAAAGGATGAACAGATATTAATGAACTCGCTCAAGAATATAGTATAAGACTTTAATGAAAAGTAAGGTTACTCCAGAGTCAGTTTAAAATGACTGGCACTAGGGACCAGATTCTAAGCCCACAGACCCCTAAGCAAAGGTCAATCTTTTCACGTCTTGCTTTTATCTCTTTAAACTTCAAAATATATGTTTCATATTATCAGACTGGATACTTATGATTATAATCCACTTAGCAAAATTAAAGAGAAATATTGTAATGAGGAACAGCAAAAAAAAAAAAAATCACCCTGTTAACATTTTTATGTATATAGTTTTAAACATACTTACATTAACAGCTGAAGAATGGAATTTTAGAGACAGAGGAATGGCACAAAGAACCAAAAGAGGCTCTAGACTTGTCCCATTGTAGCAAGTGAAAGTTTGAGTGACCACTGAGTAAGACAACCACCAAGAAAAAATCTGAGTCCAGCATCCCTTCCAGACCCTTCAGGGAGGGCTTCAGAGCTGTCTTCTCAGACACTTTCAGGAAGATTTGTTTGTTTTATTCTACTCACGTTCCAAGCTAGCAGGAAGGACACCAGCCAACCCAGCTCTAAAAAACATATACACAAAACTACTGAGACATCATGGCACAGAGAACATAGTTGCTTTTTTAAGCTCAGTGGCACAGGTCCAGTAATCTTCCAGATCAGACAAATTGAAGCAAACATGAGAATTGCTTCCATTAAGCCAATGGGCCCAAATTCCAATTATATATGAACAGAGATTGTGATGTAGCTCGTATCTCATTATGGATCCCTTTCCTAAGGCAGCATATCTTTATTCAGAATTTTACATTGCTATATATATGATGGACTGGAATTCTGAAAACTCAATTGATTATAAAGTAAAAATTCCTCATCACAGAAGGCAAGAATGCTCTACACAAAAGGAAACTCCATGCTCTGCTAATAACTAAACACAAACCTGCTGAACTTTTGATCATGTAAAGGAATCTTACATTGTTTCTGAAGCTCATTAAATAAAAACTCCTGCAGAGAACAAGTTCTGGGTTTGTTGGCTTAACCGCAGAGATTTTAACTGTGGTTCTTCCTGAAGTGTCCAAAATGACTTATGAAACACTCTTATTGTTACAAAAAAACCCCAAACAATAACAAAAACCTGAACCCCAAATAAGCCAACAAATAAAAACCAAAACACAAACAAAACAGAAAGCCACCGCAGCCTCAGGAGAACAGCTAATTTTCTTTGCCTTCCCTGTATGCATCATGCATCCTTACAGAATAATGGATGCACTCGGAGCTGCTGGTGTCAGGACGCATTGTTAACCATTGCCAATTATCTCTGTTTCCACTAGAGGGAATGGAAGTTGAAAGCAGCTGGCACTGCGAAAGACTGGAACTTTAAATTAGGCATAAATTGCAATGCAGTAGACAGAAATTGCCATCCTAACAGTCTTAATAAATACTGGCACGTATCGAAGTGCCCACTACCCACTGCCTTCCACAATGCAAACAGCCCAGCACTCCCTGGTTGCCACGGAAACCACAGGATCACTCCCATCACACCGTACTCCCATTTTAAATTCTGCTGCAGCGATGTAGCATCGTTTCTACTGCACAACAGCACATGTTTATTACCAAAGAGTTCCGCTACTACATCATCACATCACAAGGTCACAAAAGTAAGGAAATTTACATCACATTAAAAAATCAGTGTAATTTTCAAGTGTCTGCCTTACAGATATCAATATTAGAAACAGTCTCCTATGAATAGAAAAGTACCACCAACATTCTAGGTGGAAAAAAAATACACACCACTCCTTTACTTTTCTGTGAGGAAAGAAAATATATTCCCAGTTGTTTAATACATAAGATTTTATGAAATTCAATGTTCCAGACTACCCGTATGGTGTCATTCTTGCACACTTGTATAAAAAAAAAGGTAATGCACAGAATACATTGTGGTAAGTTATTAAAACCAGTATTACACAAAAATAATGCATGCTTGCTATACGAGACCCAGGAAGCCTAGATATTGGTACTATAATCAGCTTCTCATATTCCATGGTCATGAACTGCTGTGCTTGTGACTGGTCTAACAGAGAAGAGCAGCTGAAAGGTTGAGTGGAAAGCATAACGTAAACTTAGAACAGCAAAAGAGAGAACTATGGTCAGCGTACACCTTTTTGCTATCCATTCATCAGCCATCTCAGAATTTACATGATTTGATATAGAAAGTTCAGGTCACATCTAATAGCAACAATGATTTTGAATGGAATGAACATGCCCTTCTCTAGAAGCATTTCTAATGTGTCATCCATCTCTACTTTTACAGAACTATAAAAAACCCCACATTTCTGCTACTAAGGGTTAAAACCTCCTTTGGTCTATCACACAAAAATATACCTGTGTGTGAAGAAGTGATGATAGCTCTAACAGGGCTTTAATTACTTGAATAAATAGATTGCAGTAAGTAGCATGAATAACAAGCTTGGATAACAAAAGCACTGTAGCTATTCTAAGTCCTCCTCAACATTATTTTTTTTTTCAACACTGTAACAGATTTAGCATTTCAACACACATACTAGACATGTATAATACTTATTTACTAACTGTTCCCCATTCTATCCCTCCACTCCTAGTGGGACTTTTAATCCCCCAAAACAAAGTAACTGAGCTCAGAACTTCAAACATTACTAATTTTTACATACTTGCTGTATTTTACAATCCCTGTAGCTTCCGGAATACCTCATGTGTTTGCTGCTTCTCTTGAGTTCCTGTGATGTCCCATGTTAGAAGACACTATATAGTATAACTCTTTGATGACATGCCTCAGAGCTTAGGACAAAATCCCCAGGCTCCCTCTACTTAAACCACCTCACCGAAAAATCAAACAGTCTGATCTTTTATACCGATGATACAGCATGACTAAAAAAAAAAAGAAATAAATTGGTTACTTGTGATTCCCTTCTTAGTGTATGAAGTGTTAAATTTCTCAGAACAGCAGTCCAAGAAACAAAAATTTTAAAAGTAAATAAATGGAGACGCTACCTTCAGATTTCTAATAAAGCATGAAGCAAAAAGGTACAAGTCCCAAAACAGCCCCATCTTCAGAATCTTGTTGCCTCCAAACACAGTCTTAAATTCTACCTTGGGAATCAATCTGGCTTTTCTAAAGAGATGTTTTAAAAATATAGTCAGAAGCTGTTATACAGAGGCTCATACGCTTACTCAGATGGCAAAAATTCTGGATGCAAATCCATCCTTCAAACAGAGGATATCCAGGCACATATTCTCCCCCCACATCTGAAGGAAGAGCTTTAACATGAACATGACATTTCTTACGGTGAGGAATCCTTCCCACCACTTACACTGTCACGGTGTTGTGGGTTTTGTTCGGTTTTTTTCCCTGTCTTACTTCCCCCCCTTCCCCTGAGTGCACATCACCAAAACAGGTTTATGTGTCTCTTCCTGATTAGTCTACCACCTGATGGCAATTATATTCAGCAGGGAGAGAGGAAATGATACATGGGAAGTAAACTAAATTGAGGGCAAAATATGAATCGAACCAATACTCCCAACTTCCTGGTCAAATATCCTAACCAAAAGGTTAGGACATAAGTGTAAGGTACTTTCTCCACTCCAACCCCATCTTCGCATGTCAACAAGAGTAGTCTGTATTTTACTTACATTCCTAACAGAATTTCTTAAAGGGCAAATTGTTGATCCCTCTCTGTATAGGCAAGGGTTAAGGGCTAACATGATCAGACAAGGCAGTACTTACAGAAAGAAAATTCCTAGTACTTGATGTAAAATAATGAGATACCCACTGAAGTACTCAGCATCTGGCTGAGCAAGATTCTATCAGGTTTTCTACTGTGGAGCTTTGCATCTACCTAAATCAGAAATTAAAATTTCTTGCCCAAGAGCTTTACTGATTATTTTAGTAAATTGGCTAAAATGTAGTCTTATTACAGTACAAGGTCTGCAGTACAGCTAGGGAAGCCTTAGAGCACTGAATCAGTTGAGTGCTCTGTGTTTACACTTTCTACTTCCACCATGTAACTCCAGAGCTGGAAGAAATGGGCTACGCTCCATGCAGATCTCACAATACAGTTTCCCATCCTTCCCTACATTTCCCCATAAGATACATTCTTCATAAATATTCAGTCAATGGCTCTGTGTGACAGAGAATTTTGAGCAGTACTCACTAAACAGAAGCCTTTGCGTTCCTGGTATCGTTACTGTTCATTTGCACAGCATTAGCTGAAAATTATAGCATAATCTAAAAGACAACCACCTTTACACCACCAACAATTCAAAGTTATAAAAAAGTTCCACCTTACCTATCCCACTTCTAAAAAAAGCATACATGCACAAATGAAAAAAAATTCTCCCATCTCCTGGGGACATGGCCGATACGACACAGCACTCCTTCACAAGATCAAATACTGGATTTGCTGTTAATGCCTGCAATATACAAGGACTGCTCCAGCTCAATCAAATGCAATTTGAAATGTCATTGAAACTCTGCTTTCCCATCAGAGAGTGGCTCACCAGACGCCAAGGCTCTGAAAACATATCTGCAATCAGCAAAAGGTTAAGTACAAAGTTTGTCCTGTTACACATAGCAAGGGGGACAGAAGGCTCTCCCAGGGTAACAGCTCCAATCCTCCTGACTATCCTCTTCCCAATAAACTCCCCCACCCCAAAGCACTCTGGCCATTTGTCAGGCAAGTATTAAGAAAAAGCTGGTTTTCAGCATAGAAAACAGCCTCACTTGTTTCTCCAATATAGAAGACTGAAGTGTGTTGAAAAATACTCCATTCTTATCACTGTGAGACAAAATACTGAATATATATAAAATATAAGGATAATTTCTAGTAAGAAGTAACTCAAAAATAGAACAGGGATTAACCTTCTAACACTCTCCAGCATCCCCTTTTTGATGAATTATAATATCCTTAGTCTACTACATCACTGCTTCACATTAACAAATGTGCTAGAACCTGAAACTGTGTCCCAAAAATAATTGTGTTCTGATACCAAAACCAAAATATTTTCCCAGCTATGTTCGAGAGCAAAACCAGTGATTCCATTGTCACTGTTCATGGGATAATTTCTATAAAAGAAATGCTAACAGATGATGTTCTTCTATAACTGTAAATGTATTTGGTCAAGTATGCTCAAGTTATTGAAGTAATTAAACTTATTACTTAAAAAAAAACTGTGCAGGAATGAGGTGTTCATAGCTTTAAATGGGGGGCAATCAAAAATTAGGATACACATGCATTCAGTGTTGGCTGTTCACTAAAACAAGCAGGTGTTGATGCTCATCTCAAGCTTCAAGAATCAAAGAGCATTCAGGAAGTTTTGACACATTATGTAAAACATTTACTGGTACAAAACACTAATGTCTGAATTTATGGCTCAATTGATCATTATTTTTATTGTGAGGTTTCCAGTATAGATAACCCACTTAACGGCAAACTACAGGTTGCCTTTTTCTGCATGTTATCATCTGTAAGAAGAAAATACAAACAAGTTGAAACCAGAGCAGATTTCTTAATCGCTGCTTATTTTGTCCTTTACCTTTAATGATCAAATATAGTAATGCAACAGACAAAAAGGACATCTATGTGCAAGTGAAAACATTCTACTGAACTACTCTTCCAATGTATGTATGGTTCCAAGACTTAGAAACCAGTTATCTGATTAGGTAATCACCAACACAGCAGTTTGAAGTGCCTTAAAATTTAAAGATGCTCTTTGGCAGCCTCTTAAATTTACATACATTCAAGAACTTCCCCGTGTAAAGCACATCATACTTGCAGAGGCTCTGCAAGTAGCTGCCTGCTACCAAGCAATGTCAGATTATATATCTATTGTTTTTACCTGAGACAATAGGTATAGTCAAGAATTTGTAGGTCTTTTTCCTTTCTTTCCAAAATCCTCATCCTCACAGCAGGGTTTCCAGAGCACCATCATCATCACCATCACATAATAGAGAATAAGTATCCTTTGCTGCCTTAAATCATTCCTCCATACATTCTTCTGTAAGACAGGATGAAGGAAGCAGGCAAACTGTAGCTGTTCAGTTTACCCTCAGCTTCTCGCTCAAAGGAAGAGCATGTTTCTGTAGGGGTGCTAGCTACACATGACAAATGTTGCACAGCCACAGTCCTGCTATGAACGTGGGGCACTGTGGAAGATGTCAAGCAGAATGGACTAAGAGTGCTTTTACTTACACTGACTGCCGGCCCTCAGAGCTGCAACACACCTTGACGGGTATGTTCACAGACAGAGAGGTAATCTGAAGTAAAATTTAAGACCCTATCCTTATCTCAACTTCTCAATTTAAATTCACATGGCCATTCAGTAAAACTCTGCATGAGCCATCAAAATCCAGGGCATAAAGTTGGCCCATGGCTGGTCAGCCTCACAGATTCCTTCTGCCTCCGGAACCTGTGCACACTCTCCAGCTCCACGTAAAACTAGGTAGCTGTAACTCCCAAAGACTATTCTGCCTTCCTCACCTACACTGTCTCTACTGTCCAGAAAAACAGAGGAAATCTTAAAAAGTCTCCAAACCACTTCCTAGAAGGCCTTTGACTCCTAGAAGAAACAGATGGAAATAGAAATCTAGATGTGAGCTATAAACTGTGAAGACAATGACTGCAAAGAGTTAAGTCTCATTATGCAGAATCCTGCACAGAGCTGACCAGCCTCTATTGATCAACTACTACAGCTTCATGAGAGCAGTACACAAATTCTCCCCAAGTTTCCCTCTCACAAAGAAAGAAGCAATTGCTTACTATCTTCTGTTTCCCAGACAAAATATTTCTTCCCTCAACTGGGTAGATCTCCTCAAGGCTGGCAACACATACCACATAGTACCATGAAGTTTCAACAGCATAGTCACCTCACACCAAAGAACAAGCTTAATTTATCCAGCAGAACAAAATTAAGTAATTGATTTTCAAATGAGACTTAAAGATGATTTACATGTAATGTACATTAACTAGCATTAGTATGCCCAAGAGATATTTAAATAGATTATTGTGAAAATTAGTACATGGAATCAGTGGTATATTAATCTTATGCAAGGAGCTAGTGCTAATTCATTGTCCTATATGACCTCTTAAATCATCTCCCATCATAAATCCAAAATCTTTTTTCAAACTGTGGCTAGTGTGAATCTGTATGTCAGTCAAGCCTAAGTTAGGCAAAGAAAATCCATCCCTTTCTTCTTCTTCCTTCTAAAATGGTAATCAACTATAATACAATTCATACATCTAAAAAAATTTCTAACTCCACACTTAACTGTTCTGCATTCTTTTCTAAAAATCACTATGAAGTAAAACACTATTCTAAGACCTTGACAATCTACCTTCTATAAATAAAACAAACATCCTATACTTTAAAATAGATCTGCATGTAGAGTTATATATAATTATTACATTACAGCTGGTAATTTTTTTTCTATTACATATATACAATGACTGAATAATCCCTCAGGTAAGTTAGTTTGGATGACACCACAACAAAAGTTGTATTATTCATAGGAAAAATAATCCCTGAAGTTCATAAATATTTAAGCCGTTCCAAATGACTTTCAAGTAAATATGAAACAATGTAATATTTCTTAATTAAATCATAAGAAAATTAATTTCATACAGTTTGAATGTAAGTCATAGGAAACACTTGTTATTTACATATACTAACACAATGTAATATTAAGATCGGTGCCTTGAAATAATAACAACATGAATTTTTTGTGGAATTAAGATTTCCAAGTCATTGGGAGCAATAAGCTAGCAAAAAAAAAAAACCCCAAAAAAAACCACCAAGAAAAAAAAAAAGTAGGCTCTGTAACTACAAATAGCAGACTGATGATGGGACTAGTTTTGGATGCTTTTAACAACAAACTGCATTTCTCATTGAAAATTACTTTCATGCTGCATCATATACTGCATGGTAATGGGCAGACTTGCAGGTGAGAATGCAGAGATGCAGAAAGAGCTTGAAGTTCTTTTCCTGACCAAAGAAATTGTGATTACTAGCACTAACGAAGGAAACAAGAGTGGCAGAATTCAACATTTCACAGCATTAAAAGGTGTGTTGCACGGTAAAACAATATAGTGTTCATTCACTCATATATAGCTATTGTTCAGAATATTTTAAGCTACAAATGCAAACAGAAAAACTTGAATATTTTTTTTCAATGTAATTATTATCTCAGTCATATCTTTTTGCATCTCCTCTCAGTAAAAGACAGAGAAGGTTTGACTTGCAATTCTGCATAGGATTCATTTTGTCCAAAACTAGCTTGAGGGGAAATGATGAGCAAAAACATTTTGCAAAACAGCTACAACCTTATAAAAGAACTCTCTGAAATAGTTTAGCAAGAATTTAGATGTTCTTGTTTTAATTATTTAGCTATGATAAATGCCAAAATGTTACAAGGCACAACAGTTCAAGAACACAAAAAGCTACCTGTCTATGGACCACATTCCTTTTTTGGAGTTTATCTTAAAGTACAACTGTACTCAAGCAGCCCTTTTTACTTCTACTTACAGTGACTTAAAAAGTCACTAGAGATATGACTTCTAAAATCAGCAATGAATGAACTCTGGACAAACACATCCAGGACAGATGGAAGCCCAAAATTGGGAGGCCATTTTCATCTAGCCCAGGGCCAACTACTGTCATTACTTTGTTTCAGGCAGCAGTAAAAGCCATCAACATGCTGGAAGGTGAACATGGGTGCTAAAGGGCTTTTAGTACTACAACATGAGATTTCAGTGTTACTGAAAACTGACTTGTCATTTTAGGCACACCTAGATGTGCTATTAAAAAAAGTTCATAAAACAAGCAAGGAAAAAGAAGAACAAAACCTTAAATTAATCCAAAAAAGCAAGTGTAGGAAACAGTCTTGACCTGATCAAGTGCCTCATTATCTATTAAAGCTCCCAGCTGAAAGCTCCCAGTGAAATATGTAGCCTGAGTTTGCTCTTCAATCCCTGACCTTGATCCAGTGCTGTTAAACTAGGCAGCCTTCTATCAGGAATGGAATCCCAAACATGACGTTTTCAAGACATTTCAAGCATAATCCAATGAGTCAGAAAGTCAGTTGTTATAAAGCCTTAAATCCAAAATGAATCTCCTAAAGCTAATTAAGTAAAAGTTACATGAACTTGTATTCCTGGATAGAATGATGAACCAGCATTACTGTTTTCTGCATGATGTACTAGGCATAGGGAAAAAAAAAGAAAAAAAATCTTTAAAATTCTCTGCTTGGTACAACTGAATGCCCTTTGAACTGCAAAAAACAATCTGTAGTCTCCATTTTAATTTCCTGTTTTCCCTCATTAACCTACATCCTTACCTCTTGACCGCTGTCTCATTATTTTGTGTTCTACTTTTGTTCCACTTCCAGTGTTCCTCAAATGACGAAACTGGAAGTAGAACAACCTAACCCACTACAGACAGGGAATAAGATGAGAATGATGGGCACTCCTGCACCACTATTTCCCTGCATCATCCAGGACTGCTGAGGTAGTTTGAGCTACTTCTGCAGGATTAAGTAGTCATCTCATGCTCACCTTACTGAGAACATTGCTGCTTTTGCATACTCTGCTGACAGGGCTGCTGTCCCCTGAAAGTCACATACAAAATTTAACAAATAAAAAATTTGAGAATAGGAAATGTAAATCCATTGAATCTAATAAACTATGACTCTATAGTTTCGTAGCTAATCTTTTTTTGTACATTTGTAGCCCTGCACAAAAAAATACGCCTTTTGTTGACTTTTTTTACTAGCCCTATGAAGCCTCAAATAACTCTTTTGTTTGTTTGTTTTAAAAACAAAGGATACTAGTTTGCTTGATTTATCAGCGTCTTGTAACAGACAACAACATAATGATAAACTGCATCATCCTTTATCATAAAATGGGGAAAAGTATCTTATCCTTTTGGGAACCATTCACAATCCTACAATACAAAAAAGGACAGTTATTGCAGTAAAACAGTGGAATGTATCATAATGTAGTTCATCCTTTATCTTCATAAAGATCCTTCTGAATTGTTTTGGGCTACAAAAATATTCACATGTTCAAAACCAAGCATCTCTGGACATACATCAAACACATTAGTATGTGACAGCCATACAGCATCTTTCATCTGAAGCTCTCATTACTAATGCCCATGTGAAACAATTTTATTATTCCTATCCCATTACTTGATATATACAAAATGTAAGATGACACAGCAGCTGATTGATGGGAGAGAACCCAGAAGTTCTGACCACCTCTTCTGGGAGCTAATAAAAAGACATTATTCTCTCAAAGCAATTATACTTCAAGTAGCTTCTCACATTCTTAATATATCAATTAAGGCAAGTTTTTAATTTAAAAAATAAATTATTACAGAAACAAATAAAGAAAACATAAGTGGAAAAGAACTTTTTCATTTCTGTTTTTTAACCTATAAATTCAAGTTTCAAGTGTCTTTCCAACTTTCTTTTAGACAAAAGCAAAACTAGTTCTTATTTGATTACACCTCAGCTCTTCAAGAGAGAAAAAAACCCCCACAAACAGAGCAACATACATTTTATTGTTAGTTAAAAAACCCCCAAAAACACCAAAATGCAAAAACTTGTTAAATTACTCAAAGCTTTAATGACGTACTGACTGGCTTAATGTCACACTGCAGTGACAGAAGACCAGGAGTCTAATACATCTTCAGAGTCACTCATTTGAAACAGCTAAGCTGATTTCTTATCATTCTCTTGAAGTATTTCATTTTATTTGTGAAATCCTGTTCAGAGACAATATAAGGGAAAGGAAGGAGAACAGGCTGCTTCTACCCTTAGAATGCCAAGCATAACACATGTGATTAATTAGAAAACAGGTTTCTACTTTAGGGTTCTGAAGTTCCAAAATGCTCCCCCACCTTTTTAAAAAAAAAAAAAAAAAAAGGCAACACAAGACCCTAGTTATAGAAAGTGTGGAGGCATAATTTTTCCCAAATAGTAACTGCAATAATGTAATAGAATAACCGAAGAACAAAATAACATACCATATTTAGGAACCCTCTTACAAATTGTCATTCACAAAAAAAACCTGCAGTCATCTTCAAATCACTACTGAGAGCTTAAAATGTAAAAACGGGCAACCTCCTGAAAAGTATGCCTGTGTGTTCTTGGTGGTGACTGGTTGACACAGTCCAGCACATTCTCACTCAGCTTGATGTAGGACACACCTAAGCAAGACATACATCATCCACAAATATAGAGAATTTCTACACTATGGTATTTATTAAGCAAGGTAGATACAATCATTTTGTTTTCTGCTGAAAAAGAGGTTTCGTCAACTGGAAAACTACTGAATTTTAAGATATCTCATATTTCTCCTTCATTTCAGGATTTCAATCTGTTCAACAGGCCTTTTAGAAATCTAAAGTTTTAACTGGAGTTGCCTCTAGCTGCAAAACATCTTTAAAAAGTGTCTTATTGTTACAACTTTCTGATTGTCATTTGTATTTGGAAAACTTAAGATTGTGTATTTTAGAAATAACAGATCTATGGTAACAAATGTGCTTTAGTGCATGATTGCATAAAAGTCTGGTTTAGGAAATGTCACTTCTGTCTAAAATACTACTAGTTTTTTACAGTCTGTACTGAGGAAAAGATTCTTCCTTTGGACTCTGGGCTATATTATTTGCCATTAAAACTTCACTTTTTAAAACAATCATAGTGGTTACCAACATAGCTACACACATAAATATTCAATTATGTCTCTACAGTGCATATAAGTAAAAGCAAATCCTCTACAGACCTTTTGCTCTTCAGCTAAATCTTCCAGCTTTAGAATAGATGTGTATAATCCATTTGTTTCTAGTTAGGCAGACTTTTCACTTCAAAATATTCAGAAAAAAAAAGTCAGACAATGATGACTTGATACTTCTGAACCTTGTTCTCTATCCAGAGAGCTCATACTTGACAGCATTAGTGAAACCTTTCAACAAAAACAAACAAACCCTCATCCCTGTGCTCAATCAGTGGCTGTTAATGGCTTCCAAACCCATTAGAGAACATTAGGATATTTTAATGTTGCCGGGGCTAAAGTAAGTCTTCCCTGAATTTATTTCACTGTATAACGTTGCACTTGACCTTTTGTGTCCTATCATATAAAATTTTTATTTGTATTCTATCAAATTTTACAGAGAATGCCTTTTCTTGTTTGCATTATTAGAACTGCGTACTATTAAAATCCTTTTATAGTGAACTCAGGCTTTTATCCTTTATGGTCATTAAAAATATAGACAATCTTAATGCACACATCTACATATGCAAGGAATCATACTTCTCCCTTTTATTATAGTGCCTTAGGAAGCACTATAGTGAAGAAAGTCTTTTTATTATATGGAAATTTGCAGTGCACATCAAATTGTATAATAAGGTCATTTTTTTTTCATTTGGCATTTCACTATTGAATCTTCATTTTTAAAGAGCTCCAAAAATGTGCTAATTTATTAGTGTTGGAGTACTCCACCTATTCATAAAACAAGGAAGGGCCAGAAAAAACAGGGGTTCGAATTCCACGCAAACTGGAAGAAACAGTTTTCATACAATGCTCTCACAGGTCTGAGATCATGACATACGGGTTACCGTCATATACAATATCACTAACTGGGAACAGATTCTGTAATATTTGGATCTATGTAGGAGATAGCTATTGTGACTTGTCTGCATCACTAAGCCACAATTGTGGACTTCAGTTAATGCCAACAAATATATAACCAACATCAAACAACTCACAAAATTCACCTTCTACCATTTGCATAACTGATATTTTCATGGTTTGAAATAATCAAATCTAAAGACATTTTGTATTATATTATGCTATGAAAATGTGAGAATCCTCTGAAAGAGGGGTTCAAGAAGGAAAAGAGCAACCACTGAATTACATGGCTTACATGACTGAAAAGCCTGTGTGAGTCAAACACTTCTGAAAACTTCAAGTTCTGATATGGAGAGCATTTTAGTATGACAAGAACAAAAGGTTCCAAGTCATATTTAAAAGAAACAGATTTCTACCAGACATACTGCTTCATGTGTCTGTATACATATTCTTCACTCCTTTATCTTCCTATATATCCTGACATATATAATTGTGCCTTGACTGACATGGCAATGCATTGAAACAGTAGTTCTCTTTATTATAAGACAGTTTGAATTAAAGAACGACTTGTAAGACTCCTACAGACTAACATCATTTTAGGCATTATGCTACAGGGTGACTAATGTCTCTAACAGATTTTTCCACCTTCTTACCAAGATATTATACCCCTTTCCCTAAAACCACACAGGAATTCTTTTCTTTCCCAGTATCAAGTTTATTAAATTCTAATTACAACACCATTTTCCACCCTCATGCTTCACTTTTAGGCTACACAGTCAGACAGACTACTTGTCTCTCTGAATAAACACCTGGGTTCAGCAAGCTGCATTTGCTGCCAAGGAAGAAAGGGTATACACAGTGACCCAAGAACTCTACTACAGTCAGATCAGATGGATTTGTGTCAAGCTGCCATTTTGGGTTTGATGTTAGACAGCTGCTCTCTACGCTGCACTCTACAAACTACACATTTGGTACCGAAATGGCACAGGGTCTAGCATTCTAGAAATATATAAAACAGACAAACCTTAAAGTACAATGATATTCCTTTACATAATCTTTAGCCTACTTCACCATTCCATCAAATCACAGATGACAGGTGATGTAGACATTGCTACCAATTTTTGTAATGAGCAGGACCAGCTTTATCAAAATACTTCTTTTAGTTTGCTGTCTGTTGTTTCTTGTTCTCATAACTAAATGTACTGTGATTTAGAAACAAAAGATTTACCTATTTATTTAATTAGGTAAAGACAAGAAGAGACGCCTTGAAACCCAAAGTACACCAAAATATTTGAAAGACACCAAGCATCAAAAATTAAGCAATGTTGGATCAGAGTTTAACCCATGCACATCAAGAACAGTCCTTTTACAATCCAAACTTTCCTCTCCAGTTACCTTGGTTGGTGAACAAATTGATAAAACTATCCTTAGTAACTTAGCATGGGCCTAATGAGAAGCCTACAGGGTTAATAGATGGCTTTCCCCTTGGGTCACCATAGTTTAAAGAAAACTCATCTAAATTCATTTCCCAACTGTGACAGACTAATGGGGTCAGATGGACAGTTGATGGTATCGGGCTTGAGGTACTGATAAAAAAGTAGCAGTTCTCATTTGACTGGGGCGAGGGATGGGGCATAGTTCCAATTGAGGCACTTTGTAAAGGCTTTCAGATCAGTCAAAAGAAAAGCAAACCCACAAAGAACCCCAAATGAACAGAAAAACCCCCATCTCCCGGTCTTTCCTGGGTATCCAGTAAGCTTCAAAACCAGCATACTGCATTATACTGCTGGTATTCTCAATGTTGAACACAATTATCTTGAAGTGAATGTGAATTTGTTTTCATTAAGTTCCTACAATTTTATATGCTATAGTCAAACCACATATGAAAACACCTTTCTAGAATACTTCTGAGAATCTTAAGAATAAATAAAGGAAACATTACACTAATCTAGAGACCACAATAAATACCAAATGCAAGTACATTAGCCTCAAGATTTCTTTAGTTTGGTAAGACATGTTAACAAGATGTACACAGACTGTTTACTGAGGAGTACTTAAAGACAACATTAAAAAAAATTTCTTTTTCACTAGCAGGAGATCGCTAGGGCTTCCAAAACAATTCTGTGCAAGAATAGTATTTGATCCTTAGTGAACAAAGAAAAATTATGCCAGGTGTTCCCTTTTCCTATCCGTGGAAAGACAAGAAGGTGACTGATGGGGAAAAAGGCTTAGGAGAAGGCAAATTACTCAGAGAGGAACAACTACAAACCAAGGACGAAGTTCAAGTTTGCTGCCTGCCTCTCATTAGAGCAACATTTTTTTAAAGACTTTTCTTACAAAAACTAAATCTTTGGAAAGGAACATCAATTTTGTGCTGGACTATTCCTACTAGCTTGCGGTCTCATTGCCAGCCAAAATAAAACCAAGATCTGAATCTCAATAATGACATCTTAATCTTGGGGCTGTGCCCCAGCTCATATGGTAAACTAATTGCTTAGTTTGTAAACATTCAAGGCAAGTTCTTGGATTTCAAAGGATTCACACTCCTGGAAAAAAATCTGGAGAAATAACTCAGACTTATTTCAAGTGATCAAAACCTGACAGAAAGAAATATGGTTTTGTTGCTTTTCTTCCTGTGTACAAGAACAAAAAATAGTGGACTCTTCCACATGATATGGACTATATTTCTCTCTTATCTATTAATACTTGCTGCAGTCTACAGTGAAAAGAACTGTAATGAGATACTGCCTGGAAACTGAATGATGCACAGACAACTGCAATGGTTTTTTTTACAAGTCAAGGTTTTTTTACAACTTTCCTTTGTCCAAGTTAATATTACCATTGCACTTACTACAGCAAAGAGAATACAGAGGAATGAAAGAAAACCATGCAGAAGAGTAAAATGAACATGACGAATTAATTTAAGAAATTTGTTATTCGTAACTCGCAAGGACCACAGACATGCTTTGCCTCAGAAGAATGCTAGGTTACAATCAATATTACTTTCATATTGTTTGGAAATACTTCACAATCATTTTGAAAATAGACAATAAACTGTATGTAAAATGTTATACCTTCTGCTGCTCAACAAGGAGAAAAAGGTGGTCCATCAGACTGCAGTATAACTACTAACAGTAAGACAAAGATAGCATCTGTGAGCAGAACAAAGTGCATGAGATTATTTTTCTCTTTTGGCATATGCATTAATACTGCTCTTGAAAAAAAATAACAATGAAACAAATAAATGGATTAAATTAATACAAAATGACATTCTGCAAGATTACATTGGCCAGCTAAGTCACAGAAAACACCTCACAGATCCATTAGAAACCAAAGGCAGTCTTACAGTTAAGCCTTAAATTAGCTGGTGTTGTATGAGAGTGTAGTTAATACTGGGAAAGACTCTAACATTGACAAATTATCCTTGAGATATTAGCTGACAAGTTTCAGCAGAAAAGGAAAATACAGTCTCCTTGGTTCTTCTAAAAATACTAACTATATTTGTATACTGCCTACCTCCAACTGGATTAACAATACCACCCATGATTTATCTCTATGGGAGTAAACTCAGTCCAAGGGTTGGATTTTTTTGGTTACAGGGTTCTGTTTTGGTTTTAATGGGGTTTGGGTTTGGACTGGGGGGAAAGAGGGTGTTGGAGGTGGTGGTGATCAAACACCATTACCAGCACAACAGAATTTTAGTCATTACAAACATATTTAATGCCCTATAATTTTTCCCCTCCAATATACAGAAAATTGTTTCTTCTAGAAGTTCTGCTATTCACTGATGTAAGTCCCACATGGCAAAATAACTCTTAGGTCAAAGCTTGATTCAGTTATATAAAACAAAATAAAAAATTAAGAACTGCAGTCTTTCCAAATGAATGAATAAGAAGAGCAGAACGGCTTCTGTCATCTAGTGAAAAGTATAAAATTCTATTATACCTTCAAACTTACACATTACATACAAAGAATAATTTATGCAGCTTAATAATTTACAGCATAATTGTGATTTGTAAAACTGAATTATTGATGAAAGAATGCTATTCTTTAAAGGAATAATAAATGAGAACATTCACTCCTGCATGCCGCAGTTTCACCTTATTTACAGAATTCTTATTATACTCAAGCCTCCTCCTTAGGATAGTAATTACCCCAGGAGAAGGCTCTTCTCATTGAATGAGGGGCTACTGCCTGCGAAATAATGTGTACTTATACAACAAAATATATAATGCACTATCCATGTTTTCTTTATGAAACAGTATTTTTCCTACTCCCCACTGTTCACATCCTTCCATTGTTACCACTGATGTTGCTTTTTAAGATTTGCTCTTTGCACTTCACTCCATGCATTAAGACAGTTCCTACTGGACGTATGATTTACTTTGCTTTAGAAGAAAAAAAAAAAAGAGTTTTCTTATGGATTAGTTCAGTAACTCTGTTCACCACAAGATCATGTGCATCGCAAGCAGCAGAAACTGAAATCCCTGATGGGGTCATGGAAAACCTTCCATGTGAGATCCATCACTAGTCAGGCAACCCTTTAGACCAAAAGCAAGACAGAGCACTGCAGGGGGAACACAACACACATGCATCTGAATCTGACTTAGAAGATGCCAACAAGAAGCCCGAGACACTTTCTAGTTCCTACTCCCTGTAGAGGTACTTTGCCGTTACTCCAAGACATGACTGAATGAATCCTGCAACTCTAGCTCTATACTGACCATCGTTCAAAGAGCGAGCTACCTGTCCTATCTCCGGCCTCAAAGCACTATCGGGGTCCTGATCTGAATAATAACATCCCTGTTGCAAGGGGTTATTGGCATGCTTCCTTCTCCATGCTGGGCTCTATATTTCTTGCTAATTTAGTAGCCGTATTACCATCTTCCCCAGTATCTCTAAGTTTCTGGCATGTCCAGAAGCAGAAAGAGTCAGGAAATATGAGGAAAAGAAAGGTAAACTCACAGGCACTAAACTTTGCCAGGAGTAAATACTACAGGTACTAGTAAAAAAAGCAAGAAAGTGATCCTTTAAGTACACCTAGGAGAGGACAATATACTAGAAACTTGTCTGTCTTCATAGACTGAAGTGCCTCAAATCACCTTAATGCCTTCCCCCAGCAGTGTTAAGAACAATAAGACACTGGCCCAGTCTCTGGTAGGGCAGCCTTGGCTTTAGTACAGAGTCATTTTATCTGGATATCAACAATCCACGAGAGGCAGCATTAGCAAGCAAATTAGCTATACTTCGCTCATTTAGAAATTTTTTACTCTGTTTTGAACCAACAAATCAATGTAAAATAGTTTGAACACATGCCAGCACCTTCTGCCCTTGTTAAATAAGACATCAAATTCCAAGGACTAAAAAGCTAATTTAAGGTTTTGTTACAACTAGAAAATTTTTCTTCCTATGCTTTTTGAGCTATATATTTGACACTATTATGTGAAGATAGAATCCCAATTGTGAGCTTTACACCAAAAATATGTAAAGCTTTGATCACTTAAGAGCTGGAAGTAAATAAACCCATGAATTTCATATAAGAACTGCTTTTACATATGCTTGAAGTGATGTTTCAAAGGAAGGTAAATCTGCATATCAAAAATATTGCCAAAGCCATTGCAACAATATAAAACCATGTATTGTTTGCAAATTTTTAGTAATAATTCAATTTGGCTTAAGTTTTAATTAAAAGATTATCAACATAAATGTGATTTTTTTCCTTATAAACAATCATAATTCGCAACACTCCACACTAAGTCAACAGTATTACTTGCTCAGAGAGAAAGAGAAATGCAATTTAAAAGGTTTTTTATTACAAAAAAAAGTTTCAAATGATAAACACATACTTTATAGTCACATAAAGTAACTTGAAATGTCCATTACATCACAATGGATTTTTTAATCTAAATGTTTTAGTTCCCTCCCAATTTGCAGAGTAACCCAGAAAAATGAAAATTCTGGCTTTAGTTAGTTCTATTATTGGGTTAAGCAACTTGGTCCACAGAGAGTCAGATATTAATTCCTTCTAGAGCTATACATGCATACCAACATCACAATACTTTATTCTCCTTTTAAATTCTCTGGCCTTCAAACACTCTAGTCTAAAAAATCATACAGTGTTAATGGGAATATGTTGCAGAGGTCCCTACATGTATTGTAAATGACATATACCACTGAAATAACTACTCCTCTGTTGGAAAACCAACCAAGAGGACATGGAAAACAAGTCTGTAAAACTGTGATGAGTTAACAATAGTCCCTGGTTCTCTTAGTTATCAGTGGGCTTATAAAAAATCTCGGTTATTCTAACATTTTTACACACTGAACATTCTTCCAGCACATGTTTAATGAGTCCAGTGGACCTAGTCTTAAAACCCAGAGGATTACCTGAATACCACAAAAAGACATAATTTTTGTTTCTAGCATTTGTCCTCCATCTAACCATTTTCTCACCTTCAGCATGGTTTGGAACAGCAGGTTAACTTCCCTGCTTCTAAGAAGCCCTGAAGAACACTGAAACATAAAAATAGATTATTTTTTTTTTTTCCCCAAGGCTCCCTAATATACCTGAAACCTGGCTGAAGTGATATTCACTGAGATGGTAAGTGCACATCCCTTCCTCTAATAGAATGTGTGTAGGGGCAGAACAGCTCATGCACCTGCCTTCCCCAGGAGGTGGCATTGAATTTACAGTCTAGGGAGTAGAGACATGATGAAGCCCAAGAAACAGCACTAGATTCTGCCAATTACATTTGTGAGGTTTACATCCCTCATTCACACTCAAGTTCACTTGGCCCCAAGACACTGAATATATTTTATGGTTTTGTTAGTTCTTCCCTCTTTTGACTAACAGAGTGCTAGACTTTTTTATAATTTTATAAATAATAAAACTTCAAACCTGTTAGAAACCTAAATATGTTCTATTGCACATTTGCATTCTGAAAATTTGTAATCTTTCACCATGTGGCTGGTGTTACTAGTGACCTTTAATCTGCTTTTTACCATGACTCAAATAAATTAATTGAATGAGGCTAAGCATATGAATTAAACACAGTTTGGTTTTGTTTTCTAGCCATTCTTGCAAACTGATGGAATGCGACGCACTTTGAGCAAGTGAAAAACCTAAAAACACGTAGGATGCAACAGTATCAATAAGTAGCATTGGTGCACTTGTTAACAGCTATAATTATTCATGGACTCAACACCCAAAATGAAACTATTAAGATGATAAAAATGCAGACCAAATGGTTTCAAAATACCTCCACTTTACAGTACAGAACATTTGTTCTCCTTATCACTTATCCTCAAAGTTTATCACCCATAATTTTATGGGGTTTTTTCCAAACAAGATTTTATTTTGAAGAAACAGAAGGTGTTTTTCAACAGCAATATCCAATGAAATGCAATACATCACCAGAGAAAATAATACAAATCCAGGTTTACATTTATTACAGAAAAAAAGTGCCAGGGATCAACATTTACTCATCTTGAAGAGTTTTGTCTGTTGCTCTGCAGTTGCAAAAGAGGAAAAATAGACATAAAAGGAGGAATTTTAATCAAGGCACAACATTTTGTCAGCCAAAAAATGTCACTTCAAAAAAATGTTCTTTCCAAACTGCTGTAAATATATTTTATGAATACTCTGTCCTTAATAATAATAAACATAACTGTACTAACAAACCTTCTAAGTGTAAGCATTATATTCCCCATTAGTTCTAGACTACCTGCCATGTAGAAAAAGAGATTACAAGATTAAAAGCAGCCTCCCCGCATTCTCTATCTTACTTCTATTGTGACCCAAACTTGTGAGGTGTACTATGCAATTAAATGTCTTGTTGCAGTGACACCTAGGTTTGGATTTGGCTTTTTCCCCCCTCCCTTTCACTGCTCACACAAAAAATCATCTTGTATTAAGGAACAACTGAAATTACAAAGCCTTTTGACAATGAATTACTTAAGCATTTCAAGATCTTAAGAACAGAAGAATGATGCCCAGCTAATTCAGCTTGTTCAACTTCCCAGCAACTCTGGCATCACCTTTGTATGTGGACTCACACAGCAAAGAGCAACTGTCCCCCTCTCCTACAGGTAGGTGTAAGGAGTTACATAGCAAAATGCAAGGATGTGAAGGATGTTTCTTGGTTTATTGGGTTTTTAATATCCTAAGAATCAGTGTCATCTACCATGCGAGAAAACCAGCCCATCTCTCCTTTCAACCCACTTTCCCTTCTCCTGGAAGAGGCAAGGATGCCAGTAGTGTCCCTCAGTTGTCAGTCCCATGATGTAGGCTGTAATAGCTGACTGATAAAGTCAAACTCTTACCTTTCTGTCACAGACAGGCTTTCCCTGGCATAATACTATCAGACCCTGAAAACCAGCAGAATCCCAAGATGAAATCTTACTGACACATTTTTCAGTAATTCATAGATCAAGAGTTTCTTCATGCTCCCTACAAGTTACAAACACACTGCTTTGATTATAACTCAATGCAAAATGCTTGAAGGTATTTCTTCACTGGGGTAATTACAAACGCACCATTGTAAAACCCAAACCCAAATTTTAGATTCAAATACAAGACTCCAAACATCGCTCCTAAGCTCTAACTTCTAGTAGTCATGCTTTGATCTTAAACTGCATTCCAGTTTATGGATTAAAATGAGTCAACAAAGACAACAAGAGTTGTCTGATTTCCTTGTCTATCCTCTATTTTTACACACTGTAATTGTTTTCCACACAGCAAGCCTATATTATAACTATTATTGTTTTGTAAGCTAAACAAAGAGGATTTTTTTCTTTGCCAAAACAGTAATTAATAAATATAAAACAAGCACTGTAAAACAGGTATCAAGCTTTTAAGGAGTGCTCTCAAATGCACTGTTTAAGAAATTACAACCAAAGTCTGCAAAGAGACAGCCAGGTATTTTATAAATCTCTGCTTCAGGGAGTGCTTTAATTTCTAAACCACAGGAAAATAATACAAAAGTTCCCAAAGTTCACCTGGTCTGGCTCAGTCTTGAGTTGGATTAGTTAGTTAGAACCTGCTCAACTGTTTATGTTTGATAAACAGAAAAAAAAAGAAAACATACTCTTAATTGCCCATTCAGTGTGAAAATGCCAACTCACAATTTAAGTTCCCTATTTCTCTCTCAGCTCAGACATCTGCATCCCTCTAATTCTCCACCCTCTTCCCCTTTATAGGATCAAGGACTGACATAATGGGAGGCTGTAACACACAGACAGACAATTCAAGCATGGCATGATTTCTGGACTTTCAAGGTGAAAAATAAAAATAACCTTAATATTTAGCCTAATTTTATTAGGTGTGCTTTGTCAGAATGTGTGGGCTGTTCACAGCCCTTGCATTCTTACTATTCTATCTACCAAGTATGTAAGATGAGTGAAAAAGAAATGGATTTACTACATAATCACCCATTACACCCACAGAAATCCAGCAAGTACCAGCTCAAAACATACACAGGCTGTATATACAGCTGTAGTCAAAAGTTAAATTCTCTTCTTCTGGTAATTATAGACAGTCTGAAATATGATACATATTTTATACTTCATTGAATTAGTTTACCTTGCTACTTATTTTAGAGAAGTAATCTAAAAATAGCACTCCCCCTCCATGGTACTTTCTGTAGCCTTTAACATCTGACAATACAATAAAATGATATTGTCTGTTCTGGATAAGAGTTAAGTATTTTACTTGCATTTTAATTCAACACATCTTAAGCAGGAATAAACAGCCATTCCTCACTCAAGAGAGTGACAAGATTTATAAGGTGTAGTGAGGCACTTTAAAAGGTGACCTAACTCCTTACCATTCCCTCCAAAGAGTAATATTTGATCTGGCCTGACCACATTCGTCAAGAGAAAGAAAACAAGTGTTGTAGGAACCTGTAATAACAAAGGACACAGGCTTTCCAGTATGCAAGACAACAGTGGCGTACACACTCGGATCCCCATGAGCCACACAGAGCATGTCACATTGTGAAGATTTATCTGCAGCGCATACTGTGGGCCAGATTCTCACACATTTATGTAAACTTAAAATTTAACTAAATGTATGTAATTTGAATACTTATTTATATTAAAAAATGGGCAAATTTCTAATTAGTTCCTTTTCATACAGAAAGGCACCTCTCTTTTTTTTTTTTTTTCCCCCCTCCAGTCAAATTGCTTGTATTTAATGTTTGGTTGAGGAATTGGTTGGAAAGGTAGCATGGCAAAGAAATATTTAAGGGTTCCCTCCCCACCCCTGCCCCAGAAACTTCTTTCTTTAATTCCTTCTGTAGGCCTTTTCTATTGCTGCATATTACTTTGGGCCTCTTTGCATGTGCCAAGCTTTAAAACTAACCACCAAAGTCATGGACTATCTTCTGTGCTATTTCCTTACGGTTTATTCTAGTATAACTACAATTTTGTAATGGCTAATACAGTGTAATGCAGAACTGGCACTATGTTCAAGAGTAAGGATCACGGTTCTCTTATTCCAGACACCAGACAGAAAATCAAGGGCATCAGGAACAAGTTCCTACAGCACCTAAACTAGCCACTGGTGTAGCAATCTCTCTTCATTCTTACCATGTATGCATTTGTATGGATAAGGAAATGGTAATGCAATCATCAGCTGATACAACTCCCCATATCCAAGTAATGGAAGGCCTCAAACAAGCAACAGTCTTTCAGAATAAGATTGGTGTGTGTTTCATCCAACCTGTCTGCTCTGTTTGGTTTTGTTGTTGTTATTGAAGGGAAGCTTAGAAAGTGAAACTTAAAGGCAGCATCCACAGATATTCCAACACTGTCAAGTCACAAAAAAATAAATACATGATGTATCCATGATGATACACTACTGCCTATGCAAGCTTACTTGATCCAAAGAGTCTGAGCTCACAACATACTTGCAGAATGACATTAAGGTGAATCTGCACTGGTCACTTTTCTGTGTTTTTGCCTGAAAGCATCTATGTCCTAACAAAAAGGGGGATGAGGGACTGTGGAAGAATCTGGTTAAACCAGCGTATAACAAAGGTAAAACTACACACTGAATTATGAACAATGCAGCTTCAAAAGGTTGTAACAAAAAAGCAGCTTGAAGTCAGGCATGTGCTAATTAGGACATTTAGTTAAATACTTAGTTAAATAATATTAAATAGGTAGCTGGAAACAAGCAAAGGAAATTTATTCCCCTCCCCACATAATATTATATGGTACCCAATCATAGACACAAAAAGTAAACCAGATTGCTGAGTTCTATTTTATGACAGCACAGAATAGTTTAATTTTACCCTGTCTCACCCTTCTTATTAAGCAAAGATGGTCTGTCTAAAGAAAAGAGATTAAAAGTTATGTTCATGTATCTAAGAGCTGTATTTATAGGCAAGCACAACAGTAATACTGGAATGTTTTATATAACTCTTCCATTGCTGCTTTTAAATAAATGCATTAATTTTATCTTTAATATGGTTGGATGAGTATGCTAACTCCAAATGTTTCCTGAATTATTTGGTTTTTTTCTTTCCCAAGGTGTGAATATCCCTAGCAATTGGGCCAGTGGGCCATAAACTATTGCTCAGCTCCCCAGTAAATTATTCCGGAGTATCCAGAGAAAACACAGCATAGCTCAGTAGAAGTCAGACTGCTTTGAAAACTGACATCAAGCAGGTCCTAAAAGGAAGAAGAATCTTTCAGGAAGCTATCATTTGGAGTGACTTGTCTTTCACCCTTTCTGTTACACAGCTCCCACCTGGGATTGAAGAACTGAGTCAGAGTGAAACAGAATTTACACTTGAAAGAATAGCTCAGATGATAGTCTTTACATTCATCATAAAAATCATCCCAAAGTATACGTGTTAAAACAGATCCCACCAACGTTGTTCTTTCAAATGCATTTTTTTGGCCAAATATTTCCCACAAAGAATTCTTCACTGAATCAAACAGATACAGCCACCTCTATAAAAGGTGAAGTTACAGCTTTCCTTTATGCTTTCACAACTGATTTTCCCCTGAAGCATGCATCCCTGAGCACACCAAGCCCAGGGAAGCACCACAACACAACAGTCTATTGTAGGCAAACATAAGGAAGCTAATGATTAAACATCATACCCTCTAACAATACTAATACATGAAAGAGCAGCATAAGCATAGTATTTTTTCTCTGCCTGGATGATTTATAATTGGAAGCAAAAGAAGAAGAAGCCTCATTTAGTAATCATTATTTGGTGGTTTACAGAAATGTTGCACCACACTGGCAAACTTAATCCGCACTTTCCTACAAAAAGACAGCTTCCCTAGTGGTTCTGAGCAAGGCAATAATACAGAGTTTAATGAGGAACAACGGATCACCTGTAGTTCTGGAGGGGCAAACACTCTTCTCCCCCTTCCTAAATCAGTTGTTACCATTCTAAGAATATTCAAACCAAAAAGGTATCTGCATCTTTTTAGCTGTTGGTTTCACCTTGGAGCTGGAGGGTATACTGGAAGCAACTGTTGAATATTAACACATTGGTCTGTTACATAGTTTAAAAAAAGTAATCCATACCAGAATATAAATTGTGAGGAACATTTCTCAAAGCTACAACACAAATTCAAATCCTGTCCAGATAAACAGTAAAATGAATTAACCTATATGGATTACATTTGCAGTTTTTCATTGGTTTTAGATTGAAAATGTTGACAAAAGAGGCACAGAGACAGCTGACACCTCTGATGCTGTTGTCTGCTGTACCAAGTTTACTTAGTATATCATTTAGCAACTAAAGATCTACACACAGAATTAGAGTGCAGTCTTTGGGGGAAAGAAGACAAACTGAAGTTGCACAGAAAACTGTTTGGTAAAGCACGTAGTTTAACAATTCTGACATTTTATAAGCTCTTTTTAAAAGCTGTTGTTAAAATTAGCACATCAAAATCTGCTGAGGTTGACCAACCAGCATATAGATTATGAAGCTAAACATTACAGATTGAGATCTAAATCTGACAGCCATATGTTACAACTGTTCTGTCAATTCATCCGCAAACAGGCTTTTTTTTTTTTTAAGCAACCTTAAATACAGACTATACACAATAGTGTCTATAATTTTCTTAATATAATTTCTGACATACAAATGAAGACTCACAGGCATACCAGTTTCCAAATGCTTGGTAATGTGGGGTGCTTTTTTTTTCTTTTTTAACCTTTTTTTTTTTTAAAGACTCCAAGTTGAAAAATACTTAGTAATCTCAATTCTTGAACACAATACTTCAAGTTAGTGAAAACTTCCAAAAATTTATCTTGCAATACACACATTTTTATCCCCTGTTACTATTGATGTATTCTAAAAGACATAACATTACTTCAGCCTTATTTACATTTCCAGTGGTTTAGCTAGAAGCTCCAGTTGATTTTAATAACAGAACTGAAGACTAAATGAACAATTTAATCTAAGTGATTAAGTTTCTTCCCACCTCCTTCACCTTGCTAATAAAATCATTTTGCAGGCTCTAATAGAATACTTTTTACAGTCACATTTGCTCAATTTCTTCCAGTCAGGTTGCTTACAAAATGTGCTGCCTTCTTTCTCTTTTTCATCAGTCAGATATAGTGGATTAATATTCTAAAAAATATGGTAGATGCATGATCATATCTGTTACCCCATAAACAGAAGAAAAAAGTCTGTACCCATTAATCAATTCCACCAGGTGTTTCTCATAACTAGATAATTCTTCAACAAAAGAGAGGCCAGGAGATTATTCTGAACTAAGGCACTCACATGATAAAAATAGCATGTTCCTCCTCTGATAGGCAAGCTGCCAACAGATTTAAAGGATTATTAAGCAGTTTTAAAGCCTTGGGAAAGTTAAATGTAACAGTTTATGGTTCATTCTGAGACAGGGAATCCCCTGGACACTGCATTTCATGTCAAAATGAAGGCCCAGTGGAACTAAACAGAAGCAAAGTTATTCCATCCTGAAACACAGCTGAACCAGAAAGGTCTCATAAGAAAAAAACCAGGACAAAATCAGAGAAACTAGTTATGTTTTCTTAATAGGATTGAGTATTAGGATCTTAGGTTCTTTTGGACGGAGAATTCAAAATCCATCTTCAATGTTTCCATTGCCTGAATCTTCTGCAAATGCAATGAAGTACTCCAACATTTACCTGTTCCTTCCTCATTTAATAGTATCTGAAGTTTCAGTTTAAGTAATAGGCTACCTAGACACATACTGAAAACTGTAGAATAAAATCTGCTTGGAAGAGGCCTGTGGGATAAAGCCCTGGAGAGAAGAGTGGCCCAAGAAAGCTGGTTAATATTGAAGGATTGCCTCAAGGCTGAAGGTCCATCTCAATGAGCAGCAAGTCAGGCAAAAATGCCAGGAGGCCTGCGTGGATGAATAAGGAGCTCCTGGCCAAACTCAAACACAAAAAAGAACCATATAGAGAGTGGAAGCAAAGACAGGTAACTTGGCAGGAATACAGAGATGCTGTCTGAGCATGCAGATATGCCGTAAGGATAACCAAAGCCCAAATGGAATTAAATCTGGCCAGGGATGTTACAAACAATAAGAAGGGCTTCTTGTATATAGGCAACAAAAGGAACACTATGGAAAATGTGAGCCTATTGCTGAATGGAGCAGAGAAATTGGTGACACAGGACCTGGAAAAGGCTGAGGTATTGAATGCCTTCTCCTCAGTCTTTACAATCAAGACCACCAGCATTCAGGAATCTGAAGCCCTAGAGATCAGGAAGAGAGACTGGAACAAAGAAGACATACTGTTGACGGAAGAGAATCAGGTCAGGGAATACTTAAGCAAACCGGACATACGTAAGTCCATGGGCCCTGATGGGATGCACCCACAAGTGCTGGCTTATTTGGTCTATTAAGGTGATTAAGAGAAGTGCCTGAAGACTGGAGGAAAGCAAATGTTACCCCTATCTTCAAGAAGGGCAGGGAGGAAGACCCAGGGAACTACAGGCCAGTCAGCCTCAGCTCAATCCCTGGGAAGGTAATGGAGCTACAAATCCCCTGAACCATTTACGGACACATGAACAAGAAGATGATAATCAAGAGAAATCAGCATGGCTTCACCAGAGAGAAGTCATACTTGACCAACTTAATAAACACCTATGATGAAATGACTGGTCTGGCAGATGAGGGGAGACCAGTGGATATTGTCTACCTGGACTTCCATAATACTCCTCAATCCACTAACCTCCTCCCGGAGCTGTCACTCAGCAGAGGAGTTCCTCTCCCTGGGCACACCTCCCACACGTGTGGTCATTGCTGCCGCCCTGTACCAGCACAAGAGCAGGGCACAGCCTGCAGCCCGACACCTTGGTGGCAGTGTGTTCCCACCGGAGCTCTGTCTGGGAAGCTACATCAGTCATGGTGGGTGCAGAGCTTACAGAGGTCATGCCTTTCTGCTGGGTGGATACCATTGCTCACCGGTGGAGCTGGCAGGGCTTCATCACCCTCCCTGCACACCCTTCCCACGTCAACTGCCACACAAACTGCTGCGCTGAGCCATTGCCGACGTGCCATGCCCTGTTTGCCCCTGTTCGCTGGCACTGCCCAGGGGCTTCTTTTATACATGGTGGGGCTGGGGGGGTTGCCTGCTGTTGCTCCTGGCCTCACCCAGGTCCCACCAGCCGCTGTGGTGTGAGCTGTGGGCTCCTGGAGGGTCTTTCTGCTCCCCTGAGGTTTCCCCGGTTCAGGAACCCCCCCTGTGCCATCAGATCCTGCTGGCATTGGAGCTGCTCGCCCCAGCGACTGAGTAGTAGTATGCAGTAGTATGTATGTAGTAGTAGCAGACATATAACGATTGGTAGTTTAAGACCCCTTATCTGAAGGATCATAGTACTCAGTAGCACTGGCAGATCTATTAGTAAAACATCCAGTAAAAATGCTAGTACCTTTCTTCTCATTGCGGAACAGAAAATAATTGTGGGGGAAATAAATAATTTAACTGCGTAACAGTTAATAAAAAAACAGCTTTCAAAATAAGGTGTCTAAGAGAAATTATACATAAATTATAATCTGTATTGATTGGAAAACATTTTAATTAATACCAAATATCCCAAAACAACAGGGAACACTAGTAGTACTAAATATAATCCAGTCCCTGCAATGGTACAGTTTGCACTTACTGTTTTCATCAAGGTTGCTCAGACTGAGATGCTTCCCCAAATTTTTAGGTTTAATTTTCAGTGCACCACCTTGCCCAAGAATCAGAATTAAATTAAAGGGCATTTCCTTCAATTTCTCAACTTTTTTTCTAGGTTATTCCAGTGGACAATGTAGAAGAACTTCACTGCACATATGCTTACACCACAAAGGAAAAACAAAACCAAAACAAATATATATATAAATCACAGAATTCTGTCAGAATCAAAGATAAGCTGAATGGACTTCCCAAGGTCTTAATCTCATATATTAATTGCTAGTGAAAGTAAGCAGCCAAGATGTTCTACAGGACTTTCAAACGTTGAGAACCACTGCCATGGAACAGGCAGAGGACATCTGTCCTGAGGTGCTAAGACTACAATTCACCAGGGACTTCAAAACTGTCAAACAGTTCCCAGAGATTTTTCTTAACCACCCTATCTTTCACTGACCAGGCAGCCCTCTACTTAGTTTCTACACAATAGCCTCCTCGCTCAATAGAAATGTTAGCTGGCTTGTTGCTATTTCATTAGTTACACACACCTATACCTCCTCTGCAGAAGGGCATTTGAGTAACACAGCATGATCAGGCCAACAACCTAACTCTAAATTTGCAGGCCTACAACTACTGAAACTCATATTACTAAGTTTTTTAATATTTGGAAATAAAAAAAAAAATTAACTACACCATAAAAATGTTTAACAGATATTAATGCAAATGCTAACATTTACATCTAGATAATGCACTCAAAACTTGTATTAAATATCAGATAATCTTCAAATGTAGCATGAGCCACCTAGAAGTGGAAAGAAACAGTAGTAGTCCCCTTATTGATCTTATTTCTAACTACAAATGCTATTTTTCTCACAATAGCTTGTCTTGCTCCAAATGACATCAGGTATTCCAGATGTAGACAGCAAGACTCAGTTGATATGTTTTGAGAATACATTCTGATTATAGTCCTTAACTTTGAAAAAGTATGCTGCCATTTTGTAATCAATGACAAGCCAAGAGCTTCCACACCTGCAGTAGACAAAAGGCTCTCCCAGTGCTTCATAAAGCATCCTCCAAATTGTTTTCAGATTTCATCCTTTTCCTTTAAGATTGAAACAGGAAAAACAATTGAAAATAGTATGTGACTTACATTATTTACTAGACATGTTCTTAATAGATACTATCTTGTTCCTGCAGGTATCTTGTTCCTGCAGGTATCTTGTTAAAGTCAGTCTTCCTATACAGGCCTCCTTTCCCAGACAGACTCCTTCACAATTCAGGACATACTTTGGTAAATTCTACTTTGTCCAAATACCACAAATTTCAATAGCCCAAAGCTGTCATGAAAATCAGAATTTATAAGCACTCTTTGTTTATTCCTCCCCTCATGGGGCAACCATATAACTATGGCACTCACTGTGTAGTCTTTGATCACAGGATAACAGAAACTACATACTGTGCAAAGAAAATGCATCAAAAAGCACTAGCGTGCTGTTTCCTCTAGCTCTTTGATCATTTTGATAGATTTCAGAATTAGAAAATAAGTGCCTGGAAAAAGTCATTACTAACTCCAAATACATTTAAGTAACTTCATTAGTCAAATAATGACTGTTTAATGAAATACATTAGAAACATTAACAGCAACAAACAAGAAAGAAAAAATCTAACAAGCAAACTTATAAAAACTTGGAAAGACAAAAGCAAATTCTTGTTTGTTCATTTGTTGGTTTTTGCAGGGTGGGGTTTTTTTTGGTTTAGTCAGTTTTTTTCTTTATTGGTTTTCATTTAGACCATGATTTAATACCTTTATCGTCTAAGAGTATTTCAGTTCACTCTTATTCATTAGATTGAACTATGAACAGAAAAAATATGTTGCCATACAGGAAAGAAAAAGATTTAACACTACACTAAACCAGCAATTCGTAAGACTTCTTTTCATATAGATGTTGTTGTTTAGTTTTCTTCCATCTACTTCAAATGGAAAACCAAACAAAACAAAACAAGATGGTGTACATTCTTCTGTTCAAAGCCAATGTTGCAAGAATCCTACTCTGCACATATGCTATCTTAAAACATGTCAGGTCCCAAAATGTTAGGAACTTGTAATTAATTCAGTCCAAACCTTTGTTTAGTCTATTTGTACCTATACTTTAAGACAACAAATTATTTTATCAGAGACATATACACACACACAAAATATCAAAAATGTCTCACTGGATATATGTGCCTTAAATGCAGAAATATGCACTGCTGCATTTTTTGAAAACAGTGACTTATTTCTAGGCATGCTCACAATCATCATCATGCAATTGGCTAAAATATTTTAGCAAAAACTATTGTGCTATTGCCTCTACCTGCCTAAGTGACTTCTCAGCTTCTTCTTTTTCAGCTTCCCATTTATGGTTGAGCTTAGATAAACAGATTGCACTATCTAAATAAAGCCCAAATGTTTACAAAATGCACACAACCTTCTGAAAAGTAGTAATTCCTTCACCATAATACTTTTCCTGTTTTCTAAAGAGATTACTATTTGTTTCTGGGAGATAATGTATAGCTGTTACAGCAGCTGTATTTCAGCTGCTAGGGAAGAAAATACCTGTTCTGGTATTTCCCATGTTCAAATTAGTACTTCCAGAGTTTAAACCTTTTATTCAAGATTCACCGTAGCCTTTGTATTGAAACACTGCACCTTTCATTTCACTGACCACCACAGTGTTTGGACATCATGTAGAATTTATCTATGGTGCTTGGAGTCAAAGCTTGAACAGATTGGAGGAGGGTAACCAAGATGAGATGTCAACCCAATCAAGCACAAAAAGTAACCTGTTGAAGGAAGAAAGGAGGGAAAGCAGCAGAAGGAGCTAGTGTTCAACGAGAGTCAGTTTTTAAACAAATGGCTCTACCGAACCAAGCCACACTACCACCAACAGCATCGTGGTTGAAGCAGACAGCTGGACAACTCCATCCATCCCTGAACACACCTCTGCATCTCACAAAACTTAATTTGGAGGAAATAAAATTTCAGAGCAGTCTTTTTTTTTCTCCACAAGAAGAGTTCTGGACAGAATCCACTTCTCAAAAGAAAAAACAACAACAACAAAAAAAACCCCAAACTCAAAACACATTATGTTTCTTTAAAAAAAAACAACAAACACTGTTTTGAGCCAGAAAGATCTGAGCATGGTCTCCAGCATCAACTGGAGCAGTTACACCTACCACATCAGAAGCCTTGACTCAGAGATCCAGGAGGAGGGTTCAGTTCCTCAGGCCTCAGGCAGGAGGGAATTACCTTCTCACTTCACCAAAAAACTTACTGCATTTAAGCTGCATGTGATCCAGTTATGCAACAATCATAATTATCTACTCAGGCAAATGTGTAATACAGATGAGACACTATTTTACTCTCACAAACCATCCAGCTAAAACCATGGAAGAAACAGTTGCAAAATCTGTCATCCTAAAAACTTTGTGATAGAAAAAAAAAAGTGCATTAAACATATTGGCATAAAACAATGTCAAAAGAATAGATACCTACAGGGCATCTAAATGAAAATAAACCAATCCCAGAAAGGACAAAAATCTTCTGCTCAGAGTACTTAAACTAAATATATTGTCAAACCTAATTTCCAAAGAGTCAGCAGTGAACTTGAATCCAGTGCCTCATATCCAGTAGGCATTCTGCCAGTCAAGGTTACACATTGGTCTTTCTTGATTATTACCTGGTAACCTGGAAACACGGTAGTTCAAACAAATTAGTATGTATAGTGGAAAGGAGGACTGTAAAAATATGAGTACATTTGAGATAATTTACAAGTTTCCATAAGACAGATGTAGCAAAACTGTTTGACAACAAAATTATCAAGATGAATGTGAGACTTACCCCACAATTTAAAACCAGAAAATTGAAAAGCACCCCCCACATATACCTTCATATTTATAATGTATCTTGCAAATCACATCTCTTAAGTCAGCCAGAGATTTTCGTGCTTGCCTGTACCAAAAGAATTCCTGAATGGAAGTTTTTAATACAGTAAAATTAAATTATTTAGAGGTTTCAGTAAAAAGATTAGAATTCACTCTCTTTTCACTTGCCCCTAAAGAGTGGTTTTTACTTGTTCTAGACACTGCCAACACTTTTACATCCAGGAGCGGCTAGAATTATGAGGCCAAAGAAGAGACAAAAAGTCATATTTTACATAAATAATTTGATTAGCAAATAGTCAGTACAGCAACACTGAAAATACATCATCCTAAGAAATCAGTTTAGGGGATATTTTGTTGGTTTTTTTGAGACTCAAGAGTGGGGGAAAAATTACAAAGCTCAGATCTTCTTGGTACATGAAAAATACTAAATGGTACATGAAAAGTACTAAAGTTAAGAATAGCTTCTTACGTCACAAATCTACCTAAGAAACTATGTTAAAAACACAGCTTAGTGTGAGTTCACCATTCTACTCACATTGATTAAGTCAATTCATTTTCATCAACACTAACATACAATCCTTTAGACTTTATACCTTTCACACTTCTGTCTAACAACAGGTTTGAGAAATCACCGAAATAATCATATACATATAACCCTAGCTGGTGTCAAATTTCCTTCCGAGTATAGGGCATTGTATTTCCTATACTGTATGTCACCCCACAACTACATGTTCAAGTACAAAATACCATTTCTTTGGTTCCTTTCAAAATACCCTTATGAAGGTGTCAACTGGCATTCCTAGATTCAGTGTTTGTCTTCTCATCAACAGGAAAACCTGCTGCCATAAAGGTCTATTGCCTTATGCCAGGAGTTCAAGTGGCCTATGAGTTTTGGTATTTCTTCACTAAGTAAATTTGGTGTAAAAGCAGGTAAAGCAGAAATGTACCCAGACTTACACAATGATGTTCTACAATGTAAACATTGTATTGCAAAATAGCCTGTAAACGCAAGCTAGTATTCCACACTATTCTTTCTCGTGACTCCCCTAGAAAGAGCTCTTGTAATATAGTCAAGTTAAACTTCAATTTAGTTTTAATATCAGCTCCTACAACATTGTCACCAAATTTAGTACTTACTGATATTTAGGGGTTCGAAAAACAAAAAAAAGATGACTGTCTTTTCCTGAAGATCTTTTTTTCTTCCCTAATTACTTTTATTCAATGACTTGTAATAGGGAGAAAACACATCACTTCTATTTTAACCATTTAAAAAAATGCTTCAGAACTTTAAGTTACAGAGCTCGTACACTGAACTGCATTACTGTAACAAAGCCTTGGACCAATTTGATTAGGCATTTTGTGGCACCATGACTCTGAGTATGTGTCACATTTATTTAATAATATATAATATATTATTACAGATTAATAACAACATCATATAAAACACATTCTTTTTAGTCAATTGTATGGCTTATTCTCTCCATCATAGAAACCACAGGATTGGGCTTAAGACACCCCAGACACATAGAGAAGAGCTTGCTAAATGAAAGTGAGAGGTCAGGAAAGAAAAGAGAAAAAGAATGAGGAAGAGGAAGGAAAAAAAAAATGGGGGGGACATGAAGAAATAAGTATGTTTTGTAATCTTCATTCTTATACTTTACCTTGCAGACTTTTAGTTATTTCAATTTATAAAAAATACAGAGGTTGGATGGATTTGCTTCCTCCATCACATATTAAACATCTGGTGTGAGCCTCAATCTTTTTTGTCCAAGACACACAAAGCAGGAGAAATACTTCAGCAAACAGCCACTCACCAAGTACCCAGGATATTCACACAGCTGACAGAGCTGGTATTTTATGTCTCTAGCTAAAATTAGAACAAGACAGGTTCTGGTGCCAACAAATAATTTTAAGATAACAAAGTCTCAGTAATCCCACACTTCACCTTTCCTCCCTGAAAAACATGAAAAGTTGAATCATCCCAACAGTTTGCAAAACATCTGGAGATTCACAAGAGTTATGTAAAATGGAAGAAACATTTTCCATCTTGAGATGTTTCTATTCATCAAGACCACCTTAATCAAGTATGCCTAAGAAATACAAATGGACTCAGAAAGTAAAGCCATAAATTTGTCACATTCTCTTTGCTGCCATATCCACTGATATGCACTGCCTCTTTCCCAGTGAATAATTTACCAATCACAACCAAATTTGAAAAAACTGTAAACCAAACAACAGCTTCACTGATAGCTATTGACTTTCAGCAGTCTAAGGGCTTTGAGTAGTGTAAATCCTAGCAGTATTTAACTTCACTTTACAGAGTAACAGCAGATTGAGATTATTGTAATGCAAACCTGGAAAATTCTACACTATCAAATTTTTCTTTCATATGCAATGCTTCATCTTCTCTGCCATGCTTAATATGTGGGGTGTTGCAAATATGAAACCTTTCCCAATCATCTCTAGAAACCCTGGCTCATCTGCCTTTTTTTTTAGTCATAAATAATGAGCCAGTTTGCATGATTAATACAGGAAGAAGACTTTGTACAAGCTGCATAGTTTAATTGAAGCATAAATCATGCAGCTGGTTATAACTTAGAACTATTATAATAATAAATGATTATATTTTTTCTACTTGCTTTGCATGCTTAATATAAAACTAAATTAATGCTCATCTGGTAGCCACTACATACTGGTGGTTGTAATCTGCTGCCAAGCAGCTATTAATCTAGCTGCCAGGTGGTTCAGAAAGTTGAAGTACCTATGCTTTTTAGAAATAATTATTAGTGAAAAGCCACAAAAAAATCCCCTGTTCAGTGAATAATTTCAAGCCTGAGGTTAATTCTATACATAAAAGTAGTCCTAGCATTTCAGCAAAGGACCTAAGCACACAATTCACTTCCTCCCTTTGTATGCTTACAATTGTCATTTAATGATTTGGCAACAACATCACTTGGGTTTGATACTCAATTTTTGGAATCAGCTGTATTAGATTCCAATTTGTCTTCTTGATCCAGCAACTACTACAAGGAAAGTACATTTCAAAATAGGCCATATTTTCTAACACAGGTTTGAGGGGGGGGGGGGGGGGCGTGTAGCAATTCAGAAAAACATACCTAATTGTGTACTCTGGGAACTGTTAAAAGAGGAAGGTTCCTGAAGTTTACCTGTAGTTTAAAGCTCCACATCAGTGCCCAGTCACTTTGGAACTTTCCTTCTAAATGCAGACATCACATACAGAAGAAAAATTTCTACATTTACAGAAAGACAACAGTTTCCTTTCTGCCACAGACAAGCCAATCCATTTAAATTAAAAAAAAACACCAACAACAAAAACCCCAAAACCCCCAAATCCCACAAGGTTTTTGATAGCCCTGTTCTGCACTTCATAATAGCAATAATATCATAACATAATACCATGAGATACTTTATTGGTCTGTGAGGTGTTCTGGCAGTACTAAACTGTGAATGAAATTCAAACTTAGTGTCAACTAGGGTATTCTGTATCTATTGCAATTTAAAACTAGCCCCAGATCTGAATGGGTTGCTACCCCAACTATTTTTAGCAAAGCCTGCCCTAGCACTAAGAACCTCAGCAACTTCCACCAGTATGAACATTGAAATCTTGGATTATCGATTGTAAAAGCTAAATTCAACCAAATTATAGACTTTTTCAGAGCACACCAGTACTCAGTTATTGAACAAAGACATATTTGTCACCTGTGCTGATAGAGAGAATTCAGAGGAATTATATTTTGTTTCCCCTAACCATCATATATATATATATATATATATATATGTTTGAGAGAACAATACTGAAGGGTTTCAGTTAACATACAAAGAGCTACGCTATAAAATACTATGGGAGAGCAACTAGCTGCAAACAATCTTATGTATGCAAAAGCTTCCAGAACCATGCAAAAATATCCCTTAGAAAAACTTTGACACCAATCTATTTATTATTTTTTTTTAAATCACCATGTTCACATGTTTCACAGAACAACAAAAAAACACCAACTTTTTATCCAAAGCATTTCAAATTTTCATGCATGCTTACTACTGGGTGCTGACTGGTACAACCTTATTTGTCAATAAGGCTCCTGCAGTCAATTTTTCAACTTTATTTTTTCCTTCATCAAAGTAACATCAAAGATGTCAGACTGGGAAAATCTGAGAGTTTTAGAAGAGTTCTGCAAAGCTAATAACAGCACCATTTACATAAATTTCCTCTCACAAGAGGACAGGCGAATGAAAGAACAACACATAGCCGTGTTAGTCACAATACTCAACAGAATTAAAAATATAAAATTCTACTTAAATAGCACAGGACAGGAAAAATTCTAAATCCTACAATGACTAAAACACAGAAACACACTCTACATTAATTTTAAGGACTTGCCCTCCAGAGATGATGACCTTTCTTAAGATTCGAGTTAGGCTGGACTGCAAATGGTAAGATCAATTCAAACTGAAACACCACGACTTACTAATTGCATGATACGACCACCACAAATGACATCTATCTTGATCAGTTTGGCAATACTTTGCATGATTTTTGTAAAGATCATTCCTCAGTTGGTGTCCAGTGCCCAGCAAAATGAACTGAGAAAAAGTGGGTGACTACCCCTACTTCCTAGCTTTTTGATGAAGTCACTTCAGATGAGAATATGCTTCTCCAAAGACAGTGGCCTTTTATTTCAAGAAGCATTAGGAAATGTCAGGAGTTCACCTCAGGATGTCATGCAAGAATATCACTGCTAAACTAACAGTGAGTTGTCAAAGTGCTGGATATCCCTCTGCTTTCAAGGAAAAAAAAAAAATCCCTCAAACTGTTAAAAATGTAGAATATAGCTACTTCGTCATGCAAATCTTAAGTCAGAGAGGAAAAAGGGTTTCCTTCCAATATTTTAGCAAACACAAGCTTCCCAGTAAGATCTCTCACATTTGTGTCAAGGATAAGAGTTTCTGTGACTATCCCTTTTGCAGGATCACTAAGGATCAATCATAGGGTAACTGTCCGGAAGGAGCAAGCATCTTAAAGTTCTCACTTGGACCCTTCTTTCCTCACAATCTTAATGCACATAAGGCTAAATAAAGCAGATTTCATTGACTTTTTCAACTCCATTCTAACCTCTTCCCCTGGTTATTATTATATAAGAAGTGCTATTGAGTAAAAGAACTACCTAACTTGAGCTTAGTGGTTCAAGACTACTAAAAAAAAAAAAAACCCAAACAACAACAACAACAACAAAAAAAAACCAAAACAAACCAAAAGAAGTTGTTTTCCAAACCCTCCTATGCCTAAAGTTCCTTTTCACAAGGCATCTTTGAGTGAACTTTAAGGAATGTATCCCACTGATTTTTTTTTTTATTTTTTTTTTACTTAAGTTGAATACAAGTCGCATGAAACTGCTGAAATGAACTAAGAATCAAGCATTAAGCAAATTACACTCTACCTACAGGCCAAAACTGTCTGTTAACTGATAACACAACAATTGGATAGAACTAAAATTATTTTGTTAAAGTTACATCCTGCAGATATCAAGAATACCATGTTCCTTAGAATCCACTTTCTAGATTATTATATAAGAGACTTAAAGGAATATTTGAAGAGTGGATTGCTATACTAATAGAAAGACTATAGACTGTTTGCATGTACTTATAGAATACAGCAAACAACGAAAGAAATTATTTCACAAATTAAGTCATTATCATGACTAACTTATTAACTTCTAGAAATACTGATAGACTAGCGTATTTGATTAATGTGGGAGGTTTCCAGAACATAAACTATAGGTCCTACAATGACTCCATTTTTACTTTCTAGAACTACCTTCAACTGTAGAGGCAAGAAAGTCTAGGATTAAAATTTTCAACTTTCTGCTTATTTTGACAAAACTTCTCCAAGTCATTTTTCTATTGAGCTGAAGAATATCTAAATTACAACAGCATAAGCTCTGCATGCTCTGTGTAAGAAACTAAGAAATTAGCAGGCTACAATGCCAAGTTTTCCACAACATTAACTTATGTAAAATTAAAAAAAAAGATAAAATTAAATTACCATACTTTCTTCAAAAAGCTAAAAAAAAATCTTAAAAGTTATTAAAATTATCTGTGACTAGAAGAAACTTATTTCCAATTTATCTACACACAGTTGTAAACAGTGCATTATAAAGGACATCCCCATATTTGAAAAACTCATTTATTGTCCTATGGATAAAAATTTTTGAACTCGAAAGTACGTGTTTCACATGTAAACCTTCACATCAGAGTTTGTATGTATGAACTTTTGCATTTATTCTCACTCAGTTCATCCTTCTTCATCAGCATCATTCACAAGGAACCTGGCAACATTTCAATACTGTCTATTAACTCATCAACCTGTGTATATACTACAGATAGTAAGATTTCTCTAAATTAGCTATTGACCAAGCTTATCAGCTTGGTGACTTATCTAGAGTATCTGCTTAGAAAGTCATTTAGCTTGGTTTTACTATTTCCAGGGTCACAGCATTTACTGTAAGTTGTCCCAGTCTTCATTAACTCAGTTCAGATGAACTCCAGAGGCACTGCCTGCTATGTTATGACCTACCAAGTGCATTAAACAGAACCAAGCAGAGTTCAGCATATTTCATACTATATTCTCATCCTCACAGCAATGTGAAACACACATTAGTTATGGCACATGGCAAGTTGCATTGATTGTCTAATCACTTAGCACTGTAAAGCTATGTCAAATTTATGTTAACAAATTATTTTTAAAAAGGTCAATCATGTATAGCAAATTAGGTGATGTTCTCCGTAAGTGGTGCTACTTAACCAAATTCACTTGGATGGATATATATTTACAGGCTCCTGTATTAGGAAACTAAGTGGTCTAATTTTTATTGAGAGTCCCTGGAAGATGATGAATTCTGAAATCAGACTGCTTCTTCAAGCAATTAAACTTGAGCTTGAATGCTAACTTTTGGAATGTCACTTTGAAACACCCTGATTTACGTGCAGCACTTTGTTGGGCTTACTCAAATCGACAGCTCATCAGGTAGTGAGAAGAAAAGGAATTTTAGAAATAGGCTTTACCCATTTAAAAGTTTACCAGCACTCCTGGATCTGTTTCTGACAATACCAGCATTAGCAACAAGCTCTTTTTCTTCTGGATAACAAAGCCTGAATAGTTTTCTGCCATGTAAGACTCTGCAAAGACTGAACGGTGTTTCTAACTGCCAAGCAGAAATAAGGGGAGCCAGAAATGCTCAAAATGTATTTGCAAAATCTTAGCAAGATGGGTAGAATTTACTAATGGGGGGTGGAGAAGGGTTTCTGTTATACTATTGTCCTGGTTTCAGCTGGGATAGAGTTAATTGTCTTCCTAGTAGCTGGTATAGTGTTATGTTTTGGATTCAGTATGAGAAGAATGTTGGTAACACGCTGATGTTTTCAGTTGTTGCTAAATAGTGTTTAGGCTAAGTCCAGGATTTTTCAGCTTCTCATGCCCAGCCGGCGAGAAGGCTGGAGGGGCACAAGGAGTTGGGAGGGGACACAGCCAGGACAGCTGACCCAAACTGGCCAAAGGGGTATTCCAGACCATGGGATGTCATGCCCAGTATATAAACTGGGGGAGTTGGCCTGGGTGAAGATCACTGCTTGGGAACCAACGGGGCATCGGTCGGTAAGTGGTGAGCAATTGCACTGTGGATCACTTGTTTTGTATATTCCAATCATTTTATTATTACTGTCATTTTATTATTGTTATCATCATCATTATTGGTTTCTTCCTTTCTGTTCTGTTAAACTGTTCTTATCTTAACCCACTAGTATTACCTTTCCCCCCCGCTCCGATTGTCTCCCCCATGCCACTGGGTGGCAGGGGAGTGAGCGCATGGCTGCATGGTACTTAGTTGCTGGCTGGGGTTAAACCACAACAACAATAGAGAAAAAGGAATCAATAACATAAGTCAATACAATACAAAGAATTTTCACTTTCTTATAAAATTAATTTAAGTTAATCTGGGGTGTCTTGCATACAATAATGCTGATTAACGAAAGCTATGAAGCTCTAATGACAGGACATGTTTCAATAATAAATTTCTACTAGAGGATTAAAACTGCATTCGCTGTTACAATATTCTTTATAAAGTGTCTTATAAAACTCTGAGTGTATTAAAAAAGTCAGAATTATCCTAATAATTCTACAGTTGGATAATACATTTGTGACATTTGTTCTAATATTAAAAACATTGATCAATACTATATGAAGAGAAATATAATTTCAAAAGCACTGTCATCTTCAGTTTAAGAGAGATGGCTATACCAAAAAAAGCCATGACACCCAAACCCCATTATCTTCTGACAAATGCCAGCTATAGTATATTGGAAATAAGGGTAGTTCAATGTATCCCAGAAGAGTTTAATAACCTGATTAACAGTACATGAAAACATTTTTTTACTGTGCATTTAGAGACCAGAGACCAATATTTACTTTTCCAGGAAAGAGTCTACTTTACCATAAACCCAAAATGTTGTGGAGCAGTGGCTGGAATAGACAATTCCTTTGTTATGGAATGGTAACTTGTTTATTTCCCAAAATTTGACTAGGGATCTAAATAGTTATTGTCTTTAGAGCTAAAAATTCTCTTGGTTTTGTAATAAAAGCTACAGGAAAAACAAGGTACTGATAAAATAAAATAATGTAATAATTGCAGTAACATTGCAAAGCAGGACAAGAACACATTTTCCCCACATTGACAATAACTCAAATTAGCATAAAATGTACTTGTATTTAGGAAAGCTAACAAAAAAAAATTAATGGAGGCTGAACTGCAGAACAACTCTATACCAAACCAAAAGTCATGGTTTAACACCAACCAGGTCAGGCTGGACAGGGCCTTGAGCAACCTGGTCTAGTGAGAGATGTCCCCACCCATCACAGGAGGTCTGGAATCAGGTGATCCTTAAAGGTCCCTTCCCTTTCAAACCATTCAACCATTCTATGATTTCTTATAGTAAAGATGTGATTCATTTGATTTTCATAATAGCTATAAAAGAATATGAAAAATGAGCTTTCTTAAACAGAGTAACTTTTAATAGAAGAAACTATATGAGATCTCTGTAAAGGGACCACTAAAGATATTTGTAATATATATGGGACTATACACAGGAATTCACAACTTGTAAGATTCATCTTCTTTATTCCTAAAACATGATTAATATATATATAAAAAATCCTCATTCTCTAGACACATTCTGTGGTAATTCATACATGAACCCCAGTTCTCTGTTTTTCCTGTTAACATACACTGTAATTGATTTTTAAAAATTAGAAATGTAATAAGCTTTAATCAAGCTGAAAGCTTTTATTTCTATTTATGTCTGTGGTGGGTTGACTTTGGCAGACCACCAGACCCCCACCCAGCCACACTCACTCCTCTACCTCAACAGGAGAGGGGGAAAAGAAGACTGAAAAGCTCACGGTTTGCAATAAAGACAGGAAGATAATTTACCAATTACTATCACAGCCAAAAAAATGCAATTTGGGGAAAATTAATTTAGTTTACTGCCAACTAAAAATAAAGAAGGATGCAGAGAAACAAGGAGAAAAACTAAACCACCTTTCCTCCACCAACACCCTTTATTTCCAGGGCTCAGCTTCATTCCTCTTCAACTCCTCTACCTCCTCCCTGCCAAGTGCCACAAGGGGATGGGGAAATCCCTGAATGCTTGAGGTTGGAAAGCACCTCAGGAGGCCATCTGGTCCATCCTCACCCTGCTCAGACAGGGCCACCTAGAGCCGGTTGCCCAGGATCGCATCCAGACAGTCCCAGCTTGCTCAGCCTCTCCTCATAGGAGACATGCTCCAGTCCCTTTGTCACCTCTGTGGCCCTTCATTGGGCCCTCTCCAGTATGTCCGTGTCTCTCTTGTACTGGGGAGCCCTGAAGTGGGCACAGTACTCCAGGTGGGGCCTCACCAGTGCTGAGTGGAGGGGAAGGATCACCTCCCTCAACCTACTGACAACACTCCTGAAACAGCCCAGGATGCCTTTTGCCTTCTTTGCCACAAAGATGCAATGCAGGCTCTTCTTATTCTAGGTGTCCCCCAGGACCTTCTCTCTGCCAAGCTACTTTCCAGCTGGTTGTCCCCCAGCATATACTGGTGTATGGGGCCTTTCCTCCCCAGGTGTGGGAGTCTGCACTTCCTTTGCTGAACCTCAGCACCTAAGCAGCCCATAGAATGTTATGGGATATCTACATTTTATTTGTCATCTTTTCAGAAATGTACTTATTTGATGAGCAGGAGCATGACTATAGTATACTAGGTTGTAATTTTAGGTTAAGAGTAAGTCTACAGGATGTATACTTCTGTACAGACAAATACCCTCTAAATTTTGAAATAAGTGTTCATTTTTCCAATGGAAGCTTTTCAATATTTTGTTTCACTCATAAAATTTTGTTTAAACATAAATGGAAAAAACTCTTAAACATTTTCCTTCCTCCACCACTCACCAAAACATGCAAAGACCTATATTTTAAGATGTGCATCACAGAATTTCAAGTATTCTGTAACAGGAATTGTACCTACATCAGACATGTTAAGATGGTAATTGGTCACAAATTTGACATAGTATGTAGCTTATGAGGAAACTTGGGAGAAAGAATGTAAACTATTTTATAATCCTTCTCCAGATACATAGTGTGCCTAAGCTCCTCTACTATTGAAAAGCAACAAAAATAAAACACAAGCCTCCTGAACCTAGTTGAGAGCACATCTTCTTTCCCCTCCTATTGTACCTAACTGGCTAGCTAAGTCACTGTAGTTAGGATGAATGATTAATGCACTTGCCTCCCTTTTCCCTCCTCCCTAATTAACATATAATTAATGGAAATTTACATATTACATATGTTCTCAAAATATAAATTCTACAGTGATGCAATCCCTTGCGTTAGACAGTAACATGTAAACAAGCTTTTTATGGAGCTGGCTACCTTAATTATCTTGGTTACAGTGGGGCCTTTATCAGCTTTTTCCTCACAGTGTAATAGGAAGAAGCCTGAATCACCTCAGCAACATCCAGTTAGTAATATGGTATGAAGGACATACTATGTATTTGATGGAATGTACAGTAAACCTGTAATTTATACAGCGTCTGGAATTAGAAGTTATTATGTTTTGTGTACAAAAATAATGTGATCTTCACTATTTATTGAAGACCACTGAAGTGTTTTTGCACTTGATAACAAATACCAGTATTTAGCATTAACAGCTCGTAAGTTTCAACTGGTATTATATCACTCAATTATAGAATTCCTTTGTGCAACTGATGTTAAACAAAGGCTACATTAAAATTACTTTTAAGAGAGAAGGCCGCACCTCCGAAAGTAGTCTGAAGCATCTAATTGTACAGTTATTTCTTCTTTACTACTATTACTTTATTCCCCCTTTCATAATGAATTAATATTTTTAAATAAAGCTAATTCAGCTCTTATACGTTAGCATCTTGGGTAATTCAACAGAATAAACCACAAGTTACACATTCAGCATTAAAAGTGCATTAGAGAAAAATACAAAGCTAAAGGTTAACCTTCAGGTTTTTATCAAGCCGTATGGATGAAAGCATATGTGCTTAATGTAGCATCTTATCCAGAATAATGACAGAAAAATCACTGGGGCATGAAGCCACAACCTGCAGAGAGTTAATCACAATCATTAATCACTGCACCACATTCTTTTTTTGTTTTGTTCTTTCCAAGATGGAAGTGCTGATAAAAATAGACTTCATTTTTTGTTTACTGTATAAATTAAGTTCAAAACACTGTCATAACTTGTTGGTGATCTGGAAAGAGAAGTTAAATAATTGGCTTTATTTGAAGACTGAATGTCTCATGAACCTGGACATTTCACAAGATAAAAGAGCTTCTCAACTCATGGTTGCTGGTTTGCAGCCAGATTAGACCAGGTAGCACCCAAATTTATCACTATTCAGTACTTCTAAAGTAACACTAGTGATGAATATCCAGGTCATAACAAAAAGATATCCTAGTCAACAAACATATACTTTAACTTTCTACGTATTCTTATGATAAGCAGCAGAGAACAAGGAAGAATAAAAATGGTAGTCACCACATTCTCCTTGACAGGGGTGAACTATCTGTACAGAGACACTAAGTTGTCATCACTCTTGCTATCCCGTCTTGTGAACGACAAAAGGAATAAGCTGCATGTTATCTTCTCCTGGCAAAAAAAACCCAGACTTGCAATTTCTCATCCCTGCCAATCACCTTCATTCCTGCAACTTAAAGCCAAGACCAGAAATTTATTTTAAAAAAAATTATACATCATTCTAAACAGTAAGAAGATTTGTCTTTGTATTAATTAAAAAAAATTTCAAAAATTTAATCGTGTAATATTGATGCAGCTTTTAAAAGGCATTTTCTTTTCATTTTAACCTTTAAAAGGTTTTATTTTATGCAGAATGCAGTGGAACCTACAAAAGAGGAAGGGAGATTTTTATTTATTATGTTTTTAAGTGCATGAAGATGACTATTAATTACACTGCACCAACAGTAGCAATTGCAAGCTTCAGATGTACTGTGAACATCGTCAGAAAAGGTTTGATGGCAGGGATTATGGTGTGTGTTTGTCATTTGGTTTGTTGTTGTTTGTTGGGTTTTTTTTCCAACCAGTGCACAGAGCTAAGCAACCAAACAACTAGCTGTGGATGCATTTCATGAGCTAGGAAAATGCTTTTGAATAATGTATTTGCCTAGAAGCGGGTCTTCACTCCACCAGTGTGGCTGTGTTTCAGATAAATTGATGAATTTCAGGTCAGGCCTAAGAATCAGTAACACTGTTGTTTGTAAGTGAAGAATGAGCTGTTGAAATCCCAGTTAGTTCACTTTTCTTACCCAATCCAAAATTTCACTTGCCTTGACAGTGACTTCTGCCTTAATGTTCCTGAAGTTACAGCATACTTTTTTAGTAGATCAACTTGGTAGGACTATTGTTTTCTTACTAAGCAGTGCCCTTAAGAGAAGGGCTGAAGGAGGATTCAAGATTATCTTCACAGATGAAGTTAAGCATTAGTGCTTCTGTTGACAGCTAGCTAGGAATGAAAAACTCCAATGTTTAGGTGCGCAAAGCAGAACGTAAAGTTTTTGCCTTTTAAAAAAGTAGAGTACTCTGAATGCTGCCAGCAGATACTCATCACTACATCTGGTTTAAATATTGTTTAGTAGCCCTTTAGCACTGGGCAACACTTTTTTTCCTGGGAAATAGGTGTTGTTCATGAATTGGCTAAAGACCCTGCAAGATTAAGATGCCTGCAGTCCTCTTCTCTTTGTTAGACCTCTCTAAAGAAAAATTATAAATAAAGGACAAAACACTACTTGGATCTATAGTTTCTATAGAATTTAAGCCATCATATAAATCAGCAAAGACTTACACCACTAAAGATCAAAAGTCATTCATTAATTATGACATCTTAAACATATTTAGCTTTTTGCAATGTTTATGTGTGGTCTGAAGAGAGATGACAATCTTACAAACCTATTACATCTATGGCTAGTTTGTCTTTAACTACTTAGAATAAAAGCAGATGATTTGTAACAGTTTCCTCAAATTCCTTCATTATTACTTTAATTGCTACAATTTCTTTTTTTTTCTTTCTTCTAATTTTTAAAAAAAAGTTTAACATCTCTTCCTCAACACTGATTTCTACTGCTCCAGTTTGGTACTATTTCAGTCACAGGTGGGGGGTGGAGGAAGGGAAGTTTCAGAATGAGGCAAAGAAAAGCAAATTGCTTATCTGTATCTGATTTACTTTTAACTTGTACACAGATTTCTTTGTAAGCTCATATTTATGCATGACACAGACTGCAAGAAAAAATTCTACAATGGGTTTCTAACAACTTTCCGCTAACTGCACATGCCACAAAACATGGACATTCAAGAAAATAAAAGTTTAGGTTTTCAAGACAAGGCTCAAGTAACAGGTATCAAAATATCTTGATTATCCAGTATGTTCTTTCCCAAAAGATTTGAAATGGAACAGGCTCACTGTTTCTTTGAAATCATCCTAAAAAACATGGCATTGTCTGGACACTTGCAAAGATGGGGCAGAAATGTGGGCTTCCCATCATACAATCCATCAACAATTTGAGCTCATAGTGCTTCCCCCCACCTTTTCCCAATGCTTTCAAAATCACAGTAGCTAGATGAAGACAATCTAAGAGCATGCTGCTGCAATAGAAAAATTAAACAGTTGCCTAAGTTTATACATAAACTTTAGATAAACTGATAAAAGTTTGTGATTAGACTTGTCACCAGATTCATCATTAGGAAGGAATACTCTCCCCAAATCTGTCAGACAGTGTGTTTTAAGCAATTTAATTTTCACCTGTACCATAAGGTTCCTGTAATCATATAAGAATTTTATCTAAGACAGGGACATGTTATGTTTGAGCTCTGCTACAAAGTACTAGCGCTGCCCCTTACAGTACCTTTACTTTGATTACTACTTTGCTCCAGAGCAACACACACAATCAAAAAAAAAAAAAAAAAAAAAATCTACATTTGACAAATACCCAGAGCCACCTATCAATCTGAAATGCCCACCCAAGCTTCCTGGTTTTGCAAGGTATAACTCACATGTTCATAATACATCTTCTTTCTTTCTTCAGGTAGAAAAGCACCAAGACAAATAGCAGAACACTATAAAAATAGCTGTGAAAATTTTATCTGATCCAATGATGCTTTAAAAAAATCCTGAATGACATAGGGCTGAGACAAAGCCACTATGACATAAAAAAAAAGATTAAAAAAATTAGAGGATCTGATCTATGAAGACATGAGAGTAACTATTTTGTCCTCAAAAAAATTAGTAAGTTAAGAGGAAGACCTTGAGTGATCCTCCTGCATAACATAACCCCAAAAAACCAAACCAACAAAAAAACCCCCAACAACAACAACAAAAAGAGGACTTCATCTACTCTGTTCCACATGAAAAAAAACCCAATATTTATTTAAACTATGCTATAAACCTTGAAAAGGTATTCAATCTTTATGTAAAATTGTCAGGTTATAAATAATCCACCATCTCCCTTAGGAAGTAGCTTAATGTTAATAGTAATTAGTGTTATAGTTCCAGTATCAATACATATTTCTATATTTGTATTCCACACACAATTCAGGCAAGATTTGTGCCTACAGAGTAACACAGCTGTACATGTCACTATTGCTTCTACCGGTGACATAATAGTGCAATTTTGCCTCAGAATCAATGTTAATTTGTCAAATTTACAATCCTCTCTGATAAAAGAAAATTTTGCAATCAAACTGGCAAATGTTAAAAGCTTACCATACCAATTTTAATTAAAAATCAGCTGCTACTCAAGATCCCCTAATCCATGTAGCATAGTTCATGAATTACATCATACTCTGATATAGATTAGATCAGAATTTAAACACATGGTCTGCACCAACTTTGATTTTATACTGTATCAGAATATCTCCATTAGCTGTAGGAAATTGTAGAGCTATTGTCTAATGGTTTTTCAATAGAAGAGAATATTCCACAAACACAGCCAGAAAGTTTTCTTTGCAGAGGACATAAAAAACAGAGAACCAGATTCATTGAGGGAATTTTTCTAAATAACCACTGCTCTTCCTTATAACTGTTCATCTTTCCTACTGACTTGCAAAGAATGCCTTTGTTCATCTTCCCCAAAGACTTCCTCTATGAATGCAATTCGGGATTCTCTCTTATTGACTGCCACTTGTATTCCTGACAGGATAACACCACCTGGGGTGCAGTGCTATCAAAATACACCACAACTTAGCTGGGAAAGGAAAGAAAGTATTGTATTACAAGTCAAAAATGTGGGCAAGACTTCAGACCAGAAGAAAATTAAAACACCAGGCAGCCCTATAAAATAAGAAGTAATATGGATAAGTAACAGCTCCTACACTGACCATGTCCCACTGGTGATTTTGAAAGAACAGATGGCAGAGCTCTGGGTATTTCATCAGCATTTGGTAATAATTTGCAAGGTAGTTTTGAAAATTATAATTTGAGTGCTTGGCTATTGTATTAAAATCCAGCAGGGAATGGAAATACTCTTAAGAATAAGGTCCTTTATCAGCTGGCTCCCAGAAACGTCCAAGACTATGAACAATTTGAATTCAGTGAATGGCTGCATATAATAGCACCTGTTAGTGAAAAAATACCGAACCCATATGGGTATTTCAACAGCCTGCAAAGAACACTACAATGCAGTAAAAGCTCTGCTCTCACCTGTCAAATAAAAACCTAACAGTCACAATTTATTTTTAAGTTATGGACCCTTTGCTACAAGAACTTCAACTGCAGAAGAGTCTTCATGTAGCAGACTTGTCATTTAACCCAAGTTCAGAGATGACAAAAGCTCTGAAATTTCAAATTTTTTTTTGCTCTTGGAACAAAGGAAGTAATTTATCTTCTTTGTTTTTATCTAAATTATGCTCCTTTCTACTAATTCTGAATCCATCTGAAAGAATAATCCTAGAAAATTATCCATCTTAATGTGTACTGGAAGAAAAAAATCTCTCACAAAACTACAAACTGTACTCCTCAACAGCAGAGTGAAGGAATTGTGCTTCCAAAGAAATATACTGGTTTTCACCTTCCAATCTCCAGAGTATTTTCAAAATCCACCAAAATACCTCCAGAAGTCACCTGCCTCTTCTCTTACAATCCCATCAAAAAAAAATCCAGATAGATTTGTTTTTCACAGAAGATCACTTTCTAAAGCCTTTCTAAAATTCATAGAGAACTGCAATGACTCAGAAGAAAAACTTTAGAGGCTAACTGTTTCTAAGTCTTACATGCATTTGTGGGTGACTCAAGACAGAGAGCAAGAACAGTAATGCATTTTGGGCATGCTTGAACTGACTTTTTCAACAGGCCATAAATCTTCAGGTAGAAGGAAACTGCTCTTTTACAGGACAGCAAAACTTTATTTTCCCACTGAAATATTAATTATAATCCTAAATTCCACTGAGAACCATCCCCAGCTAATTTTTAAATTTTTGTTTCAATATTCCACCCCCCCCCGAACCCCCCCCAGTTTAACATTTGATAAAGAAGAGGGACGAATTTGGTACTATGAATGAAAGCTTAGTTGCAATGTAGGCTTCTTTTTTTCCAGTTATCACATATGAAAAAGCGGTAGAGTTAAGCCAATGTCACTCAGTAATATTAAGCAAACATATTTTAATGAACTCCTGAAGTTAACTAATAAACTAAATTTAAGACTTAGGCACTACACGTAGGGAGGGAGGACAGAAAGAAGGTTGTTTTCACTCCCACAATACACATTTGCAAACAGTATTTTCACAACAGCAGTCCAAATGGGATCAGTTATAAGTCCATTCATTCAGATGCACCTTTCCCAGTGAACTTGGGAATTGCAGGAAATGCCTATCTCCAATTCAGGTATAACTTATTTTGAGATCAGTATGACAGATTGCTCTTGAAACGTGGGGCAAAATTAATCTCTGAAAGGGAACCTATGCCATGGAGTCATTGTCATTTCATGAACTGCCCATCATTTTTCTACTTTTTTGCAACAGAGTGACAGCTTGAATAAAGAAACCATTTTGGAAAACCAAAGACTTCTGCAACAGGGAGGTCATGGATAGCAAAGGGAGTGCCATGGGAATCACCTGCAACAGGTCTGGCAGCAATGAGTAACGACAGCTTGTTCAAGGGCTATTCTGGCCACTGTCAATGGGATGGCAAGATTAAGCAACGCAAGGGCCAGAGCATCCCTCCATCTGCCAGAAGCATAGCAGAATTAATTCCTAGCACGCGAGTCTCTGAAATAAGCATCAGCTGCACATCTCTCTGAGACTCTCTTAATGTTGTTTCATTTGGATTTGTGTGCTGAACACAGATAAAGCACCCTAAGTTTGAAACACCTTCACCCTTGCTCCAATTAGGCTGGTTTACCAGCAGTGTAGGAGAGCGTGATTCTACAAGATTTAAGATTAGGGTAAAAAGAGAAAAGTGGAGCCAAACACGATCCTAGCCTTCAGAGCAGAATGCTGTTTTACTCCCTTCCCTTCCCTCAGGAGTGCCCATGACAGAACGCAGCCCTACAGTTAAGGATCAACAATGTCACCCTATTTTGCCGATAGTACCATCGGTTACAGCTCTTGCACTGAAAGCCTGGCACTCCGGCACCTCAGCACCCACCTTGCCTCCCACCCCCCCCAGGCTCTGTCCCTACCTCCGCCCCAGCCCCCTTCCTTTCTCCTCAACCCACCTGTAACAACTCGCATCTCACCCACCGCCACCTTCCGGCAAACAGGTTTTGGCTGAAGTGTCCCAGGCGACTTTCCCTGAGATTGAACACCTGGGACGTGCCAAGGCCTCACACACACCCCCCCCTCACCGGCTCTGTGGGCAGCTCCTTCCTGTGCTAGGGGCCCGGCTCCAGAAGGTTCTGCAGGCCCGGCTCCAAAAGGTTCCACAGGCCCGGCTCCAGAAGGTTCCACAGGCCCGCTCCAGAAGGTTCCACAGGCCCGCTCCAGAAGGTTCCACAGGCCCGCTCCAGAAGGTTCCACAGGCCCGGCTCCAGAAGGTTCCGCAGGCCCGCTCCAGAGGGTTCCGCAGGCCCGCTCCAGAAGGTTCCACAGGCCCGGCTCAAGAAGTTTCCGCAGGCCCGCTCCAGAAGGTTCCGCAGGCCCGCTCCAGAAGGTTCTGCAGGCCCGCTCCAGAAGGTTCTGCAGGCCCACTCCAGAAGGTTCCGCAGGCCCGCTCCAGAAGGTTCCGCAGGCCCGCTCCAGAAGGTTCCGCGGCCTGGTGCAGCAGGGCGTTACCCGCCCAGCTGAGGGAGCCTCGGCGGGCGGCTGCGGGGAGGCTGTTCCTCCCCCAGCCCGGCAGGAGAGGATTTATTGGGGTACGGCCCGGGGAGTCCGGCCCTTCGCGTGTCTGTGAGGTAGGTTCAGTGACGCTCAGTGAAAAGCTGTGGGAAGGTACCTGGGTCTTTTGCTCTTCGTTTCGCCAGGGTGGTGGCGATCGGTTTGTGTGTTGCTTTTGCCACGTTTCGGGGAAGTCATTTTCCCTGACTTGAAGTCACCCCGACATCAGCTTCTGTTATTGTTAAACCAGTCACGTTATTAATTAATGTGCCTATCAGAGTCACGTAGGTTAAAAATAGATATTTGTTGTTGTTATGCTGTATTCAAGTGCATTGTATCGGTTTTGAATACACCCTCTGGCTTCTCTGTAAGGAGTAAAAGTTACAGAGGCTGGTGGATTTTCTGATGGTTTGGCGAATATTTATCAACAGCAGAACAGATTTCCTCAGCTAGAAGAAAACAGTAAAGACTAGTTCATCCTATAGTTTGCCCAGAAGGTTGATCGTTATAAATTATTTTATTGACCTATGCTCTGCTCAGCATCCTGCGCTTCAGTGAACCGAGCAATCAACACTAAATGCAGGTAAGGGGGCGGGGGGGGGGGGAGGCTGTTCACAGCAAAATATTACTGCTGAACAAGCATGCCATTTTATCATGATGCGCAGTTCATTTCCATTTCAGTTTCTCTGGTGCATAAATTTTATCTTTGAAAGTCCTGGACCAACTGGGACTTTTTGGTTTTCAAACAGAAGCTTCTGGATTGTGGGTATACGGACACGGGTTGTATAGTTGTAGGTATCTATATGCACTTGTTTGTATGTTTTTACACATAAACAAATTGGAGCTGTAATTCCCATGGAGATGACATCCTGGCATGTCAAATATGATTCTCAGTCTAGATAATGCATAAGAAAATAAGTTGTTCACCTACTTATGACTGAATATAAATCATCCAGTATAATTCCTTATGGGTCCCTGAGCCCACATGCAGTTTGGTGAAACAAACTATGGGACAGGAGCACTTTGTGTTGTAGAGGCAACTGTAGAGGCAAAAGTCTCATTAAATATATTTGTGTCATCACCACAATATCTGAAGAGTAGAAATAGGTTTGCTTTTTGCCTCAAATGAATGCCTTCAGTGCAGAGTTTAAATTAAGACACCTAGAAAACTGAGTTGAATTCTGTTCAATATTTTTTTTTTCTCACAGTACATTAAGGGGAGTATTTTCTAGGTAACTAGTACTATCCTTTAATTATTCATTCTGTAATTGGCAGAATCACCAATGTTCAAAGGAAATTCAAAGTAAGGAGAGGAGTCTTCTGGTTTTACTCTGAGTAATTTTTCATTTAAGTCACTAACTTGGGTAATTTTTGATTTAAGTCACTAACATGAGGAGCAAATATTGCATTATGAAAGAGGAGCATATCTATCCCTACATGGTTCCAATGTATCAAATTTAGATTTCCAGTGTTTTGTTGGTTGATTTAATCCATACTTATTTGTATGAAATAAGGCTAGCATCCCTGATGACATATACACATTAAAGATTATTTTACATTTTGGTTGTAGAACATTTTCAACAGTGTTCCTGGACTTTCTGAATTTTATGAATTATATCTACAAGAATAGGTTTTACAGCTATTTTCCAAAAGCATAATACCTCTAGGACTATCCCCTTCCTGAGAGAAGAAGGGGAGAAAGAGGGTAGAAATGTCCATTAATGCAAAAGAATAACACAGAGATTTGTCAGAAAATATAACATGGATAGAAAGGTGGTATTATGTTTTTTTGGTCCTTGTCAGGATAAACAATCCTGTGTGTCTGGTTCATGTGAAAGTATTGATTTATTGTTTGAGAAAGAATTGTAAGGTAAAACAGCAATAAAAATTAAGGCCATCATTACATCTTGCTTTCCATTTCCTAAACAAGGAGTTCATTCTCACTTTATTTGGAGATGTATTTTTTTCTTTGTTAAAAAATTGTTCAAAATCTCTGAGAATATCTTTTTTCGTACCTAATATTGTGCTCAATAGTGGACAGTGATAGGCACAAGGAGCAGAACCTGTATTCATGATGAAAAAAAGACACTGAAGATAACTCAGTGTGGTACAAAAACATATACTTAAATTACTGGTGGCTTCACTACTTTAAAATATGATGGAATAAGTATAACTAAAAGTTATAGTAATTATAATGACAATATGTCATCTGATGTATGGTACATTAGCCAAAATTTATATGCTGCTTTACACCAGAACAGTTTTGCTGGCTCAGAGGAATAATCATCCTGGTTCTTGGAACATTGGAGGCAAATGATGTTTAGGGTCTGATTTCAAAAGTAGTAGGCTGTGCATTAGAATTAGTGACTTAAGAAGGTCATTTAATCAGTGACTTCGAGTATTCACAATATTTGGGGGAAAAAATTGAAATTTCCAGCATATACTGCATTTTATCTGAAATAAAACTAACAGTAGTGGGTTTAATGTTTTTTGGCTGATTGAGATCTCAAAAGTAAACTCTGTAGTAGAGTCAGTTGTGCATACATATGCATCTATAATGGAACAGAGGTTTAAAAGAATGTCATAGAAAACAACAGCTGTGTAGCTTATTGTATGTTCAAGACAATATTACCAAGACAAGATTATTTGTTAAATATGTTCTTGTTTTGCACACTGCTATTCCCTTAAACCTCCACAACATGGCATGACTATGTGTCAGTATTAAGACAGGATGACAACGAAAGATTTAAAGAAGTTTTATAAAGTTGTGGTAGGGATCTGTTGCACTATGCCCACGGTAAGAGCTGCCTTTGAGTAAAAGACCTACTAGACTCCTATGCCTCTTTTACATTGGTACACTGACAAAAAACATGAGTCACTTACTGAAACAAATATAAAAATAAGGTAATTTTGAATTATAATTTTTTAAGTAGAACATTGTAAAGTCTCCTAGTTCGACCACTAGTTGTAGTTTTGAACATAGTGGTTTTTTTCCTAAAGATTCTTCTTTGAAGTCCATAAGACTTCACATTCTGTATATCCAGATACATTTTATCGTTACTGAGAGTAGGGCACCTTATGTTAATGTTGAATTTTCCTAGTTGACACATACTGAGAAAGCACAGAACTGCAGCTAAATCCAGAATGGTTAAAGTGTCATCTACAATAAAAGCATGCTACAGGGTGACCTAATTGGATTTAATTTAATACCCAAGTTCAAGATTTATGGAAGTATGACGAAACTGAACAAATTTATAACTAAAGTAAACTCTCTTACAAAAGGCAGAAGAATTGGGAAGAGAAACAGATCACAGCATTTTCTGCCCACATGAAGTATCTGTCTAATTAATGTAGAGTACCTATTGCTTTAGTGGCTAGAGGCTCAACTCCAACATCTCCCCACGCCCCCCCCCCCCCCCAAACCCACCAAAAAACCCCACCAAAAATACCCACAAAGCCTTCAATAATTCTTATCCCCCCAAATAAGAAATTCCATATTGCTACAGACTGGAGTGGCTGACCTTATGTTCTTATTTTCTCAATAAAACATAGCATTTGTTTCCTGCACTACCCACTTTGACACCACCACCCCACGCCCCCCCCCCCCCAAAAAAAGACAGAAATCCCTCTTGAATATAAAGAAAACATGAGAAAAGTGTTACAGACATTGAGAAACCAAATTTTAAAAAAAAGCAGCTCAAGTTACATCTGGACACTAGCAGCTTTCTGGTCCTAGGTACAGGAGAGACTTGCAAAGAAGTTTTTATTTTAAAACACCTATCTATCTTCAGCAGAGAACACTTCAAGCTGATTTTGCAGTATACCATCCAAGAAAATGCCAGTGTTTTCCAGCATAAGTTCTAGTCTTGCAACATTGTGTAAGATCTATGGCTGGTTGCTCAATATGTTAAGTACAGCCATGTCCTGCAGTAGAAACAAAGCATCATTGACCCACAGGAGATCCAAATACCATGCAGGCTGAAATAAGTGATGCTGCCTGAATCAGGTAATTCCTGTCAAACTCAGTATTACTTCTTCAGTATGATTTTTGCTTTTCATTTTTACTTTCAGATACATACATATTTGTTATATGTAATACTTTCACATATTGTACAGCATTTCTCTCTGGATTTTGGCATAGTTCTAAAACTTCTCCAGATATCTTATGAAAATAAAGATGATGAGTAGTTAGAGAAGTAGGAAACATTGTAGTGATATTCCGGCGATTTGCATAGCCAAGAAGATTGGGCTTCGAATTACTGTCTGAAAAATGTTCGTGGCTGAAGCATTAAGTGATTCCTCTTGAGAATGTTAAACCATGACAGAGTCAAAGAAAATACATGAAGGTAAACCAGAATGGAGAATTACAGTATGTCATGTATTTCTTGGTAACTGTCTATACGCATACTCTTATGCCAAGGTTCATACTAAGTAATGAAAATACCTGTCCTCAATGAAAGGAGTTGAAGCTGTTTTGCATGATAAAAGCTTGTGGGTGAGTTAATCTTGACATCCTGTAATTCCTGACATTCAGTTCTCACCAGTGTGTATCAACAACACAAACTGACGCCAGTTCTTGCAGTGGGGCTTCTCCAAAGTTTTGGCAGGAACACTTAGATAGGAAAATGGGTGAAGAAGTTCATGGGTTTCATATATATCTATACTTATGAGCAAAAGAAATTGGTAGAAATTTAAATGCCTTAGAGAATTATATAACCATCAGACTAAGGATTCTAATTACTAATAACTGTGTGGGGTGTTGTTTTGTTTTAGATTCATATGTATATAGTTAGATAGCATTTGTACATACTGTTTTCTCTCTGCCTAGTGCCATTTGACCTAATTGTTTCAGTTTTAAGAAATTTGATATGTCCCAGGCATGCTTACATTTGCTGCACTTGGGTAAGACATTGAAAATATGACCTGGAGTGGGGAGGAGGTTGCCCCTTTTGTTGGGGGGTGTGTGGGGTGTGTATAATTATCTAGTTGTTTCCTAGAAAGCTGAAGTCAGTTTACTGTGCCATCTTACAGTAAGGTACAACTTTGATTTGAATCATTTTCCTCAACAATACAAAAATAACTTATGACAAGGTCTATTAATTGTTTTCCTGCACCACTTCACTGATGCTGTCTTCCTCGTCTCATGTATCTGGGAGTTACTCAGGTCAGATAACTGGTAAGCAGTTGTTCAAGGTCTTAGATATGCTGTGACAGTCAAATAGTACATGGACACACAACGCAAAAGGAACGTGTCTATCCCCAGAGTGTTCTCTCTGACCTTCAAAGTAATGTCTGCATGACGCATCTGTTGGGAGAGGCTTCTGGCCATCCAATCCAGGAATGATTTTTTACTGGACACTCTAGAGCTTTCACGCTTTGCTCCAGCTTAGCTAGTGATAAGCAGCTTCATAACAGCTATAATTCTGGACACTGATACTCTTTTTATTGACATAAGGTAATAAACAGATGATGTTAACCAGATACTTTCAATATCAGGGAAAATAAAATTTTGTTGTTAGAATCCTGGCATCTGATGATCTGCTCATCTGCATTTCCTGGTGGCACCTTTCTCATAACCTGTACCCTCAAGCGGCTTCAGCTCACAAGTGATAAACCCTTTTCTTCTATGGAACACAGAGAACATGGTTGGGTTCTACATGGCTGTATTAGTGCAAATTCACTATAATGGGTGTATATACATCTGTGTGGAGTACAGATAGTAAAGGATGAGCTTGAATATAGGTAATGTAGAGATACATGCACATATAGATATATTTAGGTTTAACCCAGGGATTGTATGCAAATATGATGAAGCTGGAGGCTATTCTTTCAATGCAAGGTACATAAAGAGGAGTTGGGAAAGATCCCCACTTGCTAAGTTATGTTATTTTTCCACTAAAGCAATTAAGATTAAGAGGTCTTGCTTTTTATTACATTACGATGTGTATTTTAGTCTGTGCTGTTACTATTTGTCTTTAAAGTGTTTTGACAATATGTACATGAATTGCTTTTATAAACTTCTCTACTTCTACCATCTAGACATATGAATGATTCCCTACATATACTGCAGAAAAGCATGAAACAGGAAAAAAAAAATCTTAAGCATTTCTTATTTGAGTATGTGTCTGAAGAATTGGTTTTTATCAATCTTTAAACATTCATCAGAGACAAATGATTTATTCATGCTTAATAGAGCATCCCAGTCTGTTGCAGGTTTCATTAGCTGAAGTTTGAGTGACTTCTGTTTGCCATTATAATACTTTACATTTATACAACAGTTTTCATTCAAAAGTATTTCCAAGTGCTTTGCATAGTGTGTGTATGTAAGGGATAAACTAACCAACCAGTAAATTAGAGTTACCTCTGGAGTGAAGCTCTGCAGAAACTTTGTGGCAAGAATCTTGTATGGGTGTAATTTTTATTTTTTTAATGAAATGTCATTGATTTCAAGGAAGCAGAGCATACAATTGAATTAAAGTGTGTTTTATAGAGGAGAAAAGAGTCTTACAGCTAGGGTACTTGACTCCAACCAAGAAGTGGTCTCTGTTAATGGCTTCTGCCACACACCTTCTGTCATCTTCAGGCAATTTGCTTAGCCTGATTTGGACCTTAAAGAAAGTCAGGATAACTAAGAATTATACCAGCTAAGCTTTGGTGACTGTTCATGTACATAGTTAATTACTTGAAATACAAGTGAGTCACAGTTAACTTTAGTCACCTTTTAGCAATGAAAAAGCCCTCTTCCACTGACAGTAAGCTAATTTGTATGATACTGTATTTGCTATGTGCTAATAATGTAGTTACTGAAGATCATCTGCCATGAGTCTGAACCATCAGTTATGTATCTCAGAAATAATACTTGCTTTATTCCAGTTTTTGACAATTCTGATTATATTGCATGAACTTCAGACTAAGGCTGTTTCCCTGTCTATGCAGCAGTAAACACAATGTCTTCAGATCCTAGTTGGAATTTCTAGATGCAGTTTAACAGAACAAAGCTCTTCCTTGCATGTCATAAGATAGTTGCTATAAGCTTGTGCATAAATTGAGAGTCTATTCAGATCTGTAGTAAAACCAAGAAAGGACATAATTTTTTTAGCTTAAAAAAAAAAATCATAAGAAATTCCAACTTGGCCAGGTTATTCTCCTATGTCATTAATGTAGAACACCAGAAAGGGTGTCAGTCCTTTTTTTATTTTCTTTTTTTTCTTAAATGGAGCTGGTAGTACTGGAATCTCTCCAAGCTGAACAACGTAAAGTAGCAAGTTGGTCAGGGTGGGTAAAGTCATCTACCAACATGGGATTTTTCTTTCAAGGTTGGCAGGAATAACAAAATTCTTTAAAACTAGAACAGGTAGACAACTATTTTGCGTGTCTTTTGACACTCATGTTTCTCCTGGCCTGACCTCAGCATGCTGCTGCAGTGCTTGCAACCACCTTGCTGTGCTTTACAACAAATCTATTACTTTTTCTTAATCTGCATTTGACTATTCAGTAGTTATTTCTAATTCCCACAAGGAATAGTACAAACTTCACAACTGATTTCAGGTATGGTGGTGCAATGAATTTACAGGAACTACTGAAGGCATAATAGGCAGAACAAAGGGTGCTAGAATTTGGTCCACAGTGACTTCAGTGCAGCTGCTCACATGAGTAAACATTTGCAAAATTGAAACTACCTTTCTCACTTTGTGCAATGAACAGTCATCCAAAGATCCTGGTGACGTACTCTGCCCTTCTGAAAGAAAGCTGTGTAAGAGAACAGTATGTCTGTTCTATATACTTAAGGTTCCTATCCGTACAATATAACTACTCAACAGGATAACTTTTTTTTTCAATGCTAGCTGTGCTGTTGGTCACAGTTACTGGAATAAGTAAACTTAAGCTTTTTGGACCTTAGTAGTGCTTCATATTCAGTCTGTTCAGACTGCTAACTTGACTTAGTGACCCCAGAGATTATTTCAAAGTACTGTGTTCTTGCTGAACATGTTCCCTGCTTCCCCTTTACGGGGCACAAGATAACTTCAAAACATAGCCATCTGACTGGCAGAGGAAGAACTGTCGTCTTTTAATTATCTGACTGTCGTCTTTTAATTATCTGCATAAGAAAACACCCACCCGCCCCCCCCCCAAAAAAATTATTAGCTCCGTATTATTAAAATGGTCTACACCCAGAATAAATTCATTCAAGCAGGACTTTTTTTGGTAATGAGTCTAGTAAGCAGCTATCTGTTTAATGCAGCTTGCTGTGTAATATCATAGGAGGAAAGAGCCCCCTAATGGCTTCAAGTTATCTAGGAAAATAAAACTAAATTTCACTTTCTGTAAGTTCAAGCTGGAAAGCAATGCAAAATTAGTTTCAAAAAGGCCAGGTTAGTCTTCTTGAGAAAAAGGTGATGCGACTGAACAAGTTCAAAGTATTGCAAAAGGTCCAGATTAACAGCATTATAGACTTGAAAGAAAATGCACAATTTCTAATATGTACCCTCTTAAAATCTTTTTGATTAGAGTTTTTTTTTAGCTACTTTTCCTGAATCTTACAAAAGAAGATGCTTACGCTGTAAATCTTTAATGTGGAAATGAGTAACATATTTCATGAGCATAAGCTTAAACTAATAGTTTGGGTTTCTGATTTTCTTTTGTGTTTTTTAAAAAAAAATGTTCAAATGGAACATTCCCTTTGCAAAAATAAATACTTTTTAGTATTATTTGGAGTTTCATGATTAGGATGTAACCTGAACATTAACAGATACTAATCTGAAGGGAATCATATCACCATCTTTGGAAATAAAATAGTGCTAATTGTTTGATTTCAATCACAAAATTATAAGGTATATTTAAAGAGCACAGGTATAGTAAACAAGGCTTTAAAGAAGGAAAAGAGAGAAATGAATAAGAGCTGTAAGAAAGCTTTTGAGCTTTCTTTTTGACTTTTGCAAGTCAAACTGCACATGAAATGTTTTCAGACGGGCCTTAAGTTTTGTAAGGAACCAAAGTGAATTAGGCATCCAATTATCTTAGCTCCTTATAAAATTCTGTCTACATTTGGTAGATCTAATGCCTCATACCCAGGTCTTTGTCTTACAGTTAATTAAAATGTAAAGGGTTTCTTTCCATTATTTATGGTCAGATTCTGACACTCTGACTCCATAGTCAATGTATGCAGTCCTCACCTCTGGCAGTATTTTATGGAGTAAAATACCACTCAATGAAAGCTAAGGTGGCAAAATGTGCCCCCAAGTGATTTTCTTGCTACCTGGAAAGAATTGCAGAAGAAAACATTGAAATTGCTGACATGGATCAATTTTGTATATAAAAAAACCAACATAGACATTATTCACAGAGAAAATATGAAGAAATAAAACAGCACAGATGCTATAGTTTAAATAAGCCTTTGGTTTTGGCTTATCAGTGTACTTCTTGTTTTGCTAGTGCTTATTCATGTAATACATTATAGAACATGAAGCCGTCTCTTAAGTCTTGCATATTTTGTTCATGTGGTCACTTAGCCACTCCTTCAAATTATTGTTAGTTTAAAAAAAAAGATCTATATATGTCTAAGGTCCCCAACATTTATAATGTCTTTTACAAATTATAAATAATCATTCTGGTAACTGTGGGAATTTCACTTCACATTTGGGATTTTGAGACATTATTAAGTATTTGAGTATGGTGCTTTATAGAAACTTATAAAAAATCTTGATAGAGGAAGAGAAGAAAGTGCTTTTCTGTATTTGTGATGTTTTTGTCATTGGATTACATTTAGGTGCATTGTCTATAGCGGGCTATTGCTGCTAGACTGTTTCTTAACTGGACAAAGCATTGGAAAGTTGTACTTGGCTGGCTGCAAATCTGCTTAAACGCTTGGGTTAATAGGCTGATGCCTCTGTTTCGCTCAGAGAGAGTATTCACAATAGCTGGTATATGAAAAAATCCTTTCAGTTTGGAGCAAAGAGCAGAGCACACAAACTGATGAGGAAGGTGGTGCAGATTATCATAGTTGGAAGGAATGTGTTACTAATAAAGTGACAGCGCTGTCTTCATGGCATTATGCTCCCATGGCCTGTAAACTCCAAGTCAATCAACTTCTTGACTTGCTACATAACCAAAAGCTGGCTTATTTCAGTTTTAGCTTACCACCTTCAAAATCACAGCAACCTATCACAACCTATCACCTACCACAGCAAAACCATTTCCAACACAGCCGAAGGAAATATGCAGAAAGTTTATGTAGAGCTGGGCAGTTAGGAGACAGTAGTGTCAATGTCACTTCAAAACAAGCAATCAGTCCATGGGCTGACTGCTTCAAACATGCAGCACAGTGTAACAGAACATCCTAGGTTTCATATTTCAGGTCATAAGCCTTGATCTTCGCTTTGCAGGCAGAACGTTAGTAATAACTACTGTATCTATAAAAAGATGGCAGTCTAATGCCATATTATTTAAGGCAGATCATGTTTGCACAGCAGAGGTAAGCTTGCAGTCAAAAGACAGATACTGTTTCAAACTACTGACAAGCACTGAGAAATCCTTCAGGTAAATGTTCTCTCTACCTAGCTTTACAACATGTAAAATAATAAATTAATAATATGAGAGAGCTTGTGTGCTGTTATTACTCCAGACTGCTTAGCATGTGTGGGACAAGTTACATTAAAACGTCACACAAGTAGTTAGAAATAATCTCTTCTGGCTGCTTCATTCCCATTTACTTGAAGGGTTAAACATGATAAATACAATGCACAAACCATGTCCTGTTCTTAGTTGTCTTTGTACATAATATTTGATACATATCATCTGTGAGTGAAAGAAATTTAAGTGCAATAAATGCATTCTCTAAACAGATGCCAAAGATTGTATTTAACATGCAAGATACAAAAAGAATAATTCCTTTTTTATCTGCTCAGAAAAGCAAAGGATAATTTTCTTACCTGCAAGATCAAACTCTGTATATCATCAGTACTATGTGAGCTAAAGGGACAGGATGAATTTTTGTCTTCTGTAATAAGCCTTTCTTCAGAGATGCAGAACGTAAGAGATGTAATTACAAGTAAAACGAACTATTCCAATGTCCAGTCTGTTATCAGTTGCATTGGCTCAGAGCTGGCATCCTCTTGCAAATGAGAAAAGGTAGCTCAGCAAGTTGTCCACTGAAGGAGCTCGATATCGGTATTATCAGGCACCAGCAGTCACATACTGATGCTATAGTGTGCACAGTCTCCCTCTGTTGTGCGCTTTCTCTCGCTTGCTCTCCCTCTCTCACCCTGACGTTCACTCAGCTCTGAGTCTGAGCTCCTTCTGCTGCTGTATAATCAATCTAGCCTGTCTGAATCTAATAGGCCTCTATTTAACCAGCCAATCAATAGCACAGATTCCGCTGCTGCTCCCCAGGGTCTTTTCCAGGAGTGGTGCAAACAATAAGAACTTGGCCAGCAGTTTAACCAAGTATTTTTCATTATTTTATCTCCCTTAAAGAAAAATTGTTTAGGAGAGCCCAGGTTCAAAGCTATCTTTCTCTCTGTGTTTTTTCATGAGAGTTACATAAACATGCACATTGTACAGCACTAGCACTCTGAACACTTTTAAATATTTATCCATTCTATGTGTTTTAAAATACATATTAGAAAAAAAAAGAAAGAAAGAAAAGAAAATGCACACACACACTCCCCGCACCCCCCAATCTAGAAATGAACCTGCATGGCAAGTCTCAGGCTTTGTGTTCTGAAAAATTCAGTAGCAAGTTTTGTAACTTAGACCTGTATATGGCAAGTGTAGAAATTAAGCATAAACGAAGAAGCAGGAAAATTGTGCTTCACAGACTGTACTTCTAACCCCGTCATCTTGAACTACCTTCTTTCCTACACTGTTTATGTTTCAGCTTATATGATATTTTTTTTTTTTAAGAATTTGTCTGTATGGAAACAACATAGATTCAAATACAGGAGGAATTGGAAATACAATATCTGTTCAGCAACAGATTCACATGGGACAGCTTTTTCTGCTAAAACAGTGAGCAGAACTAACTGAAACATGGAGTTAGCAACAAATAGCTCTTTTACTTTAAAAGCATACCCTATCTTGTACTGCACTGTGTTCTCCATGTCTGCAAACAATAGACAGTCCTTCAGTAGCTAAAAACAAAACTTCAGGATGGATGTTGTGCAAAGTGAGTATTTTTATCACAACAGACTGACTTTTTTTTTCTTTTTTTTTTTTAATTTAGAGGCACTAAATCATGAGAACATTGACTTGTAACCTGGTCATTCTGGTTGCAGTTCAAAATGATGAACCAACTTTCATGCTGAAGCAAACTGTGAGAAAGTACCTACTATACTGCTGAGTCCAGAGGGTAGGTTTCATCAGTCACAGGTGCTTCCACATCACAGCATATTGATGCTATTATATTGCTGTTCTATCATTTGAAACAGCAACTCTAACTAAAGAACACCATGAGTACAATGCATTTGGTGGCTTCTAAAGAACATACTGTCCCATTCTTGGTGGTGCCCTCCTATATGATTCTTGCAGAAATTCACCTGATTGCTGCCAAAGAATCCAGAAACAAAATGACAGCTTTGATTTTCTGCCTCTTTGGTGTTTGGACTGTCCATCAGTCTAAGGATCTCTCAATACATTCATTGCATTAAGACCTTGCACCTGGGATCCTGTCCTGAGAACTGGAACTTGCAGTCCAACTGTTTATTCCATGGCTAAAATTGCCTCCTTAGAGAGTTAGCATAGGTCAAACCCCTTACTGAAGTATAAGCACTGTAGTCTAACATCAGAATCTAACATAGGCATGTGAGCAAGTAGATGTACTGATACTTAAACCAGTTTCTTGTGACAACCTGGCTGATGAGGGTTTCTGCTTGACTCACAGGATTTCTTGTGTAAGCTCTTAGGAGTAGTTGAAAAGGTTTGTTCTTTTCCAGTACCTTTATCAGAAAATCCCCCATTAAATACAGTTACAGAGCCCTGTCAGATGGTTTATGGTCTACATAACCTACCTAGCAATCCAAACTTCTTGGCTAAACACAAGCTAGTGCTACCAAGTCATCAATTTTATGTTATTAGTCTCTTGAAAATTCTAGTCAAAGACTGAAAGGGAAAGACAGCAGGAAGAAAAAGACCCACTATTAGACTGGCGTTTGCAACACAAGAAAGAAATATACGGTGTTCATAAACAATAAGGGATACCTCTAAGCCTATTCAGAGATACAGAGCTATCAGGAAAACATTTCTGTTTAGTCTGAGTGTTTACACAAGAGTATGCGTTAAGGTCAGTTAATGGCAGAAAATACATTTATGCACTTGAATATCTTTTAAAGCACATACAAAAATAATCCAGGAAACAACCAATGAAGTCACAGTATCAACAACAAGTTCAGCTCATCCATTCTTAATGTGAAATATCACAGTATCAAGTAATAATCTCTGATTCCTCAGTTGCATATGGAATACCTCATTAATTGCAGCCTACAAAACACATGTAACAGATGTCTCGAGTGTTTTGAGTGGTCTGCATCAGCTAAGTGATGTTCATGGGTAGAGAAAAAGATTAAAATGAGTAAATAAAAATGAAGATGGATAGATTTATGGTCATACAATTGTATGAGTGAAGATCTGGTAGTGAAAGTGTGTAAGGCCTGTATAGTCCTATATGTTGGAAGAAGGACAATTAGGGTGGATGGTGTTCTGCCCTTAGGTGGAGTGTGGGAGCGGGAAGGGGTAGGGCAGTGCAAAGTTCATTGCAGATCTCAGTGAGGAAGGCCCAATAGCAAATAGTGTAATAAAATAGCTGTTTTAATAAGAGAGAATAAAGAGGACTAGGGAGATAGGGAGTAAGTCTTGCATGCCTCAAATGCTTGCAACACTTCTTTCATGCAGCACAGACTATGGGTGGATTTTCCTACAGCATGCTGTGCAGATTCCATCCATGGAGAGGTTCTTTTCTCCCTCCCATGCTGTTGTGCCCTTTATCTTGTGTAACAAGCAGAATCACAAACCATCTCCTCACAGGTTGGGATGTTATCTCTGTCGTAACACCCACCAGCACAGCACAGGCTGGCACGGGGCATGACAACAGGTTACCTTAAAGCAGCTGCTCGTGCTAACATATGGGCTGCTAAAGCCTTAAGCATGGGGCCCAATAGAGCAGGCATGGCTTGTCCAGGATCACTAACAGTATGGAATACAATGTTTTCCGCAAGGCTCCCAATACAGATGGCAGGAACACTGTTGCAGAATTCAGAGTGGAAGGAGCTTGCTTTCCAAATATCCTTCTGAAATTTTTCTTCCTGATAAAGTCCCAACTTCTTTCTGCATTTAATCTAATCTAGCCCATGCAAACCAAACAGTAGTTACATGTGAGGTACTATTACAAAATTATATGCTGTGCCATTGGCATTTTAGTGTTTGGTCTTCACTTTTCAACTGAAGGCAGGACCGTCAGGGTCACATTTTTAAAAAGACAATGACTGTAAATCTCAGCAACTGGCCTTTTATGCAAACACTGAATTAATGATTGAAAAAATATCTACTGAAATTGTCATTGTACATTAGAAATACAAATTTTGACATGCAGTTGTCTACAGGGTAGCTTTAGATGCTGTATATGCTGTGCGGAACTTGTGTGTATTGGAACAGGTTCATACTGAATATATGTGAAAACATCTCTTTGGCCTTCATGTCTAGTGGAGTATGATAAATTGTTTTAAGAATGTATGGATGCAACATATCACAACATGATGATTTAGGACTGCACAGATGTAATCTTCAGTGATTAATATAAATGGTTACTATTTAGATAAACAGATGTGTAAAATGGCAGTGTTTAATATTGAGACCAGAGTTTAAGCTTGAAACTTTGAAACATTGAACTAAACAATGTCAAAGTAGTTTAGAATAAAAGGCATACTGTATATACTCTAGTAAGAAGCCCTGGACATCCACCTGGTTTTCATTTTATTTTGCTTTTGGTGGGGAAGGGGGAAATAAGGTGCAATTATGTCATAGAACACTTCTGTTTGTGAGTGCTGTGTTTTTATATATTATTAAGTGTAATTCTCTATGATAAATTGTTTCTCACTATTTCAGCTTCAATTAACAAAGAGGAAATATATATGCTTCCTACCTCATGATTCCAACAATAATCAAGGTAGTTCTTCTGTAAGAAAGTAATCAAAGCAAAACCAGAATATGCAGCTCTGTAAGACTAAACCTTTGAACAACTAATGATGGAATAGCAGATGTTGCCTATTCATAGAGGTACCTTTGATGGATTCCCTCAAAACAAAAATAAAAATAAAAGTCAGGGTTCAACATTTTACACCTTTCTCTCAAAAGAATGAATTAAATGAGCTTTCTACATTGAACCTAAACACTGGCTCTATTAATTTTACAATTGCATGGTGATATTTTAGCAATATAGGTATCAGTCAGGTTTCAAGTCCTGACAAGCCTTAACATATTTTTAAAATGCTCAGGCTGTTCATACGCTTAAAATTGAGTACTGCATACTCAGGTATGCAATGTAGAAACCTAAAACATTATTTATAGTTTTACCGATACTTAGGAAAAGTCTTTTTCCACTGATGGGGTACAAAGCTGTCTTTAAAATTTGTTCTAAATGCTTGAATATAAATACAAAGATATTGAAGGTAGATTTTGTCAATTTTATTTAATTTTTCCTTAGAAAAAACTTCCTTTCAGATCATGAAGGGCGTGCTTAGGAAAGAAGCCAAGATACAGGCTATGAGAGATAAATAACAATAAATAGTGTCTTGCATTCTATATAGTATTTCTCATTATTTCTTATAGAGAAGGTAAATATGTTACAATTTTGCTTGAAAGCTTTCTTTTTATTGCAAGCTATAGAAGCTAGTATTTAAGTTTTGTAGGTACTCAATTCAGTTTCTGTAAACATTCTGGAGAATAAGAGAAAGTAAATCTCCATTTATTAAAGACTTCGGCTTTAGCCATGAAAGTTATGTATACGAACCTGAGATAATGGAATACATGTCCATAAACCACAATATACCTTATTTTCTATCTGAATGCTTTAGTGAGCTTCAGGATGAACATTGCTATGAAAATGCAAACTAATATAATTGAAATTATTTATTATCATCACTGTTAATATTTATTGTATTACGATGTTTCTAGGTCAGACAAATAATTCTCTAGAAAAGGCAGTGATACTCTATTTGTTAGGGGAAACATACTTATGGTTACAAAATAAATTTTAATGTGTAGCACTTCTAGGGCTATATATAAAGGCATGTCTTCTGCAGTTTATTTTTTATTTGTTTTTCCTCATGGAGATTAGTAAAAGGTTTCTTCCGTTCTCCCAGTTAGGATCACCTTGAAGGTATTAAAGTATGGGCTTTGTAGTTTTTTTTATCAAAGTGGGGAAAAAAAAGAAAAACAAGGAAGAAAATCACTGCAACAGTCTTATCAGCTTCTTACTTCCTCCTCCTCCTTCCCCTTTCCCCCTGAGGCTCCTCTTCTCCAGGCTGAACGGTCTCATCTCTTTCAGCCTCTCATATGACAGATGCTGCAGTCCCTTAATCATTTTTATGTCCCTTTGCTGGACACACTTCAGTATGTCCATGTCTTCTTTTATACTGGGAAGCCCAGAAGTGGGCCCAGCACTCTAGGTCTGACCTCAGTAGTGCTGAGTAGGGGGCAACAGTCACCTCCCTTGACCTGCTGGCAACACTGCTAATGCAGACCAGGATGCTGTTGGCCTTCTTACTGCTAGGACACATTGCTGGATCATGTTTAATTTATTGTCTTCCAGGACCCTGATGTCATTTTCTTCAAGGCTGCTTCCCAGACTATTGCCCTCCAACATGTACTGGTGCAGGGGGTTATTCTGAATGGTGCCTCTGAATGGCAGCACAACCGTGTGGTGTATGAACATCTCCCACCAGTTTTGTATCATCCACAAACCTAACCACCATCCAGGTCATGAATGAAGATGTTAAACTGTATTGTCCCCTATATCAGCCTCTGAGGTACACTGGCTTTCCCAGCCTCATCCCTGCAAGCTTCAACAGTGTTTTTATATTCCTCCCAAGTTATATTCCTCCCAAGTTATGTCCCTGCTTCCACCTCTTGTATGCTTTATTTTTATGTTAGAGTTTTGTCAAGAGCTCCTGATTTATCCATGTAGCCATTCTACTGCCTTTGGTTTCCTGCTCATTGGGATGGATGAATTCTTGAGCTTGGAGGCGATCTTTGAAAATCACCTAGGTCCTCTGGACCCCTCTTCTATCCAGGCCTGTATCCCATGGGATTCTTCCAAGCAGAGGTGTGAACAGGCCAAAGTCTGCTCTCCTGGAGTCTAGGGTTGTGGTTCTGCTTTTTGCCTTGCTCTCTTTTTGTCTGCCTGTAGAACTGTAGCTGCCTGCATCAACTGGATTTTCTCCAGAGCATTGCCACAGCTGTAACTGCAGCCATCTCACATGTTGTGGAGGAAACTCTGTGCCTCTGTGAGGGAGAGAGGTCTGTGATTTGCACTTTATTGCATATATCCTCCAAGCTGAAGGTCAATCCCACATTCAGAGTGTCTCTAGTGGGTTGGCCAGTGGGGCTGGGATCAAGGCTCTGGCTAGCAACAGGGAAGGGGAAGAGAGCAGCAGAAGTTCAAGGGAGGAAACAAAATGTGCAAGTCCTCTCCTGTGCCACATGGCAATACAGGAGTAAATGATGTAAAATTAAGATTCAGTGTAATGAAATATCCTTTTAACAAAAAACCAATAATTGAATTTTAATTACCTACGAATAAAATGTTGCCTTCTATTTGTAGAATCACTGTGCAGTCCATTGCTTTTGTATTTTATAATTCAGGTATGTAGTATGTTAAATGAGTAACTGAGAATTGTCTGGAGCAGTTTTTGAACTATCATATTTAATGACAAATTGTTCACAAATGATCTTGGATTCTGATTTTCTACTTCCATCTGGGCAGTACTTCCACTAAAACTAATGAAATTTTTGCCAGGGTAGGTAACAGGATTGGACATGTAATGTGTGCTGTGTTTCAGATTTGCCTCATTGCCTGAGAACATTGTGTTTGCACTATGGATAGCACATGCACCAAAACCATCTCCCTGTAGCAGAGCAAAATATGTAGTTAAATCAGAAGAAGAAAGTTCACGTATCCATGGGTCTCCATCATTTCCCAGGAGTCACAATACACTGAATATTATACTGTGCTGAGAGAACTTGGGGGCAAGTTTTTTTCCTTTAAAATAATTCAGAGACCAAAATTCTTTGTAAGTTTTCCCTAGGAACTACCTGAAAACCAGGTTCATTTGCTTCTTTTCTCCCATAGATATGTTTGTAGTCATCCTTGAGTTGTTGCTTCCTGGCATATTAATTGTGGAGGCAAAAACATTCAACAGGCAGCTCTAGCTGAAATCAAACCTCGAGACTGCAGAACTAGAGAAATAAATACATAATAGATGAGGGAGGAGTGAACACAGCCAGTGGAGAGTAAAGAGAAACTGGCATTTATCAGTGTATGTTTTCATTAAAGCAGAAGCAGTACAGCCCACCTACTCCATAATTTTCCCTGTCTTTCAAGGTTATATGAGATATTTTGTTGTGCTAACCAGTAACTCCAGCTAAAGCCAGCTTCCATGATCATGGCCCAGCCCTAAAATTGATGGGGCTCTGTTGATTATTTTTTCATGTCTTAGATCAGTTTTTCCTAGGTGACTTTCAGTCATAATACAAGAAGACTTCCCAAAGAGTCATTGGAAGCTGTTGGTAGGAATGATGCTCCTTTTCCTGATTTGGAAAAGCTTGTTGTCACCTAGCTATGCAGAAGTAACGGATGGTTAAATATAATTTTGGTTTCTTGTAAAGGGGCTTTAGATACAAGAATAAAAACATTGCCAGGCTAAAATATACTTTACTTAAATGTTGCACAGGTAAAATCTTGGCCTGCCAATTGTGTCTTGTGTTTACTCTCCGCGTCTCTTCTGATGGAGATGGTACTGCTAAGAAAGGGGTATTTGACAGTGCCGAAATGCAGTTTATCTTAGCGTGAGGCAGCTGATCCCCATGTAAGAGGCAGTATAGACCTTTTGAATTCATTGAGGAGGATACGGTGAAAAACTTGAATTTGCTGTTTTGCCTGGAGGTTGGAGATAAAAAGCTGGTTAGTGTCTTAACACTAAAAAGGGCTTAGCAAGCTTCAGGGAAAAAAGAGCGCTTGGGATTCTATTGCAAGAGCATCTACTTCTGCTAAATTCTGAGTATGCAGGACCCTATAAAAAAGGGCTGTTAAGCCCCTCTGATATCCTGGTCCGTTAGGGAGGGAAAGGGCCTGTCTTTGCCCAATATACAATCAATCTCACGGGATAGTCTCTTTTCTTTATTGCCAATGGTTACTTAATGATTTCCCTTTCTCTTCTCTAGCTGTAAAAACCAAACAACAATATTTTTTTTCCCTTCTCCCCGCCCTTTACTTAGATGTCAAGATGATACACAAAGACAGGGTTAAATGTCTCCTGTGTAACCTTCATGACAGCACCTCTTTTATTTCAAAAGGGACATCTTTCTTGGCAGTCTTACAATAAAATTTGAAGTGTTCCTAAAAGAAAGTAAGACACTTCAAAAATAACTTGGTTCTGATTTTAGCTAAGACAGTGATAATATGCAGTAACTAGTCCAGCTTCAATATAGATATGGTTGTGAAGTGCAATAATTGGAGGTACATCTGCACTGTGAAAGAATTCTCAGCTGCACTGTACCTGGTTGCTACACTGTATGCATGCTACCAGTCTCCATGGCACAGAAACCAGTTCCCTCGGACATGAAGTCTGGGTGCAGTTCTAAGGAGGATTCTCTCCTGAACTGCTCTGGATACTAGCTTGGCTCCTCATGCACTATATACTTCTCTCTGTCCTGGAGTTCCTTGGACTATTTCTCTCAAACATCCCCCTATGTTGTATCAGGTCATATAATACAGAACCTGAACATCTTCCCATGAAAAATACTAGCCTGATGGGCTGCAGTGGAGCCCTCCCTTACTTTTGGCAGTTTGGACTAGGGGATAAAAACTTATGATGATGAGGACATCTTAGAGACAGTGATCTCAATGTCATACCGTGGGCATGCAGCCAGTGTGCTACAGAAGCTAGTTGTAAGCTGTTTCGAAACAACCCATTCTGTACCAGTTGGCTAGGAGGAACTATTCTTGTAGGTGAAATACTTCAGCAAACTTTTTCTCTACATTCTTTTCTACAATGACATGAGGATGTACTTCTTATGTGCTTATGTCGTCTTGGCCGAGATCAATGAAACTAGCATGCTTTTACATAGTAAAAAAGTTGGGTGTTTGTGTAAGTCTTGCAGAATCATGACCTTCATATGCACAGTATGCACATAACTGAAATAATATTTTTCCAGAAATATATATAACTATATGTAACTGCTGTAATTAACTCCCAATGTAGTGACAAAAAGTGACTGTGTAAAATAAAAATACTAACCTTCAGTAACATGTTATGCCTTTAAGTCAATGTATTATTTGGTATTAAAAATAATTTAATTTCTACCTGGATGCATTTTTTTATTCAGAGCAGCCCATCTCATGCAGCATGATGCTAATATCCACAAGTCTGCAGATGTCAGTGGCTTTTGATGAACTATCTACAGCAGCCTCAGAATGTTTTTTACAGAAATTTGCAGTGCTGAAAATTATGCAGGAATAATGAAGAAATACAATTAAGTCATACGAATAGCTAAGCCTTTAACTTGAATTAATAAAACTACTTGGCTTTGTTGCTCTTCTGAGTCCAGGGGCTGTCTTCTTCAGTACCTTCTTATTCACTGTAGTGACTTACACATCTGTTAATTTGAAAGCATGTCCAAAATTAACAGTAGGACTGGCAGAGTTACACAGGTATTTGATTACTGGAAAGGTAGGTTTTAGTTACATAGCAGTGTGTACCTACAGGTTGATGGTATGCATTACACCATAGAAAATGTGATATGTTTCCTAAGCCGCATCAGGTTACAGTATATTGTCTGAAGTGCTAAACAAAGGTTCATTAGAGTAAGACCAGAAGATGTAGTATCTTCTTCACATCTGCTGAGTGACTTAGAGTGACTATGGTCAGTAATTTGGTTGTCCAGATCCATACACCAGCACCTCTTCTTGTTAAAGCAGTCATTAGCTCGCACATTGGCTTCTGTGAAATGATGTGATATTCATGTAAGAGCTGCACAGAACTGCACACTTATATTTTGTGTGAGAAAAAGACCTTTTTTCAGAAAAAAATATTTCTGAAACTGAGCCTGATTCTGATTCACTTGCTGGTGTAGAAGGAAAAACTATTCTGTCCCTTTTATGTGATGCTATGCACAATATACATGAATAAGTATTTTAAATAGTAATATGATAAAAATGAAAATTATTACAGTAGAACCTGCTAACATAAAGTGCAGCACAACTAATGATGGCAAGTTTGAGACTTGCTCATCAGGGTTATAGTAACCATTTGGGTGTGATAAACATTTCTCATATTTACCAAATAATCTTGTCTGCATTGTCACAGGTCTTCTCATTGTAAAATAAGATATATCTATCCTATTTTTATGGAAACTATTAATAAATATTGACTTTGATCTGTGTTATGTTTGGATAGGCTGTACAAGCAGCAGTGTTATCATCATTGTATGCGTGGACACTTAATACTGAATGGTGAAAATTAACATTAATTTTTCACTGGTAGATTTTTATCAGAGATCAGTTCCTGTGTTGAAATCAAAATGTTTTGTGAGATCATACTGATTTTGACGAGGTTTTAAACAGAAAAACCGTCAGGCTCTGTTAGGCAGTTGTCAATTTGAGTGCAGGTAGGAAGCAAAATGGAGAGGATTAGAAAGTCAACCATGGTGGATAAAAGGATATTTTACTCAGTTATCTTTGATAACTTATTGCAGAATCTCAGAATGGTTGAAGTTGAAAGGGACCTCAGGAGGTCATCTGGTCTGACCTCTCCTGCTCAAGCAGGGACGCCTAGACCTGGTTGCCCAGGATCATGTCCAGATGGCTTTGGAATACCTCCAAGGAGGGAAACTCCACTACCTCTCTGGGCAACCTGTTCCATTGCTAGCTTACCCTCACAGTAAAAAAGTGTTTCCTAGTGTTCAGAGGGAACATCCTGTGTTTTGGTTTGTGCCCACTGCCTCTGATCCTGTCACTGGGCAGCTTGGAAAAGAGCCTGGCTCTATATTCCATACTGCCTCTTTTCAGGTATTTATAGACATTGATGAGATCCCCCTGAGCCTTCTCTTCTCCAGGCTGAACAGCACCAGCTGTCTCAGCCTTTCCTTGTAGGAGAGATGCTCCAGTCCCTTCATCATCTTAGTGGCCCTTTGCTGGACTCTCTCCAGTATGTCTGTGTCTCTCTTGTACTGGGGAGCCCTGAAGTGGACACAGTACTCCAGGTGTGGCCACGCCAGTGCTGAGCAGAGGGAAAGGATCACCTCCCTTAACCTGCTGGCAGTATTGTGTCTAATGAAGCCCAGGATACCATTAGCCCTCTTTGTGGCAAGGGCACATTGCTGGCTCGTGTTCTACTTGGGTGTCCACCAGGACCCCCACGTCCTTCTCTCTGCCAAGATGCTTTCCAGCAGGGCAGCCCCCAGCATACACTGCTGTGTGGGGCTGTTCCTCCCCAGGTGCAGGACTTGTGGAACTTCCCTTTGTTGAACTTCAGGGGGTTCCTGTCAGCCCATTTCTCCAGCCTGTCCAGGCCCCTCTGGATGGCAGCACGACCCTCTGGCCTGTCAGCCACTCCTCCCAGTTTTGTGTCATCAGCAAACTGGCTGAGGGTACACTCTGCCCCATCATCCAGATCATTAATGAAGATGTTGACCACGACTGGACCCAGTACTGACCCCTGGGGTACACTGCCAGTTACTGGCCTCCAACTAGACTTCGTGCTGCTGATGACCAGCCTCTAGGCCCAGCCATTCAGCCAGTTTTCAGTCCATCTCACTGTCTGCTCATCTAGCCTGTACGTCAACAGCTTGTCTATGAGAATCTTATGGGAGACAGTGTCAAAGGCCTTAGTGAAGTCCAGGTAGACAATATCCACTGCTTTCCTCTCATCTACCAGGCCAGTCATTTCATCATAGATGTTTATCAAGTTGGTCAAGCATGACTGCCCTTGGTGAAGCCTTCTGTAGTACTACTGATGATTTTGTCATCCTTAATGTGCCTGGAAATGGTTTCCAGGGTTAGCTTCCCAGGGATTGAGGTGAGACTGACTGGCCTGTAGTTCCCTGGGTCCTCCTTTCTGCCCTTCTTGAAGATGGGGGTGATATTTGCTTTCTTCCAGTCTTTGGGCACTTCTACCAGTCGCCATGATAGAGAAAAGATGAGTGACAGTGGTCTTGCAGTGACATCTGTCAGCTCCTTCAGAACTCGGTGCATCTCATTAGGGCCTGTGGACTTATGTATGTCCAGTTTGTCTAATTATTCTCTGATCTGATCCTCTTCCACCAAGGGTACATCCTGGGGTTTGGGTGGGGCGAAGATGTATGATTTTTACCTTTTTTATGTTTAAGTAATTCTGGCATTTGTTTTTATATGGGTATACTTTAGGTAAAGGAATTCTACCTGCAGCTTCTTACAGTGTAAGTATTGGATGTAATGTACATGCTTTCTAACTTGCAGAATTCCCTCCAGAATCTTGAGAATTACTGAAAAAAAAGGGGGACTCGTTGATCTCTTTATGAAAATACCTATTTCCTTGAGACTCTGTGCAGGCCAGGGTTGAATACTTCCATATTGTGTTATATATACCACCATTTCACTTGGGTATCTCTCCTGAAAGAGAACTGCATCTTTTAAGATAATTTCTCAAAGTATTTCCACTGTTTAAACTTACTGAAGAAAGCTCAGCAGAGAAAGGACTCTGTTGCCATTTACCATGAGTGTAGAGGTAGCAGAAACATTTGTTGTACTAATCACAATTCATGGTGTTACTGCTTTATAGATTTGAACAAAAATAGCAGCTCAGTACCATTGAAAATCTCATACTGGCTTTCATGCTCCAGTGTTCATACAAACATTTTTATGCCAGTGTCATTAGATCAGCTTTTTCTCAGCTCAGTTTAGGCTAGTCAAAACTTCTGTTCCTTGTTGTTCTTTACTGCAAGAATTATTTTCCCCTTTGGGTCATTTGCTTTAGACATATGTCATATTGCTAATGACATAAAGCACACACATGACAACACTCAAAGTTTTGGGTTTTTTTTAGATTACATCCTTTAACAGTCCCCTACCCTACCATCATGTTATAATTCCTTGTCTTGGTTTAACTGCAGCCAGCAGCTAAGCACCATGCAGCTGCTCACCCACTTCCCCCCCCCCCCCCCAGTGGGATGGGGGAGAGAATCAGGGGGAAAAAAAGTAAAACTTGTGGGTTAAGAACAGTTTAATAGGACAGAAAGGATGGAAATAATAATGATAATAATAACAATAATAAAATGACAATAGTAGTAATAAAGGAATTGGAATGTAAAAACCAAGTGATGCACAATGCAAGTGCTCACCACTCGCTGGCTGATGCCCAGTTAGCTCCCAAGCGGTGAGCCTCCCCCCAGGCCAACTTCCCTCAGTTTATATACTGGGCATGACATGGTATGGAATACCCCGTTTGGGGTTTGGCCAGTTGGGGTCAGCTGCCCTGGCTGTGTCCCCTCCCAACTTCTTGTGCCCCTCCAGCCTTCTTGCTTGGCTGGGCGTGAGAAGCTGAAAAATCCTTGACTTAGTCTAAACACTATTTAGCAACAACTGAAAATGTCAGTGTGTTAACAACATTATTCTCATACTAAATCCAAACCATAACAGTATACCAGCTACTAGGAAGATAATTAACTCTATCCCAGCCAAAACCAGGACATTACTGTAGAGTATCTTACAGAAAATAAGCAGGAGGGTTTTTCCCAGTTTCTCTCCATTCATTGCCACTGCAGTTCAAATTTTGCAATCATTTTAAACACTAAAATAATCTAGTGTACCCCAGCAAAATACTCAGTTTACTTTTTAAGATTAAATAGCATGTACTTTGCTACCTTTCATGCAGTAGTTTAGAAGTCTCCACGTACCCATCTTCCCAGTGTCTTGTTCCAAGCTCTCTATTCCCTATACTTTTTTATGGCTTTACCCTAATAATACACTGGTGAGAAGAATTTACATTTACACTATAGGGACATTTTTGTTTACTTGTCATAATCTGGTAGAAAAAGTGAAATGTCTGTGCAAGAATTTTATTCTGGGAGTAATTGATTTGAAATAGGCACATTCTAAAATAAGATTTTGAATGTAAAATTGCATCTTTTATTAGTGGTACTTAATCTGTATAAATTTATGGCTCCTTAAAAGAACATTTTAGAGGCACAAACTTTTTATTCAGATCAGCAGATCATAAAAAAGATTTCGTATGAAAGGATTCATATTCCCTACTCTACAGTTTAAGAAAATCCTATTTCTGAAATCAAAGAAAGCAACAGGAATATTAAGTGTCTAAAAACATTAGCAGAGAAGAGAAAAAAATGTTATTTCTTCATGTCTTACAAAAAGCAGAAGACTTTCTCTTTTGAACTGTGTCTTTCAAGGGTTATTGAAAATATTGAAACATATTAGGAATAAATGTTAGAAAAAATAGTGGTTTTCCATAACATAAGCTTCAGACATTAGGATGATACCAGTTCTTTACTGGGGTAAGAGACTGAATGAGAAAGAGGGAGAAAGGTCAGTTAATTCCAGAATAATGAAATAACCCTCTACCTGCAATTTATAAAATGAAGGGAAAAAATTAATCAGAAAGAAAGTGAAGATTTATTTGTGCTATTGAGATGATGAGAATTGTGTATACTATTACAATAATGGCAGTTTACAATCATTTGATTATGGTTAGGCAGAAGCTGCTTCAAATGTGATATGAAAGAAACACATGGTTTTCAGATGGGAAAGCACAGGAATAATAACATACTTGCAAGAATATCGGAACTATTTCTGTGGTTATGTATCTCAGAAATTACTTACTCAATATCTCCTATGTTCTTGGGAAAATATTTCTGTCTGTAGAGAGTTCATCTTAAAATTGGATCAGAATAGCAGCCTTAGAATTGAGCCCTCTTAAATGTTTGCCCAGTGCTTTACGCATAAGGCAGTAACATTATGATAGTTTTTCAAAGAAAACTGAGGCAGAATAACAATGCACAAACTCTCAGTGCAGCATTTTATTCTTATAGGAAAAAGATGAATATATTTTAATGTGTTTCAGTGGCAAATGTCCCAAAAATATTGAGAGTGATCCATGAGGAAAAAAAAAGGATCTTTATTTTCTGAAGAATATGTGACGCAGATATAACACTGACAATATTGACAAGAAAAAAACCATGTGTCTCTGTGAGTGGTATGAGGAAAGAAGGAAAGGTGAAAAAGCACACCAGGGGAAGATATGCTGAAAACTGAGAATAATTTTGCAAACCAATCAGTTCTACACTTTGAATGGTGTGGTTAGGATAGTAAGACTTACCATGTTTTTTAAAGTTTTAAGGAGGGGTCATTGGAGGAGCATTGTTCACATATTTTTGTCAGGTAATTTTTGCACTACCTACTACAGGTAGAGGGTATACCATAGAGTGTAATGGAAAGACCTCAAGGGTATGAAAGATTCTCTCTTAAAATAAAAGACAGAGAAAGCAGAGTGCTGCTGGCATCCCTTGCTGGAGTTGTTAAATGACCAGGTGCTGTAGAACTTGTACATATCCTCAAAGGTAGCAGTAGCTTCAGGATCCAAAATTTGAGAATTAGGTATGTTTTTTAGGAATAAGAATGTGGGGTTTTTTTGCTGTTGTTTAAGAAAAAATTCAGCATGTACAGATTTTCCTAAGAGCTTCTCTGAGAGAATGAAGAACACCAAAGCAATGCTGGGGTACTCCAGCCTGAAAAGGAAGAGGTACTTGATCTTTGAAAAGAGCATTCTCCTGTTTCAAGGAGAATGAAGAAATTCCCTTTCACTCTTCCAAGACAAAAAAAACAAACCAAAACACCCCCCCCCCAAAAAAAACCCAACCCCAAAAAACAGAGAGAGGAAAAAGTACAGATCCTCAGAACAAAGTTAGTGTCTATAAGAATGACTGTATAAACATGTTTAAGATTTTGATGTTATACACTCATTCTGTACTTCTAGTGATTCTAGACTAAATTCAGCTTCTCCCTCAGGAACATATAAAGAACCAATAGTCAGAGCTGCCTGAAAAATGTGAGATACATAGTAGGTCCAGAATGCTAAGTCAGCTAATAGGGTGGGTTTTTAAATTTATCTTTTCTGAAACATTTTCTGGGCTATTATACCTTCATTTCCTGGACTATTGCATCCTCATTAAAATGAAGTTACCTTGTCCATCTTTTCTTGACCACCAGATTAAATATTAACCATCAGAAACAGCACAGTTACACTTTCATGTCCCACCTCCTAGATATCCTCTTTCTCTGATACATAGGACCTTTTGAGGTCCCTGAATTGTGGAAATCATGGACTCCACAATTCCATCAGTCATTACTTCAAGGTACACAAGAACACAATGATCTTAACAAAGCACACACACTCATCTCCCAAGCCACCATTTCTTTACCAAAAGTATAGTAGGTTTCTCCATTCTGAAAGCGATTTTCGTTAAATCTGCTGAGCTTTGTCTACAGCCATATTTTTTTTTCCTTCTTTGTTAACTCTACATACAAAAAAAAAAAAAAAAAAAAAAAAAAAAAGGACTGTTATACCACAGCATGTCATTTTCTTTTCCTTTCTTCTGGTAAAGATTTCATTATCATTGTGATTGTCTCTGTAGAATATTTAAGGATTTGTCATTTTCTGCTATGAGCTTCTGAACTTTTTTATTTGCTCCTGGTTCTTTAACCTGTAGCCTTCAGCAAAGAAATTGGGGAAGCCCATCTTAGGAAGAGAAATCCATCTTATTCCTCTGTTCTTACCAGGTAAAATCTGTTTGTGTTCATAATGTTTTATGATTGATATATTTAAGGGTGCAGATGCTGCCTCCACTCTTAGTAATCTCAACTCAAGAATGCGATTAAAAATAAAGGAAAAAACAGTCTTAGATATGCAGATGGAAACAGACCATAATAGCAAACAGGAATTTGAGAGTAACAGTCACATTTGCCCACTTGCCATATATTGAATATGCATATATCTCATTTGATACTGTTAGCTTTCATCATGTATGTTTCAGTAAGCAAAAAATACCTCAGCTATAGAAATAGGTTTGGTACAGAGCATGCAGAAAAGCCCATTCAATAAAAATCTGACTTATGTATTTGATTAACACAGTGCAACATGTTCTGGGAATAATATTAAATGTAGACTTGTGTGAACTATTCAGAGTAAATTGCTTTAATGTGTCAGTGAAACTTATCCTCTCTCTCTGAATTGAAGTAAAGGTTGAACATTTTTACTTCTGAATTCATTTTTTGTGACTGTGCACACAGGAAACATCCTTCACTTAATACTCTCCCATAGAACTTGCTACTTACTTCAGGAGCTTAGCAGAGTAGAGGAATGTCCAAAGCAAACTATCTGCAGTTGTGATTCTTTGAAAACATGCTTATAGTCATGCGTATGTATGCCTATTTTCAGTAAAATAAAGGGATTTTCAAAACCATTTGAATATATTACATAGCTTCTAGGTATAGTGTATCCTTTTCTTGGTTCACTTAACTTGGATGAGACTTCTTACAGTATGTCTGTTCTTTGGTGGGACAGTACTGGCACCAGAGCTGATTGATAAATATGTTGATGTTGATTGAGAGAATGGTGGAGCTGAAGAGAGAAGCAGTAACCGATTTTCCCAAACAGATACTGGAACAGTTTCTCACATTCTTTGCTCAAGTGTTGCAGAAAAGGAATGTGAAATAGAAACTGGAGGCAAGACAAGTTTTAAGCATTCATAATACATTTGTCCTCAGAAAGGAGGCAGGCAGAGGTTCAGCAGTATAAAGCTGGCTGGACCCCAGGGTACAGTTGCTGCACTGCAGACACAGAGAGACATGAAGTGCAGCAATAGTAGAGCCCAAAAAAATAAATACATGAAAAGCCTAAACTGCTGAGTGCTCCAGAGATGACAGTAAGTTTGATGTGGCAGATATAACCTTTGCCTTGGAGCTGTTTAAAAGAGGAATGTCTAGCAGCATCACATGCATTTGCAAGCTGTTTGGAAGGCAGGAGTTGGAAGTACAAGTAGCTATTAGCTAAATTCTCACCTAACTCCAACAGATAGTGGTAAAATGCATAATTAGTACATCTTGCTGAGACAAAATGTGGTCAGAAGCCATTCATAGGGCTAAAAACTCTATTTCCTCAAGCTAAAAACATTGACTTTGATTACAAGTGTTATTTTCATATTTGTGTACTAAGGCATTAGTGCTATTTAGTATTTTTCCTATTTGCTTTTGTCTAGACTCCCAAGCACTGGAATGAAAGAATGGCTGTGGAATCATTGTGTCATGACAAAATCATTGAGTGGTTATGTGTACCCTTTTGATCAGTTGTGTGATACAAATTTCTGATAGAACGGTAGAGAGACATATGTTTTCAAGAAGGTATCATTTTAGAAGTCACACTTGGGTTTGTTTCTCAAATCAATTTTTATGTTACCCATGTTATTCATGCAGATTTAGTTTGTTACTTATCAGGTTGTTCTAGAAGACCAGAATATGAAAGTATAGAATTAAAATTTGTACGTATCAGTAGTACTTAACCTTTTTTTTTTTTTTTACTAAAATTGTATCAATCTAATTTACAAAGTTAATCAGTACTTACCTTCCTAGCTATCTGGATTTCAAATCAGTACACCACACAAATCAGACCAATGTATTTAATATAGGAAGAATTAAAAACACAGCAGTATATATTTTAAATCAAATGTCTTCAAGCCAGCAGTCAATTTGTACATCAGTATGCATCTAAAAAGACTAACTTACACATACTTATATATTTTAAAGTGTTGATTTTTTACTGTGAAACATTTTTAAAATTAAGCATAATTCTTAATTTAAATCAGAAAAGTTGCAGGTATTTGGCATCTGGATAGCATGAGTATAATCTTTTAGATCATTTAATCATAAAAGTCTTTCAGAAATAAGAGCAAAGGTGTTTAGATGCATGGCTAGAAATTCTGAATGTTCTTTCCATCTTCTTGAGGAACAGAGCTCAAATATTGCTGATAATCTACTCATCAAATATGGTATGACTGTAATCCAGGGGAGCTGGATTAGACCAGTTCCAGAGGACTCTTTTGTCCTCAATGACTGTGATTCAGGGCTATGAACAATTTAAGCTTTAGTTTGGAGACCCGAATAGGCTGACAGTAGGAGGTTATCCCTCCAACCTGGCCAGTTTTGTGATGTGACTGCTGACATAATTATTTGCTCCAGTTTCCCTGCCACATTTTACTCCTCCCATGAAAGACTTTTTGCTGCCGTGCCTGGACAGAGCAAGGCCTCCTTGGTGCTGTGAAGGTGTAGGGCTACTTTCAATGTCCTTCGATTTCTTTTCATCACTGTTCCAAAAAATTCTTTATCCTACTTAGATCAATCATTTTTTTGTTGTCAAAATATATCTTAAATGCATTTCTTCTTGTTTTGTTTATGTTTAGTTACCACTGTGATCATCTTGTCCAGAATTTTGGTAGCATTTGGAAATGGGTTGTATGTCCTCAGTTACTTCCTTTTTTTTCCCCTAGCATTCTGTGAATACATCTTTCCAATCTAATTTTCACTTAGTTCGTTCTGGGCTTCAGCTGTGGACTAGCGATGGTTTGGTTCTGGCAACATCTAGAGGTTTTACTCCTCTCCTTGGCCTTCCACATTTAACAGTTATACTCAAAAGTGAGTCATACTTAGATTCATAAGTTATTCTTCCATTCATAATTTCTTCACACTTTGGTATGAGGAGTCTGTGTTCAACCATCCAAGTTATTTTCTTTCTACTTAAACTCCAAAACCTTAAAATTTCAAAACAGAGCACCTTTCTTGTAACATGAATGCTGTTTTTTAGTTTCTGTACCTCTTGCACTGCAGTAAGTCTCCTCTTAACATAGCAGGGTAGTGAATAACTCATACTTACAACTTCCATGAAATGATGATCATACTTTCTCACAGTTACTTTTGGGGGATAAATATGTCCAAGTGTCCCTTTTTCAACTCCTTTACACTCTTCTTTTTATGTTTGCTATTTTGGCAGGCATGTTTCTGTTCATGACCTACAATACTGTTTCTTTAGTTGCACACCTCATTAAATTTATTTCCTTCCTCCCTCCACAGATCTCTTCCTATCTACCAACTACTCACTTTCTCATGGGTGAAAGCCAATTACCTTACATTAAATATTGGCAAGATAAAAAGTGTTTTCTTGCCCTCTGATTCTTTGTCTTTTCTACTGACTCTGGAGTTCAAGAGCACTCAGTGTCTTTTCATGTTTTAAGATCATCAACTGAAATCCTAACTCCCTTAAAATCTATGGCAAATCTCTCTACAACTTGAAATGTGGCAAGATTTCACCAATATGCTGTAGAAGTATATTCCTTGTGAAATGACAGTGCATTATCTTTCACTAATATCCTGAGCTTTACTCATGGCTGCATGTATTCCCAAACAGTTCTGCGATCTCTTAAATTCCTTTCCCAAGTAGGATTCCTTCAGTAACAAATGAAGTATGCTATGGGATTTTTAATACATAATTATGATATTTAATAACCTTATTTCCAGTCAAAATAAAATGTTAAAGACAATTATGGTTTACACAGTACCTCAGACATCTTCATTGTTTTATTGGAACTGATCAGATTATTATATCCTCAAATATTAAGCTGGTATCAGTTTTTCCAGCAGCAAGAAAGTTGGCTATGCTTGTGTAGGGAAAAATTTTCCAATGATATCACTCATTATTGAGGTAAGGAAATATGAGAGAACCCGTAGTTTTGCAGTCCTACAAAGTAGTGGCTCTACAGTTGTCCTTGGGTCACAAAAGGGAGGGGGAGATGGTCTCAAAATGCTATGAAAGTTTCAATATATTCCTTTACAAGGAAGCATTATGTTTACAGAGAAAAATTTTAAGAAGTTAAAAAATCAAAAGAAATAGATTCTGTGATTACTTCCACGTATTCACAGACTGATAAAGTACATGTTAAATGTCAACTATTAAAATCAAAGGCTGTGTGGTTTTTGTTTGCTACAATGGCTAAATAAATAAATAAGAGGTTTACATTCCGCTGTGCTTTCTAGGATGAGTATTTTACATTCTGTCGTTACATGTGTTAAAACATCATGAATACAGAAAACATAATTAAACACTAAAGTTGTAAATTTAAAAGCAAAAGAAACACTGAGATAAATTTAAAAGAAAAGGGAAATACTTTATAAATAAAATCAAGTGAGAGCCATTTTCTCACAGGTATGTACAGCACAAGTTGGGATTGGTCCTCAGTTCTTTTTTTACTTGCCCTCCCAGTGGGGTCAAGAGCAAAGGACACGAAGGACACTGAGAGGAATTGACATCAGTTTCCTGCTCTGTACCTTCTGACATTTGAGAAGCTTCATATTTGTACTCAAATTCACATTCTTCCCTTGCTGCAAATGTGTAGTTTCTATAAGAACTAAGGCGAGATACATGTACTCATGAAAGAGAGAGTATGTCTCACAAGCCCAATTTGAAATAGGACTATCTGGAAGACATATTTCCTAGATCTAGTTCCCCTCATGCATTATTCTTGCAGGTGACACTATAACTACTGATTTTCTACCAGATAGGAAATCATTAACAGCTCATTTTCTAATTCATTTCCTGATTTGGATAATTTCTTTCATTTTCATCCACCTCCTGCTTATCTCCTTTGTACTCAGAATGCTAATTTCCCTTTCAAATCAAGTTCTGCTGAAGTCAGCACAGATCGAAACAAATGGAATTCTTTTAAACAATGTGTTCCCCATGGAATCAAACCTGATTTTCCTGAAATGTCAAGACAGTTAATTTCTTTAGCTATGTATTTTCTAATGCATTTTCAATCTAAGACTTCTGCTTCAATATATTGGCAGTATGCTAAGGTCATTGCTAGCCACAAACAAGATAAATTGTTTATCTGTAACTACTGACATATGTTTTCCCTTTTAGATTTTCAAAGTTGCTCAAGATAATCTAAATTAGTATGATTTTTTTCAATTTGGATTTCTTTTCTTTGTAAGAAGCTTGCTAATGTAACACTCACTTCTTTCTACTAAATGAAAAGTCATCATTCAAACTCATTCTGCAATGAAAAGAGGAAACGCGCCTGCTTGCATGCATTTTTTATTGATTTAGCAGAAGTTTTTTTCATTAAATTGCTAAATGATATTCTTAGTCTCATGTAAAAAACTCAAAAGCCTGTAAACACATCTTTCTTAAAGATATTGGTCAGCAAAGATGCTATTTATGGCAAACCTGGATTGCGATACACTTAAATTACATTTAGTGGATGGTTCAAATTCCAGGCTTGATTCTGATTTTTTTTTTCCTATCATTAATAACAACATCTGAAACTCTATTCACCCAAGGTTTAATTTCAGCTGTATCTGGATGTTTTTCCCTGTTTGTTGTTTGGTGCTTATTTAAGATGCCCAGCACATTGCAGATGAGCTGCAAAAGGAAATGTCTGTTCTCCAAAGCTTTATGTTTTACTGTAAAGAAAAATGAATCTGCAGTTTTTTCCCGTATTCTGCTAATAGCTTTATTGAAGGAAAACTGTTCAAAAAGACTGATTAGGATTAATCCTTAAAGATCCACAGTGTTGGAATACCATATCCTGTAGTCACACTTCCTAAAATTAAATGGACCGCTCTTGGCAATTTTAGGCCTGCGTTTTGTCATTTTTGACATACTAACATCTAACATGACCTTCCAAAATAAGGTTTGCATGTACATAAATCTTGTCTGTATTTGTCTTCAGCTACCGATAGCTATTGCTCCTCAAATTTACTCTCATAATTTTTTTGGCATACTGTTCATTTTGTAGTCTTTAAGATGCTTGTTTTATTATGTTACTTCAAGAAGTAATTTCAGTGCCTGAAATGAACTGTGTATACCTCAGGTTGGTTTTCGTCTGCCAGGTGTTTCAGTTGCTGTTAGCGATATATGAACACTGGCATATTGTGTTCTAATTCGGATAAACAGCCGCCATTTTCAAAACCTCAATACTACTTTTCTCACAGTCTTTGTTTCTTAGTTTTCACATTGTGGCTTTTGTCTGGAGTGTCTTACAGCATTTCACAAGGCAAATATATACTTACTGGCATATCTGAAACCTCTACGAATTTGTAAATTATGCTTATTTTTCCTGATAAAAATGAAGTTCATGTTTTTATAAATTACATACTCTTTGTTTTCTTTGCTCCTCTGTAGTGAAGCAATATACGCCTAATTCCTTGTGGTCCTCATGTCTTCCTCTTCAGTCTGCTTATGATAAAAGTAAAGCAATCATAGTATTTTTAAATAGACTAATATATATATTTAGGATGGATCTAACATGTTTTAAATTAACTCATTTCAAGTACTTACATATATTATTTATTTTTCACATTTCCAAGATATATTTCATCTTTAGCACGAGAACTTTTATCTGTCTTCAAACCATCCCCACAAGTTTTCTTGACCCAGTCAAAAGACTTTTTTTTTTTTTTTTTTTTGTTAGCATGGATATTTAATAAATCCAAGTCAAATTGCGTATTCTTGAGGAAGTGTTGCAACAAGAGCTATGTTGAAAAGCAATATTGGGGTATTGTTCATGTTCAAAGAAAAAGGAAAGCAGAAAAAATAGACACAGCAACAAAACTGTTAGAAAGGGTATACACAGAAGATTGTTCTTCATATTTGAAATCATACATGGGCCTGAACTACACTGCTCAGATCCAGATTGGAATTTTATTAAAGTTTGAGGTTACACCTATGACCCATTGCAGGTACAGGGAATAGTGCTGAAGGTTGGATCTGCGCTAGTACATAAACTTCTGTTTTTATGTTGCATTTAGCTTAGAGACATTATTTGAACAATAACAAAAATGTTGGGACCCCCTTCTACAGAGATTTCTCTATAAGGCCTACTTTTAATTTCCAGTGAATCAGTGCATTTTCTCTAGCTTCATAAAGAAAATTTTAAAATATTTTTTAAAGGCAGCTGCTTACCAGAGATATAAGTCCACTTCCTCTGCTTGAATTTTTCAGAAAAAAAAATAGCATGACACATAATTCAGCTTTCCTCACTCACTGCATATAGTGCCTAATGCCAAAGATATTTAGCAGAGAAAGACAGTTTCAGGCTTTTCTCCTGAACCCACAGAACTGTCAAAACCAATCATGTACATAATAGGATTGTACTGCAGTATTTCAAGGCACTACTATTTTTTCCTTGTAACCTGGCATTGATTTTTAAGACATACACTATTATTTTATTACCTAAAGCAGTGGCAGTAATGGGCTAGCAACCAAGGCATCACCAGTTTAAGCACAGAAGTTACTTGACCATGATTCATTAATGAGGTTGTACCAGTTTGTAATCCTTGTAGGTATTTATATTGCTCCCATTTCATTGCACTTCCATATGTTTGTAGTACACATGAAATAATCCTCACAATATCCACAAAGTCAGGAAATGGTTACAGTGCTATGTAGCAAAAAAGGACCCAAGATGCAGAGAAATTAAGACTTCCAAAAATCTTTCAGGCCTAAAGAAACAGCTGAATCTTTACTGTTGGGAGGCTGGTGGTGGTTGTGGTGCTTTTGGGGTTTTTTTTCTTGTTTTTTTTGTTTGTTTGTTTGTTTTTTTCCAAAGCATCAAAGCTGACTAGGGACCCAAATATACTTCAGATCTGATTAGCACCTAAATCTCTTCCATAACCACAAGACAACTAACCCCACTGACTAGAAGGCTCACTGCAAACTCATAGTTCATATTTTCTTTGTATTCATCAACCTGGTTGTGGAGTCTTTAAAAATGAGGAGTAAACCCTCCCAGAGAGCTCCAGAGGATGGCTGCTAAGAAGGAGAGGAGTGTTTTTTCCTAACCTGTCTGAGAAATAAGTGAAAAGAGACCAACTGATAGGCCTCAAACATGTCCAACTTGCACTAAACATCTGTATTTATATATCAAAAATTTCTATTTAAAAAGTAGGTCTGCCATAAAGTCCAGGAAAATACCTAGCTGAGACAATATGTAAAAGTCTGGGAAAATAACCACGCCTATGCACACCTGAGGTGAAATGCACCCAAATCTGAGGCATCAGTATAAAAAAGGAGCCTAGAGCCATAGACTGTGAGAGCAGAAGAGGTAAGTCATTTAAAACAAACAAACAACAACAAAAAAGAAACCAAACAAACAACAACAAAAAAACATGGCAGGGAACTATGTTTTCTATGCTGCTTACTGTTGCTAAAAAGCAAAAATCACCAAGTTGAGCAGCTAGTGATTAGGCAGAGCAGCTAGTGGAGCAGGAGTGGTGATTCTTGCTGCAGCCTGGCAAGGTTGTGCTGCTGGGCAGTATCAACGACAGAACACAGCAGCTATCACAGAGTGAGGTGCCACTGCAGGATTTGGAACACAGCAAGCTGCTGTGGCAGGTACCACAAAGAGAATACTGAGGTTTTAAATATTTTCTAATGAGCTTTAAATAAATTTTGTTGTCGTACATTGGGGAATGAGTAATTATATATTGGTCTGTTCATCTCCCTTGTTATCTTTTTTCTTTTCTTCAGTAAAGTTCTGTTTTATTGAATTGTTTGATTTGGTGTATGTGAGATAGGAGTATACTGTTTTGTTAAATTTTCCAGGTTTGTGGATGACAGCTTCAGCTAGTAATTACTACTGACCAGTAAAACCTGAAGATGGTCACTATTGCTGCTTATTTAGTGCTAACAAAAGGTTTACAAACTTGTGTATCTTTCATGTAGCCACGTTGTGAAGATTCTTTTTTAAAGTTATTGCATAGCTGAATTTGTCATGCCTTAGCTTCCTATAATGATCCGCTAATAGCAGCATCCACTGGAGCATCACAGAAGCATGTGGAACATGCTTCCTTACAGTGCAAAGACCTGGTAAATGGGTTTTCCCCATGCTTTGTTCAGAAGAAGCTAGGTGTACCAGATCTGCCCTCTGTGATAAAGACTGTGAGCATCACTATCATTTGATAGTCTAGTGCCAAAATAAGATCATTTTTCCTGGCTCTGCTGCAAACGTCCCATGCCTGCAAAGACCAGGCAAGTTTCTTTGTGATTTATGAGTTGAATTAGTAATGTGTTAAGTAGTATTACTATATGCAACCATGTATTGTGTAGTTTCTGTGACGAGTATGCTACACCTTATTTGTTAGAGAGCTATGGACAACCCCCGACCAGCACTGCTTCCTAGAACATAAAGCCTATGCACAGCACAAACATGTCAAGTCTGATATGGGGCATCTCTGAAATTTGCCCTCAATTATTGACTTCTCACAGCAAGTGGCCAACACTTAATATTTCTCTGCAACTTTTGATTTGGCTTAGGCACAGAGAAAGAATGACTCTGCTGCAGTTTTAACTGTTTCTGTAACCAGATTTTCTGCTGTAGATAGTATCTCTTTTCTCCTTGTAACCCTTGGAGAAGCAAGTTCTCTCAAATAACCATCTTGCCTGTCAGCAGCTAGAAAGGGAGAAAGCTGCTGTACATGCGCAACAAATCATTACAGTTTCAATTAGCTTTGAATAAAAGCTCCAAGATACACTTTTCTGAGATCAGAAGTATAAAGTTTCCATCTGCTTAATAACAATTTAGAGTAAATGGCAGGCACTGAAGGAGAAGCCACTATCTACTAAGTGTGTCATCATCATCCCAGTTATTCAGTGTACAATAGATTCCTTTTTAACTCTACCAAAGTTGCAATCAGCATTTATTTGTATTCAGTGTTAGAGAAATATGTGCCTGAATGCAGAGACAGTTGTAAGTTAAAGAAGGGTTTCCAAGAGAATAATTCTTTGGCTTCATCATGTTTTCCTTACCACTCTGCCAACAAATGTTACATCAGATTTGTTATTTCCTTATGGCCAAGTCCAATCTAAGTTGACATCTGAAACGGTTGGGGTTTTGGTTTTGGTTTTAGTTTTATTTCTGATCATCTTTAGTACTATGGAATGGAATTTCAACAGAATTACAGTATTATGTATAAGGGTTGAAGCTTGAAACTGAGGCAGCAGTGGCATTGTTCGAGAAGTATAATACAACTACAGTATGTTCCATAAATCCTCTCCACGAAATATTTAAACCAACCTTGTTTATTGTCTTGTATTGTTTATTGCATTGTGTATTCACCAGTATTGTTACAAATATTTCTTCTCCTGAGTGAGAAGTTTTTTAAATTTATAAAAAGAGAAGCGACATAGAAATTCAGAATATGCACATCTCTCCAATATTAGCAAGCTTTTTCCTCTGTATTTTTTATATCTGATTAGTTAATTAAATAACTCATGCTTCTAAGATGAACAACACTAATACCTCACCTGGAATAGCATGGCAGAATGATGAAGAATAACTAAAAGATTGAATGAAGTAATTCAGAATATGGTTTAGTCACTGAGCGTCATCTCTTTCTCTGCTCAGAATATGGCTGCCAACATATATTATTTTCTTGAATTTGCTTCTCAAAAACACTTACCAGATGTTTTGTATGAATAATTATTTGACAGGAGCTTGTTAATGAGCAGTTTGTTTTGACTACTTAATACCTGAAATTCAATCTGATGTGACTGAACACTGGAAATCTGAATTAGAAGGATACCCATATTTAAAAAGGATGCTTATCTTAATCATAGGCTTAAATTCTAGTTAAGAAAAATGGGAGTTATGTATGCACGATTAACAGAGTGGTGGTTTTTCAATGGACAGCTAGGAATACTTCTATGCAATTTCTTCTTTTAAAAAAACACTTCAACTGATAATATTTCTCATAAAGCAATGTTATGAAGCATTTCCTGGGGATTTTGCCATGTGACAGAAAAGTTGCTCTCAATAGATTTGCTGAACTATGGGGACAAAGTATCAGAATAGCCACTAACTTTCAAAATGGGGACCATTATAGGCAATGAGTTATCAGAGGCAACATATATCTCAAGCATATCTCAGCACAAGCTGGCAACATGAAAACAGATTATTGCATAATTTTCCTAACAAATTAAAAAATACAATATAGGTTACCAGTGACCTGACAGAGACAAATAGCTGTGCAGGCATCATTTGTATTCTTGCTTTAGGTTGTTAGATCTTGTGGTTATGTTTGAGGATGATTGACATAATAACTAATGCACAATGAGATATATATAATCTTTTACTTGACAGCTATTCCACATGTCAGCTCTGAGGTGTACAGTTATCAGCACTTCCAGTTCAAACACCACAGTCATCTGTTGGTCTTCATGGATTTATATGTCATAGGTCTCCACAAAACAAAATCTGTTATATAAAAAGAGAAATATGAACAGATTGATACAGTTAAACATTTCAATGGCTTAAACTTAGGTATTACTATTAATTATAGTGGAGCTCAACATGACCCAGTAACGTGCACTTGCAGCCAAGAAAGCCAACTGTATCCTGGGCTTCATCAAAAGCTGCGTGGCCAGCAGGTCGAGGGAGGGGATTCTTGGCCTCTGCTCTGCTCTTGTGAGACCCCACCTGCAGTACTGCATTCAGCTCTGGGGCCCCCACCATAAGAAAGACATGGACCTGCTGGATTGAGTCCAGAAGAGGGCTACCAAGATGATCAGAGGGCTGGAGCAGCTCTCCTGTGAAGACAGGCTGAGAGAGTTGGGGTTGTTCAGTCTGGAGAAGAGAAGGCTCCGGGGAGACCTTATAGCAGCCTGACAGTACTTAAAGGGGGCCTACAAGAAAACCAGAGAGGGACGTTTTACAAGGGCATGTAGTGATAGGACAAGGGGTAATGGCTTTAAACTGAAAGAGGGTAGATTAACATTAGATGTAAGGAAGAAGTTCTTCACTGTATGGATAGTGAGGCACAGGCACAGGTTGCCCAGAGAGGTGGTAGATGTCCTATCCCTGGCAGTGTTCAAGGCCAGGTTGGATGGGGCTTTGAGCAACCTGGTCTAGTGGAAGGTGTCCCTGCCCATGGCAGGGAGTTTGGAACTAGATGACCTTTAAGGTCCCTTCCAACCCAAAACATTCTATGAATCTATGATTCTATGATAACAGCTGTACCCACAGAATCATAAAAAACCTTCTCAATTCACAATGTCCTGCTGTGCAATGAAACTAATATATCACAGGCAAAAGGTATGAGGGGGATAGTTTATGCAGCCTGGCAAGCACATTCCCCAGCCAAATAAAGGGTTCAAGTATTAGCCTTTCAGAATCTTTTGAAGGCCTTGTCTGTATTATCCACAAAGTAAATCCACCAAAACAAAACGATCTCTGTAGACTACTACTACTTTAGTCATAAATAAGAGAAGGCAGATTTTCTCCTAGATTCTCATTACTATGCTCCAGAAAATCATGTCACTGCTTTGATTGTGTTAACTGCTTAGGGGCTGCAGTGCCTGTACCTTGTCAAAGTGTTAGCTGTGCCATGTTCTCCTCTATCTTGCTCTAAGACCCTCTTTCAGGTTTTAGATTAGCAGAACACTTTGATAGCAAATATTTTAAAACTATTAAATATACTATTACTTTTTCCTACTTATTTCTAATTTTTAAAAATGAAAAAAACAGAAATTTAAAAAATCTTTTGTCCAGTGTTCAGAAAACATGGTTGGTGACAAACCAGAATGTAATCATTACAAAAAAGTTAAAGCATCAAGCAGTAAGTATTCAAGAATTGCATATGTGATTGGAAAGTGTTTGCTGAATAATCATCTTGTCTAATAGCTTTAAGCAAACAATTAAATATTAAAGTCTGCTTTGGGTAATCCATAAACATGAACCAGTCAGACTATTCTTTACATGTGGCAATCTGCATCTAAGAACTAACTGAGAAGTACAGTACAGTTATGGTATGCACAGGAAAATTCTTTGCTGACTTCAAAATGTTTAACTGGGAATATCAGATATAGGGGTCACAAGTATACTCACAAAGTCCAGCACTGAGAGGCTCACTGTATCTTTGGATTGCCACAACATCATGTGTTAAATCAGCATTCATTTTTCATTGGGCAGCTCATGCTGTCACGGTAGTTTTCCTTAATAAGAAAGTTCTTGCAGAATGGATTTTCAAGATAGTGTGTAGCTACACAGTCTTTTGGGCTTTCATTAACTTTAGTAACAGACACACTGTTAAAACTATGTTTGCCTACAACTAGTGTGCTTAAAGTGTCCTTAAAGAATACAATAGATCTCTGTGTACATTTCATTTAAGTTTCAACATGGGAATGTTGCTAACAGAAGGATGCATCATGTAGCAGATACATACTGAAAAATTGCTTTGTCACAACTTTTATATATAAAATCATTTTATAGATGGTTAATTTTAGTGAATGACAGTGATTCATTTGGAGAAATTACAATTTAAAAAATCTGAATACTCTGGATAAAGGTGATTTAATGAACAAATTAGTGAATTCAGAGTCAGGATTCAGTATTCCCTTTCAAGTTCTACTACAGACATGAACTTAGGGGAGGCAGTTTTATATGGTATTTTATAAAATTGAAATAACCTGGTTTAGGGAGCACTTTAATTGTTCTTAGAAATGTACGTTGGGAGTGTAAGTCAACTGGGAGACAAAAAGAAATAGAAAAGTATATTCCATGATCAACATGTACAAAACAATGAAAGGGGAAGATGAAAAACAACTGGTTTATGGCCTAATTCTGGTATGAATGTGAGGGTTCACCTATGGCTAAAGCTGCTATGTTTTATGTAAACTCTAAAAAACACTCATCCCACTGAAGTCAGCAGGAAGTTATCAAGATTATTCCTGTAACAGAAATTACAAAAGACGAAATCAGGTTGAAAATGATGAAGTAATATTTAGGGCATTATTTAACTATTTCATAATGCCATATACCCTACTTTACACTTCAAATTATGTCCACACCATATGTATGCAAGAAAATCTGTCTGTTCATCTTGATCTTAGAAAAAAATTCTAACCTTTGCTGATTGTGCACTACTCTCTGATAAAGCAGTGTTTGAAGTGATGTCATGGTACTTGTGGTACCATCTTGGCTTCTGGTGTTCTGCACAAACACATCAAGAAACATGTGTGCTCTTGTGATTTTTTTTTTTTTCTTAAAGCTAAACAACTTTGTCTTACCACCCTCACTGCCATAAATATCAGACCAACAGGAACCCTTCTTGCTTTTATTTCCAGCCTTCAGTGTGTGGAATTCCTTGTTGTGGTTTACTGGGACATGACATACCACTTGAGCAGTTGCAGGAAAATCTTTGTTCTCAGAGCAGTGTGCAACCACTTAAGTGATTTTAGAGCAGGGCAAGAAGAATAATAGGTTTTCAGACTTTAGAATGCATGCATACACCGTAGGTGTACATTTAAAGAAAAACAATTCTGATTTTGACTAAATAAAAAGTTTTCTGGAAATGTTCTTACACAGCTGCTCTTTTAAGATGCTTGAGCCAAAATGCCAGTGACATTCAAAGAGTGACTCCAGTACTCAGTATGTCAGTATTATGATTTTACTAAGGCTCTGAGGGCTAATTACAAATTATTGAAATATTTTAAAAAATTAACAGGTAATCTTCATAATTATTCTATGAACTTCAACAGACAGATAATTGAAGTGTCATAAATTTATCTGTGATAACTCAAGATCTCATCTTAGAGTTCTCAGAATCCAAAGAATTAGAGCAACCCCCAGCTCACTTATAGTAAGTCAGACCACAGTTGTCTTCACAGAACTTGATTTCCCAAGGTAACCAGACCTGACAGACTCACAGACCTGGAACATATAATGCCATGGTTCCCTGGTGCTATTCTGTAGCATTTTTCCAAACCTGTTTGTTAATACATAGTTTTTAAACCAGTGATAATGCTAGTTACAATTTGATGGATTAGGCTTTGAGGCCACATTCATTAAATGACTGCTAAGTGCTAATTAAAGTCTAACTAACTAAGTTTCTTTTCCACAACACTAGGGATTAGTTGATGTTTTTCCACCTCTCTCTCTCATATATGAATAATTTTTAGAGCAAATACGTTTATACCACCGGTGTTTGAAGAGTGGCTTACTGAATACCAATTGCTAATTCTAGTACATAACTAAAATGTCTCTTAAAAGCTTGAACAGCAAAGAAGCTTTCTGAGCATCTGGCTTCCTTTCAACCAGCAAAAAATTTACTATACCACTAAGACCCTGAGCTTCCCTCAGTGGAAGAAACTGCACTAGAAATAAAATACCTTTTGAAATGCTGTGTATTTCAAAGATGTTTGTAAAAAATTGCTTCCAGAAAAAATATTTACTTTAACTAGCTTAACTGAAAATTGCAAATGTTCAATTCTGCCTTTTCTACATCTGTATAAATTGAAGTGTCACTCAGAAAGTAAAAATTAAATTTTATTAATTTTCCCTGGTTTTACTTTTTATACATTTTGTGATAAAAGTTTAGCAATAAGAGCAGCATAGTGACAAAATATACTTCAAAGGACAAAATAATAATTGCAAATTGTCCCCCTTCACAACTTACCCAAGTATAAGCAGAGAAATAAATTTCAGTCATTATTCATAGTGGCACCTAAATATCCCAAATGAAATTACATTCTCCCAGAAACAGATTTCCAGTTTAAATAGATAGGAGAGAGCTTTTTGTAGAACCTAGAATGGGGAAAGACACCCTATTCTGACAAATGACATGTGTGTCTGTATACATTTCTAACCCTGTATGGAGGCATACTGCAGGCAACAACTTCAGTTGAACATACCAGGTCAGGAGTATTTCTCTATCTTGGAACTGCTGAGGACATAGCTTGAATGATTTGTCTAACTGTACACAGTATCAAAACAATGAATAAGCCCAGATCTCCTGAACACCCCTTCATAATGTTAATAATTTTTCTCCAGATATGTAACATTTGCTTAACTGTATATTCTAGATGTAAATTCCTAAGTCAAATTCCTTTTAGTGTAAATCAAGCAGTACTTGTTGTCCTCAAGCCACATTCTCTTACAGAAAAGCTTCATAAACATGAAATATAAAAATTCTAAGCAGCATGTTTTACATGTAATATTTTACACCTAAGTTCTTTGGAATTGATCCCTTGTGCAGTATAAGAAGATGTTCTCTGTCGCTGAGTATGATACTTACCTACACTGATAACTCAGTGCCAGTAATTTACTTGCTGGATTATGGGAGAGTTCATTGATTTAACGTAGAATTCTTTATAGGATGATTCTTTGTTTCCAGGTTTTCCTTCAGTCAGCTCAATGGCTTCCTAAATTGCAGCAGAACCTGTAGAGCATTCTTTGGTGCCTAGGAGGAATGTCAGTCAAGTCTGGCCATCTGTGGCCTGCAGAAGACTGTGCTTGAATAGAAGCTTTCAGATCTTCTGCAACTTTCTTCTTTTACCAGCTGTCTGGCCAAGTGTCTCTGTCTGAACTTCAGACATCTGACTCCGTCCCTTTAACTACCAGACCCTAGGACCCCTGGAAATTTCTCTGCTTTGAACAGCTAAATTTGGCAGTAAGAAAAGATGTATTTTCCTCTCCTTTCAGGGATACCACATGAGCCAGTACTTCCTTAGAAGGAATGAACATTTATGTCATACACAGTTGAGGAAAAATACCCAGACAGATTTTGTCCATTAAGTGGATGATTTCTTATATAGAATTGAAAGAACTGAGTTCATTCATCTTCCAAAAGACAATACATAAAGTATTTATGCACAGTACAGAAGGTGACAGACTGTGAAGCAACAATATATGTGCTTCTTTTGCCTCCAGATAGGAAACACATTTTTTATTTTACAGTTTCAATGAACTACATGGCAGAGTTAGTATAGACAGCATCTACTTCATGTTTGTTCCGTTTTGATTTTTGTAGTATCTCTAGGAAAAACTATTGCTTGAACCAAAATGCTTTTTTTGTTGGTGGTGGGGTTTTTGTGGTTGTTCCTGTGTGTATGATCCTGAGAAAGATGTTCCAGTGTTCTGCTTGTGGAACAGGAAACAGCGAATGGGCCCTTCTTCAGAATAATTCTGACTGGTATGAATTTCCAAAGGGCTCTGCAGATCTTAGGATAAGTCCAGTTTTCAGAGGTCAAAAGTCTAACTATTTTCTGTGGAATTTCTGTGAAAAAAATAATGTATGGATGGTACTGTCTAGACGGAAACGTCAAGAATCTCTGGCTAGTACTGTGTAAGTTGTGCAATCTAGTTCTGAATAAACTAATTCAGGTGTAAGAAGCAGTACAGCTGAAGTGTTTGCTGAATTAAATTAGTTCTTTCAAGAAACACCAAGCCAGGTAGGAGAGAAGAAGGTTGCATGTCTCTGTGTCCATTACCTCATCGTATTAGACAAGACTGTATGTGACCGTACTAGATTAACCCCTTAAATACAGGTTTTGTTTCTGATCTTTTGCTACTACATTTATGCCATCTGATTTTGAGGTTGTGAGGAATACAGTTAATTGTGGGCCTTGTCCCTGGAATTTGTTTCCTTTTGCTAGCAGTACAAAACCTCATCTCTTTTGACAGAGAGATTTTGTCTTAGTGCTGGTGAGCCTTTGAGTTTCATCCCTTAGTTTCACAGTCTTCCATTAAATGTAACAATAATTAAACCCCCTTACGTATAAGTCAGTTTTATTTAATGGTAATTTTAGTTTGCTCCAAATCAGCCCAATTTGCTCAAGCTTATTGTTTTCTATGGTCTCCTTTTCCTTAAACTTCCATGGTTTACCAAAATAAGCTAAAATAGCATCAACATTGTTGTCATTAATTGTCTGGTAAAGAAATGTTGGCAATCATGTCTAACATTGGACCATATTATTATTCAAAGCATTTCTTCTCATATGTTCATTGGAGAATATAAGGATCTAAAAAATTACACAATGCTTAGTCTTATTGATGGTCAACACATGCAGTGTGGTGCTGTGACTGCCTTTTAAACTAATCATGGCCCAATTCTACCTTAAAAACATTATCCTTGGGTATTTTTGTTCTGAAAATGAACATATTATTCCATAGTTGTGTTTCAATTATGATGTTGTGATTTGATGTGATGAATGATTTATGATTTATTACTTGACGGTACCCTGCAGCAGTAGTTCTGTCTGGTTTATTACCCAGGATCCTGGACTTAGCATTTACAGATTTCATTTACTTTTTTCTAATCGCTGCATCCTATCTCCCAGCTGGTTTGAAAGACTGTTTTATTACTAATGTTATCACCTACCTCACTATTACAGACACTGAAATGACACATTTGTTCATCTTCATTACCTTTGCAGTACATTTTTAGAGAACTACCCTGCTTAATGTAGACTCAGCCCCGGCTATGACTGTCTTCCACACTATGTCATTTTTACCCTTTATCCCTTCCATTGGGAATCTGACAGTGAAGTTTGTTCTAGCATGCAGAAGTCTTGGTGGATTTTTTTCCATTCTTATGTTTTTTTCTTCCATTTTCACTTTAAGCTGTACATCTTGGATTTCCTACTGTCACCTGGAATATCTCTGTATACCTAGGTATCCTCTGTTGTGAGGCAGTTCTTAAAGAGTTCACAGTGACTCACATTTGAACCCTGGCATCTACCTTAGGACACTCATACCTGTAATCCTTAACACAGATAATATTGTCTTCATGGCTGCAAGAAATGGATATCTTCCTCCTGTCCAAAACATTTACTTTCAGAAAGTCTTCTCTTGAAGTTCCCAGTTTTGCAGCCTTTATCTATCTGGAGCATTATGTGTTCAAAAAATAGTCCCTCTCACCTGTATTATATTGGTACACACAAGTACGACTCAATCTGTCTCCGTATTGATGCCCCTATAGGTTCTGTAGCAATGAGGAGGTAAATACTAATTACACTGGTAATAACAAACGTTCCATACTTTGCCAAATTGTTTTATTGCAACCTTGCAAATTAATTCAGCACTATGGTGGACTATAAGAAAAAGTTACAAACCCCATATTATAATGCAGCTGCTAGCAAATTTTAAAGAACATTTGAAACACAGAGATCTTTGACATTCCCAGCAGCTTTTCAGAATGTAGCAGGCTTGTGCAGTCATATAGTTTTTGCAAATACAGTGTCTAGTAACACTGATATTTTAGGTGGAATTTGGCTGCAGGCTTGATAGGGAGGGCATTCTGACTGGAATACAAATTGATTTTTCCCTAAAGACATACTAATATAAGTAATACACTTTGTAATACACATTTCAACCCTTTGCACTGTTCCTTTTTCTGTTTTGGTTTGGTTTTGGTTTTGTAGAATAAGTTCAGTTAGAACTCCAACTATTGCAAGCTGTTAATCAGATTCACACTCTGGCAAACATACTTCTGTAATCCTGTTGTTAACTGATGTTTGTTTCATTTAGGGCTGAATAAGACTTTTTTAGCACTTTGCATTCCTTCTAGAGTGGTTGGCATTTATCTCATTGTCAAAACTAATAGATAGCTTTATAGATCTATCATTCAGTCCTAATTCTCTGGCAGGCCTCAGAACAGCGCATACTGTGAATTTCCGTAAGAAACAGTAACGTTATTTAGATTAAGCCATGATATCCAATTATCCTGCATAGATTAAGATAATTTCTGTTAAAAGAGCAAAAGATGGTGTAACACTCCAATTGCATTACTTTGCTCTTAAATTTCTGCTAATGAAGAGGTTTCATCTGCAGCTTCCCAAATAATTGAAACTCAGGTGCTTAAATTAGGTAAGATTTCCACTTTAATGAATAACTTTCCTGTTATTTTTTTTTTGTGAAAGAATCTTTATCCCATGCTTTTTCCATAGTATGTTTTTTTAATTTTTGTTCTTTAGCTTGTCCTGGTTTCAGATGGGATAGAGTTAATTGTCTTCCTAGTAGCTGGTATAGTGTTATGTCTTGGATTCAGTATGAGAAGAATGTTGATAACACACTGATGTTTTCAGTTGTTTCTAAGTAGTTTCTTAGACTAAGTCAAGGGTTTTTCAGCTTCTCGTGCCCAGCCAGCAAGAAAGCTGGAGGGGCACAAGGAGTTGGGAGAGGGGACACAGCCAGGACAGCTGACCCCAACTGGCCAAAGGGGTATTCTATACCATGGGATGTCATGCCCAGTATATAAACTGGGGGGAGTGCAGGCAGGGGGGATCGCTGCTTGGGGACTAACTGGGCGTCGATCAGTGGGTGGTGAGCAATTGTACTGTGCATCGTTTGTATATTCCAATCCTTTTATTATTGCTGTTGTCATTTTATTAGTGTTATCATTATCATTATTAGTTTCTTCTTTTCTGGTCTATTAAACTGTTCTTATCTCAACCTACAAGTTTTACTTCTTTTCCTGATTTTCTCCCCCATCCCACTGGTTGGGGGAGGAAGTGAGTGAGCGGCTGCGTGGTGCTTAGTTGCTGGCTGGGGTTAAACCACAACATAGCTATATAATCATCATGTACGTAAGTTTCCTAAATAGCACCGTAGCACAAGAAATTGCCATGTCATATGAGTTTTGCAATGTTCTTTGTTTTCTTTGCTTATTTATCATATTGTGCCATTTAGCTGTTCAGTAAATTCTTCCTATCTGTTATCATGAAAACCTGGTCTATTTCTTTTGGGTACCTTGAATTCCCATTAATTCCCTGCTGATAGATGGGGACCACAGCATTCAGTCAAGACTAAACACAGTGTACTTTACACAGTCCAGTTTTGTTGGCATAGAAGCCATGACATTGCTGAAGAAATGCCTTGATAATCAGAAAAAAAGTACAAAATATCATTCTTCCCAAATCATGCAATTATGTTCCAGTTCCTTTCTTCCACTGTAGTAAAACACTATGATTTTCTGTGGGATATTCCGAAGTTATGCTTCAATTGACAACAATTGTTTTGTTCTAATTTCAATTTGAACTAGATATTTAATTTCAAGTTGATAACTTTAGTTATAATTTGAAAGCAACATGTCAATTTAAAGTGGACATTCTAACTTCAAGTCAATGTGGACATATTTAATATCATAATTTTTGTTTACAAATGTGTAAACTCACTTTTTCACCTTGAATAAAAATAACAATATTTGGCTTTTGATCCTGATCAATGGTAAAAACAGATCCTGAAATACCTGAATATTTCTGGAAATGTAGGTATAATTTCGTTAAATTCTTCACACAATATTTTGGGAACATTTTTTCCTATTTTAGATAGAAATAAGCAGGTGTGGTGGACACAAACAGGGAAAATAAAGGTTACCCAAACAAAAGGAGTCACCAGGTCAAACTTCATTTCAATTATAGCAAGGAAGGAGCTAAGTATTTTCCCTTATGTAACCAAAGAGACAGCTAGAAACATCTGTTGTAAAAGCCTACAGCCTAGATATAGTGAGTGGAGAGAGGAAACTTTAGGTTACCTTGGAAAGAACTGCTGAACTGTGGAGCCTTTATAAAGCAACCAATGTAATGAAGGAGTCTAATTGAGAAAGCAAGAACCATCCCATAGAACTGGGTGAGATTCCATACATGGAGTCTTTGATTATTGAATAAAAGGACATATTTGAAACCCAAAGGAAAAGCTGCACCTGTATTTTCCTGCACTGCCTTTTCCTGCAGAAATAGAAATAATAGCTCTGTGTGGAATGGGTAATGGACTCATTAACCTACACAGGGAAAAAGCTCCCTAATAGCATACAACCTTCTAAACCTTGGGCTTGGACTTGGACTCTGTTGTCCATGAAGTTGGACACCTAAACTGACTACAGTGACAAAAAATGGGCAGAGATGACGGAATATGAAACTTGATCAAAGTGAGTACTGTTTGGTACCGGTATAAACTGAAAAAAATCCTTTGTAGGTGCTTATGTCTTCTGGTGTCTAGAGACTGCAGAGCATCCATACATCAAAGCAGCAGTCCACTGCTCTTCAAAGCACCTTACACGGAAAACAGTTTTATCTGCACTAGAAAGGGAAACTTAAGACAACTGGCAGGAGTAGCATTTCCACAGAGAGTACATGTCAACTATAAAATGCACCACTGGTTTAAAATGAAAGACTATATTGTTCTATATCAATAAATTGATATGTATGTCAGGGACTCCATTCATCACAGATACAGTAAAAATGATACAGTGTCTCTCGAACTGTTAAAACTCAGGGCTAGAACAAAAGCGAACACAAAAGGTAATGGCAGAAGAGGTGTAAAGAATAGAAAACTCGGAAAAGGAGCATTAAAATGACTCAGGATAGAAAAAAACACTGACTAGACTGATGGAAGTTAAAAAAGAAAGTTAGTGGATACTGATTAATGATTAAAGCATGTGCAATCACAAAAATGTAAAAAACCAATAGTAGTAATTCCTCTGACCACTGGTGACACCACTTGGTTTTGATAATAATAAGTAGAAAAAAATGTATGAAGTACAAAGGGGATGGAGTCAAGGCATCCTGAGGGAGAAGATATTATATTCCTGTCTTTAAAATATTTATCAAATTCATTAATACAACTGCTTTACATTCACTGTACATCTGTTGGTTTTCATAAGTTTTAAGGAAGATTTCCTTAATTTGAACAGATAATATATAGTTATATAGGAAAAATAAAACATAATTAAAATTTAGCTAAAGAGAAAAGTAAAAGTTAATGAAAAATTGGAATAAAATATAGCAGAACTGAACTTTTTCCCAAATAAGGATGTGTTTTGACAAAAAGAGAAATACCTGTCTTCTGTATGGAAAGGAAGGAAGGACGAAGACCTTAAAATGTGGAGTAATGTAGTAGTTAGAACACATACTAAGGATCTGAAATACCCAGGTTCAATCAAGAAACTTCAAACAAGAAACATGAGTGTCATGCGTGCATACAATTTAACCATCAGAACAATGTCTGTGAAGGAAAAAAGATCTCATTTATTATTTCAGGAGAAAACAACTTGCAAGGCTCCAAATGGGTGGAATGGAACTTATGTCATACTTAAAAATTTACTTAAACCGAGTAATTAGCTGATACACCCCAGATACTGAAGAATGAAAACATGTATTTCACATTAATAAAGCTTTATATGTGTTTAAAAAAAACCCCAGCAAGTGAGAGAGCATCAGACTCATGCTCACCTCTAGAAGTAATAAAACATGCTGTCATGAGTCCTCTGTATATTATTCAGGCAAAATGAAAAGCTAAAAATTTTAAGCAATTTGTTCGTGCCTTTGGGGAATTAAAAGAAATGAATGTAAATAGGCATTTTAAATGAGTTTGTGTCCTGCCTGACCTTTGCAAAAAACTCTTACTTAATAATACCAACAGAGCTGATTATCAAATAAATTAGATTTGTCCAAATATAGTTGCACAGGTTTTGGTTCCATATAATTATGAATGTAAGATTCATTGTTAGTAGTGACTGGTTGTAGTAATGCTTAGCCTAAATCAAATCCTCGGTCTTGGACAAATATGCACCTTATCAAGAGAACATTCTTGCCTTGAACTCTTTTACAGTCTAAGACCTACATCCCAGAAACACTTATGCAGGAGATTAACTTCAAGCTTCCCAGTAGTCCCATTGTTCATCTGATGTTGTGCTTGGTGTCAACGTAATCGAATACATTTACACTTACAAGATAAGGGTCCACATAGACAAGACAGATAAAGAGCAAGGGGAAAAATGGTATTTTCCTCCTCATACAAAGAGGGAGCTGAGAAACCACTCAAGGCACTAGGTTAAGGTTTTGGGAGAATCATATTTCCAGTTAATTCTTGGAAATCAGAATTGGAATTCCATTGAAATTAGTGCATGTACAGCCTGCATCTGGTTTGTGTACTCAGGTTTCCTTTCAAGCCTGAGGCACAAAAAATGCTCTGTTCTGGCTCTGATACAGAGCTGGGACACCACATGACCAAAAGCCTGGAATCCAAGGCACTCACAAAACTTCTGGGTATGGCAGTGCAAATATATCCTCAAGCTAGTTAAGGAAAGAAACTGAGTCACAGTCTCACCAAAATGCCTCTTTCCTTTGTGTTCTGATGTTTAGACCCTGGAAATTCAGAGGCTGGTTTTAACTGTGGAATTCTACAGGTAGTACAATGCACACATTAAATAATTCTTCTCTGCAGGTTTGTTCTTTTTTGTGAAAATCTTTACAAATTTTCAAATGTTACACAAAAAAGTACCAACTTGATAATGATAAACCCTGGAGTTGAGAGGAGTGTGAGGGTTCCAATTCAGCCAGCGGAAATAAAATACTGAAAGCTTTAGAAAATAATTTAATTTTTACCTAAACCCAAACTTTCTTCTCAGACAAGATTAAATGTGCTTTCCATCCTGTCACAGACAAGGGGGAATAGCAGGAAGTAAAAAAAAAAAAAAAAAAATAAATATCTCTTCATGTCTCTGGTGAAGGAAGACTGTGCTGCACATTGGAGGGAGTTTGGCCTTGGAAAAAAACTCTTCTGGAAGCATACTTTAGAGTAGGAACCATGCTTCTGGTGGGCTCAGTTTTCTTGAAATTACATAATAGGAGCTGTGGGTTCGATGACATTAAAGTTAACACAGCTCTGAATGAAATCAAGTAGCAAGGAAATCTCTAAGCAGAAATGCACTGAGGTCTAGATTCCACCCCAGCTGCAGTGCCCCACTATTGATTTGCTTCAGACTTTTAGAAGCACTAAGCCAGTAGAAGACTGCTGGCAAAAGCCCTAGGTGGAAATTAGGCCATCTGAGTCTGCACCACAGACTGCAGATGACTGCATCACAGCTGGTGATTAACTCACTGTCAAAACCCAGTGGCAAACAGATTAGAAGCAGAAGCTTCCTGCCAAAGGAGAAAGAGAACAGAAAGAGTACTAAAGAAGAAATATTTTCTTTCATCATATGTGTGAAAGGAATATCACTCACTGGAGGAAACGTCAGTGGGGACGTTATTTCAGGTCATTATGTCCATAAAGAGGTATGCTAACTTTTCCATCATCACAGATGATGTCATATTTAGCCCTTCTGTCTCCATCTCATCAAGTACACACTCAATGATAAGGTAGAAGAAAGAAAGAGAAATATTTTTGCCTTGTTTCCTTTAAGTTTGATATTTCTATGGTGCAGTCATTGTAAGATCTGTTGAACTCCAGTGAAATAAATTGTGACACACTTGATACTAAGGATTGAAATAAGGACTTGTGACCAGTTCGGATAATTTGTCTATAACCAAATCTGAACATTATATTTACGTTTTTCATTTTTCTTCCTTTTCCAGTGTTGTTCTTCATTCTTTGAAAGAATGCGAGCAACTTGAAATATTCTAAAAAGACTTGTGAAATCATAGATCATAGAATGGAAGGGATTGGACGACGGTTCCAGAGGTCATCTGGTCCAACTCTTGTGTTCAAAGCTGGGCCAATGTAGAAGGGTTTTCTCAGGGTCCGCTGAGTTTTTTTACACCATTATTTTTTTACAAAATGCCACTACATGTATTTCCTTCTGTCAGAGAGTTTATGAGGAGGAATGTCACCTGGATATTATTATCAGGACAAAGTAACAGACTGTCTTACCCTAAGTGAGATACAAAGCTGTGCATCATCAGTATACAAAGGATTATTATGATTCATGCCAGTGTTTCTGAGGCTTGAACAAGATCTCTGTCCTTTCTGAGATGAAATGTGGGAGGGCAAGAGTGGAATATAATAAAGTTTAAACAAACAGTAAGAGACCTGTTGGATTAACCCACTGATTTTCTTGTCATTGCAGGATTATTCATTATTCTTTCTAATTTTGGGCTTTGAATTTAAGATTCTTTCATTTCTTTGGTTGCTATGACATAGCCTAAACCATCTCTCAAAAGATTTTTTCCCTTTCTTAATTTCATATTATATTAAATTCATCATTATTTACATACTCCTCTTTCTTCCTGTGTCTCTCAGATGTAGTCAATAGTCCAAGCGCAGGATCATGCATCACACAGTAAAAGCAGGAAATTATTCATAATGTACTAGGGAAAGAGGTGTGGGGAAGCAATTTTGTTTCACTCTTAGTCACACCACTGACTCACATCTTCTTTAAAAATCTTTTGCTTTGTGTGGAATATTCAAATCGGATGCCTACTTCTTCAGATGGATTGAAACCTTCAACACGATGAAATTCTGTGTTTGAATGTAGCAGTACCATGACTTTTGCTGACTGCCTGACATTTACGCATGTGGCAAAAGAAGCTTCAACAGTAAAATATTTTCAGAGAAAATGTGCATTTTGAATGAAAGGTAGCAAGGCATGTCCCTGCTGAGATACTGTAGACTGACCTGTTGTTACCCACATATCTCCATTCCAGCATCAAGGAAGATGTAACAGGAAAGCTATGCTTTTTTTGCTCTGGAGGAGTAGCAGGTAATATGAGTGTTATAAGTTTTATAGACTATCTGTAGGGCTGATCCCTTAAATGTAAATTAGGGCAATTGTCAGGAGGTTTCCTGTGATCCCAGTGAGCCATCATAGTAGCTGGGAGAGAATAAAACACTTTGTAGGTTTTATGTCCCCTATTTCTCACAGCAGAATAAGCAGTATTTCCTAATCTGCCATAGTCCATGGGCAACCATACTGGAAAAGTGTCATACTGGATGCAATACAGTATTTTGATTCCCTTACTGGCTTTGGTTTTCTTCTTGTTACTCTTCTTCAGCTTCTGAGAGTAGCTTGTTGCTCACAGTCTTTGAGACAAGGATCACTTTGGTCTGGAAGTTACTGTTGTTTCTCTGTTGCTGCTAGATTTGTTGAGCTTGGTATCTGCTGTCAGCTAGGACTGCTGGACGGCTCCTGTGCAGTAATAGTGCAGTGCTAAATTGCAGTTTACAGCCAGATAACAATGACAAATAACGCCAGATAATAAGATGTCTCTAAATTCTAAAAGAATAATCAGTGGAAAGATAAATATATCTGGCAAGAAATTAAGGTTTGTTCTCAGCTTCCTCATTACTGTTGCCTCTTTGCACTGCTTTCTTAAAAAAACAAAGGACACACATACTGGTGATTTATCAGTACATTGGCAGATTCTCTATTTGTAAGCTGTAGGATGGATAGAAACAGGCTGTTACACAAATATTTAGCAGTATTTTACATACACTCTTTAAGAAACACCTTGAATGATTGCATATTACTCTGTAGAGGTAAATCACTACTGTATTTATTTTAAAAGCCATTTCAGATGGAGAAACAAGGTTAACTGCTCACCAACCTACAGTAATAATTTAGATCTCTCACAGATCACAAATCGTTACGGGATCCGACTATCCTACCATTACCCTAGAGAAATCTAAGAGTGTGGTGTGTGACCTTGGCTGGACGCCAGGTGTCCACCAAAGCTGCTCTATCACTCCCCTTCTCAACTGGACAGGGGAGAGAAAATATAATGAAAGGCTTGTGGGTCAAGGTAAGGAGAGGGAGAGATCACTCAACCAATTACCATCAGGGGCAAACTTGACTCAGGGAAATTAATTTAATTTATTGCAAACAAATCAGAGTAAGGTAATGAGAAATAAAACCAAATCTTAAAACACCTTCCCCTCACCCTTCCCACCTTCCTGGTCTCAACTCCAGTCCCAATTTTCTCTGTCTCCTCCCCCCGAGCGGCGCAGGGGGATGGGGAATGGGGGTTGGGGTCAGTTTATCACATGTTGTCTCTGCTGCTCCTTCCTCCTCAGAGGGAGGACTCCTCACTCTTCCTCTGCTCCAGCATGGGGTCCCTCCCACGGGAGACAGTCCTTCACAATTTCTCCAACGTGAGTCCTTCCCACGGGCTGCAGTTCCTCACAGACTGCTCCAGCGTGGGTCCCCTGTGGGTCCACAGGTCCTGCCAGGAGCCTGCTCCAGTGCAGGCTTCCCACGGGGTCACAGCCTCCTTCAGGCACATCCACCTGCTTCAGCGTGGAGTACTCCATGAGCTACAGGTGGATATCTGCTCCACTGTGGACGTCCGTGGGCTGCAGAGGGACAACTTGCTTCACCATGGTCTTCCCCAAGGGCTGCAGGGGAATCCCTGCTCTGACACCTGGAACACCTCCTCCTCCCTCCTTCTGCACTGACCAGGGGGTCTGCAGAGTTGTTTCTCTCACATGTTCTCACTCCTCTCTCTTAGCTGCTGTTTGTGCAGCAGGTTTTTTTCTCCTTCTCAAATATGTTATCCCAGAGATGCTAGCACCATTGCTGATTGTCTTAGCTTTGGCCAGCAGCGGGTCCGTCTTGGAGCCGGCTGGCATTGGGTCTTTTGGACATGGGGGAAGCTTCTGCCACCTCTGTAGGCCCCCCACTACCAAAACCTTGCCACACAATCCCAATACAAGGAGACACATTGTCCCCAGCTTCTTGGTGTTTTAAAGCATCTGTCTGGTAGTCCTTTATATGGCCAGATAAGTATATAGTAGCATATAATGTCACTGAGAAGCAGATACAAGATTAAAGCCTTACCTAAAGTGAAGACTTCTTCATAGTATTTCCCACTCTTGCCACCATCAGCTGGCTTTCACTTGTGGCAACAGCTCTGGGAGTACCTATGCAGGTACTACTCCAGAGAGGATAGGGAGCAGTTTTCTTGTAGAGGTGTGCTTACCACCTGTGGGGCAAGGCAGGGGATGAATTACAGTTGTTATTTCAAACTTCTGTGCATTCCTGTTGCACGTCCAGGAGAGAAAAAGTCTTTGCTTTATTCTGAACACTGGTATTGTTACATTGGCCCTTGCGCACATCTAGCTAAATTCAGGTTTAAATCCAAGACCGTCTTGCTTCCATGTTTAGTGCAAGGGAGTGGCTGAATCCTGGGTATGTTGGAGAGAAACAAGCCTGTCGAACTGTTTAGTATGGGCTGTCAGCAGCACTACATCCAGTTTAGCCTTTCATTTTCTATCTGGTTTTGAGGTGTTGGTACAAGGCCGATGCTTGGGTGGCACCTTAATCACAAGCCTACAAAACAACTGGAATTTGGAGGAATCCTGGACTTGGCCTTTCCTTGTAGTATGGTGGGTGTGCTAAGCCTGAGTGAAGATGCTTATTTAATGTGCATCAGCTTGTAATTCATGGATTCCTTTTATGTCCTCCAGTTTCTTCCTGAATATATCCTGCTGGAGTGGATCTTGTCTAGAAGACCTTTCTCTGAAATCTTGTAATCTAACCTATTTTTCTTAGAATATTTCATTGCATACTGATAATTCTTTCAACTTTCAGAAGACAGTTGTTTTCAGATTTCTAACCCAAGATCGTTATCTCAGAATTTTTATTTCAGCTCTTTTAAAAATTCTAATTATTTTACATACTTCCTTCTGTGTTTGGCAGTCTTGTCTTTTGCAGTTGTAGCAGCTTCTTAATTAATATAAGTCAAGCCATCAAAAGCTTCCTCAATCCTCCATGTTTTCTGAAAAGCTACAGCTATTGTATAATGACTACAGGCTAGCTATTCAGGTTTTTACCAAAATGGTTCATCAATTATGTTTGAAGCCACTGCCAAGCTTTGTGTCTGGTTACTGTTCTATGTTAAAATAAAATAATACATCAATAAATGCAGAGTTCCATGGTACAGCTGGCTCATTTCCTAAAGCAGAAATCTGGAGTCCAGATGTAGAATGAATGAAAGACAAATTAAAGTCTAGCATTGCCCTGTTTGGAATAGAAAGTGATGGCTCATCGTGTACCCATCTGCTTAACTTCTTGTAAACTCTGTTGTAAAAAATTTGAAAGTGTTCATACTTATGCCTTTAACACTAGATCTCTGTATTTTATGACAATGCATTTACAATGAATTGTTAATAATACCGCATGGTCAGAATGGAGAAGTCTCACTAAAGTATTTTGAAACACTAACAGAAAACAAAAACTTGAGGTATTTTCCACCAGCTGGAAGACTGGAAAAATAGCCTAGAAATGCTTAAATTCTGAAAATAAAAATTTAATTAGAATGAATATTTCTGTAATGGAATAAGCGGTGTTTGGGGTATGTCCATGCAAATGACACTACAATTTCCATACTTCATATTTGGAAGGTCTAACAAATTTTTTTTTGTTGTTTTATTGTACCTCATTATATGCCCGTCACTAATAGAGTGACAATGTAGCTTATCATACTTCCCTTTCCAGTAGAGGGGAGTCATTCTAACTCCTTCAGAATTATTATATAGGTTCCAAAGAGTGTGTACCCCATAGATCCTCTTCTTTCTTCTTCTTTTAAATGTGTATTTCATGCTTATATTTAAACTTTTGAAATGGCAAGTTGGAAATGCTTTCAGTGTAGATAGAAGTTTTGAGATATTTATGCCGAGAATTAATCCCTTGTTATGCTTGGCTTAAAAGAATAGACTTGCCCTTTCATTAAAGAATGATTTTATTGAACAATTAGTTTATGTGAGACAGCTAAAGTACTTTTCCTCAGATTTTCAAATCTTTTAGGTAGTGGTCAGACAAAATTTCAGCTAAAGGTGTTGATGTTTCAATGACTTGAGCAAAGGTAGGCATTCTCATTGGTCTGATTTACTTGGCAATAAAAAAAATGGGTGTAAAACATCACTAAAGGTGTTAGGATTTTCAAGTGGCTTACTTTACAGGAGCTCTATTATAATGGTATTTTATTATGGTTTTTTTACATTTATATGCTGCTGTTATTTAAAAATTGTGAAACTGTGACAACAGGTAGTGGAATTCTATTATTATTTCTGAGCTGTTTGTTAGGTTCACCCATCCAAACACTCACAAGTAAAGTTAGGAAGGGTGTAGTAGATTAAGTCCTTTCCCACAAAGAAAAACATAGATACAGACGTTAACAGAACTAGGGCCTGCGGGCCAGACCCAATACAGATGTCCGGGTGAGGCAGCAGCAACAAGGCTGGTGCAGGCTCGAGCCAGGCGGTGGGGACAGTGTGGCTGGTGTGGCTGGGGCAGGGCCAACGCTGAGGGCACTTTTCTCAGTATTCACAGACACAGTTTAGTTGTCATCTGCCTCTGTCTTACAGACCCAGATTTGGCAATTTGATTTTACAGCTCAGAGTAGTAATAGTTCTGTGTATGCTCTGGTGCAAAGCCATCCAGGTTGGTCTAAGCAACTTTTCAGAAACTGCAGTGAGATATTATGCCTCACATTCTCATACAATCTTCAAAATGTTTAAGTAGAATCACCTTAATTTATTTCCTATAAGGCAAAACTTTGCATATACCAGGTGTACACATTAGTCATGTTTAAACCTAGTTCAAATTCAGTGAAAGTGGTTTTGGAATGTTACCTGTTCCACTTAATTCAATATTCAGAATGACAAGAAAAAGAGAAAAGCAAGCTTGAAGGGTAACTATAGAGCAGAGAAGCTTTAAACAACATGGTAGTCGCTGCAGCCCATGATGTAGTCCTTTAACAAACAGCCTACTTTCCACCTGAGTAGCTGTGGTTCACACGCATTATCTTTCATTGAAACCAGACTACAAAAAAGCACAGATTGTGCTTTTCCTAGAAGCAGATCAAGGTTTTCTGATTTGGAGGCAGGGAAGAATCTGTCACTTTTGGAAGCCCCATGAAGAATTCAAAGCAACAACACCACAGGGTTGTTTCCTCTTGAGTAATTTACCTGAATTGGAACTACTTGGCTGTTCTTCCTGGCACCAACCCTACCTTTCCTCTTTGCATTCCAGTTGCATAATACCTAAAGCAGAAGCTAAAAACCTGCATGATTCCATGTGAAATATAAATCAGATGAGGAACACTGCAAAACAGTTAGCCTTACAAAACCAGTGCATAGATTAATACTACTGAAAATTATATTAACGTGTACAATTAGTGCAAGGAGTCTAATTATTTTCACCATGCATAACATGGTTGGTAGAATTTTAAATTTGTAAGACCAGATTCCCCAGGTAAATGAAGGCACTGGAAACAGTGAAAGTGAATTGTTTGTGTGCATTACAGCCAAAACACTTATAAAAGAACTTCTGTAATTTCTACCAAGCTAATGATCTTTTAAGGACATTTTGTTCCTTTCGCAGCCTTGCAGCAAAACAGAAGCTAAAAACCAAAGTAAGACATTCAGAATCATAATATAATCCAAGATTGCCTAAACTGCCCTTCAGACATCACATCTTTGTGCTAAGAATTTCTTAGAGCTACAGTTCAGCCCTGTGAAATAAACTGACATGAAAATACTGAAATTCTTGACTTCAGTCAAGAATTTGACTTCATTAAATTCAATGACCGACTTGAATTAAAAGTCTCAGGAAGTCAAGATGTATATTTGCCTACATATTATGTAAATATTAATCTAATATTGTTATTAAGGAATTGTTTCTTTTTTAAGCTTTCATTTTAAATACAATTACTCCCAGTTCATAGTTTAATTAGGCTTTGCATACCCCTACATATTCCCAAATGACTGTTGTTGTTGTTGTTGAATTGGTACCAGAGTTCTTGGAGCATCGCTGACTTGAGATCCTAAGCTTTACATGAAATAAACAATACACTTTATTTCCACAAGTGTAGTCATTGCTAAATTGATAAAATAGAATATATGGTACTGCAAACATTCCAGAGTAATTAGAATCCTGGTCCATATTCATAGTATCAAGATGAAATAAGCACATGATGGACTAATGGAACATAATAGATTATAATAATGAGGATGAATAACTGCATTCTTTAGAGGACATGCTGTTTCAAAATAAACTAAATACATGTTACTGTAACATAATAAGAATTCTAAAAGAATTTTCGCTTTTGAAGGAGTGCAAAAATATTCTGAAAACATTCCCAAATACATAATAGTGCACTTGAACCTGGGAAATGGTGCTCAACTACTAGTCAATGAATATGCTGAGATCAATGCCTTTTAATAAGCTATCTGTGAAAGAATTATAATACTTGTATATGGGTCCATAGCTTACATATTTTTTGAGTAAATGCAAAAAACCACACCCTATAAAGTACTGAGAATTAAAAATAACTCACAAGCTTATATATGCAATTTGACCTTTTAACTCTTAGTTGTTCAAGTGACACATGACATCTCTGCTTCTCAACTCAGAATCTAATTCAGAAGATGACTGATATCCCAGCTATGTTTGTATTGTTAAGGCTACGTTTATCTAAGGCACTTGCTGCATCTCTCTGATCTTCGGAGTGATTTAAGCAGGTACTAGAATATTAGTAACAAGTAAAAGCTTGCATGAAATCATGAATTAGGGTCAGGAAATGTATATGAAAGTTCACATTTACCCTGTTAGAAGACAGAAAAATATTAGTGGCCTCTCCAGATTTTTGAAGAAGGCTAAAGGACTTAATAAAGAAGCTTACAATTTACAGCATGCTGAGGAGTGCTGGAGGTGGGGAGAGGGCATACTCCTGAAACAGCACTGAAAAGTATCTCTCATTTCCAATTATGTGGTAATACTGTCATCTCAAACAACTTTGTTTCATTGCTTCCATCAGTTTGGATTTATGGTACAGGAAGATTGACATTCAAAAGAATACAAGGTATCTTAATATGGGCTAATTATGGTTTTAAAAGGTTTAAATGCATTCAACTCTTTTTTTATCACACAGAGCACATTATTATCTCATGCTAATATTGTTGTTCTTTTGTAGAAACCATTGTGCTGTTGCATCACTTTTAACTGCTTTCTCTTAATGTAGATTTATCAGTCTGCATTCCACTCATTTGTGAATTATTACCTGAAAACTGGTAGTTCCTTCAGAAGAATAAGCACTCTCCTAATGAACTGTTGTACTGTAAATGAGTGCAGTAATTTTCCAATTTTTCTTTGTTAAATACAAAAATCAAACATATTTTCACCTTTCTCTGTATCTTTTTCATTTTCTTGATAGGTCATTCCTTTTGGCTAATGATACTCAGAATGTTCTCAGTGATGGTCTTATGCTTACAGAGCAGATATTTGTCATAGCCAGTGTTTTATCCTGAAGAAGGCCCTCTATCTGAAATTATTTTGAATTGTGGGCACAGCAGAACTCTGCAGAACTTGTCAATACAGTAGAACAGCAGATGTTATTATTGCAAGGCATATTGCAAATTTTATTTAATTACTTAGATTTTCTACAAAGTGGATGAAGATAGGTTTGTGTCACTGGAAAACCATTCCCTTTGATATTTTTCAATTAATTGTGAGTGAACTAACTAAGTTTTTGGACATTCTATATTGCTACAAATCTACACTGATTTAGTACCACTGACATGGAAGTTAATTTTCAAATTCATATCACAGAGGAAGAGTTATGTTTGCAACATATTTAATGGGGAAACAGTAGCAGTACACTTTATCGCAGCAGTATTACAGATTTCGTTCCCCTTTGGGTCTGATTGAATGCTGTTCTTAAGCATGCTCTTATTACAGTCAATAAGGAAGTGTTTCTCATATTTCAACAAAATTGTGTTTGGGTTCTTTTTCTGCCCTTCCTGTGCTACTGTATGTAGGAGAGATTTCCCAGTTATATTGACAATAAGAATTTTTTAGCTGTCTGGAAGGGCTGAAAGGGTGAATTTTGCAGTCAATACAATTTATGGTATAACATTTTGACACCACTTTAGAATCATTTTCCAATATAAGTGAACATAATTCAAGGCACTTTTTAAAAAGTATTTGGGGGGAGGGGATTAAAATTTCTCTTTGCCAGTCTTTGATGTGACATGCTAAACATTTTAGCTTTTTTTTTTCCTCTGTTGTTAGATTACGTAATTGTAACATATGCTGATAAATATTCCTGTACAAATTTTGACACTTTTCATGCTCTTCCAGTGAGGAAACATCCATCATTTCATTCTAATATCAGGTATTTTCATGTGCAGTATGAATACTTCCTTAATTTACTTGACTAAAATCTGTTACTGTATGTTTTTGAACTCAAGTCTTAGAGTTTGCTGAAGTAACTGAATCAGTCTCCTGGCATGGCTTTTCCATGCCATCGGTACGTCACGGATATAGATCTGTGGATGTCTGCTGCCTCTCTTGTTTTCTGAATACAGCTGCATGACCAATTCTGAGCCTGGAAACACAGCAGTGACATTTCAACACAATAAAGTGGAGAAAAATAGCAAAATAGTACAGTATTTACAACCATCCAGAACCACAACTGGAGTAAATTTGGATAGCACCATTCACATAGGTGAAGAGCAGTAGGATATGTGACCTAGGAAAAGCTGTACTGATGCTTGATAAAGCTTATTCACAAAAATGCACATCAGTATATTAGCAGAACTGGGGACAAAACTGCAGGGAGGGGTTTGAAAGAAAAAAAATATGTGTTACCCAGCCTTCATTTTCTGCTGTAATACATGCAAAGCAATCAGTGACCAATCTTAAAAAATGGCCATTAACTAAGAGACCAACAACACATCACAAAAAAAAAAAAAAAAAAAGTTTTTCCTTTTCCATTCACTTAAGAAGGAGCTGGATCAAACCCACAGAATTACTTTTCAGTCGGAATAAGGTCCAAGGCAGCTTCTCTGGAATGGAGGTGCTATCTAACTGCTGCATACCATGACTACTGTTTCTGTCTCTTCTGCTAGTACACCTCACCAGTATATGCTTCCATAAATCTATTGAGGTTCTGCTGCAGTCTCATTGGATTGCAGTAATTTCAAAACCTGGGAACGCTGATTTGGCTTTCACTCCCTGTTTGCTACTGGGTTACTACTCTACTCTACTATTCTAAGTTTTAAAGATCAGTTTGCATCAAATACAGATGTATTTATATAGTAGCTTAAGAATACTTTTATACTTTTTATTTCAGAGCTTTTTTCCTTAGCTTTTTTTACCTTTTCCTACCATGATACAAACAGGACACATGTCTATATTCAGGTTTGTAATGTGCAGAAATATTTTATTGCTATTGTTTATCTCTGAATATATGCTACATTTGTTATCATTGTGTGTCTTCTGTTTGCATTCAATACCATGCAATGAAGCTGTATTCAATATAACAGAAAGTATTTGTATTCCTATTAAATATCAGGCTTATGAATTTATGCCATGGAATGGACAAGTGACAATTTGGAATTTTTCTCTGAATGGCTGAAGTGCTGTTTGGGAGTTTTCACAAATGAGAATAAGTGGTCTTAAGGAAATGGTCAAGAAGTGATGAGGAAAAAAAACAACAAAAAAACCCAAACCCCCCTTGCATTGTGTACCTTTTTTTCCTTCTCCTCTGCAGCACATATTTCTGTGAAAAAATACAGGAACTGTGCTGAAAGCCACAGTAACTCTTTCGTTTTGAAGTACTGTAATATTAAATCTGAAGGTTTTTGTAACATTATCACCAATCTAAAGATGCTCTATATTTTCTTTGAAGGTCTAGCTTTTGGACTCCTCTAAGTACATGTGAGTATTAGCCTTTGTTGAAGAAAAATACAATTTTAAAAATCTTTTTGCTAGCAGACAGAAGCATGACCCAAAGCCTTTGACCCAAAGGCAACCTTATGTTCCAAAATTTCTCTAATAGAGAAATCTTCTACTAAAAGAACAAAGGATCAGACAGAAAACCTTCATGATAGTAAGTTAAGTAAGTTTGAATTAATGTGTATTTAAAAGACTATGGATCAAATCTTCATCCAGAGGTGAAATGTGGTGCCTCATAGTGAAAAGCAATAAGCAGGATTAATGCTTTGATTTGTCAAAGTATTTCTGACAGCAATCAGAAGCCAGTTATTCTAACAACCCAGTTTCTGTGGTACCCAGGCACTGAATGAAAATCTCATATTCTTTCCTGGGGATACTCACAAGGTTAGTATGGAGCAAGGATAATTTACTTGGCTTGTCGGATTCACTTTCATTAGTCAGACAGAAGATGAATGGAACTGAACAGTGGAGTCTGAAAAATGTTTTATTTATTCAGGTAACAAATACATGCAAGTAATGAGTACACTATGTAGAGAGAGTCTTCTGAAACATACTTTAGTCCATCTCTGCTCATCTGTAGAGACTTATTTAATTAGCTTGTGGATTTAGCTTTCTTTTGATATGTTTATTGACAGCCTGTGAATCCTCTCTCTCTTTTGAGATCAGTAGGTTATTGCTTCTCGTTTAACAATCAGCCTTTTGTGAATCCTAAGAAAAATCTGAAGCGTCATCTTATAGCATGAATATATAGTAAATAACAAAGCTGCACTTTAAACATAATGTGTATTAAGAAAACCTGCTACTTCTCAGTACAAAGCTCAGAACTAAAGTTATTGGGAGAAAAATACAGCAGTTCTTTAATGACAACCCTCCAGCTTTAGTATGCTTTTGTACATGCAACCTAAGTTTTTTTCCTACAATAATACATGAAGACATCATGTGTTCTAATGTGATCCCCCTTTTACTACATATTGATAATTTCTATAAGACACACGGGCATCTTTAGATTTGGCCAACCACTTTCTCTGCATTCCTTTTCCTGGATAATACACCACTGTCATTTTACTGTAATGAAGGTTACGACCACTTCCTAATAAAGAAATTGTCCTGGCCATACTAAAAGCAGTATCTTTTAATGTGTCAGAAAGTAATAATAAACATGGAAGAATAATACCTGTCTAGTGGCTGAAGAATAAAGCATACAGCAGGTAGAAGCAAAGGGTAGGGGGCAGAGATCAGTGTGAGCCTGTATGCAGAGCAAGCTCATCTTCATCATCTGACTTGCCAGTCCACAGAGAGTAAAATAAGGAGAGACATGGAAGAAAGAGACATATGACAAGGTCCTGTTCCACATCATCACTTTGAAAAATAACGGATGCATGAAACTTGGCACATTCCCTTATAGAGCAAGCTATAATTATCTTACTGGTTTCCAGGCTACCTTATATTTTAGCAACGTGATCTTGTTGGATATATCTTGGTTAATGCTGCAACTTCTAATGCTAATACTAAACCTCAGAAGGACTTTAAAGTTAGGCTGGTGCTAATTATTGCCTGGCAAGGCCACAGAGAGGTGTTTTTTGTCAGAGCTGATACCCCTGGTAACTGTATTTTAGAATTCAGGGTTTGTATTAAAATTTTTCATATTCATGTCAAACCTTCCATTAGGGCAACCTAGATCATTTCCATGAAATAGAGTGGTCTTTGGAAATAACAGAAAATTTTATCAATATTACTAGCCTGATGTTGGATCAAACATAGGCATATGAAAATAGTAAACTACATTCCAGGGATCATTTTGCTATATGAGGAGGTTCAGTATCTTTCGGCTAAGAATCTTTGAGAGAAGTTATGCAGTATGTGCTTTTATTACCAGGTGATATTAGATCTAGAAGTAGACTCACATTCTGTGATCTGCACCTCTGCACTGAAATTACCTTCTGGCTAGTGTGAAACCCAAGAGTATCAGAATTTGAAGGAAATTCCACTGTGATACATTTAGATATCAGTATATTCCTCAGTGACTGTAGGCATTTTAGAGTGAATTGTAGGTGCAATAGAGGAAACCTGAAGGATATTTTAGAGTCAGTAGCTGTTTAAAGCAAAAAAAAAAGGGATCCTCAGATGTTTTTAGTAACAGAATGTCTTGTTGCTGTTTTTGAAGCTGGTAATGCATTGGAGATCTGTCTGTGCTTGTGTGAAAAATGATTGTGTTTGCATGTATAACTGTTTGCATATGGGTATCATTCAGTATGGCATAGTCTAGTAACTAGAGGGGGGGAAAAAAAAACAAACCAAGCCCTTTTTTACCAGTGGGTAGTACATTAGGAAAATAAGTTTTTCCTTGGTTGCTTGTTTAACTTGTGTTTGTCCATTTTCATAGGATCTTTGTGAGGTATGGATTTTTTATTATCCTGTAGCTTCAGGGAGCAAGTAAATGTTTGATTAGGTCATTCAAGTCTTGGGAGGTAAGACACGGTCTGATGGATCAGAGTGAACTGTGTGAACATAACATGCATACTTTCTCTGTGGAAAATTTTTACCCTTAGTTTTTGTTTCTGAGTTTTGTTTTTTCTGAGTTTTTTTTAATTATTATTTTTCTTTTTTTGTTTGTTTGTTCTTTATTAGATGATAGGGTCAAAAGGAAAAAAAAATTGTGGGTTAGAGAGGCATTTAAGTGCCATGGTGAAAACCAGGGAAAAGGAAATTCTTTTTGTCTTGATCATTTTTTTGTTTTCATTTTGCATTTGGTTGCATTTATTTTATTTTTCTGAAACACTGAGGTTAAGGAAGTAAATTCTTCCAAAAAACAATGTCAGACAGACCCAAAACATAGATGTATTTTGTGAAGCTGGCAGAGGATAATAGACATTTTCCTCTAGAGGACATGGTAGAGTATGTCCCTACAAGTGCTCTACTCAGTACTTTTCAGGCTGTACCTGGAGTACTGTGTCCAGTTCTGGTCTCACAATGCAAAATGACACAGAGAGATTGGAGAAGGTCCAAAGGAAGGCCATGAAGATGACGAAAGGACTGGAGAGCCTGCCCTATGAGGAAAGACTGAAGGAGGTAGGTCTTTTTTCGCTGGAGAAGAGAAGGCTCAAGAGGGACCTCATCACAGTATTGCAGTACTCAAAGGGAGCTACAAAGAGGACAGAGGCTCTCTCTTCACATGGAGCCACATGCAGAAGGCAGGGGGCAATGGGTACAAGTTGTACCAGGAGAGGTGTCATCTTGACATAAGAAAGAATTTTTTTAACAGTGAGAACAATCATTCACTGGAACAAGCTCCCCAGAGACGTGGTAGAGTCCCCATCACTGGAAGTTTTCAAGATGTGACTGGACAGTGTGCTATATAATCTCATGTAGGCTCCCTTTCCCATGAAAGGTTGGACCAGATGATCTTTCGAGGTCCCTTCCAACCTGGGCTGTTCCATGACCATGCTTGGAGTACCTGGTCAGGGAGGAAGTTAAAGAAAAATTCCAGAAGGAGAGAACAGCGTTTTGGAAGCATTACAGGAAGCGTTGGTGCTGCCTCACCTTGAGTACTGGGTGCAGTTCTGGGTCCCTCAATTTAAGAAGGACGTGAAGGTCCTTGAATGTGTCCAGAGGAGGCCAACAAAGCTGGTGAAAGGACTGGAAGTGATGTCCTTTGAGGAGTGGCTAAGAACTTTGGGCTTGTCTAGTTTGGAGAAAAGGAGGCTGTGGGGCAACCTCGTTGCTCTCTCCAGCTTCCTGAGGAGGGGAAGGGGAGAGGGAGGTGCTGAGCTCTTCTCCCTGGTAACCAATGACAGGTTGCATAGGAATGGTTCAAAGATGTGTCAGGGGAGGTCCAGACTTGACATGAGGAAGCATTTCTTTACCTAGAGGGTGGTCAAACACTGGAACAGGCTTCCTAGAGAGGTGGTCAATGCCCCAAGCCTGTCAGTGTTTAAAAGGCATTTGGGCAATGTCCTTAACAACATGCTTTAGCTTTTGGTCAGCCCTGAATTGGTCAGGCAGTTGGACTAGATGATCGTTGTAGGTCCCTTCCGACTGAAATTTTCTATTCTATTCTGTTCTGTTCTGTTCTGTTCTATAGGACTGGAAACAAGGTATTGCTTCTGCTGCTGTCTTCTGTGTACTCCCCTGAAAAGTTTATGGGAGAAAAAGTTTTTACCACTTATTCATATTAACTTTTCACCTTATTACAGTTTTCTGCATTAATGTGGCTTGTTAAAAGAGTGTGAACATGAAGGGTGTCCTAGGAGGCAACATTAAAAGCTTTCTTGGAGTGGAACTGGAGGGATCTTGTACTAGATGGCATCCAGAGGAAAATCTGGTGTAGCTAGGAGTGAAAACAGATTGACCTCAAAATCAAACATCTAGAGAATGGTCAGTTCTGAGAATAAAATCCTTTCAAAGAAAGATACAGTAGTTGAAATAAAAATGGTTCTGCAAAGCAATAGAACAGCTGTGAAAGCAGACAGAATATTAATTTTCTTTCCTAGTAGAAGAAAAGAACTGATGACTCAAGCAGTTGTAAAACAGCACAGGAATCCATTTTACTGGTCACTGAAACCATTTATAGCTTCATTTTCCATGGGTATGAACCAAAAAGTTACACAGTAGATAAAACTGTGTCTCTGTCCAACATGGAGCCACAGTAACCTCTTCAATTTTTCAAACAAGATAGGGGCATATATTTTCAGTTCCTACTTTGTTCCAGACATTGTCTCACTCATTTTCATAGCCATAACCTTTCAGTGGGTTTAAACAGTGCATTAAATGGTAAGGCTTAAGATTTCCCATATACAGTTTGATCTCTCGTTATTTCCCTAAGTGTGTTTGTTTCATATGCTCCACTGATACTAAGTGATTATAACCTTCTCAACTTTTCCAGCATTTTATTTGCCAAGACTCCATAGAAATATATCAGGATTTTTAGTTAATTTCATAATAGTATTTTAGATGAGAATCTGATTTCCTTTCTATCTGTCTAAATAAATTTTTTCAGAGAAATGCCTTTATTTTAATACTATAGTATAACAGGCATCAGAAACTGGACACTAAAAAATTTAATTTTTTTTTTTTTTACATGTTACATTCACAAAGGGTCCTAATGTTCATTTATCTTACAGAAGCATACAGTTTTTCAGCACTGAAGAGTAATCATAAATTAATATTAAAATGAGGCTAAACAGCTTTCTAAAGCTATTGTTGAAAACAGTATTCTGAATATAATATTAAAACAAACTCCATGGAATCAGGTAAATCTGAGAAATCTGGCATCCTGGCAAGGAAAATTAAAAAAAACCCAAACAATTAGGCATCTTTAAACTTTGTAGTCCTCTCCACAGTTTCATCACATATGTTGTCTTACCATTAAGATACAATGTGCAAGTGTCTGAAAATACAAGAATCAAACTATTTTCCTGAGAGATCAGAAGCTGTTATAATACTTTTGATGAAAGATGGGATGAGGATGATCAATACAACGTAACAGTCTAAAAATTTAATCTGCTGGGAGAAAGACTACAGCAGCTTTCAAGATTTAGCTATCACATGCATCATAGAATAGCCTATCAATCACATTTATTTTTGGAAGCTAATATAATATTTCCTGATAACAGTAAATATTTAATTTTAATATAGTGTTCTATTATAGTGTAAGAGGACTTTTATGTTTTATATTCAGTCTATTAAGGACATTGCTTTGGTGGTTTGAGCTGTGGTTAGGTATGATATATGAAACACGATTTCATTGTTGTAACTTTTCCATGTTTTGACCCTTGGAGAAACATAATAGTCCAAGCTGACTTATTTATTTATTTACTTATTTACTTATTTTGGAAGTGTGAATTTGTTTTCCGCTGACTGACAAAGCAATTCAAATGTCAAGCAAGTGGAACTGCATTTCTGAGGTGCAAACACAGATGGATGTGCTAGCAGCTTAAATGAAACTATTCATGACATTTTGCAGCCCACTAAGCTTAATAACAACCATTAAAAATCCTTAAGATTTTTTTCTGAAATGGTAAGTTAGAATTTGCACAACAGCAATGCTTTCAAGATAGTTGTGGCTAATGCTTATGCAGCTAAAAACTTCATTAGTAAGACATCAATAATTCTTAACACCTTAACATGAAACAAATGGATACTTAAAATGAGAAGCTTTGACTCTTTTCCTTTGTAACTCAAAAATGACATGGATTCAGAAAAGTTAATTTCTTTTCTGTTAGAAAGATGTTTTCTAATTAGAATTTACTTGTCTAAAATAAAATTTCAGGTACATTTTACCAAATATTTTATCAGTTACTGTAGTATATATAGACATTTTTTCCATAGAACTAGGAAACTTTCACATAATTTCAGTGTCAGAATCAGAGAGATGAACATCTTTTGTGTAATCTGAAATCACTGAGATTTCACAGATTTGGTATGACAACAAACCAGTAAAAAAAAGGAAGGCTAAGCAGCAACCCCCAAATGTTAATAGAGGAAAAGTGACAGAATTTTCAGTCAAAGTGAAAATCTAACAGATACTTTAGGAATAGAAAATAAGAAATGAGAAGAGGTTTATTTTTTTTATTGCTCACAATTTTTTGACAGTGTTTTTTCCAGTACATACAACCTCTTTCCTTTAAAAAAAAATCCTGAAAGTCACTTTTTGAGGTGCCTTTCACTTTCATAGTCTTTGTGAGTCAATAAAGCTTTGTAAAGGTTCTTCTGTATTTCTTTTATCTGAAGAAGTGTGTGAATTAAAACATTCTTTGAGGATGAAGGTGGAAGGAAAGAGGAAACATAGGATGAATTCAGAGTCCTTCATTCAGTTTAATTTGTTAGAGACTTTTTAGCTGGTGCTAAACAGCTTAATGTTGACAGTTGAATTAAACAATCTCCCTGCCCTTTTAACTCTGCTTACTTAGCCATGTGAATTGTATTTCCTTTACATGGCTAGTCATACAGTAAGTAGGAGCTTATTACTGTCTGCAGAATTTGAGAGAAAATAGTTTTAAGTAGATGAGTGAATCATAAATGACAAGTTCCTGAAAATGACCTGTGACTTTTTCCTTAAGTGATTTACAACTATCTTTAGTAGGCAAGTATGTCTTTTTTTTTATTTCTGCCCTGCCCGCCTCCCTCCCCTCCCATCCCGGATTATAGACTCATTTTAAATATTTCAGCTAGGAGCCCCTTGGCTTTCATTTCATTCATTCTTATTCCATTAATTCTATTAATTCATTTTGTTTCATTTCCTTCCTAGTATCTCATCTGCTAAATTGTTTGTTCTGAGTGTGGTTGGCAACTACCTTTGAGACTTTCCTCCATCTTCTCAGAAATGAGAAGTGTGATCGCTTGATTGTCTTATATTTCTCACTTCTCTGTGCAAAGCTGTACTGATCCATGTAATGATAGTCTGCTTAAATCACCATTAGGCTGAAAATATAGGAGCACAGGAGTTAGTGTTCTCAGCTGGAGTCACTGAAGATTGTAGGTTTTGTATTGAGGCTAATCCTGGAAGTACAGCTGCTGAATATACTCAAGTCTATCACCTGACTGTTCTTCCATATTCTTTAAGATGGTTCTGTTGGTTGGTTACTTGAGAAATAGACCATTTGGGATCAGGAAAGTGCAGTCAGTGGAATGATTAGTATAAATGTCTTAACAGGAAAAAGCTAGGACAGAACCATAGGTTCTTCCAGGACGGGTGCTTGAACACTCATTTCAATTTTTGCCCTTTCTTTCCCTCTCATGTTTATTTCCAGATGTCTGGTGGCAGGAGCTGCTTTCAGCATTAGAACCAGGCTGCTACCAGTGTCCTCTAGAAAGCCCAAAAGTGGAATCATGGATCCACATACTAGAATCTGGCCCAAAACTTCCTACTTAAGAGAAGCAAGATCCTGAGGACTGGAGTGAGTGTTCCTGCTGCGCTTCCAGGGATGACCTGGTTCTCTGTCCTGCTTCAGTTCTGTGTTCGTGCAATTGCCCTTCCCTGTTAAATGGAAACAATCATCTCCTGAGCCTGTGTGCTCAGAGAGGTTCATTTATTATATACACTGGTAGATGGATGAAATATGAGGAGAATACAGAAATTTTCAGACTTCAAATTCAGTATAACACAGCAGAAGGAGCAGACACTAAAAGGGGGGGATTTCTAGAACAATTAGACAATTCTAATGATGTGTATATACATATATCTGTACGAAATATAGATAAATTAATTATATTCCTTTCAGTAATATTGGTTTAATTTTGAAACAAAAGAAAAAAATCCTCCTAAAACCAAGTAATTGACTACTCATCAGTCTGCAAATCTGTGGTTGACAAACATAGGAGGGCCATTAACTAGCCTATCCTTGGCCATTAGGAATAAGGTGCATAAGACTCCTTCTCCAACATGATATTTTTGGGGGATGAATAAATTTTAGGGAAGGTCTTTTCTGGTCTCTATTCTAGGAATTAACAATGTTGGCACTAAATAAAAAGTTTATTGGTCAGGCAGGTGCTGGTTGAGAACACACGCTGCCGTTAGCCTTTTCTGAACGCCTCACACCAGGTCTGTATGAAGGTACTGTCTTCATCCTGCATGCCCAGTAGGCTATCGTCTCTCCAAAGTGAAATCTTGTGAAATCACCCTTCCCCTTCAGGGCCAATGTTTGTCTCCAGGCCAGTGCTTGTGAATGTTTGAGACATTATTTTTATCTTTATTGAATCATCCCATTGATCCATAGTACACTTATGACTGTGAGAATCAGACTGCACAGTCTAGGGTGCTCTTTATGCTACATTGAGTTATTGTCAAAGGAAATGGATTTTAAAGCTGGGAGAAATCATTAGATCATTAACTTGTTTTCACAGTATATCACAAGCATTATATTTCACCCAGTTATACCCCTAATAGATTTCTGAGATTAAACATTGCTAAAAGGCAATGATTCTTTTGGAGGAAGCCCCACTGTTCCATTTGTAAAGATCTTTTTAATACAGATAGCCTCTGCATGGTCCTATTCAGCTTTTCAGTTAGGAAGGCTATTTTTCACACCACGGATTGGAAGTTCTAGTTCACACAGAGCTTGCAGCCATAGATGCTAAGTAAAACCTGAAAGGGCATTAATAAGTTGACATATTCTTTAAACTGTCACTGGTTTTCCTGCAAACAATATATTCTAACTCAATTAGAAGTTACGAAAAGTATTACTAGTTGAACATTTTCTCTGTTATGTGGAATATCCTATTAAATTGTCATAATAGTTTCATTGGCTGTTAAAGTATAAGCAGCTGGAACTTCTGTTATTGTTACTAAGAGAAATCGAGATGTAGCTTCTGTTCATTCTATGTTGTAACAATTTAAATATAGGCTAAATAAGCTGTGATCATTTTTATCTCCAGCCACTTTGGTAGCAAGCAAGTAATGGTAAAACATATGTTCACTTAGGATGTTCAGGAAGGGAGCTGCCTCTATCAGCAGTTTGTACTTCAGCTGCACTTGTGCCCTATTTTGCCACCTTGCTGGGTGAAGGGAATGAATGTGAAGAAGAGTCATCTGAAGCTAGTGAACAGCTGAGTAAGCATTAAGTTTAATGAGAGCATTGAGAGCTACCAGGAGCTGTTGGAAGGGGAAAATAGTACAGATGAATCCAGCCACTTACCTCCAAACTAACTGTGACAGTAAATCGGAAAGAAATTTGGGAAATGGGTAGGTCATATACCTTGAAACAGAAGCAAAAAGCAAAAAGACTGCATGATTTAGCCTAAGGACCTGATGGCCAAGGTGAACAGCTTTTCTTTCTGTATGCCTTCCACAGAGAAGAAAATCATGACACAGGTGAAGGTGAATTTTGTATTTGTGGTTATAAATATAGCTTGCATTTAAAAAGTACTAAACTAAGGCTAGAATCCTAATTCTGTCACTTTTAATACAGTCTTTAAAAAGGAGGTGGTTTCCAGTTTGCTCTTCTTCCCGGTGTCCTTCCCTCTGCCTTATCTGAAACTCCATCATGTGGAACCCTACTGCTGAGCCAGGGGAGTAACTGCAGACTGCTGCCATTTGACTTAATGAAGTTACAGGTGGTTTCGAGGGAACTAATTTGTTTGTGTTTTTTTTAGTTCAAGTATGAGAAAGAGAAGGTATGCTGATGAATGTAAGCTTCCTCCTATTTTACCTTGGTGTGCTCTTTTTCCAAATGGTTTCCATCCTGTCTCTTTTCATCTGTAGTTCTTATCCCAGGCTCATTCTTCTTGTCTCTGTAATTAGCAGACTATGGTTATCTCATTTCACCTCCTCCAACTTCTTGTCCATTTTTCTTTACTCACATAGGCTAGTTTGAACACTTGCATATTTGACATATTTCCCTTCTCCCCCGTTCCATAAAAGCTTTCCCTAAAATTGCTCATCTAATTGTTCACTGATAGTTCTTGTTCTCAACTTTTTATGCTCCTTATTTCGGTCCCATTAAACAAATATTTCCTTTGCTTCCCTGCACATTTTAATACCCAGGTTCTCTGTACAGCCAATCCAGTCCAGCTCTCAGCACTATGTTCTTTTTTCCCACTGATGGCTTCTGTTATAGTCTAAGACCTTCTTGTCAATCTACCCTTGCCCTCTTTTTCTTCGCAGTAATTAATCCAGATATCATTTTTGTCATGTTCCTTAGGCCTGAGAGAAGACATTCTCCTTATTCTTTGTTGAGGTGTATAGACTATTCACAAAACATAGCATTTCAGTGCTGCAAGGGAGATTCTAAGTGGTTCTGTCCTTGAACATGTATTCGTCTGGAAAGTATGCAGGGGGACAGCATGAAATATGGATAAATGCTGGATAAATTTATCATACCAACAGTCTATTGCTTTTTTATTCTTTTCCATGCAGTCTGACACTAACTCTTACAATGGGGGGTGGGGAGAAAATATTAAATTCTTGTCTGCCATCAAAATGAGGCAGAATAGATGTATAGCAGTTTCTGTGTAGAACATTTCATTTCAGTCATATTATGTAGAAGTGAAAATTTAAGCTCAGTTTCAAATGTGTATATAATAATGAAATTATTTTATGGTAAAAAAAGTTGTTTTATAGTGAGTATGTTCAATAGCCTTTTCTGAGTTTCAGGTTCCTTGGGGTTTGCTTTTTCTTTTCTGCGTTCCCTGTTAATCTTAGTATTGCAATCTATAAATTTATAATACCCAGAAGACTATTTTTTTTTAATTTTTTTTTTTAGTAGGAACATGTACTGGTGCCAACTTATAAGAAATAAGTGTTGAGGCAAATTCTCATTACATTATTTTCAGCTTAGTGTATAGCATACATTGTAACTTAATACTTTCTTGTATGTTCTTTTTTATGTTTTAGTTCATGAAAGGAATGGAAAGGTCTTTCTTAGGGATTAGAAATGAAGAAAAATATAAATGATTACCAAGACTGGTTACCTTAGAAGTAGCTGATGGAAGTCAGAGGGCAAAGTAACAAAAGGCACAAGTAATCCCTTAGAGTGAACTATGCAAGACAAGTCAGAGAAGGATCCCACTCCACCTAGGCACATGATAAGAAAGTGAGTTGAAACTCATTGGAATACAGAACAGTCTGAGAAGACATGAAGTTTCACCTCTTTTCCATGGATCATCTTTATATCATGAATCCACTCTAGGTTTTCTCTTCTTTTTTGAGAGCACAACCTAGATTAGGGGAAAAAAAGGTTTTTTTGGGGGAATACCATTATGAGAAACAGTTTCTATATTTTTTTATGGAAAGACGACCTTTGAGACAGGCAGAAACAACACTTTAAATAAAACCAATACAATTATTCTACTAATTCCTAATCAAATAGTTTTGTAAGATAAATTGTTGACAAACAGTATCTATTGCTTCTTAATACCAGTCCTTAAAATTTTGCTATTGTTTGTTTTGCTTATTTCAGTTGCCACAAACTCAAATTTAACTAATTTAATTTCAAAGTGTTCTGAGGAACTTGGTTTTTGTGGAATAAAATAAAAATATTTTTCTTTTTATACTCACTGATGATGGCAGCTCAGTTCAATCATTCTAATACCAAGAGAAGGCTTTCTATGATATGCAAGGATTGTTCTTCATTTGATACTGTTTTGTGAGGCTGTTAAACTTACTGATGCTCTAATGTAGAAAGACATCCTTGAAGCTGAAGGCAAATAATTAAGGCAGCTTTAAGTTCCCTTTTACATTTTCTAATCCAGGGCTACTCTGCAGCCTGTGACATAGCGCACAATCCTGGGAACTCATTCTGTAATGCATGCCTTATGTACCAATATGCTGTGCAAAAGCTCTGGAGTCCCACAGTACCTTTTTCACCCCCAGCCATGTTAGTGGCTCACCAGCTCTGCCTCTAGCCAGATTTTCAGATGCTCATTAGTGGGTTACCTTGTGGCTGTTTTCCTCAGTGCTTGAACCAAGGGAATCCTCCAACAGCTAGAAATAAGACTTTGAAAGTTACTCTGCCTCATGGGTCTTTGGTACAATGCTTAGGATAAGTTCAGCTCCTGAAATAGAATTCCATAAATCTAGCTATTTTAAAAAAATGTCATTTTTTTTGGTGAGAGGTTATAGAGCTCTTGCAATTCAATTAGTGTTCACCTGTCACAAATACAAATCAATGCCAAATAATCTAGTGGATACAGCCTCCAAATTCTGAATTACTGCTAATTAAGAGCTGTGCAGAAGTCATGATTCTTTTTCGGAAGAGAAACAACAAAGGCTTGAATGAATAGGGGCACAAAGTTTCAGTTCCAAATTCCTTCAGTCTGTGTGCAATACAGCTTGGTGCTTTTGCAACTGAAAAACAAGCCTATTCAGTTTCAGTAAAACATGCCTTAAAAGAAAGAACATGCATGCTTAGATTGCCTAACACTTAGAGACAGTATTGTTCCATGTATTTCTTTAGACAGAATACTGAATAATGTAAACTAATATTAAAAATTACTTATTTACAGGAAAAACTGTAAAGACAATTTTACTAACTATGGACTTACTCTTTATTTTGTGTTATAAGTAACTTCAAGTTTTTAAGTTATTTTTAGCTAAAAAAAGATCAACCCAAATGTTTCTTTTAATCTGTTGCTTAGAGAACAGAGCAGAAACAGTATGCTTTATAGTTTACATTATATTCCACTAAAAGTCTGTGGCTGAGATTTCTCCCTGTTTTCCTTCTCCATAATACAATACTCTGCTACACATGGTCTAGTATTTAAGTTTTGCTTGCAGGTGTCAGCAAGGAAAGCTCTAATGTTGGGCAAGTTCATGAGGACAGGCTGCTTTAACTGCATATGCTATGTGCAGAGCAGGCTGGCAGATGTCATCAAGAGCCCACAACGTAATGAGTTGTGGGGGAGAGGTTGCTCTGAAGAGTAGGGTCTTGGCATAGTGAGGCTATGGAAAGAAAGGAGAATATTCTGGAAATCCAGTGGTCTGTGGGGATAAAAGACAGGATATAGCATATGAGATCACAGCAGGGTGATTTTCAATTCCATTTATTTTTTCTGTCTGATAAGACTGGAGATGTATGTTTTTAAAAAGATTGTTCTTCCAGTTCCTGTAAGAGCTGAGCCTAGTTCCATGAGCTCTCATGGTTTTGTGGTGTATTGGCTCTGAGGACAAGATTTGGGCAGATCAATTACAAAGCTCCACCTCATTGTTCTGTCTCAGAAGTTCATTACTAAACCTAACCTTTTTAGGTGCTTTGTGTTCTTCTTTAATCTCTGGTCTTGTATTGCTTGATCCCTAGTATGACATTGTATTGTCTGTTGTTATTCCTGTCCTGTGAACTGAAAATTTATTCTCTTGAATGAAACAAGTATGGTTTTTCATGCCGAGCTTGAAAAGCTGCTAATAGGAGAACATTTGCTTCTTGCCCTGCTTCCCTTTAAAAAAAAAAGAAAAAAGTTTGGTTAAAAAGAGCTGTGAACATAAAAGGTTTACCATCTATAAATAAAAAGGGACTGACGATAACTTTTGTATTTACTAACAGTAGTGTTGCAATTTCTCACCTTGTATGACTGTGCTTTTGTTCCCTATGGCAACAGGAGAAGACTTGAACTCTGCATGGGTTGCAGGGTTGAGCCTCACCCATTTGAGTGGGACTTTGTGCAATATTAAGGATCTGCCTTCACAGAAGTGTGTTGCAGAACTGAAATCTTAAGTTGTGTCCAAATCTAATTGAAAGAGCCAAGCAGAGGCTCCATTCAGCACCTTCTTCAGTGATGCTGTTACTGGTATTAGCTGATTTCCTGCCCTCTTAGATATGAATTCAATATTCTGACACTAATTATATCTAAAAACTATGTGTTACAGTTTAATCTGTTGGTAGACTCAGATTGTGAGAAATGCCAAGGATAATAAGGCCAGCTATAGTGTGCTTGACTGTGCCAAGAGATGTCCTGTTCAGAAGATGAACACCTTTATGTTGAGTGAAGGATAGTGGTCTCTGTATCTTCTGTGGTGGACTTAGCTTGTGCCACAGTATGGAGCTACAGAATGTGTTAACAAACATCCATAACTCTGTTAAAAGAAGAAGAAAGAAAACAAAAATAATATGAACAGTTTATTACCAGAAAGTAGCAACACAAATGCAGATGTTCTTATGAATATTCATACCACATAAAACCTATCCCTCCATCCACTTGATTTCTTGAAAAGCCAAAGCTATGAAGTAATCTGTTTATGGATAAAGATCAAACCTTTAAGAGGCTGGATTACTGGTCTCTTTTTAAAAAAATAGTTCATCAACAGGTTCCATTTCAGTTCAGGCCAGGGTGCTCAGGCATGGCCTGAGTTACGCTCTGGTTGTGCCAGGATCTAGTCCTGTCTCAAGCTGTCCCTGAACAGTCATTGAGCTTTCATGGATTAACCTCAGTCCTGACTTGTTAACCTTGCCTTTGGCTGAAGATCACAGGACTGTCACTGGAACCTGCTGTTGTCACCATCCAGCACTGCTTATTTTGCTCAGGTGCTACAGGAGGGCGCCCTGGCGGTGAAGGCACTGCCTGTGCTGGCACCACTGGTTCCTGCCTTGTCCTCCCTTGAAGTGCAGCCCCACTCTTGCTGCTCCCTGATCAAAGTTTCTAAAACCAGACCCTGGGGAACTGCCTCTACTGTGAAATCATTAGCTAAACATCCTGCAAGTCAATAACTGAAGCAGGAAAAGACATGGGCAACCAGTCTGTTTGTGAGCTGAGCTTCGTGATTTACATGGTCTGTTCTTCCTGTGGGTCACCTGCCGTTAGACTGATACAGCACTATACCTGGCAGTTACCCACAGGTTCAAGTGAAAGACACTGTCAGAGTCTAATACTCTCTGACCGGGTTCTTTTAGATATTCCATGCATGGAGCTTGTAATATTTAATATCGAATTTACTTATTTAAAGACAGTCGATGTCACATGAGATCTCTGATTTAGCAAAGTGATACAAAATATAGTGAAAACACAATACAAATCTTAGTTTCACTTAGAAAAATGCAGCAATTGCAATATAAAGTTCAATGCCAATACCAATGTGATTCCCATTACCATAATATATTCACTGTCACAACGCTGGGCGTCTCCAGTCACCAGGAAGGAATATGAAGGTTGAAGGCAGCTCAAGCCTGTTGCTCTGTTTGAAATTCTTTTACTATTTGTCTAGTTTTTATACTCTGTGGTAGCCTGGGCCGCGCATTCACTCCTCCCATGCTGGTCTGGCTAACTCGGAGACACTCACACTCTTTTAATGAACTCCAGGAGAAATGTGACATGCCAGAGATTCTCTCTCAGTGGTATTAAGTTGCAAACAGCATTACTGTTGAAAGGAAGAATTTTCAAGAGCTGAAATTAGGATAGGATTCTGTCCTATTTGATAAATTGTGGGGTTTGTAAAGGTTTTTTAGCCTCAATAATTTGCTTGGACACAAGGGACACAATTTTAGGGGAGGGTGTTCATCAAAGGTAAATGCATTTAATATTTACTATATTTAAAACCTGCAATTTTTAGTACCAATAAAATGTAATAAAAGCAAACTGAAATCTGTAATCTCTGTATAGGATGAAAATATTATGGTTTTCTTCAAGAAGCAGCTTTTGTATCAGTGTCCACAAGCTTCTTATAATTTTTCATCAACTAAATTTATTCTTCAGTTCCCTACTTACTACATACAAACTTTAGTTTTGCATAGAATGATTTTACTTGCTATGTAGGAAAAATTGTGTGAATGGATAGTTTTTTTATAGCCTTATACTCCAAGAATGATGATGAAAGAAAACAACTTAGCATCAGTTACATGGATAGAGAGAAACAGACACTAGCAGTCTCTCATATAAAGTAAATAATTTGCTACAAATATAAATATTCTTCTAATCACATAATGTACTCAATTTCTGATTTGAATTGTATCAAACAGCTTTCAGGATATACTTTGTTTTACTATTGCAAGCATTTGTAAGTAACATACTAACTAAGGCAGAAATACTACATTTCAGTGAACAAACTTGTAAATGAGAGATCTTAAGAATTTTGTCTTGAGGTACTTTACATTCTTGTAACAATACTAGGAAATAAAGGAACAGTCATTTTCTTGGGAGGGGGAGTGTAGACTAGACGAAACATTAAACAAATAACAGCTTTTGCACAATTATGTCTGCTGCAATGTTTTGAATGTCTCATTATGTCAAGTGCAGTGATTTACTGAACAAATATTTACACTGTTTTTTTCTATCTCTTTGCTAATGACAACATATTAAGTTCTGATTAACTATTCTTCATTGTAACAGCTGAGAGACATGTTCTACACACACATTTTTCATGTTTGAATAAGAAAGAATCATTAGACCACGTAAGTTTGTGTTTGGTTGGTTTTTTTAAAGAGGAATGCTTAATTTATAAGTCTGCATTTTTTTCCATAAGGAAAGCTTCAGGCACCTTATGTAGAGTTTTTCTTATTTTTAGTTTTGAAAGCTGCATAAGAACAAACTGTTCAGGTAGATCTTCAAAGCACAGTTATCAATAGAGTTGATATTCGTACAGTTGCATTTCATTTGGAATCATGATTACTTTAAGTAAGGCTTCCAGTGCCTTACTTAGGAACCTTACCTACCAAAACCTGTGAAGTATGACAGAGTATTGTAAGTGAAATTTTGGTATTTCTCAGCTATTGGATGCCAATGCAGGCAGGAAGAGACTTAGAATACCTCATTTCAGCCTTCAGTCTAACACTGAAACCTGTCTCCAAACTTTTTCTGAAGAATAGATGTGGTCAAGTATTGTTGTGTTTTCATCCAGGTATTTTCTCTCAGAAACAAATACTGTAGGTACCAAAGAAGGAAAATTCTTTGTGCAGTAAAACATGACTGAAATGGGAACAATATTCAGCTGAAATTAGATTGCTTTGGCAGTCTACCAGTAGAGATCTACTCTACTGTAAGCAATATAGCTACATGTTGTACAGTCTTAGATGCTTTATAGTTCTCAGGAAGAACCCTATATATAGTAATATGAACCTTGTGGCAGACATTAGTATAGTCCTCTTTTCCCTATAACAAACTGTGTAAAGATGCTCATGCAAGCATATGTTGAATGCTCTACATCAATATACAGTAGAACAGTACCTCAACTGGTATGAAAGTAGTCTAATTATATTAAATTGAAAACTCAGGGAGTTTTTAACAATACTTGCTTGAAACCACAAGAGTTCAAAGAGGCATTAGCACTTACCATGGCACTGTTCTGAAAAACCACAAGTTATTTATCAGGCAGTTGGCAGCCATCACGAATTTTCTGTGGCCACAAGTGTAGATAGAAATTATGTTCATTTGAGAACCACTCAGTTATGTTCCTTACAAGATTCTTCAGAATGAACAAAAAAGAAGATGAGATAATACTTATCTTGTAAGCTAGATGATATGAAGGACTGGGGGAGCTGGGGTGCAACCCATTGAAAACTTTTTGTTCATAGACTGAAGAAAGAAGGAAACCAAAGATATACATTCTTCTTACCAGTTGTTAATATCTTTAAGAAATAGTGTCAGCAAAAGCTTAATACTCCTCTTACCACTTTAGTACCCAATTTATAGACTAGGTTGCTCAAATGCTCATTCAGTTTATTGCACCACAGTTTGTGCATTCTGTGGGCCAAAGGAACACACACTACATACAAAGCCAAGAATTTAGTGTTAGCCTAACATTTTAAAGTTCTAATCAAAGAATTACTGTTAGTCTAGTTGCAGTGATGATAACACTTAGCATTCAAATTGTATACCATTAAAATGGGGGACACAAAATTTCTAGTATCTACCCCTTTCTGTGGTGTTCTGCTCCCACTTCCACTGCTCCTGTGGACATTAAGGTCAGTGGCTGCACTCTGGTGATGGGGTTAGAGGGAGCCATCAGCATCCAAAGTCCTTCACTAGGAGAAAAGTGAGGTTTCTTCCTCCTCACTGCTTAGTCTGCTTGTGGTCATTTTTATCTGTTTGTTAACACCTTACTCTTTCTTCTTTTGTTTATAATTCCCCATTACATCCAGATTTTTTATATACAGTGTCTTACATAGATACTGGGTACTTTTTGGTTTTTTGCTACCCTTAAAATGGTTTTTGCCAGCTCCCATGGTTGCATTCCTTTAGTGAGCAGTAAAGGACCATTGATGAATTGTTCATAGCCGTTGGGCCTCCTTTGCTTGTACTTCTCTATCTTGCATTTGATTCTAAGATCATAGATATTTTATTCTACACAGATTAATTATGTTATTGTCTAGGTCCTGGGAACAACCTCTTCCCTCCAACCCCATGGCTTTGGTGGTCTGGGGTCAGGGTCAGATTTTGATGCAGTTGTTTGATCTTGAGTCAGGATTCTGGTGAAAGGGCTAATTGTGCAAATGAGCTGAGAAGTGTGTGCTTGGGAGCCATGTCAGAGCGCCAGCCCATGGCCCACCAGGGCCGCCCCAGCAGTTATTACTATAGCTGTATGTACAACAATAACCATAATATAATTGATAAAGCTAAGCAAAAGCTAGAAATAAAAAAGGGTATAACCATCAAGTAATGGTTAGATAATTGCTGTTACAGCTAGAAAAGCTAACGCATAGCTCCAGACAGACTGAGATGAGTCCAAGCAAGGCCTGACACCACCCGAGGCCCATGAGCCTGACACAAGGCCTGTGGCCTGTTACTAGCAGTGGCAATGCCGTCCCTTGTGGGCTACAGGCCTGTGCTACATCTCTCGTTTTTCAGCACCCTCACATTTATTCATCTTCACTATAGTCTACATCTCTTCTGTTAACCAGTTAAAACACATAGTAAACTGCTGGAAAAAAAAAGCTGTATTTGGGGACTGCAAGGATAGTGGTTGTCTTTCCTTTCTGCATGAAGACTAGAGTCAGAGTACATTCTGACCTTTAGAAATATGACTTCCCTATTAGAAAAAAGCCAGAGAAGAGCTACACTGTCATGTCTATCCTTAAATGACTAGGCAGACTTCTATTTGGATTGGCCTTATATTCTTGATTTTCAAACCCTGTAGGGCTCATTTCATATATATGCCTATTTTCTGAGCTACTTTGTTTATTTTTCCCTGAAGCTGATATAATTCTTTTTATCATTTTTCACAGTATCAATATTGTTGATGAGGGATCTTTTCTCTACAGTTTCTGCTATATTCTGTCATATCCTTTACTTTTTTTCAGGATTAATTCTAAAAGTTAGAAATCCAGAGAAATACATCTGTTGACTTCAGGGGGCTGATTCTCTTAATTCTGATTTGCAATGTATTTTCCAGGGGAGGGCTATCAAAATAACGAGAATGGGAAAGGAATGCTACTTAACTTTGGCATCTTATTTCTGTAATCTTTTACTAGTGCTTTAAGATCTTGCAGAAGATGAACTGATGTCCTGACCTACTGAAATTTTAGGTAGGTGAGCAAGCATCTTAGCAGCTGCACAGTTAAATTAATTTGGGAATACTAGATATTACAGGTAGAGTTTTTTCAACATGATTATGGATTCAAATGGGCTACACCATTTGGTCAGCTAGCCACTTACATTATTTAAGACTAATCAGCACTGTTCTGTTGTTATCTGATGTGAAAATCAGTTTGAGCAATGGTTTGTCAATTGCTAGAAATATTTTGTTAAAAAGTAGCTCTTGGGTACCAGTAAATGCAGGTCCGTATCACCTGTCTTAGTGCACTCAGTATCTGTTTTCTCCTTTTCCTGTCTTCAGCAGCCTTTCACATATTTGAATACGACCATCGTGTTATCTGTTGCATGTCCACCAATGTCTTCACTGGAAAGGCTACTTCATTCAATCATTTCTTTAGTTGCAGTTCTGGGAAACATGATTCTATTGATGCTTTTCAAATAGGTTTATTTTACTCAAAGTTTAGTGTTCAGAACTATTCACAGTATTATACCTGAGAATTTAATGAGATACAGTCTTGTTTATTTTCCCAGTGTAGCATCTGTCTTGGTTAGAACACTACAGCAATCTTAACTTCAATTGATCTTATGTCTTGCTATCATTCATGGCTTCTTTTTCCTGAACAGCTGCAGCCTAGGATATTGTTCCTTATCCTATAATTATGCAGCTGATGATTTCTGCTGGAATATAGTATTTTGCAGTTGGTCCTGACGAATTCTATCAGGTTTCTTTTTCTCCTCAGAAATCTGAAAAAATGCTTCAGGGCTCAGTTTTGTGGTCATGTACAGGGAACTGGACACAGGTTTTTTTGCAATGCGCTGTGTCCCCAGTTTGACATGTCTTAATTTTCAAGACCACTGAGTACATTGTAACAAGTTGTGTTCTCCTGGCAATGCCTATTCATATCACAGCTTGACAAGCTTTCCATGAGGTTATCTGCTTTATATTTCTAAAGAACATATGCACCTCATACTGTAATGGTGCCTTACATACCCTTTTGCCTTGGCTGCAAAATATATGAAAATCTTTATGTTTTATACATGCTCATGTTGCATGCAGGTAAAACACCAGCCAAGATTGCAGTCAGTTCAAAGGAGCTGCTCATTTGCTTTGTTTTCAGTTTGATATTAGGAAATGTTACATGAAAGTGGGGGGTTTTTTACTCTTTTCTGTAAATACAACTTCTCAGTCTTACCGAGACCTTACTGGTTTTGTCATTCTAGGCCTTTAGGTAGACATAAAGAAAAACCCTTTCAGCGTATGTGCAGTACCAATTTCCAAAGGTTTAATGTGTTACTTTTTTCCTTGTCCCAGCCACGTTCCCACACAAAATGCTTTCTGGCCACATACCTGCTAAATTGCGCTTGCCAACCAAGTCTTTGCTATATGAGAAATTTTTAATTGTCTGGTTGTACCATGATTTCTTCCACAGTTATGCAGTGTTAATGCTTAACAAAGGATATTGGGTCTTGTTTCATGGCTTAAATTAATTTATTTTCAGTATCTTCTGTAGGTAGCCAGAGGCCTTGACACTTCATTAATAAAGTTTCCTATTACACAACCTACTAAAACAACTTGTTTTGTTTTTATTATTAGATATTATTCAGTATCCTTCCCAAACCTAATTCTGCTTTCTGAGCAGACTTTTAGAAAGATTGCCCACATGCACAAACTTAGATTGATCTAATATACATCTGTCAATTATGATACCAGTTGTAATTATATTCTTAAACCCAAACTATTTCAGTAAGACATGAGACATTCAATATATGGTATGAGCACCCAAGTGAAGTCAAGTGTGTCTACAAATCTACTCTATATCTGCTATATTCTCTCCTTATTGTGATTAGTGTACAGTTCTCTCAACACTGTTAATTCGGTGTTTCCTCTCTTTCTACAGTGAACTGTTTTTTTCCCCTAAAAATATCAACAACTATCTACCTATATATCTAGCACTAACGTCAGTTTAGCTGAGCCTACCTATTGCTTTATTTATTGCTCAGCTTTATTCATATAAGGTTTTGTCAAGTCTCTTAATCTTGGAACTGACCAACTATATTTCACAGAGAATATTGAACTGTGGTTATTTCAGGCCTGGTTAGCTCTAATTTTTCAGGAAAGTTGCATAGTATTTTTACCATTCCTTGACTGGAGTTTCATCATTCATAGTATTCAGAAGACTTAAGAGCATTTGGCCTCTGAACATCTGAAGAAGGAATAATGTGAACCAAACTGGGAATTTTATGTACTTTAAAAGTTTTTCCTTCCTGAGCCAAACAGTGGTATGTAATGTATCACTCCTGGAGGAAAAGAAGAACGCGCCTCAAAGAGGAAGTTGTCAAAATCAAAAGCATAGCTTTCTACCCCTTTATCTATAGGTCATCTCCTTGCTTTCAAAGTCAATAGTAGGTCACAGCAGCTGTTTCAACCAGCCATGGGAGGGAGGCATAATTGCATGCGCTGGATCAAAGTATGTGAAGAAGTAGGAATACAGATTTTACTCTCACATTTCACACTAGGCTACTCTACCTGGTTTTGAGGTGGGCACTTGGTCTTGGCACAAGCTGTGAGCAGCACAGCTTTTTTTAACTGGACTGCTGTGAAAACCTTGGCAAGTAATGTCAGAAACTTGGTTACTCTGCTGTGTTAGTTGGTATCCTATCCCATGCTTGGTTTATGGAGAAAGACAAGAGCATGAGGCCTCAATTAAACTGAGCAAACTTTGTTTTTAATAGTTTATGGAAAGGTAATTCAGTAATACATTCCTGAAGGCAGTCAGACTTAATATTGCTTTCCATAAAAACCCATGTCTTTCACATGGTTTTCAGTGAGTGCTTCATGCCTGGGGAGAATGAAGTACTTCAGCTTTTCTCAAAGGCAGACTTGTCTCTTTGCAATTTATGTATTTCCTTTTGCTATGGGACTATAGCTAATGCTGTTAGTGGGAGACAGAGGAAACACCGTTGTGGTCCCCCAAGGGTGAAGAAATGGCTCTAGAGATGTTCTACTCACTAGGTAGCCACACAAAAAAAATGCTAGGTAATATAGTTAGACTACTGGTTTGTGGTTTTTTGTCTAAGGCTCGGTGCATCATCATACTGGGTTTTCTCACCTGGAAACACTCGTCTGGCTCTGGCTTTTACAAGCCAGCCGGATACTGCATGTGCTTTTTGTGTCTAGAAATCATGGTGAAGTGCTGGAAGTACTTCTGAGAAAGAAGGAGAATAACAGGAAATACAGGATCTCCTATAGGAACAAGCTCACATTTTTTTCATCAGCCATTCAGGGACCCATGCAAAATTCCTTCCCTATCAGGACTGGAATTGGATGCAGCCTTTGCATAGTCATGCTAGATTTTAATGTTCTCAGAATAAGGAGAAGCTACGATTAACCCCAGTCATTTCTGAGGAAAGGAAATTTTGCAATTAATTTGTTGCCTGTATTGTTGAAGTGCATGTACACGTTGCAGTGAAATTTAGTAAGCATTAAGAGAATATTTCTCAATCCATTTGATGTGAGAATTACTTGCTTTGGGTACAAAAGTAGCATTAATAACAGTTACTGGAATTTGAGCAAAGGGCAGAGAGATCACTTAAGGCTGCATTGTGATAGTGTCACAGGAAGTGGAGCCGTGTGTCATGACAAACCTGTATGAACTGAAAATAAAGAGGAAAATTCTGCTGGAGCTTAGAGAAAAAGATATATACACAATGTTTTAATTGAAAACCAGGATTTGATAAAAGCTGAAATATAGATTTACACAGCATGAACAAAAATAAGAATTTAAGCTATTCTGTATGCTTATATATATAAATGGTAATCTGATTCCATACTGTGAAAAGCTTTGGGCGCACTGCATTCAGATGCTCTTTAACACATTTTTTGGTATTCACCTTTCCTAAAGGACTGAGGTTAACACAACTGTAACAGTATTCTTAGATGTATCACCTTTGTATCACCTTTGGGAACTTCAGAATCTACAATTTTACTAACGCAAAGAACATTGCATATACTATCCTTGTGGGTATTGCTTTTGTTTTTTTGAGGGGGAAGATAAGCTCATTGAACTTTATGGTATTTCTTATTTGCTACTTACGCAATTTAGTAGGGATAATCTTACCTGGTTTTATCAAGCATACAAATACACATACCTGTGTTTTTCACCTGCAAAAGGAATTCATCCAAGTCAAGGAAGTAAATTTTTAAAATTCAGTAATCCTATAATAGCTGTATTTCTCTTTGCTCTTTAAGGATTAAATGTCAAAATCTTTAATGAGCAATTTCATAAAATAGTGAGCAAGGTATACCCAATACTAAGCAGATCTATATAAAATAGAGAAATTGTAAATAGCATAATTTAAATCATCTTCTATTTAACTTTGGTTTGCTCTTTACACAAAGAGAAAAGTTCTGTAAATCATGGAAGATTAGTTTTGTATATTATACTTTAGCTTAAAAAAATGGCATGAATGCAGGGAGTTTTAAGGGAACACTTTCTTTCACTGCCAAGAATCGAAATTTATGGTATACAGTAGCAAATGACTATATGACAGCAACATATTATCAATAGCCAGCACTTTCAATTAGAAGATTTTTTTTTAAAGGTCTTAGGACCCAACTTTCAGTCAATTGTTAAAGCCTAGTGGGATAGATTAACCTGCCATTTAGATCTTGAGAATTAAGGGTAACATTCTTGATTTAGAGTAGACTTGTCTTGCTTACTCTGGCAGATCAAATGCACTAGGGATCTTACTGTTAGAAATACGTAAACATTTTCCTGTGCTGCAATGGAAGAAAAGGTAAATTTATTTACCTTTTTAACAGGAACTTTCAGTGTTTTGGGACTTGGAGAGAATTTGTCTAGTAGCTGAAAGGCTGAACACAGGCAAATGGTAAATGTTTCAAAATTACTTAAAATGGAAAAGCCTATAATTTAAAAAAAAAAAACAACAAACTATTTTTCAGTGGTTGGTTTTGGTTTTTTTTTTGTTTGCTTGTTCTTGTTTGTTTGTTTGTTTGTTTTTTAAGTTAAGAAACTTATTATCTTTTTAAAAGAATGTGCAGAAAGATAGGAAGGTGATAGGGAAATTACTGACAGTGAGTCTGACACAAGAAATCCTTTACTGAATTCAGAAAATTTAATTTTATGGACATTGGATCAGGCTTTACTACTTTTCCTATACAATAGTAAATGTATATGTATGTATGCAGACTCACACTCTCTAAGGGTGATCATAAACTACTCCTTTATGAAGGAACTATGAAGTTACTGGGATGGTTGTACGAAATCATGGATTGTTCTTTCACAGTTGCAAGAACTGAGATGATTAAAAGTTTACTTGTGATGAAGACACCACATTGACTACCCATGCAAGGCTTTTGCTACACTTAGTTAAATAGCCTACACCTGGTCTTATTAATTTGATGTTGTAAAGATTGGATTATTACAAGCATATTACCTGTAGATATGAAAGTGTTTAGATCCCCTTCTTCCAGTGCCAGCAGCCACCTTTCAGTCCAGAGATGGACCTGACAACTTGGAAGGTCTCAACTAGAGTAAGTTCTCAAAAAAACAGAGTGACTGGTATTCCTATCTTCCTTCTCTCTCATCTGGAACTCCTAACTGAAGAAGACAGGAGCACTAGGTTTTCAAGTTCTTGTTACAGAAGAGATAAGTAAGAGGGACAGCCTTCTTTTGATCTCTAGAAAGTAAGAAAATAGACACTGCCATATCACTGTTGCTTCTATAATGGTTCTGTTGGCGCTGACTCTCTAACAAAGGATCAACACGATGTTTCTGGTTTTGCTTTACCCAGTTGCAGCATCTTGTTGCTGACTGTTTTGCAAAGATCAGTGTCAGATGATTTCTGTGCATTGTCACTGATGGTCCTATTGACAGACATGTTCTCTGTTCTACATCCTCCATCTCTTGCTCAGTGAATTGAGGTTACTAGATGTCTGTCTGTACTCTGAACCTTAGATGTCTTCATCATGCTAGATCTTTTTTTTGTATTAGTTTTGTGCTTTTGCATGATTTACATACAAAATCTGTGATGTTTTTGCACTTCAGCATTCATAAAACAATGTCACAATAAAAAAGTCTCTACTTAGTGAATACTGATTTAAGCATAATCTAACTGTTCATAAACCGCTGGCATGCTGATTTGGTGTATCAGGTTGCTGATATATTCAAGGCACACAGAAAAGGAAGTGAAGGTGAGGGGAAGTATTTTGTCTGGTAACCCAGCATGACAGGCATAAATTGTCTGTTACTCTTCGAGTGAGCTATTGACATGGTTGGTCACTGAAAACTTTGAGCCTGAATCCAAATAATAAAGGCATTGACTTTGAAAAGACCTAAGTATGCAAATAACTTTCATCTCATGAATACTCCTATTGATTTTGGTGAGACTGTAGAATTTCATGAAGTCCTGTGGGTGCATAAGCTTTAGGATCCAAGCCTGAGGCCAGAGATTATCTCATTATTTTAGCATTCGAGATTCTGTAAGACAACAAAGAACATACCTCACAATTCAGATCACACTTAGTAAAGGTATTTTCTTGTTATTACTTCTTCTTTCCAGGTCTAGAATTTCAGTTTTAGCACAGATAGACTGAAAACTGGCACAGGTCAGAATTTTGTCTTTGGCAGAGAAATGTATAATAAAGAAGACCAAAACAGCTCTTAGCCATATCAATACAAATATGCAAATGATGGATATGTCAGAAAAGATTAGTTGTGCACTACATGAGAAACTGATAATAGTGTTACTATTACTATGATCACCTCTTGTGGAAGAAAAGAAGTAAGTGACTTTTGATGTACTAGGCATTTCTGAAGTTGAGCTAAGCTGCCTTAAGCTATTTCCTAATAATTTAAGTATCTGTGAAGGCAATTGCTCCAAAATCTGGGTGAGTTAGAGCACTTCTTGACCCTGCTAATTCATGATCTGTAACATAGCCATCCACTGTGTTACTCGGCAATAGCTGTCTAGAGGGCCTCCTCTTGTTCTTGAAGCCTGAAATGTAAATGAGAGATGGAAGGCACAGGACTGCTTGACCTTTGTCAGCCTTAGTAAGAAACCAAGGGACTGTGTATGCATAACAGCCATATGTCACAGTCTCTAAGTCAGGCCTAAGGGCTGGCAGGTCATATTTATTTATGATACCTAGAAGTATTGTACTAGATCAAAGTAGGTACATTACCAAGGCATACATCAAATTATGGTTGCTGCGACTGAGCTTTATTTCTTATTTTTGTCTTTCCTGCATCAATATTGTAGTAGTCTACATTTAGACTGTCTAATATATAGAAAGGGGAAATAGAGGCGCTTCTTGTGCATTTCATATGGCTTCCTCTGATGGTTCATTGTGTTTGTTGTCAGTATAAAATCAGGTAACGGGGAATCTGATGTGTATTTGGAGGACATGGCTGTGCAAGAATGCCAGCTGACTAACTGCAAACGTCAGTATTAATTTAAATTGGCCCTGGCAATGTCTGGGTGAAGATGATGGAGTTTGCTTCTACTCCTCAAAGCAAAAGAAATACTTGAGTTGCCTGCTACAAAAAAAAGTCTCACATCCAATAACATGCTATCATTAATGGCAATCAGAAGAGATTCTTTAGCTTGAGCTCAACTAAAAGAAAGGTATTTTCCTATGAGCCACTCAAATTCCTGATTTGCTTGCTTTGTTGACTGAAATAGCCTAACTCTTTTGATATAAAAGCTCTTTTTGTGGGTTGGTTTGGTTTTTTTCCTTATGAACAGCTTTTTAGTAAGAAGGGAGCACTGTAAAAGTTGGCAAAATTATGTGATTGAAGGGTAAGATTTTGAATTTTTCAAAATTCTGTGGTTTTGTTTAACTGTCCATTAGATAAAAGTAGACCTATTACATTCTTATCAGCCATGATTTACAGGTTAGAAGACAAATTCTTTCTATTTCTTTTATCATATGAATTTAAAATATTGAAGAACTAGTTACTGAAGTCATATACTTATTCCTTTTATACTGAAACCTTAGATTATATGGTATCCTTGTTTTACTTAGTTTCAATGACTGTGAGAGTTTTCAAGCAGCATGGTGGAAAACTTTTAATGAACTCTTTTACCTCCTCTTTTTCTACATTGCTTCTATTTTTGAAAACACTATTACCATTTCATTTAGTGAGAATTCCTTTTTCAGTTTGACCTTGAATAAAATCCATAAGGACATTTTAAATTGGTGACTGAAAATTAATACCTTAATCCCATAATTGATAAGTAAATTCAAATGATATGACAAAGTTGAAGGAATACTGCATGTTTGAATTTAAATAGTTCTTTTTTGGCACCTAGTATTGGGAACTTGGGCTGAGAGGTTTTTTCTGTTTGATTTCAAGCACTTTCTTCAGATTTTTACAGACCTGGAAGCTGATTTCAAATTTGATGGGTAGCATTTTAGTCACACTTTTTATTACCACAAAACCTAACTGTGCATTTCAGTGGGGACTGTGCCCTTCTGCCACATGTTGTTTTGCTGCTATTTTTGTTCAAATACGTTACTTCCAGACTGAATTCGAGTCCATGCAACCACTAGGGGTTTAGTAAGGATTATTTTTGCTGGCCAAGATACACTGCATTCCTGAGAAAATAATTTGTCCATGTCATAGGTCACAAGAAGTGAGCACTGTACTCCTTCATTTTAATGTCTTAGGCACTCAGAAGTGCCTGAAGAGTCCATGCTGAATGTGTGTTAGGTCTGGGGAGCCAGGAAAGAGACAAAAAGCAAATGGAAGGAGAAACTAATTTTTTTCAGAGTAGCAAAATAAAACAAAATCTCAAATTTTACCAAAACAAAGATAAAGCAGTCTTACTACTGAAAATATCAGTGTCTTGATGAAGGCACTGTAAATCCTAAAAAGGAATCACTAAAACTGTTTTCATGAATGCAGCTTCAAAAAGAAAGCTATTGGCAAGCACAGACAGTAGACAGAGACATGTGCATCTGCATTAATTGACCGCCTCTTTCTGCCAAAATAGTATCAAGCAATTAAAAGACTAATTACAACAGAGAGGGGTAATGTATTCAGAAGTCCTATAATAAGAGCTCCACACCAATGCTGAATTCTTTGGATGCAAATTGTTTTGCAGCACAAAGGAATAGTTACAATAAGTAGAAGGCAGACTGCTGACCTTGTTGAAGATTAAAAATATATCACATTTGACAATGGCCTTATTATAATATAAAAAAGAGTGCGCATGAATTAGTTTGACTTCATAAAACTATTTTTTAAAGTATTTCAGTGTGTCCTCTTCATCCAGTGCACCCCCTCCTTAATGTGGACTTATGAACCATACTTTATATTAGCTCTAGTTTTGTACTTCAGCTTAATGTACCTTATTAAGACATATTCAGCACCTGGGTAACATCATTAATTTGTCAGTGGTTAGATGTTCAGTTCAGATTGGAGTTGGCCATCTCTTATATATTTTACATGCTTTCTCTTCTGCATTTTTTTTAATTCTTTTTGAAATAAAACTTTTTATTTTCTTCATAATACTCATGTTGAACATTTCTTGTTAGCTTTTTTTATTATCAGTGCAGCATGGCTGGGAAAAACTTCTAAAAATTTTATACTGATGGATTGATTTTAGAACAATGCATAAGCTAAACCATTTTTAATTTCCTAAGCTCACCTTTCATCTCAGGACCTTTAAAATGGCTCATAGAAGATCTGCCACTACATTTTTAAAAGATTAGTTAAATTTGGATCTCCAGACGTGAATTAAACTCCATTTGTAGTGAAGTTCTCTACTGGTTTTGGCTGGGATAAGAGTTAATTTTCTTCATAGTAGCTAGTATGGGCCTGTGTTTTGGATTTGAGCTGAAAACAGTGTTGATAACAGAGGGGTGTTTTCACCACTGCTGAGCAGAGCTTACCCAGAGCCAAGGGCTTTTCTGCCTCTCACCCCACCCCACCAGCGAGGAGGCTGGGGGGGCACAAGGAGTTGGGAGGGGACACAGCTGGGACAGCTGACCCCGACTGACCCAAGGGGTATTCCAGACCATATGATGCCATGCTTGGCAAGAAAAGCTGGGGGAAGAAGGAGGAATGGGAGACATTCGTAGTCATAGTGTTTGTCTTCCCAAGTAATGGTTATGTGTGCTGGAGCCCTGCTTTCCTGGAGATGGCTGAACACCTGCCTGCGGATGGGAAGCGGTAAATGAATTCCTTATTTTGCTTTGCTTGCATGCGCAGCTTTTGCTTTCCCTGCTAAAGTGTCTCAATGCACGAGTTTTCTCACTGTTATCCTTCCCGTTCTCTCCCCCATCCCACCCGCAGGGAGTGAGTGGCTAACTGGGACTCAGCTGCTGGCTGAGGTTACATCAAGAGAAGTTCTAAATGAGGCATGAACATTTCAGACTTTGATTTACAGTGTGTCTCTAGTTAGAAAGGAAGTAGATAAGGTTAAAGAATGAATTCTATATTCAATTTGCTATTGTTTCTAATTTTAGATAACTTCAGTAAGTACTAAAACAAGTTGCATAAAACAACTTTTCCTTGTCTCTACTACATCTGTTCATACTATCCATCTATATGAATCCACAGATTTTCACATTAAACTAAAAAAAAATAGCAAATATCTTTTGAATAAATAAGTTATAATAGGATGCTTTTCTTTTTCTTATGAATATGCATATTATGATGTAAGAATAACCTTAAGGTTTTCATATCACTAAAAGGTATGGCTGAGGAGCTCTAGATTGAATCCAGTCTCTACAACTATGTTTAGAGTAGTCATCAAATGAAAGCATACTGATGTCTTCTCTTTCACCATCAGCGGAAGTCACTAAGTTCACAAACCATGCCTAAATGTCCTCTGAACTATTTAGTAAGTTACCGTCACTGAATTGTGCAGGTTTCTTCGGCTTCATAACACACCAGCAAATGGTTGTTTGTAGCTGTGGAACAGCTAAACCAAAAATTAATAGCTTTGCATATTAATTGAAACTTCTTTTCTTATCCTGGTTTTTACATAACTGCATTACTCGAAGTTGTTCTTTTAAGCTGCGAGAAGATAAACGCTAGGTAGTGTTCATCTCAGATCATGGTAACTTTCTAATTACCTGAAAAATTAAATTAGGGGCCTGGACTTTAAGTTCTGCATAACCATTTTTCAAAATAAGCAGAATAAGCCTAACTAAAATTAAAGTTTAACCAATATTCGCTTAGATTCAGTCATTCTATTGTCTCCATAACATACACGTTAAGCACATCAAATGACTACCTACCAACTTGCAGGTGCCTTGAAAAGTAAGAGTAATGGATACAATTATCTTCAGTCCTGTTTAACTACATGTGTTCAAACCACAGTGGAATTAATTCAAATGAAAATTATCACCAAGAAATCTAGTTTATTAACAAATGGTATCTAGATTAGTGTTGCCAACTGCATAAAGCAAATACGTGGTATCAGGTAAAACTCCTTCCCTTCAGTGTGCTAATCGGCATTGCCACTGCCCTCTGCTGATTATTGGTGGGGAAAAGTAGACAAGGTAATATTTAGCCGGCAATCATAGCTGGGCGAAAACTCTGGGGTAACATAAGCTTGTCTCATGTATACGCATGACCACTGCACCTTTTGGCTGTGATGGCATGAGCTACTGTCAAGTCACTGTGTTGTTGGGAGCAACGTTTTCTGTCTCCAGGAAGATGTAGTTGGGGAGCTTATACTTCTGGTCTTTGTCTCTTTCAAGTGTTTTCTAACTAGATGACCTCAGTCGTTACTGCTTCTCTTCTGCCTGTGATTCCAGCAAACACCTGAAGTGCAGCATATCTTGTTTCTTCATTAGATTTTTGAAATGTAAATGTTCTTTTTATTAATGCTACATTCTCCCCTACTACCAAAACCTTAATTGGAGTAAATCGCAAGGGACCTTAAGGGCCAAAACCTGTTTTGACTAGACTCTCAAAATTTCAATCGCCAAGTTTTTCAGCTTCAATGTACTTTTACACGGTGAATAAAAAAGATGCTTCAGAAGTTGCGGAAAAACACAAGCAGAGAAATAGGTCTGCAGCTCACAGTACATATTACTGCAGGCAAAATGTTTTTCCTAGATACAGCAGTTTTATATCAATCTTTATTTAAAGTTCTTTAGAACCTGGAATATACACAGGTCCTTTACATGGAAAGTATTTGCTTTTTTCTGCAATTGGAACTTCCTGTAGCATTCAGGCTTGCATCCAGCTTGGTTGTACTGTGGTCTAGACTTTCTTTGGCAGCATGTCCTGGAATTCTGTACAGCACAAAAATAAAAGTTATGACTCAGTATAAATGTAAATTCCCTATAGTGGCACACTGTGTTGAAGCATACTGCTTTATTTCATTTTGTTCTGTCTCTTTGCATCAGCAATCAGGGATCCAAGTGAGAGATGGAGTCCAAACCCTCACCCAAAAAAGCTTTCCTCACACCATCTAAGATGCTAAAATGTAACCATTGTGCCATCTGGAAGCCTGTTAATGACTTATATACCACAGGCATTACTGAAAACCAAGACGGTACTCTTTTTTAATGTTATTATATGAAGCAAAGTGATTATTCTTTTTTATATTTTATGCTTAAAGGAAACTATGATAATTCTTCATGCACTACACTTAAGATTGCCACTTGCTACAGCCTGTCTGTATGATTAGTTAGCTTAACAAACACCTTACTAGCTGATATATCTTGGTCTGATTCAAGCCTGACTGGGCAACAATTAGTCCACTGTGGGTTTTGTTTAATCTCACCAAGTAACCTGGTTAGATGACGTACTCAAATTCAAAGCCTTTCTCAGCAGAAGCAGCACAGCCACTCAGAAAATGTTTGGACAAATCAGGGAAACCAGAGATTCAGTTCTCTGTTCTTTTACTTTCTCTCTGTTTTGGGAACTGTGGGTACAATTCAGCTTTCAGGAGGTTGAATCACTTGGCATGATGTAATTATTTCCAGTCTTCAAAATAAAATATTCAGAATGTTCTCAAACTAATTTATCTTCCTCTGAGCCTAAATAAAATGCTGAAATAACTAAGTAAAATGGCTTGACCCAAACTCCCTTGTGTTGCTGAAATGGCAGACAGAAGGTAAAAACTCAAATATGGTTAGGTTGATAAAAGAAACTGCATGAAAATAGACTACCATTTATTCCTGTAGTTTTAAGAAGATCCTCATATATTAAAGGATAATAACAAGAAGTTCCAGCCTTTTAAAAATTATGCATTATCTAAAATAATTTAAAATGGTTACCAGAAATAATTTACTTTTAAAGATTAGGGATGAAAAGTCTGGGGATTTCATTCTCTGCTGGACTGACAGGCACAATGCAAGAAACATTTTGGTACAGTGATAAGAGGAGCTCGGCATAACCTTGCATTTGCCAGTCTAGACTCCTAGATGGCCAAAATAGGTACTTATATAGATCTAAGTAATCATGAAAATTTGTATAACTTATGAAATAGTAATTAAATCAAGAAGTTAACATGTCTCTAAATTCTTGAAGTACCATCACTTTTTTTTTTTCCTGCCCAAATTGATACTTGAAATTTAAAGGTAACACCTATTATGAGTTATCGATTTAAATGATCATAGTTAAAAGTTTCTCTATTTCAAAGTCTCAGTAAAAACATTTTTCCATATGATGGAGGAGGAGAAAAGATGGTACAGAAACAACATTCTTAAAACTTTAAGAACTGTGAGTTTCAAAATTATATGTGATTTCTCTGCAAGAGTTTGCACAAACAGCAATACACTTCATTCTGGGCAATATCTCTTCTTCTTGAAGTCAGTCTTCCTCTCTATTGTTCCTGATTTATAGGAAGCTATTGTGAGATGGGGCAAGAGAATGCGAGTTTCCATTATTTCTGTACAGATGGCAACACTGTATTTCCCTTAGATCAAGTATAGGTGTATCTTGTCCCAGTTTTCCCAAGTTCACACTAGAATCTGCAGCTTCATTGAAACTGAATGGAGGGGAAGGTAGAGATAATGATATTTGAAAGGAAGAAGCAATTGGACATGAGATCCCTGAGACAAAACCCTTCTGTGTCTAAATGGTAGTTACATGCTGCTAGTCTGGACGCCACAGTGGTTTGGGGGTATCTGTTCTTATCAAGGGTACAAAGTATGTGTGTTTTATGGCAAATTGCCAGATGTCAACAGTGCTTGTGTGGATGGTTGGTTGGTTTGGTGGCTGAAATAAAAAATTGACCTGGTTTTGGGGGGCGGGGGGAGTTGTTGCAAGTCACACAAAATATCTCACTTGACCGAAATGAAATGCATAAATTGTCAGATGTTTTATATCCATATTTCTTCTCTGAGTAAATCTCTCTATTCAGAAACAGTTCAGATGACTTTCACTTCCACTTTGGGCAAAGAAATTATTCATCTGAAAATTTTCTCCCAATCCTGATTAGCACTGCACAATATTAGACTCCTGAAGTCCAAATATATTGAGCTTGATTGTTTTGGTTTGTACCTTTTGAATTATATACATTCCCTTGGAAACTGCTGGGTACCAAGCACACCAGCCCCATTGTTTAGCAGGTCAGGTTACTGTGAATACATGGTAGAAGCTCTTTGTACTCTGCTTTGGTGTCCCACAGGGACCCTGGTGAGGATTTTGACTTTAATATTCAAAGCCCTTTATGGGACTAGACCATGCTATGTCAGACACCTGGATAACATTTTCTCTTCCTCAGGTTAACCCTGATTATCAGTGCAGCCTGACAGTATAAAGGTAGAAAGTTGCAGAAATACAGTGACAAATGTCAATTTTGGCCTTGCTTCTCTAGTGTAATATGCTGCCTATTTTAGTAAGTAGGGCTTGTGAAGGTTAAACTGTTTTCTGTGGTTGTAGAGAATAAATGCACATTATTTGTTTGATTTTGTTTATGATATCCAGGTAGTATTCACAGCATCCCTGACAAGCATCAGATTTTGACAAAAATCTGTCACAATACAGAGGGGTCAAAATGTGTTCTTAATTTGACTGCTTAGATATCCTGAGGTGTTGTCTGGAAATCCAGGCAAGAATTCAGCAATTTTGTCTTTCATTGGGATACCAGATCTATTAGGAAACAATAGGAGTCAGCTGCATTCCCCAAGGCTTCTCACACATCAGGTTTCCCCCTCAGTAACCTTTCAAAATCAGTCACAAATAGTCTTATTCTAGATCATACTGGCATCTAACCTTTGTAAACTTGGACACTGGAAAGAATTAAAAAAAGCAAAGTGTAAAAAGATATACAATCTTCCTTTTCAAAATGTTATCATTTCTGAAAGCAGCAACAATTTCATGACATATAAAGTTCAAAGTAGTGCTAGCTTACTTTTCCTTTCACTTTTCTTATCTTTTAACCTTGATAATTGCTTATGCTTGTCCATATTAGCTATTCATTTGTCACACTTTAAATGTTTTTAAAAATGCAGAATAAATGCTTATATGGGAACTTGAGAGGTTATGCCTTCATGGACAGGAAATCCACAATATTAGGGTTATGAAGTCCTGGGTCCTGGGTCATCTTATGAGATGCTGCAGAAAAGAGTGTTTCTGTTGAAATATGCTGAACTACTACCCTCTTTCAGTTTAAAGCCATTACCCCTTGTCCTATCACTACATGCCCTTGTAAAAAGTCCCTCTCTGGTTTTCTTGTAGGCCCCCTTTAAGTACTGTCAGGCTGCTATAAGGTCTCCCCGGAGCCTTCTCTTCTCCAGACTGAACAACCCCAACTCCCTCAGCCTGTCTTCACAGGAGAGCTGCTCCAGCCCTCTGATCATCTTTGTGGCTACTACTCCCCTTGTAATTTATGTAGGCTAAAGAAACACACATAATATGCAGTGCATATGTTTTGCTTGCATGCACAGCTTTTGCTCTCTCTATTAAGCTGACTTTATCTCAACCCAGGAGTTTTCTCACTTTTACCCTTCCTAGTCTCTCCCCCATCCCACTGAGGGGGAGTGAGTGAGTGGCTGTGTGGGGCTGAGCTGCCTGCTGCCCACAGCATTTGGACAGTAGTCCACAACACAAACCAGAGCTGCTACGCTAACTATCAAAAAAATAGCATGACCACAACACTGTCTAGTTATTAAAAAAAACCCTCAAAACCCAAAACTACCAAAAAGCTGCTATAATTCTTAGATGCTAATATGAGTATCTCCAAGTCAAATATGTACAGGGGTCTGATAAAAGAAAATATGCCTTCAGAATTCAGCAGAATTGTAATTTTTCCTGATATCAAGAAATATCATTCCTGATACCAAAAAATGTCATTTCTGTTTAATATTTTTCTTGGAAAATAAGGGAGGAACACAGGACAGATGGAGAAAAGTGCCTTTTTCTTCCGACTTGGTATTTCAATTTTGAGCAGATTCATCATCTCTCTGCCTGGTGCCGTGGTCAGCACAACTAGAGGGTAAGCAGGTAAAAACAGCTCCCATCAGATTGAGATTAATTTCTTGGTGCGTGATTTTCTAAACTTCACAGATTCTTGTTGCAAGTGTGATACCTGCCTTTAAAGGTCTCTCTGCCACCTTTCAGCCATACTGCTGTTAGCTTCTATTTCATAAAAGAATAAAATGGAGGAAGAACATGACTTGAGTAGGTAGCTAATGTTTTGGCTGAAGTCATACCCTTAATGCAGTATTTGTACCAAGTAGAGGAAGCTTGCCTTTTTTTTCCCTTTCTTTTTAAAGTGTTCAAATGTTGTTTTACCCAACTCCTGTCATGAACTCATGAGTTAGAGTTTGTCCATACAGTGGACAAAGATCTACCATGTAGCCATCATTTCTCTCTGAATGTTTTCTTTCTCCTTTCTGTGGGCTTTCTGTAGTTTTCATTCCAAAGTTTTATCCTTAAGGGGAGGCATTGTAAAGATCATAATGATGAAAGCTGGAAAGAACTGGTGAAGGGTAATCTTATACATGCATCATGCATCACCTGCTACTATGAAATTTTCATTCTAGAATTCATTCACAGTATCTTCTGCGATTCCTATAGAAGTGGTAAATGATGTATGAAATGAAACATTTTTGTTGACTGATTGTACTGAGAATTCAGAGAATAATGTTATAGTCACTGCTGAGGCATATTTATCTTATTTGCCGTAATACTTGATATTAAGACAAGCTGTCAAAAGTTTGCTTGGATCAAAAGAGTTAGAGAATGAGGGCAAGGGATTTTTAAGGCAAATAGACTATTCTAAGGAAAAGCAAAAGAAAAGAAAAGCAGTATTGTCACTGAACAACCAAATTGTTAGACCTCATCTCGGAAGTAGGTCACCTTTTTTGTGGAAAGATGAGATTGCCCTAGAGATGGAGCAGTGTAAGGTTAAGACAATGATTCAGGTGTTAAAAATACTTATTAGAAATACAGCTTGCACCTATTATGAGAAGCAGAGGTTAGAGTTTATAATATCGTGTAATTACAGTTATGATTACAAGAGAAACAGAATCCAAGCCAGATGAAGAGCTTAATGTTTATTTTCTACATGTAAATCGGTGGGCTCTGTGATTTACTGGGCTGTTTCGCTTGGATTAGACCCTTAAAAGTTTTTCTTTTGAAGTCCAGAGAGCTGTAGGCTCAAAGCAGCCTACTGACAATAGGCTAGCTTTTCTTCGTCAGCTTGTGTGAACCACTAGGACTTAAAGACTTTATGAACAGTAGGTTTAAAATATTGTTTTGAGGTAGTCTGTCTTACTGTTTTAAATGGTAACTTAAGAATGGCAAAGTATTTTCTTTTAAAGGTGAGTGAATACACACACACACACATGCAGAAATACTGATATCTGCATTCAAATTTTGTGATACAGTCTGCTCACTTGAATTACTCAGGTTTGCTTTCATCTTCACAGCTGTTGTGACTTATATTTAGTGTTACTGCTGTTGAGGTCCTTAACTTACTGTTCTTACTTGTGTTCTCCGTTGTTGCTCTTTTGACCTCCACACTTGAAACTGTCAGCACAGAGAACTGACAGGTTTTTGCAGAACAAAAGTCAAAGACTCCTTTCTCTGCCTCCTTACTATAATTATTTCTTCTTACCCTGCCTAAATCAGAGATTTAGAAAAAGAGGCGTAACAAAGTATGAATCAGTGCAATAAATAACTGGTGGTGCAGCCACGATTTTGTTGTCATTGCCTTTCTGCAGAGGCATTAGCTTTGTTTTATAGGGGAGAATGCTTCTGCATTTAATATAGGAGTGGAAGCACCGACCTTTGTGTTTTCTCCCTCTCCTGCAGACTTTCAGTAAAACTTGGGTGACTTTATTGTTGTGTCTCTAAAGCAGTCAATATATCTTACCATGCTTTAATGATACTTGGAATACTTCCTGTGGAAATTGCTTAACTTGTTCTTTGAGTTCATGACTGATGCTTGTATATGGAAAAGTTCTAACTGTAAGAAAGGAAATATTGTAAAATGAAGAAATGTTGGAATTTCCCCGCTTTTCTTCAGAAGGGTCATTTTTATTGCGTTAGGCTTTCTGCAAAATGTACATTTCCCATCCCACATATTTTCTGGAGTCTCAGGGGGTAAACTAAAATCTACCTTGGAAGACATGGTAGATTATCCAGAAGATAGTTTCCAATTTTTATTTTTTTTCCCCCACAAGAAAGTGAAAAAATGTGTAGAATCCCACCCTTGATAGTTCTCAACTGGAACAGTCAAACTGTCAAAAAAAAATGCTTTATGAATTCTTAGCTGATGGATGGACTTCTCTCTTGTAAATAGAATAACAAAGCACAAATTTTTAAACACAGAATAAGTGGTCACCTTTTCAGGTAACAAAGCCATAACATGCAAATTTTTACCATTTTTACTGCGATGAAGACATAGTTACTTATCACCCGAAAAGAAAGTATAATGAAAACAATTTTGAGTTTAATTCTTCTTGTTGTTCCATAGTTTCCTCTTTTTTTTTTTTCTCTTTCCTCTTTTCATTTTAAGGCATGTTTTTCCTGTTCTTCACTTAGCAATAGCTGATGCTGTACTCTGATAAACTTTGTGTCATTAAGTGTTAGTTTCTGGTACAGCCCCAGTAGTCCTCAACAAGACTCATTGGAGGCACAGAGCAGATCGAAAAGCAATTAGCATTCTGGCTTGTGATAATTACCCACAGTGTGGGAGGCTTATCCAAGATGTAGTTTCCACTGTGTCTAATAATAGGATTCTTTAAACACTGATATATTTTCATGGACACACCAGTGCTCACATTTCAATTCTGTCACTTATCTCAGATAGGGGAAATAAACATCCCTCACACATTTTTTTTCCTTCATAAAGTAAAGTACACTGCTGTTCTGACAACTTGTAGTGTCACCTAAAAGTCACCTTGAATCATGTTTTAATCAGCTGGAACAAGGCAACATCTCATTTATTTCTGCAGTTTCCTTGCTCTGCAATGCACTGATTGCCGAGACATAGAAATCCAAATTGAGCTCTGATTAAAATGGAATGAGGATGCAGATGCTGCCATTAGTTCAGAGGGGCACTCTGCTCTGTGCTAGGAAAGGTCAAGGTGATTCAAGTTCCAATTAAAACAGAAAGATTTGTTATAATTCAGAAATATGTTGCATTGTAACAATTTTTTGCTGTGACAGGTTGAATAATTTCTGAATCATTTGTCTTTGATCTATTAGTTTTTATTGGCACTAGAGCTTAGTTAAAAACAAAATCAGTATTTTTTGCATACTGCAGCACAACCCAATCCTGTTCTTACAAAAGTATTGTTTCAGAAGGTTGGAAATCATGCATCACCTCCCAAATGCAGTCTGTACTGTAAAGACATTTGAGGTTTTGATGAATTCTGATTTACTGTTGATTTTTAACATCTGGAGAAATAACTTATTAGTTCAAACACACTTTTATTTCAAACTATATCTAAAGACACAATGCATAAATAAATGGGTTGTTGTCTAGAGGCACTAGAGATGAGACACCCATGTTGTCTTTAGCTCTTAGCTAAATATAGCTAAAGAAGAAATTATTATAATAACAACCCATGCCACACAGAGATTTTAAAAATAGACCCTGATGGTTGAGGTGCAGTATACAGAAATCATACCTCATTTATACACTTCAGGCTACATCTGTTACAAGAACAATAAACAATCCATTTATTGATAACGTTTTACAATGGATGAAATTGCCTGTTAATTCAAGCACACTCCTGTAAAACAACCCTATGGCCACAAATATGAAAGAAACAACATGATATTATTGCTCACTGCAGAAATCATGTTTTGAGTTCTGTGAAAGCAGTTATGTCATATTATTGAGGCAGAAAGTGTAACAATATCAGGTGATTTTTAAATTTACTATGTGGAACCTTCCAGGAAATACTAACAGAAAAAGACTGAGGAATGGGCTAATATAAACACTGATTCTACCTGGAGACTAAAAATAGCTAGTGTGAACACACTGGAAGAACATGGTAGTTATTTCTATTTTCTAATATTTATTTTTTGCTGAGAGTATTGACAATACTGACAATATTGTGATGGGACTTTTTCTGAATTTGTACCATACAGCCTCCTTATTGTTACAACTGATCTGAAATACAGTACCGCCTCAGTGCAGTGCCTCACCCGTACACCGGAGGAGGCAATAAAACAGGGAAGAAAAATACACCTGAAACCACCTCATAAACTGCTCATGAGATTGAGAGTGTGATGACTTATTAATGAGTAAAATGTGAGAGCAGCTCTCCATTTGCAAACCAAAACTATGCAAAATACTAAGCAGGAAATTGTTAGGAGCAAAGAAAAGGCCTTGCCGAAGATACCCATGGGAATGGATTTCTGAATATTATTCCTTACTGGCGGTGCAACAGTGACCCAGTTACAGCCCGGGGTTTCTGAAGGAAGGGGAGTTTGCGTACAGGGCCACAGAGAGCCACGGCCCGTTCCCGCGGGCTCTTTGCTGGGGGCAGCTGGGCAGCGCACCCACAGAGCACTGCGTGCGCCTCTGTCCTGAGGGGGCAGGGGGACCCTCGGGGGAGAGCGGAGGGAGAGCCGCGCCAACTTACGTACTGTAAGGACACATCACAAAGATTTTTTTTCTCCCACTCTTTAAGCTCATTTGCTGTTTTCTTTCTGAGAGCTGGTAGTGCAAAGGTTCAGCATTTCTCTATAATGTTGCTTAGTCAAGTATCTTAGCTTTTATAGCCTAGGTGTGGTGAGATCGCCGACTTTGGCTCACCCATATTTTCAGTCCTTGACAGAGACCGTTATTCAGAGAAACCAGTACTTATGCTGTGTTAGAGAATCAAACTGATCCATCAAACCTTTATTGAGTGGTCTGTCATTGATACAAACTGCAGACCTCAAATAACAAAAATGGGCCCTGATCTGGGCAGGCTTGAGAAGACAAGTTAGTAGTGAGTGCTGAAGTACGCAGAGGGTAATTAGTCATCTAATGCCCATTGTGCCTCTGAAAATCTTTCCCTTATCCTAGAATTCTTTTTGACATTATAACCCATCTGTTCAAATATTTGAGGATGCTAAATTATCTCTCATTTTTCTAGATGCTCACGTAGGTAAAAATAGATTGCTTGAATCTACAGACATTAGCACAGGAAAAGTCCACCCATTTTTTAAATAGATGTTTTCCTATACTTTACTCAAAAATTGTAGTATTTCTCAGCCCTATTTTCCAATGTCAATGGAAAATATTTACGACACAGGCATTAGTATTAAATATTTCTATCCCTATTTGAACATCACTACTGATAAATGAAATGTGTTGAGTATTAATGACAGTGACCAAATCATATAATCCAAAATTTGACTAGCATAATACCTGGTAGTTTAATAGTATTTAGGGGCTTTAATTTTAAGGCTGATATCATACTTTAGTTCAGTACTTCTAGTTGCTCAGTCAGCTTTTTCAGTGGTTTTCCACTTTACTGAGGCTAGAATCCTGTTAGTAAATGAAGTTGGCTAGAATTCATCTTCTGGCCTTGACAGCAAGTGACATGTTACCACTTTTGTGTGTACACTTTCCACACTGCATTCCCTGGGGTTCATGTGTGCACCCTCGTATCTTACTGCATGCCGAAGACCTGTCCATGTCAGCAGCAGCCACTCACTGGGGGACGCGCCTGCCTCCCTGAGCCCCAGTGGCACCACTTCTTCACCTGGCCCACCTATCCTTTGACTGCATTGAATAATAGGAAGCTGTAGCCCTTTGTGATACTAAAATATTCCAGAGTCTTGGGTTATAGATTTGGCAAGCCTTTGAGGAAGAAGTGCATTGGTGTTAACCAGGCATCTTAAATCACACTTGGACTAAATTAACTCAAAATGTTCCTAATGCAAACATTTGTTGACAGCATATAAAACCAGACAGGAGGTACAGATGTCTGTTACAAGCATAGAAAAAGAAAGAAGAAACTATGCTTCATCTACTTACGCTAAGAAAGGTTATGCTCCTCCTTGTCCAGCTCAGCTCCTGTTTCCCTGTTTTAACTGAGACTGACCTTGATGCCAGCGAGCTACTTTGAGTAGTGGTGGGTTTCAGGAGTCGGATTCCAAACAACTTCTTTTTCAGGGAAATCATAATGCTGTCCTCAGAGTTACACTCATTTCCCTTAAAAACCAGGTAATCTCCTCCAGAAAGCCTGCTGACAACAGTCCCTGGCCCATGTCTGTGTACAGGTGTTGACTGGGAAGGTGCTAATTTGATGTGCTCCCATGCCAAAGAGTAGACGGACAGGCAGTATGGATGATCATATGCCATCACTTAAGGCTAGGACTTGGCCAGATACACTTTACTAGAATAAGCAAAGCCTGAGACTCCAAAAAATTCATTATTGTTTTTTACCACCCTAAAAAAATAATAGTGATAGACTTGAAAATGCAAAAGTCTTGCCGTGGTTGTTTTAATTTTTTTTTTTCTTAAATGCCTTCAAAATTTCTTTTTTATTAAAAGGATTTATCATATTCTGCCTTTGATTTCCCACAGCCTGAAACAAAATCCGTTGCCCTTCAAATACCGTCATGATCATTGGTTATAATCAGGGAGGGATTATACGGACCAATGACACACTGAGTTTCTTCAAGATACTTGTGACCAATTATGTTTAAAAAAGAATGTTTCATTCTGTATTAATTATTCTGTGCTTTATTAGGTAGTGGGGGGGATGAGAAGGCTGTCTTCAATTTTACTTGTATTTATTATAATTTGTAAGTCTGGATAATCAACTTTAATGTTTGTTGTACTAGCAATTAGTGTCAAGCTTATGCACAGATGGTGCATTGTTCCTCTGCTACAGAAAGGACCTATCTCTGAAGAATTAACAGCAACACTGATTGCTTATATGCTGAATATTCAAAATTCCAGTTGCTTAAGAAAGCTGATATTAAACCAATTTTACGTCAAAAATTGCCATCACCTATGGCTCTCCTCTTGCTGCTGCTATTTCACTTGCAAAAGCTGAATTGCAGCTTATAAATTAAGATGCATAGTTTTACTTGCTGAACAAAAGGGTATGAACTCAAAGCTAGGTTAAAGTGCCTGCTCTGTTACAGATTTCTTATAGGATTTGGGGGTAGGGAGCACTTCAGTCCAGATCCTCAGGTGATTTTGTGCTGAATTTCCACTGATGATATAAATACCTTGTGCATTTTTCATTACAGTTCTTAGCCTCATCAGTTATTTTTAAGTTGTGGCTTGAAATGTGTGTGTTGAAACTGAATATTGGGATAGGAAACAAAGCCCTGAGATCCACGAGAGTTTTGTTTTTCCTTCCACCCTGCTAGCTGTTAGCCATGTTGCATTTGGGTTCAGAGGATCTATGCTGCAGAGAAGCCTGGATGAGGTTCTGATACTTGTTTGGGCTGGAGCATAATGTGTGCGCCCTCAGCCAGCCTGCGCAGGCTCCTTGAAGGGCCCATTCTAACATGCTGAGGATGGTCATGCTTTCCTGGGGTGAAGAGGTCTGGTTTGCAACTCTCCTTGTATGTAAATGGATGCTGAGTAGTTGTTTTCTTTTGAATTTTCTATCATTTTATTTTGCCAGAGATTCAGACCCAGGATCTGGATCTCACAGTGTACTTATACATCGCTGAAGCAGACAAATTTCTACGTCTTTATCTCATACAGTAAGGTTATCCTATTTGAAGAGAAAAACTGTCCTTTTGTGAAAATTTGTGCAATGTAAATGCTGTACTTATTATTTTTTTCAGAAGAAAATTGTGTCATACTGTCTTGGAAGCTATGAGCTGATGACAATAAATATGACAGCTGCTGTAATTTTTTTTTCTCTTCTGGTACTACTCTAAGATAATCAAGGGCTGGATGCCTGGTTCTTTTATACTTAATGTCTTTTGGGCTGTTAGGTTCTTTCAGCTAGAGCTTCAGTAATTTGGAAAGATCAGATTGGTATGAAGTAAATCTTAACTTAGATTACTTCATCCTTGCACACTTTCCATAATGACTGCATATTTCCATCTTCCCTTTGAATTGTGGGTAACGCATAGAGGATATAGAACAAGTTCCTACTTACAAAGATGCTTGTTGACTAATTTAGTGTGTAAATGATAGGATGACTGGAATATTTTAGGGGGATGCTTTGGAATAACTGAACAAACTGCTGGAAATCATCTCAGATTTTGGAGATGTGCTCTTGTAAGACTCAGAATTTTACTTTATTCTTGTAAAGATTCAGGAGGAAGGAAGAAATACTATTGATATGGGTAAACATCAAAAATAAGGCCCTAGATCACCAGCCAATGTAAAGTAATACAGACCTTTTTATCTTGAGATTGTAGAATGCATTTAACCTCAGTTGAGGCTCCAAGCCCTGTAACTATTTCTGCTTTCCAGTATTGTAAGGTATGACCTTGCCTAAATCTGTTCTCATGAGCCTTCCTTGATTCAATGACAAAGAAATCTGATTATGCATGGAATAGACTGAGAGCTGAATGTGTATAAGGTACTTCTCTACAGAAAATCTGTGCCTCTTTAATAGTCTCCAGATCCTCAAAAAGATGAAGAATGTTGCTTGCGCTTAAGCCTTTTCTTTTTTTTTTTTTTTTTTTTTTTGAGCACTTAGTTATGGCATAACCTTGCTCCTATGGTCAGTGGCCTGAGTGGGAACAGTATTAGGTTAGTGTTAAATGCTTTGGAAAAATTGTATAACTTACCTGGTTATGCTTTTATTATAGCAAAAAACTTTTAATAGCACTTTTAACTGATAGAGTTTTTGCCTGGGAATATATCTGCATTTCCAGTACTTCTGCAGAGAAAACAGAATTATCTAGGGTTAGAAAGCAGACTGGGAGTTCTAAAGTTTCCTGATTCCCACTCTAATGTTTTGGTAATTATTTAAATTATTTTATTGGCATAGTCTCTTTTAGGAAACTAACATAGGAACCTCTGCTATCCGCATAGTCAGTGAAGACTGTAAGGGAAGTGTAATTCGAGTCCAGTAGGATGGGCAGACCTGAAGTATGTCTAACATCACAGTAGTGCAAATTAAATAAAGGCTAATGAAAGTTCATGCTTCATATCACAAGATAATAATTTTCTAGGGCAAGAAAGTTTTTTTACCTTGTGCAGCCTTGTACACATTGGCTAGCTGGATTACTGGGAAGAGTTTAATCACCGATTATTCTTCAAGTAGAAAAACATGAATTTTCTCCTCATTATGCTGTTCAAAAGGACTGAATACCCTGAATTTTTTAACAGCTCAGGGGGATGTACAATGCTTTATCTTCATGGGTCTAGGAGAACAAGGACATACATGGGGGATATACACTGTAGCTCTACCTCCAGATTAAAAACCGCTTTCTCAACAGACCTTCTGAGCCTCACAGGACAGCTCAATTTGATCTTTTTGTTTTACAATGGGAAGGATCCTGGTTCTGAAATGTATGACTTCTCTATGAGACTCAAGTGTCCTTGTGTTCATTCCTACAAATATGTGTTTTTTCTTCTAGTCTTCTTTGTTACCAAGACAGAGAGAGATTAATATGTCATATTAGTAGCTGTTTGTGGACTTCTGAGTCTTCATTGTAACAGATGAATGCCAAATGTACTAACTAGCATAGGAGCTCTCTTGTAATAGTGTCTTTCTCTGAGCAACCAAAGACAATACACAACTTATGACCTCATTAGAAATTTAGTAATTAAAGCTTTTTGAAAAATTTGAATACTGTATGATATATTATATGCCTTCATCTAAACATACAAAATGTGAATAACTAGTTTTGCTTTCAAGTGCTACAAATTCATTTGTAGCTTAATAATGTTCTGAATTACTACTGAAACTTTAACTTACGAATATAACATAACTCTTTTGCATTTATTTGGCTATACAACTCCACTAATCAAGTGTACCTTTTTTTCTGTCTAGTAAAATTAACAGTTTGCAAATATTCCTATTTCCCAATGGGATGTAAAATGGAAATTTCTTATGTTCCTTAACCAATATTTTTTTTTATTTTTTTAATTTTTTTTTTTAAGAGAGGAAGATTATTTGAACCTCCTCAGTTTTGACATTTTGGAGGGGAGGGTTATTCTATTAACATGATTTTGTAAATATACCAGATGGCTACTTTTTTTGCTTGCTTGGAAATCATTAATATTTGCTGAGAAATAAAATGAAGACCATAAAATGCAATAGTGAAGAATTCATCTGCAAAGTTCTGTCAAATTAGCATTTATTTGAAATGCAATGAAAAAAAAGAACCCCCCCTGTATTTCTAAGAACTGTCTTGATTCAGTCATCCCAAAGAAAGCCCTCCAATGTCTCTGTGTTTCAAAGATTCATGTAACATCTAGCAAAATTGACTCTACTACTGATCAGGTACAACTGATAGCAGCTTACTTTAGAATACCAGTGCTGAACGCTAAAACGAAAACCTTTATCAGAAATCTTAAGAATGAGTCCTTGTGACAACAAAGTATTTTGTTATAGGGTGCTTTAAAACAATTATATTTTCTTGGAAAACTAGATTGTCTAAGCCATTTAAAATGTAAAGAAATGTATTAGTTATTCAGTGAAAGGTCTGTGTCATCTGTACATCCCTGGGAACAGGGGTTTTACAAAATACATACCTTTTCTTTCTAGTAACATCTACAGTAGCGGTGCTTTTCTCTTCAAAGATATTTCCACAAATTCTAATTACACAGTTTTTATCTTAATATATTTTAAGTCATTCATAAACATAAGCTGACTGAAGAGATTTGCAACCATAAATAGATTCTTCTTAATAGCAGGCTTCACACAAAATGTGATCTCACATATGTGATGCAGCACTACTTATTAAAATAATGCCTTAGATCAAAGCTCGGTTAGTTTCGTTTCTTGTTTGGGGCTTTAACTGTGGTATGGACAAAGAGCTTTGTCTCAATATCTCTGTTTATAAATGGCAGATGTCAAGCTCCATTTTTGGCTATATTGCCCCTTTAGTTTCTGGTAACACGGAAATGTATTTTAAAATAACTTCAAGCAGTGATACACGAACTCAGAGTGACACTTCAAAAATAACCTTTCTGGAAAGAAAATTGGTTTTTAAACCAAAGCATTGCATAGAAATCATTCTGGTCTCCAAACCATTTGATAAATTGTTGCTGCATATTTGGTGAGCCAGTCAATAAATACCAACGCATTGTTGAGAACAGTCACATTTTCTATGTCCTGTCACTTTGCAGCTTATTTTTTTATTTGATACCTTTGCCTCTTGAAACTCGTTGTATGCATCTGAAAAAAGAGTCATCTGGTTATCAGCTGGAAACTGGGAAACTGCCATATATTTTTTCATAGCCTTTGCTATCAGCAGATTAAACTCCCTGTAGAAACACTTCCATCTGTTTATTCATATGTATGAAAACTAGAAAAAGAACAGCACAAAAGTCAGTATTAGTTTTCATGTTCCTGCTAGGTGTTCAGCTAGGATGGGTTTTTATATGTATATCTATAGACATACGTATATGTAAATGTATGTTTATGTGTTTGGGGTTTTTTTTCTTAGGAGAGAATTTCTTCCCAAAGCACTTGGTATCTCTGGTTTGTTTTCCTCAAAAATTTGCAGCATTGACTGCTGCCATCTTATACACACAGAATGACTATTTATAAAATCATAATTAGTGAGAGAATGCAAGTTATTATTGTCTGATGATACAGATCATTACAATTTTTCAGAGCTTATCATATGCAAATATCATGTTAATATGCACCTGTATTAGGGTATATTAACCTGAGTAGTTAGTTAATCTGAGTCACTCACATGGTGTTGCTTATATGACAAAGCCATATCACTGGAAACACATTTGTGATTTACAGATGCTAAAAGAAAGCCATGTATAACACTGGAGGAAAAGTATCCCTTTTTTGAGTAGTGATGGCTTATTCAAATGATGTTCTTTTAATTTTAAACTGAAAGTTCATTTTTTCCTCAGTGTCAGCATTTTCAACACTGAAATATAAATTTAGTACATACAAGAGCAAGACAATCAAATGCTCATTAAATTGAATGAATATATTCTAACTGAACTTAGTAGAAAGCACTGAGCCTAAAACTGATAGAAAAGTCAATTTATGGGAGCAAGAGTATAAGAACCCTGGTTTCATGGAATATAACTGGTGAGCTGATGTTCAGTGCTCCAACAGTGGAAAAATTATTTCACTTCAGCTTCCCTTATTGTCACCAACTCAACAGTACATGAGTAAGAGAAAGACGTTTAAGAACACTCCAACACCAACTAGCCTATAAATCCTGAACTATTTCTCTGAAAATTGCCTAGTCACAACACACACGTTTTTGACAAGGTAGGCTATAAATTTTGATGTTTGTTCCTATTAGCCACCTCTGCATAGATAGGTTCCTCTGTGTGACCTGCAGGTGAAAGAGTTTTCCTGGTTCCAGCTGGAAAGAGACTTTGTAAAAGGGCAACTGATGTAAAAAGCTGCTGATTACTGGGGCTGTTTTTCTTCTAGGCTGAATGCAGGTGAGACCAGAAATCAATACAGACAACAAAGCCATGTGAAAAGACTTTAGTGGAGTCTATATAGTTCCAGAGGAGCTTCTGGTCCTTCCCTCAGTGATATATTAAAACTCTTGATGTAAATAGTTTTAAAAAAACATTTATAAATGCTTCCCCTGGCAAAGAAAAATGGAAGATTTAAATGCCAGTATACTTAGTTTGCCTTTTCTTGTAGTCATCCTTCTGGTTCTTGGGTTTTGTCTATTACTTTGTGAGAATCATGATTAGCCAAAACAGCAGATAGTTGGGGTCAGTGGCAGCAGCTGAACAGTGAATGGGGATCCCTTGGATCAGTATTTTTTTAAATGGAAGAGAAGAATACAAAGTTCTGCAAAGAAAGAAGTGCTTCTCCCCCCTGCCAAGGTAGGGTTGCAGAGGATGAAAAACTGCTTTGGGATAAATAGGAAAAGAAAGGACCCAACCAAATGACTTTTCCTTTTCAGTTCATGGAAGGTGAGCTCTGAAACATAAGGTTGCTATCACAGAGGAGATGAATGTTATGTGTGTGATGTAGTAATTATTCTCTCATTTCTCAAACATTTCTTTGCAAGTGAATTGAATCAGGGTCTTGATGCTTATATATGGAAGTAAATGGAAGTTCTGTCTTTGGCTTTCATCCCAGTTCCAGATGTTCACAAGATTTTTTCAATTTTCCTTCTACTGAATTTCAAAAGCAACAGCTCAATTTTTGGCTGCAGAGTAAAGCAGTATTAAAAATGGCTCTTGTGTCAATATGTATGTGTATCAGCACATTTCTTTTCTATACGCAGACTGTTTTTACTGATACTTTCAACTTGGCTGAATGGAAGGAAAATATTTGGGTATAAACAGATGGTGTTAGCTGAGTGAGAACTACTTTCAAAGACAGTGTAATGTTAACAACCGGAATGTTCTAGTACATTTACATTATAGATGGAAATTGGATTAAAATTTTGAATAAGAACTATTTTTAGTGTTGTGTAGCACTTCTTACTGAAGAGGCTGAAGTCTGTGGCCATTCCATTCATGCCAGTGAAGTACTGATTCTTTGTATCTGTAGGTGCATACGCATAATTACTTAAATTAAGACAATGACTAAAAGTCTTAATTAATGATGAAAACTCTGTTTCATTTTTATCTGATCATACTCAGAGACATCCCGTGCCCTGAGAGTTTACGGCTTTAAAGACACTGAGAGTCTTCTAGACTCAGAGGAAGCAAGAGCTATAAAAGAGCAAATTTGTTTCAGGATAATCACAGGCACAAAGTTGTGTAAACTGGATTTATATTTCAGTTGAGAATGGCACATAAGCTTCATGCATTCCAGTGGCATCTATAGTTCCCTCTGACAGCTTTCATAAAGTCCTTGAAGACAAAATTAGATTAGGTTTTCCTGTGGGTCTGGCTTAGTAGACCTTTGCTATAGACTATCAGATCTGGATAAACAATCAGAAAGGTCAGAGCTCAACTGACACCTTAGGCAATGTTCGATATCTTGACACTAAAGGACAGAAGATGTTCCTGTGAATGCTGAATGTCTAATCTGAACTCTACTGGAGAAAGTAGGTCAAACAGTAAACAGTTACCCAAAGATGCTTGAATTCAGAAAACTTGGGTGGATTGTAACTCACTCCAAGTACTGAGTGAAAGAAAGGCTGGTAGTTGTTTTGGAAAGGGTAGGTCGGTTCCTGTGCAACAGTTGAAGGGTTAAACTCAGAAAGGGAGGCAAGACCATTTGGAAGGCTGAATTTTTGCTTTCAACCAATACCATGGGTAAGTGCATCACCTCATCCTGCACATGTAAAAGGGTGCTGGTAGCTGTACTCAACCTCAGCAGCTGACAATGTTAGCAAGATTCCTGATAGCAGGCATAAGAAAAAAATGGTTTTTCTCCATGCTGCTCAGGCAACGATGAAGGGCTATGCGGCTGTAGAGACTTTGCTGACGTGGGTGACCAAGAAACAGCTCTCAAGGGGCCAAGTAGATTCTGCTGCAGTGGGTACTGACTCGGTAATAGCAGCAGTGAGACTGCACGACCACCAGCAATTTACATGAGACCTTATTAGCAAACAAGGCTGACAACATCACATCAACAAATGGCAGCTTTCTGTATTTTCTGGTGTCTGACCAAATTATAATCTCAAAACTGAAATTATCATTTTGCTTAATAGTAGCCCTATAACCTATACTGGTCAAATTTCTGAAAATTTACCTGGGTAAGTGAAATTCCAACCCACAGTGACCAGTTCTACTCCAAAAGCAAGAGGAGGAAAGCAGGCCATTATGAGACTTCTGAGCATTTTTTATATATATGTGTGTACATATATATATACACACACACACAGATCTGGATTACAAAAAAAACATTGGTTTTAAGCTGTCTGGAAATCAACACGTTCATATATAAAAATACAAGAAAAAAAACACAAATTTAGATTTTGTATCATAATGCCTAAGCTTATAAAACAGATGACAATAGAAAACTGGAAATTAAAATTTTATTTAAAATGAAATTGAGTGTCTGCACCAAAGGAAACATTTTCATATTGCACATAGTTTCTTTGTAAATGTCAAAATAACTTCAGAAAGTTTGGGTTGCTTTAGATTTTTTTTCTATGGACTCCAGATGAAGGTCCAACTTGGGAAAAGCAGAACAGAAGATAAAAATTCATCATATTCTCTGCTCAAGGTAACTACCGAGTTTTTTCCCAGCTGTAGCTCAGATTGATGATTCAAATTACATTAAAATTAGCTTTTCAATTATGCAGAGTTGTCTTAATATTATAGACAACTATAAAATGGCACAATTTTTCAGAAACTCTGTGATTGGCAATTACTCTGCAATGCGATCTAGACAGAAAGCAGTATTTTGTTACAAATTATTTCACTGTGAGAGAGAGAGTTTATCTTGAATATTTTTGTCCCAGAGGAAACTGGAAGAGTACATATGTCTTCACAGATTACTACAAACTTTGATCTGGATAAACCTCGTGGTAAATTGCAGCAAGAATTTTCAACCCTGAATATTTAGTATTGCTTAAATTGAAAATATAAAACTAAAATCAGTGCAGGTTCAAGTATGAATATAAGAAATGGACTACTGTTTAATCTGCTCTGTAGAAAAAACGTGGAACATATTCATAGCTTGTTCACAGCAAGCCTTTAAATATTGGGATTTTTCCCTTTCATATTTAAAATCTGTTTGAAGAAGAGTTAGTAATAATGTTGCTTCAAGTCAGCTTTAGGAAAATGACAGAGAAAAATAAAAAATTAGTTGCATTAAGTAAGTACCAACCCATGTGCTCAGAAAATGTGACTAATTTCTACCAAATCTTTTTATCACCATAGAAACCATTAGAATTACAGGAAAGATACCAGGCTATGTGTTCAGTAAAAGACAAACACAGCCTAAATTAAATGATGTCTAAAAGTACTTTAACCCAACTGGACCTGTGCTGTTATTATGTGATGAGGCCACTCTACCCGGTGCCAGCTAAAACTCATTAAATGAGCACCAAATAAACATGGGACTGAGGTCAAAATGAAGAAATAATTTACTTACACTTGAGTGTGTTAGTGATTATTTCAGAAATTATGGATCTGGGACACAGTTGAGCTATGACCATGTAGTACTTTTCTGGGGGGCTGTTTGGCTTTTTTTACTTTATTTTGATTTTTCAGTAGCTTTTTATTCCTCCCCCTCTCAGATGTTTTTAGGGTGGGTGGGTGACCCAGCAGAATCCGGCATTTCCACTTGTTAAGTTTCACCTCTGATTGATGTTAGCTCCTTCCTAATTGGTGGGGGATCTTGGCCTGGGTGAGCTGGCTGGCGACACCCAGGGGCTTGAGCAGGCAGCAGTGCCTGGGGGCTGCTCTAGGCTGCGTGGGAGTGCAGGGGTGATGCCCCACAGGCTCTGGGTCCCTGGCTGGGGACCATACCTGGGCACACGGGAGGCTGTGACCAGCTGAAGCTCCTGAGGGGGTGACTGCTCTCTGGATCCAGAGCAGCTGGGACTGCCTGGTGGAGGCAGTGGTGGTCTCGCTTGTGGGAAATGAGTGGTGGTGAAAGCCCTGAGTTCCTGAGTGGAAGTTTGTCCTGCGCTTTGGTCACAACAACCCCATGCAGCGCTGCAGGCTTGGCGAAGAGTGGCTGGAAAGCTGCCTGGTGGAAAAACACCTGGGCGTGCTGGTCGACAGCCGGCTGAACATGAGCCAGCAGTGTGCCCAGGTGGCCAAGAAGGCCAATGGCATCCTGGCCTGTATCAGAAACAGTGTGGCCAGCAGGACTGGGGAAGTGATTGTCCCCCTGTACTCGGCACTGGTGAGGCTGCACCTTGAGTCCTGTGTTCAGTTTTGGGCCCCTCACTACAGGAAAGACATGGAGGTGCTGGAGCGTGTCCAGAGAAGGGAAATGAAGCTGGTGAGGGGCCTGGAGCACGACTTTTATGAGGAGTGGCTGAGGGAACTGGGGTTGTTTCATCTGGAGAAGAGGAGGCTGAGGGGAGACCTGATCGCTCTCTACAACTGCCTGGAAGGAGGGTGTAGCGAGGTGGGGGTCGGTCTCTTCTCCCAAGTAACAAGCAATAGGATGAGAAGAAATGGCCTCAAGTTGCACCAGGGGAGGTTTAGATTGGATATTAGGAAAAATTTCTTCCCCTAAAGGGTTATCAAGGACTGGAAGAGTCTGCCCAGGGAAGTGGTTGAGTCACCATCCCTGGAGGTATTTAAAGACTTGTAGATGTGGTGCTTAGCGATGTGGTTTAGTGGTAGACTTGGCAGTGTTAGGTTTATGGTTGGACTCAATGATCTTAAAGGTCTCCTCCAACCTAAATGATTTCCTTGTTTTGCTTTGCTTGTGTGCGCAGCTTTTGCTTTCCCTAATAAACTGTCTGTATCTCAACACATGAGTTTTCTCACTGTTACCCTTCCCCTTCTCTCCCATCCCACTGTGGGGAGAGCGAGCGAGTAGCTGTGTGGGGCTGAGCTGTCTGCTGGGCTTAACTCACAAAAAATTATTATGGTTTGAACCCAAATTAAGCATTCATGCCCATGCACTGTGAAGCAGGTGGATGGGGGAGCTGATCTGATACACAATCCCAAGCAAAAGTTTCCTGTCTCTGTGAAGGCCCTGGAGAATATTCAAAGTTCATAGACCAGGTTATATCCTCCTTGATGTATGGTTCTTAAAATTAACAAGAGTACAAATTTAAAATCCAAAACACTTACCTTTAATTACAGATATGAGGCATCTAATCAAATTTGATAAATAAGTATTAATTTTCCTTGTTGACTGCATACAAATTGTAAATTATAAGGAATAATTTATGTCAGTTTACTAGGATTTATTTGCTTCTTTCTACCATGCTTTTAGTTGGGTTTCAGTTCAGTTGAGAATTAGGATGATTACTTACATGTACATCTCTCTGAAAATCATTGTGTGTAGAAACAGGACTATTAAGAACATCAGTATGATTTAAGGAAATAAAAATATGTGCTTCAAGTACTCTTGTACTTTTTCTGCCTTTTTGTGTGTGTGTATGTGTGTGTGTGTTTTATTGAAAAGCTGAGGAAAAGGAAAAGACAGCTTTTGCTTTGGTCTTGCTGTCAGGCTGCAACTCCAGCTGGGCAAACTTTGGTACGGAGAGGAGGCAGCAGGGGTGCTGGTGGCTGACATTGTTTTCTTGTGGACATGAGGTTTATTGGAGGGTTAGTCTTGCCATGTTTCCCTTCCAAGTAAGATGCATGAACTTTAGATAGGTGTAACATAGACTTTCACATCTGAAATATCTGGACTCTGTTCATAGGATCTGCATACACAAACAATTTTAGAGCAATTTATCTGTTGGGGAGGCAGGGTGGGGGCATTTACTTGGTTATGTGACTTGTTCACTGAACATACTTATTTCTTTCCATTGCCCAGAGAGTAGTCTGGGCAGCTGTCTCCTTGCTAATACCTCCTGTCTTCATCACCATGTCTCTTAGTAACGAGACATCATATTCAGTCCCTAAAGTGCTGAGGCTTCCATCTGATGAACTCCAACTTTTGTGGGGCACCTGTAAAATTTAGCACTAAAAATGTAACATTAAGTCCTCGGCTGATTAAGGATGGTATATCTTCTTTAATTCAATAGTGCAATGTATCATAAGAGATTCTGTCGTTTGGTGTATTCATTTATACATATGTAAGACACAGGAAGGTAAAATTTAAATGGGCAGTCTTATAAAGTTAAACGAAACCAGTAAGATTTCTTGATTTAAATTTCTGTCTTGCTTAGGGAAGGAACTGAGCTCTCTACAGCTCAATTGCATATGCATATTGGCAGTCAAAAAACAATCTTTCAGTTATATTGCCCTAACAAGTCAAAGATGAATTTTTAAAATGCCAACTATTTTTGTCAGTTAATAATTTAGATAATTCATCCCAATCTCCCAATTAGAGAAATGATCTAACAAGAATCTTCAAATGGCCATATGGTGTCAAGCCATATCCTACGTAGCCTACTATCTTTGTAACAGTGGCCTTGAGCAGATGCCAAGAGAAGAGGAAAAGAGTATAGTTATTATTCTCAACCTCTCTTGAATCAGGAAATGTAAGAGCACAGTAGCCTTTACCATTGTGAAAACAGTAATATTTTGAGTTAGTCATTAATTCCCAGATTTATCATCTAGGGAGAAGAGGCTAAAAGGGAAATTGTTTAAAATTTGCATTTACCTACTGAAAGTGAGATTTTGAAAGCTCTCACAAAAATGTGAACTGGGAAATAAGAATGTTGAGTTGCTCTGAAAAAAACTTAAGCTTTCAAATACAGTTCTACTGTTTTCATGATTTTTCTTTTTTTAGTTTAAATGATTGGTTTTGTTTCAGGTGGGGAATTGCTTGCGTGAATAGCTATTAATAGTGTATAAAACCCTGATGTTATTGCTTGTATTACATTTGTGCTTAAAGTAATCAGCTGAGAATCTGTTTGCACTGCTCTGTGATATCAGCAAAGGTCCTCAAATATTTTCTAGTCTAACTAGAAGTGGTATAAACTGATGTTAAAATGACAACATAGAGTGTGTGTCTGCTACAAACAATATGAGGTAAATGGTGTGAGCATCTCAGTCTTCAGGTGACTCTTACAGCCTTTGTCAAGTGGATTAGCTAGTTTATGTTTGAAGGAAGATGTTTGTTAAACATAAGACTCGGACCACTATTTTAGTGAACAAGTCAATAGATTTGACTTTTTCAAAATTAGTTGTGAACTGACTTCTTAGAAGGTTTCATAAAACTATTGAATTGAATATATCAGAACAGTATTTCACTGCCCCTCCATCCTACCACTTGCACTGGTAGGACTCATGGAAAGCCTGAGTATGGCAGAATTTTGATGTGAACTCCTCTCATAGTTGTGCTTCACTGTTACTATGACTCATGTAGACTGATACATCAGCCTGGGATTACTGCCACGCTTTCACATCTGCTATTTATTGTTGTTCTGATCAGTTGCATTTTGACAATCTTTGGACCTCCACTTAACTGTAGCAGATCCCTGATTTTAACTTGGTTTTGGAATGCAGTCCAATGTTGGCTATGGTAGTAAGAAAATTAGAAATATGTCATTGCTTTTATTTAACCAGATCCTTAAAAGAACAGAAATTAAGTCTGGGTGCATGCCTTAAACCTTAGTTCACATTGTTGCAGACAGCCTTCTTGGCAGCCTCAGTCAGGGGTTTTTCCCAGAAGACTCTGTTTCTGCCAGATATCCTCAGTAAAAACCCTTGCAACTTGCCTTCAGTTAACTTCTCTGATTTCTAGGATTGGCTCAGATTACTCCTATTTAATCAAACACATTAGTTCATACTGCCAGTCTCCTTGTGAAGTCTTTCAGAAGTTCAAGAGAACATTTCCTTCTGAAGCTTAATCTTTTCTGCCCTACTGTAAGAGACAGCCTGGTTATTCTTAAATTGTTTCTCTTAAGTATACAGATGCATCTTTGTTAAAGAAGGAGCCAGCTGCTCAATTTACTTGGCTAACAGTGAGCTTCTCTCCTGAAAAGCCTTTCTTCCTCCCTATTGGGACTTTACTCCTCAGTGGGAAATATGTCTTAAACTTGCATGAGGCCTTTCATTCTATATCAGTCCATTAAGTTTACTTAATTTATAAATGGGATAAATATGTGTACCTACCACTAGCTCTTGACAGAACACAGACATGGTTATAATTAATCACTCTGGGGTGGCAGTGGATTAAGGAATATTGATCCCTAATGTCCTTCTTAGAAGGATGTTATACATGCATGGCATTGCCTTGTTGACTCTAAGTTTTATAATTAAAGGATTATAAAATAAGATTACAGTTAGAGTTAATAAGGAAAAGTTTGAGTGACAATGGACTCATCTCCTAAGGAATAATACAGAATTCCTGTTGCTTGAGACATTGAAAAATAGAAAAGACAGCTGACCTTTCCATCTCTGACTCCTATGTTTCAAGCTTTGTTTTCAAACAGCCTCATCAAGAATTTGTTTTTGATATTTTTATTTTGACCAATGAATTTTTGATATTTAGTAGAACTTACTTTGCAGAGAATACACAAAGAAAAAATTTGTAGGTTTAACAATCTAAATTTAATCATAATCCCTTTTGGTTTAAGGGATAATACATCTAATGCTCGTATCCTGACTCAGGAGAGGCAGTTAATTGAAAACAAGGATAACTTTATTTCAAGTATAAAAAGGGTCTCTGTGTATTATGTTAATATTTCATATTTAATACTGCACTTATTTTTATTTATGGTACCTTTAAAACCATAGTTTCTGATAGGAAGTAGCTCTATAGTGTTTAATTGCTTCCAGCTGCAAGCTTTATCATGGAAGAACTAACTCATTGGGAAAGTGCAAGGCACGAAGAAAGTGTATGTTCAAGAATGGATTCTAAAAAAGATGTGCTTCTGAGAAACTTCTTTCACAGAACGCTTGTTTCTTTCTAATTCAGCTGGGTTCAAGTAAAGAGGGAGGGCTATTAAAATCCCCATATTTGCAACATCATGGAATACTGTCGTACAGATGTCATTCTTTTGCAAACTGATGATAGTGGTTTAAGAAGGGTACTTTTGAGTATATTAGTAACGGACGAAAATGTCACTGTGCAGAAGGTAAGAATTTCTGTGAAATGCAGTGAATTACACTGTGGTTTTGGAACTGTAGAAACAGTATTAGAAAACACACATAATAAAGGAGATTCTTTGGTATCTGTAAGAAGAAGAGTAAAGAACAGAAGTATCACCAAAAAGTATATACACTCAGTTTTGCAACTGTAATTCCTCCTGTCACCTATACTGAAGATGATCCACTCAATTAACTCCATGTTTCAGTAATGAATAACCCCAAGCATATAGAAAGTCTATATTATTTTTTAAAAAAAAAGTTGTCTGCTTTACAGTAATGCTTTCCATGCAGGTTAAGTATTAAATTATTATACACCTTGTATGCAACAAAAACTGTCTGACTGTTTCCTACATAAATCTTAAAGAGACATCAAGGTGAATTGACATTAGTGATTGCCAAATAGATGAATTTATCCTGCTGTAATGTGGCTGAAGCCAACAGAATCATGTACGAGATTAACTTCAACCAAAATGTTGCTACTTTTTTATATTGTGTGCTGTGATTTGCCATGCAGCTAAAGAACATATATCTTTTAATCTCAATGTTTGGGTATTCTTATGCATTGTTTCTGGGTGGAAGTGCAGCCTTCACATTTACTTTTGTGGCTTTGCTACTCTTAATCTGTACGTCACCTTGTTCCCTTAAATAGACAAAGTAACTTGTTTGCTTTAACTTAGGAAAGAACTTTGATTCCCCCGCAGGGCATCAGACATACTCGATTATGCTTTTTTGAGTTAAAATAAAAATCTCTTCAAACACAAAAAAGCCTATGGGAGATAGCTAGAATTTGGGGGGGAGGAAAGAGGAAAATATGCCCATAGTTTCCTATTTCCAATGAGACATGGAAATAAACAAAAAATAAACTTTTTAAATGCAGCATCCCCGCTGGAAGGAGGAAAAAAAAAAACAAAAACAAAAAAAAAAAACAAGCACAGCAATCACCACTGTTCCACAGGAGCCATGAAATCCTGAGTGCCACTTTGGATTTGCTCCTCAGAAGAAGTGTGTCCCTGTGGCAGTTCTGAAGCTTGAAAAGCTTTGTTCTCAGCTGGAGTGACAGACTTGGCTTTATTATTGATGTTCAAATACTTCTTTGCAACTCAAGAAAATTATTCTTTAAGAAGGCTCATGGGGATTTGCTCCTTCTGAGAGATGGATCAAAAATGGTAGCCACATGCAAGTCTTCTGTCAATTTTCTATTGTAATTTAAAATTTAAGCACTGTATAATTAAAATCTATATAGAAAACCCCTGAGAAACAATGTATTTTGTCTTAAGTGTGTCACAGATTAAGGAAGATGCACATACTTTCCAGGAAGGAAGATGAATTATCCAAACTATTTTGAATTCCCTTACCGCAGCATTTGCACTGTATGTATTTTATTTGAATCAATGTCATGAACTAATGGAAACTATATGGTGCAAATGTAAACAAAGCTTGTGCCCTTATAATTGTGGTTGAAAATTTTGAGATGCAATTGCAGAATTTCAGGCAGGTGCAAGTTGCAGTACTTTTTTTCTCAGAGTATCTGAATACAGAAGAAAACAATGTTAATACCTTTTACTATTCCTTTACTGTAAGACAGTTACTCCCTTTCTTGATCTCTCACTGTGGTACATATTTATAAAGCCCCTAAAACTTGTGCAGTGTAATAAACACCTGGACAACAGGAGAGGCATGTGATGACAAAGAAGCTGGGACTATTCTCTGCATGCCTAGATCTCTTGGAAGACTCGAGATTGCTCCCAGCTCTTGGTGCTTAAAAACAATGAGTCCTAGCATTTTCTTACTCTTTTCTGGATATACAGTTGCAAAGTACAAAGAGTTACTGTGATAAAGGATACTGATCCTTACCCTAGTTGAAAGTTTAAACTTGATATTCTAAGAGTACTGTCTGTTTTAATTTCTACAGAGCTGTCTGAAACTATACCCATTAATATGTTTTAAGGTAATAAAGCTTATTAGGCTTTGAAATTTATTTTATGATGTCTGTCCCTTGAGCACTGGCTTGAGTAGGAAGAGTGCATTTCTAAGAGATCTGACAACTATTACTGAATTACTTATGTCCAAGTATATTAAAATAGACCATTGTACCAAAAGGTGTGGAAGTTGACTTCAAAAGATGAGTAGACAATACTAGCATAACAGATGACATTGTGTAGCTGGCATTGTCTTGTTTCAGTAAAACGTGGTTTAGTCTGTATGCTTGCTCTTCAGTCATAAATGGTGTTTACTGAGACTAACAAAAATTTCTGGTGGTTTTGTCAATAAATTGTCTGAAGGGAGGTTTCATATTAAGCAGTTACACATTTTATTCTCTGCTATATTATGGCATCTGTTTTCACAAAGGTTTCAGTTTTTTCTTTTATACCTTATTCTTCTGTTACAGGCTCAAGAAGCACAGAGGAAAACTAAAAAAAATGCTTTCCTCAGGATGTTACTAGACTTCTCAATATACCTATTTTTATTTTTTTTTAATAAGAAGGCAAAATAGTCTAAAGTCTCAAGCATCAACAGTCTATGGCACACAGTATTTTAGGGGAAAAAAAAATCAAGGAATAATTTCAAACAGCATTCTTAACTGGTGTGTGTTCTGTTCTGTAACTCAGCTTGTATGTGCCCTTATGTATACATCTAAATTACACTTTCATTCAACTTAGTTATGATTAAAATTATGTATATTTAAGAAACAACAGTCTAACTATTTCAGTAGTGTCCAAAGTCCAGGGTTATTTTCAGCTATTTCAGGAGGTAAATATCAACGTGACAATTTTAAAAGACAGTAGCTATAAGCAGTTGTATCTTTTTAGCTGTTCTTAGGAGTAGTATAAAGTAAATGTTCTATATTTCCCTTTCAAATTTTGAATGTTATGAATTCATTATGCAAAATTGCTGTTAACATAGAACAGCCTAAGAAACTATTGTGTTAGTGCTTACTAACTTTAAAGCCTTACTAATATTTTTGAACCTAGGCCATGACTAGTTGCTTTTGAATCCATTGAACTTAAACATTATAAATCCCTGTCCAGATATGGAGTGCTTCTTTTGATTTAGCTGCAACTGATTCCTCATTGATTTAAGGTAAACCAAAACAAACCCTGCTAATTAGGAATAAGTGTTGAGCCTCTGTGATCATAGAATCATTTAGGCTGGAAAAAACCTTTAAGATCATTGAGTCCAACCATAAACCTAACACTGCCAAGTCCACCACTAAACCATGTCCCTAAGCACCACATCTACATGTCGTTAAATACCTCCAGGGATGGTGACTCAACCACTTCCCTGGGCAGACTCTTCCAGTCCTTGATAACCCTTTAGGGGAAGAAATTTTTCCTAATATCCAATCTAAACCTCCCCTGGTGCAACTTGAGGCCATTTCTTTTCATCCTATTGCTTTTTACTTGGGAGAAGAGACCGACCCCCACCTCGCTACAACCTCCTTCCAGGCAGTTGTAGAGAGCGATCAGGTCTCCCCTCAGCCTCCTTTTCTCCAGACTGAACAACCCCAGTTCCCTCAGCCGCTCCTCATAAGACTCGTGCTCCAGGCCCCAGCTTTGTTGCTCTTCTCTGGACACGCTCCAGCACCTCCATGTCTTTCCTGCAGTGAGGGGCCCAAAACTGAACACAGGACTCAAGGTGCAGCCTCACCAGTGCCGAGTACAGGGGGACGATCACTTCCCCAGTCCTGCTGGCCACACTGTTTCTGATACAGGCCAGGATGCCGTTGGCCTTCTTGGCCACCTGGGCACACTGCTGGCTCATGTTCAGCCGGCTGTCGACCAGCACGCCCAGGTGTTTTTCCACCAGGCAGCTTTCCAGCCACTCTTCGCCAAGCCTGCAGCACTGCATGGGGTTGTTGTGACCCAAGTGCAGGACCCGGCACTTGGACTTGTTGAACCTCATGCAATTGGCCTTGGTCCCTCCATCCAGCCTGTCCAGATCCCTCTGTAGAGCCTTCCTACCCTCAAGCAGATCAACACTCCTGCCCATCTTGGTGTTGTCTGCAAACTCAGACAGGATGAACTCGATCCCTTCATCCACATCGTTGATATCCAGCTAGTTTTTTACCCAGTGAAGAGTACATCCATCCAAGCCATGAGCAGCCAGTTTCTCCAGGAGAATGCTGCGGGAGTGCTGTGTGATTGTTTAACTAAATAGATTTTAAACAACATTTTCGGTGTAACAACAACAAAAAAATTCTTCAGACTTCTGACTGACTATCATAGGAAATAGCAACAGAATGCTGGCACAAGGGATGATACCTTAATAAATTAGAGGGAGTTTATACCTTTCTTCTCTACAGAAGGAAAAGCTGAACAGAAGGAGTATATTTTTTATATATAGATTAATAAAAAGAATATGTTAGCCAGGCCTGTGTAGCATGTCAATTTTCTAAAGCAAGGAGTAGTTCTTCCTTTCTTCAGCTGACTGTTGTAGAGGATCTGAATCCTGCTAGAAGCCATTTAACTTCAGTATCTCTGCAGCTGTAGCATTCGTCATTAATACTGCACTAGAATAAAACAGAATTGATGCTGTGATATGCATAAGCTAACAGCAATGGATATTGGACAACTTGTGTTATCTCAGCATAGCTTAGTACACTTTTCCCTTACGCCAAGATACTTAAATAGAGGTTCTTCAAACCAGATTTGAAGGAACAAGAAGGAAAGACATTTCAGATGTTTATCTTCAATTGCAAAGAACTAAAGCTGACCTTTTCTAAAAGGTTTCTAACTTTTCTCAACCTAGTACTTTAAAAATAAGTATTATTGCTGCCAATACTTCTTATACATAAATAGTTTGAAGCAGAAGTGAAGATATCCTCTTGACACTTCCACGTCTCCTTGTTTGAAAAACAGAGAGCCACCCAAACATGAATTGACTTGTTCAGTCTTAAGAGGGTTCAAGTACCTGCTAAGTTACCAGAGCTTGTAGAATTACAAAGTACTAGCTGATCCATGGTAACTACATATTTCAAATGTAAGATAAGGCATTCAAACCTTTTCACAATAATCATTCCTACTGTACTGGGTTTGTGTGGCAAAGTTCTGATAGTGGAGGGTTGCAGGTGTGGCTTCTATGAGAAGATATCAGAAGCTTCCCCCCTGTCCAACAAAGCCAATGCCAGCTGGCTCCAAGATGGACCCGCTGCTGGCCAAGGCTGAGCCCATCAGCGACGGTGGTAGTGCCTCTGGAAGAACAGATTTAAGAAGGGGAAAAAAGTTGCTGCACAACAGAAACTGCAGCTAGAGACAGGACTGAGAATATGAGAGAGAAACAACCCTGCAGACCCCCAGGTCAGTGCAGAAGGAGGGGAGGAGGCGCTCCAGCCGCTGGAACAGAGATTCCCCTGTGGCCCGTGGGGAAGACCATGGTGAGGCAGGACCTGTGGCCCCGTGGAAAGAGGAGCCCACGGTGGACCAGTTTTGCTGGCATGGCTTGTGACCCCATGGGGCACCCACGCTGGAGCAGTCTGTTCCTGAAGGGCTGCAGCCTCTGGAAAGAACCCACGCTGGAGCAGTTCATGAAGAACTGTAGCCTGTGGGAAGGACCCCTGCTGGAGAAATTCATGGAGAACTGTCTCCCATGGGTGGGACCCCATGGTGAAGCAGGGGAAGAGTGTGAGGAGGAAGGAGCAGCTAGACAACATGTGATGAATCAACCCCAATTCCCTGTCCCCAGGTGCCACTTGGGGAGAGGAGATAGAGAAAATTGGGAGTGGATTTGAGCCTGGGAAGAAGGGAGAGGTCGAGGGAAGGTGTTTTAAGGTTTGTTTCTATTTCTCATTATCCTATTCTGATTTGATTGGTAATAAATTAAATTAATTTCCCCAAGTCAAGTCTGTTTTGCCCATGACGGTAATTGCTAAGGGATCTCTCCCTGTCCTTATCTTGACCCACAAACCTTTCATTATATTTTCTGTGCCCTGTCCAGTTGAGGAGGGGGAGTGATAGAGTGGCTTTGGTGGCACCTGGCATCCAGCCAAAGTCAACCCACTGCACCTATCCTGCATCTTTGATGGAAAACATCCCGACTCACTCTCATGGGAAACAATACTGAGAAGCTAAAGCGCAGGCTGAGTTCACAGGTCTGAACACAAGACTGTGTTCAGAAAGTTATCCATTCCGATGCAACTTTTGACATTAAAAACAGTAAAAATATTGTGCCAAATACACCCTTGAAGACGGCTTCAGCATTTTGGGTGGATAGAGAAGAACTGAAGGAGGACTGAGTGAACCCCTTCAGTTTTCTCCCTCCAATAAAGTATAAGAAAACTTGTGGGTTATGTTTATAGAGACTGAAGGTAGCAAGCATCTCAAATGAAATGAAAAATGGGTGGTAATTGTTCTAAGCTGTTGTGAGAAATACAGCATTAAGGTCTCTCTTCCTTACTCATCCTTCTTACTGCAAAAAGAGGGAACTGGGGTATTACATGGCTGAGATGCTCACAACAGAGGAACATGTCAGGAGAATTGTGCTGAACAATCCATACAGTAGCCAGTGATTTGGACTTTGCTGTTTGTTCAAGACTGAAGTAATAGAGGCCTTTGCTCATTTGTTTGCTTCAGCTCTCCTCTGCTTGCTCCTTGCATTTGGAAGGACCCAGCAGAATAGAACTAAATTTGGGCAACTCCTTGATCATTTTGCTTGAAGAAATTTTACTATAGGTTTCTCCATTCTGGTGAAGGCAAAAGCACAATTTAAGTACTCTAAAAAGCAGGCTGGGTAGTGTTCACATGAAATTAATATCTTTTCTGCTTTCCTGTAGTGTTGTGTTTATTCTCCAGGAACTCATGGCACTACCAAAGAAGAAATGGAATAAGTACAAGGAAAATAGTTGCAATGTTTGGAACTAAAGATAATTTTTTATTTATATAAAGCTTAGTTTTTCCTTTAGTACAGAAGGCAAGTTTAGCGGGAGAGATTCAACTTTACCTAGGTCCACCTGTCCACAGTCACCCTTACAGTGTCTCTGTCTCCTTTGCTGTTCATTGATAGCCATGCAGTGGGAAAAATCTGATGATTAATGGTAATAGAAGCAGCTTTTCAAATGAGCGCCAAAATTCATACTTTGTTTTCAGAAACAATCCACTCTGTAACCCAAGTTAGAGCAGAGGAGATGATGTCATCTGGCCCTGTTGAAGCTGGAAAGAGGAGAGTAGGATCACAGTCAATAAAAAATAACAAAATAAGGGGGTGTTAGCATGACACCCCTCTCCTTGGGCATGATTATATAGAGTAAAGAATAGAATCCCTTTATGGTGGTCGAACAAGTGACCTTTTGGAAATAATCACAAGATGTAAATAAATCCAAAGAGAAGCAGAGCATTATTACAGAATTTTTTTTACATCTAGGTAAAATCTTTTGTGTTGTCTCATTTCTATTTAACAAAAGGGTTTATGCTCTAGCTCTCAGTGAAGATATTTTTATTCTTCCTGTGCCTGAAGTGTTTTATTTTTACTTATTGAATACTTAGCCATGATTAAAGTAATGATGTCTGAAAGCCATCAAGGAACACCTGTTCTGTCTTTTCTACCTCTTCCTTTGTAAGAAGAGTTTTGTTGTTGTAGTAGCCATACAATAGTCATCTTCTATGCTAAGCATCTCCTGGAGGTCAGTTCTTGGTATGTTACCAACTGCTGGAAAGCACCTGTGACTTGTAGTTCGTGGTTTGACTTATGAAATCTATAAACTAAACATACTGCATTCACATATTTTTCTTTAGACTCTCCTGCCCACCTGAAATATAGCTATATTCAGATGCTCAGAGAAGAGCATCTCTTTACTATTTTTGTTGTGTATAACTGTGATCCCGTTTCTCAGCTAAATCAATTCCAGATCACTTGATCCTTACAGATCCAGGTCCTTACAGATCCAACTCAGGAATATTCCAGTTTGTAGTATTTATTTACTAGATATAAGAAATCTTGCCAGTTCAGGATTTCCAACTTTTTCACAATCAGCTTTTAGTTTGTTCTGAAAACCCTTTTTCCTTGATGCAGTGCTTCATCAAGGGGATGGCAAGGAAGGATAGAAGAGAAAGCTTCTGACAGGGCAGCCTTGTATCAATTTAAACTTACATATAATGGGAACGATGTAAGGACTTTTTTAAAAAATAAGGGCTTGTTTGGGGGGGGGGCGCAGAGGTGTTTGTTTTTTTGGAAGTGAGAGTCAGTCAAAGATTGTATCCAGATAACTTGCCTTACTTTTTTCTAGTATGGATAAGGGTCAAATTAGGGGGATAAGAAAATGATCCCTTGAGAGACATAAGTCTTACAGAAGAAAAGCTTTTATTATTTTTGTTAATAGATGTAATACCTTCTAATGTAGGATTTCATAAATTCTTGTTTATCAATTAATATGGAAACTAAGATAAAGCCCCAGAAGGAAAAGAGAGCAGAAGAGGTAGCTTCTTCATCTCGCTTTTCAGGAAAAAGAAGTGAAGAGGAAATACATCTATTGTCTTAGGGGAGTACTACTGGGGTTTTGTTTTGTTTTGTTTTGTTTTTCAGATGACTTTGAATGAGGTATGTCATTTTTTGTTATGACTTGGGGATTTATTTAATTCTGAAGATTCTTCAGAATATTCAATTCTATTGATAATTACTTAGCAGCATCTTTTTTGAAAAGTGCTAAGACCTTGGAGTTAATGTTTAAATTGTGTATCAACCTTGGAGCACAGTAGTGAACATATAATAATAATAAGTCCTCTAGATCTATTATCATCGCTCACAAATATGGGAAGATATTTGTACATTCAGTACAGACCCTGGCTGAGGGCCTTCACTCACTTTGAGATAGCTGTAGTTCTGTTGCTCTATATGCCTCTCTTAAACTTTACTGTACCATTTTTCTGATTTCTGTTCAGCCACTTTGATTTTAAACTTCCACTGCTGTGCTCTGCCTAAGTCCTTTCCCAAATTCATAGCAAAGGAGTAGTCAACAACAATGGAGCTTTCAAACACTCCATAGATTTGCTCTGATGTATCTCCAATACAGCTAGCCAGACTTGCACAATGACGTTGATGTATGGAAAGAAGTTTGCAGCTATCTACTCTCAGCAGCCATGAAGAATGTAACATCTCTTGGGACGTCCACAGTCCTACCTGGAGCAACAGCTAAACATCAAAGCTCATGATAATGCTGTTATGAGCAGGCACATTAGGAAGAAGTTTGGCTGTTTAGGCAGTACAATTGTACTGAATTTGATGAAATTGTACAGTATTTCATCTGAGAAATACTTTCAGTCCGTGGTCTGCTCATCGGACCTCACCAAATTCCCATATATTAAATCAGTTGCAGTGTATTTTTGTGCTTTAGGTCAGTTCTTTAATTGGAAATTTAAATCTTTTCTTCTTGTGTAGATTTACTAAGAATAATAGTATAATTGAGTAGATTTTCATATGAAATATACATGAGATATTTTACTGTGCAGTGGTGTTGGAGGTACTTGTAATTATCCAGTTGACTTTTGCTATAACAAGGCTTTTTTCAGCTGATAGATAGTTGAGCTCTGCAAAGAAAAGCGTCGACAGTCCTTGCATTTCCAACTCTGCATTGTAATTAGGGATGTTGAAATAACTCTGCAGTTCCCTGATTTTGTATATTGTCTTGCAAATCTGTTTCACAGTCTGCTTGTCAAAACCAGCAAAGCAGGAAAACTAGCTTTGAATAGTGTTCTGTGGTGCAGAAAGAGAAGTTGTTCTACCTGCTACAGACATTATAAAGGCTCTCATGTAGAGCCATTTGTGCAGTAGTTTTGAAGCCACTGGAGTTACTTTTGAAACAAGATGATATTCACTGTTAGCTAGAACGATGGGATTTTGACTTGTGGCTTATATTTATTCTTGTTATAAACATTCTTATTCAGTGGAAGTTTTTTTGTTTCATATTTCTCTTCAGGAATGATTCATGATGAAAATATGTTGAATGTAAAAATATCAATTAATGGTTTATGCTATAAACTTTTTATCTATTGAAACTGAAATGAGTGAATTTATTAAAATGTTGTATTTGGTTTTTTGCAGAACAATACAGAGGTATTTGTGTCATGTATGTGTATGTATGTGTGCGCTACTTTTCACAGTAAGTGAAATGCCTTTGGTTGCTCTGTGTGTGAGAGATCAGCTGGAATGCGTGGAGCTCTGCCTGGGAACAGATGATGAGCCAGCAGAGAACTGGTGGGTCAGGATTGAAGGACAGACTAACATGTGCAAAGTTGTAAGACCACCTGATTATGAAGTAATGTATGAGGTCATCTTCAGACAACTGGAAGAAACCTTGTGTTTGGAGGCCTTGGGCCTTAGGAGGAACCTCCTGACACAGGTGACCAAGGAGCTGATGGAGAGGATGCTCTGCTGTACCCGATACATACAGATAAGGAAGAACTGGTCAGAGATGTGAAGGGCAGGGGCATCCTTGGCTGCCTGCAGTGAACATGAGGTGGCGGAGCTCAGGATCCTGAGAGAAGGAAACAAGGCAAATAGCAGGATGACAACCCTGAATGTCAGGAGAACAGACTTTGGCCTGTTCAGGAATTTGCTTAGAAAAATACCATGGAATAGAATCCTGAAGAGAAGAGGGGTCTAAGAAAGCTAGTTGATTTTCACCGTTCATCCACTCCAAGCCCAAGAATATTCCATTTCGATGTGCAGGAATTAAAGGTAGCAGGAAATTTGCATGGATAAATAAGAGCCTCCTGAGAAAACTCAGTTATAAAAAGGTGGAAGCAGGATCAGGTGATCCAGGAGAAATACAGAGATGCTGCATTAGAAAGAATGTTGCCACTAGGTCAAGGGAGGTGATTCTTCACCTTTACTCAGCCCTGGTGAGGTCACGTGTGGAGTGCTGTGTCTGCTTCTGGGCTCCCAAGTACAAGAGAGAGATGGATCTAGTGGAAAGAGTCAAGGGCCGCTAAGCTGATTAAGGGACTGAAGTATCTCTTCTATGAGGAAATGGTGAGAAAGCTGGGACTGTTCACAATTTATGACTACACAACACAGATGTTCCAATGCTCAAGGTCCCACTCCAGCATTAGAAGTGCCCTGCTCTGAGACTACCGAGAATTGTTGGCAGGGACAGTCGTGATGTAAAAGAAGAGATTGTTTTATCCTGTTCAGTATATTTGTATGATCTACCACTCATGTATCTCAACCAGGAAGCTGCAAATGAATTCAGAGTTCAAACCCTGGTCATATGGTCAGTCAACAGTCATTTGAGATTATTAGTGTTAGATGAGGAAAATATTTTGAAATTGTATCCAGAAGAGTATATTCTATGCTGAAAAATGTTATGCAGGCTAAAACTTACATGTGCTGAAAAACCAAGCGCTCAGAAGTAAGCGAAAAGTATTGAAAGTGTTATTTCTGTTTAGTTCACCTGTACACACACTTTTTAATCTTATAATACACTTTTTTCACAGGTTCCTGGTCTGTTTCAGTTCACAAACTGGTATCTGAAAAGGAAAGTGCATGGGTTGCAGACATAATTGTAAATATTGCATTTTCTAACTCTGAAATATTTACATTCTTTAGATATGTACTACTTGAACTAAACCCCGTTAAACATCAGCTAGCAAAATACAAAACCCGTAATGAAAATTGATGGGTGTCATATTTGGGTGCAAGATTCATATCTGTGTAAAACATAGCAAGAGTGGTTTTTCTCCAGAAAACAGACTGAGTAGGAATATGACTTTGGGCTCTCTTCTTGGATCTTTTTTTCCAGGCTGAATTAACTTAATGAGATGAACAGGATGAATTAGAGGTAGCTGCCTGTGTTTCTTTAGTACAGGCTGAATATGTTTATGTGATCATAAATTATTGCTTGCTCTGTTTTTCCTCAAAATATTCTGTGCATATAGCCTGAAAACTTCCCAGTTTATAACTGACAGTTACATCATTTAGGTAGAAAGCAAAACTGGCAGCAACCATGACATCCTACACCAGTTTATACCTCTAAGCTGGTTTTCCTGGGTTTGCGTTGCACTGAAGAGAGAGTCAGTTCTGCTTGTATTCACAAGTTCTGAGCCAGGAGTGATTCCAGCTGTGCTCTTTGTTAGTGCACTGGAACTAGATACAAATGAAAGATATATTTAGGGAAAGAAGTCCAACACTTAGAGACTTCCGCACCTATAGTTTCTTAGAAGTTCTGCACTGATCTGGAACTCCAATATGTACAGGGTTTTTCTTCTTTTTTTTATTCTTCTCTGGAAACAGCATGTATTCCATGGTATATGGACTCTGTGGCCAAAAATTCCTTGTCTACACACTGTTTCAAACTTTGCTAGCTGTTTAAAATGTATGAAGTTTCAGGAGATAAAATTTTATCCTTTAAACTATTCACATAATTCTTCTGTAATGGACTCCTAGAAATGCTAGGGTTTGAGGCCTACAAAATAGCAGCTGAGGAGTATTCTTAGTTGGCAGAGAAGACTGCACTTCAGGTGGGACACTGCAATCTGCTACAGGCTTACAGGATGCCTGTGACATAGAAACCAGGGTGTTTAGGGGAAGAAAGATTTGAAGAGACATTGGACTTAAGTGACAGTAGTGAATAGACTGTTCATTGCAGAAAATCAGGTATTACACCAAAGTAAGTTTCAAGTGTCCTGAATGAAAAGCATTGTGTCTTTTACTTCTAAAAGAAGGGCTATTGTTAGGACTTTACAGACTTCTACTTTTTTTCAAGTTTGGTTCTTTCAGGAAAGATAGGTAAAGACTAGTGTGGGGGAGTGAGGAGTGTCTGCCTTTTATTGTTGTTACTGTTCTTCTTGTGACAACCTCTTAGTAGGCTCTGAATAGTCAGTGAACCCTGTCTTCTAATTATCAAGTCAGTAACAGATTGGCTGCAAGGATTTCAAGTTGATCTGAATTGCTGTGTTGAGATGGAAGGCAGGGATGGATTTAGTCATCAGTGCTTCATGCAACAACAGATTGGGCCTTTGGACATTACATGGCTAGAATCACTAAGATTCAAAATGAAAAGTGGTTTTCACTGACTTGGAAGTTACAGGAGAAAATAAAATGCAAAGGAAGGTGCCTACGAAAACAGTGAAGTAATGTGTGTCCAAGTGTTTGGATGAAAACTAATCTGAAATACAAAGAAAGGCTCCTCGTCACCCAGGATATACTAGTTTGATTGGGCACACTAAGTAAACCACATGGCTTCATTGCATGCTCTGTTCAAAAAAACAGGCACAAACATAGGTTACAGAGCACAGAATGTATATTTCTGCACAGGCTGGTAAAACTCTTAAATATTTCCAGTGGTTTGTATTGTTGCCATGTCAATCTACTAGTTCAAAGGAGTTCTTCTGGGAAAAGTTATGAGAGCAGATCTGTCAGATGAGGAAACTGTCAAAAGAATGATACCATGGGGCTCTCTTATTATAAGGGCTATGTCTACATTTCAAAGCAGGTGCCCTCTGTGATACGCCCTGCATTTCTGATTGCCTAATTATCCCAATGATGCTTCTCTGTCATGCACAAAACTTCCCTCTCTGCCCCAATCCTGTGCCAGTAGGATGTGGGAATTCAGGCTACAAAGTGCTCTTCTGCATTTTCTTGATTCACTGATAATTTACATCTGCTGTCGTTACATTTCCGAGCCTTGAACTGTACTTTCTGTGAATATGTTTAACCTGTTTACTTTTAATATTGGTCCGTATGTCAATTAATACCCACTGCAGTTCTCCTTTGTCAATACTAATATCGTAATACTACGAGCATTTTTTTTTAACAAAAGTGAATATTTGTTGTCATACTCACTGAAAGGAGCACACCAGTACCCTGTTCTGCCTGCAAAATGGCTGGTTTCAAATGCCTAACAAGTACTTTGTCTCCTTGCTCTTTTGTCACTCTTCCAGTGTATTTTCTTTTTTCACATTGGATCACTCTGTTTTGGTGCCCATATTGTGTGAATGCTCCATTACTCCCAGGATTCTTTCTGCAGTCTAGCAGTGAGATTTCCCCCCAAACAAAATGTAGGGTGATTCAGTTGGTCTAGGAGCTACTTTAAAGGGCAGAACTATACCAGATCTCATTCCTTCTGCCTACTGCAGTCCTTCAACACAAATCAACAAGCAGCTGCACTTTCAGCATCATGCTGTAAAACCACATGTATGTCAAGTAGCTAGGTAGCCTTACCATTTTGGTGTGTTATAAAAGGATTTATAGGATGCAACTTTTAAATGCATCAGTCCCTTGAAGAGTTTACATAAGGCTGAGAAGAGATGTGGCTCTTGGTGCAGTTTACCTCAAGCTATCTTGGAGCAAAGAGAGGGATATCTGCCTTCACAAATCTGCCTTATTGTCTGTAAGTAAAACAACCTTATGCTGAGAGGTGGAGTTCTGAGCCATCTGAATAGAAAATAGAAATGACTGCTAAAAATAACACGTTAATAACTACCATAAGGTGGCCTGGTCACATGGAAATACAGGGAAAGGAAATGTGTTCTATAAAATGTGACTGATATATCACAGAAGTTTTTGAGTGTGTACTGAATCTGCAGTATGCCTTTCTGTATCTGACAATATTAATAGCGGAAGGGACAGTTGTGATATAAAAGAGGGTTAATCCATCTTTTTGCTTTCTCATGTGTGTTTCCCATGTAAACTAGTTTAATTTCACCTCAAACTCTTTGATATAATGAGACCACCTATATGCCCTGGGGGAAGAGAATGTGCAAGTGAGTTAGAGATGGAAGAATGGGATTTGAAATGGGACTTCAAATAGGGGAGTTCTAAGACTACCTGAATACAGGGAGTAAGTGAAAGACCTGGTAGAAACAGGGAAGACAATGTTTGAATAAGAAATCAATACAATATTGGTGATTTCTTGCAGTGTTGGAGTAGAAACAAGAGATCAGAAGATTCAAAAAATAAGTGGAAAGCATAACCAAAGTAAAATGCATTGAGGTGTGCAGGTAGGGTCAAAGAGTTGAGTAAAGGCAAGGTGTGCAATACACAAACTAAATCATACTAAATTATACTTTTAAAAGGTTAAGTCCCAGTGAAATATTTTTCTCAGTAATAGTTTGTTTTGTATTGCCTGTCTTTGGTTTCAAAAGAAGGGGAACTGAATCACTGTCTTACTGTTCTGCTGCTAGATTCAGTCCCTTTTCTGAATAATGTTATCTTATTGATTTGTTTTCTTCTTAAAAAGTGTTTTGAAGAGTAGAACTTTGAGGTTTTGATAGATTACATCTGAAAAGCAGCTGACATTTTTTCCCCCTTACATATAATAAGATATGCCAAAAAGACTGATCACAGATCTTTGAAGTTCTTTTCTGTAGTTACTCCATTTTCAGGATAGTCTTGAAATCACAAAAAGTTTAGAGATTGTTTGGAAGAGAAGCAGGATCAGGTGAATAGGAATGAAGTTTTCTTATTAAGTTTTTGTATTTATTTATTCATTCCATTAAAATGACACCTCACAGGATATTAATTTTCAGTGTGAGTGCATTTCATTATACCTCAAAGGCCTAACTTGATACGTAGCAATGGGACATGAATAACGCTATTGATTCCTTTTACCACGAGAACCAGACCACTTCAGATGAGAGAGCTGTGCTTTGTCTAAACAGTTTGGGAATAGTTTCAGTTTATGTTGCCTTCTTAGCTGCCTCTGGCAAATAGCAAATTTCAGGTATTAATCTTTGCAAATTAGTGCAAACCAAAAATAATTTTTTAAATGTAACAAGAATCATGAAGCTGCAGCATTAAAATCTACAAGTGAGAAGACTGAAAAATTAGATGCTCCTTGCAAGTGTTTCTGAGGCCAGTACATTTAGATCAAACACAGGCTTCATTATGCAAATTATCTCTATTGCCTTATGGGCCATGTCCACCTTTAAATATATATATATATAGGCAGATGTTTAAGCAACAAAGGGGAGGTAAAACTGTGTACTTCACATGACATAACAGGTTTACATACTCCATCTTTTCATAGTTACCAGATGAGACTGTAACAGTGTTTTACTGAAGGTGATATAGTGATCTTGTTTTTAAAAAATAATAATTTGTCTGTATCCGGTAGTGTAGTATGGTAGTTGAAATTTAGCTAACCTGAAACTTAACTGAATTTCTGAATTTACTGCTGTCATATAGCCAAAGTTTACTTTGCCACCTATTCTGTGATGACTGGACTTTCTCAGAAATAATAAAAATACTTACAGAATATTTTTCATCAATAGGCCAAAAAGTGTTGACCTAGTGACTGTTGTAAAGTGACTTATTCAGCTATTGGAAAGCAGTCTTTATTCAGAAACAGTAAAATCTTACATATTTCTGGTGTATAATTTGGCGTGATTGAAACTTACAAGGAACTGAAAAAAAAAGATCAAGGTCTATGAAAAATCTTAAGACTGCAGATATCATATACTTCTGTATGTGTGGTCAGGTAGTTTTGATTGAACTCCTTTTTTTGATAAGTATGCTGAGGATTTTCATTTGTAGTGTGAGTGCAATTTTCTCAACAGCTTCCAGAAAGAAGTCAACTTCACTTAATAAAACACTCTGGTTTTGAACAGTGTTAAAGGGGCAAATAGGTCCTTGTAATCTCTTCGAGTTTGTGTTTCTGTACCTATATATTGTCTCAAACTATCCTCATTCAGATATTTTTTTTTCCTTAGAACTCTGGGAATTCTGGAGAAGAATGCATTTTCACATTGCAATGCACTCTTCATCTCTTGGGCAATCTACAGACCGAACTGCGTATTAAAAAGTGAGTATCTAGAGGTCATACTTTCTGCATTGTTTTCATTTATAGGATATCACATACATTGTGACACATAGCTAAATTCAGTAATCTCAGCAGTGATGAATGACTTCCTCAGTGTTATAAGAAATGTGAAAAAGGCGAAAAAACATTTTTTCCCTCTTTGTCATTTAAGTGGTTTTATGACAAAACAGCTCGCTCTGTTAGAATAAGAGAACATTTACTGCAATTGTGCAGTGAAGCAAAGTTATAGAAAAATTTTAATCTCTTTTAACACCCAACTGTGACAAAATTATAGTCTATTACTTTAGTTATTGGGAGATGGGGGTAGGGGAGAAAGCAAATCCATTGAATGCAGGGCAACATTCCTCCTGTGGAGATACACAACCTAAATAAATGTGATGTAGGCTTTGTTACAGTTTTCTGTATGAGACTGATGGAACTCTGAGCTAACTCAAGACCTTTTCTGAAAAATTTGAAGTAGTTTGGTGTTTGTAATATGTAGGCCATTATAGTTTTGGAGGTATTCTAGGAATAGCCAACAGAAAATAAGTACTATAATTATAGTCATGTTTCCATGATTCAAAAGTAGCATTTTAGAAACTCAAGAAGATTTCATTTCTGATGATTAGCAATTTACATTATAATAATTTTTTCTTCTGTTAAACATGTTGAAACTTGAAGTCCTCTTAACACAAAAAGAAGCTATTTCATTATGGTTTCGTTGGAGTTTTTAAAATGTGTGAGATTTTAAATAAGCTTTTGAAATATGCTGGGTTTTGAAAGTTTTTGAATTTTTTTAAAATAAATTTTGAAATATTCTATCATGAAAGTCCTTTCAAAACAATTACAGATGTTCATTAAAGCTTGCTGGCAAGTTCACGTCTCTTCTACATGATTAGAGTTCATTAAGGCAAGAACTCCGTTGATCACAGAACTTCAATCATCTCATTCGCAGCTCAAATGTATCGGAACTAGGTTTTGTCCCCAAAACCAGCTTGGTGTAGTTACTGCCAGAAAGCTGTTTTTGCTCTCCTCTTAGTAGATACATGCGCAACCAAATTTTGCTTTTTTAGCTCCTTTCAACAGGATATTACTTAGTCTTCCTAGAGTTCTTCTTTTCACCTCCACAATTTCTATTGCTTAACTTTTCCTAACTCAAAAAGGGCAAGATAATTGTCTTGGGAGAGGGAAGAAGAGTGAACCTACAAATCTGTACATTAAGTTTGAACTAGGAGTGCAATGTAGAAAGAGGTTGAGAGTATGCCCTTTCATAATCATACTGGAATTTGCTTTGTCCAAACAGAAGCTGTGTGGACTGGCTGGTGAAATATATAAGCTTCATATATTCTGCAATTTACTGCTTGCAGTACTAAGCAGAAGCTAATGTTTCTTGCTGAGAGACAAGCTATAGTAGTTACAAGTGTAGAGAGCCTGGAAGGGAACCTTTCAAATCCTTCTGAGTTTAACATCACATTGCTTATTAAAAACTTTGATATACATTAGTTCTAATGACTATTGTGTTTAGAAAATGTTATAGTTTTAATTTAAACATTGATGCACCTACTTCGTTTCTTCTTCTATAACCATGGCGCATAACAAGGGCTTCTGAGTACCAGCCCAAGATGGTGCCACAGGCCCCCAGGAGTAAAAGCATGAGACCACAAAATGGTCAGTTACCATTTACTAAGGGAATAGAGCTTTGAGAACTGGGTGCAACTGGTTTTCAGACACAGCAAGGAGAAAAAGATATATAGCCAGTATATGTAAAATATGACTTAGTGAAAACAAAAAGAGAGATAACAAGAAGGTATAAAGGTCAATGACAGCCTCTATAAGAACAGGAGGAAGGAAGAAAAAGAAGAGAAGGGTTTTTCGCACGCTGCCTCCTGTGCTTAATGACACTGCCTCCCATCACTGCTGGTACAGCAGGTTCCCCCTTCATTTTTGGTAAAGAAAGCACAGCTTTCGGGTTTGCCTCTTGCGGGTGGTTTTTCCGACTCATACCTTTTGCTATCAAAGACTTAACTATCACAAATAAAATTCTATCTTTCACAATGTTACTGGGTGAAGCAAATGACAGTTTTAAAGAGGAATATCCATGTGTGGTCTGCGCTAGCTTTCCCTTGCGACAAGGTGATTGATACCACCACAGCAAATCTGAGTAAACATAGATGAAAGTGTTTTACAGTTTTTCTCAAAAGCTGCTTGTAACAGGTGCAAGTAACAAGAATGTTCCTAACAAAGCTCTGAAAATACCAAATGTGCTTATTTGGGGGGAAATTACAGGTAGATGATTTCAATTTTGTAAGACTCCTTTTCCGTAATGTACATATCCTAAAAAAAGAGACAGGCTAGAAGAACAATGTCAAAGCGGTATTTGAAATCTTGAGAACACTAAGTACTGGAAATCTATTTTTGTCAGATCTCTAGAATACAAGCCCATGAGGAAATAAAAAGAAAAAAATTAACTAGTATTTACAGGGGGTGGGATGGGTGGGAAAATTATCAATCTAAACAGTGTGAACTAATAGGTAAAAAAAAAGGAAACGTGAGCTGGAGCATGTTCAACCTTTCAACCTATGGTGGTACTAATCAGCAGGCGAAAGCAGTTTCATTATTTGTGAAGCTGGAAAAAGGTTTTGTTCCCATTGTTAAGAGGTTTGAAGACTTAAGTTTGTGGCATGAACAACCTGCCTTCTCCTTTTTAATTGGGAGTGAGGGAAGAAGGAAAGAGGTGAAAAAGGGAACAGTATAGCTCTCCCAGCTTCTGAGTGCCTGAAACTAACAATGGATTTAAAAGCTTGTGTAAACAGTTAAGATAGGAATAAATAGATTTTTCTTCTTTATACTCCTGGGCAGAAATAATGTTTTCTCTAATTTTTGTTGAAATCATTGCAGAATTTAGATTTTTTTTTCCTGGCTCTGAAGTTCCAGGACATATTCAGGAAAGATCAAGAACTGAGCTGTGCTGCATTTCTAGTATCCCTTGTGACTAGGCTTTGAATGGAATTACAAAAGAATGAAAATAGTAAAGGAAATAACCCATATAGTTAGTTACAAGGGAAGGTTATCAACAGTAATATAGTCAAAGCTTAACAAGAGTCTAATAGATGCTTTGAAATTAATATTTTAAAAGAAATTGCTTATAATAAACCCTCTTACAGGCAGTGTTAATGGATTGCATTGACACAGAAGAGCTATTCAGAGCAATTTGTACGTTGTAATACGTGCACTTCTGTAGTTCAATACAGAATACAAAATGAGTCCTAGCCAAGCTGCATTCCAATAATACAGTATTTAATGGCTCTGTTCATTATTCTGCTTCAACGTTTTCTGTGATGCACTGCCTACCTGAATTGTAGGTGTTTCATCATTCAGGCTGCAATCTTTAGGGAGGAGTCAAGGATCTTGCAATGTATACAGTGACGTGTATTATAGCAAGAGATTTACAACCTTCTGTTTCAGTAGAAGCCATTCAAGCAGCAGAACCCTTTAGCCTGCTGGAGATGAGCGCTCATGCCACTAACAAATGGTGATGCAGAAGTCAAGCTAACAGTTTAATGCACCAAAATATTTCCTTTTTTATTCTTCCACAAAATTGTTCAAAGTAAAAATCCTCAGCATCCTTGTACTAGTGGGTTCTGTGTTTTACAGAGCTAATGCCATAGAGCATGAATGCTAGGAAGACTTATAAAAGACTGCATTTGTGCCAAGTATATGGATCAGCTCTGGACAGAATTTGAGGGCTTGGCATTTTGAGTGACTAGCATTGTGAGGATCCTTTTTTTGGTCATATAACTACCCTACGGCTGCACAGATCTCTCTGCTGACTTCATAAACACAAAGAAAATGTGTATAAATTTTCAATGGTTCCTTGAAAGATAGGCACATCAGTGCTGGCGTTTGTATCAGTGATGTCATTAGCCCATGGAAATAAAATTCATGTTGTTATTTCTGTTGGGAGGTTATTTTTCCTCTCCTTTTTTATCAGTAGCAGGATGCATCCAAGAAGATTTTGGAAACTATACAGACCATGGTTAGCTTCAGTATACTCCCAGTCTCATAACATACGTGTAGTTTGTTTTGGCATCAGTGCAGTCACTTATTTTCATAAATTCTGTGTAGTAACACAATAACCTAATTCTCTTTCTAGCTTGAATGATAGCAGAGTCTCATTTAATTTATATGTCAGTCTGTATAATCTGACTGGCACTACTAGCCTTTTCTGATCATGTATTTTTATGGTCCCATTATGAATCTACATCACAGTCTAATTGCATTTAATCCTTTAATGACAATGCTTAGAACTGCCTATCATAAACATGAGCTTTTTATAATTATGGCTAATCTAAAACCATCATAAAACAAAATCATATTTAAAAATTATCAGTGATTCAGAAATAACAGGTCAGGCCATAAGCTGGACTGAACACAAAATTCCGGGATCATCCATGTTCTTAAGCAAGACTTTGAGCAACTGTGAGAATAATGTGAATTTCGTGTCATGGTAGCTAGGACCCTATTAAGCATACTATAATTCTAAAATGTCCGGTGTCTGTGTTTTATGTAGACATTTGTAGTAGAAATGTTAGATTGATATGAATAGAGAAAGAAGGGGAATGTCTAGTTGTGAGATCAGCAAACAGCCAAAGATTCAAGAATGGCTGGATTTTGATAGCACCTGGATTAGCAGGACTGGATAGCTCTTGTCACTTGTTATTAGTGTCATTGTTAATACTGACTAGACCGCTGGTTATATGTCTTGGTGCTTCAGTACTGGCCAGACCACTTGGGTTCACGCATCTTGCAGCCAAACTGCTGGCCAGACTCCTTGGACTCAACTGTTTTGGTGGTTGCTGGTATGTATGAGAGAGCATGAGTGTGAGTGAATAAAACTGGGTTTTAAAGTAAACTCACCTTCCCCTCCTGCAAGATCTTACATTGAGCTTTGCTACATCTTTGTTAGCATTACAATGTTTCTATGTATATAAAATGTCCTGTGTCTTTTAGACTTTCTGCCTTTAGCTTTCTTTTTAAAACGAGGTCTCCATATCTGCAGAAGGCTCTTATGAACAACTGGATAGTTGTGTGAATGTATCAAATTGCCCTCTTCCCTAGGGAGTATTAAAAAAACTATAGTTCTAAATCATTTCAATCATTGGCGATTAAAGTAAATTTAATCTGTAATACTCCTAAATATGTCAAGGCTGTAGTTTATCAAAAGCCTGCATTTGATACACTTGTTTACAGACTCCACATGTGGTACTTCAACTTGATGTGGGCACTGGGTTTTTGGCATGTCTTTGTATTCATCTGTCTGCTAGACTATCTGTGTGCTTGGTCACCAGGTGGTAGATAAAGAAATTAAAGTGTTATCGTGTGTTCATGAAGATCCCCTTGGTGGCAAGCAGTCCCAAATGAGGAGCACATCTGTGACTAATGAAGGCATTCTGCTGCCAAATGCTTGTGGTCGCTCCTAGGTCATGCTCTCTCACTGATGTATCATTCCTGAGAAAGAAGACTACGAAGGAGAAATGTGTTGTAAATACCCTCTCTGAGAGAAATTTAAGATGTCTAAACTGTGTTTTGAGGCTTTGCACTTTGAATTTCAAATCAAATTTTCTTATATCCCTTCCATAAATCTCTGTCATTTTTTTCTTCTTAATTTTTCCCTTAATCTACAGCTCCCCTAGCAGAATTTTAAGGTTCAGCCCTGCTTAAATCACAGGACCTTGTCACATGGATCTGATTTATAGTTTTAAATATTCATTTCTGTTAACTGGGTATTTATGTTGATAAGTTAATGTCCAGGTGGAGAGTTGAGAGTATATGTTATTAAGTGTGGAGGAAAATGAAATTTTTCATAATTTGGATCAAGCTTGTGCTACTAAAAGTCATGGAGGAGCATATTATTTTACAAGCTCTTTTCATGAAACAAATGTCAGTTTCCTAAGGAAGATAACATAGCTCCATTAAAAGTAGCAGAAATGTGTCGATTTAATGAATGTTAGTACTAGAAAATTGTTTCTGGCTGAGCTGTAACTGACTCATACAATGATATGTCATTGATGACTAAATAATATAATTTTTTAATTTAGTTTATTTGTGCTTCCATCTTCCTTTCTGTTTTGGTAAGGAAGCCATATAGCAGTTCTTGAACTCTAATATCAAAGACGACTGCATATTTGTGACATTTGACTGAAATGCTGATTCATTTAAATTAATGAGTCAAGGTATTCTTGGAACAATATGACTTAAGGTTGAGAATAGGTGTTAGATAGCAAGAGAAAGACTACTCGTTGGCCACAGAACTCTGGTGGTGGTGTGAGTATGCCAGACATGCTGCTTCATTCTCCCTTTCTTGAATGCAGGAGAGACTGGGTCAATTCAGTGATCTTGCAAGTAATGCAACACCAATGGAAAGTAATTAAATTGTTCCTTTCCATAAACCAGTCTCTGCCTCATTCTTAAGGTATGATGCTTAAAAATTTCCCACTTCCAAAGTATAGAGCAAGTATACCTTCGGGTTCATGAATGTAGAAGTCTCCCTAGTTTCTCCAGTGTTTGCACAGGATTGTGCGGTTGAGGGAGGTAACCAGCTAATAGTCTTGAAACATTTGGCCTTTGTTTAGACAACTAAATAGATGAAGACTATATACTTAATATTAGATGATCTCTTTAGAAAAAATACTGTCCAGATGCCTCACTCACTTCTACACGTATCTAGAAATGATGACACTGCATGGCTCGGAAGCTGTGTAGAGTCAAGGGTACACAACTGCTTGGTGGTCTTGCCTCCTGATACCTAGAGTAATTTGGAGAGTTGGTAATCAAAATTATTTCCACAGTGCTTCCATTAAGAAATTTTTATTCACATAAATATCAGGGAAAAAACCTGCTGATAAACAGACCTAAAAATAAAACCAGTCACAAAAGTTAAGTAAATACTACTTGTAGATACTTTCAAAATGTTAAATTTTAAAACTCTGTGGAATTATTTCTTTTATATAAAAGGATGCCCATGATTTTTCCTGCAGTGGGAAAAACAAACAAACAAACAAACAAAAACCCAACCACTTTTCCCTTTATAACAGCTTTATTGACTGCAAAGTCCCAAGTGGTGCAAAATTGGTAAGATGGATGCATTTAAAAAAATGAAAAGCTAAGAGCACACAAATGCAGTCAGTGATTGTTGTAAAACTTGAATAAAATTCGGGATAATTATTTGATGAATTTAAAGAAATTAACTAAAAGATAAACTATAATCATAAGATGAAACAGGTCTCTAGCAGAGAAAAAAGTGTTCGAGCTGTAGAGACAATTGAAGTGGGATTACAAACGCTCAGCCGGATAATGGCGTAAATTAATGTCATTATGTTCTGTTTGTTGGCTGAGAACTTCAGTAGCAGAGAATGTTTTAGAAGGCAGTACAAAAACTAGCTATGTGGAAATGATTGATGAATGAGTTCAAGAGAAACTCACGTACTTGTATGTATACTTTTTTCATTTCTTCTTATATTTTCAAAATTTGGCTCCGAGGTCCAAGATTTATTAAATTTAAGCTTTTCCTTAGTGCAAATCTGATACTTAACTAAACCCAGAATGGTAGAACTTTTAGGCTACAATACCAAGAAAGATGCAGAAACTTGAAAAAGTCTCTTAGTTAAGTGTCAGGACCCTGAGTGCACCCCGAGACCTTAACTGTCCTGAGCAGCCTCCCCTGGGCACATCCTTCACCCCCTGCCTGTGGGTCCAGGAGCCCATTTCAGGTCAGGCCGGGTGCCCCCTCCTTGTCAGAGCCCTGCTAGAGGTGTGCCTCTCTCAAGTTTTATCTCTGGCCCCAGTTCCTGGATGAACCTCGGATCTATGTTGTAGTCTTGTTTCCAGTCATGCTTCTGGCCCCATCTTCTGACTGGGCTCACTGGATGCACTCTGGACCCAGTTCACTGCTTTGATTTGTCTGGGACTGTCAGTGCAGCCCGTTACCCACACCATGCTCTGCCCACAGCCTTCGGATATTGTGCCGTTGTGTCCTGGCTGGTGAGGGCACTGTCTGAGTTGGGATCACCCATGGCTTCCATCTCATCCTCCTGTGTGGAGAAGTGCCACTCCCTGACATTTAAGTTCTAATGAATATGATCTCATTTTTAGCTTTAATACACGTGCAACATTTTGAGTATACACTTCCGTTGCTGAAGGTTTTAATGTCATGTACTATACAGCAATTTTGTTTTTAAAAAAAATTCTGTAACCTACTGGAAGTTCTATTTTGGAAAAAAAAAGTCATAAAAAGCAAGAGGTTTTTTCTTTATTTATGGGCTGAGAACTTCAATGTCAGAGAAGGCTTATAATCCACAGTGATATAAAGACCAGCTGTTTGAAAAAGAATTGGGAATGAGATAATCAGTTGCCAACATGGGTTTACAAAGAACAGGTCTTGTCAAAGTTTCTGATAGGGTTTTTTGAAAGGTTTTCAAAAATAAATATCAGAGAGACAGTAGAATCTAGTCTAGGTTTTATTAAAGACTGATTAAAGTGTCACATAGCCTAATCTAAAAGGTCAAATGTATGAGTATTAATTTGGGGATGGCGTCTTTGGTCAAAAGCTGGCTAGAAGAAGGAAGCTAGAGCATTATAATTAGCCCTATCAAGACGGGTTCTGCAAAGCTGAGCAGTGGCAGTAGTTTTACTGAACACCTTTGTCCAAATAATGATTTTTGCACCTGGTGCAAGCTGTCATATACACTTACAGATAGCATTTTAAAAAAATGAACAGACTACAGAGTAACATACATCAAAGTTCTGTAAAGGATCAAGTATAGAATGACACAATTTCAAAATATAAAGCCATTCATGTTGGCAGCATCCAAGAAAAAGTGAAAAGAGTAGAATGAAAGGAAGTAAAAACACTTTCAGGGGAATTACATTCATATTGTACATAACACGCCTTATGAAAAGTATGGTTTGTGTCAAGTACAGGAAGTACAACTAAAGGAATTGCACTGAACTTTAGTCAACTGCAGTCTTCAGGATTGTTATTTATGGATTCTGTTGCTCAACTAGGTATATGGCCTGTAGGATGAGAGGCAGAAGTGAAAAAAGTGTGGATTCAGAGAAGCTAGAGTTACAGTAACTTAATTTGGAGGAAATAAAAACAAAAGATTAATTTCTATAAGTAACAGTAAGTGCCTGTACCTTGTCACGTCTATAAAATAATACTTTAAAAATTAGTTAGTTTGTGCTGAGCATCGAGGATAGTAGACTGAAAGCTACCCTGTGCTTTCACTCTAACCAGACTGCAAGGGAGTATCGGTTGAGGCCAGAAGGTGATTATAGACTGCCTTGTCTGTGTTCTGTTTACAGGGCTAATAGTTTTTATGGAAAAGTGAAGATGCAAGTGATGTGGATTTTTTCCAGAGAAAACTGATGAAGTACTTTGGGCATACTAAGTATATTTAGCCTTTCACTAAGTAAGATGGAGAACTTACTGAAATTAAGATTTGATTTGGATTTCCAGTTTGCCTGCATCTCAAACATACCCACATAGAACTTCCTCATTTCTCTTGCATTTGTTTGTGATTGTAGAATTGCTCTTGATGGGAAGAGTGAACTCTCACTGTAAGAATCAACAAGTGTTTTAACCAAGTTGAGTGAATAAGTTTACAACTTGGCAAAAATAGCACTGGCGATGATTAAGTGCATGTATATGTGTTTTATCTTCTTCGCTGATGGACTAAGCTGCAATGCATTACCTAAAAGCTTAAATTCTGAACATTCAATATGACTTCCCTGCCTACTGAAGTAAAAATAAGAAAATAAATCATATGCATTTTGTTGGCATGTATTACTACTGACAATAGCGATAGCAGAGGAAAGAAATTGAACTGTATTATCTGCAGAAATTAATTCAGTCAGTGAAGTGACTGACTTTGATGGTTCCTTTGGTCAATTACACAACATTAGGAAGACATTAAAAGGAAGAAGGCATCGAAGGGTAACCAAACTCATACAATGGACTATTTTAAAAGGTGGAATCAACTAAAACGGATTTTTTTTTTTAATTGGAAAGGGGGAAGATTAATGTTCTAAGGTGTTTTTTAAATCCAGTGTTAAATGCAAGATCAAGGATGAAGGCATACTGAAGTAGGACAGGGCATTAATGGGTTTTATACCACATGTCTTTATTATTTGGATCTTATTGGATTGGCTTGAACATATAAATTCAACCTTAAATCTTAAAGGATAGGGAAGTAAATGGTACAAATCAAATATACAAGAGACATCATGTCAGATTCTCCTCTTCTACTGTTTCTTCTGGCTTTGACCAAGCTAAATTTAGCAGATGCAATCTGGTCATCCATAAAGCATCTGGTATAGTGTCAAATAGGATGTAATGGATTAAACTGAAAAATTAGCACTTACTCAGTTGCTGTGCAAGTCTCAGCTTGAAGAACTGGCTATATGAGACAACAAGGGTTTGCACCTAAAAGGAAACTAGTGGGGAAGGTTCCTAATGGATATCTTTAAAAAACTGACTCTTTGGGAAGTTTCTATTCAGTTTAGAATCATCACAGAAGGAAAAGTAGAAATGGGTGAAAGATACCTGCAGGCACAAAGGTGAGAAGTTTTACCAAAGCAGGGAGATAATAATATTAGCAAGGAAGAACTGAATAGCCTGAAGAATTATGATAGTACAAGTGGCATAACATTTTGCATGATAGCAATTAGAGAGGAATAACAAGAGTATTGACTGCAGACTGGGACCTTGAGGTGTTTAATAAGGAGTTCTTATGTACCACATCATAGATCTAGGTCATCAACGTCATGCTGCCATGAAGAGGGAGAACACAGTCTCAGTCTTTGTAAAACATTTACATAGACACAGGGAAGTATTAGTACGTTGAAGATGGCCTTAGAGTATCTTGGTGTTGAAGGAATGCCATGAATGATTTTTCTGACATGAATTCTTAAAAGAGGTTCATAGAACATAAGTGTGTGCATATATATATATAAAAATATGCATATATGCATATATGTATGTATGAATAAAAATCCTGCTGGGTAAAGCCAGTGATCTTGTTGCCCTGTGTTCTGGCTTCTATCAGCAGAATGAGATTGAAAGTGCATGTTTAGTTAACATATCAGACTGTCACATATCACACCAGTAACTAAACAGACTATGAGGAAATTTCTATCATTAAATCAGTGGTGAAGGCTTAGAGAGTGAATGCCAGATTGAACATGAGCATGCAATGAAACATGGCCAACACAATGACCAGTATCATTTAGTCAGCTATTCTGGGTAACTACTCAGCTATAATGATACTTATGGTCTCACCTAGCATAGGATTTGGAGTATGATATTAGTATTTATTGGGTAGTCCGTTAGATACTGTGGTATAATAATATAATTGTACCAAGGCCTTTGCTATGCTAAGTTGTTGGAATCATTAATATACACTACCTAGAAAATGCAGACTTAGTATCTACTCCCAATTTCTTGCAAACTAAGCTTATCCTTCCATATCTTGTGTGTGCTGCAGTTGCTTGAATTATAATCAGAAGCCTCATGAGACAGATTGGATTATAAATCTCAAGAAATGTAGGGTTCATAATACCCCAGTGGTTAAACATGGGAATAATTTGAGGAAGAACTTTAATTGGAAGGCTTAAAATCAGTTGCAGCATGGTCATTTAGTAAAATGTTTCTGTCTCATCTGCAGAAACATCCACAATGATGTTGTTCTGGAAACATTGCTGTTCCTTTTTTTTTAGAGGTTTCTGTTTCTTATATCAACAGTGTTACCTTTTAATGAATTTCTAGGGGTTTAAAATCTATTCAGAAGAGAGAAAACATGTCATGCATAATCTATGTATATTCTAAATTTCATCGCCGATCCCCATATATAGAAGTCATAGAACAGAGTGAGGATAAATGACATATTATCTTGCAAAAATCATACTTCCAGTAGAAATTGTATTGCTGGTATAGTATATTAGATGACTATTCATTCTAGCAGAAGGACCGCTTCTTGTTAAATGTAATGATTTCCTTTATGCAGAGCTTCTCTTAATTAAACACCACAGCCTTTCTTCTAGTTTAAGCAAGACCACAAATGTGCTTGTGTATTAAGAATTTAGATGAAGACATACAGTCCAGGATACCTGTTCATACTGTGTGACAATCAGAACATTTAAGAGCTCCTACGTAGACACTGAGATCCTGAAGCTAAAGAATGGCATGGAGACCAGGAAAAAAAATCACTTCTGAGCTCTTTTATAGGTTTTCCAGCTAGCCTAACTTCCATGTTGTAAAAACACTTTATTTAAGGAACTTTTCTCCCATTTTTAAAATTGCTCTGTTTGCACACCAAGAGGAGGTCAGCAGAGTTTAGGTATGAGGGTGTCTTTTTATCACTTTACTAGTAGAATCAGTGTGTAGTGAGTGAAGATTACTATTGCAGTCCTAAAGTTAGAATCTCTTATGGTCTTCCATTACTATGTACATGTTTCTAAGTTTAAAATGAATCTGTTCATGCTCATTAGGTAAAAGCATTGGAGGCCAAAGTAATTTCACAGAGATTACATCTTCTGAGACTTTGTTTCCCAGAGCTCAGTACAAATAAATGTTATCTTCTTGTATAGTTAGTGTCATGTGATAGTTCACTTTGCAAATCAGTATTCATTTTCTGCATAATTTTTCAGAAACATGCTTACTGTAAATGCCTTTTTTTTTTTTTTTTTTTTTTTAAATGAAAGGGCATTTCCATATTTGGGAAATAGTAATTATGAAGACATTTTTTCATGAATTTTAAATGTCCCATTTTAAATCATTTGGCTTAGGAATTATCTAAAAATTATATTCTCAATGGAATTGTCTTCTATTATAGAGCAAATTGTTTTAATTGAAACTTTCCATTCCTAAGATAATGTTCTCGTACTGCTACTCACAGTGGTTATTTCTGACAATATTTTGAATTGCAAAATAGTTAGGTACTTCATGTCTATTGGCTCCTAAAGAGCTATTATTTATATTGGTTTGTGATTTTCTAGATTAATGTAACTATAGTCATTACAGCTATAATACAGTTAAACCATAGCCATTTTGAAATCAAACCTGTGTCTAACTAATAGAATAATTAATAACTAAAGCCTTCTCACCTTCATGACATAAATATACAATTAAGGTACACTCCCCTGCCAAGAGACAACTTTTCTTTTTTTATTCTCTCTTCTGGCTGGATTGCTACCACATTACTGTTGGAGTTCTGAGTCCTGGTCTCGTATTCTTCTAGTTTACCAGGTCTCACAACTTGGAAGGATAAATTTTGTCTAATCCAGTTACTGTATATTTGTCTTTTTTAATCTTTTGATATGTAATCAGCTGAATTGGAACTTTGTTATCTCAGAAAATCTTAATCTCTTCTCAGTAATTTACCGTGAGTCAGGAAACACTGGAATTCACACAACAGATAGAAAGCAGTTATCTGCTCTTCATTTCATCTGCAAAACAGCTTCAGAGCTTCTTAGGGGAACTTCTGTCATCCCCTTCTTCACTGCTCAGCAAATGTTCACATACCAGTTTTCTAGAAGCTTTCTACCTCAGTGCCTAAGTGCAGTTCTTGGAAGTGCAGGGTAATAGAACAAGAGTCAACAAACACAAGTTGCAGCAAGAGAAATTCCCATTAGATATATAGAATGAATTTTTCCAATGGGGGTAATCAAACTTATTGGAATGGGTTGTAAAGAAAGACAGTGGACTGTCCATCCATGGAGATGTTTAAAACTTGACAGAACAAGGCCTTGGACAACCAAGCAAGGAATTGAACTAGATGGCTTCCTGTGGTCCCTTCCAACTTATTCTCTAATTCCATTGAATGATAAGAGAAATCGCTTAAAGCAAGATTTGATAGAGGGACATAATATTTATTTCTCTTGTTTTGGACTCAGTCCTGCATCATTCAAGCAGATCTTTTCTCTGTCTTGAACAAGAATATAATGAAAACCTTTCTTGACTGAAAATACCTGTGTTCTAATTAGCATAGCTATGAGTAGTCACAGCTTCCACTGAGAGCTGTGAATGACCAATAATTCTGAAAAAACCCCTATACTTTTTGCATTTGGAATTCAGTCCTCATGGCATTCAAATAACTTATTTTCAACTAAGTGCACAAAGACCCCAACTGTGAAGTGGGAACAGTAATCCCTTCTTGCTTAATGGGTGTGTTGTGAATATTAAACTCCTTAAATGAATATCTAGATACAACAATAAGCAGTACTATAGAAAAGCCCAACAGGAAATTATTAGTTCTATTCCTGGTCCTGCATCAGTATGGGAAATAGTAAGGTCTGGTTGTACATATTGAATGATGCAAATACAAAATAAAATATGAAGACCTGCCTCATTCCCTAAGCAGTTTTTAATCTATAGATGGAATCAAGTAGAAGACAAGAGATCAGAAAATATTACTTGAAATACTGTATAACTTGCCCACCTAATAGGCCACTTTCTAAATCTGAATTCTTCACTAAGTGCTCTTAATCATAATGTCAGCATAGAAGTTTTCCAGTGCAACATGTATTTCTGGAAAATCAAATTAAGATGCTATTGCTAATAGAATGCATGAGTAATTTAAGATTTAAAAAAAACAAAACAAAACAAACTTAATCTTATGCACACTCCAAAACTAGGTAATATGAACTCTCTAAATTAAAAGATAAGTTTTAACAGGAATCCCATTAGATTCAGAAAAATAATGCTTGGTGTAGGCAGCTATCCAGCCTCAACCCTCTCTGGTGGTGAGGCTGTCAAATTAAGGAATGTTGGTGCTTTTAACCTCAGCTTCAATTAATTTGAATTTATAGGTATAATCAAACACCTTTTGGGGACCAACACTGAAGCAAAATTAAGGTTGTATGTTTATTTTCACCAAATACTCTTTCTCTGAAAATCTGTTTCCTTAGTATGGACTCTGCCGCCCTTAGAATCCTCAGATAAGCCTCCACTAACTTTCATTGACGGACTGGTGCAAAGACTAACAGAAGCAATATAATTACATCTACTAAGGAATGCCACAGTTGTTTCTAGGACCTCAGGATGAAATACCCCAAAGCTGCATGAGTTATGCTGTTAACATCCAGAACAGAGAGGCTGCATGGAAATTATCTCTTGGATGTCTTTCCTGGAGCAGTCTCGCTGTTAAACTGCACCCAGGAGCTGGTTTGGAGAATGCTGGTTCACATGGGGCCAAAATCATAGCAGGGAGTGGTCTAATCATCTACTGGTACAGACAACTGCATTTCTATTTAGTTTTCCTCTTATGGTCATAATGTAACTGTCCAAATAGTTGGGACTTTACCTGGTGTAAACATCCATGGATTTCATTTAGCAATTAAAAGGAAGGATATGTCTATGTTGCACAATAAAGAGCTGTACCAAAAATAGCTTGCTCAGAGCCAGATTCAGGGGTCTCATGGTAGAAGCAGTTTAACTCTTTCATAGTCTGGTATTCAAGTCTGGTGGAAGGCTCCTGTTTTTTAAAGGGCTAATCAGTCTAGGCAGAGCTCCATATTGCTGTCACTGCGTAATCTATCTCGGGTATCTTTGTTCAGCCCTGTATTATGCCCTGAGATGAACTGAGTCCCTACTTCTTGCAGTACTCAACAGTTACAGTGTAAGTACAGAAGGCAGCAGACTACTGCGAATATGGAATAGGTGTGGTTTCTTTGGTCTGGCCAGATTCGGATTGCCATTAATTTGTATAAAACGTGAGGATGAAACACTCATTTTACATGCTTTTCCAGAGGTTTAAAGATTATATTGCATTAGAAGAAATTGAACAGAATGGAGTGAAATGGAGGTTCCAGGAAGCAGAGAATCATTCTGGTTTGAACCAAATTCATGGGCAGTGTAGGCAGCTGTAGGCACAGGCATAGTCACTATGATCTGCATTGGCTTTGAATCTGCTACTGAGAGCAAAGGTGCTGGGTGGAAAGAAAATCTTCATAAATGGCAACACAAACCAGACAAACAATTTTACAGCTTTTAAGGAAAACCTATTTTCCTAATAACAGGTATTAGCACAGGTAATCCTCAGAACTGATTTATGGATGGGCGTGTGGGTATATGCCACAGTACATCTTTAACTTGCAGCTGTGTGAGTGGGCAAATCATTTTACACCTCTCTCTATTCTCCCTACTCTATTGTTTCTTGCTTATTTACGTAACAATGTCTTTAGAGTAAGGACTTATTCTTTAGTATGTACAATATCCAGTATAAATCTTAAAGCCTTTGGGGACTACCATTCTACAAGCTAAAAAAGTAAATAATGATGAGTCTTACATGGTACATATAATAACAGTGGGCTAAATTTTTCACAAGAGAAACACATTATATGTTCACTTATGATACACCTATAGTACATATACTTGCATATGTTTTCACAGTATATTCACGTATACTGCATTCTGAACAAGAAAGATAAACATGTTCCTAAAACTTTCTTTTGGAAAAAAGGGGAAAATGAAAGCTTATAGCAAATAATATGACCATTGAGATGATGCATGCTTTGTTAGGTACAAGCAGCCTTCTTTGTGAATCTTAGTCTTAGAATATTTATATCACATTGTCTACTCCTTTTCAGTTTAGATTTGTGCTTCAGCATTCAATGAATTCCTCTATTCCTGCAGGCCTGTAAATTTTGAAACTGGCTTTCATCAATTTGGCTAATACACTTTGGAAACTTGGTGTGAATAAAACCACTGAAAATTCCATAATTTTTGTTGAAGTTTCAAGGTGTATATGTTTATATTTTAATGAACAAGCACAGATATTAAGAATGCATGTTGATGTTAATGGTCTATTTTGCAAAAGGGAATCCTTAAAACACCTACCAGTTCAATTTTTAACATCACCTAATGGTGAAGTGTTTCGAATTTTTTTAATAGATTACACAGTAATGTAACAGCTCTTTTTAGTGGTTTTGGTTTTGGTTTATATTTTGGTTTTACACTTGCATGTAAATTTTTGACACAAGAGATAATGCTTTATTAACATTTTAAATTCAGATTGAAACCTCTCTATTTCTGGTAATCAACAGTTAGCTGAATCTGCAGTTCTCCATCTTCCTTCTGCCCTTTGCATGTTCTTATCTAATCTTGCATGAATTGATTCAAAATATTTTGAACTTTACAACAAATATTCTACATAGCTTGATATATGTAGATTTGTTTTAAATGTTAATATGACCACTCAGAAGGTCAAAATAGTATGTTCCTATCTGCAAAGATACTAGCGCAATTAGACAAATCTGTTTGACATTTTAAAATGTTAACCAGTGTACATTATTGTCCAGTGTAATGAATTAACTTGCCAAGAAATATAAGTAGATTTTATTTTTGTTTATTTAGGTGTGAATAAGACTGCATGAATGATAGTGTTTTGCTGAAATTTACAACGTAGAAGACTATTAAGTGAAAAGATTGCCTAATACTAAAACTTACAAAAAAGGTGGCCATAGACAGCATTAAAGATCTAAGCAAGAAAAACTGGTTGCATTAAAGGGAGAAGATATGTATTTTTTTGCCTTCTAATGCAACTTTTTTTTTTTTTTTTTTTTTTTTATATAAGTAAGAAATGGTGGAGTGTAGCCCCTCTGCCTTTTGGAATTTCTCAAGGTTTTAGGAACTTTGTTTGTAGTCTGGTTTTGAATCACAAATTACATAGACTTTTTAGTGCCTGCCTCTTTTGCTGGTGTTATTCTTACCCCTCCAGTGCTCCTATGGTTCTAAGGTTGACAGCTTCAAGTCTTCTGTAGGAAGTGGGATTCTTTTTAATTGCTTCATAACACTACGTCATTTCCTAATTTACTATCTATGGATACATTGGAGAGTTGTTCTTTGTTATCCCTAAACCCAGTTTTATCCGGTTCCCAAAGTTATATTCCTAGAATCAGTAGTAATTGTTAGTAATGGACCACCTGTAATCAGTGTGTAAAGTCCTAGAGTATCTGGTGTCATCTTCTGCTTGTCCTTTTTTTTCTGCTTGTCCTCTTAAAACTCCCATTTCTGGAGCTTTCAAGCTGTAGTGTCCTGACAGCAGAACTAATACTATAGTAGCCAAATCTACTTGCACATACACCCTTGTTCAAAGGTCATTAATAAATAGTTCAATCTAAGTATCTACTAGTTATGACAATATCACTGGTATGTTCTCAAAATTTACACACTTTACACAGTCTATGAGGATGTTTCTTTCTACCATATAAAAATGCAGCTGCCATGTAAAGCATCTGGAGATGGGTTTCACCTGAGGGAGGGTATCTTATGTATTATTAAAATATAAAGGTACATGAGAACATCACATTGCATAGATATGGGAAATACCCTGAACGAAGGCTTTTGATAAAACAGAAATGAAATTAAGCACGATAGTTGCAGTCTTTTGTTAACATATGGCTAGTTAAAATACACAGTTAGGGCTAGAAAACCAGTTCTGCCCCTCACTACCTTTTTGTAAAGAGGAGTTATGAAACAGTGTGCTGTATAAACACATATCTGATGCATAACCTTATTTCTACAACACAAGTCAGTAGACTACTGCTAGGCTACCTAGACCACTTTGACAAATCTTAGTGGGCTGTTTAAAAATCTGGAGTTTGTTCTATTTTACTGAGCATTTCAAAGCACAACATCTGAATTTTGTAATGACATCATGTATTACGAGTAACAGTTGCCTATATCACATATAACCCTAGAGTATTAGGTAGGTAGGACTTAGAAGATCACTAAGGTGTACAATTAATTGCTTGCATTTCACCTATCTGATATGATTAATATTTCTTCCCTAAGGAGGATTGTTATTATTAAATAATTATTATCCATTAATAGAAATCACATTGCACAAAATAGCTTTTAAGTAGGACAATAGTTTTCTGCAAACAGATTTTGCAAGTGATTGGAATGGTTCATTGAGTAACCATGTTAACATTTGCACTGTAAATTTTACATAAAACCTTAAAAATTGTCAGTTTTACTACATTGTGTTACATTTTATCTTTTGTATAAACAGGAACAAAATTACCCCCAAAATTTCATGTACAACCAAACCTGCAATCACTGCCACTAAAATTATGAGATTATTTTTTTTACAAAATCCATTTATCTATTTCTATCACAGCAGAAAGCATTGATTCCTTTTTTTTTTTTTCAGTCAGCAGCGTAGAAAAACTCACAGCTTCATTTATCTTTGAATGTAGGTGGGAAATAAAAGAGTTGACAAAACATCAGAAATAGTGTGTGTCTATTTTGTATTTTAGAAGGGTTTTTTTTTCACCAACTTTCAATTGCCCCTTGTCTTGCTTCACCATTAAGCCAGAGTAGGTGGGTCTGATTGCTTCCATTTTCTTAAGGTGCTGAATTATACAGCTAAATCAAGGTGGAACTCGGTGCCTGGGAAGACTCAAACAACAAAAAACTCTCTTTCTTTCTTAAGAGACCTACTGTTGCCTGCTTTCTTTACTCTTTCACACCTGACCTTGTGTGATACACATTCCAGTTGAATTAGTATCTTTACTACTGGTTAGTGTAAGTAGGAGTGACAAAAGGTTTCAAGATATGTATAGGTGCTGATCCTAAAGGAGGCTGCCCACATAAGGACTATAGTTACAGACTTTAAAAATCCTCTTTAAAAATATAATTTATTGGTTTTTAGTAGGAACATGGTAACTTCCTGGGAGAAATCATGCCCCTTCTGCTGGCTGACAGTGGTTTTCAGAAGTTACACGAGTTGCCTGCTTCTGGTTTTTTGGGGGTTTTTTTGGGGGGGAGGGGGTGTTTTGTTTTGGTTTTTTTTATGCAAATGGAATTTTTACCAAGTTTTGAAAAGAAATGGGCAGTCAGTATAGTATATACAGGCATTTCATTCACAAATATAATTGCTTTAGTAATGATGTCATAAATTGAAATAAAGCTTTCAGTCAGTGACACACATTTTATTATACTTCCTGTGTAAGTCCTTTACTATAATTATATGTTTATGTATTTTTTCCTGATTTTGATGTAAGGCACCATCTTACAATAGAAGCTTTGTTACATGTGGACAATATATCTGGTTGTGTAAATCAGCTTCTCCTTTGAAAGGCCTGAACATAAGACACTTTGGGTAGCATTTCATACAACTAAAGCTCCAATTATTCTTAAAATGCAAAGATTCATAAACTTTGGTGTATTATACAACAATGTCCCTCTATGTCCCCCTCATTAAAAACAAGAAAGGCTGAATTCTTTGGTTTGCGTACTCTCCTGGACAGTGAAGACAATAAATTATGTTCCATCTCTTAACATTTCCACATCTCATATTTGCTCCTGACTGTCAAGCTAAATGAAATTTGCTATGATAAATGTTTTATCTGCTTTCTTCATAAGTCAGTCCCAAATCTCTGACCAGTTTCGTTATTGAGCCCTGAAGACTTATAACAATTATTGCTATCATATTTTTTTCCTGTCAGTTTGATCTATCCTCCCAGTTTGGGCAGAGTCTGCCTTTCTGGTCATTTTGTACAACAGATATTTCTGAATTGAGGAGCTATATTACATATTATTTCTTTATGTCTATTGTTCCTTTCATCCAAACTGTGCATTGGGCTAAACTGTATCTTTTACAAAGAGCTTGCTGTCGAAAGCAGCTTCTAGAAACACCTCATCTCACAGAGGCACCATGCCTGTTGGAGTTCACACATGGACTACACACTGCAACTTACTGAGCAAGTGACTGAAATCATACCGGGTCAGACCAGAAAATCAGTTTCCAAAGTATTTTCTCTCTACCAGTGGCCAAGCCCACCCAGTCCCAATCACTGTGAGGGTAGGGAACACAAAAAGAAGTTTCTGTAAACTTTTCTCCAAGGTGATTACTGTCACTTGCCAACACTATGCTGTCATCACCTCAGGAGAGCCAAACCCCAACTGGAATTGAATCTGGTGAGGGACATGGAGGGCAACACGGAGAGCTTCTGCAAGTACATCAACAGCAAAAGGAAAACCAGGGAAAATCTGCTTCTATATGGGACAGCGGCCGGGGTGTCAAATGACATAGAAAAGGCTGAAGTTTGCAATGCCTTCTTTGTGTCAGTCTGGAGCAAGAAAAAAACAGCCTTGGTGGAAAAGGATCCAGTTAGGGAACGTTTAAACAAATTGGACATGTGTAAGTTCATGGGATGTGACACGAAGCACCAACAGTGCCAAGGGAGCTGGCTGATGTGATTGCAAGGCCACTCTTGATTATCTCCGAAAGTCATGGTGATCATGAAAGGTTCCTTAGGACTGGAAGGAGGCAAATTTCACCACTATCTTCAAGAAGGGCAAGAACAAGGATCTGGGGAACTACAGGCCAGTCCGACTCACCTCAATCCCTAAAAGTGTGGGCAAGAAGGTGATTGAGAGTAGTCAGCATGGATTTGCAAAGGGGAAATAATGTTTAGCCAATCTGCTAGCCTTCTCCAATTATTTTTATTTATTATTATTATTATTATTATTATTAATAATCATCATCATTATTGGAAAGACCATATCTGGCATATTAAAATAAAACAACTAGTGGCCAACCATTGTTAACTTTGCCACATCAGCAGCGTCTGTTCCTGCTCCCTATTCCCTTCCCCAGGAGGAGGGGGAGAAACAGCCAATGTCATCACTGTTGCTGAATGTCACTGTGCTGTCACCATTGTCACTATCACCCTTACTTCCGAGATCATTCCCTCTAACTTTGCTCTCATCTCCATGTGGGCATTATAGCTCATACCTCTTAACTGTATCGACTACATAGGTTAACAATGTCTGTGTCTCCCACTCTATCCCTCTCAGGGACCCTCCACTGGCTTTGGCTAAAGTTCAGTTCTCGCTGAAGCTGTCATGGACAAGCCAACAAAACAGACTGGGAAAAGTCCTTTGTGTCTTGTAGCCCAACAAATAAAATATTATCATCACTAGTAACGGGTCACAGGAATTGTACTGACTTCGCAAGGCGTCAGGACTGAGGCTTGCCAGGACTGCTTTATCTGAACTCACCACGGCCTTCCTGGAGCTTTGTTTTAGCTTGTTGAGCTGTACTGGCAGTTTACGTAATGACCAGGTGGTTATGCCCCATTTGTTTTACTTTTGCTTAGCTTTGCATGGTATAGCCACGGGTTTTATAAAGATAGCAGTAACAAGTAGTTCTGTGTAGAAGTAAATATTTACAACTTAGTGATGTAGAGGAATACATGTTTGATACAATAGCAGAGGTCTTAAAATTGGGGGGACAGTGTAGAGGTGTACAGATGTAGGATGATAAGTAAAACAGACCCATGCTTACATTGGAGAACCCAGGGCTGTAAAATGTTCAGTAAAGATCAGTCAAAAAAATCAGATCTGGGAGCAGGAGTAAAGCAGTCAGAGGAGTAACAATGAAGAACAAGATTTAACATACATAAATGTTGCACAAATGGTAAATTTCAATGCAACATGGACTTGCAGACAGTGAGGAAAACAAAGTGTAGAATTTGTTAGCAAACATATAAAAATGACCCCAAGCAGATCCCGGAGTGAGGAGGAAACCATCAACATGACAAACAAACATTGACCTCCCAGGAAAGAACTAAGGACATCATGTGTTTTGGCTTTACCCCCTCCCCCCTGTCTGGACTGAAGATACCAACTTTAGGGCCTGGCAAGAGGGACAGGACGGTGACTATAACATTGGAAAAAGGTGTAGCTACTGGAAAATGTGTGTAGTTTTAACTGTATTATTATTATTGAGACTTTTTCATAGAATAGTATTATTTTATTTTCTTTTAGCTTTCTTTTTCTATAATTAGAACTGGACTATTAGTAATTCATTGATCAAACTGTTAGGATTTCAGTTATACTAACTAAATCTTGGCTTTACATGAGGGATGTGTTTCTTTTTTTGCCCATAGCAGTGTTTTGAGTAGAACCCTTTACATTAACGACTTCCCTGTTATTAAAAACCATTTCAGATTTGAGCAACCCGAACCACGTGTACTGAAAAATTCAGTTTCAGGATAGTGACTTTGTGGGGATAACCCCCTTGTTCCAGAAAAAAGACTGGTTCCCATTTCTCAATCTGAAGGTTATTTCCAGGTCTCTACCAGCTCTTTGTACTGTAAGTGCCTTAGATTCACAATGGGCCAGGATCATTACCCATTCATGCTTCTGGCCTTTGGTCTTCACATGGCACCGAAGGTGTTTAATGAGTAGGTGTTCACTAACATTCCTAGTTCCAGTGGTAGCATGCTGTAACCTTCAAGCTGTCACTTCAGACCTCGTTTGGTGCAGCACAGCAGTGTGGTCTTGAATCAATTTTATTATGAAGGCTGTTGCTAAGGCATGAGAAGGGACGTGAGCTAAAGCATGTATGACAATAAAAGGAAGAATGCAGACAGAACTGAAATTGTTGAGATGGTGACAGTTAGCAGCTCGAGGATTCAAGAGAAAAACTAAGAATATATGAGACACTAAGGAAAAAGCAGGGAGCCCGAAGATAGCAATTTGGGAAGAAAGAGGGTTGGCCCATTCTGAGAAGCAGTGGAGGCCACCGTTCCCTAGTTGTGTGCGACTGGCTGGCCACCAGGGACACCGTATATATCCTGATAGCAGGGGTTTGCCACATGATGTGGAAGATGTCTGAACAAGAGTGACACAGCGGGTAAGGTTATGATTCCTAAATGTCAGACGTTAAAGCTACGTCCCTGTCTTGATAACTGGCTGATAGAAGATGAGTCTTTTTTTCCCCAAAACAGTGAATTCCATGAACGAAACCATAGGAATCCTGAGTTCTCTGAACCGCAGGATGAATGTTCAAAAATCACATCTAGCACACTCAGCAGGCAGAACTCCTAGGAGCATTATCGAAACCTACAGCAGCTAGGACTTTGATCAATCTCATGTTGTCTGTATACACCAGCCACCATACATTGACAAAAGACTCTCCTGTCTTGTCTACATGGCAGTATGTAGTTTCATGACCCCTTGGTGCAAGAAGGTCACCCTTCAAATTTGGCTCTATTTTAAACATATGTGCTCCATAGACATGTGAATTCACTCATAAATCCATGCACTGGAAGAAAAGACCTAAGCAGTGTATGGAAAGTATGTCCTTTCATGGAATCTCCTTCAACCACAGCATAATCTTTCCTTCATGCATACTTGGGCAGGGAGCACAGCCAGAAGAATGTATAGGTCAAGGTCTCTGTACTGTGAAGACTTGTCAATCATATGTTAGTAGTGTTCAGAAACTCAGACCGGCCAGGTACATGTATCCTGCATTTCTTCCAGACACTGCAATTTCAAGTACTCATGACAATCAGCATTGCTGTTGTGTTATTGCAGCAATAAATGAGGTGACCCCTTATTTTGCAACTGAAGAGCCACTCTTCAGAATTGGTGCATGGGCCACATCATCGACAATCCAAATCTACCTCTCGGACTTTTAGCAGTCCAGCAGATATCCTCAGCTGTTGCGGATTCCAATAACTGATGTACAGAAAAATGTCCTGACATTGAGAGCTTGAGACTAGGGTATCACTGGAGTCACACTCTTCATGTCAGAGTCCATCAAAGAGCATTATGTTTTCTGGCTCTATAATCCATTTGGAATGACTAGCTGCTTTGAATACATACTGATAATGACTGATAGTGAATAGGAATTATCCACTGGCAACATGTACTGTTACTGAATGTCAATCCAATAAGTACTTTGAAGTATGAAAGTGACCTGATTGTTCAGTCTTTTAGACACTGTCAACACAGCAATCTCTAACTCCCTGACAGATAAATATTTTTTAAAATAAATTGATTTGTGACACCAGCAAAATATTTCACTTGAATTTCAGTGATCGTCATCTAAGTGCCAGGATGCTGATGCTTCCTAGGATTAGACAGTAGCTCTTCCTGTAAGAAGACTAAGCTCTGCCTAGTAAGGAATGCTTTTTAATAGCAAAAAGGAGTTTATCATGTTGATGTAGCAAAGCCCGTGGAGGATGTTTGTAGCTGGGTTTTCTCTTGATTCAAGTTCTTCAGAATCAAGCTCTTCTCCCTTTCTAGAATAAGGAAATCTGGCTTTCAGTTGGTTCAGTAAGTAGTAGTATTTCAATCCTTTCCAGTGCAAGGTTACAGAACAGTATTCTGTTTTCCTCATTGAAAGTGGGGGTTTTAAGTCTATCTAGGGTACACGCTTTACTTTGGGACCCTATTCCTTAGCAGCACTTGGATATCCTTGCTGATCAGCATAGTCTTTGCATTTCTTTTTTTGCTGCCATACTTTTCTCTGAATGCAGCATTCCTGTATTTATTATTTCTGCAAGACATCTTTTGTAAGATTCAAACTTACTGGTGGTTAGCTTCAAAATGTTTTACATAACATAATTTTCTGACTTCTATCAGATCAGCAAATTGACTTTGCTTCTTCCCCCCCTCCCCAGTCTTAGTCTGCTGCTTTAAATTTATCCCGTCACATATTAGATGCTTGCAATTTACTATATTACTGAATGCTACATTCAAAAGTAATTATTAGAATGGAGGTTGCAATTTAATTCTGACTGTTCAGTTTTATCTCGGAGCCTTTTGGGGAAAATAAGTATACAGAATAAATGCAAAATTTCAATTAGAATGTGAAGCCTCCTGAACATTCTCAGTGAATTTTATCCTCTTAATCTGAAATTCATGTTGAACATCTGTGTTTGAATTTTTTTTTAAATGGTATATACTTAATAACTATAGAATGATATTGTATTTAAAGATATTTGGTTGTTGGTTAGCCATTAGCATTTATCCTGTTAGGATAAGTTATGTAATTGTCATCAAAGTTGTGTTTGTTATTGTCAGTAATGTGCTCTGGATGAGCCAAGTTTAGAACCTCTTCCACTCCGTTGCTGATACTTTTGTGTATATATTTGGTAGAACTTAAGTCCTTAGTGGATTAAGAGTCCTATCAGATTTTATGTTTTAACCTAATAGAGAAGTCATGTCAGTTTTGCATAGTCATTATGTTCAAAATGTGGTCTAGTGCCCCCTTACTCATTTATTTATTTATTCATGTTAGGCAGTGCTGGGGATAAAGCAGTATGCTAAAGAAATCTTGATTTAAAAAAAATTATTTTTGAACCTTGAAAATATAAATACAGCTGGGACCTACATGTTTTTCAGTAATAAGATGAAAGAAAGGCAGCTAGGAAAACAGTTCAGAAATGTATCTTGATTTTAATCTTGGTGTTTTGTTGGTTTCAAATATTTTATGTTAGTAAATCTCATTAATCTTAAGAGTGTGTTATAAAAAACACAGTGTTACCAGTCTGTAAGTTTTAATATGTGTTATTGATACAGAGATGAGTGTATGTCATCATATTTGCTCTATATACTTATTTTTTCTTCCTCACTTTTAAGTATCCAGTTCTTGATATTTGTTTGGGGAAAGCTTAGTATCCAGCATTGTCCTTAAGCAGAAGGTTAGCAAAACTCAGCATCAGTTGAAGGGGAAGTTGAAAACCGTAGACACGATCTTACCCCTGAAACCAAAAAATCTTAACAAACCCCAACGAAACAAAACAAACCCCAACGAAACAAAACAAACCCCAACCAAACTCCTGTTCTGACAGCTGCTCTGAGTATGGCTTTGTATGTATTTCCTTCCCAGCTCTGCCCTGTGCTGATGTGCTGGGGAGCCTGACAGCCCAGGCACCTCTACCTGGGTGCAGCCAGCCAGAGAGGGGTGTCCTCAGAGCTCCCCGGCTTTGGGGAACTCTCACTACACGCCTTCCCACTGGCTCTCTCTTGGCAGGGTGGCAATTTAAAGGTAGTCTGAGGCAAGTTTGATACTTATCCATAGTTAGTGCTATTTCAAAGTGTCATTTTCCTTTGAATTTTAAGCAACTTCTGGGCAACTGATTAATCTCACTCTTTTAGAAAATAAATTTTTGCAAGGTATTAAAAGCATAGAGATTACACTTCAAAAGAAAAATACCGTGCTTAAAACAGAAAGTGCACTTCAGCAGATGCCAGCCCGAATTCAGTGCAGGACAGGGAATATCTCTTAGGCGCACCTGGGTGCTTTTTTCCTGTGCCTGACCATGGGGATGGCAAAGATTGCTGTCTCGGAAGCAGTCGCCACAAGGAGCTGCTAGTTAACAGGAGTTTCTCACTGAACTTTATAAGAGGTGGTAAGAGATGCTCTGGCCTGGGGATCGTCTGCCTTACGTGTATTCTGAGGACAAAGCAGTTCATTCTGTTTTGAATTTCATTTGTGGAAAAGCACTTGATTAAGCTAAGGTTTTTGAAGCTTGTTTGGCATTTTACAAACTGAATATTTCTTTCTGAAAATGTTCCTTTCCGAATTATGTTCCTAGGCTTGCCCTTTGTTCTTTCTCCCTCTGTCCTGCCTCCAGCTTTGCTTATTTTGTAAATGAGTACTTGTTTCTAGCTGTTACCTGTGCAGGATTATATTCCAGACCTTAAAGCCTTTTTCCTCTCAAAACCCTACAGCTTTATCCGCAGCAGTGACAGGAAGCCTGGCTGTAAGGTTGGGATGCGAGGTGGAGATATAAGAGGATTGAATGTGTTATGTGCTCTGACATAGTTTTTCTGTGGGATCTTGAGCAAATCTCTGTAATTCCTTGTTTCTTACTTCCTTATCTTTAAAATAGGGAGGTAGTCCTGGAGTTATTTTGAAGATTACCATAGCTTATATACAACAGTTTGAAAGTGGTAATCTCTTCCATAGAGCTAAATCTGTCTCTGACTTGGTATCGATGTACAAAAACATATTATAAGTTAGAAATCCTTACTCAGGTGCAGAGATACGAACACATTCATACAAGCTGAGCTGTTGAGTAACTGGGCAGTACACGCTGCTTTAATCACTGAAGCCTAAAACCAGTAAGATTAATCTAGAGTTCCATAATGTCTCCTGAAGAAAATTACTTCGGGAGTTAGAAGGCATTGCAGAAAAATACAAACACTGCAAGTTTTTTATCAAAGTTATTTCAGAAGAAACTTCATCACTAATCTAGACATATATTAGATTTCTCCTTTATTCCACTAACATTTAAAAGATAGAATAACATTATGTGCAACTAAAAATATATTAATTGAGCTTGTGTAATGCACTGTTGGGATGTTGCATTTTTTGTGCTATTTAATCACCAAAACCTAGTTGCATTCAAAGTATGAACCACCCTGAAATACATTTATTCATGAAAACTTTGTGCAAGTTTGCCACTGATGCTAAGTAGAAGTCTGCAGGGTTTTAAAAAGATAACATTTTATATTTAATGTGGAGAGGGGTGATTGCTGAGCAGAACAAAGAACTTCCTGCTAGTTTGAATTGGATTTGGATTTCTAATCTGCTAGGAAGGTGTAAAGAGAAAACCAAAATCATTTAGCATACTCTTTTCATAACAACAACTCAGTCTCCAAAAGAGGTATACGCCTTATGGCGGATCATATTGCTATAATCCTTTCTTTACATGAAGATCACCACCTTTATCACAATTTGTCGTGATTATTTATGAATATTTATATTTATAAACTTTAACTGTTATTATGGTGTGTTTTTTTAAGTAAATCCAATTTGCCATGCAGGTAAAACGTAATTTCTCTGAGATTTAGGTGTTCTAGAGTATTTTCTTTAGCCGATCTTTTAATTTGTAAGGACAGTGCTGAAGAGAAAATATTCACAGGATCTGGGGGACTGTGTAAAAAAACCCCAACCCTGGCATGTGAGGCTGATGGTATAACAGCCTGTTTTTATAATTGTTTTTTGTGGGCACGTCCCAGATGATTCTTGTGAAATCCATTCTGAATACAATTTAAAAAATAAATGCAATATTCTCAGCGATGCCTTAAAAAGTTCCTGTGCTGCCTTCAGCAACAGAAATGCTTTATACAGAATCTGTTCTTTAAAACATAATATGTGTCTGATTGATCACAACGTCATGAGATGGATGTGATTAAGAAACGTCATCAAAACTTATGCAGACTTTATTGTTATTTGTAACTCTTAAGACTGAAGTTTTGTAAGGGCTTATATAATTATTTGTTATAGCTTTTTTAAGTAGAATGCTTCACCGAGAGTATTTCATTCAAGGCAGGGTTGTTTTCAGCGCCCAGTTGCCGGTGAATAGGTAGAACTGGTGGCTGCACAGAGGGCAGCAGAAAGCACCAGCTTCCAGATGAGATCAGCCCTCCCCATTCAGGTCCAGGCTGCAGCTCGTGGGCAAAGGAGTTGTCCATTACAAAAGACTTGAGCACAGAGGAGACTAGGGATCAGCTAGTTAGAACAGCTCACCTTAATTAAACATCTAAATGGAAATCAACCATCGGTCCCTGAGTGCACCAGGAGGCTTTGCTCTGCAGATAAGGTCCTTGCTCAGCTCGTTGGGTGAGACTGCGGCTCCGGAAAACCTGTTCCTTCTTACAGGAAAAGTCGGATGAAAATCTGGCTCTAAACCAAAGGGTGGCTCTAAATTACATTTACCAAACACGTAAAGGTGAGGGAAGGGTAATTCCCAAGAGTTTGCAATTTGCTGCAGTTGTGATCTAAGTTAGCTCCAGTTGCTGGACCTCCCAAGGGTGCTGGAATTCAAGGAAAATTCATGGTAGGAGGTTAGACGGATCTTTAGGCTATCTGTACTAAGCATGCTTCTGGGAATGGTTGCACCAAAACTGTTTGCAACTGGCTATTGACAGATCAATACTTTATGAGGCAAGCCCAGAAGATTCAAAATGCCTGTTCCCATTGAGGGGGCTGGTGGAGATAGCCAGCCCGTTCACATTGGGGAGTATGTATGTGATTTGAACACATAATATGAGAAATACTTGGTTTTTCTTCCCTGTTGTAGCACTGCATTTCAGTGGAAAAGAACTAGTTTCTGTTTGTGTTTTTGTGACCGATTGCACCACCATCTGTAATGCTACCCTATCTAGAATCCATTAGTGAAATTCTTTTAATCTTCTCTTTTAAACATTTACATTCTCCATAATTTTTTTTCAAAATAATATGTAAACCAGTTCATCTAAGGGCTAGAAACATACCAAGTCCTGGTTCTAATACTGTTGACAATACTTTTTCTTTTCCCATATCACACCAGATATGATAAATAATCTCTGCTGTACCGTGTAGGTTTAATGTGAAATTGCAAGTGTTGCTAATAGCATGCTTTACCACAGCTTGAAATTACACCGGGAGCTAGTACAGCAGTTACATTTTACCACCTACTTTGTAGCAACTAAATCTGATCATGATTTATTATTAATATAGCAAACTGGAAAACAGATGTATTTACCAGCTATATATGCGGGTTTCTTAGGAAACAAATACTACAGTATGTAAAATAATTCCAAAAGGTCTGCTCTACTAGTATTGGAGGTTGTACTTACCTAAGAGACTTAGGTGAAAGCCTTGGAGATACTTTGTTGCAAACATTTTATCAGAAAAGACGACAGATATCCTGTCAAATTCAATTGTGTTTAAAATACAGGGAGGTACTAAAACAAATGGACAACATCGAACTGACAGGTAAGTACAGCCATGTGCTTGGTCACTAAACCAGTGTAAAAATCATGAGGGATTTTCAGAATGTACTATGTAAAAATACCCAGCAAATAGAAGATTTCAGTAAAGCATTCTATTGCATTTCACCTTGCAAAATCCTTGAAAATCTAACTATTTACTCTTTTCCATAATGTTTATTTACATTTTTAAATGTGACTGTAGCAGGTAGAAATTACTGAAGTGAATAGAAGAATTGGTATCTCATCAGAATAGACTGTAGTCTTCTGAAATAAGAACATATATTCTCAAATCAGGAAATTAGGAAACTAGACTTTTATTTCTGTACAGAGAGAACTTCCATTCCTTCCATTTAGTCCAGTGCTACTGAGATCATTGGGAGTCTTTCTGTAGTAGAAGATGATTGCCACAATTACAGTTAAAGTTTTATCAGTATAATTACTTATCAGCAACAAGATAATTATATGACCAGTAAATCTGAAGATAGTCTTGCCATAAGAAGTTATAATCAAATCAAACCAGATGAGAAATATGGTTTATAGTAATAAACAAACAAAAAAGTGTGTTTGAGCTGCATGGTATTAGGATAAAATCTCATATATTGACCATTTTACTAGAGGCTTCTGCTTCTTTTTCTAATTACTTCCTTGAAATTTTATCTCAACTTTAAGGAAGGACTCAAATTATACTCTTTTTTTTTTTTTTTTGAAAGCAATAGATTGAGAAGAGGCTTGAATGAGAAACTAGAAACAATAGATAGCATCAGGAGAGAAATCCATAAGCACAGAAAAGTACAGGCAATTCAAATAATTAAAGGGTGAAAGAAAAAGACATAAGAAAAACAGGTGTGGGACCACTTACATAAATTGTCAAGTAAGTTTCTTCATTTTGCATTCTCTTTTCTCCTTTTGGGCATACATAAAGAGAGCAAGTCTCGAAGCTTAATCAATTACAGTGAATTATGCTTTATTTTGGTCAAATACTTTGGTCTCAATACAGACCCCTGTGGTATTTCACTTGTTACAAGCCTCCAGGTAGAGTACAATTCATTAACCATGATACTCTGAGTCCAATCATCCACCGTTTTTTTTGTGCATCTACCAGTTCAACCATCCAGACCTTAATTTGGGAAAGAGTGTTGAAAGCCTTGATAAAGTCAAGATAGTTGGCATCCACAGCTTTTCCCTAGTCATTTGATTACAGAAGCATAATATGGGTCTTTAGGAAGGCAGTTGAAGACCAGGACACCTGTAGTAGCATTCTCTTAAATTCTCATAGTACTCTACGTTCGTTTGGAAACTGGCTGAAAGGCAGATTTTTAATGTCTGGCTGTCGAAGGGGTGGTAAGCAGGAATTCAGATTCTCCAGACGCTGGGGATGCCTCTGTAATAAAGAAAGCCTATACAAAAGAGGTTAACTTAATTTAAATGAAGAACTAGGGCTTTTGAAATTGAAAACTGACTAGCTTATATGTAAATTTAAGAGTACGGTAAAGTCAGCAACAGTGAAAGAGCATAATTCAGTGTAGAGTATCTGTTGTTGATGAAATCCCAGAAATTCTGTATCCTTGAGCAAAGATGCAACAGGTCTGAAATCTTCAGTTACAGGGCCTCTCCATAACAATAAGCATGATAAGTTTATATTCAATGTCCCCACAGATTCAATCAAAAATCACTGCATCCCCACTCAGTTTCAAAAAGGGAAACTGCATGATAACAAGATGAGCAAAAGAATCCCTACAATGACAGTAAATAGCTCTTCCAGTTTACCATGACAATCCCAAGTACAAATACAGTGACTCATTATGTCACTAGTCACTTAATGTGCAATTTATTATCAGCAGCTACAGAATATGTTAAGTATCTTAAAATGACATGTTACAAGTAACAGGATGGTTAGGTGAGATCTGACCCAATCTTATGCACAACACAGGGAACTGAAAATTATGTTATATCTGGAGTTCTGAAGGTTCTTCCTGGATGCAAATAGATCAAGACCTTTTGTTACTCTCTCCACTTTGCTTACCCCATCAAGGACTTTTATAAGCTAGTGAGTGCTTTCTAAATTACATGGGACTGGCTGCCTGGGATGTTTCGGACACTGAAGGACTGCGTGAATAACATTGCATCCTATAGATTATGTAAAGTGCACTGCAACTTGTGGTGTGCTGCAGAAGACTTTTGTGAATCTGTCTACAGTGAAACCTTGCTTGCGAGACAAGGGCTGTCTGTGATGAACTGTAGAAAAATCCCATGAGACTCAATGACCAGATAATAAAATGGAATTCAGGATAGATAAATGTAAAGTGATGCTGATGGCAAAGACAGCGGACAAACCTAACTTGCCATTTAAAATAGATTCCCAATTATTGCAGTCAGATGGTAGATTTCAGTTAGGAAGGAGTGAGCCTCAAAAATGTAAGCTTGCTCATCACTGGCAGTCACAAAAGAATTAGGGATTATTAGAAAAGCAATAGAGATCAGAGCAGAGAAAATCTTTAAGCCACTGTATAATTGCATGCTTTTCCAGAGGATATATGCTTTGTACAGTTCTCCCTTAGCATGAGAGAAAAGAATGATACCAAGTTGGAAAATTTAGGGAAGCACGGTAGTGGTGATCAAAGATACAGAAAAAGCTTCAGCCTGAGAATTAAGTAAGCTAGGACTCTTCAGTCTTGAAAAGAGATGTCTCAGAAAGGATGTGACTGAGGTTTATTGAGGTTTCATATGGGTTACATAGGAAGAGCAGAAAGAAATGATTATGCCTTCTCTCTTCTGATAGAAGAACCTGGCCTAACGATTTACACTACTAGGAGTCACATTCACAATAAACGAAAGAAAGCAGGTCTTCATGTATTGGTTAGTCTAGCAATGGAATTGGCAGCCTCAGGACATTGTGGCTCCTAAAAATATACAAAGACTTGAGACAAGACCAAAGCAATTACAAAACATTTTCTAATGTGCTTTTTGATTTCTGGCATTCAAATTAATTGAATGATTTTAAAACAAGCTAAGCATTTGTAACTCACTGACTATTCAGACTGATTTGCAAACTGAGTTCTGACTTGAAATATATAGTTGATTTTCTAGAAAGGATTTGAAGTGAGCATTGAGAGCAAACCTTTGCAAATTGTTTGCTTTTGCAAATTATTAGAACATTCTTAGGTAACCAAACAAAAAACAAATTTTCCGTTTCTTTCTGCAAGTTTTACCTTCAAAGAACACACATGGAAAAGCCGATGCAATTCTCTGACTGTATTTTCCATCTTTTAACAGTTCTAGTAATCTAAATTTAAACATAGCACAGAAACCATTATTATTACCTATTTCAATTACCTAACAAATGTAATGACATATTTCAGTTTGGGCTTTTCTTGGAAAAATAAACATGCCCTGAGGTCTAAATTTTCTATTTTATGTATATTAATGTCTTTCTTGATAATCCTTCTCAAACACAATAAGATTGCCCCCCAAAAAAAGAAACTCAGATGAAAAGCAAATAAAATAAACTTTGCTTGCAACAGTTGAAGTTTAACATATACAAGGCGGGGGGAAATACAGCCAAAATGGAACCAAATAAAAGAAACAGTCAGGGATTTGACAGGGAGAGAAGTTTTGCTAGTTTATTTAATCCAAATGCTTCTTGTCCTCAGTTCATTCTAAAATGCAGCTGTTACTACCTTTGATATGAAAAAATATGGTTGTTAATTAACATGTGCTGTAAGCCCTAACAGCACTTCTTAATTTTAAAAGAGACTCTTCTAAATTACATGATGGATTATAAAGTCATTATGAAGCACTGGTGACTCAGAGCAGTTTTTCTACATGTAAGAATATTAATAATTTGTAGATTGAAATAAAAATATTCCTTCAAACATATTGTTTTGTTTAGGAAACTCTGCTGATACAGGTCTACAAAGTTATTTTTTGCTTTTCCCTTCATTAGGGCTCCTGTATTTTAACCTCTGAGTTCAGTAATGTTTTCATCTAGTCAAAAAATCCTTAAAAAAACATATTTGAGGTAAAGTAAACCTTGAGTTTCAAGACTGTACTTTATTACTCTTAGGAAGATAGTGTGGCAGAAGTAGCCATTGCTGCTCTGACTGATGAGTTGTGCTCTCTAAATTCATGTCTATGATTTAAAATTGCTACAAATCATTTAATTAAAGCCGTATTCAGAGTTGCATGTACTTATACTAACATTTTGTTCAGTCAAGGGTCTTTTTATATTTTTTTAATGAATAATGTCAAAGCCAAAAACTGAGTTGAAACTTAGTAATAACTATTTCTTCCTGGAATTCAAAATTCACAGGCTTTTTTTTTTTTTTTTAATAAGGATTTGCATACACTTCCCTTTCTTGCCTGGCATTAGTAAGCTGTCCTGGAATATACAAATCAGAAAAATATTAAAAACTGTTGGGGTTTTGGACTGGTTTTTTTTGCAGAGCTGCAGAAAACAGAATTAAGAAGGCAGAAGTAAAAAAAAAAAAGAAGTCAAATATTACAGGCATTTTAATGTTAGAGTGTGAAATTATTTTTGTGGGCATTTATTTTAATAAACATTGGAACTTCGTTTAAGTACTGTGGAATAAAACAAAGAAAAAATATTTAATTAGTAAAAATAGACTTACTCATATAAAACACTTTTTCTGAAACTTTGCTCATTGGTACATTTCAAGTGACATCTGCTTTTCTGGTTCAGTGTAAAAACCAATGTGAAACAGCAGAATTTCTTGTGAAGTGCTACAATTCCATCCAGTTTCCCAAAAGACTGGAAACTGGACTAACACTTGTCTCCCCTCTTTGGTCTCTGAGTATAGGTTATTCAGTGCAATTAAGACCATGTTGCAATAATAAGCCATAAAAACATTTATTAAAGCTAAGAAAGGGGCACAAGGATTTAGCCAGTATTTGCTGGCTGGTTATACCCTCACCTATTTTGAGATGGGTCAGTCTGACTGAATTTTGCATGTTTGGTTGTGCTAAAGTAGTCTGTTTCTGTGCTAATATCGTGGTGGGGACCTGTAGAATTTCCTTTTTTTTCTTCGATTTGTTCTTGCCAGCAACTTCTACATTGATATTTCAGGTGCCAGTCTGGCCTACTGAGCGTTAAGGGGTTTTGTTGTTTGCTCTGCTACTCAGGAGTGGGAGCTGCTGCTGCTGAGCTTGGGGAACAATATTGCTTGTGTGAGTGGATATGCGTGAGTGGATTTTGCTTTCATTTTAATTTAGTGCTTGGTTCTGTCATTATTTGAAGTGGAAAGCATGCTTGATGGCTTGTTGAGGTGGCTTGTGAAGCTGACTATTCCTTTTTCTCAGTTGCTGAGCATTAGGAATTGCTCTGGTACTAGCCTGTAACAATTGTTGCTTGAGTTCTTGCGCATACAAAGCATTTGTTCCTGGAACTGCAAATTTAGGATTTATCTGAGGGATTTGTTCCAGTCATATTAACCTGTTGTTAAAACTGGATCTTAGGTTTCACTCTGTGGTGTGTTGACCCTGGCTGGATGCCAGGTGCTCACCAAAGCCACTCTATCACTCCCCTCCTCAGCTGGACAGGGGGAGAAAAATAAGACAAAAGGCTCGTGGGTCGAGATAAGGACCAGGAGAGATCACTCAGCAATTACTGTCATGGGCAAAACAGATTTGACTTGGGGAAATTAATTTAATTTGTTGCCAATCAAATCAGAGCAGGGTAATGAGAAATAGAACCAAATCTTAAAACACCTTCTCCCCACCCCTCCCTTCTTCCCAGGCTCAACCCCACTCCCAGTTTCCTCTATCTCCTCCCCCTGGGTGGCGCAGGGGGACAGGGAATGGGGGTTGCAGTCAGTTCCTCACACCTTGTCTCTGCCACTCCTTCCTCCTCAGGGGGAGACTCCTCACACTCTTCCCCTGCTGCAGTGTGGGGTCCCTCCCATGGGAGACAGTCCTCCACAAATTTCTCCAGCATGGGTCCTTCCTGTGGGCTGCAGTTCTTCATGAACCGCTCCAGTGTGGGTCCCTCTCACGGGCTGCAGTCCTTCAGGCACAGCCTGCTCCAGCATGGGTCCCCCACGGGGTCACAAGTCCTGCCAGAAATCCTGCTCCAGCGTGGGCTCCTCTCTCCACGGGGCCACAGGTCCTGCCAGGAGCCTGCTCCAGCGTGGGCTTCCCACGGGGTCACAGCCTCCTTCAGGCATCCCCCTGCTCTGGCGTTGGGTGCTCCCTGGGCTGCAGGTGGAGATCTGCTCCACCATGGACCTCCCTGGGCTGCAGGGGGACAGCCTGCCTCACCAGGGTCTTCGCCACAGGCTGCAGGGGAATCTCTGCTCCGGCGCCTGGAGCATCTCCTCCCCTCCTTCTGCACTGACCTGGGGGTCTGCAGGGCTCTTTCTCTCTCATATTCTCACTCCTCTCTCCAGCTGCAGTTGCACAGGGTTGGGGTTTTTTTCTCCCTTCTTAAATACATTATCCCAGAGGCGCTACCACCGTTGCTGATGGGCTCAGCCTTGGCCAGCGGTGGGTCCGTCATGGAGCCAGCTGGCATTGGCTCTGTTGGACATGGGGGCAGCTTCCAGCAGCTTCTCACAGAAGCCACCCCTGTAGCCCCCCCACTACCAAAACACTGCCACACAAACCTAATACTCACAGCTCATACTTATTCTTGCTTATTGAGAGAGTTTAGGTAGCTTTTTGGGGAAAGGGGTAATGGTAGGAGAAAGCAAAATCAATGAGGTCACTGCCCTTTTGTGTCTTGGGGGCTTCTTCTTGGTTTTCTGTTTTCCTATGACTTACCAGAAAGCTTGCTTATTATTTGTATGAGGACATGTATTTTCCCACCAGTTTCACTTTCTAGCACTCTGCGGTTGTCTTGGATAAATCAAGACTGAACAAAGGAGCTTTTTTCTGATATCTGAGGCCTGTGGGATGTTTGTGTATTTCCTTTTTTTTTTTACATATTTGTTAAGTGTTTGTGCAACAAGGACATGTGAAATCTGATGTGGTATTCTTTCACTCATGTTTTTTTGTTTACTTCAAGGATACACAAAGTAGTTAGGAATGTTTCTGCTAATGCAGATATATCTGATGATGGATATCTGTTCATGTAGTAATTTTTTAAGCATTTCCTGTATTTTATATCAAGATAGTGTCCAGATTTAAAATGAAAATTACATAACTTTCGAGGAGTAATGTGTTTTCTTTTAGCATTGTATTTGATATACCCTCAGGGTTGCATGAACTCCCATATTAGATTTTTGAAGGTTTTTCTTCACTGCTTACATATTATCAATTTGTCATGGGTATTTCAGTACGTTTTAATAAGTGTATTCAAACTTAATTGATTGTATGTCAGGATTGTTCTTCAGAATCCAGTGCATAGGGTTAGGCAATGCTGCACTCCCATTTTACTCTTGTTAGAAGCTGGACTGAGTTATAACTGTTGATTTAGAAGTACAGGTAAAGGACACAGACGCTTCAGTAGGACCCAAAAGACTTCAATTTCAGATGTATATGTTGAAGAACCAGACATGCATTTTAACTAGTAAGTGATGAAGATTTTTTTTCTCCCAGATACTTCCCCAGTCAAACTGGGCGTTTTATGGGGATGGGGGAGGAAGCGTGACCAGTCTGAGCAGGAAGCATCTGTCCTGTCCCTCTGCTGGGCAACGAGACTGGTTAACCTGACACAGTCTTTGGTGAAGGCTCAGCCCTGGTTCTTGTTCGGAAATGAGCTCCCTGTTGTCTTCTCCTCTTCTCTTTTACTGAATGCTGCCTACTGGGACTGAGGTGCACAGTATATCTGAGCCGTGACAGTTTTATGGTGTTAACCCACAGGTTATCTGACTCTGTTCCATGGAGGCTACGGAGTAGCCCGCACATCCTATGCAAAGGAATCCTTTCTTGATCTTGGCTAATCCACATGATCACACCAAGCGTTCAGGCCCCTGCAACTGACTTCCCAGTGGACGTGTAATAGGGCAGCTCCTTTCTCATCTTGATGCGACTAAAAAATAGCAATTTTGGAAGCATCTGTCTCGTAACATCTGTAGCTGCCTCCTTTCGCCAAGCAGGACCATACCAACTTCCCCTGAGCTGGAAGCAGCAATAGTGACTTGGTGATGATCACCACTGCTCTTCTCCTTATGACTTTAATAACTTTAAAATTTATTCTTTCAACTTATGGTTGAAGGAACTGACATGTATCAGATATTTAATTTGTATTTAATTATTTTAATTAATTACTGCAGATTATTGTCTGTAGAACATAGATTGGTAATTATACAATGAAGTGGTAAAACCACACACCTTTCTATATAAAATAATCTCTCTCTCTGGTTTGCAAAATTCTCTCAGTATTTTTAGCACATAGAAACCTTTATGTAACACTTTTCAGTTTAGGATGCCTATCATTTTTGCTCTTTTGAATTGTGAATGATTGCTTTGTAGTTCACTGACTATTTTATGGAAGTCTGTTTCATTTAGTGTGCTAAATGATGATTGCTGCAGTTCAAACAAAATGTAAATGGATTAGTTTCCAGGTCTTGTGCATGTAATAGATCAGATGATCTTCTAAATTCCTTCTGAACTGAGATCTAATGTAGCTCCGTTAAAGTCATTAGAAACCAAAGTGGACTAGTGTCTCTTGCTGTCTCCTTTCCCATCAGCACTGTGTACAGTGCTATGCAAACCAGCTCTCCGTGCCTGATGCAGCAGCAGTTGCACATCATGCCCCCTTGCAGTCCTGTTTGCTTTCCCTGTTCAGCCTGGACTGCATCCTCCCTCATGTTTTGCTGCTTGAACACGTTCATTTAGAAGCTTTATCAGATTTAATAGGTTATTTTTGTAGTGTTTCTTTTTTGCTATTAATAAGGGTGACCAGTAAAAGAACAGTAAAATGCAAATAATTTACGCGTTCTGATGAACAAGTTCCCTGAAGGTTGAAAGAAACTTCAGCATTTTCACTGTAGCGCTGTGACAATGAATCATTAGCGATGCCCAGTGTGCCAAAGTCCCAGGTGCGCAGCTTTCAAAAACAACAGACACAAAACCAGCAGTATTTTTTTCTCATTCATCAATTTTGTGAAGCCAAATTGGCTTTCTGGAATCCCCACAGCAATTTGCAAATGATGTATGAAATCAAATATTCCTACCTGCACGGTGCACAGGGAAAAGAGGAAAAAAAAAAAGCTTTCCTATCAGTGCTCTGACATGCTATTTCAGTGATACTTGATATCCAGTCAGACACTGCCAGAAATAAGATACTAGTTCCAGACACTGAGAAAAATACTATTTACAAAAATCTTCTGCACATTTTTCTTCTTCAGCTTTCCTGTTTGTTCTCTCAGCACCGTTAACCTTGATAGTTTTGTCTTTTAGGAAACATATTTGTTCATGCAAGTCTATCTTGATAGTTTTCAAAAATTTTGGAGTGATTTTTCTCTTCTTTTTCTAACTAATCGTGGCTTGGGGAAGTGTATGAACTGGATAACCTCTCAAGGTCCATTGCTGTCTCCAGTGATTCATTAAGATTACCCATGCATATTTTTTCTCCACTGTTTTGCTTATATAGTATTCAATTCCCTAGATATTTGCCAGCTGTGTCTGTAGGCAGAGTAAAAACATTTTCAGTGTTAATTTGTCTTGTTTTCTATTGTTCTTGCAATTTTAATAGTAAAATTATAGATTTTCCTTTCTATTTGAAATGGAATATTCACTATAGAAGAGGTTTGCATTTGTATACTATCTCAGATTATGTAAAATTCTGCATATTGTTAATCTCTTTTGTATTTTTCTGTTTGGGTCACCTGCATCAAAGGTGACATGGTAGACTTAAATAGGTGATAGGTTACTTGACATATGATAGGTCTCCAGAATTTCTTATCAGTGCAGATGCTGTTAATAAAGACTGTTTGAGTTTGGATATGAAAAACAAAAATATAACAAGATAAGAATATTGTAAATGCTCTGTCATTAGACTAAAAGCTTACAATAATGAAGTTACAAAGCCTGCCTTTTTACACTACTTAGTCATGACAGGTGTAATGGAACTTAGATATGACTTGTTCAAATTTGATAAATGAAAAAAAACTTTCCCATGGAATTTAAATAATATTTGATACTGCTTGTCAAAGATAATTGAAGGGTAAGACTTTAGCCTGAATAAGATACGTATATGTAGACATACATAGGTGGCAGGTGGCTATGGTTAGAATGACTTTTGGAAGGGCTGTAAACTCTAATCCTGTCAAGTGAAAACACGTTTTTTGATTTGAGGTTTGAAAGGAATACTTTTATAACATGTTAACTCCCTTACCTTCAGGTTTTTGTGCAACCATTTCCCAAGAAATCTGAATGCCTTTGGTAAGAAGTGCCAATGTAATACATTAATGAAATGAGGCAACTCCTACATCTCATGAAATTGCCAAAGTCATTGGACATCAGTGGATGTCGTCTGTCCTTCCAAACAGTTGGGAAGTACTGTCTAGCCATTAGTAGGGTCAGTGAACTACTAAAGCAAATACTCCTTCCAGGCATCCATAACATTCAACTGCAGCCACCAAGTTTATAGATCTATGCCACTGAGAAACCTGGTGAATTATTCTGCACAGATCTCCACACAAGCATAGCTATATTACTTTCGATACCTGAGAAAAGTTGTTTCAACTTTTCTTGGGTAATTCTTCATGGCACCACATCGTACAGTGCAGTACAAAAAAAGAGTCTGTGATGATTTTCTTCTTGGAAAGTCCCTGTTGACCCTGCAGTATCTTTATCTCTTTTGCTTTTGTACTCAGCCTTGAGGGAGATGAAACATCTTCAGGAAGGAAAGATTTTATTGTTTGTCCTTCTTTTTCTTCAGGGTTAAAGATATTTACTCACACCTCTTAAGATTTTAGTGACAGAAGTGTGTGTTATCAGGATTTTATGATTTTTGTCATCGTTTAACACCAGCCAGCAACTAAGCACCATTCAGCTGCTCATTCACTACCCCCCCACCCAATGAGATGGGGGAGAGAATCAGAAAAAAAGTAAATCTCATGGGTTGAGATAAGAACAGTTTAATAGAACAGAAAGGAAGAAAGTAATGATGATGATGATGATGGTAATAATAATAATATGACAATAATAATAATAAAAATAAAAGAATTGGAATATACAAAACAAGCGATGCACAATGCAATTTCTCACCACTTGCTGACCAATGCCCAGTTAGTTTCTCAGCAGTGATCCACCCCCAAGGCCAACTGCCCCCAGTTTATACACTGGGCATGACATCCCATGGTCTGGAATACCCCTTTGGCCAGTTTGGGTCAGCTGCCCTGGTCGTGTCCCCTCCCAACTTCTTGTGCTCCTCCAGACTTCTTGCTGGCTGGGCATGAGAAGCTGAAAACCCCTTGACTTAGGATAAACACTACTTATCAACAACTGGAAACACCAGTGTGTCATCAACATTCTTCTCACACTAAATCCAAACCATAGCACTATACCAGCTACTAGAAAGAAAATTAACTCTATCCCAGCCAAAACCAGGACAATTTTATAGCAAGAACTTCAAAACCTGAAAATGAGTTAACAACAAACATCTATAAGTAAGAAACCCTGTCATTAGTAGTGGGCCTTACTAGGCCCACTGTCCTTTAGAAACAAAGCATGATTATATCTCCTAATGTCTGATAAGGTGTAATGCTGAATTAAACATGCTTTGGGGCAATTCAGCTCTTTCCTGGCTGGGTGCTTGATGTCTGAAGAGAAAGAGCATTAAGCAGCAATACAGTCTCTCTTCTCTGCCAGGTTTCCTGTTGTCATGTAGCTGCTAGAAACCTAATGCATTTCAGATCTCTCTGCTTTTGGCAAATAGTGCAAGTTTTCCATGGGAAAACAAGCTAAAAATGTTTGCAGGTCAGACTTTGATTGTAAGCCATTTAAAAATGTGTCATCACAGATCTTTATGCCCTGTTTTCTCAAACTCCTCTTTATTTTTTTCCTGTGGATACTCTGATTATCCATGCCTATGCAAAAGTAGATATCCCTTTAACCTGAATCCCTAAATGGATCTTCAATTTGAACTCAGTCAACCATGCTTAGTGCAATTTCTTTTCTCTTCTTGGTAGTAAACTCACCCTTCCACTGTGTATGGGTAATGGACTTTGTTTAAGGTGAGATTTCATATACCTGACAAATCAATAACTCAGATCAAATTAACCATGTACCTTGAAATTTGATTTCCAAGGACTAGAGTATCTTTCTTTACCAAAGTCATAAAGACATCTCTGAAACGCTATGTATAGTGTATCTCACTTATAGCTCATCTGACCCAAGCCCACAATGCCTGTTTGAGCATTTTCTGCACTAAGCAAACTGCAAATAAAACCGTACAAACAATGTACATATGGTCTCTAAATTGATTCTTTTCAGATCACCTCTTATATTCGGGTGGAAAAAGTCCTGACTCTCTCTGCATCATCACACTTTTCTCTCCATCCATTGTAGGGCAGATAGGGAGAAACCTGCTGAGAATTAATCTGTTAATATCCAGTTGTTACTTTATGTGGTATGTGTAGCCTACATAGGAAAAAATGGTAGTTCAGGTTTTGACTGTCTTTAGTATGGATCAAGTGGGTTCAGGAAACATACTGTTACAGTAAAGATATTTATTTGCCACAGATATTGAAATGAGTTCCTGCTGTGATCTCCATGAAGGAGTAACCTTAACGGATTATAAATAGATGCATTTCTATAAAATCCCCCATAAAGGAACCTCATAGACCTCTTGGGGAGAAGAAAGAAAAAAGAAGGACGCTTTTCATGCTACAGTGGCTTGAATTACCTCCCATTTAGTAGCAGTTTCTCCTTAACTCCTCTCCTTCTTCCAAAGGAAACGTAAGTTCTTACTGTAACCACAAATCAGTTGTTCACAAGAAGCTGGTTGTGGGTACTGGCACTTTTTGTCCAACAATTGCATATAGAACTAGAATCAGCTTGGTTTTGTCATCTGCTTTGTTATCCACTACATCCTGTGTTATCTATCTGCTTCTATCTCTATGCAGATAGAGATTTCTTTTATACACATGCCCACACCTGCTGTGTGACTTCTTTCAGCTGGCAAACCCTTTCAGGTGAGGAACTATCCTTTAGCGTATATATGCACATTATATAGCACAATAGGATTTAATTGTCTTTGCGTAAGAAAAAATTAAAGGTTAAAAAAGTGTACAAAGGTTACCCAACACTCTTTAGAAAGTGTATCTGGTAAAACAGTAATTTCTGAGCTGTAGGTGTGTGGGGATTTCTTGTTTCATTTCATTAATGGAGTGGTACAGAGAGGAAATTTTCACATGGCAGATGTAATGTGAACTTTGAATAGTCAATGTTGATTTTGCTCAACTAAAATTTAAGAGCACAAAGGTGATGCATTAACTAAGGTTCAGAAAATGGCATTAATATAAGAGAAAAAAAGGTTGTTGTTGGTCAGACCGAAGATTCATCTAGCCTACTAACCTGTGCCCATCAGAGCTTATAGAGCAAATGTCTAGTAATAAGGACAGAGCACATAATGATTTTCATCTGAATTATTCTCAATTTTGAACTGGTTTTGGCTCACAAGACTTTTTGAACCAAATGTGGTTTCAGTGTGTTTTGCTTGCATGTAATTTTACAGTTTACCCTGGAGGCTCTGTAAACTTTTAGGATTCGCAACATCTTGTGGCACTCCTGCATTGTCTGAGCAACTGTCTCCTTTGTTAGGAACCTGGCTTACACTAGTTTCATATTATGCTCCCAGTTCTTATATTGGAAGAGACAGTGTGCAATTTCTCCATATCTACTGTCTCTATGTCAGTTTGATTTCATAGTCCTCTGTTATCTCTATCTCTCTTTTCGAGAGACAAGAGTGTTTTGAAGATGCCAAGCCAGTCTGTTGTTTTTCATACGGGAAGAGTCCAATGCCACTGAACGTTCTTACCAATGTGCTCTGGGCCTTTTCCTGTCTTATTAGATCTTACTTTGAAGGACTTAAATAGCAGCATAATAATATTCTTTCTCATTCTCTATGCCTTTCCTAATAATCCCTAACATTTCATTTGAGTTTTTGACTGCTAGTCAGTACTGAGCTGCTGGTTTTACAGAGCTATCACAATCCCACAGTCCCCACCTAATCAGCTCGGGGCCCATCATTTCATTTATACATCACTTATATATGCACATTTCCCCTGCGCTTCATTTTACATTTACCTGTGCATATGCATTTCTGCTGCTGCTCTCTCTGTTCCAGATGAGTAAGACCTGTTTACTTGCCATGGACAGAATAGAGCACAGAAATCACAAAGCTGGATAGCTTGTTTATTTTTTTCCCCTCCTGTCAGGCAGTTAGCGTCCCTAGGATTTGAAAATGCTGATGTGTCTGCTAAGAAGCCAGTACACAGACAACAAACATATTTGTATAAGGAACTGATGCTGAAACTTGAGGTTTGTTAGTTCCAAAAACACAGGCTTCAGACACCTGGCCTAATGTTTCTTCCATCAATCCTTTCCTGTCCTTGGCAAATCCTCAGAGCAATATCATGTACTACATAAAGTTACTACCTGGCTCTGGTTGTCACATATGCTCCAGATAAGCAATATATTCTTGGCGTGCTGCTGCACTTGATGAATTGTCTTTTAATTATAGATTTTTTCCACATTTCTATGGTATTTATGTTTATATGTACTATTAATGTCTTCAGTAAGATTTAATCAATTATTTCTTTCATGATACATTATTTTACTCATCTTTTTCCCTATTTTTCATTCTCTTTTCTCTTGGAATAGTTTACCACTAATATTGTCCAAGGAACTCTGGCCAATTTCACTAAGAATTTTATCACTGTCATTCTAGCAATTTTTTTACAAATTGGTACTAAGAGTAGAAATTATTTAGGCGTTCCTAATAGCTTACCATCAGCGCCTTTTGAACTGATATTTACAGCTTTCCCTGAAGGCACAGAAAGATCTTAGTGGTGTTTACCATACTATTAAATTTCTCAACTGCCACAATAGTGTGTGTGTTGTGCAATGTCTTCAGGGAGGGGGAAAGAATGATTTATCAAAGTCAGGTCTTATAGCCATTGATTGATTTTTAGTTTGGGTATTAGAAAAATTGCATCTGTTTGAGGAAGTAGCTGCTTAGGTGTCTGATTCAAAAGTCTCTGAAAAACATCTATTATAGCAACTGGGCTCATCTTATATAAGCTGTTCACAAGCTATTTATTACATCTATTGAACTTTAAAAAATGTATACCACAACTCTAAATTTTATATGCAATTATTCATTTGTCTTCTCCCATTGCACTTCAGAAATTACTTTAAAAGGTATTTCTTTAGAGCTCTGAATCTTCAGATTTCATTTCTTTGCACAGCTGTGGAGTTGATCAGAACCCCCTTTCATTCAACAGTGCACACACAAACTGTTTTAAAATAAGGAGAACAGTTTTATTTGCACAACGTTCTTTCTGTTACATTGTAAGGCCTTCATCAAGCTTATTTCTTCCTGGTTTCCTTATACAAATTTATGTAGTTACAGAATAATTTAGACTGGAAAGAACCTCAAGAGTTCTTTACTCCAACCTCCTGTGCAAAGCAGGGCCAGATACAAGGTCAGACCAGGTTGCTCAGGGCTTTATCCGGTTGAGTCTTGAAAACCTCCAAGGATGGAGGCTACACAGCCTCTCTGGGCAGCCTACTCCACTTTCCTCAGGTGCAATTTTTTTGTCTTATGTCCACACCTTACCAGCCGTGACTTGTCCTTCCTCCAGGGACTGCTGTGAAAAGACCAACTCCACCTTCTCGGTAACCAGCACACAGGTATGGGCAAGCTACTGTTAGGTCACCCTGAAGCCCTTTCTTCTCCAGGCTGAACAAGTCCCACTCCCTCAGCCTCTCTTCACAGGACAAATGCTCCAGCCCCTGATCACCCTAAGGGTTCTCTGCTGAACTCGCTTCTGTTAATAGACATCCTTCCTGTGCCAGGGGGTCCAAAACTGAAAGCAGTTATTAGATGTGCTCTCATGAGTAGAGGGGGATAATTTCTCCCTTGGACATCCTGGCTGTGCCACAGTGAATACCACCTAAGGCACACTGCTGGCTCATTCTCAGCATTTACCTTTTTTCAGTCACTGCTAACTTTCCCTGACCTTCACTACTTTTCCAAGATGATAATGGCCTCTATGAAATTATCCCGCTCTCTCAGCACCCTTGGATGCAGTCTGTCAGGTCACAAGGACTTCTGTGGGTTGAGTTCCCACACATGGTCCTCACCCACTGCTGGTAGTTCCTTGCCTCCTCGAATGCTTTCACTACGCACAGAGGCCTGGGAGTTCTTGTTGGTGAAAACACAAGAAAGACATCAAGTAGTTCAGCCTTATTTGTGTTTGTTGTCGCCACAGCCAAGTACCCCATAGAACAATACAGCCATGTTTTCCTTTGCCAGGCTTTTACTATTAACATAGCACTAGAAGGTCCTGTTGCGCTTAATATCCCTTGCAAGTATCAACTCCAGGTGAGCTTTGGCTTTCCTCGTACCACCCCTGCATGTCTGGGCAATATTACTATAGTGCTCCCTTGTAGCTTGTTCCTGCTCCCCCCTCCTCCATACTGCATTTTTGCATTGAAACAGTCTCATAAATTCCCTGTTAAACTGATCTGCTAATCTGTTTCTTTTCCTGGTTATTGGGAGGGACCATTCTTGAGCTAAGAAGAGATTGCTTTTAAAGACCTGCCAGCTTTTACAAGCTCCTTTGCCCTCCAGAGGTGCCTCTCACTGGGTCACTCATACCAGTTTCTTGAATAAGTCAAATTCTTCACTTCTAGGGCCCAGGTTCTGTAGTCTGCTACTTGCCACCTTCTCTTCCCTCCCCTGGGGATCTTGAATTCTTCCATTTCATACCCACCACAGCCAAAGCTGCCATCAATTATTATCTCCCCAATAAGTTTGTCCTTGTTAGTGAATAGCAGATCCACCTGTGTATCACCTGCAATTATCTCAACCATTACTCTTATCAAGGAGTCAGCCCTAACACCTCCCCAAAAATCTGCTCAGTTGCTTGGCTCTAGCTGTGTTGCCATTCCAGTAGATTGCAGTAAGATGAAAATCCCTCCTAAGAGTCAGGGTGTATGATTTAGAGACCACCTTAAGTTGTTTGGAAATGACTTTTTATGCTTTCTCATCCTAACAGGTGGTCTGTAACAGTCTCCTACCACAACAGCACCCTTACTGGCATCTCCTTTGATCTTGACCTAATCCTCCTTTGAGCCCAATCCTTATGGGGATGGGTGGGGTGAGTGTTTGAAAAACCCATTATCAGCAGATTGACTAACTGCCATTTGTATAATTTGAGAATCAGTCTTTAAAGACTAACAATGCACATTAATAGTTTGTAAATCTTGTAAATGCATTACATTATATGTTACTAGTAATCCTAAAACTTTTAATAGGATACTAAGTAAAATCTGGTATCTGTACAGGCTGTGCCTAACTTGGTTTTGGGGGAAACTCTGGAAAACCTAGTCTAAGCATCTGCCTAAAAATATATGCATGTTTAAGTACTTTATTCAGTGGAGGCTTTCTTCCCTCTCTGCCATATACTCCTTTCCTTTTCAATAGCTCTCCTCTTTGCATTTCTCTTCCATGATTCTTAAAATTTCGGAGAAAGAGACACAGAGCAGCATTTGGAATGACTATTGCAGTAAAGTGGACACCTTCTATGTCCTTCTCCTATGTCAAATTTAAAAGATGTTAAGAAACTATTGGTTTTGGTAGTCAGGTAACACAGTGACTCATGAACACATAGCAGCATGACTGAATTTTATAATTAATAATACTAAAATGTTGTTGATAGTTTGAAGCAGCACTGAGTATAGTGTTTTGACATTACTGCTTATACAAGATTTACTCATTTTGGTTCTCAATATTGTAAAATCATCTAATACACACAATACAGCACTCATCATGCCTTGCTATTTCTATTTGAATTCCTCAGCACTTTGTTATACTCCACATTTTAGGCCATCTTTTCTTGACAATCTTTCCAAAATTTAGGAGGTCATTTGTTTACAGAGTGAGTTTTCACATGACATCTTGGTGATCTGTTCCATACATGAGGTGAGAGCAGAAGTAACAGTAGTGGTAGTCTTCCTTTATAGAATGAAAAAAAGCCAATTTATTTACAGTTCTTGGTTTGTTTATAGCAGTGAATTAGCATTTTGTTCCATGCAGGGCAATTTAAATTCACTTTTCTGTAATTCTCCTTTTTATAGTTGCAAGTAATTGCTATGTGAAAAATGAACACACAGTATAAAATTGTTAAATGAGTAATCTCATTTTAAACACATTTATTCTATTAGCTACCATTTATTTGAGAGGACTACACTGTGTTACAGTGTATACCCTGGGGCGCTAGAAATCCATTGGCATAGAGTTTTCGCACAATCCATTTATTTAGTTTCACTATGAATTTTAGCAGATCCTGGTGTTTTGTAAGTATGTAAGCTTTCTATTTTATGGGACGAACTTGACCGCCTAACTGCCTTGTGATTTAGTCATTCCATAACTAAGGAGATGAGAGACGATAACCTTCTTGAAACCAACAGCCTGAAACTGGAAGTTTCAAGACAATAGTGTCGTGGTTTAAGCCCAGCTGGCAGCAAAGCACTGTGAAGCCACTCACTCACTCCTTCCCCACCCCATGGTGGGATGAGGAGGAGAAAATATAAATAAAGAAAAGCTTGTGAGTCAAGACAAGGACAGGGAGGGATCACTCGCCACTTATGGTCACAGGCAAAAACCAGACTTAACTTCGGGAAAACACAAAATCAATTTACTACAAATCAAAACAAAACAAGGATAATGAGAAGCAAACCCCAACCTTAGAACACCTTCCCTCCACCCCTTCTCCTTCCCACCTCAACCCCACTCCCGGTTCTCTTTCCCTCCTCCCCTCCAGTGGCACAGGGGGACAGGGGCTGGGGTCGGTTCCTCACCCCTTGTCTCTGCCGCTCCTTCCTCCTCAGAGGGAGGAGGACTCCGCACTCGTCCCCTTCTCCACCGCGGGGTCCCTCACATGGGCTGCAGTCCTTCACGAACTTCCCTGGCGTGGGTCCTTCCCACAGGCCGATCTTCAGTCCCAGCCTGCCCCAGCGCGGGCTTCCCCAGGGAGCGGCGGCCATCTTGAGGGCCATCCATCGCCCTGCTCTGGCGTGGGTCTTCTCTCCCCGGCTGCAGGTGGGCATCTGCTCCCCTCCGTGGGCTGGGGGGGACAGCCTGCCGCCTCACCGCGGGCTGCGGGGGCATCCCCTCCTCCTCACTGACCTCGGTACCCGCAGAGGGGTTCCTCTCCCATCCCAATCCCCCGACTCGCTGGGGGTTCCCCTCCGAAATCTGTTCTCCCAGGGGCGCCACCGCCGTCGCTGACGGGCTCGGCCTGGGCCCGCGGCGGGTCTGACTCGGAGCCGGGGAAGCTTCTGGCAGCTTCTCACAGGAGCCACTCCTGTGGCCCCTTTACCAAAACCCTGCCACACAAACCTAAAACAAATAGGCAATAGGGGTCTGAAATTGTGGTGTTCTTAACAGAAGTGTAATACCAGCAAATACAGGGATGGATATAATTAAGTATTTCCTTGTTGTTTGTTTTAGTGAACCTTTAGTCTCAAAAAACGTTGTATGAACTTGAGTTGCATGGTTGTGTGTGACGTTCATCAAGAGGATTTTATGAGAAAGGGTGGGTTTATATGAAAATTACCTTCTTACACTTCGGAGACAAGAGGGATAGACATTCAAGTAAGATTACAGTTAACCACCAAAGTTGTTTTTTATGTGTGACAGCCTTTTTAACTTCTTTCTTCAGCTGCACTGCTAGAAAGGAGTGTTACACTCAGTTTTGTGTGCTGCCCCTTCACTAGTGCCTTCTTACACTTCCACAGTCCTTTCAGGGTCTTGAAAAACAGCATTTCAGGTACCTTCTCCTCCTGGAATGTCTGAGCCTGAGGGACTGATCTCAAACATTTTCCCCTGCACACAGCTGTACCACAAATTGCAGTTATACCAGTATTGCCACCCCATAGCATTATTTAAGCTCCTACAGATGAGGTTATCTTGAGATATATATTAAAATGGATTATGTTCACAATTTAAGCTTAAATGATGAAAAGGAGCATTCCTATCTAAACATGACCTAGTATGCTGAAGCACAGTAATGGTCAGTACAGGCAATATAGCTTGGCTTGCTGTACCACTCCAACAGTAACAACAAAGTAAAACTTGGTCAAGAAGTTAGGAGGGGTAAAGTCCTGTTGGGCATTGATGAAATCTGCTGGAAGATGAGGCAATGCATTTATAAAGAAAAACCTGTAACTAGTGCTGTCATGTTTCATTTTGATTTACAGACATTATTAAGGAAACCTAACTCAATGATGCCACAGTTTAATATCTCCTTGAGATATTAAGCCTGTGGTTTTGTCTCTGCTGAGTCTTCTGTTGTTTTTTGCAAAGTTCATACTTTTTGTCAAGAAAAATAAATGTTCTTTTAATGAGCCTACAAGGTCATGATATTATTGCAAAGTTCCTTTTTATAAGAACTTCTTTTTCTTAAAGACCAACTTCTGGTATATATATTTTTTGAAAGCCCAGCTGTGGTTTCACATTTGTGGCTACTTTGCAAATTAGCCATACTAATAAAGTGATAACATTGTTAACAAACCAGGAAATTTAAAATTAAACAAGCATACCCAAATATGTGTAATAAGCAGAACAAAAGCTATTCCTAATATATGCTGGTAAAAGTTACATTTGCTTTACCAAAGCAGGATTGGGGCTAAAAGAATTGTGTCTGTTTCTTTTAATTTTGCTAGAACTAAGGAACACATAGGAATTAGGCAGGAGCCTACAAGATGTGAATCATATCTTCATTTTAGAAAAATCTAAACATTAGTGTTTGTTTTTTGTTTTAATACAAAAGTAATCTCTTTGGACAGTAGCTGTTTTTCAGTTATGTGTTTATTTTAGGGCATTTGACAGAATGTTTTCCAGTCATCAGTAGTATTGTGTTCAGACACAAGAGTGTTAGATTGTTAATTAAAATTGCCTGATCCTTTCTAGGTCACTTACAGGTCGTAGACACTAAACAATGGATCTGTCCTTGACCCTCACCATTGTCACAGGTGTGCTCACTCTGTCTCACATTCCTGGCTAGATGATAGAAAGGAGGAATTTCACCTGTGGGCCTCAAGGTAAAAGTTTGGTTGTGGGGTGGTTGTTTTTTCGTTTGTCCCCCCCTTCCTACTGGTACAGAAAGAGGACTACCTCTAGGCTTTAGTACTCTACTTACAGATTCTGAATATGTTATTTCTGGAGTGGAAGAGGATCAGAAAAAATTTCAGGCTAGAAAGATTTACTAAGATTCTGAATATTTTTAGATTTGCATCTTGGAAAGGTAAGTGCAATAAAAGCTAGAAGAATGTAAGTTTGTTTGTTTCAGAGGAGGGGGTTTTGGTTTTTTTTCCTCTTCTGTTTTTCAGATATGATACTGAAAAAACCCACATATTTGAAAATGGCCTACAGATGTTGTTAATGCTTGGCTGTATTTGAGCAACTCTAGAGTTAACTTCTTTTCCCCAGAACAATAACATACTCTGGTTCCTCTTTACTTTAGTAAAATGTGCTTAGGTTATCCATGATCACTGGCAAAACCTGAAAACAGCTATTTCTTTGTTTTGAATACTAGAATAATTGGTTTAGTCACTCTTTTTACTTTTGATATTGCATTTTATAAAATATTTAGTAAACCAGGAGGTATCAAGAGGAGACTGACTTGAGGCATTGTCCTGGTTTCAGGCATGTAATTCTGTACTGTATTTTCTCACAGTGAATGAGAATTACACAATCTTTTCATATTTGGTTTTTAATTTAAATTTTTCAGTTTAATTAAATCTAATGATAATGCCCTATATTTTAAAGGGGTTTATTTATTAATGTACCCTTGGTACATACTATCTTTTCATGTATAGTATGGCAGTTTCCACAACTTTAACATAGATGTTATATGCACTTTTAGAAGCAAATTGAAAATTTCTATGATTTTGCATAAGCTTGGGGTTTGGGGGTTTATTTTGGGGTTGTTTGGGATTTTTTTACATTTTCCTACAGCTCTGGTCTTCAGTGGATCTTAGCAAATGTCTTTATTTTGCTAGAGAAAAAAAATTCCTTTTTTTTCTTTTGTCACCTTCACTTTGCTTCTCTGTGGAATTTAGAAACATATAATTGCCACAGATATAGTCAGTCAGGCTCATAACCCGTTATAAGTTATTATAAACGTCTTGAATGCGATCATGAAAGCATAGAATAGATGCATTCTATTTTCTTGTTTTGTTGGCTTTGCTATGTAAAGAGCAGATATTTCTCTTTTATCCTGGTTTTAGTGCACTACTGCAAAGATTAAAATAAAACAACAAAAAAAAACCCTTCCAACAACTTTCCAGAATCCTAGTTCCAGTTGTTCAGAGGCTTCTTTATGGAATCAATGAGGTTACAACTTCTGACTTTGTTAAATTTCACCTTGAATTTTACTTTTAATTTTTTCTTAAAAGGGGGGGGGGGGGGTCATGTAATGGAACTCTGCTGTATTTCCTTATCTTTTCACATTTATTAAATTTGGATAGTTTATGCCTTTTAAGCATAGAGTTAACGTTGTGATGCAGTGGAGTACCTGAATAAAATTAGTCTTTTATATGAAAAACTAAAGGGAGTGCTTACAATCATAAAACAACTCTAACGTATCATTGAGTTTCTATAGCAAAGCTTTTCATGATTGGATCCCCAGCTCTGTATCAGACTGAGCTATGCAGAAAGATTATTCTCACTCCATTGTGAGCATGCTTGGTTCTTTTGCTATGTTTCTCTAGGCCAGTATCATTTGCAGGGGAGCATGAGGAACAGGGAGAGCTCAATGAAACAAGCTTTTATTTCCTGGATAATCTCCGGATTATCCTAGCTTCATTAGGAGGCTAGGAAAGTGCTCTGTGGGGTGGATTGAACGTCTGACCTTCAAGAGGTATTCCCAGTCTCTTTCCTTTGAACACCAGCAAGGAACAATGGTCTAGGAGAGAAAAGTATAAACTTCTCAAAACCGCCTTTGTTGAACTGGCATATGGGAATGTAGGAGACTACTCTGAGACAATCTGAGCAGCTTCTCTAGGAGTGTTTGATAAGTACAGTATTACATACACCTATATTGTTGAAATGGCAGATGAATGAGTTTTACTCTCCCTGGTAAGTGGAGATATCCCATTTATCTTTGGCATTTTGTCAAAGCATATATTAACTAGAGGCACAAAGTAAGTTGTGAACATGCTAAAGTTCAGGTTCTTCTATATCTACATATACCTAGAATATATTTTAAAAGTATATAAAATATTTGCGAAAACAAACTTAGGAAAATTCTGTTTCTTCTGTGTTTGCAGTTAACTTGCTTTAATAGATTATGACAAATAGTACGTGTGTATGGTGTTGAATACTTACTGTTTAAGTGTTTTGCACATATCTGCACATTGTGTGCAGGCTTAAGATACTCCTTTCAGGAAGTAGGAAATGTAGAAAAGCAAAAGCAAGTTAGAAAAAGATTTAGTATTTGAGAAGTACTTGGTTGTTTCAGTGAGCAATGAATGAGTTTGAGCTACCCCTCCCAATGACTTCAGAAGTTTGATTGTGGAGTTTTTACAAATTTCTGTAAACCAGCAACTAAGGAGTTACTTGAACATTTTTGTAGCATGGATATGGAAGTAGTATATAAGGTAAAAGGAACACAGGTTCAATGATGTCTCTGGCAGCAATTTAGTAATTGCTTAAACGATGTTGAAACATGGACTTACACCATGATGCATTAGGATCTGTTAAAGGATCTTGACTACTGAAGAGCCGCGTAGCACACCTGTACAAAATAGCATGGAAGATCTCAATGACAGTCTTGGTTCATATTCTATCCTTGTATGCTGCTGACTGCGTGCTACTCTTATGTTCCTCATGTTTGCAGCAATTTAGCAGCACTTATTTATTGCTACTAATGTAGGTCACCTTTGGATTTTGGAAATCAGGTTATGGGGATCGTAACCTCCTCCTTTGAATTGCAGATATTTTATTGTATTAATTAATGTAAGGTTTTGGAGTCAGATTGACTTCAGAAAGTGATTTTTGTGGAAGAAGAATTTAATGTTCCTGCCAACTTTTTTTGCTACTTATAAATGACACGATATGGGAGAAGTAAGTGAATAGGCATATTGCTGCCAAATGGAGAATGTTGCATATTCTGTGATGGAGTCATCAAACCTGAATATGTAACCTTTCTGCTTACCTAGCTTTCAATGATAATTATCTGACATACAGGTGAATCACACTGTCTTAAAATAGAATTAATGAGCATTTCCATTGAGGGCACAATCTACTAGATTATTAAAGAGCATCTGTGTTCTTTCAATTATGGTAATTTCACTGTTTTAAATAGTGTTTTACATTTCCTGATGGGAATGTAACTATACTCAGCATATGCTTATTAAGCCACTTAGCAAACATAGTTGTATTAATAAAATCATTTCATTCCATAGACTCAAAACCTGCAAAATACAAGCTCCAAATACAGGAACTGAGTCCCAGATACAGTGCAGCCTATTCAGGACAAATCACATCCAAGTACTGGGAAGTCTTGATGAGTGTTTTTCATCCTGTATGTCACAGCATATTCCCAAGGGATTGACAGTAGCCAAGGAAGACCACTGGAGAGTGTGTATATATAGCTTTGCCTTGTATGTGGAATTTCCAAAGGGATGTATCTATTCATTAAAAACTGTTATAAAACTATGCATCTTTTTGGTTGCAGTTGTATTTATTAGAGGTCAGCAATGGTTACACTAGTGTTTAACATTTTGAGGAGCAAGTGGTAACAGTTTCCCTTGACCTAGAAAAATTTGAAAAGATTAATACCTTGAAAGCCAGTAGTGTTTAAGGAGAAAGTTAAGAGATCTGTCCCAGGAGGCCTGGGCCTATGAACAAGTCTCTTCTGTAGTTGTGTCCATGGGACAGAAACCCATCTGTGCCTTGTAAATGCTGGCTGGAGCTCAGTAATGTTAGAGACTGAAAAGGAGGGTGTAGCCTCTGGAGTAGAGGAAATAATGCAGCTTTTTATGTGGCACTTAGAGGCTGTGAGGAAGTACTGCTTCGTGAAAATTGAAAATTCAGAAAGGTCTTTGGGTGTCCACAAGTCAGAGCCTTAAGGGGAAGACAACTGGTAATAAAGGAATACCTGGGAACTCTAGTATCTAAAAGATAGAACAACTGTATAAAGTTTGGGGATCTAGCCAAAACTTCTGTTTGTCTCCTGAGAGAAGGACCTGAATCATGTCAAAGTATATCATCAGTGGGCTGATGAGCTAATCCAAGAGTGTACAGAAGATATTTTTAATAATGTTTTCTTTGTTTGCAGTAGAATTATTATTAGCATGGTAGGTCTCTTCTATGGCAAGCATCTTGCTCTTCAGTTAGAGGCACAGCTGTAACCAGGAGGAGTCCAGCTGAAGCAGATCTGCACAGCCAGAACTGTACTATGCTCTAGCAGGGAACTCATCCATGTCCTAAAGATCAGAGGATGCAAAGACAAAGTGGTTAGCTTTGTAATTTATGTGATACTTAGAAATGTTTCAATAGACTCTCCAGATACGGTTGATTTGTGATTTATTTTATAGTAGGTCATTCTGCTACTGCCTGGTGGCAGTTAACTAGATCCTGACAGCTTATTATAGAAGGATGTGAGTATCACTGATATCTGGGATTAAAAGACATTAGGAGAGAGCAAACTAAGTATTTTTAATTTTTTAAGACATGCATACCTGAATGGTACAAATTTGCTTTCAAATACCCCAGAGTAGTGTTTATTTTAAAAAATTTTTAAGACTCAAGGCAGGCAGGATACGGAGTCACAGCAATATATGATAATCTAGGCAGTTATTCTGTATCTCCTTGTGGAAGTGTATTGCTTTGAAAATGTATGTCCCAAATAATTTTGCTTCTCAATTATAACAAAGAATGAACACAGTTATTTTCTTTGTCAGATATCTTGCCAGATAAATTGAAGTACCTCAGCAACTTTTGCATAGTCTGGACACCTTAATATCTTACTTGAAGGAGCAGTGTTTATTTGTTAGATAATTGGTGCAATTGAGAGAACCTGCAGAACCCAAAAATTCTATTAAATACAGTTGTCACTTCAAGAACATTCAAAAATTTTATTTGTTTGTCATGTCTACAGAAATACCAATTGTCCATTTTCTTGATACGCACAATTCTGTCTTCAATTTTATGGGAATACATTTAACTCATACCAATAAACAATTCACTTCAGATTGATGGATATGATGAGCAATGTTAAAGTGGCTGCAAAAGCCAAACTTAAGTGAAACAAAGTGGTCTCTTTAGTGAAGAGCCACCACTAACTATATTATGGGAGATGGTTATCTGTATTATGAAAGATATTAGTACAGTCCCTCTGTTCTTCAATGAACTTGAAAAATTAATTTCACTTTCAAGAATATACTAAATTTTGCCCATTTTATCCTGAGCTTCATAATACTAAATAACAACTTCTTAAGAAATGGCAAAAGATTTTTAACTTTTTGTTGGTTTGTTTTGTTTGGTTTTTTTTTTTAATTCAGGATGTAAGAAGATTTTAGATTCTACTGATACACTGAGTAGTTGGAGCATAGTATGACAGCTATTTATTTAATGTAAAAAGATGTAGTGATATTCACAAAATTACAGGAGAGGTACACATGGATATAAATCTGACACTAGGTATTTTTTTAAAAATCATTTGGGTTTGGCCATTAGCAAAAGGATTCTGGAGATAATGTGTCAGTTCTTGCTGTTTTCATTTCATGTAAATCCAAGGAAAACAATTTGGACTTCTTGTGTGTAATGCAAACCAAACTTTACCATTGCTCACTTATTCTTGAGTCAGACCAGTAGGTTTATCACTGAGCATCAAGAAGTTTTCCTATCTTGCTACATACAGTATACTTCCCTCTACAGCAGTCTCAGCATCCTGCTATAGCACTCCCAAAGAATGAAGGAAAAAATCTTCCCACAAGCCATTTTGTAGTTCTTATTGCTAAGCATTAGTTTGACTGCCATGTTAGGTGGGAGTATTAGTTTGAAAAAACTTTATTACAGTCTGGGGCAGCTAGAGATCATACGTGTTTCTTATGTACGTGTTTGAAGTTGTCCTGGTTTTGGCTGCGATAGAGTTAATTTTCTTTCTAGTAGCTGGTATAGTATTATGTTTTGGATTTAGTGTGAGAATAATGTTGCTAACACACTGGTGTTTCCTGTTGTTGATAAGTAGTGTTTATACAAAGTCAAGGATTTTTCAGCTTCTCATGCCCAGTCAGCAAGAAGGCTGGAGGGGCACAAGAAGTTGGGAGGGGACACAGCCAGGATAGCTGACCCAAACTGGCCAAAGGGGTATTCCAGACCATGGGACATCATGCCCAGTATATAAACTGTGGGGAGTTGGCCCTGGGGGTGGATCACTGCTGAGGAACTAACTGGGCATTGGTCAGCAAGTGGTGAGCAATTGCATTGTGCATCACTTGTTTTGTATGTTCCAATTCTTTTATTATTATTGTTGTCATTTTATTATTAGTAGTAATATCATTATTATTATTGCATTTGTCCTTTCCGTCCTATTAAACTGTCTTTATCTCAAACCACAAGCTTTACTTTTTTTTTTACTTTTTTTTTTTTTTTTTTCTCTCCAGTTCTCTCCCCCATCCCACTGGGTGGAGCGGGGAGTGAGTGAGCAGCTGCTTGGTGCTTAGTTGCTGGCTGGGGTTAAATCACGGCAGAAGGCTACACTTTATAGACAAGAATGTCAATTTAGGTCAACTTGCAGAGATAGTTAAGGTAAGACCATTGAATAAGAAATAATTCTGTCTCTGTGGTTTCATCATCAAATTATCATGAGTGATGTATAATTCTAATCAAACATTAATTTTAATAGTGAACTGAGAGTGTCAGCTATATGATGGTCTTTGAGTTAATCAACCAGGGTTTCTTTCAGTAGACACTGAGAGCAAATGATTATTCGAATTAAGATAGTAAGTGTAAGATTCCTTTAAAAAAACCCCTAAAACTCTACAGTTGTTGGTGGGGGGTTTTTTGGTAGCTTTAAATATTTATGCCATATAGGGGAAAATATGAGATAGCATGAAGAAAGGACAGCCTTTCTGGTTTATTGAATAAGAACTTATGCATAGTTTATAAACCATATTTTTTTTCTGAGGTAATTAAGTCAAAATCATCTTGACACACCTGAGTCACCTGAACACAAAAGAAAATGCAGACCTTGTCATGTGATACACTTGAAATGTCTTGGTAATCTTCTTTTGGGGATATTTTTGTTGTATGAACAAGGTTATCAAGCAGTTTTAAAGTGCATAGTGGAATGTATGCAAATTGATAAAATACATTTATTAGAGATAGTCTTTGACTTGCATATCATGGGTAAACTATTTCTATAACTAAAAAATGGGGAACAAACTGCTTATCCCATTTAATTCAGAAGAATTTCCTACACTGTTATTACGTACTTGTTTTAAGTAGTGTCAGATACAGTACTATGAGTGCATGATGCAACAGACTTTGGACTAAAGTTCTTTAAATGGCCTGGCAGTGCAGGGGTGGCTTTCAATATGCATCGTCATTTCCACACATAAAAGCCTTGCTTACTGTATTTACGTGCACTGGAAGAAGACTTACCCATTGTAGCCTCATCTAGCATATATTCAAACTGATTGCAAAACTTCAGTACGCATTGGATTTTTCCTTCAAAGGAAAGGAAATACCTGCCAATCATTTTAAGTTAGACTTATAAAAGATATTTATCCATACGCAGGAAGGAAGACCAGCTGAGGTAGTTCAGCAATGGCTCGCTGTAACTCATCTTGCTGTAAACATACTCCTGATATTCTAGTTTCCCCTTAACAAAATCATTGCCTCTCTTGCCTGCTTGCGTTGTTCTGTCCTCATAATAGTGGTGCTGTGTGTGTTTTTTGGTTTTGTTTTTCTCTGTATTTTGACTTTTGATATCTAGATATGCAGTAAATCTTTTTTAAGATAAAACATTTGTTCAGCTACCCCTATTTTATTGAAGATGTTGTCGGGAACTGAGGAGTTCTTTTACTGCTTTTGGAGAATCACCATAGCCTACAAAACCATGGAATATGTGTTAATTCTGTTCATTTCACTTTTGTGATGCTACTGTCAAAAAAGCACTTAAAGATGCAACAACGTGGGAGCATAACTTCAAATGTAACAGAAGTGGCTGCTGTTAGGTAGGCTTTTTCAAGTGTTTCCTCTTAAACTTTTTTAATTTTTTTTTTCATTAAGTAGCCCATGGATAATCCTGCACTTAAAAGTCCCTTTGGATTCACAAAAGGTGTCTTTTTCTGCTGCCATGCTAAAAGGCATGCTCTGAAAATTGCTTAATATATGTTGACAGAAGAATTCCTTTACAACTTCAAACTGTGACCATTTTCCCACGATGCTGAGCAACAGATTTCTCCTTCTTCCTCTCTATACAGTTTTAATAGGACTAGAAAACTAAGGGTGAAAAATACTTCTTTCATAATGTAACTCAAATCCCAACTTTCATGTCCCAGCAACATGTCCCTCGCCCATCTATTCCACCGTGCAAAACCGATTCAAGATTAACTGAGCCAGAAAAGGAAGAGTGAGCATAGCTATAAAGTCTGGTTAAGACTTTCACATGAGAGGAAGAAACTTGGTTTCTCTTTAGGGTTTTTTCTCTCTATGTGTGGTGGTTTTTTAATTATTATTTGTTTTAATGATTCTCTAATGTCTGTGTTATGGACTGTTACCCTAGATATGGGAGGAGAAATGGTTTTGAATCGGTTGATCAAATTTGTAGGTTAGAAAAACTACAGTGGAAGGACTTGCTGGGGAAAAACTGTTAGGGTGAAAAAATGTGAAGAATGTGATGGATATGAGAGATCCAGCACCAGGTGAGCAAAGTGCTGTAACTGAACTTGGAATGGGAATACAGATGCTATCCCAAAAAGAAAAGAGAGGGAAAAAAAGATCTGTCTAAAGTGGATGATGCTGTTGGAATATGACCTGTATGCCTCTGAGCATCCACCACTTTAATATGGAATTTTACATATTTTTACTAATTCTTGATAGAGTTTGCCTAGTCTTCATTTCTCTAGTAAAAATGTTCCAGTTTTCCAATCCTTTGTACTTACAGCTTCTAGCTATAAGCAATAGTATTAACAAGGTAGCTGATTAAGTAAATACTCACAAGTGACTACTGTGGGTTGATGGCAAAGCAGTTCCTAAGACAAAAGGTCTGTTAATGGGTTTGCCATGTTAGACGTTCATTGGTTTGCAAGCATTCAAACATTCGATATTTCTCATCTTTCTGTCAGTGAATTATTCCTAGAATGCTGGGAAAATTAGTATGAAAGCAGAGCAAAGCAGCATGCTGTCTCTAACTAGCAAGGTAACAGTCTTGATGAAGTTCAGGACCACAAATCCTTTCCAGAATAAGGAAGAGAATATTGTTTAACATTCAAGCTGCATTTGCATTAATTATAGCTGTTTAATTTTTATACAGTTATAACTAGGTTTTTGCACAGTAAAGCAAACAGAGCATCGTTCTCCTGGATTAATACTTAGCAATGTAAGTGAGGTAGATGGTTAATAAAAAATAAGAACCAAATATTTTTTTTTTAGACTTTTCATGGACCACTGAACATACATAATCTTCGAACCTGCAAGACAGTATAATTTAGTATCTCCGTTTTACAGCTGGTTAAATTAAAATATTGGGAAGTGACGTTAGGGTTCTTTCATGAATTGCTTCACCCACAGAGTACTGGAAGCAATAAATCACTTTTATTAGTGATAAAATGCTGAAGTTTATTATAATCACAAAAGCAGTTTTATGCAAGGACAGTTTATCACTGCAAATATTGTCGTACTATATGGTGATATAAAACAAGTTATGAAAATTAGAGAGGGTTGTTTAGAATGCTGAGGAACTAAAAATATGTTGGGATTTTTTTCTTCCCTTAAATGTGACATGGTGAATATGAAATGGAAGCTTGTTGTGAGCAGGTCCATGGGGCTAGAAGAATCCTGAGTTGGAACAACTGAAAAGGGGAAGCAAGCTTCCTCAATGTTTGCGAAGCTACTAGCTTTGAATTTGGCTCAAAATAGTTTATCAATGGGCTTTTTGTTACAGAGCTCATTTGTGGAACTAATAATCTAGTATTATAGTTTTATCTTAACATTTTCTAAATATAAAAGAATCTTTATAGTTTTTATCTTATTTTTGCAAACTAGCCTAATGACGTTAACAATGTTAAGCCAAGGTTGCTTTTAGAAGATCAAATACAATGCCTAAAACAAGTTTTTCAAAAAGGAAATGGCCTTTTTGAAATGTTTCTTCATGTGTTGTGGTAGTACTATGATGTTCTGAGGTACGAATTATTTTGTATCTTCCTTTATTATCGCACACACACACACACACACACACCCAAATTCAAACAAACTTTTTAACAACAGGAAGATATGATTTTCATGCCTGATTTTATTTATTTAATTTATTTGAAACTGAAGCAATATCATATATTGTGTGTGTCTAGGAACTCAAGTGTGCCATCTGGCATGTAGTCCATACTGAAAACAGTACTTAATACTTTTGGAGGCAAATAGTGTAAGAGTATTTATTTCATAGTGTTCATATTAAGATGGCAAAGAAGTTTAATAAATAGGGAGAGTCACCATGGAAAGGGAATAGGATAGGAAATTCTGATACCTAAATAAGAAACTAAGAAATTAAGAAGGTGAATGTCTTTGCTGTATAAATGACTACATACCGGAGAATTGAAAAATAAGGGGATGGTATGCATCTAGCTGCTTTTCATAGGAAAAACAACTAAAGCTGCTCTTCAGTACTACTAAGACTTTTTTGAATTGTTATAAAGATTGTTTCCACTAAACCTAGGTATGTGTGACAAATGGACCTTGCTAGATCTCTACAGCAAAGTAAATCGTTCCTTGCTCTCAGACATCATTTTGTATCTCCAATCCAATATTAGTTTTCCTTTTCTTGTTGGATCAATGTTGTTGAGTTCTGCAGCATTTTTTTGAATGTCCCTTGGAAAGGATAGAATCTCTAAAAGTTTTGTTGTGTCTGAATGTTAAGTGTCACCTTACATGTTCCTATAAAGAAACATAGCTTAGTGTAGTATTATGTTTTGAAATTTGTTCCTTCAATACAACTTTACATTTGATCATCTGATAAACTACGTTACAATGGTTTAATTTTCAGTGATTCATTGCATATCAAGAGCACTGACTAAAGCAGTACACTGGAAACTTTAGCTGCTATTATTTTTGAGCTTTTGATAGGTTTTAATATGCATTTTGTCTCATTAATCAGACACTTAAAACACTCAAGATGCATGTAAACTTGAAAAGAAAAGCATATAAGAAGCAATAAAATATCAGTATCCAAAAAACTGACAGAAAATGAAAGTACAAATAGACACACTGGCAACATTTATCTTGAGTTCTTCCATGTATTACAAGAGTCATGAAATTGTGCTTGGAAGTTGCTGGTAATGACTAGACAGATACAGCTTCACAAAGTCCCACAGGGACTTCCTTTCTGTGCATGAAGTCCTGTTTCCCATAGTATCTAATACATCATCTTCTAATGACAGTGCAGTTGACAGGTTGCACGAAAAGAATCTATGGAAGGAGTTAAAATCAGAAGTGATAGCCATGAAAGTTTTTCTTAAGCATGGGACTGACTGACTGAAATGAACTCATTGACTCATCTTTTCTTTCTACTAACAGTCAATTCTGTAAAGCAAGTCTGTACTGGGAGTGGAAGGGAAAACTAAGGACATTGTGGAGGCCACAGTCCACCTTCCCTTCTTCTGTGATCACATCCACCACAGCAGTGTGTTCTGTGTGGAGCACATGGTATATAATATGTGATCATTTTACTCTTATGCAGAAATGTAGGTGTGGAGTTTTTTCTCCACAGAACTGCTATGGGCCTTTTAAGAACTTGACATATTGAAAAGATTAAAGGTGCTTGATATCATGATGGAGTGAAGTTTTCTTTTTAGGACAAATGGAGAATGTTGGGTTTAGTTCCAAAATGTATCATGTTTTGGTGCATTTGTATAAAGCATAGCTCAAACTTGAATCTAAAGCCTTAGAAGTGGGGAAAAGTGAACTGATATGGGAACATGTTGTCTATTCTTCTGTCTAAACATGTAAATTGCCATAAAATAAAAACCTACAAGCAACATGGTTCCCAAAACTTTTGTTTTAAAATCTTCTGCTCCTTGATGACGTTGAGCTTCAGCATTTATTTCCTCTGTTTTCCTCTTTCAGCTATAGGCTGAAGAAGTAAAAGTGAGAGGGGTCTATTTTAAACTAAGGAAGAAAGAAAATTAGTGGAAAATTATTTAAAATAATGTAATTTTAATTGTGGCAGTAGTTATGTGATGAGATTGTAGTTCATGTCAATGAAAGCTATTAATCCTGGAAACGTAGTGTTAGCTGTTTGATAAATTATTGCTCAAACTGGATAATTATCTTGTGAAATAGAACAACCCTCCCATTATTTTTTTGCTCACCAGGAAACTCAGTAGCCTATAATCCAGTGCCATAAGCTAGAGCATTTACTGCATATATTTTATATTCACTGCAAAGCAGTAGTTTCTTGGAAGGGTGAGATTTGGTTTAAGGCAAAAGATTGACAATATGAATATAACAATTAGTAGATATTTTATACTTCACTGATTTTCTTGTCTTGTAACAGAGGTCATTACATTACAAACTTCTTCAAAAGAACAAACCAGTGCTTTATCCCTTGCTCCTGCAGAGATAAGTTGTTCTTTGATGCTATTACCAAATACAGAAATATTCCTATTTTAAAATGTAGATTATTCTCCTTTCCATCTCTATATTGTTACAGACTTTGCCTGTTGTAAATGAAGTTTGAATATGACTCACTAAATTAAAAAATCTACTTTATCTCAGTTATGAAATATTTAAATTGGTAGTCTCTTACTGTTAACACTGTGATCTAGAAATGTAAACAAAAATACCTTTATTGCCATTAAAGATGATTCTCCAGTTAGCACTGGAATTAACCCATCATTTCTCTCCTTTTAGTCACATGTTAGAAGGATGTAAAACATGAAGGGTAAAGGAATTTAGTTATTTGCATTTTAATGGGTAAATAACTGTCTCTCTGAATATTTTTGACTGTAAAAATAGTCTAGTGATAATTACCTATTTTTTACATGTGTTGCATATGAACTAGGGATAAATAGGCTAAACAGTAAAATTGAATATGTATGGAGTGCTGTTGGTCTATAAATATAGAAAACTAGTCATTATTACTAAAGATGTTTATTAAATTCAGAGGTGGATAAATAATGAAATAACGAATAGTAGCTTATACATTGATATTTTCTAAATTGTATTTCTCTCTTTTTTTTTTTTTGTTAATTCTGCTGAGGATCTGACCCTGTTTTGTCTCAATCATGTACCTACTATGTGGTCTGTCTCTGAAAAAGAAAGGGGAGAAGGAAGCAGTTATAAAACAGTTATAATGGATTAGTAATCCACATAGAACTTTGCTATTCCCTCATAAAGAAGTTGTGCGTTGTGGTCATAGTACCTGCCATCTAGTTAGGGTAGGTCACTCGTGGTCTAACTGAAGAGTCAGACGTGGTAGTTCCTGGCTTTTCTCTGCTGGAGTTTGTGCCTTTAGGGTAAGTGTGCTTCACAGACCACTTTCCTTATAGGCAGCATAAATGCAGACTGAGTCCTGCTCACTTAGAAGTCCCATCTCGCCTTACAGCAAACCATAACAGGGCTACTAACTGGAGGACCTTGCACCATCCTGTCTATCTCATGAGATGTACAAGTGGCACACATCGGTAGGTGGGATCGGTGGCTGTGCTAGACCAAGCACAGGGTGTCAAGTTGTCCATGTGCAGGGTATACATCCATAGGGATTATGCCCATGTCTGTGTTCCATGATAACCATATTCAATTCAGAGCTGCCTTTCCTTGTGGCCAGGTGTGTGGTTGCTCCAGAGGGAGCTGATGTGAATGGATGATAACTTTGGCCTCCAGCCCATACCAGAGGCTATTCCTTCAAAGCCGTGCAAATGAATCTGCTAAACCTCTTTCTTAATTTATCCTGATTTTTTGGTTTGGGATTTTTTTTTTCTTTCTTTAGTGCTATTGAATTTAGCCAACTAATTTATATTTATATTATTTCCTTTCACGGTGAAGAATGTGTTTAGTAGTCAATCTTAAGATTCAGGATTAACTTTGCATAGCATGCAGCTTACAGAAAAGCCTGAATTTCAAAGATGAACTTAAAGTTTTATATGTGAAACAAGAAACTTCCCACTAATTTTCTTTTCACTTGATTCTTATGTATAGTATTGGTGATCTCAATTAATTTTGGGTTGTAAGTCCTGGAAAGGTCCACACATCTGATTTATTTTTATCATTAGCTTCAAGACCAATTATATTACACTATTTTTTTTGGTATTTATGAAAATATTAGAGCATTTATGCTAGAGTGATATCTGAAGTAGAGGCAGAATTGTTACTGCTGTCAGTATAACAAAGAATTTATGAACTAGTTTTAGTTTATTTAAAATATTTAATCAAACTGTTCACAGTGCTTTTTAGTGTGGTCATGTAAGTTATTTTTCCATCCAAAAAGTCTTTATATTTCTACCAAAACTTTACCTCAGAACAGCCTGAGAAATTTTGATGTTAATAATAATCTATTATTGATTTATACAGAAGCCTGAGAGATTAATGTTGACTGAGGTAAAAATGAAATCCGAGTAATATTCCATACATACCTTAGTTTTTGCAATGTCAGAAATATATCATAGTTTTTGAAAGAAACCAGTAAAGTTGGGATAATCTGTGTGGTTTTTGTTGGTTTTATTTTGTTTGGGATGTGTGTGTGTGTGCCTCAGAAGAAGGTATTGGCATCCTTTTGGCTTACGTGATTAGCAAAACTTTTGAGATTTTGTTCATAGTTTCTTTAGGAAAAGAAGAAACAATGGTGAAGGATTTCCCTTCTCTCTCCCTCACCTGGTTATGTTTCTTCTGAGATAAAAAGAGATAAGGTTTTCTGTAGCCTCGTATATAGTAGAAATTGTATAGCAGGAGACAAAACCATTATTTGTATTTGCAAAACTGTTCCGGCATTTTATCTACTTTTTTTCCTCAAGTTAACATAAGAGGGTCTCAGGGGAGCACTCCCTTTATTTTCAGTAAGTAGCATTGTTCTTTTAATTATGTGTGTGTGTGTGCGCCCATGTATATGCGCCCACATGTATGCACAAGAGAGACTCCGGTTAGTGCTCTGACCTTGTGTTTTGTTAATTCTCCAACAAAGCTTTTGTATTGCATGGCCTAAGCTTGCTTACAGCTTTGTGCTGTGAAGGTGCAGGTTTTTGGTTTTTTCTTTCCATTTTTGTAGTTCTCATTAAATAAAGGTTCTGTTAATTGTTTATCGGCAGCTCTCCAGCTCAGCAGCTTTCAAGCTCAGCAAGTTAGCAAAACTGTGTGATTTGTTAACCCTTTGTACTATACTGCTGAGACTTCATGGGCCAAAAGAAATGGGTGTCCAGTAATCAACCAAACTCATGTACTAGAGCATCCTTCCCATGTGGTGACCCATTTCAGCTGGAAAAGATGTAAAGATGACTAATTATATTGTCATTGATACTTGCAATTCATGTGAAGTGTGGTGAAACTGCTTGGTTAAAACAGATGAAATGTCATTATTACCTAAATAGTTGCTCTCCTGACTCCTTTATTGTGATTTGAACGGGCTTTTCTTCAGATGTACTCATCAAGAGAAAGAGTTGATCCTGTAAGCTGTTCTGTCTTAGATTCACGATTAATTTAGTGGGACTTGATCTCTCCATATTAGGCTCTTCTTATCCTACCTTAAATAATTAAGCAATGCAAACTTCTGTCATCTAGGTGTGTGCTTCTGTGACTAATGCAGGCATGAGATGCATCTGTAATTCTGTTGACAAGTTTTCTGCAACCTAAGGTGTATTATTCTCTTGGAGAAAGAACTTTAGTCTTGATTCCATGTTTTTGTTCCTATTATGAGAAACCCAGACTATCAGGTATTAAAAAAAAAAAAGAAAACAACACCCTATCCTCTTCCTGTAAAACAATTATAGTTGACATTTTTATTCAGGTTATCAAATTAAGATTTAGCAAATCGCAGTATTCTCCTTCATCAGCTGGGACAAATTCTTGGGGTAGGATAATCTTGCTGCTAATCTTTAGATGCCCTTTTGTGGACCCTGGGTGCAGTTCTGTGCCTCTGCATAATGAGGTAGCATGGCTATCCATGCTACCCTGAAAAACAGCACAAGCAGCAGCAGCAGTGTTTTCAGCAACAATGCACTAAATTCAACTACTATGTCGTTGCAGAGGCTAAATGTCAACATCTAATACACTACATGTCTTCCTTTCCCAGCACCGTATCTGATGTAGATGTATCTGGTTTAGACACATCTTAGCAGCTGAATTGAACTTCACCCTCATATTCTGCTGTGCTTAATGCATCTTGTCTAAGGGGACGTAAGCCATTCCTTTGCTGTTCTGCTCTTTTTATTCCCAAGGGACAAATCCCATGCTATTCCCATTTAGAATAACTTGGAGTGGAAGTTTTGAGGAACCCTTTTGAGGGTTTTTGTTGTTTTTTATCAAGCAAAGTAAAAGTTTATTATCTCCCATCCTAAAACACTCCAGGTTAGTGTCTTCTATTCCTGTTTCATCTTGGTAGTATACCAAGCATTTTGTATTGGGTATCTAATTTTCAAAGGAAAAAATAATATAAAATGTGTTTAAATTTATAGTGGCTGCAGCAGAACATACATAACAAAAACTATTAGTAATACTGTAGCATTTTTCATGTACCAAATGGGTAAGGTATGCACACAGCACTACTTACAAGATGTAGTAATCTAGGAAGCAGAAATACATAATTTAAACTTCCCTCATATGCATTTAGTCATTACTAAAGTGTGTAGTGTATGATAACTTGCTGCAGTTTATAATAATAATAATAAAAAAGCCACTTCCCCCCCAAAAAAATGCAGAAGTAGAGCACAACTATTACAAAAATTTCCTTATTTTTAAATATTTGCATAGTCTGAGTCTTAGTATACACCAAAGCCCTTGACAAACTAAATTATCGGTTTTTCTGCCTTATCTCAAATTGTGCTTCTGATACAACTCATAGCAAACATATGTTATCTACAACTTCTGAGCCAGATGCCTGACACTTTAAGCATGCCCATAAACAACTTTTAATGCATTCAAATGAGACTGTTTAAAACATGTTCTTCTCTTTCTCATGATTTGGTTGTTTTGAGCTGAACTAGCTAATGTTAAGGTGAGAAATAATTATGAGCCCAGTCTCCTGGGGCATTCAGAGTACTTAATTTGCACCGACTTTGGGCCATACTGCCAGAAAAAAAAAGCCAAAGCAGCAAAATCTAATGAGATCTGAATACACTAATTAAACTTCCCAAGCCAAAGGGCTGATATTTATAAACAACTGTTGTATTTGACACTGCTCTATTTTATTATTGTTTTTCTGAGTATTTCTCTACATCCCCGTGCGGCTTTCATGTCCCATTTTTGTTCAGTGCTGTCAATAATGCTTTTTGAGGAGAAAATGTTTGGGGTGGTTTTGCCCTTTTTCATGGGTAATGAAACAATTAACCTGTGCTGCAACAACCTTCAAACTTTTTAAGACGGGTTTTTCTTATCAGGTCTAGTAATTCACTTCTATGGAACCTTGATCTATGTGCTTGATATTTTCAATAAAATGGCAAGTCCATGTGGAAACAGATGCAGTGAAGCATCCAGTCATGAACTTGACCTTTTTTTTATTCTGGTTTGATAAGATTTTTACAATATGAGAAACCATTTTTAACTTAGCCAAAGTGACATTTTTACTTTTTCCATGTACAAACAAAAGTAGAAATGTAATTTCATTGTGCCTTACTTTTCCCATTGAACTGGCTAGACCTTTTCAAATACCTTTTTTGGATTATCAAAAGAAAACAAACTTATTGTTTTCTTCATTGCAATACAGTATTTCTGTATTCTTACATAGATGTTGGTGGATGTATGTAACTTAAGAAGTCACACAAAATAAGTGACTATAACCAGCTGTTTCTCCCAACTATCTTGTGCTAATGAAGAGCATAAAAACATATTCTATTATGAAATATTTATAAAGGATATTTAGGACTGTACTGAACGTATTTTTCAGTGAGGAATATAGACAAGTAAGATATTATACCGGCCTTCTGCAACTAAATTTCTTTAGTTTGCTTTTCATTTATGAGTTGCTACTCCAGAAGTGTCTTCAAATACTTTTTGCAAAGTCACAAAATGGCTGAGGTTGGCAGGCATCTCTGGAGATCGCCTCATCTAATCCCTGCCCCTGCTCCAAGGCAGGGTCAGCTAGAGTCGAGTGTCCAGAACTGTCTCTAGTTCAGATTTGAGTATCTCCAAGGATGGTGAGTCCACAACTTCTCCAGGCAACCTGTTCCAGTATTCAATCACTGTTACAGCAAAAGGTGTGGAGTTTTTAGTTTGTTTCATTTTTGTTTTTTAAAATGTTTAGATGCAGCTCTCCATTACTTCAGTTTGTGCCTGTTACCTGTTGTCCTTTCAGTGGGTACCAATAAGATGATTCGGTCCCTCTTCTTTCCGAAGTATTTAAATACATTAAGATCCCCCTTGAACTTTCTCTTTCTGATGCTAAGCAATCCCAGCTCTCTGAGCCCCTCCCTGTATGACAGATGCTCCAAGCCCTTCATCATCTTCATGGCCTTAAGTCATACCCTAGAAAAGAAAGCTTTTTTCTGTGGCACAGATGCAAAAATACAAGCTTCCTAGAGGACAATATATCTTATGTATCTATTTTGTTCATTTATGTTCAGGCAGTATCTACAGAATTCTGTTACTTCTACTGCTGTTTAAAGCAAGAAAAACAAAACCTCAGAAAGTATCACGTGGTCCACCTCATTCTTTCATGATATTTTCCTTTAAAACAAATACACAACCCACATACAGATGACTGTTGAGAACAGTGTTGTTAAACAGGAACTGACATTCAAGTTACCATCAAGCGGTGAAGGGATTTTGAATTGCCTCGGCACGCAGGAAAAGGGTGAGGGCAAAGACATAGGTGAAAAGCTTTCACCAAAAGGAGAGGCATTCCAGTCTGGCTTTCTAATAACCAGAGAAGGCGACACAGAGAGGCGGGAATCTGGTGCAGCATGCAGCTGGGAGGGCAGACTTCTGCTTGATCTCAATGAGCCATCTTGCCTGTGCTCCTGAGGTGTGCCAAAATGAACAAGGCAATTGACAGGCTGGTTTATAACTATCCAAATATACACCTGTATACATCTATCTCTTTGGATCCTGGGAAGAAATTTTATTCTGCTGGTGTGGTGTCCCTTTTCCCTAAAAAGGGAGAGTAGCTGAGCAACTGTTCTCCTCCTTTGGATCCCTGTAACTGTAGTGCTGGGGAAGGAGAGTAGCTACGAGATTCATAGCTCTTCCTCCCAGCAGGTTCTGTTGCTGTGCTACGTCCTCAAGGAGTACCAGAGGACAGTGTTTGTACTCATTCTGGTCATGCTTAAAGATTCTTTTTAATCTCAACAAGGGGAAGTTATTGCTGCTGCTTTGTCTCTTCTCTTCCTTTTCTTTAACCCATGTAGTCAGGAGTTGTGTGTCAGTATAGAATCCATAAAGTGCATACAGTCTCTTTAGCTTCTGTGAATGTAAGCATGGGGAATGGAAGGGAAGAATTCATCTGCAGAGCTATGGATTTGGGAAAGAGTTATATAAAATGCCAAATTTGAAACACTAGAATGAGATGTATGTTACTGTTAATGTTTATTACTAGCCAATAAACTAATCAGCAATAATTGAACTTCTGGTTCCTACTGTCTAATTAAGTTATTTCTTCAGGACAACAAATTCAAGCATGTCAGTATAAGTGAAGAAAGTTAATCCTACAAGATGTATTCTGTTAATTTATAGATTGATTACCTCATATTGATAGCCTGGTCTGGGCAATTAAAAATACTGTCTATTTTAAACAAACTGGGAAATCTAACATCCTGGCAATAGCTAGGATATCACTCCCTTCCTTACAGAGTTTAGTCTCCTTTCTTTCTACATAACTGTCATTTAAAAGAACCCAAGAAATTCCAGTCTGGGAAAAGAACCTGGATCTGCAATCTCTATATGGAATACCTGAGAAAGTGTTGTAGAGTCAGTCCTTATTGCATATAAATAATCATAATCCCTGGTGCAAGTAATTCTTGTCATATGCATGAGTATGGGTTAAAGCATTGTGCCCAAAGTGCTACCAGTGTTCCCTTTGGGCTTAGGGGATGCATCAGCAAACATGAAAACCTGGTGAGTCAGCAAAATTCCATTCTAATTGCTTTAATCACCAGGGTTAAAGCACAATCAAATTGCCAGTGATATTCACGGTTCCACAGTCTACAGGCTTTTGCAGTGAATATAAAATAGTGACCCAGGGTCTGTGATGATTCACTTGCTACAAAGTCTTGTAAATACTTATGAGAGTAATTGCCAGTGCAGTAATAAATTTTAAGATCACACAACTATTTTTCTCTCAGAAACTTTTAGCAGTTCTATCATTCATTACTGTTACTGCATTATGTACATACGGTCTTACTGTCTAGCAACTATAAATCACATGATGCAAATTACGACTGCCTCCAAACCAAAACCAAACTAGGGCTGTGATTCAGTAAACAAGTACAAGTGACAGCATTGTACATAAGAACTGCTTAATCCGTGTGCTGAAATATCAGACATGCATTTAATAGCATGTTGAATTGGTGCTTAGGTTAGGCACAGGAAGCCTATATGTCAAGGGCAATGTGTATTTCATGGAAAGAAATACAGGAAGAGTGGAATCATCATCCAGAATTGCAGAATCTCTTTAATGAGCCAGTATGGACTTTTAATATTAAGATTTATTGAGTTAAGAGTTAAATGTCAACTGATGATAAAATTAGATAATTTTCTTCCTCAAAGAATGATGAATCTTGTTTCTTCATTTTCTTAAAGATTTAAAAAGAAGAAAATCAATGCATTTTTTTGGTACATATGTTCACTACTGCAGTCATTCACATGGGTGGGGTGACTTTCCTTTTAAGTGCAAAAAAGCAGCTAATAAGGATTTTCTTCTTAAAACTATAGTAAGTGAAGGAAACTGAAAGTTCATAAAATGTTTTCTTTTGTCACTGAGCAAAGAACTGAATAAATTGGCAGAATATATTCCATATGATTATTTTGCCCTGCACTTATTTTGGGTTAGCTCATAAAATTATTGTTTTTTATGCTAATGTTTAATGATCTTAGAAGGAAAAAAAAATAGAAATTTTACTATCATAATCCTGACATTTCTCCTAAAATTTCTCAAAGGATGCAAGAAGAAATAGAAATATTGACATTAACACTTTATATTTCACAGACCTTTACTTGAGACGGTATCAATTGGCAAGTAAATTTTATCTGTGCTGTTTGGAGTTTGTACATTCTTATGCTGAATATATTCAGAAGTTTAAGTCTTATATGAACCTAGTTATACGATAAGAAGTGGCGTCATCATTTTCCATGCTTACCTTGTTAGTATTTGTCAGCATACATTCTTTTGGGTTTTGGGGGTTTGTTTTTGGTTGGTTTTTTTGGTTTTGTTTTGTTTTTTTTTTTTAAGCGGTATGTTACCAATAATCTGTAAAATTTTTGTTTCATTTCAGCTGCGCTTGTGTTAATTGTACAGTAATAAGACAGTAAATTGTAATGAGACATAGTTATGGCAAATCCTCAAGTCTTTTGGAAGCATGTGTGAACGTATATAAAGATTATGGTTAGGCTCAGCATCCACTTGGTGAAAATGAGAAACAAAGGCAATTTCTTAGTATAGTGAAAGGACGTTAAACAGTTCCGATAATCTTTTCTTCTAGATAAGATCCATGCTTGCTTTTATAGTTTGCAATTGAATATTATAGACAGGTCTAGAGGCGGGATTTGGTGAAGCTTACAATCGTGGTAGGTTTTTGTCAGGAAAAGCATCCAAGGTCACAGCAGGGAGTTGTGGCAGTGCTAGTGTACTGGTGTTCTGCCCTCGAAGGGACACTGTATTAGTACGGAGAAAAAACCTCTCTGCTCTTGGTGGCCTTCTGGGTGGAGCTGAAGGAAGCCGTAAAACGTCAGACACTAATATGAGAGATGCTATCGTTCTGTCCTGTGTGCCATGTGGATGAACCAAAGCAAGTTGGAAAGTGAGCTCTAGCAGTCACAGTTCTTTCTGTTCTGTTTCCCCCTCCTCCCCTGGGGTGCTCTGAAACACTCTGTGAAGGATCCCTGAGATCTAGCATGGAGAGCAACAGATTCTATTGTGCTAAAAGTAAAGGATAAGTGGACTCCACAGAAAGAAGTCCAAGGGATGCAAGGCAGGGCAGAAGAAAGACTAGTGCTGCATAGCTAAGATGAGAAATTAAAACTACATTCACCTGTTGTGAAGGAGAAAGACTTATGAGGACAGGAAAAGGAGAAATGGGTACTTAAAAGAATTGTCTGGGAATTTAGTGTCTGTATCAAAACATCAGTGCATATCTTCAAAACATTCTGCATTTTTTTTTTTTTAGTCAGTGGAAGCATTTCTTTTTATGTTTTTTTTCTGACCACCTTCCTTTTTTTTCATTCCCTCTAACAATAGTTGGCAGGACCAACAGTCCTACGTCTTTGGCATGCTTGTTTCAAATCCTTCAGCTGTTCCATCACTAGGTGTTTGGAGCTGGATTTCATATTTTGTTAAGCAGTTCTATTGCAGGAGGCACATGCTTTTTGATTTTTAATTCTTGAGCAACTCTGATAGGTTCAGGTCAGTGGATGTCATGTCTTTTTGATCTGCTAGAGCGCTTTGTCTTCTCTTACTGCTCTCTAGAAGGATGACTTGGAGGCACTTGTTTATTTTTTTTTTTAATTTAGTGCTTACTGGACATATTTCATGTTATATTTGATGTAAATTGTAATGATTTGTTGAATATACGCACTCAACCAACCTGCTGTCATGTTAGAACATATTTGCAAATTGAATTCCAGCCCCTTTACTCCACTGAGTGATGCATACAGATTTCGGCTCCTGTAAGTTTCCAAGTAATCGTATATCTGTTACAGTGGTGCTTAAATTTGAAGTTGTGCATGCATATTAAACCTAGGTTTCTGAAAGTTACTTGCAGCTGTTGTGAATAAGACAGTATTTTTCCTATAACATGCTTGAATGCCTTAGTAGTCTTGCCCTGCACAGTTTCGGTATGTCAGCCAGAGCCATTCTTCTTTATTCCCTCTAGAAGGGACCATGACACTTTAGTATGTTGAAAGTACTACTTACTAAATGCTAATAACCTGGAAGGAGTTTTGGTATGTATAGGAAGACCAGAAGCTCAGCTAGAAGTTCGTCATGTCATTACTACCATTCAGCTAACTTTATGCTTAAGCAGTGATATTTTTCTGATTGCAAGAGGAGTTCAACCAGCTTGTAGGCTTCCTTTTAATCACATCCATTAATCCAATTATCATGTAAATGCACACCTGCAGTGTTTATTTTCCTACAGCCACTGTATTCCTGTCCTGGGAAATGCGTTATTTTGCCCTATGTTCTTATGAAGGCCTGCCAAGACCTCTGCAGTTAATGTTACAAAAGAGATTTTCACTGTGAGAATGTTCTTGGCCTTTTTGTAACTTTTACAAGTAACAAATGAAGTATCTTTGTTTATTGTTTGTTTGTTTGGGTTTTTTTCCAAGCTTGTCTTTATAGAAGGGACTTGAGATGGGCAGGAAAAGCCATTTATGATCTGTGGACTCTAATTTAAAGAGTTGTGGGTTTTGGGGGTTTTGTTTTGTTTGTTTGTTTTCCTTTTCAAGAACATACTGAACTCCAAAAGATACCCACTTTGCTTCTGAAAACATCTTCATTTAACTTAGTTCTTAGGTGTGTTAGATTAAAAATTTGTTAAGGATTCCGGAAAAATCTAAGGTGTATACTGCACACTGAGTTGTGTTGTATAGATAATTAACTAGTTATTTTGGAAAGGTTTTTTTTGTGTTTGGGGAAAAAAAATGCTTAGACTTGTGTTTTATTTCAATGAAAAACACTAGCTTATTGAAAACTGTTGCTGCTGATGAGCACTTTCATGTCTGAGATGTTTGCAGAAACTGCATATTGGTTTATAGCAAAAAAAATCAAATAAGTAAAGAACAGATTAAAATCTATGAATGTGAGGAGAGAAATGTGCTGTAATTTGTCTTACTTGGCTTTTCATTATTATTTTTTGCTCTTTACATTTAGCCTTTGTGTTTTAAGTAGGTAACAGCTACTTTGCGGTTTAACTTCATACTTTTTTTTTCTTTTCTTTTTTTCCTATTTTTAAAACTGCAATGTGTGTGTTTAGTGAAAAAGGCACTTAGTGTAGATTTTTAGTCCAATAAACGAGTGACATATCTTGCCACAGCTCTCTGGAGCTGCTTCTATTCATTTCCTAATAAATTAGCATCTCACATAGGTTCTAGCAGACTCACGCCTGTTTAATTAGGTGTTAGACAGTTACAGATGCCACTCACAGCTCCTCATGTTTCTGGGAGATGAAACACTGAAGTAAACTATGGGCTAATTAGAATTTCCTTATTGGGATTAGTTTTTCGCACTCCACTCTATGGTAGGGAAAATGGATTTTTATTTTTTATTTTTTTTTTAACAAAGAGGCATCCTAATGGTAACAAGGCTTGGGACAAAAGCTTAAATTTAGGGCTACTAGTCTTTTTTTAGAGTTATTTCATTTGATATGATACAGGTTACTGGGTCAGCATTTGAAAGCATGCATAACAAGCTGCATTTTAAAATTATTTCCTTTTCCCTTTTACTTCTATTGGCAGCATATCTCAGAATCCTAGTGGCTGATAATAACCAGTAGTTGTCCTTGAAATTTCTAGATAAAACATTGATAAAAGTATCAGTCAAGGGTTTGCATGTCTTTTTTTTTATAGATCATATAGCTTACTTTCCTTCATGTTTCTCTGTATGTAAGCTACTGCACACCCACTATTTCCCAAGCTAATCAAGAGAAGGTCTTTTAGCCTTTCTCATGCGATTAAACCCTTCTGTGTCCCTGATGATCTTCCTAGCTCTTCCCAGATTGTTTTCCAGTCTGAGTTCATCATTCCTGAGTAATGTATTACCAGAATTGTGCACAGTGTTCCAAGACGTACAATTTTTGCATTTCTGTTAGTAGTTTCCTGGCTTAGTGCTTCCTTATCTCTGCTTGAAATATTATGCATATCCAGTATATTCTAAGATTATGTTACAGGTGGCGTTTGGAGTTAGCCCGCAAGAACATTACATTTAATCGTGATTTGTATTACACAAGTTCTCAAAGTTATCTAACACTTCTGTGATAGTCTGACCCTTTTAGTACTGGTGGCACCCATAATTTCATTTGCACATATTTATTTTTCTAACACTTGAATACAGGGTCTCAAAGTAATCTTCAGGAAAATTTATTACGTTTATATTTCCAGACAAAATGCTTTTCTTTTGTACACATCTCATTGTCATTTGTTTTGCAATTTCACCACAAGTTTTTGGTTTGGTGTGATTTTTGAGTGGCGAGGATTGGGTTTTGTTGTTGTTGTTTTAAACTATATCTCCTCTCAGGATGAAGTAGTAACTTATTACACTTCCCTGATGAGAAGTCTGTTACTTCTGATGTCAAGGGAACATTAGCTCTGGTACCTCTGTTGCTGTAGGGAATGATGCACCCCAAGAGCACTACAAAGCTGATGACATGTTATAAACAGTGCAAAGCAATGATTCCTCCAATGCTGTGGTTTGCCCATTTCCAAGGATACTAGGTTGATAGATAAATTGGTTAATCTTTGTAGTAATTTGCCTGTTGCTGATGGCTTGATTGACATTCCAGCTTGTAAATACAATACAGAATTGATTTGCAGCCTTCCTGTTTTCTTGTGGGCTGTTTGATTAAATTAAAAATTGGCTTTTTCGTGACTGCTCATTCATGCACTATGGCTGGGAGACGAGTAGTTTACACTCATTAGTGAAGACCTTCAGAGAGGACTATGAACAGGGCAGTGCTTCAAATGAAGTTCAAATTAAGGGCCAATATGTTGGGAGGCTGTGTATCCTCTCTGTCCAGAAATTTAAATAGTTTCCATAGCAATACTGCTTTGTATGGTAGGAATGGGCAAACAGGTTTGAGGACCCATGCTAGAGAAATCTTTTTATAATATGGGGTCATAAGTTAAATGATTCAATGAACTAATTTAATAATTCCCACTGCAGTTGGGAGTATGACTATTTCAGGGGAGGATTTTAGTTTGGTTTGTTTTTTTTTTTTTTAAAAACAGCGTGCTGCTAAGGGCTGTAGTTCTACACAACACAGCCATAGGAAATGTGGGTGACAAGACAATATCAAACATCATTAAGTGCCTTTTGTAACCAACCACTGTCACTAGTTGAGAGATTTGTTTAACAAGAAAGTACCTCCTGCTCTGGGAATTCTGTCATCCGTGGGAATAACCCCCACATTTGTCAAATGCTTTGAGCTTTAGAGCCATATTTGAGCAAGTGTGTTAATCCCCATCTCATAAGATTTTCCCCACTTCGGAGTGCCTATCACTAACATTTGTTGCTAACATTGGGGACCTTAAAAGTTCATTCATTTGGAAAGGAGAGAATTTAGAAAGCAGAGAGGGAGGTAAGTGACCCACTGGTCAGTAACTGAAGTTATGTTTTGTTGGAGAAATCAAGCAGACTGCGGGAGGGCAAGAGAATAAGGGATCTTGCTTCAGAGGCAACTGACAGGGTTAAAGGAATATGTGGCCACATGGAACTGGTCTTCTGAGGTTCAGTTTAGAAGACAAGATTACTGATCTTAAATCAAAAAAAAGAAGGGATGAAGTAGAAGTTGGAGGAAATGCCATTCAAAAGGCTGTGTTTTTACAGTTTTTACTATTTATTTTTCTAACTTAAATTGCTACTGCTGTCTTTTGAAAACATAATCACGAATGTGGAAATAAGTGCAAACAAGCAAAAAACACATTTAAGGGCTTCTGTATGTTTTGCCTGTCTATTGAAGTGCTGTATCAATACTTGAAGAACGCACTGAGGATGTTTCTATAAATATCTCACCTTGCCGTATTAATGTTATTAGACTCCTTTCATAGATATTAAACTTTGCAGGAATCAGATCTTCTGCTGTGGGGGCAATTCTGTTAGTTCAGTCTTTTCATTCCACTGTCTTTTATATTTCCTCACAAAATGACATTTTAAATATTTTGCATTTAACAATTGTAATTGTCTTTTATGTGTTTTATTAAAATTCAGTGACTAAGTCTATTTAAAATCAAGTTCAGGGCTCTTTATGAAAGAGACTTTATTAAAAGCCTTGTCTCATATCAAACAAATTCAAAGAGAAAAATGAGGTTAGAAAACTGTGCAATAAAAAAAAAATCAACTAGTTTTTAAACATGTTCTTACAGATATATAGAAGTAAAAGTTGAGAGGGAGTTTGAACATAGCTGTCAATACAAAAACACTGATACTTCTGGGACCTGAGCCTTAGAGATACTGGAAGTACTTCTGTGTGCTCATTCAAAGCTCTTGCTGAAAATATTGGCAGTTTATATACATGTGAGAGGAGGAGCAAAAATAATTGTGAAGGAGCATGGAAAATCCAGGAAACCAGCTATCGTGAGATTTAAGGCTTTGGTCAAGCAATTCAAGATGATAAACTCTATTTCCCTCCCCACTCCCCCCCACCCCATTGTTCACCGTGTGTATGTAATAGAATGGGAGCTGCCAGGTGTTGTAGAAAGTCATAGCTTAAATAAACTTACAGGCTTTAGTGTGAATGCAGATGAGTTTTCTCTGGTGGTGTTTCTACTTTACCTTCTCTCTGTTTAGTTAGCAATTGTTGGCACAGGCCGTAAGGTTCAAGAAATACACTTTTCCCCTTTTAGTTAATAATGGCCTGGTACTAAGTCTCTCAGGATGAAGCGATAGCTGTTTAGTACCAGACTGCTCCTTTCAGTAAAATAAGCCAATAGCAGTTCCTTGCATAGTGTTCTTTATATTAGGAAATCTTCACAAGTACATGTGAAGCTATTTATCTGGATGCTGATGCTCGGTTGAATGGCTTTGGGGGAGCAGGGCTGTCCCCTAGTCGTCGTTTTTGCAGGGATGGCTAGCTAGTGAGTACATTGATTTAGGACAGTGAGTATTTGTGAAGTACAAGAGAAAAGTGTTACCACTTTGCCCCTGAGATCCAGACTAGGTTACAATGCAATGGTCAACCCAAAAGGTATATGTAGACCATAGAGAATTTCTAATCCATGCAGTTCCTTTAACTAAGGTTTACTGGTTAATCCCCATATTGCTAGTTTAAGTATGCATGTGTATATACATAAATTACAACTGCATAGTAATGCTCAGTCCTATGCCTTTTCCTAATGGCTGTCATTGCTTTTCTTGTTTTGGGTAAGTTATTGCATGGATATATGTAGCAGTAGCTCAGCATGGATGAGCAGCAATCCCTCCCCAGCAGTGGGTGCCTGTGCTGCCTGGAGGTGTAAGGGGGAGGCCCACAGGTACTGTACTAATCTCAGGTATTTTCTGTTTCTGGTCAGATAACAAGAGCCCCCTTTTCAGTTGAGCTGATTCAGTTCTCTTGTTTCTGGTCATCCTGAATGTGTGAACACTCTTTTTCTCCCTTGGTTGTCACTTTGTTCCTTTTTTACACCCCAAACAAGCTCCAGCTCTCAAGGAGGCATTCCTTTAATCCCTGCTAATTAGTAATTGGTGGGTTGTTTACAGGCCTGGTTCTTTGTGCCTGTGCTTTCAAAGCCCCTGCTGTTATCCCATCCTTTACGCTGCATTTTTATTTCTCAGGTCCTAGGTAGTTCATTCTACACAGAACTTTTTGCCGCTGTTGATCACAATATACATTATATGCATTTCACCTTGTAAAGAAACTGCTGCCTCCCAACTGTATTGCACCAAATGTAAGAAAATGATGACTATATATCTCTAAATGAAATAATCCTAGAAGTGTGCTCTTGTTCTTTTAAGTGTGCAGCCAGGGTTTTCTTACTCTTTCACTTTCGAGGGGCAAAAACATAGTGTAAAGAAAGAATGAGCTGAAAGTTGCCAGACAGGACAACAGGTGAAAACAATCCCTTCCTATGTTTCCTTCCTCTCCTGTATGCTCTATCTGGAGCCACTGAGAAGGGAACTCTTAACAGTGTCTGTTCTTCCTGCAGGTCTAACAAAACATTCCCCCCTCCTCTTTCAGACATATTACTATGACCAGCAGAGAATTAAGAGCTAAATAATTGCGTGCAGCCAGGGACACAGCAGTGTAATTTTGCACAGAGTTGGGCTGAGGGACTGAGCTGATCTGCCTTTGATCTCCTCTGTCCCTGAGCCATCCAAAGGCAACCCGAAAGCAGTAGGGCTGCAACAGCCTGACAGTGCCCTGAAGTATGCTGGTTGCTAATGGCTACAGTAGAAGCAAATTGAATTACTAATCAATTAAAGTCCAGGATCTGTCCCTTAACCTTTCAGATAGTTCCTCTGTCAATACTGAGAGTTTTATTAACTACTGTGAAACTACTTTGGTGGAAACTTCAAAATTCCCTGCAGTAGGAAGGGTGCTTGTACTGGCCTTGGCTGGGATAGAGTTAATTTTCTTCATAGCAGCTGCAATGGTGCCATGTTTTGGATTGGTGACCAAACCAGTGTTGTTAACACAGGAATGTAAGCACCGTGAATAGTGTTCACACAGCATCAAGGCCTTTTCTGTTTATCAGGGTGCCCCACCACCAAGTAGGCTGGGTGTGCACAAGAAGCTAGGAGGGGACACGGTCAGGACAGCTGACCCCAACTGACCAGAGCAATGTCCCACACCGTATGATGTTGTGCTCAGCAATAACAGCTGGCAGAAAGGAGAAAGGCAGTATGCTCAGAGTTAGATTTGTCTTCCCAAGTAACAATTACACATGATGGAGCCCTGCTGTCCTGGCAGTGGCTAAACACGTGCCTGCCAATAGGAAGTAGTGAATGAATTCCTTATTTTGCTTTGCTTGTGTGTGCAGCTTTTGCTTTCCCTGTAAAACTGTTTTGTACCTCAACTTAAGAGTTTACTCACTGTTACCCTTCCCATTCTCTACTGGATCCTACTGGGGAGGAGTGAGCGAGCTGCTGGGTGGGGCTCAGCTGCCTGCTGGGGTTAAGCCACAAGTGCTACAGCATATAAAAGAATAAAGAACAAATTTCCCTATATAAGTACATGTTAGACTGAAGTTGCCTTTTGCAATGTGCATAAGAAAGAGTTGATTTCTTTCTCATCAGGATTAACATGACAGCAGTGTGAAGTGCTTAGATTTTCCACACAGTAATTAGTAAAGAATTGCTATTTTCTCCTCCTCTCTACACCACGTTTAGGTTTTTCATTTAAGTCTGGAAAATATATCCTGCAATTTGCTCATTACTTGCTGCAAAGTAGTCAGGAGTTTACTTTTGGGTAAAGGCTTACAGGTTAATTTTTTGGCTATTGTCATTCAGTTTCCTTTAGACTTGAGTGTGAGACAAAAGGATTTGAAAGCTTTAGCTGTGAGATTTGTCCACTACTGATGAAACTGAACATCTTGTTAAAAAATTCTTTGCAGAAAAAAATGTAAAATGTGCCTTAGTAAAACATCCATATTTCTCTGTATCTTTAAATCTCTAGTTAAGTGAAGTCCTTCCTTTTTAAGGATAGCTGTTGGGGGGGAGGAGAGGAACCAAAGCAAAATCCACAAACATGGAAAAGGAAAACAAAGTGGATATGATGCTAAAATGCACTTTACTTGGTGAAATTTACTTGAGTTAAGCTCTAAGGAAATTTTTCTGAATATGCCTTTAGTGCTACTGTTCTACAGATTTCAATTCTCTTATTGTTCCCTCTGCTGCGTTAGTATTACTTTATGCAAAAGCCTGGGTATAAAGGTTAATAGAATTGCTCAGTTGGTGATAACACTCAAATCTGTAACTGCCTCTGGATCCTGAACAGTACTGAAATTAAACTATTAACATTGGCTTTAATGCTTACCCCAACAGTGGTCACATTTTTCCCCCAGAGAAATAATCAGCAGAAGGACAAAGTGGAGATGTATTTGCAGATCTAAAATGCTTACCCCTTGCAAATCTCATAGCCAGCTGAATTGAGGTCAGGTGGAAGAAACTGTGTTGCCCTCTGAGAAGCATCAGGCAATATTTCTTATTCCAGGTCTGAAATTTCTAAATTCTCTTTTTTATTGGGGAGTTCCTTCCCAGGAATTCAATCCTGCTTTATGGACAAGTGAAAAACAAATCAGGTTCCTTGGGTACTGGTGCCTTAGGGGTAGCTACATTTTCTTTTTGTGTTTATTTGTACAGGCTCTAAACAATGCCTATCCTTTGATAAACGGGGCAGTTAAGACTGTATGTGCACTTCTGTTCTTTCAGTTCTTTCTGGAAAAAGTATATTGGAGTTCTTCTGTAAATCAGACTGCTCAACATACTTGTTTTTCCTGTCTCACTTATGCACCTTCCTGAGCATATATTCCAGCTGGATGAACATAGTGATAGTTGAAGGAAGGGGAAAAACTAGTGATGTAATGGGTGGTTGTTTGTTTTTTGTTTTTTTTTTTTTATCAGGAGTTGTCAGGTCTCATTTAAAAAATAAAAATACAATTCAAAAAAATCCCCGAATCTGTAAAATATTTGGGAGAAAATGTTTTAGTAAAAATTGAAAATTTGAAATTTGAAGAATAGCTTCACTGGTGCTCTGATATCAACTACGTAACGAGGATATTCATTGTGATCACTGTGCTTGGAGTAAGACCTCTTACTTTTGGCTTTAATTATGACAGTGAAATCCTGGTCCAGTTGAGTACAGTGACAAAACTTCCATTAACTTCACTAACACAGAACTTTGCCCAAGGAATTTCTGTTACCATTAGTAATAGTGGTAGTAGCCTCCATTAACTTGGTCAAGGTCTATCAAGATCAGGTTCTGTGATGTGGCCAACTAATAATATTCAGGAAGGAGAGAGAGCTAGCACAATCTTTAAAACAGTGCAATCTGCTAATAAGGCTTTTATTCAATTCACTTCTCCATTAAATTTGAACAATAATACATGTTTCTATACAGTGGTCCCATTCTTCAATGGCAACATGCAACTCCCTGTCTTTCAGTAGGGTCAGAATGACCTCACAATCTTTTCAAAGACTCAGTATTATGGTGTGAAGCCATGGCAGTGCTTTTCCTGTATTCGGGATGTGTTCTCATTCCTAACTAGTTTAACTGTGTTCATCAAATAGCAATCTGTTTCTGCACCTGGGTGTTATGGAAGTAAAATCCGTCCTTCAAAATGGGGAATTAGTCTCATTTCTGTATTAGCTACTGGGGTGCTTATAATAACTCTTGAAATGACTCACCCTTGACTATATGCACTAATTGAAGGCAATGCTATTCCAGGTGAGTGAGACTTGCGAGACTAATTTTAAAGCAGGTGTTCATGTCTTCAAATTAAACAACTGTTTTGTTGGTGTGGTTTTTTTTTCTTTCAGTATTGGTTTTATAATAGGGGGTACAGAACATACTTTAAGATACAATAATTAGCTTGCAGTAGTAAATTAGCACAGAAGGAATCTCAGCTTGGATCTGTGTTCGGGATTAACATCTTCATGGTTGCTTTGTTTAAATTTCTACCACTTGCATTGAAGTATATTATCTCATTACAGCATCTCACTCCACAGGATGTTAAGACATATATTTTTGAAAATTTCTGTAGATGTCTACATAGACTGCATCAAACATATCTTACAGTCATCAACCCTTCAGATGACTTTTTAAAAGTATGAACTATTTTAGCAGACTGTAACCTTTAGATGTTGATACATATGTGAGGAATAAAGACTTTTTCAGTTTGAGTCAGAATGATGCATCCATCTGGCTATGCTACTTTGATATCACCCTGTAATATTATTCTTGCTTTTGGATGTAACTGTGACTATAATAAATACAGTATACGTTTAAATTATAAGAGCATTACTATGTAGGACTTAAATGTGTGCAAAAAGCAAGTATTTCTTGTTCAATACATTTTTCACTTCATGGTTAAAATATTTCTCTTAGATAAAATGGTAGATCTGTAGTGGTGATAGGTGTTTGGATGTGAGCCTTCTACTCAACCTGATAATGCACCCAAATAACTGCACTGAACAGTCCCATTTACTTCAGTGAGACTACTAAAGGCAGCAAGGCTTATCTTGGAGCCGGCTGTTGGTTGCCTACATAATCTGAAGGATCACACCTCCAACAATTTTGAGTTTTCTGACACCTTCATAGTGTTTCAATTTAATTTCTGTGAGAATAATGCCATCTACTGAGCTATCCTGCAGAACGTTTTTGGCATTGACCAAGTAATCCCCTTTATGTGCTGTTGTAGTTGGGTCCTAACTTGTGAAATCTAAATTGGCTTTTCAGGTTGCTGTGGAGTCTTATCTGCAATTTTGTCCTCTTTCTCATAACACCCTTACTGGGGAAGCTAACATTTTATTGACTGACAGGACATTGTGCAATTGCTGTGAGTTTGTCACATTAAAGTAAAAACTTTAGTGTAGGCTCTGTATAGGACAAATGAAAAGAAATTCTTTATTTCTATCTGATAAAAGTCCCAGTAGCTCTGTGGCTCTTTCTTTTGTACTCTGTAGACAGTTCTAACTAGAATAAAACTAGATATACGTTAGGTAGTTATACTTGCTATCTCAAATAAAGCTTTCACTAATCAATTATTATACTTTTCTAAGCTTCTCATAGGAATGGTATATGGTGTTAAGAATAATTGTTATCAAGAGTTCAACAGCAGATGTTTGTGTGAGTACCATCGCCTAAAATTAGTATATGGTTTACAAATGGATGCCAATCTGAGGAGAATTAGTGTTACTTTATATATAAGCATTTTAGTAGTTAAGCTGCGTTACATGAAATTCCATCTTCCAAAATGGAAGAAAAAAAAAGTAAAAAAGAAAACAGTACGCATTTGAAGAAATTCATTGCAAACAAATGAATGAAAGGAATTAAGGCAAATACTTTCAAACAGAATATGTTTCATCTTTTTAAACAAGATTAAACTGCTGTCATCTTCTCCTATCTTTTCAAAATAAAATCCTTCATTATGTGACTTCATTGAAATGATTAGTATAAAAATAGGGAGATGCTGGCACAGAACTGTTAGATTGCAGTACTGAATCAGACTCATCTAAAGAAACAGTGAAGAAAAAATCCAGTGGTAAGGAAAACAGAAACATGAGACGGAGGAGACCTCGAGTGGTGACGTGAGGATCATAGAAATGGGGCTTCAGAAGAGTCATCACAAACCTTATTCTGTAATTGCAAAGCGTACTGCCACAGTACCTCTAAAGCTGCAAAGTCAGCAGGGACAGTACATGGTAGATAAGTAAGCAAGCAGAAAACAAATAGCACTGAAAACTGAATATGACATGGTTGAAAAAATTTTTTTTGACAAGGGACATACAAGCAAGATGTGAATGGAAGACACAGCATCATGCTAGAGTTCAAAACGAAAGGTGGAGAATTGCATGTTCTTATCAGAAGAAGAAATTCTAAGATAAGCTAAGTGCAAGCTACCAACAAAGCAACTTGTGTCAGTCCCAGATTATTTTTTTTTTTATAGAATGAAAACTATATTTGCTTGGCCAGCATAAGCAAGTTCATTTTCCATAACAACTGCTTCCTGTAGGGTAAGATTTAGTGGAGACCTTGTTTATTTAGCACATCTGAGACTTCTGGTTGAAGGGTCCAAGCCCTGTGACTGCATTTCTTGTTGAGCAGAGAACCTGTGCAGGTTTTGGCCTGTATAGAAATTAAGATGAAAGGAGACTGTGCTTGCAGCTAATTGCCATATGAGTATGTGTATAGGGTTTGCGTGGCAAGGTTTTGGTAGCAGGGGTGGGCTACAGGAGTGGCTTCTATGAGAAGATGCCAGAAGCTTCCGCCATGTCCAACAGAGCCAATGCCAGCCGGCTCCAAGATGGACCCACCTCTGGCCAAAGCCGAGCGTATCAGTGACAGTTGTAGTGCCTCTGGGATAATATATTTAAGAAGGGAGAAAGAAAAAAACCAACAAACCTATGCAACTGCAGACTGAGAGGAGTGAGAACATGTGAGAAGAAAAACCCTGCAAACCCCCAGGTCAGTGCAGAAGGAGGGGGAGGAGATGCTCCAGGCGCTGGAGCAGAGATTCCCCTGCAGTCCATGGGGAAGACCCTGGTGAGGCAGGCTGTCCCCCTGCAGCCCAGGGAGGTCCATGGTGGAGAAGATCTCCACCTGCAGCCTGGGGAGGACCCCACACCGAAGCAAGACGATGTCCGAAGGAGGCTGGGACCCCGTGGGAAGCCTACGCTGGAGCAGGTTCCTGGCAGGACCTGCGGCCCTGCAGGGGACCCATGCTGGAGCAGGCTGTGCCTGAAGGACTGCAGCCCGTGAGAGGGACCCACACTGGAGCGGTTCATGAAGAACTGCAGCCCATGGGAAGGACCCATGCTGGAAAAATCTGTGGAGGACTGTCTCCCATGGGAGAGACCCCACGCTGGAGCAGGGAAAGAATGTGAGGAGTCCTGCCCCTGAGGAGGAAGGAGCGGCAGAGACAAGGTGTCATGAACTGACTGCAACCCCCATTCCTTGTCTCCCTGTGCCATTCAGGGAGGGTTGGTAGAGAATCTGGAAGTGAAGCAGTGCCCAGGAAGAAGGGAGGGGTGGGTGGAAGGTGTTTTAAGATTTGGGTTTATTTCTCATTACCTTACTCTGATTTGATTGGTAATAAATTAGACTAATTTCCCCAAGTCTGTTTTGCCTGTGATGGTAATTGCTAAGTGATTTCTCCCTGTCCTTATTTTGACCAACGAGAGCCTTTTGCTATATTTTCTCTCCCCTGTCCAGTTGAGGAGGAGAGTGATAGTGCAGCTTTGGTGGGCATCTGGCATCCAGCCAGGGTCAACACACCACAAAATGACACAATGTTCTGTAGGTAAATGCCAGGAGTTATAGCTCTGCAATTGATGTGATGGATGGAGAGCAAAACTACAGAGCAAAGCAGGAGCTCCTCAAAGAATAGCAGTGTCTGTAATGTCTCCCATGGACTGTACTAAAGCCAGTTTCCATTTTCACTTTTTTTCAAAAGAGAAGAGACAAACTCTGATACAAAATTGAATTGGTAACTTCAGTGCTTTTGTTTTTAGCTTTAAATCATTTAATATGGCTCAAAGAATAGCAAGATGGTTTCAACCCTAAAAGGCTACATAGATAACAGACATTTTCTAGTAGCAACTTTACTAGCATATTCATGTCATATCTTAGGACAGAAAAGCGATTTTCATGTACTACCTATGTTGGCCCTTTCAAGGCACTGGGCAGTTGCTTCCTGGCCCCTCCGTTCCTTGTAGTGAATTTTTATCTTTCTTTGTTCACGTATTCTGTCCTCCTTGGTAGCCAGAGGTGAAAAGCTAATATTTTTATCATTATTTTTCCATTCAAACTCTCTTCCCTAATGCAATTCCATTCATATATTTATGTTCCGTAATGTTATATTCTCAGCAGCCTGAATTAGTTTTGTGACCATTGGCCATCCAATACCCATTAGTCCCAGAGAGGAAATATAAAAAGTGCATTGGGGATACATTAATGGTGGGAGCATCTATATAGGGAATATCTCCATTGCAGACTTATCTGAGCTAATTAATCCTGGGATCAGAGTGTTCCATTTAACCTAACCTGAGTGTAAGTATTCCCACAGCAAGGCCTTCTGTGTGTTGCTCTCCCCAAACCAACGTATGTGTGTGCCTGGGGGAGCTTACCCCTGCTGCTTTGTGCTGCGGTGCTCTGGGATTTGTTCCTATGCAGCTGAGTCAACTGTGAGAAAATGTCTTGCCTTCAGAAAGGGTTGTTAGGACAGTGCTAGGGCACTCACCACATCTCTGTTGTATCTGAAGACAGGTCCTGGGCTAAGCTAAAGGACAGAAAAGGCATTATTAGTTCATACATACAGCTGAAAGCAAGTGTGCCTGGGGTGAAATAACCATATAGTGAGGTTAACAGGTAAAAAACAAGGGTTGAGTGAAAAACACTGGTAAGACTAAAACCTAAGTCTGTAGTGGATAAATATTCTTGCTTGCCTATTTTACAACTTGATTCTGTTCAAAATTATTAAAAGTGCAACAGTGAGAAATATGACCAAATAAAGGTGCCTCTGTATAGTTAAACTGTCGACTTTTACGCCTTATTACAAAAATTAAGAATCTGTTTTATTGCTATATGCAACTGAAGGTTATGGAGACCCTAATGAGTGATGTTATTACTATTTCTATTTTTTTACATTTATAACAGTGGGGAAAGTTCAGGTCAGTATCTAGTCAAAGTTGATAGCTATTTGGAACAGAAACAAATTTGATAATGCTGATAGGCTAATTTATTGACTGGTAAGGCTTTTTAATAAGCTGATAGTTTCTAATCACTTGTAATTAATAAGCATCCATATTACTAAATCCTTTTGGAGTAACATATTTGACCTCAAAAGCTAGACAGAATAATTCATTCTCTCCTATCTCCAAATGAATTTGCAGCATCTCAGAATGGTTGAAGTTGGAAGGGAACTCTGGAGGTCATCTTGTCCAACCCCTTTCGGCTCAAGCAGGGCCACATAGACCTGGTTGCCCAGGATCATGTCCAGATGTCTTTTGAAGGATAGTCTAGATAGTCTCCAAGGCTGGAGACTCCACAACCTCCCTGAGCAACCTGTGCCAGTGCTCAGTCACCCTCACAGTAAAAAAGTGTCTCCTGATGTTCAGAGTTCTGCCTGTGTTTCAGTTCATGCCCTTTGCTTCTGATCCTGGTACTGGACAGCACTGAAAAAAGCCTGGCTCAATCTTCTTTGTGCTCTCTATTCAGGTATTTACATACATTGATAAGGTCCCCCCAGAGTCTTCTCCAGGCTGAATAGTCCAAGCTCTCTCAGCCTTTCCTTGTAGGAGAGATGCTCCAGTCCCTCACCTTCATGGCCCTTTTACTGGACTTTCTCCAATAGCTCCATATTTCTTCAGTGCTGGGAAGCCCTGAACTGGACACAGTACTCCAGGCGTGGCCTCACCAGTGCTGAGTAGAGGGGAAGGATCACCTCCCTTAACCTGCCGGCAATACTCCTAATACAGCCCAGCGTACCATTAGCCCTCTTTGTGGCAAGGGCACATTGCTGGCTCATGTTCTACTTGGGTGTCCACCAGGACCCCCAGGTCCTTCTCTCTGCCAAGATGCTTTCCAGCAGGGCAGCCCCCAGCATACACTGCTGTGTGGGGCTGTTCCTCCCCAGGTGCAGGACTTGTGGAACTTCCCTTTGTTGAACTTCAGGGGGTTCCTGTCAGCCCATTTCTCCAGCCTGTCCAGGCCCCTCTGGATGGCAGCACGACCCTCTGGCCTGTCAGCCACTCCTCCCAGTTTTATGCCATCAGCACAAACGCAGTTAATGAAATGATACATGCTGACTGAAGAGAATGATGTTAAGTCTTAGCCAACATATCCCTAATGACTTGCTGAGAAGGATAAGGTATAAGAGTTATCATAATGATGAATGAGGTCAGTAATCATACAATTAAATGTTTTCACGTGTAGCAGAATAGGATATTACATAAAATAGAAAAATTCCTGTTTAACTGGAGCCTATATCAGGCATAACTTTTTGTCAGAGTCAGGAGTTGTCTGTCTGAAGAAATGTGAGCAGAAATGAAGGAAGAAATAATACATGTATAGTGGAAAAATAACATGGGTAAAAGTTGCCTGAAAGGTCTCCTGATAATAAATAGAAAATGAGATTTGCTATCATGAAAGAAAATACTAGATAGGAGCTGCTAGTTATTATCCTATGAGAAAATACCATTGAAACTAAAAGCTGGTGAGATGGTGGAAACACTGGCAGCACAGTGCTACAGGTAACTTTTGCAGTTAACAATGTAGGTATTAGACATTCTCAGAAATCTGCAGATTACTTCTGATCCAGTTTGAAATTGGCATGTTTGGTAATAGAAAGATTGCTGAGAGGCTTCTGTGCTTGAAACAGGAGCCTGCTCCTGACATGGATGTGAAAGGTTCTAGGCAGAGGCTCATATTCCCAAACCCCCATAGGTTTGGGCAGGCAGGCTCTCAGTGTGGGTATGACTCTCTCTGCTCTTTAAATAGCAATGATCTTCAGCTAGACTTAATTATAAGACTTAATTAAGAAGACTTAATTATAAAGGTTATATCTTTGGGTTATTTGTAAATGACTAAAAAATGGTAAAGTTCCTCACAATATTACAACCAAATGTCCAGCTAGTTTAGGATTCAACCTGACGTTAGAAGGCAATGCAATTAAAATCTAAAATAGATCTGAAATTTTCTACCAACCCCTGACTGTATTATATTCAGTATTTAAAATAAAATTTCATTTATGGTTCTGCAGTTAGGTGTAATATAAAGAAGAACTGAAGTTAAGTATATATTTTTGCAAATGTCACTTACTTGTAGATTTATACAGTAACCAAAACTTACGACAGCTTAAAGTAAAATGAAGTGACTTGTAAAAAAAATTATTTTTGTCTAACTTAAATTGCATTTAAGAAAAACATGGTTTAAGGCAGGGTACTCCAAACATATCTCTTCTGAGAATGATATATGGTGAATTTCTTTGGAGTCACTAGTCAATAACAGGTGTGTAAAATTTCACATTCTTGTTCTTTGGAGCAAAGCAAGGCTGGAAAAAACCCCATGTATTCACATATTTTCTGCTTTTAAGAATAAAAGAAAGCAATGCATCTTGCCATTTGTCCCAGTCCATCTGAGAACTTGACATCCTCAGACTGAGATGAGTGAAAAAGGGAAAAATAGTGGAAACTAGGGGAAAAGAAAATATTGCCTGGAAAGAAAAGAGTGCATGTCAATAACTAATTCTAAGTTTTTCCTTAGTCTGCAAAATTCACGATGGAATAAATTAAATTTTACATTACACATTGCATGTAGATTACATATACATTATGCACATTATTACATAAAACATAATGTAATCTTTATTATAGGAACAAAATATTGAAAATAAAATCTCTATTTACACAGAGGTGAAAAGATTAGATTTTATTATGGGTTTTATAGCTATATAATAAACAAGAGCACTAAACTAGTTTCTTCAAATGCAAATGTGTTGTATTTCTTAAGTGGTTCTTCATATCTTATAACAGTTTATGGATTTTTTTCTTTACATATGAATCTTTTTTTTTTTTTCCATTAAGTGTTTTTTTCATCCTGATCCTTGAAATTTAGCTAAGTTGCAGGCTGTAACATTTCCATCCCACGACAGTAGAGGCTGAATGTGTTTCAAGACAGTAAGTGTGTCCTTGTTTTTAACCTCATTATTGCCAAATTCAGAAGTCAACATTTTGTGTAGAAGTGATTGACAATGTAGAAAGGTAATAAAGGTTTAGAGAGGGAATGGTGTTCATTTAATTGGTCTCTAAATGGGCCCATGTTTAGGGTTATTAAAACAAAAACCTGCAGTCTTTAAGAGTCTTTTAAGGTTTCAGATATCAATATAGATGATTTTTGCTTAAGTAGGAAACAGCATTTCTACTTCTCGAACTTGCTTCTGACTTCTAGGTAACGTTGTGTAAAGAAAAGGTCAAAACCAAATATTTCGAAGAATAAAATCTAGAGTGATGCTAACATGCACATTTCAGACCCTAATAGACAAGTACTTTCAGTGGCTCATTTTTTGTAAAATCCACACAGTAGAGGCCTAATTGGTATTTATGCAGAAACCTCTTGATGAGATTTCTCTGTATGAATCTCAGATATATGTTTACATGTATTTAATTTAATGTTGAAAAAGCAAAACCATGGGTTTTGTTTTTTGGTTTTTTTTAGTTGCATCTGGTGATGGTTCTTCACCATTAATTCAGCAAGCCACAAAGTCTTAGAGAAAGAGGACAAAGAGACCCAGTGCTTGCAGAAGTTGTGTTTTTCATATTGCTGAATAATGCAGTGGTTTCCAAAGGGGTAAAAATCTCTGCCTTTAAATAAAAGGCAGTCTGAATGTCAGGAGATTTCATTGTGGGTTTTATAGCTATTAAATAGCCTATAGCAAGTACTGTTATGTAATCCTTTAAACCACCATTTGTGGCTAGCTGGTTTTCCCTAGGGGGGCATAGATAAATAGGTTTCTGTAACGCTCTCATGCAGGAAAAACTTATAATCTCCAGATATAAAGCCAGGCAAACTCATTTTTTTAATCACTAGAGAGAATGGCTGGGAACGCTTCACACATCTGATGGTACCGTTGCTCTTCAGAGACCCCAGATATGCCCATTGGCTCTAAATAACCAGTCTGGATACAATGGTCTTTTATTAAAGTACATGTTTTGAAAATTGTTTCAACCTACTAATGAACCCAATACTATGCCAGTTGGAGTTCCTGGTGCCCATGAATGTCAGTAGGGGGAAATCTGAGGTACTCATTAAGTGTTTTTTTAAAAAAAAGTAAGCTATGAGCAGTATTTTTGTGAAGAGATATTGGATACTATTCTATATCCAGCATGAAATTCTTCTGTAAAGGAAGGACACACCTGTCTGGTCCATCATGTCTGTCTGGGCATTCTTGTAAGAGTACCTCTACAAATCCTGTGTCCTATTTCAGTCTTTTGTGTATCAGCAGATATGAAAGTAGCTGAAAAGATTTAGTCATATTACATAAGGCATGGAAACTGAAACTTTCATGGCGTGCCTTGCTGCCATTTCCAAATAGAAATATTTGGATTTCATACATGAAAATGGCAAGATCTTGAATTTTGGGAGATTGATTTATCTATACCCTTTGTACACAAGTTATTTTGGGAAAAAATATTCAATCCAAATCAAGTATGAATAAATGGATACTTTTGATCAAATCATAAAACTCTAGTTTGGCAGGGAGTGAGACAAAGAAACATGCTAACTGATGTCCAAGTTGGTTTGCCCTCTGTTGGTCTTACGTTTTTAAATACGCTTCCATAGATTACACTTGTTGCATTCCAAAATGTAAGGATGCCAACTTTTCCACAGCTGTTACTGGCTGATGTTACTTTACACTGCCAATCCAGGTGATATGGGCAGAGGGGAAAAAAGATATTCTTGTTATCAGTACAGCTGGATTGTCAGACTGTGTGTGTGAAAGTCCAGTATGTAAATGCATATTTATATCATGGTAATGTCTATCTGTTGATCTTTCAATTGCTTTTTTTTTTAATGTCTAGCTCATTGTGGCTCTGTTGGTTTTATTCATAGTTGTTTTCTTCTCCCTAAATACCAATTTTTCCCCTTCCTTTGATTAATATACCACAGTTGTCTCCTTTTTATTGTGTTTCTCCTTTTCAATTTCAAAGGAGAAAATGATACTGAGGGATAATCAACTCTCTCTGGTTTTGCTAGTGGAGAGCATGATGGAGCAGAAATGGGATAAATCTCTTTCTCCTTTGGTGTAAAGTAGAGGTTACCCTCAAGCTGAACAGAGCTCATCCTTGAAACCACACAGAAAAATATTGTATTTTTGATGTTGGGAACCCAGGGGAAATACAGGTTCATACTGTGCCAAATCCTTCTTCCAAAAAATGTGTTCTTTTAATAAATTTCCATCTGGTTTAAAAATAGTAGAAAATTGAGGTTTACCTGTATATTTATACTAATAGGCTTAACTCCTTAATGTTGCACTTGAAACAATTATGTTTCTGAGATCATAAAGAAAATAAATTAATGTTACTGTTTGTCATTTTGGGGTTGGGGGGGAATGTAGTCTGTTCTGATCCTTTATTCCACATCTACACTCCAAACCTACTTGTTCATACTTGCCTGCTTGGTAAATAATTAGGCTTATTCCTCCTGCACTAACTGTTCTTGTTTCAGATGTAATATAATTTGGCTTTTTAGAATATATGTAAGTATTAAAAGATGTGTGAAACAAGTAATAGCAACCAGGATATTATTTTATCTCACGTTGTTACCACTAGTGTGCTTATTAAGAATAGCAAATAAAATTCTAACAGCCAACAATCAAAACCAGTCGTTCAGATCAAATTTCGACCTTACTTTCTCAAAAAAGGTTTGTGAGTGGAAGCAATTATAAATAATTACAGTCCAGTGTGTCAATCTCCTCTACGTTCCATGTACGCCCCAAACAGAGAGTTTGGGTGTGTAAAACCTGCTGGAACAATAGTGTAGAGCTGCATAGATGTTGTAGGAGCCAAATCTTAGTGGTATCTTGCTGGTGGCTGGGTCTCTCAATAGAGGTATGCTCTATGCCTCACCTAGATTTTGTCTTGGGGCAAAAGGGGAAGAGTGAGTTCCCTTGGATGGAAGCTACGAGTGAACTAACATGCATGCAATATGTTTGATAATGGAAGTCAGGTTAGGGAGAGAACAGAGATAAAAAGCTATTTGATAGTGTACACGTAAACAGAATATAACTTTCAGATGCATAAAAATTTGTTCTCTGTATTTACCTGTTCTTTTAAGCAGCTGCCTTTTAAGGGGAAGAAGACAGAAGCTGGTTGTTTGAAATCCAAGAATTACTAGAACTGGATGTAGTTATTCTCCACATAGTTGAAGATTTTGTGCCTCTCAAGTACTCAAACAGGGACTGCGGCAGATGCTATTAGATGAAAAATTTAATTACTTTAGAAGTACACTTTGGACATATCATGAAGTTGTACTTGCAAATTTTAGTCTTGTGAAAAGTCATTAACTTAAATTTATACCACACACACCCCTACCGGGAAGATCTTAAAATGTTTTCAGCAAATGTGTCTGGGTTTTTTTCCCTCAATGACTAATTAGATGCTTAAATATTTTCCATTTAAAAAATTAAGATCTCTTATTTTATTCCTGTTTTTTTTAATGATATAACAAGTATAAGATGCCTTTGTGAAATGACCAGAAGTAATATTCCATATAACCAATATATTTAGGGTAGAATTTACTTTTGACATATTTAATCCTTTAATATATGGCTATATGTGAAACTTCCATCCCAGTTACTGACTTAAACGGTCTCCAAAGCATATCTAAGTGTTGATTCATCTTTTACTTAAACAGTGATCTTGCTGTCATAAACTGAAGCAGGGAAGAACTTCTATTAAATCTAGAAACTGCCTTTTTCAAAACCATTTGCTAAAGTTTCAGGGTTGATTGTTTTCATTTTCACCCTTAAGAATTCAATTTCAGAAGACTGAAGCTCTCCTTGGAGCTGTTTAAAAGATTGTCAGAAGTCTTTTGTGTTTCTAGTAAACCTGTGGCTTATTTTTTAGTTATATAATTGTTTTCCTTTCCAGATTTTTTTTTTTTTTGTTAGGTCTGTGTTGTAAATCAACTTAGTTCAAGGGGAGCTGTCATGATTTGTGGACAGAATATTTCACTTCAGACAACTGCTTTGTTCCCTGTTGTTTATTTTATTATTGGGCTTTCTGGATTATTTTAAATAATAAGTATGTAATATTTAGATCTCATCTGTTCATCCTTTCATCTGTTAGTCCCCCATATCAACTACTGCCTTTCTGCAGACCTGAGACTCACTCTCTTAATCCATTGTAACTCAGAATGTCTGCTTGAATGAAACACTTTTATTCTGTCAGTCTTGTAAACTGTTCTCTCTCATAGTGATGAATTTCCATCCTTTACAAATATTAGGTGTTTATCAAGATTAATCAACTCATCTACCTTGAGCCCTGTAATGCTTCAAAGCCTGCTAGAACAATTTTTGGGGGTTATATACTCCACAGCGGCAACATAGCTTTTTCTTCATCAGTGATGTCTTGTTCAGTCACGCACATTTTTCCACAAGAGTTGTTGCTTCCATTGCAGGAAAATGGGTAATGCCAGCAATGGCTAATTCTTCCAGTGAAGTCCCAGTGATGTCAGTAGGACTTGAATAGTGAACTTGCTGAAAAAAATTGAAAATTTAGAAGCAAATGGTTAATTTGCATGCTTGTGATGTTTTCCCGAAACAAGCTGTGTGAGAAGTTTGAAATCAATATTAATCCCACTACTTCCACCAACTCCAGAGACTTCGTATATTGCAAAATTAGTGACAGACAATCTGTGTTTGAACTAGATTATCTGAAGGTGAGTGGATGTAATTACTATATTTCTCTATAAAGCGATACTGTGAAGAAACACCGTGGCATATAGCATCATATACAGGAGAAAGGGAAAAGCAAGCTGCCTAAATTCAATGACCCAAATAAAATGTTAATTGTAAAGGGATTAAACTTCTCTTTCCTACCAAAGACATTTCAAGGAGTAGGTGATAAGTTCTTCCATGGGCTATTCTTCTGATTATATGGGATGTTATCTGAGAAGTGCAAGGAAGAGAATGTTTTAATTTAGTCTGTTTAATGCTTTCATTTAAATAGCCTAGGAAGTGGTGAAAGACATCATAAAGGGAAACTGCATTTCTATGTAGGTATGAATTTGCACTTGTGTGGATCAGCCAGGTGTGTTTCTCTGGAATTTCATCCAGAGTTTGCATCTTTCTACTTTTAAATACACCCATGGAATGGTTGGGATTCAAAGCCATGCGTTTATTAGCCATGGACTGTGGAGCCTGTGCTGGAGCCAGGGAGCCCATGTTTTGGTGGGGCCAGCTGGAGCTCAGCTGAGCCTGCCTTTACTGGAAATGGCTCCGCTTACCTTTAGACGCAGTACTTTTTCCAGCAGCTAATACTCTCCCCCTTTAATTAACAGTCTGTGAAGGCAACTGGCTAATCCTTACGTTTGTACTGCTTGTTGATGCCGAGCTCCCAAATCCATTGATTGCTTTAATTTTGCCCCACTGGTACGTAACAATGTATTTTAATACTTTGTTTCTCTAGATTCTCTTTTACAATTCCTTTTCAGTAATTCCATCTGAATATCAAACTTGTCATTATTATACCTAAGCAATTCTCACACCGTGTCAGCCAAACCTTGTAAGTACAGCAGTACGCCTGTCTCCTTGGCGTTGCAAAAAATTTATGGGTTTTTCGCTAGGTTATGTATCTCCAGTGTCTGTCTAGCTTTGGTGTACAACAAGAGCCATTAGCTGCATACAACAGGAAAGTTAAGATATATGTCAAAATCCTCCCTTCCTTTAGCCTGAGAACATAAGCCTACCATAGGGGCACTGTAGAAAGCTCTGAATGTGATCAGGATTTTGCAGCTCAGGGTCGCTCTCTTAGTTGATAAATGCCCTTACACCCGTTCTGTCGATCAGCATCGCCAACTGAAGGCAAACCAGCCGTGAATGGTGAAGAAGTCTTAATTTAGGGATGAGTTTGGCTATCTCGCTTTCTCATACCGCATCGCACACTAGCAGGACCTAGCCTTCATTTAATGTATGTTGCTACAGATTGCTCTAGCTCTTTCGTAATCCCAGGCTGTGGCGAGGCGCCCGCCCGAGGCTGAGGGGCTCGGCTGTGCCCGGCGGTGGGGCCGCTGGAGCCGGCGGGAACCGGCGGGAACCGGCTGGGGCCGGTCTGGCCCGGGGCAGCCCCCAGTCTCTCCTCACAGCGGCCGCCGCCCCTGCAGCCTGGCCCCCGCTGCTGCCGGCACCCTGTCAGGTAAACCCAGTACAAATGAATAGTTTTACTTAAAAAACTGCATGAGTCCCATTTTATCGTTCTGTGCGACGGAGACGAAGGTAGCAGCATCTTCCTCCGCCTGGCAGTCCATTAAAAGCCGTAGTCAGAGGAGTGAGGGCGTTGCTCCTTGGGGTTCTTGCTGCCAAAGGAAAGCCCACGCCAGTGGGAGGGCGCTGAGATGGCGTATCCCGCACGCTGCGGGAAGGAGGACGCGATTTAGAGAAAGTGGAAGTGTGGTCATGGCTGCCAGCAAGGCTTTTGCTGTCTTAACCTGTTGCAGTTCAATGTTCATTTTGAGCCATATAAATTAATTGCTTTTGTGATGTTAAACATGTGTTATAGTATCCGTTAGTGCAGCTAGTGATTCCAGGCATTCATTAGTAATGGAAAGAGTATTGCATCTCAAAAGTAGTTAATTCAGTATGTGGAATTTGTATTTCTCCCAACATCAGAGGACACTTTTGAGTAGGAGGTGAGTGTTCAGCTGTTTCGAAGCTGCCGTTTCTCTGCATCCAGCTCTGAGACTCTGGTTTCTGAGTTGCTGCAGGATGGGGTTACATGTGCTGTTTTAGGCACAAATGTGAAAGGGACTAATTTTATGCTTTCTATACACATAACTATGTATGTGTATACATATGTATGTGTATCTACATATTTATATGTGCACTGGCATATCCTGTTAACTTTTCAGTTTTACTTAATGGTTCATTTTTCTAATCCCTGCAATTTTTATTTTTTTTTATTTTAGCCATACTAAGTAATATACTGTTGTAGAGCATAAGAATTCCAGTTATTTTTACATTTCTGTGGAAGTAACATTTCTGGCTTGAGTAGCTGTCCTTTAATTGACCAAGTAGTGTTGTTTATGTAGTGCTATGTAACCTGTTATTAACCAAATGCATCATGATGCATAACAGCTATGCTGTTCCCAAATATGCAGTGAGATGGTTCTCCAGATGTCATTACTATGAAGTATAAAGCTAGAGAACAGTATAGCTGTAGATCACAGCAATAGACATATATTTAGCTTGGTCTGCTCTTTTTGCATTTGAGGATTTACCAGAGAGAAGCCTCAGAAGTCTAATTGTTAGTAAAAATGATCTGCTGATCCTTTGTGCAAGTAAAATTAATAGCTGATGTTCAAGTATCCCTGATCCTCTACAATATCAAAATACCTGCTTTGCATTTTTGATTAAATGGGCTTGTCTAGCTTCACTTTTCAGCTGTTGGGTCTTAATATAACTCTTTTGTACCAGCTCTCTGCTATCAGACTTCTGTTCCCTTGGAGGTATTTCCCACTTGTAAACAAATTATCTTTTTAATCTTTCTGACGTTAAATAGATTGAACTCCTAAAAGACTATAAAGCATGTTCTTCAGTCCTTCAGTTATTCTTTTTACTATGATCTTGCTCTAGTTTCTCAGCGAACTTTTTGCAAAAAGTACCCCCGTCATACTCCAAGATTCCTTTGTAATACCTTCTTGTTGGAGTTTGATACTTCTTAATATTTAAGCTAAGGGCAGGTAGTCAGAATTCAGATACTTTATAAGACAAACTTTTTTATTAGCCATGTTACATAGTTGTCTTCTAACTAACAATCTTTAATACAGTTTGTTTGGTTGGGTTTTTTATCAGCTGTTGTGAAATGATGCAGGAGGTGAAAAAAAACCTAAAACTAAACCAAACACACAAACACACCCCTCAAAACAAACAAAACCAACAAAGCCCCCACTGAAAGCCCTCCATATCAACAGACTTTCCTGCTGGCATCATCTGTTATAAAACCAAACAAAACTCCCTTGGCCATGTGTACTCTCTCAGCTGTCAAGTGCATCTTGAATGGTAACCTAAAGACTTTATAGAATGGGACCGCTCACTTCTGTCACTTTTGGTGTCAGTCTGTATTGTTGATGTGTTTTCTCCCACTATGAAAATAATGAGGTTGCTTCTGAAGTATGGGAGGCTCATGTATAAGAGGGAAGGGTAGAAGATGGAAGCTGATGTGTTCCAAAGTCACTGTCTGGGCAACAGGTGATAGCACCTTAGTTGGCAACTTGCTGAGCTAAAGGAAATCTATATCTTCTCTAGGTTCAAAGTACCTATTTGTAGACTGAGAAAATCAAGGCAATGTACGGTCATATACAGAATATGTTACAAACTATTGTGCCAGAGGGGTTAACAGATGTAATTATCTTTTTAAATAAGGGCTTACATTCAGCAAGCATTGGCAAGGTCACAAAGGAAGTATTGACATAGCATAACACAAAGTTTTGATTTTATCTGATTCCTACCATCACAGTATTCTTCAGACGCAAAGTTCTTGTAGACTTGAGAGCAAGTAATTCCATAAAGACTTTTTACAAATTGCCAAGCTGCTGGTTTGCATCTTCTTTCAAACTAAAACGTTGAGTAAATGCTGAATGGAAAAGTGTGTTTACTGGTTTTATGATATTTTTTTTCTTTTGTTGCCCACCTGTGCCTTGAGCTGGATCCTCCGTCTGTTGCTTGCTGAACTGAGAGGGCATGGTAAGGAAAATAATGTTTCAGACAGTGATAAAAACAGCGTGCTGGACAAAAAATGCTTACATGTGCAAAGCCCTTGCTTTTGTGCAAAAAATATCAGATAATTGTGTATGCAATTACCAGTTTACATTAATGGCTGCCAAATTTTTGTCGACGTTTCTGGATTCTGGTGTCCACAGTGGGAGCACGGACAATTTCTAGATTTACTCGTTATCTCAAAGAGTCAGGGTGACCTGGAAGATACTGTCAATATATCTTTTACAGTGCTCTCCACACTGCTGGAGCTGAGCAAAACACATTATGTACAAAGCATTTCTTGCAAAGCTTGATCGCTTTTTAAGAAGAAATGTCCATTTCATAAATAAAAAAATTAAAAAAAAAGGCAGAGAAAAGGATAGTCTTTTCAAAGACTTTTAAACAAATCATGTAGAGCATCACATAAGTGACAGAAAGCATTAAAAAAAAAAAGCACAAGCTTTATTTGATGTCCTTTCATCCACTGATTTCCTGTACATAAAATAAATTGCAAAAATTTAGAAGTGGATAAATAGGATAATACACTTGCCTTTTAATAAATTTTTGTTTGGTTTGTTTGGGGGTTTGAATGTGGGGGTTTGGGTTTTTGTTGTTGTTGGGAGGGGGGCATCATTTTGGGGGATTTGAGGGAAAGGGTTGAAAAATCAGACTGAATGATGGTAGCCTCTCACTGTTCTGTGGCAGTGGATACTAGTTAGGCAGCTTTTCAGTGATCAGGAAACCATGCATAGAAGAGTATCACTGTACCAATACCTCTTTTTCAAAAGTGTGTTTTGTCCTTGCTGAGACACTTGTATGGTAATGATGCCTATTTGTTGGGTTAATATATAGAGAAAAAGAAAGGATACTTTAGAGTAGAATTGCAGAATGCAGAAATGACTGTAGCAAGTCCATTATGTGACAAGGCGTGTTGCACTGAATGTTCATTTCTTGTTTTCAAAATGCAGACCTCCTCCTTTTTTAGAATAGGAAACTTTACATCTCCGAGGTTTGCTGAAGAGAGGTACAATAGAAGAATGAACTCACTGTCCAAAACATGTCCAGTTCATGTCCAAATGAACTCACTGTCCAAAACATACACCCACCTGCTAAAAGAAAACACGCAAGGTATGGGACAGGAAAGATTACAGACATTGAGAAATGTCAGAGTGAATACTGTTAAATTCAAGTATCTGAAGTAGTCATCTGCTATATATCTTCGTGACTTGGTAGGTTAAATCTTAAAATCTCTGACAATGCTAACTCTTGTGGAAAGGAAAATAAAAATTAAGGGTGAGATTTTTAGAGATATTCAAGCCTGTGATGATTTAACTAAATACTTAAACTTCTTGAAAATACCTCAGAGCTTGGTTATATTGAAGTCAATGGTAGGTTAAACTTGCAGGCTTTTCTCGAAATCTTACTAAAACCCTATTGCATCATTAAGTGCTTAAATGCTTTTAAATCTGACCCTATGCTGTTTCTCCTTTTTAACGTATGTAGCAATGTTACGAGTAAATATAGTATGTACTGCTGTAATGAAAATTCATAACAGCACTACATTGTCACAGAAAGTACAAATAAAAGCTTTTTCTGTGAAAGTTTCTGTTACTTAATGCTGAATAAATTAGATAAATCTCAGATTGGAAAAATGGGTGGTGCAGGTGTTCTACCCAGCCAAATTGCTACTGGCATTTGGATGGGGTTTTTTTTCAGTTACTTAAAGATAAAAACACTTTAAAAATTGAGATAGGAAAATTACATGAAACATGGTAGTTACACTTCAGGGAGTTATGCTTTGAAGTCTTTAGGAGATTCCTCCCCCTGCATACAATTTGGGAATGCTTGATATACAGTTGTTCACTAAATGCATTACTGTAGGCATTATTGTGTGATACTTTCAAAATTACTGGGTTACTTTCACAAGCAAGAGCTTGCAGGATTGGACATCCAGTCATGTGCAACCCATTTTGAATTTGTAGTGATCCATGTTCTGCTTACTGTAAGCAGGACTATAAGAGGCTTCTCTTCTGTATGCAATAATAAAGGGAAGCAAATATATCCCTGGCAGAAGAGCACTGCTTGCAATAAAATTCTCCTGTCCCTCCCCCAAACAAACCAAGAAGGTAAATCATTCAACCCTGTCATAACCCCAAAGCAATGATATAGTTAGAGACCATTTTATAAATTGTTTTACCTTCTCTGAAATGTGACAGTCTGCGGGGCACATCTGAGTTATTTCTTTCCATTTAAGACTGTTAATCGCAGAAGTGTCAAGATAAATCCTATGGGTTTGGAGGCTTTATGTAAGCTTAATACAGTTAATGCAATTGTCTGCATATCCCAGGCCAGCAAAATGCTTGAGCATATTCTAAGTATTGTAAGTCAGCAAGTCAGTAATTTCAAAAAAGTCTCACTACTATTTGTGGCATATGATCTGTCATGCAGTGTCAGTTTTCTATGATGAAAAATGTTGTCCTTTGTCTTGGTAGGAAGTTGGATATTGCAGGGATGGATGTGAATATGGGGACTTGGAGCTTTTAAATTTTTAGCATTTAAACAGCATCATTGAATTTAAATTACTTGCTGGTGAGCATCATGATAAGCATGATTCTGTATGTAGGTTTTTAAATTCATTTTTACAGCCAAATTCTGCTTTAATGCTTGCCAAGCATCCCTGAAAATGCTAATAAATGTTTAGGGCTTTAAAAAAGCATGTCCTCACTTCTCTTAATGTGTATATCTGTGGTATGAATCACATAATCAGAACTTTCTTAGAAGATGCTGGAAGTGTGCATATGCATGCCTATTCCGAAACACTTAATAAAGTTTAGAAAGAATTTGAATCTACAGAAATATTTTGTGAATCAAAAGTCACAGTTGTTTGGATACGTACCTGCAATGCAGCACTAAGCTAAAAGTCTGTAGATGCATACCCTGTTCTTTTGAAATATAGTATCGGCCAAGTTGTTGTGACAGCTTGTGCATTTTTTTCATTATGTTCAAACTCTATTTTCTTTATCATTATAGTAGGCCAATAAATTTGATCTGTATTAAGACACTGAAGATCTGGACTTCAATTCTGTATAAAGCTTTTCCAGAAAGACAGTATCTCTTACTCTTTCCTTCAGTGAGGAGATGATTGTGTGAGTGCATTTCATAGAAAACAATAGAAAAACTTATTAGGAAAAATACAAACCATCAGGTCTTTCCTTCAAACTTCTAAGGCGTATTTTGAAGAATGGACAATTCATAGGCTAATAAGTGCTTGCTCAAACACATTTATCCAATGATGTAGATGGAAACTGGACAGTTCTTTCTGTGGCCAAAGCAAAAAAAGATGAAAGAAAGTATATCTGGGGCATTTAAAATAGAATCACGTGGAAATTAGCACGTTTCATTTGCTTTCTTTTTAGCTGAGCTGGGATATAGCAAAATTAGTGGAACTAATTTCCTCTGTGAGGGGGTGCATTTGGATTTTTATGGGGGAGGACAGACCAGTATTGTATAATATTTTTTTTCCATAATTGTTGGAAAAAATAAAGTCCTGCTGAGTCACTTAATTAGAATAGTAGAAATGCACATTTGAATTTCCTCTTTAGCCAAATCAGGGTGTATCCTGCTGCCATTACTTCAAAGATAGGCACCTCACCCTGCAGGTGTTCCATGGAAAACGATGTCAGAAGTGTAAAGCAATCTTTAAGCAATGTCAAGCAATACTTTAGATGCTAGGAATGAGTTAATTTCTCTAACAGGAACTGCATTCAGTTATTTACTTTTACTAGAATAAGTAAGAACAAAACCTGTTTCTTGTGAGTCAGATTAAAAGGGGGGAAAAAGGTCCAAAGACTGATTTCCATAGTTTTCTAATGCTGATGATTTCTTGTTCATTTTGGTGCTTCATTATACACATGCTACTTAGTTTTTCTGTATTTTTTTTCATGCTAAACATGGTATTTTGATACTTAGTATTCAAAGAGTGATATTAACAATCTGTATTTCATATCCAAAAGTATTTCTTTCTTTTGTTAATGCACCACGTGATTCCTCCTCATGCACACACTTGCATTTTATGAATTGTAACAATATGGTAAAAGATGAATTCATAGTGATTACTTCATAGAACTTCCTATTTGAACTTTTGAACTCCTGCAATGGGTGCTGCATTCCATGCTGGAAAGGAAACATGTGATGCCATTTCCTAAAGCTATCCAGCATACAGTTTCCCATATACTCTTTCTACATGCATACACAAATTGCACATTGACTTTGTTCAATTGGTACAACTCTGATTTTCCTGAATTAGAGTGCCTTAATTTAACTTGTTAGAGAATTAAGCTAAATCAATATAATTCACTTATACTGATTTAACAGAGTTAAATTGATGCAATTCCCTGGTGTGTATTTTTTTCAACTATTGTGAAGAAATGTAGGGAAATTCATGTCATTTTTATGCATTTCTGTCTCAGAATTATTTCTTTTACACTTTTTGCTGGAAGAAAACCAGCTAAAGTGGAGAATTGCCTTAGAATACAGTAAGAAAGAAAAAAAAGACAACATGAACTATATTCATGTGTAAGTATGTGAAACTCAAGCCACTTTCCTAGGACTGGTGTCCAGTATTAGTCCATGTCAATCATGACTTACATAGAATTTCTTGAACAAGCTGCCCCCTTCCCACCCTCCCAAAAGAACCCAACAACCCGCAGAATGTCAGAAATCTTAAGCTATGTTCATCTTAGAAAATAATATAAGTTCTAGTTTGCTGATGTTAAATTTCAATGTGGATTACAGATGATAGAGGCACTTACTGGAATTATCTCACATTTTGGCATGAGATAAAAATCATATTAAGGTATTCTATGCTTTGTAATAGGATAATGGGTTTTGATGGTATACTAAATTTTAAATTTAATAAATGTAGCCTTTTTAGTAAATTCAAACAATGATCATCCTAATTTCTTCACTGCCTTTGTTATAGTTCTATTAAGGACTTGGAACACTGTCTAAATTTAGGCTCTTGATCTTAAATTGCTTTGCAAGATGGCAAAATTGTAATCAGCAAGATAAATTACCTTTAAATTCCTTTAAAAACATGACTATTTTCTTATTTTTGCAGTTTAGATTAGGAAAAGTATTCTTGACAAGGAAAAATGCAAGCTTTAAAACAACCTATGTGTCATCAGTTTTATCTTGAAATTTTGGCCATCACAGGGGGAAAAAGTTAGATATTCATATCATGTATCTGAATGCCTGTAATTTATATTATTTTTAAAAGATGAAGAGACATTTCCTGTTTTGTCCATACTGATGCCTAGCTATAAAGTAAATGAAATAAATTGAATTTTTAAGCTAGTGAGTTAGGTGGGTGACTCATTTGTAGTGCTAAATAGATATCAGTTCAGAGTTCTGGGATGGCTGTACAGAGAAACAGTACTGTTAGGAATGTATGGAAAGATCTACACATCACTAAAGGGGAAATGAGGCAATGACCTGGTTGATCTCAATAATTTAAAATAAATGGTTCATATTAGTAATATATTATTATTATACATATAATATTATATGTGATTGCTTGTTGTATAATACAATAAAATATTTGTGTATCAGTATGCATTATATATTATTATATTTAACTCATGGAACTTCCCTGTTGTTAATTTCTACATACATTTTATTTCTGATAACCAACTTTGTTATATTGTGCATGTTTTTACTACTTCCAAAAAGAACTCAGTGTTAAACAATGCACTTTATCTCCATTGCTATTAATGGATATTAGAGCCTAAAATGGGGTAAAATCACCTTACTTGAACTATGCAGTGTTGGTAGTACATGTTGACATACATTGCTTATATAACCTCACAAAAAGGTAGACAGTCAGTGTTCAGGACTTCCTGTGCAAATTTGGTTTTTGGCAGCAATAAGTACACCATCTTTTTAAAAAACCAAACCAAGAAATGGAACAAGCAAGGGAACCTGCTGAGCAAATACTCAATTTCATTATAGAGCGATGCTGCTGTCTGTTTGGCTGAACCTAGCCTCTCTTCTTATTCTTTTCTAAATATTGCAGGTATAGGCACGACTGTTCCAGGCGTAATACAAGAACATGCCTGGAGTTTCTTTGCTCTACAGTGACATTTAGATCATTAAAGCTGCTTTGATGGATGCTTCCTGGTGGGCAAATCTGTTGTACTTGAAAACTGTGATCGTAGTGGTTCGACAGCATGATCCTGTATTATTATCCTTTGTCATGTTTAGATACTGCAGTGGAGTATGAATTGCAATGATGGTGAATTTCTTTTCTAAGAACCAATATGTCTACTCGCCATTTAAGTGGCAGGCTCCCTTTAAGTAACTTCGCACCCTTCCTGCAGAGAAATTACTTCCAGCTTATAAACAGAAAATAATGTTCTTCCTCACTGAATTCTGGGATGATGTGCACCCAAGCTTCATTTTGTGGCATCCATCTGAAAAAATACTATCTAAAATCAAAGGAGAGGTACAGGACTTGCTCTTGAAAGTCCAGAAAGATTTTTTTAGAAGCTTAAATCCACTTCAGTTGAGATTTAGTTTCAGTAGGCTGATCTTCTGTGTGAGTGCTGTGAATAGTGCAAGCAAGGTGGAATGACTCTGGTTAATTACCTGCAGTTTCCAGAAGAAAAAGCGCTCATTTTCTTTCAACTTGAGCACAGGGTGTTTTGCCAAGGCTAGTACTTCTCTGTACATACTTGGCCTATTCTGACAGTTCAGAATTTCTGATGTGTGTTTGCTGATTGAACATTAAATAGACTTGGCTGTTAGCCCTCCATCCTGAAGTGACTGTAAGCTCCTTTCCCATCTTTAAAGGAATACCTAGTACTTACTATAGCTAAGTAAGTTGTTTTGTTTGGCCACAGCCTTTACACTCTTCCTACAGTCTAAAGGACCCCTTAGTTTGCAGCATTTCGTTGCTATCTATCTCATGTGTTTATGCCCTACCTTAGAGCTGATGCGTTCTGTAGTACACTCCATGTTGTCGAGGACTGTTCTTCCCCTCCAACTTAAGGATATATGACAGCCATTTGCTGGCTTTCACTAACATGATTCGTGGGAAATAAATTGCGATTTTCTGTGACGTTTTGATGCCAACTAGAAAGCTTAGCAACAGTTGATCCCAATGCCAGGGGGAACAATTAACGCCTACCACCCCACAACCCCCCAAGATAAGGAGAACCATATCAGTTGAAGATGGTAGATTTAAAAGAAAAGAAAGCAATGTGCCCTCCACCTCTCCAAAAAAACTGTGATTTCAGTCACGCTTAGTGTGTTGAATATCATACTGCTTAAATTGCAAAAAGATTAAACCGATACCTTTATCAGACATTATGTGGGATAATGCCATATGCAAGAAGAATGATGGTTATGAGGTAGACACCCATGATGCTTGTTTTGAGAGTCCGCTATACTGTGTCTGTTTTAATTCTCTCTGTCAAATTCTAATTGCAGAAAGCAGAATTAAAGGAGCCTGAGGAACTGAAGGGTGAGGGGGAATCATCCATTTTAGTACCAGTGTACACAGAGCATAGAGAACATGATGGGCAGAAAAGTCTTGAAAACCTCAGGCTTTTTTCCTTCTCTGCCAGCAGACACCTGAAATATGACAAGCTTATGTGCTGCGACTGTTGTCTCAACCAGTAGAGCTTGTGACTATAGTTTGATGACAGCTTTCATCTGCAAATTACAGTAGAATGAGCCCTTTGGGCAACAAAATGAAGATAAGTTTTATTGTTCACAATTCATAGTTGTGATAACACTTTAAGACTCAGATCAAGATCTAGGCATTCTGTTATCTTTTCTGAAACTCTAAAAGTTTGGCAAGTGTTTTATCCTATAAGCCTGGACTTAGTGGGGTCTGAGTCTTTGTCCTCTCTTCTCTGTCTTTCAGCATGAGCCTGGAGCCCCTGTGTCATCTCCTAAGGTCTGGTTGGCAGTTTCATCACCCACTAACAGCAAGGGGAAACTCCTTTAACCAGAACATGGCTCTAGGGATACTTTCTCAGAAGAGGTGATGCTTTTATTAGTGGATAGTTTTTTCTCTTCTGTGTTTCCTGCCTGTTTAGGAGGAATAAATTAGAGGCCGTGGAAGGGCAAAATGATACCCAGGTTTGAATTACTTATATTAGTCATTGATACAGCAAATTAAAGCAGCTTCACTCCTACCTGAGAATGATTTCTGGATACTATAAGTCTTTTACAGCTGTTAAGAAGATAAGCCTTGAATGCAGGTTAACATCTCATTTTGGCAGCACGTTCCTGCAATATATACTCTCTCAGTGTTCGCAGATCTACCTGAAGCATAATATTTCCACAGAATAAATCTATGAACACTCCCCCAAGAAGCAACCTAAAAGAATTCATGAATGTAGTTGAATCACAATGGTGGGGTTTTTTAAGTCTGTAAATTAATATTTGAAAATAATTTCCGTTATCAAGACATTGGGTGCATTGTTCACCATGTGTTCAAATAGTGTCATGTATTTTCCTAGACTATCTTCCTGTTTTCCATCAGCTTCTCGTAATCATGTGGTGGTTCACGTAATTATTGCCATGAAGTAATGAATGTCAGGGGCATTAATGTGAGAAATAGAAATCTGAATAATCTATCATACTTGACTATAGACCTCTGTGAAGAAATGACTGTACTGAAGCAGTGAATTCGCCATGATATATTTCTGATTGCAAAGCAAAAATTGGCAAAGAAATTCCACTTTCTCTGTAGAATAAGAATGAAGCATATGAGGGCCCTGAGGGCTTAATTTTGAAAAAAAAAAAAAAAAAGGTGAAAAGGACTGGTTTTGCAGCAACTGTGGCCCATGCACAAAACTTGCTTCACCTTCTGCACTGAATGAAGCAGTGAATCTTGGACTGGGATTGGGAAGAAAGAATAATTGGACTGTGTCTTAGTTGTGCCTTAGTGCATGTACACATAGGGCTGAATTCCATAGGTGTGTTCTTGCTTCTTGGTGAACACAGAGAATTGCAATTCAAATTAAAAAAAAAAAAAAAAAAAATAATCCAGTACCTTGTATTTGTACTGGGTTCGGAGTACGGTTACAAACAATTGTTGGGAAATAGCTGATGTTCTCAGTTCATACCTAGGTTAATACTCTGGCTACATCCGTTTCTGTGCCCATATTCCTAATTCAACTTATCTTAAGCCAGTTGTGCTTTGGGACAGTTAAATAAGGTGCTGGATAAATAGAACTCAGATGGGTTTTTAATGTTTTAACATCTAATTCCTAAAGAACCTCACCAATTTGATTCACACCTCAGCAAATCTCTAGCTAACCTATAGCAAGTCTATCTGTTCTACTGCTGAGTTCTCCTGAGCTCCTGACAAGGCATTTCTTTTCTGAAGGGGTGATGATTTTAAGCAGGCTGGGCTTGATGGGGTGATTGATGCAGACTGTGATGGCTCCAGGCAGGAAAGTCCATTTCCTTTTGTGAAATGAGAACATATGCTGGTCATTATGCAAATAAAAACATAAAAGCTTAAGCTCCCTGCAGCTCTCAGTTCACAGAAGTTGTTTATTAGGGAGTATGTCTGTCTGGCTTCCTTCATCTCCCATAAAGATCTACCAAGTTGTCTTCTGCTGGGTTTATGTTTGCAGTCTCTGGGAACACAACTGCCTGCTGGCACTTGCTGTTGCTAGAGCAGCAGGGGTTTCTGAGAGGGGATTTTGACAAGCCTAATCACTAGAAGTGTTGGGGCTGCCTGCTGCCTGAGATGGTCACAATATCCCTAGGCTTTTTTCTTTTGCTTTTCCTTTCCCCCCCCCCCCTCCTCTTCTTTAAAAGAAGAGCTTCCCTCTTCTAAAAAACTAATTGGAACTGTAATTTACAGTTCAGTTGCTCATGCATCAGTACACTAATAACTTCAAAATAAAAATTACCTAACAGTGTTAATAGAAAATTGGTAATTTAGAGTACAAAACCCTTTATGCCAGGTCTATGCCACCTTTCCTTGTAACTGCTAAGATTAGTGGAGTGGGAGCTCCTTGTAGGGAAGGGAGAGATTCTGACTTTTTTTATCTTTCATCACATATCTGCAGATAGCAGTATGCAAGAAAAATGCCTTGTCAGATAAGCCTAAAACTTATTTAACAGATTAAAATCTTTTCCAAAATAGCATATGTTAAATGCCAAACATGTCTGAACAGTTATGAGCAAAAAGTAATACCAGGCTAATGTGATAAGATAAAATAAACAGAACCATTTTTCAAGTTGTGCTCAGTAGAAATGCAGACTAAAACACTGTGAGTAGGTAGTTTAGGCTATTATTTTCTGTTCAGGGTTTGTAATATCAATGACAAATTACGTTTCCTCTTTCTGTTGGTCTCCTGAGTTAAAACCTGTTTTATCATATTATGTAGACCACATGTGATAGGCCAGCTAGAGCAACAGCTACGGGATGGAAGGAGAATGCATAGATGTGTTTTACACATCTATGCGTAAATAGATGCGTGAGGCACCGGGGACATGGTCTTTTATTCAGTAAATAACCTCAAAAGGTAAATCTACACAGCTAAAATCACTTCGATAGGGAAGAACACCTTGGCCTTTTCTGGGCACTTTCCCTGCCAGGGTCTCCAAAGGGGGAGCTGGTGGATGCTGCTGTTTAAGCTTGTTGGTGTTCTTTGGAAGTTTCCCTTGACCAACGAGGCTGTGCTGCTGGATCCCCTACAGCTTCCTGGTAGTTTCCTTGATGGTGCAAGTAGTCCAGGCCATCGTTCTGCACAGCAAATAAGAAGAGCTTTGGTTGAGTGGAATCTGTGTGGTGTCAAGCTACTGAGATGCTATTGCAATACTAGATCTCAGAAATTTCTTTATGGGTGGTGGAAGATAAAGCATTGTGCATTAGTGGCAGGTATGCTTAGCCGTTTTCTTGTTGGGTTTTGCTTTTTTTTCCCCCTTCCTTCCCAAGCCAGCCCTGTAGTACAGTACTCAGGAATACATAATAAATATTCAGTCACTGACCAGATGTTCTGGGTTAATTCCAGCAGGTAGCTAAGCACTGCATAGCCACTTGCTCACTCCCCCCACACTGGGATGGGGGAGAGAATCTGAAGGGTAAAGTGGGTTGATAAAGACAATTTAATAAGGAAAGCAAAAGCTGTGTGTGCAAGCAAAGCAAAGTAAGGAATTAATCCACTACTTCCCATTGGCAGGCAGGTGTTCAGCCACTTCCAGGAAAGCAGGGCTCCATCATGTGTAACAGTTACTTGGGAAGACAAATGCCCTAACTCTGAACATCCCTCCCTTTTTCCTTCTTTCCCCAGCTTTTATTGCTGAGCACAATGCCCATGTGATGTGGGATATCCCTCTGGTCAGCTGTCTCAGCTCTGTCCCTTCCCAACTTCTTGTGCCCCAGCAGTTTACTTGCTGGTGGATCAGAGCGAGAAGCTGAAAAGGCCTTGACCGCTGTGTAAGCACTGCCCAGCAATGGCTAAAACATCCCTGTGTTATCAACACTGTTTTGGTCACAAATCCAAAGCATAGCACCATAGCAGGTGCTATAAAGAAAATTAGCTCTATCCCAGCCAAAACCAGTACACCAGACAAGAAAAGAGCTGGACAGTCTCAGATAAAGATTTAATCTATCCTGTGTGACCAGGAAACAAGATGGACCTGACCAGTTGTCCTGGTTTCAGCTGGGATAGAGTTAATTTTCTTTCTAGTAGCTGATATAGTGTTATGTCCTGGATTCAGTATGAGAAGAATGTTGATAATGCAATGACATTTCAGTTGTTGCTAAGTAGTGTTTAGACTAAGCCAAGGATTTTTCAGCTTCTCATGTCCAACCAGCAAGAAGGCTGGAGGGGCACAAGAAGTTGGGAGGGGACACAGCCAGGGCAGCTGACCCAAACTGGCCAAAGGGGTATTCCAGGCCATGGGACGTCATGCCCAGTATATAAACTGGGGGGAGTTGGCCTGGAGAGAGGATTGCTGCTTGGGAACTAACTGGACATCTGTCAGCGAATGGTGAGCAATTGCATTGTGCATCGCTTGTTTTCTATATTCCAGTCCTTTTATGACTATTGTCATTTTATTCTTGTTATTATTATCATTATTAGTTTCTTCCTATCTGTTCTATTAAACTCTTCTTAACCCACAAGTTTTACCTTTTTCCTTCCAATTGTGTCCCCCATCCCACTGGGTGGGGGGGAGTGAGTGAGAGGCTGCGTGGTGCTTAGTTGCTGGCTGGGGTTAAACCATGGCACCTGTCAATTGCAAAAAGACATTGCATAGGGAGCCATGTCCTGTAATTCAATAAATGACTGGGCTTATAGTTGGCCTGTGTCCCGCTGCACCTGTTGAGAAGCTGTTTCAGACCCTCACACTGTCAATGATTGGGAGATTTCTTCTAGTCACCAGCTTGGTTTTTTCTAGCTTGTTCTTCTGTCAGCCGCTTTGTTTAGCTGAATTATCTCTTTCTCCCCAGTATTTGCATCCTGATTTATTTGCAGGGAATGGTTCTGCTCCTTCTTGGCTTTTGGTGTGGTTAATCAAGCCAAGTTTCTTTAATTCATCTGTCAATACAAATTCAAGAAAGATTAACATGTGTAACAGAATTACACTTAGCATCGTAAATGGGATTTTCTACCTAGCAGTCATATGGTCTTGGTAGACGTAGGTCTGCTAGAAAAGCTTTGCTAGATATATCCAAAGATTTTTTTGCCATTTGCATAACCGTATCACAGTTTCTAGGACTGACATAAGCAAAGCAGGCAATTGCCTTGAGCACCAGATTGCTAGGCCAATTAAATAAGCGTGGCCTTCTGTTAATTTTGCCCTTTTTTGCCTACATTGTGAACAAACACAGTACCGGTACTTAATTCTTAAAGCATAACTACACAAGTAATATTTTACTGTGTTTTCTTCAGAGGAAGCAACTGCTAGGTCAGCTAGTTACTTTTTCTTTCCTGTAATAATTGGCACTCACTGTTCAAGGTTTTTGAAGTCTTGATGGGGGCTAAGGCTGCATTTAAACTGAGTTATTGTATTGATCTCACCTGGTTCTGATTTTGCTGCTTCTCATGCTGCCAGTCCCACTGCTCACCGTTCTATATTACTCATTGCTCTGCTTCTCATCCCTTTAGCCATGCTTCACACAACTTTTCCCCCTGCTCACCACTCCCACTGCCTCTGCCTCATGTATGTTGTCTTGCTAGCTGTGCTTCATGCTGCTTTTCTCCCTATTTTCTCACCTCATCTCTTTCTTCACTGTGTTAGCCATTCTAGCCAACTTCAGCAGCTTTGCTGGTGTGGTGGGTTCACCCCAGCCAGCAAATAAGTGCCTGCCATCCACTTGCTCATTCTCCCCACTGCAGGAATGGGGGAGAGAATTGGATTGGAACAGTGACAAGAAAAACTCGTGAGTCAAGATAAAGACAGTTTAATAAGTGAAGGGGGGACAGGGTGGGTGTAGACAGGAAAAAAAAAAAAAAAAGGGAGGGGGAAGAAACCGAAAAAAAACCCAAAACCCCCAAGTGATGCAAAAGTCATCACTTAGCACCAGCACACGGATGCCCAGCTAGTCTCTGAGCAATGGCTGCTCTGGAAAAACTCCCTCTTAGTTATTGCTGAGTGTGATGTTACATGGTGCAAAGCACATCTCTTTGATCAGTTCAGTCAGATGTCCTAGCTGTGTCCTCTCCCAGCCTCTTGCCCACCCTCAGCCTGTTTGGAGGGGGGCAGAAGGAGAAGCAGAAGGCCTCGGTGCTGTGCAAGCACTGTTTGGTAATAGCTAAAACATTGAGTGTTATCAGCACTGTTCTGTTAGCAAGTCTAAAGCACAGCACCATATGGCCTAATACTCTATCTCCTACCTGACAAGAAATTCTTAGGTTAAAGCCAGAGCTTTTCTTTTTCCAAAGCATCTTGTTCTTCTTTCTCTAGCCTTTGTATTGCAACACTGGAAACTATTAACAAAGATTTCTGTTACCGTTTATCCCAGATATATTTAGACAGGCATTAGAACTGTATATTACTGTAAACACAAAACTTTCCTACACTCCTTCTAATAAAAATGCCTCTCAAATGTTACACAACACGTGCAAAGCAATTGTGCTTTAGGCTTGATTATTGATCCTTCCCATTTGACTTCCCTTTGCTTGCTTAATTATCATAAGTAGGTCCCTTCGCTTTTCAGCATCCTCTGCTCCAGGCTTCTTGGAGGTGTGGTGGAATTGTCTTGCACTTCAGTCCTCAGCCAACACCCTTTCCTAAGGAAGGGGAGCAATCTTTGTTTTAAGTAAAGGATTGGCCAGGCTCTCCTTGAATAAGCATGAGTCTGAAAAAACTTTGGAATGAAAGATGAAGTCTGCAAGGACCATCTCAAAGGAAAAAGTCTCAAAGGGAGTATTTGCCACGAGAACTAATATTCTTCACCACGAGGCAGTTGGATGAGATAAGTATTACTGGAGGTGTCCTCTAACGGGAGTGTTCTAGGAGATGATTTTTTCCTGTGGGTAGGCTTTCGGGTAGGCTTTGTAGTAGAAACAGCTGACACAAAGCTTGAAATGTTTTACTGCTTTTTCACAAGAAAGGGGGAGAAACAGGGGAGACAGCGAGGTAGCTGAACCAGGAACAGAAAGGGGTTTTTGAGGTAACTCTGGTGTAAGTAGTTTAGGTATAGTTCTGCTGTCATTTCTTCACCTGTATCCTTTGTAACTTTTATTTGATGTGGATTTTATAGATGAATGCTTGTTGTGGTTTATATTAGCCATTTTTAAGTTACTGATGATTTAAGTAACTGGATAAAAGCAAGGTATTCCCCATTTAAAGATGTATTGGATTTCTGTAGGTCCTGCCTGAAGAAATTTAACATGCGCCCCAGCTGCCCACCATGGCTTCTGCCGTATGAGCCAGCTACAGGCTCGGGGGACAGAGGCAGCAGGAGTGTCTTCTAGTGGCTGCTGGTGACAGCTCAGGGCTTTCTGGTGTTTGGCAAGACACGGGGAAATATCTTTAAACCCTATGGGTTGTAGAAAGCTTAAAAGAGTCACAGGGCATTGCTGGATGTAAGAAATGGCTTTTTCTCTGTGTGCCTAGGGTGGTTAAGATACATATATCAAGAACTGTGAGGCACACACATTTTGCAGCAGGAAAAACAGTTAAGTACTGTGGAATATGCATTCCAGGTGAAGAACCACTAGGGATATATAGTGCAGCTTGGTATAAAAATTCAGGATTATTTTTCATTTGACTTTTTTATACATTATACATCCTTTGAAATAAATTTACTCACTAATAGATATTTATGCTAATGACTGCTACAGATTGTTGCCTTGCTAGTAATACATTGCTACTTAAAAAGGAAAAGATTATTTTATTTTTTTCCTCCCCCAAATGACACGCTGTGCAGGTTATATAAATGAAAGGTTAAATTTAGAACTTTGAATTTAGATCACCTGTCTGTGTATTATGAGCAAATCATACTACCTGAATAAATAAAAACATGTAGATGTATAAAAAAAATAATTCACATTTTATGAAAGGTCTTGGAGAAGCAGTCGTTAGAGACTAGATGGTAAATGCAAAAATTTTGGGATGAGATTCTTTGATCCTTTGCACAAGGTCATTTAGGATTAATCTCAAAGTCCTTTTTGGTGTGAGGAGCTATAATTCCTGTGGTTAATAGGATAGGAATTTGTGTTACATACCTACATTATTCTGGACTTTGAGGGTTATCCATTATATGCTAATCAAATTGCCACCTGTTTTATGCACATCTGTTATTTGTTTATTTTTACAATTACAAACAACTTATTAAAAGAACAGTGCAAACCTTCATTCCAAAAATATTCTTTATCCTGTTTAATGTAACTAATTAAAATAATGTAGTGTCTAAACTATTTTCTTAAGTTCTGAATATTCTACCACACTCACACCCCAACTAATTTTGGGTTTTTGCAGCTCAGAGGTCTGGACTACGTGTATAAAATTTCTTCTGTGTAATTAAGAATATGTAACATGCTAAAAATATACTGAAAGCATATTCACTTGTAACAAGTTATTGTACCTCTTAGTATGCTTCTCTGAAACTATAGACTTCTTGGCATAATGTTCCACCTACGTGTGGTGCTAATAAATATATATTTAGAGAGAGGAACAAATGCACTGTGATTTATGAGTCATTGGTAGGAGAAAAAACTAACTGGTGTACAGTAATGTACATCTTGTCTTGCTTAATTGGGAATAGATTGTTTACATGTTCATGATTTTAATTTTTTAAATTAAAAACAACCTTTTTGCTGCATGTCAAGATGTAATATGCATACCTTAGAATACATTAAATAAACCACTTCCTCAAAAATCTAATCCAGCTGGTGACTAGGGAATAGTTACTCTAATTCTCTAGTATTCTGCAGGGCAATTAAGTGCAAGTGCCATTGTCTCATGCCCTGATTTATCAGCCTGTTCATGCTTAGTCCAGTGAAATGGCAAATATGTTTTAGAAGGCCTTGTGTGACAGGGTTTCTCTGATTCTAGCAAGGGATGGGGACAAGTCCATAGTCAGAGAAATCCACCTAGAAATCACTGATTTCTGGTGTTTGAATGTGATATGTGGACTCTATGCAAACTCACTAGCAAGTACAATGTTTTGAAGTGCAAGGGTTTAGAAGTCTTCATATTTTGGTGGGTATTTTTATGCATAAGCCTTTGTAAACATAAACACTGTAATTTAAGGGGCTACTTATGCAGCTGATTTGGTTGAGGTCCAGATTTGGGGAATTATATATTCTAGGAATCTAGGAAAAATAAAGATTCATTACTACCAAAAATATTTGTTATCTTTTTTGAAAACGTAGCCCATATTTTGAAAGAACTGATAAACTTTACAGATCATAACATTTAGGCTTCAAATTGAAATATATTGGGGGGGGAGGGCACGAAACAATATAAACATAAGTGAAGGACAGCTGAAAATGAAAGCAAGCACATGCTTCAGTGAGCTTTAGGAAATGTGCCGAGTTCTAAATGATACCTGAAATTGTGCTTTACCTTACCTAAAGAAAAGTAGAAAACCTTGGACCACACTGATGTCTCTAATACTAACAGCCCTGCTAAACAGTGCAAGTTGCTTAAAAACAACATTAAAATGAATGATATGAAGGTTTTTCAGGTGATTATTGTAAAAGTCTTTTCCACAGGCTTTTTGGGTGGTAGGTGAAATCATTGTTACATTAGAAAGAATGTATATCGAAGCATTTAGCTTCAGCCTTTCTTGAGAAAGTAGGAGTGCCCTGCTGCTTCTCCCATTTTGCCACTTTTTGCCTGGGGCTGTTGCCTCGGGCTGTTGCCATCTTCCTTGCCTCACTGGCCAGAAAGAAAGAAAAAGAAAGAAAAGAAAAAAAAACCCAACCACCAAAAAACCCCCACCTCTGCTACTGGCTTTTGCAGCCCTCTTTTTCCATCTGATACCTCCTGTACAAGCACGTCACATTGCAGCATATTCTGCAGGAATATGCTCTGAATAGCTGCTTTGGGTATGCAATGTGTATTTAACTTGAATTCCATTCCACACCCATGTGTAAAGTGTGTCTTTTACGTTGATTGGTAACTTGAAAAAATGATCATAAATTATGATGAGAAAGAAACTGAAATGCCTTTCATACTATTTAGAGAACATTAGTGCTAACCTGAGAGTCGTTCAGTTATTTCCCCACCTCTTTATAAGTCCATCTGTAAGGGCACATTTGTGAACTAAAGTAGAAATGCAATTCATTACAACAAACCCGAACTTGTGTGCATTTGTGTTGTCATCTCTGCCCTTTCAGGACTGTTCCAGTGACTCTTCTACTAGAGCATGTTCTCGTTGTGAGCAGCCTTGGTAGTTAATTTATAATCAGGTACTGTGGTAAACCAGACAGCTCCAACAATTTACATTAGCCAAAAATCAAGAGATTTCCAAGATGAAGAAATTTCCAAGGCCTTTACCCTCTACACTAGATGCTCACTCAAATCCTGACATCCTTTACCCTTTTGTGACACATGATTTTTGAGGAACCTTTGCTTCCCTGCAGCAGGCTAGAGAAATAAATCTAATGTCTCCTTTATTCTTCTGAAGAGTGAAGGAGACACAACAACAACAAATTCTTGTTCACAATATCACCTTTTAATGTTCATACTGGATGGCTGCTTTCATTTTTCCTTTCTAGACTTGACACAAGAATAACTCTGTACAATCCAGGTGAAGGTTCTTCTACTCCTGTAACTTTTCCCAGACATCTGGTGCAAGTCAGATGCCTGGGGGAAATCATAAGCATAAGGTAAAGCATGGAATGATATTTCCACTGAAACTGAAGTCAGCGAAAAGCAATCTATGTGGTACACACACTGTCTGAGGAGGTGGTTTTTGAAGGAAGCGTCTCTGTAATATCATATGATAAACATGGTGCTGTTTGCTCATTTTGGGAGGATTAAATTTAGGACAACGTCTATGGGAAAAAAGAAAAATCAGCCTTCTAACTACTTGTAGCAGAAGAAGAGGCATTGGAAATTCTGAGTGGTTTAACTACTTTTAATTTTTGTTTGAACTTTTCAGGCTGTCTTGCTTTTCCTGTTGCTCTGACTGTATTTGTTTCTTCAGAGTGTATCTTTTATCTCGGTATTTGTGCTATTCTCTTTTGAAATACTGTTCTCTGAGAGTCCTTTTTTGGTTACCAATCCACTTCTTCCTGCTTAGTTTTATTCATGATTTTCCCCTTCTGTGCCATCTCTCATGTCTTACATTAAGTCACTTTGTGCAGTGAAATATATTAATAAGTTTTTGTCCCTAAAATATGCACAGTTTGTATTAATCTTCTTTTCTAAATCCCTCTTTTTTTTCTTTTTTATGCATATTCTAACTCATCTTTGCCTAATTTGGATTTTAAAATCTTCCAGGAAAGGACTTTGTCCTTTTACGATCTCTTTCAAGGATCATGCAAAGGTAATGGCTTGTATGAATGTTTAATAATAATAATATTCATTGGGATGTATTTTTAATAATAATGAAGGTTCTGCAGCTGTGTGAATATTCTGTGATATTGCTGCTTTATATGTTGACACTCAGGATCAAACTTTCTGAAATAATAGACGTTTTTCCCCACTTATCTGTATGACCAATATGGTGTCTAAATATATGTTAGGCATTGATTATACTGCGCAATGTATGCAGGCAGACTCCTAAATCTGTGTGGTTGCTACCTACATAAATCTTGTTGAAACCCCTGTAGACAGAAGGGCTTATATGTGCATTGCAGGAGCCTGCAAATCACACACGTAAATACCTGTCTACCCAGGAGTTTTCTCGCAAAATTATAGATACAGAAATGGAGGTTTAGATTAATCTGGCATGCTGCAGTAGAGCTGTAAACAAGGAAGTTGTACAGCTGCCCTCTGAAGTAGTCACAATTTTTACTCCTATCAGACTGCACGTTGAGTATGAGCACTGTCAGACTAACTAGATTTGTTGGCAAGTTTAATCTGTTAGTTTATGTGTCAGTTTATGAACTGACAAAGAATTTTTCAGCCCGCTAACTAGCTAGGTTGGGGAATTTGGGAAACATCACCTGTCCCTTCACCTTCCTTTCAGTCAGGCATCCAGAACACAAGGACTTCCAGCTCCTCACTTTCTTTTCAGTCCAGGTAATAAGGCTGAGGGAGCCAGACCGTAACCGACTCCTTGCTTTTAAAGCTTTGATGTTGCTATCTTCTAAATGGCCAACTGTGTCAAATCCCTGGTTCTGGGATCATTGGCTTCCAACCAGCTCATGGGGTAGTTGGGTTTGTTACCATGTGAGCAAGCTGAAAAAAATACCTTTCTGTTTAAATATGTTGTTAGAAAAATTCATACAATTTTTTACATCTGTTTTCATGAAGTCAGATTTAAGTAGATGGAAGCACATACAGGAAGCACTAACAGAGTTAGGATGCAGCAGAGACTGTAAACTGAGGAGGACATGCTGTGCAGACTTGTAAAGATTATTTAAGGAAGACATTTTAGCAGTCTCTGAGAAAGTCATACTTCACACTTGCAGGTGCACTGGCAGTCAGATTTTATGTTGATTGTCTGCTGTGAGCAGCACTGTCATTACCAGTAACTCACTGTTTCTAGTATATAGCTCAGCCTTTTCAGTTTTGTCAGTGATTTTGAGCTGTGTTTAGTAATAACATATGTTAACACTCTTTTTGTGTAGGGGTTTTTTTTGTGTAGTTTTTGGCTTCCTTGCTCTATCAAGAATCTGTTGGCACTGTTGTTAGTGTTTTGTGGGGGGGTGGTGGTGTAACTGCGTTATCACTTAAATGTACTTCTGTTTACATGGACACTGCTAATTTTCACTTGAGGAGATCTATCTGTCAGATGGCTCTTTATTTGCCTCCATTTCTGTTGCAAAAGCCCTTCCATGTTAAGTAGCACAGTGTTAAATAACAGCTTTATACTTCTTTTGACAAGTTTCTATAATGTTTTCCTTTAATACCTATTTTAAATGTATATTTTGTAGGTGTTTAAACAATAGGTTATATAAATAACACAAGTGGTATGTGTTTTATAAACACGCAAGCTTGCGTATATACACATATATATTTTACATGGATTTACTGTTGTCCAACTGCAGTTCCTATGGGTATTGTTAGAGGTTACTGTTAGTGTCAGGCATTTCTTTAAAGGAAACCATTTTGTGAAGTTGTCAGTAAGATAAAGATAGCATTTTTCTTGTTCTTGCTTAAATGGCTTGAACTCAACTACAGCATTTACAGTAATGAAACTGAGGTTCAGCATTATGCTTCAACACTGATAACATATCTTCTGTATTTGCTTCCTCCTGCTGTCTTAACCATTTTAAGATAGGGCTCTGATTACACGTCTAAAATCATAAGTGATAACCTCCCTCCTTTTCACATTTGTTCATGTTAGCCACCATTGTTTGTAATTTAGATTTCTCTGTTAATCCTGAGTACTCTTTTCATACCTCTTCTTCATTTACCACTCCTCCTAGTGCTGTCTGTGTAAATCACTGGGCCATTCCATTCTGCTGTTCCCTGTCCGAGAATGAAATCCTGACCCCAGGGAAATCAGTGGCAAAGTACATCAACTTTGCTAAGCACAGAATTTCTTCCTACCAGTTCTGTATCCTTCTGTCCCTTGATTTGACACACAACGTCCTTATGTCAGGAATTTAGAGTGGAACATTTATTGTCTGCCATTTGCTATCTGATTCTATAAAAACTTGCATAGAAGTTGGATCAGATTTTATCGTACAGCTGAAGTCAAGACAAATTACAGTCCTTTACAGAAAGAGAAGCCAGCACAGATGACTGACTTTTATGTTAACCAAGGCTTGAATGACAGTGAGCAACATCAACACAAATGCCTGCAGAGCCTAGCTAACAAAATTCACTTGCTAATTGTTTTTGTCTTGCTATGATGTCAAGACTCAATTGTAAGTATATATTTTTTCCATTTTTTATGGATTATGGATTTTATGGTATACTAGACAGCTACTGAGAAAGTTAAAACTAGTATATGAGCATAGCTTAAAAAAAAAAAAATCACATTTTGTCAATAAAAAGTATTGTAGCCTTTTTTGTGTGCTTTGTAAGCTCCTGAGAGATGTGCCATTGTTATGTGGTCTTGGGGAAGCAGAGTTTCTTCTTTTTATGGACAGAAGGTTTTGAGTAGATCTTTTCATAGTAAGATGAAAATAGGACATTGAGCTTCTTTATAAAAGGATCAAGATATTCTTGATTACTAATTGACATCCTTAGTTTGATTAAGATTTTTTTTCATAGAGGAGCTACTTATTTCAATGAAACTCTAGTTTTTGGAATAAAATGCTACTCAACATAAGAAAGAATTCAGACAAGAGTGTCAGAGTCTGGCCCATAATTACTGTTTACAATGAAGAAAAACCAGCCTTTCATTTGCAGTTTTGAAAAAAAAAAGTACAATTTTTCAATATCCTGTAGTATTTTGTAGTTATATTTCCTGATATGTGTTGTGATGTATCACTTTGGAGATCCCCTAAGTTTCTTATATGATTCTGATTCTGGCCAAGTATTATTTTTTTTTAATATTGTTTTCTTCCAACTTCCTCATGTACTGTAAAAATTAAAAAAAAATTGATTTTGCTATCAGCCCTTCTATGCACCATAATAACATCAGAACTTTAGTGCTTCTTTATTATTCCTATTACTTGCTATTCCTTCTCTTTAGCATTGAAAAGAGTAAGTTATATCACTGGACTTAATTAGATGTTCTTTGCAGTTCATAGAATGAGTAAAAGTATAAGAAGGTATAAAAAGAAGGTACTTTCATGATTTGTAACCAGTAGTTCTGGGAGTTATTTTGTATATAGGTGGATTTCTCGTGTGTCATGTTTTCAACCTGAAGAGATAGAAAGTATATATATTTCTTGCATGTGTAAGTGCATGTGCTATATGTCTGTATCTGCTTATCTGTTGATCTGGCTGCTTTGTTTGCATTCTGCTTTCTGCAGCCCAGGACACCTGCACTAACCACCTGCACTTTGCAGGCATCTAATAACTTATAATGATACTCTATTGAAGACTTAATTACCTGTATGTAGTTGCTGTTTCTCAAACTGTTTCAGGCTGTAATTACTTGAAACTTAAATCACATTGCAGTGTTTGCTTGTGTGTGTGTGTGCGCGCATGTGCGCTCATGTGGGGAGATTCGACCTAGAGTGACATAATGATTAGCAACTAGGTATGATCTTTATCTAGTTCAGTAGCTGTTCAAAACAGCTATGGCAGAAGTGCAAGATGAATTGCAATTTACCCTCTTGACTGCTAGTATCTGCTTTATATACACTCATCTGTTATTCAGCTGCATCCATACAAATGTTGATTTTCTTAAATTTTCTCTAACAGAACGAATTGTATAATTTTCCACAGAAAACGGTCATGATAGAATTGCTTAAAAATAGATATTCAAATATGTGCCCATTGTACTTTCTTTTTTATGACAAAATGCAAACATTGTGTCAGAATCGTGCCACTTTTGGGTGGAAAAAAAAACAGATTAAGCATCCGATGGCTTGCAGCGAGAGAGTTGTCTCTCTGTGTTTACAGAGTGCATCCTGTCAGGTCCCATTGCTCTGTCTATGTCCAGTTTGTTTAAGTGTACCATAGCCAGATACTGTATCCCTGAGGATAAATCTTCCTTACTCCAGACTTTCCCACAGGTGCCAGAGGCCTGGGATTCCTGAAAATTGATCTTACTGGTACAGGCTGAGGTGAAGGAAGCATTAAGCACCTCAGCCTTTTCCATGTCCTTTGTCACCAGGTGCCCTGCCTCATTCAGCAGTGGGCCTGTGTTTTCCCTGATCTTCCTTTTGCTGCTGATGTATCCATAGGTGCCCTTCTTGTTAGCCTTCATGTCTCTAGTCTGATTCAGCTCCATGTGGGCTTTGGCTTTTCTAAGCCCATCCCTCATGCTCAGACAGCATCTCTATATTTCTCCTGGGTTTCTCTACTCTGCTTCTGTCTCTTGTACACTTTTCCATGTTTGATCTTGAACAGGAGTTCCTTATTCATCCCTTATTTACTTGAGAGATAAGTATCTGCAGATAAGTATTTTCAACTCTTTTTTTTTTTTGGTCAGTTGTGTGGAGCTCACTGCCTGTATCTACTCTGATTATACAGTCTATTTTAATGCTGTCTTTGACTAAAATAGAGCCACACTTCTCCTATCTGCCCACGCTACTCTCATCAGGAATACCCATGGCAGCCTAGAGGATTATCCATGCTTTATCTGTCTGGGCTCTTGGCAGACTCTTACCACACATGCAGTGTTAATCTGAAAAAGAATGGATTCAAAGGGGTTGTTTTTAAGAACTTTCTGTATATTTAGTCATTCATGCCATTATAATGCATAGTATAATTCATTTAGCTGCCTGTCGATGAAGTAAATTTGGGGGTTTTTGTTACATTTTACCTAGGTCCTTATGTGGTGTCCATCCTGTGGCCTTTACAGAGCAGATCAGGATCATTCTCCTTGCACTGCATGGAGAGCTTCAGGACGCACCAAGGTGTGTGTGTGTATAGATGTGTTAATATTGGAATGTTAAGGTCCTTGAATGCATCCAGAGGAGGGCAACCAAGCTGGTGAAAGGGCTAGAAGGAATGTCCTATGAGGAGCAGCTAAGGACCTTGGGCTTGTCTAGTTTGGAGAACAGGAGGCTGAGGGGCGAATTCTTTGCTCTCTGCAGGTTCCTAAGGAGGGGAAGGGGAGAGGGAGGTGCTGAGCTCTTCTCCCTGGGATCCACTGATAGGACACATAGGAATGGTTCAAAGCTGCTCCAGGGGAGGTTTAGACTGGACATGAGGAAGTATTTCTTTACTGAGAACGTGGTCAAACACTGGAACAGGCTTCCTAGAGAGGTGGTCAATACCCCAAGCCTGTCAGTTTTTAAGAGGTATTTGGACAATGCCCTTAACAACATGCTTTAGCTTTTGGTCAGTCTTGAATTGGTCAGGCAGTTGGACTAGATGATCATTGTAGGTCCCTTCCAACTGTAATAGTCTAGTCTAGTCTATTCTGTTCTGTTCTATTCTAAGTAGAGGAGGATTTGTAATTGTCAACATATAGAGTAGGAACTTAATAAAAACTTATTCAGTATACTGGTTTTATTGAGGCACAGTCCAGATCCAGTTATCAGACCATAAGTGGTTTATAGAAAGAGTAAATACAAGTCCCAGTTGTGATAGTTACTTGCCCAGTGTCTTGTGGTCAGCACAGTACAGATGCTACAGTTGTGGTTGATGTTGATACCTGAATTTTAGCCTTGACAGTCAGGGATGTGCCATTTCATCCTACAGCTACTGTGATTACCTTTAGAGCTCTTGGGACATATATGTGACCTGGAAAACATTTTTCGTTGCAACTTGCTGGACCAAAAGAGATGGATTAGGAAGGGCTGCAATGCTTGGGTTTCTCTCCTACCATTTGATACAAAGACAGCACCAGCATTTTACAGACTAGTTCAGAATATGCCATCATGTAAGTTGAGCTGTTGGAGGTGTTGCTGTGCTCTGATTTCCATGAAGGAGAGATGGTTTCAGACCACTTCTGGGTGGAAGATTTCCTTGGATGGTGGGTAATATAATACTTCCGTATTCCCTGATGGTGTTAATTGAGTATAACTATAAAAATATGTCCCTTAAAACTACATACAGATTGATAATGATGATTACAACATTTCTTTTGAACTGGAACTATGGCTAACCCCCAAAAGGAGAATTTGACAATACTAAATAGGTGATGTAGTGTTGCATATCACATTTCTTCATAGACAGATTTATGTGATGCTTGCTTACATCTAAACTGAAATGGAAATCCATTTTTGCAAATGTTTTAGTATATCCATTTATTATGAGTTAGTAAAACAAATTTATTGCCATGGAAACAAGATTCATTTTTTAATAAGCCACAGCATAGGGCTAATTTAAAGTAATCTGATAAAAATAATTAAGGAAGAGGAGACTTTAGGTAATGTACTCAGCAGGAATACCTGTGTGTTTCTTAGTAGTTTACAGATCCTTCAGTATGAGGTGGCAAGTTGATAGTCCAGGTGCTGTGAATTGTGTTTGCCATGCTGTGCATCTTCGGGAATTGAACCATTCGCCCATGTCACTGAACCAACAGAGATGGATTTTTCTCATTAACTGAATCCCAATAAGATAATAATTGTAGACTTTTGAAATGGATCTGTATATTTGATGTGTATTATTCATTCCACTAAGAATTTTTCCTAAGAAAAGCCTTTAGCTAATCATACTTTAATGACCTAGGAGACTTCAAGGGAACTATAATTAGTATTCAGAAAGTAGTCTATATTTTCTTCTGCAATGTGCAGTTTAATTAAAGGGAACAAACTGAAAACCAAAACACTAAATTTGGTTAAACATAAAAAAAAAAAAAAATTGTTTTCAATTGAAATCTCTTAGTGAAGCTAGTTATTTCAATAAAAAGAAAGTAGTTGTTTGTAAAAATTGAATGAAGGCCTAGTCATTAAAACATTTTAGCTTCTGAAAATCATTTTGGTTTTTATATGTTTTGTTTCTCAGTTCCAATGTGTTTAAGTTAAAGGATTAGAAAAGGTCGTACTAATTTTCATTCAGTTTGTAAGGAAATGTTTTATGATAATTCAGAGTTTAATAAAGAATTAGTTTTCTTTTACATCAGTTTTTCTTGGGGTTGTTAAAGATACTCTTCATATATAGTATATACTCTAACTATGTATTTACAGAGCAGCTGTTTCTTACATCTTGTATTACTGTGGGTTTCTACTACTGTATTGGAGCACATCTGCACTTTACCATATAATACAATAAAGAGACTCAGTTTGTGGTCTCTTGACATGAACTGTGTCTCTAATTGGAAGTTAACAGCAGCATTATACTGTGCTGTAGTTGATTGACCATGAGTGGCAAGTATAACTAGCCCAAGACTCGCACTGTGCTGGTGGAGTTATGTTGCTATAGGAATCAGAAGGAGTATTTTCCCAGTTTACTGTCCCATCTAGACTTCACCAGCTTGAATTGGTCTTAGCATTGAGGGTAGTTTAATGTTGAATATACTGAATACTCAACTCAGTGGAGTTAGAATGATGATCTGACTTTAGCTGATGTACATCTAAAACATGACAACTGTTAGCTACCTGATACACATTTATATAATTTTAAATTTGTCATGGTATAGAAGGACTCAGAAAAATTCCACCCAATATCCGGTCTCATTTCTGAGCATGAAATTCTTTTCACTTAAGGTTGAAATATCAGGAGGGAATGTATTTTAGTAAATCCTAGACTACTGATGGCTCTGCTTCTAACAGTCCTTCCCCAAAGGCAAGCAGTGTTCACCGAGGAAGAAGCATCATTAAAAGAATATAGACCCTTAAGAAAAAAAACAGTGGGTGGTTTTGTTTTGTTTTTTTCTTGTTTTTAATAGCACAGGATATACCTCATGGCTCAGAGTTCATCACGGAGAATTCAGCCAAGGAAGGATAACTTCCAGTTACACTGTTTCAGGCTTACCATTAGAATAATTAGGGTGATTTTTTTCCTTCTCCTAGAAAAACCTGTATAGAAAAGCCATTTAAAAGGCTGCTGATCAGATATGCTCAGGTGTTGGTGTGAATGTGGGTTATACAGAAACATATGTTTTATTTTCCGCCACTGTGATTTGTGAACTGAGAAAAAAGTGTGACTAGATGTGATTCCCAAGATTATGCAAGTCCACTGCCCTTAAAAGAAAATCTTTCAGTTATCTTTGTGCAAAAGCCCCTTGATAAAAATAAAAATGCTTTCTCTCACAAGTTATTTAAAAGCAACCTTCTCGTCATCATTCATACTCCCATTTGATGAGGTGAAGGAAACCTGGAGATCCATGATTTTTGGAAAACAGCATATATGCATGCACTATAATTTCAAGCAAACAAAAACCCCAACACTTCAAAATCCTTCCCAGCTGTCATATCTGACAGGGTGCAAATGAAGATCGGAACAATGTTTGTTCATTTGCTTGCCCCTGGTGACAGATATACCCCTGAAGGGGAAGAGTTGAGAAACTGTTTGCTGAAGGCTCACTAATGTTTTTGTGGCTGCAGAGAGTCAAGAGGGTTATAGACATTTGAGCAGCCTCCCATTTAAGGCTTTACCCTGATCACTGATCTGGAGATTTGCCTGAATATAGTAATGGTCTATTACACCTTTACATGCTACATTAAGGCTTATGCTATGAAAATGTTGCACTGAACCGTCAAACAGGGTAATATTTGAGAGAGCACCTCTCTATTATATAATGCTATGGGAGGCTGGCCTCTGCAATTATATGGAGAATCTGACCTTGTGGAGAAGAGCATCTTTATATGCATGTATACGGAAAACCAACATAAAGGAATAGATTTCAGGATTCAGTGCTGTTGCCTGGTGAAAGACAGCAACTGTCTGCTCCTGTCACATAAGGAAACACAACGTTAATTTTTTATTCACTTCCAGAAAGATGAACAGTTAGCTGTAGCAAGGCATGTACTGTTCTTTTATTGCTACAATATGAAGAAAGCTTTATTTCAGAAATTATTTTTCCTGTTTACCTATTTGACAAATGAAATATATGATTCTTAAAGTATGAATTCAGAAGTGAAGATAAAAATAGAATTACTTGTGGGGAAAAAAAACCCAAACCCCCAAACCAGAAAGACACGTTAAATACATAATGTGGTGTAGAAAAGTAAGAGTTTGTAGTTTCCTGACAAAAATGGTTAGAAGATGGCTTCAGGAATTTCAAGAATTGATACCTAACTGTAACATTGTTCTTTAAAATTAACAAAAAATAAACAGTTGTGAAAGTTTTTAGATCTTTACATTGGTAATTAATTAAACCACGAAGATGCACGCTTTCTTTCATTTCTGGATTAATATCGCCAATGCTGTAAAAAACGATGCTCAGTGTTTGAAAGAACTAAGGATTGAAGAATGTGTTTATGAATCCCCATAAACTCATAAGTATCTAATAAATTAACAAGCACCTAAATAAATAGCCAGAATTCTATAAATGTTGAGGAGTCAAGAGCTAACATTGCCTTTTGGCTTTTTTTTTTTTTTTTTTTTTTTTTTTTTTTTTTTTTTTTTTTTTTTAAAGCATGTCAATAGACTTCTCCAAAATACTAGTGGCTGTATATTCAACATCATACTCAGGTAAGAAAAAAAAGCAGACAGGCTAGCAGTCTGATTCCAGTCACATTGACCTTTAATTTACTTGGAACAGTTAAGTTGGAACACAGGCATTACTTGCTTCAAATAATGGTACCTTGTGAAACTTAATTTAGGTTATTTCTAATGGTAATTGAGAAAGTAAATCATAAATCATCAGTTTACATTCGGCAATCTGCTTGATATTTATTGCCAACACATATTCTTCTGTGTATCTTTAGAATAATGTAAGACACTAGTGACTTAGTCAATTTTCAGTCATTTTTTTGACAAGCATTAACCAGGGTATCTTCTTTTTTTCATAGTCTGAATTAAGTCATAAGTCAAAAAAAAAAATCACAGGGAAGAGAAGGAGGAAGGGAAACTAAGGCACTACAAACTCTTTCTGAGCTTTCCTCCATCCCATGGTCCTTGACTTAAATGGGAATATTCTATTAAGATCCCAGAGGAGGAAAATGAGACCCGCACTTTGACCCAGGTCTGATTTTTAAATGGTTGCAGAAGAAAGAGAGGTGTTATAAAAGTCTGTTCAAAAAGGATTTCTAGGCAGAGAAGCATCTGAAAATGTTCATTATCATCTTTTTACCATCTCTGATCATGGTGAAAAGGCGTAGGCCATAAAGCATAAATCATAAACTATTAGTAAGTGTAGGGAGAGGCTGAACTGAAGTTCTCTGAGGTATTGTATAGTGAAATTATGGTTTTGTGACACACATGGTTTCAGAGCATAATGCCACATGAAAGGTGATGATTTGAGTTCCATGCTTGCCAGTTTCTGAAGGCTGGCTGGTTTAAGGACAGTGCTTTTGTACAAAGCCTCTTGCAATGAAGTGGTATGTTCTGAAAGGGAAGAATTCATGCAGTCAGATTGTCTTCATTCAGGTGCAGATTTTCCCTCTTTGGGATGCCGCTTATAGTTATCCTCTCTAAAAGGAACAGTCACCAGACACAGTAATGGTTTTGCTGATCTTCCCGTCCCGCCCCCACCAACTTTTCTTTTTTTCCTTAAAGTAGCTAGTTCATCCTGCAGACTGTGTTCAATGCCTGACACTAACAGACATGATCCACAGGGAATCCTGGTAATACCAGTAGCAAGGCAGCAATCTTGTTGGGATCACGGAGATGTGGTGGATGGGTCTCATGACTGGAGTGTTATAATGGAGGGATACAGGATCTTCAGGAAGAACAGGCCAGGAAGATGAGCAGAAAGAGTTGCCCTTTATGTGACAATATCTGGAGTGCATCGAGCTCTGCCTGAGGATGGATGAGGAGCCAAACGAGAGCTTATGTGTTAGGATTAAAGAGAGGACTGGCAGAGGTGACATTATAGTGGGTGTCGGCTACAGGTCGTCTGACCAGGAAGAACAATTGGATGAGGCCTCTACAGACAGAGAGCAGCAGCCTCACATTTGCAGGCTTGGTCCTCATGGGGGACTTTAAGTATCCTGATATCTCCTGAATGAGCAACACAGCAGGACATAAGGAATCCAGGAGGTTCCTGGAGTGCATTGATGACAACTTCCTGTTCCAAGCGGTAGAGGGAACCAATGAAGAAAGGTGCTCTGCTGGACCTCCTACTCACCAAAAAAGGAATGTGAAGGTTAAATGTAGCCTTGGCTGCAGTCAACATGAGATGGTGAAGTTCAGAATCCTGAGGAGAGGGAGCAAGGTGAAAAGCAAGCTTACAACCCTGGACTTCAGGAGAGAACTCTTTGGCTTCTTCAAAGATCAGCTTGGAGACACCTGTGGAATAAAGCCCTGGAGGGACAAGAAAATCGTCAGGAGTAGTCAGCATGGCTTTACCAAGGGGACTTCATGCTTTGCCAACTTGATAAACTTCTGCAATTAAGTGACTGGCTTGGTAGACAAGGGGAGAGCAGTCAATATGGTTGACCTGGACTTTGGTAAGGACTTTGATACTGTCTCCCATAAGATCCTCATAGAGAAGCTGTTGAGGTATGGGCTGGATGAACAGACAGTGCATTGAAAACTAGCTGAACAGCTGGGACTAGAGGCTGGTCATCAGCAGCACAAAGTCTAGTTGGAGGCCAGTAACTGGCAGTGTACCCCAGGGGTCAGTACTGGGTCCAGTCGTGGTCAACATCTTCATTAATGATCTGGATGATGGGGCAGAGTGTACCCTCAGCCAGTTTGCTGATGACACAAAACTGGGAGGAGTGGCTGACAGGCCAGAGGGTCGTGCTGCCATCCAGAGGGGCCTGGACAGCCTGGAGAAATGGGCTGACAGGAACCCCCTGAAGTTCAACAAAGGGAAGTTCCACAAGTCCTGCACCTGGGGAGGAACAGACCCACACAGCAGTGTATGCTGGGGGCTGCCCAGCTGGAAAGCATCTTGGCAGAGAGAAGGACCTGGGGGTCCTGGTGGACACCCAAGTAGAACATGAGCCAGCAATGTGCCCTTGCCACAAAGAGGGCTAATGGTACGCTGGGCTGTATTAGGAGTATTGCCGGCAGGTTAAGGGAGGTGATCCTTCCCCTCTACTCAGCACTGGTGAGGCCACGCCTGGAGTACTGTGTCCAGTTCAGGGCTTCCCAGTACAAGAGAGACACAGACATACTGGAGAGAGTCCAGCAAAGGGCCACTAAGATGATGAAGGGACTGGAGCATCTCTCCTACAAGGAAAGGCTGAGACAGCTGGTGCTGTTCAGCCTGGAGAAGAGAAGGCTCAGGGAGGATCTTATTAATGTATGTAAATACCTGAAGGGAGGGTGCAAAGAGGAGGGAGCCAGGCTCTTTTCTGAGGTGCCCAGTGACAGGCCCAGAGGCAATGGGCATAAACTGAAACACAGGATGTTCCCTCTGAACATCAGGAAACACTTTTACACTGAGGGTGACTGAGCACTGGCACAGGTTGCCCAGAGATTTAGTGGAGTTTCCCTCCTTAGACGTATTCCAAAGCCATCTGGACATGATCCTGGGCAACCAGGTCTAGGCGTCCCTGCTTGAGCAGGAGGGGTTGGACCAGATGACCTCCAGAGGACCCTTCCAAGCGTAGTCATTTTGTGATTCTGTGGTACCTATAGGTATTAACCTTTTTCATAAAAATTCATATGCCAAAAAGGCACCCCAGAGTTTATCCTAAGCTTATTTTTTATTCTGCTTTTGTGTTGGCTGTATGAACATCTTATTTTGAGAGGCGTGGGATTTTTATAGCTGTTTTATAGCTGTTGGAGCAAAAAGAGCACAGAAGGTGTAAAACTAGCTAGACTACTCACTGTCAAAACACTTTGGCATTATGAAATTCACTGTTCTATTTCTTTAGAGCAGCAGTAGATGTCTCGATGAACCAAATAATTTAAAATAATTACACTATTAAAATTACTTTGAGACTTTGTACCTTCTGCCTTTGCTAAGTGTAAAGTTGGAGCATAAGAGAAATAGAACTACACTTCAGCATAGCAAAGTATTCCTGCATCCTACATAAAAATACTCTCTATTGCACTGGTGGAATTTAAGGTCTAATGTACTTTCAGCCACTAGTGGGCATATAGGTCATATATAATTTAAGTGAGAAACCTATCATTATAACTTTCTGTACTTTGAGGGTTATAATTTGAGCTTCAAAAACATGATTTGTATGTGTGCCGTAGTCTGTGTGGTTTTGAAGTTTTGGTGTATACAACACTTTTCCCATATAAAGATCTTTGCTTGGATTGCCATTCAGTAGTGACTGTAGACAAACAGCTGGGGCAGAATTAAGGTTAACTGTGTGTTTCACTGTTATTTTTAAGCTGACCAGAAAAATAGTGTTTCTCTTTTTTTAATTTGCTTTTTGTCAAGCTGAACTATTGGATGAGTGTGTTTGGAACTGTTTTAAGGATAAACTGAATAGGCTTTTATTATTTTGTTACCTTTTTTTATCTTGTTATGTAGACCGGGTCAATATATTTTGTATGCTTGTATTGCTGGTGATGAGGTGAGCAACCAGCACAACTGATAACTCATAGGTGCTCAGACTCACAATTAAAAGTTAATGACATTTTATCCTTCACATAGATGTATTTTCTTCATGATAATTACCTCATGACTCCAGAGCCTGAGTTTCTAGGAAAACCATAAAGAGTCATCCTAAAATTATAGACTTTACAGTATTGTGCTAGTGTGAATCAGATTCTGAACTATGTAGCGATAGTAACTGAAGAATTCAGAATGTTCTTCCTCTTTCTTTGGTACTGACATGAACTGTATTATGTATGTAAGTTTATTTTACAGAAGTGATAGAAGGAAATGCGTGTGAGAGGAAATACTGAAGGCATTGGTAGATAGAGATTCTATTTCATTAGCTGCTTTTTACAGATAATCTTTTTGGAAAGTATCAGCCAACTGTCCTGAGTCTGATACGGATTTTCTGCTTGTATCAAATGATTGATATTATTGCATTGATGCAGGATTTACAAATTTCCTCCCTGTCTTCCATACATGCATATATCTTTAGTTCTGCTGGGACATTTTTCTTTTCTGTGTGTACCTAGGCAGCTGTATACAGACACAGAGTCCTCTCTCTACCCTATGAACCATTCAGATGTGAGTCAGCTCTCATGACAGCTTAACAGCCACATACACATGCACTTTTCTTCCCAACTTGCAATGCTGCTGCTGATCTGAAAGGGGAGGTAAGGGCTTGGGATCCTTCCCAGCCTTTATCTCTGCACAGCTTCTCCTTTTCTAGAGTTGTTTGTCACTTGAATTCCTCAGTACTACTCAGTGACCATAGAAGCTTAGAGCCTACTAAATACAGAACGACAATGCACAGCAATCCACTGCCACCTTCTTAAATACACCAGCAATTAATTTGCTCAAAATTCCATGCCAGAATATTCCTTATTTAGCCTTATATTCTCCCTTACTCTTCCTTTACTGTTCATGAACTTATAGAATGCAATCTCAAAATGCTTTGCCTCTGAGTTGATGAGCTTTTCAATAACATTCAACCTCTGATGCTTAGAAAACTGCTAATACCCCATCTAAGCAGACTAACCATAGTATGCTCCCGTTATCACCCAAGAAGATTCTCAGTATAACTCATTGAATCATAGAATAATTACAGTTATAGTGAGCAGTGGAAGCTGGCTCTTACTGAATACAAAAAAGCTTGATATTCCAAAGTAACATAAATTGATGTCATATCCTGGTGAGTAACTATACATCATTTCAGCTTTTGTTTTCCTAGCATGAAAAAGCTAGATTGTTTTATTGTCATGTTTTTCCTCTAATAAGCCTAGAAGCTCTTCTCCACACCAACCTGGTTTAAATAAATCTTGTATTTTTAAATATGTATGACATGTATAAATAATTGTCCATGAGGCATTTTCAGTGCACCTAGTTAAGTACCTAGATAAGTACACGTAGTTCCCCATCTCTGGAGACTTACCAGTTCTTGCATGTTAGAAACCAATTTGTTTTTTTTCAGTCCAGTCATATGATGACCTACAATAGTAGGATTAACTAATACAGCCTCTCTCATCTTAGGACAAACATTCTTCTCGTTATTCTCTTAAGTGCATGAAATTACAGCTTGCACATTTACATTTCACCTCTTTTCTGTTTTGGTTTTTTGTTTGTTTTTTTGTTTTTTTTTTTAATCTACGAAGTCATCTAATTACTCCTGAGGGATTATAATACACTCTTTAGTAGTGATACTGCCTCTGAAATTTGTCATTGCCAAAATTCCTTGTACTAAAGTCACCAGTGAAAATAATAAATGGGGGTCAGTCTCAAGATCAGTTATTGAAGAACATCTTTGGTATCTCTTTCCTGATAACACACCTTTCAACATAACTCTTTTTTTGGTTGTTTGGTTTTGGGATTTTGTTGTTGTTGTTTTTCTGTTTGCGTGTGAGGTTTTACTGTTAGTCAATTCTTTATTCATTTTACAGACCATGTCTAAACCCTGATCTTTTCTGCATTAAATAATAATTTCCCATGAGGCTTTTATATCAGGGGTTCTGCTTAAATTTAGATGAATTAGCATGAATGCATTGCATTTGTCTGAGAAGTGTGATAAGGCAACAAAGGCACATTCTCATGTTTGATAAAACCGTGTTCATTTTAGTCCATTTCCCTCCATGTGCAATTACCTTTTCTTTGTAATTTCATTTCTGAGTTGTTTCTGAACAGGAGTCAAACTAATGAGCTTGTAGTAGCTGAGGCATTTTGCTTTCCTTTTTTTCCTCCGTACATACTTCTGACAGTAAGAATAGTAGTAAGCCTTCTATCCGCTAGTCCCAGGTTACAACCTCTACATTGAATGATTAATTGAAAATTTGCTACCAGGATTCTATAACTATCCCAGTTTGTGGATTTTATTGCCCTTCAATTTTATCAAAGTAAACTCGCTTCTACATTTGATGCAGTCATTTCCATTACCTTATCTTTAGATAACTAATTTTCTGCTATTTCAAATTCCTTAGAAAAGTGCAGTTCAAATACGCTTACAGACATTTGTATTTCTGACTTTGATTTATGTAACTCATTGATCCTTTATCCATATGTTTATAGATATTTTCACTTACTCTTAAAATTCTGTCTTTTCTGCTTACTTATCCAAGCAGACTGTCAGCCTTCTGATTTTCTCTTTTCTTTGTGAGGACTCCAGATACTGCACTTCTATTTAAATTCAGTGCCTCTACCTTCACATTCAAATCTTTGGATTCTTCTGTCAATTTTATCAACCATCTTCCTAATTTTTCTGTCTGCCATACTAAAACCCAGTACCTTAGATTTTGATGTTTCTGTCTTGGGCACCAATTTGAAATGAAATGAATCATATTTGTACATTTTTTCACGGCATCTTCAGTGTTTACCAGAACTGCACCAGTGACTAATTGATTTAGGAATTTACTACATATTCATATCCAAGCATGCCTGAGATTTACCTTTGTGGACTGATACGGATCAGAAGATAAATGCTAAGAAGGCAGTAGGAGTTATAAAAGTAACACTACTTCATATATCTCACGTAATCTTACAAAAAAATTTAACCATTCTGCAGCCCTGATGCAGTAGAGGTATTAACATATCCCCATGAAGTCTTCCTAGGAAGTGTTTTTTTACCTATGGGGAGGAATGTTATCTTTCTTTAATCAGTCTTTTTTATGAGCACGCAGTACTGTACCACCATCTTTAATCTTAATTCCATCCTTTCTAAACAGTAAATTTTTTCAGCCAGCTGTATCCCAGTTACAAATGGACTTGTTTTGCATTTCTATTATTCCTATAATGAATGGTTTCATACCTTTCACAACAATTTCTGAAAGCAGTTGTTTACCAATGCCTAACTCATTGTATTAGCAAACAGCCATTTGAGTTGTTTCACTTTGGCCTTATCTTTGCTTTCAGCTGGAGGTACAGTTAATTTACTAGCTGAAATTTTTTACAGAGTTATGCTCATAAAACCAGGAGGGCTATCCTTTCTCTTGGTGTTTCTTTCTCCATTGACACATTCTTTTTAAAGGGATTTCTCTTCTGCTGTGCAGCTTTGAAATTTTAGTAGTCTTTCAAAATCTTCTCCTGCCCCTAGCTACGACCCCACAAAGCTATGGATGGTTTTTTAATTTATTTGGCATTCAGACTGCATTTAGCATGTCTCTCCCAGTCCATTCCCAAAATTTCACCTGAGAAGCAGCACAATTTTGAGTTGCAACTTCGGTTCTTCAGTGTTATCTTTTGTGAAGTTTACCAAGCAGTAGTTCCTGCAGCTTACACTATTCACTTCAAGTTAATGTATTTATAATTTTATGATCTCTGATGTACTTATGATCTTCTTTCTTAATATTATTGCCACAGTCTTCCTTACCCATAGCAAGCTATGAGATTAAAAAGAAGAGAGGAAAAAAAGAGAAAAGAGCCCACCCAATCATACATTTTCCTGTAAATACATCTTCTTTAGAAATACAAAACCAGTTGTGCAAATATGTAATATGACAAAAGGTTCAGGATTTAAATTCTCATTTATAGTTCTTCTATTTTCACTGAATGTTGCCTTACCAGTTAGAAGTCTTTCTTATTAAGTTATCACCACTGAAGTTTTCTCTGAAGACATAAATGTACTAAGCTTAAGAGTTTGATAGAATAGTATATTATTTATAATAATAATATTTTTTTAAAAAGCAGGTGGTTGTTAATATGTAATGTCTGCCATGTTACTTTCTTGAGTTTCTTACTTGGCTTCAAAATAACAGAGGTTTTTTTAAGATTTGAAAATCTGTTAAAATAAATACTAACCCCCATTTTCCTGTAGTGATCATAGTTCCTCTACCTTATTAGATAGGTACTACTATCATGTGTCAGTATAGCAGAGAATGTTATTGCTACTGCAATAAGTGATTTATTAGTTATCATTTCTAAGGTACATGAATAGTTGCCAGTACTTTTTACACCTGCAGTGAGAATAGCAAATCTTTTCAAGATGCTTCTAGCACAATTGTAAAAAGCCTGTAACAAGGAATTGATTTTTGAATAAGTTGCTATAGCTGTAGCTTTATCATTGTGTCAGTAGGTACAGTGTAAAATCCGTCCTTGTAGTGTGCAACTAATATACCCACTCTCTGCAATGTGTCTTTTCACAGGGAGCTATATAAAAGGGATTTTTCTACTAGGAAGAAAAAACTGTAACCCTAAGTAAAGCAGCCTTGTCCTCCTACTTGTTAATTTGAATCAACGCAGCTGGTATTAACTTCCTTGTAATATAAAGACTTGACCTTCTTAGGTACTTGTGATGCAGAATCACACCAATAGTCTGCCTGTGGAAATCTCTGCATGTGCAAAACAAACCCAGCAGAATTTGCTTTGTGCAGTATACTACTGATTTTGCACAACAACTGGCTTTTCCGTAAGACCTAAACGCTACCTGTCATTTGCTAGAAATTTTAATTGTGGTGGTTTTGCAGTTTCAAGTGAGTTTTCTGGTAGCACTGTTTCACTTGGTCTTCATATAGACTTCTGTTATCAGTAGAATGTGAGTTGGTGAGAAGCTTTCTATATTGGTCTTCAATAGCATAAACCAATATATTGATGCTAGAAAAGCAGATTTGATCTTAATCCTGTTATCCAAGAGACAGCAGTTAATTTGTCTGCCCTGTGAAACCGATCCTTACTGTGAACATCTCCTAAGTCAAGGCAAGATTTCCAAAGGATCTGAGTGATCTGATTTAGAGTTTTATATACATGAGCTTAAGCAGCACTTCTTTTACTTACTGTAAAGCAAATATAAAAGAGACAAGTGTCAACTTAGTATATTTGTTTATAAATCATGGAAGTATTAAAGTTTGTATAGCTTTTATTGTTACCTTTTGTCTCTAATATACTGGGTAGTTACAAATGAACAGTTTTGTGTCTCAAAGAACTGGTATCAAGGCACAAAAACTTTATAATGCATTGCACTAGTAATGGTTTTGTGTGTGCAGACCATATATAATGTACTAATACAGTTATATCCTCCTCTAGTCTGTCATCTAACCACTAATTATGCTATATAGAATGAAGATTTCCTCATATCTTCATTTTATTTTATCATGTTTTATTACATAAGCATTATTGGAACTGTATTGAAAGTATCATTACATAAGTTTACTACATAGGAAGAGAATGATTATCTTTGTAAGCAAGCTGTTCACTCAGTTCTTATTCCAAGATTTTTATTATATAATAGGCAATAAAATATTTGTATAGTCTACTCTACCTGTGCCAAAGTCTATACTGCTGGCCTGTGAACTGACATTAAGCCATCTTGGCCTGCCTGCCTGCCTGCCACAGAAGCCTAGCAAAACCTGTAAAGTTAACAAGTTTCAAATAAAGTTTAAGTCTCAAATAAAATTTAATTTAGAGATTAAGACCCTGCTCCTGCATACACTAAGTATATCTGGTGACTTCTGTGTGCATGAAGTCACGTGTATTCTGAAGTCAGACTCTTTGAATACATGCATTCTAATACATGCTCTATCTTTGCTACTAGCTGAGTGCAATGGACCACAAATTCTGAAGTAAAAAACCTGTATTGTACTTCAGTTCCTTTCAGTTGCTGCTGTGTGCAATGAGACCCTGCTTTTGGCCTGTATCTGTTAGCCCCTCTTAAGCTATTGACTGGATAACCTTAGGATAGTATCCTAACTCAAAAATTGAGACAAAGTAGATTCTTACCTTATTTCGCTGAAAATAAAAGTTGTCTGAATGTATTCTACAAATGCCTAAAAGTTTCAAATGCAGATGTTCTGTTCTGCAATCAAGAAGCTTTACAGTGTGGTGTTTTATTGCTAATATCTACTTATTTTGAAAGGGAGGAGGATAGAGTTACAGGTTGAGATCAAACACAACTTTTCTGCTACTTGCTAAGACAGACATTTGTAGTTATTACATAGAATGGCCTCCTAGAAGATGGCAAGGACTAAGTCTATGACCTCTGGATTTAAATTCAAGCAAGATTCATCAACTCAGTTGTCCTGTGAAATTGCTGCCAGTACTGTAGGACACTCACTGTCACTGGGTCAAAGCACCAGGCTCTGCCGTTGTGGTTCATGCATCCAATAGGGCTGGGAAGTTTGATCTTGTACTTTGAGGTAGCATGCAACTCAAATTGTTCTGGAAATATCCACTTGTGTGTAAGTGTGTAAGCATTGAACATACCGTGCAGTTATAGGCTACCGTGTCTTTGAGAAGACTATACAATAAACAGAAATGATTGATTGTACAGTGAAGAAAAGGCTATGTCCAAGTAATCATTGAAATTAAGCAGTAATGACCCTATATTAGCTAAGGAGCAAGTTTTAACATTCTTTTCTATATTTTAAAAGATCTTTTTAATGTACCCTGACACTTGACTCAATCTAGTAAGTAATGTTATGTTTTATCAATCAAACTGTAATCTAATTCATATTCTAATGAGAACTTAGTATCTGCCATTTTACTTGCTGTTTAAGGAAATATAACTTCTACTTTTCCCTACTTTATTAAAAACCCATTAATTTGGAGATATTAAGTTGCACTGAAAAATTACCAGACGTTTTCTCATGTCATAGCAGGTCAAAGTATCTAAAGTAGCATGTTAAGAAATAGACTGCTTACGAAATTTAGCAAACTACAAGCTATTCATTCAAAGGTTCATGCTAGTTCACTGATTTAGATAGAAAGACTCCTAAAATAAACGAAGTCCTACCTGAGATACTTGGTCACCTGCTGTGTTATGGTTCTGCTGGCTCACTGATCACTACCAGCAGAACCTTTTATTCTAATTAGAACATTTTCGTTCAGTAGTCTCTGACTCTAGTTACCCTGTTGCATAACATTAAAGACTCAGATTCTGTCAGTGTTTCAAAAGCAAGTACATTTTTCTTCTGTGCATCCTGGCTTTATACACTCTATCTAGAAGGTAGCTCAAATGTAACAGAGGAGGGAAAGGTCTGTGTTGAGGATGACTTTCCTGACCACTCACTTTTAGACATGGAGTGGGGAGATAGAGCAGTGAAGATCAGCACTGTCTTTGGGGAAGATGTTATTATTTATCCAGAAATGGGATGACACTGGATGGAAGATAAATTATGCTTCAGAGTAATAATGCCTCCAGGAGGTATTGGAGATAAAGCATCACCTTCAAACTCCTAAGCAGGGAGTGCAGCCTTGTGTTCAGGCTATCCTGAACTTAGACCAGCATGTAGAATAACTTTATTTTAACTGCGTTTTGCAGAGTGGATCATGCTCACTGCAAGCTGCATGCTGAGTGAAGAGAGACAGTTTTCTGTAAATGTTTATGTCTGAAGACCTAGGTAAGTGACTTAACTCATACATTAAAAAAATTATTCCAAATGAAAATTTTATTTTGAAATGCTATTTACGTTTTTCTCTAAAATGAATCAGTCTTCTGCTTTGAACTGGGCATATAGATTACTGGTGGTCTTGTCTGAAATCTGGTAAAATAAAATAATCTGTAATTCATAGCAAGTATTTAGAATAAGTGATTTTAGAATAGCTCCATTCTTTTCTGGTTGTGGTAGCCTGTCTGGCTAAAATCAGGGCTGCCAAAGGGTTATGCCACTAAACAATGATGAAAACTACATCTGATATGATGAAGCGTCCCTTTTACCCAGAAAAGACTGAGTTCACACTGCCCTTCTGTTACTCTCTTGATTCAATAAATGCAATAGCTTTCATAATATTTTGTCACAGTATTCTGTCACCTGTTTGAAAATCAGGTATGTTTATATGAATTTATATTATTTGCTCTTCATGAATCAAAATTTAGACTCAGGAAAATGCTTTGAATTCTTTTGCTATGTAGCTATGTTGTCCTACAGGAGATTTGCAGGAGTCAAATTATTTTCTTTCATATTTAGTGTGGTATACCCTCACTGAGCTAATAAATGTTGACTTTTATAAGCTTCAGAGGATGTGATTTTTGACTTCCCATGTCCAAGGCTGTCTGGTTCTCAGAAGTTTCCTTTTGCTCTAAAGATTCTGGCAATTTCACTGTTCAGTTGTCCGATAATTTAGGGCTGTATGTGGTTTCATCTTGTCTATACTTTCATTGAATTTCTGGTGTCACTATAGCCAGTACAAGTACAAAAAGAACTGAGATTGGGAGTTAGAATTGCCACAGATAATATTTGGACTCTGTCAGGAAGAATCTTAAATAAAAACTATGTGACTTTGGAAAGGAATGCTGTGTTTAGGATGCCAAGAAATGTATTTTAACTTTAGTTCTCTTTGAGCTGAAGTATGCCCATAACTAGCAATGAAAGAAACAACAAAGGAGAAACCAGGGGTAAAGAAAACTTGACTTTCCTTGCTCCTTCACCATGTGCCCTTTGCATGCCAGGACAGTGGCAGTGGTTGTGCATGAGGGATCACTTACTTCTCCTTCACTTGTGGTGTCATGGGACATATTTCATAAAGTCGCAGGGAAGATACAAGAAGGAAATAGTTCCATCATTATTTTACACCAATACATGAAACAAACCAGAGAACTACAAAAGTAGTTGTTCCTCATTCACAGTAAGTTATGATCCACAGGATGTGGTCCTGCTTAGTGTGAACAGAAATTAAAAGAGATGTTTCTAGTGAAACAAGGAATGATTGTTTCTCAATATCCTATTGAGAAATTCCATCTTTTCCACAGCCCAAATCAAAACTACACAGCTGACAGTCTGTCTTTGAAACAGTGAGTATGTACTTAGTCATGGGTTTGGTATTTTTCCTTCTACCATAGTTTTGAATCAGACAACAAACTTTGCAAAATTGTTCTCTTTTTTTTTACATTTACTCTAAGCAAGAGCTTGTGCTGTCAACAATCATGCTTTATGGCATGTAATTTGTTTGCAGTGCAGAGGTATCTTATCTCTCTGCTTTCCCAGCTTCCCTTTCCTTCCTATCAGCAATTGCTAAAACATAGGTACATTGTCAGTGGCAAGTAAGGTGTCAAGATGGGGTCCTGAGGTGACACAGACTAAATGAGGAAAAATATTAAAATATGATCTTAAGGTTATAAATGGGATTAGTCTTGTTATTTGTAACAAGTAACTCTATCCTTGAATCCTACCAATACATTACATTAATAAACCAGTACACTGAATTTTCGCAGGTGCTACTGCATCTCTATGGCAATGAAAAGGTGTTTCCTGAAAGTTCGTTTTGCATAGTTCTTTCTTATGGGGACCTTAAAATAGTTACCTTCAAAATACTTCTGCTATATGTATTGGATAGAAAAAAGAAATCAACCTAAATATTGGAAGAATATTTTTTTCAAATTATTTTTTCACGCAGAGCAGACCATATTAGTATCTTGGAAAATAAGCATGAAATTGTTCATCGTGAGGACTGATATATCCATTCAATTTTTGATGCAAGGTCTAAATTCCGAAAAATGTAAAACTGTCTGGGTGAAGCAGCAGTATTTAAAAACAGAGACTAAAAAATATGTCTGCTGCAATTGCACCGTTACCACATTCCCAGTTATCTGTATCACCGGAATGACAGAAGAGAAACAGCAAGTTGGCTTCAGGATATAATCATTAGCCTACTGTTCTGTTGAATAGGACATATCATTTAAAAATCCAAACTCCTCATGAGTATTTTGGGAAGATCTTGACCAGAGGTACATTTTGAATGATACTGTTTTTCACTATTCCCTCCTAAACTTGTTCTTTAACTGCTGCAGCAGCATAAAAGATCTCATAACTACCACAGTGAGTGAAAAATAGAGTTAATTACATTTTAATTCCCAGCCAGCCAAATTAGAAATGAAGACAGGATAAAATCCTTCTTTTGGGTTACAGGAATTTAAGTGAGGTTGTAAGCTTTGAGCAGAATAGTTTGTACCTAGCAGCAACCTGAAGCGTGTGGGGATGTGTTAGAGTGAGCACTGGAACTTTCGCTCACACCACAAGCTGTATTTGTGCTCGGGATTGCCCCAACCCATGTGCAGGACCTTGCACTTGGCCTTGTTGAACTTCATGACGTTCACACAGGCCCACCTCTCAATCCAGTCAAGGTCCCTCTGAATGGCATCCTTTCCCTCCAGCGTGTTGACCAAACCACACAGCTTGGTGGTGTTGGCAAACTTGCTGAGGGTGCACTCAATCCCAGTGTCCATGTCGCTGGCAAAGATGTTAAACAGCGTGGGTCTCAATACTGACCCCTGAGGAGCACCACTCGTCACTGCTCTCCACTTGGACATTGAGCCGTTGACGGCAACTATTTGAGTGTGACCATCCAGCCAATTCCTTTTCCACCAAGTGGTCCACCCGTCAAATCCATGTCTTTCCAATTTAGAGACAAGAATGTCATATGGGACAGCATCAAATGTTTTGCACAAGTCCAGTGTTGCTCTCCCTTTATCCACCAATGCTGTAACCCCATCACAGAAGGCCACAAAATTTATCAGGCACAATTTGCCCTTAGTGAAGCCATGCTAGCTGTCACCAATGACCTCTCTGTTTTCCATGTGCCTTAGAATAGTTTCCAGGAGGATCTGCTCCATGATCTTGCCAGGCACAGAGGTGAGACTGACTGGCCTGTAGTTCCCTGGGTCTTCCTTTTTTCCCTTTTTAAAAATGGGGTTACGTTTCCCTTTTCCAATCAGTGGGAACTTCACCAGACTGCCATGGCTTCTCGAATATGATGAATAGTGACTTAGCAACTTCATCCACCAGTTCCCTCAGGACCCGTGGATCTCATCAGTGCACTCAATCCCACTCATCTCATGGGCTTGTACACCCTCAGGTTCCTTAGATGGTCTCAAACCTGATCTACAGTGGGTGATTCTCCTCCCAGTCCCTGCCTTTGCCTTCTGTGACTTGGATGGTGTGGATGGAATACTTGCTGGTGAAGACTGAGGCAAAAAAGTCATTGAGTACCTCAGCCTTCTGTGTATCCCAGGTAACCAGGTCTTCCATTTCCTTCCAGAGAGGGCCCATGTTTTCCCTAGTCTTCCTTTTACCACCAGCATACCTATAGAAGCTTTTCTTGTTGTCCTTGATGTCCCTGGCCAGATTTAATTCTATCAGGGCTTTAACTTTCCTAACCTGATCCCTGGCTGCTCAGACAATTTCTCTGTATTCCTCCCAGGCTTCCTGTCCTTGCTTCCACTCTCTGTAGGCTTCGTTTTTGTGTTTGAGTTTGTCCAGGAGCTCCTTGTTCATCCACGCAGGCCTCCTGATGTTTTTGCCTGACTTCCTCTTTGTTGGGATTCATCGCTCCTGAGCTTGGAGGAAGCAATCCTTGAATATTAACCAGCTTTCTTGGGCCCCTTTTCCCTACAGAGCTTTATCCCATGGTACTCTACCAAGCAGATCCCTGAAGAGGCCAAACTCTGCTCTCCTGAAGTCCAGAGTACTGTACATAACCAGTTTTCCCTTTTTCTGTACACACTTTTTGATTCTGTTTTCAATCCTCCAGGTGCAGGGCACAAACATTGCTTTATTTTAGGGCAATCTTGGTAAATCTATATTCTTAACATCACTGGTGCTATACTCAGTTTGGTCTGTTGGGATTAACAAATTCCTCTGGGTATGGTCATTATTTGGCGAAGAACGTGTGCACAGCAATTGTGGTAGCGCTGTGTAGCCAGGCTGTGTAGCACTGGAAAAAGGAAGGAAAGAATTAGTGTCTGAATAATTTGAGGGTCTTTTGTGAGGGGAAAAAAAAGAATGTAAAAAAAATGATTACCAGAAGAGGAAAAAACTGCAAGTAAGATATAAAGAACAGGAAACAGGCAGTTTCTGGGCAATACAGAAGGACAAATTAGCCTTATGGAAGGAAAAAAAAGGATAACATGACATCTTAAGGACAGTCAGGTTTTTAAAATGTTGGTTTAAATACATTGTTGTCTTTAAAACACTCAGAAACAGAAAAAAATGAATGAAAATGGAGTGAGAAGATGTTGAAAAAGGAAAGAAAACAGATGTAGGTTGGAATAATCCAGACAGCCTTCACTAAGCTGTAAGGCTGACCAAACAGAAGGTAAAGGGTGTTGTCTTGCCGACTTCAGTAAAACCAATATTTTGACAGTCTATATGAGTCATCTGAGGATCAAATTTGGCCAGCTCTGCTCAGTTTCTTACTTATGAGTGATCCCACTGGTTTCAGTACAAGTATGTATGGAGTAAAATATTGTGCATGTATGATGGAATAATCCTAAGGTATTAAAAAGTACATTTTCAAAGTAAAAATGCCTGCAATGAATTTTTATGGGAAATACTGTATCTGGAGTATATGTTAAGTATATTAGACAAACTTTAATTTTGTTCTTGCACAAGCACATATACTTCAAACGCTATAAAATAATAATAAGCAGAGGACAAGAGATGGTCATTGTAGGGACTGATCATTACACTGAAAACAAGTACATTAAGCTATATACTCAGTTTTTTGAGTCCACTGTTTCCTGAAGCAAAGCATTGTTGGTGCTGTAAAATCTCTCAACTCTTTGGAGATAGATAGATATATTTTTTATTATTTTTTTTAAAACCTGAAACACCTGTCTTGATGACTTTGATCAGGAGTTTAGTAAAAGGAGATAAACATTTTAGTTTCCCTGGTTTAAATATCCAGGCGTGGACCATGCAATAGTCTCAGGTGTAAGCTTTTTTCTGCTGCCAGTCTATATTGAGTATGATTCACGTAAGACTCTTTCTGGTGTAATCATTAATAGAATGTGTATTGTCACTAATTTGTTTTCATTTTATTTTGCTGCTCTTTTGGAGCATAATGCAAGAGATACAATTTAGAGAGCCACTGTTAAATTTCTGTATCCAGTGTCTTTGAAATTAGTTGTTGCTCTTAGTTCAGCTCCTAGCAGACTCAGCTGTCCATCATTATAATGATCAGTCACTGTTATCCATTATTAAATCTCTCCGTGGACAGCACGGATTGAAAGGTAAAAGGTAGGATTACACTTATTCCTAGAAGAATCTCCCCTGCCTCAGAACTGAAGAACAGTGGTGCAACAGAACAAAATAAAATGGTTTGACCTATTTCCTAGCCTGATGTTTGCAGGATAAATAAAACCGCTACAGCTAGAACCTAAACTTTGATGTTACTCCTGCCTTTGAGCCACAAGTCAGATTCATTCAGCAGTCTTGATGAAAAACCTGGAAATTTTAACTTTAAAACCTGACAATCTCTTTCCTCACATCTATCACCCATGAGGTTTTTTCTGTCTATCCAGTAAGAATAAGCCACACTAAAAAGAGTGCTACATGAAAAACTTCATTGTATTCTTCATTTCACATACTGTTCCTTATTGACTGCAAAACTTTCTGAGCGACAGAATTATCCCAAGTTGCTGGAGTGGACTCTGTCCCAAGGGGATGTTTTGTGAAGAGAAAATGGACAGTCAAGATTAGGTAGGTGAAGTGAAAGATCTGCTTCTGCTTGAATTTGCAGAGCCTGAAATAAAGCAAGCCCACATCTAATCTCTGTGCAAACAAAGGTGACAGGGAGGTCAGTAAATGCTTACACTCATGCAGATTATAAAGGATGTATTCTACCTACTTAGGAACCTCAAAAAATAAAAGCCTGCTGATAGAAAGAGTTAACCCAGTAGGAAGAGATGTTTTACAACTCTTCCAGCCAACTGCCTAGTTTTAAGGTCCCAGAGAAAGCAGATAGCCACATTTATTGAAAGAATCATTTAGATCAGTGAATAGAAATAAACAACTGATCATTTAACCACCTGAGGATACAGCTGCAAAGCAAGCAATTTTCTCACTGCTAGGGGAAAAGGAGGAATCTGACAGTGAATTGAGATACCTGCATGCAGTGGGCCTGCCCTCTTACATTTTGAATCGTGCATGGGGCTCTTGTATATCATGTTACTTATGCTTAGGGTAATACAGAGTGCAAGGAGCTTACGTGAAATGTAACAGCTAGGGTTCAAATCTTTCTAATGGCAGGTGACTTGTATCACTTTGCTGCTGACCTTGCACATTTCAATATCTGCAGAAATTATCAGTATCTTCATTTATAGCAGCTGATTAATTGAATTATTAATAAGTTAATGCTGCTTACTTGTTAAGATACTGTTTGCCTATTATTCCTTCTAAGAGGCTTTTAAAATACATTTTGTTTCAGAAAAATAGAGAGTAGCCTAGAAGAGCTTGCTTATTTCTGCTAACTTTATTTTTGCTCTCTGAAAAGGTGAGGTAGATGTGTCATAGTTCCTCCTATCCTGCTCTGCAGTGGAGCAACAAACTGGTGTTAGAGGTACATGTTAGGTACAACTTGAAAGGGGTTCTCGTAATCCCTGATATTCCTCCCTAATGTTGGATGTCTTTGAAGACTTTTTTTCTCTATTTTTGTACATGGAGGAGTTTGTGTAAGAAAGGAATTCCTCTCCTCTCACTCAACAGCTTTGACAGCATCCCTGACTGTTGAGCTCAAGTTTGAGAAGCTCTGAGTGCAAACTGGCAGAATTAGGGTAAGAGCCAAAAGGAACTTTGCAAGAGCTGATTTCAGAGAAAAACCATAGATTTTTTCCTGTTTTTCCTGAATTTCTCTATCATAAAAAGTTATTTATCCTAATAACTATTTAAAAAAGAAAAAAGGGGATGAACCAGCTTGTATGATGCAGAGACATATATGGCATGCAGTACCTACGTGAGCCCCCTGTATCTCTCCACATCTTTTTTTTCTGTTGGTCTTCAGTTTTGCACACCTGTTGCATGGTACAGATTGACAAAATGAACAGCAGGAACTTTCCATAAAACCTTTATTTCTGTGACTGATTATTCATTCTTCCCTTTATAAATGACTGATCCTTTTTCCACAGAACATACCTACATTAATAGCTCTTCCACCTAGAAATGAGAAAGAGAAATTAGGTCTAACCCATGCCAGAATCTACCAGATTTCTCTTGTGTGTGCTTATAGAAGCAGAAAAGATTATTTGATCCTATTAAATCTTCTGTTAGAATTTGATATTTGTTGATCTTTGTGAGTTCTTAGATTTAACTGTTTCTGGAGGATCAAATGAGAAACAGCATGCTTGGTTTTTAAATTTAGTAATTCATCAGGCAAGATAATGAGTTGCATATTGCAAGCCAGTATTTCAAGGAAGTAGCCTTTCACTTTTGGATACCAGTGTTTGGACTGGCAGTACAGCATGGGGGAGTAAAGGCAGGGCTCTCAGCCCAGTTCTTTATAGAGAGAAAGTAATCTAACCAAACTGCAACACTAGCCATTTCTGCTGTGTAGCTTATTGCATGTCTCAGGTGAGAACCAGAATTCAGTTTGTTATGTTCAAATGAGTTAAAACATGCAGAAACATTGAAATTATTTCATATTTCGTAATATTTTCTGGGAGCTTAACTCTGAGGAAGTTACTATTACTTTACTTTTTTAAGAACACTAGATTTCTTTCTTTTTAAAATATGCTGGATTAAAGGGTGTACAGAGAGTTGGGGAGCCTGTTTGTTACTTGAAGTTTTTCAACTGACTTCAGTAGGAGCTCGATCAGACCTTTCAGATCACCAAATGTTGGTGACTGGAAAAGCTCAGAGAAATATTGTTCTTAGGATGAAAGAAGCAGGGAGAGTCTGTGATATTTTGTGCTGGAATTTCTATTACACAAGAATGTCAGAGGGCATGAAGTATTTGAAGGAGGAAAGGGAAGAAATATAATGTCAGGTAATACTGGATCTAAAAAGCCAAATACAAAGTGTGCATGATATAGGGACACATTTAAATCCTAAATTATTCTGGAGTATTAATGAATAGTCCTGTTAACATTCTTTATAAGCTAAGTAAATCTTCTTAGCATTCTTCACAAATCTCAGCTACTTTTAAAAAATTACTTTCTTTTGACAGCTACATTAACATATGGCTCTGCAAAAAGGAATCATGTTGAATACGTGCAATGTAATATACATTTTTTTAAAAAGAGATGAGAGGATCCAGAAATGTAATCTTCTTCTTGTAATCCTGTATTAATCCATTCTGTACTTCTAAGGTTTTTATTTGTGGAGCTCACAAAGATTCTGGCAGAAGCAAAAGAAGAGAAAGAAAATGAAAAGTCTTCTGTATATAAATCCCCAGAGCTACACCTATAAAGAATTTTTGCAATCTGCAAAGAAAGGAACAGCCCTGGGAACTAATCTCTTATTGCATGGATTTCTCTCTTTTTGTCCTGACCTTGGCTCTTCCACAGCCCCAGTAAGTGTGCCTCTGCCTCGTGATGAGCTCACTGCTACTACTGGCTCTCAGGGCATGCCTTTTCAGCATCAACTTGCTGTTTAACTAATCCCACACTGAGATCACTCAAACACTGAAAGGGGCTTTAGTTTCCCTATCAGCTAGAGCTGCAGAGATGACAAATCAATTGATTTTGCGGCATGTGATGAAAATGCTAATGTTTAATTATCAATGCTGTTAGTCAACTTCACAGTGGGGTCTGATCTAAGCGGAGACCGGATCACACAGCATTTGCTTGGAGCTGCAGCCCACCTTAAAAGCTAAGAATGCCAAGAATATGTTTGCCTCCAGGCATTTCTATAAAAACTGGCTTAAAGAAGGTTAGCAAGGGAGAAAAATCTGTTTTTTCATTTGAAGTTTGAATCAACAATGATTTCAATATTAGAAATGGACTGAGATTAAATCTCATAATATGGAAAGTCTGAGAAGCTGTTCCTAAGGGTAGGTAATATTCTAATTTTCACAGTCTGTCTCATCATGATGGACTAATGCTAAATAGTACTAGTGGTATTATTTCTACTAGTTTTATAAAAAAAACCCATCTACTTATTTGACCAGATAATGCAAAACACATCTAGAAACTGAAACACATAAGGGGACAGATTTGGTAAAAGCTGGCATTACAGCAATCCTAAATTTGGAGTACTGAGCATTTTTTTCATGTCTTACATTGCCCATTCACTTTTCTGTTTTTCAGCAATTTCAGATTTCCTTAAAGATATTTCTTGAATATTTTTTTTTTTTCTCTCTGACTAGGAAATAGTTATTTCATTTGTGGGAAAACAGGCCTATTGCATTTCTTGGCACACTCCTCCATCTTGTCAGGACAGCCTGCCATCTTGAATTTTGCAAAGGAGCTGTGTTCACAAACCCTGCATTTCCTGTGTGCCTCTGTTAACAGCTTCTCTCCATTCCCTCTTCTATGCTATTCTGTACTCCTTCAAGGGACAGAAGACTGCAGAGGCATTCTGCTTGTTCCTGGCAGTATCCTGTTGTATTTCTACCTTCACAAATTACTTTTCTTCCAATCTACTAGGTAATTTTGATCAGCTCACAATCTGTCTTCATTTTGCTATACCATGAACCACTGGTGGCATTTGCCACAGTACCACACCATAAGTGCCATCATGTGCTGTCAAAACCATCCGTTAAAAAGGAAACTTTACCTCCAAAACACGTATTAAATGTGCAGACTTACGTGTTACATTTTTGTGCCTTTCTTTGCTGTTGCTGGCAAGAATTTATTTAAATCATCTCTTTGTTTGTTGATAATATTCTCTTATTAACACTCCGTGCTCCTCTTAGTCCCTTGTAGTATCAGGTTGACATTCACTCAAGAGCACTGCTTTGCATTGTTCTCCAGGCTTCACAGGTGAAGGCTGTCAAGGTTTCTCAGCTAGTACTTTTCTCCCACAGCCCTACTTTTCAATTTGCTGAGAGCGGACATTATGCATTCAGGGTTTTGATATTTTTAGGGTAATTTTTCCTGCCGTACATTTTTGGAGTTTGGCAAACAATGCTGCATTTCTAAACTTATCCTTATGCTGCTTGCTGTTCACCAAGTGATCTTTTCGTTATTTTTTTGAGTACCTTTCTGTGTTTGATATTTGCCCTTCATTCTCCTTTCTTTGGATGTTTTGTGTTCTACAGTTTTATTGGTTACTATGCTTTAGCTGACCCTATGAATTTAGAACTTTAATGAATAATTCAATCCTACTGTGAACTTTATATATATTAATAAGAGTAAGCATGCACATTATTTTCCAGAATTGATTCATTGCTGGTGCACAGAATAGAGGTGGGGTACATAGCTTGAATCACAAAACTTCTAATCCTTGCTGCACCTTATCTATGTAGGCTGCACTGTATTTTTCTTTGCTTGTTGACTTGAAAATCCTGAATAAGAAAACAAAGTTTGGTCCTACAGCTGCAACACATCTTATGATAATGAACAGTGGGAGCATTTTCTCATTTATTTAATTTTAGGAGATTAGAAATTTCCATCTGTATCGATGGAGCATGAGTGATTCTTAGTTCAGTAATATTACCTCATTTTGATAACTGTTTTTATAACTGCATTGTTTCCAAGACTGCATGAAATATGTTAACTGGAGTAGAAGTTACAAAAAAAAAAATAAAAAAAATCCTTTAATATATTTCCCTATCCAGCTTGTTGCTAAAGATTACTAGCTTACGTATCTCATTTGTACACAGCTTATTTTGGTTTTAAAATAATTATGCTTTATGAATGTTAACAGAAAAATGCAGTATCGTGGGGAAAAAAAAAAGTAGTATGTATTTATAAAAGCTTGCTTTCATTCAGTTTCTGTTCATCTTCATCCCAACAATGACTTTATTAAAACAGTGACTTCTCATAAAGGGGGAGAGAAGACAGGCATTTGAACAGATGGGCCTAATAAAGATTCTGCAGTATATCTGCCACAAATGGTTGAGCACCACTACGAAAGCAGGACTAAGATATGACTGAGAATAAAGAACTTCCAAATGGTTTGTGCTCTCAGTGAGGAAGTTTTAGCTTAAAAGACAAAGGTTGTGATGTAAATGTACATAGATCAAAGAGGACACATAATGGAACCTTTCTAGACAAAAGGAAAAATCCACTTTCTTCCAGAGTAATAAAACTGCAGTAAGCTGCAGTGGGAGAACAGCAAATCCTGTGTTGTGGTGCTTTTTTTTTTTTAACTTATTGCCACTCCTAGTTGAGATATGGTCTCTGTCTTTTGTCTCAAAATATTTAAAAAACCCAAATGGTTTACAGTGTCACCAAAAATAGTGTTATTAAAGCTTTACATTTTCATAGGTATCTGTCTTATGAATCTTTGTACAAGGTGGGAAGAACTTGCTCTTATCATTCATTCTCTGCTATAGACTTTTTTCTTCTCATTAGTGCATGGAAAAATTGAAAGAAGTTTTTATATGACCATGCTCGGAAGGATAAATCACTTCAAGTATGTAGTTACTGAATAAAAAATGTCACAGTGAATACAACATATTTTTTTCAAATTACCACAACTTGCTGATAGAATTAGGTCTAAACTGCCCTGTTGCCAAAAACCTAGTGAAAGATGAAATTCAGTTCATCTGCACATTTAAACATTGGGCATGTTCCTGATGCTTCCTGCGTTTCTGTTGTCAGGGATTTAGACTAGAAACATCGTGTACTTTTAGTCTCTATATTTTGAAAAAGAGTTCTTCACTGCCCAGGAGAAGTGCAAAATAGCACTTCAGTGCATCCCTGACTTGGCTTTGGTTCCAGGTAAAATGAGGTAGGGTTGTGGGTTTCTTTGTGTTTAATTTTGAGATGTAACTTGAAGCGTTGTCTCCTTCCACAAAAACACCAATTGCCTTTGTTTGCAAAATTTCCATAATGGTCTTATCTTCTTGAAAGCTTGTAACAAGGCTTTATATAGAGAAATAGGTTGTTAGTGAAATTCTGAATACTTTGGCTGTGAATAATTTTGGGGCAGATCTTGCTTTTAGCTATTCTAGTGCTTTTGTTTAGAAGCCTCCTGTTTAAGTATCTAGTTTGAAAATTTTAACCATTTTTTTTTAATACATTCAGTGAGACACGTTATTTCCTCAAGTACAGATTTTTCTTTAAATATTAAGTTAAAACCTTCTGGTGATATGCTAAGTAACTGCCTAGTCTCTGTTTCCAAGATTAATTTATTTTGGGAAGGATTTTTATCGATGTATTGTCACTATTTATTTTGTGTATACATGAATTTAAATCTAACAGCTTTACAGCAACGGACAAATGCTGCTGCCTTATTCAAAACAGATAAATATGGAGGCACTGATGTAGTGCGCCATGTTTTTAAGTGGAACTCATTGTTTAAAAATTGTCAGTTGCTCCAGTAAGGCTCCATTTATAGAAAAGTCTGTTCAGTCTTTATTTTTTAATTAAGGTACCTGCTGCCTATGAAACCTGAAAAGATAACTGGAAATGGCCATTCTTGCTCTTTCTAAAAGAAGGCCTGACCAGACAAAGTCTCACGACTTGTCTGTATTCTTGTATTCTTGACTTGTATTCCATGCAGTTCTGTGAATCTTGAAGTGCAGTTCAGGAGCACGTTTCCCTTCTCCCTTGTAGGAGTTTAACTAGTTTTTGGAGGCCATCTTGTTGAGAGGGGCTGTTGTGAAGCTAGAAGAAGCCCCAGCAGCAGCTCCCTCCACCTTTGCTTGGGGCAGTGACTAAGACCTGAGGCTCCTGTGCTTGGCCCCGTCTCAGCTAGGCTACGGCCGCAATGATGCTGTGCCTGTACCCCATCTCATACATCCCTGATACTGATCTGCATCCCAACCTGCCGACCTGGCTTTCTGGTTTGACCTTGGGCCTGCCGCGTCGCTATGGGCTTGCTGGGTGTTTGCTGGGCTCTTGGCTGATCCTGGTCACCACCACCAGGCCTGATCCTGACCCTGATTTACTGACCTGGTTTTCTGGCTCCTTACCAGGGAGGCTGCTGCCCCTGCCCGCCGTGTGATGCTCAGGTCCCAGCTCGCCTTCTGTTACAGGGCAACCTGCCCTTGCTGCTTCCTGACAGGGCTAAAGGAAAAGAATCTCTCTACTCTCTAAACCTGATTATTTGAATTATTTTGGCTAGGTTTCTGCTCTTTGTTACTGTCACCCAATTACTGAATCTGTCCACTTGTAGTGACCTTGAAGCTGCATAAGCAAATACTTACAGGCACTTATGTTCTCACAATTCCCTGTTTCCCATGTTTAAATCACTGCATCCATCATGAAAGTGCGTGTCACTTAACACTAATGGTTATTTGATTAGCAGCAAATTGAAATTATCTGGATGAATTGTCAGTGGCAATGATTTAGCTATGGCTGAGTGTTAACACCAGGGTGAAACATAAGGGGGATGAGGCATAGGGGCTGAGCAGTTAGCCCTTGAAGAACAATCAGAAGAAAAGGTATGTTTGCTACTCTCAACTTCCCAGTACCTTTATTGGAATGAGGCAAAGATACAGCTTAGCTGGTTCAAAGACTGCCACCATTTTGGGATGCTGCATTCTTAATTTGGCAATGGTCATTAAGAATTAAGCAGCTAGTCCAGTTGCCATGATTCTCCTTGGAGGTGTCATGATCTGAATTATTGTGCAAGAAAAGGTGCAGTTTAAAATGTAAATGTTCTCATGCTCTTGATTCATTTGAGTAGTCCTGAGTGAAGATTCAGTGTTGCTTAAAAAGAAGGCAACAAGAAAAACGAAAATAAATTTATAAATAAAACACAGAGGAGGAGACAGCTTCATTCCTTCCAAGCTCGAATAGTCTATTTCATCAGGCATTTAAAATAAGTATCTTTGAGACAGGAGACATTTTAAGAAAAGAATGAATGTCTCCATTCTCAAGACATTAGATTTTAAATATTTTCTCTTTGCCACTAGTATCTATGTGATATGTCTTCATAAAAAGCTATTTAAAACATGTATTGAACTCAAGGACAGGGAAATAATTTGTATTCAGTCTACAAGCTAGAGGGACTGTGCATTTATTTGCATAATACAGAAACATAAAAAACAAAGCCCATATTCTGTTATAAACAAAATAAGATTGTATAGCTATTAGTAACGGGTGAATACAGGACCAAAGTATGTACAGGCACTTTATGGAGGAGGAATTATTATATGCTTGAGTGTAGCTGAATGGAATAATAAAAGGGAGTTCCTGACAGAATTATACCTACAAACAGGTTTTTTTAGCTGTCAGCTAAATACTTATAGAAAAAAAAATCCAAAGAGGTTCATCCAGTGTGATATAAAACACAGCTGGACAGGGGTCAGGATTGCTAGTTCTGAGTAGTAACAGACTGGGGCAAAAGCAGTGTACCCTTAAAACCTTTTGTGATCATTGCAAAGACTGCACACAAGTATACCCAAGTATACTCTTGCTGCCAAACACAGGTGGGTGAGCAGGGCAACAAAGGACCCCCAAGAGAATTTTAGGAGGAAAGCAGAGGCCTTATAAATTCTTGCTATGGCATTGATCAGCAGAGAGGAGATGCTTTGAAAATCAGTTATATTGAATGCAGCAAAGAATGACTTATCATTGACTTTTGTTGCTTACTGTTAAGGTTGTCTGATAACCCAGCATTTCAAGCATGAATTGCAGCTAAACTACAGAGAATCCCTGGTTTTGCTAGCAGTGCAGAGAACAGTTGTGACAGAATGCATGTGGAAAAATAACAGTACTGAAATCAAGATAGAAAGATTAATGTGTTAGTTAACACTTCAAGTTACCACAGGATGAAGTGTAAACGTGACTAAAGGATAAATGAAATTTACTTAAATAAGAATGATGAGTAACAGACTGAAAGTCCTATTTAAACCTAGGAGAAGCAAGGAAGAAGGTGAATACAGCATAGAGACCTGTGCTGATCCAGCTCTGAATTTGCCTGGGAACACGCAGAAATGTGAAGCAGGTTCTGTCTCACTATTTGTGGTAACTGCGCCCTGTCTGTTCAAACACTGAGTCTCTGAATAACTCAACTGCAAGATCCCTGTTCCATGGTAAGTTCATGTGCCATGGTACATGTGATGTGAGTTAAGTCATTCACAAAACTTGCTTAACAAAATCTCCCATTCGAAAAGTTGAGAGTAACACATTTCTATGTTTTAAGGGTAGCATGGAAAAAATCCAAGTGCATTTTCTTTTGAAATCTAAACACCAGTTAATACAACCTGAAGACAGATGTTAACATATCAAAATTTCAACTATGTGATGAGGATAAACAGAACCAAATAGGTCAAAAAAAGGTTTTGAAATTCAGACAAGTTGTTGATACTGAAAAAAAAACATCTGAAGGATCTTACTGTCTTTTCCACTTTCTTCTTACATGTTTGACTTTATAGGACTAGGGACAAAGCATGAATTTCTGTTCATTTTCCGAGGTCTTGTATTTGTTGATTATCTTAAAGTGGACTAAGTAGCATTAAGCTAATAAAGTATCTGTTGATCCCAAACTATTTAACTATAACCTGTTGTATAAAAGGACTAAACATAATTAAGTGTAAAGCAACTAGCTAGGCATTTATTATGTACTGATTGCTTTAGTGTTTACTGACTACACCAGACTGTGAAGCCATTTAGGTTTTGAGAAAATTGTGAAGACGTGGGTTGAGGAAATAGTTGCATAAATGAAAGTTACATTATGTAAAAAATGAAAAATTCTTTTTTGTGCAATAAATGCTCTGATTGTACATACAACTCTTCAGACAAAGCCTATGTTTTTTAGGTAATGGGCAGGTGACCTCAAGCATTAAACACTGCTATTTCTTCTTTCTTTGATTCCTCAGATCTCTGTGCAGGTGTTATTTGTATGTGACTATTGATGGAAAGAAAAAAGCTACATACAAATAAGAATACACATGCAGGGGTTATTTTTTGGTGAAAATATGTTGGTAATTACTTTTGCTAACCCTGGTTTTACACTGAGACCTGTATGAAGTATCATCTCATCAAAGCAAAGAAACTGAGAAGGAAATCTAACTTCTAAAGCTTGAGTGAGCAGTCATTTCCCTTTGAAGATTACTTAAGCCATAAAGTTTAGGTGCCAGTTATGCAGGAAGTGACTTTAATTATAAAAGAAGGGGTCAAATAGAATGCTTCTTAGTATAAATGTCACTGAGATTTGCTGTGGTGAACATTATAGTACGTCACATGCCTTTTATATATATCTGAACCCTCTTAGATTACATCTGAAGAACTCACACAGCTCATACAAGGACAGTAACAGCAGCTTAGCTAAAGGCAATGTCATTAGTTTTTGTCAGGAACTCAGTAGAATCCCTTTCCATACTTAAATTTTCTGTGGGGAAACTTATGAGGTTTTTATTGGATGTAAGGAAAGTACTCTTTCTGGTTGCAGTTTCTGACATTGGTCTAGACTGAGTGGGCAAAGGGTAGCTGCATTTTCATGGCACCTGGTGAGTATACATAGACACTATATGATAAAGATGTCCAAAAATATTCATTCTAAGTTAATTAGATTCAGGTACTTGGAAGAAGTTTTTTTGCAAAATTTTAGATTACCTTGTTCTAATAAGCACAAATTTTGAAGAGTAGTTTAAAGAGGACAGAGATGCTAGTAGGTTTTTTTTGCATCAGTAGCAGAGTTAGAAATTATTTTCAACATAAACTGGTCCTCAGATTACCTTGTTCATCCAGCAGTTAAGTAATTATAAGAACTCTAATTTACTATATATTTATTGTAGTATTTAATGAATAGTGGGTGAATTTTACATACAATGTACTTCAGCCCACATATTGAGTTTCAAAAATCACTGACTGCTCTGTTTTTCAAAATCACTGTTAGAACTAAGGACACCATTTTCAAATATGGCAGTATCAGTTAAGCCTCCAAAGATCAGAAAGGGGAGCATGTTGATTAAATGTAGGCTTTTAATAAGAGATAAATATTTGATTTTTAAGTTAATTTTTCATTTTCCAATTTCTTTAGTAAAATCACTTCATTGGAGGGGGCAGGGTATGATAATACATATGGATTTAAAACAGAGTTAATTGAGATTTAATTTCTTTGAGCATGTTTTTGGCTATTTAGGAAATCTGAACATAAGCTATAGTTAAGGAATTTATTTAAGCTCCTTGCTGAAGGAAATGGACTGTTGCTCAGTCCAGCTTCCTCTGATACTGCTGCTGAAGAATTTGGGTAACAGTGAGATGATAATGAGAAGATGGCAGAGATACAGAATAAGTTTTAATATCCCCAGCTGAATTGATCCCCCTTTGGTGTGACAATGTCAAGCGACTGTACTACCAAATGGATTAATTATGCAGTTAAGAATTGTTTCTCTCAATTGAAAAAAAGCCATTATTGCTCTGTACCTAAATTTCTCAACCCAAGTACCATTTTTAGGGTGGTCACTCCAACACAAGGAAAATAAATAGATAAATAAATAAACCATACTTCCTTTGCTTATCCTTGAGAATACTTGCCAGGCAATCACAAGAGGGTTTTTTCACCATTACAAATTGTATCTGTAGCAAATACTAACAAAGATGTCTAGTAACATCCTAACAAACACAGAGTTCATTTTAGCTTTTTTTCCCCATTTCTGCTCACTTTCTACATTACAGTGAGGTACTCAGACTTTTTGACTTTCTGATTAACCGGTGAGGTGGCTACCGTGTTCTCATTGATTTTTTTCAATGGTGTTGGGGTTTGATTGACAGCCTTATCTATTAATTCTTTTTGTTTTGAGACCTTGAAGCTACAGTTTGTTAACATAATTTAAACAGGATGTTAAGCCTCAATATGTGTGGTTAAATCAAAGTCTAGTCTTGATTTCAAGTATAGTATATACATTTGTGTAGCAAATTGCAAGTAGATTTGCTTTTTGTTCTTGTTGGCAGAGTAAAATTTATTTCACTATAAAATCACTTCGTTGTTGTATTATATGCATTATCTGTAAACTTACAAAAATAATGATTTATTGCTAGAAAGAATAAATTATACATGTCCCAGATTGCTTTAGTCTTCTAATTAAATAAGGTGTGAGAAACATCATTTTACTGATAAAATAAAATTTGAGCATTTGGTTGTGCAGTAATAAAGATTAAGATAAATATGTTTAAAATTTATGTTTTGCTAGCCATAATTTGGCAGCTTTCTCTTGAAGTAATTTAAGTTACAGATGTTTATACAGTCCGTTGAAGGAATTTAGTTACTGGATGTCAGGTATAGAGATATCTGAACTAAAGTAATCACGGTCGTTAGTAGCTTGACTTTGATTTTGTTGTTGCTGACCTTGCTGTGTGAGAAGATAAACTTATTGTATAACTGTGTACATGCACACCTGTGTGTGTCTGTTCAAACATGAAATCTCTTCCTTTTCCAGCAGTTTGCACTAGTAGGGACCATCTATATTAACATATGTCTCTGTGTGTGTGTGTGTGTGTGTGTGTGTGTATGTAAAAGCAAATTCGCATGGACCAAAAATTTATATTCTAACTTCCTATTAAGAAATATTCCTACTGTTTCTTAAGCATCCTTGACCTCAAAAAGACTTCATAATGGTTCTCTAATAGTAGATAACTCTTGTTGACATAAGATTTTTAAAAATGTTCATTTTTGCCAGAACACCCTAGCTCAGTGTATTTTGCCAGCAGGTTTTCCTTGATATATCACACTTCCCAACCCAAAGGAAGGAGAAAACCTGGTGACTGCAACAGGAACACAGAAAAATAAGACAGGGAAAACTGATAAATGGGGGGAGGGAGGTGGAAAATCAGTCACCAAAAAAGTGACTGCTGGAATTAGAAAATTGTGGGAAGAGATTTGAAGGAAGAATAAGGGAAAGAATAGGCACTGTGACTAATTTAATTTAAAAGAAGAATAATCTAGTTCACAAGCATATAAATGCTTACTTAGTGATAATTCCATAAGCTGCATGCATTTTTGTGAGAAAGGAGTTAGTGTGTAAACTTTGGATTTAGATGAGGTACCCAGGAGGCAGCCAAAGGGGCTGGGCACATGGAAAATATCTTGTGTCAGATACTCATACCTTGTGCCTCCCTGAAGTAGCTAGTGTCCCTACAAGTGGTGAGGAGGGAGCCTTCTATCAGTGATGCAAAATGAGGATTGCCCTCTGGAAGTGCTTGCCTCTTCAGTGACCAGAAGTTGTCACTCATCTTGCAGATGCAGGGTGACTAAAGGCTGATGATGTGAGTAACTCCAAGCTGTATCATACTGAAGGTGCCCGAGATCCATTACTATCTAGTGGCTTTGGACTACCACGTTCTTTTCTTTCTTACAGGGGTTTCTTAGTAACTGAAACAAGATTATAGTCGAAACAATTTGGAGAATTTATATACCTTGTAGGTATTCTAGCTATATCATTATGCCTTCTTTGTCAATATTTTACTGGTGAACAACAATTACTATCCAAGTTGTCATTTCAGGTGGCTGAGAACCATGGTAGCTCTCCATGTCCCCTTTTTTACAAGTGATTTATGGAGATTTGCATAATGGTAAACTAGGCACGTACATCTTCGAGATCTCAGGCTGTGCTTGATAATGGCAAAGTAGGGTACTGTGTTAAGTGTTCCTGCTGGGGACAGGGAAGCAGTAGGGACCTGTGGGCTGGGGGTTGTGGGAGATGTGACTGCAAGGCTGGGCACACTGGTCAGGGTGAGAGAAGGTTGTGAGAGTGAACGGGCAGTAGGTGTTTGGGGTAAACCTCCCTTGGCTGGCGAGGTCCATGGCTAGGAGGACAGCAGAAGAGGACTGCGACTAAAAACCACGCAGGATGTAATATGCATAGTCCCTCATGTACTTAATCTGTCCTAGCCCTTTGCTGCTGATTTACTGGATGCTGAAATTTGATTTCTCTTTGGGACTAAAGGAAGAAAGGTAGGGGGAAAGAAGGGGCAAGCTTGTATATGACTCCCAAGGCAATGTAGCTGGCCACATCTGGTTGGGAAGAGCCCAACCAATATGAAATGACAACCAAAAATAAATACTGATTTGTTAATAACAGCAATATATTAATCTTACTTGCTTTTAGAAGCTATGTTACACCAATATGTGCAGATTAATCCTTGTTCTGCTATGTGACAGTATAGATTACACATACATATGTTCAAACGATACCTTCAAAATATGGTTAAATGGTTATGTGTCTTAAGACTGCAATGTATTTACTCAGGCTCCTGGGATGTGATCAGTGGTATATCGATAAATCAGTGTAAAATCTCTATGTTTACCATCCCATCTCCAACTGCCCTGTTACACTGTGGACATCCCACACTTTCCTGTAGTGGAAAAAGTAGTCTTTTGGATCTTCAACCTCATACACCACACATTACTGGAATACAGGAACTTCCTGTGTTTACCTGTGGAATATTATTCTGATTTACACCCTGGGTTTTTTATTTTTTTATTTTAAATTAATTTCTCCTTACATCTTACTGACAGATCTTTATTTCTTTGCTCAGGCTTCTTGACCTGTGTTCCCATGTCACAGCCAGAAATCAATGCAGTGTAAAGTCAGGGCTTCAGAGACGCTCCTGGTAATTTTGTCCTTGTGAAAGGACTTGCTGGATACTGCTATTACTAGGAATTTCTCTTATTTGCAGTATCGATATACACATTGGCCCAGAGCTGTAGGCTTCAGAGTCATCTACCATTTACCCTTTATCCCAATACAATAGCAAAAAGCCTTATTGACAGTTTTAAATCTTTAGAGGGGATGGTAATTTAAGCATTAAAACTTAAAAAGCTGGAAGAAAGGTTTTGGTTTTAATAACTTCCCTCTTTATTTTTCCTTTCCCCAGTGACAATTTTTGTAGGAAAAATATTCTCAGTGACTTTTAGTTGGTATTAAGGCTTGCATTTTCCTTTTGGGGCAGGGAAGATGGTGAGGTGCATTGGAGATGTGATTTGTGTCTGATGCTGTATCCTGAGAGGGGACAACAGCAGATACGAACTGCAGCTTCCCTTTCTGTTACTGAACGTTTGCCTATTGCTAGAAAAAGGATTGTGTATTGTGTTTGCAGTATATCAGGCATTCAGAAATCTAGGAAACTACTGTCAACGAGTTGTTTAAAGCATTAGTTTGGCTGCCTTGTGAGCTCAGGCAAACAGTTTTGTTTGGATCTTATCTGTTTAAGGCAGGCTATCACTGAACAAAAGAAAAGAGCTGGAGGGATTCCAAATGGATGGCAGCGGGAAAAGACTATAAAAGCTAGCTCTTCCTATACACATCCAAGTTAAATTAAGGACTCTAGAAATGAATGATGGACAGAACAATTAATCTTCTCTTAATTCTATTCGCCAAATTTCTCTTGCACTGAATGTTCTTTCTCAGTTTCAAACTGCAACCCCGTAATCTCCAACAACCGCTATTATGGTGTTGCTTCGTCTTTTTGTTCCATTTAATTTAGTCTCTCTAACTTTTGATATACTTTGTATAACAGCCAGTGATGGTTTCTTGTCACAATGAGATTTTAAGCCTCTGCAAGGGTCTTAGATTTCCTAATGAATTTTCTTTATGACTTCTATATTTTTATAGAAGTCATAATATTCCTATATGTAATATTTCCTACATTCATCATCATTTGTTTTAGCACACCTAAAAATCCTCTAATCTTCACAAAGTGTTTCTGATCCCTCGTATTACAGCCTATTTTATGAGTTGCCCAAGGTCTGAACTGAATGCTGCAACATTTCTCTGCATGTAAGCAGAGGTTTCTGTGTCCTTGCAGGAACGAAGGACAGCTCACTTCTGAACCTGACTGATAGGGTCATATCAATTAGTTGACTTACTTGTACCTGTTTCTGGTTAGATAAGGAATTCTAAGCTGAGGTGATGGAGGCTCTTTTAGATACTGCATATGAAGTAATTGATTGACTCACCTTCCATAAAGTTCACATCTCAGGTAGGGAGCTAACCTTTTTCAATAGCTCAGACTGAATCCGATGGAGGTTTCATAGATCCAATCCGAGAGAATACAGCTTCCCCCCCCCCCTTCTTTTTCCATCATTAACTAAGATAGATTTCAAAATTAAAATAACTAGGCAGCAGCTAAATGTGGCTCTCTGAATCAATTTACTTTATAGCAATAGCAGAAGCCTCCTTCCCAGGCTCCTTTTTTAGTTCAAAAAATATATTACAAGGAATTATAAAAAAACAGATCTAGTGTTGATGTAAACTTGCTTTGCTCTAATGAAGCAGGAAAGCAGATACTCAGAGGTAAGGGAATGTGATTGTTGGTAAGTTTAGCTGGGATTTTCCAGTTGACAGTCTCTATGAAAAGGATTAATGTACATTTTGGGTTAGATTCTAGTGTGAGGAATCAGGATGGTTGTGTCATCATAGATGCCCATCTAAGGCTCTAGCTACCTTAACATTTTAGGTACCTTTGGAAAGTTTTCTAGGTAAGACATGTTTAGAATCTGTTGCTCTGAAGATTTTCCGTATACCCTTGCCACGGTTTAACCCTAGCCAGCATCTAGGCACCATCCAGCCACTCGCTCACTCCCCCTACTGCCAGTGGGATGGGGAGGAGAACTGAAAAAAAAGTAAAACTCATGGCTTGAGATAAGAATGATATAATAACTAAAGTAAAATAAAATATAATACTAACAATAATCAAAATATAATAATTATTATTGTTGTAATAAAAGGAATATAATTTGAAAAAAACAAACAAAAAAACCCAAACAACAACAAACAAACAAGCAAGAGGAGACAAGTATTGCACAATGCAATCACTCACCACCTGCTGACCGATGCCTGAGCTGTAATCTGTGCCTCCCGGCCAGCTCCCCCCAGTTTATATACTGAGCATCATGTTCTAGGGTATGGAATATCCCTTTGGCTAGTTCATGTCAGCTGTCCTGGCCATGCTCCCTCCCGGCTTCTTGTGCACTTCTTCGCTGGCAGAGGATGGGAAACTGAAAAATCCTTAACTTAGGGTAAGCACTACTTTGCAACAACTAAAAACATCAATGTGTTATCAACATTATTCTCACACTAAATCCAAAACACAGCACTGTACCAGCTACTAAGCCAAAAATTAAGTCTATCCCAGCTGAAACGAGGACAGCCCTGTAAAGGTGCATATGTATTTTCAGCTTGACAATTTGATTTTTAGTGAGAGGATAAAAAGGCAACAGGATGATAAAAAGCTGCTTCTTCAGTGGTCTGCATCAGAACTCAGCTGAGGGGGACAGCTTTCTGCAAAATAATATTGATTTTCTAAAACTTAAAAGGTAGTTACGTCTTTATTACTACTTATAGCTCACAAGCAGTCTCCGTCCTTAATTCAAAGTTCATATGTATTGTGCTGACTAGCTTACCAGTAGTTTGCCTCTTGGATCCTTAAGATGAGTGCAGATGTGTTCTTTATTAATACCAATATCTGAAGAAAAACCTGAAGAAACAAGATGGTTTTAGTTTCTAAATGAACAAACCGTGCACTTTCTTATGTGAAGGCAAGCGGGCACAAGTCACTTTTAAAATTTCAGTGACATTTATCAATTCCTAGTCCTGTCAGCGCTATGTTTAGAGCTGTAGACTTGAGAAGTTCAGTTTGGAAGAGGCCTCTGGAGGTCACCTACTCCAGCGCCCTGCACAAAGCAGAGCTGTCCTCCAAGTCGGGGTGGGCAGCGTAGGCAGGACCTTGCCTTGTGGTGCTGGGAGGTCCCTGGGAGGGGGGCTCCAGAGCCTGTCCCCAGGCCCTGCTCCCCACAAGGAATCACTGCTGACTCCTCTGCAGATGTGCTTGAAAGGAAAGGTTTCTTTTTGAGAGAAAACCTGAAGAAATATGACTTTAGATGTTTGAAATGGGTGTAGTTTTTAAGCATGCCTATACCAGCGCTTTGAGTTAACTAGACGTCAAAAAAACCCTGTTGTTTGTTTATAAAAATATTAGTACTGATGTTTATCACCAGCAAGCACTGACTGAAATAGGTACAGCATGTAATATTTCAAGACTGATTTATTACTACCATTACCTAAGGACTTACTTTGTAGAACTTTGTAAGAAAAACACTTAAGAACTACCTTTGCTGCTACATTAAAAACTTGCAGATTACCATCATTCACCTAGGATTTGTTGGCTATAGTTTTAAGCTTGTTGAAATTCTGATTTATAATGCAGACTCTTACACAAATTTAGTCCAACACAGGAACTGTTTTTTTGAGTTCTGCGTGAACCACGTATGTCGGGAAAGAAATTTAGTAAATGAAGTTCTCTACCAGACATAGTTTTTAATTAAACATTTTCAGGTATGTCTTACCTGGTATTTTACTTCTGTTTCTCCACTGAGTTTTTTCCCTAAGAAATTCCTGGATGTGTTGTCCTTTATTATGAACTATTAGGGTGAGAAAGAAAAAAAATCTTTTGATGACTGGCTTTGGTGAAAGGTCTTTTGGTACAAACACACAAAAAAGGTTTCAACAATTCTAAATATATGAGGTAACAGAAGGACATTAGGATCATGCTGGTTCATTTACTAAATGTTTTGTATTGCAAAAGAAATATGATTTTATTTTTTAATGAACAAATTTGGTGTTTGTGTTCTGTTTAAATTAAAAGAACTAGCCTTTTAAAAATTACATGGTGTGATTAATAAGTATAAGATCAGAAGTAAAAACAGATTCGAAGAGAGCTTAGGAGGCAATTCATTTTGCAACAATGTTAGTTTACCATATTAGCTAATAACTTGCCTCATTTTAAAGCACTGCTCTGTTCAGTTGATGAATTACAAAGCAAAAGAAAGTACACAGCATGTTTTTAGTCATCAGAAGTTGCCTCTGCCTAGTAATCAAAATATTACATATATTTCTGAAGACTCAATGTCCATAAATTGTGCCTCTCTCTGACTTCCACTTTGTGTGTTTCTGGATAAAAGGATTGATTAAGGAGCCAGATTCAGTGTTTAGTCTGCAAACTCAGCCTCCAATTTGTGTCTATAAAAGGAGCACAACACTTCATTTCCTTGGTATGTCTTGCTTGTTTTTACTTTAAGCTCTTGAAGACAGAACTTAATACAGTAACGACCTACTCTTTTATCTGACACTTTTTTAATGATCTCTGAATTTCTGTGTATTAATCATTAAAAATACTAGAGTCACCCTCTACAGTGTCTACAAGGACCTAGCAGTATAAAAGTGAAACCTTCCTTTTCTCAAAGATCAAGATATAAGCTTCAGAAGTCCATGAAATTGAACGCCTTTGACAAAGTTTCCAAACAAAATAAAAAGATAGCTAAACAGAGAGCCAAAAATCAGCTGTTCAGAGAAAAACTTAGTGTGACTTAATTTGAAGTAGAGTCAAGTGAGCGAGCTGGATGAGTTTCAGAAAAGGTTTCATCTTGTTACTATCATAAGCAATATTTACACATCTCGTTTTATGGAGAACAATACAACTTTTGCTTCATTGTCCTGCCCTCCTGAAAGGTAGTAGGGACAGAATCTGTATCTTTTATGGAAAACTGTTTCCATTTGCCTTGAAGAAATGTGTCCAGCAGACAGAATCTCTCAATACCTAACTCCATGCAGAAGATCCCAGTTTCAGATTTGTTATTTATTTATTGTTCAATACGTTTTTCAAGCTGAAACAATTGTGAGTTTTTATGTTTATCGGTCTCTTCTTGTTGAAAAATAAACATGAAATACTAGTTATTATAAGATTAAATTAGTTTTGGAGACTGAAGAAAGGACTTCCTAAAGATACATACTTATGAATCTAAATGGAATCATTTTACCTGTAAAATTACACAAATTTCTGCACCTCTCAGAGAATGAAGTAAATAAAAACTCCAGGGAGAATTTATGGGAATCCAACCTCCTACTCCTCTTCTTCTTCTTTTTTTTTTTTTTTTTTTTTTTTTTTTTAGTGTCTGAATGCAGATTTAAGAAGCCTTATAGATACCAAAAAAATTGATAGTTTCATGGGAAAACAATGTATGTGATAGAAGTCTATTTTAACGTTGGTTATAATAGTGCAGTGAAAGAAGATTCTGATCTCAGTCTCAGACTGACATCTGCATTCAACCTTCTCCTATTCTACTCATTTGTTATTTTCAAAAAGAACAATATTAAAAGATAACTGGCACAAAGAGGGGAGGAAACATATGTCCCAGTATAAATAAGCAATTCTCACTGAAATTGCATAGAATTTGGTTACACAAATTAGGGTTGACTTAATGTGACAAATGCTTCTGCTGACAATAAGCCAAATTGACAATGACCTTGATATTTTCATAAGGTAACATCTAATGTAAGAATAGTGTTCTTGAAGGTGATAGGCATAGTATCACAAACAGGATTTTGTCAATGTTACTTATGCATGATTTTTCCAGTGCTCCTTTCTCAAGCACTTAAAAAAAATCTCTGTCCGCCTATATTTGATTCCTCTCCAAAGTCACTAGCTGCTAATGTGAATTTGCAGAGCAGTGCTTCAGTGCTTTTTAAGGAAACAGTTAGATTTGGAGAGTACTTGCTATATTTTGTAGTCATTTACACACAGATGTAGATTGCCCATAGAAGAAAAACATCACTTGTAGTCCTTGGATAAGAGTTTTAAGTATAGGTTGTGGCAATTCCTAACAGTAAAGAGGGAAGGGCATACACGTCAATTACTCCAAGCATGTAATTTTAGTCCTGTGACTGTGGGGACTGATTCTCCCTTGAGTTCTTATGGTGCCAATAGGAAGAGGTAAATTTCTCTAGAAAGGAAATTCAGATCCTCTAAGTTAGGTTCCGCCCTTCCCATTATCTTCTGTAGGTGTTTGCTCTTCTATTATGCCACTGTCTAGTGATGTTACTGGATTTTCTTTTCTCAGAGGAAAACTGCTTGAATATAGGTGTGGGGTACCATTTACTGCCTGAAAGTTTTCTGTGGCCATTGCCAACTTAGTAGAAAATTGCTGTATATATTTGATTCCAAATAAGAATTTTACATCAAAACACAGTTCTAATGGTCAAAAGTAAGTATCTTTTTGCATATAGGTATATTTTGAATTCACATATGCATATAGTTTTGCAGTTTTCAGAGCTAAATCACTTTTAGCATCTACTCTCTTAATCTTGAGGTATCTGTACTCCTGTGGAGTACATAGGTTTCATTGCTATTAAACCTGTTTTCTTGTGCTACAGCTAGCTTAGTCATGCCTTTCTATGGTGGAAAAACTGTCTTTGCAGACTATACAGAAAAACCTTCAGATGCAAAATGTAGTTACTGAAGGGTATAAAAAGACCAAGACGAGCTGGAAAATAATAAAAACAGACCATTACAGTGGAAGTGTGTATAGTCTAAGATTTCTGGAGAAATGGAGAAGCAAGAAGACTGTGTAAAACAGAGAAGAAACTGCAAAGTTTGAATGAGCCATTTTCCATGGATTATTTAAATATTCATTGTACCAGAGAAAGATAATTACTTCACATATAGGAAACTTTTCTGACAAAGGAGAGGCTTAGTTAATATCCATGAAAAAAAAAAAATTAATTTAACTTGAGTTTTCTCTCTCAATGTGCCTAAACAACCATTTTTGAAGAGTGGTTCTCTCTAGCTTGCAGAATATTTAAGTAGTCTGTCTATTGTAGAGAAACCACAAGAGAGAAATCTAAACCCACAAGGGTTTAATATGCAAGAGCATGATGCTGATTTATTCATATAGTGTATCAAAACCTGGTTTCATTTGGAGATACAAATTCATCCCTGAAAACACTTCCTCCATTTCTCCTGCTAGTTTAGTTGTCTTTGCATTTACTTTGTGAAAACTCCTCTTTTTTTAGACCGTTCCTTGCGGTATGTTATCCTGATGTATTCTACAGACAGCGTTGCTAACATTCACCCACAGGAAACAGGAAAATATTGTTGTAGTTTTCATTTATTTTGTTATATTATCCATGCTACATCACAAAATGTGTCAGAATTAGTAAAAGTTACTTTTCAGAAGTATTTTATCATTGTAATTTTAGCTGAAACTACTTGGTCAGCTTTGACACAAATTTGCAAGTACTTTTCCATGACCTTTAAGTTCAGGTCCATGAACTCCTTTCTGCATCTGTCAGTCAAGAATACCACTTGACAATTAGAGTTAACCGTGGCAACAAAATGCTTAGCCTGGAAGAAGGTTTAAACCTGCTTGAGGCTGTTCCTGTTGCTCCCCCTGCTGCATCTCCATCTCTGTCTTTTGAGTTAAGCTCCAAGAAACCGTAATTGTAGCCCAGAGCGGCATCAGGTGAGGCTCATTTGAGCCCTTGGTCCATCAGTCTTTACTTAATGCTGCCAAGGACCCTCATTCTGGCAAGCGGGTGGTGTTTAGAATTTCGTTGGGTAGGACTGCACCATACAGACAGTCACTAGAAAGAAAAAGTTGCCTATGATGCCTCTTCTCCTCTTCCTCATTCTTCTGAATTAAGATACAGAATTTCCTGCAGCCTCAAGGTGGGAGGAGGGGAGCTGAGAGATGAGGGCTCACTCTGCCCTATTTAATATCAGGTGTTCAGTGTGCGGGAGGAGGGATACCTGGGATCTAGCCCTACAGGTGTGACTCATCTTTTGTAACAGTAAGGATAGTCTGGCTGCCAGACAGGACTCCCATCCAGCAGTACATCCATGTATATAATCACGAGAGAAGAGCAGCTACATGCAAAAAGATTTGGATGTAGGACAACAAAGTTGTTGGTCTCCTAGTGAATACACAAAAGGATGAAATAATTAAGCTGCAGTAAAATTTAAGGGTTTACCTTTGCAAATGTATCTGAATAGGCAGATACTTGAAGCTTAAGAAAGACAAAATTATCAACCCTGTGGGGGTACAGTGTATTGTATAGTTACAATCAGCCGCCTCTGTTATTCAGCTGAAGGAAATGGGTGCTTTCTAAATAGGTAATCAGAGGATTTAGGCATTTGCTGAACAACTAATTTGAATCCTCTGTATGTTCATCATCTACAGTCAGATGTGCATGGTATGGGCCCTGCATTATCCAGTATTACTAGTGTTATTAGTGAGACCTCATATTAACCAGGAATTTTAAGACACCACAGAGTAAATATTTATAGCTGTAAAAATTCATGTTCTTCATATTTATTGTTAGTAATAAAGCTGATTTCATTACCTCCACAGATAAATGTCATTGATTATAACATGTTGCTTCTTCCTTTTTCAGCCATCAACACTAGACCATGTATTAGAAGGAATAAACAGTATTATGGTAACTATTTTGTCAGAAGTATTGAGCAGATAATACATAACTTCATGGCTATCACCTTATAATGGCAGAGAAGTAGTGCCACTGTACTTAGTGATGTTGCCACAAAGAAGCAGGCTTGCATGTGATATAGTAGAGCAGTGTCCATCCTGCTGTCTTTGCCTCTTTGTAATCCTTATTAGCTATATTATTCTGACTTCATTAAGAATTGTAAAGGAAGGGTCCTATAGACAAAAGTCTCATTCTCTATGTTTCCCTCAGATTTTCCCAGGCCACTGTCCCTCCTGTTCCAGCTTGAAGGAAGGATTCTGGGCATAAACGTCTATGTGGTTGTTGCAGCTGAATTATTAAGAGAAGTCATAGTTGTGGGGTCAACTAAAAGGGTTTTATTAATCATCAAATTATGATCAAATGGTAATTAATCAATGACTGAATGAAAATCAAATAGCAATCACATGGTGATTAAGCAATAATTGAATGTTAGTTAAACAGTGATTTAAAAATGATCTGCCAATGATTTAAATTATAATTTAGATGGTGGTTAGACCATGATTTAGACAGCAGTCAAACTACTTCTTACTACACTTATAATGATAAAGCTATAGCTGGATATACATAAATGTCACTAGCATACAAAATACTTTTAGGCCTAATGTAAAATGTCGCTTACCTCATTATAGATACCAGATGGCAGGTAAGGGGTCTCTCAACCTTGAGGAGTAACCTTGAGAGGCGTCCCTGCTCAAGGGGGACATCACCGCTGTGCAGCCTGCTGCCGTACAGGAGAGCTCCGTGGGCTCAGAGGGGCTATAAAATTTATAACGTGAAGTGATTGACTCGTAGTCAAACCCCCACTTCAGTGTATGTGCAGGCATGCAGCTGTTGCAGTTTCAGTTTTGTCTAGTCCCAGCTTGGGCTGGTGCTGTTAGCTCCTGGTAAGACATGGCCTAGATTCCTTAGTTCGTGAGAAGCAGCAGCCTAGCACAGTTCTCACGGTTTGCCCAGCAGGGCTGATTTGGGTCAGGCCTACTTGTCAGTGATACCTGAAGCACAGGACTGTTCACTTCCTCAGAGTGGGTACATCCATCTCAGTAGTCATGTAATTAGAGACCCTATACAAGGGCTGAATCAAGGTTGCAGAGAAAATCTGATTTGTGGAATTACCTAGCTCTTAACTATGTAGCCTTAGGGTCACTTTTTGTATACAGCTTATAAACAAAGTAACAAGAATAGTCCCTGCTTCTGAAATAACTCATTTTGCTTCTTACCACTGGTCAAATGACATGCAAAGACATTTAGTGCATCATAACTATAACACTATGGTTTTTACTTTATAGTTCATTATAGCTGTGGTAAAAATACAGGGACGAATTCAGCCTCAGTGCACGTGAATGTGACATTATGGACACGTATAGAGCTGCACTGTCTTACTGCTACATCTGACTATTGCTATATCTGTAGTATATGTATGAGTATAACATTGTTATACGAGTGTAATTTCATTTAGAAATTTAATACTCTATTTGACGTCCCCTTTAAAGTGATCACCACAAAACATTTGTCCAATTAAACATTGCCTTAGACAATAATGTGCTTTACCGTAAAAGTAGTAAAGCTTTTGTCTCTATAAAACAAAAGAAAACATAAGTAGAACACAAAAAATGTTAGTCCAATATTCAGGAACTTTCTAGATTGGCATTTGTATTAGAATTTTAATAATGGGATCACATATATAACATGTACCCTATTATATATATGTATAATGCATGTGTATATATATGTGATACATAAGGTGCACTCCTATTACAGGGGCATATTCTTATGTTTTGAATAAATACTATGCAAATGCTTGATATAGTGAAAAATCAATCTGGTTATTTTGAAAAACCTCTTCATAAGTTACTAATTACACACATTCCCTAAGAAACCACTATTAAAGATGTTGTTCTTACATGACCTTGAAATATCTTACTTATAAAGAGTATAAGCTTAGTTGTGAAGCTCTTAAAGTTCACTTTTTCAAGGCTAGTAGAGTGTAACCTCTCTTAATTCAAACTTTATTGCTTATATTCACTTGGTCCTTTTTTAAAGAAAAAGACAGGATATTTTGATTTCCCCAGGAAAAAAAATACTTGCTGTCAAATAACATTACATGGGACAGCTCATCCATAGTTTCTGGTGGGGTTTATTCTCTCATCCTTTGTGCACTGACTTCAAAGTAAATACATCTGTGAGCTCTGTTTATTTGTTTTCAGCTAGTTTTCACTTGAAAATGATGAGGTGCAAAGTTCTGGTCAGAAACTGGAATTATATCTACTTTGGACTTTGCAAGTTACTGAAGCAGTTTTATTATATGAACAAGCTGATCGAAAAGGTGGCCAAATACACTCTAATACAGGCTTGTCTTGTTTTAGAGATATCTCTTAGCAAACAGCTTTGCAAGAGAAAACAAACTAAAATGAAATTGTACAGTACAACGTGTGTAGGTTTTCTTCCTAGCAATTTCTTCACTGTAGGCAATAATAATGGCAAGAACAAAGAAGTAATGTGATTTTTTAAATAGGAGATGCACTAGGGTTTGTTACCCTTTGGCTTTTTACTTTGTTACATTTGTCTTCTGCATATATATTTTTAAAACAAACAACAAACAAACAACATTTACTGTAATCATAACCCCAGGAGGGTTTGAAGCAGTGATACAGTAAATGTTGTCTTTTATGATTGTTTCTATGCTAAGAAAAAAGATTTCCTCAAATGAAACACTGAAAGGTTTTCCGTTGATGGAAAATTATCTTTAGAAGCCTACTAAAGTAAAAAGTTGTCTAGAAAATATGGGAAGGCTGAAAGAAAACTATTCAGATGTCTCTTTTATGATACTTAAGGTGATAATTATTTTGTAGTCATTGCCTTATTTGTGAACTAATCCAATCTATTTCTGGTTTACCCAATAATGTTCTGTTTAGTAGTATACCCAAAGATTTGCTGAAGACCAGAAAAAATAGATGCATGGTTTGATTCTTGCCTACAAAATCTATTATGATATCAAAACTAAATAATGCAAAGATACCAAATTGGTTTGGCATATTCTGTCTTCAGTAAAACCTTTTTGAGTTTATACCTAATCTTATCCATGTATTTAATGATTCTTCACTTCAAATTTTCAGGTGAAACCTAGCATGTTTGGAGGCTTTTAGTTTCCTAGATTTCCTTTTCTCTTTTGCTGCAGTATTATTTTTCTATATTTGTTACTAGGATATAATTCCCAATTGAGCAGAGTTGCTTAAAATATTTGCTGGAGGATTTGTCATTTCATGTGCTGGTTTTCCCAGGGGTCTGGATGGAGATTGCCTTTTCCTAGACTTATTTCCTTTATCTTGCCTTTATTTTCCCAGGCTAAGCACTTCAAGGTTTCATTCCAATTTGGATATGAAAACTTACATGCCCTGGTTTCTGTTAGTTACTCTGCCTTTGCTCCAGTGTTGAATACTGTTATTCTGAGACAAATTATTGATTTTGGAGCCATATGTAGAGATCTCTCATCTCTATCTAGTGCATCAGTCTCACAAAACAACTTCATTTAACTGTAGGTCTTATATTTGTTTATACAGTTAAAAGGCTTTGCAAAAAAAGAAAAAGAGAAAAACTTATTCTGAGTTCAACCTCCATTTTGATAGATGCAATTCTCAATTTAATCCAATGTTTATTTATTTATAAAATGTATCTTTCTCCATTTCCTATAAGCTCTCTTTTTATTCCTAGGTGGTGATTCATACATCTTAGGTATTCACCAAATCCTTTCCTTCCCCTTTTCCTCATTACAGGCATTTTGGTTAGATTTCCTGATTTTAACTTAAAGGAGTTAGAAACCTTTTCCACATTCAGTGAACATGAAACATCTCACATTTGTTTCTTTCAGTTCTAAATGTTTGCTGTTTGGAAACTTCAAACCTTCTGCAGATTCAGTTTTGATCCCTTTTAATCACATGGTTTTGAGATCACGTATCAGGATTTTAAGGATGGTTCTCTTTCTATGTACTTCGTGTAATAATAGTCTTCTGATATGATGTGTGGACCTCTGTGTTAGAAATCACACAAGTAATAGAGATTAGAGTTAATTCTGCCATCCTTTCCTTCCTCATGTTTTGCCCTTCCTGGACCTATGCCACCTCCATGGAGTTTGAGCAGCTTGAACAGATCCAGAGGACAACTGGAGTGGAAACTGGAGTAGGCAAGATTTTCTCTTTCCCAAATATCTTCTTAAATCTATAATTGGTTGTCTCTACCTACTAGATATGATAATTCTATTGTCTGTCTTCTTTTTTAATTAAGTCACTTATGATCCAAATATTCGCTAGTTACAAATGTAGAGAAAACAGTTTAAAAGATTTAGAGAAGAGAGAGAGTGAGACAAATGAGTACTAGGAGCTGTTAGATCCATTCTGGAGAGGAAGAGGGAAAAAAAATGAGCAGAAGAAAGGGGGAGTAATAACAGAACCAGAGGAGAAAAATAACAAAAAATGTACCTAGAGACTTTGGAATCCCAAAGCATCATTTGTAGAGTGAAATTCAATCAAAATTACACTTTAAAACACAATAAACATGCATTAGAACTGAGTTAAAGTATACCTTAAACACATGCAATCTTGAAGAGAGGCTGTGTTTTTGTACAATGCTTCAGAAGTGCACTGATAAGGACTGTAACATTGTATGTTCTTTCCTAACTGCAACACCTAAACCGACATTTAACAAGAGTACAGAGGGTTTCTCTTCTTTGTGCTTAAGCACAGTAATAATGAATGTGACATCTTTTATCCTGCAGACTTAAATGGAACAAGCTAAGCAAGTATGCAAACATTTATTATCTTGCAGTGACTATAGCTCAGTCGTATGGCAGCTTTTCTGCCAAATTCAAAAGTTAGCCACATACCAGTCATGTATAATACTGAGTTAAATGTACACTCTGAAAAAAAATTTCTTACAAAGAACATAGACATCTTCACCAAGTACCTTGGAAATACATACTGGAAAGAACTCCTGTGCACTATCCAAATGGGATAGAACAAACCTAGGAAAAAAAGATATTTAATTAAAAAGCAGTATACCTTCTAGTCTGGTAACCTTTTTCCACCACTGATAAGGGCTGAGTTTGTCTGTTGACAGTACATATGAATAGAACTCAAATAATCCCACTTTAATGTTACACTAAACTTCCAGAGCTATTTCTTATACATTTTCATACATGATTCTTAGGATTTTTGAAAACCTAAAGGTGCCATCATAAAATATGCAGTAACCAAGGATCTCCTAAATGAATTCTCACAGTTTATGATTTTTAAAAATTAAAAGAAAGTGAAAAAGAAGTATGCTTTCCTAATGTAATGTGCAGGCTTCTGTTTATTTTTATAGTCAGATGCTCCTAGCAATACAGGACTTGTCAGTCCATAAAAAGAATATTAACATGGGGTTATTGTAAATATAATGTAGTAATTGAGATCAGTTTATACTTTCCTCATAATATACTCCATTCGTAAGCAGAAGATTTCTTGATTTGTGTTAAAGGAAGAACGCTGTTTGGTTTTTTTTTTAATATTTCTCCCTTTTCTTGTCTAACATGCTCACAGTTGAAAGCAACATTGAAGACATGATCCCCTATACCCCAGAATCAGAACCTATAACTAACTAACCAAACTAATGATCAGTACTCTCTCTTTTTCCTGTCCCAGTTAGCACTGCAGATTCCATCAGCCCAGATCAATTGATTACATTGTGTGTTGTGTGGTGCATAACAGAAGGATAAAAAAAGATATTTTACTTTATATTCACTGAAATAACAGTATGAAATACTGAAATGACCTCTGCATAACACAGCAGCTTCTGTTGCTGAGTAGGCAGGCGGTGCTTCTAAACTAACTAGGGTTTTATTGTAGCTGATGGCTTCATTCCTAGGTATAATTAATGGTGGTAATGAACACAGAGGACATGAATGCAGAGGAGATCATTGTGACTAACATTTACCCTAGGGAGCAGTTCATCTACTGTATTATTTCTTCTAGAAAAGTTGCCTAGGAAATAGAAATACAAACTTTTTCCTGAGCTAAGCATTTTGGTCTGCAGAAATGCTGTGGCTAGCTTACCAGAAGTGAATTTAGATGTCATGGACCTAGGTCTATTAGGTTATAACGCCCTTATGCAGTCTAGTGGCAAAACGAAGCAGGTAATAAATGAAAGTAAAATTGGGATCAGAGTGAACTGGAGTATTCACTCTGAAGCTTGAAGTTCCCACCCAATAAAAAGCTACAAAATAAATGTTATACTAAAATATGGGCTAAAAAGGGCAACGTTGTTATTTTTGTTTCTCTACTGTCTTGGCATTACAATACTTTCTTTTATGCTCCCTAGTCTGGTGCAGGCTTCACTTCTCATTCAATTCATACTGGATTCCTCTATTTCAGTGTAGCTCCGTACCATTATTTCCAGGTCTTCCCGTGTAACAGCATCTACACTGAACTTTGAACAGGCATGGGCTTGGTTTCTGCTTTCCCAAACTCCCTCCTGCTCACATGCAGTTACACTAATTCTTTCAACACCCTCCTCCTCTGTGGACAGGCTCTGATTTGTACACTTTCATCTTTTCCTCTCCCTCCAAACCCTGCTGTAACACAGCCAGCATTTTGTTATGGGTGAGACCTGAGCCAACGGGCCCTGACACTCACCTGTCACACCAGCGTGCCTTGAAAGCCTGGCCACCAACCAGTTAGGCTACTAACCTCGAAGTAGGTTCCCAGAGAACCCTGATTCTTATTCAGAGAAAGATTTCGGAGGGGGGGGGGGGAAATTGGTAGCATGAACATTGTGCTTGTATTTTTAAAGTGTGCATCAGTAAGCTACATTTTCAAGTGCTGGCTATAACAGAGAAAAAAAGGTGGATCACAAAACCAGAGTTTAAAATGAATTGATCTGAACTACCTTTTTTTTTTTTTTTAAACAACCTACAGTTTAAGCCTTTTTCAGGAGAAAGAGAAAAAAACTCTGCTGAAAGGTGCCCTGTGTGGGAGGATTGCCTAATACCCACTTAAGTAAATTGGACATTAGATGCTTTATTCTTTCTGCCATTCAGACCCAGTGACTTAGAAAAGCATGGTAGTTTCATGTGGGAATATGTATGTCTTTATGCATAGCAGCATAAGTGATTTAATTACAAGCCATACTATACTGTAATCTTTTGGGGTGATGTGGGTATGTCTAATACACTGTAGGAGTTAATGGAACACAGCTCATAATAAAAAGAAAAACTTATGTAGACAGAAGGGTGGAGTTCTTGTCTTCTAACTTTAGGTTTCCAGTAGTTATCTGAAAATAATTTTAAGTCACTGCAGAAAAAATAGATGTTTTAGTGCCAGATTCATCTGACCTATTTTATTTGTCTACTTTATTATGAGATGAATCATGTCCAATTGTTCTGGGGGTTTTTTCATTGTCTTAGTAGAGAACCTTGTCAGACAGCTCAGATGTATTCATATATATTTTGTCAGATCAAATTGAAATGAGAAGGGACAGACAAACCTGAACTGGTTGAGTTTGTGTTGAAGTTATTCTTACTGGTGGAGGAATACTAGGGGGAAGAGTGGGAGGTGGTGGACAGCAGTGACCCAACCCCTAAGTGGAATTTTAGTGTTGCAGAAAAGGATTTAACAAAAATAGCCTTCACAAGTCAACATGAAAAGAAAATCTGGCAACCTTCCCAAACCAGCATTCAGCAGACACCGAGTGACCCTGCAAAGGCAGTGACTGTAGATGCCCTGACTGAAATAGGGTTCTGTTCTCAAATGAAGCAAGTTCAGTGATAAGTTACATAAAGAAAGAGATGTGTATCAGAGCCCTAAAGGGCTGAGGGGAATAAAGGCATCATAATGTGTAGTGAAAGTTAATGTTCTACTCAATTAAGGCTGCTAAACAGGATGCATGCATCTTTATCTATGACTTGGAGGAGTAGATGTTATTTATCCCGACGGACTAGCTGAGGGGTGAACCCTCACTTTGCTTTGGTGGGAGGCAATGGTAGGTGCTGTACCCCAGGAGGAACCTTAGGCAGCTGGGTTTACTTACCCTTTGAAGGAAAAATGCCTGCTGCTACTTTCCTACGCTGTAGCTGCTTGCCAGAGCTTTCACTGAAGCTATTTCTTTACTTTGGTAACATAGCTGTGTTGCTGAGGTGAGGTAAGTTTCTGGAGAATGTCGTTGACCAAGGAACAACTTAATATGCAAAGATGGTGTTAATGCCACTGCAGCTTAATTTGTTGTCATTTTCCATTTTTTCCTGCTGTTATTTCCTGCTTATGCATGTGAGGAAACATTTGCAAAGTCTCTGATAGTGGTTATACAAATTAATCCCATTGGTGATTCACAGGAGCTACCAGGAAATATTTAAAGCAAAGAGAAAAATAGTCAAACGTCTAAATCTGCAAGACTGAAAATTACATTGTGCCCCACTAGCTGTGTGGTAACAAGCACTTTGCAGAGGATGAAGAGTCTCTTTCAGAACAGATTTCAAAATTTCTCTTAGTTCCAGATGAGAGTGAAAATAGAATGGTTTTTGTTCATCACAAAATAATATTGTCCTTTTAAAAATGTTGTGTGCTTTCTACGTTGGAGTTAATTTCTTTATGATTGCCTAATAACACAATGTAAATTTAAAAACGAAATGATTCAAAGACAGAAAATATTAACTTCCAAATATCAAAATTGAAGAGGGGAACCAAGTAAGAAATTTCTGTCCATTGTTTTAAAATGACATTTTGGAATAAAATGAAGCAGCGTCAAGTAGTTTGTTTATTTTTAACCCAGCCATCTATACTGATGACAGAACAATCTCATGCATATTGTGACTTTTCTGTGCTCCAGAGCTTTATTAGGGAGGGTTAGAAATTATGTCAGCCAAAACCAAGGGAAAATGAACTATGTCTTTACTACTCTAGTTCAAATGGGAAGCTCCTGCTAAACTGTTGTTTGTAATTCCTACTTTGCTCAATGATGTGTACAACTGAATAAATCTGGCAAGACTTGGCATTCTTCTTAGTATTATTTAATGTCATTGCCTCACTCTCTGTAAATTGACAGGATATAATTTTACCTGAAGGTCAATTTGTGCTTTTGGCTAGTTAGAGTGATTCACAGGAATATAGCACGGACTACTTAGTCCTTTTATGTACTGACAGGGCTCAGTTGCCGGATCAGACTCCTTAGCAGAAATTTTCTGATAAATTTGCTGATTCTGGCATTGAGATTCTAGCTCTGTGAAATAACATTCTTGTGGCAGATTTTTTAAGTTAAGTTTCAGATGCAAAACCTAGCAAACAAAGAATTATTATGGTCCAGTAAGGGAAAAAGAAGTGATTAAAAAGTACGTGGGTTTTGTAATTTACACAACATGTTGTGGGGAGGGCAGAAGAAAAGAAGGTATGTTGTGCTTTCTCGTCCACTAGATTGTAATAATCTCAATTTTTTTTATCCCAATAGCATTATTCCAGGATGTCTGTTTACATCATATAATATGCTAGTGCTCTTTTTAAGGGGTATTCTTAATTAAAAAAATTCTTGGGCATAATCCAATTAATTTTAGGGTTTCTACTTCTGCCAGGTAAATTATCTGTGTTTTTCTTTCTCAGACCTATATCCATAGGTTTTTCTCATGTTACTGTGTTCTTTTATATGAATGGGATAGTACTTCTATTTGCTGTTTTCACTATATGGTACTACTTTTTATTAGCCAAGAGAATAACTGATCTTTTGATTTAAGATAGGTATTATTATTCTGCACCTTAGACATTAAGATGGCTACAATGCCAACTTTTATGCATAGTCCCTTAAACCTGCTCATTGACTGACATGAGAGAAATTCAGTAGATTTCCCTCTGTTTCTTTGACCACAGAAATCTCAGTAATGGCTGAGTCCCAGGGAATGAAAATTTTTAGTCAACTTCAGCATATTGTATGGGTGTGTCTGGGCTACGTGGAATCTAGCTCTGCTTCCTGAAGTGCTAAAGCTTTCATTCTTCCATACAGCAAAGAGTACATTTTAATGGTTAATACCAATAAAAATAGATTCTTCTCACTGGGTACAGAGATGGTCAGAATGACATTACATATCTTTGGCATCTAAGGACTGTTTCATTACCTTTTATTTTATGCAATGAATACTTAAAATGTCCATTCAAGTGACAACGTAATACATTTTAATGAATGTCAAATGCAGCTTTTTCCAATATAGTTAATATTTTAGATAGTAGCACTGGAGTAATGTAGTCCATTTAAATGTGATTTTATTCAAGGTGGAATTGAGAAATTTGCATTTAAATGCACTGTAATAGAAAAACTTACCAGTTTGATTCTGCATTCAGTTGCATGGATGTGAAATCTTTCTGGAACTTCAGTGAACTCATGCAAATCTGTCAGTGGAAATATCAATGCCCATGAGACCATTAGTGTTCAGAATTTTCTTTAATTGCAGTTTCTGGAGATGAAATCTTGTAATTAAACAAACACTTTCTAGTGACTATGGATTCTAAAATATGATATCAGCTGAAATCTCTGGCACTTTTTTTTTATTTAGAGTGTTTGCATTCTGAAGTCATGTCATTGCCAACCACTTCATAAGCTCTTTACCAAACTTAAACATTTTCAAAATGTCAAAAGCTCTTTTTATTAGCAGTAATGAAGTTTCAAAAGAAGTGACCTTCAGAGATGCAATCAACTGTTTTCAAAATCATTGCTAATTGAAAGGAGTTTCCTCTGGCTTATGTCAGAGACATTGTTAATATGAGATCTGTTAAAAAGAGTATTTAGAAATCATCCAAACAATCCCTAACATTTCCCATTTTTATATCTTTAAAAGTGTTAATCATCAAACTAAACTTTGAAAATGGAATAGATTTAATTCTACTGTTATGTCCAGGAGAAATAAAGTCTGAAATCAATATTCAAAGTACTATCATAACTTTCACTCAACAGAGCAAAAAACATAAATGTAGTTTAGTGGATAAAATCAGGCCAAGTTTCATCTTTGAAGAGCTGTTTTTTACCTACATCAGGTAGGAAGGAGGACACAGATAAATTGAATGGCATATGCACCCTGCTGCTTTATGTTTGTACTTAAAAAAATACTATTATTTCTTTCTTCCTTCTTCATTGTAAATCTGAAAAACTGTATAATGAGTTAAAGAAAAATATATTAGAGGGTTGTACAGGATACCTTTCTGCCTCAAAAGCTGCTGTTCAGCATACATTAATATGCTTAATAAAAAAAAAAAACTTGAGCATGGTTGGGAATGCCCGTAGGAGCATGTAAAACTTTTTTTGAACATATATTTTTAAAACATCTTTGTGTGAACAGTTTCCTTTGCCTTTACAGTTTTCACAGTTGTAGGTACTTAGTAATTTGAGGAAGCAAAAAAAAAAAAAAAAGTGAGCTAATTAACTTCTTTGTCCTAAGTCTAAAAAATTCAGGCAGAAAATCCATAAAACATCTGGTATAGAAAACCTGACTTCATAGGAGCTTCCTTACTATTTAAATGACACATTTGGTGTATGTTCCTGAGATAGAAAAGATTCTTTGAAGGTTAAAATTAATTTGTGGTTTTGAATATTTTATGTAGGGATGACAAAACCGGCTTCTGCACTTGGTTTCCTTAAGTAAACCAGAGGAAGGTCAAGTATAGAATAGGCTTGTGTTTAACAAGCCCTCCTCCATATGGGAACTCTTGTCTAATATTTATATTCCTCTTAATTGCTATAAACTAATTATAGTGTCCATTAAACCTGGGTTTAACTTTGGCTTCCAAATGGGATTTTTTTCATTTTTTGTTATCTATAAACAAATTCAGGAGCTATGACTACATGCACCTTCTACACTTAGAATTTTTTTAACTCTCTTGGTGAAAAGAAACCTGAGAGTTTTTCTTTTGACTCTGTAATATGTAGCATTATAAACTACCAGAAATTAGGTTCATTTCCCAGTATTTATTAGAAGGTTGTCTTTGCTTGCCAGTGAAGGCAGTATCACAGAGCAAGTAGATACCTGTCAACTCAACCTCCGTGTTGGTGCTGGTAGAAAAGAAATTCTTTCGCTATGATCTTCTCTGTGGAAGCCTCTGTTTCTTACCAGGTTGTATGAGAATGGGGAGGTTAGGATTAGTGAATTAGTGATATTAAGTATTGAAAACAAATTCAGGAAAGATGATCTTATAAATGAATTAACAACATCAAAAAGCAGGAAGGGGTTGCATTTTTAAAAATGTAAGTAAATTGAAGCTGTATAAATTGATTTAAAGCACTGTAAAATCTAAACATTTCCTCATCTTTCTCCCCATTTTGGAGGTTGGCATCGTGTTTCATAATAGTTATCCTCTCTCTTCATTACCAGGGAACTGATGCTCGACACTTTATCAAATTACATCTCACTGACTTTTTTTTTTCAGATATTTTGACATACTGCACCACCCATCCACCTTTTCCTTTTCTTCCTCTTTCTTCTGTATAATTACTTCTCTCTTATTGACATTTCAATTATGAGACTCTTCCATCAAGTTTATACACACTATTCAAAATGTGAATTCTTTCTTGAGCCTCAGTCATAAACCAAAAAACATAAATGAGGACCATTTTGCTTCCAGGGAGCTCCATGAACTTTTGCTTGTGCAGTTTCAGTGATTACAGGATCGGGTTTTTTTCCAGCTTGCTACATTGGGCTGATGTAGAGTTACTCCTGTAGGATTTTCACAAGATGTTGTAACACATCAAGAGCTTCACGGAAGAGAGAAGAAGAAGAGTAATGTTAAGATGCACCAGGGGCTGGTAATAAGTAAAAGAATAGCTGTAGTTTGGAGAATTTGTGGGAGAGCTGCTCATGCATATAGAATCTACAAAATAACTGGTATTTCATTTGAATATGTAGCTGTACCATTTGTTAGACTGTGACTTAGCACTGCACGCTGTATATGTTAACTTCACTGTCTGTGAATTAAATTGTGAAGAAAAGTCTCTGATGGATATTCAAAGATGAATGTCATGAATCTGAAGGAGGCTTCACTTTCCAATTATGCTACCTTTCTAATTGGGTTTTTACAGTTCTTACAGCTTGTTCCTTAAAAAAAAAAAAAAAAAAAAAAATAAATGCTGTCTGTTTTTCCAGGATAAATCAGGACAATTTATACCTCATTTTTTCTTCTGGATAAAGCCATATCTTCTCATATAAAAGCAAATATGTATCCTAATGAATAACAGTAATAATAACAGTCATTATTTTTATTACTGGTACCGTACAGTTGTACCAGAAGGCAGTATTATTTTTTATGTCTCCTTTCTGTCTTCTCAGCCCTTTGTCAGGGATTTTAAATTGATTATGTTGCTGATATGACCCTGGAATACAGTACATAATTGGACCTGTATTAGTAATTACAAAATTGCATATATGATTAAGATAGCAGTAAATAATAGTTCTAGCATTTTTGGCAAGAATAATATAGGTTGCTCCCTACTCAAGTTTGTAAAGGAGAAAGATCTTTTTATTCTGCTGGAAATGTTGACAGTCACCATTACCTGCCCACCCTTCCCAACTTTATGATATTATACCAGATTTGCTAAACATGAAGTCTAATTTGATAGAAAAAGTCACATGCCTGCTACTGAATCTTGATTTTGCAACCCATTTTGCCTTGTAAATAGTTTAATATTTCATAGTTGCCTCTTCAAAGGATGCTGAAGTTAGAGAAATTGGGCTTGTTCTGTATGTCAACATGTAAAATATGTGCACAACATTCAAACACAAAGCAAGCTATCAAAATGTGTTTCTAATGGTAGCTACTGGAGCATCCTTCTGAAGTTCACTAAAAAGAATTGCATTTCCTCTAGTCTTCTTCCTGTAGTTTTTACTCAGTCTTTACTTGTATAAAACTCCCATTGTTAACTATAATGAGAGCATTTGAACTAACGTAGGTGCTGAAATATCATTACTCCTTTATTATCCATAAATATTCATCAATACATCTTCAGTACTTATGCCTTAAAAAATGTAACTCATGGCATGTTTTTGCTGCTTTTAATGCTAAACCACTTAAAAAACATTGAGCTTATTCCTGGTGTTCAAATTAAAGCTGAAAGAATAATAGTTTTCTTTCAATTTGGTGGGTGAATTGCAAAACTAGGAGGAACTTAGTTCAAATGGAACCAAACCATTTTTAGTATTATTTTTGACAAAATGGAAAAATATAACAATGCTCATTTTTCAGTCAACTTGAAATTTTTATTCAAGTTGCCATATTAAGTATGCAAAACCTATTAGCAAAGGAATATAAAATGAAATGGAAAAAAATATAACTTGGAAGTGAAATGTTGAAAAGTTTATTTAAAATTGTTTTGATGTTTCCAAATGAATATTTATTCTCGTTTAAAACCTATTTTAAAGGTTTTAGTGTTCGTTCTGGCTAACACTACTTGAAAAAACATCTGTAATGATTAATGTCTTCTCAAATCTCCAATTTTTGGGAGAAAAAACTCCTAGCTTGCCTAGTGCTAGCAAAGCTTTGAAACTTTTATGTACAAGGATGTGCTATGCTGGGAGAGGCAGGTCCCACAGGCTGACAGTATTTTGGAAGAAATGACCGTTAAAAAAACCATAAAAGCCCTAACTCTGATATCATTTTTATATTCAATATCTGGCAGTTTGCAGAAATTGTGCTTTTGAACAGGAAGTATAAGAGATTTTTTTTTTTCCATGTAAGACCATTCTCCACTAATCCCAAAGGCTATGAATTACTCACTATTACTTAGTATGATAAGTAGATTAATATTTTGTACAATTGCTGTACTTTCCAAAAGTTTCTATAAAAATATTTATTTTGCTGATTCAATTTCTGATTTAACTTTTTAAATTTAAAGTTCTTAAAGTTTTATCTTAACTTTCCAGACTTGCTTTTTTTCCCTTCTCTGTGTGTGGGTGCATGTGTGTTTGAATGTGTGCAGATATGAGCATGTCTTCTGCTTGTGAGGAAATCTAGATCTCTGCAATAAGAAGTCCATACAGTGATTTGACTCATCATGCCACATAGCTCCCTGTAACCTTCCTCAAAGCTTAGATGTCATGCAGACTCTGCCATGATTTCCTGATTTTTGCCTTTTGACTCATATGCTGTCTTATTTCATTAACAGTCTTGACTGAAGTGGTTTTTCTCTAGGGACCAAATTAAAGTGTGTTACAAGTTCTGGTCTGTGTAAATCACATGAGAGCTCTCTGTACTAGTTACTTTTTATTTATACCTGTGTTGATGGCAGGTAATCTAATCCTGAAAGTTTGATAAATTTTGAGTTAGTATATTGTGTGAAATAACTTAAAATCCACCTGGAAGAACAAAGATTGCGAGTAATTGTTTGTTACAACTTAAGCCCCCAGTATATCCTCCTTTGCTCATTTTTAAACACCTTTGCATTCCTAATCACAAAGAAACATTCTACACATCCCAAACAACAAGACAATACTTTGTTTATGGTTAGGAATCAAAGGACCCGTTACTGAAACAGATGTCCTGGGATTATCAAGTTGCTGTCCTGCTAGTGCAGACAATCACGTGGTATAAATCAAAGAGAAGCAATGCACAGGAGGATCCAGTTTCCTTGGTGCACAGTTGCTCTGATCCAGGTGAAAGCAGAGTATCAAAGTCTGGCACTGCCTCTTCCAGGTTCAGTGGCGTTTTGCACCGGGAGATGCTGGTTTGTTATGATCCCGGTAAGAAAGGCACTCAGACTCTGGTAGGTGTCATTCACAATGCTGTTCTTTAGAGCTAACGCTATAGGAAGAGAATAGCATAGGTAATCTTACGTCGCTTTAGATGCTGGGAGCCCCAAGCAGTGTAGCATTGAACAGGACTCTGACCCACGTGCAGCATGCCATGTCCATGGCAGAGATTCACCCCCTCAGTCATTCGAGCGATTAGAGGATTTTCTTACAAGGAAACAGCTATATTCACCATTTCTGCAGTCAAAGCAGAAACGACATTCTCCTGAGAACTTGCTGCAGTTAGATGAAGGCAAGGCCAGGCAGGTGGTGTAATTGCCGGTACCAAGCGGGAGCTGGTCAGGCAGCCCAGCCTTACTGCTGTACCTACTTTGTTGACAAGACAAGACATCATGATTACAGGTTGTGGGCGCAGCTGCCGGCTGCCATACAAGAACCTTGACTTGCAACACTAGTAATTATCTATGATATTTAGCTGCAGATGAGCTCTTTGCCCTTTTCTTGGTGCTGCTCTCCTTTTCTGTGTGCCATTGGCTGGTGGTTGAGGGCAATAAGCAGAGTCCTAAGTGACGTGGGAACAGAAATTAACTAATACTGTCTCTTCAGGACATACAGAAAGAAAAGAAATTCTTTTAAGCAAGAAAATATCTGTGGATAATGTTAGGAAATTATCTTTATATGTGTCCATATGTATGCTATTGCTCGATAGTGGCAATGCAATGCAGTACCAGACCATTTAATCTTTTTCCTATTCCATAAAGCTTTTTAGGATGGGCACATTTTTCCCGTGTAAATCTTTACATTCATGTATTTTCTTCATCTTATGTAATGATGAATTATTTGCTTTGAATAATGTGGAGAGCCTATCTCTCCATGGGGAGAATAACATGTAGATTCTGCTGTGGTATGATTAAGGAACTAATATTAATACATGCATTTGTAACACTTTTGTCTTCCTTTTACATTTTGAACATTAAAGTGCCTTTTCTGGAACACTAATGGAAAAAGAACTAAAGAAAAGCAAACATAACCAAACTGTAAAATAGTTTTAAAGTTTCCCCAAATATTTGCAGAAAGCTGTTTGCAGCAGTCAACTAGCTCAGAGCATTAGTCATGTCAATAATGTTAGTCAGTGAGGGATGTTTTTCAGTAGTGTTCTAGGAACTTGGAGTAGGACCTCTTACTTTTATTGCCTCTGTTGAAAAATGAGGCCAGAGTTTCCTTAATTTTTTTTTTTTTCTTTCCTGACTCTTTTTACGCTTTACTCCAGGCTTTGATTGTTTAGATACATATACTTTATTTTTTATGGAGTGACAGCCACCAGGATCTCTTCACATATTTCTTTTCTATTTCTACTGTAAAACGTCCTGAGATATTGGATAATTTTTCTTGTTGGCTAAAGACTAAAGGCTTTGTTTTATCTTTATATGTATTTTTTAATCATCTTGCTCAAATCAGGTATACCAAATAATTTGCTAATCTTTCCACTAACTTTCACAGTTATTAACTGAATCTATATTCATCACCTGAGAAGCGCAACTGATAAAATGATGTGCCCATACTCACTCAGGAAAAGCAGATAAATCTGAACTAAATGAAGTCTCTTGAATCCCTGTGCAGTGAGGCTGGTTTAGTCCTGATCCTGGCTCAAATAATTTAATCTAGTGATCCTTCCAACAGCCTGTGTTTGGTGGTTTTTTTTTTTCTGTACTATAAAGATTACTAAAACATTGCTGTTGTAAAATGTATCTTTTAACAAAGCAAACCTTTCATAAGGACTATACCCTTATATATAGAATGTTCTAATAATTGGATCCTTTATATTAAAGCATTTCAAGGATCGTTGTGAGCATGGTGGCAAATCTACTTTCTTCCCATTGTATGAATTCACAGCTGCACGTAATAAACCCAAGTCATCCTGTGCCATGAACTTTCAGTAAGAGTGAGCTGAAGTATAAGGCACACTGCATAAGGAAAAAGTCCTTACATTGAAAATCCTGCATGAAAAAATATCAGAAAATCAGTGCTTAAGTCACTTCTGTTTCTCATTTCCAGTCTTATGTTACACTTAGTTTTCACTGGAAACAACACATGTGCATGTACAAACACAACCTGTCTAAACAGTGTAGCTCATTTTGGGGAAATAGATTTTTAAACGTGTACCTGTCAATGTAATGCTGTAAGATAAAACCTTGGGGATCCCTGGAGGCTTCTCTTGTGGATGCTTCACTGTTCCAATGAAAGCATTTTGTTTACTTCTTCTCAAGCCCATCTCTACATTTTGAAGATTACCAGGCTGACAATATGACATGCTGCATTAATTTAAACTTCTGTTTACTGAAGAAACTAGCACTGCACATGCTTATAATGGTAAAAAGGGGGAAGAAGATAGCATTTCTGGATATCTATCCCCAGCAAATGTGATTCTTTCTAAACTAGGTGTAACAATACCATTAATTTTTAAAATATGATCCTTGAAAAGTGATGCATTCTAATGAAGCAATTTATTACTGGATTATAAAGCAGGTGATAAAGTCAGTTATTAAGTACATGCATACCAATTCATACCGTATTAATTTCAGCTGGAGTACAATAATCAGCATTTTTTGCAATCACATACTCTGGTTGCTGTTAAGATTAGCAAAACTTTTTTTTTAGATTTTTGTCAGACTTCTGTGCTTCCTGGCATCACTGGAGATTGGTAAAGAAAGTGTTCTCACATTATTTAAACTCCAGCCTCTAGAGAAGAGAGGAATAAGTACACAATATTATGACGCAAGATTTTATTAAACTTCATCTTGATTTTTCTTAAAACTGTGCATTCAGAAGGTTCAACTAAGGTATTTTAGTAAGACAACATTATAAAAAAATGCAGTTAAGGAATTAAGACACTTTGTAAGGGTATGTAAGAATAAAAGTTATAACTTCATTAGTTCTTCATGACTCTGATGGAAGATACACTTGCAAAATAATTGTTCAGTGAGTAATACAGTGCATAGCATAAACAATGGGAAAGAACATCAGTGCAGAAAAATAAGAAAAAGTAATCAAAGGGAAGTATCTCCAAATATTTACACTTGCTGTTCTGATGTGCTTAATTGACTGTCTTTCAGCATTCTCAGTGCCAGACAGAGGCAGAAATAACAGGGGAAAATGTTGATTTCTTAACCACTTGTGACAGTTCAGGAGGGAAATAGATGTTCTCACACTTCATGTAGTGCATGGTCAGAACAAGATGTATTCGAAAAGAGGGAAATGAATGAGGTACTCTGAAACCCCAGAACTTCATTCAGCATCTCTGGTATATTGTTACTTTGAAAAACAAGAGGAGACTATCAATGTCGTATGGTAGATATTGGGAAAACTGGGGATGTGGGGGCTTTAGCTGCATTGACACAAAGATGTGAAAACTCGTAGGGAAATGTTTTTCTCGTGTTACCTGTATTATAATAGGTAGCAGTTTGCACCTTCCAAAAAAAAGAGATTTATTTAAAAAAGGTCAGGTTACAGTAGGATACTGAGCAGATTCAGGTTTCAACGGCGACCGATTGGCAATGAAGGCACATTGGTATGTTGTAACTTAAATAAAGAGGTAGTGTTACTGTGTGAGGACCTGGGACAGTCTCTCAAATGCACTTAAGTGAGAACAGATATATAAAACATCTGTGACATGACTGTGAGATTTTTCCATCGATATTGTTATGAGAGAAAATAAGTAGAAAACCTTATTTTGCATTTAAACTCTGCAACTATAAACACTAAACCCTTTTTGGCAGCATTACCATAGCTACAAAGAGCATAATACGTGTACATGGGAAGTTAAATGAGCACTAGATTAGACTATATTTTGAATGGCAACTGTTCTGGCAGGACAAGACACTTTGAGGGCACAAATTCTTGTAGTTTACCCAGATTTTCTGTTTTAGTAGGAACCTGACATAATGAGTAGTTGTTTCTCAATAAAATCACTATTTTGGAAAGGATAACAAAGAACCCGCCCACTCCTCGACTATCTTTTCTCCTTTAGACGTCAGAGTCCTGAACATTTAACAGAAGTACCAGGAATTAACAGATAGTCTGACTACTTTTGAATACGAAAGCCTTGCAGTGGGCCTGTTGTCAGTGAAATCAGACATTTCAGAGGCTGTTCATTGAGGATGTTTGACTTTTAAAACTTATCAGTCTGGGATCATTTGCTGGTTTTATTCAGTAGATATATGGATTGTGAAGAACAGCAGTGTGGTGGGAGAGGTGCTATTGGCCTGTATGTACCTGAGGTGGGGTGCTTTTAGTTGTCAGCTCCACCCCATGCTTCCTGTGTGATTTAATCTCTCTTCACTTTTGTCCTACCATTGTAAAGGCGAATAATAGTAATTTATTTTTCCTGGTTTTGCTCCTGCAGGCACAGATAATTAAAGTGATCATTGTGTATTTTTGCAGAGCATGAGTGTAGGAGATCAAAGGATGTTGGCTTACAGACCTCTGAAACATCTGTGAGAAGACATGGAAATATCAGGTGGAAACTCTGAAATCTGTCCAAGTGTTCTTGGATATTTGTTGTTATGGAGCTCTGAAAAGTCTACTTGTGCTCTCTGGAGGGAACATCACCATCAGTTTCTGTACAGACTTTCTGTATGCTCCTCTACACACACAAGTCAATTCACATTGCCACCCCCTTCATCTTGCCATGCTTATTTAGTAAATATGTTCGCTAGTAGGTCATGAGTTTTTGTCTTGCATTTTTGCATCTCAGGAGTAGTTCCACTGAAGTACAGCTTAATATGCTGTTAAAACCAGCAGAATAAAATCAGATTCTCATTCTTTAGCTGATGCCTGTCTCTTTGCCTTCTGTCTTATCTTTTATTCCTTATCCTCCTATGCTACAAAGATGAATGTTTTGTTTTCTACTGTCTTTTGTCATTAGCTGGTTCTACTTTCCTCCTCCTCTTCTTCCACATCTTCCCTTTCTCAAGCCTTGCTTCAATAAATTGGATCTCGTTTTTTGCTATCTTATTGAGATATCTAAGTCTCAAAATAAATCTGAGATAATCACTTAATCTTCTCTGTACTGATACTTTTCAGCTGTAGCTCTTCCACCCACAGCCTGAAATTACTAATCATTAAAAACATCCTGCTTGTTTAAACTCCTCACTCATTAGCTTTTACATGGAACAAAAAGTAGATGTAAGAGTTTCTAAGCCAGATAATGCAATGGACAGCTAGAAAAAAGGCCACCTTCTTACATTGTGCAATGTACACATTGCAAGCAATGGGGTAAAATACACTCTGAACTAAAAATAATGAAATATCTTTTTCATACTTTTTATTATGGTGGAAAAGAAAATGTTTTGATGAGTTTTGGTCATTTGCCTTCTGTGTTATCTGAAAACATTATAATAGATTTATATTGGTATTTAGATACTGGGTATTTCACATAATAATGCTTTATCACTGATAAGGAGAAAAAATATTATCAATACTATGAATTAAGAGAGAGTCTAAAATAAGCTGGTTTGTTTTCCTTGGTCATATATCTGACCAAGAAAAAAATGACTGGCAAAGCAGAACCTGATTGCTGATGCTGTTCATAATGAAGGACATGCTTCCTTAGCGCTAGATTTCAGCCTCTCATTTTCAGTTTACTACAGTCCAGCAAGATCAAAGTAGGATTATTATAATACCAATGTTAGCAGGCATTAGAAAATGTAGGAAACAACAGTCATTATACACAGAACAGACAATTCATCCCCTGATAGGAAAAAAGGTTATGAGGTGGTGAAAAACAATGTTTTTGAAAAATTGATATAGTGTCAGACAGGAAGTCTCATATGAACTTTTGCACTCGGACCATGAAATATAATCACAGATTATGAAAGAATGGAACTCACATGTGACTTCTGTTGATTTCTGCTTTGCTTTCAAAGTGCTGTTGGCCAAGAAGGTAACAGAAAGGCACCAAGTGAGTTTTGTTTACATAGGAGAACTTTCCTAGTCAGACTAATAAAACGCTGTTTGGACACTTTTATTAAAAATGTGACCTTATATACTGTTCACTTAAATGGCATCCTACCTGAAGTAAACCAAGGTGAAAAGAAATATTGCTCATATCAGTAAGGTATTTTACACAAGTCGACGTGTATCACCTAAATCTGGAGGACAGTCCAAATGCACCTGCTTACCCACTGGGAAATACAACTAAGGCAATGCTCTTTCATTACAAATTTGCCTCGTGTGGAAAATTTTGCATTTGCCATGGAGTTGGAAGGGGCACAAGCACAGTCATGCCCAGTGACCCATCTATGGTGACTTGTTACTCTGTGGTACATTTCTTTGTGGCTCTTCTTAATTTTAGCATACTTGAAGAAGGGATTAGGTCAGAACTTTGTATTTACATTAACTGAAGACCTTTACACCTAAAAATCTTTTGTACGTATTCAGGGCTTAGAGGATTTTCTCCTGGTAGATGTGTCTCTTGTAGGGCTGTTCAAAACGCCATAAGAAATCTCTAACGCAGATAGAAATATTCTCCATAGGCACTGTTTCTGTGTAAGTAATCAATAAAGTTGAATTCTGAGGCTCAACATGTGATGGTTTTGTTTCCTCTGTTCCTTTCCAGTTTCTCAGCATGTAGATACAGGGGTTGGAGGGTAAGAGAAAGATCTTTCTATTGTTCTTCACTGCTCTTCCCTTGAGCCATTTCAGAAGAAAGATAGATGGCTGCTGAGGGCCATGAGAGTCCAAATGTAGTTTGCAATGACAGCTAATGGGACGTAACAATGTGCACAGCAGTGATAGAGTACATTGCCCAAAAGCACATGAATCTACTGTGTGGAGGAACACTGGCGTGTTCACATGCAGTTTCTGCTGCAGCGTAATTTCAAATTACATATTCAAAGCCATGAAAAAAACCCCAAACGTTTATGATTTAGAGTATTGTTTCATTTAGGGCATTGGGTTTTTTCTTTCAAAGTGGTCATTCCCTGTTCAGCAAGATTGGAGCTAGTTTATTATTCTTCTGGAAATCAATAACAAATCTGTGTATGCTCAGGAGTCCTTTTAATATGTTCGTTTTAGAGAAGCCAGTCCTCATAGTATATAGCTACCTTCGAATTCATGACAGGGAATATTTTATAAGAATCATATGCAAAAAATGCAGAACTGTAGGTGGTAAAAATTCTCCAAAACCAGCAAAAACTTACTGCTGAACTTGGCTTCTCCTCATACAAAGAATCAAACCCAGTCATTTAAGCAAATTTACAAGGAAACTAAGGCCAGCCAATATTTCGACACGGGCTGTAAAACCACCCACTGCTCTCATTGTATCACATGTCCTTGCTGCACTGAATCAGCAGCATCTTTTGTCACTCACTTCAAAAAAAGGTTTGCTGCTGCAGATATTTCTCAGCAGAGCAGAATATGAGTAAGGGACAATAGGAGCGAGGCCTTTGGAAAGTTATAAAAAGAAAGAGAAAACAAAAGGGAGAGCAACAAAAGAAGCAAGCAGAGAATACAAAAGTGAAGGCACAGGGTGGGCTGGTGGGAAATAAAGAAAACTGCACATGGGTGGGAAATGATTAATTTTCTGACAATTTATAAAAATAGGTAGTGAATCTGGAAAAGAATCATAATTGAGCCAGCGTAGGAAAACTCATGTATCTTTATGTAAGTTTTTTTGTGAAAGAACATAAGGAGAAATTACTTCACTTCTGATCCAGGGCTTTCCTAACCCTGGGCTAGCCTCTCCATCTGTGAGTAGCACCTCTGTGCAAAATACTGAAAAAGACAAATAAGTCCAGAAGCAGTTATTCTCTGTCACTCTGCTATTTTGCTGTGAAGTGTTACATTCTTGGGAATAGTAACACAGATGGGTAGTCAGGAAAATATAATCATATTTCTGTCTTTAAGAATAGGAACTTGTTAGGTTTTTGTTCTCAGTAAGAGATCAGAAGCATCCCATCTGAATATGTTTGCAACTTAATCACAGAATTCCTATGTTAATTTGTGCAATTTACTTTATCTTCTTCAGTTTCTTAAGTTTTTCTTAAATCAAGAAACTTAAGCTTTAAAAATCATTATTTCCTATTGTTCTTCAATATTGCTGGTATGTTTGATTGATGTTCTTTTAAATTTGTCCCATGTTTAGTCCTCCCTGAGGAGTTGAATGAGAACCCCAAGTAAAATGTGATCTAGTCACAGGAATATCAGAATCATTTCTGGACAAGGGATTGCAGGAGAGTAGGGACGGTAGGGTGAAAGAGGAATCAGCTGAGCCATCACGTCCAGGATTGAGCGCTATCTTGGATATAACACTGCAGCACCACACCAGGTGAACTTGTGTTATGGGGACCTCACTTGCAACCCAGAACTGATCTCATGACAGTATTGAAAACTCTCAGACCTTTATGTTATGCCAGGAGAAGATAGCACACCCCGGAGCAAGTGCTGAAGTCTATTACATAGAGGTATTGCATCCCTAAATTATATCATGGCAGGGATTGACCTTCATGGCTAGGGCATAAAAATAGTCTTAATTTTAATATAGTGTGTTTCGAGGTGTCTTGGGAACCTACTCACAGAGAACGCTTCACACAGAGTATCTTTCTTTGACAGTTTGTCTCCTTTTTGACCTCTAAGGTTTTCTCTTTCATCTTTCTCTAGCTTTTATTACCACTTGTTTTATTTAAAGTATGTATATGAAAGGACAATTATGCCTTCTGAAAAAGAAAAACATGCAATACCTTCAGTTAACTATGCTACATGTTCCACAGTTTGCTGTCTGTTTTTCTTTATTGTGCATTTTTCATTATACCTGTTACATTGTTTTTTACCATTGATTCTAGCTCAGGCAAGAATTTAAATGACTGCTAATTTAAGAATGTGGTGAGTCCCATTTACTGCAGAATAACAAACATTTGATTGAAACTAAGTATCTGCTAAGTGCTGTTGTGAAGCTGTTTGAGGCTGATCTCTTAGGTTTCTTTTAAATATTGCCTAGAAATTCAACGACAAACATAGTTCTTTTCATGCAGAAATTTGAGAAATTAAACTCTCATAAATCCAGAATGAGCCAGTGTTCCTGGATAATGTGTAAGTTAAAAACAAATGGGGACTAATGGAAGCTATTCAGTATCTTAAATTCTTGATGCTAGAGGTCATGGTTTGATGAATGTTTCTGTTAGGATGAGTTTAAATAAAATTATTTATTTTGTGGAACTCCCAGCATTACGGGTTCAAAGGCATATAAGTATTATATATATTAGTTGAAAGAAATAAAAACTGAAAACACTTTATTTTAAAAAATAAAAAAAAAAACTATGAAAATTTTTCTTGTATGAAAATAGCAGAATTTAAATTCGATGCGTATGTCCTGTAAAACAGACCATCATGTTTGTATATAACAAGAAGAGCAGGATAGCAAGTCTGTTAGTATCATTTATTTTGATCTTACCTAAACTATGGGATGCAAATACCATTATTCCCTTCTTGTCTTTGGCTTCAAGTGGCTCATTCAGGTTTTTATTTGTATTCAGTAATTTCTCTGTAAATCAAATGATTCAGTTTTGTGATCCTGGTACTCCTTTTATTCATGTTGTGAACTTTATTTATGTGTTAGAGAATAGGCAATGAATCAGAAGTCATTGCACCCTCAGAAAAATGAGGCCAGTTCATAGAGTTCATTTATGACATGTCAGTTTTTGAGCAAATTTTAAAGAAGAAAGGCAATTAGTGTCCTAGCAGCTGAGAAGTAATTTGAACAAAGGTTGTTACCAATCAACTGGATATCTGAGAAATGCTTCATTGCTTCATGACCTCACAAAGCAAGTGATGGTAGTATATCATACTAGAAAGCTGTTATAAGACTGCTATTTTTCTATAGCTATTATTTGTCATAATATTAGAGAAATGTTGACTTAATGGTAGCAAATTTAAGCAAGTGTATAAATATTTCTGAAAGGGTAGATTCTTATTGCAGCATTTCAGAAACGGTACCTATCTTCATAGAACTTCCTCAAATAGTATAGGTTATACTCAGCAATCCACTGTGAGATGTTGATAAAATCTCTTTTACACTCTTCTGTTCCTTACACAACGGGAAAAGAAGTTCTTTCATTTGTAACTCTGCAGAATTAGATTTTAAACTTTTGAGGCAGGAACTATCTCTTATTGCACAGTGGGATTGGGACTACCTATCCTGATTACTGTCTGTGAGAGATACTGTGGTACAAATAATTTAACAATGAAAATATATTTTTAATTAAAGCAACATAGTTATACTTACTTGTACATATTCCACATGATACAAATTTTGGACCCGAACTTGCAAAGTAAGGTGATGGGAGTATAAGCATCTGCTAGCATAATTATTCTTAGAATATTGAAACTTAATTGTATAGATGGAGTTCTTTATGCAAAACACCTCAAGCCACATTGGCTGTTCTCACACTGACAAATAATAGGTGATGAGAACAGGCAATAAAAGATGGAAAGATATGTAACATGGGCAAGAAAAGAGGGGGAAACATGGGAATTCAATTTGAGAAGTAAAAAAGTACAATGAAAGAGTGTTAATATGAAAGTGTCATCAAGAAAACTAGGACCATCATAGTAAATATGACAGCATGTGTATATTTTTTGTATAATATTTTTAAACTTAAAATCCTTGTAACCACTTCTGAAGGAATTCTCGGTTCATCGCAGTTTCACTCTGAATGTACTTACTAACATCCACAAACAGCAACCAAAGTTCATTTAATCAGGGCACATGCTGCTTACATTGAAGAATCTTGTGTTCAGGAATTCAGTCGTGCTCACAGACAAGGCTCAGCAAAAATAAAACCTTGCTCCAGTTCAGCGCTGGCAGACTATTTTTACTGCTTACCAATATGTGGTGATACTCCATTAATCAGAGGTGATCAATATATGCATTTTGGACTGTCTGCAGATCGCGCAGTGGAAATTTATCATGAAAAGGGCATGAGGGCACTAGGAAAGGAAAACTAAAGCTTCCAGATTGCCTTGGATTCAGAAGCACATCTATCTCAGCCTCATCTTCCAGTGCAACATACAAATTTATACCTTTTTATACCTATGGAGCTCCCTAACACACGCTTTGAAGTGCTGTCTCCTGCCTTCTCTCCTGTCAGATTGCTGAAGTATGTTGCACATGTCCTGTGATACAGGAGGTTGGGACCAGTGAGGCACAGGGGGATTGTTTTGTGACCATCTTGCTACTGGATAATTTCCTTTTTCTGGGGAGGTTATGAGATGATACTGGTTTTAGAGCAAGGTGGGTCTGTGGCAACAAAGAGGGTGGTCTGTGTGAAGATTATTGGCTGTGTAGAAGCCACTTTTCCTTGTTATCCTAACGGGGAACTAGAAGCATGACAGCGTGTGGAAGGGACAAGGGTTCGTAAGAGCATTATTCTTAAAAGCATACAGTTTGCAGGCAAGTTGGGATAAGAAGAGTGAGGAAAGCAGCCACAGTTCTTAGAACATTATTAATGAAAAGGCTAGCCTATAAATATGTCAGTTAACCTGCATATCGCTATCTTTAGAAACCTTGGAGGAAAGATCTGGGGAAGATAGAAAAGGGTTTTTTGTGCCCTTCTTATAGAGTTAAGCAGTAGTGTCATCTGCACTATTCATTCTGCCAGCTGCCAGTTATTGGTAGGAGATATGGCTTTTTAACAGCCAGCTACTACAGCAGCCATAAAGACACTCTCCGTGGAACATATTGGAACCAGGAGAGCATTGTTGGCTGGGGAAATTTGTTGTGAAGGAAAATGAAGAGATGGGGATAGACCAGAATCTGAGACACATGATGGATACTGGGGAGGAAACTCTCATACTAGGATTTTATCTCATTTGAAAACTTGAAGTCACGTGAATGAGAGGGTAAAATACCTTTTATGCATTCAGAATAGGGCACAGTTTTAGTTCAAGGGTCCCATTAGGCAAAGCATCTCTGCAAGATAACATCTAAAGATGTACTTAAAGTACACATTCTGAATAAGAATAGACTTAAACATGTGGTTTATGTTTTTATTTTCTGAATAGCAATCTAATTCAATAAGTATTTATCTGGAAGGAAAATGCTGGTGTTCCTGTCCTTACATAGTTCAGAATAGACATGCAGTATATGGAGGTTTGAATGTAAGATGGCAAATGATGGGCATCTGCTGTGGAGATCCCACTGGGGACAAATTCATAAGAAAGCATAGATTTCTGGCTCCTGCATCTTTCTGAGTTCATATTATAGTGGGAGTGAGAAGTCCCTGCCTTTCACAGAGCTACCACCCTTTCTCTTTTTGTGGCAGCTGCTTTGGCTAGGAAACATTATGGACTCGAACAGGGTGAAACAAATTGATGTCTGGCCTCAGAAGCTGCAATGGCTTATAGCTGCAATTGTAAATCCCTTTTTCTCTCCTCTGCCTTCTGGTGCCTCTTTCTCTTCCTTCTGTCTGACACAGAATAGCTTTGAGAAGGAAAATATGGTGTTTCTTGGCTGAAATACCACAATTAAAGTGTGAATACTGAATGAAAGACATCTTTTCTGATAAACAGTCTAAGAAGGCTCTCACGTAAACAATGAAACCACTCATATTTCATTCAGTTTAGAAGGATCCAAGTGAAAGGAAGTACCTCTTCTTCAGCCTTCTGACATGGCTTTTCCCACTGAAAGGTGGAATGCCAGTAGGTTTTCCTGCTCTCTTGTGTTCTTGCAGACATGGAGATACAGGATGTTGTAAAGAGTATGTTGTACACGGATTTTTCTCATACTACGTATACAGTATGCTTATATTACTGTATGCAGTATACAATAGTATGTAGTATTGTACTCTGTATAACTTCTTTCCTACATCAGAATATATGAAATATATATTTAAACCTTAGACATACCTTAAAAAATGCTTATACCTCTATTTGTTTTAATTTAAATCCACAGCCTATTTGCAAGATGTCACTCATGCAATCATATGTACCTCTCATTAAGCAATAGTAGATACTGTGTAGAAAAGATTTTTACTTTCACAGCCAGTGGTTTTTATTGACAGTACAGATGGTAATTTGAGAAGGTTTCAGTTTCAGGAGTATTTGGTTTCATTTTGTAACCATAGTTACTTTTGTAACTTATAGATAAGATACTTGAAATTTCAAATTGCTGCTTTTCTTTTTAAAGGAATACTACGCACGGTTCATTGTTGGTTCGTGGGTCCAGGGTGTGGTGGCGGCACCTCCTCAAGACGGGGCTATCCGGGGATAGGGCGCCTCCCCGCTTGCGAAGGTCCGCACCAAAGAACCTGGATCCGAGTCACGGCACCAAATTTGTTATAAACGCTCGTGACAAATTGGAGGAGCCAATTTGTATTGGATAAAAAAATCGAATTTATTAGCAAGCGATAAGAGAGCAAAACAGCGCTGGGCGGCCGGGGAGGCAATGCTCCGCCACAAGCTCGCACCGAAACTGGGGAAGAGTGTCTTTATTTATGCAGTCTTTTAGTCCCTGATACGTGACAGCTGGCTGGTATCTTCGGTATCTTGTGCCATCAGTTGTTAGGTGGTCGTAATCTGGTTTCTGGTGGTTGTTGGGATGAAGGCCGAAGTCTTCCTCAGCTGTTCTTTAGGTGACTCAAGTCCCATTCATGCTAATCATCAGTATGTAATTGTCTACTCAACTGGATACTTATGGTCTTAGATAAGTGAAGAATGTCCCTACCTTTACAGGTTTTAGATAAGCGAAGAATGTCCCTACCCCCACATGCGATTTCATGAACAAAGTTAACCCGTTCATTACACATGTAAACTGGAAGATACCCTAACCACACCCCTGACCATATGATTTCGTACCCATATACTAAAAGCAGCCACTTATATACATCTAAACAAAATCTGTCACAACTAATATTTGTTATGATAGTGGCAGTGAACTGCAGGTGGCATGCTGTTGGAAAAAAGATAGCAGGGGTAGGGGAAATGAGCTTCTCAAGATAAAGATTGCAGGGCAAATTCACTCTGCAATGCTCTGTTTCTTATCAAATGTGTAACTTATAGGCTTACAGCAGAAAAACAGCACTATTTGATTATATGATTTTAGACAGATTTTTTTTAAGAAATAAAGAACAGAGCTAAATTCATGGAGGCTATGATGGGACTGTGGCAAGTGTATTACATGGCACAGTCAGTTGTCCTGTTCCCCCAATCACCCCTAGCAAGAATGTGACCATGCAAGGGCACTGCAGCCCCTTTACAACTTGCCTGCCTTTCTTCTGATGGAAATCAGGTTGGGAGGCGACGTATGTGACAGTGCATTCATGCGTCTTTGCAAACATTGAGCCTTGATGCCACTGGATCTCATATCTGAATGTGGGAGTTAGAGACTCTCCTGGTCGTGTGGTTTAGGCATAGCCTAAAGAGAGACTTAGTTGTTGCAACACTCGTTTTAGATTCTTAACAGAATTTACAGCTGGAGCTACTACTCCTACTCCTGTAGAAGGAATTTGGGGAGGTTTGTGCAACTCTGACCTGGACTCACAACAGCCAGCTGGCTGAACAGGGGACCTCTTTTTAACTTGTAAGTAATCACAGATCTTGTTAATGGTGATAGGTATGCTAAATATCTTACATTTAGGTTAAATGAAAGAAGCAGTGAAACTGCATGTGGAGTAAAATAGCTGAAAAAAGAAACCAGAGCAAAACGCTTCTCATGGGGAGTGAGAGAGAATGATTTCTGAGGAGTAATAAAAAAAGAGTAGTTTTAGTTTATTGCTGTGTTTTCCTGTATGTGTGTATGAGGCAAAAAGGAGAAAGAAAGCAAGCAGAGTCAGTCATTAGTGCCAAGAGGGGGTAAAGGATGAGATTCTTTAAGTCACAGGGCTATCTGGAAAAGTAGCCTTGGAAACCATTTCATGTTTGTTCATCCTCTTCAAGAAAGCAGGATTTCATGCTGGTTTTTAATAACAACTGAGAGAACACCAAAAAGGAAATAACAGCAATATCCTATCTTTTCCTCCCATCTCCAGACTAATTCTGACAGAGAACAGTCCAGCAGGATGCTGGTAGGCTGGACAATACCAGCCATGGGTGAGAACATGACTTCAGACTATGCTGTCAGGGCTTTGGTCCTCTTAATATAAACTTCCTGTTACTCTAACAGACTTATTTATTTGACCATGTTGAATGAAAGTTTATCATTTGTCTGTTCCAGAACACTGTGAAAATTTGACTCTTCAGAGAACCAGTTTGATTTTAGAATATTGCAAAAGTTAATGCCCCATTACACAATAAACTATAATACCATTTTCTTGTTAGTATTTGCAATAAATGATACTTCATTACCCTACTATGAAACATCTGGTCTCAAGTCAAGAACTTTGTCATAGTGCAAATGTAAGGACATTTAGAGATATGTCACACGCTGACATACCAAATGTCCTCATTTTTTATGCTGTTACAGTGAAGTATTAATCATGTGGGTGTCAGAAACATCCATGAGCAACATAAAAATTTGCTCAAATAGTTTAGCCATAGTCTTGCCATAAACTGCATGGGAAAGATAAAGTGAGCTCTGAGGAATGTGACTAATTAGCTGCTACTTGTCATCTAAGCCTAGAAGACTAAAAGAATAGTTGGTGTTAGTAAAGGCCAGGAAAAACTTCAGTGCTGGCTTCTGTAGAAACTTTGGGGTTTGCTTAGAAAAGGAGCTAAATGGAACTGCATTCCAAACCAGAAGGAATTGTGAGGGTGAGCCAACAGACTTTGGGTAGGAAGAGCTGAAAATTAGGTTGAAACCTTTCTTGTTTGCTTGGATATTGATGACCAAAATGTAAGATTATGCCTTGTTTGCACTATACATTTTTTGTTGGTTTATGAAAAAAATATGAATAGTGTGCATGAAATGAAGTCACTTGCATAGGGTTGAACAGAAGGCTGTCATGTGGAGCCAGGGCAAGAAACAGATGGACTTAGATACCAGCTGTTCGGAGGGACCAGGAAGGCAAATTCAGGCTTGAGGAGAATGATTGTAAATCAATGACTGCTGGAGTACATTTTTCTCCAGTACTGTCATGGTCCTGATATGCTTGGGTTAACTAAAGCTGCATATATTAGACTGTCTGATTGTAATCAGCATGAGGTTTTTAGGCAGCTGATTTAATTTTGATGTTTATGAAAATTTCTTTTGTTAGTTCATGAAAATGGCCTGCTGGATGTATAAGCACTTGGGTAACAGAGTCTGGTCAAACTTTGTATCTTATATGAGAAGGGCCATTTAATTTAAACTTAATAAAGGTTTGGTTCTGCAAAGTAGTTTTGATTATGTTCAGCAAGGGATTTCTTTCTGTGGCACTGAAGTGTATGACTTCTTTTCTGGTTTTATTTTTAAAGATACCAAAAAAATGCCAGTTGTTAAAATACATGTTTAGGACAATAACAGATATCAAGAAGAACCAGGTGACTTGCCTAGTGGATGAGGGAAAGGCTGTGGATGTTGTCTACCTGGACTTCAGCAAGGCCTTTGACACTGTCTCTCATGGCATGCTCCTGGAGAAGCTGGCGTCTCATGGCTTAGTCAATTGTACTCTTCGCTGGGTGAAAAACTGGCTGGCTGGACGAGCCCAAAGGGTTGTGGGGATGGAGTTAAATCTGGTTGACAGCGGGTCACAAGTGGTGTTCCCCAGGGCTCGGTATTGGTGCCAGTTCTGTTTAATATCTTTATCAACGATCTGGATGAGGGGATCAAGTGCACCCTCAGCAAGTTTGCAGATGACACCAAGTTGGGAGGGAGGGTTGATCTGCTCGAGGGTAGGAAGGCTCTACAGAGGGATCTGGACAGGCTGAATCGATGGGCCGAAGCCAATTGCATGAGATTCAACAAGGCCAAGTGCCGGGTCCTGCACTTGGGTCACAACAACCCCATGCAGCGCTGCAGGCTTGGGGAAGAGTGGCTGGAAAGCTGCCTGGTGGAAAAACACCTGGGCGTGCTGGTTGACAGGTGGCTGAATGTGAGCCAGCAGTGTGCCCAGGTGGCCAAGAAGGCCAGTAGCATCCTGGCCTGTATCAGAAATAGTGTGGCCAGCAGGAGTGGGGAAGTGATTGTCCCCCTGTACTCGGCACTGGTGAGGCTGCACCTTGAGTCCTGTGTTCAGTTTTGGGCCCCTCACTGCAGGAAAGACACGGAGGTGCTGGAGCGTGTCCAGAGAAGAGCAACAAAGCTGGGGCCTGGAGCACGAGTCTTATGAGGAGCGGCTGAGGGAACTGGGGTTGTTCAGTCTGGAGAAAAGGAGGCTGAGGGGAGACCTGATCGCTCTCTACAACTGCCTGGAAGGGGGGGTTGTAGTGAGGTGGGTGCTGGTCTCTTCCGTCAGGTGGCTGGAGATAGGATGAGAGCAAATGGCCTCGAAGTTGCGGCAGGGGAGGTTTAGGTTGGATATTAGGAAAAAATTCTTTAGTGAAAGGGTTGTCAGGCATTGGAACAGACTGGCCAGGGAAGTGGTTGAGTCACCATCCCTGGAGGTATTCAAAAAGCACATAGACAAGGCACTTCAGATCATGGTTTAGTGACCACAGTTGATGGTTGGACTCAATGATCTTGAAGGTCTTTTCTAACCTAAATGATTCTATGATTCTAAGAAAAGTTAAATTCTATGGTGGTCTTCCCTCTATGTAATTATTGTCTAACTCCAAAGGTGTTGTGTACACTATGCTGTTAATGGGTTATGGTCCTTTTATAATCCTAACCAACAGACTGATTCTGGATAGCATCAGATTGATCTTCTGGCCTCGTGCTTGCCTTACTAAGAGTAACTAATAACCAGCACTTGATCCCCTTGATTTCCTTGTCAAGAAACTCTTTCAGTCATTTCCTCGGAGGGTAACAACCAGCTGTCGCTATCAGCTGCTATCAGCAGGTCCACAGAATGAGTGTACCTGCTCATTCATGCTGCTGAATCATGTGGGTGTCTAGATGATGCCTATGAGTGGAAAAAGAATCATATTTTCTCTATAACAACTTAAAAAATTGTACAAGGATATGAAAGAAAACCCCCTCTGTGTAGTTTTATTCACAAATACAGATTGTAGAGTTAACTACTGAAAATTAGGAAATGCCATCATTCAGGGTTCTCTTGATACAGTCTCCTGATACAGTTAAATGCCTTATCTTAGAACATAGATTTTAAATGTCCATCATTGCCTTCTCAGTTTAAATTAACTAACACATGATTTTTCTTTCCTATCTTAGACAACTTGTGTTAAGTCAAATAGTGAAAATGTTACCAGTGAAGTTTCTTTTCTTGCTACCATCTGTTAAGATTTTGCTGTTGATTTAATTCTGAACCTCTTTACTTTTAGTTCAGTTCCATTCAAACAAAAAATGTGCTAGAGATGCGAGGAGCACATCTTTTCTAAATTCTGATAGCCACGCATTAGGAAAAAAAAAGAAAATGGCTAATGAAATGGATTGTCCTCCATCACAGATATTCAAAAAGAGAAAAAAATTACTCCCCAACTCAATCTTCCCAAAATGCATGAATACTTTGTTTCATTATGCAGTATTGAAAAATTAATTTATAAGCTATATTTCTGCCTATAACAAAATTCCCTTTAATATTACAGTTTTGTTCTTGACAAGATTTCTGTAGAAATATTATGCATTTCTGCATCATACATCAGAAAACTTTGTAATTACTATGTAAAGGTCTTTCCTCACATAAATTATTTTGTTTGTAGCATTATTCCTTTTAATATTTTAAAGAGGTCTTTGCTTAATAATGGAATACAACATACTGATATAACCTAATTCACTTTGTTGTAAATGCTTCTCAAAATCTGTATCTGTGTAGTTTAGTAATCTTATCAAATATATTATAGGTTGCCTCAATACTAATTACTTTCTGCACATCAGAATGTATGCTATAAATCATCTCTGCTTTTCGAAGTTCTGATTCAGAAGCTATAGAAAGACTATCTTCTGATCAACTATATAGAATGATGGTTTCTTCCAGTATTATGTCTCCTGACTTTCAATTCTCCTGGAAGCAATTTGTGTATGTAAATAACCCCCCCTTAATTGGGATGCCATCTGTTAGGTTAGCTAGTGGTATGTCACTGACAATGCATTTATTTATGTTTAGTATATCCCAGCTCTTGTGAATATCTATGGTGAAGCAGTTATTTCAAGGAACCTGAACAACATCAGGCTGTAATGAATGCTTCTGGTATCAACAAAAAGCTGCCATAGCTCTGCAGACCAATGTGATTTTTGAGAATTCACTTAAACAATGGCCTGAATGGAAGGGAATTTTATGACAATATCAAAGTTCCCCTTTGTGTTTTATTATTGTACTATGACAACAGGCTCTATGCATAGCCATAGGCAAAATAAGCAGTTGCCTGGGGCAATAGGTAGTAGTCTAGTGGCAGCCAAACGTTCCTCTTAGTGATTTTGTTAGCGTGAACTGCTTGTCTTTGCTCTGGGTCCACTTTCATCTTGGGTACCCACTTACGTCTTCAGTGCTGGAGCAAGAGATGGGACTGCAGCAATTTGCTGTCAGCACACTGATCCAAGATCATTCCTTATTTTTCCCCTTTCTTGCGTAGCTGAAGCCAGAGACACATCAAGGAGGTAATAGTTTGTGAAATTCCTGGCTCATTGAGTGAGTCCATGATCTTTCAGTGACGAACTGGAGTCTGCTGACTTCTTAGACCCAGCTGTTGTGCTGTCCTATGTGTCCACTCCAGCACAGGCATGATCTGTTGCTTTGGGTTATCTTAAAAAACGTACAAAACATCTGTCTTCAGTATGTGCAAAAGACTGATCTATGTCAACATTTCTGCATTTGCAGGAACAGTTTCAACTGACTATTGAAGGTGTCCTATCTATCTACAGTCTGGTCTGTTTTGGAGCAGCAGCCACCCGGGGAGTCTTTGAGATAGCCAGATTCTCCATTCTGGATGCTAATTAATAATTGAGGCATGCAGATAATGCTTACCAATTTGTCTAGGCACAGCAGGAGCTACCTGGGAGAATCTCCAAGACTGTAACAGTTAGCCAGATGTTTTCATGTGAAGGTGGGGAGAAATTATGTTAATTCTGTCTCTCAAGTCAGTTCACTGGTTCATCTGTGCAGAAAGGAGCTATGGAGTTCCCGGACCACCCAGCGAACTCATGACTAAATGCACTGTGTGTGCACACAGGCACAGCCCTGACACCCAGCCACACCAAGTTATAGCTGTAGGACAACTGAATCCTTCCATCACAGTTACAACATGAACTTTGCAGATTTTGCCACATGCGGTTGAGTACCATAAAGGATGCTAAAGTGACATCCCTCTGCAGGAAGTTATTTTGTCCTTATTCCTCATGTGAAAGAATTCAGTTTTTTCTACACCCTTGAAAAGCCTGGAGGTGACTCTGAATGTAGCTCTGAGGATTCACTGGGCCACCTGGGAGTATTCATCAGCTTGTTTGTCATGTATGTTTGTGCTATTTTGAAGAGCTGGTTTGCATCTTCCATCTATAATTCTGTTTTGAATCCTGAACTCTAAACTAGCGTGAAGTTGGGGTATGGCACATAAAAAAAAAAATAAAGAAAAAATTAAAAAAAATGTAGAGTTGCCCACATAACAGAGCTACTAGAAGAAATAGTCCCCCCAAAAGAAGGAAACATTGTCAGTTGCCATTAATTGAAACTGGCTGTGAGGTTCTGATTTCACATAAGGGGAAAAAAATTGCCCACCTTGAGCATAATTAAGAATTGGACTGTGTTGCCCAGAGAGACTGTGGAATCTCTGTCTTTGGAGGTTTTTATAGCCCAGCTGGACAAAGTCCTGGGCAACCTGCTCTAATTCAGAGTTGACTCTACTCTGGGTAAAAGACTGGATGTGAGGATCTCTTGAAGTCCCTTCCAATCTGATTAATTCTATGAATATGTGATTCTATGAGAATTGGAGAAAATAAGCAACTGAAGCAAGGAGATAGCCATCTGAAGATATGGAAAAAAAGATATATATTTTTTTTCATAGGTTAAATCGAACTTCTTTTTTTCTTTTCTTCTTTTTTATTTTAAAATGGGAGCAAACATCTTTGTGGATTTTCTGTTATAGCCAAAATTGACTATTAACTAGAATATTGTATGGAAGACTTCTTTTATATCACCAGAGTGCAAGATTTGGTTTAGTCCTTTTTAAAGTACATGTCCACACTGTACACAATGTCATTTGCTCAAGATGAAAAATAAAAATTAAGAACATCCATCAAAAAGGAAAGAAAAGGGCCATAGAAAGTGGCAGTAATGCTGTGAAAAGGTTTGACCTTTGTTTACTTCACCTACTTCACTATAGCAGCTTTTTCACAAGCAGTTTCCATGTAATGGAGTTACTTCTGCAGAAAATTGGAATAACATTACAGTGAATCTAGTTCAAAGAGGACTTTTTTTATCTACTTTACAGGGCAGGATCAGGTCCATAAATCATAGCAGCTCTGGTCTGGAGGAAAAAAGATTTTCCAATGTCATACACTTACCTAACAGAATGAATTGCCTAAGGAAGGTATTTATGAAAACAGTAACCAAAAGTGTAAGCCAGGAGAAATCTTCCGGTAAAATTGGGGTAATATATCAAAGTGACAGAAATAAGACAGTAGGGTTTCTTTAATCAGTGAGTTCTGTGTAATTAAATGCGGTGTAACCAAAGAAGACTTTTACTGCAAAGAAATGAAAATATAGATGTGTTTACATATTTGTTATCATACATCTTTGGTAAGAGTGAAAAATAAAATTACAAGGGAGGGAAAAGTATATTTGTTTTCTTCATGGGTAAAGCATAAAGCCACAGCTTTGTTCAGTGCATGTTGTTAGGACCAGTCAAGGCTCTTTAAATTAGGAGTTCTCTGGTTACAAAGCAAAACATGGTAGAGAGGCAACACATCATTTAACTTACTAGGTCATGTAAGTCAGAAGCAGAGCCAGGAATAGTTGGGAATATTCCCATGTATTTGCTAATTATGTTGCCATTCACAGATAATGTTCAGTGTGAAGTAACCAAAATTCAGGGAATATTTCACAGCTACTCTTGAAACTGAGCAACATATATGAAGAAAAAGTGATTTCCTTCAAACTGTTAAAAATGCTGTGATTCAAATATTTGCCATTACTGAATAGTTCAATCTTGAGAGCTAAAAGACTGTATGGTAGGATGGCAAGCACTGCAGCAGGTGGGTAAAATAGATGTGTGATTTTTTTTATAGCATGCTGTCTTGAAGCAACCACAGTTATTGAGGGTGTTTCAAATATAGCTTCTTGAATTGATTATATGCAGTGCAGAGAGTTGATTTATGTCACAAGTTAGTATGGGATATTCAAGTATTTGTATTGCTGCTAAAACAAACAAAAACCAGCAAAAACATTTCTATATGCAATACAAAGTCAACTTTCATGAGGTCCTAAGGTTATAAACCCCCTTAACATATGCCTGGCTGTGAAATGCCATCTGATTTCTGTGGACTTCTGAATATATTTCACTTCACATTCTGCTGTTCTTTCAAGGATGATCTTTTAACCCTCTTTAAAATAATTTTGGTCAAAATTCAAAACTCCTTGTTCACAGTAAATCCCCAAGTCAATAAGAATTTAGTCTGAAGACTGACTTCAAGATTTAACTCCTTCCATTTTAGCTTGCTTACATCGAAGACAATCAGCTTTCTGCAATGCTGCTAAGTAACCTTCTCCTTTCCCAAGTTTTTCCCTTTGCAGCTATCTGTCTGGCTCATTTTCTCTGTGTTGACTTGATTTATAGTGACAAAAGGCAAGGGAGATATGCAACATTTTCATAATGATTCATAGGTAGGAAAGCAAATGTTTTAGTGCCGTCTTCCCAGGGTTGAAGTCTTCCACCTTTACTTATCTCTTAGGTCTGTTTGCTGAGTGAGATATCACCTAGAGGAAAATAATGGTGAGGATGTGAGTTAATACAGAAATATAAACTAGAATTAGTCTGGGAAACTGGTGACAGCATTCTCTGTTCTGACAGCTGTTTCAGAATACTGGTGTTTCAGAAAGTCAGCAGTGATGGATGCCTCTGTTTAACATCTGGCCTGGTGCTTTCTACGTATATTTATAAAACTAACTGTCGACTTGAATTTAGGATATTAACAACCTTTGGTTGCCTCAAAGCAAACTACGTAGTTCCTGACAAAGGATCATCAAGTTTACATCTCACTGGATTAAAAACGTCTTTGGGAATGCTCAAGAATATAAAGCCTGTGTGTCTCTGACTGTTTGTTCCTTGAAAGCTTCTTTATAGCTGAACAAATCCACCAGTTGGTGTGCATAAAGCACAGATACTGTGCCCAGTCTTTTTGGATTACTATTTGCCAGGATTTTTCATGGACTGCAGTTTTAGGAGACTCTCTTTTTTTAAAAAAAAAATAAAAATCCTTCTTCCTGAAATAAAAACCTATGGTTTTCCAAGTATGAGCAGCAGTATCTGCTCTCACAAACACAGACATCTGAAGTAACTTCATTAACTCTCTTCACCTCCTATGGGTGTATTTGATGAATGCTGAAAGAAAACTTTTACAGCTTTTATTTAAGAGAATTCTGCCCCATCAGAAAATTCTATAATCAGTTTTGGAGCATGTTGCCCTTTAGCTTGGGACATATGAGGGAAAAAAGTCAAACTTTGGACCTTGATTTGAAGACAGCATGATCAGGTCTATCAAAAGCCCTAGGAAAGTGGAATTTCCAGTTGTATATGAATATTTGTGGGAGTTGAGCATTTTAAAATTTATATTCTGTACCACAGAAATGCCTATAGGTTTTATATTATGTTTTGAGTCACCACTGTGATTCATTGTAGCTTTTTGTTTTCACCTGTGCACTTCCCACGGCAAGTTAATTATAGAACTCAATGCCTGCATTTAGGTTAGTGTGTGACAGCTTTCTTTGTACTTGAATTTTTTAGTATTGGTGTTGAGCGGGTAGGATTTTAGAATTTCATCCAAAAGTTGCATCCTGAGTGGAACTGTCCCGGACAAAAGCACTTAAGCTGAACTTAATTATGATCAGGATGTAATAGCCTATGAAAACCTTCCCCATCATCTTCCGGCTAAAATGCTAAAATGATATCTATGGGTCATAGTCCACTTTTGCATGAAGAGGCACAAAAACTGCCTCACCAGAAATTACAGTTTTATAGTATGATTTGAGACTACGAGGGAATCGGGATGTCTCTCTCTTCCATCTATCTACTTTGGAACCACCTTCTCTGCAAATACAGGCCCAACAAAAAGCCACACAAGTATCACATCACCACCTGAAGAATCAAATCCAGCATCTGATCAGAGAAGCCTACTAACAGGCTAAAGGGAATTGCCTACCAAACCTTGCTGAGACTAGTAGAATTCCAAATCCCTGTGTTATATGATCTGTCTTTAGCTCCTAGTGGCAGGAGCAGGAGTGATGCTAGAAATGGGGAAGAGAGAATAAAGCAGTAAGAGAAAAGCCAGCATGATAATTTATGGACCTGATGCATCAGCTGATCTATACCCATAGATTTCCTTGAATTATTCTGGCAATAGGACATTCACAATATATTTTTTAGTGGCTAGATTTTCACCACTTTAATTTTTGCTTTAAATCTGCAGGGTTTTTTTCTTAAAAGAACTTTCTGTTTGTCTTAGTATGTCTACTAGTGGGAAGTGTCTGCTTAGTTGATTTAAAAAATGTCATATCCATTTTCATACTTGTCCTTTGGATTTAACATCTTATTGATAGGAAAATTCATGACTCCAAGATATGTTTTAGTAGCATACCTGCAGGCTACAGTAATGCTTTTGAAACTTATATCTGAGTAGAAGCATTTTAAAGATATCAAACATACCCAATGTCTTCAGTGTTGCCTGTTATTTCTCCTGGTGATAATATTATATCGACACATCATGCAAGAAGCATACATAAGGAGTTAGCTTCGGTTAAATAATTTTTAAAAAATTATTCTCAGTAGTCAACAAAACTTTATCTTAAATTTCATTGTTTAAATAAAAGTTATTTCACCCTCTGAAAGCCTAGCTGACTTTCACTAAGAAACATAGCACACTGTAAGAAAGTCTTTAAAAGCTTGTTTTCATTAACTGTCACATTCATCAGAAAAGAAAGTGCTTACTGAAAATATTTCCATCATAAATTATGTAAGAAGCTTGTTTAAGAAAGGTGAGGTCTTGTTTACTCACTTAAGAAAGCTTATATACATCCTCAAACACAGACCACAAAAAAACATAGATAAAGAAGAAAGAAACTTTCTTCATTGTTTGGCGGTTCATGAGCAATTATGTATTTAGGTAAGTCTCTGTGGTTCCTTAACATATAAGTATTAACTTATTTTTTTTCTATGTTGCTGTGTGGAGTAAAACAGAGAAGAAGCAAAAATTATCAGTGGAGATTCAAACCCTTTATTTTAAGAAAAAATATCACAATTCAGATCTTTGATAATGTGGCATTCAGAAGAACATGGTGAAATGAAGTCCCTATGATGTGTCTTGCTCCCATGTGCACGCTAATCTGGTTTAACATCATCATGCCATCTTTTTGTACGAGTGTGGTGACTTGTGACACAAAGTTGTGGAGATGAGACTGTAGAAGGCTCTTGATGATAATGCAGTTAGGACCACCCCAGCAGGGACTGAAGATAGAACTCAATAACAGAATAAAGAGGGAGAGGAAGGCTATTAAATGTTCTGACAAAGCCCTTCCTTGCTTACAGAATTAAATTTGGGATTTTTCCCTAATGTTCCAGTTTTTTAATCAACTCCAAAATTAATTTCTAAATACTATGTTTTTATCAACATTTCAGTATAAATATTTGGGCCAGTTCTGTTTGCAGCATACTGACCTCCTCTGTGGCTTGACGTGACTAATTTTTTTCTGCCTGACATTGTCCTGCTTGAAATTTTAGGATGCAGCTCTCTGTTTATAATTACCTGTCAGTTTTTGTGTATCAGAACCATGTTGGTTTGTTCTCCACCTGTGTAGCTTCTGATACAGCTCTCTGTATCAGTATGGCCTAGTGTAGGTATGTGAACCTGGGCAAGGTGGTTCATGTACTTCAGTATGGTGACTATAGGGTAATCTGTCACAGAGCTGCTTACCTTTTGTTCCCAACAGCCATACCTCTGCCAGGACAAGTTCAGACTTCCTTTTTCCATGGTTTTCACATCAGCAACTGTTCTCTGATTGGGTCCTCAATACAGTCCCTTTCCAGTCTGCCATTTGTCATCACAAAATCGGGAAAAGAGAGTAGATTAATTGCAGTGCCCTCTCTTGATTTATGGCTTATCCAGTTCATTGCACTGGTAAGTAATTCACAGAGTATTCCCAGGGTAAAGCTACACATTTTATGAGTCCCCTTCCTGAAATTCCTTTAAAAAAATCCTTTTATCAGATTACTTGCTTATGCTATTTTTGTTAGAGACAACAGCAAAGTGTACATGCTCTATTGTATTTAGGCATAAAATATCCCGAAGTACAATCTAAGCACAGAAACATGGCCCATAAAGATTTTCACATTGCCCAATGCTTTACATTCTATTAATATATATAATACACGTCTTTGGTGAACATTGCAAGAGATTAGTTTTAAATATAAAGTAATATAGGAATGGCATCATCTTGGGGTTTTGGTGGGGTTTTTCTGGTATTATAGCAGTTTATCATAAATCTTGTTAAAAGTTTTGTTCTCGTATAACCTTTATTACTCCCTTTTTTCTATGGTAAAATAATGCATAATAATTTCCCTTCTGTTATTGCCCTCTCTGATCTGACCTTCAAATGTCAGACTTGCTGCTTTTTGATCATGCATATAATATGCACCTTGACTCACTTATGTGAAGCTATATCAGACAAAGGTCTTTTCATGATTCAAGCTTTGAGTGAAGTAATCATATTATATCCATCATTTACACCAGAAGAGCAGATATTTTAGCCAAACTTAGCATCTTTCCTACTGATGTAAAATAAAAGTGACAGAAACACAAAAAAGGCAGCTTAAAGCACAAAACCAAATGTAATATATGCTCCTTTTTAGACACTAGTGGTTGAGCAAAATCATATTGGATTGTTTAGAAGCTAAAGTAATTGTCTTACAAGCATACTTCAGTCTTTAGGCTATATTGTATTTCACGCTACAAGTATTTTCAGAACTGGTTCAGTGCCTGCGTGATATACTTAGTACCATTAATCTCTCCAATTATTGCGTGTTAGCATAAAAACCCAAAACATTTTCTTCGTTACATAATTATTTAGCACCAACGTCTGCAAAATATTCAGCATCAGATGTCTTTAATTTACTTCATCATCAGATGCATTTCTCTTTACCAATAGAAAGTTTTATATAACCCAGTAGGAAACGTTCACTGGTTCCCAGAGTAGGTCTGCATAATGTTGTTTCAGATTTTGAAAACTAGAAGACATTAAAGATAGATGGCTAACAAAGGAAGCTTATGCATAAAATCCATTTTTATGAGGAATTGAATATTTTCAGAGCCAATGAAGTCTGCACAGAGCTCTCTAAATCAGAAAAAAAAAATGACGGAGAGCTTAGAAGGCTTCATTTTCTTCTCCCATTTAGCTGTCTAGATCAGAAATTGCATGCTTTACTGAAGGTAAATGGATTACATAAATGTAATAGGAGTGTGAATAAAACTCAGGTCTTGGAAAGATTTTAATATGTTAGAATTTGAATTATTACTATTAATTCTGTTAAAATTTCTTTACAAGTGAAATCTATTCCATGAAAGCTTGGAAGTTATATTTTCTTTCATCAGGATGGAACATCAAATTCAAGAACTTTCACAAGACAGTATTCCCAAGGGGACAAAACAATGCCTGAAGACACAAGATCAGTGTTGCACTTTCTCCTTATTGGCAGAAAAGGAAAGAAACAAAACTTTTCCAGCTCCAGCTGCTAGGAAGATTGACCACTTACTTTCTTGACAGAGAAATCATGCTTATTTTACTTTCTACTTTTTTACACAACTTTTCTATGGAAAATTTCTATCAAATAAAAGTTCTTCAGCATCACCAAGCTTTACACACTGTAAATGCCCAACAAATGAAATTACTAACTAACCAGAAGATTATTTTTTTTATTATTTATTTATTCATTTTTAATTCAAATATGTTAAGAGATATATTGAGAACTGGAGTGTCCTGGGATGAGGCTATGTGATGGGATGGAAATACCAGTCACTGAGTGATTTCAGGTCATTTTCTTGTTGGAAGGAATCTGGGCTGCTCACCACTAGATAAAATGATCATCTTTCTTTTCCAATGAAACCAAGACATCCAGGCTGTTGTGATGTGCTTCAGGGAATCTCCTACTGAGGATGCCTGGAAACCAAGGACTGAGATGAGCATCACACAATGCCCATTCACTACTCAGTAGTCTCTGGTTTTAATGTAGGTAACTAGTACAGGACAGGATTTCACAGAAATCTCGCAGCAGTATAGCCAACTGATGTAATACAAATGTCCGCTGAGGTGTAATACTCTTCTCCAACCTGTTTTCTCCCAGTATTTGTTGTTGCTCTTTTTACTTGGAACTCTTTTATAACCAGAAACTGTTATTATGATTGGTTCTTGCTCTCTCCCCCTTTTAAATATGAACTTTTTTAAAAAGAAGGAAAAAGCCTTATATATATATATATATATAAAGAAACTAGTTTATTTTGAAAGCATTGGGTATAATTTTTCACTGTTAAAATCTTTATTCTTCATATTGTTAAACATTTTTCATTTACGTCACTCCAGCTAATTATATGCTTGGATTAATGGTTTTCATTAAGAATTATTGTTAAAGTTTTGTGAATGATGATTGATTCCTTTTTCTCTCAGGAAGGTAACTGATTCATTTTATCTGATTTTTTACAATATTTTTACAATCTCTTTTCAAACACATGCCTGTATCATAATAGACATGCCATTACTCAGTTTGTGGCATATTTATGCTTGGGGAGGACTATGATACCCCAGTGGTTTAAGATCTCCCCAAATTAATAAACTTGTAAGCAAGAAAGGATTTGTAATTAGTGCTTTTGTCAGAATGGTTTCTAGTGGAAAGGTAACCTTAAGCTAAATGTAGGAGAAAGAGAGTCCAAATGGAAGTCCCTAACTACAATGAAGAACCACACTGTTTTAAAGGTTTTGTCCTTTCAAGGTATTATGGCCAGGACATTTATTTCATCCTAAACTGAATATTTGAAATATGAGGTGGAGACTCATCTTTCAGAATTTTCAAAACCATTCATTTTAAAAAATGGGATTTAGGCATTTTACTATGAAACCAGTTTGTGAAACTTAAAAATCGTATCTTACTTCTGATCATCACTCTAAACAGTTCAGACCTAAGCCTTTAACTGGTTTCACAACTATAAAAAAAAATAATTAGTTGAGTAAAAGACAGACTTTTAACTGCAATTGATACAGTTAATCCACAAAACCCTATTTTATTCACACTGTTTCCTAGGATTTATTAATGGGTGGAAAAGGGAATTCAAGTTACACCTTGGTGTTACTTTTAGGAACAGTACCACGGATCACTGACCCTTGCACCTGAGTAAAGCATGTGGATGCATATTTCTCACTGACAACTCACTGGCTTGCATTTTGCTCTGTGTCGTTTGCCATAGCTTTTTGCAAACAGCATTAGGAGGGGCTGACCTGTGCTACAGCTGCTCGTTGTGGGGGCTGTCACCCCAAGCAAGTCTAGAATGGTGCGTGCTTATAGCAAACATAGTATTTGCACACTACCACTCACTTGACCCGTGGAAGGAGCTACTTTATAAAAGTCAAAAGCAGTTGAATTGAAGATGGCAATGCTTCCAAGTTTGTTATCACAGATTATAATAAATATCTGTGTATGAACATGTAAAAGGCCTGTATAATTGATAAGGAGCAATAACAAACAAATTAATAGTGTCTCTAGCTCTCTGGAAATAGTGTGTTTTAATTTCAGTAAAACTGGTAATAAGTGGATTGCCTTACCTGGAAAGAATAGATCTAAATCCAGTGAAGAGACAGGTTTGTCAAACATGAAACTGCCACTTTATCTTTTGATGATGTCATTCCACTATTTGCAGGGTAAAACAGATTCATACATAATACATGCAGATTCAGTTCATGTTACTGAGCCTTCAGATTAAAGTGTTACTTCCCTGCAGAATGCATGCTATTTTTAGCAATGCGCTGTTATCTGTCTGCAGGTAAATATCTGACAGGCAAAATGGCAGTAAGTGGCATTTACCTGTATGTTACTGTATTTGTGTGCTTTGTAAAATAACAAAACAAAGTAACAGAAAGTTGTGAATGGCTTTTTTTGGTATTTCTTTACCTCGGCTCTTTTGGAGTTGCATGGATAAGGAAAGTATATCTGTAGTTTGAGAGACATTTTGCTACATATCTTAGCAATACTATATGTTAGTTTTCCCATATCATCAGCAAAGAGTTTCCTGCTTTCTTGCAGTATGTGTTCTGAAAAATAATTTGCTAATTTCTTGCTCCACTTTTGATAAACTACAGGTTATACCTTGCTGGACTCTATCCTGGGACCTGTCAATTCTGGAAGACCATTACACAGCTTCCACTGCATCAAGATTACTCATGTGCCAGGAAGAGCAAACCTCTATGTATGAAATACCTGCAGAGAAAAAGGATACCACTGACAGAGGCTTATGATGAGAGAAGCCAAGCTTTTTAAGGTGCAAGGTGAAACACACCAGAAAAAAAAAAAGTGCTGAAAAGATGAAATACTGTATCTTTTTTAGCTTGGCAAAAGAAGTACAAGGGAATGTTTACAGCTTCTGTACAGTCAAAAAATAGAAGTGGGTTAAAAAGTAGGATGTCTTGGTCGAGCCAGAACTCCTGCAGGGGGGTGCAGAACTTGAGATTGGCAGGGGCTTCACAAGAAATCTGGCAGAGGGAAAACCTGAGACCTGTGATGCAGGGAAGGAGGGACACTTGAAGGCCATGCTTGAATGGGTGATGGGTAAAGACTCACAAGATTGGAGAGGCTTGAAGCTTGTGACCTCTGGCAGCAAAAGAAAGGCTCCTTATCTACCCTCAAATCTGAATTCACAAAATTGATAGTAATATCCTGTGTAAGGGAACAAGCTCCACTAAGGGAGGCCTCAGAGTAGGGTGGGCCGGCACAGACCACTAGCACCAAGAGGCAGTGATGGATGGTGGTGGTTGGAGGTCCGCTTTTGCGGGGATGGAAGCACCCCACATCTGACCAGATGTGCTAGGTCGCACTTTGCTTGCCATGAGGTTTGCTGTTTGCAGAGGTCCTGGACTGGGGTAGGGAGGATGGTTCCAGAGAGACTGCCAAGGGTTTTCCAACTCTCAGGCTCCCTTTCATTTTGTGCATGTGCATCACTGCTGAGGGAGACCGGGAACAAATCAGGAGGGACTAGAGAGGTCTGGAGATCAAGGACATGGGAGGCCAAGTGGTGTTTCCCACAATCCTACAACCGAAGGGACAGATCTCAGGTAGGAGTAGATAGACCCTGTAAGGTGGCATCTGCCTGGTGTCATGGGTAGTGCCTTGGCTTTTATGACCGTAGGTGCTGCTCTGAGGAATGAGGACTGCTAGCAAGAGATGGGAGCCACTTGACAGTGGTGGTATAAAAGCATCTTTGCCTGCAGTTTTGCTTGTTTGTTGAGGAGGATGTTAAACGAGGTGCACTGAGAATGATGATGACAGTTTGCAGGTAAGTGAAAAAATGAAGGTCAAGGGTGGTAAGTACACGGGGCAGAGTGATGGGAGTAAAAGAGCTTTTGGAAAGGATGAGAGCAGGTGGCAAAGGGTGCCTGTGAAGTTCCTGTGCACAAAGGCACTCAGCCTGGGAAACAAGCAGGAGGCGGAGGTGCAGTGTATGTGAATGCAGAACTGAGACATGAATGCAATAATTGAGATGGGGGCAGCTCATATGTCTGGAGTGCTGTGATGGATTGATGGATGGATACAGGCTTCTTAGGAAAGAGACACAGTAGGGAAAAGGAGATGGAGTTGCCAGTATGCTAAGGAGCAGCTCAGATATATGGAGCTCTTCAGCTCTTCAGACAGGTGACAAACTTGTTGAGAGTCTGTGAGTCAGGATTAGAGAACAGAACAAGGGCAACAAGGTTGTAGTGAGAATGTGTTACAGACCACCTGATCAAGGTGAGCAAGTGAACAGTCATCTTTAAGCAGCTTGAAGAAGTCTCCGGATCACAGGCCCTTGTTCTTATGGGATACTCCCTGACACATCCTGGGAGGGCAACACAGTTGGACTCCTGTAATCCAGGAGGTTTCTGGAGGGTGTTGGGAGCAACTTCTTAACACAGGTACTAGATGGGCCAACCAGGACTGGAGTTTTCCTGTCCCACTACTCACAAAAAAGGAAGAACTGATTAGGGATGAGATAAACAGGGAGAGCCACGTCTGCAGCAGCCAGGGCATAAGGAGGTACAAGATGCTAACGGGAGTGAGGAAAGCAAGTAGCACAGTCCAGACCCTGGGATTCTGGAGAGCAGATTTCAGTTTTTCAGGGAACTGGTAGGTGGGACCTGATGGGAGCAAAGGGGCTTAGGACAGGTGACAGGTCTTTAAGGACAATATCATCCTAGTGCAAGAATTGTCCATCCCAATACTGAGGAAAATTAGTAGACTTACAAAACTTGGCTAAGCAGGGAACTCATGACTCAGCTGTAACACAAAAAAGCTGTACATAGGACGTGGAAGTGAGGACAGCCTACAAGTAGCACTGTAACAACATATTGCCTGGGCATGCAGGAATGGTGTCAGGAAAGCTAAGCTCAGCTGGAGACGATACTTGCAGGGGATCTAACATGAAGAGCTTGCACTGCTACATTAGCAGTAAAAGAATAAAAAAGGAAAATGTAGGCCTGCTACTGAGTGTTAAGAGTGATTTAGTGACAGCAGGTGAAGATAAGGGTGAGGTAGTCAGTGCCGCCTTTGCCTCAGCCTTCACCAACAAGGTGTCCCAGGGCCTCTGTACGTATTGACGCGGCTCAAGGAAAAGCATCATCAGCAGTGGAACAGGACTGATTCAGAGAGCTCTTGAGAAATCTTGACTTACACACATGAGACCTGATGAGAGGCATCATAGAGTACCTAAAGAGCTTATTTTTCTTTCTTTTTTGCTAGTCAAACTTGTAAATTCTGGTTCCTTCCTTTGATCTGTTCCACAATGAAATCTAAGGCAAACTCAGCCTGCAGCAGCATAGGAAATGAATGGGCTGAGTTCAATACTTCATCTACTGCCTTTAGACAGGATAGGCCGTAAAACTGCTAAACCCAAATGTGCTGGAATTCTTGGCATAATTTTAATAGAATTCTTGTTTATTCATATAAATATGTTGGCTTTCCTTGGAAGTAGAGCACTGAGATAAGAGAGTTAATATCTTAAAACAGTTTTACGTTATTAAAAGCACATCAATGTGCTTTAAGTATTTTTTATTTCCCATGCCAAATTTTTGTGCAGCATTAAGACAAACATTGAACGGTTAAGTCATTCATTATTCTTGTCTTACATCACACCGTTGTGGATGAGAAAAGGCTCGCTTTCTTAAGCCCTGAACTTTCCATTTCCTTATTAAATAAAGCAGGACCTTCAGCTTTACTAATGCAAGCAATATTTATGGCATTATATTACAGGGGATTTTGCTTAAATGGTGACTGACATTTAGCGAACCTAGCAAGTGGTTGGACCTCAAATTAGATAAGATTAGCTAGTATTGGCTAGAAATCCTGTCACATATTGACCTCCTAGTCCTAAGCATTGAACAAGTCAAAACAAAAATTCTATTCCTGCTCTGAAAAGCTAGTAGGAGAGGCATATATACACCTTGAAAAGTGAAAGAAAACAATTCTATAATGAAATAATATCTTGAGGGTTTTATGTAAATTACTAAATTAGGTTAAGCATCTGTGTTAGAAATATATTGCAGCCTTTTGGAAGGCTGCGTTCTTCTAACAACTCAAGCGCATATCTTGTCCATATCCCTCCCACTACAACATTATTTCTCTTTTTCTGACAGACTAGTTTAAGCAACTAAAGTGTCGTGGTCTTTCAAAAAAATGCTATAATATTCTCTATTTGACTATATTTTTGCTTATTTTGGTTTCTTGGGGGGAGAAAAGAGATAGTAATTTTGAATAACCTGAGAACCACATGATTGTAGTAATTATTTGACCACATTTTGCAGGCTTTTTTTTTAAAGCTTATCCAGCAAATGGTATTAATTTTACAAGCATTGTTTTATTAGAAAACCATAGAATTTTTCCCATCTTAACTTTCTCTTGTAATACTTACACTATCTGTGAACCACTGATAAAGATCTGTTGTTTAAAATTACACTTATGTAACTTATTAATCCTTCTGTATTTTCAGGAAAACACAACTATGCTGTAAATATATATGTTTATTTGGACATAAAAAATGACATGCTGGGGAATTTTTAATTTTAAGAGGATGCCAGTTTGAATCAAACCATTCAATCCTCTTAACAATTGAGTTTATAAATGAATGCTTAGATCCTTGCAGGCATATGGCAGCATGGTAACTGGGCTGTAATAGAAGGGGCAACAAATGATCATTATGAAAATGCTAGGAATGCCAGCTGAGTCAGAGCAGTGGTGTCTACCACAGTGCTTAGTCTCCAGCAGCGATAGTGGGGAACACTGTCTCGGTAAACTGCATGAGCCTGGCCACCGGCCATCGCCAGTGGCCTCATACTTCCCAGTGCCCGCATCAGGCGTTGTCACTCGCATTGGACAACTCATCCCTCTGAATAAGTGACTGGTGCTGAGCCTTGGGAATCAGCTCTTGAGCCCACTGCAGATACTATGCCCTGGTATTAAGGCAAACCAGCTTTGGCTTACATTAATATATAATTTCAGCTCTGTTAATTTAGCTGAAAACTGGGCGTTCAGGGACCAATTAATAATCAGTTCAGATAGTCCTGCCTCAAGGGTGGTACTATCAGTTGGAAGGGTTGTTTGATGATTGGAGGTAGTATTGATAATATCCATTAATATTTCTTATGGATCTGGGATAAAATGTTTTAAGAATACATACAGTTGTTAATGCATTAGCATTTTTCTCCCATAACCTTCGTACTAGTTTGTTTAATCTGCTGGGCAGGGTAAACAGTTGTTCAGTCAGGTTTAGTGCAAAAATGACATATAGGTGACATTATTTATAGAGAATACAGAGGATTGCTTTTGTTATTACAGATGGTAAAAGAATCTAAAAAAGTAGTAGTATATAAAAGCAGCAGCAAATAACTATATTGGTGTATGAATACAACACTACTTAATGAAATATTTAAATTGAAGGAAGTACAGATAATTTTTCAAAAACACCTTTCAAATATGTTCTCACATGTTAATAATACTTTGTGGTCAAATGTTGAGGTCTTTTATGAGACAGAGTTTGCCTGAAGGTTACTTTGAAATCTGTTTTTTTACATCTTAGTTATGTGTATTTTATCAGGAAGTTCCATGTGAAGATGAACATTTATTTCCCAGCTTCATTTTTGATAGTTTTTTGAACAAAACTGTCATTTTCTGATGGTGATATGTTTTGAATCAATGAGCAGAGTGAAACAAAGTTTCATTGTCAAAGTCTTGTGATTTCAAGATGTCAAACAAGTTTTAAACAAAAACCAGAAATAAAGTAAACTACTTAGCTGGCAGAGAAAACCTTATAAATCCATTGCAGAATTACTGATCAGATTACTGATCAAAAGTAAGATTTTTCATTAAATGTTTCCATATGTAATCTAATTATAACAAACACACTTTTCCAAGTCCACTGTCTCCCTCTGAGAAAGGTTTCCATTTGCTTTATGAATAACAAAATGACACAATTTAATTTACAACCGTAACTAAACAACATGAACTAAGGATGAAAAATGCTTTCTTTAACATAATGATGAAGATAAATTTTAGGAGACATTTATTGTTAAGTCATGATTCTTTATCAGTTAGCTTATACTAAGGGGGCTGGGTTGAATTTCAATATGGAACCCTGACTGTTAGGTAGGCAGAAGCACTATAAATTAATCATCATCTAGAAAACAAACCCCTAGTCTCAAGGGGCTGTTTCTTGCTGGTTTTAATCTGGATTTTTGAAGTGAGTGGGGATTCAGCTATCTTCTATTATTTCTGTTTTCTGAATTTTTGTTTAGTGCTTATTTATGATGTTAGCTCTATGAAAGTTCCCTGCCCTTTCTCCCCTCTCATTCACTAGATGCCCCAGAATAGGTAAATCATTTGCTGACATTGTCTACGGTAAGCCTGCCACCTAACATGGGGATGATTGTTTGTCAAGACGATGCTGTGCATGTTTCTTAGCATCCTGTGGGAGAGTTTGTATCTAGGCTTTGTGAATTAAAGCAGTAATTAATGACTTTTTTTTTTTTAATCCAGCCTCTTTTCTAGTTGCATTAGCGCAGCTGCAAAGCTTCAAATGCATTGATTTGTTTTGTGAGCAGTGTTGTAATTTCAGTGGCATCCATTTCAGTTGAGATTGTCCTTAGTAGCTGATGGCTTTTTAATGTTTTGATGATCAAGCATTTGTTGGTTACAGTCACAGGCTGGCATTTAATAGAGTGCATTTTATCTTCATATTTGTATGCGATGGAGACCATAACAGGTAGGCATTAGCCTTTTGCAGCTTTGTTCTTCTCTTAAAGGAAATATTATCTATTAGCTCGCATATTTAAAGGCATTTTATTTCTTTATAAGTGCATAAATGGGTTTAAAATTAGAATTTTGAAGCTGACCTTTTCTGCTTCACTGTTTCTTTTATAATCCATCACAATCACATGCCATTTTGTCTAATACCATTTTTGTTGTTGTTCAAAGCATCGCAAGCAATTGGCCCTTGCTTTCCCCAATAACTTATTTCTCTCTGTGACCTTGCCTTTCTATATTGATTATGTGCCACTGGGACAGTAAACTGCTGCCTACAGTGGAAGATTTGGATGTACAGAAAAGTGAATTCATATGAGCTGGACCTAGACTGGGATTGTGAGGGTGGGAAAAAGTATTAGCAGTGACTGACCTTGGCTTAATCTCTGGAGGCTTCCTTTACAACTGAGGGAGGAAAGAGACACAGACATCCCCCCCCCCCCCGCCCCAGCACTCCCGAACCCATTGGCTCCTTCTCTCTCCATCCTCATTTCTTCTCTCACTTCCAGGAAAGCACCTAAATTAGTTCCCTGCTCCAAGCTGCGTTTACGGCCACCTCGCTGACTGTTCAGAGGGCTGGAGAGCCCCCTCAAGCTGAGGGAGACCTTCTCCCTCCCACCCTCTTCTCTTTGCTCCCCATAGAGGAGCAAAAGCTGATCTCACGGAAGCAATAGGCTTAGAGCGCTCCACTTAGGGCCTAAAGGCTAAACTCATTTTTTCTATTTCTTTTTTTTTAATCAGTGTTTTCTACCCCTGCATGCAGTTGCTCCCCATCTTCTTTCTTTCAGATCTGAGGGAAGCAAAACCCACTTGTTAAATCTACTTTTAATCACTTGGGAGAAACACTGTTTCTACATCAAGGCGCCATTAAGTACCCATCTCCCTACTGACACAGGCTTACATCTCTGGCTGCTTTCCTGAAACTCATAGGAACTCATCTGTCTTTGATCTTCTAACCTCAGCACTTCTGATGGCGTACTCGTGCCAGCAGCACCTTTTATTTAGATCTGTGTTTGCAGTAATTTCTCTTCTTACACTCAAACTCTTGTTGTGGGTCAAAGGGAACACACCACATATATGGAGCTAGGAATGTGTTGGTTTTAAAGTAATAACTTTCTAATCAGATACTGAAAATTTATTGTAATTTACATTACAGTCCTGTCACTAAAATTACCTCAAGGGATGAAAATTTGGGGATTTTTTTCCAAGATTTTGTGTCAAAGTATTGTGAAACCTGCTCTGTGTCCATGCTGGTCTCCATGTACTTGGTTTCAGCAGCTACGCCATCCTGGCCTGGCTAGAACTTGGACCAAAGACTGCTGAAGAAAACCAATATTATTACCAGTGATAAGAAAGGCATGAACCACAGAGGCCATGGCAAAGCCTTTGCAAATACAAGCCCACAGAAATCAGTTTAGAGGAAATATTTCATACAGCTGGCTGGCTTGTCCAGATGAGAATGAGAAATAAAAAATCACCAATATAAATTTGTGGCTTATGAGGATGGACTCAGTTAAATATATGGTTGGTTTGGGAGGCATAATATTTTTAAAAAAACATCAGTAAATACTAAGCTTTTTAATTTGTCCCCTGGGATTTAAATTCTTTATGCTTACTTTTGATTGAACTGAGTTTTTCCCTTAACATTATGACTCAGGAGCTGGGACTTAAAAGATAAACTAAATGAAATATGTCTTAGAAGATTTGAGACAATTCTCACATTGATTGTGAGGGGGAATGAGCTGGCCTTCTAGACTCAGCCCTATCATCAGTTGTTCATGCACCTACAGCTGAAGAAGACCATTAGGCTCAGCTCTACAGGTATTTCTGTGTTCTCATCTCTCCACCAGCTCTAAAAACAACTCCAGGAACACCCTGTGATTCCCTTTCCCCCATGTTCAGAAATAAAATTTGAGATATAGACTGGGATTGAAATTACAGGAAGGTCTTATCCCTGTGCAACTTCACCCAGAGCCCCATAAAAACAAACTGTAGTAACAGCAGTAGAGCTGTATACCTGCTTGGGTTTCTCTGCAATAAATAGGGACTAGTAAAAAAAAAACACAGAAAATCTAGTCTCTGTGCATGTTTTTCTATCTAACCTTCATTGTAACAACTGTAAAAATTATATAAGTGCCAAATGGTGCTGCAGTTGTTTGTGCTCTCTATCATGGGAAACCTGGCAGCTAAATATTGGACTCAGCATAACACCACTCTGCTAGTTACGTTGCCAGTGATATTAACCTTATGTTTGAATAATCATCACTAGAACGTATTTCATTTTTTCTGTCCTCTTATCTCTTGGCTTTTTTTTTTTTTCGGTAAAACAGCAAGCAAAATTGATAGTGATAACAATAACATTTATTCCTTACTTATTTTAAGTCACAGTGAGAATGGGACACAACAGGCCAACAACTGCTAAAAATAATAACTGTAAACTGTTAACACCAGCCTGGTCTAAATGCAGGTAAATAAGAAGAGCTGTCGCTAGTTTAATGTTTCTCTTCTCTCTTTGTGAAGAGGTATGTTGTGATGGCAGCATCCGATTGCTTCTGTCTAGTGTTCAACTAGTTGATAAGTGGGTCCAGGTGAAAACTCGGGTGAAATGGGAGTGGAGCTGGGCCCAGGTGATGGATGATGTACCTTACAGCCTGTTGACTTCCAATGGACATCAGCAGCCTCTGCGGTGCCATCAAAGGGTAATGTAGTTTGCAGTCACTTAGTGCCTGGTTATTTGTCTGGAGTCAGAGGAGACAGACCTTGCAGACAATGATGTGTTCTAAGAGGTCACATATGAGTAGGAGCTTAGCCAGCCTGGGCACATGGCCAAGGTAAAAGCAGGGCTTCACAGAGGCATCCTTCAGTGAAAGACAGAGGGGATGGCTCTGAAATTCTGGATTTGCAGTTTGGGAGCAGGGGTTGTTTTCCTTTCTTCTTTCTCCAAGCTCCCAGGGAAAACACTTTGTTTGTTGGGGCTGGTACTCCACCTAGCAGAATGAGTGAAATGTGCTTGCAAGGAGGTTAGTGCTGCTTTGTGAGCTAAAGGAACTGGCTTCTACATCGACGTTTCACATCTGTGGTTGTAATTAAGGTTTAAACACTGGCATGTAATTATCCACATTACTTAATTTGTAGCATGTTTATGGGCATGATTTTGGTCCAACTAGCATTCTTGCAAACAATGTCTGGGCACGATTGATTTTTTGGATAGCATTAGCCTAGGATTGTTCTAAGGAAGCAGTATGAACTGAAGGAACCACTTTGAGGAGGGGATAGTTTAATCTTGTTTACACAGGCTTGCCTGCTGCTTGCCTTTGGGGTCAGAGAACAGACCTGTGCCTTTTTTACTTCCTGTACAGATGTAGATCCTGGGCTTGATTTGGCAGGTCTGTGTAGGGATCTAGGGCTCAGACTCAGACACATAGGTGAAAAAGAAAAATCGGTTTAAGCCCTTCAAACATTACTGTAGCATTCATAGCTTCAGAATTTGATCAGGGAACCTGTATCAGCTCACACATGGTGACATTTTCCAGCAATTAATAAATTTCCAAGCCTGATCATTTGCCTGAAGCTGAAAGCAGTACCTTGATTAGTTGTGAGCCATACAAAAATGTTCAGGCTCTGTGAGCTGCAATCATTGCCCATGGTCAATGGAAATTCCGAGTGCTGAAATGTAAAAAAAAAAGATCAATCTATTGGATTAGCACCTCCCTGACCTACCATCCAACATTTATGTTAATGAAAATTGACAAGTTGCTTTAACCCAAGGATGTGTTTGCTTTTACGTAACTTGCAAATAGTGCAAACGCATGTTAGGAGTGCAGCGGAGAAAAGGAAGAGTCTATTTCTGGATCTCTAATTCTTTGAAAAGTTCTGCCAATGCCATCTGTGGTTTGTGCATTGGGATTTCAAAACTCGGCAGTGCTGATAGGGATAGCTTTCTTCTCTGTTGACCATCTGTCACAGGTGCAGGAACCAGAACACATTATTAATTCTATAGATTAAAACTTCAGTTGGACTGGCATGCTGGTTTATTACTGTCTGCTTGGGCCCACGTCTCTGAACAAACTATATCCAGTTGAGCCAGCTTTTTTTGCCTTTTTTTTTTTTTTGACATTCAGAAATGAGTTTGTGAATCTCAGTTGTGTCTCTGTAAAAGAGAAGGGAAAATGTTCCATTAGGTTCTCATTGATTTATGAAGCAGAAACGTTTGCAGGAAGAAGTCTTGAACAGCTTGTTTGTTCAGCTCAGCAGCAGGGACAGCCTGCAGATGATTAGTTCCGCTCGTGCCCATATGTGTCATGACAGTAAATACTGATTATTACAAAAGGTTTTGTGGGAGATGAGGCTAATTGAGCAAAAGTTAAAAACAAATGTATACTGATTGTTTTAAAGTGTGCAAATAACAAGGGGTCTGGTTCGTGTTTGCGTTATTGCTTTTAAAGGGAGCAAAATTATGCAAATGCATGCAAAAGTCTCTCTAGAGTGTTATTGGTTATCATGTGTCACAGCTTTCCATTTTAACGAGCTGTCTCTTTAAGCCAAGACTTAAGGACCAGATTTCCAAAAGCGCTATATACTAGAGAGGCCTTGAGAATGTGACAGATTCATTTCACGGTGCTTTGAGGTTTCAAAATTGTGGATTTATTCCATTATGGGACTAAAATCAAATGTGTTCCAATTCTTTTATTAAAATGGATGGCTGGGAAGAATGCTTTTGTCACCTCTGTACAGGTCTAGTCCCAGTTTCCACTTCAGACTATTGTTCTCCATCTTTCCAGAACATCCTGAGTCAAAAGAGATAGGTTTTCTTAGAGAAATGTTTCTTTTCATGATTGCTGTGGTATAGTAAGCAAACAACTGCTTTTTAAGTTGCCATTTCAGTCATCATACAAACCGTGCAAGCTTAGGTATGTATGTAATTGCTATGAGTGCTTATAATGCACAGGAAATACCTGATTTTTAATCTTTCAATCAAGGCCTCAGAATGGAGACTGAAATGCGTAAACTGTAGAATTTTCCATTTAAAAGCTTAATGGTTTTATTAAGTATAACTACTGCTCCACTGTTGTTAACAATTAGTCTTTATCAAGGGCTGAAATACTTGGTAGGAAGTGATATTAACCTTTGCCTTCCCTCTGTAATTCTTGGTAGTTACCATTGCCTTTGTGATAAGGCGAGATCCTCATCTTAACAGACTTCGGGAGGATGTCTGCAGCGCAAACAGACCAGAAGTGTAACATGTTGCCTCTGAAAAAATCTTTTGTGCATACATTATCTTGGATACTATCTTCAGAAATAGGTTAAAAGCTGTTTTTTACTGAGGAACCTTGGAGATCTGAGTGTATATATCCTCCTGCACCCTCCTTTAAGCAGCAAAGTTGGCTTGTGTTACTCTGCTTCAGAATTTAGAGGAAAACATAGAGGTAATGTCTGCCCGAGTTTGTGGATAGGTGCATCAAGTTGTTCAGAGATGTATTCCTCCCCTTTCTCCATGAACCTAACCAGAGAATTTAAAGACCAATAATAATACTGGTAAAAGTCAACTTTAATTATTTCATTGTGACTCATTGCTGACCTGGCTGAATGATGGGTTGCAAAAAAACTGATAGCTTTTTAATAAAGCTATGAAATGTTAACAGATGGGTTAAGGGTCTGTGGTTTTAGTGGCTAGAATGTAGTAGCCACTTATATAATGGCTATGAATATGTATTAGCTCTACAAAAGATGATTACAGCTCTTCCTTTAAAAAAAAGATAATAATGAAGTGTCCCCTGTAGCTCTGTTTAATCATATTCAAGAAAAAAAAAATCAAACTAAATGAGTACAAAGTAGAGTTATTAGGGTGAGCAGACAAATGCAGTGTTTATTTTATAACAGAAAACTGGAGGCACTTGCCTTGTTCAATCCAGAAAGAAAAAAGAAAGGGCGAGGGGTAAATGTCTGTTATCTGAAAGTACAGAAAGTTACAGAATAGGCCAGATACCTGGAAGAAAAATTAGCTGTTGATTCCAAAGTACCACCTCTGGTGGAGAGCAAAGGGTTCTCTAGAATATTTCTAAATGCTGTGTTGGATTGTTTTGCTTGTTTCTGATGGAAGAATCTAATGATTCATTTTTTTGAAAAGATTTTAAAAGTGTGAGAAAAGTTTGCTAGAAGCTTTCTGGCACATTTGCAAATTCTTTAAAAAAATTACAAGTAGTTCAACAAACACCTTTTATCTGAGCCTTATTAGAAACCTCTTTCAGAAATGAGAGCTGAGTTTTTCATTCCCAGAAGGCTTTCCTCCCAAATTCCCCATGATTCACTTCCTCAACTGTGTTCAATATTTGGCCAAGAGACTTCCAGCAGAATTTTTCTGTTTGAAGAGGCAAGATGACTACAGAGGAAGATAGGACTTTTTGGTGAAGGGATGTTTGACTGTGGAACTCTCTTGTGTGGGAGATCAGATGAATATTTGTCTTTTATCATCTTAAAAGCATGAGATAAAACTCAGTTTTCACTCCTCTTCCCTTCTGCTTAGTATGTGATTGAGTGGTAGGGAAAGTCCACAAGTGTATAGCAACACACAAGGGTGAAGCAGAAAAAACTTCATATTCTGCTAAAGACTAACATTTCTAACTATGCTCCAAGATATGATGATTGATGCAGTTACATATTACCATTTTATAATTGATATTTCTGAAATGTTGCTTTTTACCATGAGTGAATTGATTCCTGTATATTGAAAAAAGATTTAATTATCAGCTATGCTTTCCCTCAATTTCAAAGAATCAAACTTTGTGTCCCAGCTATTTTTAGTGATTTAAGGTGGAACATTTTAAATTTTTTACTTACTATAGTCTAACAACTAATTAAACTGTTTGTTTGTCTGCCAGTGGCTATTGAGGGAATTTCCTATTTTTTTTTGTTGTGTCTAGATAATCATAGAATCATAGAATATCTCAAGTTGGAAGAGACCCATAAGGATCCTGCTTCTCCCACAACTAAGAGCATTGTCCAGATGCTCCTTGAACTCTGACAAGCTTGGTGCCAATAAAAGTTGCATCCCTTTATATTCGCCCACATTGAATTGCATAAGCCAATTATTGGCTTTATACCATGCCTGTACACATGCTGACAATTATTTCGCTTCTTTCTTGCACTGCCTACCCCCTTTTCTAGAATGGTTTAGGAATGCCACTCTTCTATCTGTCCTTTCTACAGAATATTGAGTTCAATAACAAGTAAGCCAAGTTACACAAAGCTGTCAGTAGGCAATATGTCTCAGTAAAAAACCTGGGTACTAAGCAGGCTGTTTGCTGAATTTCCTCTGTCTCTCAGACATAGTTAGGTTGTTTCAGGGTTGTGGTACACTAGCAAAACAGCTTAGAAAAAGCTTTCATGCCTGTAGTTGTTCCACAGAAAAACAGTTCAGTTGGCAAAACTGTCATGCGGCACTTTGTATTGACCATTTAATGATATTAATCTTCCTTTAAGGAAAAAGCTTGTGCTGTTTATGTTTTGGTTGAAGATTCTTTCTTTACTGTAACTAACCTAACCACTTTGGGGAAAAAAAGTGATACACCTTAACTGTTAGCAAAAGTCCCCAACTTTTGGGGGGAGGAGGTGGTAGGGAGACTAGAAAGGTGTTGAATTTCCCATGCAGAGCTTTTTTTTTTTTTTTAATCCTCCTTCTTAGGAATAAAGGCATTCCAAAAAGCACGAACTACCAATTTTTTCACAAAGGCAGATTCTTCAGAAGGTGAAGCACAATGAACTCTTCTTTAATACTTTGTGCTCTGTCAACCTTCCTGGTAACTTATATATGACAATTTATGTCATGTATGAAACCCATAGGAAAGAGTTTATTCTAGCTTCTGAATGCCTAGTGTAAAACTGTAAAGCAGATGCTGCTGTCAACCCTCAGCCAACACATGTACACCACCATGTCCTTCCTCTTCACCTCTGCTGTAGTCTTCATCCAGCCTTTCAGTTTGTTTTATTGCTGCATCAATTTTTCTGTTATCCATTCAATTCATAATTTCTAGACTCCTGTTTGCCAAGCATGTTACTGTTCATTTTCTTGCAAATTCAGTTTCACTCATAGTGTAAACATGGGGTCTTGACTAATGTAATCCTCTATGAAGTTCTCAGAATACCACTCCTAAAATAAATTCAGTTTAATAACTGAAACCCTTGGGTGCTGTGCAGAAAATACTTAGTGTTTATAAAGTACCTAACAGGTAATTAACCGCTAATGTGTCTATTTACAGCCCTAGCGATAGACTAGTTACAATAAATAAAGAAGAAGTAGTTGTCTATTCCCAGCATAGTTTAGTTTTATCTTTTTTGGGTTTTGTTTTTTTTTTTTTTAAACTGAGGTTAAGTGTGTACCTTCTGTGCTTCTGTGCTTCAAGTGCTGTCCTTCAGATTGGTCAGTTATTCCAACTGTTGGAAAGGCCGCAAAGACTCACATCTCATGGGGTTTTGAAGTACTAAAAATTCTATTATTGCCCATTGCAAAGGTTATATGAATCTTTGAGAGCACAGTGAACTTTATGCAACAGCCTCAGTGATTTCACATCATTACTTGAATATAATCTGGAAAAGTATCTTTCTCCTTCCTTCCATTCTTGCTCTTCCTGCTCTTAATTATTGTTCTTTAATGTTGGTTTAACTTGTAATGATACAGTATCCAAGAGAGACTTCCAAATTATAAAATAAAACTGTCCTGTGTTATGTTTGACAGGATTAATTGCATTTGGGAGAAAAATTGAACGTGACTCCACAGTATACTTCTAAATTTCAGGAATGGATCAATGCATGGTTACTGAAGCTTATTCCTTCCAGACAGAGATATACTTGGAGGTTATATTGACATATGCTTTATAATAAGTGTGTGGAGGAAATGCAAGAGGGAAGTACTCATGTTCACCATACTGTAGAAATAATTAATTCAACTGAGCATCATTATCACTGAAAAGTCCCAACTGTCTTCAAATGGTATGTCCCAGTGCAGCATCTCTTTATACTTTTCAGCCTTTGTTCAATCTCAGTGGTTAACTTTCCAGTAATACTACTACTACTGTGCTTATGAACTGAATAATCAATCTGAGAGTTGAAACATTACATAATAATTAAGCATCTCATCCAGCAACAGGACATCTGTGCTCAGTGATCTCTGCTGGGATCCAATGGCTGGATCAATTAAATGGTTTGCAACTAAATTCTGCTATCTCTGAGTTGCTGTTATCTTCAATGGTGAGGTTTATGAGTTTGTTTAGGGTTTTTTTCTGAGTTGTGAGAAAATGATGAACTGAGAGGTTATAAAGAGATGAATTTCCAAGGTTTATTAGCGTGCTTGCACTGTTTTAGCTACTCCTAGCTAACAGCTTCTGTGGTGGAAGTTAATGTAGTCACACCTATTTCTGACTTGTATCCATATTCTTTTTAAATTGCTGCAGATTACACACAACTCAGTATTGGCAAAGTGTTGTGCAGAGGCCATCTGTGTGCTTGATACACCATATTGGCTACAAGATCAAATGAACTAAAGCAATAAAATAAATGCTATAAGGTACCTCTTTGTTCAGCTTAAACCATAGAAATCAACCATGTCACATATGCAACTTTTCAGCCCAAGCAAAATATCTGTCTGTGTCCAGGGTGGAGCTTTAACTCTAATACAAAGCTAGGAGGCCAACACGCTATCAGTCTTAATAATAGAAACAATTGTATTTCATTGTTGGAAATAGCTCAATTCAAACAGCTCCTGCAAAACAGGCTAAAAGAGTATAGGCTATTTATATGTGCAAGTACAATAAAATATAAGACTCAGCTGGTTTGAGCATCAGCTTTCATTCTATTTTTTGCATCGCCTTTGTAGGATTAAGAACCTCCCCACTCAGTTTGAGGAATAGCTCTGGAAACGTAAAGTGTTCTAAAAAACTTCAGCTGATTTCTATGTTGATTCATCAGTACCTGAGGCAATTGCTTTCCATAATATCCATCCTTCACTAAAAATAGTTTCCTATCCAGAAATACACTAATATGTATTAGTGTCTAATCATGTGTAATCATGAGTAAACTGATACTTCCAAGTAATCCAATTGGTACTCGCTGGAATCACAGAATCATTTAGGTTGGAAAAGACCTTTAAGGTCATCGAGTTCAATTGTAAACCTAACGCTGCCAAGTCCACCACTAAACCATGTCCCTAAGTGCCATCTTAGTGTACTTTGAATAGGAACCATGTACAGCTCTTCAGTACTACTGAAAAAAAAAAAAGTAATACCTTTGCATCAACACTTTCCACAATGAATGTAGTAAGATTTTTGAAGACTCAAATAGTTTTCTGGTCATCTTTTGAAGTCAGTTCTAGGCTAATTTTATTTTATAGGTGTAGAAAGCTATTGTGAATCCAAGAGTTAGCATCAAGACAATCTATATGCATCAGTCCAAAAACCTGGAGTAACAAGGAGATGCATTTCACGTGGCTCTGTGTAGGCGTAGAGAAGTAACTGCCTGGGGACAAGTTCACCACCTCCTTCATTCTGTATGAAAACATATTTCTGTCTTTGTTTCTCTTTTGTCCTCTCTCCATTTCCCTGCCTGCTGCCCTTACTCTTCTAGCCTCTAATTACTCTACCAAACCTCTTCTCTGGTCCACTTATCCTTTGTGCCCAGTCCACTCCCTGTGCTGGTTTTTTTCCTGTCAGACACTTATTTGGGAGAGCAGGAGGTGATGACTGTAAAAGAGAGCCGTGTACCTCTGATGCACGGCAGCGATGGGAAGAGCCAGAGTACAGAGGGTGGTGGGGTCCTGTGCCATGGCAGTGAGGTGTGTGACAGCTGAAGGGCTCTCCGGTGGCGTGCATGCACTGGGCGTATAGAAACATTGTCACGCGGGAAGTTGTCAGGGACATTGGGTAGGGTGGGCTGCTAGAGGTGAAGGAGCATGAAGTCTGTTAATGCGGGTTGATGTATGGCCAGTCAAAGCTACTAAAAAGTAATAATAGCTTCTTATTAGAAAAAAGAAAAATCCCTCTTGGTCAAGTGGAGTAGGTGGAGAGATTAAGACTGTGCAATACCACTCTAATAATATTTCTTTATTTTATAGAACACTTTATTAACATTCAATATTAGGTCAATATTATGCCAAAGGGAAAAAGTGCACTCCTGGTAATTACTGTCCTATAAACCTAAATGCTAAAGTTAATGGGGAAGTGTTTAACAAAAAGTCAGTAAGAGTCTAAGCCAATTTAAATTTCTTTTTCTTAAGAAAACGAATACTGGAAACTCAGAATGCCAATATTCACTGAATTTGTACACTTCAGGTGAATTGTTTGTCCCATTACAGAAAGGGGCAGTAGTCAGCGTGCTTTTGGACAAATATATTTCAAAATAGTGACTAAGAAATAGATCTCAAATCACACTCAATTTATAGCCCCTTGTATAATCCATTGCTTCCTATGAGTGATCATTCATTAATAATCAACAAGGAAAACAAATTAATCAGTATATTAATGTAATTACACAAAAGAGGGCATGCATATGTTGTTTTGATTCACACAAGATTAATGCATTTTTTGAGATGTTTTAATAAGAATAAATGTTACTGTTAAGGGATTATTTAATTGAACTCCTTCATCAGTACATTATTAAGAGCATTATGTTTTATTTCAAAATACTTCAATATGTATTCTCAATTAGCAAATTCTACACGCTATACAAAATTAAAACACTGAGGATGTGATATTTGTATGTTACATACTCTCAGTGTAGAACACAACCGTTACATTAGGAAGCTTATTCCCCACTATATCACTTCTTATTTCTGTATTGCATTTCACATTGTTTAATAACAGATTCACAGGCTGTTTTTCAACTGAAATTTTATATTCCTTTTTATACAGCCTTTGTTAATCCATTGGCTGTAGATGTCTTCCATCTGATGGTAATCCTCTATTTAATTTTTAGAAAAGCTATACTGGAGGAAGATGGTTTCCAATCAAACTGCAACACTTCTGAAAATGAGTTGTTGTGGTGGGTTGACCCTGGCTGGGCCCCAGGTGCCCACCAAAGCTACTCTATCACTGCCCTCCTCAGCTGGACAGGGGGAAGAAAATATAACAAAAGGCTCGTGGGTCAAGATAAGGACAGTTTAGTAAAGTGAAAGCAAAGGTCGTGCGTGAAAGCAAAGAAAAAACAAATGATGTTATTCTCTGCTTCCCATTAGCAGGCGATGTCTGGCCACTTCCCGGGAAGCAGGGCTTCAGTACGCGTAGTGGTTGCTCCAGAAGACGAAAATGCCCCCTTCCATCTCCCTTTACTTAGCTTTTATATCTGAGCTGATATCGTATGGTATGGAATATCTGTTTCATTAGTTTAGGGCAGCTGTCCTGGTTATGTCCCCTCCCAAGATCTTGCCCAGCCCCAGCCTGCCAAAGAGGGGGGCAAAAATGTTGGAGAGACAGCCTTGATGCTGTGCCAGCACTGCTCAGCAGTAGCCAAAACACTGGTGTGTTATCGACACCTTTCTAGCTACCAATGCAGAGCACAGCACTATGAGGGCTGCTATGGGGAGAATTAACTCTATCTCAGCCAGACCCAATACAGTTGCAAGCAAAGTTTTGCACTTTACATTTTCAGTTTAATTGTGTTGTTTTCTGAGAGAATCAGCTCCAGTCATGTGTTGTAGCTGATCATAGGTAACGTCCTGCGTCATGGTCCCTTTGGATCTCTCAACTTTATAGGACAATGTACTCTGTAAATTAAACTTTATTTTGTGAGCTCATTAGGAAAGAAAACAAACACGACATCCAAGGGCTCAATTCCTTTTGTACAGAGTACTCTAATATGTGAATTCGCTACTTCATCACTTCATTCATGAGGTTTCTAATACACAAGTCCTCTAATCAGCAACTTGCAACTCGTGCACCTTTGAGCAAAATAGTTACCTAGCTGACGGTGAGAGTGCTAATCCTTCCTCCCCCGTCATGGTGTACGTGTCCCTTGTATCGCACTGGGAAGCGCAAAAGCCTTGGCATTCCAGCTGCTGTTGGATCTGCTTCAAAAACTTTTTGGATAAGCTGATGCGTTCATATCTTCCAGCTTAGCTGTTTGGTCTATACCTTTTCCATTAGTTAGCAGAATCTGAAGAAGCTGCCAGACAATCAGTATGCAAGGATTATAGCTGCAGGAGAGAGCAAGCTGCAGGTGATATTGGCTGCATAATGACCTTTAGCCCTTTCTGGCCACCGTGTCCTGCCTATGTGTTACCCTTGCTTGGACCTAATGGCACTGCTCCCAGAATACATCAGCCCTTAGCATGAGCTGCAAGCTAGACGAAATCTGAGCAAGAGTTGAGTGACCAGCCACACTCCTGCCACATGATTTCCAAATTCTTGTTTATGTAACAAATCCAACCACTAGGAAATGCAGCTGGTTTTGCAGTATGTTCTTTATACAAAAGAAAGCCTTCTGGGCCCAAGAACTCGAGTGGCTTCTTTTTCAAACCACACTTCACAACATCACAATTCTTTTTTCCTCAGATCACTTTTTTTTTTTTAAATCTATTAAAAAGTCAGGTATTTTAAATAAAATTATTCAATTTTTAGAATCTGGTTTCCTAGAGTATTTCATAATCCTATAAGCCTATTAGAATAAAGTTGCCTATGGAGTTAAATTGTTATAAAACTCCAGACTAAAAGATCTGCTTATGAAGACAAATGTCAGAGAACTTTAAGAGGCTGCTAGGCAGACTTATCTCTCAAAATTTTAAAGACGTCCCATACCACCATCAGAAAATTAAAAATCATTAGTCATAATTGCAAGAGGTGTAAGCAGTCATACGGTAAAATACTTCTAGGCATTGATTAAGACAGATAATGTCATTGACTTTGTAGGCCACATAGGAAAGAAACGGGAGGTTCTGCTGTCTTTCAAGTTGTACTCAGCCTAACTTTTACTCTGGGGAGCCAAGAAGATGATATCAGCTTTTCCTTCAGTTGAATGAGCAAATGAAAATTAATTGAAGCCATGGATCTGCTTTCCTTCTTCCCTATATACCTTTGTTGCAGATGCCAAGCAATCCATTATCCCACATGTTCTATGTCAGTTTAATACACAATTTTGTCAAAGTGCTGCAAACAATCAAGGCATAAGCAACATGCAGAGATAATCCCAGAGAAGACATGAGATTTGTTCTTTAATTATGAAATTTGTGGGTTGGTTTTGGTCATGTGGGGTTTTTTGGTGTTTGTTTGGTTTTGTGGTTTTTTGTAAAGTCATTCTCTCCTTGATGCAAAGCCATATAAAAGAAAGTATTTGAGTAAGATGGCTGTACAAGTAGGAGCTAGAAGTAGGGTATTGTGTGTCCAGCAGGAAGGTAAAATCTGATTATCTCTCTAAGGTAAATACACAGCTCATAATACCATAGCAGTGAAAGTCATCGTGATGTTATGCCTGCATTACCACCCTGAGGAAGGAAACATAGTTGAAAAGACGTATAAATATACTGAGTTGGCCAAGATTTACACATTGCATTTATGCTAGAGAAGGGAATTGACCACAGGTTTCCCTGAGTTTCAGATACTCCCCTGGCCCTGATAAATCTTTCCTCCAGACCTCAGTTTCCTCTGTCTTTCTGCAGTAAAAAGAAGGGTGAGTTAGTTATGTTTTCCTAAACTATCAGTAGGAACTTCGAGGATTCACAACTGCAGATTAAAATTGTGCACACTGAAAAGGGAACTGAGAAGGTCACAGGTTTTGCAACTATAAAGAAAGAGAGCATGTGAAGGATAAAAAAGCTTCCAGAGTGCTCTTCAATATATGTTACTTTGATATTTCACTACTTTACTTTTCATACATAAATGTTAGTCATGTGGGATTACTCGGTGATATTTAATAAGGGAATTCCACCCCAAGTAGTTTAATTCAAACTACTTCATTTCATTTTCAAAACTTTAGAATATAAGCTTTCAGTTGTAGCTGTTCATGGATTTGTATGCTTTCTTAGCAAATTTAAAGATAACCATAGTATTTATGAATAGCTTCAAGTGCTGCCAGATTTTCTTCTCACTTTATAGTCAATATTAGCAGTAGATTTACATTTCATTTTCTACTATAGTGATCTACACCTATCTCTTTTTGTGCTTGATCTTCTATTCATTTGGAAGAGAGTGTCCTTCAAAAAGCAGCTTCAAAGTCTACAAAATACCACTGGCATGGGGACAAGATTTAACAAGCTGTACCTTTGAGCAAGGAATTCAAATGGACTGAAAATTTCACCTTTTTGAATGCATAAAGACAAAATGCAAGGGAAAACCAGCTGTATGCCTTACAAAATAGTATCATTCAATCAGAACAGATATTTCATCAAAATTTCTGTGTTGCCTTCTGTAAATTGGGAAAGTAAAGGCATATTTTTTATAAAAAATATTCTCCAGAATGCTTTTTAAGCTTAAAAGTAAAGTAGTTCCATATGTACAGTAGTACCACCCACAGAAAACTGTATTAAAAGAAAAGTATTAAAATTGCCATGTCAGGCACTCAAAAGTGCCAAGTAAATTTGCCTGTGGCAAAAGTTACTGTCTGATGCTTCAAAAACAGTTTGTTGTATAATATGTATAAGCAGTATAAAACTGTTTCCTCAGGCAAGCTTTGAGTATTTGACTTCTAAGTCTCAGTATTCATCTACTTATTTAGGTATATAGTTTCCAAGGGTATATTGCCTTTCTATGACACTAGCTATGATTTGTCCATTTGTTTAGAGCTTCTACACCTGTTATATAGATTTCTGCTGATGTTGTATGCTAATGAAGAAACCAAGGAGATAGTCATCCCATGGATGGGCTCTAGGTGGAACAGGGTACATACATAGTTACATAAATTTATATATATATCTCATTCTTATGTAATTATATATCTAATTCTTTGCTCAAAATGGAAGTTTTAAGACTCACCTCAGCTTGCATTTGGACTGATACTGTCCTAGGACTGGGTCTTGCCTGTCCTGATCATGATTTTCAAAACTTGCTGTTCCCTTGATTGCAGCCATTTTAATACTGAGGGTAAGCTGGTGCTCAGCTCTTTACTCAGTCACACTATCCTAGCCTATGGTGAATTTATTTCAAGTACTTTCATTCTTGAATTGTTACAGGTTGCTTTTGTTGTGAATTTTCTCTGCTTTTTCTGCTTTTCATTCCACCCTTCCCAATTTGTCTCTGGAGAGCAACTAGCTCTCAGTCATGGTAGCACTTATCAGTCATTTCAAAAGTTATTGAAGGACCCCTTAAGTTAACAAAAAACCCAGAGTCTGTGGATCTTTAAATCCAGTAAGCAAAAATCAAAAGAAAGGGCCTGCCTGTTGTCTGTGCTGGCACACACATTTTTTCTGTACCAATATGCTGAAGGCATTTGTCAGGTACTTGCAATCAATTAGAAATATTTGCAATTAGTTGGTTTTACAGATAGATCTTAAAGGTTGGTTTCTGTAACTGAAATGTAAAATCTGTAATTCTGGACTCAGTTCTTTTGTCATCCATTGTAGTGGGTCAGAGACTTCATGTCTGAGCAGGATCACAGAAGAAGTGACAACATATTTCTCCAGTAGATTTCACAGATATTTGATGACTGCAGAAGTGTGCTAAGGCTTCAAGTGTTGAGTTCCTGGACTCCACCTCTGGATGAGCATATGCTCTGTTGTGGACAAACCTTCTGCTCGTTACCCTTTGACTTCTTGTCTCTCCAGTGCTCATTTCTTCCTCATTCCTGGCTCCCTTCTCACACATACGAGTTCCCAATCTCCCAATCTTTCTTTCTCTATATAGTCTTGAAAGTAATTAAAGAATTATGCCTTCTTGTGAGTTTTGTTTACTTACTCTTTTGACTGTTTAAGAAACAACAACCAACATCACTCTTTTATCTCTGTATCACTTTGAATGGTATTTTGTAGGGTCCTTGTGCTTCTTTGTTTCATGGAGTTTAATAACTAAAAACTCAAGAGTGGAAATTTAATAGCACATCAGCTGCTGAGTGAGTTAGTGTAGCTGTCTGCCTTTTGCATTATACTATCATTTCAGTTAATGTGACATAAACCTTTTTTTTAGGTATCTCTGTATTCAAGTGCACTGGAAAAGCATGGACAACAGGATGAACTAGAGTTCTCTCAAAGAGACAATGAGATGAACACTGTATAAGTCCTAAGTGAGAATTCAGCTAAATTCTGTTACAATACAGTCAACAGACTGACACATGAAGTATCAACAAACCCTATGAAGTCCTGGAAAAATTAGAGCACTGTTAGAAATGACAGGTTCAAATTTCATGCCTGCCAGCAGAACAAGGAGGAGGAGCCAGGAGAGCAGGAGGGTTTGAATTTCATATTTAGCTGACATCTCTAAAACTGGAGTGTGTACATGTAAATGGTAATTTTTCTATGAAGAATTGTTTGTAGTCCGCATATTTACATAATACGGACAGAACTAAATTAAATTCTACTCTGTATGTGTGTCTTGCCTAAACTAGGAAGGTCTGACTCAACCTAGATGGACATTTCTAAGATTTAGAAAATTATTAAGAGCAAAATGTAAGGTGGTGGAATTAAATTCTCAGTTGCCTCCAACATCCATTATATAGTACGCACAAATGAAGGATGGTGTTTACAGTATCTTCTTTATGAGGCAATTTCTGTTCATGTACAGGGTCCTCTTAAAATAGGTGTGGGAGCAAATGATCTGTGTATACTCTATGTGGGGGATTCTGCTGTGTTAAAGAACCAATGTGATGATGATATGTTTAGAAAACACTCAAGCTGGATAGGGTCCCACTCTTCAAAATCTACTATCTGCAGTTTTGTTTGTTAGTACCTCAGGAAAGATTTCAGGAAAGATTTTCCCCAAGACACCCAGAGATGGTTGCAAAGTGATCATAATACTTCCATCCTGCATTTCATGCTGACACACAGGAGTAATAACAGTTCAGAAAGAAACGTGGAATAAAGCCAGAAGTTTTGTGTGAATGTGGGGAAAAAGAGGTTGTGCCATAGCTGTGAGTGGGGAGAAAAGAAGAGAAACAATCAGTGAAGGTAAAGGTATTAAAATAAATGAGTCTGCAGAATGAAAGATCTTTTTGAAAATTAGATGAAGAACATTAGGGGAACAGCTTAGTGGTATATGAGTTTAAAAATCCTGAGGCTTGCAAAGCTAAGTAAATGCTAAATTCAGAAAGGAGGTTTCAGAAGGATTTTTCTGAGCTTCAGTGTTGTGCTATTTTTGGAAGAAAATAGATAAAAGGTGGTTATGTTGGCATATGAAATGTTATCCCTTTGGGAAGAAGGGACCTGAATTAATTGCACATTTCCTCCCCTTCTCCCTTTTTATGTACAGTTGGATTGCAGAGAGGATTGATTTTAAAAGACCTGGGTAAAACATGAATACATAGTATTCCTGTGTAAGTACATTGTGTAGTTTCTGTAGCTGGCTGTCATATATAGCAGTTTTAAGTTTTAAACATGCTAAAATCATACTGGGTTAGAAGAAGAGCTGTGAAGATTATGGAAGTTCTATTTCTCAAGAAGCATTCTCAAAAAAAAATCTCAAAGCAAATACAACTGGCATATTTTTAAATGGCAAAATGGAAAGCTAAAAAAATCATTCTATTAGAGTTGACTGAATGTTTCATATTTATTTTCTTTTTATATGTTGTTCCATTGGCCACAGCTGGCAAGAGCTTTTGGGTTTTTTTTTTCTTGTTTCTTGTCAATTAATTTTCGCATCCTGTGGGAAGAAGCTTTTAAAGAGCACAAAGTGGATTCTGAGCAAACTGTTAAAACCTTTACATTTTATCTTAATTACTCTACAAATCTAGTTAAACGGTCAAGAGGAAAATCCCAACTTTGTATAACTTTCATTAGAATTTTTCATTTTTTGTGAACTGGCCTGAACTTTGGGGACTAATGGAATGGTTGGCTTTCTAAAGAGGTGTCTGTTGGTTTGAAGACGTTGCCAGAAAGAAACAATAATTATCAAGGTAAATGTCAACTGGTGTCTTTCTCTTCAAAGATTTTAAACTAGAATATGTTTTATGCTTTATTTTTTCTGTAGTGCTAAACATAGAAACCTTCAACTTCAAAGTGAGGTTTTGGTATTCCCTTCCATATTGCCGGAGGCTGTTTTGCCCCTCGAAGGTTGCCTGGCAGAACTTCTGTGTGTTGCTGAGTGTACTGTGCACCATGTGGACCCAGCTGTTTGCTGCTTCTACAGTCCACTGTAGACTAATCATCACTTTGAGAAGTGTTTGCTATCTTTGCTGCTTCCAGATATAAAACTGAGGTGCCAGGAGTTCATCAAGTCATTTAACTTCAGTGTATTTTCAAACAACTGTGCCAATGCTGGCAGAAAAGGGAGATCTCATGTCCAGGAAATTAACATTACTAGTGGCAGGCTTATGCAGTGAGTGTAAAGTCAGTGCAGTAACAAGCTTCTAACAAAAAAATATGTGCAGGTGTTTACCACGTTTATATATAAGAAAGACTGTAAATACTGATTACATAGCTTGAAAATGCCTCTTGTATTTGCAAATCATCAGTCAATATACTTGGCAATCTTCAATCAATCCAAAAATCCTTGAACTGACTTGAGTAGTTATCCTATCTATAACGGTAGCGTGCTGTAAAGGTCCGTCATGGAAATATTTAAAATAAAAACTTCCTTTCTCCTTTTTCTGCAGTCCATTATGAGGAAATGGACCTCCAAAGCATGGCATCTTGGAGCACTGTTATATAGGTGAAACACTTATTTTGTCTGTGAAGCTCCGCAGTAGTTACATAGGGCAACTAGGTCAGCTGTTGAAGAATGTTATGGAAGTTCTTCACCCAAAATTCAATGGACGTTAATACATATCGTTATTTCAGTTTATCTTCCTGAGGAACATTTTGTGTATGAGGTGTGCTAAGCAAAATATCAGATTCAACTATTTTTCATGAGCAAGCCATAATACTCTGCCTGACCCAGGAGAGGTCATGACTTCTCAAAACATTTGTGAAATGGCTTCAACTTTTCTGTTTCTATCTTGGTGTCTCCATGTAGGCTCATAATTATTTAATGCTCTTGCTGAAAGCACTTCTAAGCAATTTGAACGTTATGCCCTCTGTTTGCACACACAGCCAGTCAGGTGTCACTTCAATATCTGAACTTTGAATCCAGAGACTGAATGTTCTGTGAAGTTGTCTGCTGATTTCCTGCATGTATTGTTCTGTCTCCAGACACTTACTGGCTTTCTAGCAACTGTCTCTGCCAAAATTCAGTTTGAACACCTCTGCTCTTAGGTAGAACTAGACTTCAACTTTTGAGAGCCTTGGATATAAAGGTTTAGACCTGTGCAATAGGTCTCTTAGTTTCTTCCCCTAAAGCTCTGCTTTTATTAGAAATGCTGTCTTTTTTTTTGTTTTTTCTTTTCCTTTTTCTTTTCAGGTTTCTACATCTGGCACCTGAAAACCTCTACACAGAACTTGCAAAACTGCTCTGCTTTCCAGGGATACTGTGATGTGCAACATGCCAGTTCCCATTGATGGCTCAGTTTGTGTGAGCATGTAGCAGCTGTGGCGCTTTCATCAACATTTGCCGTAAATTTGGAAAACCCAGACATAAGCACCATCTGGCTGTGCAAGGTACTCTTATAAGCTGGGCAGTTCCTAAGTAGCTCAGTCACTGTAGATCTATGCCAAAAGATCTGTGCTTTAGAAAGCACTGGGGTTACTGAGGAAGAGCTAAATAGCTTATGTCCAAGGCAGTCTTTTGTGATACTAACTTAAGTACACATTTAATTTTAAACATGAGTGCTCTGGTTATCTTTTTGTATGATGCATTAATACTTTGCTAAAGTAGGAAGCATACAAGAAAAGTTTAGCCTGAATGTAGTTCTGTGCTGAAAAGTCCTTGTCAACAAAGGTAACTTGCATTCATTCAGTAAATTAACTCATAGATGTTTATTATAATAATAATAGGCTTGAAAAGACATCCTGTGGTCAGGGTGAAGGTTTTTCTGCTTTTGACATCGTCATAGTGCACTACAGGGGAGTAGCAGATGCTATGCAGCTATTCCTTACCGTGCTCTGTCTGCTGTTTAAACGTATTTATCAATAACTCACTGCATGTGTAACTGAAATATTTCTAATGTAGATCAGTTGATAGATGTTCTCATTAAAAAAAGCTGCAGGCCATGTCATTATCATCATCTTCTTTCTTCTTTCCAGGATTACTAAGTGCGTTGGTTTGCTATGCATATGTATATGTTTGGGAGAGAGGAGTGTTCTGCTCAGCAATACCTTTTATCAGTTCATGTTCCTGATGATATGCCCCTCCTTTCTTTTCCTTTTCTTCTTTTAGATTGTGATAGTGCAGCAGAATTCTAATTAAATTACATTTAGGACAGTAGATCTAGACAGAGATTGTTTGATAGAGAATTGTGTTAAGAGACGGTGTCCTTGAATACAATGATGATAGATTTACTTTTTCTCCTGGTATTACTCAAATTGGAATACAAAGCTATAAGGCTAAATCTGATTTCTTAAAGATGCTAGCTAAGATAGCTAGCTGAATGCTGATGTAAAAATTCTTCATGAATGTTTGCTCACATTTCAAACAGCTGGTCTTGTTGCTGCGGGGTTTGTCTGGCTTTTTATTTTTTTTTAAATATGGGGGCTTTATCCTTTGTATGTGCTGTTTATGAGCATTTGTAAGAATAGCTGCACTTTTTAAGAATGCGTATACTGCTATGCATACGAAGAAGGTTCATTATTTATTGTTGACTATTATTCTAAGTAACATTTAAGTCAACCGAGCCAGAAAATAAAACAATATCATTTTGCCAATAATACTTCCTCAGTAATGAGTACTGCTTACTCTTAACCTGCTAAGACCTACCCACCCATATATTCTTCTACAATCAATACAGGCAGAACAATTCTGTGTTGAGTACAGAGAAAGCCTGCAGAGAAATGAATTTGAAATGACCAGCTTGCAAGGAATTCGTTAGCTCAAAGTTGTTGTCCAGGTTAATTTGTGGACAGGTTTTTGTAGTCCAATAGAACAATAGCTAGAGATCCTAGTATGTTAGTATTAAAGCAATATCTTAGTATGAAAGCAATATGGCCACTTGACATTTCAGGAGAGAGGGAGTTTGGCAGAACCAGAAGTCTGCAAACAATCAAGGAGGAGGAAAGAGTGGAACAACATCTTCTGGAACACTCTTAAAATCTACCAAGATTGGTAAGGACTCGATTCTTTCAGAGGGTTTGAACAACCCAGCTTCCTGTTAAATTCAGTTTCCTTTCTTAAAGAATGTCAGGCCTTTATTACTTCTTTGACTTGAAGGGAAGTTCAGATAAAACATAAAGGTTTTAGGATATCTTTTTCTACGTGTATCTTTGAAACACCAAACCCGCTGGAGTTTGTTACATAATTTTTACATTTGTAAGCCCATCAGTAGTAATGAATTTTACTCCAAACTGGTGAATTCCCTATAGATTAATATAAGCTATTTGAAAACAGTTATTTGAAACTTGCCAACCAAAAAGGAAATGTGTTTAAAATTTTCTTAAACTGATGTCCTTTCTAAATAATTTAAATCTATAATCATAAAATCCAATGACTTCTGCTAGCTCTTGCTCCTTTCTAGCTTTTGTTTGATTCTTGTCAAGTCTTATTAAGCCATTTCAGTTCCTCAATCATTGTTTTATACTTAAGCTTAGCAGTAAGACCTAATTCTGTGTTTTGGCAAAGTTCCAGCTTCATATTCTTGAGGCAAACAAGCACTGCTTATACTAAGGCTCTGTGGCACTGATTTAAATTAGTGTGTCTTCAGCAGGTCAATAACCTTTACACACATAAGTTCCTCTCAAGTAGTGATATAAAAAATGACCACAAAAAGTAAGTTATTTCTTTTTAAACATAAAATTTAAATTAAATCTGGGGCGGGGGGGGGGGGGAGAACCACGTTTGGCATCTCTTGTTAAAGATTAGGTCAAGGTTCCTGGAACAGTAAATCCTGACTGTCTTTTTCTTAAATCAGGGTAAACGCACAGAAAATATAATATACATGAAATAACTCAAAACTGTATATTGAAAGCAATAACATTAAGAATTCACCTTTTATTGCTTTGCTGTACTTGCCCTGAGATACACCAGTCAGCCTGTAGAAAGCACTAGTAACTGATAAATATCTCCAAAGCTTCTGATGAAAGCACTTTGCTACTATTTACAATTTCAAAATTGCCAATAATGCTAAAGCAGAAAGAGAACAAGCTATGGATAAAGGGGCAGGTTTTTTTCTACAGAATTTTTGTTTTATTTTGCATTTAAAACCTCAGCTCTGGGAATCGCATGGATCTCTGCACCTATTTAAAAATATAAGGGTGATTTCAGATGACTTGTGGGAAAAGAATGGAACTATTAACTTTCCAAGCTAAAATGCCAAAATGTTTAAACCTCTAATTCTTGATATTGTTTAAATATAAAACATTTGAAATAATTTCATAAGCTTTGAATCCATTGCAGTGCAATAATACTTTTAGCCCTGCAGAACCAATATTAACAATAAAAGGTTTACTGTAGCTGTGCCTCAGACATTATGACACTTTCAGCTACATCCTTTCCTGTAGAATTGCTATGTAAATGGCTTTTTCATGTCATGGATGATGGTGTTTTCAGAAATGACAAGGATATATAGGCCATACTTTTAGAGATATGGGTTTACCATTTCATACTGTACAAAATGGTAGAGCATATTGGTTTGTTTGCTTTGCTGTGTTGCTTGTTTGCTGTACAGGGCTGAACCCAAGCCAAGCCTGAGATGTAAGAAAAAAAACCAGCTTTCCCTGCCTTACAGGAGGCACTGTGGAATGACTACAAATATAGAACTTGTAAAGAAGGACTGGCAGAAAGCATCACTCCTGAAAGAACACAAGAGAACTTGGTTTTGCAGGTTTTTTCTACTTTCCCTACTCAGCAGTGGTGTGTTTCCTTTAGAAAGCTGCAGTATATGTGAATTCAGTGTTCTAATATAACATAGATTTAAAATACCTGCTATCTTTTGACATACTGTAAGGAAGAGAGAGAATACCTGATCCTCGTGACCTGTCTGGGACCTCATGACCAGTTTTGTAGTCACATTGAGTGAAATTTTTTTAAGCTTATCAGCTAGCTATACAAGCAACTTAAAATCTGTCTTGCAATTCATGATCGGGTCATAAATGTAACAGCATGAAGCATACAAATGAAATCTTTTGAGTTTCAGATATGAAATAAAAATAACTTTTCCTGATCACTAAAGAAGATTAAATCCCTAGAGAACCAACCTCCTCTATATTCCCTACAACGCTTTGCTGATACAGGCCATTGCCTGCGGGAAACAATGAACTCTCAAAAACTTTTGCATATGTTACTGATCAGCAACCACTCTATGCTGCTTATGTTAGAGAAAATTATAATAATACAACTACATTTGCAACTTTACAGTACAAATTTGTAACCTAGGTATACCAACATTATATGAATAATAACTTTCAACTTAAACATCTCAGATTCTAGCGGTAGTGCACGTGAAAAGAAAGAGAAGTGTCATGAATGAAATCAGCCCCAGATTTTGTCAATTTACTGATTAGAGCTCCCCATCTCAGCAGGGTTGAGGAGCACTGATTCAGATCACTGACTACAATTTGGATGAGTGGGCTGGTGTCAAAATCAGTTACCATTCTGTCCAAATCACTGCAAAGCTGGAGACTTGAATGTGTGAAAAATTATCAGGTTTTAGATATGATAGATGTCTGTCCTGTGCAGTCACTCTTGAGTGGGTTGAGTTTTTCTTACTTTAGCATGAAAATAAAAAAAAAAGAAAATAAACTTTTTATGGCATTGATACATGAAGTAATCATAAAAGAAATTGTGTGCTGTCTTGGGATAGAGTAAATTTGTTTCTGTGCTGGTTGTGCTGAATTTCTTTACTTTTTTTTTTAATATATATATATTAATTAATCAAAGAGCAAAGGGCTTCTGGAGGCTACATCTCAAAAATCCAAGGAACAGCTCACACACCCTTTCTTACATCAGGGTTGGGGTTTTTTTCAGTCTTCATGTAAAGCTCCCCAGAAGCTAAACATGACAAATCTTGCAAGAAGCTTGTAAACCAGTATTTCTCATGACATCTAATTTGTGAACTTCTGCTACTATGTTTTATATGGCCTGTATATAGAGGAAAACAGCCTCAGGCCAGATGCCAGGATGAGTCTAATTAAGATACAAAATGAAATGTTAAGAGTTCTTGAGGAGTAGAGGAGAGGAAAAAGGAAATAACAGAATCTCCTGCACTGCCATGTGTTGCATCACTGCCCAATAACAGGGCTGCTTTTCCCTATGTCTTGCGAAGGGCAAATGAGTTATGGTATGTCATTGCTTTTGGGGATTAAGCAGAGGCATATCACAGAGGGTAGCTCTATGAGGTAGTCTTTCACTGTGAGAGCAGAAAACATGCAGAACTATTCAGGACATTTCAGCTTGGTACGACTTCTAGAGCTAGTAGTGCAGCCTCACAAACATATCAAGATGCTAGATTAGGAAACCAAAAGGCTTTAAAGTTTAAATTTAAATCTTAATAATATGTTTCTAACTGTTACTGCATTACTGTAACTGTTTTAGAAACACACATTTCCTTTAATCCTTTCATCTTGCCCAAGATAATTCTTAGTAATCTGACAAACTCTGGGGACAGGTAAATCCATTATGGCAGACTGTACTAGGCAGCTATTTGAGTGTTTACTATGCAGAGAGTTGTGGACTTCCAGAAAGCCTGTAGAGCAACTCACCGTTGTGCTGCTGAAGCCCAGTCATACATGAGCATGACATCCTTCCCAAATATGAGGTGACTTTTGTCATTAGGAAGAGTCCTGTTGGCTAGCAGAAAGAAAATATGAAAGGAGACCCAAAACTTTGACTCTTCAGAAGCTGCTGACATGCCATTGTCCAGGTACAGCATATTTAAAATTATTTAAGGTCATTGGCCTGGATAAAAAAATGCAAAAAAGATCATGACTTTGAAGCCTAGTGATTACAGTACTTGTGAGAAAGTGTTCACATCTTGCTGGACTGACTATTTAGTATATTAGCCAAGGGCTGTTTAATGAAAATTTATTGGAGCAAAGACTGCAACTCAGCTCCCTGGTGAATGTCCTATCACAAGACTAGATAGTCGGGATCACTCATGTCTCTCCAACCCTCTCAGTCCATCAAATCATTAATTGTTCTCTGCAAAGTCAAGTAGCTTCAAGCCTCCTCTCATCACAGGGTATGGTCTGAACACAGCTTCTGTTGTAATGCATCTTGAATTCCTTTTTGGCATAGCACAAATCTATTGTGGGGAGAGTTACTAATCCATGATAGCCTAAATTCTGGAGTCTAACATACTTCACAGGAAATTTGGAGCTGGGGTTGGGGTGGGGAGGTTGACTCTTAGGAGCTGAAGTGTGAATTAAGGTCAACATTTAAGTGCACACAGGCTGTGTGTCCCCCCAGAGTTAGACGTTTAAGTGGAGTTGTAGTTGTGAATATAAAAATGGGTGTTCCTAAAGTACCTGGTACTAGAGTAAAGAGTACTAGGCTGGACTTCAAGTCTGAGGATTTTTTTTAATGGTCTCATTCCTTGGTCCTCAAAACAGAAAAAAAAACTTTTTCCTATCATGAGAATGTGTAAAATTTGCTGCTAACATCAGTGGCAGCTGGTTTGGATCCCGTTTTAATCCTGTTGAAAACAATAACAAAATTTCACTGAGTTACATGACATAGGGTGGATGCAAAGGGTGCGCATCCTTGCAGACACACTATGTAGTTCATCTGTACTGGTGCTCAGCATTGCCCCATGACTGGTGTATGTCCCACTAAGGAGTCATTACTAGCTTATCGTGGTGCCAGTTAAAGGTGCCTTAGATAACCTTTTTCATTCTTCTTCTTATTACCATTATTATTAATATTTTTTATCAGCTTTTAATACTAATTCAAGAAATGCCTGGCATAATCCAGAAAGAAAATTATAGTATTTGAATTGTATAAGGGCCTGGGTTTCATGGATTAGGACAAGACTGACTGATAAAAAATCAATTTGTATATGTGGTGAGCTTCTACCTGGACTGAGGGAAAGCTCTTTTCTTTTGACAACTGGTGTCAGTGTTAGTTTGCACAAAGCATTTTGGCCTCTGGCAGCCAAAAAGTTGTTTTCCTCTTGTGCCAGACTCCTGTGATTGCAACAGTGTGCAACTGTCACTGTGAGAAACACAGAGAACAGAGAGTCACACTTGTCTTCTGAGTGCCAAGTTGGCAACTAACTTTGTTTGGCTCGTGAGCATATTCCTGACAGCATGTGAGAGCCAGCTCCGAGCCGAGATGGCACCTGCAGTGCGCAGAGAGCCAACTGCTATTAAGAAATGAACAGAGGTGGGCTCTACAATTTTAAATATACTTTGGCTAATTGGAGGGTTTTTTCTCCATTAAGCACTCACAGAAAAGGCACTTACTTTAACATGTGGCATAGGTTATAAGGGGCTCAAAACCCATTTGCTTAACTTGGCCTCAGTGATGACAGCTAATCAAACAGTTTATGATGTATATGAAAATTAACAAAAAGCCAGGAAACTGAGAGGATTAGGTTACCCAAATTTGGAGTTATTGTGAGAAAAGACTCAGGCTGATAGATAGTCCTACTAGGCAGCTCATCTTAGGATCTTTATTTGCTTTCTGCCACACTCACTTTCCCTGGGAATTTTACTTTTTTAAAGCAATTGTCACATATGCCTCATTCTCTTGTAATGATGGCATACTATAAAAGCAAGTCTTTCACAAATTGCAAAGTTACCAGTTGCCTTTATAACCAGTTTTTCTTAAAGGCAGAAAATAAACAAAAAGTAAAAATAATTGTTCGGATGAAATAATACCCAATATTCCTTAATAACTATCCAAGTTCCTTCCCTATAGTTACAAAGCAACTTTCTGTAAGTCACGTCTTGGATTCTCTCTAAGTGAAAATCTTTCATCCATATGCCCTTGGTTTCTGAAGTCCAGGACTGGGTCCAGACTGATTACAAACTTGGGCTCCAGTCCCATGGACCACTTAATTGGCTGTTTAAGACATGAATAATGTCATCTGAGAGGTATACAAAATCAGGGATTATAACAAGATGACACAAGCTGAATTCATGCCATATAGAGAGACATCTAAATCTGGGCTAAAGCCATAAAGAATTGTCCATCTCTAATTCTGTAGTACCTAAATAGGTGCCTGTCACTTGCACTCCTAAATTTAAGTTTCTGACACAAAGGGCCAAGTAATGGGAAATATGCTTACAGTTTTCTGGCATAGGTTCCAAAAGCTAATACAATTCCAACTCATATTTGGAGCTTTTAAGCACTCATCCTGTTTTAGCTTGTCTCACCACCACCAGAAGTGGCTGAAACACCATGGCTTTGTTGTTCCTTTACCACTCCTGTGACTGCAGGATGGCAGAATATCCCTTGCAGCACTCTGTGTCTGACATCGTTACCATGCAGTTTATTCCTTCTCTCATCTTCTTCTCAAAGAAAGAATTATAAATAAAGGCAGTGCTTTCCTTTGGTAGGTTTTAGATGATCTGCTTCTATTCTTAGGGGTAAAACGTGTTTCTCTGGTTTGAAGAAGGCAGGTGAAATGGGCTTGGAACATGAGAGAGCTTTGTAGTGATCGCCACAGCTTTGTGGCAGTTTTTAATGCTCGAGGGCAGAATCATTTAAGAGTTTTGGACAGTCTCCCTGTGAGACTTACTCTGATGATAGAAATCTCTATTGCATTATGCGGTGGCAGCTCTGGGACTCAAGTCCCAGATGTTGTGGGTTCTCTTAGATGTTCTGGGCTCGGCCCAGATCCTGCTAGGTTAAAAGATCTTGTTTATGGGCAAGGTTCTTCTACACAGAAAAATATCAGTAATAGTAATAATACAATTAAAATGGTAGCACACACACTTTCTTAGTTTCTATCCCCTTTGAGGGTTATACTCACCCTCCCATTCTTTCCGTGGAAGCACACAGATGGAGAGGTTAACAACATAAGTCATCAGCATCTGGAGTCCTTCATTGGGAGAAATATGATGTTGATGCTGCTGGTATCTTCGTCCACCCCTGAGATCCACTTGAGGTCATTTGCACATGTGCTAACATGCTTTTACACTTCATTGCTCTGCAGCTCCATGTTAGATCCAAATTTACTATATATGACCTGTGGCTTTCATGTATGTTAGATTCTACTTCTTTGTTCTGTTACCCGAACAACCAGTTTTGCCTAGCTGCAGCTCTGCATTTCTTTAACGGACCGCTGGCAAGTTGTTTATAGCTACGGGGTCTCTACTGCAAGCCTGTGCCTCATCTCTTCTCATCCCATGCTTGTACACCTCCGTGCCACAGCCTGTGTCTCCGCTGCTCAGTGGAGAGCTGCTGTTGTACCTGGCCTGTATTTCTCTACACTACATCGTTGTGTTAGAGTTGCAAGTATCTCCTTATACATAGAACTGCTTGTTCCTGCTATCTGTAGAAAAACGTGGTCATACCACACAAAGATAAAGAAAAGCAAACCAAATTAGCTATAGACACCTCGTCAACTAGCGAAATTGCTGTCACAGCTAAAACAAGTAAAATCAAGTTGCAGGCAGGTCACGAAGAGTTCAGGCAGAGCAAGTCTGACAAACCTCAGTCCTGAGGCCTTACAAATTTAGTGCAAAGCTTGTAGCCTATTACTGTCAATGGCAGTACTGTATTATAGGGCTACGTGATTACAAGCTTCACTCTGTTATTGTATAATACAGCCATGAAAAAGATACCTGGAGTCCATACCATAGCACTTCATCAGTCTCAGTCCAAAGTCCCTGGGACATTACCTCTCAGGGAAGTATATGCGTAATTTGTACCAAGTTTGATGATAACAGAAAATACATTTTTAAAGCAGAAGCTTGTGAAGATTTTAGTGACAATCACCTAAGAATCCATCTAGAATAGTGAATTTAAAAAGAATATTTAATGTGTGTGTTCCAAATATGGCACTACATCTTCAGAGCATGCACGGAAAGTGTCTGTCACTTTGCATCAGAAAAGTGTGTGATCTTCCAGTTTATTCTCTATTATTTATTTAGTGAATTAAGAGCAGTATCTGTGTGTTTCCATTACAGAGGTAATAAATTTTCTGTCTCGTGAGAGTTTTTGAGATTCCAATTTTTTTTTCCAAATCATGACTGAATATAAACAAAATTTAAAGTAATTTTCAACATCCAACAGACGTAAGATATTTTGGGGGATAATTAATTTACCTTTGATAATTTAAAAATACTTGATCTCATTTTACTTTCTAAGATTTTTTAGTTTTATGTGGTTTTGGTTTCAAAGTTAAAGATTAATTTGACTTTAATTAAATATCAAAATTGTCAAAGTGGAATGTTTCTAAACTTTAATAAAATAAAGATGTTGTGAAGTAAGGAGGTAAGTAAAAACTAACCAGGTTTCACCAGCAGTTGCTTTTAATGATTCAAAGAATTTCTGATCAGGTTAGTTTACTTGCAAACACTTTGATAATAAACAGTGTTCAAAATCAGAATGTCTGCTGTCTTTTGAGTCTTTGAAAATCATCTGTTCTGTTGTAGATGCGCCCCAGAAGCTCACCAACTGGAATTAACAGCAATAGGTGTTTTTTTCAAGAGAGATACTACCTGATCCAATTTCAGTCCCTTTTACAGAAGATACACTACTAAGGTAAAATAAACAGAACTTGCAGTCAACTGTAGATATAGTATTCTGTACCATGTAAGGTTTGAGTCACTGCTGAGATGACTAGGGTAATAGCATTGATTTATTAGAAATACTCAAGCATAGGAGTGGAAAAATACAACAACCCAATGCTTTTAGTTGAATAAGTTTGAAATTTTATTGAATAATTTCTTCTGTACCTGGACTCCTCAAAAAATGAGTGTCTAACTCTTCAGCAGGTGAGCCATTGCAGTTTAGTGGATATTAATGATTCTTTTCCCATTTTACACCACTTTAGGACAATCAGTTGGACCAAATGTAAAAGAAATGACAAAGTCTTGTCTTGGGAAGGACAAAGTAATAAAATGACAGCTAGGATGAAAAGTGACAACAAAGGGATAACTGTTCTTAGTTAGACTTTTAATACTGTTGGCTCTTAAAGCTTTTTTTTTTTCCTTTGGATGAAATTTCAAATAAAATCTCTAACTGCTTGATTTCAACCGAGTTCTGACTATGCTGCAAGAACAACCATTTTGATAGTTGAAAGTAGTTGAAGCGTTCATTAATTGTTATCGTTTGACACTCCTATTTCATGAAAAATAGCCTTTTACTAAACAGTACTTGCTAAGAAATCTCCACAAACTCTTAAGCTCTTATTCTAAAAGACAGTGTGTTTCTTTTCATATATGTTATTATAAAGTATAACAAAAAGGTTTAAAATAAATCACCTTCTTAATGGGTTACACTTACTGGATTTCATATCCTCAGTGTAATGTTAATATTTTCATCAACTAGAACTATTGGAGTTCTATGTTTGAATCAACTTTGCTATTAAGGCAGGTCATTATAAACACAAAGGGAAATTGTTCCTCTTGAGTAAGTGTACAGCAGGAGGATTTTATAAAGGAGGATTGTAGGGAGAAAGTAAAAGGACGTAAGTTATTAAGAGCTAAAAGCAAGTGATCCTGATTAAAATTTCTGTTCTAAAGCGGAGGATTTAGTTATTAAGATTATATCCATATTTTCATCCAGAATGAGAAGTAGGATGTATCGTTTAGATGTGACTCATTTAGATATTTTTTTTTTAAACAGTCTTACCTCCTTTCTTTTTCTCATACATTGACTACTCTCTTTTTACTCTATTTGGAAAGTCATGTGCAAGAGTCATTATGCCAAAGATTTGGATATTTTCCCCTTTTTATCATGGCATATAATGAACTATATTCTCAAAGAGAATATATCAGTTTTGTGCTATACTGTTAATACATTCTGGCTAATGTGGACACAGATTCACATTCCCAATTCATCAGAATACCTGTATTCATATCAGAATCCATGCACTTTCCTAAGCTGATCATTCATTGTTGCCAGGATTGTTTTACCATACAGTCACATATTTCTTTAAAGATCTGGCAGAGATACCACATCCTTCTGGTTGATAGGAGGGATGAACAGAAGAAAGGGTATATAGCAGTCATCTCCCAGCACAGCACCAAGTCTACAGCGGGTTCTGTGAGTTGATGTCTTGGTCACAAAGCCATTGGGAAGCGCCTTTTCAGCTTAAGAGTCTAGAAGTGGGGGATTGCAAGGCAATTTTATATAACTATATATACATGTGACCTGCTATCTGTTAAATGCTGAGAAAACTTGAGATTAGGCCTGGTGTTAATCCTAGAGTTGAGATATCTGCATGTACTGAGAGGAGTGTTCATCTTCATTATTTCTGAGTCTATATTTCTTTTTCCTGTGATTTGTTCTTAATGCAACAGTGGATTTTCACTGTCGTTTCCTTTCTAGCAAGTTTGTCTTTTTATCACTTGATGGTACCCAGGCCTGGTGGCTGCTCATTTTATTTTATGTCTCTTCTGTGCCTCTTTATCTCTACATTTTGAGAAAAGAAAAAAGATCCAAAACCCTGAGCCAGGGAACAGATTGACAGGCACTGCTGTTGTTGTCAGCCATTTTCAAACAGCACGGCAGGACAGCATTATTAGACTCAGGTCGACTGAAGTGATTGTGCCTTACCATCAGTCATTTCTTGACCTGTCCATTTTTTTTCTTGTCTCTTCTTTTATCAAAGTCTGGTGAATGACTGCAGCTCTATGATCTTCTCCCAATATGCTCTTGCAAAGTAGCTTGATATGTGTTCACTCTTCTGCTACTTCTTTCTCCTTTTGTTATGTAGTCTGCAGGTTTTTGTCTTGTTTCTTTTACTTGTCCTGGTTTTTGGAGTTCTAATTTTATGTAACTTTTTTCTTTCTCCATTTCCTTTGTATAGCAAACGTGAGAAGCAGGTGGCCCTTTTTAGTACAACAGGACATAAGTCCTCAAGATGCTGCTTAGTAAAAAAAGTAAAAAGCGGAAAGAAAAAAAGCAAACAAACAACCCACCTATATTTCCTCCCCCACACTCCCACATCCCAAAGACTCACCTTGCAGACCTTGCTTATATATTTATGTGGAAGAAAGGCTGAACAATGAAAATGCAGGCCTGTTGTTGAGTGTTGTGGGTGACTTGGTGACAGTGGACGCAGACAAGACTGAGGTCTTCTTTGCATCTTCACTAACAAGGTCTCTCAAGCCTCTGTGCTTAAGAGACTGGCTTCAGGGAGAATAACTACCAGCAGTGGGTGAGGATCAAGTCAGGGATTAATTGCAAGGATTTGACCCACACAAGTCCTTGGGACCCAACGGGCTTCATCTGAGGTTTTTGGGGGGTTTTTTTAAATCTTCTTCCCTTGTCCAGAAAAATGCTGGTAATAATATGGTCTTAGGAACTTTTGTTAAACTCTGTAATAACAATTTACGAAAATAAAGGTCTTGAAGAACTACTTTAATTGGCTAATAAAAACCCCAGTTCCTCTGGCACTCAAACATTACTGCTCTGTTTTTGTCATCTGAAGTGTTAAAACCAGGCTGAAATAAAAATTATTTTATGGCTCTTAATACGGAAGTGCTATGAGGGACTGGATTTCAGACAGGTCCTCTCCTGAGTAAACAGGAAAGAACTTTTTGTTTCTTTACCAGCTATGTACACAGAATTAGAAGCTGCTGTAGAACAGTAAATTGTCATGGGGAGGAAAAGTTCAGCATAAGAAATGGGTGCAAAAAGTCAGTGGAAGCACATTAATATTTCTCATATGTGTTAGAGAAAGAAACATTATTTTAACCCTTTTTTGTGTAACTAGAAAGACACAGAAAAAAAGCAGGACTTGTGTTTCTGTGTAGGGGTTGTGGGAGGAGAATTTTTTTTTCTGTTGCATCTTCCTTTCCCCTCTGCTGCCCCTATAGTTCACAGATGCATAAATCATGTTTACACATGTGCACAGCTGCTTTAGGTTTACAAACCTCTGGTATATAAGAACCTTGTTTTGGTGAAAATCTATAAACTCCATTGGAGCAAAACTAAAAAAAAACAACAAACCCAAAACCTAAACCGAACCATAACAAAATAAAAATATTCAGATCCAACCAACAAAGGAACCCCAAACAATCTATTTTTTTTCTTCCAAGTGGGTTGACATAAGTGCATTTCAGTGGAATCTAACGGATGTTCAGAATCCATTATTACACTGAATTTCCTCTTTAAAAAAAAAAAAAAAGCCTTGAAGTGTTAGATAACATAGAAAGGAAGACCCATACCATTTTTCACTGTGTTTTATATCACTCTCATACTGAAGATGACCTCCAAAAATTTTGGCTGACTCTGTAAAACTTGAAGTAAGAGACAACATGGTACCCATTTCCTACTCTGTGAAATCATTCTCCTGACTGTGTGCCATCCTATAATTGCATTAGGACTTGGTAGAATCATGAGAAAATTTATCCCTTCTGAATAGAATCCCTTTAGAAAGCGGTTACCAATACAACCCTCTACCAGCTTCAGCTGGTAAAGGAGAAATGAAAGATTATTGGGTGTAGAGTATCTGCATCCAGCTGCTAAAACACTGTGGGGTCATCTGGACTGTTGACAAGACAGTGAAGTCCTGAGGTAGTGGCTTTCTTTTGGAACTGGAGAAATGCTAGATCTTTTGGACTTTATGGTACCCACCTAATCCAGTGCCTAGTAGCACATGCTCCTATTTCCCTTTCTTGCCATCTTCCCTTACTACTGATGGACACATTGCTTTAGACTTAGTTGCAAAAGGGAAAAAAGTAATTTCTGAGACTATGCCTGCAATGTTGGTGAGCATGAACTGGTATAAATTGATTTTGGTGCAGCTGTGCTAATTTTTTATTCAGGAGTTGGTCCTACATGCTGCTTAAAGACATTAGAGTAAAAGCTGTATCCTGTTACATGTACCATCTTTTACCATGGTTAGCTGATAGTGCTTGGCACTTTAGTATGTACAGAGGATTGGGCCATAAATCTTCTCACCTATGGGCACCTGTTCTTTAAAGGAAATTTGTATTCATCTTCTACCATAGCCTGCAATTATTAAGAGATTAATCATGCCAGAATTTAAAAATATAAAATTAGGTTTTAAAACCTAAAATCAATGGTTTATAGCTCAGAAATAGATGGCTTTTTGAATAGCTCCTCTGTCATTTTTTACACCCCAGAGAACTTCTTATTCTTAGAAGCATATTCAAAGCTTGGCCATAAACAAGAAGGTAAACTATATATTTGACCTTTGCAAAGCTCTATTTAGGCAGTAGAAGCCCTTAAGTCCTCATGGCACCATCAGAACTTAGAAAATTTTAGCCTACCTAACAGAAAATTGGCAGCTGTTTACTACCTTTTGAGTTCTTTATGCAACATAGATTTTCTGATGCCTCACAAGGGCTTCTTTTGTAGATAAAAGCATAATTTCTGATTGAAAACACTGTTGCTGCCCTTAAAGCCGTTCATAGATTGACAGCATTCTTTGAAAGTCCCATTTCAACCATTGGAACAGGCTGCCCAGGGAACTGGTTGAGTCGCCACCCCTGGAGGTATTTAGAAGACTAGACATGGCACTTACGGACATGGTTTATGGTGGACTTGGTAGTGTTAGGATAATGGTTCAGTTTGATGATCTTAAGGGTCTTTTCCAACCTAAATGATTCTATGATTCATCTGGGTTGTATTTCAACAGACTTCGAGTTAAATATGCCAGCACGATTCTGATCTCTCAGGATTATTACATTGTCTTTTCGAAGAAACTTTGGTCTTATGCATGATGTATAGGGACAGTCTTCTAGCCACTTGTCTAATAAGCAGCAGCTCCTGATTTAATTCACTGGAGCCATAAAAAAAATGTAATTTAAATGTTGCTATATCATTCAGACTTTCTTCTTTGTGCTCCTTCTGTCCTGCACAATAACTTCTCTTATGTAATATTTGGTTACTGTTTAACAAAGCATAGGTGGAAAAGGGGCAGAGAAGAATCTGTAAGACATGCTGAAGAAGGCTCCATCGTTCTGAGCAACTACTAGGGATGTAAAAATCAGAGAGTGGCAAAGAAAATATTAGTATTACCTTTACTCAGAGTTAGAGGCCTCTGCTGTTTCTTTCACTTGATGATCAGCTCAGACCCTTCTACCGTGCTTTAAAACTATGAGCAGAATAGCACATAAGCTGGAAGGCAGTGAGTGAGAATGACATAACTTCAAGGTACTCGCTCATTTACAGCTGTGGATTGTGGTTCCACAGCAAGTAAACTAGATCCGCAGTTCCCGAATCTGCCATCTCTCGCCTTCTTGATCAGTAAGCACGTGTTATTAGATAAAGGCTAGTGAGACTAAAAGGGCTGAACAAAACTGATGCTAATGCTGAACTGTACTTTGAATACTGACAACAAAAAGACTGAGGGAGTCTCTGGTACTATGACAGCTGCTTGCTTGGAAGACTGAAAGTGAGCAACAGGGTTAGTAAGCCTTTTAATCACATAGCTATAGTAACCAAACTGATTAATGAAAATTCTCTTCCACTTATATCAGAATTAATTGGGGTGAATATAATGGTTGTATATCACACTGCCATCTGGTGTCAAAAGACTGAGAAACAGAAGATTAAGGCCTGTTTTCTGAATATGCTTCCCCATGTGAACCAGCATCACATTTACAGATAGAGTGGACATTTCTAACTGCATAAGAGTTGATGGAACCCACGAATATTTCCAAATTTGGGCATGCTTTTTATCTATATCATACTTATATGTGCTGCACTGCTTTTCCAAAATTTTTGGATTTCAGGATGGTATATAACTCAGAAATTAGTAGAGTTCCTACTTTCATATAATGTGCCACAACAGTTCCTGGAACATTAGAGATTAGAAACTATGAATTATTATAAATTGTGCAATAAAGAGTACCTTTGACATTTCAAAAGCTTTTTTTGAAAGTAAAAAGTTTGGTGGTTTTTTTTTTCTGCAGTGATGCTCACTAACATAGCAATATAAAGGACAAGGATTTCAAAGTTTTCTTTTTAAGGTGGCTTTTTCTTTCATGATATTGGAGTCCTAATTCCCTATTAATTTACATTAATGAGTCATTCCCGTGACTCTATCTGAACATGCATACCTTGAAGGTAAAATAGTGCTGTGTCTGACTCAGTATAATGACTCACCTGTCTCCCTCCCACCTTGACTTCATTACGGGTACATTATTGGACATACAGCTATATCATATATAAGGTGTAAGCAGAACCTATCTCAAAGTATGTAGTTGTGCATAGGCTACCTAGGAGTATGGATATGGCTATTTGTATTGTAGTAGCTTGTGCATACTTGGCTATTTGCATTAAAATATCATTATGTGGCCCCAGGGAAGACTGAAGTTCATTCCACTGACTGCAGCTTATAAAGATGCAGATACTGCCCCAAAACATTTTTGTATATATTTATGCACAGGTGCAGATGGTCATGCAGCTCTTTTGTCCCTGCTCGGAGACAAGCTGATGCAAGCTGGTTGTAATGTGAAGCGGTGCAATAAGGGCGATGCGTTGTGCTAAGCCTGAGCCCCAGACCAGCAGCCATAGCAGTGTGGTTGAACAGCTTCCAGCCACCTCTGTGCACAAGCGGAGCAGATGCACAGGTGTTTGCAGCTGTGCACCTAGACATGGCCTCAAGGATGAGTTCTTCTATGTAATTTTGTAGCTGTAGTATTGTAGGCTAACATCCTCAATTAATAAGTGGTTTTAGCAGTTTAGTTTACTCTTAAAACCTGCTAAGACCAACTTGGATTGCTTTTCTCTTATAAACTAGTGATTGAGGCAATTCTGTCTCTTTTAAATGTGCACAATAGTAATAGCTATATAGCATACAATATTATAGAAGTTTGTAATGGCTGTGTGCTTAGGCTAGAGGAAAGGAGATGAAGGGCTGGACCGTGTAAGAACTTTCAACAACAAAAAGCTACTGAAAAAGGAAGGGAATAAACTGTTCTTCACTTCCTCTGGGGAAAGTCATGATGGGCTTAAACTGCAGCAAAAGAGATTCAGACCTGACATTAATCACAGCTTTTTAATGGTAAGGATGGACAAGCACTGTAACAGATTGGATAGGGGACTGGGAATCTCCTTCTTTTAGAGGTTATTATAGAGATGTTAGATAAAATCTCACGAGCACTTTTGAGATACAGTTGATCCTGCATTGGAGCAGAAGAAATGTACTGACTTACTGAGCGAACTTCTTTCATCCCAAATCTTCTAGGCTTTTGTGATTCACAGATCTAAAAGAAAGCAGATAGAATAGTCACTGATAAAGATTTACAGCTTGTGTCAATCTTACCTTATGAATCATACTCTTCTAGGAGAGATCTAAAGATCCATTTGTGATGGTAGAGTTACTGTCAATGAACTGAGATGCTCAGTCTATTTTATATAGATTCTCATCACCCTCATCACCATCTGTGCACCTTCAAAAAGCCTGAAACATGTTCTCTGGCCAGATTGCCAGTCTTACTCAGCTTGTTTTTATCTTCCTGCTGCTGCCAAAGGTGAAAAGAAAGAAAAATAAAAGGATTGTGTAAAACTGAGTACTGTGTTTTATCAGAGGGGGAATTTGTTGCACTGTATTTATGTGCTGCATTTGCTATAATTTTGAAATTAATTTAACCACCGATACATAAAAAGCTGGGGGTTTTAGAAGATAGATCTGGTTGGGAAATTTGTGGTAAAGCAAGTTTTCAGCAAAAAATGCTTCTTGGACAGGACTGAAATATTTCACAGAACTAGATAGCTTTTAGCCTCCATGAATGTTTTCTACGTGCTTGCCCACTGGAAATTAGGTCAGAAACTCTAATTTTCTAATGTTGTATGTTGACTAATCCAGTAGTGAATATTCCCTTGAAATAAGGTTACCAGTGCTTCAGGCGTAGCAGCCTTACTGTAAGAAACCCTGACATGTGAATGACCTAGAATTCAGTGCTTTCTGGCTCCTTTTCATGGACTCAGCAGTCAATTTGGAAGTAAAGTACATGTTTGAACAGAATTCAAAGTGCATTACAACTGTGTATTAGAAATGCAAATGCCTAGTGGCTTTCAGAACACGCAGGACCAGATAGATATCAGATGAGCCAGGGTTTGGGGCTTCTTCACTCTAGCTCATAGGAAAGGAGCCCTACTTCTGTTGCTATGCTTTACATTTAAATTATTACCAAAGCAGGGAAGAAAAGCTTAAATTTTCGTGCATAGTGGTTGTGTTGACTTTAATATGCACATAACTTTTCACAGATTTTCTTACCTATTGAACATCCCCTTTCCCTGCCATATGCACAGAACTACCTTTCTGCTCTGTAGCTGTGTCATGGTTTTCAAGTTGTGCCAGAAGGCAGAAACACTCTGAATGGCTTGCTCTCATTCTTAGCTTCACTTATATCTCCAAGCACCATACGTAAATAACGTCTTCTTAGCTTCTAGAGCAGCATCTTTAATCCGTCTTAGTGTTTTTATTCCACCTACAGGTCTCTTCAAAGTGCTGAATACTGTAAATATTTTTTCACATCAGGTTTGATGGCAGGAAGCTTTATTTTCAAATCAGTTTTCATTATTTTGTAAATTTATATACCACTTAAATAAACGTCTTTTTTGTAAATTGCTCATTATTTGTAAAATCCAGGTCAGACAAATTGGTTAACCCCTGACACTTTCTGCAGGAGGTAGAAATAAATGGACGCCTGTAAAGTTGAAAGCAGACGACGTTCATTGCTAAAACACACACATATTTATAATCACATATTCTGCAAAGTCACTGTACACGCGCACAAGCATAAAATACGATTGGTTATATCAACTCTGTACACGCGCATAAACGTAAGACATAATTGGTTATACCAACTAAAACATGCAAAACTTGTCTCAGTCTAATTGGTCAAGATAAACTGCTGAATTGAGGTTCTTTGTGCCAAGTTCCCTTTATCGTGGAATGCGCACCTGTGTTCTAATTGGCATCTTTCTTTTTTTTGTCTTCTTGTTTATTCTGTTCAAGGTCTTCTAAAGGCGTCTTGAATGCTCTTGCGACCGTTAGCTAAATATGTGTCCACAATTCCCCCTTTTTTGTTTTTCGTCAATTAACACCTGCTGTATTGCCCTTTGCAAAGATATATGAACACAATTAAACATGGTAAAATCAACATTTTACCTAATAAAATACATATGAATAATAATAAAAAAACCCTATTTTTAACAAAGATACAAACCAACTCCTAAGTCCCCATCCCACAGCTAAATGCTCTAAGCCAAAATGACAGCTTTCTTAATTGCGTTAAAGCTCTTGCAGCTCCTTCTTGCCTCTGCAGTTCTGTTATCTTGTTTATTAATTGCTCCACTGTCCAAGTTCCTCATGTCCATTGTTTTTCTGGTGGTTCAAAGTCCATTCATACTGCAGCTGTCATGTACTCCAGCCCACTCATGCTAACTGCGGCCTACTGATGCTAACTCTAAATAATCAGGCTCAAAGAAATGTCCCCCATTTTCCATGAAATCTCCCACACTTTCAATAATATTTTTGGCTTATTTTTTCAGTGCAGAATAATTTTGTGGTGTTTTATAAGAAACCATGTCTTAAATCTTTATCTCAACTATTCTGTTCAAATAGTGTTTTTTCTAGAAAAAGTTAATTGTGAAACCTAAGGTTTCAGGAAAAAGAACTTCTAAAATGTGGTCCAATAAATATTATAAAAGTATCTATAATATGTACATATTAAATGCTGGTTTTGTTTAAAAATTAATAGAAAAAGAAGAATAGACTACTTTTTCAAACAAAAATTTGATTAAAAAGAATAATTTCATATTTAAAGGGATACAATAAACAAGTTTTCTTCAATATACTTTGCCTACCAAAATACCCCACAGGCTAATTCTATACATGATCAGACAAGTCGTGGTGACAAGACCTAAGGTGGAAATACGGTATAAGGAAGCACAGACATTTGTGACAACATGATTACATGCATTTCTTAAAAATGATATGGCCTTTCAATCATTTTGGGGCTGTGCACAGTTAAAGAATCCACTGGTGCCTTTAGCTGATGAGAATTCTACATGTCCTGTCAAGGACAAAACTTGTCTTAACTCTAAAAACCTCTTCAGCGAGGTTCATTGTGCTCACTATAGATAAGGCAAACCACTTAACACTGACAAAAATGTCACAATGTACTTCCAGACATTAGTACAAATAAATGAATGCATGAAAATCAAAATACAGAGAAATGTAAGAGTAAGTATGAGTAGCTGACTCTTAGATGGAGATTAATCTATGTCATAAATATTCAAGTAAGGCATATTAGGATATAAAATATGGTTGAAAAGCATTTTTACTGAGAGACGCTCTTTCCTACAAGCCAGACATAATCTGTCATTTTTTTCCTTGTGTTCTTCTGCATGCAGGAAAATTCAGTCATGGAAATTTGTCTGTGAATACTTCACTTGTGGTTCAGCTACAGGTACAGTGACAAAAGCCATTTTACATGCACAGATGATTTGTGTTAAACGTGCTGCACAGAATGCCAACCATGGATGCAAGGTATATTTCCACTAAAAAAAGAAACTATGATGCACAATAAACCCCTGCTGTAGACAGAACCAATAGTTTTCTCTAAACATTCAAAACACTTCTTTAGGTCTCTTCTACCAATAAAAAAGTAACCTTAATTGTATTGTTGAATATTTCATTTTTTTACAAAACATAATGCCATTCCTATCTGATATCTGAGGAAGAAGTGTTGAAGTGACCTTGTTTCCCAGTAGACTTCTAAGTTTTCCAGCCAAGAGAAATGGGAGTTCAAAACTACAACTGCAGTTATGCAAACTATGACTAATCTGTTGCACAGATTGAATGAAATGATAGGTGAATGACTGACCAGTTCCTTGGGGTATTTTAGCTTTGAAAAGAGGCCAGCATGGTGCATGTTTACAGGATTGCCAAGGGAAAATGCAGAAGCAGGTAGGTTAATTGATTTGCCCAGGCAGCAGTGTGGTCTAATGTATTAAGTTTGGGCCTGGGCCTCAGAAGACACCTTCTGTCTCACAGAGGGTTTGTGAGACTTAATTAGGACTTGCAATTTCCTTTGAAAACAGTTTTCAGACATACAGTCCAGCTTCAGGTGTAAATATATATCTATAGCTGAAAGAAAGGGCAAGAAACTTAGGCAATGGAGTTTGCTCATTTAACACAATATAATTGTTTTTCCCAATTACTTAATTCTGTATTGACCTATTAGTTATTAGGGTCAATTAGGTATCAGGGTGACCTTCTTACAGTGTGTATCCTCATCACTAGTACATACAAATTTATCCATATCAAAAAAAAAAAAAAAAAATTCCTGGGCTTCTTGCAGTTTCAGCTATGTAACGACTATATTTTACCATTTAAAACATTATATTGCTCAAAGAAGTGAGAATAATTCCCCAAAATAAAGAGAAAGCATAGAAAGAAAATATTATAAACTCAGTACTATCTTTAAAGAAGCTATTTTTCATGTATTACTGCCAGTCCAAAGCTTTACTAGTTGAATTTTATTCATCAATAGCAATCTTCATTTTATTGATACAAAAGGACCTCAGAAACAGGAAACTGCTTGACTTGATGATCACTACTCTACTGCATTTTCAGATTTGTAAGCGAGAGGGAGATTGAGAAGGGAGCCACGAGCTGAGAGTGTCCATTTGCCATTCCCCATTATCAGAGCACTTTCTTGGCCACACAGGCAGCTTCTAATAGAAACGTGACCTGGAGCACTCTCAGAGCTGCCCTAACTTTAAATTACCCCATCAGTTTAATAGTCACCAGATCACCAAAATAATATGCAACCATATGCAAAATAACAGCCTAGGCGATAGAAGCAAGTGTTTGTTGTCTCTTTGAATGCTTTTTGAAAGAGTTTTTAAGCTGCTCATGCCCATGCAGTCTACTGTATACAAAGGAATCAAATTGCTGCATTACCTTTACGTTGTTTTTTTGTTTTCTACAAAATTTTACAGACAATTTGGTACCCTACAGGTCCTTTCATCCTGGCTTACCTTAAGGTCTTCTGTTATGGCAGTCTAGTTCAGCCAAGTTGAAAAACTTCCGTATCCCCTGATAGAAATGCTGGATATTAAGGGTAGAGAAAGCAACTGCTGGATTATGAAGAAAGTTCAACGATGCAATGCTACTCATCTTACTAACCTAACAGTGGACCAGCAGTTGAATATATGCAGACATCTACTTTAGTTGAATCAAGTATTGCTACCACCTGCAACCTTTCTGGTAATTTCTAGTAGTTTTTTCTACCACCTGTGTGCATGTTGCCTTTATGAAGTATTTTGAAGTTAAGGACTTGTAACACTTGGATTCCTTTTGCCTAAAAGGAAATTTGACTTTCAGAAATCAAGTTGTCGAAACTCTGAAGAGCATATGCTTATTTTATAATTTTAGGAATTTAAGCAGCACCATAGACTATCATTGAAGCATCTTACACTTGTAAGAACATTCTGCCATGTGATGTGTATCTTTGAAGGGAAGAATACTATGAGCATAATCCTGCAAGAAGAAATATTTCTGTGAGTTGTTTGAACACCTGTGTAGCTAACATAGGATAGGAACAAAAAGGTAAGAAAAACCTCCTCTGACTTGGGAATCTGAATAAAAAAATGTTACAAATGAAGGATTGCCATCTGTCTATGTAGAGCAGAATAATCTAACACTTATTTGCCACTTTTAAGGTTGACTAGTTGTGACCTGTGACCCAATTAGCGGTAGTGAAATGGTACATGGGAATCACACTGAATCACATCCGTAGCCCACTGAGTGTAATCTGAAACTCTCTATGAAGACAAAGGTCTTCTAGCACGCTCCAGGTAGCTAAAATGAGATACAGAAAAAACACATTTATCACGTGCACACATACACACTTCATGATTGCAATCAGAGCCCTCACCAATAGACACACTACCCTGTTTAATTAATGACAGCTATGGTACAACATATCAATAGAATTTAATAATTCATTTGGGGGCCACAGCATGGATGAAAATAAGAGAAATCTGTAATCATACTGAAAGAATTTAATGAATAGAAGAGCAAATATAACTTGCATGGAGTCTTTTTTTGAGTGTGTTTGTTAATAGGATTCACTAGCACAAATGTGTTGAAAAGATTGCAGTCTTGCTCAGAGTATTTAATAACAAATTCTTGCTATAAGCTTGTCAGGTCTATGCACCCATGTGAGGCTGGATCTAAAACACAATCTTTCCATGACAGACAGCTTTATATAAGGTTGTTTGCTGTTGTGGTTGGTTTTGTTTGGTTGTTTTTTTCCCCAGGGTGGTTAAATATCTTCTAAAAATACAGTCATATTTATAAGTTGTTTTACGTTGCTTATGAGTTTTAATTAACATTTCTGTGAATCAGGTTATGTGTCTTAGTATTACAGAAAGAAAACCACGTTTTTTTGGTATGTGGTTAAGAATATTGGGAGCTAACTCTGCAATTATTTTTGTTAATGTAATAAACCACTGAAAGGAATAAAATGCCTTTGATAATTTTCAGATAATTGCAAAATTAACAGTCTGCAATCTCCAGAACTACTGCTACTCTCTAGTGTCTTTCCTTGCCATTTTTTTGTTTTACTGAATAGTAATACACATGCCTGACTAATAATGCCATGTGCTATATTGATTCAAGGTACTATAACTGCCAAGATGATTGAAATGCTGTCTCCAATGGTCCTTGACACCTCCTATATCCAGATTATGATTTGCATTTATTCCCATGGGATTTAGTGATTGTCTATATCTATATGCCCTTTGAGACTGATGCACTTTAGATCTCTAAGTAGAAGAAATCTGTGTGGGTGATGAACCATTTTATTCATAGCCCAGTGGGAATCCATAAACATAATTTGTCCTTCGCTGTCAGTTTATTGGCTCCTAAGTACAACTTTCTATGGCTTCCTTCCAGACCACAACATATTTTGTGAGAAAATTAAAAAGTAAAAAGCAATGAATTTTGAAACATCAGTTTAAAAATCACATTCTGAATCAGGGTTGTAAATAATGTTCTGAAGTTCCCTATACCTTGGGTGTGCTGAAAAGAAGGAAGACTTTTGTCTTCTATTCTGCTGCAGCAGTCATCTGGAAATGTTGCAAGTGTTTGATGAGGCAGTAAATTCAGGTTCATATGAAATCAGTAGTTTTCTATTTTATATTTTGATTCATTTCTGACTTGCTGTGTTTCTGTCAATTAATACACAGTTCTGGTTTCTGTTCCTCATGGTTGATTAAAGTAAGTTGATCAGTGAATGTCCTGTGTTGGTGAAGATTTGTCAATACCTCCAGAAGAAAGTGTTTGATTTATACATATATATGTATGTATATATATATATACTTTTTTTTTTTTTGAGACATTACTTTACCACCTATTTCCCTATTACATTTAACAGCTCATGAAACAAATGGAACTAAAGTGCAGGTTGAACCATAATATTTCTCAAGACTAGCAGAATTGTTTCCAGTGGACACTATTGGAAAGGGTAGGTTATTGCTAAGAGCATTCTCCATAAGATTTCAGATCAAGCTGTGTTACTATTGTTGATTTGTGATCTATTCTTAGGCAAAGACCAAGATTCTATATTATCAACTCTTGGCCGCTTTTGATAAATTTTATGGCTAGAATTTTGTTACAGAGCTAGTCTCCCTAATAATTTTCACATTACTATGAAGTCAATATGAATTATGTTGAGTAATATGTATTGTCCTTTAGATATAAAGAGGTTTCTGAGTTTTTTTCAGTATGAGGCTATTAGGAAAATGACATGACTAAGCACGGTCTGCCCAGAAATACTGGTGTGTCTTTCATCTTGAAAAGATGCCCTGGTATCTTTTCATTGATAAAATCCCTCACGTACAGGTTTCTTAAACATGTTGTTCGATTTTTTAAAAACTGGCTGTAGTGCAGCTTATTCTTACAAGACCTATATCTCACAAAAATTGTTCTAAATTGGGATAGAAATGATTGCATAAAACAAAACTGTCTAACAAAATCAGATTTTGTGAATTATTCCTACAAGATGCTTCCATTTGTGTAAAAATGCAGATGTCTCTGTTAGAAAGTTGGAAGCCATATGGATCCCAATCATGCATAACACTTGCTGAAAAATGCGTTTATACACGGGAACTTTGCTTAGAGGGCAGATTTTGTTCTTATTGTCTAGCACAGCAAAATTTAACTGACTTTAGTACTTTGCTCTACCTGCATAGATTTGTACTGACTTCAGCATGCATAAGCTGTGTCCTCCAGATCTGTACATTCAATATCAAGATCTGTCCTGTGAATTTAGGAGAAAAATATGTTCTTTTTCTGAAGAAAAAATACTTCAGTTTTAGCTAGTATAAGAAGGGGCAGATCATTGTGTCTATTTAGATGGTGTTTGTACTCCTGCTCTTGCACCAGTTCCTTTCAAATCCTGAAAAATTTTCCACAGTATCAGCCAAAAGTGTTCTACAGAGGATATTCTTCCCTCTATTGCACCACATGGATTACGTCCTCATTACATCATGGAGCATGTTGTTATTCAGGAACAATGCAATAGTCACACTTTGTAGCATGATTACTGTTGTATTTATAAAGGTTTAAAAACTGTGTTTTCTAGACATGAAAATTATTTGATTGCAACATCTGTTTGTACATAAGAAGATATTGCAGCTTGTTAATAATCTATTAACCCTGTAAAAACTGTAAAAATGGAACTGGATTTCATAGACTGCTAACAGTGCCTTTTAGGGTCAATTGCTTTAGTTTGTTCTTTGGTGCAGACTGTGTATTAATACAGTAAATTTGGGAATCGGGGTCTTCCTGTAAGAAGAATGTGGAGAAGTGCATAAGAATTCCAGCTTGACTCATGCTTCATATCAAGGATGTTGGTCATACCATGAGTTGGCTCACTGTTAATCAGAAATACGTCTATGAAAACTTAATATTGAAATGGATTTTGCAACCTTTACTCTGGTTGCTATGGGATAAAGCTATCTTTAATCTTGTTAGAAAGATAAATACTACTGAAAATTACAGGTGATACTGACTTTCTAGGCAAAGCTTTGAGAACAAATTATATTAATAATAGCCTTGGATCAATCTGGATTAAGTTGATTTCAGTTTAAATTAAATTAAATGGATGCACTAATAAAAGTAAGTCTAACTGTTGCACTGAATTTCAAAAGACAAAGAAATATGAACTAGGGGGTGTAGATAGGGGAATGCATTAAGCTGCTCAAAAATATGAATGTGGCAGGGGTCTTTGTGTCTATAGAACTAGACCTATCAAAATGGATACCCTAAAAAAGGGATTTTGTGCAGAAATCTGTAGAAACAGCTTGAAGATCAGGGGATTCCTGTGCATCAGATAGGAGTTCTATTTAACATACTGTGGTCCCAGTCCAGCAAATGGATTTAGATAGGCAGATATGGTCATACTGAACTATCTATCTTCACTGATTGGGTAGATGTAGTATTATGTGGGGCTAAAGAGATTTGCCATCCTGATTTGTTGCAGGTTTGAGTTCAAAAAGGAAAATTCAGCTGCCTTCTGAGCACTTCATTCACATTGTATACAGCTTGTTGCTTACCTAAGATGTGGGCTTTTGGGGATGGGGGGCACCATTCTTTTCTAGACAGGGAAAAGTAGAAGGAACAGGCAACTTTGTAAAATATTCTCTAACCCAACATATCAAGTGGTTTTTGTAATTATGTGTATTGTCTCATCTATAAAACAAGTTCTGTAGGCATTATTTTGTGCAGCTTCTAAACTCATCGATATATTATGGATTTTCATTGTCAAGCGATTCTGTGGCTAAGACTCCAAGGAGGGTCAGGGGAGGAATCAATTTCTATCTGTAGCAATGAGTTGACTCTAAAATATACTCAAAGAGAATAACTTGAGGAACTCTATAGTCAAATCATATTTTCAAAATATTTTGTCCTCTGACTCAATTTCACAATATTTTAAAAGTAGCTATCTATCTAATAGGTTTTTGTTCTTGACTTTCAAACTTACCTGTTACTTTTTTTTTTTTTTTTTTTTATAAAGGCAAAGTACCAAGAACTAATACTTTCCTTCACATTTTGTATGCATAGCTGTATTTTCTGTGTAGTGATACTTGGTATTTTAATTCAAAGCAAGAGTACCCCTCAGTCTCTTTTGTCTGTCGTGATGTTTAGCTAAAGCTAGTGCTGATCCTTTCCTTGAAGCCTTCTACTGGAGTCCTCTGCACTTGTGAGTGCAGACATGATTGCTCCCAGAGGGTTCCTTCATACACTGGATGATAGTGTGCTTTGAGAGGGGTGCCTCTTTTATGTATTCTATTCTCTTTCTGTTTAAATTAATTTCCTCTTTAAGTAAACACCTCAAACGGTGTGACACCTTCTCTTCTGTTGTTTCTGACACTGTATTTAAAGCTCCTTTTACTTCCTGACTCTTAAACAGTTACTGTGGTTTTATGTGTAATTTTCCCTCAGGCCAGGTTCTAGTATGAGACCATAAGCTTCTTGCATCCCCTGTATCTGTTTCTCTGTAGTATTAAGTGGTACAAAGATTTTATACAGGAATTAATTTTACAGAGAGACAGTTTGGAAGCCTAAGTTTTTCATCAAAATACATTTTTCTCTCCCTGTGTTGGGTTGATCCCAGCCACCAGCTAAGTACTCACCTAGTTGCCCACTCACTCCCCCCACAGCAGAATAGGGGAGAGAATCAGAAGAGGGTCAAGACAAAGAGAGTTTAATAGGTGAAGGAAAGCTGCGTACACAAGCAAAGCAAAATAAGGAATTCATTCACGGCTTCTCATCAGCAGGCAGATGTCCAGCCACTCTCTGGGAAGCAGGGCCTCAGCACGTGTAGCGTTTGCTTAGGAAGACAAACACCATAACCACACACGTCCTCTCCCCCTCCATGTTTCCCTGAAACTTTATTGCCGATCATGACATCATATGCTATGGAATATCCTTTTGGTACGTTGGAGTCAGCTGTCCTGACGTTGTCCTCTCCCGAACTCTTGCCTACCCCCCAGTCTACTCACTGGGGGACAGAGTGGGAAAAAGAAAAGCTTGACTCTGTGCATGCGTTGTTCACCAACAGCCAAAATGCTGGTGTGTTATCATCAACACTGTTTTAGTCACAGATCCAAAGCACACCACCATATAAGCTGTTACGAAGAAAGTTAACTCCATCCCAGACAGACCCAGTACAGTCTCCTTCAGTTCTTAATGTTTTTGGGGTATCATAGGAAACTAAGTCAGGGACTTTGCGAAATCACATGCCTCTGACAGTGGGATGAATGATACTGATGTAATTCCCAAGAAATGCTTACCTAAATGTTTCTCAAAGATGGCCCATAATGGAAAGTCCATTATTTCTCAGAAAACAAACTATTTCAGCCCATTTTGGTGTAAAAATAATTAAAAGGAAAGTTTAAAACTTTTGATTCTCACAATTTAACATTTTACAAATGTTTTGTGGGGATATATTTATTTATAATTAAAGTTCCCAAAACCTAATTATTTTTTCAACAGAAAACTTTTATCTTAAATCCACTTTGTCCTTTCTAAGTAATTTCAGCTGTGACAAAACACGTCAGCAATATCAGAACATATCTGGATAAGCCAATTGCATTAAAAGAGACAGTGCAAAATTAAATCCACCCTAAGAATATGAGGCATTGCATGGTAGATGATGCACTGGGTAAACCTTTTCTTGACTGTCCCATTTTGAGACAAACAGAATGTATTTGGCAGCTGTATTGGGTTTGCGTGGCAAGGTTTTGTTGGCAGGGGCGTTATGGGGTGGCTTCTGTGAGAAGCTGCTTAGAAGCTTCCCCCATGTCTAACAGAGCCAATGCCAGCCGGCTACAAGATGGACCTGCTGCCAGCCAAGGCTGAGCCCAACAGCGACAGTGGTAGCTTCTTTGGGATAATATATTTAAAAAGGGGGAAAAAAAGTTGCTGTGGCACAGAAACTGCATCCAGAGAGAGGAGTGAGAACATGTGAGAGGAACAGCCCTGCAGACCCGCAGGTCAGTGCAGAAGGAGGGGGAGGAGGTGCTCCAAGGCGCTGGAGCAGAGATTCCCCTGCAGCCCGTGGTGAAGACCCTGGTGAGGCAGGCTGTCCCCTGCAGCCCAGGGAGGTCCACGTGGAGCAGATCTCCACCTGCAGCCCAGGGAGGACCTTATGCCAGAGCAGGGCGATGCCCGAAGGAGGCTGTGACCCTGTGGGAAGCCCAAGCTGGAGCAGGTTTTCTGGCAGGACTTGTGACCCCGCAGGGGACCCACGCTGGAGCAGCGTGTGCCTGAAGGACTGCAGCCCGTGGAAGGGACCCATGCTGGAGAAATTCATGAAGAACTGCAAATTCATGAAGAACTGCAGCCCACAGAAAGGACCCATGCTGGAGAAATTTGTGGAGGACTGTCTCCCATGGGAGGGACCCCACACTGGAGCAGAGGACAAGTGAGGAGTCCTGCCCCTGAGAAGGAAGGAGTGGCAGAGACAAGGTGTGATGAACTGACTGCAACCCCCATTCCCTGTCCCCCTGCGCTGCTGGCAGGGATAAGTATAGAATCTGGGAGTGAAGCTGTGCCTGGGAAGAAGGGAGGGGTGGGGGGAAGGGGTTTTGAGATTTGCTTTTATTTCTCGTTTCCCTACTCTGATTTGATTGGTGATAAATTAAGCTAATTTTCCCCAAGCTGAGTCTGTTTTGCCCATGACGGTAATTGGTGAGTGATCTCTTCCTGTCCTTATCTTGACCCATAAGCTTTTGTTATATTTTCTCTCCCCTGTACAGTTAAGGAGGGGAGTGATAGAGCAGCTTTGGTGGACACCTGGCATCCAGCCAGGGTCAACACACTAGGGCAGTAAATGCAGCAGTAAGAATGTAGAGGAAGATGAAAATATCATGGATGCAAGGGCTTTTTCAGTAGAAGTGTGGAAAAAAAGACAAGTGGAAAATTGAGATCAGTAAGAGATTTTGTTCTTTGTTATGATTTTGAGGGTCTCATTCACTTCATTGTATATGTTAGGAAATCCTCTAATAGACTCCGTCGGCCTTGTTTTACTGGCTTTCACAATGAACTCAAGGTCAGGGGTATTACAGTGATATTACAGAAATGATTGTAACATCTCTTACCACAGAAACATAATTGCTGTATTAATGAACCAGTATTTATTTATTAACAGAACTGATTGTTACCACATTTTTTTGGTGTTAAAATTCAGAGCTGTAAAAAGATTTAGTTTTTTACATGATTTAAAATGTGTCCTTTTTTTCAGACAAGGTCAGACAAGCCTTCTCAACAGCGTAAACTAACTTATTTTATTTTCCAAACAGGTAGTATTGCTCATGGTACTAGAAAGATATCTGCAAACACAAGCCTAACTTGGGAGAGTAACCCAGCAGTGCTCTAGTATGTAACGATGCACCTATGTTAGCGTTTTAAGTCTTACCGTAAGTGTGAATTGGAAGCAAGTCTCTTGATTGTCCCTACTAACTGTGCTTTGGCTCGTGTCATGGAGGAGCCCTGGAGCAGCTGAACTGAGTTCCTTTCAAAGGAAACTGAAGCAGAAGACGTACTCAAGAAGCACAGATCATGCACCCAGCTGATAACGAACTCTGGGACCACAGATCTAACTGGGTCTGCAGAGCAAAACTGCCTGCAATATAGATGGTGCAAACATTGTGTTCTCAGCACCAGCTGTCTGGCTTTAGAGCTCTGCTCTTCCTGTTCTGCACTACTTGCTAATGTCATCATAAGATACGATTACTTATGTGCAAGTAAACAGCACAATGTAATGTTAAAATTACTTAAGCTAGCATAGAAAACCAGGTGCACTTTCCCAGAATAGCACAAACAGGCATATCAAATTGTATCTGGGAAAATGAATAGTTGCTTTAATGGGATGCTGCATCCTAGCTAATTGGTACCACTTCTCAATGCCACACAGATGCAGCTTCAAACTGCCTCAGACTTGAGAACTAGTTTGGTCTCAGCTAAGGTATCTCAGGATGGTGCTGCACTGCACAATAAAAAAAAAGAACTCCTGGGTTTGCAAATACTGCTGCTGAAAGGACAACAGAGAACTTCTGGTCTGTTCTCTGACAATACAGACACTGGCTTTTTAAAGAAATTACAATAGCCATAGCTTTTTTTTTTTTTTTTTTTAATGTGGCTACTTATACTCCTTATTAGCTATTAGCAGAACTCTGCCATCTAATCCTTCCACAAAGTCTAGGTGGGCAGCAACAAGAGCTGAATTTAAAGTCAAGCAGGTTGCTATTAAGGCATCAGCTCAGAATGTCTGATAAGCTAGGAAAATTAAGCCAAGCTTTCTGGGGCTTAATAAGCTAGTTTTTCCCCATTCATAAATGTGGATTTTATGACTTAAACTATTTTTATTTAAGGAGCAAACATGTAAGAAGACAAAGAAACAGTAACAATAACTTACTGTGGAAGTGTAACACTATATTTTTTAGGGGCTTTTTCTTTGGTAAGGCAACATCTAGGCCAGATAGGTTTATTTTTCCTGCAGTCCCACAGTAAATTTAATTAATGGTTTAATATTGTAAATAGTTAAGTCCTTTTTGTATCAGCAGGTCTGGTTTAAGCTGCACTCAGGTTGGTGTGACCTGGTTCTGTCAGTTGCTTCTCACTCACCTACTTCTCCATCATCCGTTGGCAAACTTAAAGCAGCCTTTCCCTCTCATCAGAAGACCTGCAAAGTACCTTTTACAGCCTTTTCCCACACTAGCTGCTTCCACTAGCCTTAAATTGCTCCACTATCTGCACTTTGCCGCTCCATGCTGCCATCTCCAGCAGCTTTGCTAGCATTTTCTATTTTCCAACAGTTGGAAAACTGCATGTGGCACTGAAAACAAAACATTACCTTTTAAAGCACAGGAGGTCCTTCAACAGCTCCCCTTGTTCTCCCTTTATGTGATGAGACATCTTTTGTTGTTGGTGGTTTGTTTTACTCCAGTCTAAATCAAACTCCATCACTCCAGAGCTGGAAAACATTGCTTTAACTCAGCGTGACATCTCTCTCTAGGCATATTCAGACGTTGTTGGCCTACACTTCTGTACACTATTACAAAGGTAGAGTTTTCTCCACTTGTAAGCGAAATCTCACTCAAACATAATAAAACAGCATGCACAAAACAAAAATGGTTTCAGTCTAGCAATTAGTCTTTTTAATTTATCTCCTATTTTCATCCTCAGATACCATCCAAGCACACCTGGTTTTAGGCTCTTAGCAACTCTGGAGTTACTGGAGGAAAGGCTGCTTTCGTACTAGAACTTAGACACCTGTTTTGCATATGTTTACAGCATAAACCCAAGTTATCTACTTTTACATTAGCCGGATTCAGATGCTCAAATTTCATATGTAAACTTTTGGGATTTTTCCCCCTCAACTACATCCCCTAAATCCTACCAGTATTATTAAGTATGCATTTAATTTTCTGAGGGAAATATGATGAGAAGGGTGTAGTGGTATGAAGACGAGGACCTTCTTGACCTCCTGCATATCACAGAAACAATCTCCTTGAAAATAATGAAAACATGATGAAGCTCTAAGGTCAACAGAATGAAACATTTAATGCTGGATAATGAGACAAAGGGATCCAGCAAATACAACACCTATGTTTCTTCTTTTGTCTCCACAGTAAAACTTTATAAAGACAGGAACATACCAATGTAAAATTCAGCACTTGGAAGTACTACTGTTGGAAAAAAAGGAATCAAGCCCATGGGAAAAAAAAGGATGCCTGAGCTGAAGCTAAGGAGGCAGTGTGTCAGAGTGTGTCACCTGCACTTCATGGGAGTTAACTAAGAAACAGAAACTAAGTGGGGAAAAAAAAAAGCTGTAAGAATTCAAGAATTTCAGCAGTTAAGTACTACTTCCACTGTTAATCACAAATTTATTTAAATTATGACCACAGCCTTACCAATGCCCAGATGAAGTACCTATAAAGGTACTGGAAGAGATCTGGAAGAGGGGAGTATTAGGGCAAGAAATGTTGAAGATCGTGGTGGAGTTGGATGGGCAGCAGGACAGGAGTTTTCCCTGTAAGAGATGACTCAGAAAATGTGGATTTTGAAATGTTCCTACCTTTACTCTTGAGCTGACATTTGCCAAAATTGCATTAGAAGGATTTTCTTACTGTATACAATTTGTATAATGTGCCTCAATTTTCAAACATCTCAGCTAATTTACATCCATTTTGATTAAACGTTTGTGCTCATGGCAGCAAAGGACAATTGGAATTGCCATCACAGGTCAAACCACTGATCTGCTAATCCAATGTGCTATTTCTGTCAGCAGTCAATACCAGCTGCTTCAGGGAAAGAAAACACATAATAAACAATTATGGAATAACCTGCTCAGAGGCAAATCATCTTCCTAATCTTATCTACCTGTGTGTGTGTATCATTAATTGTAAAACTTAAAATGTAGAGAAACTTAAGAGTGATAGCTGGAGGAGCAGGGAATTGCTAGGGAGCAGTGATTTTATGGCAATAAGGGATCAGTAAAATTGGAGTCTTTATCATACAGTGTAGTAGCATTTTATAACAGTACTCATATTAATAATTGTAAATGAAATATATACCTGGTCTTAGCTTCCAAATATCTGCCTGCATCTAAAGAATGGTCCCTAAAATCACAAGATGGTTATATATGCTGCTTTTATTATCTTTGTTTGGTTTTAGGATGCTCTGGGTCTCAAGATCAGAATTTTGCTGGCGGGCGGGGGAAGGCTCTTCCCTGCCCACATGAGGAGAGTGGGATCACATAACAAATCCTAATTTTTCAATTCATCTCATGTACACTTTGCTTGAATGAGAATGAGCACTCCAGACTAAATTTCAGGATTGTGTTTTGGAAAAAATAATTTGGCAAAAATAATTTGGAATAAATAATTTGGAAAAAATAATATACTTAACAAAATATACATGGACATATGTTTTGCTCTGCACTACCATTCTGCAAAGATGTGTTTAAATCCATTGTCTTTTAGTATTCTGTACTTGATGGGTTAGAGAAAGGGAGCTCTGGAGCAAAAGAAGCTACTATATAGAAGCGAATTCAACTTGAATAACTGCAATGATTGTAATGGTCTCTGAGTAGAGATCATCTGAATTCAATGAAGCCTCATTTTTAAGAAACCAACACAAAGTGTAAACGTTTGTTTCTGTAATATAATACAATAGAAACCAAGATGCCTGATGAATTTTAGGGTGTCCTACAGAGACAACATATGGCTTATACTTGCAAGTGCCTTTGTGCATCGACAGCTCTTTGCTTTTGTTGCTAAGATGTGACTTTCAAAGCTGCCTAGTAGATTTTATTTTAATAGGAACTGGGCATCCAAATCTCTCAAGTGGCTTTGGAAAAAAATTCAGCCAAAAAAATTTTCTTCCTGATGGCTGAATGTGCATCACAAATAGATGCCAAAGTCTTTTCACCTTGCCCAGGTGAGGAAAGTCCTTCAAAGCTAAATAGACTTTGGCAACAAGTAAACAGCTCTTTTCCCAGTTGTGTAACTAATGCAGCACAGCTATATGTCACCACAGGACTCACTTTATACCAGACCTGGTTGACAAAGCAAAATTTATTACTAACAGACAAAACATTTAATGGGTGATTATAACTCTTAATTTTCTTTCTATTCTTCTTTCATTTGTTTGGTGTCACACTGGAGAAAGAATATAATTTGATTAATGACAGAAAACAGTTAAAAAGTAGGGAAAAAGAGATTATCAGCACTTCATGGTTTTTGATTCTATGTTGAACTTTCTCTGCAAATATAGAGCAAAAAAAATGATTGTTTGAGATCGATGTTGTGCATTGCAACAAGCAAATTCCACTCAGGGTCAACTTCTGTTTTAATGGTTATTCAACCTCTTTTAAGTTCGTAGAATCTTAAAGGTTTGTAATAGAGTGATTTTCTGTTGCCATATTTATAATATTTATGAATTTCTTTTTGGAGTAACATGCTGGAGACCCTTTAGCACTTTTCTGCAGAACCCACCTTGTGTTACATGCAATTGCTTTATATCAACTTCTACTTGCAGTCTTTTAAGCAGTTTTTAGTATCCTTGCCTCAGGTGCTTTGAATTCATTTTCAAGTATGTCAGACAATGGGGTATATAGACCAAAGACTGAAAAGATTTCCAGGTTTCCTGATGCATGGAAGCTTAATAAATCAAACCTTAGTAAATGTCTTGGAACTTCAGCATGAAGGAGACCATCATTGTCTCTCTTTCATTCAGCCTTCTACCTTCATGGGGTTTAAGCTAGTTGGTCACTGAGCACTAGGTTATAGCATTAGTTGTCTTCCAGTCTTGCAGGTTGTAAATAGTCATTACAACAGGGAATGCTATGTTGTGGACTTCTCTAATTTGGGGAAGTCTCAAAGAGTACATATTTTAAATGGAACAGCTGGGCACAGCACAACAAAATGAGTTTGCTGTGAGCCCCTCTATAAGCAGCTTATCACCTTTAGGGAAATCAGAGGAAAGTTATTGAGGTACAGCCAAAGGAGTAGATGAGACCAGAAGGAATGCTTTAATTTGTTTGGGATGTGAAGAAGCTGTGAAAAGGCTGTAAGCAGATAAGAGGGATAGGGGTAAAAAGTAAGAGCAAGGTTGCTTGAGATTGTATGCTTTCCAGGCCTGTCTCTGGCAATTCAGAGACTTAACTGAAAAGACTGACCTATTGAAATTCTGTTCTCAGCCAATTTTAATTTACTTTCCATGTCTTTGAAAAAAATATCTTAATGATTGCGGTTACTTTCCTAACTGGATAGTATGAGAAATCTTACTTTTTAATTAGTGGGATGTAACTAGTATACTGATGCATCTTGTACCTAAAATTTGGAAGAGACCTGTTGGTCATTCAGGCCATCCACAGCACAAGCCTGGTTTCCCTTGTGTGTTCAGAGAATTGCTGCAATTAAGCACCTAGTCCACAATGAAGTTCTATCCACGGCTATCACTCTTATTAGCAACAATCCATTTCTCATATTCTGTCTATATTTTGCCATCTTAATTTAGTCCACTTTTCCTGCTTGTCCTAATTGCTAAACTATAAATACTTCCTTTGTCACTAAGAATTAATTTCATAGCAGTCATGCTGTGAATGAAGTACTACAGATATATAAACATAGTAAAGGATATTTTCTGTTACAAAGAATTCACAGTGTAAAGAAAGCACCATTATAAGCACAGTACAGGATCACAGAAGGATTATGTACTTTGTCTAAATAAGACAGGAAATTGGTAAGAACACTTGGAATTAAAATGAGGTCTTCTGAATGCCACCCCATTGTTTGTAACTGTTTTTGTCTGCTCCCATATCTTTCTGTTAGCTAAGAAACATGTAGTTGGCAGAGCAACAACAGGTGTAGTGGGGCTTCACAGAAATTGCTGGCACTATAGTGGTGTTGCATGCATTTCAGATTAGGCTCATTGCTTAAAGCTTTCATTCTTTCTGTATAATTTACTAATTTGAGCTCTCTGAAATGTAGTGTTTTCTTTTGAACTTGCAAAATGTCTATATCTTTATGATAGTCTCATGCTCAGAATACAACAAAATAATTTCCAGTGCAGTAAGAAGAGCCATATAGGAACAATATCTCTGAGCTTAATGGTACATTGTCTTTGTGTTCAGTATTCACACTTGTATTGGACTATTCTTACTGCCATATCATATTCAAACAAATGTATAATTTAATATTCATTACCAACTCTTCATCCATCTGGCTTTTATTTTCTATAAATTTAGAAAGTGAATTAATGTGAATGGTGTTTTAGGCAGGGATAAGTAGACATAGTCTATACTGTCCAAATTAGAACTAGGTAAACTGCTTACCTCAATTTATCCTTTACTAAATCCCATTCTCAAAAAAAGTACTAGTGTCTATTTCTATAGGTGTATTTGATTACATTATATTTCCCAAAGAGTATTTGGTTCCCTTACTCCAAGCTGAATATCATTTTGCCTTCATTTGCTACTCCCTTTGAATTCCACAGTATTACAGCTGTGTTCAAAGTGTTTTCTGCAGTTCCTCTGTCTAGTGACTTTTATTTTGAAATATTTCAGGAAATGTTTTATTAAAGTCTAAATCACTGCAATTTCCACTTTTCTTCCAGGGGGATGATTACCCATTTTTAGAATTTAATCTTATCCAAACCTCTTCATTGTCCCATCTACCTTTCTCATTTTAATGATGGCAGTTATTTCCATATAGAGGGAGGCCAGTATCATGGCTTAGCAGTTTACAGAGAAGACTTATGTTCCAAAACAAGCAACTGGCACTAGCTAGGTTCAGCTTTGAGGATATACTCCTCACCTGTGTAAGGACTCAGGATATCTCTTTGTGGGCTGAAGTATGATGGGTATGTACTGGATCTGACAGAAACAGTCTTGATAAAGAAGCATGAGTCAAGCTCTCATCTGGACATTTAATATATGAGATTTCAGAAAACCTTAATGAATGTATGCATGAGAGGTCAAATCAGTGCAAAAATGATGAACGTTGTCACCTGTTGCACTAGCGATCGCTACATTTTTTCCCAGGTGAAAAAGTGGTGGATAACCCTCTATGAATCAATGTTTGGAGATTTCTGATAAAGAAGACAGCTTCTTCACTGGCATAAAGTATAGCTGGGTTTAAAAAAAAAACAAAAAAACAAAAAAACAAACTGAAGGAAAGACACTTTAAAATTAGAAATATGTTGAAAAAATGCTATACGCAAGTAATTCAACATCAGAAAACTCAGTGAAATGAAAGCGTCTCAACTTACGTGCAGGTTTTAAACATAAAAGGTCTGCTAACAACAGAAACAATTACTGAGAGAAGTTCCATGTCTTGGGTTACATGTTGGATCTGCTATTGTAATACTTTTTTATTGGTGTCTCTGAGTGCAGTCTACTGCCATAAGCACACAAAAAAATAAAAGATTAAAACTCATTAATTTCTGGATAAATATTCCTTTTTCTCTCTTTTTTTTTTTTTCTGGAGGAGAAGGGCTATAATGTCAGACTTCTAATAATTCACTTTACTTTGCCAATAACTACATTTTATTTTGATATCTCAGTTTGGAATTGTGTCACTTCTTTGATTTTTCTTATTTAAAGAAAACAGGAACAGATAGTTATTAGTGTTGAAAGGCCTTAATGCTTGAAGTTGAACAACAGTAGAACCAAAGCCAATATTAAGCATTTTATTAGAGAAAGCATCTCTATCTGGAGCACCTGTTTAGTATATCCTTAAATTGGAATTTTCTAAAAACCTACAAAGGTATTTTAAAATGTACAAACAAGAATTATGGATTACTAGAGAAAAAGCAGGTAAACTTAGATCAAGTTAAATGAATTGTTTCTTCAGGGAGTGTGTACTCAGTCTATGGAATGTCCTATTAGAGAAGACTGAAAATTTGAATGCAGAAGAGTAGATGGATTTATAAAAGTGATGAATAAATTTAGTATCTCTAGTAACATTGAATTTTGTGCATGTAAGCAAGTGGTAATGAAATTTCATAGCTGAAAATGTAAGCTGGTCACCCCATCTGTCAGGTTGGACTCTTTCCTACTATCAAAAATTTCCTTGGTTCTCCTCCTTTTCCTCCCTGCCCCATGTTTTGAAGCATCAGGTTATTAAGTACTTTCAAATGCATACTGAACTTGATGGATCAGCAATTTTTTTCAAGGATGGCAAAATCTGCGTTTTCCTGTAAGCAACATATATCAAGGTTCTCAGAATTGGTCCCAGTAGCATTACTGAAATGGGGAAATTTGTGGTAAAAGAGGCATAATGCAGTAGAAAGGACAATGAAAATCTGAAAATCATGATAAGTTTCTGAGCCTTTAGCTGGATAGACTGCGTAGTAGGTTTGTTTACCGACCAGACTAGGAAATTATGAAAAAATAGTAAGGGTGTTCCTCAGCTGCACAGTGATCTTTTGTACAGAATTGCAGATATCTGGAGATAGGAAGACTAGCTAAGTTTCATTTTAGTTTGTTGCTTTGCCAGTTCATGATTGTTTGCTTTAATGCTAATGTATTTTCTAGCTGTTTGTCCAGTATCAATTTTGATTGGATTTCTGTCACTTTCAAGCATAGAATATTCCAAAAGTGTCCGGTGTTCTTGCTGTGAAAGATTCCCTGACATTTAGCTTATATTTTTCTTTACATCATGCCATTACATTTTGCCAGGAGCTCAGTTCAGAACATTCCTGATCACAACACTGTCAACAGAAGCAGTGCCACACAAACATGAGTCAACTGTTTCAGTCCTAAGTCAGTCAAACGCAGGCAGGTGACTTTATTCCTGTTGTATGTAGTCTTTCACTGCAATGCCTTTGTGTCCCTTTGTGCTTCAAGGTGGTTACCTCAAAAGACAGCAAAATTAATCTGTTTTTACAATGGATTTCTACCTTCCTAGCAAAATACGTATAATCAAACCATGTGTTTCACTGGTATTGGGATTTAATGTTGCCTTTTGGTTTGTTCAATACCACTTCGCTTGGGAGAATTTCAGAATATTTTTATTGTGGATATGATATATATGGTTAAGATCTATATCTGAGATGCAGATTCTATTTCAAAAGCCAGTTCACCTTTGGGATAGGTTTGTTTCTTTGGTATCAGTTCAATGCACCTTTCAGGCAGACACTAAAGTCCTAGTAAACTCAAGTGAAACTCGTGGTTAAAGGCCTTGTCCTGAACAGAGTCTGAAAACCTTTTTTTTTTCAGCGCTGCAGAGCTGTTATTCAAATAGATACTCCACAGACTCCACACACATTCTCACACATCCCAGATAAGCTCCCAACAACGGTGTAAGACCTGTTTTTACCCTGATTCATATTACATAGCCAGCCAGGCCAACTGGTGGGGAAGCACCGGGGCATAGACCAGAGGAAAATTTGCCTGCTAGCAGGGCTTTTTTGACTGCTGAGCCCCTCTGAATGGCACACCTTCTGTCAACTGCATCTGACACCTGCAGTCCCAGAATATGCAATATGCTGCCAGCATGCAGGCTGTTGAGGGAAAATGAGGTGAAGGACATTACTGACTGAAAATCAGAGTGGAAGACTTGGTACAACTCTGGATTATGGCAGGTCTTGAAGGTATTTATGGGCATAAATGTGATTCATTCATAAGGGGCATGTAGATGCCCCTTGGCAAACATTGATTTGATACTTCAGCCCTTTTTTTTTCAAAATTCATTATCAAAACCAAAAAGTAGCTTAATTTTTCATCTTTAATAACAGTAATTTTTTTGAGAATGAAGCGTAAGGAGCTGTCAAAAGATAATGTATTCTGTTCTAGTTAAGCTCTTTCTGCCCTCAGCAGTTTCCTGTGGTGATGGTAGGTCAAGTTTCCTGCCAGCTATTTTCTGTCCGATTCAGCTGGTGAGTTCCCATTCCCTCTGAGTATCATTAGGTAAAGTCAGTGGAGCATGAATCAAAGACAATGTATATGTCAGGCATGGGGAATCCCACGGTCCAATTCCCAGAAGAGAGTAGTGATTGTTGGTGCCTCTGCAATGAAGCCAAAGTACAGCCGTCTTTTACCTGCCTGCTAGACAGGCATGAATGAGGCAGAAATTCAAATTCATTATTCAGGTCCTCCTCCCAGAGGAGTCAATATATTTTTTTTTTAATTTCAGGATACTTAACTGGGACTGGCCTGATTTTTTTTAGCCAACAATGTTATGAAATTCTGTACACCATAATGGTCATAGAGATCCAAATAAAAGAAAGCATTTGGTATTATTCATGGCCACCCTGAATAGATTGCAGCTATCCTATGAGTTCCCCTTTCATTCCTTCACGGGAAAAAACTTAGTTTATTAGATTAAACTTTAGTTCATTTAGCTTTGGAAATTCAGAATAAGTTGAGCAAGCCACAGCCTTTGAACTGCAAGCAGACCTCTTTCTACTTATGTTACTTCTCTCTGTTCCACATAAATAACTTGCCCTTGATCAACCCAGTTAATAAAAAACTGGTAATAATGAGTTGTCTCGATAATTTAGGGGGAAATTGAAGTGTCTGTCAGAAATAAAATGAGGTGAAACAGGGAAAGAAGTGTTTACATATTAAAAAAAAAGTTGCAGGAAAACAAAGCAAGCTTCAAAAACCCCAATGTTTTTAGTATATGTTATATAGTGTAATCTTTCCTTCTCATTCTGTAATTCATTTTCTTAGGATATTCACTATGACCAATGTGTTCACATTGCAGAAGTGAAGATCTAGTTCAGCCCTGAAACACGAATGAGGTATGCTTTCAGCCCTGAAATATTTCACTTATTCTGATTCATCTGTATTAAAGTCTGGCTTTTTGTTTATTAGGTCTGTTGCAGACTGTGCTAATTCCTCAGTTTGCACTGCATTCTCAGTAGTGAAAGTTTATAGTGGAGAAGTGGCAGTTCTGGTTTCCTTAACACTCTACATTTATTCATTGAATTAGCACTGTAAATTCAAAGTGTCTGTTGTCATTGTTGATCATGTTGTTGCTAATACTGTAACAAACAGTTTGTTAGAGTATTTCTGATGGTTGTAATACATCAGGACCTAACGAGAGGCGCACATCTCTCAGTGTGATAATGCACGGCAAGTTACTGTCTTCCTGCAGCTGGGTTGTGATTTGTCAAGCTACGGTGCAATGGACAGAGTGACTGTGACCTGTACATGCTGTTTCTCAGCTACTCTGCAGAAAGGTCAGCTAAAAACCAGCAGGTGATGCTTGGAGATAACCAGTGCAGCCTTGCTGCCCACAGGTCTGTAGTCTGACAACAACTACATGCACTTCTGAAATCATGCAATTTGTTTTACTCATCTTTGTCTGTGCAGTAAAGTAGGAGTCCAGGGCTGGCTCTCTGGGAGTATCCCAAGTCAAGTATTATTTGTAATGTACTTTGTCACTGTGGAGCCCCCTCAGATGAATGTGTTGTACAGAAAGTAACCATTTAAAAAGATTGTGGTTCTGTGCACTCGGTGGTTAAGAATAGTCCCTAGTATCTATAAATGAATAATTAAGAAACTTGCTAAATGAATATGTCTAAGGCCTTGAAGAGGAAAAGCAATAGAATACTGACCTGATAAATGAATATACTCTCCGTGCATTACACATGAATACATTTCATAAAAACCCTAGGGCCCTCACAAATTAATACCTGTTTAAAGAGTAGATCTGTTTAAAAAAATACATTTCACTGCTATGGAAGTATTAGCTTGACAGGTATTTATATTTTATTTATAAGTTAGAAACCTTATTATAAATGAAGCTGGTACTGACTTCAGGCAGAATAGAAAGGAAATTTGGAAGACTTGGAGGAAAAAAAGAGGCAATCTGCAGAAGACCCTAAGTGCTTATGAATTCCATCATCTTTAGACAAGCTATGCGTGCTTGGCACATCTGAAAACAAAGCCCTGACACTTAAGTTTTGCCTAAAGTTGCACAATCTTAATCTTGGGATAATTAGTGTTTACACAGTACTCCTTTTATTAATTTATTTACACAGAGATGCACATTAAGCTCAGAGCCTCCTTAGGCCAACTAATGGATAAATAAATACATGTTGTGAAACACTCCTTGCCCCCAAAGTTTGCAGTTCAAGTAGAATAGGCAGAAAAACAGATTGAGTTGAAATTCATGAGTCTGCACAGCACAACAGAGGTTTCTGGTCTCCTTAAGTTCCAGCCCAGTAGCCTAAACATTGGTGTATGTGGTGCTTTCCAAGGCAGTAAAAGCTTGCTACTTGCACAGTGCTGAACTCCAGTCAAGGAAAACATTTGGATCTAAGTTTAGAAATAAGCAGCTAAATAATCCCATTTAATTATCCACATGCTTAAATGTGTGGATGTGGGTATGTGAACAGCTTTTTTGGATCAGCACCAAAAGGCTTTGCACTTACCACAGTATAAAGCAATGCAATACTGCAGACTGTGCCCCATGGAGCAGCCTCTGTATTGTGATCAACTTACTCCTCTTCTCAGTTAGATATTTCTCTCTGACTAGATAAAATTCGTTCTGATGTTTCTATTCTTTCCTTAATTAAGATAATGTTCTTTTAAAGTGGTTTTTAATACTGGTGTTCTCTGCTGCCTATTCTTTCTTGTTGCTTCAAATGATACTTGCATGGTACATACAGAGTGAAAGCAATCAGCATTCTTTCTCGATAAGTGTAAACAACTCCTACACTACACTGCTAATATTAATTTTGTTGTGTTGCCTGAAGACACATGTAACTGGCTCATAAAACCAATGCTGCCAGAAAAAAACTTGCTATCTCTCTCTTGCAAAAGAACTTTGCTGATTTTCCTACATAGCTCATCTATTTTTCTCTCCCTAGACTTCTCTTTTTTGAAACAAATCTAAAGGTGATAATTTCCCCTTGTTCCTTGCTTCCCATCTTTCTAGCATTTATTCATTAGACTCCGTAATGCTAATCTTGTCTATCTCCACTAAGTTATTAGCTTACTTGTCATTTAAAACCTATTCCCAATTATTCAGTTTATCTGGTGAGCATAAACTTTTTTCTTATTCCTGGACTGTGAAGAAGAACCAAGAAGTGAATGGCAAAAATCCCACTGGAGGAAATAAGGTCAAGTTATATGTGTGATGTTCAAAAACAAACTGAATTTTTGAATACTTGTTTGTTACTCAGAATTGGTTGGGGCTATTTTATATAAAAGTGTTATTTATTATGCACAGGACTCATATATTCAGAAGATCCAACAACTGTCATTTCTGATCCCTCTAAGGAAGAAGGTGAAAATGATATATAAAGATTAAAAAAGGGTTTTTTTTCTTGTTTATGCTGTGTCCTAAGTCTTCTGAGTTTGGAAGGGATTTACATTTTCATGTGTAAAGGTCATAAGTATTCTTAGGAAAAAAAAAAAAAAAGGCATACAGAAAGTGTATCAAATGTACCTGATATGCAGAACACTTTGATCAAAAGAAGCTGAAACATGGGCGGAAAGATACAGTAACTGAAATCACTGTGCATCCCATGGCTTAAATTGTTAAAGTTTAAGTGGGAACTGTAGTAGCGACATCTGCTCATAGTGAAGAGTGAGAGTGGCCCAGAAAACCCTACCTGAAAATTCCTGGAGGGACATAACTTTCATAGAGGTGGGATATCTCTGCTGGTACAAACAGGGGGAAAAAAACCCCCACCAAAACAGCAAAAAACTCTAGGGCCTCAGTTGTAAGAGTACTTAACAAGAAACAGTGAAGTGTTGAGTTTAAGGATAATAAACCCCCATAAACATGAAGACAGAAAACTTTCCCAAGTGTACCCTCAATAAAAGGTCACCTTGTCCACGGTGACAAGCTAGCATGGTTCAATAGTAAAGCGAAGTTAAGGGAAATGAGAAGGGTGTTCATTCAGTGGAAATACATCTGAAGATTTAATGCAGTGCCGAGTCATCTTGGTATGAATCTGCAGAGATCAGTGACCTAGTGAGAGACTCAGATCAGGGGCTGTTATATGGCTGCAAGTTTATGAGCATGTAGTCATATGCAGATGGTAAAAGCCCCACAGTAAGCAACACTTCACTGCAAGGCTGGCGACAAAATTCTTTGCATTTTGGGCTCTGCCAGGCCTGGAAAACGAATGGGCACAGAGCAGGAGGGCTCATTCTAAAGTGCTTTGGCTATTTAACCACTGTCAGGACTGAGAGAAAAACTGAGGAGAGGCAAAGGCACCTTTGACATCTGTCTATCAAACATCAGTAAACATGTCTTCTAGGTAACTGTTCTTAGTTTCAATCCCTTGACATTTGGGTTGTGCAAATGGGGAAACATGTCCTGTCAAAGGAAACTGGAAAACAAACTTTGCTTTTCTTGGGTTTCATGTAGAGTCTTCAGCATATCTGTCCAAGTATGAGAGAGTTGTGTCTATTGTTAGCCCCATAAGATCCTTCTGTGAATTCATCTCTACTATTGCCACTGTTTTAGTTTTCATTTGGGGCAGTAGGAGGTACCAATTTGTGAGCCACAGGATTCCAGATACAGGAGCAAGAACAATCATAGGCTTTTGGATTGGTCTTTCTTACCTTTTAGAGCTGTTTCTGTCTCTGCAGGCTGTTCCCAAGGTTACTTTCATCACTACAATTCAAGATGTCATAAACTTTATATCTTTCCTTTCAGAGATTTCTGGTATGTGTCTCTCCGGTTTCTACTACCTCTGGTACACCTCCTGATTTCTTTGCAGTGGAAGCAAACTCCAGGCATCAGGTAGATAACTGAAAAGTTCCCTTCTCAACTTTTTTGTGGTGATAAAGTTGTAGAAAGTAACAAGCATATTCTTGTTTTTGTAAAGCTGATTTTGGAATCAGAAGATGTAAAGGAAGAAGGATGGTTGGCTTTTTTGATGGACACCATCCATTTCTTTTTTAATTTCCTAATTTTCAGGTTGGGCTTATTTGGATGTGCTTTACATACAAAGAATAACAACCTGAAGACCTGTGTCACAGGAGACTACAGGAACAACAGAAAGACAATACCATCGCATCAGGTGTAGAGCACACATCATATTTTAATTGAAACTTGTCTTTTCCCATTATTTTCTGACAGGATTCAGTGCTGATGTTACACGTTCATTTCTCTTTTTCTGGAGAAATTTACATATGGTTGCAATTGTAGGTAGTTCAGAATCCTTTTTAAGTGCAATGTTGTTTGAACAGGTTAGGTTTTCTGTGTGCTTTTCATGGTATAATTTGGTATCAGAAGAAACACTGTTAGTTCCTTTGGTATGAAGTTTTGACATCTAAGCTTGAAAGCTCATGAAAGGTGAGAGACATTCGTACAACTAAGGTCACGTGTAGAGGCAGGAAAGTAAAAGTCTTCCATTTAGAATGCTGAGTTCTTTGATTTATAATACTGACCTAAGTGAAGGCTCTGTGGGGGCATCATTTAATCCACATGATTTGATTCTCTTTGTTGTGGAAGGTGGGCTGCGTAATCCAGTGATGGGGAGAGCTACCTCTGACAAGCAGGCACTATGAGCAAAGTGGAGGGGTAGCTAGTAAAGACCTGTGCCAGCCTGCTTCTGTAGCATTTTTGGTGCCACCTTGGGCAAATAAAACTTCAAGCTCCTCCACTGCACATATTCCCAAGTGAAGAAAGATGCTTTATAGCCTCAAATACTTTTGATTAAGACATCATCTCTTGAGTTTAAAATCAGCTCAAACTATTCAAAGAACTTCATTACACAAACAATTGTGACTGAAGCACAGACAATTTCCTGGGGATTAATAACCACTGAGAGAAGCTGAAGGTATGAACTGCAGTGAAGGGCTATTAAATCTAGTCAGTCATTAAAGTCTTGGAAATGCCCTATGCTTCAGCCAATATTTGAGAAAAAGAAGAAAACCAGGTTCTGCTTTATTCTGGCATAAATTCTGGATCATTCTATTGACTTTGAATTTACTTTGAAATCTAGTTTCTTCATTATGAGATTCAGCTATTTAATTTATCATTCCATTTGTCTTTGCGTGCAATGTACAGTACTGCTGCATGAGTAAGTCATTGAGGTCTATTGTTATTTAGATTACTGGAGGAGATAATATGAAATAAAGCCATACTTACAATTACCCATATAAAATACTAACATGTTAAAGTGTCGCCAGTCTTTCAAAAAGTTTTTTTCCATTTTCTGTGGGAGAGAAATTTCAAATAACCAAAAACTAGTTACTGCTTGATCTAAGAAAGCCAGTGAACCATATAAAAAATATATAACAAAACTTAATTGTTATGTGCAATTAGTTTTTAATTAATTGGCTTTTATGTGTGATCAGTCACCTGTGGTTTCATTGTTTAATGTACTGTTGTCAGCTTTAAATTTCTATTTTCTGTGGAGATGCGGCTTTTCATCCAGTAGTGCGCTTTGTTATTTCATTGTAACAGTAGGCCAGAAATTGTTGCCTGTCAAAGCAAGAATTGACAAATCCAATTGAAGATCTGGCTGTTGTTTCAGAAATGGGTTTAAGTATCAGTGGACTAGAAAAGTAGTCTATAACTATGAATGCCATATATTCCTACTCTTTCCCTTTTCCCCCATCCACATACTATATAAAGGATGACTTGGTAGAGTTGAGAAAAATATTACCTTAGATTTGGTTAGGATTTCAATGAAATAATTTACAATACTGTAATACAGCAGAAATGGGCTTCATGTCTTTTTAATTCACAAATATGCCTCTCTGTGTTTAGGTGACAAGGCAAGTTCTGTATCTTGAGAAGGCTTTCAAAGGTGTATCATTCCTGGATTATATCTTAACACAGAGAAAAAGGGGAAAGTTCTGAGCCATTTCAATTATTTTGCCACAAGATTTGTAGAAGGCAAAAAGAGCCAAGCCAGAAAATACAGAAAATCTGGTACTCAAGGAAATAGAGAGAGAATAGTATGAGCACTGCGATAATATGCTAACTGAAAGGATTGAGGGGAACAGGAATGGATTTTCTGTATGCAATGAGAAAAAAAGAGGGAAGGGAAGGAAGGAGACACTTCAAGTTAAGGAGGGTTTCATTAGTTAAGTTCAGACAGTGAATTGAAACAGCTAACAGCTTTTTTTAAATTCAGTAATAAACAAAATTCACAGAAAATATAAGCAATTAAATATAATGGCAGAATTGTAATTACAAATATTGAGTAGTAGAACGAAAAGAGAAGATAAATTGAAAAAATGAGAAAATACACATCAATATATAAATCCAGCAGCTAGAACAGTCACAGCTTCAGCTGTTAAAATGTAACTGCTTTGTAGCTAGGAAAGTGGATCTCCTTTTTTTTTTTTTAAGACACTTTATGGGACATTATATATGAAGATTGTATACTAATTCATTCAATTCACATAAATACATTTTAGCACTGTAAATATTTTTGAGTTAACATGAATATTAGCAGATCATGCTGAATTCAGTTTTAGCTCATTTATCATCAACAATCAATAAAAGATCTGATTCTAAAATCTTTATACTGATGAATTGCTGTAGCAGAAAGAAACAGGGCTAAATTAATAAAGATTAACAAGAGTACTAGGTAGAAAGAATATATCTTTCCTTTATCCCCAAAACAACTGAGATGATAACAAATAAATGACTTTTTCTCATTGTTAGATTTTTAAATGCCAATAACAGGAGGAAGAAAAGGAATACAGGGTTTAAAAATGAGGGACAGTGAAACACAGGTATGAACACACACAGCTTGTCCATAAGACAGCTGGACCTCCAGGCTCATCTCTTGTGAGGGATTTAGCCAAGGTGCTGTGCAATGTTGCAGACTTTATGATGTTGCCCTGACCCACCACTGTGCCCCTTAGTTGTAGCAGGAAAATCAAACGTGCTAATGCCTCAGCTCATACGACAGTAAAAGAGCAGAAACTGCTGAAGAACGAGTTTTAAGGCTCACATTTGCTTGTACTGCAACACATTTACTTCTGTTATAGTTCACTGTGCACAGTACTAGCTAAAACTGACAAAGACCGTGACTCAGGTGAATGTATTGACTGCAAGCTGCAGCAGCTGAAGAGCCAGCACAATTTGACTCCACCAACACTGCTGTGGTAAATTTCCGAAGGAGAGGAAGGGCAGACACCAAGGGTGGCAGTGTTATAAATCAACAAAGCTACGCGTGCCAGAGCTTGTGGGTTTGGACTAAAGAAAATATAAACCTCTAAATTTATACCTGGACACTTAGATCATGATGAAAGAGGGAATTCAGTCATCTTTGAAAGCATTAGTTATCACTGCTGTAGACCATTTCCTTTGCACGTATTGCCAAAAAAGTAGTGTCCCCCCCGATTATCTCAAAAACTTTCAGGTTCTCTGCTCCCCCCTCCTTCCCCCTCCCCCCCAATTCTGGGGAGAAAAGAGCTCTAAGTAGTTATAGGTACCTGTTCATTTTGATGGCAGCTCTATTGCAGTACAGAGGAGCTTTGACTAGCCCACATGTTACCTTTCTAAATATCTTGTGCAGACTTAACCTCTCAGTGGCCTTTGTTGATGTGATATTATGCATTCTCCTTGCCTTATTTTGGGGGTCGATTTCTGCCTCTCAATGCACATAACACATTCGTAGCACAAGATCAACAGTGGTACTTCCCAACAGCTGACAAGACAAGTTCATAATACCTTTTCTGTTACTCTGTCACATTTTCTCCTTCAAGAGAACTATGTTTAATAAACATATTATTTCATTGATACTTAAATTCATTTACCTTTGTGGTTGTAGCTGAGAAGACTATAGTAGAAAGAATCACATTTACAGCTAGGTTTTACACAAGCTTTTGGAATAAGTTATACTTTTACAGAAATCAAATTCTCCAAAATTTTACTGATCTAAAATTTATCTGATTTTAATGTGTTCTTTTCCTACCTAGACTAAATGGAAGCTTTGGAGATAAGTCAATGCTATTACAAAAAGTAATTATTAACATTTTAATAGAGGTTCCTATTAGCCTTTCTATTCATTGGTCACAAAGCCACATAGCAGAGGAAGTATTCCAACTTTATTCTGAATTCTTTGCACAAGTTTATGAAATGGCAAATATTAAGCAGAATGCCATAGATTAAGGTGATTTTGCTAGCCTTCTGTTGAGCTAATATAAAGACCAGTATCAGATAAAGAAAATATCCTGCCTGTCCTTAAGTAGCTCAATTCTTCATCTTATCTTGTTGGCATTTTGTGCCGTTACAATACTACCTGGAATCAAATGTGAAAGTTTCATCTGGTGTACAGTAAAAAGCTTCCTTTAAGTCTTGCAATGCCCATTTCAGAATTAAAATAGCAATATTAAGCGGTCTGGTCCTGGAAAAGCAATACCAATGGAAATAAAACCAGCTGTATTTTTATTCTACAAAATGGAGCAAATAGCAGTTGCTACACACAGAATAGGTTACCGTATAGCCTGCACTGTTAAATATCTGCTCTGGGGGACCAACACTGCAGACCAAGAAACCATGTCTGTAGGAGCTGTGTTCACATATAGCAGGAGAATGATAATTTTTTTTTTCTAGAAAGATGGACTTCTCTAAATAATACCAAGTACACTCAATAAAGCACATTTATCATGTGTCAGTTTTCTTGATTTAGCAAGTAGAAAATACTGAATGCTATCTGGATGCTTACTCAGATAGTGCGCTTATGGGCATATGGAGACCAGCTTAACATCATCTACCACACCAATATTTCATTTCTTCTGATCCACCTCAATATGAGGCATCCCTTTGGACTCCAAGAAGTGGAAGGTCATGAGCTTTTGTCAGATACAATGTGACATGAAGGGTAATTGTGGCATCTGCTAGGAAAGAAGCCAAATGAGCTGTTTCTAGTTATTTCTGTCTTGTCTGCCATTTGTCAGTGTAGTAAGGAAGAGAATACTTTGCCCATCATTGCCTCACCTATAGCAACAGAAAAGGACTGATGGGATAAACACAGATGGTAGCAAGAGCTCAGGAAAACATAGGTATGGGGAGCCCAACTGATGAGAGCGAGAGGTTTTGGAGAAAAAGAAAGACAGCAAGAAATCATATGCTGGGGAGACAATGATAACAATTTATAGCACTTTTCCCTTCCCCAGTGTCATTTTAGTTGGCCCCAGGTTCTCTTTTGCCTAGTAGCCATGCTCTTTTTATTCTCCTTGGTTTATACTCCACCTAATTTCCACAAATCCCATTTCTAGGGCTGCAGGGTATGTGGTCCATCCACCCTGCAGTTGCTTTCACTGTCTGGAACTTCTTGCTAACATTTCTCTGCTTTTCATATGCAGTGGATACTTACCTAAATTGTGAAGACATATGCAAATACATGATAATTATGAATTCTGGCTTTACCTTTCATAAACCAGCAAAACTAGTCTGTTGTCATAGGGTGCTTCTGGGAGCTTAGTATTTTCTATAATAGCAAATTATTAAGACGGCCTAGGCAAGTCTGGGAGAGTGATAAATGGCATGAGCTATAACTGTCCCAGAAAGCAAGCTAACAATAAAACAATGCTGCAGTTGCAGACAGCTTATAGTGAGGCCCTTTGAGCTTTCTGGTACAGCACTAATATGCAAGCATGCTCCTTGCTATATTGTGCTTGCCTTGTGCGGAGTGCTTTCCTGGCTATCAGTGCTCACCAGCAGACTCTTCTTCATACTGGAACGATGCTGTGGGGAACTGGACACTTCTAGAGCATCTTAGAATCCATTTTTATGAGTTGCCACTTTGTCTCACTCCAGTAATTACAGGTAACTCTTCACCGAATTCAAAATACCCAGCATGGTTTTGTATAGATAGAAACCTCTACAGAAGTTTAATAAGGACACAAAGGATAAGAATTAAAAAGAAATTAATTGTGTTTATCAGTGTTTCAGTTGGCTTAAAAGTTTATTTTGGCATATAAGAGTTGGCTAGAAAATTAAGAGGTGCCTCACAGTCTAACTAAGAAAAACCTGGTTCTTCTGCAGCCATTAGCCATCAGATTTTCTTCACAAAACTGAGTCTAGCCTTCGAAGGGATCTCATTTCACATTATACTCCATAATCCTCTCAAAGTTGAGGCAATGGTTGGAAAGGAAGGAAGAACGGTTTTTCAGACTCCAAATACTTTTCATTTCTCTCCATCTCTCCTTCCATTGGAAAATGTTTAGCTTGCATTCCAGAAAAAAACACTCTGTAAATTGATATGTATATTTACGTAAAGGGTATAATTTGACAATCACTCTTTATAAAGAGTATACAAAAATGGAGTTAATGGGTGGAGCTTATTACTGATTTTTTGATTGCAACCACAACAAAAAAAAAGTCATGCTGGGGTAATGATGTGCTTGAGGTGTACTGGTGGTTCTGGCTTTAAGGAATACTTTTTAATGTATTTACTTCATTTTAATAAATATCTGCAGCATGAAAGTATGAGATCTCAGGTGCTTCAACAAGAACCTCGAGGGGAGGACATGACATAGGATGGGGGGACGGGATGGGGGGGGTATAGATGGAGGCAAGAACCAGAGTTTCATTTTGGGGTTTTTTCCCCACCTTTCTTTTTCTCTGCAGTGACTTCCTACTCTTTAATGGTGTCGTGGTTTAACCCCAGCCAGCAACTAAGCACCACGCAGCCGCTCACTCACTCCCCCCCCATCCAGTGGGATGGGGGAGAAAATCAGGAAAAGAAGTAAAACTCCTGGGTTGAGATAAGAACGGTTTAATAGAACAGGAAAGAAGAAACTAATAATGATAATGATAACACTAATAAAATGACAACAGTAAGTAATAAAAGGATTGAAATGTACAAATGATGCACAGGGCAATTGCTCACCACCCGCCGACCGACACCCAGCCAGTCCCCGAGCGGCCAGATCACTGCCCCCCCCTTCCCAGTTCCTAAACTAGATGGGACGTCACATGGTATGGAATACACCGTTGGCCAGTTTGGGTCAGGTGCCCTGGCTGGGCATGAGAAGCTGAAAAATCCCCGACCATAGTCTAAACACTACTGAGCAACAACTGAAAACATCAGTGTTATCAACATTCTTCACATACTGAACTCAAAACATAGCACTGTACCAGCTACTAGGAAGACAGTTAACTCCATCCCGGCTGAAACCAGGACAAATGGCCAGGTCATTGCTTTATTTCACTGTAGAAATGCTTCTCAGTATCTTTTTCTCAGTAAAAGAGGAAAGTTGCCTGTGTTAAAGTGGCCATTTAGCATCTGACTCCATGAAAGGTACTTCCCATCTGCCTGATGAGTATTTTACTTCCATTTAAATTTTCACTGATATAGCACTCTCTTAAATATCTGAGGAAATTGAAAGCCCATACTTTGGCATAACACCCTGTGACTGCTTGCAAGCGATTTGACTCTAGGAGTGATTTTTAAAAATATTCCTTTCAGACAGAATGTGAAGTATACGTTACTTCTCAAATCAAAAGTGTAGATAGGCCTTTTAAAAATGGCATGTCACAATCTGATCAGATATTTAGTGGATGATGTATTAAATGAGCTAATTTGTTATTAGAGGAATAACCCTGTAATTCTGAAAGAAATTCAGTTTCCTGTGTTTCCTTTACATGGCAAGGTGTCTTCAAAATCAAGGCTATTGGCAGCATGGTTCAAGCCTCACCCCACCTGTGACTGTGAGTTTTTTTCCTTCTTTCAGCACTAACCCTATGCTGACTGGTGTTGGCTTCTCTATTTAATACAATCAGAAATTCTTAGTTTCATATAACGGTGAAGTTCTGTTTTCTCTTAACAAGAAATGCATAGTAAAGTAAAATCAACCTAGTGAGTCAAAATTCTAATTTGATTTTTTTTAAGAACATGTGTTGGAGTATTTGTGGCCTCAAGGAATGAATTAAGCTGCTCTATTTTGTATATTCAAGTAATAAGAATTTACTAATTTAATATAGTAAGCAAAGCAAATATTACTTCCCTTTCTCATTTTTTCTTATGACAGGAGACTGTGCATATTAACTGTGACCATAGTTTAAGTGCTATGCTACCATCTGAGAGAGGTAATCCTGGAATAACACAGGGACCTTACTTGAAACTTTCACCTTTCTACCAAAAAGCCTGACAGTACTACTTTTTCATCACAGACAAGGAGAGATTTCAAATCAGCTCATCTTGGGAGCTTCAAAGTCTTTTAATATGCACAGTTTAGGGTAGTGGAATTCCTTTCATGTGGTTTCTCAGGTGGCTTTGCATTTTTATATTTCAGAATGTCAGAGCAACTAGGCTATGCTCACCCTTCATGCTCCAGCTGTCAAACCAATGTCAAGTCCTAATTACGAGATTTTTGAGTTGATCCCACGTGACTGGGTTTTCAAACCAGAACAGACATAACGGGGTACTGAAGTTTGGCAAGTCTTTTTCTGATGGTCAGAAAAGAGCAATACAAATGGTCATTGTTGGAATATAATCTAAATATAAAGTCTCTTCCTGTTATCAAGCATTCAGTGTGTGTTCTGTGTACTCCAGAGCATAACACTTAATTCAAAAATTCAAAGAATGCTATTTGCATAATTTATTCTGTTTTGGATAACTTCCTGTATGAGTTATGCTCACATTTTAGAAAAAAGATTTCATGTATATATATGAAAATATTATAGTGTTGAAGCAGTTTAGAATCATTTTACTAGTGTATTAGTAAATGCTTCCTGTAGCAATCTAACACAGTTGCCGTACCTATAGACAAATATAAGGTTTACTGCATTACATATTCGTAAGAAGAATGCAGAATATGCCTAGGGTTTGTACCTTAGTTTAGCCTACCAAGAGGAGCAGGATAAGTCTCTTCATGTATATCTTAAAGTGAACTGAAATCAATCTTTGGGGGTGCCTGCCTCTCTTCTGACTTAAAAACAGCATTTTAGACATCTCAGATCATTAAAATTAAGTGGGAAGAATTTGGGCCTGTACCATGGGCTTTGCAGTCATGATTTTATTGATGGAAATGAGAGAGGATAGTGAATTTTGGCTGTCACATTCCCCAGCAGCCGCCCCGCCCCGTGGGTGCTTTTTTGTTGTGTGAGCTGGTGTGAGCCTCACCTCCTGGAACTGCACCTCCTCAGGAAGGATGGTCCTGAAAATGGACAAGTGAACTGGGTGCTGTACGTTGTCTCCTAAATTGGCTCAGGAAGGTGTGGGATATCATCCTGATGTAGTTAACACAGGAAAACTACTGCCTGGAAATGTGCACTTATGTGGATCAAAGTTTTAGTTACTTATGACCCAGTAGCGCTGCTTTAAGCTTTTATTCACGTGTCTCAAGGCAGAGTGCAGAGAAGGCTGCTGTCATTCTCATTTTACAAAGCCAGAGGTGCAGACAGCAGCGAGCTCTCAAAATGACCTGGCCAGATGCACAAAATTGGCAGAGCCAGGAGGACTCTGACCGGGTCACTCTTGCATGTTGTGCTTGGTTGGGATGCTCCTTCCTCGGCCACGGTGTCTCTGCACAGAAAAGGAGGATAATACACTATGGCAACTGGGATCACCTGTGCCAAAGACAGTTGCGTAGCCTGTCCTGCAGATCTGCTGACCTGCTACATCTGCCTCTGTGGGATCACAGAGCAGTAGAAAGATCTGGGTCCTGGGCTGCATGCTCGGAGGAACCCAGCAAGAAGTTACATTTTCCCACACCAGGGATGAGCCACAGCATTGCCTCTGCCATGTGTCCAGTCGTCCCCTCTCTCCTTATGTGACCTGCTGTGTAAGGTCTCACAAACTGGTCCAAAAAAAATAAATGAGGTGCCTGTGCATACTGTCAGTACGAACGCAGGTGACAACAACTGAGAATATACAAGAAATCTGTGTTTGTTGAGTGTTTATATTAACAGTCCCAAAATACCTTTGTTTTTAATATATATTTTAAGAAGTCTCAAATTTTGACAAGTTATGAAATACCATATCTTCAATGCAGAAGAGCTTTAATAACAATGTATCCTATGAAATACCAAGTAAAGAGGGAAGGATTTTGTTTGTTTGACCAGAAAAATAGTTACACCCCCCAGTCATCCTATCCCCCAAAATTTTAGGACTGAGAATTTTTTTTCCTTGCTGTTACCTTATTTACTTGCCTGGATTTTGTCTGTCAGATTACAGTGTTAGGAACTATGAACCACTTGACAACTCCACGTGATGAACTTAAAGTTCAACACAGGGCTGTTCAGTTCTTTCTTCAATACTTGTGAATACAAGGCAGGAGTGCAGGGGAAAGGAACAGTCTCCTTTGAAGCCTCTTGGCAGCAGGAGGCTGATACCGGTGACAGCTTCTAAAGCCCCCTACCAATAACCTCAAGACCCTAACTGCCACTCAGTAATATTTTGTGGCCTTTGGTCCCTCACATTAATTTCATCGTTATTTTTATGATAAGGAATGAATGTCCTTCAATCCACAAGCTACATCTCAGAGGACAGCCAGGCTTATGAACCAGTGGATACAAAAGAAATAATCAACACTCCCAAACTCCAACCTTCAAACCCCAAACTCTTTTAGGATAGGAAGATGTTTTATTTTTTTAATAAAGTACATATGCATTCAGAAGGGAAATAGGGATTATGATTCTATCTATCTACTATATGCATTGCAATAATTCTCAGAGAATATATTCTAAAATATTTTGGTCTTTTTATTTTTTCTTTAAACTGTTGGCAAAACATCTATGTATTTGTGCTTATCAATTTGTAGAAAGAGAGGTCCTGTATCTTAAACAGGAGAGTCTACTCATACAGAATTGTGCCAAACGGTCATCCTACTCCTTAATGCGCAAAGGGCAGACACTCAGTGAGGCTGAAAACAATAAAATGACTAAATAGAAATGATGGCAAAATATTGTATAGCTGGCAACAATCCTTTGTTTCGTGGGAAGGTCATACATTTTATGCCCTCATGACAGTCATCTGAGTTAGGAGCTGAACCAGAAACGTACAGAGCGTAAAATTCAAGAATAGTAACCCAAACCAAAAACCAAAGCAAGAAAGAAACTAGCACAAAACAATCCAATGAGCTTTTTCCAGCTTGATATGAAGGGCTAAATATAAATAAGTTGGAACTATTCAAAGACTTAGACTTAGTGGAGATACTATGTACTAGACAATCTTTTAGATACACTTCTTTGATATTAAGATTTGAGGCATAATTGTTATGCATTGCTAAACCATTCGAAAGGTTTCAGTTAAGGTCAAGACTCTCTGGGAATGGCTTTCAGATTCTGCAGCATTTCATTGCAACAGATGAACAATTCTGCAGCAAAACTGGTGGATTTTTTTTTAAAAGTAATTTATATTTCAGAATGAATAGTTGCTGTGCAAATGATATTAACTTTTTAGTGAAGTGAAATATAGCCATGGTGTCAGGTTTTCTGAAGACTCGAGAAAATTATGTAGAAATAGAATTATCCTTTGCACTTTTTATTTTTGCTTTTTGTTTTCATCACCCACTCATATTAGAAAATTTATTCCTTTTTTTTTTTTTTTTTTTTGTCTTTCAGTCCTCTTTCTTTCTTTGAAAGCTTGGATTCTTATGTAATCCATGCTACTTCTGGTAAAGGATGGATTTGAAGCAGGTTTTGTGCTTATACTTGTAATTGAAGGGTACCATATTTTTCTTTACATATGATTAGGGAAATAGAAACTGATGGAATAATTATTTTTTTCCAGTTGTTTACTCATTGTTCTTTGCCAGCCATAGTGTCCATGTTGCCTTAGTAGAACAACAGTAACATTTATTGCAAGCCTTCAGACCAAAGTTCCCACTGTCTTTGTAACAAGGGAATTCTTAACCTATTGCTTGGGAGAGAATGTAAGTCTGGCATGTCTTACCACACAGTATTGCTTCTGGTGGCAGCTGGTTGGGTCACTATACATTGTTTCCATCCTTCGTGTGCACGTCAGATACCTAAATTAATTTAACCACAGAATAAAAATATGCTCAGTTCTGATACTTACCTGTTATTTACTGTCCATATAGCACCATGCCCTGCTGTAATGTTAGCTGTAATGGCAACTTTTTATTAGACATTTTTAGATATCTGAAATGTAAGTCACATCTTACCTCCCATTATTGATCAATTTTGTTCAGCCTGCATTCTGTTCTCAGCCCTGGTGGGTTATCCTCATGGCCTTCCATGAACAGAGCTAAAAAGCAATAGTTTGAAAGGAAAAATGTATATTTGTACAGTCTCTTTCCACTGTGTTGCTTATCAGTTGTTCCACTTCCATGCCAAGGTAATGCAGATTCTAATTAACTGATTTGTTCTCAGTCACTGGTGGTGGATATTAAAGTTGCTGAGCAAAAATAAATTTGCCATTGTGTTCTCATCTGTATCCAAGAAGAATAAGGGGTATAGTAGGATAACTGTTAAACAAACAGTTAAAGCACAGTTTGTGTCCTACAGTGGTCATGATTTAGATTATGTGAAGCCATAATAAATATTGAAGAAGAAAAAATGGAGATTTGTCCTGCAAGTGCCTGTAGTACTTGTAAAATGAATACAGCTTTGCACAGGAAAAAAGAGATCTAATCCATAGATTAATGGTTTGAATTTATCCTTTGCACTTTACCCTTTGTGAGGGTAAAAGATCAGGACACCTTTAAAAATAGTATTTCCAGAATTCATTTGTGGAAGCTTCTCACTCATGAGGAGAGGCAACAGGCAATGGAAATATGAGAAGTTTGAGACATGAGTGATGCCTTCTTGGCCTGCCATCCTCCTCCGCCTCCTCCAACAGAAGGAATAATGTAGCACCAAACCTGGTACTTAAGAGAGCCTTAAGGTGCAACAATCACAGTGCAATAAATCTATTTCAGGGCAAAGAAATGGGGAAGAGTAAACTAGTTCTTGTACCTAGATTTAAAAATATTTGCAGTCTAAAAAGATAGCAAGCTATATGGAAAATAACAAGTATAGCAACTTTCAAACCTGCATATTAGACAGAAATAGGGTCCTAAGGTGTAATGAGAATGAAAAGGCTGAAGTCCTGAAAATGCTGCATTGCAGGTAAGTATCTTGCAGTACTAAAGAAGGGAGATATATAGATATATGACAGCTGTTCCAGGAGAAAGCTGGCTTCTGGATTAGGTTACAAAAATTGCCACGTACCATCAAGCTGTGCATGGTAAAGTTGTTTTTTGTTGATATAATGCCAGACTGTGATGCCCTTATTTGCATTATGACTAGAAATGGAATACTGTTACACTGTACAAATCAGCAGAATTATATTACTGAAGCTGAGCAATGGTACATAAACTTGTTCAAAAACTTTATTTGAAATCTCCTTCCAGTGGCTATTTTAAGTAGGAGGATTTCTATTAATAAGTACCAACATGCCCCAATAGAAAACAGTTATGCTTTATAAAGACAGATTAGTGATGAAAATTATTAATTTGCCTTTAATGACTATTTCAGCCAGGAACTGGTTGTGTTGCAGATGTACTCCAGTTTCTATCTTATTTCAAAATTTATCTTGCTGTGCTCTTTGATGACGATTAAGCTGTTCTTGGGTTTTGTTATTCTGTTATTTTTTAGATAACAGGTGACTGCCACTCTTCAGTGTCTTCCTGATTTCATACAATAGGGTTTTCTTTTTAATATTAGAAATTCTATTTGAATTTTAAAAACTAGGTTTAGTCACAGTTTTCTGTACTAGAACGTGCAATTACTAGAGCAGAAAAACTATTGCCTGAGTATTTTTTATTTTTTTATAATCTCTCATTCACAGCACGTTCTGAAGTCCCGTGCAAAATTTTTGAAAAATAAAGGAAGCAGAATCTGTAAAATCATACAGTTGCTCTTTTCTCTCTTTGAACACCTCTACAAAATAGACGTGATAAAATGAAAAATTACTTTTATTTCATTCATTTTGTCTCAATCAGTCATTAGTTGCACAGTTGAGCGTAAGGCTAGTGTCTTCTCAGCGGTCAGAGCCACGCAGGTACCAACAGGTCTGTCAACTCTGACCTGCACCGTGCAAATACACTTTTCCACAGTCATTTGAATCAGGGTTATCAATTACCCTTTCACTCGTATTCTGTTGTTAAAGTACAATCCTTTATGCCGACATCAGGAGGAGACAAGAAACACTCTAAAATCTAGTTAAGTACTATTCACAAAGTGGTATTATTCCTGAAAAGGAAAATGTCTTTTTCTTATTCAGTCTGAATATTCCCCGAGGCTTTACTCAAAACTCTTTGCTTAAATGTGAAAGGTTTTCTCTCTACTCCTGTTTGCTGTGCTGGCCCTGGGTCTTGTTGAAAGGGGTTTCTGCTCCCTAAGATGGCCGCCAGACCGCCCGAGGCTGAGGGGCTCAGCTGTGCCCGGCGGTGGGGCCGCTGGAGCCGGCGGGAACCGGCGGGAACCGGCTGGGGCCGGTCTGGCCCGGGGCAGCCCCCAGTCTCTCCTCACAGCGGCGGCCGCCCCTGCAGCCCACCATGGTGGACACCTGGGCACCTGCCCCCGGTACAAAGGCGCGAGACGAGTCCTTCAGCGTGGCCTCTGGTTCCCGGACTGGCAAAGTCCTCCCAGTCCTGCCGCCTCCAGGTGATGAAGCGTCTGGAACAACCCTCTGCTCAGTGATGGGCACCTGTGCGCCTTCACGGGTTCCCTCCAAATTCTCCACAGTAACGTGTCTTGCTGTTTAGCGTTTAGTATTAATTTTGTACACCCACTACTTTTCACAGCCATTTTTTGGAACACCCTGCGAGTCTCCATCTTTGAAGCTGACTGGTGATATGACTGAAATCCAGGTAATTTAACTCATTGATCCGCTTGGATTTTTATTTTTTTTAACTTCTCTTTGAAAATGTCTGCTAATGAGTATGTTCTTCCTGTCAGGACCGACCTTCCTTACTGATACCTTCCCGTTAGTACTTCATGCTTTCTTCCCAGGAGTCACCAGCTTTTTCTCATTTACTTCCTGAAGAGAGTCAAAATGGCTTTTAATCATCCCTGAAACAGTTTCCAAAGCCAGCTCTCTCCATGGAGCTGCAGGGAAACACATCAGGCAAAGCTGTCATGTCCCTGGAGTTTCTTCTTGTGGAAAAGTTCATTAATGGTGGCAGCACAGGGAAAAGCTGAAAATGTCATTATTTTTCCCTAACATGTCAAGGACAAACAAGATTATCAAGTAAGTAAACATAATGCAAAACAAAAGAAAACTGAATGACATAGTAGCTGTCTTTCTCAAACATGCCTTCTCTCCTTGTTTATTTTATTCCTACTATAATGTTAACAAACCAGGGCACCGATACATTCTGCAACATCCAAAGGTTCCTGCTCCCAAACATGCTCCCAAACCTGCAAAGTTCCCAAAGTCTGCAGGAAGTCAGCCCTGCAGAAGTCAGAAACCAAACAAGTGGAAATTATGATTCTTCTGGTGGTTTTATTTTTTGCCCTGATTTTGAAGAGCATGTCAACGCATCATTGCATTTCAACAAAACTCTAGGTCTGTCTGACTCTTACTAACACTTAAGCACGTGTCTAAGTGGTATTCTGAAATCAAGACAGTCTGGAGACAGTGGACTAAATGTAAAACTGATGAAAGCAAATGCTGTTCTTATTAAATTTCTCAGGAACAAATTAATACCAACTTAAGTGGCACTAAAAGTGACATGTGGAGTCGAAGAAGGTCTAAAATGCAAACCAGAGTAATTTTCACTACTCACATTGTTTTGGCTTGATGTTTACAATCATACCACAAAAAGAAACCTCTTTTTGCTCATGATGCTATGATAATTTACACTGTAAGGGGCTAGCAAGAAGTCATTAACCAACTATAGCTCTAATCAAAATGGATCAAAATCAGTTGTCTTTTATTTTTCAACATATACATCTGAAATTTTGAAGGCAATCCCCTCAGTGAAAGTCACTACCTAAGCACATTCGCTATAATGCTAAAGTAGCTTTGAGAAACAGTAGCCTCTGTGGCATATACAGATAATATTTTCTTGATTTTGATTTATTCAGTTAATTAAAATAGATCACTAGGTCATTTACAGTTGAATCCACTCACTAAAAAGACTAAAATTCAAAATATTTTATGATAAATGTAAGTTTACTATTTATTGGGAACATTTGAGGTCTTTTTTTCTTTTGTGTATCTTAGCATCATCAGTGAGCCCTTAGACTATCAAGCAGAGTAAAAGTTAAGTTGCTGCCTGGTAATTCATATTTTACAGTCTTTTTCAACTGTGTTTTTTATAGTTTCATCTGCAAATAAAAATTACTTAAGTCAGCACTTTCACTGCCCTCTGAGGTTCTTCCTGCTCATTTCCACTTCTGTGCTATATAGGACTTTGTGCTGTCTGGGCAATGAACAAAGCTGTGGGATGATTTGGATCAAAATAGACTTTTAAATATATGTACATTTATACATCTACACACACACAGAGTATTATATGTATATATTTCTGGATTTATCTAGATCAACAGAAATTCACTGTTTGACCATAGAACTATGGTTAAAGACTGCAGATAAATGGCTGAAACTATGTGAAGGTAGGAGGGAGACCAGATTAATTTTTTGTGGCAACACCATCTTCCTGACATAAAAAGTATGTTAAATTGTAACCTTAAGCTGTCCCTTCACTGCAAAGAGATGTGTGCTGTTGTATCAAGGTAAAAAATAGAGATCACAAATGTACTATAGAGAAAGGCACATGTAGTTTTTGGTCCTGTATAACTAGTAAGTGCCAATAAGATACACTCTGGTTTGGAGCTTGCCTGGAGTTACTAATATGAGCAGAAACTAGTGCCTCATTTCCACTAAAATGCTTACTTAGAAGAACATACGCTCAATAATTGATTTACCTTAATGAGATAATTCATCTGATTTTACTTAAGGTAAAAGTATCTGGGGGTTTTTTCCTGTTGATTCCTGAGGGTGTAGAAAGCTGACCTGGAATTTTCTAACTTTAGGTTGGTTTTTTTTTAAAAAAAAAAAAAAAAGAAAAAAAAGAAAAAAAAAGAAAAAATTTCCCACTTCACTGTTTTCTAGAAAATATTACAAAATTATCAAAGTATCCTCTTTCTGTTTAAATAAACGTCTTTGTTTTAGATGTTAAGCTTAATGGGGGGGGGGGGGGGGGAGAGAAAACCTGAACTAGAAGTGCAATACAAGAACACTGACTTGAGCTGCTTTTGGGAAATAAAGTAGGAGAGTTTTCAGTTGACTAAAATTTTCAAGGTATTACTTTTTGTTATCAAATGGAATAGAAGTGTTTTTGAATAGTTCATTCTCATAGTATGGGAAGAATCTATTTACGATTCTTTGCATATTTATGAGAATGTACATGTGCATCGTATTGCTGAAGAAACATTTATCAGAATCTAAGCTAAAATATTTAGGTATTGTCCCTTTTAGAACTAGTTTGAAAGCAGTATATTTGACATTTATTTCCTCCATAGAAAATAGAATTAGCAATAACATTTTGCGCTGCGTATTTCAAAGCAATGGATATCTATGAGATAGATAATGAAGTGTGCCCCCCGCTGCACATGCTAGTAAATATGTAAACAGGGAGCTCAGCTGCCTATGACATTTTTCAGAGCATGGCTAAGCAAGTCTTGTTTTTTTTAGCAGCAAAGCAGACTTGTATGATTACCATCTACTCTGCTTGTTCCCATATCCACCACCACATGGCTCCTTTAGAGCAGACACCACCATGAAGTTTTCTTTTGAATGAACAGTCAACTGTCTGAATTTAAAAGAACACTCCAAGAACTTCACAAGTTCTTCCAATATATGCTTTCTAATTTCACTAAATCTTTTCTTCAGTTCCTTTAGTATTTTAAAAATACAGTTGGAAAACAAAATCTCATATGTACACAGGTATACTGACCTCCATGTTTCTTAACAGATTCTGATCAAGTTGAGTCCTGAGCTGCTCAAAGCAATTCAGAAAAGATGCATCAAGGACCTATCAAATGCTTGTTCAGCTCTAAGAGTATAATTGTTGGTAATTGTGTGTTATACAGTTGCATCACTACAGTTATATGCACCTGCGCTGTCTCTGATCTCATTGGCTACAGCTGGCAGTTTATTTGATGGTCATTTCACAGCCCTGATTCACTGTTTTTGTGGGTATGGGATTGTGGCCTTTTGTGATTTGTTTTATTTAACGTGGTAAAGCTAAAAAATGGATGCCTTGAAGTGTTATAAAATTATTATGTTGCTCTTCCAGCTTTTATAAATAAGGATTTAGTATTTCAGACAGCTGTAACCCTTATCATCACTATATTTGAAACAAACCAATAAGATTAGGTTGTGGAGATCAAAAAGCAAAATTTCATGCAGGGAATTACACAACAGACAGTAGCTGAGCAGCTAAAATGTCTATATAATGCACATTACACTAACAGTTCAAAGCACTTAGATTAATTTCTTATATTGAATTCCAATTATAAATGGTACTTCAGAATATTTTTAGAAAGCTTTTTAAAAATCACTGGATTTGCACACCTCCAAATTTATAACATAAAATTTATGGCATAAAATTACTGAAGCTATTCATTAAAAATCATACTAAGGAAAAAAAAGAGCTTCTTATGAGCTTTTGATTCCTCAAAGCACTGAGTTACGCAGTTAACTTCAACTGAAATGGATGGAAATTTAGTACTTATGTAAGAACTGCAGGGTTTCAAGACAAAGACATGAACTGAGTGCCAGTGTAGACACTCATACACTGTTGATGGAATAAGTCCAAGTGCTTTGCTCAGCTGGCATCAAATAGGGTGGAACGTCTTGTGAGGAGGGCAGGTTGATTAATTCTAAATCTATATCAGTGTTTTCAAAGTTAAGGACATCAGACAGAAATTTTATTTTGCATATATTGTTTCACTGGAAATGAAACAACCTTCCTCACTTCAGAATCAAAGAATTTTCTTCTCCTCACCCATTCATTTTTCTAGATCTAACTATGGGCTTTTTTTGAGACATATAGTAAGAACATATGGAAGTGGATAGGACTTGCGGGGGCACCTACTGTTCTTGTTTGTACTGTTGTGTGAGAAATCTGCAGAGAAAGTAACATGGACTGAGTTTGTATGAACAATTACACACACAAGTCTACGGGGCCAGATGGGATCGACCCAAGGGTACTGAGGGAGCTGGTGGAAGTGCTCACCAAGCCACTTCTAATCATTTATCAGCAGTCCTGGCTAACCGGGGAGGTCCCAGTTGACTGGAGGTTAGCAAATTTTACACCCACCTACAAGAAGGGCTGGAAGGAGGATCTGGGGAACTACAGGGCTGTCAGCCTGACCTCAGTGCCGGGTAAAGTTATGGAGCAGATCATCTTGAGTGCCATCATGTGGTATGTACAGGACAACCGGGCCATCAGGCCCAGTCAGCATGGGTTTATGAAAGGCAGGTCCTGCTTGACTGACCTGATCTCCTATGACAAGGTAACCCGCTTAGTGGATGAAGGAAAGGCTGTGGGCTACACAGGAACTGCTAATGATATTTTGTTGGCTGTTAATCTTTGACATATAAGCGACAAAAAATTTTCATCTATCCTTCGTATGTCAGCTTGGAAAAGGGATAGGAAATTAAAGCTCAAGTGTCTAGCTCAACAGAAATATAAGAGTTCTGAATGAGTTTTGTTACATTTGTGTTGAAGCATTACAGCAATTTTCTATTAGATTTTCATTTAAATGGTAGCTTTGAAATGGAGTTGTACTTTATTGTGATGTATGTAAGCGTGAAGATCCAAGAGAAATTTAAGCTTGTAAGTTAAACCCTGTATTAGTAGTTGAGGAGAAAACTAGAGATCTTACAAATGGAGCTTGAATAACCCAGTGTCAGCACTGTGGAAAAAAAAAAAAGTGAATTTTAAATTTGTTCTACTCCCTCTAGGGGAAAACACAGTGAAGGTGTAGGTGACCACTCAAAAACTTGGTCAGTCTTTTTATTATTAACTTAATATATACATATAAGTGTGTGTATGTATTACCTTAGTTTAGCTGACAGCTCCAGCTTTGTAATATTTACTTTAATACACACAGTGCTTTGCTAAATCTAAAAATATACTTTTTTTGCTCTGATGTACTTTGCAGATTGTATGAAAATGACATCTGGTGGACAATTGTTCTTGAAGATAACCGCTTCAAACTGCAAGCTAAGGTAGTAATTTGAGGTCACAATTGTATATCACAATATTCCTGTAGAAAAGAGTCAGTCGATAGATTCTCAGCAATCAGTAAAGCAAAGGCTAAAGTCTTTTGCTGTGTAAATCAAAATTCATTTCAGCTTTACAGTTCTTCAGGCTTCTTATGCACAATTCTCTCTATATTTTTTAATTTTTACACATAAAATTTTTTTTTCTTTATATATATATATAATTCTAACTTGTCATTCTTCAGGCAAGTTCAGTATGAGTCAACAGCGTGCCCTGGCAGCCAAAAGGGCCAACTGTGTCCTGGGGAGGCTGTGACTTCATGGAGACCCTCCACTGGAGCAGGCTCCTGGCAGGACCTGGGACCCCGTGGGGGACCCACGCTGGAGCAGTCTGTTCCTGAAGGACTGCACACCGTGGAAAGGACCCATGCTGGAGCAGTTCATGGAGGACTGTCTCCCGTGGGAGGGACCCCATGCTGGAGCAGGGGACACGTGAGGAGTCCTACTCCTCCTGAGGAGGACAGAGCGGCAGAGACAAGTTGTGATGAACTGACCCCAGCCCCCATCCCCTGTTCCCCCTGCGCCGCTCGAGGGGAGGAAGGAGAGAAAATTGGGAATGGATCTGAGCCCAGGAAGAAGGGAGGGGTCTGGGGAAGGTGTTTTAAGATTTGGTTTTATTTCTCATTACCCTATTCTGATTTTATTGGCAACAAATTAAATTAATTTCCCCGAGTCAAATCTGTTTTGCCCGTGATGGTACTTGGTGAGTGATTTCCATGTCCTTATCTCCACCCACAAGCCCTTCATCATATTTTTCTCTCCCCCGTCCAGGTGAGAAGGGGGAGTGATAGAGCAGCGCTGGTGCGCACCTGACATCCAGCCAGGGTCAGCCCACCACACTAGTTTTCAGGCTTTTTGATTTTTCTGTTTAGATTTCTAATCATATATATGATTACTTTCAATTCAGGGCACCTGTAGCTGCTTTAGAAATAAGCAAAAGCTACTAGTATGCAACAGTTCTGAAAACTTAGTTACTTTTTTTATGTGTTGAAATATAGGATGTTGTAGCTAACTTTAGGACAGTTTCACAGGATAGAACTTCTGCTCTTTAAAGAGCAATCACTGAATCTAATCTATGAAGCCACAGCTGTGAGTTATACAGACAGCTTCTTAAATGAGGAACACCCAAGACACATGACTTCCCAGGAAAAGTATATAAAGAGCAAAATAAAGTTGCTCTTTTTGGTAGAGTGTAAAAACATGCAGTTAGCTCATATTTGGAAGATCTTCATAGCAAAATGGAACACATCATAAATATAGCCAGATACTTCAAATTGTGAGTACAACAAAATATTTTAAGTAAAAAAAAGAACTTGGTTTATGGTTATTACTTCATCTTATTTTTATTTTCATTATTGCAATTCCTTGCTGCATCTATAAATCAGCAACAGTTTTTCCAAGAGATGACACTAAACTTACTTTTCTTATCTATTTACAATAACTGTTTACATAATGCTCATCTGTCAATGTGAATTTTTTTTTCTTTTCCTTCTTTTATGTAGATTTTCTGTACAATGTGTAAAAAAGATTACACAGAAACAACAGATTCAGGGAAAACATTGCACTGTTGTTACAGAAAGGCTGAGGAGTACTGCATATTTATATACAACTGAACTCTGGAAACAGGACAGGACTGGACTATGGCCTCCTTGATAGAACATATGGTGACTCAGCCAGAGGATACAATTTAGCCCAGTAGTAATTTAATAAGATTTTCAAACGGAATATTGATTTAAAAAGTTCTTCCTGAATATGGCTCTCCCCTAATAATAAGGGAAAATAATCTGAATTAATTACTCATTAATTAAGGTACTGTTTAAATAAACAATAAGGGTAATAATCTGCTTATTTTCAGTAGTGTATTTCATCTCCTCAATGACCTTCATTAATTTCCCAGGTCATTACTCATTTCATTTTTATTTCAACTAACTCACATGTACATCTATAAGTTTGACTTTAATTTTTACTGAGAATAGAATGAAAAGTGATGCCTCAGGATTTTATCAACAAGATTTTTTGTATTAGTAGTACATAATTTGTTATTAAATAATATTACTTGATTGGTTTTGTCCATCTCAAGAGCTAAGGAGTACACACAAATCTAATATTGAAGTGAAGTGAATAACAGAGTTAGCTTTAAGATGTGCAGACTGTTGCACGCATTCCATATATATCAATTACACTTTTGCTGTTTCCGTCTCTGGGATTCCCAGAACTGTCTTCTAATAGTTTTAAGGAATACTACATGGTTTAATCTCCAAATATTTTTATAACAAACTATATAGCCAAAATAAATAGCACTGACTTTTACCCATAACAGAAATTTCTAAAGAGCAGCTGAAAAGATGATTTTGTAGCTAAGACTTTGCTTATTTAGCGACAGAGTAGAACCAAAGAGCTGAACTCGTGCTACCAAGGAAATCTGGGTAGCTGTGCTGGTGGTGAGTGACTTCCCCAGCCATTTCTTGGACTAATGCCAAATGTTCTCATCCTAACACAGGGGATATATACTAACAGGGCTGAAACTCACCTTTATTACACTCTTTAGCTTGTCCCTAGATTAATGACATTGATGTAGGTGTAGAGTCTAGTCTGGGCCAACCCAGAAAATCAGAGTCTTCCTAAGCCTAAGTCTTCCTCCTCTCTTTTGCAGACACTAACATTTCATTTTTTTATTCTTTAATACTACATTGGCCATGGATGGCTAGACAGGCTTATTCTAATGACGGGCTAAATTAACACGTACTTCTGTACTGTGGGGGACTGATCCTTGTCCTTCTTAATCCACAAGCTTCTTTTTATTATTATTCTTTTATGTTGTTGGAGTTTGTTTTCACCTAGATCACCTAACTATCCTGCAGACAAAGTTCAAGCACTGACAATGGACATAAATAGGTAGAACACATGGTGCCAAGAAGCTGATACTTTATTCTCTGGTGAAACAACCAGCAAGCCTGAAAGCAGCTGACCCTGTTTATCAAATCCTCTTGTTCCCTGGGGAGTTACAGGTGCATTGGTAGCATAAAAACAAATAAGAAAGAATTCAGGAAGGAAAAATAGAAATTATTATTTTCATTTAGGAGAAGCAAAAGAATACCCTAGTCTCCCAAGGATACCCAAACTCTCTAGTCAGTAACAGATGAGAAGGAAAACAGTCTGAACTTATTTTGTGGACATAAACACAAAGTTTGGTATTTAAAGATGTGACAGAGAAGCACAGACAGTCTTTGGAATGAAAATAAAGTATAACTTAGAGGAGGCCCTGTTGTAAGAGGTTTGCAGCTTGGGTATCTTTCAAAGTCCCCACGCGCTCCAGGAACCACAGATGCCTATGGTGGATTTTCAGCCCTGTCTGCTCTGGACATTTGCAAATTTCTCTGCTAGGTATGGACTGCCTACAGTTGCCTCTGCAGTGGATTTTGGTCTTCTGGTATTACTGTTCACAGAAGTCAATTCAGAAGCTATAGCCATTTTAAATATATAGCTGCTAGCTCATTTAACAGTGCTAGCTGCAAAAAGCTTTACATCTGCACTTTAACAGCAGCATGTCTTTTTATCTGCTCTAATGCGTTCAGCATTCTGATTCAAGCTAGATACATATGTGACAGTGGATCCAGTAGCCTCAGTCAGGAATGAGCTGCATTACACACCATGCACAGGAGGGTTTCAGCCCTGGAAGATTCAAGAATCTGGCTTCTCACTCCTGCAAAGGCCTTTGCAGATGCCTGGGTGTAGGAAGGATACATAGCATTGCGATGGATATGAAAAAGACAGGAAAGGATGACTGGAGCAGTGATAACACCAGCTAGTTACACAGGCTAAATACTGTGTACATCGCTAATTTCAGATTCATTTAAAAGGTTTAAGAAGAGAGCTGCCTCTTCCTCTGATTATTTTTATTTTTACTTTTTAGTGGGGACTCTGGCTATACTCCTGTAAACGTTTTTATTATTTTATTTGCTTTGCTTTTTTTCAGAATCCATTTAGCTTATAAAGAGAAATTCTCATTCGTCTTTTAGGGTGACCATATTTGTCATAAGTTGCTATTTAACAATAGTGCAATGGTGATGATCCTTGAGGAGGGAATAAGATGGAGAGAGGAATTGTAGGCATGTAGTTATGTCTCAGACAGCATCTAATTCTTCTGAACTATTGCTGCTCCCCTTCCTTCCAAGACCATAAATTAATTTTACAGCTTGTAGGTCTACAGTGAAAAGGCTTGAAAACATAACCATGACCACAGATAGAAATAGAGAATTAGAAGTAGAAACCCTTTCATGGGAAGGGACTCTTGGAACTCCATAATTCAGTTTGCATGGTAGGAAACTAAAATTCTTTCAAATACCGAGGGACATAAATACGTGGATTTCCTGGATTCAAAATACAAATCACAGCTGGTTACGGGGGAATGGAGTGAATGTGATCATTTTGTGTTGCTACCTAGAGAAGCAATGCCTAAGAGTATTCTCTGTTTTTTTAACTGTTAATATAAATGCGCTCAAGCATTAACACAAGCACTCTTTTACACTCTGTCTTGATAATCTGCCACCTTTATGGACTTGCTTGAAAGAATATGCTATCTGAAAGATGCCACATGTGGCATTGACAGGCAGCTATTCAGAGTATGGCAGACAGCCAGTAAATCACTCAGTAGAGCTTTCTGTCCTTCCAGCCGTATCTCTCAGAATCTACAATTTCTCCCTTTGCAGTATACTTCAATGTCAGAGTTTGTTCTCTTTAAACTTTTATATGTAAAAGTGACAAAAAAAATACACATTCTTTTGCTAATTGATTTTTCTCTCCTTTCAGAGCTCAAGTGCACAAATCCTAGCATGTGTTACCAAGTCTCTCTCAGTCTTTCCAAGTAGTCAGAGTGCAAAGCAGTTTTTTTCTTCTCTAGGAAAGGAAAAGGAAAAAAAAAAAGTTTTTTACAAACTAGGTCTTTGGGTCATTTGTATTACTAGTAATTTGTGCAAAATCTGTGAAAAACCTTCATACCTGAAATGAAATTTTTAGTTCTTGCCAGGGTATAAACTGATAGGAAAAAATATGTAACTTTTGCCTATTTCACGTGCATTCATTTTTTCAGTTGTTCAAGTGTGTTTGGCAGTGAACCAACTCTTCTAAGAGAAGCTGCTACAAATATGCTAGTAAAGCTTCTGTGTGTGTTAAAACTTGTAATAAAACACCACCAGTACTACGTGTTCTGCCAAAGGGTCAGTCTAGCCTAGAAATTGCCTACATCAGTGGATATACATGAACATCCAAGAAAGAGTAAGAAAAAGACAAGTGCATATAATACCTACTCTATGACCACATAAATTTATCTCCTTAAAGAGCACTTTTACCAGTTAACACCAGTTATGCCCTCAGATGCCATGGTGGAACCTGTTTTCAAAAAACACTGATCTCTGCCCCTCCAAAATTTCAAATGTCTGTGGGATGGCTCAGATTGACTGGATGCACGCAGTTGTAGGGGACCTAAATCTTTATCACATAACTTCATATTTAAACCTCAGGAATGCAAATCTATTATTATATAAATATGAAACCACCTGAAACAGAAATAATGAATTGAAATGCGGTGTGTAGGCCACAGAAAAGTTTGAGCTGCAGCTGTTTCAAGTTCTCACGTATATTCCATAACCGCTTAATTCTGGACTGACCTTAAAAACAGGGTATCATAGTCGCTGTTCTTCCTCCAATGTAATTTTATGTAAAATTGTACCAGTATGTGACAAAATATTAATTTCTGAGCATCTTTTGTTTTGCCCAGTGGTTTCCAACAGATGTTCCGAACTCCAAACGGGATCTGTTTGTTTTCCATTGTCTCAGCTATAGATAGCTTTAGTAAATATTTTTCTTACGCAAACTTGAATTTGTTACAGTGAGATCCAGATTTGCTAATCCTCTTGCCTTCTTTGCTACTTCAGGGACACAAAGCATCGTACGTGTTTTCTGGCTGGCCAGAGCCAAGGGTACATGGGTTTACTGATGCATCTCGCTCGGGAAGCCTGCACAAGGCCAGCCAGCAGACACGTGAAATGCACACACTCCACGTGTCCTCGGCCCTAAACCAGATTTTAACTCAGTGGGATTTGTTCTGCCTTCACTGTGGGAAATGCATCAGCCTCAGGGGTGCTGGGAAGCGCTGCGGGTGAGCTCCTGCCCTGCAGCCATAGCCTGGGTCCCACCATGGCGTGGGGCTGGGCTGGGCTGGGGGGAGTGCAGGGCACGGGCCCCAGGCAGAGGGGCCTGCCAGGGCCCCGCCATGCACCAGGACGGTTGCAATCCCTTTTTCTTTTGGGAAAATGGGTTTAGTTAAAGGCCAGAGTTGATAATCCATTTGTCTTCAGAGTTCACTATGGAGTTTTAACAGCTTCTGCCTGCGTGTACATGAAAAGTGACCACTCCCATGCATTTTTAGACATAAACACTGAAGGTGAGGGACTGGAAATCCTTATAAAATTAAAGAAATTTATTGTCTTAACTGTTACAATTGCAGTGTAGACCAAACTAAGTCAAATTTTAAAGCCTCTTCCATGTCTTGTAAGAAGATACAGAAAGTCTCATGTGTTGGGTCAATTTGACATTGCAGAATCACAAAAGATTTTCAGGGAAGATGAAAGTCAAGCAGAATGACAGCCCCCACTATTTGTAGCAGGCCTCCCAGAAAAAAAAACCACCCAAAACCCAACAAAACAAAACAAGAGCCAAAAAACTCCAATCAGATGACCACAACTTCATATTTGCCTTAGGCAGTTTTTTTGGCCGGGAGTAGGATAAGTCTAACCAACTACCTGTTATTATCCAAGTTAAACTCAGGTGCTACCACTTGAAATGGTACAGATTCCTTAGCAGGCCCATCCCCTTCCCAATTAAATCATTGGTGTATTGCAGTATGGCAGCAGGTGTCAACAGTTTTTACCTGTAACTGTGACCTGGGAAATGTGGACATGCTGCATTTGGTTATTAATTGCCAAGCAGATTGTCTTGAAACAATGGAAGGGTCCTCATGAGTCTTTTCCAGAGATGAAGTCATCTCCAGTAAGTTTTTCTTCTGAGACTTCAGAAGTAAAATGTTAAACCAAATATTCACAACAAAATAAATATCTCTGTCTGGCATGAAAAGTGGAAATGGTCCCAAGGTGATATGCAACAACCCTCAGTAACAGTAAATAGACTTACAGCTTCTTTTTTGTCAGTTTTATCTTCAACTGTGATTTAATTCTATTTTGTGATTTTCAGCAGTGTTCACTGTTTTGATTCTGAGATTAATGGATTTAGATAAAATGTAGTTTGAATGAAGGAAAGATTTTCAATGGTGTATTTTTAGACGAATCAGGCTTTAGAAAAGGGGGAATTCTGCTAGGGGAAGGGATTGACTTCTCCAGGGTTTCCCAGTAAGCCGCTGGCAGGACAAGAAATAGGATCTTGGTCTCCTGGGGCTGTGCCTGCTGTTCTGTCCAGCAGCCTCCATGGCTGCTTTTTATAAGTAAGTCACAAAAAGCAAGGCCAGGAAAATACCTTCATCGTAAACCAATAAGCAAGATGTATTCAAATGCTTCCAGCAATTGTTGAACCATTGATTCAGTCATCCCTCAAAACACCAAGCACAAAGAGCAGCAACTCTTTTCATTCCTGCAGTGCATATCTGCATGGCACAGGCATTAGGCAGAGAAGGAGCTGCCTAATTAGGAGGGCTTGTCCTGGCTTTAATGCAGCTTAAGAACAGCTGCTTTAAGTTGTGTTATTGGCCTGTGGATGCCACTAAAGATGCTCTCTCCCCTTCAAAATGGATCTGTTCTGTGGCCTTTAGCAAATCAATAAATCTACTTAAATAGGACGGAAATACTCTGATTTGGGAAGTGCCTTGTGTAGGGTGTGCCAGCAAGTTACCGTCTGCCTGCTGTTACCTCCTAATCCAAAAGGAGTCGTCACCATTTAAAATGACATATTGCACTATTTGTAGCATTTTCTAAAAGGCTGCTTAGCCAGGTGCAACTCTGATCTCGCAGGGGCAGGAGCCACAGCTGCAAATGGATGGAAATCCGGAATTTTGTAGTGCCAGTGAGAGAGGATCACCAGATGGGAAATTTAGCAGGAAATCTCAGTGCCATTATGAATCTCCCCCTCTGCATTTCCAAGTGAAAACGAACACTTGAATGCTGAAAATTATGACATATTAAACAATTATTGTGAATTGCAGATATCTGGCTCAGATATACCTGAGGTTCTGGAGTTACAGATGGCAAATTTAACAAAGCATTGTGATGTGCTTTTGCTGCAGATATTAGGGGAGCAGGGAAAAGTGCACAGAATCTCTGACAATGGCTTCCACCAGTATTGGGAAACCCAAACAAAGGCAAAGAGGGAATTAATACACAGCAGCTTGTTGATGTACTCTGTTCAGAATAACACAATCTACTGCTGCTACCATCAGCTGTTTAGTAATAAAAATTATCCAGCAAATATTGAATGTCTGTTCTCTAAGCAAAAGAGTTGCACACAAGCATATAGATGTTCTGTTAGATTAGTTAGAACAGTGGAATGTTTTTCATGAGCAGTATTTTGTGTGTGAGGCATACTGTCCTGCAGACAAGTTGGGAAGGGGGAGGTAGAGGGGAGGAAGTTCTTGGAAATTACCTGTATCTACAGTGGCGATAATCTGGCTTTTTGAGGAATGATGAACAATTTTTCACAAAATGAGAGCTTCCTAAAACTCATGGTAATCGTAGGCAAATTTGATCATCACCAAAAATCATATGTAACATATATTGATAGATGATAAAATCCACCCTACTGCATGAGAAGAGAGCCAACAGACTGTAACATTAAGCGCTTACTCTTTCAGTAAGGCTTTCTTTTTGCATGTTTGCATGCAAATATTTCAAGGCATGTGGAATTATATAGAGATATGCCAGGAAAGTTTTTTTGTCTTCATATCTTGTAGGGCACTCACACAGGTAAATGCTTTCAGCTTTTATTATTCATGTGAAAAGAATAGAATATTTTTATATCTGCCATTGTAATACAATATTTTTTATATTATAACTCTTTAGATAAGATTTTAGCTTCCTGTATTAAGATCTCAATGTGATAGCAACATTGAGTGTAGAAAGTACTGGCTTTATCATTTGCCAAAAGGATGGAATGAGGATACCTATCCAAACACTTTCTTGCGTGACTTCTGAGTGTTCTTCTGACTTGGTCTGATAACAGCCCCGTTTACTTCAGTAAATATATGTTATATAGATTAAATACTCAGTGATGAAATACATGTTTCCTGGTCTTAGAGCTACATCATTTGAGAAACAGCATATTGAGTACTGACATAGAAACCAGGAGTCCAGATTTACTTACTGGGCCATAGACTTCCTGTGTCAGGGACTGACTTTGGATGTTTGGAACCTAAAGAAGAATGTAGGAATTGATGGGATTTCCAGAAGTACCAGGTCTTAATTCAAGCTTAACCTCTATGAAGACCAACTCTGAAGGTACAAGCTGTGGACTGAGTTGAAGGAGGTTGTGGCTGCAGAACAGATTTCTGTGTGACTTTGAAACTAACCTCTCTGTTGCACAAAGAGTATGTCTGTAAAGTGGAAATAAGTGTGGTGTTGGAAGGAAAAGAAATTATAAGTTCTGAGGGCATCTGAAGGAAATAACTTGACAAGTAGGAAATAAAAAAGTACAATTTCTAGAATCTGTCATCTTCTTCTAAGCTAGCGGGAATATGATATATTTATTTTGTTTGGGATAGTCAATGATCCTGGAAAACTATAGAGAATGAAATGCAAAAATTGCAACTGTGCACTTGACTAATCAGCTTTCCCTAAAAAAGAAAAAGGGTAATTTTGCATTGAAATTATTTTGTCACCGTTGTATTCAAATTATAGAAACTAGATACATGCTTTGGGATAAGCACAGAAAATTAGTATCCCTAGTTAGCCTTGCAGATATCATCAATGTTGCTTAAAACACAACACTGAGACACAGCAAGATAATGCAATGTTGGTATTTAAAAATATTATTAATTATTTTGAGAAGTTTAAATAAATGTAGTGGTTTTTTTTTTACAGAAAACTTTTAATTAATTGTATTTTTAAAATATACTTCTCAGAACTGTTCCAGTGAAGCAAGCAAGAAATATTAACACAAGCAAAATAATATTGCAGTCTAATCTAGTGCTTTTTTGTGTGAGCAGTGCTTACTCCTTGCTAGTAAGTCTTATTAGCATGGTATATGTTGATGTTCCACAAACTTAGTTACAAATGTGTGCCATGGCAGTGAAGAAGTGATGAACATTACAGATCTCAAGAAAACCTTTGCTGGGACAACAGCCCTGCAGTGAAACTAAGAACACAATACAGATATTTTACTGCTCCACATCGTTGTACAGATCGATGACTGATGGACATAGAAACCTGAGACAGCTAATGTGTGAACTCAGCATTTTGTGCCACGTATAGCATGTACATAGGCATGCAAGAAAGCCTGTGTATAATGCTTGGTTGAAAGTATTCTGTCAAAACTAATTTCTCAGTAACCAGTGAACTGTTAAAGTAAGCTGATATTTTTTACAGAATATCCCTATTTTCCCAGATATTTTTTAAATGAAAAACTTAACGTATGTAAAAAAGGCCCTTTTTAAGGTCATAGATGTTGCCATCCCAAGGTAACAAGTCTGAGTAGTTTATGCCAACATCATGTTTCTGACAGAGGCCAGTAGGCCACTACCAAACAATGGGGATAAAAGAAGATGTAATAGGGCTAAAAAGAATAGCAGTTTTTTAATCTGTTTCTATGTACTTCTAAACCTATTCTCAAATAACTGGAGCTTTATTTTATCCCAAAAGCATAGAATCCGGAAATTCTTTTGAACACTGAATATTCTTGAGGTCTCTATTAATACAAAATGACATGAGAAGTCTTGTCAAGTTTTATAGTCAATTTTGCAATTAAATTAGAGATACAGAAGTTCATTTATCAGTTAACAGATATTCCCAGTCTAGTTCCTCTAGACTGTTTTACTTAACAGCCTCTCTTCATTTTTCTAACATGAGCAGTCTTAGACCTTTGGCTGTCATTGGGTAAGACATTCTCCAAGCTCTTCATTTTTTCGTATGGCTCATTGCATTGCTTATAGTTCCTATTATTTTATTTCCCCATTGCCCATAACTGCCCTTTGAGAAGCAGTAAACAAAGCTATGCAGGTTCATTTAGGAAAACTGCATTTTTCTTTTATAGAAATTCTTCCTTTGGCAGAATCATTTTATTGGCTTTATACCATATGTATCAATATATACAATAGTAAAACAGGAAGAGAAAAAAAAAAAGAAAGAAGGAAAAAAAGAAGGGAGAAAGTCTCGGAAGACAGCCAATTTCACCAGCATATGGATGAGGAGTAAAAGCCAAGATATGCTTTTATTGAGACATGTCAGTAGCAGATAAAGCAAATTTGTGTACTTCAAATCTTTAATTTTGTCAAAAGGCAAGATAGGTAATAATCTTATACAGTGTTTTGAACATTAGCAAGTTGTGGGAACTAAGGAATGTAGGAGATAAGCTTGAAAGGGCTGGGACAAATATGAGAAACTGCAGGGACTATCTGCAGTCATTCAGGAGCTCAGACCTTTTGGATCCAAACTTTTACAGATGGAGAAGAATCAGACAGGTCCTCCTGCATATCCAAGCACAGTCCATGCAGCTGCCAGAAAAAAGAGCAGCCAGAGCAGAAAGTGGGTGGTCTGAGAAATGACTATAGCACCTACCAAAACTTTTGCTTTTCCTGGCTTCAAAATTTTCATTACTGCACAACAAGGGCTACATTCAGGTACCGTGAAAGTGAGTACAATGTTTGAATGATAATTGTTTGCTCAATTTTTGTGCCCTAGCCAAAGACTGCAGAAGGTTATTCTGTTCCCTAAAATGGCTTAATTTGCCTATGACAACGTACCTAAAAAAATAGTCTGCAATCACCAGCAAAGATCAATAGGCATCAGTACTTCAGCTTCCAAACCTTAAGATGTCATGTGCTTTTATTACCATTATTTATCTTATTTATTACCTGGATCAATTTTATTTAAGCCCAAGACTCTGAATGAGACACTATCACTTCAGAATGGCATTTTCTCAGAAAGCACACTTCTAAAAAAGGTCAGGTGGGCTTTCTTCCCTGCATGTCTTACATAAAAAATAATTAGAGATGGCAGCTTTAGATTGTTAGGAAACAGCTCCATTCCAGACACAATCAATTCAAGTGCATGGTTGAAAATAATAAAACAGCAAAGAGTTTTGTTCTATACTTGTATTATTGCCATTCTTTTCACAGAATTTTGAAACCGAAGAGGACTGTTGTGATCATCTCATCCAACAGCCCAAAGAATTTCATTAACAAACTCCTGCATCAGACCTGTAATTTCTGCCTAAGCAAGAGTGGGTGCCATTCAGGCAGACGTTCTTGGTTCAAACACTTCAAATGATGGAATATCCCTTACAGTCACGGTAAATTACTCCAGCTGCTAGTCATTCACGCTTATTTCTCATTTGAACTTGTCTAGAGAAATTTCCAGTATTTTGTTCTGCTTTTCCTTGGTAAAGTTTCAAATCTTTTCTTATCTTAAACTTGCAGATTCTCATAGGTGATAGGAAAGCTATCCTTAAGCATTTGTTGGATTAAAGGGATAGCTTTATGTCTTTTTTGTGTGAGGCCAATTTTCTAGGTGACTGATTCTACCTCTTGGGATTTTTTTGCTACAGCATTCTAGAAAACAGCCTTATTTTGAATAGCATTACACTGTACTACAGTGTAATTTACACTGGCTGTAAATTAATCCCCAAAGATGGCTGGAAATTTTATAAAAATTTGGCCATAAATGTCTCAAAAAAGAAAAAAAAAAAAAAAAAGTTGTGACACTTCTGTATACTCAGTTCTACCAAAAAGAACAAATATTACTAGCTATTTTTTCTTGGTAGCTGCCATAATAAGATTTTAAAGCAACAATAAGGATCTTATACTTTTCATTTGTATTGTTGAAAATACCAGTAATCGTTCATTTATTTTAAGTTTGCTTTAAGCAATATCAAAGACAGTAACTCTTCAATAAATGCGGTCTACTTACCAAGATCAAAAGAATAGATATTTATCTGTTACAAAGAAGCATAACTCTATGGAATTCTGTTAAACTACACTGATTTACATCAGCCCATGATATGACCTAGAGATTTTCTTCTTAGTGATAAAGTGATATTCAAACTCACTTTTTTACAGCTGCTGGATTCCCCTGCATTTAATGAAGAGTAGAAATCTTACAATTTTAAATAGATTTTTAATTTAAAGTAAGAGCTGATCTGTTTTGTACATCTTGAAGCTATTAAATCCTTTTACTGTTCTCAGTTTTGAAATTAAAATCACTCTCTGTATCACAGATAATTAAATGCATATCATCTGATGATACAGCTATGTAATCCATCTTAAAACAGTAACAAATAAAATATAACCAAAAGTAACCCTGAATACTCAGATTAAATCAGGAAAAGGTTTGAATATGGCATTTATTTCCACAAAAAATGACTTGTGTACATATACATATATTATTATAAAACTTTGAATTATTAAATACAGCTGTGCTCCAAACTTACAAAGGACCAATTATTGTCTTTGATTAGCTGATGAAGTGAGAAGATCATTCTTTTATGTCCTGCTAAAGGCTTTTTCTTGTTCTCAGAAAGGTCTTGAATTCAAGAGGATGGCTTATAGCTACCTGCATGCAGAAAGGCTTGTCAGACAGAGGTCACAGGCAGCTGCGAAAAACATGTCTCAGAATTCCCCTTTTTTACTGCAAACCAACAAATATTTTAATGTTTTATATGAAGCATGCATGTGTACATATAACATACATGCACATATTTTATGTACATGTACACATATACATAACCTTCCTGACGAAAAAGAAAGTGTTGAAGTCTCAACTCCTCAGCGTGGGGTGGATTCCTGAATGAGGAGATTATTGCACAAGGAGACAAACCTCATCATCTTCAAGCTGTAATCTTCTCTGCAGTTTCATCCTGAAGGTGTGTGCCTTGAACTAGGGTAAGACATGAAAATGATATTAAGTTGCCCAAGGATGGTCAAACTGAGGCAGTTCCGGACATGCAGAGAAGCAGAAACCATAGTTGCCTGAGAAAGTTTCTTGGTTGAGATTGTAGGTACTGGGTGAGAGCTTGGTGGGAGTTCTGAGGCTTGTACTGAGACAATCAGCTCAAAAATCCTTCTGTGCCTACGAGTCTAGGACCTTTCACAGCTCTGCAGCATTAAAACTGAGTCTTCATAGGTATATAAGCAGAATTTATGTAATATGAATATTTTACAATCCTAGTATAATGTGCAATGGCCAGATAAAAACTAGGCTTTTTTACAGAAAGTGAACAAAATTTATCTGAAAATGCAAATTGGACTAAAATGTAACTTTTAGACATAAGTGTATGCATACTCCTGCAAATATTTTATATACTTATGAAAATATTACATAAAACTTACATGAATGTTATAGTTTATAGAATATTAATTTGACTGGAATTTTAAAATTAAAGGTATTGAAATGACTGCTTTTTATATGGCTGAAAAATCCAATTTTCTTTATGTTGAAATGGGTTATTTTGTTAACAGCTGATATATTTCATTTCACCCTTAAGGTCTTAGATTTCTTTTATAGAGACTTACACATTATGATTGACTACATCATTGGTTATTATTGGCATGATTAACTATTATTGGTTATTTAATGGTAAAATATATATACATATTTGTATTATAAAATTATTTAATGTTTTAGTATATATTTGTGTTTTGTTTAATACTTAAATAGCAACCAGGTTATGGCTTTGCCAATTAAAAACCCAAGTTATCACTTATGAAAAAAGTTTTTACAATGTTTTCTGGGAAAAAATCTTATACTGTGCTAATTAAAATATAAGTGCAAAACCTTTTTCCAAATTGCACATGATTTAAAGTTAAAACAAAAAATGCAAATGTTCATGTGTTTTGAAATGTCAAAGTTTTGTCCTAAAATTTTTTTGTTTATCTCCGTAAATATTACAAAATAATAACACCTCCCTTTTGTTCTTTCACCACGAAGTCCAGATTCCAATTCCCCCCCCCCTTTTTTTTTTTCCCCCAAGTTCTGACAGTGAAAAGTGTCAGATCATGCATTTGCTCCATACCCAGAAAAAAAAAAATCCAAACTTCATCCGGGTCAATATAAGTTTTATGCATAGCGGAGCATGACCTGGAAGGTAACAGTGACTGTTACGTGTATTACCTCCGATAATTTATTGCCACAGCCTCGTATTTCATCTCTATGGAGCAACAGTGTCTCCTGGTGGTCAACTAGTAGTTAACGTCCGGCAACGATTTTTTTCAAAAAGTATTCAACTCATTGCAGTTGATATATATGAAGGTACTAATATAATAAAGCTAAGACTGTTGTGTAAATTGTTGCCCTGGGAAGTGGTTTTATTGTCAATTCGTTCAAGTACTTTACATACCTGGAATTAAATATGTACTTACATACTTTGGAAGTAAGTGGGGGGGGGGGGGGGAAGGAAATGATTAATAAAAGCAAACTCCCTGTGCCTGTGGTCTCATCCTACCTTGATTATGACCAAAATGCTCTTCCCCTCCCCCTGGCCAAGGATGTACTAATTAGATGAATTAAAAAAAACAAATACCACCCCGCCAAAAAAAAAAAAAAAAAAAAAAAAAAAACCTTAGTTGTGCTGAGTCTTTAAACATTTTTCATGTGCATTCACTATGTGCACTGCTTGCAGTTAATGGGAAATTTCAGTCCCTTGTGAAAAGCAATGCTCTCTAAATCATTCTAATTCCTTCCATTTCATTTTCATCACTACACACACAAAAAGGGAAGAGAGTAGATGTCTCCCTATCTTCAAATTCAATTTGAGACATTTTACTTGATGAAATGTATATTTGTGTAAACATTTCTCACTGGGGATGGCATCTAAATTTGCACTGTGGAACTTGACAGCACAGCTTTATAACCTTATATTCTACTCATTGATCTCTAGCTGCTATGTACTATCTAAGTAAGTTCCTATTCATATTTAGCTTAAATTGTAAACAATATAAGGTTCTAAGCCTTACATACAGAGCTTCAGTAGTATGAAAATACTGTGGACTGGATATGGTTACTTGTCAATATGTCTGACCAGCAAAGTGCAGAGTTGAGTGGACTTAGATCTTTCTTCCATGGCAGGGTTACAGACTGAAATGAGGTTTTATTTAGCAACAAATTATTTTGCTATGCAAGAAGAATATGCCAATAAAATACTCGAATGCGTGTATGGGAGGTGAGTAAAATATAAAGCTGATGATATTCTAGCATCTGTGAAGAATATCATATAGAACAGGTAAAGAAAGGTGTGCTCCTTCAGAAATAAAGATAAGCACAGATCTCTGCCATCAATGGTTAGGAAAGAAGTATTTGGAGTGCTGAACTAATTTTCCAGGAGTTTTATTATTAATGTGTGGTCTTTTTCTATTTTTTCTTTTTCTATGTCTATAAAATTATGATACCCAATTCTACAACTGCAAGCAGATGAAGACATGCTTGTATCAGAAGACTCAAAGTGGACAAAGAATGACATGCAACCGAGTATTACTCAGCTTCAGTCAGGTTTGTTGAATTCACACACTAGGAAGTATTCTCAAGGCACAGGGCTAACATATATTCTGAACTTGTTGAATATAATGAAAGGTGGCACTTGTATTTGTTCTAGGAAATGTTATGCAGTGAGACATTTACTCTCAACATGCAAAATTGCATAATTTCTTATGAAACATAAATGGAATTGATAGATGGACATTTAAAGCCATTTGAACTATTTTAATTTTTATATTTTTCCTCACTAAAGCTGCTGTTCCTACCACATCTGAGTTCACTGCAAACGAGTTCCCATGTATAAATCCTTATATAAATTATAAAAGGTTAATAAACACAGTGAACTAAAACTGAAGCTTTGCATAGGTTAATGAATATATGGATGACATAATAGCTTAGTTTTATTTGAATTTCAGACCTGCAGTAGTTTGAGATATTCCTGTGCCAAAACTCTGGTACATTTTGCACAGGAGCTCCACATAGAAAATTCAGATGCTGGAAAGCACAAATTTGGGGATGCTCAGATCAGGAGTTTTTGGTGTGATAGTGGTCCCATTTCCACCAGGGTTGTGATTATAAAGACACTTTTTTTTTTTTTTTAATTAAAAGTCTTGTATGACACTTTACATCTTTGAATATTGAGGTGCTTTCTAAAGAAGAAGGTATCAGTGTTCCCAGGTTTCAATTCAAACAAATTCTTCTCTAAAAAGTAAGCCTTCTAATGTCTTGGGCAACACAGCTTCTGTACAGCTCCTTTCCCTCTTGCTTGCATGAGAGGTTATTCTTTCATTATAGGTGAAGACCCTGTAAAGTGAAGAGATGTGAAATAACTGCGGCCAAGATAACATAACTTGTTGATAGAGTGGAGATTATTCAGTGTCTCCAATGCAATTTTTACAACCAGAATGAGTTACTGTAGTAAGAACCATTTAGCTGTTTTGATGCAAACAAGCAGAATGGTAAAGTCCTTATCTATATATATCAGCCATTAAATGACTCGAGGGGGCTCATGCTTTTCTTTCTCTCCTCAGTAGCAACTTTTACCATGAAGGGAATATTGAGAAGGATCAGCTGCATTTTACTAACTCCATCGCTGCCTGTAGAATGATTCAAAAAGTTTAAAAAACATTATTAGTTTACAGATGGTGTAAGCTAGACTGTCACAAAAAGGGTAGAAGAACACAACTTTCACTTGCACATAAGACTGGCCCATTTCTAATTTGACTGTTAGGAAACCACTTGATAGTACTGATCAAAAACTGTTGCTGCACAGAAGATAGGCATTATCTGTCATTCCATTTTTTATTAATTTTAGTTGCAAACAGGTAAAGTGCTTATCAAGAAAACTCACGAGGTTTAAGAAATGTCTGTATTTGGGGCATGACTCCCTTGGTATTCAAGTTGCCAAACAGGACTATTGCTTATAAGTTAAGATAGCCTTGTGGAAAACGTGACTGACTTGCAAAATTATCTAAAATCAACAAAACTCAAGTGGATGGATTTACCAGGGATTTACCTACAAAGATGTACATAAAAACAGGGATGTTTACTTCAGTTTGGGAAAGCTAACAGAAGTTTTTCTATTAATTGCAATCTATCTTTAGCTGTATGCACTATCAGTGAGCAAACCAGGTGAGACTTGCACTTAAATTTATCTGCCATGCAGAAGAGTGAGTGAGAATAAATAGAAATAAACAGGAAGGGATATCTGTAGTTCCCAAAACAGAAGGGAACAAAGAAGAAAAAGGAAGACATGTCTGAAATTATTATTATTAACATATCCTAGGAGATACACATGAACTATAAGAATTCTGTCAGTATTTCTATCATTTGGCCAGAAAAAAACATCTGCATCAAAGCCTTAGAAACAAATGCACTCACAGAGCTAACGTTACTATAGAGACAATTACAGTAACAGTGCAGATACTGAACAGCTGACATTTTAAGAGTATAGTTTTTTTCTTCAGTACACATCATGTTCATCTATCTGGTCCAGAAGAAAAGACAGCGATAAGCTAACCCACTACTTTTAGATGGCCTGAGAGAAGACATAGCAACAATTTCCCATCTAATTCTCACTTGCTGTGACATTGTGAGCCTGAACTGTGCTATCTATTATAGCATACGTACAGGCCAGATTTTCAATAAAAAGCTCAACACCTTAAAAGGTCTCTCTGTTTCTGAGACACCCATGTAAGTGGCCAGTTGTCTTCGAAGAATATCTGACCATGAGCATTTTATTGAGAGTGGCTGTGGCATGATCACACCTGATACTAAGTGCAGAAGGTCTTCTCTTGAAAACCTAGACTTTTAAATTCACCTAAAATTCTTTTAATATGGCTCTGGAGCTTACAGATGCAAGCTGTCTTGCATCTGATCAGACTGGAGGAGTGGTACAGCAAGTGTGTGGTTCTACTGGATAAGATATCCAATATGAGAGACAGAATGTGTAATGGCATCCAGGTTTGCTTATTATTGTCCCTGCTCAGGTCAAGGTAAGGTGAAAAGGGACAAATGCTTCAACCCTGGGTCAGGGTACAACCCCTCTGTAGCTCGCAGGTACTTTACCCTACAAATGAAATCCTCCACTGATCTAAATCAGCAAACATACTGTGGCTGTAGTGGAACTATTCTAGTTGATTTCATCTGAAAGACTGGTATGAAACTTTCTTAAGAAAATGTGATTTGCAATTTTTCAACAGGTTTACTTGAATCTAAAATTCAATTTGTTCATGCTAACTGTACCCTTTGAACAATCAATGGCTATACAATTTCAGTAATGACTCTTTAAAATTAGAATTATTGAAAAGGCTTACAAGTAGTGATAAACAGAGTAAGGTGCTATTGATTGGCCAGTGAAAGACATTGATTTGAACTGTAAACAGGTATTATGCCAGAAGAATTGTATTACTGTACATCTTTTTGCCACTCGTATTCGGAGTCACCTGTGAGGAGAGTCTTGGTGTTTATTTGATTATGATTTTAATAGGCTTTTAATAGTTTGAGCAGATTTATGACTGAGGAAACATGAAAGTCTGAAAAACATAATGTAAAATGGATTGAAGGCACAAGTTTCCACAGACTTTTTCCACTTAATAGATTGTGAATTTTTATGAGTTACTGAACAAATATGCTTACCATATAAATGCATTTATACTGTGCCTGTAAATGAGCTTTCTCAGTATAAACTGAATTGTATACATTCTTTTTCATCTAGATACTATGTTCCATCCTTACTTTAGCCAAACAAGAAATTTCGTACTGACAATTGTGAAGCACGTAGAGTATGTATGCCTATGTACATGCTTGGTGTGTAGATTATTTCAGAAAAGCAAACCTCAAAATTGCTAGAAAACTTCCAGTTTCAGTCAGGAAAAATAGAATAATATTCTATCTAATCTACAATTAAATATATTGTTATTCTATCAAATGACACAATATAAAACAAAGAACTAAGGAATCAGGACTACAGTAATAATAGGCACTGTTTAAACACAGAAACTGGTGCTCTCTGCATCAATGGGCTTTTAGTCCAAATGTGACAGGTAAAGACACAGAGTGACTAATATTGCAGCAGAAAATGGGTTGATATATTCTCAGTCTAACTTTAATTGGTAGGTAAGCAACTAAATGGGGAAAAAAGGGAAAGTTACAGCAAGAAGATTACACATAAAAGATAAAACTATGTAGAGAATAAAAAGAGAATAAAAAAGAGAATGAAAAGAGAGAAAAGATGAACAAAGAGCAAGTCTTCACAGGTTAGAGAAAATTCAGTAAAACTTTAGTTCTGCAAAAAGAGCAAAAGTTCCTGGCAGACTTAGCATCTTACCCTTCACATCTGCTGCAGCAGTCTTTGCTTTGGCTGTTGTTGTTCATCCCTCCTCTCATCAGCATGAATCTGTGTTGCTAATTCTGTACTTGCACTGTGTGCAAGTCTCTTATCGATGTCAGTGGAAATGTCAAGCATGAAATGTGTTTAGTATACGCAACAGATTTGTACTGAGAGGAAAATTTTGCTCCGGTTTTGTCTTCAGGCTTAATGCAGATCTGACCTTAGAAAAACATGCAAAGCTGGGCGCTTGCAACACAGTTCAAGTTATGTCTTTTAAGAAGCCAATTGTCATCTCATACTGACTGTATACCCGTCAATTCCGGTTAATTCAGTGCAATGACACCCAAGGGACACAATACTGAGAGGGCGTTTGAGCTCTCACGGCCTGTCATTTGACAGACATAGGAACTAAAACGGTTAAAAGTCATCACAGTTCTGTGTTTTACCGGTCTCAGTAGGAGCCAAACACTTTGCAAAATCCAGAAATTGGATGTAAATATCTAAACGACAGCTGGCCTTTTTGAAAAATGAGGTTACATATTTAACTTACATAAAGCCTAATGGCTGCAAATCTGTTTCGATCTAAGCTTAAAGTTTAAGAAACCTGCATTAATAAAACCTGGCAGCTCTATATTTTTCTTTCTTTACACATCCATTTTTAAAAGATCATAGGGCTTTTTTACTTTTTTTCACAGTTTGCTGTATGCTGAATATACACCAGTGTAATGCAGCGTAATTTCATAATATGTCTGCAACTTTGCATGTGTCCACTGTAAGAAGTTCCATTCTGTTGCATTTACAAAACAGACTGATTTGTCTTTTAAAAGTTCCCCCTCAGCTGTGATTCTGGAAAGTGTAGTGAAGAGTTTGTCTTTTGCTGAACTGATAAGGAACATAACTGATGCCAAATTTTAAAGTTTATACTGACTACAACATGATATGGAAGGGGCTGAAGAGGTAAAAAGAAGCCGCACTACAAAGAAAACGTGGACATTAATTTGGTATGCAGACATGAATTTTCTCATGAAGCTTCAAAGTTTCATGTCAGCTTCATACAAAACTATTTCCAGTAAGAGCTACAAACAGACCAGTGTAAGTTTTATTGTTTATCCGCATCTATCACCTATGCCCACACACATCCTGACAAACATAGAAAAGGATGAGGGTAGTAGGGAATTTGGAGATCTTGATTATTTTTTTTTGCAGGTATGTTTTTGTGTTTCTAATTTGAGAGCATCCTTACACAAAAGAAGGGGGTACTCTTTCAAAATCCCAGATGTGAGAGCAATGCATGCCAAACAGTAACAGTATTTCTGCTCTGGTGGGTATTGGCAACGGTTGGACATGCTGGTGAGATGTCTCTCTTTTATAAACATATGGAAGAACATGTTCTAGAAACACTGGAGACCACAATAATCCTGAGGGCGGAAAGTAAGGAGGACTAAGTACTTCACAAGAGAACCAAGATGTTTCTTGGATGAATGACAGTGGTTCAGAAGCTGTAAACAAAACTCTCTAAAGTTCCTTCTCTGAGGGCAGTGGAGTAAAGGAACAAGGCAGCCAGGAGATCAGGGCCCAGAAACGTCCCCCCACCCAAGGACCAGGCAGGTGCTGGGCGAGAGGGAGTCAGGAGAGGCCTTGGCGGAGGCCTTCCCCCGTGCTCGGGAGCACCTCAGAGCCCCAGCTCTTGACCCCAGGCCTGCCCCGGCCTGACCCACTGCCCTGGCATCCGCTTTGCCTGGGCATCGCCTGACATGGCCCCCGCAGGCCCTGGTCCCGCTCGGCTCACTGGGACGTGGTGGGACTGTGCCCACCGGGGCAAAGAGGGGAGGGCATGGACCTGCTGACCTGTGGGCGCCTGCTGGCCCATGGTCCACGGCCTGTGCTGGCCCCTAATCTCTCTGTCTGTCTGTCTATCTATCTATCATCTTAAAGTAGCTACGCTCTTGTTCTTTTAAACCACATTGTTTTCATTGTTTCTGAGTTTTCAAGCAACTTCGTATTTACTGTCAAAATGACTCTGAATCTCCACATTTGCCTGAATGCTGTCAGAAATAATTATTCATCTGAACACTTACTTTGTAAATGCCTTTACTGGTATTCAGAAATCATACTTTATTACTTTCTTGCTTCAAAAGCTCAAGTCATCCAGTCAAGGTCTAGAAGCTATACTTGATGATCTGCGTGATCAGTCATTCAGGACTCTGGTAAGCCAAGGCAGACTAACATCTGAAATCAAAGCAAACTGTTAATCCTGCACATGCTATGCACACAGAAGTTTGAATCTAAGAGACAAAATCTTATGTTGCCTTTTTAATGTTTGCTAAAATGCTACTCAACATTCAAGGTTTGGTATGTTTTATGATCACAGTTTTGTCATAGAAACCTCCTGTTTCCATGGCATTGTTTGCCAGTATCTCGTCTTTCATTTAAATAAAAAATACTGATATTGGTTACATTTGGATACCAAGATACCTAGAGACTTCATCTGCATTAGTAGGCTTTTTTCTCTTAGGCAATACAGATGCAGACAGCAAGACATATACCCTTCTATGGCCAAAACGTCCAAATGCCAACAGCACATAAACAGATGCAGTGCTCTGTTCTGCAAATAGCCTGAAACAACATCTCTGGAAGGTGCAATGTATCCTCTTTACAGCAATGGTATATTAAGTATGAAATGGAAAGATGTAATCAAGAAAACTATAAACATTTCACTACTGCTTATGCAGTTTGGGTCATAAAGTCAAGGTACTAACTCAGACCCTAGTTACTCTCACGTTACTAGATGTAGACAAATTTACCATGGGCTGATGTCCAAGTGCAAAAAAATGCAGCTTAAAGGCAGTCAAGAGAGCAGATTAACAGTTTCTACAAGATTTTGTAACACATTAAGATGTATGGAAAACATGAAGTAAATTGAAATTAACAGCATTTAATAACATAGGAATGTAATTTTTTAAAAAATTTGTGTGAGTACTCACAATGGAGGAAATGACAATATAAGGAAGTTCCTCCCCTTTTTCACCACCCTCTCTCAGTGTAAGTTATACAGTGGGGCGAGACAAGCTCCTGGGTTACACCTCATGGATTGTTACACAGAGCCCCCATTCCAGGACACTGGTCCCAAAACTGGGAATGGGGTGTGGGGGTAATTCAGCTCTGAAGCTTGGTCTATGTGGATGAAAGAATTCACAGAGATGAATGTGAACTTGTGCGGATGGAAGGGTCACTTGACACAAAATGTCCTTGACTGGAGCATGAATTCAGAGTGCGCAAGATTAAGACTGAATGGTTTGTGTTCAGCCTAAGTGAGGTCCAGGCAATGCCTTGGTTCAGATCAAAACACCTGAGGTTTTATGCTAATTGATTGAAGCAGTAACTGGGTTTAGGAAGCAGAATTAATCTCCTTCCAACCCTAGCAGATCTCTTTGTTAGTGGGGCTTGCTTTCTATTTTTGCAAAGAGCACAGCTTTAAACAGGAATAACAAAGCCCCAGATGATCCACCACCCTGAAAAAAATATGTAACGATGCTTAATGTAGCATCCCAGTTGTTGAGAAGTCTTTCATCACCTTGAACGATTTTCCTAGTCACTCTGGTACTGTTGCCAGGGCCCCGAGAACAGTAATAGGTCTTAATAACACAGCCCAGCCTCACCTGGGACCTCACCTGGGATCTCTGCCTGTGGGCTCAGGAGCCCTATTTCAGCACAGGCCTGGACCCTCAGCTCCTTCCTGAGCTGAGTTGTAGGTGCACGTGTTTCCAGCCCTGTCTATGGCTGTGCTTCTTGGAGGGACCTCGGACCTATGCTGGAAGTAGCCTGACTCCAGTCCTGGTTTGGGGCTGGACCTCTCAGACCTGTGCTGGAGCTCCAGTCTTGTCTCTGGCCCCATCTTTTCTTGCTCCTGACTGGACCCCCTGGATGGATCCTGGCCCTGGTTTGCTGCTTGCTGTGCTGTTGATGTCCTCCAATACTGGCGCCCGGTTCTGCCTGCCGTGATCAGGTACCGTGGGACAGCACCCCTTGGTGAGGGTACTGCGCTGGGTCACCTTGAGCTCCTGGCTCCTTCTCCGCTGTCAGTCCCACTCTTTCTGCTCCCTGGAAACTGTAGGAAAGGGGGACACAGCTACTATGTTTTTGCCAGGAGTGCTTGGGGCACGGGGTGTCCCCCAAACTTGGCTGAAGGAAGTAGGTAGAGGGAGGGTCTCATCAGGCTGAGGAATGAAGCGCTGAGTTCCTCAGCCTTACAAATACGGTGACAGTTCTGTTACGTGTGCTGGCAAAGATGCCGAGGAGACGCTGATTTCACACTTGAAGGGCCTACTTAGAGATCACACCTGGCACGCTCTTAAGTGCCAAACCCTCTCCTAAGCCCTGTTAGGGATCTGTGCCTCTAACAAACAGGCTCACAGCAGCAGTAACTATGCCATGCAGAGTCTATTTCTCACCATGTTTCTGTCGTGGCACCATCCACTCCACTAAAGCACCTATCTCAGGGTTTGGAGAAGTGATTTTTCTGTATTTTTCCTACTACTACTTCCTAAACTGTAGTTTAGGAGTAGCCATGAACACTGGCAACCAACACTTTGTCTCTGACTGCCACCCATCTGCACAACCCATCAGCAGGCAGCCTGCCCAGATTTGCCTGGCAAAACAATAGCAGACCCAAGTATTGAAATCTCTCCTACACGTGGGATAGTCTGCCTGGTCTGGAGGCTGCTGACAGAACAGAAGGAAAATTTTCTGTTGTGGGCAGACATAGCCTGCTCTTGCTGACCTTCCCAGACAGTAAAGACCTTTGACTATTTTAACATAATTAACAAACACAAAAACCTCCTTGCATTCTTTTTGTAGTCTTGCCTTCATGCTACCTTAAGTGCTAAAACCAAACATGAGGTAATTTAACCACAAGTCACTGGAAAAAAAAAAAAAAAATTATTTTCCTTCTAGAATAATTTAAGAATAAATTTTATGCCCACAGTTTCATGGATGAGATTTCAGTGTGATTATTTCCATCTTAATGGCTTAATCAGACTATTTTTAAGGTTTATATCATTTCTTATTCATCTGAACTACTTACTGAGTATAAAATACCTGTGCAATTCATTATTGCTTTTATATTTCTGGAGGAAGATGTGAGTCTGGTATGGGTTTGGGGGTTTTTTTTAGAACAGTCCTTTGCTAGAAAGGTGAACAGTGTTTTTGTATTCTGGACACAGGATTTCAACTTCAAAGTCTTTTTTTGTTCTTTTATCACTTTGTCCTCCAATAACAGACTATTTTGTGTATATATATCTGCACAGAAACAAGCTTCAAAGATCACAGGAAATTATTTTAGCAATATCTCAGAAGGTGGCCTCCAATGGCAATTTTTATTACTGCAAGGGATGCTATAAAATAGATTTTTGCCTTGTGTCTGTTCCCACATTGAATTCAGGCTCTTCTCTGTCAGGGACAATTATATTTTTTACTTCTTTATCCTCTAACCTACTCCTCACTAGTTCCCTCCTATCTCACAGAATTCATAAGACTTTGGGAGAAAATATCCTAAAAAATTTAATGGTATCTGCCGTTCTTTTATGAGCTCAAGTTCATTGTATCATTATTATTTGTACTGAAAGACCAGGACAACCCAAATAAGCTCATGATTAATTGTGCTGAATGATTTACCCGTACTCATGGAGACTGTTCACAGAAGTAAAACTGGGCATATTGTAAGTACCAGGTCTGCTGAGACCTGAGGGGAAAAAAGAGAGTGGTGGTATCTTCATTTGGGAAATTGCAACTCAAAAACCTTGATTCGGCAAAGTATTTTATTACTTTAGGTCTGTCTTCAAACGATTTACTTCAGTGTTAGTGTTACTGTTAGGAAATATTTGGTGCCTAAAATGAGGAACAGATTCCCAAATCTATGAAATAAATGGCTTCATCACAGTCTCACAGGAAACCTGTTGCAGCCTTAGGAATTGGATTACTGCCACCTTATTATGATTCCAATACCATGACCTTAAATTAATTTCTTTTATGGATATTTGGATAGCAAAATCTTGGCCTTTCTACATGCATTCTGGCTTCTCAGCTCTACACTGATGGCAGGATTACAGATTCCAGCAGACAGGTCTATTTTTCTTTTTGTCTGTGCTGCCCTTCAGCATTTGTACCAGAGTCAGATTCTTTTCTGTTTCTGACTGAAAGCAAGTGATTGCACTAATCAGTTAAAGTAGATCTAAAGTAAACATAATGGATACAGGCTGTTTTAAGCCTATTGAGACACAACAGAAGAACTAAGGAGCTGCAAGAAGATGTTCTTTCATTAAGAAATAGTCTGATATGCTAGTGAATAGACAGACTATTCATGTTAAGTTGTATTTTAGTTGATCTGGATGTACACAGATATCTTAATGATGCTATATAATTTTCACTGAAGGTTTGTTAAAAAAAAATAGTGGGGGTTTGGGGGTTGGTCTTGGAGGGTTTTGCAACCTGGAAATGAGAGGTGGAATATCAACTGAAAGAAACTCATCTGTAATGACAGAGAACCAATGTTGCTCTTAGTGAGCATGATCCAGGTGAGGCATAAGGTATTTACCTTGTGCAGTTGGTGGGGGGAATGAGGGGCAGTAGTACAAGTTAACCAAGCACTTCACTGAGAAGAATTAATTTCTACCTCCAGAATGATTATATCACTTCTTCTGGCAACATAAGGACCACACCTGAAGAGCACATCTTTCCACAGGCAAAAGGGCACTTTTTTAATGTTTCCAAAAGCTATCCTGCACCTATTTTTACTTTGTTGAAGTTTGCAACTGATTCATTTGGGGGAGAACGTTACTTAACATTGTTGTTTACAGTGAGGCTTACAGTATAAAAAATATTATTAGAAATTCTGTGAGTACAACTTCTGTTTCAGGCTTTAAATTAGTCTTACAAAATATTTGTATTGCATGTTGTTGTACAATGCTTTCACCTTCTCTTTAATAGTGCTTAACAGATTTTGGTGGTTTAAGACATGAATTCTTCCCTCTGAATAGAAAGGATTAAAAGCAAAACTGTGTTTAGAAATGGTGGAAGTCTCTGTAATATCCTTCCCAATTAAAAATGAGCTCATCCTAAGCATTCTTTTTTTGGCTTCACAGATGCTTACTGACAAAAAAGACTCTTCACTGTTTTGTGTCTGAAAAGGTACTGATTATAAATGAAGACATAGTATCGGTACTGAGGAAAACTTTTTGTTCAAGGACATATCTTTCACTTTTCATATTTAATCAAACCAGTAAAACACCTCAGTTATTAACAGAGCATTTCCTTTGCAAATACAAAACAAAGCAAAAATAACAGGTCTTACTCAAAATTGCAGCATCTTGTGATAAAACTTCTGTTGTCTTTCGTCTTTATTGATTGTATGCCTATCTTATTCCAACCATCCTGGGGACAAAGCGCTTCCTTCAGAATGCCCATAGGAACTCAGCCAAGCACCGTGTCCCCCGTGCCCCTGTCTCCAAGCTGGTTCTGAACCACTTTCTTGCTGTGCTTGCTGAGTGCTGAGGTCTTACCTCCTCTGGGACGGCGGAACCGCTGGCTCGTGCCTCCTGGTGAGAAGAGAGCGTGTTTCCCAACACAGCCCTGACTGCGCTATCAGAGCAGTCCCGGGGGAGCTGGCATGGGTGACCCAGCACCCGCAGCCATGCCACCTCCTCCTCCTCGGGGTGGCGAGCTCTTCCTCACTCAGCTGAGGCTCACCAGGAGCCGCTTCTTGGCAAGCATGTTTTTCTGGGTCCGGGAGTAGCCCAGTGGTGCCCCTGCGTGCGGGAACCTCCGCAAACGTCCTCCAGGGTCCACCGGAGACACCAGTGTGGTGCTGCTGGTACGTGGTGCCGAGCTGGCCGGTGGCTCCTGCGGCACCTGTGACCCTGCTGCCGCTTGCTGCGCCCCTCGGCGCGCTGACCTCCAGCTCTGCCGCTGCCTCGCAAGGGAACGCCGGGCTCTGGGACAGCGATTTATCCTCAGGAACATGCAGTTGAGTAACAGGCTCTACTTTTAGTGCGGCATCTGATTATTCTAATTCTACCAGGCTTGCAGATCTGTTGCAAACTTGCCCTAGCATGCAGGGCACTCTGTCTAGAAAATAGTGTAACTGTTTGTAATTCTTACTTAAGGGCTAAATATCCATTAAAGTAGAATTGCTAGATTATGTAAAGGCCGAGTTTATTTATTTATTTATTTATAAGTTTGTGGGTTTTTTTTTTCTTTACTGGCAAAATCTAGGAGGCTTCCATATTCCTTGGCAATCTGAGCAATCTGCAGTGATAAATTCTCAGCCTGATTGGTGACACCATTAAAAACTGTTAATCACTAATATGCAGAATAAGCAGGCATGTAAATTTACCAGGTTAGAAAGACCTTGTGAAGTGCTTAATTGTCTCTTAGATATTAAATTGTGATTCTTCTGTTTAAAGGACAATTATTATTTTTAGAAATAATTTTCCTCAAATGGCTGGTTTTATACATCTGAAAGACAATTATCACTTGAGGCAAGCCTGAGAGATAAAAAGTAATAAATACATGGTATAAATGAGGCCTGCAAAGTTATAAAAGAATATATAAAATGCCTTAAAGACGTTGTTGCATTAACTTATGTTGAAATACATTTTCTAAGGCTGACTGAACTATGACTCATAATGTAATTTAAGAGAACATTTTGAGACAAAGCATGAAAGTTAATTTATAATTTTAATTAACACAGATAAATCAAAGAGAAAGAATTTGATAGAGCTTCTAAAAAGTAGAAAACTCATATCTTCCCCTTTAAAATTAAAAACAAATTTTTTTCTTCATCCCAGCATTTTTTTCTTAAAGGCTGCTATATGTGTTTGTACTCTACAGCTGGCTAAATGAAGTAAATAGAAAATTAATTTTTTTTGTTGTTTCCTGGCAAACATAATTAAAACAATTTTTCTCAAGTTTTTCAAATTTAAAATACTTAAATCTCAAAGATCTATCATTCAAAGAAATTCCCTCAATCTAGAAGCATTTATATGGGCATGGTTGTTCTGAAACCTTGTAACATCATGGGATAGTAATATTAAGGCCATACATTTAAGGGAAATAGAGAAATGCTGCTTGGTATTTTTAAACATAATATTAAAATCCATGCCTTATTAAGTCCTAAGAACATGACTTTTATTTACATAAACTGAGAATTACTTTAAATAGTATTTTCAGATATGCTTGGTTTAGGAGTCATGACTTTAAATCAAATTTAAATGTCACACAAAATAAACATTTGGTTTCAAGTAATGGCTTATTACGATATACAAGTATTTTACATAAGTAATGACTTCACTAATTATTAATTTAATATAATTACTTTAAATAAGAGATGAAAAAGAGTTAAAATAGGGTAAAAATGGGGAAGCCAAGGAAAATGTTAAGGTTTTTTGGGCAGAGTCAGAGCGAACATTGTTATAAGGCCATTCAGTATAGAAAATTACTTTTAAAATTTTAAACTAGAAAATACTGAATATAAAGAACATTAAATAGGAAATATATACATAAGGAAAAAATTTAATAATCAAAAATTTCATTATATGATCTACACATATACAAAGGGTGGTATGTAACTTTAACACAATTTAAAAGACAACACTCAGACTTATTAAGAAAATTTCCATTAGATAGTCACAGCATTTTGACCATAGAAATATAAAATCCCACAAGCCCATGTATCCAAAATGGCTTAAGTTTTTCTAGAGCCAAGAAAGGATATATATTTGCAGTTCACAGAGAAAACAGGTAGAAGAGACATGGTGCGAGCTGTATCTCAGTTTGAAGAAGTTTCATTGTGGAGGAAAGACCAACTTCATTCAAGAATCTCTAGCTGTATGAAGAGCGTCTTAGTGATAAGCTAGCAAATGTTTTGCCTGAGAGGTTTTATTGCACCTTATATAAACAAAGTGTTCAAGAAATCTTGTATGAAATGGTTGGTTGTCTTTATCCATAAGTCAGTAGTTCTATTGATTTGATGAAGTCTGAGATATTATTAATTGTACTCTCTAGCCACAGAATCATTTCAGAAGGGAACTTGAGAGTAAATGTAAATAGTATACTGAATTTAAAATCTGCTTGCTTGTACTTGATTAATTTCCACTGTTGGACATTTGCCAATACACATTTTGAGATGTCTATGTGAAGGGGAAAAATAGAATATGTCATGTACAAAAGACTGACATTTAAAGGAATGGATATTTAATCTAAGCATCCTCTGATGAATATGGTATCCTGAAGCACACAGAGAAGGACTATTGAACCTGGATATTAAGCAAACTGAAGTTTGAATGTTGGATCATAATGTGAAACATACTGCATTAGTGATTATATTGATTGGTAGTTATTACTGAAGTTCATTTTGTTGTCTGATAATGATTGGGTAATTACTTTAGGGTCAATGAATTCACATTAATCAAATGCTGAATGTGGAAATGACCATGGGAAATAAGATGAACTAGCTGACTTTTATTGGTAATTATTAATTATTAACATTTCTGGTTATTAAAATTCCTCAAAGGCAAGCCAGTAAATTTATTCTAGTCTAGTAATTTGTCTACTCAGTGCCTTTAGGATTGTACTAGGGAAGTGAAATCCAATGTTCTTGGATAACATTGAAGTGATTTGACCCAGCTCTTACAGATATGTTTTTATCATTTGGGGGGTGGGGGGAAGTTGTTCAAACTGTGACACTGGTAGCTTAGGAAATATTTTCCTTTAAAAAAACCCTGATTTCCATGAGAAGATCCTCCTAGGTACTAGCAAGTTTCCAGTGGAGAAAGAATATAAGTATAGAGGGAAATGAGATAAAACTTTGGTGAAACAGCACCATCTTTTATAAAAACAGACACCTAAATCGTAGTAGCTTGGGAACTCATTTTGGGGTTCCTGAAAACTTCCAGTTTGTCCTTTCAATTAGTCATAATCACAGGACCACTGGGGCTGGAAGGGACCCCTGGAAGTCATCTAGTCCAATCACCCTGCTCAAGCAGGGTCACCTAGAGCAGGCTGCCCTGGACCATGTCTAGTCAAGTGTTGAGTATCTCCAGGGATGGAAACTCCACAACCTGTTTGGGCAACCTTTTCTAGTGTTTGATCACTCTCACAGTAAAAAAGCTGCTGCTTTTTTTTAGCTGTAATTTCCTATATTTCTGTCTATGCCCATTGTCTTGTAATAAAACCAATAGTGAAACTGATGCTCATTAAGAAGGCTATTTTAGCAGTATCATTGTCTATTCTGATTCTTTTATTCAATAGCTATTGGTTGACATGGGGTGTATATTAAAAGTTGCTAAGAATGATTTCAGCAAGGAACACTGAGCTCCATGTTTCAGGAAAATACACTCCACCTGCAGAAACATTACTGTAACACTTCTCAGAATCCCATAGTAACTGCAGTAAAATAAGTATATCATTTCTGGATAATTATTTTACAGTCTGCTCGTGGCATAGGTTTTAAATAAATTTGCCTAAAAGACCTTTGTTTATAATAAAATACCCTTCACGTCCTGGAAATGCATTGGCTTTCAGGTGTCCTGTGAATCGCTACCATTTTATTTTAGAGGCATGTTTGGACATGGACTTTAACCTAACATGCCAGAACAGGACAAGACCCCTGGTAACTACACAATCTGTGAAAGCTTGAGAACACAAATATTTACTGCATAAGGTTCATGAAGAGAGTGTGATGTTTATTTTAAATTTGTTAGTTTCTTAACTAAACAAACATGTTTTAAAACAAACTTCTACTGTAAATTAAATAACTCTTTAAACATATCCCTTCCTGAGAAAACTGGCAATGTTTCCTCCCCCAGAATTCAGCTTTCTCTTCTCTGCCCCTGTTGCAGTCCCCACTGTAGCCATATCTGTTGGCTCAGAAGCACTTTTTCTTCCTTCTAACATCTCTATATCCCACACATTAAACTGGTAGTCATGTGAGCCATGTGGACCATGTAACTTGTGGATCCCTATGGCTCAGCCTCCTTGCTTCTCCTGATGCAAGAGGAGCAATGCAGAGAAATTTCTATGGGTTTAATATAGGTCCTGGCAGAACTTTTCTCCCAAGCAGTGAAACCCCCATTTTAGAAACACACAGAATAGCTACTGCTTGGTCAGTTTTAACAGAAGCAGACTTTCCTGTGTTTAGGTACCTGCTTCTGTGCCAGAGAGTGCTCAAATAGGTTTAAGAATTTTAGTGCTATTTTTCTTCAAATTACAGTTGAGGTAATATTTATCTCTAAATGTTTACTTCCAAGACCATCAGTAAGTAGTGTACAGAGGATTTTTCAAAGAAGAGTTGATTTATGCTCTTGTTAAGTGACACAGAATACTATTATACAGTATTTTTAATGTGTGCAGAAGTTAGTATGGTATGGCAAGATTGATGCTTTTATGGAGACACTAGTTCTTTCGGAAAAGTGCATTTTCCCTACCTTTATTTGCCATTACAACTACTTTCTGAAAGAAAAAGGTAACCATTATAAATATCTTGTTTGATTAATGTCTGCACAGACCAGCATCATTACCTATGTCTTTAATATACTGTGAGAATTCACACTAGCTGACTAGCTGTATTTTATATGCACATATGCTTCCATACTTTCTTATTCTAAGTTACTCTGATTTTATAACTATATCCTTAGTTTAGTGGGGTTTGTGCTGATTGATAATTCCATGTCAGAATGTCCACACATGCAAAAGGCCACTTTTTAAAAAGTAAGGTTTTTAAACTGAAATTCTACAAAAAAAAAATACATATATCTGTACTGCACAAAGACAATTGTTTCCATAATCATGGAGAATTTACCATGGGCATCATTGTTACCCTCACTTCACCAGACCAGGTCACAGCTGATCTGGCACTTGATGTGTTGTGCAGCTCTAGCTCAAATTCAGCAAAACTGGCACCTGCGGCGGTAAGGCTGTGCACGTTGCTCCATGGCACGTTCAAAGCCAGGCCAGGCTTGCGGCTCTCCTGGGGCGAGAGCAAAGGCAGCGCTGGCCCCCACGCCTCCATGGCAAGGCACTTACAAGGAGACTCCATGCAGTGACACTGGAAAAGTTCTGAAAGATACTCCCAGCAAAAAAATCACCCAACTGCAAGAGGATAATTAGAGTAATTCTGTGACTTGAATTTTGTTGTTGAGGAAAGCCCAGGCCAAACAATATTTAAGATTTTATGAATTCAATTTGCCTAATGAGGTGCAGCAGAGGTGACAGCATCCTTAGAGCCGAGTGTGTGTTTAATTTTGACAAGTTGTGCACGGCCAGAAACAACAGTAATTTCCTTTTGACAAGCATTATTACTTATAGATCACGTTAGCGGCACAACGGCATTAATGCAAAAGGATGAGGAGATAAAGCAGAAGCTACTTGAGCCTCCTCCCAGCTCTCACCCCACTGGTGCTCACACAGCGAGCTACAGACGGCCCTTTAGCTTTGGTCCATGGTGGGCGATACCTGGTTTATCGCTTTATTCTCCACTGAGGGGGTTCCCTGTAACGGCACGGCTGGGCAGGGTGGGCGACGGCCCGTGGCACCCAGGGAGGCTCGGGGAGCCAGTGAGCTCAGGGGGCTTTGCAATATTCGGTGTTTGAGGAGGCTTTGCTGGGGAGATCCCGGCAGAGGAGCCCGTGGTCTTGGGAGAAAGCAGGATCGCGGGAAGGGCCCAAGGCGCAGCTCCCAGACAGCGTGGGTAACAACACGCAGCTGAGAGATTGTAAGTGCACGGGTATAACCGTGACCTTAGCGATGGAAAATGCCTTTTCAGTTGGGAATCACGCTTTTAAGATGTGGCAAAAAAATGCCTTAAAACCTGGGAAACATGCCCATGGGGGACTTTGAAAAGGAGTCTTAAGATTACATCTCTTCCCAAAAGTGGATAATTCAGATAAATGTTAGGAGCTAAAGCATTCAACAACTTGAAATACCTCTTTTCACCAAAAGCCAATTGTGTGTAAAACAAGCATTAAGTTGTTGCAGCCGCCTTGCTGCAGCTTTGTTGCTGTGCCATGGATGCCTTGCAGAAGTTGTACAAGCTTGAATTTCACATAGCATGACCATTTTTGCAAGTAAAATTTGGTTGCCCAAATGTTCAAATGGGGAAAGAAACAACCAAAGGAAGCTGTCTAGTAAAGGCTTGTGTAAATACTGTCACAATATTCCCCTGACATCAATTCAGGATAAAGTAATACCTGTGTCATTGTGTATAAGAAAAATGAAATTCTGAAATCATATAACCTTGGAGCAGCAGCAACTGTTTATATTTTTGCTGAAAAATGGGGAAGAGGCTTTTTTTCTCCCTTGGTGTGATTATGTGATTTAGCCAAGGATGGAGTTCAACATGGGTTTTAAACCAACATTTGAAATTTTTCTTTAGATGTGGGTGTACATACTTTACAGATGTGGCTGTAATTCTCCTATCACTCTCTGCAAGCAGTATTTGATAACCAAAGCAGCTAGTCATAGTCTGGTTTTGTTGTTGGGTAATGGTTTTACTCTAAATTCAAGTAGCTGTTTGTAATGAAACTTCTAATACCTGAAGTGTCATAGATATGGAATCTTCTCATTCCTTTAGCCTCTCTTTATTTATTATACATTGGGTAGTGGTTTAATAATAATGATTCTATTTATTCTAAATCAAGCTAACTGAAATGAAGAAGTGTCATTTTGACTAAGTAACAAATTTACCATAAAGTATAGGTTCCTTATGGTTATGTTGTGTTAATTTCTAATAGAGTTCTGTGTCTTACAGGATTTCCTGATATCTGGATCTTATTGGAACAATGATTTCCAACTTCCTTCATGTAAGTGCAATTCATGAATTATTCTAGGGAGTCAGCTGGCACTGCTACATCTGCTCCTGGCTCTTCTGTGTGTGTATACATATGTATATATATGTTTTTTGTCTTCTCACAAACTCTGGAATTCTGTTGTGCAACAGTTATTCAGATTATGGTACGGTATTCCTGTGTTATGATTCTGTCAATGCAACTGTTTCTTAGAGTACAGTTTTGGTAAATGACATCTTTAAATGTAAGATGAGAGTATTGACATAAGAGCCTGATTCTCAATTAGTCCTTTAATTGCTTACAACTAATAAGATCAGAATAGGTTAGCAATAAAATGGTTCTGTCAGGTTAACAGCCAGAGGAAAGCTTTGAAAAGTAAATCTGCTTAATGAAGGGAGTAGTGATATGGTTTGTTCAGCTACATTCACTTCAGAATTATAAGGTGGATTTTTGTAGATTTAATAAGTCATTTTGTCAGAATTTTCCTGTTTTGGAGAGCCATTGACTTGAAAAATGTATTTTGAAATACAATGTGGCCCGGATACATTGCTTTACATGTCAGACAGTTACATAGGATATAGCCCCTGAGTTCTCGGTGCACTGATGCTGACCTAGCGTTTTGGAGATTTCAGGAGACTGCAGTGAGCTGCCAGCTCCTGACAGCAATGTAAATCTTCCATGACATGTCCCTGGCATCAGGGACAAACTTACACACTACAGGGCCTTAATTATAATTTAGAAGTACCGAGAAATTACCCTGAAATCCTACTTTGAACCAATAGTCTTCACCTGCTCCGATCTCTTGAGTTTGCTGTATCTGTAAACAGCCATATGGATCAACTTGGACTGTTGGTGTATATGGTAAGAGGTTAAAGTCAGCGGTCGGGAGTTTCTACCTTACATTGCACTTTTGTGTAGGTTTCTCTGGGAATAGAGAAATAACATGAGCACTTACAGACAGTTTTCTGCTTTATGGATTTAAAGAACTTTTTAAGATCAGATTATGGATAGCTTTAGCAGACAGACAAACACACACCAAAATGTTAAATATAGTTTTAGTACCCATTTTCAGGTAAAAAACTAAAATAAGTATTTTAAGATTAAGCACAGTTAAACTAAACATTTACAGTAAAACAACACAGGCCAACATGAGGTACAGACAGAATATGGTACTTAAGATGCCAGTGATAAGCAAAGTGTTAACAAAATAAAAGGTCACAATAAATAAACATATGGTGCAATGTGAAACAAAGTAATATATTACTTTGAGCTTGACTGGATGAGAAATACCAGAGGATCTTTTGCCTGGGATGTTCAAAAGGTTCTAGTGCTAATAGGAGCTCACTGGGATTCAAATGGCCTTGATAATCTAATTCCTTTATTATCCTTTGACCAGCTCAGAGCTGAGATTTGTGATTTGAAACTAATTTAAACATCTACATCCTTATTAAAGATTCTCTTTAAAAAAAAAGAAATGGACCACACAATAAATGCAAATTTGCAATGCATTTTAAAAGCAATCTTTGTCTGTAGACTAACTGTCCCAGTGCAGTGGGGTTTTGTTGTCCTCCCTCGATAAACTTGATTGTTTTCCTCCATTATGAGGATTACATCTGTCAAACCACTTAGTTTGTGGTATAGACTACTTCTGTCTGTGCAATGCAGCTTAGAAGCCAAAATAATGTATATTCTTGAAGAAAGCTGCCTGGGAAAAATTTGACCATGACTTTGAAGGTCTCACTGAAATAGAATGCTTGGAAGAATATTTTAAATTATAGCCATTGATACATACAATATTTTAAGATCTATTAAAAGATTTTATCTTTTGCAAAAATAAAAAAATATAGTAAAAAAGCAACACAGCTCTCTAAATATAGGATACGTTAAAGATAGTGAAGTCCGTAAGAGTATAAAATACTAAATTCAGTAAGTTTTATGGCTAAATATACCATATACAAACGTACATGGTAGGTACTAGAAGGAAGAATAATTGTCTAGAGAAGAGAGAGCATGTTAGTGATTCATACAGATTACCAGTTGGGAGTTGTTAAAGCTGCAGTAAACCTAAACTGAAATAAAAAAAAATTTATATTTCAAAACTTTTTGGTTTACAAAGTTTAAAAATGGCCTGTATGTCTAAACTACACAGAACCAGAAGAGCTACTTTGAACTTGGCATGGAAGAGTGGGAATGTTTTACAACATCATCTTTTTGTTTCCCTCAGAGATTCAATATTTCAAAATGTCACATCTACAAAGCAAAAGCTAAATGGAGTGCTCCTTATCTACCATGAAGGGTACGACATGTAAACATAGCGCCTTGCAGATCAGTCACTGGTCCAGAGTATGTCTCACTGATGTCAGTGTTTACAAGACTGGGCATTTCTTTATGTTCTCATCCAGTTTTGCTGAAACTCAATGAAAGCTTATGTAAATAATACCATGGTGGTATATAGAAATCAGATTGGGTTGCAGCTGGTACGTTTGTTGTTTTTTCATAGTCTTCCTATTGCTACTTTTCTTTCTGTATTCCTATTCTGTTCACAGCTCTGATGATACTCTTTGATGCCTTCCCTTTAAGTCAAGCAAATCTAGTCTGCAATTTGCTGGGGCACTCAAGATAATTAAGTATCATAATATTTTTCATTACCACATTAGTTTTATAGATCTTTATGTCACTGTAAAACGAAACAAATTACTGGGATTATATTTGCTGTGACTTCCAGCTGAATGTCAGAGGCTAGGGAGTCCAAACTGGCTGCCTTAGCAGCAGCTATCTTTGGAGGTAGCCTTACTCACCTGCCATGCCTACCTGGGTCCTTCCAGCAGCGTTCCCTCCGGCAGGCTTCCTTATCCTGTTTTTTTGTATTCAGAATTCTGGAAAGACTTTAACTTCTTTGCTGTGCTGTCATGCAGCGAGACTTCCTAACCCCTAGTCAGGTAGCTACCCTGTCTCGGAAAAACATGTTAGACTTCTTTGTTGACATATTCCCTTTAGTGTGCTCCTTTGATATTTTCTTGTCTGGTAAAAGAAGAAAATGTCCAAGCAGGGTGAATCAGGATTGTAAAACCCCTAGCTGTTCTCCTTTGCCACATCACGCATCTAACCATGGATCCTGAGAAGGGAACATACAGTAATGATATACTTGGGCATTGGCCTCTCTTCTCCGCTCTGGGTCTACCCCGTTACTGCTCCTGAGCAGCAGTTGCTGTTTGCGGTCATTTTGTAGTGCTGGAACCGACTCAGAGAAACAGTGCAGAGAAGAGCCTGACATCTCGTGTAGAGTGTCACAGTTTATTAGAAAATACAACCCAATAAAGGTTCAGAGGCAGGTTCCTTCTTTATTGGGTACTTCATCAATTCAGCAGGTGTAGCATGTATTTTGACAGTTCTACAGCTCACTGTTTCTCTTTTCAGAGTGAATTAAGTGATCAGTGTATTATGTGAGAACTGTTAAGCATAGTAATCTCATTAATAATAATTCCCTTCATATATTAGGTGCAAAGACATTGCTATACACTGAGCGAAACAATTTGTTGGGTTAGAATAGCTTCCAGCAGGAGCTTGATGGTTTAAAGAAAGATGAGTTGTGCATTCCAGCTATTCTGAAGTATCCTCTCAGTTCTGTTTTGGCACAAAACCCCACATTTCTCCCAGAAAGAAAAAGTCCTTCTTGGTATACGTAGATGCCTTGCTGACAATCTCAACCCAGAGACCATCCACGTCATTATTTTCAGTTAATGACATGAACAGTGATGAAATTATGCAATCTTTTTTGAAGTCCAGTCATACTACTGAACCTGATGAAATTATTGTAAGGAATTAACCTTGTCCCTGTGAGTGAAACTGATTTCTGTGACAAAGGGAAGGGACTGAACCGCAACAATGGTTAAGTCCATAGAAATGGAAAGGAATTCTATGCCAGCGAGATCACTGCCTTTTGTTATTACCTGCATCCATGTGTTATAACTCCTTTCAGAATGCTGAAGGTAGAAAACTGTACAAGAAAACTATAGGTGGAGTTTCAAGGAAATTATTTCTCTCTGTGCTTCCCCTCTCCTGGCCCACCCAAAGATAAAAGCTCTCAAAATAGGAAATACAGATCTGAGCTGCTTCTGCTCCTAATGTGGCCTGACTCCACCATGTTTTCCAATTTTCATTACCACTGCCAGTGTTCTTTCAGTTCTGAGCAGGGCCTGGTATGCAGATTTTTTCTTTAATTTTCTTCATGATCCCTTCTGGTGCTTGGCAGCAGGTGTCACTCTCTGTAAGGCAAGAGATCAAGTAGAGGTAAAAAAAGGGATTTCCTGTTCACAGGGCAATTTTGCTTCAGAACTTCACAATTAACATGTTAATAGTATAGCACCATTAAAATGACAGGTATGAGGTAAGGACAAAATAAAATACAAAATCAGGAAATATGTATTGCCATTTCTTGAAAACTATTTAAATGAAATTGAGATGGAGGATGACTTTTATTATAATCCTACGAGTTTACTTCCTAAACTCAGCTATCTTTTGATGTCAAATTGCCTACTTATATTTTTATATCCTGTTGCTACTGAAAGACTCTAAGTGCTGCATCAAGTTACCTACTTTCACATCAAAATGAAAAGTAGCAATATTCCAGTTAATTTGATTAAAGCTACATTAAAAAAAAAGGTTTGGTTTCGTCTTTATCTTGTCCCTCAGTTGTATGCTCTTTACGCAGTAAACACATTGAATTTTATATAGTTATTTTAAAAATAATTCTCAACTTTTGTAAAAAAAGAAGAGCCTTCAGCCTCATTTTGTTGCATATCTAATTTTGTAGTAAAAAGAAAGCAACTTCAAATAGCTTATTTGAAAGATACGAGAGTGTTGGTTGTTTTCTCCTAGCTTGATTATAATACTGAAGCTGCAATAAAGTCTTCCTTAGCTCTGATCATTATCATAGTGAAAGAAATAGTGTTGCTAATGGCAAAGTAATGAAGATTCTCAGCACAGTTTACAACAAAATCTGCACAGATATAAAACAAACAACTTCCTGAGCACAGCTTTTTTTTTTTCCTTTTTTTTCCTGTTAAAATACAGGTGCTGTTGGAACACAGAAGACAGGCAGAATTGCCCTCTTAAATTTCTAATTAACAAGGAATTACTGCTCCTTAAATACATTTTTCTGGTTTTTAGAAACCTTTGGTGTAAGGGTATCTTCATACACTGTTTAATTTTTAAGTGTATCTTGCTGTTGAGTAAAAGCAACTTTGAATAACTCTGTTCCAAGGCTAGGTCATTTAATTATGACCATTTAATTATAGTAGAAATACAATGTAGGGTAATCCCAGTGCTCCTTTCTGTGCATGAGGAATGATTCTTCCCTTTTACCATTTCTGAAACAGAAATGGTACTTTTTCATTTTTTTTTTTTTTCATCTTCTACTAATCTGGAATTTTTAATCTTCTTATTTTAAAAAACATTGCTCTGACAACAGAGACCATTTTCAGGAACCTTCTGTTCATTTCTCACTGAGCCAAGATAACATAGAATAGTTTCTGAAGGAAATTGAGTTCTAATGTTTTCAAAATACTCTTCCACATAAGTAGCAAGGAGCCTTGAATGACACTGGTCGTTTGTTAAAATACAGCATTCTGCTGTTGAAGAGCATTGTTCGGCAAATTTTCCAGTATTGCAGGGAAATACTGTACTGTCCTTCCTCTGCTTCCTCATTTCCACTGAGGTTTTCATCCTAGTGAAAACAGGCTTCACCATTCAGAGCTTGTGATGTTATGAGCACATACGGTTTGTTTAGGTCACCAACGAAATAAACAAGTATTTAGTTCAGCAACACAAGAACAAAAGTGATTTGAAAGTGTCACAGCTTTTGAGTGATCAGGAAATATTATGGTCATACAGACCTAGAGAAACCATATGAAAATTCTGCTCAGAAACTAATTCTTTTGCTTAAGTTGTTGGTCTTTGGGTGATAGTTCAAAGGCTTCTCTGTAGAAAAAACCCTGGACTAGTTTGTTAGGTATCTCTAACATTGTATTTTGTTTTGTTAAGACGTTAGGCACCTTGGAAAGGGATTACTCCAGATAATAAACAGTGACATTAATCAATCCAGTAGGAGCAGAAAACCACAGAATTTAGCACTGTTCTAAAAGCAGCAAGGTTTTATAACAGATGTAGGTATGGAACTAAACAGCTGTTACCTTTTACTATTAGGTTCACTATTTCAACTAATTTGTGCTTGGTGATAGTCTCAAGTAGGGTTCATAAATTCTGGGAATTAAGTCTTTCTCTTACTTGGAAAAAATCATCCTTGTTTCTACTAAGTATTGTATTCTGATGGGACTGTCCAGAAGATCCAGTCACAACCTCAACTGATTTAGAAAGAAGTAGATCAGTTGGGGATGGGGGGGAAGAGGCATTATCTAATGCCTTCTGTTGCAGGAGTGAGACTGATTTTTGTTTTGTAGCATTTTTACAAAAATGTACATTTGCATGGAAAGATTTTGTTGTTAGTGTTTTTGAATGCTTTATTGGAAACTGTGTCATTTATTGTTGCTTTTATGACATGGGATGAGAAAAGAGAAGCCTTCAATTTACCTAGAAATAGGGTATATCTAGAATGTTTCTGGAAAAGCCTTAAAGGCTAACCTTTGCTACTTCTAGGTCTCACCAAGAGCTGTAATAGAAGTGGCACAAGAATGCAAGGGGAAAAAGTCACTGTTATGGCCTGTCAGGTGATAAGGGTGAGCTTTCCCATCTGGTGCAGCAAGCTGAAAACACTTCTGTGACTGGGATTCAGATTCTGCATTTTACTCTTCTCTGATGTTTAAGCACACACAACAGCATCAGCCTGACCTTAAGCACTAACTTTAATACCATGTATTGTTATAACTTTATTTTTCCCTTTACATCTCTATATATGTATATATATTATATACATTTATCACTTTGGGAAGGCTTACATATGCATATATGTGTAGGTACGTGTGTGTCTGTAGGTACATCTCCAAAACTATACATATTCTACTTCTTTTTAATAACAATTCTGGTAGATAGTTTGGAGATGTCTTATTAAGCAGAATCCTAATTCTTGCACGTAAGATACATTCCTAAAATTAGCCAGTGCATATCTGCATATCTAATTTCTCCTTCCTGAAAAAAAAATAAAATCAGATCTTTGCTAACTTTTTTGTGTATAAAACTGAAGGTCAAGTTGTGTTTTCATTAGCTTATGCGAACTTAGACTAATTGTGCTTAGAATAGTACTGAATTTTACAACAGTGCAAGTAAGAGCATGTATTCAGAAAAGTATTTAAAAACAAGTGCTTGAACCAATTTGGATAGAGTTTTGTTGTTATTTTTTCTTCACTTCAGTTAGTTTACATAGCCATAATGAAAGCTTTCCCCAAGTGAACTTGCTGCTGATAGTGCTAGTAAGGGAGGAGTGTTGGTATTGTTGCTGACATCCCATTCATTTTATTTACAAGAACCTATTCCTAGTGACCGATGACACAACCTACTGGAGGTGTGGAGGTAACGTTCTGTTTAATCTCATGTTGCAGACTTTTCTCTGTCAACTATCACTCGTATTCTGCTACTTGAAGAATTGCTTGAGAGCCTCTGTTTTCTGTCAGGCTTGCTACAGAGCTCTCCTCCGGTCTGATTTCCTCCTGGTTTTGCCTGTTTCTAGCATTTTCATTTCTGTTGCAAAATTTGAGTTCTGTGAAGACAGTGAGCAAGGGAGAAGTTTCTCTGAAGTGCCTGAGATTGCCAGAACATAAATCTTTCTCTTTAGCACTAAAACTTCTCATATGGCTTGTTGGCATGTCCTGTTTAGAATCACAAATAGTACAAGTTTTACACGTGGTTTTTTTTCAGATCAGATTATCAGAGACCTTTGCTGTTTAGCAGGATTGTTGTGCCTGTGCAGCAGGAGGCATGTTCTGTTTTTCAGATGCCAGAGAGTTTTATTTAACACACTTCTTGCTAATGCAAGTAACTTCAGATGTTGACAGTACCCCCAGGCTTTCCTGCTCTGTCTGAGTCAGTATGTGACTTCTGGCTCTTCATTTGGTCTGAAGGCTCATACGTTCAGAAGCCATGTAGGAGGAGAAGGTGTAAAATAGGTATTTCACTGACTTCAGAACCAAACCTCAATTGAAAAAATACCTTTGTGCTGTATGTTTGTTTGTTTTCAGTTCTGTATTCCTACATAGCTGATGCATTCTCTCAGACACAACCAAGTCCAAAACACTGAAGTCATCTTCTGAGAGATAGTAATATAAGAAATTCTCCTATTATTGTGCCCATCTGTCCTGGTTTCAGCTGGGATAGAGTTAACTGTCTTCCTAGTAGCTGGTACAGTGCTATGTTTTGAGTTCAGTATTTGAAGAATGCTGATAACACTGATGTTTTCAGTTGTTGCTCAGTAGTGTTTAGACTATAGTCAAGGATTTTTCAGCTTCTCATGCCCAGCCAGGGCACCTGACCCAAACTGGCCAACGGTGTATTCCATACCATGTGACGTCCCATCCAGTTCAGGAACTGGGAAGGGGGGGGGCAGTGATTTGGCCGCTCGGGGACTGGCTGGGTGTCGGTCGGCGGGTGGTGAGCAATTGCCCTGCGCATCATTTGTACGTTTCAGTCCTTTTATTACTACTGTTGTCATTTTATTAGTGTTATCATTATCATTATTAGTTTCTTCTTTCCTGTTCTATTAAACCGTTCTTATCTCAACCCATGAGTTTTAGTTCTTTTCCTGATTTTCTCCCCCATCCCACTGGATGGGGGGGAGTGAGTGAGTGGCTGCGTGGTGCTTAGTTGCTGGCTGGGGTTAAACCACGACACCATCCCACAGGTGGCTGATGGAGTTAATGAAGTAGAGTTGTGATCAAGGTATGCAACATATCCTTAGTCTAAAGCTAGGTCAGTGGTACCTCCACAATAGAAATCCTGTGTTGTCCCAGTGGTGGGCAGTAAGCTCCTTTTGCAAAATGTTTCCCCTTCAGGAGTTTGTTGAACATAGCTAGTACACTGAGAACAGAGCTTGTGGTTGGATTACAACCTTTGATAAGGTTAGAACAGCCTTCTCTTTTTGTAATAATCACTGGATATTGCTAAAAGAGGTTTATTGTCTTATGTCTGCCAACATAGCAGCTCAATATTTATAATTTCCTTTTTTCGAAGTAAGAAAGTGTACAAGTATTAAACAGCTCTGACACCCATGTTTGTTTACCTAAGATGAACAATTTTATCATTGCTCTAAGCAGTGTACCTAACATTTACATAGACTAGTTTGAATTCCTTCATCTTCCTTCTCCCACCTGTCCTGTTAAAGGACAATTTGCCAAATTCACTTTAGAAGTAAACATAAATCCAGACAGCATATTTTCATACTTAGGCATCTACACAAAAATTTAACTGACTTTAACTATTTGGTTTTAAAATATGAAGAAGTAAATAATGTGTCTCTGTGTCCATAAGGTAGCAGCTGACCATCCAATTGTAGATGAACAATTAATGACTCTTATTTAAGAAACCACCTTCCTATATTGAGTTCCTTTATAACTAGTGTCTTCAGGGAATGTTTCCACAGTGGTAACAAACTGAATATTAGCTCTTTTTAATAAATTTTTTTTTCTTAATTGCTTCCATCCAATATTATGCTTCAGTAACTAGAATCAGGCTTCTAGTTTGGACTCAAGACGGTTCATGTATACTATCTATGCAGGCTTTAACATGTAATTTAGCAGCCCATTGATACAATAACTATTATATCATAATAAAAAGCATCTGATATTTTGTGGTGATATTGTATAGAATGAAGATTGGTTTCATCAATGATTTGCCTCTGGAGAAAGTATAATGGGAGATGTAATTAATGCTTTGTTCATCTCCAGTGCATCCTTCTTATGGCAAGCACATGATCCCTTCAGTCCCTGCTTTGCAGTATTTATTGAAGGAAAGATGGTTTGAATGCAGCAACACTGACAATACTGATGATTTTCATTGACCTGCTGGTCAATATGTTATTTAATTTGTTTTTCTAGTGACTAGCAGAGATGAGAATAAAACTGAAAACTAGTCAGCTGAGGCAAACCACAGATAAAGCAATAGTGATACTTGGTGTAACATGGAGTAGAGGGTAGGAAGGCTCTACAGAGGGATCTGGACAGGCTGGATCGATGGGCTGAGGTCAGTTGTATGAGGTTCAACAAAGCCAAGTGCCGGGTCCTGCACTTGGGTCACAACAACCCCATGCAACACTACAGGCTTGGGGAAGAACAGCTGGAAAGCTGCCCTGCAGAAAAGGACCTGAGGGTGCTGGTCGACAGCCGGCTGGATATGAGCCGGCGGTGTGCCCAGGTGGCCAAGAAGACCAATAGCATCCTGGCTTGTGTCAAAAATAGTGTGGCCAGCAGGAGTGGGGAAGTGATCGTCCTGCTGTACTCGGCACTGGTGAGGCGGCACCTTGAGTCCTGTGTTCAGTTTTGGGCCCCTCACTATAAGAAAGACACTGAGGTGCTGGAGCGTGTCCAGAGAAGGGCAACCAAGCTGGTGAGGGGTCTGGAGCACAAGTCTTACGAGGAGCGGCTGAGGGAACTGGGGTTGTTCAGCCTGGAGAAGAGGAGGCTGAGGGGAGACCTGATCGCTCTCTACAACTACCTGAAAGGAGGTTGTAGCGAGGTGGGGGTCGGTCTCTTTTCCCAAGTAGTAAGCGATAGGACAAGGACAAGACGAAAAGGCCTCAAGTTGCACCAGGGGAGGTTTTGGTTGGATGTTAGGAAAAAATTCTTCACCGAAAGAATTGAAGCACTGGAAAAAGCTGCCCAGGGAAGTGGTTGAGTCACCATCCCTGGAAGTATTTAAAAGGTGTGTAGATGTGGTGCTTAGGGACGTGGTTTAGTGGTGGACTTGGCAGTGTTAGGTTTATGGTTGGACTCGATGATCCTAAAGGTCTTTTCCAATCTAAATGATTCTATGATTCTATAGATAAACAAATAAAGACATTTTGATTTCTGTAATGACTTTTGAGTTTCCTTGTCATCAAGGTTCATGATTAAAGGATTCATTTGAATCTTGAGGCTTTTTTCTCCTCAGGGAGAGGTGGTGATCAAGAATTGGTTTTATTATCTGTATTTTTATCAGAGGACCACAGACTTTCAAGATTTGTGTATTTTTGTCCTACATGCTGTACAACCTATAAAAAGATTCAGTCCCGTCAGTGTCTCTGTCAGACTGAGAAACATTGTGGTTCATTCTCTGATTTTCCTGAAAAAAATTGTTTTCAGACTTACAGTTGATATTGGTGGAATTCTTGTTCGGCCCCTTGATGACCCCTATTCTGAAATAAGGAATAAGGCAATTGACTTCCTGATCTTGAACCTGTGAAAATTACAGAAATACTCAGTAAAAACACATTTTGAAAAAAACACACCACCACCCCAAAATAATCTCATTTGTTTTTAAACCAGTACACAACCCTTTTTTACTCCTGGGGAGGGAGTGTGGGGGAAGTGGTCTGAGCTATACACTGAAGAAAACTGATGTATAATATTGATGATAATCACTTTCTTTTTTCCCTCAATAAGTATTTTGCATTTCTTGCTAATTTCTTTTGTTTCTTATTATTATTTACGTATTTACTACAACAAATTTCAGAATGAACCAGAAATACTACATTCTGCTGGTTAAACTCTTTGACATTGTCAAACTGCATTAGTCTCCTGATACCAATAAGTCAGGAGATAAAAAGTGATCTAGTTCTTATTATAAGAAAAAACAAATAAAAATCAATTCAGGTCTGTATGTGGAATACCTTTTCACTGTTAACAAGAATCAATCTGTCAAACTGTATTTTGTTAGTTTTCTGGAAAATGAGTTCTGATGATCTACAGCTTGAGGCACTTAATTTTAAATGGGAAAACAGATAGCATCACATACTGAATCAATTTTCTGAGTACACTTAAGTGCAAAATTAACTGCTCCAGTGTGACATAGTTTTACTCTTTCAGCATGACTTTTAAAAGTTGTTCTTGAGTTCTCCAACACAGGCTCTTCTATGCAGTGACTTTCTGTTCTATATGAAAAATTGAGGAAGCATATTGATCACTCAGAATAAAATAGTTAAGACGACTCACAGATTGTTCAATTGTTTATATATTTTGCAAATCCCCAAAATCAATATTTAGAAGAAAAGTGTTAAAAGCGTTAAACCCAGTAATGGACTAGCTGCTTTCCGTAGCCTTGTTCCTAGGTTTCTCTAAGGCAGTGACTCAGGAAAAACACAGACTAGATTTACCAATTCTTAAATCAATCAATGACACACAATTCCTTTTTGTATTTCCCCCCTCCCTTTCTTTTCTACATAAGAAATATTTTAAAGATATACACAGGTTCTGCATAGCTCAGATTCCATTATTAAAAAAAATCAGTATTAATTTTTTTTTATATTTTTAAAGTGTAGATAATTCTAACCAATGGAGAGAATGGATACTCTCTGTCTACCACAGAGTTTAGCAGGCAAGTTTTGAAAATCTACCTTCAGGTTTCTGAAGTAATGCTGCCACCATTCGCACATTGTTGGGAAAACTTTCAGGACTATTCAGGAAAAACCTTCTGGCCCAGGAGTCTCATGGCCTCCAGGGATGGATTTTCCCAGAGCTGTGACCCTCCCTGCCTAAAACTAACATGATTCTTACCAGGTTCCTTGCTGCTCCCCAGTCCTGACCCATCACGAACTGACAAGACCAAGGTCAATTTTAGACAGCGCCTGTCTGATCTTAGAAGGAACATATTTTCCTTTGGAAAATGTATGTTTCTTTTTCTCTAGGAAAGGACTGGGAAAGGATTTCCATTCGTAGAAAACATGAAAGTTTTGGTATTTGGCCTCATTGGCATGGAATGTTTTCAAAAAATTTGAGCTATCAAAAAATGGAAATTGGGTTTCCAGTCGCTGCTGATAAGAGCTAGCTCTTGTTTCCACTTAATGCATTCTGGGCTTGACAATATTTCACAAAAATCTAGCTCTTGTTTCTTGCTAGGATGGCTTTTGGCAGTCTTGCTAGTTGCAGCCTACAGACCAATAACCTATAGTGTATGAGCAGTGACTGTAATTACAGAAATGTCCTAATACATCCAAGTACAATCAATATTAATTCAATTGAAAATAATACTGGTTTATAACTTCCATCACAAAAACTATACAATATGAATTGCAACTTTGGTAATCATAGTTAGTCAGTGAGAAGTAGTTACTTACCAAGGCACTTCTTATCCCAATTTATATGAATTTGTTTATTGTAAATTCTCAATATATTAAAAAATAGGGTTTTTTATGAATGGAAACAATGTTTGCTGTTTGAGTCTCATTTGTGAGAAATAATTTTCTCATTAGAATATTTTTTACTAAAGTGTGCAATCCTAAACATGATTTCTAGCATGGATAATTATGTACTTTAATATTCATAGTAGAAGCGCACTGTCCCTTGTGTGATGATAAGCTATCAGTTGCTGTCCATCATAAGAAGGAAAAGTGTTTAATGTGCAGGAGAGAAGAAGTAAGCCTTCAGTAAGTAATCATTCTCCCTACATAGCAAATATAAACATTAAATAAGTGACAAAAAACACATAGTATGAAATGATGACAAGTTTTTTTAAAAGATTGGTTTACAGACAGCTTAGTCCTCTAGCATAGGCTAAATTAACAATGACTTTTAGAGCCAATGCAAATGGATAAAATTCTACTGGAATCAACTGAGCAATCATTTAGTAATAAGGGAGAATTTGGTCTCCATCTCTCTAAGAATGTGCAAGGTTTAATATTAAAATATTCATATCAAATATTAAATTTCCCTTGAAATCACTAAAAACTTCTCAACCATTATGCACTAATACAGAAATTCTAGCAGTATTTTATTGAGGGGTAGCAGTCACATTTTATTGAACCCTTAAAATTTTATTGAAAGAATATTCTTCAAAACCTATTAAAAGTATACTTTATCATTACATTTTATTACCAATCTGATACTTAAATGTCTTAGAGGGGTTAGTAGAACTTACCTTTGCATAATAATCTATTTAACAGTCTCAACCTTTCAGTATGCATCTTTGGAAGTAGCAATAGTACATCTAAAAGGCAGTTTGATGCAAATTAACTTTGTCCGTGGATCATAGTATGTAGATAACTTTCGTCCTCACAGATCACCTCTGTGCAGTCAACCCATTGTCCACCAGTGGTTTTCCATTAGTTAGCAACAACGGACACAGAAAGACTAAAAGTGCTGAGACAAGGGATAAGTTAGAGATACAGAAACTATAAAATACGAAATTCCTTCCAAATCCTTCCTGAAGGAGCAATTGCACCTTCTTCAGTGAAGTTTATTCCAGAGTTGAGATATCCACTGTATTGTCAGTGGGTAAGAAATTCGTGTGTTGAATTTTCACTGAAAGCAATGGACTTGTACTAGATAAGACTGTACTGTGTATTCATTAATCTACTTAGTATACATTAGAGCTTTTCACCCATCAGCAGGCAGCTGATGTACTTATTTTCAATTAAGTAATCTTAGACCAAGCTATTGGGATTAAAAAAAAAACCAAAAACCAAACCAAACAAACAAGAAAAAACAAACCAAAACCAAACCCAATAAACCAAAAAAACCAACCACAAGAGACTTAGCAGGTATTTTGTGAGCTGCTCCCACCCAGGCAAGCACCAGCCTGTGCCTTTGCACTCACTGGTGCCTTCTGCCCAGGGGCAGCACTTGGCATTTCTCTTTGCTGAATTTCATATATTTCCTGTTGGCTTGTTCCTCCAGCTTGATTAGGTGCATATGAATGGTACCCCTTCACTTGAGCATTATTGACTGGCTCCCTTGGATTTGGTGTCATCTGTGAACTTTGAGAGTGAGCTCTGCCAATTCTTCCAGGGCACTGATAAAGATGTTCAATGGGAGAGGTCCTGCAATATTGCCCTCGTGGTTCATAAACCAAATTAGCCAGAGAAAATATACTCTGAGAACTGTCCATGTGAGGCCTCAACTCCACCACATCCATCATCGTCAGCTCACTGTGGTGGTGTCATGGTCTGGGTTGCACCAGTAGACCTCAACTGCCCTGACCAGCCTCACCTGGGGCCTCCACCCCGGCACTCTCTGCCTGTTGGTCCAGGAGCTCTGTTTGGGCTCGGGCCCATCAGCCCGGGGCACCCCAGCCTGGCCTGAGCTGACTTGTGGTGTCCCCGTGCCCGGTCTTGACTTCTGCTGTTTCTGAGCAAACTCCCCGGATGGACACCAGCCCTGACTCATCCCCTCACCTTGTCTGGGACTGCGGATGGGCTGGTGTCCCCAGTCCGGCCCTGCTCCGGTCCTGCCGGACCAAAGGGACTTGGGAGATCTCTTCCTAGTTTCAAGAAACTAGTGAAAGGTGCATGAGAGCCACAAGCACTAAGTCCTCTTCTTTATCTTCACAACTCAGCTTAGTAAACAACGTACTTCCTTTCCAAGATTTTGCAGTGTGATTAAACCAATTTTCTTTCGTCTATAGGACAGAAGTGATTATATTGGATGGTTTTGTTTCCTGCAGCAAAGTAATTTTCTGCATGACCAGCAGTAATGTAATGTGGGAGATTTTAATAAGGGACAATTATTTTTAAAATTAAACTTTAAACAGAGTGCAGATTGTAGTAATACAGCAGAGAAGTGCACAAGATTATCAAGCTCCTTTTAAAACTGTTAACATTGCAAAACACTCTTCAATGACTCAGAGTAGCACAAGACTGCCAAAACAACAAAGATTTTTCCACTTTTTCTTTCCTCCTTATTCCCTGCTTCATCCAAACCTTCCTAAAACTTGGATACAGAAGGAACAAATTCCCACATTCATAGCAAGAAATCTAAACATTGTTGGAAGTTTTTGTAAAAAATATGGTGTTAGAATAGCATAAACATCAGAAAACAAAATGCTCAAGTTGGGAACCGTCACATTCCAGCCAACTTTCTCATTTAAGTACATGGATAGCAATCTTTAAATATATGATCAAAACCTTATTTTGCAACCAGAAGCCAGAGGCTGTAGAGAACACATTCAGACACTCTGCTAAGATCTCAGTCTGGCCATACATAGCTTCTCAAAGGATGGAGCAATGTGGGGATTTTTCCACTATGTGAGAATGGCACAAATGCACTATGATTAGCATTAGGACCATAGGTTCATCTTTATAACATCCGTGGGTCTTTAACCAGTGCTATCAAAGCTTCTCTTATTTTGTACAGTCAGTAATTTCCAAAATGTGTTTAAAATATGCCCAGTTACTTTTTGTTAGAAGTGGGAAAAGACAGGAAGACATCTCTGATGGAAAAATGTCATCTTTTCCAATTTTGTGAGCTTGTTCCAAAGCATGAGTCTACTGCAGTGTCATCTTCCCCCTTTTAGTTAGTTTAGATTTGGCAACTTTTATCTGTAAACAGGATATATACAATTGAAGGGGATGAGCAATTATTTATTGGCTAATACACACGGAGCAGATAGTCAGAACTAATGAGTTGCTAGGGCTTAGCCTAGTTAATGTGCCCGTTAATATGTTCGTAATATGTCTTTGCTGGCGAGTCAGTCTTAGATTAGGAGGCATTGGCCTGTATTGCTCTCTGGAATGAGCCAGTGTTCAATGTCAATTGATGTTCAGCATTGCTGTTTCAGTTTCCTGGGCTGTATTTTTTTTTTCTTACTACTGCCTGCTCTTTCACAGCTGTAGTTTTCCTCTTGAATCCTTGAGCTGTTACTATCTCATCTCTGTCTTTTCTTTACTATTCTTATCTTGCATGACTCTATCTTATGTACTTTCTTATGTATTCTTTTTCAAAGCCTAAGAGGTTTAGTAGTAAACCTGATCCAAGGTCATGCAACTTGATGCATCAGATGTAGGCATTGGATCGCAGACAGCTGAACTGCTGGGCTAATGGATATAGAGGGATTCAGGAAAAAAAAAAATCAATAAAAGTATTTGATAAGTGCAGCAAGATCATTTCTCTTGGTTCTGTTCTCAGAAAATGGCTAAGATGGAATGGTTACAATCTCAAAAATTCAGTATATGGCAGAAACTTGTGGAATGTTAAGGACTGAATTCTAGAAACCTAATGTCTAATTACAACTCCTGTCAGGCAGTCCTAATCAGCGGTGCTAGAAACAATGAAGGCCTATTTTGGGGATCACCTCTCGGTGCATGTTTTCATTTGATTCAGATCTGCGTGACAGCTGCCAGACTGGTCAGTACACTACCAGTTTGGCTGGGAGCATTGGCATGTGTGAGCTGCTAGCTCTTTGGCTGAAGATCCAAAGTTCTGTGGCCAGTAACAGACCTTTTCTGGTACAAATTTCATACTGGGAAGAAAGCTATAAAATTCACTCATATAAGCACTGAATAACCTAAGGACAGAATTTGCTTCTGATTCCATATTATCCTGAGCTTGTGAAGGTGAAATGGCTACCACTTTTGTTAATGGCTCTGATTATTCATGATAACATGCAGAGTAACTGAAAATAAAATTAAACTTAACTTTGGATCCTTCAGCAGTTCATCTGGATGGAAAAGTATTTTACAGAACATGGAGAATCCAGAACCTGAAAGATTCCCTTAGAGTTCAAGGCTACTGTCATGAAGAAGTTCAGTTAAAATTTTGGAAGATATGCTTTTAAAATAAAAGTTAATTGGCCAGATTTAACAATAGGAAACTAATAATTAATGTTTTAGTAGATTTGTTCATTTGAGTAGTTCTTTTTTAATCTTTTTCTGTTACTTTCTTATGCATTATGTGGGTGAATCAGAAATTTTAGGGAACAATAGAATAACAGAGACATATTTCAAATTCCAGAACACACTTGACAAATAAGAACATATTAAACTGGAATTTGTTGGAGAAACAGCAGAGCAAAACATCATAGTGATTTTGTTGAGACTGGTGTAATTTGAGGCAGAGATACTATTCAGTGAATATGTTTTTACATATAAGACTCTCTGCACGAGCGAGTAGGTTGTGAGAACTGACATAAGACGCAGTATGCAGTTAGCCAGCTGGGAGATGAGAATGTCTAGATCTTAAGACTGATACAGATTGACTCTACATCAGTCTCATATGTGCTGGGTTGCTTTGCAGAAACCTGATTTGTATGAAATGAATGCGTTTCTAAAACCCAGGTAAGGTTTTTTCATTTGCTTTTTTTTTTTAAGTGATTGGATCGTTAAATACCAGGCAAGCTCTTTTTAAAAAAAAAAAATAATAAAAAAATGTAAAACTTTTACTTCAGAGGCTTCTCATTAATTAAGCGTTTGACAAGAATGGATATATCACCACTGGATAATTGTTTCTAAACCAGACTTCACATCATAGAGAATATTGTCAATTACTTATCCCATGTAGTGTTTAAAATGGTTGTTAAGAAAAAAACAAACACCACTGGCCCCAATGAAAAGACTTTTTAATGAAGTTGTCAACTTCAATTAACATTGCGAGATTTGCAAAGTCAGAAATGCTGAAACTTTAGTAGGATATATGTACCTATCTCTCAATGATTATTTCAAAATATCTTTCTGTATCTGTTACATCTGGTGATGGAACCTCTGGAGTACGAAAATGGATTTTATGGTTAGGAAGACAGTACATTTGAAATTTTATTCAGGAGTTTAAATGGAGCTTTTATTTCCTGTCCTAGCTTGAATGATGGCAATATGGAGAAAACCTAGCATCTTCTTCTGACAAAAGTTATACATAACCTGTACAAGGAAAACTTAAAACATAATACCCCTCTTGTTGCCAGATCATGTGAAGTAAAGGGAGAGAATTTCAGACTCCCAAAGAGCTGCCTGATTTGTGTGTCTCCTAAATTACTCTTTCAACAGCTCCAAACAATTTATGAACTTTCATGTTCAAATAAAGAACAGAGCTTTTTAAAGAAATTGTATCAAAGGCATTCCTGTCTCTTAGATTTTTAAAAATATTTTTGTTTCCTCAAACTTTCAACTGGACAATTTTATTACATGCAATTAAGAAATCAAACTATTCTATGAATGTTAGGTCACTGCATGTTCACAGCTGTCTTTCATTCCAGTTTTTTATTTGTATCTGATACAAGCTTCAGCTCATGAAAGTACTTTGCCTCAAAGAATGTAAGCACATGCTTAGCTTTGCATGCTGCAAATAGTTGCAGTGATTTCTATGAGACCATTCATACTTTGAGACCTTAAACAATCTTACGTATTTGCAAAATTGATATGTTAATGTATCTACTATTTCTAGAATGTCCACTTTCATTAAGGAGGTAATAACTTGTGTTTGTGCTTTGCTATAAATTACACTTATTCATTATTACTCCTTCTATGTATGTACATTTTTCAGAAATTTTAAGGATTGTGAATGAATATTAACAATCACTTTTTAAGATAATATTGAAAAGAAAAAAGTCTTGTCTGGAGATATTAAGGAGGGAATATATCATTACAAGTCTTGAAGATTAGGGCATTCATCAGTATTTTATCCTTTTGCTGATATCAGTCTATTTTCTGAGACTGTGACATTCTGATTAAGTCAAACCTTTTCAACTTATTGTGTATTTTTTTCTCATACTCAATACTTTTCACCAGGCTGATCTAGCACTAGAATAGATTTGCTGTGACTGACTAAACCCTTAGGGCTGGAATGTGAGTCATTCATAAACCCCCACAATGGAAGAACCCTCAGTGGAGATGGGCGAGGGTGATGTGCCCAGTAAAGCTCAGAGAATAATGAAAAGAAGCTGACTTTATCTCAGCACAAAGGGGACCGGAGGGTGGCCTTTGTTTTATATAAACAGCTATCAACAGTTGAATGGATCAAATGGTGGTGTAAGTGTCTCCCTGAGTTAGCCAGACCAGCATGGGGGGGAGTGAATACTTGGCTCGTCCCAACATAGAGCATAAAAGCTATAGACGACTAGTGAAAGAATTTTGAAGAGAGCAACAGGCTTGAGCTGGCTTCAACCTATGTAGTATTTCCCAGCAACTGGGGACGTACAGCATTGTGACGGTGAGTGTATTTTAGAGCCCAGTAATGGGAATTACATTAGGACTGAAATGTGTATTGCAATTGCTACATTTTGCTAAGTCTAAATTACATTTGGATTGTGTTTTCACCATATTTTATATCACTACTAAATCAGAAACCCTGTATAACATCAACCATCTCCAAATAAGTAAATCTGATATTAAATATGACATCCTCCATGTGTGGAATGTCTAAAAGAACCTGGTCAGACGGTATTGGGCTCTGACAATTGCCCAGAGAGGTTCTAGTATCTCCACCTTAGAGACTTTCAAAGCTTGACTAAATAAGGCTCTGAGCAATATTAGTTCAACTTTTAGTTGAAGTCAGCTTTACTTTTGCATTGGACTAGTCCTCCAGAAGGCTCTTCCAAACAGAATTATTCTATGATTCTATTGCTTGCATAGTCAGATCATCTTTTTGTTTGTATGAGAATCCTTTGGGGATTCCCATACGTGGGAATGATAGAGTATTTTAAATAGCTGAGAAAATACATTGATATTCAAAGCATTACAGCTGTATTCCATTACTATTTCACAATGAATTGGTAGTTTTATTTGTAAACAGAAATTTGTTGGAAATCTTACACTTTATTAGAAATAGTTTAATACAGGTATTTATCCAGATGAATGGTCTTCATATCCAGATGTGCTTCCTGAAGTTTTCTCAGTACCTGTGTAGGAGCTGATTATCCATCATCTTAATCTTTCCTGCCAGTAGTTATTTGGAACACATTAATCACCCTTGTGAACTAGCAACCAGTAATAAACTGAACAGAAATGTTCAGATACTGTGAATAGCTAAAGGTTACTTCCTTTACACTGTCCTTCAGCTTCTTCCAAACACTTCGTTGCAATTTCAGTTTATATCTCTCCTCTACCTGCAGTATAGTTGCATTATGTGGAGATAATAGCATTTTAAGAAGACAAAGCCTGCTACTTTTTAAGTGAGGATTCCTTCCACCCCTTGAGCACAGTCTATAGAAAGGAATAGTTTCTGTCGTGCCAGTAGTTTAGGACCTACTTATGTGTCACCTATAGAAGTGCAACGTTATATGTGTTTGAAGTATACTGATTTCTGTTAGAGTTATTGAAAAAGATCAGAGCCTACAGAAGTTGGTGTTGGACTCTAATATTTGTGGATGTCAATGAACATCGAACATTCATCATCATGTTAGGGATCAGTGACACCTCATATCTGATCATGTGAGTAGTGCTTGTCAGCACTCTATTTTTCATGTTGAATATAGCTTTATAGTTTTTTTTCAATTACTTGTACGGTGTCAAATTCCTTCTGGTTCACTGGACATGACGTTGTCAAACCAAGTGACATCAGCTGTGATGGTAAGACACCTGCATAGCTCATCCCATAGCAACAGAGTATCAGTAGCCAAATATATTCTGTTGCAGCGCCCAGTTCAGCAAGGAAGCATATCATCCCCAGAAGACTAAAGAAAAAGATGACTGAAATACACTTGTAAAAATTCTGGAAATTGTTACTTTTAATGGTAGCTTACTATTCTCTTAAACATTTCACAGAAGACACATTTTCCCATATCAGGTCTCATTTCCCCAGAAAATGAGGAAGAAGAAAGGTTCTTCAGAAGTTTCCATTCTCCTTTTTTATACAGTACTTACATCACTTAGCTTTGCTTTTTGAGATGAAGCCATGGCATTTGCAGTCATTTATCTAGATGCAGGTGAGGAAAGCCAGTGGACTGTTAGTCTTTGACAGGCATGTTTTGAGCAGACTTAGGGAAATTATCAACATTTTACAATTATAAATTATTTTCCATCACTGATGAAATCTCATTTTCCCTCTTATGCAGCCTTTCACTGGTAAGTACAGATTTATCTCCCTCTGCATACAGCTTCTCAGTCATGATGGCAGTGTTCTGTGTGCTTTTATGTGCAACTTTCTCCAGAGAGTTTGAGTTCATACTATGCCTTTATGTGCATTTTTCTAGTGTTAGGAAGAGACTTTCATACAGTGTTTTGATTTCCTTTTTTCAGGTATACAGGGAGAATATATTGTTACCCTTGTTATTGTTATTATATTTTCCTCAGAAAATAAACGGTATGGAGTAGAAACATGAAAATTTTAAATTATGCCAGATTCTGTACTGCAGTGACTATAAACTTTTGAATGCTTTGAGGCTTGTGGAATTGATGTAGAACAGCGGGAGCTTATAGCGTATTTAGAGCTTTTAATGGAAGCACCACAAATAAACCACTACAAAAATTATTTATCTAAATTAAGTGAGGTTTTACGATGACTGATAAATAGTATCACAGTAACGGGTAGTGTAATGGTTTCTTATGGGATTATCTGTTCTAAACTTTTGTGGTGCAACAGAATCAAACATCTAATCCCAGCACTGTGATATATTAAAAAAAAAAATAAATTCCAAACTATCTGTCATAAGTTTGTAGTGAAGGAATGCTAAGCATTCCCTTAGTAGTCTGCTCCAAAACTTCATGCCTTTAGCAGCATCTTCATATGAACATAGTCACTGCCAAACCCAATTGTAGCTAGTTTGTGTCTTGTATCTGATACTGGCCAGCACCATTTCAAAATAAGCACTGAAGACTTCAGAACAGGCAGGTGTGGGATAATAACCTCCCAGCCACATGCCATGTTATTTTAACATTTGCTAATCAGAGATGAAATGATAAAGAATGCAGTGCAAAGTCTAATAACCTTTCTAGTGGTTTTGCAGCCAAGATCTCTTATAATTCCTGTTACTATCCAGATAAATCTCCATAAGTACTTATTATTTTATTGTTTGCAGGAGTCCCATGATCACAGTGTTAGGGAGAAAACAAGCATGCTGCAGAAGTTCCTTCTTCCAGAATTTAAAATATCAGTACAAAACAGGGGACAGCACTTTGATGCAACCACTCTGAACAAAGTAACAGATGATTTGTTTCATTTCCACAAGTTCTATACAGAGAGAAAGGCCATTTGAAAGTTTAATGGAAGTGTTAGTGCCTAAGTGATAACTTGCAGCAGAAATAGATAGAAGGAAAATGTGGAAATCACTTAGTAAGTGTCAAAACTATAATTTGCTCCTTCCTCTTGATACACTGCACATAGTTTATCTACCCCACCGCTCTTATGCAGTATAAAGAACAAAAGTTCAGGGCATAACAGATTAATGAGACATTTGTAGCAATATAAATGAGGAGGTTAGGAAATTTACATTACTGTAAGCTACAAGATGGATTAATGTAATTTCTGTTTGCAGCCTCAGATTTAATTCATCAGTGTTTCCAGGAGAAAATGCATTATTGGGAACATGCTTCGAGAGAATTTTGGAGTATGGTTATATTAGGAGTGTATAACTGGAGACATTTATTATAAATACAGAGCTTAATTCTGTAAAATGTTGAACAGTCTCCTAATGGAATATAGCTTTTCTTTGACAGGTCTTCACATATGTAAAACCAAAGTATGAAACTACAGGTGGTAAAAATTGCAGAATTCTAAAAATGCATTTTATTTCCTTCATCATATTTATACAACTAGCTTGATTGCTTTTCTGAAACTTTGATTTGAATATTTTGTCTTAATCTTCTCAAATTATCAAATTAAAGTAAATTACCGCCCCCCCAAATAAAAATATATTTTTTATTATGAGGTACAATAAGATAGTCATAACACGCTGCTGACACTTAGCTGTATGATAAGCCTTAATTTAGAAGAGGATTTAAGAACAGTTTTAAATAATTTGCTGGATAGGCATGGATTTATATACATGTGTAAATGTCATTGTTATTTTTCTCTCGATCTTTTAGTATATTAGACCTGAATACTATTACTTTAAGTATTTTGACAGCCTTTATGATTATTCTCTTTTGTAGCAAGAAACACCTGAAATGAGGCAAAACTGCAGTTCGGTACTATAAAAAACAATTTATTTAACATATGAATACAGTTAAAATGGTAAAGGTGTCCTTATTTTAGGGAATTCATACTTGTGTAAAAGGTAAGGAGAAAAATAACCTATCTGTGAAGAGAACTAGGCCCTTTCTTGGCCACTTTCTTTCCATTTGTCTCTACCTCCCAAACTGCAACTCTGTGGCAGCCTTTACTGTAGTACCTGCCTCTTTAAACCAGCTCTGTCAGTTTAAGCCCTTTTATATAAATATAAATGTCATCTGCAGTAAGGGTGATTCTATCATTTCTATGCTGTTAGCAAATTAAATGATTAAACAATATAGTCAGACCATTATGAAATAAGACAGGCAAGGTCAAAAAGTCCAAAGATGGTATTTCACCAGAAATGAATGAATAAATTAGGTCCTGCAGCTTTTCTCTTTTCTTCCTGGGCAAAGTTAACACAACAGCAGAAGTAGAAGTTTGTGATGGGATAGGGAAAGCAAAAACTCTATGCTACATTTAGATTCATTGTGTTATCTCTCCCGGCAGTGAGTGAGGAAAACAAAATACTAGAGAAATCTGGGTTTTATTGCCAAGATCTTGAGGTATAGCTATGTATATTTCTTATTTGTGAGCAAAGTAACAGTAACTTTTTAATGATACATGGGTACAGGAAACCAGAATTTTGAGTGCCACTAAGTGAGTGTGCCTCTCCATGTAACCTTTCAAAAATCTGAGTTTTGGGTTTTTTTGGTTTGGGTTTGGTTTTTTTGTTTGTTTGTTTTGTTTTGTTTTTGTCATTAAAATAACAGTTTCACATAGTTACTTTTGGTATGCAAAAAACAGATCTAGAAAGATCTGGAAAAAGGAACATGACTGTTGTTATGCACAAAAAGCCTAAATGGAAATTAATGTTTTAGTGTACCTTCTTCTAGATGAAATGCTAAAAGATTTTCTTCAAAGTTTATCTTAAGTAAAAATAGTAGAAAAATCTTTTGGATGATTGTGTTGTATGTTTGCAATTTTTTTTCTTTTGCCCCTTTCCCTGTGTTACTAAAATGAACAAATAAACAGAAACCCCTGTAAGCATCCAGGTTCTTTAAAAATCTGAAGTCTTTTATACAATCTAAATCAAGATGTATAATTCTCTAAAATATTGTCTGTGGTTACTTTTTATTGCAGCCTTTCAACAAGAAGGAGAGCTGTGCAATCCAAAATTTCTGTATAAGACTCTGGTGCTGCTGGCAGTTTTAAGCAGAAATGCTGGTCAGAGGAAACATTATAAGTTAATAATTTTCTATAATTTGGACAGGAATAAAAACAAGACCTTATGCTGGTGACTCACAGGTTTGATCATAAATTACAGTTTCCAAAGGAGTAATGTAAGGCAAGGCAAGACCTTGTCATATACTGTAAATATCTTTCCAAGTTTATGCCGATTGTTAAGAAATTCTTTGAAAAGTGGAAGCCCCCGCTTCTCACCCCACCCCACCAGCGAGGAGGCTGGGGGGGCACAAGGAGTTGGAGGGGACACAGCCGGGACAGCTGACCCCGACTGACCCAAGGGGTATTCCAGACCATACGACGTCATGCTCAGCAATACAAGCTGGGGGAAGAAGAAGGAAAAGGGGGACATTCAGAGTGATGGCATTTGTCTTCCCAAGTCACCATTACTTAGCGTGCTGGAGCCCTGCTTTCCTGGAGATGGCTGAACACTTGCCTGCCCATGGGAAGTGGGGAATAAATTCCCTGATTTGCTTTGCTTGCGTGTGCAGCTTTTGCTTTCCCTATTAAAGTGTCTTTATCTCAGCCCACGAGTTTTCTCACTTTTACTCTTCTGATTCTCTCCCCCATCCCACTGGGAGGGAGGCGAGCGAGCGGCTGCCTGGTGCTTGGTTGCTGGCTGGGGTTAAACCACGACACATGGAGATGCTAGACTTCAGTGATACAGAAACATCTGCTACTGAGACTTTGTAAAAAGAGGTGCCCTTTGGATGGATTGCCACGTTGCTTATCTATGTGTGTGCCGATTTCTCCAAAGAATATTGGTGAATAGTGCAGGAAAATCTTCCCTTTATAAAGGCTCCTCTGATTATTCCCCCTCATATTCCCATTACACTTTATCTTTTTACAACTCATTAGAAAAGTAAGTCATATTGCAGAGAAACTCAATCCTCTCTTTCTTTTGCTAACTATTTGCATAACTGAATCGACTTATTTTTCTTCATAGAGAGCTAATGTTATAGGCTTGTCTACATTAGGAAAATAGGTCATATTTTGAAAAAGTTAAATTATTAATGGTTCAAATAGCATAAAAAGCAGAAGGAAAAATGCTAATGAAATCTTGGTATGTTTCAATACCAGGGGAAACTAAAGCAAACTCAGCTTAAAGGCATAATATTGCTGGACTCAAAATCATTATAAAACCATGAGTAGAAATGAAAAAAATAATTTGAAGAGTCAGGATATGAAGAAAAAATATTTCAATTGAGAGAAAATTCTGTAAAATAATAATGTAGAAAAAATGCTAGTAATTTGAGCATTTGTTTTTGCATGATATGTGTGTATTTGTCTCTCTTTAAATACAGAGTAGCAGAGCAGCAAAAGTCCCCAAGTCTGCGGCTTCTCCTGGAGAAGGTATTGTGTGAAGAGGTCAAGAAGTAGTAGGCAAACCACACCAAAAGCAGTGGAAAATATCGAAGTTTGTCAGTCTCTAAAGCAAGCTCCATTGCTCCGTGGGTATAATGCTGGGACAGGGGCAGGTGCATCCCGCGCTGCTGGATCCGGCTGCTTGGACGTGAGCAGCCGCTGCTTCATGGAGGAGCTGGCTGGGGAAACCACAGGAGGAGGAACAGCCTCGCATGGAGTTTTCCTCTTAAAGGGCTGAGGGATACTGTATGTGGTGGAGAAAGACAAAATTGAGAAGAGGCATCTGGCATTGCTAAAGAGCTGGTGTCGGGGCCCTGACTGCACCGTGAGGCTCTCATTGCCCTGACGAATTGTGTTGGCACCCGCAGGGGCGGCCGCCGCTGTGAGGAGAGACTGGGGGCTGCCCCGGGCCAGACCGGCCCCAGCCGGTTCCCGCCGGTTCCCGCCGGCTCCAGCGGCCCCACCGCCGGGCACAGCTGAGCCCCTCAGCCTCGGGGAAAGCCTGGGGAAGAAAGGGCAAAAGGGCTGAGGGAAACGGGGTGAGAAACAGCCCTGCCAGCCCCGAGGGGAGAGCGGGAGGAGGGCAGGAGGTGCTCCAGGCCCCCCTCCCCGGCAGAGAGAGACCCCCGGTGGGGCAGGGGTTTCCCTGCAGCCCCGGGGAAGGAAGGCCCCAGGCTGGAGCAGGGAACAGCCTGAGGAGGCAGGAGCGGCAGCGGGGAGCCCCCACGGGCTGGCCACAGGGAACCCTGCCCCGTCCCCCTGCGCCTCTCGGGAGGGGAGGTCGAGGAGTCAGGGATGAAGGAGTGAAGGTGAGCCTGGGAAAACAGGCTGGGGTGAGTCAGAGGAAAGTGTTTTAGGTTTTTGTCTTTGTTTTTTACTACACAAATCTGTTTTAATGGACAATAAGTTAAATACTTTCCCCATTTCAAGTCTCCTTTGCCCATGACAGTAACTGGAAAGTGATTTCCCTGTCTTTGTCTTGCCCCACGAGCTTTTCCGTCTTATTTTCTCCCCCTGTCCTGTTGAGGAGGCAGTGAGAGAGCGGTAGCTTGGCCCTTAGCCAAGGTTAACCCAACCACACCTGAGCATCCTCACCTGGAACCTTCTAGGCATGCCTCCTCAGCCCATTAGGCTGGGAGCTCCATGTAAGCTCAGATCTGGCCTTCAGTCCTTGCCTGAACTCCATTGTGGTTGTTCCCATTTGTATTCTTAACTCCTGCAGGGGGCCTTGCACCCAAGTTGTATTCTTGCTTTCAGTTCTGTCTCTACCCCTTTCTCCTATAGCTCTGACTGGACTCCCTGGATGGATTCTGGACCTGCTCTATCATCTTGGCTGTCTGGGACCACCAATAGAGCCTGCTATCAGCACCCTGCTTGAGTACTGTGGGACTGCGCCCTGGTCAGTAAGAGCGGTGCCCCCCGCCTTTGCTGGGGTCATCCTTGTTTCCTGCTCATCCTTCCCCACCGAGCAGCCCTACTGTTACAGCTCCCTGATACTGGGTGAGTTAAACTACTACGAGTGCATCATTCACTAAGTTGGATTTTTGTCCAAATGAGGACAACAACCACATGCTTTTGCAAACTTTATGTAAAAAAGCCTAAAAGCAAGTTTGAGGGCCAAACTAGAAAGGCATCAAAACAAATACTAGCTGTTTTTTAAATACCTTATTAGTAGCAGGCTTGCCAGGTAATCTGTAGGGCCAATAGGTGGTCAGGATATAAAGGCATATGAAAGTAAAGCCATAGCATAAAACTAAATGCACTTTTTGCACTCATGTACACTTAAGAAGTCGGAGGGACATGGCCACATCTCACATGTTTCTCTTTTTATTAGTCATTCATGAAATTTTTCTTATATGAAGTGTTGGTAGGGGAAGTTATGAAACAAAGAGATAAAATGAACTATAAGAAATCAGTAGGTGTAACCTTATAGCCCAATAAATACAGTATTATCCTTGCTAGTAACAGACTAGAGGCACCGTATTAACTAGCACTTGACAGGCTTGCTTTGTCTGAGCTTCCCTTGGCCTACAGCTCTATTTTACCTTGCTTACCTGTAATAGTGATTGTTTAACAAACAAATGACTATTACTTAATTTGTTTCATGTAATTTTGTATGATTTTAGCTTTGTATGATTGTGTGCTGTAATGCTATTATTATAGTAAGTCATAGCTTCTAGGAGGATCTGTTCCATGATCTTCCCAGGCACAGAGGTGAGGCTGACAGGTCAGTAGTTCCCAGGGTCCTTCTTTCTATCCTTTTTAAAAATGGGTGCAATGTTTCCCTTTTTCCAGTCACCGAGGGCTTCACCTGACTGCCGTGACTTTTCAAATATCACGGAGAGTGGCTTGGCAACTACATCAGCCAATTCCCTGAGGACTCTGGGATGCATCTCGTCAGGTCCCATAGACTTAGGTATGTTCAGGTTCCTCAGGTGGTCATGAACCTGATCTCTTATAGTAGGAGGGACTTTGCTCCCCCCATACCTGTCTTGTGGTCCATCCACTCAAGAGGTGTGGGCAGAGAGGTTGCCAGTGAAGACTGAGGCAAAAAAGTTGTTGAGTACTGAATAGACATCTGATCAAATCAATAAGACGTGAATCAAGAACACTGAAGATACTTGCTGTAGATGAGCTAATATTAACTATATGGCAAGCTGCTTCTGTCGTCCTTAAGGATGACCCTAAGTATGACTAAAAATTCCATTCAAAGGAGGGTCATATTACACCCAGTTTGCTCGATTTTAAAACTCATCATGCCAATAAAAAATTGAATGGAACAGAAAAGAAGCAAATTTATCCCACCTATTCTAGCACTTCCATTCACAAATGTTTAAAAACAAAATTAATAATTCATCCATGCAGACTGTACTGCTTTTCTAAACGTAAGTTTTTGCCAGACATGGCACAAATTTATACAGAACAGAACTTTCATAACTTACTATACAGCAAAACAACAAAATATTCACCTAAAACTACATGATGGGATACAAGAGCCACAATCACCAGGCTAGTTATAGCACCATTCTTTCTCAAGTTCTCACCAAATGAACACCTTGACTGTTGTATTCAGGCTTTGCTTTCCTACAAAGGGAAATTCCACACTTCCCCCTGCTCCCAGGGGAAGGACAGGACCTTCAGCAAAACAGCCCAAATTAAGTCAGTTACTCCAACAGCAACCTAAAGGGACAGTAGGTCTCCATAATGAGACCTTAAACAGCTACTGATATGTGTTTTGGGTTTTTTTTGTTTGGTTGGGGTTTTTTTTTTTCCAAAAAAAGACAAGAAGAATGCAAGGCAAGATAGAACTTACAGGAATAGGTTTAGAGTCTTGTGTGCATATTTCCTAAGTATGAATTCTTCATCTTTAGTTTAGACACATCTGATTTATGCCCTATCTCTGAGATGGGAAGAAACAGACTGCACTATTTGAAATATATTCCTCATAAGTGTAACTACCTACTCTGTCAGCATTTTTTCCAGTGATGGCGTTTCCTTACTCAGCCGTACCTTTTCCCTTTTGTTATAATTCTGACACATTAAATCTTTTCTGATACCCAGTGAAGAGAGGTAACTCCTCCAACAAATTCCTGAAATATCTATTTGTATTTGTAGTTCTTAAGCTTTCCAGTCTCCTTTAATTTAATTCTATGCATTACTGCCTACTTTAATGCAGAATTGAAGGCAGAGACAATCACATTCTTAGAATTATTCCCAGATATTTTCCAAACTTGTCCCAAACAGATTTATATACTTTTCAAAGATTAATTGTTTTCTTTTGTTTGGAGTAGGCATAGGTAACATTTCATAAAATAAAAAGGAAGTTATAAAAGTTAAATTAGGTAGTACTGTGGTAGGTAGAGGAGCTACCAATAAAATCGTAAAATCCCAATGCTATAATAGCATGCATTGAATTAAATTTAAAGTAAGTATTAGTTGTTTCAATAGGACAGGAATGACAAGCTATAGGGAGACAAGTAAAAACCCAAAAGTGGCTTATATCTTTCTGACAGGAAAAAGTTTGCTTTCTGGTCCAAGAAAAATACAAAATTCTTATAAAGAATTTTGAACTTGAGTATGTTGAATGAGAAATACCAGAAGCTCAAGAGAAAGATTTGCCTGGGACATACTTGGGGGGAGAATAATCTGCACCACAAATAATAAGTGGAAAAAACCACATCTGAGCAGGCCAGTGCAAAGGATATGTATTTTCATGTGTATTCACTTAAATGGCAGACAAACAGACCCAATATACACATTGGTAAAAGTCTGATATAGATATAAACATCCTTTAAAAAAAAACAAAGCAAAATAGTTGTTTCCTGTCCAGCCCCTCTCCCCTCAAGGTCTCAGAAGCAAAAAAATTACAGTTTGCTAGGAAAACGTAGATGTGGTTCCTTGTCAGACTTCTGTAACAACTGCTGTATAACAACAACCACAAAAAAGGTATCAGCAGCTTTTTATATAATATCAAAGCACAATGTAAAGACAGGACTCCTGCAGGTTGTATACTGTCACAAACCATACAGATGGCAGAAGCAGAAGGCTAGCAACACTGAAGTCTACAGCATTCCAGGCTAGAGTGCAAATGACAATAATTAACATTATAGCTGAAAGACCAGGAGATGGGATTTCAACAGTCGGTGTGAGATGGAGGATACTGTTCTCACTGAAACCAGCTGACCAGTCTAATGAAGAACTTCAACACATACATTCCCCTTTTAAGGCATCCTGATTCGTTCCAACCGTGGCATTTGCGTGTCGTATAGAAAAAAAATCCATGGTACTGGAATGAGTAGTTACCACACAGAAGGACAGAGAAAACAGCTTACCAGCTAGCTACTCGTAAAACCACAGAAACAAAGAGGCAAGATGAAATTTAAACCAGGGAGAAGCCTGAACAATGCACTCAGAATTAGTTTCAAGGAAAGAGACCTATTAAGTTCTCATTTTTTTGACAAAAGCTGTTTGTTTGGGTTTAGTTGGGGGTGTGTGTGTTTGTTTTGTTTTGGGCGGTTTTTTGTAGCTTTTTTTTTTTTTTAAGAAAGAGGAGTCAGGAAAGCCTGATGATCTAAAGGTATAAGGAAAGAGACTATAGAAAGAGTTCACAGTGAAAAATATTTTGTGAGAACTTTCCAGGGAACAACCTCTGTTAACTATATTAATGCTAACTATAATACTACTCTGAATATAACAGAAACCCTTATTTCTTTTGAAATGCAAGTTAGTGTGATGTCTGAACGTACAATAAAGGGCATGAAAATAAAAATCTAATCATACTGAACACAGCTATGATCATATCATACACTGCTTAATAACAGCAGGAATGAGAAAGATGAAATGGAAAACAAGGTAATTCCATAACTGCTGAAGAAAAATAAGTCTATTATCTAATATTCTATAAACAAGAATAATTAGTTACATATCTAGTTTGACATGAATTTTATTGAAAAATGTTTTACTGTCAAGTAGGAGTCTATGAAGACAAAATAAGTGGCAAGAAATAAAAAAAAAAAAGATAAACAAGCAATAACTTATCTTTTCCCTTGCAAGTAGGCAAATTTCAGAAATGAAATAAATAATGTTGGCACTATTCAAAAATAAAGCAGTAGTAGAACAACGACCACAGTTTCATGTTATGACTCTGAAGATGCTCAAATCTCTAAATCAATAGCCTAAAATTAGTAAAAAACTATGTGGGAAAAAGTTCCATACTGGCTCTTAATTATTGTTCTGCTTTTACGGAAATACTGTTATTAGCGAGCATAAATGTGGATAATAGAGGAAAAATGACAGAGGACATGAATCATAGGAATTACGGATAATGAAACAACTTCAGAACTACTCTGAATTTGAATGTTTTGTAGAAAATTGAACCTATATCTACAGCCAAATATCTGTGGAAAGAGATAGTAAGAGTGTTAAAGGAATATTCTGGAAGGGAGAAAGTGTAGGACAGGATTTTTCAAATGTCATCTCAAACACTAACAGGAAATGCCAATGCATAGGACAGGGAGGTGATTTGAGACAGCCAGCATGGCTTCATCAAGGGCAAGTCGTGCCTGACCAGCCTAGTGGCCTTCTATGATGCAGTGACATCAGTGGACAAGGAAGAGCTACAGATGTCATCTATCTGGACTTCTGTAAGGCCTTTGACACAGTCCCCTACAACATCCTTCTCTCCAAATTGGAGATACGTGGTTTTTGATGGATGGACTGTTCAGTGGATGAGGAATTGGCTGGATGGTTGCATCCGGCTGGTAGTGGTCAATGGCTCAATGTCCAGATGGAGATCGGTGACGAGTGGTATTCCTCAAGGGGCCGTACTGGGACCAGTGCTGTTTAATATATTCATTGACACAGACGGTGCGATCAAGTGCACCCTCAGCAAGTTTGCAGACAACACCAAGCTGAGTGGTGCAGCTGACAAGTCTCAGGGACAGGATGCCATCCAGAGGGACCTGGACAAGCTGGAGAAGCGGGCCCATGTGAACCTCATGGGGTTCAACAAGGCCAAGTGCAAGGTCCTGCATTTGGGTTGGGGCAACCCCCAGTATCAATACAGGCTGGGGGATGAAGGGATTGAGAGCAGCCCTGCGGAGAAGGACTTGGGGGTACTGGTGGATGAAAAGCTGGACATGAGCCAGCAATGTGTGCTCACAGCCCAGAACGCCAACCATATCCTGGGCTGCATAACAAGAAGTGTGTCCGCAGATCGAGGGAGGTGATTCTGCCCCTCTGCTCTGGTGAGACCCCACCTGGAGTACTGTGTCCAACTCAGCACAGGAGAGACATGGACCTGTTGGAGCGAGTCCAGAGGAGGGCCACAAAAATTATGAGAGGACTAGAACACCTCTCCTACGACGAAAAGCTGAGAGAGTTGGGGTTGTTTAGCCTGGAGAAGAGTAGGCTCCAGGGAGACCTTACTGCAGCCTTTCAATACTTAAAGGAGGCTTATAAGAAAGATGGGGACAGACTTTTCAGTAGGGTGTGTTGTGATAGGACAAGGGGGAATGGTTTTAAACTAAAAGAGGGTAGATTCAGACTAGATGGAAGGAAATTTTTTATGGTGAGGGTGGTGAAACACTGGCACAAGTTGCCCAGAGGTGGTAGATGCCCCATCCCTGGAAGCATTTGAGGTCAGGTGGGACAGGGCTCTGAGCAACCTGATCTAGTTGAAGATGTCCGTGCTCATTGCAGGGGAGGTTGTACTAGATGACCTTAAAAGGTCCCTTCTAACACAAACTATTTTATGATGTTATAGGCCAATCCAGCCTTCTTTTTTTTTTTTCTTTTTTTTTTTTTTCCCCTTGTAGGTTTTTTTTTTTTTGTCCAGTGGAAAATACTCTTAGAGTAGCTTTGATCTGCCAGCCGATGGAGTGCGAGTGGCAAATACTGGCACTCAGGTATGTTGTTGACAGTAGGCTGAATGCTTTGCAAGTGTGTGGCATTTGAAAGGAAAATCAAGAACATAGACATTCAGTAAAAGATGTATAGCACAGTTACTATTGCTATAGGAATCATTCTGCATTTCCTGACTGTGGATTTTCTGCTGAAACCCTGCACCTGATAACCCAGTTCAGGGTTATCAGGATAAGTTTATATAACCCTACCAAACCTCAACACAAAGCATTTGATTTTGGCCTCCCTCAGAGGATTTCTTGGACAAAAACCAGAACAACCAACCAAACTCTGTCATTACTGGATTAAAAAAAGCTTTTATTGTCAGGGAGTCAGTTGTTCACTGCACAGCATTGAGTGCTGGGGCCCCACTCTCCCTTATGGTGTAAAGCATGTTAAATGACTCTTCCCCCTCATCCTCTAAATTTTTATGTGTGTTGAACACTGTTAACAGCTCTCGGAATAAAGCTCATCAGACTAATCATGGACTTCATTCCCAGAGACTGTTGAGGTCACTGAAAACATGTTCACTTACTTCCATAGGCATTAGGCTGAGCCCAGTAGTTACTTTCTTGAGCTCTTAGAGGGTATGTCAGACCTTTGTGAAGAAATTTCCCACTGAAGTGTCCCCAGAGTATTCTAGTTTTTACTATGGACAACTGTGATATCTGTGAAATACCCGTCTGACATCCTCAATACCAACTGGAGGCAGAAAACTTTTTTCGCTTCAGAAACATTTCAGGTCAACAGAAAGCCTAGATTACACAAAAGCAGATAGAAGGTAATGGTGATATTTGTGTATCACACAAAAGGCAAATAAAATACATCAATGAACACTCCTTTTAAATAAATTTGTTGCAGTGTTTCAGCTACAGTGAACCAATAACAATACAGTAGGAAATACAATCGTATACGTTGCTATGAATATATGCTTTATTATTCCCCTTATGTTATGCCCTTGGGCTTATTTTATGTTCAGAAGTTTTCAATAAAGACATTACTTAAACTTCAACTCTTAAGCTGTAATGCCACTTACCTTTTGTCCAATAAATCTCAGTTAATCATGGGATAAACTCTGCATTTCTTGCCTGGGATTACTAATAATAGCTATTCCTTAAAATGATGCTGGAGCGGTTAAAGAATCTAAGATGATTGTTTGAATTATTCTGCACATGAAATGCTGCAAGAATGAAAGCTGCTGTTTTTCAAGCATTTGTGTTCTCAAACAGATAATGAGATGATAGCTCCTTGAAGCTAGGGATTACAAGGCACAGAAGTGCCAGCAATTGTTAATGGGAAGTGAGTTTATTTTTGCCAACTGAAGAAAATCAGAACAGGTAATATATCTCTTATGCATCATTAAATTGACCTCTGGGGTGTATGGCACTGGTGGCTATTTTTTTGAAGTGTTCTTGTTGTAAGAGAAACTTGTTCTAGCATAAGTACTTTTGGTCTCTCTCTCTTTGTCTCTTATAATTTCTATTTTCCATCCCTTTGATATGGGAATATTTTGCTGCAATGTAAATTGCAGTAGGGAGGAGACAAAGAAAGGAAGTTTAGTGAAGAGTAGTTCCTAACAAAATTAAGTCATTATCTTTAAAAGTAATCCATGTGCAAGAACATAAAGAATCATACGAATGTTTTGAATAATGACTTTTTTTTTGAGGGGAAACAATTTTAAGATTTCTATTTGGATTAATCTTTATGACACAAGGATAAGGACAAGCAGTAAGTAAATTCTAGAGAGACGGTAAAGCAAAAAGAGAATGAAAGAAGTGTATTTGAATGCCACAGCTGAGAACTTGATCATCTTAATTTTTTCACTGATGTTAGGTATTTTTTAGGTTAGGGAGGCACCTTAGTGTAAGGGTGTTATCAATATTCCCTTGCTAAATCTATCATACTTATATTCTGACTGTGAGGGTGGTTGAAGACTGGCATAGGATGGCATAGGAGCCTCCATCATTGGAGGTATTCAAAACCTGACTGGACATGGTCCCGGGCAAACTCCTCTAGCTGACCATGCTTGAGCAGCTGGAGTAGATGATCTCAAGAGGTTCCTTCCAATCTCAACTATCTGTAATTCTGCAACTTTAAAACAGACTAGTGTTAGCATTATTAAAGTGGTTAGAGGCTGCTGATGAGTGTGGAATGTCCAAAGATTCAACCAAATGCTTGTGAATGGGCAGGTGGGCTGTATGAAGTGAAATAAATGTGTCAAATGAGCATTATGGTGGATAGCGTCATTTTGGGGTTTTGTTTACGGTACCTCGCCCTGCTCCACCCTCTTCCCCTGCTGCTAACCATGTGATTTGTTTAAACCTGTTATGGGGCAAAAGGGAGTTTTCCTATTTCCTACAGTGTCCAAGGTGATGTAGAACCCTCTGGAGGAAAGGGGAAATGCAGACACCTTTGGAGGCCCATTCAGTCCAAGGACACTTCTGTTAGCTTCCTGCCCTGCCTTGGAAGGACACAATAAGCAGGGGAGAGTGTTGTTTCTAGATCTTTTGTTTTTCATCTGTCCTAACAGATGGGAGTTTTTCCCTCCAGAAAACTAATCTTGTTCTAATAGCCTTTTAAAGTTGTGCTGCTTTAGTAGCTGGTAATTATCCTGGTTTGCCTACTTTAAGGAAAAGTTGGAGACAATTTTACCTTCATAGTCTTACCGACCAGGGCTTCCTCCACAAGCATAGTGAGTAGGGATGCCAAAAGAGGGCCCAGATCCTAAAAGAAAAAGGTTATATTTTCCTTTAATAACTCACACTAGTGGGAGAAACTATTTATTACTTTTCTGTGAAATACGTTACCATGTGAAGAGGAACAATATGGTGATGTTCTCAACTAAGCTGTCCTTGTTAGGATTTTGATGAAAAAGATCTGCTAGTGTTCAGTCCGTAAGATTAATTTAGACTAAATCATAATGCTCAAGGAACTTTGATTTGTTAAATGATGCATAACTGACATTTATTATGATTACTCTTAAATGCATGCATTTATGCCAATTTTCTCTCTAACTTTGAGGTTGACTGACTTGTTACAACATCTGGTTTCTGTGATAAATGAAGGAAATGTTCGTTTGTTCTGATTATGTCCCATTATGTCAGAGAGCTCCCACATGGCATCATTTGAGTATTTTTTTCTTGTATTCCTTTATTGCCATTCAGATACAATTTTTTCCGATATTCTTTTCATATACCTCTGAATAGCTTATCCTTGTCAAACATATGTCCCTAATACTACCTGTGTGCTCTTTGACTGAAGCGAAGTTTCATACAAACTGATGTCAAGTGTCCAAGTGTGCTGATGGAATTTTAGCCCAGATAGAATCATAGAATCATTTAGGTTGGAAATGACCCTTGAAATCATCAAGTCCAACCGTTAACCTAATACTGCCTAAGATACTACATGTACCACCACTAACCACGTCCATAAACACCACACCTACACATCTTTTAAACACCTCCAGGCATGGTGAATCAACCACTTCCCTGGGCAGACTGTTCCAATGCCTGACAACCCTTTGGGTGAAGAAATTTCTCCTAATATCCAATCTAAATCTCCCCTGGTGCAACCTGAAGCCATTTCCTCTCATCCTATCGCTTGATGCTTGGGAGAAGAGTCCGACCCCCACCTCGCTGCACCCTCCTTTCAGGTAGTTGTCTCCCCTCAGCCTCCTCTTCTCCAGGCTGAACAACCGCGAGAGACTGACAGAGTTAATGACTCAAGCCCTGTGGCGGGGCAAGTTCCGCCGAACAACGAACCCGCCTAAGGACTGACCCCAGGTGGGAGGCCGAGGCCGGTCAGCAACAGGACGCGGAGGCCGTGCGGGAGGACGCGCAGTTCCGCGCTCTGATCTGCTGAGGGGGCGGCTCGGCACTGCGGGCGGCGCTCACGCAGCCTTTGCCTCAGGCAGGGGCTGACGGCCGCCCCACGGACCGAGGGCCACGGCAGCGCCTGCGGGCGGCGGGCAGGAGGCCGCGAGGGGCGGGATTGACGAGAGAAAGGGCGGGAACTCGGCTATAAAGGAGGCCGGCGGGCGGCGCCGCGCCTGCGCTCTGGGGAGGTGGGCCGCGCGGGGGCTGGGACGGCGCCGGACTCCGGACCGGTGAAATCTTTCTCTTTTCTCTCTCTGCTTTTGCGTAATCCCTACGCCTCATCCCTCTAAGGCATAAAACCGCTGACCAAGTCTGGGACTAGGGGTGGATCCAGCCGCCCCGGGGCTCCTCTCTGAGGAGGAGTCTAGAAAGCGAGGGGGTCTGCTCCGAACCTCCTGACTCAAGGGGAGGGCTCGTCCTGTTCCCTGAACTGATGTAGGTGTGGTTACCACTGGTTACAGGGTTTACTGAGGTAGTCTCATGCCAGTTTATGTTGTGAGAAACCCTGCCACCTGCTGTTACACCTTCCAAGGTCAGGCTGCTTCTGCCTTAAATAAAAGGTTTGACTGATTTTTTTGGTGTCGTTTCACCTTTACTTAGCCCGAGGGAATTCCAAGTTCACCACAACCCTCCCCTGGTCTGTCGAGCACAGGTTATGACAACAACCCCAGTTCCCTCAGCCGCTCCTCATGAGACTTGTGCTCCAGACCCTTCACCAGCTTCGTTGGTCTTCTCTGGACACGCTGCAGCACCTCAATGTCTGTCTTGTAGTGAGAGGCCCAAAACTAAACAGTGTTTTTGAGGTGCGGCCTCACCAGTGCCGAGTACAGGGGAACGATCACTTCCCCGCTCCTGCTGGCCACACTATTTCTGATACAGGCCAGCATGCCATTGGCCTTCTTGGCCACCTGGGCACACTGCTGGCTCACATTCAGCTGGCCAGCACCACCGATTAGTTACGTTAATAAATTGAGGTAAAAAAATGAGGTTTAATTTTTGCTTATCCCACAATACAGGATATAAAAACTTACTTGCCTTAGATGTTGATATTGTGTTGCTATTCCAGCTATATCTTTAACACTTTCCAAAATTTTGTTAACAAACTCTTGTTCCTGCCATGCACACCTTAGTAAGTCTCATTACATTATCTGCCTTTTAAAACTTACATTTTGTTCTGTATACATTGCTGCTTTGCAGCCCCTTAGAACACAGGATACACAACAAAAACCTTCCTTTTTTTTTTTTTGTTACTTAATTTATTAGGAATCATTGTCTTCTGTTTTATAAACTCCAGTTTTAGGACACAGTGAAAAATGCAAGTCATGTTAGTTACCAGTCCTTGGTAGGAACAAAGAGACAAATAGGTTTTATTTTGTTTTGGTTTTCCTATGTTATGGAAAGGTTCTGAAAAATGGCATTAAAAAACCTGAATCACAGCAAGGCTGAAGTGGTCATCTGGTCCAAACCTCCTGTTTGAACAGGGTCACCTACAGCCATTTGCCCAGGACCATGTTCAGATGGCTTTTGAATATCTCCCAAGGATGGAGAATCCTCAATGTCTCTGGACAACCTGTGTCAGTGCTCAGTCACCCTCATAGTGAAAAGTTTTTCCTGATACTCAAGCAGAACCTCTTGTGTTTCCATTTGTGCCTATTGCCTCTGGTCCTGTCATGATGCACCACTGAAAAGATCCTGGCTCCGACTTCTTTACTTCCTCCTGCCAGATATTTATAGACACTCATAAGATCCATCCCCAGCATTCTCTTCTGTAAGCTAAACAGTCCCAACAGTTTAAGCTTCTCCTCATAGGAAAGATGCTCCAGAACTGGACCCAGTTCTCTACATGTGGCCTCACCAGTGATGAGCAGAGAGGAATGATCACCTCCCTTGACCTGGTGGCAAAATCTTCCTAATGCAGCAAATGATAGTGTTGGCCTTTTTTGCTGTGAGGGTGTACTGCTGGCTCATGTTCAACTGGGGGTCCGCCAGGACCACCAAGTTCTTTTTCTGCACATCTGCTTTCCAGCCAGTCAGCCTGTAGCATATACTGGTGTATGGGGTTATTCTTTCCCAGTTGCGGGGCTTGGCTCTTCCCCTTGCTGAACTTCATGAGATTCCCGTCAGCCCATTCCTCCAGCTTTAAGGTCCCCCTGGATGGCAGCACAACCCTCAGCCACTCCTCCCAGTTTTGTGCCATCTGCAAACTTGTTGAGTGTACGCTCTGGTCCATCATCTAGATCTTGAATGAAGGTGTTGAACAGAACTGGACTCTGTATTGACCCCTGGGGTACACCTCTAGTTTCTGGTGACTTACAAATCTGTGGTTCTTGCTGTCTGTTTTATGATTGTAATGTTATTCCAGGTTTATGCAGCCAGTTTGTGTATGGTAAGTAAAATGAACTACTGGGCACTTCCACGTTCAGATGAACAAATTTCACCTAGATACTCTGTGCCAAGAATTTAAATAATTTTTTCTTAACTACAAAGTGTAATGAAGACTTATTTTAAGTACTTCTTCCTTGACTTATTGTCATTCTCTAATCACTGTGAATACTTCCAGTGGAAATCAAAGGGCTTGACTTTCATATTATTTCATAATATATGAGAACATGGATATTTAACATTGGTATTAATCATGTCAGCAAAGGTTACAGACAGAATACATGATGTAAAAGAATAAACAGGGCAAGAGGGTTTGGGCATATACATCCTGACTTAGAAGGATGTCAGAGCAAAACAGCTTTCAGTGTTATTAACAACTGTTAACAAAGTTAATCCTGACTGTGTATTTCAGCTGCGTGTTCACTCTATGCCAGCTATTTTAATAGAAGATCAGCTGTGTAGTGAGGGTCTGGGAGTCTAAAATTCTTCATGTGTTAGTGACCATGGAAGTTAATACCATGAAGTGGGTAAAAAATACTTAATATTTAGATCACAGCTCTTTGTCAGGATCACTGTGCCCATCTTTGTTGTAATATATGAGCTATTAATAAACACTGATATATTCCAGTACAATAATAATAAAGATAGATGTATACACTGTGGAAATCAGTCTTTCCTCTGTGGGTAATACTGATATACACTTAATTAAAACTTACAGCTGGAAATAAAGGTGGAAGAAAGGCTGGATGAAGAAGATGAAAAGTTGAAATTGAAAGCCAGAGTTGAAGGAAGAATGGAATTTAGTGACAAATAAAGTGGAGATCAAAGCACATGCAAGGCAGAAGTACTTTAATAGATGTTACGAAGTACAGCACACAAAGCAGGGTGATAACAGTCGAATGGTTTAGATATCTGGCACGTATCTGGAAAAAAATGGCTCTAAGAGGCAAGAGTCACAGAGCCAGGTGTAAATCCATGCATATAAGGGAAGAACTTGAGTTAGCTATGCAGAGAACCTGAAATACTGGATGGTATTTTTGTGATGTGATTGTATAAGTAAGGTATGAAAATGCAATATGAACTAAAATTTGAGAAATTTAGGAACACAGAGTTTCTGTCTTTGCTTTTCTGATTGAAGGGAGAGACTTCTGAGGTTCGCTCCTCAGAGATTTGATTTAGCTGTTTTGTAGTCATGAAATTATGAGTAGTTGCATCAACTGAGGATGTAAAGAAACAGATTGGACTTTCTGAATTGGCTGATTTTAAGTGTCACTCCTGAAACACTCCAGAATGGACTCGGATGTTATTGTTCAACATACTATAAATGAAAAAGTCAAGAATCCAAAATTATAGGATACTACAAAAATGCTGGCTGCAGCTGGATGAAAATATTACTGTTCAAAGACAAAATAAAATACAAGTAAATAGAAAGCTGATAAAGCCAGGATTTTTTCTAGAAGTCTGCATGAAATAAATAGAAATTACCTGGAAGAAGTAATTAAAACACTCAATTAAATACAAGGGGAAAGAATTAAAAAAAAAAAAAAAGATATCTTGCTGAAAGTTTCTAAGGTCAGGAAGTAGTACTGTGGCTCTGTGTGCCCAACTTTACTTGCAACTCAGGATACAAATGAATAAACATAGTTAAGTGCGACTTCTGTGGGTTTGAGTCAACTAGCTTGTGTGATGGATAGTGTACTGCAACTGTAAGTGCAAATTACAAATAACTGATGAATGTTGAGCTTTCAGATTTTTCTTCTCTATTCTTTTGTTTATGCAATGTTGTGTCCTCATGCTAATGAGACAAGGAAAAAAATGCATGGTAATAAAAAGTACATTGTTATGCACCAATGCTGGAAGAGGCCAGTTGAGAATAATTAATAAATATATAAATACCTTGTTTACAAAGAAAACAAATATATGTTTCCATTTGTGGATTTCCATGGAAACTGCCTGGAAAATCATTACTTTAATCAGAATCAAAACCAGCTTTTTTAGAAAAAAGAAATCTGTACCAGTTTTTCAGACTTGTTAATGTAGTCATAACCCTTTCTATGTCAGGCTGATATGCACCTAAATATAAACAGTTTTACATGCTTCAGTCTGATGTTGGAATGCTTTATGACCATTAAAATGTCTTTGTGACATGCAGAATGCATCCAACTGTGATACAGGCACCATAATAAGGTGCCAGTCAAGGGACATAAACTCTTGCCTCTTTCCTAGAAGACCAAACTGCCATTGATAAAAGATGCTAGTAAACAGAATTGGCTTGTGTGTGTGTGTGTGTATATTGTTGTGTTGGTTTTTTTAATTTTCTTGTTTAGTTATAATCCAGGTATAGTGTTGGCCCTTGGAATACAATCAGAAATAGTTTAATCTTTCTAAAATCTATTCTGTAATGTAATACAGCTCAGTTACACTTTCCTGAATAATAAATTAAAAACACTGTGGAGTTCTAACCATGCTGAAAGCTCCCCCTGCTGTTGAAGAGCCATTAAGTGATAAATCATCCCTTTGGATTTTGTGTTTAATAGAAAAGCCAAGATCAAATGCTGTAAATGAGCTAATGGACAAAAAATGTTCATTTCAGTGATGACATTTTCAGCTGATGAAAGAAAGAAGCTAATATGTTTGCATTAGGGTAAAATTACTGTAAGAATCATGACATAAGCGAAAATCCATGGTAAGAAAGAAGCCATTTGAGTTAAACCAAATGGGGAAAAAAGTTAACTATAAAATTCTTTTTTTGAAGTAAACCACTATTTTACGTAGGGAGGAATACCCAAGGTTGTTATTTGAGTCATATATGGTTAAGGTTATAAAGGTACTCTGGTTAAGATCAATTAGCAGCCTCTGAAGATTACACTTTTGAGAATTTGGGGTAGTTTATTGTAGCAATGCTTTATTCTGTAAGTAAGGTGCAGTGAAATTACTTAAATTGAAATGATGCTTGGACATAGCCTGAGTTAAGGTAACTGTGTTCCTATCTTCACTATTGTACTGAAGAAAAACAGATATATATACAGGATAGATGCCTTTATATCATTCTGTGTATGAATAATATGTTCCTGTTATCCATAAAAAGCAAAAATCAGTTGATTGGAGAGATACATGCAACTAAATAACATACTTTTGGGAACTGATTTAAGAAGAATATCAACAGATATATTATGCAAACAGCATACTATGCTCAGGTTAGATTGCAAATTACACTAGTGGAATAGGACATGAACCAGTGAAATTACATTGATGGCAATGAAAGGAAAGCATCTGAATAGCATCCAGATAGAAAAAAGAAACTGGATCTTTAATTATTTTATTTTTTTTAATTTTCTGTATTGGGCTTCTGCTATCTTTGACAGGGGGAGCAACATCACAATTCTCACTTTTTCTGTGTTTTATTCTCTTTGGAGTGCTGGCCACACATCACTGTCTTGATATATATCAGCCAAGCATGTAACAGGATATTCAGGCCTATTTTGTTCTCAAATTTCATAATCTACAGCTATCTGTGTTTGTGGTGGTTTGGCCATGGTCAGCTGCCAGATCCCCACCCAGACGCTCCCTCACTCCCCCTCCTCAACAGAATGGGGCAGAAAATAAGATGGAAAAGCTCATGGGTCAAGACAAAGACAGACAGATCACTGAGCAGTTACTGTCCCAGGTAAAACAGACTTGACTTGGGAAAATTAATTTATTGCCAACTGGAAAGAGGGTAGAATGGTGAGAAACAGGGACAAACCTAAACCACCTTCCCTCCATCTGTCCACTCCTCTTCCCAGGCTCTCCTTCCCTCCAGACTCCTCCTCCTCCTCTCCCCCGCGGGGCGCAGGGGGACGGGGCAGGGTTCCCTGTGGCCAGCCCGTGGGGGCTCCCCGCTGCCGCTCCTGCCTCCTCAGGCTGTTCCCTGCTCCAGCCTGGGGCCTTCCTTCCCCGGGGCTGCAGGGAAACCCCTGCCCCACCGGGGGTCTCTCTCTGCCGGGGAGGGGGGCCTGGAGCACCTCCTGCCCTCCTCCCGCTCTCCCCTCGGGGCTGGCAGGGCTGTTTCTCACCCCGTTTCCCTCAGCCCTTTTGCCCTTTCTTCCCCAGGCTTTCCCCGAGGCTGAGGGGCTCCGCTGGAGCCGGCCGGAACCGGCTGGAACTGGCTGTGTCCGGCGCATGGCAGAGCACATTGCTCTTGATATCAACATTTTATTTGGTGACAGCTGTCACATTAATACATCATTTTAATGTACGTAGAGTAAAATGTCTTTTAAAAATTTTGCTGCTTGTACTAAAAATATTCTCTATTGTTTAGAGAAGGTAAAATATTTCTAAATGAGTCATCCTAGAAATCAGCACTTGGGAATCCTGCATGGAACAAAATTTAATTGAGCTCAATTGATTTAGCTAATAAAACTGTTTCATTTTTATGCTGGTCTAATATTCAAAACAGGATTCAGTGATGAATACTATAGCCCAACCCTTTGTCTCTCTGAGGCACAGTCCTTTCTTGAGAATCTTCTGGTACAATGCTTTTCTAGTTTTTCTCTAGTCCAAAGGGGTCACTTGAAGTGAAAACCAATACCGAATTTCAAATTACTGTTTTTTCCTCTGCTGTTTGCAATCTCTGCTTAAGTTCCTTAACTGGAGTCTGTGGTTTGTGTAGTACAGCAAGTCTATACTAAGGGTTTTTACTGCTGCTGGTATGTATGACAGTGGTGGGTAGAAGGTCCATTTTACAGGAGGATTTATGAAAATGTGAATGGCTTGTGTTAGCAAGTATGCATTATCCCGGATACAGGCTGTGCAATCCATCCCCTTCGTTTATCTATTAACATTGCTGTCGTCATCACTGCATCTGACCACTTCATGCTTATCACATGATTTTATTGTAACAAAACTTACAAAGAGGGCAGCTGTTACCATGAAATTATTATAGGGAGGAATGGAGTCTGGTTCCAGGGAGAAGTTTTCAAGGGAATAGTTGAAAATAGAGTCATACATGTAATGAATGGAGATAAGCAGCTCGTTATGGTTTCAGAAAGTCATGAGAAGACACCTGTTGGATTTGACGCTCTTTCTATATGAAAACTGCCTGGTGGGCTGTCCTTGCTCCCTTCTGCCTATGAGCACTTTCTATTTGCTTCAAGCAAAAATCAACTGAAAACACTTAAAAAAAAAAATTCTAAGCTAAAACTGATGGCTTTTACTTGGAGCCAGTTAGGAAGTGTTCTTATAAGTTGACACTGTATGGTACTAGCTGGATTAAGAGAGAGCCATCAGCCTGTGGCTCAAGTGACTTAACAGGAAAACTGATTGAGTCAAGGCTAAGGTCTGTCTGCCAGCTGAGGATAAGGAAAAATAAGAACATCTTAGTATAGCTAAAAATCGAATTATGCAGGTATCAAATTGTTAGTTATTTTTGTTTAAAAATGATTGCTATCAGACTATAAGCCCTGTAAATTCTCATACAAAAGTCTTAACATTTTATTTTCAGTAGAAGGACTTCTGCAAGAGCTTAGCTGAACATACAGTTCTGTTCTGTATAGAGTAGAAGACAGAGGAGAAGTAGAAATTATTTCTAGATCTCATTTGTTTTTAACACAATATTAGGTTAAATTCACCTTGGCAACTTAACCCTTTACTCAGTTTGGGATTCTTTCTGCCATCAGCTAACCTTTTTATTCTTGCATTTTTTGAAGTTATATAGGGCTAGCCTTTTGATGGATATGCAAGGGAAGAAGCATGAAATACTCTACCTTCCATCTTAAACCAGGAGCAAGTGCAGCCTTTTTGTCCTCCACAGAGTTTGTTTTTAATCCCTCATTCCTGACCTACAAGAAGTAGAAGGGAAGAGCATGACCACACATTTCATAGGGGGAGGCATATTCTGAATAAACTGAATAAAAGTTTCAGTAGGCATTTTTTCCCTTGCATGGTAATCTTTAACATCTGAGTGGTGTAGAGTTGAATAACCCCCATTATGTGACCATAGATGAAAAGCTTCTAGATCTCCTAGAAATGCAAATAAATGTCTTCAAATCAGTATTATTTGGAAATTGAATATATATCATGTAATGAATTAGCTTTGAATTACCAAAGGCAAAATCAGTGAAGGAAGGATTCAAATAGTTAGACAATATAGAGAAAAATAAAGTTACGTCAAATGGCAACAAAGTGACGTGACAAATAGTTCACATAAAAGTTCTTTAAATATACCATTTAAAGCTGCATGCACAGTACTCCTGTCTTTGACTTGTTGATCAAAAGGGAGACATTAAAAAAAACTGACAATCATATTACCATTAGTTCTGTTTCAGAATTCATCAGTGCTTAGTTTACCATCTTAAAGGTAAATAGGACAAATACTGACTACTAGGCTGCTAATAAAAATCATTTAATGCCTGTGGAGTTCACAAAATCCATGACGAAGTAACAAGAAAACAATGAAAATGTCTAAGATTTCAGCTGATGAAAATCTGCATTAGGCCTAACTGACTATATGAAGATATTTCAAGTTTCAGTGTTTAGGGATGAGTACCTATAAATATGAGGACATATTAATTGTTTGATAAGGGTTGCCCAGTGTAATTTCAGACAAAGCAGATAAAATCTTTATTGTTGTTGTTGTTGTTTTGGTTTTTATATCCTTTTCCTGATTTGTGTAGTTTAATTTCAGTTAGGCATTAGGCTTTTTGCACTCTCTTTGTAGTTGTGCATAAAAATGGAACACGCGCTGTGCAACTACATTATTAGACATGCAGCTTGGTCTGAAGGGTGATAAAATAACACAGCGTTTGAAAATCTGTCTGCCACTGAATTACTTCGGATGATTTTTTTGTAAGAGTGTGGACAATGTCACTATGCCACTGTCATAATTGACATTACATTAGAAAAGTACTTGTTTCCTTTCTTTTTCAGAATATTAAACTGCTATGCACCATTTCAACACATAATGAGAATCAGTATGTTCCTATTGATAACATATTATGTTAGGATTCAGGAGGCCTAGGTTTTATTGCTGACTGCTGGTGCTTTTACAGAATATAATTCAATGTTCTGGTTTCTGGGGTGCTAGTAAACATTATAAATAATGAAGTATTACTATAATTCTGTTTCTATGGATTAAAAATTAGTTGCTTGCTCAGTCATTACTTTTCTCGTTCCACTTTTATGTGCTTAAAGTGTGCCTGTACAAGTCTCTGTACTAACTCCTAAAAGTATCCGTGATTCTAAAAACCCCACATACTGCAGTATGTCCTTGGAAATAAAAAAATGTGACTTTTTTTAGGGCTCCTGAGCTCATAACAATAGCAAACTTTTGAATAGTTCCAATGTCCCTCATATTTCAGGATGTTTTCACTTACCTTTTTTGTATATGTTGGAGGATGGAGAGAAACAAGGTGAGCACCCTTAACTAGCAGATTTATTGGCAATGTCTAGGTATGGACAGAAGGGCTGTGGGCTATGACAGAAGTGATTATTAGGACAGTGTCTGTGTTAATAAAAACAATACTTTCTCAGAGGAATAAATACAATTAATGACTGTATTTTCAAAATTGTTGTTTATTATTAGAGTGAGGATCTGATAGAGGAATTTTTACAATCATTCACTGATAGAGAACTGCAGTACTTCCCAAGGCCCTACATGAGCTCCCCACCAACTCAGTTCATGCAAAAATGTTTTTTCTAATAATCAGTAGCAATCGAAAGGTATCTTTCCCCTCTTCTGACTCATGTGATATCAACTATTAATCCAGCTCACATATATCATTTAGAGCAGCATCCCCTGTTAATTACCCTTTAGATATGTTGAAATAATATGATGGGGAATATCTGTGCTTATTGAAGCTTTTCAGTGTTTTGTATTTAGATGTGGTGGGTTGACCTTGGCTGGATGCGAGGTGCCCACCAAGCCACTCTATCACTCCTCCTTCTCAACTGGACAGGGGGAGAAAAATACGATGAAAAGCTCATGGGTGGAGATAAGTACAGGGAGATTACTCAACAATTACTGTCATGGGCAAAACAGACTCGACTTGGGGATAATTAATTTATTTTATTTATTTAGAATTCACGCACAGTCCAGGTGAGTGAGCTCAGCAGGAATCAGTTGTATCACTAATGAAGATTTAAAGAGAAAGGATTTTTTTTTCAATCCTTCTTTGCAGTCCCAAACTTCACTTCCTAATCAGCTTTATTTAGGCTTTGGAAGCATGAATTTCTTAGCCGTGATTGTTTCACATTCCCCTTCCTCCCAAGGTTCTTTCACTACCACTTTTATAGTATACATTAATTAACACATTCCTGTCTTCAAGATTTCCATAACAATTAGAGCAATCTGAAGATTAACTTGGAGATAAATACTTAGTGCAGTCTCTTTTTCCTATCTTAATAAATCATCTTTTGTTACATAAAGACTGAATATAATGGCATGGATAGTGACTGTGGGAATAGGTACTTGATTTGAGAAATAGCATTAGCGTTTCTCCCCTGCATTCTTGGTTTTATTGGGTCTCTTCTGGGATTACCCATCACAGCATTGTTGAAAGCTGGGGCGGGGGAAGCTGGCTAAATCTTTCATTATATTGTCATCTGTTACTGTGCTGCTGCATAACTGAATTGTATAGCCTTTTAAGGCTCTGATTTAAAGCTAAATATACAGTTAAACTCTAAACAAAAGAAATGTTGATTAATGTTGAGTATGTTCATAAGCTCATAAGGAAAAGGGACTGCTTTTTTTGTTCTGATGTATCTCAATGACATGAGTTCTGTGGAAGCAATCATTGTCTTCATATGAGTACAGACACACACAGACACAGTTCCTTTGAACCTGTCTATATTCAAGGTACCCTTCTGGTAAGCTGAAATTTTAGTCCTAAATAACAACACTGTTATAGTAAACAGCTGCAATTATCCTCCACCAAGGAGTAAACATTCAAATGAAGTCCACGTGTGTGTATTTGAAGTTTTCCAGGCTGTTTATGGATTTGAATTCTTAATATTTTAAGCGGGATGAAATCTTAATTTCTGTTTACTTTGGCTTCTTGGGGCTACAGAAAGCTGCATTTTAGATGCAGCAAAGTTTAGCAGCTTTGTAAACCAAGGAGAAGATAACTGCAGTCTTGCAACATGGAGACCCTGAATTTATTGCCAACATTTAAACCAAAGTATTGTTTTGATGAAAATTAACTTTTCTAGAAATTTTCATCTGTTTTAGAAACATATTCTTTCATTCTTCTTTCTACTTTTATTCTTCTGTACTTCAAACATTTTTTCTTCAGTGCAAAGTTCTGGCAGTGATCAAATTGCTGTTTGCACAGTCAGCATTTGGGAAACTTTATCTTAAAACTGAGTCATTCTCCACTGAGATTCCCAGCTGTTAAAATTCTGTGGAGAAATGCATAACTGGGCAGCTCTAGAGCTTTAGCTGCATGGTGTGGAACTTGATCTTTTCCAGTCTAAGTCTGAGTCTGTGCCATATGTTAGGAATTGCAACAGAGTGTGATGGCTATTTAGCTGAGTGTTTTCATTAGATCTGATAGTTTCTTCAGATATAACATGTTGTGTTCAGTTAACTGTATATTCTGATATGGATGAGTGGGACTGATAGCCTGAATAGCTCTGCTAATATTTCATGGTTGTGTTTTAGGGAGAGGTAGTGAATAACGGTCTGCTAACACACAAGATCAGTTTAATAATCATTGCTCTTTGATATGTATATAAAATCACTTGGATAGCTGGCAGTGAGATTCATAAGATGAGAGTACCTAAAACTAGTTCACTGAAAGCTTATCTACATCTCACTATTGACTTGCTGCTTTTTCAAAAAAGCAGCGAAGTAGTGAAATTGTAATTCAAAACTCTACATAGGTTGTAGATACTTGTATGAGGGTGGAAAATTCTTTTAAGCCTATGTGCATGCATTGGAGGACTCAGTTTCTCAGATGGATTCAGTAAAGTTTAATGGTTTGTTGGGATGTCCTTTATCGGTTTTATTTTTTTTTTTTAGTCCTTGCATTAGTCACCTGAAACTCTATCAACTGTTTGTGTCTTAAAGACAAATACTATGCTGGAGTTTTTTCTCTATATACTCCATCCTTGCACCACTCACATTACTTGCAAAGCTGGGGTGTGTAGCTTCTTTTATACTTAATGAACATGTTAGTGATTTCTTGTTCTTGCCTTCCTTCTGGCTTTACAAGACAAGCAAAAAGTGACATGATTTTTCTCTTTCCATGATCACATCACTTACTCCTCCAGTGCAGCGCTTCCATTATGCTGAATTGCTCTCTCTAATAATGTGTCCTTGTTTCTTGTGTGCTAGCAGGGATGTTATACTGTGTAGTGCAATGACAACATTTCTCTTACAAAATTTTACCATTAAGATTTGTGACTTTTATGATTCTTTTAATTGTAACAGAGGGATTGTTTATGAGGCTAAACTATGTATTTGTGTATTTATTCTAGGGATAATTTAATATTGCCTAATGAAGTCAAGAACTGTTGCTGTTCTTACATGATCTGAATTTGATTCTGCATGATATAAACAAGTTTATTTCTGCAATGGGGTCTGTTCAATGGAAATATGTAGCTAGAAATTCTGTAAGCTAGTGCACTGTAATGGAAAGTCTTCACAGTTCAAAAATACTGGATTCTAATTTTTTGAATGTGCCAGAGCAGCTCTGAATAAACATACACAAAATTAAAATATGCACAGCTTAGCTCATTGTTATGTTTTTTAAAATGTAGGGGGTTTGCCTGTAGCTTATCTGTTTATATCTGGTGTAATTTCTACATGTATTGAAATTTTTTTATCAATTTTCATATCGTGTTGCACAGTGTTGCAATGCAAACCTGAAGATTCAGTGATGAATTAAAAGAATTTGGTGTTGATAGCATTAGCATAATTTAGGAATTATTTAACAGAGACACATTAATATTCTGTAAGATATAGGGGAAAGAGTTAACTTGGTTTTGTCCTGGAGAGTGAATATCATATGTACAATTGCATTGAAATTGCTGCTTGTTAATAGCTGTTGGGTGACTGTGAATAAGGTATATAGCCACTGCTAATTTTTGAAAAAAAAAACAACTAAAGGTTTTCTTCTACATATAAATTTGGCATCAATTTGCAATTTCCTACAGTACATTTTATTTGCATGTATTTTCTCTCTCTGTGGCTTGTTTTGCATTTTGTAAGCTTTTAGTTCATGTCCTCTGTTAGAAGAAAGTGGTCACCTCATCATCTTCTGTTTGTTGTCTGCTTTTCCAGTGGCTCTCTTGCCAAGCTCATGCTTTGTGTTTTGCGTCTCATCTGTATTAGACTGACACTTGTGTTCTGCAGCAAATTCTAAAGTCCAGGTATTGCAGTCATCCAGACTGGCATTTGCAGGACAGGGCCATGGCACTGAAAGCTTCTTATTGAGATTGAAGGTGATGCATGTTTGGTTTGAGATTTGGCACTGCTTATCAGTTGAGGTATCTAGTGCTAGAATTTGCAAAAGTAGGGAACGTTTAAAATATCTAAAGCAAATGTTCTAGCCAAAGTTATATTTTAGCCATCTGTCATTTGCTGTTTCCTTGAAATGATGTTGTGAAACAAAACAGGTGGCCCTTTCCCATTTACCTTAATCACTCTGTAGTTTGACCACTCACCAAGAATTCCTTCTTTGCCTGAGAGGAGTTGAACTCAACTCTAAAGCTGTGATGGTTGCATCAGAACATAGTTCTTAACATCCATGAATTTTTATAGCAGGAAAGTTGAACACAGAAGTCAGACTGAATGTGATCTCAGTTTGTAGAAAGCTTAAGGAGATTAAAATGCTGCATTTGGCCCAACTGTATTGTATTCATAGACTCAGCTGTGTTTGTCTGAACCAATTGTACTGAAAGGAAATATCTGGGAGGTGAGCAAAGCTGAATTTGTGTTGCATGACTCAGTTAAATTGAGCAAAAATGAAAAATAGCTACTTTGATCTTCATGAACAATGGGGAAAAGAGGAGGAGGTTCTTAAAAATGCATTGATTTCAAAGGTGCTTACAAACAGACTAGTATTTATAGGAAAAGTCACTTTGAAAGAGAATTTTAATATGCTTATTGGGTTTTTTTCTATCTGCTTTTCATATGTAGAAGGAAAAGTAGATGCTGAGCAAACAAAAAGATCATTCTGGAATTTGGGATTTTTTCTTTGATCTTATGTTCTGCTGATTAACAAGTCTCTATTCCACTTTATTTCCCTGCTCTACTTCCTCAACTTTCATAATGGTTTAAGCCCAAATTATGCTCCTACTCATCTGAGTTCATAATTTTACAATTGTTCATATTTTCTTCATGATAGTCTTACAATTTCTAGAAAAGTACTCTTCCATTTGAAGTAAAGTAATTTTTCATGACGTTTGGACAGTTAACAAAAAAAAAAAAAAGAAAAAGGAAAAGGAAAAAAAAAGAATTTTCCATCTACTTGCATTTTCCTTCCTGAACCCTAATGGACCACTAAAACATGTTCTGACATCTTTTGTAAGTCTCTTATAGCCAGAAGTGGATCAAAATAATGCAGTAATATTCTTGGGAATGATACTTCTGATCTTATACTCAGCAGCTATATCTCTACTTTATAGTTCAGTGACACCAGCAACCACGTCCTTGCTTCACTTACAACTTTAAAGAGAAAAATCCAGTTGATTTTATTTCCTACAAGAGAGGCATAGAGAAACTAGGGGGAAAAGACTTTTTTTCTTTTTCTCTTCAAATTACTTTTGAGGGCTATGAACCATTTATCATTCAAAGAAGTAGTAGTAATGGAGTTTGCCACAGCATTTGGAATATTAGAAATAGAATGGAGAAGAAAAATACCATGGTGTCAGTGAGACATAATGTTCGTCATTACACCTGAAGTCATGCTCCTGCATTTACTGTCTTGGTTAACACAATATTATTTAAAGAAGAGACATAAGGAATCCAGTATTGATGAAAAGGTGCAAAAGTTGTATATTTAATGGCATGCAACCTAAAACAGTTTGTACAATGCAGGTAAATATTTTAATTTCTCTCAGTGACATACGTATCAATAGTTTTTGATACATAACACTTATACATATCAAGGTTGTTTTGAAATATTTTGTCATTGTTAGGATTTTAATGGCTTCCCATTCGTTATTTTCAAACATGTCATGAATTTGAAAGGAGAAAGAACTTTTTTGGTGGTATTCTCCCTAATTAAAGCTCACATAAAATGTCTTTCAACATTTATAAAAAGAGATCTGGGGTTTTTTGCAGACCAGTGATCCATACAATGAAAAGGCTTAATTTTGCTGGCTTTCACTAAATCAAACTATCCCATTCTGTCTTCTAGAATGCAGTCTTCCAGAGGATCAAAAAAGAAAGCAGGAGTATTTGTTTGTAGTTATACTGTGAGCTCCTAACATCACTGATTTTATTAGCTAGCTGACTCTGCATTGTGCATAAATAAGTGCTGTAGAAGACAGAATCTTCTTGTAATCATTCTAGATAAAGGTTCAAGGACCACACAAAATGGATCAAATTAAATCTATGCAGAAACCCCTATTGTCATTTTGATGAACTGTTGGTGGCCTATCTGAAAGCAAATACAATATGCGCTTAGTTACATTTATATCATAGCTGAGGCCATAAAGAAAAGACAGCATTTTTTCCCCTTTTAAAAGTAATTTGGGATGCATAGATTGAACACTTCTGTATATATAAACATAGGCTATTATTTCTATTTTAATTATCCTATATTTTAGACTTTATTGTTGAACAGATTTATTTCTTCTGGAATGCAGAAACCTCATTTATTTTCTATTAGCAGAATGAATTTCATAATAAGCAATATATGAAATAAACATTAATATAATGTCTGAGTTATTTTTTAATAGCTGGTTAATATTTTTTTCATTGTTGTCTGAGTTTAAAAGTATCTAAGTATTAAACCAGCACCTTTATTAAGTACAGCTGATATTTTATTAACTTATAAGAAATCATAAGCCCATAAGCACTCAGTTTATACTGGTAATATTGTCTCTTTTTTTTTTAAAGTTATTTTTGTTTGGAAATCAAACTAAAAATACTTTCATAATAGTTCTAGCTAAGAAGAGCACTTACTTAAAGTAGTATCCATGTCAACACTTACTAATATTTTTTTTTCTTAAAATATTCTGGAATTATATATGTACTTCTTTTCTGCCTTCCTCTGCAGGCATCCTTATGGACCTGTGTGATTTCCAAACTTGCTATAAAACAGACCCTGTGAAAGAATGTTCTTACCTTAATAATCTTGTGTTCTAGAAAAAGAAAATATTATACATCATTTGAACCATCCATTTGATATAAGTAACAACAGCGTGAAGGCTGCATTAATTTATACTCAAAAGATAATGAAAGCTGTAGACAAATAATTAACATTTATTTAGTCAGTAAAAATGTAGATAGTGATACATTAACCCCTATAACACTGACATCCTTTGGAAATAATTTGAATGATCCATTTTCCATATCAAAACATGAAGCAGCATGTGAATTCCTCATTGTGAAGACCATTTGCTTTTAATAGCAGCTAAAGTGTATTATCTTAAATGATTTTCATAATGGAGAACCTATGAATGTTTCTGAGAAGTCAAATGCTTTTAGATAAGCAGCATGATTCCATGGGGGACTACTAAAAGGGGAAGAATGTTTTATAAAATTATTTCTTCTCTCATTTTCCACAGGAGAATTTGTTTCAGAGGATGTCAGTCTTCTTTTTCTTTTTTGGTTTTTTTTTTATTATTATTTTTTTTCTTTTTTTCTTTTTTATCCCCCAGAGTAATTGAAATTCAAAACACTGAACTAGAGGAGTCTTGCCAAAATGTTATTGGGCATTAAATATATGTAATGTAAATACTGATTTATAGTTTTGGTGAAACAATCATAAAGCGTTGCAAACTTTTAAGGCTTCTATAGATCATTAAAAAATACCCCATATGTGTCTCTCGTGGGAAATTTTAAAGTCTAATATATCTTTACAAATAAAAGATTTCTTTAGAAGTATTTCACATTGGGCCAACTGGAAATAAAGTTTATAGCTGTGCACAATAATGTGTTAAATGTGAAATGCCACACTTCCTTAAAGTCTTTGTGCTGTAAAAACTTGAATTGTTATAATGGCTAAGTAAGCTAGCATATATACTATGAAGCTTTTATTGTGTTGAAATGAGAACTTATGTTGGCAGTAGATTTCCCCTTGATATCTATTTCCAAACCCAAGCATATGTTTGTCTTAACCAAGATGTGAATAGAAATTATGAGCTGAAAACTGCTCTGATATGCATAAAAATTTCTGAAAACAGTTGACTATTACACTGAAGCTGTATATACGCTTTATATTTTCATCCTATGAGTTCAGTGAAAATACTAGTAACTTTTATTTCATGAATCTTTGCTTGATCTTTTGTCTCCCTTCTGTCCTTTGGCACTTTATGTTAATTTATCTGTGTGTTTTGAGAAAACTTAATTTCGCCAAGAGCTCCTATGTCACATTTACAGCATGGCAGTTAGTACTTATAGCTTCCACTCTACATCCTTTTGAAAGTGTGAAATTTAACTACTTTGATTTTGATCAACAAAAAAACCATCTTCTTAACTTTAAGTATATAGATACTATCATGAAACTTCCTTAGGCCTGAAGTGAAGTCAGTGTTTTAAATGCTATTCTAGGTCAAGATTACAGAGATCACTTTGTGGGATTAAAATGGTGCTCTCTCAACATTTTAATTAAAAAGAAACAGGCAAAAAACCCCACCATCCCAAACCCTAGAATCTTCTTTTCAATTATGCTGTGAACTCCAGTCTCGAGTTAGATTCCAAATCCAGTTAATTGGGCTAAGGAAGACTCTTCACATGGTTGTACTGCTTTGAACAGAATTTAACCTGAGAGAGATTCCTGGGATTCAGCAGAGCATATTTAATCAGAACCACAAAAGACAAAAAGCCCTCTTGTAAAATAGTCAAGAGATAGTGAAGTACTGAAGTTTATACTTCAGATACTTAATATTTAAGTCCTTGTTCTGATATTTTATCAATACCTTACTATTAGGTTCTTCAGCCATCTGTCATCTCTGTTGGATTCAGTGAATAATTTTAATATAAAGTAGAAACATATCTGGGAGAGACTAAGCTAGTAATCTAGAAATTCCAGTTGGGCACTCATATAGGCATGAGGGCTTGCATTTCAAAGCCTGGCTTTCAGTGTGACAGAGCAGTTATGGAAGTTAATGGGCCTTTTATACCTTAGATGATCATTCTAGCTAGTGGATCATCAGGCTTGGGAGTATGAGAAAATGTGCAAATGCTTTCATTTTTTCTTTTTTTTTTTTCTCTCCACAAAGTTGAAAAACCTTTGTCCAAGTGTATGTTGATATCTCAGTTATTTAGAGGAGGTGCAAGCTATTTCTTATCTAGCCTTAAAACATAAATAAGGAAATGCTGGGGGAGGGAGAAAAACCCTAAAATGCCAAAAGGCCCAAACCACTTTTGAGAGTGTAATTTCCTGGAAAGCTTCAGTTCTGCAGTTGGATCATTCTGGGGGATGCAGTTCTACTATTTGTCTTGCTGCCTTCTTTCAGGGCTTTAAGTTCTTCATCACTGCTATTGACATTTGCTACTGGATTTCACATCTTTGACCAGTTCTTCTTCCTTTGGGATTATCCGGTCCAGAAGAGCATCTCCTGTCCTTGGTTTACAGATCACATATGTCAAGAAACCATCTTCAGGACACTCCATATATCTCCTGGATGTATGTGCCCAACCCTAATGTCCTTCCAGCAGATACTAGGATGATTGAAGCCTTGGTTGAACATCCTGGCTCTGTGTGACTCATGAATAACACAATCTATTTCAAAAAACTTTCATAGGAATCATTTAAGGTTTCCCACAATTATCTCTCTGCAGCTATTACATATCTATTAGGCTACCAAAGCACATTTTTCTATTCTTTCTGTTTAATACATACATAGTCTAGTAACTGTGCTCTAAATGATCTTTGACCACAATTAATATCCTTCATAAAGGAAATAATGGCAGCTGTTTAGTTATTCATTCAGTGCAGTTTATTATGAATCATTCTAAAATCTTAGCAAGACCTGCAGGGTTTCAACTGAATGAATACTAACTGACTGTAACTGTCAGACCACTGAGTTTAAACAATGAACATTATAAAAGATAAATAATAATTATTTGACATTTTAGCTATTTTAAGTCTGAGCAACCTGTACTTTTTTCAGTATAGGTTTCCATCTGCAAATTAAAAAAAAATTGTGGATCAAATCACAAAGAAAACTAAGGTTATCTTTGGTTTATGCCAGGTTACTTGATTGTTTGGGTTGAATTTGCTATGACATTCTGTTGTACAACTTTTAAGATCAGAAGAAACTATACGTATGTCTACTTTGATAATCCATAGGTGATTGTCCCCAATAAAAAAGTAATTTTGCATTGCATCTGTAACTTCCAAAAAGCATTGTTTCATTTTGGCAATAATTTAAAGTGATGCAGACACTATCAAAATATTTCAGCAATGAGATGCTTTTGCCTCTGTTTCTAGTCTGGAAAGGAGCTAATTTCGAATTTTGGTGTGCATCTCATATTTAGTTTGTCTGTCTTTAAAATACACATTACCTCTCTGAAGACTCACCCTTGGTTAGGTACTACTGTTAGCTCTTTTCTTAACCTTCACTTGGATGAACTAAACTGATTGAATTGTTTAGCTCTCTGGCCGCAGTGTCAGCTAGATTACAAATCACTTTTGCACCTCTTCTGTAAAGGAATCAATACTCTACATCTCTACAACTTACATTTTATTCACTGTTTTCATGCGAGATTTTTTTAAAGTCATGAGAAGTGTGTTATCATCAACTACAGAAACAACAAGCAGTACAAGTATGTTCCATAGCGTAAGGGGTTATACTCACATGAATTTCAACTATTTAGGGCTCAATGTTTTCAATAATTCTTTTGCCGTAGGTAAAAAAGATAATCTAATTTGTATACGGGATTAAAGACTAGATAAAAATAAACAAAATTAGGCTGAAAAGTACTGTACTCAGTAACAAACCCAGCTTATCTGCAGATAAGTTTCACCATATGTATTCAACATACTCCAGTATTCTCTGGAAGGAGTCAGGTGACATATGAGAAATGTCTGTTGTGAATGAAGACTCAGCTCCACCTTAAAGTTTGCTGTTGTTTATGATGCGTTATCCCACTAACTCATAAGCAGTAATTACATTTACTAACTTATGGCATCACGGGGAATCTCTTGGGAGCTCTTAAACTGAAATTACTATCTCTACTCATACAACAGGTTTGACTTCAGGTTAACCATTTGTTAGACATGTCTACCTGTTTGCCTGCCTTCTGCTTTCTACTTTGAGTGATGAGGAAACATGAGCAAATTAAGTGACTTTAAGTCACACACTTAAGAAATAGGCAAAAGATAAGCTTTCTGGTTTTACATGTGCATTTACGTATACATAGATCTATACATGTGTGTTACCCAGTGAATTTGATCAATTTTCTGACTGAAGTGATAATATATGAAGTGTTGTTTGGCTTATTAGAAGTGAGTTGTAGCCACAGCTGGGAATTTTCTCCTTTGGTCCTTTTGAAATTTAGCTCTTAGCCATACCAGTTCTTAAATAAACATACTTAAGTTGACTCCAAGCTACTCTGGTTATACCTGCAGTACAACAAAGTCAGTGGCTGGGTTATACCATACTACTACTTTATGCTAAAGAATATCTCAGAGATTACAGGAGGTCTGTTTTAGATTGCTACCATTGTAGTTTGGAATTTTTTTTTTATTTTAATTTTTATTATGATTTATTATTTTATAAAAAGATTACATAAGCTGTATGACAACTCTGTGAAATAATCATTATATCTATGACTTATGAAGAGTACTGAACTATGTTGGAAGACAGATATGAAGTCAAAATATTCCTAATATTTTTCATTTACTCATTGTGCTACCTAACTTGAAATCTCTATTTTCTGTTCTTCCAGTCAATCTTTATATAATTACAACCACTATACAAGGGTAGTATAAGGGTTGATGAATGATCACATAATAGGAAGGGTGGGGAAAAAAAATCCATGATCTGTTTCACCATTTCTGATCAGAGCAAAATTAAACTATATGTTAAATTTATGCCCATTCTTCAGTAAATGAAAGGAAGTACCAGTCACACACAGGAATATACATTATTTTACTCAATTATAACAAACTCAGTAAAGCATGGCATACTGCAAATCATATTGTCATATATTAATGACCTTTTTTGTGAAAAAGTACAATAACTGTAACTTTAGATACTTGAGTATTGAAATATGTCTCTTGTTCATAGAAAAAAATCACAGAAACATAGAAAAAATCAAGGCTTTTCTTTTTGATTTTTCTAATGCTTGCTATTAAAAGGATTTTTATAACAGATATATATTTTGAAAGAGCATGCTTAGACCTATTGTCTGCTTCAAAATTCTACAAACCAATACATTATTTAACATCAATGATACCCTGTCCTTTTCATGCAAGTATAAGAGAGATGTGAACAGCAGTGCATTATTTCCCACATAATACACTTTATCAGGGAGACAGTGAAGACACCTAATTTACCAAGAATAGTATGAGCAAAGCCATGGTAGAGCTGGAAATGAAGCTTACATCTCTGCATGCATGGTTTTACAAACCTGTGGAAGTTCTGCTGTTGATTTCTATAACTCCTGAGTCAGGCTGTATTTAGCAATAAAATATTTTACCCCTTCCTCCTGTAATACACGGTGACGATCTTGTTCTATGCTCAGTACTTCTCCTTTCATATGGTGCAAACATATTTTATTTATACCAGAAATGTCTTTAAGAATTGTGGAGTAAGTAGTATGCAGGAACCTTTATACGTGACCTAAAGCAGAATGATGACTTCCAACAAGAAATGAAGGTAGCATCAGTGCAGAGATGCATGGCTGTACCATGCTGTTCTTCACTAGTGTGCTTTCACTGGTTTTTCCTACCTTATTTATACTCTTCCATGTCAGCTGAGAGGACTCTCCAGGGTTTTTCTACAATTCTTATGCTATAGTAACACTACTGTGGGGCTAGAATCTGGTCTTATATCTTAGTTGAGAAGGATGCTAATTCAGTATTTTGTGCATGTAAAAGAGCTTTCCAGTAAATAGAGTTATACTTAATAAAAGGTAGAATCTGACTGATTCAGTGTTTCATAAGTAACAGAAAACATCTAAAGCAAATAGACACCTCCAGAAGTAGTAATGGTCAAAAAATTTTTGTACAAATTCCTTTATTTCTCCAGCATGTAAGGCTTAGCCTTTGGCCCTCTGTCATATGGTGCAATGCAGCCAAGTTTATGTGGGTTATCTGCTATGATAAAATACATTGTTGTTATTGCCTTTATAATAGAACTACAGATTCTTACAGTCAATATAAACAGATCAGTATTACAGTATTAACAATTTACTGATGTGCATTAGTAACTTAGTGCAGTCTAGACAGTAGATATACTGTGTAATCACAGTCATGTAAAACCAAAGCTAACTCCAAAATAAATTGCATGCTGTATAACCACAAGAACTATCAACCCTTAGAGATAGTATATCCAAAGTGCTGGTGTAGCAGTTTTTTCTCGGTGGATACTGTAAGGTATGACTCTTGGAAGTCTTTTTTTTCAAAGTGAACAAGATTGCTACATCTAATTATGTAGTATTTGGGGCTAAAATTGTTGCCAATCCTGTACTGCTCTGCAACGGCAAAAATAACTTCTTATTACCATTTATGCTACATTTGGAAGGGAAGAAGGCTCCTTGGGTTCATTCTCTCTCTTCTAGGCTAGTAGGAGGAAGATGAATTGAGGCCACACTGGACTAGATTCCTCCAGTGAGTAATGTCTGGCTCACTGCAGGCAATAAATTAGAACAAAATACACTTTGCATTCTCCTTTTTGAAGCAGATGTGACTGAGGTGTTAGGGTCTTTGCCTAAAAGACAGTAGAAAGAGCGCAATCCTGTGAATTAATGAAAGGAGGCTCTCTACTCATAGTGATTACAACATAAAATGTACATATTCCTTTGTTTGGGAGGAGTAAAACTATTTTCTCTATAATTGGTTCAAATTGCTTTACAGAGATTTCTGTCTGTATGCTGGTTGTTTTCGATTAAAAAATGGTGAAGGGCTGGTTTTCTGCCATCTTTTATATTGAAAGACTTTCATGGAAATTTAGATTCAGTGCTGTCGTGGTTTAACCCCAGCCAGCAACTAAGCACCACGCAGCTGCTCGCTCGCTACCCACGATGGGGATGGGAGAGAGAATTGGAAGGAAGAAGGTAAAACTTGTGGGTTGAGAACAGAACAGTTTAATAGAACAGAAAGGAAGAAACTAATAATGATAATAATAACAATAATAAAATAACAACAACAACAACAATAATAAAATAATAATAATAATAATAATAATAATAATAATAATAATAATAATAATAATAGTAAAAGGATTGGAATATACAAAACAAGTGATGCACAATGGATGCCCAGTCAGTTCCCAAGCAGTGATCCCCCCCTGGCCAACTCCCCCCAGTTTATATACTGGGCATGACATCACCTGGTATCTAATACCCCTTTGGCCAGTTGGGGTCAGCTGTCCTGGCTGTGTCCCCTCCCAACTCCTTGTGCCCCTCCAGCCTTCTTGCTGGCTGGGCAGGAGAAGCTGAAAAACCCTTGATTTAGTCTAAACACTACTTAGCAACAACTGGAAACACCAGTGTGTCATCAACATTCTTCTCACACGAAATCTAAACCATAACACTATACCAGCTACTAGAAAGAAAATTAACTCTATCCCAGCCAAAACCAGGACAAATGCCTTTTCCTGAAGACAGAGAAGCATGTGAGTTGAATGCTCTAAGTTACACAAATTTACCTATGAGTTTAATCCTTGAAAAGATGCTGGTTTAGCAGTGTGTTGTATAGGAGATTCCTTCCAGCTCTAGGCTATAAAATGTAGTCTGCTGCTTTTGTGGTAAGCATTTATATACCGATTCACAGATTTATCAATCTGCTTCTTACAAATTCCCTCCCAGACCTCACCCTGTAATTCCACGGGGAGAATCTTTTGGAATCTCTCACTTTGGGTTTCTGAGCTAAATGTGTATATTGAGAGTTTGTATGCATTGTGCCTGTGCCACCCTTACCTCCCTTTGTCCCATCATTTATGTATTGACAAGAGATGGACAAGGTTTACAGAGAGAAGGAATGGCTTTTACTAGACCAGTTGAGGCATTGGAAAAAAAATAGGAAAATTCTGTATATGCATTCATTCTTCAGGTTTTCAGAGGATTATATTTACTCTGTAAACAGGTGCCTGGCAGTTCTGTATCCTTAGTCATCTATATCCAGGACATGGCTGAAATACATTGTAGCATTCTTCTGGCCACCTGCTTTTTCCTTTCCTCTGAAAATCAGAGAGGAAAGAGAGACAGACAGAGTGGTATATGCCAACGTACGATTTGCAGATTTAGTCAGGGTGCAGCCAGAGGTGGTGGTGGTTGTTTTTGTTAAGCCCAGTTGGCAGCTAAGTGCCACACAGCAGCTTGCTCACTCTCTCCCCTAGCTCCCACAGGATAAGGGAGAGAATAGGAATAGGAAAAGCAAAAGCAAGACAACTCATGGATCAAGATAAAGGTAGTTTAATAAGCAAAGGAAAGGAAGAAGAAAGACACACCACACACCCCCCCCCAAACACACAAAACCCACAAAACAAGCAATGCAAAAGCAATGACTCACCACCTCCCACAAGCAGACCCATGTCCAGCCAGTCTCTGAGCAATAGCCACCTTCCAAAAACCCACCTCCTCTCTGTTTTTATTGGGAGCATGACATTATATGGTATGGAATATCCCTTTGGTCAGCTGGGGTCAGCTGTTCGGGTTGTATCCCCTCCCAACCTCCTTCTCACCCCCAACCTACTCACTTGGGGGACAGAGTTGGAAAAAGAGAAAACTTTGACTCTGTGCAAGCTCTGCTGGAGTTAGCCAGAACACTGGTGTGTTATCAATGCCATTTTAGTCACAAATCTAAAAGCAAGCACAACACAGGCTGTTAGGAAGAAAGCTAACTCCATCCCAACCAGCCCCAGTACAGAGGTACAGTGACATAATAGCCAGTAACAGTCCTGGGCCCTTCAATATTTCTCTCTGTCTCCATCACCAAATTCATATCCCAGCTGGGCCCTCATTTTCCTCTTCTGTGCTCTTGTCTCAGTAAAGGCTTCACACTTAGGTTATTTAAATGGCTCTTCACTCCACTGCTCTAGTTGGGTTTCTTTTATTCTGACCATGAGGGCCTGAGCAATTTAGATGAGGTGTCACTAGTGTCTTTTTAAAATAGTGCTATCACCTATCTTTCTGTACTGTAAAAGTATTGATTCACACATCTTAGGGATCAAGTTGCCTTTTTTCACAGGTCCATTTCAGTGGCAATTGTCTGTCACTTAGTGTGTCCTTTCCCTCAGTATTTCTGACTGCTCAATTTCCCTGTGAAGAGTCAGTATTCACATTAGTTCTTAATGTATTTCTCCTGTTAAACATCTCATCTCTGAGACGCACAAGTCTGTCAGTGTTTTTCAGTGTTCCAATCCTTTTCTGCATTACTGATGCTTCACAACTTTATGGGGTCCTAATCAGGTATCAGGATATTTGGGGTTCTGTTAATAAGACATTCTTTCATGTAAACCCAGGGCGCTAACCGGTCATACAGGTGCTGGTGTATGAACGGTTGGTTCTCTTTGGTCTTTCTGCTATCACAGTTACTTTCTCTGTGCTGAAAAGAGAAAATCTAATGTTTACACAGCATTACAAAGATGCTGTGTCTACACTGAGAGAGACTTACTAGCCCAGGCCCTGTGCCAGGCTGATGTCTATGTTCTGCATTCTGGGTTCAAAGCAGGATTGTGTTCTTTGGTTCTGTGTGAATATACTAGCCCTCTGGCATGTAACTTACGGCTTCTTGTGGTATGCTTCAGTGGTCCATGTGGACATGGGTCCATAGTCAATTTTGAGACATGATTTGGAAATAAATATGGAAATAATTCTGGTTATTGAACAGTCCTAAAATGTGTATTATATCTTAAGTATCATAAGATAAATGAAGCCACTACCTGACACCAGCATTGCTTGCATTTCTAGGAGCAGTACATCTGTGAACAACCTGAGATTAAACTCAAGAGGGGCAAAGGCAGCAGAGTGGTACAACCAACACTTTTGAGAGGCTGTCAGGTTATTCTCCCCTCCAGGAGTATGAAGTCTACATCAGTTTATGCTAGAACCTACTACTTTTTTGTCAATGTTTTACAGCATGGGTTTCATTTCATTGATACCAGGTTGTCCATGTTTTCTTAGAAACAGCTATCTAGATGTCACTAGAATACTGGCCCACACAGGGTTTTGGTTTGGGGTTTTTTTTGTTGGTTTGTTTTTGGTCTTTTTTTTTTTTTTTTTTAAGTTTCTAACTTAAACAGCACAGTTTTCCAAATTAAACTAGTATGTTTCTAATCATACTTACCTAGTTATGTAAGCATGTGTTTATCCCCAAATGGAAATTTAGGTATTCTTTGTCATTCAGAGTGGTTAGATGCATTGTGATTTTTGTTTTAGCTTGTGAACTTTCTGTTGCTGGAATTTAGCTGACCAGACAGTTTTTGTGTAAATATTTAATTTTTTTCCTGTAACCAAGGTGTTTTCGTCAAGTGTCCAAGCCAGATCAGAAAAGACAGGGATCAGAAATGACAAAAATCACATTAAAAAAATATATTACTTTGTATATTTTGTTTTTCATTATCTGATTATTGGAAGTTGTTGTTCAAGTTAATGTTTTGGCAGTGTTTTTTTCTTGTTTGTTTCTTTGTTTGTCTTTCAGTATTCAACTATCTTTTTATTCCAAAAATATGTATCAGATATAGATTCGTGGTGCAAATCCATTGACTTCAACACTTACTCTGCAGGGTAGTATTTGGACGAAAATGCAGATGGATATTTCTAACTACTCTAACTGGTTGCACAGTAAATTAGAAAGTGCATTACATGCATTTTAGATCTTGGTAAATTCTTTCATTAATAGGTACAATTTCTTTTTTTTTATTTTCTTGCACACACACACATATTCCCCCCCCCCCCCCTCCCAGGGAGGAAAAAAAGACCCATGAAAAGCCCAGCAGATCTGGGAATGCTCTAACCTTTTTTTGTTCTCTCAGAATACGGAGAAAGCCTTATAAAGCATCACAGTTGACTATGTTCCTCCTTCATTTATTCTCATAAACCAAATGTTCTGCACAAAGAAAGGAAATTATCTTGGATTTACTTTGAAATGCCAGAGAATAAAATTTAAGTAAAGCTGATACTTAGAAATTAAATGGAATGTTGATCCATTTCATATTAGATAAATATAGTCAATGTTCATCAAACAAATGCCTTCTAACCACTTAAATAAGGTGTTCTAAAACAACTCTATAGCAGTCCAAATAGAATTTTTTGTATTATTTGAATAGCTTTCCTTGACCTGAATAATTGCTAATTTATTCACCATACATTGTCTTTCAATTACTTAATAAAAACTAATGATCAGGAAACCATTGGAAACTGTTATTTTTTTTCCTTAATCAGAGGCAAAATGAGAGCTTTAAAAGTTAGAGGTTTTAGTTTTTATGTATGAGGGGGTTACTGTTTAGACTTTTATCATGATTAGACTTCCATCTTTTCTTCCTTTTAGCATTGAAGAAGTTCTGAAACAGAGTAGAAAAAGTTAGCAGCACAGAATAATAATAGTTTCGTTACTTTCTCTTGAAAATATGGGGAATCTAGTATGAAGAGTACAGCAAAAAGCAAAAGCCCAAAAGTTGATTTTGCCGCATGAGAGGAAAAAAAACCACACCCTGAATTCCATAACAGGTTTCTTTCTTTTCATTTTTCCACCAGCTTTCTTGAGTCTAATCAGTTTCTCTTAAAACAGTATTTCTGTTTTAATGTCATAAGTATAGCAGAAGCAAAATCTGCGGAAAAAATTAGTGATGCCTTATCTGGCTTGGTTTTTTAATGGCTGTTTTTACTTAACTCTCTTGTGCTGTGGACAGAAATGATAGGATTAAAACCCCTTCAGATTTTTAGCAAGGAATTAGGGGCAGAGATATTAGACTATAATACCTTTTGTTTACCTTTATTACAGGAGAGAGTTTGAGCAATTTTTCCTCACCTTTTCCAGTACTTTGTCCTTCTGCATTATAGTAAGAACCAATTTGTACCTTAGATGCAGCATAAAGAGATAATACTGTGTAAAACATAGGAAAGTGAAATCTCAGAGATCTGAAAAGTAGGAAAACAATTTTGCAGAAATTAAGAACTTGATCTAAAAACTGAGCATAATTCATTCTCTAGAGAAGTCAGATTACCTCATGATCAATCTGTCAATGCACTTAAGGTCATACAGGGAATTTGTTCCAGTACCAGGCACTGAGAATTGATCTTCTGTCCCCATCCAACAGTTGCAAGAAAAACAATTCATCCTGGAGCCTAAATGATGGAAATTATCAGGAATCAATATATTCATAACATTAGTAATACTTGTGGGAGACAGAACATTTGGTCTTTCTTTTCTCTATCTTTTCTACCAGCTAAGGCTGTCCAACTCTCTGCTGCTTTTCAAAGCAATAGTGAGCAGTCCTCTTCTTTCCATTATCTCTGCAATTTCCTATCTTTTAAAAGAAAGTGTCCACATTAAATTAAGATAACGTAGTTATGTCAGAAGTTTCATTTAAAAGCCCTGATATACTGTGGGATGGGCATAATTATTTTTCTGCAAAACATTAGGTATTTACTGCTGGTCCATGCCAGCAATCTGTTGGCCCAGTCTTTTTCAATATTGGTTGTACTGTGGGGGTGTATTTTGAAGAGACAGAACCAAATCTATATGAAGTATTTTAGCATTCAGCTTTTCTCAGGAAGTCCTTGTAAGACCTTTCTATGTGACTTGTTAGTCCATTCTTGTGTCTTAGAGTCTAAGAGGTTTATAGATGTTAATGCAAACTGAGCTTTATTCAAAGAGGTAATGGCACACTGGCATTTGTCTGATCTTCCATATGCAAATTATCCATGCAAAGAAAAGTCTTTTATGGTTCATAACACCAATGTATTGTTTCCCCGAAGAAAAAAAAAAAAACAAAAAACACCCTGCTGCCCATTCAGTAATTTAAGTATGCATTTCCTACTTAACTCAATCAATTTCTTAAAAAGTAAAAAAAAAATTATGTCAAAAGAGAACTGTTCTTTTTTTTTCTTTAAATTGAATATTTTTACTTTGATGAAGGGAAATCAGAAGATAAGGATATATGAATAATTGCTTTGCTCTTAAAAAGAAACATTGAGTCTAACATCCTGCTAAGACTCCGTTATACTTTGTTCTTTGTAAAACCTTATTAAGAGGTGCTAGAAGGGAAATAAAAGTGGGAAAGGTGTAATGCCTCCTTTGATGTGAGTATTTAAAAATAAGAAGCTGTTTCAGTTGTTTTAAAAGGTCATATTTTACAACTGTTAGTAAAACATAGGCATTTATGCTGAAGTGATTCTTATGGAGACCCCCAGAGTGATAATTTGGGAGACAACAATAAAGACATTTAAGTTTCTCTAAGACCTTTAGTCCTTTAATTTGACTTGCAACTATTAAACTTTCAAAGTCTCTTTAAGTCTCACTGTTGCAGGATCATATTGTTGCTTTCTCTTTACTTTCTCTTCAGTGAGTAAATAATTGTAACTTGATGAAGTGTTAAGATCTCCATGATTCCTAGGCTTGAAAGTAACTATTTAGCAATTCATTGTCTTTCCTTAGGGAAACCAGTGTGATGACACTAGAGTGGCAATTTTTAGTCATTTACTTTTTGCAGATTTTAAGGTTAGGATTTTAAGATTTAAATTAACCTTGCTCAGGGGACAGGAGTTTTCAAAGGTATAATCAGTGTGGTACTGAGCTGTACTGCAGTTTTGCTCCAAGTGCATTTTTCTTCTGATTTTAATTACAAAGACAGGTTATTAAGTTCATTGCCCTAATGATTGTTCTAGCATACCATTTAAATTATTGTTAAGAGTTTGGTAATGCAGTCATGGGAGGACTACAGTCTGACAGGAAAAAAAAGAAAGTCCTTAAACTTATCATGACAATGTGGTTAGAAAAGGTTCATGGAGTAGTGGAGAGACTAACTGAAAGCAGCTAAGGTACAAAAGGAAGATTCCATGCTTCATTGTTTACACTGAACTACTTGATTAAATAGCAGGTTTTGTTTTGCCTTTCGTGTTTTATGTCTTTAATTGGTGGGTACAGATTAGCATGTCATTGGTATCTTCCATGTTTTACAGATTTTCTGTATAAATCGTACCATTCTTTTCAATACTATTGCATACACAACAACAGGTCACTGCTGCCAAGTAGCAGAAGTCTCTGACTGATAGAATAACCAAAGCCAGTTTAGTCAGGGGAATTAGATTTAAATGCTTCACAATATCCTTGGTGACTATTCATTGCTTATTGAACCATACATATATCAAAATACTGACCTATTCATATTATATTAATGAATTGGCAACCAGTTTGACTACCTGATGTTCACTTGCAGCTTCTCTTGGAAACTGATGAATTTTCTTTCTTCGAGTGGGAGGAATTTGCTGAGGCTAGTTTGGGGTTTAACACATTTTGGTATTGCACCATGCATCAACTCAATTACAATCTGTATGAATTGAAGAATGAAAGCCAAATTTGTATAATAAGGAACTCTACTAATAAGGCAATAACTTGGAAAATTAAGGTACTTTCTCATCAAACTTTGTGTTCCTTATAATTTTTAAGGGAATTGCTCCACTCAGCATTTGAAGAAGGTTCATTAATGCTGACATTTCCTCTGAAGATTTTTTAGATCAGTTTGTAAATATTAATATGCTTTAAAATTGAATTGGAGGCAGCAGTTTTAAATGTATAAAAGACATCCAGATTAGGTTACAGACTTATCAGAAGCTCTAAAAATGGGGCGGCAGGGTGTTTTCCCATGGGAGCAGTGTAGAGCCTTAGCTGCCACATGAAATGCCCACACAAATCATGACTTGACCCTTACAAATCAGATTCACGCCTTCCTTTTCATAACCATAATTGCTATTTTGTAGTTAACTTCATGCTTAACCTCTGGTATTTCCTGTCACTTCTTTTGCTGGGAAGGTGGAATGCAAATTTTGAAATATGAATCAGCATAATAGAAAGTTGCTCAAAGTATTGCATTTATACTCTGTAATTGCATTCTGAAAGGAGAGTTTTACTGACCTTGGGGAATGCAAGTGAAAAATCGTTTCCACAGAAGTTGAACTTGTATTTTCTAGGAACCTTTAGATAAACCTTATGAGCCTTTGAGAAGTTATTAGATGGGCACAGCTTTCTCATTTTTGAGCTTTATCATCTAACTGAAGCACTTTTGAAGTAGTCCTACAGATTTGTGTGGCAGGGAAAGTCAATTACAGTCTTGAATTACTAGCAGTTAGAAACCGATACATTTTCAGATAAATTCCGAGACCTCCAAATTAGTAACTCTTTATTGCAGAGCCAGAAATGCTCAGCAAATACATGTGTCTAAATTTATTGCATTAGGAGCTCACACTGCTTTTTACATGATGTGTCCAAGTTATGAATATTAAAAAATAGATATTAATTAAACACAACTCAAATATACACTGTTGTGGGAAAAGTACTAAGTTTTCAATAAGTAGCTGAACAGACTTTTAATATCTTGGTGAGTGTATGCTGGAGAACTGATAAACAGATATGGGCAGAGTCCCAGGACATACTTGCATGGTACACTTATGCTCAACCTAGCTTCAGACAAGCTGTTATGTCTGCACAAAACAGTGCAGTGCAGTTCTGCGCAGGTCTACTACTTTGGCTTCCAGAGTCCCAGCAGACCAGAGGTCTAATAGAGCCCTCCTGCTTCATTGGACTGGTCACAAACCTGAAAATTGTATGGCACTACTGCTTTGAGTCCCAGAGCAAGCTTTATTGCAAACTAGATTGATTTTCTTTCTAAAATGGAGTGCACTATGGTGAGATGAACTCTGCTCTGTTGTACACTATTACATGATCAGGAGCAAGCCCTTTAGTGGAGGACACTTCAGCTTCCTTAGTGCTCCTGTGAAGTGATATAATACAGTTAATGTGCCTGTAACAATTCAAGGGGTTTGGGGTGTCCTGCTTTGTGTAAGAAGTTAGTGTTGTTGGCATATTCTTTGTGTAGTTACTACTAAGAGAGAACAAATAATCTTGTCATCGATCATTATAGAAAATGTTTCTTCTGAAAGTTAATCACGAACCACATTTCTAGCCAGAGTGAATTACTATAGCTTTATTCAGAGGAACGGCATCCCTACAAGTTAAAATAGAATACAGAAGTAAATGCTCAGGAAAGCACCAAGTTACAAAATTATAGAATCATAAAGTCATTTAGGTTGGAAAAGACTTTTAAGATCATTGAGTCCAACTGTAAACCTAATACTGCCAAGTCTACCACTAAGCCATGACCCTAAGCACCATGTCTACATGTCTTTTAAATACCTCCAGGGATGGTGATTCAAATTAGGTACCATAGCTGTTGCAGTAGTATAAAGCTGTATCGCTTTCCAAAAAGCTTAAGCAATTTGAAATGGCTTGTGTGAAAATTCAGTTTTGTAGTTGTATCTTCTATATTAGAAATCATTCCATTTATTTCTGTGAGTTGCTCAAGATTATACATGGAGGAAGCAGGAAAAAAAGTTGACCCTTGTATTTTATGCTAGGTTGAACGCTGCTGTATGCCATCAAGCAATTTACTTTTAATTTAACACTATATACTACATATTTCTGTAAATTTGTAAAAAAATATTACAGGGTACTTGAAAACTAGTTCCCATCAGACATCCATGGGAATACAGATGGGCTTTGGTATGCATTTCTTCTGAGATTTAGCCAGACTTTTTTTTATAAGAGGAAAATCTCATTTTCAGAAATATAGCTATATCAAATAATGCTTTTTCTCCCTTCGTTTTTCATTTTCCTACAGATTTTATCCTTACAGTTCTTCCCACAAATGTAGAAGTTCTCAATTCTGAAATGGCAGTATGCATTTTGTGATGATATAGTGATGCCATTTCAAACACAATGTATTTTATGTCATGCAATACTTGAAAATTCAAGCTTATGCACAACACTTCATGTGATGAAGAGTGTCACATATACACAGGATGAACTACCGGCATCCATTATTGTGATGTATTATTGTTTAGAGAACTGTTATGTTTGGCTGGACGAATGATAATTTTGGTTTTGCTGGTCACTGCATAAATAATAGGAAATGAGCTAGTCTCTGCCCTGAAAAGTCCAGAGCCTGAATAACAAGATACAACAAGAATAAGAGGGTCCTATTATGTAGCCATATACTTAACAATGAGAAAACTTTGTGTCGTCTTGTAAATCAAACGTGTGAATGTGTTAAAAAAAATCAGTAGTAATTTCTGAATTTACGTTTTTTCTTGTTGAGACTTGCAAGAAGTTAGGTCCCACAAAGGCTATCTTCTGGTGCATTTTCCAGTTTTTGTACTTGTGGTCCAAAACCAGTCGGTGACGGTCAGAGTTACGGATCTGCCTTGGCGGCTGCGGAGCCCGTACGAAGGATGGTATCAGGTGACTCCCAGAAGCCCCTTCTGGGGACAGTTCAGTCTCACCAGCACTGTCAGCACCTCTCTCCACCTCCGTTCCTGTCCCTGTCTCCTGCTCGGGCCTTGCACGCCCGCCGTAGGTCTCTCTGCGGGCCTCTGTCCCGCTGGAGGGACCCTGGCTCCGGCCTACCCTCCTCCCCCGGCGGGGCCTGTCCCCGCTCCTGTCCCCGTCCCTCGCCCAGCCCGCTCGGTGCCGTGGGGCCGCACCCCGGCCATGGCGGCCTTGCCCACCCTCCCTGGCCTTGCCCACCCTCCCTGGCAGCGCAGCCCCGCTCGTGCTGCTCCCTAGCACGGCCCGCTGGAGCCGATTTACTGCTACGGGGCCACGTCCCTCTTCCTCTCCACGACTGCTGATGGGAATACACATACCCTGTTTGGAATGCACTTGCTCTTCCAGCATGAAGTTGAACTTTATGCTTGTTTTCTTTCCTCTGTTTTAGTTTCTGTCAGAGAATCAAACATAATTTCTGATACTTTATGTCAAGAGGTTTCCTCAAATGCCACCTCTGGGTTGTGTATCATTGTCTGCCACTGGAAAGACACTTTCTGACGGTGGCCGCGCCCCTAATTTTGTGAATATAAGTAAGTGGTGTTTCAGAGTTAGCCACAGAGTTGTCACCTCCGTAAGTAGGAAGCCTGAACCTTCAGAGAATACGTTAGTCTGTAATCTTGCACTCCGCTGCTGGCAGTAGGGCAGTCCTTCCCTAGCTAGCTCCGACAAGGTACAAGGGGAAAGAGATGATCTGCAATGCCTGAAGCTTGTGCAGGGCCTTCCCTACGTTTGGTTACATTTATAAGCTGCAGCTTTGGAGCTTGCCCTTGTGTTTTCTAAGAAAAAAACTTCGAACATCAGGGACTTTTGGCCCTTAAAAAAAAAAAATCCTACCTTCATTTCCTGTTTTACTGTCATTTATCAGGGGAGAGGTACAATGTTTTTCTCTTACAAAACCCATTCCTAAACTTTTTTTTCAAAAAAATCATTCCCACAATGAGTCTGCAAGGCCCATGTGTTCCCTTTCTTAACTGCACATATAAACCATTACCTTCTGTTTCACCAGCCAGCCACAAAGCCACCTATTCTAATTGACAGGGATGATTTAAGTAAGCCTTTAAGGGATCAAGTTCTCTTTCCCATGCTGTCCTCAAAAACCACCAAAGTCTCATTGCCCCCCGTGCTTTTTCTTCATGGGAAATGCCAGAAGAAAATTCTAATGAGAAAAGTGGGGAACTGAAAGTTTGGATATTTGTCACCTTTTCATGTTACCCTTTTCTAAGACAAGAAAAAGAAGTAGTTGTGGAAGATGCTGAAGAATCTTTTATCAGATGCTGTGAAACTATGGAAGAAAAAAAAAATGTGTATGGTATAAACAGAACCAGGGTAATGATCGAAGAAAGCAGTATTTTTAGTAGTGTTTAGCACACAGGAGAGAATTAAAAATTCTCTATTTGAGATTTTTAGCTATATGAAGAGCATAAAACCAACATAAAATATTTACAGAGGAATATTTTAACTTTACAGCCACATGAAATAACTAACAGTGATGTACCCAATTTGCTATCCAGTTTTTGGTGGAGGAGAGTGTGTGTGTTTGCATATATGTGCATGTGTCTGTATAGGAGAAATGTTTTCAGGCTGAATTTCTGGCTAGGAAAGTTCTACTACCTGTGTTTGCAAAGGCAGTTCTGTACTGTGCCCTGTGTCTTTCATGGAGGGGAAGCTTTGTGGTACCAGAGAGGGACACTGATCTGCCACATCCAAGATACTGCTGCCTTTCACTCTTGGTGCCTAAATTCTGAGACAAGAGGAAATAAATTATTTTTGTAACTGTACAGTAAAATCTTATGCTGAGAAAGAAGCTGTTATGTCTGTCTTAATTTGCTATGCCTAGTTGTTACAAATATAGATGTTAAAAAAAAAAGGGAGTGGGTGGGCAATGGTAGTTTTTGGAAAGTCCAGATAAAGGATTTCTAGTAGAACCTTTTCTGAACTTTGACCAGACTTTAAAATTTGTTTTTGCGAAAGAATGTAAATTCAACTTGGAATTTATAAATGTATTGAAATTATAGTCCTCTGAACAATACAAAAAAACTGCTGTATTGACAATACCATACTTTCATTGAGACACTCCTTATGACATCAATTAAAGGATGGAGACAAGTTAGGTTTTATAGCCAGCTTGTTCTCATATGCTTTTGAAGTCTCAAGTTGCTAATTGGCAGTGCACAGCTTGCTTCCGTATACAAAGACTGAGACAAACAAGAACCTCTTCATCCACAAAAGAGTATCTGTATTTTATTTTCCTTCTCCATTGCAACTATTTACACTTTATTTCATGTTATTGAGCATGAAAGGTTAATTACCTTTAAAAAAAATTTCTAAATTATATCTTCCATTATGATTCATTATCTTCCCAAGCAAATCAACACCAACAATAATGTCTACTCAGTAATTTCACAGAGTGAGAAAATGGTGGCTTCTTCATAGTTAAGGAAATATTCTATTTAAGTTTGAGAAGTCAAGGCTGGTTCAGGTTTAAATGCAGGATGAATAATATGAAGTAGCTCTTCATAGGTGGAAAAGTTCAATGAAGTTTAAAACAAAGAAACAGAACCCAGCCTTATGGTATATTACAGTGCCAGATTCTGCTGTGGAATAAGAAGGTGTAAATGCAGAACAACTCCAGCTATTTAAACAGACAAATTCCATATTTACTCTGTCAGTACTGTCAGCTGGATCTGACGCTGGGTTCCTTCATTACTATGTGCCCTTGGCAACAAGATTTTCTAAAACGCTCTGATAAGAGTCTTTGGCTCAGCATGTACTGTGCATGTTTAAGGAACCTATAATTACATTTCTAAAAATGGAATCTTCACAATTCAGTACTATGATATTTGTTTCTTCAGTGAATTTCACCTGGCAGCTTTTTGGCAAAAATGAAAAATAAGAAATCACAGTTGAGGTAAAACTGAAGAGAAATGGATTCTGTAGTGGTTTAACCTTTATAGTATATAGAAATGTAAATTACTTTTAAAATGGTCAACATTTTCATAATCCTTGTGCTTAAATGGTGGAATGAGCATTAACTAGTTCAAATCCTTTCTATTCATGGTTTATGAACATTTCCAAGTAGGATCCAGCAGAAATGTTTCCTGGCATATCCTAGAATTCCCTTAGAGAGTCACATCTCTTGGTTGTGATCCACAAGTGATCCATCATAACCTCAAAAATTTTGCTCTTTTTAATTTTTTTTCTTTATTATATTAACAATGCTAGCAACCTGCATAGTAACTATAAACAACCTAGTAAAATCTCTAAAAGCTGTCTTCCTTTCACACTTTAACCCACAGGACTATATTTGTACAAAAATCCCAGCTAGAATGAGAGGCCTCGGAAAAAAAATAACCAGAAAGTAATCAGAGACAGCATCCTTCTTACCAGTCATTTTTGTAGACCAAGGGAGGGGAGAGAGAAATCATAAATCCAGAAACAAATGAAGGCATATGGATGAGAGGACAAGTGTGAGTTTAGTGCTGTAGTTAAAAGCATTCAAGGAGTCTTGCTTAGGTATGAGAAAATAGTGTGAAAAATGGCTGGATGGAACACCTGGAGAGCTCAGTTGTTAATGTAAGGCTCTGCAACATCAGCACTTTCTTTCAAAGTAGCTCATCAAAGGTTATAGCCTTTACACCAGTTTAAACCTTTGTTTGATACCCCTACACTGTACAAGATAAGCACATTCTCTTGCCTTGGAAAAGACTACATAATGAAAAAGAATGTCCCTGGCTACTGGAAGACATCCCTTTAATAGTAAATTACTGAAAATTTTTTTTGCATCATTTCCTCCTGTGCCTTACAAAGAATGGGTGAGTTTGTAATGGCTTTTCTTAATACTGGCAGTATTGCCTCTTGATCTTGTTTTTGTGTTCTTCAGAAGGCAGGAGAGAACCATGAGACTTAGGCTGCATGTCAGCATATTGTCCTCTTCCTGCCTATTTTGCTTTTTTCTTTCTTACTTGTGGAAGGTTGGCAAAGCAGTGCGGTATTGTTTCCGTTTACTCTTGTGTTTTCAGTAGGCAAGAATTCAAATTTAAACAAAAGGAAGCATAGAGTAAATGGAAAATCACATATAGTACCTTGATGAGAAAGCACTAAGTGCCTTTATACCATGCCGTAACAATTACCTGACAAAACAGCAGCCATAGCATTCAGAATGACTAGCTTAGACATTTGAAATTGTTACGCTTGTTTAAAGATAACAATTATACAGCTGCCTGCACTACAGAATACATCTTGTGCATCAGCCTCTTGATTTTGTTGTTCTATTCTTCCACAAAATCTCTAGCAATAGTAAAAATGAACAATAATAAATCATAGTAAGTAAAAAAATGTTCTGTTTAAAGGAAGAAAAAAATACATTTTTACAGGGAATTAGATAAAGAGGGAATTTACTGCTCAGGGGTAAGTTTTACAAGGTGCATGCCCTTAGGAGCAACTTCTCTTCAGGATGTTTGTATGTGGAGAATTTCGGTGATGGATAGAGCTTGTCCTGACCTATAAGAAAAATATAACATTGGCACAAATATAATTAAAGTTGCAATGGATTGTGTGTCCGTGTGTCCCGTCCCGTCCCCCGTCCCCCCCCCTTTTCTGTGCATTTTTACAAATAATGCAGTAGGAAATACTATAAAAAATATGTTTATGCAGCTCAGTCAAAATTTGCTTATGGTGTGGCTAGATTCTTTCAAACTGTGTGAGAAATTTTTGCAGCATATGTAAAACAATGTAGACTACAACCCTGTTAGTGATATTCATTGATGGTACAAGCATTACGTTTTTGTGGATATTGATAGCAGAACAGAGTGAAATAAAAATTGTTAGGTATGTTGAGTCTGGAAAGGCAGCAAGAAAACAAGATGTACTTAGCTGAGTATCAGAAATCGGTCAAAGTGGCAGGTATCACTGGATCATGTTGCCCAGAGTTGTGGGTCTCCAGCTGTGGAGATACACAAAACCTGACTGGACACAGACCTGGATAACCTGCTGTAGCTGACCCCGCTTGAGCAGCAGGGTTTGACTAGATTACCTCAAGAAGTCCCTTCCACCCTGAAGGATTCTGTGATTTTGTGTAAATAAATACAGAATACAAATATGTATTAATTAATTTTATAATTTTTTTTTCTATAAAGCACAGCATTGATTTGTACTGTAAGAACTGTAATCAGTCCTTTAAAAAAATAAATAGAAAAAAAATCCCTGCCAGGAATAATTGAGAGAGATTTTAAAATCCTTTTACACAACTACCTGCAGCAAAAGTATTCCAAAGAGATGTCTTTTCCATCTCTGTCTAAGTGTGCTACTAGATTTTTGTTATTAGAAATTTGTAATCATATAATCTTTCATTGTCATTTGCATAGTCTACTTCAGTCTGTTCTGTGGAGCACGACCTTTCTATGGTTTTACCAACCAATCTTTGGCCACAGTCACACATGATCGATTGGACTGTGGTATTTCCCATCCTCAGTTCTGCTTATATATTTTTTCTGCAGAGTCTTATGCTCTGGTGTTACTCAGTTCTGGTAACATTGACCTTTTTTTTCTCCTGATAGTTGCATACTTGAATGCTCATTGTATAGTTGGGAATTTGCTACTGTCTAGAAAAATGAAGTTGTTTCACTTTCCTCCAGAAGTCTTGCTTCTGTGGCATGCTTGAGCACATTATCTGTATTATTTAGTAAGAAACTATATTGACAACTCTACCCTTAGAATGGCACACACTTATTTTTTCTTTTACTTTTCAGTACTGATTTTCCTGCTAGGACAAATAAAGGGAAATGGATACTGGGAAAGATTAAGCTGTAGATATTGCTCACTGCATTCTGACCCTGCTACCACAGAAAATAAGCTGAATCACAAGCACAGTGTACACTGCAGAACAAGAACATACATGTTTTATACTTTAGTTTTATTGTATTATACTTTGGAAATGGTAAGGTTTTTTTCATATTATAAATATATTTTTATGAAGATGAATCTTACAAAGACAGTTTCTAGTTGCACAAGCAGAACCCTGCTAGGAGAAACTTCCTTTATATAGTTTGTATTTACTTCTGAGCAAATACAGACAATGCATTTCTGGCAAAGAGTAAATTTCAACTGCAGTTCTATAAAGTTAATTTAAGGAAACTTAATTCTAGAACAACAAATTTTGGATGCCTGGCTGCTGGCAGGATTATGTTTATGTGATGACTGACAAGAGAAAGATGGGAATTGAATTCCTGGCAGGAAGCAAATGCAGGTTGCAAACATTTAATAGGGCATTTTTAATGATCAGAGTGAGGAGGATGTGTAGAAGTGAATTCCTGCCTACACAAATCCTGTATGGTGCCAGGCAAAACAATTGTCCTATTGGCAGGACTAAACTAGAGCATTTCTTATGTGGGATAATATAATCAAAAATTGCATTTTTTATGAGAAAACAAAGGTAAAGATTGATAAATGTAATTTGTAAATAGAAGAGGGTTTGGTTTTTTTTAATATATACTAACATCACGTGAAAGAAGAAGGGAGAAACTGTTTAGTCTTAATTATGAAGTTAAACTATTCTACAGGTGTAATGTAATTTTGAAGTTGCATGCTTATTGTAAATAGCATCATTTTTTTATTGAGATGATAGGATAATTTGGCTTTACATAGCTAAGAGGAAAAGGATTTGACTGTTTTTCACTCCATTAGTAGTCCCCATTCCTTTTATTTTAATTTCTGTTGTTGAGAGCTGTTTTCATGTGGAGTGAAACTACTGTTGTCATGAAACAACATTGTACTTTTAATAACAGTCATTTAGACAGATTCATACTTCTTGCTGTGCACAAATGGCTCAGCAGTGTCACTTCAGGACAGCGTATACTAAGGGCTGTGTGGAATCACATCATCCCTTATGGAGCAGAAAAGACTTTATAGCTGCAAGCTTCTACTACACTGTAGGGATTAGTTTAGCCTCGCCCGTGTCATTAGTCAATTCACAGAGAGGAGGTAGAGCCCAGGCCCAGTATCCTGCTGGTACATAATTTTGGAATTACTGGGCAACCTGAGAAAGGATTATTTGTGCAATAGTGGCATTTATTGAAAATAAGGCTGGGAGAGATTCTTTTCAGGCCAATTAGGGGGATAAGCACAATTTAGTCTAAAGAAGAGGTTTTTGATGACCTGAAGAAAGAAACAATCATTCTGAGCAGAGAATTTGGCCAGGTGATCAGGTCAATATTAAAGTGTGCTCTAAGATCCTAGCTAGCCATGCATTTCACCCACATGATGTTTGGAAGGGCTAAGCTGAGGATGATGCCTATCCATTTAAACCAGAAGTTCAAATTCTGACACAATGGGAGAGGCTGAAACTAGATTTCTCAAACATTCAATACAGAAGTGAAAGCTAAAGTACAGAGAAAAAGCCAAATGTCTTTAAAATATTTGCATGCGGAATGAGTATATCCTTAGGTTAAAGGGAGAGCTGTGGTTTTTTGGTTTCCCTCTGTGGTGTGTTTGTTTTTTCAAAGATGCATTGAATTAATAACAAAAATAGTAACATAAAATTTCTTATTAAACTCATTGCAGCCATTCTCAAGGTCAGAGTGTATCACTGTTTTTCAAAACAGCATGTCTAGAAATGCATGGAAGTTTTTAATGTTTTGGATTGGGGGCCTGTTTGGACTGCTTTCATATTGTGATATGGAGAAAAAAAAAAGTGTGACTTGGCACTGAGACTAGACCAAGCCACCTAAGAAAGAGGTATAGAAGAAATGAAGTATGGTACTTTACATTTATCACTTTTATAAATAACAGTATAATAGTAAGATAATATAATACCAATAGTATACTACAATAGAATAGTGACAGAATAGAGAAGGAAGACTGAAAGAGATGAGAGGTATAAAGAAAGATAAGTGAGAAGAGTATCATCATGAAAGCCTGAGTGATTAAGATACCAAAGACGAGGGACTAACTACTTTTTCTCAGAGGCTAATTATTTTCCAGTGAATGTATCTTATTAACTAAGAAAATTTTCTGGAAAGAAAGGGAAAATTTTAAGTAAACATCCATCCACCTTTTTTTCTAACTCAGAAGCAGAGACTGTTTTTGTAGCTTATTTGGTGTATCTCCTCAAAACCCCACCCCAACCCTGCTGCTGGTTACAAACCTTTTTTAAACTATTGAGTTGTTTTTGTCAAAATGGAAGAAATTCTTACTGATCCTAAAACATAATTTGACACATGTACAAAAAAGAATATTTTCACTGGATCTGTCTTTCACATAGCTAGAGGGAATCAGAACTAAAACAAAAAAGAGCATGAGTGTATTGCCTTTAACTAGTTTGGTGAATAAATCTATTGGTGTCGAGTAAGAGAGATGGGATAGCAGTTTGAGAAAAAAAATAGAGAAAATGTCACTGCATTGAAGACAGAAAAAGTAGATCATGCTAGACTTTGAAATGGAGAGCAAACACTTAAGGGGAAAGGGATGAATAAAAAGGGGAGGCATGGGACTTAAGTAGTCTGATAGATATGAAGATAAAGTGACAGACATAGTTAGAATACAAGGAAAGCCTTTGTCAGGCAGGCTGTATTTGTGGAGTATAATTCTGGCAATGTAGAAGCTTTGGACTCTTATGTTTGGTGCACAGAATTTCATATAAAGCTATCCATTACTTTGTTATGCTTTATCTAACAACTTGGAAAAGTATGTTCCCTAAGTAGTGGATATGTGTTCAGGTCATCGAAGATAACTTAGAGAAATGAAATGCGAACTGCAAATAGAGCCATATCCTCTTTCTCATTCTTGTAGAAATAATAAAAACTGAAGTGCTCTTTCTTAGAGAAACTGCAGTGTAAGAAGAACATTTTGTAATTGTGGCCTTGTGTCTTTCTTCAGGAGAACATTTAAAATAACTTTGTAAACTGTTTTAAAAAATGTTTCGGTTTTTTGGCAGTAGGCTGAAATCTGAGATTGTGGAAGTTGTTCTAGACAATGTGTTTTGGTGTAGCTATACACTAATTTATGCCAGCCTAGATTAAGCCCATAAGACTTGTGTGATATTCTTTCCTGGATTCATCAAAACAAGTATTGTATGGATTTTGGATGTGTGTATGCCCAGGTACATTTTGCTTTCATGCACAGAGACAAATAGTCTATGTATGTTGTAGGAACCGTACTTTTAAAAATACAAGTATTATTTCAGTTGCTTTAAAATGGAATTTTGTGCTTGTTTGCCTAAAAGTTTTATCTGAAAATTCTTAAAAAGAAAAGCTTGTTTATATGAATCATGGGAGTGGGCAGGAAGGGCAGATAGTAATTACATTTGTAATTAAACAATTCCTAACAAATAATGTGAACAACTGTAGCATTCCTCTGAAACTGGACAAGACTTGTTTTCAGTTCAATTTCTTTCTGTGTTTGCAGAATTGAATCTATAATTCACTGTAAAAAATAGGGATTGTTAATCAGGAAAAAATAAAGAAAAATAGATTTGAAAAGGATACTTTCACTGATGAGTAGCACAGTTTCACTTTGTTTATGTTCTTTTATATTCTCACTTCAGAAGTTAAGTAAGTGCTTCCTAAAAATTAATACATTTTTCCTCCTTCCTCTGAGATAGGAAGGTATTATTTTTCTCAGCTTGAAATGGGAAGCAGTCTCCAAGAGATTTATGTTATTGAACCACTAAGAAAGGAATGGATTGGCTAAATTTCATGGTTACAGCTGTAGAACCAAGGCTGGCAGATTGATACGTATGGTAGGGGGCACTATGGATACTCATAGTAGGAAATAATAAAAATAACCCCAACAAATGGAGAAAACGGAGAGGCAAAATAGTGGGATTATTTATGTTATACTGATGGGGTAATAGCAGCAAATACAGAATTTTAAAAGAGATTAAGGCAGCTGGGCATTTCTTTTGGGTTGTGTTACTTAGCTGCTAATGAACCTTTGAAAATAGCCCAAGAACTCTAGAACTATTCTGCTTATCTTTAAACACTGAACTGCAACACCTAAGCTAGCTGCCTACTCACTCCAGATTCCCTCTATAATCAATGAATACAGCTGGTCTAAGATGAGGCTGCATTACTCACTGGAGGATCCTGTCTTATTTCAGCGTAGAGAAGGAATATGTGTAATTAAATACCCTCTTTTTTTTTTTTCTTTTTTTTTTTTCTTTTTTTTTTTTTTAAACCATCTTCTCTTGTATGCTTTTAAAGTCTGCAGGTCATTATTCTTTCAGACACTCATTCTGGCATATTGATGAGCTTGTTTTCCATTGAGAAACAGCTTTCTCGGGGATTCATTAATTTCTGAGGTGGAGAATTAAACTATTCTTATTAAAGAGGGAGAAAAAGATAGAAATACTTATATGAATACAGTTTTATAACATATCCATAACAGTTCTATTATCATTTTTAAGTATCTACTGTGGTGCAGCAAATAAAATATTTTTGTTTCTTCATAGACAGTAATTTCTGATGCAGAAGATACAGACTCATTTATAACTGCATGTACAATGGTGATAATTCCAGCTGGTTTATGCAACTGGATTCCTTCTGCCTAGAGCGCTCAAAAAAACCTCTGTATTTCAATTCAGGCTGTTAATCCTTATAGTTCTCTGTCCTTCATGTTAAAACAGGCAGCAGGAGAGATTTTTCTAACACAGTAAAATGCATCAAAAGCTTGTCTTCCCCATAAGTAGCCAGTGACTGTCGGTCCATTGTGCATAGTCTCACAGTAGCCAGTGAGACTTTGAAAATGGGGTAGTTTCATGACACAACATATCAGCAGGGTGAATGGAAGACAGTTAAGTTTTGTGAGAGTGGGAGAAAGCTCATTTTCGTCTGGTGTTTGCCATCCATTCATGGCCTCAGTTCAGTACGGACAAATTCCTACCTTTAACAACATGATTTTGGCTTGGAGAATTGAACAGATTATTGATGTGCCCAAAATGTTCATGTGAAAGCACTTTACAAAATCAAGCCAAAATGAAAGTTTTACAAAAGCTTTTCTTCTTCCTTGCTCTTACAAGTCATTATTTACAGATACTATTACAGTAGCAGGGACCACCAACAGCCATCTCTGCCTTTGTCACTGCAAGCTCTTGATTCATATTGTTAGCAGCTACATAAACCAACCCAGCTGGAAATCGGAGCTGGAGAAGGATATACTTGCTTAGTAACTTGAGTTTCTATTAGAAAGTACATAAATCCTGTGCACTGATACCTGCACTGACTTCTCATTGGTTTCCAGATAAATTCTTAGGCAGTGTTTTTAAGATCAGATCCATAATGAGCCAAACCAAATTACATTCTCGTGACTTTTGGCCAGTGCAGAGAATACTGAAACCAACCTCATGCACATCCACAATATCCCGTATGGACTGCTGATGCCACGTTGATGTGATTTGTTACATTTACAAAAAGTGTCTGATAATAATTGTGGGGTTTTATTTTAGGTGATTTAAAAAGGCATCAAAACTGCTTAGGCTAGATCCTTCTTTTGTTCACAGTAAGAAAAATTCCAGGGCAAGTTACAGGAGTTATCATCCTGACTTTCAAATTCTGAGTACTCTGCACTTACTTTTGCCAAATGAGGGCTCCAAAGAATGATTTTTTTTAAATGTCTAGCATAGAAAATATGTTATATAGTAAGTAAGTAACCTTCAGGGACTTTGTGGTTGAACTTAGAAAATGTGTAACTAGCATGTTTGCACCTGGTGGGGTTTCTCAGAAAGTTTTATGGAAATAGGTTGTGTCTCTTCGTGTGGTGTTTCCTTGAGTTCTGTTTTATTTAGCTGTCTTGTTTATTTTCCTGGATTCCTAATGGACAGCACAGAACTCCTCAAAAAAAAAAAGGAAAAACATATTAAAAAGGCAGAAATGGAATTACTTAATCCTTTTGCTTACTTGACAAATACGCAGTATGAATGAGAATGAAGCAGGTTAAAAAACCCACATGAAAACAGTAATAGAGATTAAGGAAATTCTGGAGATAAATATATTTTGAGTTATTCAACAAAGAATGCCATATATCTCTGAATATTAATAATAGTGAAGACAAAGTGCAGTGCTGAGGATCTTTGAAAGGTCACAGGTAAAATTTAAATTGCATCTATAATGTAAAATTTTACATATTGATTGCTGAAATTTTGGCACAACGGTCTTCAGAACTGATGGGTCTACAAAATCAGCCTTAAATTAAAAGGGAAAAGTACATTTGCACCTCTTCAGTTGTCATGTAATTGCTCACCAATATGAAAAAGGGCTTATAGTTTTTGCCATAATTCATTGAACATTCACCTGCCAGCTGTAATAAATCAGTTAAAAATCCAGATTGGTGTAACTCCTGAGATCTAGATGAGAACAAAAATCATCTATCTAAAGAACCTCTTGATAATGGGATCCAAACCCTATGGCCATTTTTTCAGTTCACTAGGTTCCTAGCAAAACCTCTGTATCCAGTGAAACTACTGAAAAATCTCAGCCCATCTCACTTCACCCATGTGTTTCTGAAAGAGATAAATGAAATAGATTCAGTGACTTTGGAATGAATTTTGAAAGTAGTTGTCAGTATTCTCTCTATTAAAATTTCCACTTATATTCAAAAGCAGTGGACAGCTTTTCCTTGTTGCTTTTCAAGTAACAGTGAAAAAATACTCTGCAGTGGCATACTGCCGTTTTAGATTCTTTTATAAAACACAAAACTTTAAGATGCAAGCTAAATGACGTGAAGTTGCTCATTAAAAAATTATTATCATATACTGACAATTTTACTAATGTAAATATTTTAATGATTTCTCTTGGAACTTCTTCATTTTCATATTTCTTTAGTAGGAGTTATGACGTAATTTAATTTTCCTGTACTAACACACTAAAGAACATAGCGAGTTTTAACACTATCTATGTCAATTCTGCAGAACTCAATAAATTCCATTATTTCAACATAACAAAATAATGACTTAAGGACATTTTAAATGTCTTCACATATTGATTCATTAATCTTACAAAATATTCTTGAGGACTGCCACCAAAAAAACCCTCAAAACAACAAAAAAGTGAAAGCGTGTCTGTGTGTGAGAGAGAGAGGCTGTGTTTGGATTTGCTGTATAGGGGATATCTCTCCAAAATACTCTCTTCCTCCCTCCCCGCCTTTCCTATAAAATCAAATGTTTTGCCCTTTTCCAAATTAATAAATGTTTCCCTTAGGACTCCTAACATAACCCTGGAAAGCTCCTTCTACACAGAATAAAGTATTATGAGAGCTGTCCATCAATTGCATTATGATTTATAACTAAAAGTTTGTGTTCTCTATGTCTGAATAGGAAATCTAACTCAAAGTGCCCTTGTCATTGGAACTCTAAATTAGATCACGTGTCATGAGTAGCAAAAGCAAAAAAAGCAGACACATAAATAATTGTATTTTCTATCATTGTTAAATAATAATGAATCATGTCTAATTAAAGAATCATAATCAAACCTAAAAATATTTCTGTGCATTAGTACTGGAATAAACTGATGTCAGAGAGGGTTGTCTCAGCATTTTGAAAAGCAGGTTTGGCATAAAGTGCTCGTCGAAGCTTACAATCTCTGTACTCTGGGAAATGCTTATATTTGAATGTCTGATTTAATTTTATGAAATGAATTTATGCAACTGTTCTGAAAACATCATGGTGGGTGTGCTCTGTTTCCAAAAATTAATATTTACCCAAGGATACCAGGAACTTCCAAATTCCTGGATCCTTTGGGCTGCCTAATTCCAACTATACTGGGATCCAGGTGCAGCAAGTTCTGGTCCAGAGGCTGGCAAGCGGGAAGTGAGAACTGCTGCTGTTAGAAGTTGATGCGCTTCTCGCCTGCTTCATTTATCTACACAATTGCATAGGACTCTTCTAAGAGACTGGTCCCACTGTGGGCATTAAATTTTACCCCAACAAGAAGTCAGTACTAGAGGCAAGTTTTGAAACTCTATACTTCTGTAAGATGATGTGCAACTGCTGCCTGATGTGCAACAGGCTTGCAGGATCCATAACCTGCCTCCTGCAGTAGTATAAAGGATTCTTCTTTTATCATGATTAAGAAATTTCTTCCTTGTTGAGGCCTCTCTAATAATCCTACAGTTAAATTCAGCTTATCAGCAAGCTGTCACACCTCTTGCTGACTTGGAGTGATCAGCACTTTTGTCATAGCCGAATTGGAATTCGGTCCATTTTTCTTAATAAAGTTGTGAGCACTTAGCAGGAGAAGCATTACACTAAATACAGGAACTGTGGAAAGCCATTGTTGGGTACTTGATATTAATTTATGTTTGTGAAGTGCAGAGTCCTCCACAGTGTTAATACGTGTTGCACAGTGTTGTTTTGGTAGGATTCAAGCCTCTCTTTGCAGTCAGTGATACTGCTGAAAAGAGAACCTGTTGATGTCTCATTAGCTAGTATTTGATTGCCAAACCATTTTATACTTGTTTCTGTCAAGTTTGAGGCAGGCTGAAGTGACTTTATTATAAAAAGAACCATTGTCTCTCATGCTAGTGTATCACTATAAATTATACAACTAGACTAAACGCCATACACCCTGATATCATGCTTTTTAAAATAGGTGCAGATTTTCTGAATAATAGTCCTTTTCCATAACGGTATGTGAAAAGCTCAAGGCAAGTAAATAACTGACTGCCTACAACAAGAACTAATGCTGGCAAACCTTTGCTTTGTTGAGAATAATAGAAGGAACAATTGGTGTGAGTCAGTGGATTGTTATTGCAGGCTGCATAGCAAGGACTTAGTGAAATACGAGTGGGCTCCAGAATGAACAGGTTAAGAAATTGTACTTATATGGCGTTTATTCTTTTTAAATTTCAGTCTGAATTAAAATGACAACTTGACTTTTCTAGAGTTCATGGGAATTTCACTGTTGATAGTAAGATAATCTGGATTCCAGCCTTTCTTTCTGTGATCTATTAACAGTTTAAAAAAAAAAAAGAAATATGGTTGTTGTTACATTGCCATTTTTAGATCTCATTTCTTAATATACATACAGGATTTTTGTTACTGGTAGTAACTTCCTACTTCAGGATTAATTGACAACATCCAAGATTATTTTTAGGATGAATACACGTGAAAAAACAAGCAAGCATGCATGTTATATCAAGGAAATATTTATCTTAAAAAAAAAAAAGAAAGAAGAAGTCAAATAGAAATGCCTAATACTAAGTGCTATGAGTTGTTTCTGAAGGAGTACTTACTGTTTCTAAGTGTAACTAAACCCCATCGGATACTGTGAAATTTGAATGTACTGTAACAAAAGTATACCTGTCCAGTGCTTGAACACACCAAGGCCCCTTTTCTACCTTGAGAGGACTCTCAAATCTACCAGTCACAGGAGGGAAGCAAAGACCCAAACTCTTAAAGAGAGGGTTGCACAAGCCATTAACAAAACTAAACATGCCAGACTGGCTTTTTGATTCTTCCATTTCCCTTTGTCTTTTCCCAGCTAAATTTTAGGAAGGTCGTGTCAGTGACAGTGGAAAGTCTGTCACTGCAGTCTTTTAGAAATAACTGGACAAGCCTCTGATGGTACATACTTGATGGCACGCTCTTGCCATGAGGAAGGTTAAATGGCTTTCAACGGGCATTTCCAACATTAATTTGTAATCCCAAACCAGATTGGTAAAGCCTGTTTTCTTCACACTGCAGATGAGAGAAACTGAATCATGACATAAACCCCAAAACTCTTCTCCTTTGTTCCTAAGGTGCAGAATTTGGAAAGTTTTCCTGTGGTGCACTGCTTTAGTAGTATTTCTTCTTTTGAGTAGTACACTTTGCTGTTCACATTCACACCTGCTTTTTCTGTCACATTGATTACAAAGAATCTGAATACCATGATCTTTATTATTAAGTTTCAATTCTCTATAAATTCCACAAATGGAAACTTTATGTAATCTGAGCCAAGAGAACCCCCAACTATATAATGCCTTTTCAGCACAAACATTTCAGGTTTCTATATATTCATTTTCTAGTGTTCATGCTTGTCAGACAATAAACCTAAAAAGAAATAGAAGTGCATAAAATTTAGATGAATAAGCATGAATGACCTGCAGCCCTCTTGGCTTGTACTAAACAGAAAATTTCACAACTAAGCACAGTGAAGTGAGTCAAAAGTTATGTCAAAACTGAGTCAAGTTCCTCTAAAATGTAAAACTTTTGTTGTAAATTAAAATTCTAAGACCTGCAAGCTGTATGTTTTGATATGTCACTGGTGCTATGCAGCTGTTGTCAGAAAGTTGATGAAATTCCCATGCTTCAAGGTTCTTCACTCAGTTGTCAACCAGTATAGTGCCATTTTCTGAAACCTTATTGCTGACAAATATGAACATTACCTGAGCCATTAATATTTGTAGTAGGAGAATCTGAGCTTTTCCAGGAATGAAACTTGGTCATATATCACATCATAGAGCAAGAAACCGATCACGGTGGTGACCTTCATAGTCTTCCATTGTTATCCTGGTAGAGGTGAGAAGTTGGGCATCATTACTTTTATTATTCTTATTAATGCTAATATAAACTTTTTACTGAGTGACTGTAACACTGATGCTCAAACAGAACAAGTGGAGATGACTGGTAGATATCTCTCTTCCATAGTACCCCTGCCCTACCCATTAACTCCTAGCCCCCGTTACTCATAACCAGAACGCAGCTTTTCAAGCAGATAGCAATGTGGGGTTTTGCATGCACTAGTGTTGCCTTGTACATGCTGGGAGATTATGAGTTCTCCTTAGCTGCTCTGTTGAGCGAGGGAATCAAATCCTTGCAGCAAAGGACTCCTTTTGTGTTTACTATGTGTAAGGGCCATATACCATCTCCCAAACTGCATTCCATGCTTTTTTTATGTATGGGAAAGGACTGCATGGCTGTCATACCTCGTTTGAGGCATAAGCATATATGTGACCTGTCTCAAAGACAAAAGCACAGATTGCTCAGCAGCAGCTGGTGTTTTTGAGATATGTAGTCCATATGCGTATTTGTGTTCTGCTTGCCTTTCTTCCCTCTAACAAAGTCATCTTCAGCTGTTTCTCAGAACAAATAAAATAGCTGCAAACATTCTTCCTCTAATACAGAGCATATCACACAAGAGGGGGGAGGCAAGGGCTAGAGCATACCTGATACCGTTAGAGCAAAAGAGGAGCTCAATGCCTGTGTGTAGTAGCATGAGTATACTACGCCACAAAAAAGTTATGATAAGGAGCATATCAATTGTGCATCAAGATTTGTAATGCTTGCAGGTCTATTGTGAATGCTTCATCAGACTGTTGCAAAAATGTGAGTTAGTGGACAGACAAGAATTTAACTGCATATTTTGGGGTGTAGAGGTTGTAACCCAGACAGAATGATTTCATGATCCCCTTTAAGTGATCGAGTACCAGGACATATGAGTAATCTTACTTTTGCTTCAGAACAGAACAACAGAATAGTAATTCAGAATATTAGTGGGCATCTTTTATAGAAATCATGACTTATCAGTGCCCATAGTTCAAACGAAGCTCTGGTACGTAAATTATCCATTGTCCAATTTGCTGTAAAAGTAGAAATTATTCTAGAAAGGATGCTTTAAATAAGTTAGTGAATTAGACTGAACCTTAGGTCTGGAAGATGAAACTAACTCTAGCTATACATTAGTTCTGGATTTGTGTTTATTTTCCAACCCATTTGCATGCCATTAGCATAATTTCTTAGCAGTATAACATTTTTCAGTCAGTCATGCTGACTCAGCCAGTTTTGCATTGTAGGCTGTAAGAGATGTTGTGCCTGACTTGTGTGAAAATACACGGTGATAGATTTCTTCGTGGTGCTAACAGAAGCTTTAAACCAGCAAAGGCTTTGAAGCCTTTCCAAATTCCTTCTTATTCCTTTTCACCTGATTTTCACAGGGCAGCGTAGTTATGCTTTGGACAGAGGTGGTCTCCACCACAGAATCGTTGACTTTGCACCATCTTAGCAAACGAAGCAATCTCAATCTAAGTCTTTACACTGGAATGATTAATCCTAATAATATTTCCAGATCACTGATGAAATAATTTCCCTAAGTTCCTTCAGATGCTTAGAAATCAGTGTATTGAAATGTATTGATCATTTAAAAAAAATCACTTCAGCCAATTTTCAATATTTATTAAAAATGCTCAGCATTTGATATTAAAATTTAATAATTTAGAATGAAAATGTTACCAAATTTGATTAAATACACTTTTAAAATAACTTCTTGATGACTGGGGGAAAGAAAAATCAACAAACTGTTTAAATACAATGTGATAAAGGAAATTAGACATAACCACATCCAGATGAGTAAAGTTATTTGCTGTGTATTCCCAGATGTACCAGCCTGACTGCAGAGTGAAAAAAAAAAGTAGTTTCAAGGTAAGAAACCTGGGGTAAGAAAAAGTGATTTTATTGTCTTGATAGGCAATTTTCTTTGAAATTTTCATTAGCTTTTTCTGTTTTTAATGGGATTTAATTTGAAAGATGTTGATGTGTACTAAAAAAAAAAAATTGTCAATTTTTCCTAATAAGATGTACCTAATTTATTTCAGTGGCTTCTCTTCTGTTTGTCCTGTGAATCATGCTAAAACTTTCTGAAATCCTTTGAAGCCATACTTGAGTAAGTTCATAGATGTTTTAAACACATTTCCTGTTGAAAGTATATTTCCTGTTCCAGTGCCTAGAGGTGCCAGTGTAGACTGCTGTACTTTTGTATAATTTTAGAATGAAATCTCATAAATAATAATTAATATAATAAAATATATGTTTTCAGTAAAAACTTGTTCTGTACCCCAGAACAGACTTTGCAACTCAAAATAACTATTACTTCCATATATAAGGCTTGTGTCAGTGTAAATCAGGAGCGTCTCTACTAGAGTTCATGGTGTTTCATTACTGTAAAACTTCTACGACATCCAACGTCAAACATTCAAAAAACATCATATGACAAAATGGTGTAAGTAAAAAAAAAAAATTGTTAAGTTTTATTGTTAAAAAATATTAGTATCCAGATGCCCTGTCACATACAGGGAAAACAGTGTTCTGATATCTCATTAAAAATTGCTTACTGTTTTCCCATGGATTTTTCATGAAGATATATTTTTTTCCTCCTAATTTTTACTTCTCAAGCTTTTAGTGTCTGAGCATTGCAGGAGGAAGACAGGAAAGAGTTTACTCTGCATATTTTTAAAAATTATTACCTCCAGTAGGCTCTTTTACAAGTGCTTCTCAAGCTATACATAGAAAATAGAACAAAATTCTTCAGTTATGTTAAATATTGCTGATTCAGCATGTGCAAGCACAGACAAAATGACCAGGTATTGAGCATGCACTTAGAAAAAAGCTTTTTGACTTTCTTTCATTGGATGGTTACAGAAAGCAACTTTAGGCCAGAAGAAAAGTCAAACCGGTACTTCAGGGTTAGCTGTTGGACCAGATACCTAACTTTTCTGTATGCTGCAGGAAGTTGAGTCAGAGCAGCCAATTTATTAGCCAGACACTGAGCCAGATCAGCATGTACCCGACCAGATCTCGTTGGAGCATCCTCAGTCCCAGTCTTAAGGAACCTTTAAAGTCCAGCCTGCATTTATTCTTGATTGATCAAGCCTCATCGTCCTGTCGAAGGAAGAGGGGGTCCTGGAAGGAATACATGAAGGAAGGTTCATTCTTTCTTAAGGCAGGAAAGAGGATTTTTTTTCAGAACCTGTAAAAGATGCAGGATTAGCAGTGAGAGAAGGACCCAGACAGCAGAGTGCCTTGCTTGCGAGCTGAACCTTTCCTATGGAGCATGTTGATTGTGTTTTCTGGATTTGGCTTAATAAATCATGTACCCTTTCGCACACAATTTTTACGTGGCTTCAGCAGATGGTGTGAGGAACACAACAGCAGCCTCAATATGCTCTTGGGAGAAGCAAGATGCTTATTTGCTGTAACCTTTGGAGGGCATTTAAACTGGGGCTCTTAAATTTTGTGCTTTTGCATGCTTTTAACTGCTGAGCTACTGCATGGGAGGGAGGGAGTTTCTTGTCATTTAGCAAGGTTAGTTTTTTCTTTTGTTTTGATTGATTTCTGCAAGTGACTTCTGCAGCCTGTATGATATGCTAGGCCTGTTATACATGGGATTGCCATTGACAATTTGAAGAGGGAGGATTTCCTTCTGCATTTCAGCAGGATGTAGATGTGTTACTGAGCACTGTTGAGACTGAGGCAGTTTGGCAAATGTAAGCAGGAAGAGGCATAAAGTGGAGAGGATTTTCAGGATTATGCTAAATTCTGATTTGTTCTGCTGCTGGCTTTCTACCTTAAACAAAAATTTGCCATAGAGAAGTTATCTATCTTGGTTAGTGAAGAAAACCTGTGTACAGCTTCTCCTCCAAGAACCTGGCACACTGTCTTGGGTGGAGAAGTACTCTTCAGAGCACGTTTTCAATTGTGTGTACATGAGGCCATGCATGGTATATAGGTGTCTGTGAGAATGTTTCAGGTTACTTGTCCTTCATCGCACCTTTGGAGGCTGTACTGGGTCTGGCTGGGATGGCGTTAGCTTTCTTCATAGCAACACTTTGCATTTGTGACAAACAGCAGTAATAACACACAATGTTTTGGCTATCGCTGAGCAGTCAAGGCTTTATTTTTCCCACTCTGCCACTCCAGCAAGTAGGTTTGGGGTGCACGAGACATTGGGAGAGGGGACACAGCTGGGACAGCTGATTCCAACGGACCAAAGGGATATCCCATACCATATGATGTCATGCTGAGCAATGAAACTTGGGGGGGGGGGGGTGTTTCTTGGGAGGTAGTCATTAGTTGGAGACTGGCTGAGCATCAGTCTACCTGTAGGAGGTGGTGAGCCCATCACTTGGTTTTGGTTTTGTTTTTTCTTTCCCCTTTCTCTTTCCTTCACTTATTAAACCATCTTTACCTTGACCCGTGAGTTATCTGCCTTCTGCTCCTCCTATGCTGTCCCCCATCCTCCGGGGGTGGGGAGTGAGCGCGCGGCTGTGTGGTGCTCAGCTGCTGCCTGGGGCCAACCCACCACAGGGGCTTCGTCACACGCAGAAAAGGCGGCAGACTTCTGAATTCCTGAATACAGACAAAGCAATAAGCATGATGGAGCCTAGTTCAGCTCAGAGACTTCTAACAAAATGGAGGGACCAGTCGTGGCTCACAACATTTTATCATCTGTTTCGTGTTATGTTGTTTCATTTAATCCTGCAGTACTTTAGTGCAAATGCATAAATGGTCTCCGAGTTACAGGTCAGAAGTGGTGTACTGTTTCTAGGGAGGCCATTCTGTCCTACGGTCCTTCACAGACCATTTCAATGAGAAGAATGGTCCCATTTAGCTTTTCCTATGTACTTAAGCTTCCTCTGCTGCTTAGTGTTTGAAACAGGGTTTTCACTCTGCTCATGACAACAGTTTTCTAGAGCTATTACCTAGATGAATTGTCAAATCAATATGCTCTTTCATAAAATCTGAGCTGTGGCAGGGCATTCTCCTCTCCATAACCACTTTTTGAGTCTACTTACCATTCTGTCTTGACTACATATGATATTAGGTACTTCCAGTCACATCATCTGGACCAAGCTCAACAACTAAAGTATGTGATCTGAAATCATTTAATTTAAGTCACTACAATTGCAATTATAACAATTAATCCTTGAAAGTAAAATAAAGCACTTTTACCAATTGTGGAACAGCATTACTAAAAGCGATAATCATTCATTGGTGAGGTAAATTCGGCAAACCTGAAAAAAACCCTGAATTTCTATCCTCAAATTTCTCCTTTTAAGAACTGAAGAGTAATATCTTGCTGTACTGCATTTGAAACATTTGTATGTATTTCATTTGTCATTGCCAAATCTCCCATAGTTTCACAGAATATATATTTTTCATAATTTAAGACAAAGAAATAAAATTGAGCTAAGAAATGTTAGACTGTTATTTATATATACAAATGAATGCTAAATACAAATAGCAGATAAAAGAGGACATAACAATTCCAGAGTCCTTTGCCTCCTTCTCTTTATATCTCCTTCCCTTCACGGAAAGCAGGTATGTGAGTTACATACTGTAGAAGAATGGGAGAAAATATACTAAAAGTTTTGATATTGTGATTAGTTTTTTCCTTATTAAGTTCATAGTCTGATTTCTGCTGATGTCAGTCTGCAGAACATTAAGTTGATGTTTGTTCATTCTCAAACATCTTACGTAAACTCAAACTACAATTCTGCCCCTGTACTACTGTGTCATGTATTTTTTTGGTCAGGTGTTTCCACCATGAAAGTTCAGCTGTAATCAGATATGCAGCAAGACCCATAACTGGAAGAGTAATGAATGCACAGGGGGATAAAGACCAAACTTCAAAGTAACCTGAAAAGGCTAAAGCAGCAGGGGTTGAAGGCAATGGGAGCATTCTGAATAATATTAAATGTATTGCCCTGACTTCACTGACTACAGAGAGAAAATGAACTCCAAGGACACAATTAAAAATGCAACTATTTACTGCAGGCGTGTGACCAAATAATGTAAGACATTCTGTTAAGGCGTATTTATTTTTTCATGTCCCCTAATATGATTCCATTTCCTCCCCATACACCTTCATAGCTTCAGAGAAAGAAGGGTATTAATTTATGCTTCTTGAATTATCCTTTCTGACAGAGGCATATAGTAGAAAAACATGCATTTGACTAGTAAATGCACAATATTCAACATGTGAGAACAATAAATCACCTCTAACATTACAACACATAGCAGGGGAGCAGTAGGCTGCACTTCTGAATACTGGACTAACAGTGGCCACTCATCCAGCCAGCCAGTCACTGCATTCCCCCTTCTCTGTCTTCATGTGTTCTCAGGACACAGGGAAGTAACCAGGACAGCTAATGAAGTGAAATGCATGCAAAAGATGACATGTATTGTAGAGGTTATCATCTTTACGCAGTAATGAAATATTTAAAATATAGAGTAAGCTGAACTGTACCATCATCACTGACAGCTATCAGTGTTAGTGTCCCTCTTTTAAAGACAAAAGTGTGTAAGTAAGTACTATATAAAGGTATGCAGAATTGAAGGAAATATGACAATTACAATAGTTAAAATCTGAAGGAAATCATAAAATATGCATGCATATATGCATGTGATATGTAATAAAAAAGAAAGAACTGGCTTTATCTATGCAATTTGAAAAATTAGAACTGAGGGAATGGTGATTTGAGGATCAATTAAAATTTACAATAAATTCATAATAAGAAAATAAGATTGGTCAAACAGGGGTAATAATCCTCTCCAGCATTGCCATAAGCTGATATCCCAGCAAAACCTATAGGAACAGAATAGGTTATGTGGCTCCCCCAGATGCTAATCAAGCACTATTCAGGGACTCCCTGAGCCAGATGTGATTCCTCTGTATTAAGCAACTCACAAATTATTAGTTTTTCATGAATTTGTCCAGCCTCTTTTTCAACCTATGTAAACTCTAAGCCTCCATGTCTATCATCTCAGCTACTCATCATGTGAAGAACCACCTCCAGTTTTTTTTATTTTCATCCTGACTCCTGCTAGTTTCATGTGATGACCCTTACTTCTTGTACTGGAAGTGACAGTAAATAATTTATCCCTCTCCAGACTATCCACATTGCTAGTAATTTTACAGATTGCTATCCTATTCCTCCACTCCTCCCTGAGCTGTCTCTCTAAAACAAGTCATAGTTACTATGCATATGTAGTGACATCCCTAATGCCATTGATTTTACTAGAGGATAGGAGCCTAAGCAGACAGGATGAATTTAGCGTAAGTCACAGAATAGCTGAGATTGGAAGAAACCTCTGGAGATCATCTAGTCCCTGCTTACAGCAGGGTCAGTTAGAGCAGGATGCTCAGGACAAATCTGGTTGGGTTTTGAATTTCTCCAAGGATTGATACACACAACTTCTCTGGGCAACATGATCCACTGCTTGACATCCTGACATTAAAGAAGTTTTTTTCTTACATTTTAGTGGAATTTTCTGCATTTCAATTTGTGCTCATTGTCTCTTGTCCTGTCACTGGGCACCGCTAAGAAAAGTCTGGCTCCATCTTCTTTACTTCTGTCCATCAGGTATTTATACACATTGACAAGACACCCCTGAGCCCTAAGAAGTATTTTGACTGGGACCACAGCAATGAAAATAAGATAGAAAAAAATATCTGGGGATTTTAGTTGCAAACTATAGTTGAATAAAGGAAGTTTAAATAAATAGAACATTAAAAAAACAACCGAACAGGAACTTATCTAAGTTTTGCTCAAAATAGCAACTGTTGCTCATGTTCTGATGACTTATCTGGTTCTTGATTTAAATGAGAAAAGGAATCAGGTTATTATAGATTTGCCATTAAGAGAAGGTTGTGAAGGGGTGTACTATAAACTTTGATTTTCCTTCACACTGAAATGTCATCTCGGTAGGGTTATTATTAGAGGTCATTTCGTTATTTGTTTTCATGAAGATTTGTAAAGCTCAAAAATATTTCTATACACACAAGATTTGAATGTCTATGTTAATAATAATAATAAAACTAATAAAATAACTGCAAAGAATTTACAAACCTAAATCTCAGCAAGTATAAACCAGTCATTAATGTCATATGAAATGCCTGTAACCCAGTGGATTATTATATTTTCTTCTTGTATTAATTTAATAGAGATTTGTTATTTCATAGCAACACAGTCTTAAGAACTCTTTCATAACAATAATCAAGGTAAATCTAAAATGAATATAGCACCTGCTGAACCACATTGTTTACTGTTGTGAAGGATCAGTTGTATTTATGTGGATATGGACATCTTATTCTTTGGGCAAGAATATTTTCAAGGTAGTCTCTAGAAAAATATTGTCAGGAATCTGTCGAATCATTCATTGCTCTTTGCTCCACAATGAACTCTGCTTCCACAACCTAGAGTAAATGCTCAGTACCTGTGATTTTATTTTGAACAGCAAAATTCAGAGCAAATTTATAAAATAAGTAAAAATCATGAAAGTATAAAATATTTAAACATATCTTTGTGCAAGAGATATCATCTACTGTTGGTGCTTTCCAAATCCTTGCTATTTGACTCACTGACAATATTGCAAAGTTGCTTTTCAAGAATAACAGCATTTTCAGATTTGTGTGGTAGCATTCTTAAATCCAAATATTAGCAATCTTTTATGTTCTGACCCCACAGAGAAATTGTCTGAACTTTCCTAACCAGTGGCATTTTCAGCTTTCTTGGAAGGGCAGGGAAGACTTTTTCCTTCTTCCCTGAAATTCCTTTAAAATGTTCTGTTACAAATTTGTCTTCAGTTCTGTATATAAGCTTATCAGCTAGAATTCCTTAGATACTTCCCTTCTTAGCTGAATGCTTTACATTCAGACTTTTATTTCAGCACCACTAGTGCATGTCATAATTATTTAACTTAAAATGTGGATTTGTTTTGTGCCAGTGAAGTGTCTCAATGCCTTCATGTGCAGAAGGCGTTTTACAGAATGTCTTGTGATTTGCTGGGGGGAAGGGCGGCACTGTTGGGACATTTAAGATGATACTAGACATTTGTGCACCAGTATGTTATGTTTCGAAATTTAAACAAAAGTATTTCTCTCAATTCTATCCCTTCTGTGTCTTTTAAGCATTATCTTAGCTTCCTGTCGCTCTGGGAGAATTTGAGGTTTGTGGCTCTTTCCACAATCGACAGAAAGACAGGCATCCACTTTAACATCTTGATTTTGCAAGGGTTTGTAGCGACTTTTTGCAGATATAGTGCTTAAACTGAAATAGTTATCTGATAGAATTTACAAGTGCACAGGGGTTCCTTAATCCCATTGACTTTTTGTCATCTCAGATGCCTTGACGTATTTTAAATCTTGTAAATTTCATAGCTGTCTGATTACCTTTTAAAAAAATAAGGTGTTAAAAACCTGACAAGCGTCTCTTAAAAAGAGAGTGAGAGAACATGGAATTAAACTCAAATTTCCTGAATCCCAGGTTATGCATAAATGAAAAGCAATTCTTTTCCTTAGTTCTATAAAGCTGTTTACAAAAAATACCCCTGTTAAGATAAAATTGTTTGATCACTCTTTAAGAAAGGTCTTAAAATATTATAATTCTGATTTTATAGGACAATTGCATTAGTAATTACATACCAATTTTGGGGGGGTTTTAAATCTTCCTGGAGGTTTATTAATTATGTGATAGAAACATCTCAGTTACAAACCTCTTAAAGGTCAAAAATATGCATTTTATATTCAATTTGGTATTAATTTAACATAAAACAACTCACTCTCTAATGTGGATTTTGTGTAGCAGCATGTTTAAGACCACATTTCTGTCTACCCATTTTGGAAGTCAGGCTCCCATACAGACTGTCCTCCTTAGAGCAAATGGCAACCTATTCAAGACACCAAATGTTCACCCAGTATCTGCTACAAATACAACTTTCTCAGGAGCAAGCACGCCACATGATGTCAAAGAGTCAAACACTGCTCTCACTTATGTTGACTTTACTAGTGAAATACATGTAAAGGACTAATACAGTTACTAAGAGCAGAGTTTGGCTAAAGGATTGCACATCCATAAGTGAGCAGTGTCAGACACTTATTGTAGCTGTGGCTGCAGGGCGGGAAGCATTGCTGTGCGTATGCTACATGAGGAAGTATTGCTAAGTACCTCCACAACTGTGAATTTTATATGAATTAAACCTGTGTTGTAACGAGTAGCAAATTTTTTTTTTTTTTTTTTTTTTTCAGAGCTCTGTTTTAGGCCCACTCTGCAGAATCAAGTTGCCTTTTCTATGCTGGCAACATGTGTGAAAATTAAAACCATCACCTTCCATGTGAAAACTTGCTATGCTGGCAAATGGGCCCTGCCACTCCATCTGCTTCCCCATCCTGTGAGAAGAGAGCTTTTGTTGGCTTAGTTTGTCTTTCAGGGAACGTAGGATACCTTTGTTGATAGTGAAAAAAACCACAAACCTTTCTTGTTACCATATGCTGTCTTTTCCTCAGCACTCTGCTGGTAGAAGCTATGCTAATCATGCTTTTAATGCAGCCTTGTCCAATTGTACCGAATGATCCAAAACTTATTTAAACTATACACCTTTTCAAGTGTCATTGGGAGATTAATTTACACAACTTTGAAATACCTTTACATTTCCCCAAGAGAGTAAAGGGAACTTTGCGTATGTTAATATCAGACTTGTGAGCTAAGTATATCTGATAGCTATTAATTATTCAATGCTACAGAAAGTAAGCTGTAGACCTGAGGTGAATAAAAGACTTCTGATTCATGAAAGACTTGGGCTGACCTTGCCAGTGCCATTAATCATGAGTAGAGCTCAGATATTCTATAGCACTGCAGAGATTTTAGAAGGAGAATATAAGGATATATGCACTTCAGGGGCCATAAACCATTGTCTTTTACAAAATGTCTATGCCTTAGATCATCAGAAAAAGTCACATGAAATAGTTTTACAGGAGATCTTCCATGGCAGAATGCCTTGTGTGTATCTGTACTTCTGTTACCTGCACAGCTACATTTACGCATGGGTATGTACATAAAGTGTGGACAAACATACTGGTTTATATTTTTATTCTGCCTTTGTTAATATTTTGGCAAGAACAAAATTAATAAGGTTTCCATCCTCAAAAGCTTTTTAAAATGTTTGATGTGGGTCTGACAGTGAAATACAATGATATGCCGAACTGTAGCAGATGGTCAGTTGAAAAATAACTATCTCTATAACATGTATGCCTATAGCATCTAAAGAGCAACAATCTAACTGCAAAGAAAAGTGACGTGGAGCTTTTTACATATACTTCTTTAGTGATACTTACAAGGGAAAAAAAATGTCTTGGTATTAAAAATACAATAGTCTTAAAAAAACCCTCTCCATTTTACGTTCTAGTAATAGTCTCATTTTAAAAGAAGAGGGGGAGCCAAGGGAAATTTCCTTCACATAAAGGAATAGCTGCTTTCACCTTTTTATTATTTTGGGAAAATGTAATATTTGCATGAACATTTTAAATATTCATTGATGTATGCTAAGAACTTTTCCTTTTTAATTTGGGCTTTACATCTTAAGAGTGAGCAATAGCATTTTAAGTTTAAATTTCCAGTGGAATTTTGGAAGAAGAAATATGACATCTTGACATACTGCTTTCTTCTTTTAAAAAAACAAACATAACCCGCAAACGCAACGTACACCCCGCCCCCCTTAGTTTTAGTCATTAGATATACTCCAGGAAGTGATCTCTTTTTTTGTTCTAAAAGAAGTCAGCATGTTGCTATTGCTTCTTGTCTTGAAGTTCTTGTCCAATTTACCATTCAGTTTTGTAACACCATCACAGCAGACTCTTTACCATTTAAATGATAAAAGTTTCAATAGGCACTTTAGTGGAATTACGAAAAAGCTACCACTCTTCCACCATGATGCCAGAAAGCTATCTTCTTTCTAAGTCAGATCAGTAAACTGTACCTTGTAGGCCTGAGCTTGTCTCAGTGTAATTCCAGAGTAACAAAATAACAACAAAAACCTGTGTATATTACAGGATTTATCTTTCCTTCGCAGATCAAACCAAAACTGACAGTATGATAAATGTAGTAACTTGCTGGAAACAGTTGCTGTCTTTTATAATCAAAGGAATCCTGTCCTATTATAAAGCTTAGGTTTATCTTTTACATTTGTTGTTGGTTTACTTTTCTTTTTACTTCACTGTTGTAGGTGTACTTAAGTGACTTTGTCAGGATTATAACTTTCCTCTTCTCCAAACATATCTGCCAAGATCTTAAAGCGAGGTCCCCAGTCACTCAGATAGTCATAATCCTGGTCTGCCTCTGTAGTTAGGGAGTCTATAGAGCTGAGAGACTCTGCAACAGATCCATTTCCTTCATAAGCATAGGTTGCCAAGGAGTCATAAGGGGGTGCAGTTGGATCTACATCATTTTCCTGCAGCCTTTGATTAATGAAATCTCTTATGTCTGTGTTATCTTCCACTGGTGGTCTCTGACGCGGAAAACGCAAGGTGTCTGGTTTTATGTCTCTGCGTATTTTGTTATCTTCAATCACTTTGGGATTCCTCAGGGCACCTATGTCGAAAGCCTGGGTGTCCTCTTCTCCACCTCCTTCATCATCATAATGGATAACGTTGTCTCTGATGTCTTCTTTAGAGGTCATCAGGGTGTCCTTTTTCTTCTGCCTCCGTAGTGCTACATACAGTACCACAATGACTGTAATGAGAGAAAACTGAAGTTAAGACATGCACAGAAATAATTTGGTACTCTCATAACATATCATTGTCTCTTCCTTTGAAAGTTGCAAGCAATCAAAGGGACTTTTTTCCTTAGAAGATATGCTCCTACTATTCTTTTAAAAAAGCACGCTCTAGTCAATGAAAAGTCATTTACTGTTTGATGTATGACTCTAACTCCTTAGTGCTTGCTGTGCTGCTGAAGGAAGTAACAAATAATTTTCCTGCTGGCCTGCTTTGCGAACAAATAGAATTGGACAGGACTTCAGCTTTTTAGTTCAGAAAGACAGATTATTTTCTAAAAATGTTTTCCATAGCAAAAGAGAGAAAAATCCACAAGTTTCCACACTGCAGAGAAAAAAACCCTCACACTATTAAAGAGAAAATAATTATTTGGAATCTTTGAAATGGAGAAAAAATAATCCTACTTCAGCTATTTATACAGCACACTTTGGCCTCTTCAGGGATCTGCTTTGAAAAATCCCATGTGATATTGTTCTGGAGAGAAAAGGGGTCCAGGAGAGCTGGTTGAATTTCAAGTATCGCCTCCTCCAACCTCAACAGTGGTCCATCCTGATGAGCATGAAATCAAGCAAAGGCAGCAGGAGGCCTGCATGGATGAATAAGGAGCTCCTGACTAAACTCAGAGATAAAAAAGAGGCATGTTAGAGGTGAAAACAGAGACAGGTGAATCAGGAGAAATACACAGTGACTGTCTGAACATGCAGGGATGCGGTTAGGAAAGTCAAAGACCATCTGCCGTTGAATCTCATGAGGGACATGAAAGGCAACAAGAAGCGCTTGTACAAATACGACAGCAGCAAAAGAAGAAGTAGGGAAAATGTGGCCCCACTGCTGAACGGGGCAGGGGACCTGTTGACAAAGGACACAGAAAAGGCCAACCTACTCAACGGCTTCTTTGCCTCTGTCTTTATTGGTAAGGTTGTCCTTCAGGAATCCCAGGTCCTCTGGGTCTGGAACAAGAAAGACTTATCCTTGGTGGAAGAGGATCAGGGTAGGGAACACTTAAACAAACTGGACTCACACAAGGACATGGGACCTGATGGGATGCACACGGGTGGTGAGGGAGATTAGAGATGTCATTGTGAGGCTATTTGTGATAATTTTTGAAAGGTCATGGGGACTAGGAGAAGTTCCTGAGGACTGGAGTAAGCGTCATTCCTATCTTCAAGAAGGGTAAGAAGAATGAGCTAGGGAACTACAGGCCAGTCAGCCTCACCTTGATCCTGAGGAAAGTGATGGAGCAAATAATTCTGGAAACCATTTTCAAACCCATCAAGAACAGGAAGGGGATCAGGAGCAGTCAACATGGATGTATGAGGGTGAAATTGTGCTTAACTCACCTGATAGCCTTCTACAATGAGGTGAGTGGTGGATTAAAGGAGAAAAGTGCATTATTTTTATCCTAACTTTAGCAAAGCTTTTGACACTGTCTCCCGTAACAACCTTCTCAGAAAAACTGAGTAAGTGTGGACTAGACAAGTAGACAGTGAGGTGCATTGCAAAGCTGGCCAAACTGCCAGGCTGTAAGGGTTGTGATCAACAGCCCAAAGCCCAGCTGGAGGCCAGCCACTAGTGGTGTACCCCAGGAGTCGATACTGGGATCAGTTTTATTTAACATCTTCATAAATGACCTGGATCATGGGATTGAGTGCACCCTCAGCAAGTTTGCAGGTGATACAAAACAGGGGTTGCACCACCATTCAGAGGGACTTCACCAGGCTGCAGGAACCGGCCAACAGGAACCCCATGAAGTTCAACAGCGGGAAATGCCAAGTCCCACATGTGGAGAGGAATTACCGTATACTGTAGATGCTGTTGGCTGACTGGCTGGAAAGCAGCTTGATAGGAAGACCTAGAGTCCTGGTGAACAACAAGTTCACCATAAGCCAGCAATGTGCCTTGGTGGCAAAGGCGGCCAACAGCATTTGGGGTTGCATTAGGAAGATTGTTCTCAGCAGGTCTAGGGAGGTGATCATTCCCCTCTGTGCAGCCTTAGTCAGACACACTTGGAGTTCTGTGTCCAGTTCTGGGCTCCTCAATACAAGACAGACAGGGACTTGCTGGAGTGAGTCCAGTGCAGAGCCACAAAGATGATTAGGGGATAGGAACATCTGCCATACGAGGAGAGGCTGAGAGAGCTGGGACTGTTCAGCCCAGAGAAGAGAAGTCTCAGGGGATCTTACCAATGTGTATAAATACCTGATGGATGGAAATAAAGAAGATGCCCAGCGACAGGACAAGAGGCAATGGGCACAAACTGAAATGCAGGAAATTCCATTAAAACATAAGAAAAAAAAGCTTCTTTACTGTCAGTAGGGTCAAGCATTGGATCATGTTGCCCAGAGAAGTTGTGGTGTATCTGTCCTTGGAGATATTTAAAAGCCAGCTGGATACTGAGCAACCTGCTCTAACTGACTCTGCTGTAAGCAGGGAAGTTGGACCAGATGGTCTTCAGAAGTGCCTTGCAGCTGCGCTTTTGTGATTCTATATAATACAAAATGTTACAAACTGTGTTTTATTCCAAATGGCAACTCAATGGCAATCAGCCTGTGGGGTTTTTTTTCAATAGTTTGTCTTTGGAGATATACTTCATTGAATGCAAAGTCTGCTTGTAGTAAACTGGTCGTTTTGTTATTTTTAATTCCCCAACTGCCTTTAGTAGAAATGACAGTGTTCTAAGTGCTGTTGGTGAAGTAACACAATAATGAATACAGGAGTTGCAATGATTATAAATTCATGGTCAGGCTTGTGTGGCCTAAAATAACTTCTGATTCTGGTAATATGTTGACTGTCTTTTGTGTAGAAATGAGTTCGACAAGAATGACTTCTACTACAATTTTAATGACTCTGTGTCAGGCCAGGTTCACAGCAAGAAATGAAAATCCAAAAGCATTTTTTAAATTGATCAATGGAATAGTAAGGAGAAAGTCTGGATATAAGATAAACACCATTCTTTTAGGTTACACACAGCACTGGATATCTCATTATTTATACATTAGTTTTTCTGGGTAGTATTGCCAGGCTGATTGGAATGAAGGGAGTTATTAAGGGACCAAAACCTCTTCTCCAACCATAATCTCAGTAATTCAGTCTGGCATTCTGTGCAAAGCAGGAATTAAAATAGCTTCATTAGTTTTGTATACACCAAGAGCATCAATCAGCAGCAGAGCTGGTAAGGAGTTCTTTGACACAATTATTTTTGATTGAATATGCTGGGGTTTTAGAATAAAAATGGTATTTATTTCAACAAACCATTAGGGAAACATAAACATAGTTCTGTTGAAGGCTTCTATGATCACCTAGCAAAACTGGAGGAAATTCAGACTTCAGGTATTCCTGCTTCCCCAGATAGTCTGCCATTGTAAATGATCTCTGTACTAAAAGCACGAAGCTCTCTGCTGCATAGTTCACACTGTCCAGATTACTGGACACAAAGGTGGCAACTTGAAAGGCTTTGCTACAGCTATGTGTTTAGGGCTTCTAGTCACTTTGCTCTGTAACAGGGAGATTAGATATCCTGGGAGTCCTGCCTTAAGACAGAGCTCTAATTGACTTATCTCTTCACGTGAAAATAAGTTAAAGCTTTTTTTCATAATGGAATTTCTTTGATGCTAAGGCTCACTCCTGGCTGCTTTTACTCAGGAAACCCCTAAAAGCAAAAAAGCAGTCCCAATGAATTGTGGTAAAGGAGACAGCATTCTTCTTGCTTCTGAAAAATTGACCTAAGATTGTTCTGGTTTGTTTTTTTTTAAATTCTTCACAATGGGTGTATTTGTTATTAATTCCTATTCCATGGGAGGTATGACCATTTGCCATTCTCATTCTGATTCGAAACAATATTTTTTCTTACAACATAAAATTTTTACACAGAACAGAAATTCTGACTTTTCCCCCTTTTTTTCTCATTTTTGCTACTCAGATGCTATTTATGTAACCCTGAGCCTGTAGTAATTTACTTAAGTGGTAAATTACTATATTAAGCAAATGCAAGGAGATATCCATATGTTATATTCTGTATCTGCATCTATTTTTGCCTATGCACTAGACCTACATAAGGAGCAGCATGAGGTCTAGGAAGCCCACTAGTATCAAGAAGAGGCATAGACTAGCACCTGTAAGAATCAGTCTGCTTTCTGCAGCCCACATTGTGCCTGTGTAAGGTACAAAGGTGGTCTGATTTTGTTATCAGTTCATTAAGGCTATATCATAAATAGGATGTACATAAGTATTGACTGCTTTGGACCTGCTGTAAGTAAGGCAATATTTAAATACAATGTCAATCAAATGACAACACCACCTTATGCAATCCATGCCTGCCTGAAATTAAAATGTTCCTGTAAAGTTTTACATGGATCTAGCCAGCCACAGTCTACATTACAATTATTTTCTCCTCTTTCATTGCTTCGTTCTCCTTTTGCCCAAGTTGGCATGAAGAATTAAAGAAAGGCCCTTATTAAATCCTTACTGCTGTTACTGTCAGTAGGACTTGTCTACCTTAGTAATAATCTAAAAATATTAATTCTCAAGAAAGGTATTTAAAAAAACTGTTTCAGAGAAAAAAAATATGGTTTGGATTCCACTGAAAGCTGGTTCTCTTCATACAATAAGAAAATATGTAGGTGTTAGCAGGTTCACAGTCATGGTCAGTGCTTTTGGATGCTTTTCTAGAAACATAGAAGCATAAAAATTCTCATAAACTGCCGCACATTTTCAAAGGCTGTTGTTAAACAACAGATGAAGCTAATAACACCACAAATTAATTCACAGGTGAATAATCAGAGTAATGCACTTCATGTGGTTTCAGGAGAACTAACCTAGAAGTATAACAATACACAGCAAGATTGCAATCAGCGCTCCTGTGCTGAGGCCTACTGGTAAGAAGATTGCTTCCACATTGCAGGACAGGATGGTACCATCAGAATCACATCTGCAAACACGGATAGTCATTGTGTTTGTGCTGCTCTGGACAGGGTAACTGCTATCTTCTATTACTACTGGAAGAAAGTACAGCTCTTGCTGCCTTCTGCTGTAACCATTTCTCCTGGCTTCAATCCCAGCTGTGTTGTCTGTAAAACACAACGCGGTCATTACAGGATTTTTATTGTGTACTTCAATTCACCGTTGTAGTTTGTATCACCTTTAGTAATAGGCAGCTATTCCATTTTTGAAACTCAGTGACATGCTTTATGTAATTGCCTTGTTTTATCATTACAAAAGGTATTGTATTCTGACTGGTACAGCTATTTTTGCAGAGTGTTAAATAATATTCCATTTCTTGTAAAGTTGTTACATTGACAGCTAAAATTTCAAAGACAACATAAATAATAATTAAAAAAAGCATTACAGGTATTAGATTAGGAGGGGTTTTCAGTTTTTCTTTTCTCCTTATCTCCTCACATTCCAAGCCTGTGGTCCAAAGGACTTTAATTGCACATGAATTTAGAATCAAGTCTCTATTAATTAATCAATTTCCTTTTAAAACTGAAAGTAATATACCTGGACAAAGTGCAAATCCCCTTCAACTTTCCTGCCCCTTTAGAAATAAGTACACAAATGAACTGAGTACTTTATAATCACCATATTTTCCATCAATGAATGTGTTCAGAACTCCTAGAAGTTATGTTTTGTCATTTCTTCCCAGTAGATACTCAGTTATTGCTGCTTTTCTTGAATCAGAGTAGCAAGGAAATGATGTACAGAATAAAAGAATTACATTGAAAGCAAAACCCAAATGAAATTAACAGGGAATTAATTAGCTGACAGATCTGAATGAAGGCAGCCTGCAGCTGTCACCGTTTTGCCATCTCACCCATGTGCTTTACTGTATCTTTAGAAGAGGTCTCTTGCTGTCCACGTTATGACTTTCATCCCTTCTTGGTTTTGTCACTACGTAGAAGTATTAAGGGCTCTGAATTCAACACTCAAATACTTGTGTGCAGTTCTGATTAAGGAAAATAAGAAGGAACCCTAAATATCCAAAACCACATATGTTATGATCAGACACTATTGAAAAAGCACTCAACTGATAAAATGCTTATTGCAGAAGTCCCCTTTTTATCAAACTTGGATGTGGCACATGGACACATCAAGTTCAGTGACATTTAGTTTTGAAAAAGAAAAATGTGTAAAAATTGTTTGAATCAAACCAACTTCCATCTTCAGCTTGTTCTTTCTCTCTATGATTAATCTGCACTGTACAGAGTTTTAGATCTAATTTGAAATCATACAGCTTAATCTTATTTCTATTCTTATTTCTATTAATAGAATTATTTCTATTCCTTTTTTTTTCTTCTAATTGCAATGTTGAAGATCACTTCAGTACCTGTTACAATGCAACCAAATGACTTTCCATTCTCCTTTTAGAAGAATCAAGCAGATCAAGCTCTTAAGTCTTTGAACAATTTTTGTTACTCTTCTACAACCCCTTTCAGTTGTTCAAGCTCCTTTTGAAAATATGGACACAGGCACGTGTTTGAACTCTACACAGAGCAGCCTGGAGCTGAGACAGCTTCTGGTTCTTTGGTCTGTTGGCAATAAATTCATTTTCAGGATGCGTGTGACAGTCTGGGGAGAAGGAAAATTCTCTCTTACATGAGCAACTGAGTGTTCTCAGCAGGGAAGCAGCACTCCACAGAGCAGAGTGAGGCCAGCAAAGTGGAACGAGGGGGGTGGGCAGTTCAGCTGGAAGCACTCCAGCTCTGCCAGGGCCTTTCGCTTCTGTTCACAGCTAGTGGGTTGGTCTCAGCGCTGCTGAAGGCATAGTCTAGAAACATAACATTTCCCTGTGTTTATTTTTCTAGAGACTCCACATGGCAACCTCGAGCTTCTGTCTTGCTTCTGTCCTCATTAGGTTATATTCTGAGGAAGTATGGAACCTGGAAAAGTTTATTCTCTTGGGTGCACTACAAACATATTACACCTGCTGTAATATCACACCACCCATGATTTTCAGCTGTATAGTATAGCACTGGTTATTGGGCTTCTTTATGTGTTTAAAATGTTAAATGACACCTCCACTTGTAAAAGCGTTAATTGTAACACAGTGAACAAGACTGTTTCCTCAAAAAAAATCAAAATTCCTTTCACAAAGTACTTGCTTGGTACTAACATAATTGCTAACTCAAAAGATAATGGTATTTATGTTTTTAAAAAGTTTATGTAGGGAAAATAAGGTTGTGTTATTATACCTCTAAATTGTGTGCAGAGTAGACCTTCCACCTTTTTGGCAAGTAAAAAGCAGAAGATATTGAAAATATTGTACAGAGTTTCTGTTTGGACAGATTTTTCTAATAGCTCTGTAAAATCATCAACAATGAAAAAGTCTTTTATGGTTGGAAAATGTTCCACAAAAGCCTTTTTTTTCTTCCTTATGTTTCAATAAATAGCGTAATTCTTTCTTCTTTTTTAGTAAGTGTTAAGAAATGCTTTTAAGAGTGTGTATATAGGTACATGCACACACAAACATTTATGCATGAGAAGCTGTGTGGCTTGGTGGTTTCTAATTCCATCTTTTATGGGAATACTGCATTTGGTTTTATACAGTAGAGAAAGTTTATTAACAGACTACTGAGATCCAAAGTAATCTTGCTGTCAACATCACTGGTTTAAACAGCAAAATTTAATTATCTAATAATATTTGAGCAATTTCCTCACCAAACTCATATTCTAAGCACACTTCACAAAAGCTGCAAATGAGAAAGGTCATTGAGTTTAATTATGGTATACCCTTTTTAAGTGTAAAGATTCTTTTGAGGAATTAAATATGTTAAAATGACCTGAGATGAATTGGAAGGCTTACATTTAAAACAATAGTTTGTAATTATTTGAAAAAATTACATCTTGGTGAAATTACAGGATATTTTAGTAAATGGACAGAAAGAAAGAAATTAAAGCTCTTAGTTTAAAGAAATCTTGACCAATAGAGCAAAGGTATTTAGAAATACACAGTAATCGTGTTAGAAGACAACGTAACTATGAAGGTATTACCCATATGGGCCTTCAAATGTGTTGAAAAGTGAAAAAATAAAAATAATTCATGTCAAATATAAGGAAGCTCTAAAGAAGTATATTTTCCTTCTTTTAAGATATACAGAACATTTTTTTTCCTTTTTAATTATAATCAGTAACAAAGTTCATCATGCTGAGTTTTCCAAGCAAATACTACCAACAGCTAAGTAGTGAACAGAAAATAACAGAAATTACAATGCAGCATTAAGGGGAAGCAAACTTAAGCATTGCCCAGAATTTTAAGTCCAGTGGGACACAGATGTAAAACATTTAAATCTCGCTTGGCAATATATAGTTAGATCTTGAAATGCCACAATGATTTAAATTCTAGTAGCTGTTAAAACCAAACTGTTTAGACTAAGCACTTCTGGAGAAGAGTAATGACCTAATCTTCCAAGAACAGAAGTGAGGGGACTTGAATGCATTGTAAGGTTGTCCTTCATATTCATTGAGCGGTCTGTCTCAAGAAAACTATTTGAATGGCCTCTGATAAAATCCTGATCTACATATTTTTGGTTTCATAGGTTACTATTAGTCATGTCTGCAACATTATGAATTATTATGGTTTCACTGTGTACTGTATTTACAAGTCATTAAGCCAAATTCTTCGCTCATCTGTAAAATGTTTTTAGCTATCTATGACATACTAAGATGAAAGTCACTAGTAAGTTTGGGAATAAAGCATTTTTGTCTTGTCATCTTCACAGAGGAGCTATATAAAAAGAGAAAATAAGTACAGTTTATTTTTCTGCTGTTTCAAACTTATTTCTTCCTGAACTTTCTTAATGATAAAGGTCTCCATGATTAATAGTTGTACTTACTTTGTTGGCTTTAATTTTGTATCACCTCAAATTGACAAAAGTTCATGGCTTCAAAAATAATGTGAGTCATATACTTACATGGTTTTTTAAAAGACTAAATAAGTGGCCTCTGCAACTATTTTCATTCTGTGTATTATCCATTTCTAGCCCTTTTTAGGGCTGGGGTTACTTAATTCTCACAAAAGGAACCTTTACATCATAGTCAGTATAGTCTCAAATGTAAATTAAAAAAAATAATGAATATAATTAATAACATTTAAAAATAAGTATTATATACTTTTTCTTAAAAGTAATACTTATAACCTACATAGTTAAATTGGCAAAGGAATGTTACTGAACTTTATTGGATGGCTTTAGGTGTTCTTTGCAGAGTAATGTAAACCCTTTTTTATGAAAAGCTTATCCTATCACAGTTCGTTAAAGATCACCTAATAGCTGATAAACTCATTGTTAATTTTTTTTCCATATTTGATCAACATAATCAGTGGTGAAAATTTACTACAGTTTATTATGATGTTTTAGCTGTGTTCATCCACAAGACTACATGCTTGAAGATGTTTACGACAGAAAACAAAGATAATTTTTTTCATCTTGGGTTGTTTTTTGCCATTTATCAAAACCATTCAAGTGAAAAAGAAAAACAAAAAGATGATCATTTATGACAAAAATTGGGGGAAAATCAGAAATGTTAATTATATAAATCTATAAATTATTAAGAGTGTTGTGGGATGTTATACTGCAGCAGCTCTGTCCATATTTAGAACTAATTCTTCTGCAGGACTATGAATCCTCCAGAAAGAACAATAACTGGGTACTTTGAAAACAATTAGCAAAGTAGTAGTATTTAAACAAGGCAGCAATAGTGCCTTGTTTAAAGGTATACCTGCATTGGCATATGAGCTCTTCCTGAGATACTGAATGATAAAAGGAAGAAAATAAAACAGGTAGCAGTGTTTTTGCAGGCCTGTAGGGAAATCTCAGCCTTTGGTGTTCTGACAATTCCTGTCCCCTAAAAATGAGAAAAGGTGCAAGACCTGAATTTATATTAATATATGTCCTAGATAGTTTAACAATTAGAAATGTCAAATAAAAAAGTTAGTCTGTAGACAGGACTATAATACAAAGTAATCATATTTGTCATTGCAATCACAGCCTGCTGCTCTGAAAGAGAGATACGGGTAAGGAACTTACTTCTGTAGTCATGGATTGTGAAATTTGGTTTGTTGGAAGCCTCAGGTGACAGTCTGAAGGAAAACCTTTGCCCAGCTGGTGACAAATCTTTGTCTGCTGCAGTGACAGTCTGTATCACCTGAAACCAGATTAAGATTAATTCTGAAGTCAGTTCACTCTTCTAAAGAAGCAGTGTTGTAGAAGTGCAAAAGGGAACATCAAATGGAACAATGAAAGTGAAATCCTGCTGGGTTACTCTCATTCCCCTAATATATTGGACATTGGAGGCAAGAAGTCTGAATACTCTAGCCTCCAGAGAACTCATGATGTCTCAGAAAGTCTCGCTTTGACGTATCTGAAGGAAATCAGAAAGATTTACCCTACATTCATAGCAGAAGTATTTAATATTTGTCCTTTGTACCAAATACTAGTGATTGTTTTCAGGTGAGTGATTACTTAAAGACAGTTCACTTTATCTGCTACTATCACTGTTACGACCATGTTGTAGTACTTCACAAAGCTGCACCCTAATTTTACAGCTTGAAACAAAGTAGGGAGGGTTGAAAGGTCTGCACCATCTAGGCGTAAAGGAACTTTTGGGTCCCAGAGTCCTACCTACTAGATGTCAGATAAGCACAGTGCAGTTAAAATAGTAGGATTGCCACTGTTCTTTTAAAAAGGAAGGCATTTTTTTAATGTAACAAAGATCTAAATATTTATAATTTGTGACAGCTCAGTGCTTGTCTCAGCCTTCCCTGTAAAAGGTTCCCCCTTCTACTGTTAGTGCCTGGATAAGAAACTGAAGGTCTCCGATAAACTATAAGTTAAATTGGCATGTACGGTAGCTAGTTGAAACATACCGGAAAAAAAAAAAGAGATAGGAATATCATCTGAAGTCATGGACAAATCTGTAATAAAGGCAATAAAAAATCACACGGACTGATTACGTATTACATACACATAAAGAGAAGTCACTGATTACACAGCAGGCTGAATATGTTCCTTCCACGGCTGGCAGTAACTCTCAAAGTTAAACAAACAGCTGAAGTTACAAGCCTTGCCTTGGAAACAGTATTAGTTGTTAATATGTATGATGGTTGGCCTTGGTGCTTTGCAGCACTGTGTTTAATTGCACAAATTTTGTGCAGAAGGAGCACATGCCAACAGCTTCTGGGGCCAGCTCTATTAATACTGGCATCCCTCATGGTATAAGGTGATAGTCTGAATCTGAAATAGGTTTTGCATACTATATATATATATATATTTGAAACTGCTTATAAAAACAATCTTTCCAGAGGATTGTCTTTAGGGTTGTGGGTTCTTTTTCTCAGAACAGGACACAGAAATGTGTCCATTTATTCACTGTGGTTTTACCCTTATACTTAAGTGTCTTTAAGGAAGGGATTCTTTCTGCTGTCATAGCTATTAAATACACAGTGAAGGGTGGCTCAGGCCTGTATAATCAAGGATAATAAAAATAAATAGACCATAAATAGACCATAAAGGTCAACAAACAGAATTCTAAAATGTATTTCCAACACAGGCATTTTATTTGTAAAAGCATTCTAACCATGATGTCATTTTCAAACCCAGAAATTTCTATTGCTATAAATAATAAGGAAAGAAAAAGCAAAATAGCAAGCATTACAAATACCTGTCCTGCCTTGGCATTTTCACAGACAGATGTCTCATATGGAACTGAAATTTCAGGAGGAAACTCGTTGACATCCAGGACATTTATTATAACGTTGACTTTGCTGGTTAATAGTGGGTTACCTATAAATGATTTTTAGGAGAAAAGCATTAAGGAATACTATTTATGTTTGTTGTCATCACCAGCGTCCATGAGCTGTTATAAACTGTTTTGATCCCAGTACTGTGACTTCTAAAAGCCCTTGACTTCCATTTATTTCTGATTTGTACTAAGGAGAAATCAGAAGCAAACTTCTTATCGTTTTGTACCAGACTTTGATCCATTACTCTTCATGGGGCAAGGAATCAATCAACATGATTAAGTTTATCAGAGCATAAATTAAAGAATTTGAAGTTGTACCTGTAATTAAAGATGCAAACTTTTCTCAGATCACTTTTCATGGACTATGTGGAAAATGCTTCCAGTGATTAAAACTGAATTCTGTTTTCCACAATGGAATGCAGAAAATCAATATTTATTACTTAGCCACTGTTTACATCTTCAAGATATTAAGGAGGTAAGTGGAGCATACCCATTTAGAAGATGGAGAAAAGTAAGAGAGAAAGATATAAAGAAAAATCTTGCTGAAAGCCAGACAGAGTCAGTGGTAAATTTAGCAGTGTAATATGTAAAGCTAGCATTCATTCCACTTGTGGTTAAACCATTAGGCTATGTGGTAACAGATATTTCTTTAACTGCATAAATATTTGTGAGCAGGAAATATTTTTGTGCAAAAGAAATGCTAAAAATCAGTTTACATTATGCTTCTTTCCACTGTCCTACCAATGCAGATCAGTCACTAGATGCATTTTATAAACAAGTTTAAACGCAAATGCAATGTCTGACAGAAAGGAGACACAAATTCAATACAGAGCAGACAATATTCTCTTTTACTTTACGCTGAGACCTCTTGTGAGATAGCAGATATGTAGAAAACAGTTTAGCTGGTGAATCAAAAGGATAATTCTTTTCTCCTTTTGCATTTAAGACAAGTGGCAGCCACTATACAGACACAGTTAACTATTCAAGAAATCTATGCTATGACTCAGGGTGGTGTAGGAGTCACAGCGTGGGGTCATGGTTAAGTACAGGAACAGTTTTCTTGAATCTTCAGACATCAATGGACCCTTCAAATTATTTGCATTAGCTGCTTACTTCAAAGTTTGTATAAGCCTTTGCGTTTCGGTTGTTTATAACTAACACAGCAAGGGGCAAAGTCTCTTCATAGTGGCGCTGTAGAAATTGTAAATGATTTCTTTCTTGTTCTTAGGAACTACTAAATATAGTGTTTTCAAGAGGCCTTTGTCAAAGCCAAAAGGTATTCCCCAATGTTTTCCTAGTTAAGTAGAACCAGCTGCAAGTAGAAGTGTGCTTTACCTGTTTACAAGTAGTGGATAAACTGACCACCCTATTAACTCAGCTTGGAATCTACAAAAAAAACCCAACCCCAAAACTCACTACCCAAATCACACAATATTTGTAGTTCCTTCCTATGAACATATCTATTTAACAGTGAACATATCTAATAATATCTCTTTGAATCCTCATTCATTTCCAATTCAGCATGACCCCTACTTGCAGAACATCTTTGTGGAGAAAAGCCTTGTGCAGCATGAATGAAGACAGAGTTTGGTCCTGCAGCTGGGAATTAGCAATGATTCTTTAGGTGCCCAAAGAGCCAGAAGAAATCTAGATCACTTGCTCACAGTTGAATTGGTTCCTTTGTGTAATAGGAAACAAAAAAGTCCTAAGAAGTTATTTTAGTCAGTAGAGGGCAGGACCCTGACTCTGAGTATATACAAAGATAAGAAAAGCCCTGAGTAGGTCAAGTTCATGCAGATACTGGCAGAAACAGCCTAACTTAAGACTTCCCTCCTAGCAGTACTCGCTGCGAAGAACTCAGCAACTCACACGGAGTAACTCAGGTTTTCCTTTAGTTTTTGTGTGTTTATTTTAAGGTACAACACTGAACAACAGGAGCTCAGGATACATTCTCCAAACACATCAGAGATTAATGCATTGGCATGAAAGTACAGGCATAGATGTTACTTTGTTTCCTTTTGGTAATGTGTTAACAATGCCTTTCCAGTAAAAGAATGAATGTACTCAAAATTTATGCATCATGTCCATGGGAGATATTAGCCGATTTTGATAATTTCTATTGAATATATCAGTTTCTATAAGAAGTCTTTTTAGGCTATATTTTTTTGAAATATCTTACATAAATGATTTTTTCAGCTATTTGGAACAGTGTACATACTGTGAGACTGTATATTTTTTAAATGAACAAAGGGATTTGATGTTTTGCCTTCCCTCAAACTCACGATAGGATAGCATGCTTTGGAAATATAAACAAATATGACTATACTTTTAACATTTATTTCTCACTGATGGTCTGTGATTTATTTTCTATGATTCTTTGAAAGATACATTAGAGGCCAAAAATCTTTTCTTCCTAAGTATTTCAGCAAGGTAGAATTTTACCTTGCATAAATGGTCAGCAAAAATCAAATATGAAAGTAAACAGAATTACTACAGCAGAAGATGGACCTACTTCTGGATTTCACTTTATTTATGTGATTCATTTTCTTTCTGGTTTGTGCTAGTATCAGTTTAACTGCATATAAAGGAAGACTGCAAGAAGATTGTGTACAGCTTTGAATTCATATATAATTACAAAGACTTATAATACTTGATGTGAACGAAGATGATGAATTGCATTTCAAATACGACTGTGCAGACTTGACCTCCATTTTCTGGTTTTTGTTTTGTTTGCTCTCTGTCTCAAAATCAAATCTTTTTGAGCCCTGTGAGCACAGTAGTGACGTGCATGCTGGTATCAGTGAGTGAGTCACTGAAGACATCTGCTTGTGCCTTTTGAACCAAGATTACACAGAGAAGACGACAAGTTGGTTAAATCATTAGCCTAGGAATTAAGAAACTGATTTCAGGTTTCAATTCTGCCTGTAAGATACAGGCAAATTAATTAGCTTCTTCCTTCCGCAGTTTTCCTGTCTTTAAGACAGTGACAACACTGTTTCCTTCTTTTGCTTGAGTACCATCATGTTAACATCTTCATGGTTCAAGGATATTACAGGTGTAGAAAATATGTAAAATACTTTGACTAATGGACTTATGAAAATCCAAGATATCTGAGCAAATAGATACCATTAAGGAGAACTGGTGATTCCTTAACCCCAGTTATGGTATGCAGCAGAAGATAAACCCTATCTTGAGATTTAAGCTGAGGTTTCTTTAATATTTACAAAATTCAGGCCTAGACTTAGAGGAGTTGGGAAGATGATTTGGACAGGAAGGATTATGGTTACTTTATATTTATTTTCAACCTTAACTAGCGTCTTCAGGACAGGAAAGCAGAAATAAGATCTTATGCATCTTATCTATTTCCTCTTTTCTAAGATGCAAAAACCATTTCCATAGTAGGTAATTAAGCAGCACACTGGGGAACTTTTTGAGCACTGGACTGTGATTTTTTTTATATCATTATGTTCTTACAGCAGCCCTTGGCACAGTCTTAGCCTGGGGCAACTAGTGGTCTTGCGGACAATTCACATGCATGTGCTGGGAGTTAGTATGGGTGAGGGACCACTCTCAAGGAATCGATTTACATATGGGCACCCTGTTTGGAAGGTAAAAGTGTTTAATGGCATAGAAATAGGCTACTCAGTGCCAGCTGGCCTTTGTGCTTGAAATGAACGCAAGCCATGTATAATTTATTAGTTCGGATGGAGTCTGTGGGCTTAAAAATGTTCAGAAACAGCAATCGTGGAGGCTACTAGGGTGTTGAGTTCTAAGAAGAAAAAAACTACAATGAAATATAGTCAGGGAATGAAAAGAAGTATGGAGAAATTGGGAAGTGAAATGGGGGAAAAAAATGCGAGTCTGAAACATTCCTCTCCCTGTTCATGCACTTTGTTCTATATAAAGGATGATTTTTTTATTTCTACAGATGGGTAAGGGACCTTCTGCATTCAGCTGCCTTCACATCTGTCATCACCCATGTGTCAGCAGAACAATCATCCAGCTCCCACTTAAAAAGATCTCTACTTTGGGACAGACTTCTCTAACAAGAGCGAGAATAAAGTTATGGTGTCTTGTGTTAAATACAACAGTTGGCTACCCATCACTCTATGCTGGGTACGCCTCTGAGATGTTCTCAAGAGTCAGCTGTGCTGCTATTTGGAGACAGATTCCCAGACAGTGTTTAGATCAGATGTTTGGAAGTTTTTCAGGGTGAGAAATAAAAATCACAGTATAATGATACATGGTCAGAGTTGGTCATTGCATAACTTGAGTAGAATAACTTCCCTTATCCCAGTTCCCTAGGTGGAACCAGCAGCTACTGTCAATATGTAAGATTTACTGTGTTATTGCTGGGTAAGTAGGACTTCCCTGGCTGTGAGCATACAAGTTTATACAAGCAAGCCTAGGACAAGCAGATTTCATAATTAACTGTTTGCTAAGGGTCCAAATTCTGCCTCTCTTCAAGCTGCCAACCTGCACCTGGTCTGGTGTAGGCAGGGATGAAGGGGTAGGACCTGAAGTTCAGGGAAAAATAATCTCAGTATATATACATTTTTATATGTCAAATAAGTGCAGAATGAGGACACTGGACATGAAACCGTTTACAAATTTCCAAAGAACCAGGCTTTTGAATAAGACTTTTTTTTTTTTTTTTTTTTGCCTCCACAGTAGGTGACGTCAGCAAAGATTACTCTAGTAAACACAAGGTAATTCTCTTCTGCCTCATTTTTTAAATGTATTCCTTTAAAAATTATAACTTCTGGTGCTTTATTGCTAATAATAGTCAGATTTATCAGCTTGTAAGAAAAGTCTAAATGGTACATCCATATCTACATTTACATTTATCAATTGCTTGCTGCTATATTTAGCTATCTAACCTGCATGCCATTTATGCCATTGTTTCATAGGTAATTTGATAGCTCAAAAGTCATAATATTATTTCAAGACTTTAGTGGCTGCGAGAAAAAATGTAACACAAGCATCATCTGTGATTCATACAGGGTTTCATTTTGAAGCTACAGAAGAACAAAGGGGAACAATCACTTAGAAGGCCCCAGGACTAAGGCACAGGCAGGGAGTCCAGGCAAGCCTGCCCATGACCTTTGCATCATTTTCCACGTAAAGGAGAATGATGGCAAAACTACTTTAATATATTTTTCTCTCTGACTTGATGCAGATAAAGCTGGTGGCCTTTGTTTATAATTGGCCTGTTCAAGAAAAGATAATTTGCAGAATGACCATTAGGATGTGTCTAAAAGGTGGGGGGGTTTGTTGTTGTTATTCTCTCACACTGATAAAGCAAAATACGTATTTTAGCTATAAAGTTCTTTAGGTAACAGAACTTAATATGGCTAGTTTGGAGTCTGTTTATTTTAATGAGATAAGGTCATGGAGAACTGAACGTACTTAGGTAACAATAGTGTCCGTTCCTGAGGCAAGTTTATGCAACTAATTGCAATACTGGGCCACTGTCCTTAGGTAATCATGTATATGTCAAGGCACTGTTCATGCACTTTTTCTCTAATAAGAGATGGCAGTTTCAGTGTTTCTATGTCAGCACTGAAAAAGTGGCAATTTTTTTTATAGCAGAAATTCTTCAAATATAGTCATCCCCCACCCCCCACCCCCCCGCCTTTTTCTTCAGATGTTTTCTTCTCTTCTTTCTAACCTTTTTCGGTTGTGTGCAGTGTGTCATCCCTCAAACCCCAGCCTTTATTTCTGTGCTAACTCTTAGTCAGACAACTGCATATAAAGTTTAGTAGTTAGTATACCTCAAATCCTCCAAAATATTGCCAATTACTGGTGTAGTACAGGTAAGGCAATTGTTTTTAATGCTATGGATAATGGTCAATGCATAATATTTTGAGGTATGCTGAAATGAATCACAAATATGTCTTAGGTGTAGATTCTTAACTAGGCAATTGTTAAAATTGGGAATGTCATAATACAGCCTACCTGCTACAGCTCTACATAAACATGATATTACTATATATGTGCCGGGAAGGTGCACAGACAAGTAAACTTGGAGGTTTTAGCTGGCTTTACTTACTCTTGGGAATAATAAAGAGATTCACATCAAGTTTTCTAAAACTGTTGCCTTACTGCAGAAAAAAATTACAAATCTCAAATGTACTTTTTATCCATCAATAAATCCAAATAGTTAAGCTTTACTGAAACATAGACTATTACGAGACCTCCCCTCTGCATCTACCTGCCTTTCAGTTTCTCTGGAAACAAATTACACTTCTGGTGGACTTTCTGTGAATATACACACACACATGTACCTCTATGATGTACTCAATCACTTGTGGTAGTTTAGTTTCCTCTGTTAGTGTATTCCTTTTCCAAGATACAGATAAAATTCAAGTGTTCATTTGACTGGTGTCCTCGTTATGTTTTCAGGTTCCAGGGAGGGAGCCCATGTTTCTTTTTCAAATAACTACAACTGAGAATTTTTATTTATTTATTTTAAATAACGTATACCTTCTCTGCTTCCAAAATCTCTCTCTTCCTGTTAGTAGCATGTATTACTTTTTGAAGACTCAGTGCCAAGCAATACATTGAGGAAGACATGTTCTTTGCTTTAGAAACTTGCATTTCTGGACACATGAACAATACAGAATGAATAAGAAATACAGCAGGGGTCCTCTTCTACAGCCTATTGATGTCAACAGGAAGACTGACTTCTGTGGCCTTTACACAACTGCTAAGTGACCAAAAGACTCATATTCAAAGGGTGGTATACGCCTACAAGAGTTTCAGTTTGATGGGATCATGAAGGAGGAATGCTACATAGAAGGATGGCATGAAGAAAGCTGCAGCTACATAATACATCAGAAGAAGGGAGTTATTGTTTTAAAAAAAGCTATGTAGGAGAGGACACAAAGACAAGAAATCAAAAAAAACCCCACCCCACCACAAATCATATAGGAAAAGAAAACAAGTGGTTAGGCATAAAATCTTGGGCAGAGAGAAAACACAAGAGCAGAGATGCAGCACACAGATTGATTCATTTAGGGCCTTAAGTCTTGACTCAATTTTAGTGTACTTTTTGTCTGAGAATTTAATGAGTCTTTAAATTTTTCTGCCTTCAAAAAGCAGATTGACAGACCTGTTATTTGCCTAACCTAATTTCATAGGGAGTGAATTACAAAATCACAAACAAGAACTGGAAGGCCTCCATACAGCTCCTCATGCTCTTCATGCTGACAAGATGTTTTTCAGTTTCTGAGGGAACTGTGCCTACATGAGGGCTCCTAGAAAAACCTTACTGTACAGGGCTGTTTGAACATCACACACAGTGAGTCTGGCAAAATGATATTTATTGAGCCTTCTTAAATAATCTATTGGCAATACATGCACTCTTCACAGCATATTTATGCCTGAGCACTGCATTCTGAAAAAAATATCACATTAGCATATTAATTCAGTTTGTGTCATACTTACTAACTTTACTTGCAATTATAGAGAAATTGTACTGTGCTGTGCTTTCTCTGTCCAGTATTTCATTAGTAGCAATGGTTCCTTCAGTAGCATCTATTGTAAAGTAGCTGTCCACATCATTCTTCCAATCGATGAAGTATCTGTATGTGAAAAATATTAAACAAAGTAGATGCAAATCTGCAAAGATTACTCATTTATCAAAACAGCAGTCTAGCTAGCTCAAGTTTGTTATTTTTCTCTTCCTAGCTATTACCATCCTTGCAGGAAGAAGACAATAAAGAATGATTTGTTTATTTCTTTTTTGCAGAGTTGGAATGCTCAAGGGAAAATGGGATATAATAAAAGATTTAGTACTTCTGGTGTTCAGATTATTTGAAAACTCTGAGCTCCCAAGAAGTTGATGCACATCTTCTGTGACCCTGATCACTTATACCAGTCACTTTGGAAAGCACTAGATAGGCTTAGAGGGGAAAAAAAGAAAAGATATGTGAAATAGTGCTTGAGGTATGAATAGCGATGAAGAGTGGATCAGATCTGGTCTCTTTACATCCATTTGTAGCTGCAATAGGCTGTAAGCAGCCTCCCCGGGCTTGCAAAGAGGTGTCCTGGTGGACATACACGGGCTGTTGGCACAGGCTACTCAAAGGTCCCTCAGGGATGTTGGCAGAGTCACAATATGGGAGATGGAGAAGAGTGTGCTTATTCCCCCACATAAATAGCAGCAATAAAAGGCTCTTTGCCTTTGGGAAGAACAGGCAACCTCCAATTTCACTGGAGCTGTGAGGAACAGGGCAATTCCGTTGTTTTTTTTATTCTCCTGAGCCTTTGTTTGTCAAGAAATATGAACGTAGAAGAGATTTAAAACTCAAAATGTGTATTTATTTGTTATTTTTCTCTAGCAAGGACTTAATAGAAAGCGGAGATGCACTTGTAAACATAGCTGCTTAAAAGCAATCTGATAATTATTCCAAACCCATTTCCCTTAAATGCTAATTAATTTGAAAGTCTATTTTCACATTTAATGCTACTGTTTGTAGCCATAACAGAATAATAATTTTTCTGATGCAGTACCACCAGCTATTAATTTCCTTTTCAGTGTTAGTCTCTTCATACCTTGTCGATGTTTCTCAAAAACTAGGCAGGATGAAATTGAGAAAGCTATTTGTGAGCAGTAGGCAATAAGACCAAAATGGCACTCAAAAACAAGTACATTTAGAAGATCATAAAGGCCAGAGGACCATTCCTGTGACACCTCATTGCATTTAAACCAGTGAGAATCAGAATAAAAGCTTGTATTTCCTTCTCTGATTAGTGTGATTTATGGAAAGAATATATAGGGAATGTAATGATAAACACTGTGTTTACTGCTGTAGAAGGAAGCAATGATAGAAAGGGGTATATGGCATATTTCTAAAGAAAATATCTCAGATTGGGACTCAAGAATGCCAATAGCTCAGGAAGACTTGAATAGTAAAAAAAAAATCACAAATAAGGTACCATGCTTCTTTGGAGACATTTGTTTAATCAGAATCACAAGAAAACCTATCTGTAGATGAAACAGGCTATTTCATCAATTGACAGGCATCATTACCAGTTCACCGCTTTATCTGAAAAGCCTCAGAAGTGGTTTGCTGAAGGCAGCATGTATCCTTTTACACAGCTGAGCAGGCACATTTTCTTGAATATGATAATATCGTCTACCCACATTTGTAATTTCGGTCTCATTGTTCAAAATTTGGTTGACATAAAAATTATGAAAAATATATAAGCCATTTATTAGAAATATCATTACACTGACATACTCTTTCAGGAACAGTAAAATTACTCTTTCAGGCTTTGCATGTTTAATAGATTATAATTTCTTCCAAAATTAAATATGCAGCCACACACAAATAAAGGGGATCAAAGCATGAGAAAGTAACTTTGCTTATCTTTCCCCTTAGGAAGATTAGCTTTGTCTAAGCACCATACACACCACAGTATGAGCCAGTGAAGAAAGTACAGGACCTAATTCAAAGCACAGTGTAGGTGATAGCCTCCTTCACCAGCAGGCTTTGAAACTCCAGAAAACATATTCAGTTTGAACACTGCTGTGTTTGAAGTTGAGTTCAAGCACGAGTATTTGTAGGATCAGAATCTGATAGTCTATCTGCAAGCGTTCACACAGGTGATTAACTTCATGCACAAGCCCAGAATGCCTACTCCTAAACGTAAGCATCAGCAGGATCGAAGTCTGTAAAAGCATCAGCAGGATCGATGTCCTCAACAAGCACTGCAAGCCTAGCACTACTCCTGCTGAGACTAATGGCAGGATTCCTCTCGGCTTCCCTGGAAGTGGGATCTGTGGGAATTGAACAGTTTGATAAAAACAGAACTGTAGCACTTCTAAATTCATTGTCTTTGCCTCTGTTAACACTGTGGAAACTATTATGCCAGTATTGGTAGTCTTTTTTTATAACTTTGGCATTATCTTTGAAGTCATCCCTTCCTTCCCTCTCCATATGCTGCATATATGGTAAAATTAGGGGTGGAACAGCCAGTCATTTCAGCTCCTCTCATCCTAAGAGGCTATATATTCGATTAGACTACAAAGGGAAGAGGAGTGGGAGGAAGTATTGGAGATGTATTGTGTAAAATAGAGATATTTACAGGAAAAACTGTGAAAAAGAAGCCATTCTTCCTCCTTTCATTGGTTGTCCATGTGCAGTACCCATGAAAACGTATCTGGCAGAAGATCCTCTTACAGACGGCTCTTCTGGACATAGCATTGCTCCCAAATACTTCAGGAAGTCTGTAAGGCTTAGTAAAAGAGTGAATGGGAGGACCTCATCTGGCTGCTTTTCAAAGGCAAATTTGGGGGCCATCCCCAAAGGGGGGTGGCTTTTCAGGGAGGCCCTAAAAGAAATGTCGTTTCCTTTTACAGCCCAAAAGCACTCTTTCATGCAGTCTGATGCTCACTGTAAGATTCTTTGTAAGCAGCACAGCAACACTTAGTCTTTTTCTAAGGTCGATAGTATTGCCTGAGCTTTGTCTTTTACTTGGAAAAAATGTGTTCAAGAACAGAACAAATGGCAAAAGGGTCTCCAACCAGAAAAATCTGTAACTTTCCAGAGATAAACCCAGGTATCTGGGACATAAAGCCTGACATTTCTTGTTAGATTGTGACACAGAGAGGAACACTGTTGAAATACTGGTATTAGGACAGCTGTCTAGATCTTCTAGTCATGGTCTAGCAGTTTGAAGCAACTGAGGTTGGTTTGTTTGACTGCTCAGAGTGCCTGCAAGACAGATCATGGATAACTGTACTAATCCGAAGAGGCAGCTCCCTCCTTGAAAAGTTAGAGAGAATTGTTGACACAGGACACAGCAGTATTATTTTTCAGAAAGATCTGAACAGGCCTGCCTGGCAACTCTGAGTACCAGGACATTGATATATAGTTTATATTCACTGACAGGGAAGAAACTTTGAACTATATGTCTCCCTGAATATTCTTCCCAGCAGAAGACTGTATTCCAGATTATATTAGTGAAGGCAGGGGTGTGGGGGATAAGTGTGGAAGGATATACCTTTGCTAATGTTGTCTGTCTCTTCTCAAGAATAGCTATATTTGTACCTCAAGTAGGATAGAAGAGCCAGAATGGAAATATTTGGTTTATAAAATGGTAAGAGTCAAGTCTGTAGGACTCTCATCCAGAGCATTCACAAAGACACGAGCTGCCATCTTAAGAGCTCCACGAATAATTTGCATTCCTCTTGGCTAAGCGGTGAGGCTCTGCATAGCCTATGGGGTCTTACAGAGCACTCCCCCGAAAGAGGGCTCATCTTTCGAAGAGCGGAGGACAGTGGGGAAGCCTGGATCAACTCTAGCTGCAGCACAGAAGATAGATAGCAGAGCGCTTGATGGAGCGCTGTTGAATACCTGAGTGACAGCAGATCACCCTGGTGAAGATAAGAGGAACTCTGAGCCGTTAAGCAGACAACTGTAGTTGCTTCAGACTGATATACCATGAATAAAAGAACTGGACAGCTGTCCTGCTGCTATGGAAACATGCGTGACAACATGCTCAGGAGGGATGGGATGTGGCAGGATGCTAAGGAGGCTGTGAAGCTTAGGATTTGGGGTGCGGTTTTGGTCTTAAAAATGTGGAAGGGAAGACTTCCCTTGCCTAGCACAGATGGCCTTGGGAAGAGTGGGGGTCCATCCTCACCAAAAGTTCAAAAACCTTGCCAAAGACTTTCTTTGTTGTTCTGTCTTGATAGTGACAGCAGTGGTGATGCAATGCAACAGAGGAATCGTATAACAGCATGTAACAACTTACAACATATTACCATCTTTCTTTTTTCTTTCTTTTTTTTTTTAGTTGCTGCTTAAACGCAATGCAGAGTTTGCATTTGTTTGCCCATGCATTGGTCCTTAGTGGGGATTTCACCAGCTGTTCCCAAACTTGCAGAGGAAGGCATATTGCAGCTCGGGCTTAGCTCAAAAAGGGGACCTTAGGAGAAAGTTACAACGACCTTTACAAGGTAATAGCCATTTTTTCTGTTTTCCAAAATTCACCTGAGTATTCTAGTCTTGCTAGTATTACCTTCCTAATGAACAACCTAAGCTGTTATGGTTTCATACTCAAATCTCTATTGCATTCCATGTACACATCCCCCCATATATTATAAAATTTTCTGTCGATATATCCGCCAGCTAAAACATATTACAGCCACCATTGGTGCTCAGTATCATTTTCTTTTCTCAGCTCTCTTTTGATAGGGTTTTACTGCCTCCAAAGAACAACAGAAGCAAAGTACTGGCCTAAGTATTTTGTTCTATGTTTTTCAGGAACATAGGGACACCTTCTTAGGAGGTGGTTGTGGTTGCTGGGATCATTCTAGTGACAGAAGCACCCTCAGGTCTTCTTCTGAAAAGGATGTCATAAATGTAGAGGAAGTAGAACTAACAGAGAATCAAGAGTTACCAGAAAAATTTGCCAGCTGCATAATGTTGGCATGGTGAAAGCTGGGTCATATCAAAGTCTAGGTGCTCTCCTGTGCATTCCTAGCCCAGACGCACCCCAGTGCATTTATCCTTGCTTTTACTCTCGTGTAGCTGACAGCTACATCCATCCATACTGAAAAGCAGCATCCAGGTCTCAGACAAGCTGCTTTGACGTCATTTTAGACTGAAAGGTCTCAGAGACAAATTAAAGGAGCAGAGTTGCAATACCTTGCTTATATACACCCATACCTCCTAAAAAGTAAGAGCACAAGCAGGAACAGTCTTGCATAGCTCTGCCATATCACTGCCTGTGAGACACATGAGGGGACTTACGAATCTGGAGAAAAAATATTTGTTTCCAGAAAGTTTTCTTTCTGATACTGGACCTGAAAGATGAATAGATGGAGCACTTGGTAACACGGCTAAACTCTAACCATCTGAAATGGAATACGCAGTTCTTAAAACTTGTTCCTGATATTACAGCCACGCAATTCAAGCCAGGAAATGAGCAAGGTAAGGCATAGTGTGTATTTCAGAGGAAGAGGAGATTGCTTCAAAGCTAGACTGGGAGGATTAAGGCCAAATGCCACAGAAGTAAAACCTTAAAGAGTGCTAAAACACAGACGATAGGTATGGTGCAGTGATAGTAAGCATGAGGAGAAGAGCTCTGACCTGCTCAAGCTGCTGAAAGGAACAGTGAAGAAAAGATACTGTCTACAGCCTTTGTCACTGTTTGGATAGTGAGCAGGGAAGGGGAGCATGGATCAGGCCCCTAGAGATGCTATTAAGCTAAAGGCGTGCAGACCAAATTTGCTCCTGCTGCAACAGCATGCATACAGAAAATCATTTGAAGGAGTAAAGCACATTATTCAATTGGAATTGGCATGAAAATGGAAAGGAATCATCCAATTCAGTGAGCAGTAACACATTTAACATTTAATTACTGGCTTTCCCTTTTGTTTTATTGTTCCACAAATAGGTAACAGTAATTGCAACCAGCCTCCTAAAAGAAGAAAAGGAAAAGAAACCCCAAACAACAAAAGGGGGGGGGGGGGAGTGCATTCCTTCAATGTTTAGATTTGATACAGAGTCTACATCATCTGTCCCACATCAGCATAAATATTTTTGTCTGTATTTCAATTTCTATTGCGAAATTGTACCTAGGCAGACCCAGATGGTGAATCTAAGAAAACCTAAACCACAGATTTTTCTGTGTACACTCTGAATGATTTGGCTGCCAAGCCCAGTTTAGAAAGCATCTTATTACTCTAGCCACAGTTTGTCAAACCCAAGCACTGGAATGAAGCATTTTAGATGTAAGATAATTCCTGACGCAATGGGATAAGAAGAAGTATCATTTCTAAGACAAACTATGCTTTCAACTATGCTTTTCCAACCCACCATTTTTTCCAACTACAAGTATGTACTACCCAATGCCTTTCTCTGTAACTGAACCATATTGGAAAGAGGAAAGATCCTTCCGTCCACTTTCTGTAGTTTCTTGACTGGCTGGGCTCTTTATAAGTTTCATTTCACTGAAGGTGCTCGTCCATGGGGTCAGCAGTCCCTCCGGATCTCCCCCAAGCGCTGCACCCTTGCCCAGCCACCCTGGTCGGTGGTGGGAGGAGGAGGTGCCCGCAGCTCTCAGGTGGGCGAAGGCACCTCTGGGAGTCCTCGTGTCACCCTGCAGACCCCCGAGGGGCTGGTCGTGCTGCCGGTCTCGGTTCAGGCAACTCGGTCAGCTGAGGTACAGGCGACCGGCTCAGTCCACGCTGAATCGTCGGTGTATTTTAGTGCTGGAAAGTGGTTTAATACGACCCCCTTGAGAGGTTTCAGATTGACTGCTTTGAGAGAATTGGTACTGAAAGTAGGTCTGTTGATAAGCAGCAAATGGGCAATATGTATGAAATGTTAATATATGCAAATTAGCTACTCTGGACTCTGAATCTTAAATGATTAAGGGAATGAAAGAATTCACAGAAACACAGACTTCTGTTTTGAGGGGGAAAGATCATGGGAAGAAATGGGAACAACAACAACCATAAGACAAAGTCAACGTTGCCCTTCAAAGGGGGAAGGATAACTGTCCTGGTAATTTCTTTCCTGTGACTGAAGGCTACATTTTGTATCATGTAAAATACCAGATCTGTAGGCCAAGATCCTCAGAGACAGCTAAGTGACTGACTTCAGAAGATATGGATTTAAGTGATTCCTCTTTTTCTTATTAAATTACTTGGTGCCTCATTGCAAGGAGTATCCTCAAGTTAAAAAAGGCAGTGGTAATACGAGCTCAGCACAACCAGAAATGTGGCATTTGAAGGTTAATGGCTTCTGATCATTGTACCTTTGTGCAGAATAAATATTTCCTCAAAAATTCCTGTTGATTTTTTTTTAGTTAGAGAGAGACAAATAACCTGGTTGATAGAGGTGCTCTATAAAAATATCTCAACTTGTCTCAACTCATGGTCTGCTGATGTGAAGCACGTTTCTTACTCTGGCACCTAGTGAGATAGAACACTGGGTTTTGGGAGAAAAACGTTGCAAAGAAAGGTGAGGGATGAAATAACAATTTTCTTTAATGTGATAGATCACTATTTCTGTACGTGACCTTAAATTGTTTAAACTGCATTCACTTTAAGTTTTATTTAAATATTGAACTGCAGGTAAATGAAATTCAGAGTTCATGCCAACTTGGGACAGTTAAATACCACCCACCATATCAGAAATAATAGATGGGAGCCTAAAAAAATTAGAAATCTAAATGAAAGATAATAAGATTCAGTTGGGAATTGTGATCAGTTAGGATTTTTTGTAATTCCAATACATACATAATTAGATAGATGAAAGAAATATTAAAGCAGGAGTGGCAAAAGGGGTGAGGGACTGGAAGAATACAAATGAGACTTTACGTGTGATTTGTCTACCTGAACGTCCAAAGGAATTTTCATGAGTAGAATAATCATGTGCTGTGGCTGGAACACTGCATATAACTAGGTGTCAAGAAAATGACACCTCTACAACAGAATTGTGTCCTGGGCATCATGTCACTAGATAGATATCAACAAATTGGAGGGAGTTTACAGAAGAGAAAGCAAAACTGTCTTGGGTCTAGGCATTCTGGGTTATAAGGAAAGATTAAAAGAACTAAAATATGTTTAGCTTGGATAAGAGATGAAAAAAGGGAGACATGATAATGGTCTACAGATAGCTGAAGGGCTTAAACACCGAGAAAGGAAAGGTATTATTTTGTTCAGCACAGAGAAGCGGAGGGGCAAAATTAAGAAAGGGAAAATTTATGTTATGCAGCAAAATCTTTCTGGCAGTGATGTGTATTATGCTGCACACAAGAGGGATGATATGAGTTCTGTCACTTGGTACTACAAAGCTAAGTTGAATAAAGTAATGGAGACTGTACAGTAAGGGAAATTTCTAGAAAGATGGACTGAATAATTCTATTACTCCCTGCAATGCTAAACTCTGATACATAACAGGAAACAGTATCACCATGCTAATCATACTCAGTTACAAATCTGCTCTAAGATGCAGTTCCAAATATTTTAAAATATAAACATAAAAGGTTTTTTTAAGATTGCAGTTATTAAAAAGTAGAGAAACAGAAAAATCACTCCTACAAAGAGAAACAAGAAATTCAGACTTCAAGTCAAGCCTGAGATCAAAATGTTAGAGAATGTAATGTGTTGAAGCATGCAAACAAATTTGTGTCCTCTAAAATCTCACCCTGCCACTGAAATTTCCTTCCTGCAATTCTTAAGACAATCCATTGACTGAGTTATCATTGTGTAAGACTCAAAAAAATTGTATCAGCATATGTACATACGTACATATTTGAAACACTAAGTCAGTTCTTTATTGTTCTTCTCAAATTAAGTGTTGAACTCTTCTGCTGATTACTGGAAGTATCTTCCATTCCAGTGAAGACTGAGGAGTGATTGCCATAATCTTACTAAAGGTGTAATCACGAATTTTTAAAATGAGTCCCCTATATACCATGCATGTTTAGGGAAGCCATTAAGTTCAAACAAGTATAATTAGATGTAACAAAACATTTTATTTTCCTGTGCTAAATGATAGAGTTATCTGAGTAATCTGCTTTTAGGGCTAAATAGGATAGTTAGATTTCCAAAGTCTTCCTCAGGGCTGCAGCACTTGAATTAGTATTAAGTTACTTTAATTTCTTTTTCATACCTTCATTTGATTTAAAGATTACCCTTGATTCTGAGTCTTGTGGTTTTCTATTAACTTAAAAATGCTGTCTCACGAGGTTTTACAAGAGCAGCAAAGGTAAATATCCTTTTTTCTCCTCTGTGCAGCATGATAATATGAAATAAGGTGTAATGCACTACTTGCCTAACAGTAGCAGACAATAGTCTTCGCATATCATTCATGTCGTCCTGTGTTAATACAACCACAGGGTTCCTTCTCATATTTTTTGTGCCCTTTACACTGTACAGCCCAGCAACTGTTGTGCTCTATGCATACAAACTATTACCTATATAAAGTATTAGCTATATTTAATAAAAAAATACTTTTTCTAGAATAAAACTTTGAATATCAAAAATATTTTAAAAAATACATTTCTTAACATAATGAAAAGAAATAGGACCTCTCTTGTGCAGAACTCCTAGTTTTAATAACCTGGGTTTAATACTGTGATATTCTGCTTGGAGGAAGTAAATCCAGTCAAACTTATCTACTGTCACATAAAAACATAGGCTGATATCGTCATAGTAAGAGTTATTAGAAAAATCTAATGCTAATAACAGCAAAATAACATTTGAAGTTTTGCTGTAAAATTTTCCTGTCATTAACCAACAAATGTAAAGGATGTGGTAACGTTCCAAAGTGGCAGATGCTGTTCTGCTAGGTTGCCTTTTTTTTGTTTATATGTTTAAATTATTTATTAAGCCATCTCCCTTAATGGGAGCAGAAGCTTTCTGTATCTTTGCTGAATATCTTCAGACCACTGCTGAGGCGTTAGAGGTCAAACCAAAGGAAACCCTGACTGGTCTGTTGTCAGATATTATCCTTTGGGTAATCCCATGGATAACAGCTGGATCCCAGAAGAACTCTACCCATGCAGACACATAATAAACTCAATACTTATTTATTTTTTTTTTCCAGGGGATACTAGGAATGAAGAAAAAAACCCCAACAAACAAACAAACAGCCTCAACAAACAAAAAACAAACTCTAGCTGAAATGCAAAAAGGAATTAGCACTGCCATTCACTACTGTCTAACTATTGCCATTAAATCTTAACACATCTTCTAAGTGCCCAGTCGGACACAGTCACAAAAGGGCTTCTGCTGCTGTTCCAGGTTAAGTGGTTATCTCGTACCCTCACCTCCCTCCCTGCTCCCAAACAGTATTAGTCCTACAGTTCTCCCAAATGCGATTGCCTTTTAAAATGAAATGGGCCAGTCTTTGTAAAGAAGTAGTTTGGTTTCAGCTGGTTTCTAACCTAACCTGTTCACAAATTGGGTTAATGGGCAGTTGAACTTGCAGAACTGATGCCAATAACCCTCTCATGGGCACTGCTTTGAAATGAGCATCTCAAGGTTGCATATTCAGAAGCAACCAGAAAAAGAGCAGCCAATGGAGTTGGTCTATCTTGCTCTAAGTGCCTTTACTGCCATATAATAACACAAAAACAACAAGGTGAACATAGGTAGAAAGGTCTTAGTGGCATTGCTTTGTTCACAGGCAGCAAAAACCAGAGATGCCTGTGTGGGCGATGCTATATAGGTGGCAGAATTGTCTTTCGTATTATACAACATCACACTTGCCACACCTAAAAATAAATACAACCCTCAATTTAATGATCTATTAAAATATTTCTGACAGTTTTACCATTACTTTTCTTTCATCATGTTACTCAAAACACCATATTTCTTTATGCTTTTGTAGAGATTTTCAAAGGTACAGCACTGCTGTAAAGCTGTTGTAATGGTCCAAGCTGACTGGTTTTGAAGATCCCACTGAAGTAACGTGTCTAGTCTTTTAGTGGAAGGATAACTTTGTATTTGTTAAAATATTGTGGCTTAAAAAGCAGAGCATTTTTTTATTATTTTGATAGAAACCCAAGTAAGTTGTTGTACTCCCCTGTCCCCTTTTCCAAAGGAGTTCAGCAGTATAATTTCTCAGACTGATATCCTGTGAGCTGTATTCCAGCCTTCCCAGAATGAATCTTAACTATACAGCATATCAGGTAGTGATGCTTTAGAGAAGGGACAGATGGAATTGATACATTTTGGGGGAAGGAGCAAACACTGCTTGTCAGAACATCCCGTGTCTGTGCTTATCTTCATGCCTTTTGTGTAATACACAATCGTCCACATGAAAAAATACAATTTGAGTCTTCTGCATTACTACATGACTGGGTTCACAGTCCTTCATACATGTCTGCATACGTCTGTGTTTTCAGTCAGGAAGGTGAAGGATTACTGATTTTAACAGTCAGTAGCCTACCTGATCTGGAATGAGTAGCATCAGTGCAAACAAATTGTACTTTGCTCCTTTGGAGAAAATAGACCATTACACAGAATTAATTGACAGGGGAGCAGTGGCTGCAGACAGCCAGACTCTAACGATGGGTCAGAGTCAAGCGAGGGAAGCTGTTAAACTTTTCATAAGCCTTATAAATCTTACATATGAATTTTAGTAAAACACGCTAGGCAATATAGGAAATAAAATGTGCTGCAATTCAGTTATCAGCCCTTCCAAACTGCCAGTTCTGCTGTCTACAAATTCCTGTGCTTCCTCCCCCCTCTCCTTTGAAAGGTTTTGTTCATTTGGTTATCAAACCCTTCAGTCAGCTCCATTGTCTGCTCTGCATTCCTCATTACCAACCCAGTATCTTATCAAAAGCCGTTGTCATTTGGAAAATACATTGTTTTTATTCAGTTTTAACATGGTTTTTCCTGCCTTATTGAGCAGCCAGAACTGCAAGACAACCAGCCAGAGGGAAAGCTTTGTCCTGTAGTTTAATTAAGTCTCAGTTGTTTGGACTGGGCGCCGCAGTAGAAGACACGCTGGACTTAACCCCCTCGCTCCAGGCCTAGCAGTCAATATTGCTATGGTGGGAAAGAGGCAGAGCACTTTCTCTACCAGCACCGTGAATTATAGGCCCTGAACACCATTTCACCCTGGTTTTAAAAGGTGTACACTGGCCTCTGCACTGCTGCCCACGCTCTGTTCTTTCCACCTTCACCCTGCCCGTAGCGTGAAGGACGCGACACCCGCGGTCTGTGAGGGACCCAGGTGCATCTCACGTTTGGTGAAGAGGAGACCAGGGCTCCTGCTTTGCTGGTTTTAGGTGGGGAAAGGGCGTGCTGGGATGGGCATCTGGATGTGTATCAGCATCTCTATCAGTGGGCAGAGTGAGTAGAGAAAAAGAGGGAGCAAGTGAGTCTGAGTGGACGCCCTCCACTCAACCTGTAAGAAAGCTGAGGGGGGGGAAATGGATGCGATGACTCCATCAGATATTCAGCTTCAGTACAAGTTGAAACTTTATTTTGTACTTGGGTCCCTCCGACCTAAACACCGCGGGGTAAGACAGAGATGCTTCCTGGGCCTCCATTCCCACGCCTGGCCACAAAAGCTTTGCCTTCTGATAAAGTGCTAAGGCAATAAGTAGCATAGCTGCTATAGAGGAGAGCAGGCCTAGTGGCATAAATCCGATAGGAATAATCTTTGCTTTGCTTTTGCATCATGTAAATATTAGCTCTGTTCTATATCTTTTTGGATACTAAAATCTGAACAAATCTCATTTTTTTTCCCCAGAAAAAAGCTGAAGTAAAATGCTGATGCTGAGACAATCAAAGAAAAAGCAAATAACAGCAATCTTGCTGACTCCAGAGAAAACTGCAGCACACAGTAGAGGCTTTATCGCTTGCTTAGATCGTCAGCTGGGACTCACTTGAATTGTCAGCTGGATCTGCAAGAGGAAACACTCAGTGAGGTCGGGAATTGGAGGCTGCATTGTCGCTTTGAAGCTGGTTTTGTGACGCGCTCATAAAGTAAGAGACACTGCAGGAGCTGCTGCATTTTCCTTTTTCATTTCTCCTCCTTAATCCTCTGCATGTATAAAGGAACCCAGAATCTGCAGATCAATGTAAGTATGGAGTCACCTTTTCAAAGGTTTTACGAATTTCATGAGGGCCTTTCCCACAGGCAAAAGTTGCTGGATAAGCACCTCCTTGCTCCCCCTTGCATGCTGATGGTCTGACCTGAGCCAAGTCAGGTCCCATCATTTGCCTCTAAAATGGGTTCTTCTCTCCTCCTACCTGAGCTGGAATTTCTGCACTGTTTCCTCCAAACTATTTTTAGATCTACTGCCTAAAATAATCTGTTGTTATAAATCTGTAGACTTATTATTTACATGAATGCTGACAGCAGTCTTTTCAATTATTTGCTTTTTTTGTTTTGTTTGCATGTACCTCAGCATTGTATTTAGATTATCTTGCTCCCTTTTCACATCCAGCCATCTCAGATGATCCTGTGCCATTATTTTCCACACTCTCTGTTCCAGCTTAGAAAAGATGGAAGTTGCAGAATCACAGAAGGGTTGAGGTTGGCAGGGACCTCAGGAGGGCATCTGGTCCAGCCCCCCCTGCTCAAGCAGGGACATCTGGAGCCGGTTGCCCAGGACCATGTCCAGATGGGTTTTTAATATCTCCACGGAGGGAGACTCCACCACCTCCTTGGCAAACCCATGCCAGTGCTTGGTCACCCCCACAGCATAAAAGTGTTTCCTGACATTCAGAGGGAACCTTCTGTGTTTCAGTTTATGCCCATTGCCTCTGGGCCTGTCAGTGGGCACCACCGAAAAGAGCCTGGCTCCCTCCTCTTTGCACCCTCCCTGCAGGTATTTGTATGCATTGTTAAGACCCCTTCTCTTCTCCAGGCTCTCTCAGCCTTTCCTCATAGAAGGGATACCCAGTCCCTTCATCATCTTCATGGCCCTTTGCTGGACTCCCTGCAGTATGTCCGTGTCTTTCTTGTACTGAGGAACCCAGAACTGGACATAGTAAAAGTATCTGAGATCTGTCTGCATCTACAGTCAGGATGTGACTGAAACTTCCAAACACATAGATCACCCAGAGGGTATAAATCTCAACCCCCCTGTTGTTTAAACTTCATTAACAAGCCTGGAAGCAAAAAAAAAATTACCAAATGTATAAGAAACTCTATATGCAATCATTATTTAAACATAATAATAAACTTGAACATCTTAGGACAGGAAAGTAAAGCCAATGTTTACAAGCAGACCTAAAGGAGAAATTCAGATGAAAGGACTTGGAATCTGAGTAGGTTGCAATGATTAAAATAGTTATTCTTCTGGAAAGGGATGTAAGATCTTTAATTAAAAATGTTGTGAAACTAAATTTTATACTAGGAAGATGGTTTCAGGTTTGACTTTGTGTACCACTGTGCAGAATAGCCAACTAACACGCTTCCCTGTAGCACATAAATTTTTCTTAGACGTTGACCCTTAGTAATTCTCTTAGTGTCAAGCTCGGAGAGGTTCACAGATTGAGGTGATATGGCTGCAGCCATTAAACCTCTGTTTTAATCTCACAGTTGCTTTCTGGAACGCTTAAGAAATCCATTGCTGGAGAAATTTGGAATAAGAGCCCTTGATCAAAAATCAGGAAGACTATTATTTGAGCTGAAGTAAAATTACAATGTGTGCCTCTGGGATGCGAACTGGCTTTGTAAAATCACATCACCAGGTGGTACAAGTGCTGCAAAGTAAACCAGAACTATTATGGTCATATTGTTCCTTTTCCCCTCACTCTGGCTTCTTAGATATTCTCAATTAATTTAAAAGCCTTCCTTGCCAAGTTGTTCTTTTCTGCCTTGGAGCTGAATGCACACTGCTTGATTTTCAGCATCCACTTCCCTCACAAACATGTCATTCACTGAAAGCTGTAGTCCATAAACTTCTTGGATCTACTTTTAGCTCTAAACTCCTGACTGACATTTTATAGCTTAATATGATTGCATATGTCAACTGAAGATCACTTGCTGTTTTTCACAAGCTTCAGTAAGTTGATGAATTACTGACTGTAACTAAAGGTTACTGGCCTCTCTCGGTTTTAAACTTAGTTTTCAGTTGCTTTTGACTTGCTGGACTTAGGAAATAGGATTTCATGCTGCAAGTGCTTCCAGGAGTCGATCTAGGAAAATTTATGCATGTCAAATGAATCCTAGCAATCTTTTATTTGGGAAGCTCTGACTTTCCTCTAGCACAGGCTTTCTGGCTTGTGCCAGAAAGTACTCACTTTTGTACCATGTTCCTGCCAGTTCTGCAAAAACCCACACAGATCAAAAAGTCAGTCTGCATGTGCTCCAGAATGACAAAGAAGGGTTTTTCAGCTCAAGTGCCTGGCTGTTTCCAGTGAACATGCTGCAGCATCACAGAGGGCTAATGAGTGACAGTACATTTACCTTCCCCACAAAGAAGGTGTGATCCTTTCAGTCTTAAGTCTATAGATTTAAGATTAAGTTTAAAACAATTCTCCACTTTTTTTGTAGTGGCTACTTGTAGTAGCTCCAAGCTGATCACTGGAACCAAGGGACCACAGTCCTTGAATTAATACAACTGAGTCACTTGTCAACTGAGCTGTGGTAACTGTCTGCTTGTGCGCACCTAACCCATTGCAAATGTGAAATAAAACATATTAATTTGAACTACTATGAAGGGGATTACCATAATAATTTATTATACACATCTTGCTTCACAGTAAAGGTAAAGCAGAGATACAGTCAGTGTCTGTGACTCTGCTGAAGAGCAGGAATTCATTAAGCTGCAAGAAAACAGTTCCTTTTGAAAGACAATTTGTACATAGAACAGGCAGATTTTTCTGCCTTGTGTTTGAAGAGAAGTCACCTTTCTGTTCAGTCCCTGAAAAGCACCCAGTTGCTGAGGAGCAAGCCAGCTCATTCAAACCTAGAGAATGGCAGAGCAGCACGTGGGATCGTATGGGGAGGAACTTACAAGAAGGGGAAGATGGAGCGGAGGATGTGATTGCCTGAGGTCATGAAGACAAAGTCTAGGAGGCAGAGAAGAAAACAGAGGAAGAGTCAGAAAGTCAGGGTGAAACAGCAGGAGCAAGTAGCAGTTTGTTGTCCTATATAATTTCCAGCATTGCTGGAAGGTAGGTAGACAGGGATATTGTTGTGTATCTGGTAGCTGAGTGCTCACTGAGCCAAATGAGACTGGAAATTAGGGAGGCAAGTGTGGGAAGAGCAGATATGTCGGCCAAATGTATCCCTTGGGATTCAGAGAAAATGTTGGGATACAAACCCAGTATCTATAGTTCCAGAAAGAAGATCAAGGTAACTGGAACAAAGAGAAAAAATACATCAAGCCACTGAGATAAAAAAAGACGTCTGTCATCATCAGAAGAAAGGAAGGCAGTAGTGCAGGGCACCAATGAAGGTAATGGGATGTGGTTCAGGAGGACAAAAGCAGACACCCGCTGTGGGAGAAAGAAAGATGGACTGTGAAATAGGAGACTGGTATTAGACTGCCAGAGCACAGGAGATATAAGAAAACAGTGGGCTAGTAGAAGGACGGAAGAATATAGCAAGGGATCTGCAGCAGGAACTGAGAGGTACTGGTGCAGGGGTTTGAATTGGTTAGCCCAGATAAATTAGAACTTGGAACAGAGGTCTTAAAAGTGGTTGAGGAGACTAGGACTTCAGGAAAAGGCAAGGGATGGAGTAGAGCTAAAATTGCAGCAGAAACAGAGAGGAGGTAACAGAGCAAGAAGTGTGCAAAACTCACTACAGCAGCTAAAAGGGAACCAAAATTCCAGAGTCCCACCATCTTCTATCTGTGCAAAACCAACTGGTAAAGCATCTCATTCCCCTCCAGCATGATACCGTACACAGAAAAATAGCAATCACTTGATCTGTTATTAAATGAAGAGGCTTGAGATGCTGGAACTAGATGTTCCAGTCTTTCTATCTATGTATGTAACTATAAGATACATTTTCAGGTCACAGAATGGGACTTTTCTTTTTTGAGGAAAAAGCAAACTCAAAAAGTGTATGCACAAAAAAAGCAGAATTATGGGATTGGAAGGTCAAGCACTTTCCTGTTACATATGTCACTTCAATTCATCTTGTTTGTGCCTGTACATTAAGATAAAGTGTTTAAGAATTCAGGAAGAAACCTAGTATTTGTAGGTTTTCTTGACCTTTACATAACAAAGCATTGCACTGGGAAAACAGAACATATCCATAAAAGTTGCTGGACCACTGTGAACTAGTTCAGAAAATAAATAAGGCTTTTCCTTTGGAGGCACATGCAGGGAATACAGCTCTGTCCCCAAGATACTGAGGGCAGGATTGACCTGTGACTAGTACACATGATTTTTTTCCTTCTTTAATATCATGGTTTCATGACTCTGGACTTGGACAGGAAAATGCACAGTCCCTATGGCTTTCCTGCTTTGAGTGGTTCTCGCGGTTCATAAGGCAAAACTCCTGAGTCAAGCAGAGAAGATCTGAAGGGCAGTGTTCTGGCACGGAATATGAAACTCATTGTAATTGGAGTCATATCTGGGATTCACATCAGGGACAATAATCCTTTCATGCTTTATGCCAGAAGATCAACTCCAAGGAAATCGGAAAACTTCAAAGGTGTCAGTGCAAAGTTGTTGAACTTCACAGGCACTGTTAGATAAAGCTCACTATTCTAGAAAGTACTGCAGATAACTCAGTCTTGCCATCCATTTGCACTTTCTTGTTATTTAGACAGCTCTATCTTTAACATTCATGCTGTATGGACACACATAAACATGATTTTTAGGAAGTCCTAAAATTCCTCATACGAGAAGAACAAGGATCTTTACTAAAACATTTGCATATTTACCAATTACATACATTGTAATACACTGCAACACAGGTGCTTTTTTTTTTTCCTCCCAGACAGCTTGTAACCATTATAAACTGGAGGAGCCTGAGAAGAACATGAGATCATTGTTCTTTTCAGAAGTGCTTTGGGATTTTTAATGGCTACAAAGTACATAGGACTTCATCTTAACATTTATGCTGAGCATTTCTTGCAGCATTACGGATAAAATGGGAATAGACAAAATAGCTCTCCTGAGAGACATAAACTCCAGATTTAACACAGTTTGAAAATTAGGTGCACTAGGGTAATGTTCCAAAAGAGCTTCAAAGCCAGTCACCCTTGCAGGTGTTGAATACCTGCGGCCCCTTTTCTCCTTGTGCTTAATTTCCTGTTTCTTACTGAATGTGCGCTCTGTGCCCTTTCATTTCAACATCTCTAACAAATATCATCCCACAAAACAAACATTTTAAAATTCCTGACTTGTCCAAAAACTTGATTCCAGTAACAGGAGAAAGGAGAAAAATAATATAAACCTCACCATTTTCAATGGCTTCCAGCAAAATATTTTTCTAACAGCTGAATCCAGTCTTCATTCTTACCTGTTATCTCCCCCTTCCTGATGTGTCTAGCATAACAGAGTTAAGTTTTTGTGTGATAACATGGATTTAGTTGCTGTGACTAGTGCTGCTTCCTTTCATGTGAGCTGTTCTAGCCTGCTTTTTTCTCCAGCGTTTTGCCTTCTGTTGCGTACTGTGCAGACTGGTCTTTTATCCCAGTCTCTATTGTTTGGCAGATTGTTGATTTTATTGTTGTTGTAATGGACATCTTAATGGCTAAACTGCTCTAGGAAAACATTTCAGAGAAAATGAATGATTTTGTAGAGAAACTGTGCCACCCAGCAAATTGTATGGGCCGTTGCCTCAAAGAACATTACTTGCTTTTCCATGTTTGTTTAGAGGGCATATTTACTCAGAAGATGGTCGGACTCCTTCTTTAAAATGTGATGAAATTGATGGAGCCATTCTTTACATCTATGAGACGATCTACATTTTACACAGCTGAAAGAGCATAACTGGTTAGGATACATTAAGAAGTTGTAATCACATGCAACTCTTTCAAACTAATTTATGCTTTTCTAACTTCTGGTCATGTACTTTTTTTTTTCAGTTAGAGGATATAAAACTTATGGAATATTGAACACTAATACATCAGTAACTAACAATTGCATATAATTTCTTTTTCTGCTTTGACTAGTCAGCAGCATTTGGATACAAGTAGGTTCTTCCAGAACACAAGAGCATCGTCAGATCTCTGATAAATTAGTAACAATTTTATCATTAAATTCAAAGAGCTGGAGATCAAGCTGAATACAGAGAATCAGATATATCCTCAGGTAAATGAGAGCCAAGGAAGAGATTTCAGGACTGAAACATGGAAATTGAGAGAAATAAGTGATCTTACAAAGCCACAAGAGAGCTGCATGGAAGGTTTCCAGCTTAATCTTCTCAGCATGTCAACTAGTGTAGTGGAACACATCCCTCTCCTTAAAGCAAAGTATCTCCCTCCAAAGTCCACCAAATTCAATGTGTCGTTTACTTCTGGGTAGGAATGGGTCCCTCTGAGAAATTGGTAATATTGGGACATAGTTTGTGTTTTTCCAGGGGCGTGCACCAGCTGAACCAGTTCATAAGAAGTGACCCCGGGAGCACTTCCATAGTTTATCGGTGTAAGGGGTCAGCAAGTAGAGCAGTGAGACCAAAATGTAAGGGTATTTTATAACATTCCTGATCTTTTAACTGTAGATGGGCATTTGGACACCCAAGTAATGATTTCAGAGTTAAAAAAGGCAGACAAGGACACTTTGAAGCAGCTTAGGATTCAGTATTACAGTGAGCACAGTGTATGGAGAAACCATCGTGAGATGATGATTTTTTTGAGCAGTTGCAAATGTAGGATCAGTAACTAAAGCACTTGAGTCTCCTAGGAGGGTTTGTGAAATAAAAAACTCTCACTGAGGAGTGGTTATACATTCAAATGATTCTGCTGTCATATGAAAAACTGCTCAACAATATGATTAAAGGCTTGCTAGCTGGTTGCAAGAGTACAATTTTCAACAGAATATTGACGTCAGTGGGGCTATTTTCATAGGCTACCACCAGGGAGAAAGGTTCCCACTTCAGTCTTTGTTAGTGAAGGTTTTGATCCTTTGTCAGGGAAGGAACATGTCACAAATTCATTAACAAATACATTTCTGTATTAGAAAAGAATGAAAAATGTATTTTTTAACAGAATAGTAGTGCAACAAACAACATTAGTAATAGTTTTAAGCTATAATTAACAGTGAATTGACAGAGCGGGAGCTAAACAGTCACTGTTACTTGTTAAATATTTGCATATGATTACAATGTATCATCTAGCTTGTTTCTTGTACATTTTGAGAATGTAAGTACTGAGTCAAAATATACTTAGTTAATAAACATGGGTTAAAAGGTCCAAATTAAATTTGTAGTAAAAGATATATGAATGTGTATGCACTTGGTAGACACTAGTGGCATTTTCCTATTTCGTCATAGTCCCATTTGATAAACATTAATATTTAAAGACTGATGACTTCCATTATGTCTGCAATATTTCTCATAAATGTCTGGGAATAAAAGTATTTCCTGAAGTCAGGTAGGTCCAGCATGAATTGGTACTAGAAGTATGTGTAATGACTGTCTACATCTTAGACCGTGTCTGCACAGGAGCTTCCTTATTGGTACCTGAGTCTGGTTCACCTCGTAGTTTCTAATGTGGCTGGAAATATATCAGCAAAATCAATATATTACATTTGTTTAACAGCTCCCCTCTCCCTTTTATTACAGGAAAATAAGCTATACCAGTAAATGAGAGGTTTTGCTGGCAGGGCTTTACTTGCGCTGAAGCCTGCTGAACACAGCCATGTTGGTCGGCAATCCCGTCCCCACGGCCTTAGCCAAGACAGACGTATCAATTATTTATCAAAGCATTTGTTCTTTGCCAGATGTGGAGAGGAAGTGGTTCTTGTTGAAAGGGGCAGCGCTTGCTGTATAACACAGGTGTAACACAGACATAACGTGTACAACCTCCTTTTTCACTACCGTACTTCACGAGCCGCTTTCGTGAAGCCCCAGACGCCAGGCAAAACAGTGTTTTTACTTCCTTAGTCTGAGCACACCACCTCTGAAGTCATGTCAGTGCATGGTAACTTATATGCTCTGTACGAGAGGCACCTATCAGCACTTAATGTATTTTTTCCAGATAAACCACCCAAACTAGCATGTCTTTTCAATATTTTTCAGAGCATCAGTTATCTGTTACGGTGACAGAGTTGGAACATTTTATATCTTCTTACTAAGCTCTTCGGCACCGAGTCTCACCGTCAGCAGCACTTTGGGCTGTCTGAGAGTTACTGGAGGAGGAAAAGCTTTCTTACCTAACCGAGCTGCTGCCGGCATCGAGGTCTTGTGCTGTCACTGCACCTATAATGGTCCCCACAGGCGTGTCCTCATAAACCTCCATGGTGTACACAGGCTTGCTGAAAACCGGAGGTTCGTCCATGTCCAACACATTTATCTTCACGGTGGCAGTATCTTTGAATGGACCCACCGAGTGAAATCGATGGTCAAGATGGAGATTGGAGGCCTCGACTTTAAAGGTGTATGCCTTTTTCGTTTCAAAGTCTAATGGCTGTAGAAAGAACAAAAGCAAAACATCAGATTTGACTAAAAATCAAACATTGCAAAATCACTTTGGTAGCATTAATCTGATGTAACTTAAGATACCTTCAGTGTAAACTTCAGCTCCTGAGCTAATATCTAAACTTGTTTTGCAGTTGATCTCATGCTAAGGTGGTTTCTGAAATAGGCCAGATGAATCATACCCAGGAAATGACTGTTTCTCAACATCAAAAAAATCCGGATGACTGGCATGGATGTAAACAGTTACACTGTAGATGTCTGAAGTTAAATGAGTGAGATTCATCTCTTGCAAATGAGCTGTGTGCAGGTTAGCCAGAGATTTGCATTCACAATCCCCACGCACAAGCAATCAGCTGTCCCCAGCTGATCCGGCTCCTTAAATGGAAGATTTACATTTCTTTTAGCAGGGAAAGCTTTCAGAGGACCATGACAAGGATGGAGATGAGCCCAGATGAAAACTCTGATATATACCAGTGGGTCAAACTAAACTTCAGAAATGGCTTGCAATATGAATTCAAACTTGATTTGAATCAAGTTTTTCCTGTAAAATGTCTATCTTAGCAGTGAACTGCTATTCACAGCGTATATTTGAGCGGCATGTACTTTGAAAAATGCAGACTTTGTCTCTGCCTTATGATCCTAGGTGTAATCCACAAGGCCTTGAAGGCAGCATAGCAGCTTTTGGGTCCCTATCTGGGGTTTTGATGGAAATGCATCCTGCAATCAGATTGTTTTGGTGTGGGTTTCTGGCAATGTGCATCAATTTAGTGCCTCTCAAAAACCTTAACGCAGTCTTATTTAGTTGAAAATACACAGAACCTTTATTTTCAGTTAAAGAGTTGGCTTTCATGTTTTTAACGTTACTGACAAAGTCTTTTCCTGATGTCTGGGTAACACTGGCACCTAGTGGTTTCTGCCTGTAATTGTCAAGTTGGACATTTTCTAAGGGGAAAGGATGTGCTATCTGGAAAAGACAGCAGGATCACAAGTGTATGAGCAAGAATATTTCAATGTCTGTCTTTTTTTTTTTTCCCCAGCCATCATTACTGCAGCCTTTCCAGTCATTTGTCACAGCCAGGATAGATTGAAATTCTGCCATTTTCTGTCCTTATCACAACAGGACATAATTGGCCAAATGACTGGCTGGTGCAAATTGAAGTAGCTCCATTAAAATCAATCTAGTTACCTTGACTTACATTAGGTGAACAGCTAGCATAATGATTTTAAATCTTTATGAAAGACTTTATAATTTTAACAGACTAGATGGTCAGTCTTTTCTGAGCTGGGAATTTAAAATTAACCATCCAAGTCTATATGCTATAGAAATAATCAGGCTTGAAAGCCAAGGACTACTAACCAATCCACTGCCACATGCGATCATCTTGCTACAGACAAAATTGCCAGTAACAGCCAGTACGAGTTGCAGCTTCATGACTGGACTGACAGAAAGAAGAAGAAATTAAGGCTAAGAAGAAACAGACAAAATTAAACGTGGAAGATCTTGTGACCCAGTGGTGAAACCCTAAGCTGTTGCCTTCACTACAAACGGACATGCTGCTTCATTATCCAAATTGTTGTCACACTGCCTTTTCAGTTTCTATACTATTCGTGTCCACTGTCATGCCTGACCAAAAAAAATCCGCCCCCCCCCAAAAAAAAACCCCCACCCCACAAACTCGTCTCCAGCTAATTGTATAAATTGTTAACATGTTTTCAAAAAATAATATGTTAAGGGGAGAAAAGCTGTGGAGTGGAAAAAGTCTAAATATAAGGGTTTAAGGTAGAGATAAATAATTAAGACAGAGAAAGCAAGAAATCTAAGCTCTCAATTAAGTAGTAATTCTAACTGATGCCTTGTGTGTATCTTTCATACCCCCAAAATTTCATTAAAACTCTTCAGATTGGCTCCTGTGATGCATAAGCATATTTGCAGTTTGATGTACTGATGGCAAGAGGCATAATCCGTGCAGTCCTTGCAGGCTGTCATTAACCGAGTTACTCTTCAAGGCAGGAGGACCAGGTCACGGTCCTTGGCCAGTGCCCAGTCACAACTTTCACGATGCAAGGGGAAGAGAGTGCTTGTTTGGGGATGGACAGAAAGCAATAAGATTTGAAGCAATTCTGCATATTGCTGTGCTCAGGCTGGCATATTTTACTGCACAGCTACCCAGAAGGTGGATAAAGTGGTTGCATCATTACTTCTCTCCCCCCAGCACTATGGGGCAACGCTATGGTATATTTTTGGAAAGACAGGTTGACCCCAAGAAAAGAAAATTTTCCCACTGTAACTGCAGAGCAACCCATTCTCTCTTTCTGTCCTTCTATGGGTCTGATCATAAATATAGTTAGAGGTTAAACAATATGCGGCCAATGCAAAGCACAGATGGCACCCAAAATAAGAAGAGACAGGCTGAAAGTGCTGAGCCATCGTCAGAGAAAGAAATCAGTGACAGATTCTCACAAAATAGCAGAATTAATAAGTGAGGCTAAGGTGCAACTGAAACGTCTGTGGAAAGATGGGAAATGCTGCAAATGGTAAACCTAGTATTTAATTTCAAAAAGAAAAGATTTTGTACAACATGTATCATGCAGCAAAAGAGTATGGTTTTAATGTATTGTGTTTATGGGGAGTCCATGCTACAATCTCCTGATCAGTTCTGGTCTTCCCAGTGTTGAACAGTTGAGCCATATAGATAGGTATTGACAGTCTCAAGCTTTGGCATTTGTCTGATATGTCCAGAATCTGCCTGAAAACAGAAGAACTAAATGTCTACCTAGCTCTCAGGCAAAATCTTTTGGATTTTTAGTTTTAAAGATGTTAAAATAGCATTTCTTTGTACCTCTTTTTGTAGTAGATACCACTAAAATCTCTGAAGGAAATGAGTGGTCCACATGATACTTTAATTGCCTTTTTTTTTTAAAACATATTTCATTGTTACGTAATAAATGTCTGACAGTGCTCAGTCCTATTTTCATTTCAAATCTGGAATGCTGGTAAGGGTACAAACATAGCAGAATGTTTGAATCTTACAGAAAAAAACCTGTAAGGTTATTGAAACATCTTTCAATTAGTAAGATTTTAATGGAATGATTTCATCGAGGTGTTTTTTTGATAAATAAACGATAGAAATATTTATTCCTTCTATAAAAATAATTATATTCAGAAAGCTAAGTTTGAATAAGGCTTTTATTTTACAAAAGTTACGAGGTTTTCCACAGTAAATAGCATTTTTGCTAATATTAAGGCAATGTCTTATTAACTGTGAACTATTCAACAATTAGAGGAGTATTTCTAATTGATATTCTAAGTACCAGTGACGGAATACATGTATTTGGCCCCCCTACTGGTTCTTATCTGCCTTTTCCTATTTTGCAGTTACAAGCTGCTCTATATAGTTGCATAGTAAAGCACTATCAGCATATACACAGCTGTGTGCAGCAAAGGCATTCTACAAATCCCCAAATCAAATAACACATACTGACAAATCACTTTATCTTGCAACTCTGGAATTACCGTGCACAGACCTATTTAGTATGACTAGGAAAGGACATAAACAGCTCTGTGTTAGAAATAAATATATTTTGAATTATTAGTGTTTCCCATATTCAAGGCAGAAGTTAAGAAATGCTACTATATGATGTATCTGTATCTAAACTTATGTATTAGATGGATAGATGGATAGATGGAGAGAGAGAGAATTAAAGAACTGAAAGAAAAAGAAAGGGGGCTGAAAGATATAATGAATTCTGATGAGAAGCACGGCAAAGGTGGGAAAAGGACTATCCTGTCAGTTTGCTCTGCTTCACAAAGAGGCAAGACCGGAAACTCAAGACATTTCTGCTTCTTATCCACACGTATGAGATGATACAACAGTAGTGTTTGTGATACAGGCTTTCACGATCCACACCTACAATGATGGAAAAGCCGTATTTTGGGATGAGACTGTAAGTCCCAGGACTTATGGATAGTTACGGACAGTAGCTTTGGGTTGAGAGGAAGCGCATATTAACTTAGGCTTGTTTTCATACTAGCATTGTGCTGTTGTAGAACAACTCTGTGTCACATGTGCCCGTCTCAAAACCTGGCAACGCTTTCCCCTTAAAGATGGGTTGAGCATCTAAAGAATTTGTGAAATACTGCCATCAGACTATCTGCTGTGCGTTGACACATTTCAGTAACTGTAATTCTGCACTGGATTTTAAATAGCGTAAGGAAATCATTGGTATTATAGAGCAGGTTAATTTATTAAAGCAATCTCCAGATCAACCAGGAACATTCACTACTTAGAGATGAGAATGCACAGTAAAAAAATGAGATCTGTAGGGCAAATCTACAGCAAGGGCTATATATTTGGCCAAATCTGCAGTGAGTATTTCAAGATTTGATGGGAAGTGGGCAGAATATATCTGTGTTCTGTATCTGGACCAGGGGAGAAGTTGACGAACGATGTCAGGGCTTCAGCTGCTTGCTGCTCTCAAGCATCTTACCCATTTCTGCAGGTACCTTTCACTGTTCCAGGAAAAACCAAACCCAACAGCTGTATCTGCAAACTGCCGAGAGTTAAGATCTCCCCTTCCTCACTCTTCCCGTCATTCTTCTCTGTGGCTGCCATGATATTTATGATTGTGTCTGCACCCAGGTCACCGCTTTCTGCCTGTACTGAAAGGCTTAATATTGCCTGCTGTCCCTCCTCGAAAGGTAAAACCACAATTCCCGCTCACGCAAACCCGTGGGTTGGGATTACAGGCAGATGGTGCCTACGCACGCACCTGCAGAGGGTACTCCCTGCCTCGGAGGGACGAAGGCGTGGGGTGAGCAGTCTGTACGCTCCTGCTAGTAGAGCAAGTAGTAGCCGTAATGCAATTCTGGCTGAGGGACGTCAGGACCCTGCCTTACGCTCACTGCCGTGGTGTACAGATGCTATCAGACCGCTCTTACGTTATAGCAATGTCCAGCACTACATACATGGGCTGTCCCGTGAGCGAGGCAACTCAGCTTAGTCAGCAGGCAAACTTCCACTGGCTGACTCCACTTAAAGGCTTTTTAAAAGTGGCCCCTGAGGTTACAAGGAAGCATACACTCCAAATACCTCCCTGCAGCTCCTGGGGCTGTTCGCTGTCCCCCCAGTTTCTGTTATTTTATCATCACTAAAGTTACTGTTTCTCATCATGCCGTGCTACATCCTCCGTGACGTGTTGGGGTTTCATGGCTGCAGCTTTGTCACCTGATCAGTTAGCCGTGGTACATGGGTTACAAAAAATAAGAGGCGGATGTTCCCTGAGCTGCCACTGACCCACGTGGAGAAGCTCACCCAGTATAGTGCAGCAGTGTAGGATCATACCAGGTGAAGCCTGGAAACGTTTTTTTCCTGGGTTTTAATGACACTCTGCACAAATTACTAAAGCGATGTCTGAGCCAGACTCAGTGCCTGAACCCTGCTCAATTTCTGGATTAGCTCATGCTGAGCCAATTAAGAGGTTTCTGCACTCAATGGGCTTATCCTATAAACTCATCCTTAGTTTAATAGATTTAGTGCCAGCTGTTCCGTAGAGCTTGGCTCCTTCTGTCTTCCTTTTCTGTTGGGTGTGGTCATTAAAGATTTCTTATCACTTTCAATAAAATCAGGAGCCTGCCTGGGACTGACACGTTTTCCCTCCCTACCTGGGATCCCCGCTCCCTGCCCCACCTGAGGCCTGAGTGTACCTGAGGAACACTCCGGCACGAAGGAGACGGTCCCTTGTCACCCTGCTTCTTGTAGGGTGCTGCTTCTTGACACTCACTGTCGTTTGCTGAAGCATTCAGGTAGGATGACAGATACTATATAAATATGAAACCCAATAAATACTGTATTAAACAGCACCAGACAAGGGAAGAAATTGGTCATTCTATTCCTAATATAGTAATATTTCTTGCTCTTATAGAGAACTGTATGCAGCACTATCCTAAAGCCAGACATTTCCCCCTCTTTTTACTGATACTATTTTCCCTTTTTTTTGAAAGAGGAAGCTATTACAGTACTAACCACACAGTGGTGCTAAATGGCATTTGGATCTTTTCTTTAGCAGAATATAAGAAAAGCTATTCCATTTTTAATATATGTAAATAGCACAAGAGTAGTAGCAATCAAGCTTATATTGGACCATAGCACAAAAATAAATTAGCAACCAAAACAGATGATTTAAGATGTGCACCTTGTCCAGCTGTAGCTGTTTGTGCCCATTTAGTGTCTGAGAAGCAGGGAATGGCTTTTTGCCTTCACCAATGCACTCAGCATGCTGAAAAGAACAGTTTGGCTTGTGCAATTTTTTATCATCAATTGTATTTTGCACCAAAAATAAATGTAGTCCAGGAAGGCTTCATTTTTCTCAATTTTTATACGAAATGTCTCCATGGCTTTTTGCATAACAACAGAACAAAAAAGCATCTATGCAGTGACTGACAGTTTCTGACTGCAAGAAATTGTTCAGGAAAAATAAAAGCAAACTTTATAAATGGTTTTGAAATGGCTCAGCACTGAATTACTGCAGGACTTACAGCATCACAATATGCTATGATACAGAAAAAAGGGCAAACCTCTTTTTAAAGTACATGGCACTTTTATTGGTGGCTTTGACTGCTTATTATTTGTAACTCATAACTGAAAGTGTTGGTCCTATTCATTCACCAGCTTTGATTTAAAGAAAGGCTTAAATGCATACCTAACTTAAATATTTGTGTAATCCCACAAGGTCAAATCAGTGTTTTGAATGCCATGCAATGTGAAATTGCTTCTCTGCAGGCAAATGAATAGTGCTGTTGCAGGCTTGCACAGTACGGGTAGCATGCATTTTAATAGGTGTCCACAGAATTGTGAATTTCCAGCACTTCTGAAAATCTGAAAACTGCAACCCATGAAAACACATTTATATTATTACAAGCATTTATATTATTACAAGCATAGAGGATATGACAAGACAACTGAGTTAGCAGTATCTTTAAGAATCTGGATTGCTCTTGTTTAACCTCGGATCCAGCAAGGGACTTAAGTGGATGGATTTTGGATGATTCCAAAATGTCTTAAAACACTTGGATCATTTAAAGCTTAGTGAATGGGACCTTTTCCCTGAGAAAAATTTTGTGAAGGGCAATGTGTAGGGTCTGCATAAAGGCATTCTTTGCTGGAGGACCTGCGTGTTGGGTTTATCTTCTTTCCACACTGCTGCATAGAACAAAGCTGGTATTTCCTGACCTTCACAGCATGTCACTGTCCCCAGGCTCACTGTGATGAAGACGATTAAGAAGGGATTAGAATTTTTTTTTTCCCTTCCTGTTCAGTGACAGAGATCTATCATTTACATTAGGCAACATCAACTGATGCTCTGCCGTTGTAAAGTGCCCTAAACTTTCAGATATGCCATATCTTGTTACTGAAAAGACTAATAAATGCAGTGAAATACAATGACCAACTCTAAAGTATCTGAATATGGAATTAGTTGTGTCTTTTTTTAAAAAAAAAAAATAGTGGTTCAATTAGATATTATATAATGCCCCATATAGCAGTCTCAAAAGTGGCCAGGCATTTTGTCTGTGCTGGTCCTAAGATAAGAGCATCAGGCAACTTCACATGTGAATGCTCTTCATCAGCAACAAATATTATATGCACGCTGTTTACATCTGCATTGCCAATTTGACTGTTTTGTCTATACAGTCTAATATATACCTACTTAACCATAAGTATGGAAAAATTCTGTTGCTGTGTATAAAAACAAGCAGCACAGCTGAGGCTTAGGAGTAATCCAGGGAGAACTGAATCCTATCAAAAACCTACTCTTGATGCTCAAACATTCATTTTTCAAGGGCTCCCACTCATTGCCGGTTCCGACTTGCAGCGCATACAGAGGGGCGCGCAGCTGCTCAGCCTGCCAGTTCCAGTTGGAGCTATTTCTGAGTCATCTGCGTAGAGGGGAAAAGGTGAGCAGGACGATCTTTAAAAATGAAACAAAGTTTACAAATTCACAGAAGGAGGAAGCGGTACATTCAAACTTTCAGTCAGAAAAGAAGGGGGCTGTGAAGAGTGCAAAGAGTTTGCGTCTCATTGACCAATTACTTCCTCTGGGTATCGTAGCTTCCATTTTATGTCGCTAAACCTAGCAGAAGAGTAAGTGACTTGACATCATCTGGTCCTTTAATGCATCCATGGATAATTTACTATTTCATGGGTCAAGAGGCTGAAGCCAGGAATTTCGTTGTTTGAATGAGTATAATGCAAATACAGATCCATGGTCAGAGCTGAGGGAAATTCAAGTACCTAAATTCTCAATTTTATCAGAACTAAAGCTTCTCTTTTCCTAAAGCTTGTCTTAATACACATGTGCAGAACTCTTTCCTTCCCAGACCCTTGCAAAGTGTTCAGCTCATAGATGTGTTTATTTTACAAAAATTACACCTACAAGCATGAGCTGTCTATAAAACATAACCTGGCCTTTCAAAATCAGCTGGTGGTTCAGATTTCTTTCTACTAACAAGTTGATCATTGGTGTACATGTACATGTCTGGGCTCAGAAGACAACCATTAGTTAAAATGTGACAGTCCCTATTTTGGATCTCTCCTACTGAGTGATTTAATCACTAAATTCCAAATAATACTTACCCTTTCCATTGTCAAAATTCATAAATTCAGTAATCTTGAACTTGTTCTAGTACACTAAAGCAACATCAACAACTAAGATGCAGTTTTCTCCCTTGCATGAATATCTGATAACCAGCTATGTGGGACACTGTTAGGAGACTGGAAGTGGGGCATGTCGATCTGCAACCATTTGGGACTCCTCTACCCTGAGTAAAAACTGAGTTCACCATAGTACTGTACAACAGCTTCATTATTAAAATAACAATCATAAAATCAAAATCTTCAAAATAAAATGCTTATAAGTGAAAATGAAATATATTATCTCAAACATAAAATATAGCTCTTTCATTCCATGCTCTGAACTGGAGAATTTTTCACACGGTTTTAGGTGGAAAACTTCCCATAAAAGAGAAATTATACTTTTTAGACACAGATAAGAATTACTTCCCTGCCATTAAAACTGACATTATTTATGAAAAGTCATACCTGATTATATATGAACTGAAACACTAAACTCCAATTTCTTTTAAGACTAAGATCACAACCACAGATTCTAATAAAGACATAAGCTACTGTGTGTTACTTATGAGGTATAATTGCACAACATTAAATTCTCGTACCTAGTTTCTCACTTGAGCCATAGGTACATACACCCCATAGGTGCCACATACCTTTTTCAGTTTGATGACTCCTTCCTGGGTGTTCTCATCTGTTGTGATGTCAAACAAGTTTCCTCCATCTCCTGGAACTATATTGTACTCGATTTCTGCATTTTTCCCAAAATCAGGGTCCACAGCTCTGATCCTTCCAATAGCAGAACCAACGTGAGAGGACTCGGGTACTTTTAAATGGAAGATACCTGTGACAAAGTGGTAGACAGTCATTTTGGGGATTTCTTGCTAATTAACATAGTATGTCTGATTAAAACCATGGTGCCTGTGCAAAACAAACAGCCTTAAATCATTCAGTTAGAATGAGATAAAAACAACAAAGGATTGGAAAAAGACATGCATGTTTTACCCACTGATTTCCCCTGCTTTGTAGATTTGGTCCAGTGCAACTATAAGGACCTTAGCACCTCTATCTCTTGAGATCTCTATCTATACTTCTATCTTTAATTTTAATTTTACCCATATTGTTGACTCTTTTGAATTAAATTCTACTTGTAGACAGTACATGTTTGTAAGCATTTTCCGCCTTCAATGTTTAACAGTTTTTAGTATCTGAATTTTTATCTTGTTTGAGAATATATTTCTATGCATTTCACAGTAGTTGAAAGGAAAAATTCAGCAGAAAAAGGATTGCCACCCATTTCTGTAATATTCAGTATTATAATGACATGTACAACTCCTTGTGGGTTGGAAGATATAGAGTATTGTTTATACATTAGCCACCAGAGGGTGCTCTTACTAAAATTTCAGTGCTAAATATAAATTTTTAGCTCTGCAGACTGGTATTTTCAGTTTATTTACTATTAGTGGTAATAAAAGTTACAAAAGAAAAACCCACAAGAAAATTACACACTTTTAAAACAAGCATTGCCACCAATGTGTGCGGACAAAATGGTTTCATTCAGGGAAACGGCTACATTGAAAAAATGCTTGACACGATAGCTAAACTAGCTAAAAGAAAAGGTCCAAAGTACTTTGAGCCAGCCTTGACTTTAACGCCATCAGTAGCAGCAGCCCTTAGTTACAAGACCGTGCCCTGGTTAACCCTTCAGACTGCTGCTGAAGCTCCAGCGGTGGCCTTCTCCCTTCCTCTCCATGTGAACACGGAGGAGGAGATTTACACCCCGTTTTCAATAGTACAGCAGGACAGGCACTGTCACTAGTGGGAGGCATATTAGGGGGAAGTCTCAGAGATTTCCGCCTGGTAGTGGTTCAGTCACACTTCACAAAATAAGGCTCTGAGAAGTTGTATATCATGTAACAGCAGGATAGATGACACTCGCATCCAGGCGCTGAATTAAACAGCGGACGCTGTTCCCTGTCGTTATCTCCTTACAAAGCAAGCTGTGTCAGCTTTTTCAGCTTTACAGTATTTCCAGGTGAGGAAAAAAATGACATTAACACCACTGGATTAGGAATAAACCTACTCTTCTGTGAGCTAGTAGTTTGGGCTATAGTACCTATATAATTGTCTGATTGCCTCTGAAAAAATGTGTTTTGTCTGCTTCCTCCCTCTGCCCATCAGTATGCAAAGTATACCTGAAGGGAAAACTTGCTTTGGTTGGTTGAGAAAAATCCCTGTAAGTAAAGTCTGCTTGTGTCAGCATCCACATTTGGAAATTACCATATGTAGCTTTGTAGTACTCATTGACTGAGCTACTAAAGGTCGTGCAATTATCATTTTGCTATTTTTTGCAAGGGAACATACTGAAGGGATCTTTCCTTCTTCTTTTTCCAAGGGAATGTACTAAAGAAAGGCTTACTTTTTTTTCTTCTTCTTAACAGCTGGAAAGGAGCACCATGATGCAAAATATTATCAAGACAAGACTAGCCTCAGCTATTTCTTAGCTGTACTTCAAGAACTCTGAGTAAAGAGTAAAACTTTAACATGGTATGCAGGACACAATCACACATCCTCCTATTATCTCATGTCACTTACAAATACGTGTATTACTGGGTCTCTGCTATGCAAGTTATGCAGAAGAGGTGGAAGAAAAGGGATCCAAAAGGGCTTTGCCTACACTTGAATCTTGTATTACGTTTCCACAACACAGTTCTAGCCCTGATCCCCAGGTCTTTTACAGACACTTACACTGGAAGACAGAAATCATCGCTGCAGAGTTAGCTCTTTACAGCTACAATTTTGGTGAACGTAAAATGTAAGAGCATATGATAATGGATTTTTCCTTCTTTGCCTAGTTGATCTATTCTTCGTGAACTGAAGAGCACTCAGGTTCATTAAAACAAACATTTCTCTATAAAATATCGTACCTGGCTGTAAAGCGTATGGGACTTAGATGAAGTCAGAGAAACACTACATTACTCATTTCAGATTGTTTAGGCTTTTATCAGTTATTCCCAATGACTTGGCATTTCATCACTTCCAGAAATTCAACAGCAATAAAGATGGGGTCATTCAGATTAATTTGAAACTCTGAAGTAATCTTCAACTCTGCCAGAGTCAGATGTCTGAAGATGTAGTATGTAATTACACTGCCATCGTCCTCCTGTAATATTATCTTCACAGCATATGGAAGCTGTTAATGGTGCTACTGTGACAACATACTTTGAGAATAAAATAAATGAAAACAAATAATGTATATTGTTGCCAGCTCAGGGAAAAACTTCAAGAGAATATAACGTATAGCATGAAGACCACCTTTTCTCTTCCCCTCCCGCCCCCGAAAATAGCCTTTGTACAGAGGACATTTGAAATGATCAATACGTGCTGCACATGAAATGGAACAGAAAGAGTTTTGTAGAATTTATTTTTCTGTTTCTAGAAGACATTACTTCTTGCTGTGGACTTGCTGTGACAGTTTAGCATTATTCAGTTTTTATTGTCCATTTCGCCTGTATACACTACTACCTCCATTTGCTCTAGAGGTATATTGAAACAGGCCTGAGTAACAGCCTTTTACTCCCAGAGGTCCTGAAAACCTTGTTCTCTGCAGCTTCTAGGAGTGATGGAACAAGCAGCTCCGGCAAACTTGTGCAGCAGCTGGTTACACTGCTCAACCAGCTCTGTCAAATTTTGTAGATTGTCTCCTGTGACTTCTCTGCCTACAAAAATCTTTTCTTCTACTTGCATAAATCTCTTTAAAATGTGTTTTCTGAGTTTGCTGCTGGCTTTTGTAAAGGATGAGTGATATGGGATGCACCAAAGGAGCAAGCCCTTACTTCCCTCAGACTGTGCTACGAAACTGGACTCTGCAACTAGTTACCCTTTTGCTGTGTATTGCAGGCAAGTCGGAATATTTTCACATTTAGGAAAGTTAGTAGGAATGCATATTGCCTGGTCAAGATTTTTCACTCTGTTGTAAATGGCATTTTAAGAAAAAAAATTAAATGTTATTTTTAAGGCCAAAAGTCATGTGCCTGTTGACATGCTTAACTTATGAAACACTTCACACTTAAATGACACTCAAAATTCAAGCCAGAATCCAAAACTAGAGAAAGCCCAGTGATTATGTAGCTTAGCATAAGCATTCAGGCATTCCCTTATAAAGCCTGGGTAGTCTCAAGGTGCAAAACTTCCTCCAAGTTTCAGGTTGAGCAGCATCAATGAGGATGATAAAAATGAATGAGTGATGATGCTGTTGAAGCTTTTAGGCTGAAATGACTGATAAGGCGTATTACTCAGCCCCAAAAGCATTCAGGAAACCAAGGTGGAGGCGAGCTAACACCTCATACACACTGCCTCCCAGTTCCTAAAACAAAGATGGTTCCGAAGCACATAGCGGGGAGAAATCAGAGCTGAGTAAGTGACAGGTAATCAGTCATATTGACTGAAATTCAGCACACATTTACAGTTCTTTTGACATGATTAGATTAGGTTTAGTTTTTAAGGCTCAAAAGCTGTTCTGGGGTTTGATTTTTACTTACAAAGGGTTTTTTTTGTTTTGTTTTGTTTCTCCACACCTGCAGTTTACAGGTACACCACCATTTACCAAAAAGGTTTTCAATTCTGATGAGAATAAGAAATGAAAACCATCATTACATCTCATCAGCAAAGCAACCATTGAGCAATAACCCAGGTTAGCATCTAAGGACTTAAGCTAAATGCATAATGACCTTCAACCAAACAGCTGTAAATGGTATCTGAGCTTTTTTCTTATCTGTCACCATACATGTACTGTGTGTATGCAAGATCATCCTCTCCTGGTTTTTCTTTGTCTATATTTTTTCAGTTCTCTTTGGCAGCTGCCAAAGTATTGCATTGCAGTTAATCATGATAGCATGAATCTTACAGGCAACAACACTGAAATAAAATACTTTCTTTCTCTTTGACCTAAATCTTTAATGTTTTCTCAGGAAAAAAGAATCAGACTACGTATATTATAATATTCTTGTTAGCTTAAATTACCAAGGTGTTTCAGTTCTTATCCTGGCCAGGTTGTAAGGGCACTGATTTCTGTCTGTTTAGGAAGAATCCAAAAAGACAACCATTCATACTTACGTGCTGGTGTTTTAACAATAGTGTAATAGGCAAAAGAAAGGACACTGTAAATAGAAGCAGCTACTCAGGATACTAAACCTGCTACACCAGCTACAGCTAATCAGCCTAGTAATTAGCAGCATCTGATACACATGCTCCTAAAACTGGGAAGAAGTGATGTAGCCCAGCAGCGAGATAGACTCGTGCCTCTCCTGGCTGCGGGTCTGTGCCCTGCGGGAGGCTGAGACCCTGCGGAGGGAAGAGAACAGCCGGGCTTCGTCACCGTGTGCCCTGATGCAGGTCGTGCACGACCTGGCGTCGGCTGGTAAAACTTCAGTTATGGCGAGGCTTCTTCCACCCTCAAACCCACTGTTCTGAGTTAGGGCTTATGGCCTCATTAGATACAGCATAGCCATTCTTAAAAATTCCTGGTTCTCTGCTGTGGATCCCAAAGTTCACACCTAGCAAGAGCTACATCTCCCCAGACTGCAGAGATCCTGGATGTCCAAGGGTCGGTCCCCAGTTCCCCAAGGAAAAATGAGCAGAAGCAAAGCCCCTTTGGAGTTTGATCCTGCCCAAGTTTAGGGTAATCCACATGGTGGAGCTTCCCCAGAGCTGGCTGCTGCTGACCCAGACTCTAACAGCCCCTCAGGTGAGCTAGCAGACTGAGTTTTTGAGGTTGTCCCTTTCTTCCCTCCCTAAAGGGGAAAAAAAGTTCGTCATATCTGGCATAATTTTTGGATACTGAAAAATTTCAGTTTAACCATTTGCAGTTTTTTCCACGGATAAGCTGTTGTCAGAAAGCTTTCTAAAAAAAACCCTCCCCATTGCATGTCAGAGACTAATTCCACAGAGCAAAATATCCCCCTTGTTGGAGCAAGGGTTCAGAAAATGGGAAATGCCAGTTCATTTTCTTGGCTGAAGATATGCAGACCCACAGCTTCTGTCTCCAAAGATGGCTGGGTGTAGCAAGGGCAATAGAGAATGTTCTGTTTAACAGCATAAAGTAGAAATAATTCTAGAAGCAGTTGTTTGGAGACACAGGCACTCAGATGTGTGTGTCCTAATACTAGGCAAGAATAATACTTTATCTTCTGTGAAGAATCTTAAATTTTCTTTTGTATGGTGACACATTTTTACTAGGAGGGGAAGAAAATGCTCATTTCAAGAACTTCCTCAAGTTTATAATTAAGGGTTTCTCCTAGATGATATGGTGTTGAATTCTGACAAGCTGAGGAGACGAAATCAAGTTCCTGAGAAACTGCTATAATCATGCTGTTATTACTGTATAGGAAAGATCCCACCATTATCACTTCCCCTTCCATTGGTCTTGCTATATGGACAAGTGGTGCCTAAATGGTCATCAGTGCAAAGGCTGACTCTGTCAACGCGTTCATGTGTTAGACAGCGTGCTTCCTGGATCTCTGAGGGCTTATGTGGAAAATCGGTTCTAGATGATCAGCTCCAGTATGTATCATGACCAATAAAGAACTATTCTGCTAATATCCAGTCTACTGATTAAGAAATTATTATCAAACAAAAAAAGTCAGTAATAAAAAGTCCAAAATACAAGGAGAAAAATAATTTTTTGGGGGTATAGTCTAAAAGCTTGAATCGAAAGTTTTTATGTAAGTCATGTAGTAGTTATAAAGAATTATCAAGGTGTAGCATGCCTTACGGACAGAAAAAGGATAGTTTTCAGGAGAAAATGTCTTTGCTTTCTCAGAATCTCAGGCAGCATGTAATTGGCATTTATCAGGTAGGTCTATTGGTAATATTCTGGTGATCACACCATCACCATAAAATAAATCAATACACTTATTCCCTCTATAAAGTTTAAATTGCATGATATATGTGAAACGTTAACATGATGAAAAGTATATTGCCGAGGATGGGACACAGAGTTCGTAATGCTCTGCTTAACATCTCTGCTTCTTAAATATCTTGGGGGAGCTTTTTCGTATTTTCTTTATTACTCTGGCACAAAATATAATAACACAATTTCACTACAATTCATTCATTCTCAAGAATGTGGTCAAACCATTTACTTTAGGATCTAAGCCAAGTGCTCTAAATCATCTGTATTGGAAGAATCATTTTTCCCTCCATTGACTAAGGAAATTAGGTCCCTATCTTTACTCCTCTGAGTCACACCTAAGTTGTATGTCTAAAATCACCTAAACAAAACATGCTCAACATCTGTATTACTCAGAAGAGTCCCTGTGAAGCTTTGATTTTCACACGTTTATTTGGTACATTTTATGTAAATGGCTCTCCCTAAAATATATATTACTTTTCTTCACCATGTTGGCACAGTCTGAAGCAGAAGATTATTATTTTTAAAGATAAAAATGTGATAACATCAAGTACAAGTGCATAATAGTGTACTGTTCTTTGTTTTAAGTTTTGGTTTACTGTGTGCCATTTCCTTAAAATACTTGTGATTTAGTGTGTGATATAGACCAAAAAATAATGATGCAAAAGGATGGCAATTGGCCTCACATTTGTAGTCTCTTGTACTTTACAGCAAATATGATCAACTTATCAAAAGTGATGTTTACCTCTTCCAATTTAAGTGTTTAAAGGTGAGATCTCTATATAAGTACTGCTACTTCTGCAATGAAATCTGTGGATAATAAGTGCTTAATTATAGATTCTTCTCTTGAGAGCATTGTTGATCACATTTATAAGATCAACAAATTTGCTGTGGAAGCCACTGAGAAAAAAATAATTGTCACTAATTCAAGAGAAAACCTCAAAGAGTTCCTCTAGAATATTTCTGTTATTTTCTTTTTACTTTCATAGCATTCTTTATGCAAAAATTCAACCAAACATATATTTTGGACTCAGAGGAGAGACTTTCAAAACTGCTTGGTATTTGCAGCTCCTATTGCTGTCAGTAGGAACCACTGGGATTGTTGCAAGCATTTTATGGGCATCTCATTTAATGCTTTTACAAGGAGTGGAGCACTCCTGAAAAATCTGACTATAACTGTGGTTGTTAGGTATTTCTGAAAATCATGAGCCTAAACTATTGTGATTATAATTAGATAATTACATATGGTCTGTTTCACTGCACGTTGCACTGTAGCCTCTAAATTTTCAGAAAGCAAGCCCACCACGGTCAGAAGCAGAAAGGCTGTGTTGATTTCTTACTTGGGCGGAAGGCCTTGGGGAAAAAAAGGCAGATGCTGCCAGAAATGATAGTCACGCAGCAAGTGACACTGTACCCTGTGAGTAACTTTGCAACCAGTTGTCAAGGCATTGCAAGGCAACCCCATGCTGTTAAATCTGTAGCCCCAGCTACTCTTCAGTATCAGGGAGTAGGTGGAGATGCTTTTAAGCCATCCCAAGGTTACCGTAGATAATTTCATGCATCCAATCTAAATACTCTCTGTGTTTTGAATGAATAATTTCTTCACTGCTCCCCACAGAAAACACATTGGGGTGGAATGAATGTCATGATTCCTGCCAAAGGTTGTTGAATTTCTATGAACCATATTTGTTTACACCTTCTATACAGAAGGTAGCAGATGTAAAATACAATTATTAATGATAATAATCTACTATGATGATAATGATGTGTTTAAAAATAATTGACCTATAAATCTTGCTGTTAATGATCAATTACCACTTAAACCTGATGACAGGGGGGAAATGAATTGGATAAGTGCAGACTAACAACAGAATTTTATGACCAATAGGTAATATTTAACTTCTAACCACTATTGTGCTCACTTGTATTTCTTGGACTATTGTTTACTGTGCAATCAGAGTATTACATTTTACCTAGTGACAAATTACCCATATTTTTCATTGGTTATAGAATAACTATATTTTTTTTCATGCTCTGCTTTGCAGCTGAGGGTTCAGCCTCTCTCAGTTTAGACCTTTAAAGAAGTTTTTGTTTCATTCACTCAGTACTCCAAACAGTCCTCTAAGAATGGCCTTTGCTAGCTATGTAACCTTGAGAAAGTTAAAAACAATAGAAGTGTAGCAGACATAAAATTTACTAAACATTTAGTGTTTTGAGAATCTATGGCAATGGAGTATTTCTCCCTCCAGTTTATTTCTCAGTTTTTTTTCAAAATTTTATGCTTTAGTTGGGTTTTGTGTCATTGTTCAGCCTGAATCAAATGTTTTGCTCTTAAGAAGCTTTATGATCAAGATCATGCAACAGTGACAGCTACCAAAAAGAAAGAAGTTTCTAGGAAGATTTTACTAAGACTACATCCACTCTGGGGGGCAAATCAGCTCTTACTGAAAGTGCTTGAAGAATTCTGATGTGGAAATGAATAAGAAAAAAAGTAAGAGAAAGTTGGCATAAGTGTAAATAGAAGTCTGCATAGATGTTGAATTTCATGTTAACTCCTTTATGTTGCACACACACAAATAGTAAGAGAAGCCTACATAACTGTCAGGTGCTGTGACCCAAGGTGGGCTGCATGGCCTGGATTGCAAAGCATAGGCTCAAAAAAGCTACAACTGTACAAAGAAATTTCATGTACCAGCTGTACTCTGCAGCCCAGAAGCCAGCCCGTATAGAATGGCCTATTTCCATGTTATTAAATTCTTTTACTCACACCAAAATAGGTCAGCTTCAGGGAAAGTGACTGCAGAGAATAGGTCCTGATCTGTCCTAATTTCCCTAAAAGCCTGAATTTGTCTGAGAAAGCTTGACTTTGTGTTGGTCAAAACTGTGCCCAGTGACTGTGCTAAGCCTAACAGTACGGATGATTTAAATGTCCAGGAACTTTCTCCGACACTCTCATGTCCTTATTTAAGTCTTCAAAGCAAAATAAAACGAGTTGTTGTATACCTTCTTTTAGTCTATGTAAAAATGTCTATAACTGCACTGATTAAGTGGTGGTGTAGAAAAAAATAAGAAGTACAGAAACTTTTTTATGACTAGCTGTCAAACGCGTAGCTAACTTGGGTGGGTCAAATAGAAACAGCAGGCAAGGGTCACTGAGCTGTGTGACAGTGTAGTGGGCAAACCAAGCAAGACGGAGCTGTAAAGAGCTTATCTGGGGTGGTGAAGACTCACGAGCTCACTAGAGCAAAATGTGGAGAGACTTAGAGATGGAAGTGAACAAACAAAGGATAAATTATTTTAGCAGTGGTATTATTGGGGAGAAAAAAAAACACCTGGGGAGGAGCAGAAAGAAATGGCCACACTCTAGTTACAAGATGAAAATGAGATCAAGGACAAATTTGTGTCTCTTTCAGGAGAAGGGAGACAAAGACTGCACATTGAATGTAAGGATAGACAGGGTGAGGAGGAAAGAGAAGGCCAGAGGAGGGGGAGACAGAGATGCAGATAGTACAGAGGTGTGAGACTTGGAAGGGACCTGGATTAAAGAGGAGTTACCCTAAGCGCTTCTCCAATTCCTGTAAGAGCACTGTGCAAATACTGGTCTGCTAGCAGTTATTCACATACTGATTTGACTATTGTTTGCTGGTGTTAAAGCTGTAGTTAAGTGACTCACTGGTATTACAATCTAAAATCATGACCTCTGCATGGCTGCTGGTTTCATGATTGGTTTACAATTGCACAGGCCCATTTCTGGAGTTTTTGCATTCCTGTGTTCTGTCACTCCTTGAAATGGTTGGTTAAAAAAGTATGCTCAACTCAAAAATACAGTTTTAGTTTACCCAAAACTCACAGGTAAATGGAAATCAGACTTGCTTAAGATTTTCTGACATTAAAGGATTTAAGCTTGGTTTACGAAACCAAGCTGGTGCTTTTTTCCCTTTATGTCTTAGTGGTTAGAAAATTAACAAAGACGGAGTAAAGCAGGATCCAACCTTCCCTCCCTTTCTGATTCAAAGCAAGCTCTGACTCGGTCTCCCCCCTAATCACTGCCTGCAGGCTAGTCTGCAATGAATCTGTCCACCTGTCCTGTCTAAGTATCTCCCATTTGGTATAAAATAAGTAATTAGTTGCTGGAACTGAATTAGGGCATCTTGTCTGCCAGGCAAATTCTTTAATCAATGACAGAAAGACTCATTTTCATTCTGAGAGCCAATGAAGATACAAGTGCTGTATACAAAGCACAACAACTTTTAACAGGAGTACCAAGAGAAGCCATACTTCCCCACCTAAATTGCAGTGGCTAGAATAACTTCCCAGAAAGTTGGGCAGACTTGTTAAAATACTTAATTAGGCAGATCGGAGCTCTGAACCTTAATTCCAAGTAAGTTTTCTAGCAAGTTGTCCAAGTAGGGAGGGAATCAATCTTCCTCTTTTTTTTTTTTTTTTTAAATCAAAACCTCTGCTTTCATTATTTTAATTTTTTAGTTTAGTGAACAGAATAATTTCTTAATCACACAGTCCTTTCCTGTAAATGTCTAATTTACTACTGGGTGTGATCTGTGTTGTAGTCTTCTGAAATCTTTAAAAGCAGATACCATTATCTGAGGAACTTCTCTTTCATAGGCCACTCATCCAAAGCAGTGGGTTAAAAGATTTTTCTTTCTATCTCATGTGGACCAGAAGACCTTTTACTTGCACTCTGCATCTGAACCCCCTTCTGCAATAAAATCTGAGCAAGACTGGTTCAAAGCCACATGAACGGAATCAGCCACATTTAGTTTACTGAGTGAACAAAATTGACCTGCTTTTATATAGTAAAACCTATGCTAAATAGTGTGTGTGCAATTTCTGGGATGTACTAAGCTTCCCAGAATATATCAATAAATAACTATGATAAAAGCTTTCAATACACAGAGTGTATATGCATAAGAATGTATAGGCAGGCTATTCCAACTTCAGCATTTGGTTGTCTTTTTCTTTCAAAATATTTCTGCAGATTTTAGTCCTTGAAAGTAAACCTATTAAAATATGCTATGAACCAGTAAATAATCACTGAAAATAGATGCTCTCTAAAGGGTAATAATATACAAACTCTATTCCTAATACCATAATTGTGATATATAAAATAGATTTATATAATAGATCATCCAGATAATAGATCATTCAAGCAGCATGCAAAGGTTATATAACTAAGAGAAAAAAAAGCTAGTTCTTTTATAAAGATCTTTTTTACTTGCACTGAAACTCCTGAAATTGCATCAATGAAAGATATTTTTTTCTCGTTTCTGAATTGTCTGTTTTGTTGACTTTTCTGTTTGAGATTGTTGTTTCCTCTGCTGTCTCCAGTGGAGGATTTAATACGTTCTGCGAAATGCATTGTATTGGCCACTCTTGAAATCCAAATCCAATTAGCTGCAAACTTCTACAGTATGGACAGGCAGATGATGTGCAAGGTCCTAGGAATGATCCTTCGACCTTGCTTTGTTCAAGGTGTCATTACCAGAAAGATGAATAGTTGCACTTCTGTTTCCAAGCATGTTAGCATTTCTGGAAATTTGCCATGCTCTTTTATGCAAACTAACTTGATGGATTTCACTGGGATGCTTCTGGAAAGACCAATGACAGCAAAAAACTGGCCCTCGTGATGTCTAGGCATTGCTCCACAGCCGTCTGAACATTTTAAATGTGGTTGCAAAACAGCCCTGAGATAATGGTTTCTGACCATCAGAGCGCTGCTTTTCTTAAAGCCAAGACATGCACAAGTAGACCAAATTCAACTACTGGGTCCAAACCTTAATTCATTTTTCTTCTTTTAAAAACAGTTTTCAGTTATTCCCCTACAATATTGACTTCTCCCGTGAGTTAGAAATGCCATGATAAAACATAGCCTTAGCCAAATAGTTCTTTTGAATAAAAAAAGTAAATTCAGGGAGTGTCACCTTAAAAATAAACCCAACTTATTGCTGACTGCATAAGAGACTTGAGAATGGTCTTTTATTTGCTAATATCAGAATAAAAACTGTATAGATTTTAAAATCCAATTGTATTTCTTCTATATCAGGGCCTTATCCTCTAAAAGTATATTTATGTCATATTAAAGTAAAAAGACATACTATTCCTTTGACTAAAATGATTCTCATGTGATTTAATTGCTCAGCATATAAGGGTTTATTTCTCTAAATTGCTTTCACAGTCACTCTGTCATCAGTGAACAAAAGAAAGAGACAGGAAAACTGAAGCACAATAACCTTACAAAATATGAATCAACCACTTCACTTAATTGGTTTGATTCCATAAAGTATAATTTATACCAACTAATTATACGGGTTTTGTCATTTAAATGTTGAAGTAAATATAACCCATCCATCCTTTCTTGAAGCTTATTTTAAGAGTTGGAAACAAGCCACGGCTGTCCTTGCAGCTAGCTCTGACTGGTCTAACGCTTGATGCGTTACGGGTTAGCCCATTAGTTTCTAGGAAGGATGTGCTGAACTGTCTTTTTACTTAACCAGCTATCGCGTATGTGAGTAGCTGAGAGAGAAAGGCCATCAGTTCCCTTCTGGACCAGGATGCATGCCTGGATAAACAGCTTTTATCCACTCTTCTCTGTTCAAAGGCAATGTTGTCTTACACCAAATATTCATTTAATTGCTCGAACATCATTGCTGTGATAGCGAAAGTACTTTCCCTTTCAGTCTTTGCCTTACTTTTTCTGGTTTTGGTAAGAATAAAACTTTGGTATGAAACATTTATTTTAATATTTACGAAAAAGTTCTATCTTTAACAATGAAACATGCACAGTAATGCAGAATATCAATGTACTAATGAAGAGTCAGGCAAGACGTATATAAAACACTTTTGGAAATACATTTCTACTAATAAAATAATTCAGATTCATTTTTCCTTCTAGTTATAAAGAAAATATCAGTATTCTGAAGTGTCTCAGTTTTCTGAAATGTGGGCCAATAGATACCTGCAGGTCAAACAACTCTGACAGAGATATATAATGTTTAGAGGTTTCCCCTTTGTTACACTCCTCATTACTGTGAGACACACAAGGTGGGAGTTCCCCACTGAATATGTTCAAAAGCACAGGTTCTAAATAAAAAATTCCATGTTCAGCAGGATAGTCAGTGGTTTTTCATCACTGGATGCTGATATCCCAACCGAACCTGCCTGTCTCCTTAAAGGATCCTCGATGAGATGAAGGTGTTCTGTGATACATTTTTTTGGCAAGCTTGTAATGTATTATTTATCAATGTAGCTTCTTCCAAGTATTAATAATATATGTTCTCCCATTTCTGCTGTGAAATCTTTTTTTTTTTCAGCTTAACTGAGTTCAGAAAATAAACTTAAACTTTATTCCGTGATAATTAATATCTTCTTATTCGATAAGGTAATCTATAGCATGGCATCTTTGGTATAAGCCCTTTGGGAAACTGTGGTCCTGATTATGTGATGCAAAAACATTTACCCTGCAGCAGTTAGTGTTAAAGGACTTTCAGTCCCTTTTTTCAGTCTGAGCTTGGACCTCCTGGCTTTGTTGACCAACAGTGAGTAATGTGATACTGGAGGTCTCGACTCCCAACAGTGAGGGCTCTTTAGGTCTTGCCAGGCCTGAACTTGGCATCTACCTGGACCTGATTTTAAAGGCTTATTTTTCACATAAATTAAAATTCTGCACAGTATCTGTTTAGATATGGTAGTCAGGCAAATGACAAACTCCATTTCCTGGCAGGTAGATACTCTGAATCATTGCAACGTTTTCAAAGAGCAAAACTGAAAAATACAGTTAGTACATTAGAAATAAAATTCATACACAACTTTTTTTCTATCAATTATTTCTGATTAGCTGTAATTAGCCTTGCATCTCTGTGAATTTCAGGCACACTATACATCATCTCACATACCGCTTAACCAAATGGGACTGGCTAAGTAAATCCTCATTGACCAGGATTTTTGTTTTTACTATTTTGATTAAGCAGAAGTCCTGAGTTTACGAGAATATAAATATGTTGCCTGTAACACATCCCCCTAAAAAACAATTTTTCAGGTAACTGTCTGCCTTGACCAAGCTTGTTCCAATACACTGGATTCCCCATACTGACATTTTAGCTTGTAAGCCATGCTAAATGTTTATTATTTTCAATATCAACACAAGCTTCCAATATTATTCTCTTCTGTTTTGTTGAGAGACACTGCTATAATTCGGCTTCTGTGACATTTGATATAATTGAAAGAAAAGGTTTTCAACCCTATTATCATGCAAACCACAGGACAAGCTTGGTCTCTTGTGATGTTTTTTGCTCCTTCATAGCAACAGTTGGGCAAAGACGTCATAACTACAGTGCATGCATTAAATGAGACCTCAAGGCTATCTTCTTCAAAGAGGATGATATATTCCGTGATTTCTCTGTGTCATGAAAACTGTCTGACATTATGTGAGACTTGTGTATTTTTGCAACACCACAGCAGATGAAGGCATACACTAAAACAAAAAATTACTGAGGCCCTTAACAGCAAAGAAAGTAAAATATACAGCTCAAAATCAGGCACGGGAAAGAGCACTGGGTGCAAGGAACTTGCCAATGCACCGAGTTTTCCAATTCCCAGGCAGTTATGTTATTTCCTCTTGCACCTGCGGTACCCTTCCAGCAGCAGGGCTTCCAGCTGAAAGGACGGAGCAGACCGCAGCGGTGGGCAGTTTAACAAGCACTGAGGACAAGGACAGTGGGAATGTTGGTTCTAAGAGACCCTCTGGGATGATTTGCTGGTTGACCAGATTTGGAGCATCTCACCAGTGTTTTGACAGGATGTCAGGAAACACAAGGAGATGCCAGTGGCTGTAGTCCAGGTGAGCTCTGACAAAATAAGGTGAGACTGGACAAAACACTTAGGGGTGAAATTTAGGCTGGGAAGCGAAAGCTGAAGTTAAAGGCATTCATAGTAGCATAGTCTGAAATCGTCTCACTATCTACAATCAGGGAGAGAAAGATGGAAAGGCAAAGCTTTAAATGCCTGGCTGAGAAAAAGGTGTAAGGAGAAGGGATTCACATTATTGGAAGGTAGGGGCATTTGCTAAAGAATGGGCGCCCATAGAGAAGAGGCAAAATTCATTTTGGCCATAGGAAAAACAGGCTTCACAAAGTTTAAAAACTTTTCTCTGACCACTGTGATTCTAGTTGAAAAGTTCAGCAAAATTTGCAGGTGTTGGAAAGCACACAATTAAAAAAAAATGCAAAAGGACACAGTTCAGATAAAGGGTGCAGTCATCAGAATTCTGCATTCTTCACTGAAGAATGCTACAAAAGGTGATGGTAATCCAGTAGGAAATGCAGAAATAGCAGATCACACAGAATCAAACTAGGGTCCAGTAAGGAGGAGAAAGAAAGCCACAGTATAAAGCCAAGGGTTAAAATAGGAACTAGTATGGGTAACTTTAATGCCTCATGCTAAACAAGAATATCAGCATAATAGGCATATTTGAAATCTGTGGGAAAAAAGGAAATCAGTCAGGCAGCGCAGGAAAGGCAAAGTAGACCTTATCAGTGGAGGAATAACGATGGTTGTTAAAGGAAGCTCTAAGTCAAATGAGACTTAAAGAAGAGAACAGTATTAACACTAGTTAGTCAGGAAAAGTTCTTTAGTTCTTCTAAATTTTACAGCAACCATAATGAGTTTAAATGCAATATCTGTGCAGGAGTAATAAAAGCCAAAATTACATGATGGTTGCACTCAGTTAAATTAAAAAAAAAAAAAAAAAAAAAGAAAAGTGGAAATAAATAAAACTGAGGGGTATTGCTATAAAAAACCTGAATCGGATAGCTGAGACAGTTAAATCACTGTGGATAGTGTGGATGCTATCTAGGGACACCATTTTGAAGACCCACAGCAAATGCACAGCACCCATTAAAAAGCAAGTCTGTAAGAGTAAACAACATAGCTAATAAAAGCAAGAACACATCCTTCAAAAAAACGAAGTTGTGTCTCAGGGAGGACAATAGAAAGAACCATAAAATCTGCTTTATCTATAAAACTACAATAAAGAAGACAAAAAATGAGTTTGAATAAATCTCTGGCAAACAAGCTAATAATAATTGTCTTTTAAAGACATCTGGAGGCAAAAGCCTGAGAGGAACTGCGTAAAGCCAACCCAAAACTGAGATACAGAAGAAGTGCTCAGAGAAGATAAGATCACAAATGTAAAACTTAATACATTTTTTTCTTTGTGTTCAGCATAGAATAGCTGGGAAATTTTTCTATCCTGGAACCCTTCTTTATGGGGGACTCATGAGAAGGTTTAATTAGCTATAGAAGCAGTTGTGGAACGAACAGACACAACAGTAACAAATCATTGGGATTAGCTGTTACATGCCCAAGAGCCTGAAGAATGAAATAAGTAAACTATTATGATGTGTAATATTTTGATTCAAAGTACTGTAGCACAAGAAGGCTTGGCGGTGCTAATATAACACTGACTTTTTTTCCCCAAAGATTTCCAGGGAGTTCAAGGGAGCTAAGGATAGATACGACTGACATGCACAGGGCAAAACAGTAGGAGCGGGAATCATGGACTCATGGAGAATATCTCATACTGAAAAAAACTCAATGCAGCTTTTCTAAATAAAGGTCATATTTTGCAACGCCTTCTGAATTCTTTAAAGAGGTCAACATGCAGGTATATATGGAGGGATGGATTCAAAACAAATGAGGGGAAGCTGTTGGTTTTGTGATATATGATTAATCTGTGCACCTCGCTAACACTGAGGGTTGTTAAATACAGAGACACCATCTGGGCTAAAAATCATTAGAAACTGAGGAAAATGTTCCAGAGTATTGTTTTGGCCTGTTCTTATGTATACCCTCTAGTGTAAGAAACAGAAGGCGGGGCCAGATGGATCTTTCTCTTAACATGGTCATTCTTGCAGGCAGAAACGCAATATATTTTCACATGAGGAAAAGAAGAATTTTTATATGAAAGAAAAGTGTGAAGTTTCAGATGTGGTTTTGTACCTAAGGAGCATTTATAATACATGAAGTGGGATTACAATTCATGTGCAAGAAAAATGATTCAAAGTAAAAAGCTGCCATGATCTTACTGCAAATTCACACGAATGTTCTCATATGAATTTGCCTTACTAACAACTTTTAGCAGCTAGTTGTTTCGGCGTAGTTATCAAGGTTTATGCTTGATTAGTTTCTGCATTTCAAAGGTACGGAATATACAAAACTTCAGTAAATTTAAGGAGAGCAGTAAGTGACAATCCTGCTAATTATACACAGACTATGAAACTCTTTAAATTAGTATACTTCTGAAAAGCCTCATTTAAACTAATTGATATGAAATGTTATAAATTGTCAGTGGATGATCACTATTTCGAGGGTGTACAATGCTTAGCATAAGCCAGTTCTGTCTTTGGTACCTAGAAGTCTCAGGTTATAATCTTTTGTCATTTGAAGGGGATCATCCAGTTTCCCTTGACAAAATAGTATTTCCCAAATAATTTTTAAAGCGTAAATGAAATGAACTCTTAGGCTCAGGCTGGTCCTGTGGAATGATGATATATTTCCTTTCAAACATTCAAAACTCATACTTTAAAATTGAGCTTTATATTATTTAAAAAAACCCCAACAGTATATTCTAAATATTTTCATTATATACTCGTCTTCTTCCTGGATCTCAATTCCTTATCTAAAGGATTTTTCACATTAATACTTTCAGTCATGCTTATTTGAAAATTAGTGCATTTGGAATACAACATACTCTTAGGAAATCTGGGTGGGTTGTCATTGACATCCGTGAGAGTAATGTTTACAGTGGTAGTACCAGCTAGTCCTCCCAGCTGTCCTCCCATGTCCTTGGCTTGGATCAGCACTTGGTATTGTTCTTTCACTTCTCTGTCCATATTTGGCAAAGCTGTTCTTATTACACCTGCGAGAAGAAATGGGAAAGAGAAAGAACAGGTAAGCAAAGGACTGAGATTGTCTGCTATTCCATTTTAATACTGGGTCTCTTGGACCGGAATGGAACTTTTCCTAGAGGGTTGATAACAGAGGAGTTCACACAGAAACATGCAAATCACTCAGGCTTTTCAAAAGTGTGCTCCTCAGCTATTCAACCATTTAAAATGACTGCTGTGTCTTTTCAATCAGGTCATGAACGGCTGAAAGAGAACGGTGCATTTTCACTAGGGATGTGAATGGTGTGAGCATAGGTTTGCCACATCGGGACCAAAGAACACTGCACTGTGCAGAGCAAGGCCATGTAGGAAGAGGTGGCAATGCATTTCAGAGCCTGTATCCTCAATTGTTCGCAACCAGTCACTTGCCATCGCAGTTAAGCTACTGTAGGCCAAGACAATATTCCTTCTGTACAAAAGGAGGTCTTTATTAGAAGACTCCTTTGCGTGAGAAAGTTTTCTTGATACAGCACATAGATGCCATGAAAACTTTAGGACTTTCCTTAAAGAAATGTAATTAAAATACCATGGTAAGACATTACCCAAATGACTCTTAATCTTCAGTGATTTTGGATAGCTGATGTCTAAATAGGTATGCCATAATCTCCCTTCTGATATGTTGAGAATGTACGTGATAAAGGAAGACTTGTAGAGAGCGAGAGGTACTACTGATCATAGGATTAGCTGATGAGGTTGTAAAAAGCTATAAGGTTTTGGGCTCTCAAGCCTTTCTCTTGAAACCAAATGTATAGGAGAAAACACATTTCTGTCAAAATTTTACAAATGCATATTACATTGCAAAATGCTATATATTCAGCAATAGTTTTCAGAAAATGGCTAGGTGAAAATTGGTGCAGATCACATGCACAACTGAAAAATAAACCAACTAGAAGCATGCTTCTGCTCTAAGTTATTATTGTTTAAGAAAATATTATTTTCTAGTATTAAACTATTTGGGTTTAAAAGCAATCTTTTCCCCCTGGTGTTATAATGCGTCTGGAATGATAAGAAACAAGCTTTAAGGGTCATTCTTATCTTTATAGCAACTAACCACTGCTGTGTTAACAAGTAAGAATAGGAACTGTTCATTTATAGTACTTGTTCAGAGTCTAGAAATAACTTTGACCTAAATCTGCTATTTCTGGAACCTCTTAAAAATTCCCATTGAATTGAATTGTATAACAATTTCCTTTTTCTCCACTTGTAACACCGATTATGATAATGACAACTTTAATAATAACTACTATTTTCTACCTCAGCATGGCATATATTGTACTGCATAGATCTGGAATATGACTAGCAAATACTTAAGAACATTTAGATACTGCAACACTATCCTTTTGAGCTTTTGAAAACAGTGGTGTTCAATGTTTTGTTTGTCCCAGACAGAAATCTTGAACTGTAAAACTGTAAAAATTTGTTCATATTCATGTGAGATTTATGAGAAAATCTTTTTGTAAATAGAATGAACATTACTAGGCTTCCTCTTGAGTCTCTTAATCCGTACTTTTGCATTGTGGAGACTATATGTTCCACAGTATTTTACAACATCCCTGGTATGCTCATTTCAAGGAGAAAAGAGCTCTGAGAATTAAAGACTTCCCTTGTTATACTAGCAAAACAAAATAAATAGAAACCGTGAAAATGGGCAGATAGTAGGTGGTGAGCAGGAGATGCAGTTCATCTGATTGTTAACCTGTTTTAGGTAGAACTGAGTAGCTTTCTCAGTTAGAAATATTCCAGATGGTCTTCACAAAATGAAGGATTGGCTATCACTCTAGTAGTAACGTTCCCAATCCCCCACTGTTTATTCCTGTCTGGAAGTACAAGGTCATTCCATATATTTTTCTGTAAAAAACCTTTGTCTCCAGCAAAAAAAAAATCAATGAGAGTAATTTCCATGTCTAGCAGTTCATAAGCAGTTCTTCCTTTTCTACCTACTCTATTTCAAAAGCATAGAAAAAACCCTGAAAAATACTATTTCCACCAAAATCAGAAGTTCATATGGACAGGACAAAGGTGATTTAAGGTTTTCTGACCAGGAAAACAGAAAACTAAAATGGAGATAAAAATCCATGGGAAAGAAAGCACTACAAATATCGGTATTCCAGCTTTAGCTTGACAAGGAATATCCAAACTTTAAATCAAAGGCTTATTATAATGTAGAGTCCTTATGTGCATGTAATGGTGTTATGAGTGTTTTTAAATCCTTCTACCTTAAGATTTTGCAGTAAAGATTGTTCAGCTCCAGAACTGAATAACTTTGATTTTTTTTTTTTCTTTGCAAATGTCATCAATATCAAATGTGCAGAAAAGTATGGTCTCGATGAGGCTGCTGAAAATTGAAAATAGTATGTATGGGACCTGGGCCAGAAGATACACTCCGCAAATTTATTGAGCCGTAATTCAACAGGAGATGATCCACTTATGTGGAAGAGAAAATCCAGGTTCCGTGAAAAACCTCCTGAATAAATATTAACATCAATACTCCTGCTGACACCAATTTGGATTTCAAGAATATAACTGAGGTCAGAATATGGACTAGAATACCGGGTCTAAGAAAAAATTGGAGACATCTAGCCATAAATAAGAATATTGACCTCATAAACATATCAGAAGTTTGGTTGGAAAGAAGTTTGTCAAAAGGACATTTTAGTAAAAGAACAGAACGTACAGAGGAAAGATAAGTGAGGTTATCTCTCTTAAGAGAATTGCTCCATGTTAAAGAAAACTCACATTAAAATCAGAAGAGCAATTTCATAGCATCAAGAAGTAACCCCCACATATAAGATTTGAGGCCTTAAAATGTGCCAGTCCAACAGCTGCTTTCCAGCAGGGACTGTAGTGCATTTAACCTTCCTGCAAGAGCAATAAAAGCTAACTCTCCTGCTTCCAGAGTTTGCTTACCTCCAGCAAAGCACTGCAAAAAATTAGGTCAGTAAAGAAAAGGAGTAAAGGGGCAGCTGTGACATTCAGACTCACAAAGGTTAAAAACTCTTCAAGTGTACTACGTTCATATCAGAGCAAATGTTTATCACCTATCAGGAATGATTTGAGAAAGGAGTATGTGTAAAATCATGTGCATGCCAAACACAATCCTTCTTTCATATACAAAGTTATGGTCAGTGGTTTCACCATTACTGCCTTGCGATGCGATCTTGTCCTGGTTTCAGCTGGGATAGAGTTAACTGTCTTCCTAGTAGCTGGTGCAGTGCTATGTTTTGAGTTCACTATGCGAAGAATGTTGATAACACACTGATGTTTTCAGTTGTTGCTCAGTAGTGTTTAGACTAAAGTCAAGGATTTTTCAGCTTCTCAAGCCCAGCCAGTGAGAAAGCTGGAGGGGCACAAGGAGTCGGCACAGGACACAGCCAGGACAGCTGACCCAAACTGGCCAACGGGGTATTCCAGACCATGGGACGTCCCATCTAGTACAGGAACTGGGGGGAGTGGGGGAGGGGGATCGCCACTGGGGACTGGCTGGGTGTCAGTCGGCGGGTGGTGAGCAATTGCCCTGCACATCATTTGTACATTCCAATCCTTTTATTATTGCTGTTGTCATTTTATTAGTGTTATCGTTATCATGATTAGTTTCTTCTTTTCTGTTCTATTAAACCGTTCTTATCTCAACCCAGGAGTTTTACTTCTTTTCCCGATTTTCTCCCCCATCCCACTGGGTTGGGGGGGGAGTGAGTGAGCGGCTGTGTGGTGCTTAGTTGCTGGCTGGGGTTAAACCATGACAGATCTTAAGGTAGTAACAGAAATTTCCACAAACATATCAGCTTTTGTGTGGTAGAAGCTAAAAAGTACACAGAATGTTTGGAACTGTTTGGAAAGGAATAAAGAACAGAAGTGTTATAATTAAACCATTTTATATATCTATATGAGCTTCCTTCTTGAATACTGTGTGCTCTTTCTCATCCCGAGAAGGACGAGAGGATAATCAGTGTTACAGAATGGCTTCTGTTTAAAGAAGTCTTCAATCTAGAAAAAAGGGAACTGGAGGACAATATGGGTCTATAAGGTCATGGGGAACTAATAAATAGGAATTAACTTCTCACTGTCTCGTGCAATATAAGTGTGAGGTATGAAATAAGTTAAGAGGTGTTGCATTTCAAAAAAGCAAGCGGACCTGGGTCTTCACCCAAAGAACCTTTTGCTGTGGAATTTCTAGTCACTGGGTGCACAGATACTATGCTCCTGGACAAGTCAACTCTAGTGGGAAGTGGACAAGTTATGGAGGTGAAATCCTTTCAGAGTTTTAGTCACATGGACACTGCTAATTGCCCAGGAACTTCGTAAGAACAAGTTGTTGAAGACTAGAAGAGTATTCAGGGGGTGCATCACTAAACACTTCTTCTTTTATCCTTCACTAGAGCTGAGCAGGCCATCACTTTTGGAAACATGACACAGGGCAGCACGGACCTTTGCTCTGACCTAGTATGGATGTTCTTAAGTTCTTTAAATAACTACAAGGGAATGTCTCAAAATTGTCATTAGAATGCAAGAGACAGCAAAAAAAGCCAACAACGGCAACCCCAAAAATGCTTATCTATCTGCTAGCACGTCTGAGTTTGTCTGTCATTTTGTACCCAAATGGCTTTCTTCCCCTCTCCTGTCAAAAACACCCAAGGCAGGTGTCTGCCAGTAAAACTCTGCAGTGAAAAACTACTGTATCATCTCCTCAGTTATAAAATAAAGAATGGGAAATGCCAGACCTGTAGTGCTGCCCAAGACTCCTGGATTTTACAGCAAATCCTTAAGCATGGTCCTGTGCATTACTATTCACATACTGTCTATCTCTACAGTCATTGTTAGAGGCACAGGTAACTCTCATATTGTGACCTCTCTAATGTAAGCCAGATTACAGCACACTACTGTTGCTCATAGAAGCATGAATCTATATGCTTTTTTCTGGTATAGGATTTTAAGCTATGCTGGGCTAGCTGTTTCATGAATCTTCCTTTACAGCTGTGTCCATTCTTTTACCACCAAGGCCCACTTGAATAACTCATTAAAGATATTGATATACAGATGTGCAAACACTGGGTTTGTATGATGTTCCAGGGCTAGTACAGTGCAGGGCATCACCTATGATCCACTCGCTACTCACTACTGAGTAATAGATGAGAGCATATGATACAGCACTTCAAAGTGCCACGGGAAAAAAAGTTTTTCTTCAAGTGCTAACAACTATTAATTTTTTTTCTTGGGAAACTTGTACTAGAACTCCAATTGTGGCTCCAGTAAAGGTTTTTCTTGCCATTAAATTCCTCCTCATTCTTTACAAGACCGAAATAAAAAAATAGGTATAAAAGTAAATACTTCTTTTTCCCCAGACACTTGAAGAAGTCCCATTTCAGTTCAAAAAGTAAAATTGCTCACTGAAAATTGCAATATGATCTCCTGCTAAATGGAGCATGTGACAAAGGAATGTGCCCACTGGAGACAGTGCACTAACAGCCTTATGAGGCTCTCACTGCCAAACTATTGATCAGAGATAAAGGCTCTTTAACACACAAACTGACATTCAAGTACAGCTCCACTGGAAGGAGAAACTATTCGCTGAAAGGGGCATATGGACAACTATCTCTGTAACACATTCAGGATGACACAATGCATGGCATTCACCATGTAGGTTATTGGCTCCTTAACTGAATTACTAAATATAGAAACAAGAATGACATTTAGAAGTATAGGACAAGATACCTAATTAACATGTCTACCAATCTCCCACATACTTCAGTCTCTTTAAAGGTATCATCCTTCTCTGCTCACACATCCAGTAACCCCAGACAAACATACCATGCCCCAGGAAAAGAGGAGGGCAAAAGATGATTAGCTGTTCCACAGTCTCAAATTAGCTCTATATAGCAAAACAATACTTGCTAGAGAATTTCCGACTGTAAGTTCAGCAAGTAAAAATGCTAAGAAAAAAGAATGTAGACCCAAGATACAAACCTGAATCATCAGGAAAAAAACCCCAAAAAACAGAATGCATGTAGCAGATAAAACTTTAGCTATAGAGAAATGGTAAAGCATAAAAAAACAATTGTTCAATGTATACATATTTTAGACTGATTGGAGGAGCATGTTTCTTTTGTTTCTACAACAGATTATAATTTATTCAAAAACTAGTCAATACTCAAAACTGAATCATGTGCAAAGTTACTCTACTGGCTTTTGGCCATATCAGCCCAGTCCATATTTATTCACTGATACTGCCCACATGAATCAAAATCTAAACTTTAAATCTTCCACTGTTGCTGATAAACTATTTACCTGTCTTCGGATCAATGGAGAAATATGGCTGCCCCTGAAGAATGCTGTAAACCACTCTAGCACTGTTTCCGTAAGTAGGATCATCAGCATCTGTTGCCTTTACTTGTAGCACATATGCTCCTGCAAAGAAACACAGGTAATCACATTTTCAGTATAGAGCAGTGATCAGGGATATTTCAGACATGTTAGTCCTGTTGCTAGTGGATTCTATTGTAATTCTTGTTCAACTGGAAACAAGGTGAGAATAAAACAGCCAATTCTTCATCTCCATGTTAGCAACCATCTAGGTAACAGCTGAGGCATAATGGCAAGGAAAGGGGAAACAGCCCACCATCAGAAGATATTTATAAACAGTTTATGATGCATGCATTATTTACGAAAACTTTTTACCCAACACATATAGAATGGAGGTCTGGGGAAGCACAACAGTCGATTTTGCAAAAGGAGTATATTCCACAGTTTTGTGAAAAGCTAGACAACAGTGGAAGTAAAATATGTGAATTGCCTTTAAAACAAGTGTTTCACCAAGCAACTCCTGAATCTGCTGGCAAACCAAACTCTAAGTACCTTTAAAAACTACACTGCAGTCTTCTAAAGGTGGAATTCAGATTCCCGTTGTAGAATGAAATTAGGTGTTTGGTTCAGCCAGTTGTCTTCAAAATCTAAACTTGAACCTTCTTGCCTTACCAATACAGCTCAGTAGGAAACAGAAGTACTGTGGAGGAAGAACCCCCTTTTGACACTCTATTTTCAGCCGTGGTTATAGACCAGACCTAGTGCAGTTTGCCTTACATTCTGACTTAAAGGGGACCCATGGAGCAAAAGAAATGCACATGAAGACAGAAAACTCACTGTAAATGGCAATAGTCTTGTAGAAGTATCTTGTCCCTCCTGCTGGTAGCTAAGCAATCTACCTGCATTCCCCCACTACCTCATAATGAAAATACTGTTCAAACTATAGCCTTCAGCAAAACAAACAGCCACGTATTTAGGCTTTCCCATCAGCTTTGAAGAATTAATAGTTTCCTATGATCTTCTGTGCAAATGAATGTTGGAATTTGCAATTCTGATTTAGAGTGAGTGAGGCTTAAGACAACCTACATGAGAACCAGCCCAGGGAGGAGGGTTATCCCCACTGTTTTTGCTTTAAGAAGTGTTCTGCATTTGGAGGTCATCTGACGTTTTCTCAAGAATATCCATGGAATACTGCAAGCACTTCAAGACTGCTACTTTTCTGTAATGAAAACTGGCAAGTTTCAAAGGATGTTCACAATCTAAAATTAACCTTAATGGACTTGTCGAAGTTTATTTCTGGGAGTGCCTCACTGAGAGATGCTCCATGTGAAAGGTCCTGTGAGACAGACAGGAAAGTAACTGATAGCAGAAGTAGCTGTTTGAAGGATTTTTTTTTTCAGTCCCCGCTCCCCCAGCATCTTTCTGTATAAGGACTGACAGTGGTGCTGAAGGGCTTTTTACAATTAACATTGTAAAAATACTTGCTGCATAATGGCTTGTCATACAAGACTGCTCCTGTTAAGGTTGTTGATTGAACAACAGAGAATGAAAATTATTCCACAGATATTCTTTCTATCTCCTGAAGAAGACACAGAAATGTAACTGTTATTTGACTAACAATCACTTTTTAAAGTCAATAGGCTGATCATGTTTTTAAGCTGATGGAGTGTTCCATTAAGATCAACTTCTAAAAGAAAGAAATTATTAGCTATGAATAAATGAATGAAAATAAACAACTGAGATGGATTCAGTTAACTAAAAACCTGAGGTTACTCTCTTGATTTTCTGGATGTGAAGGGTGAAGAATGATAGGAGTTAGGGAAGACCAAAGTCCAGGTTCAGTATAACAATTGTGGAAGCAGTGCCTACTCAAACACTTGTGCCTTTCTTTACGTAACACATAACCGTAACTGGCTATACATTAAATAGCTCACTCAAGCCCAGCTGGAGGAATACATTTTCCTACTGGAATGACAGACAGAAGCTATCGAATACCTGTAGAGCATTTCATGGCTTTCACCTGTTCCTGTCCATAAGGAATACCTTTGTAATAGGATCTCCCACTTTCAGCCCTGTTTTCTGCTCCAGAAATTCAAGGAGCCACAGCAATAACTTAGTTCTGCTCCAGTGACCAAGATGGAGAAGGAAATGGTAGCTTTGAAATTCCCGCCCCCCCCCCCGCTTCCCTTGAAAAACCGTATGTTCACTGTATGTGCCACCTTGGGGCCCTTCCTGTTGTTGAAGAAAAAGCAAGATCTGTTCCTTTTGGAGCAATTACATTGACAAAACATGTCATGTTCACTCACTGTACAGTGCAACGTGCCTTCCCAGTATAAACACTATTGTCTTCATTGCTACGGTATCTCACTCTCTTTTCAACCTGAAAAATTCAGTCTGCTTTTTCTACTGAAAAGAAATGCCACTTTTTAACATAGCTGCTGCCTTCTTTCCAAATTGTTCAGTCTTCCACTGTGTTCTGACTTTAGGCTGGTGACTTTTGCTCCTCTCTGAAGTGCTACAGCCAAGCATCAGACTCCCAGATGCTGAGGTCTGAACTGGGTGACCGAGTGCTCTGGCTGACAAGTGTGCTGCTTCAGGACTGGTTTAGGACACTTTTAGCCTGCACTTTTGCCAAAAAAAGGCAATGCTGTCACACAGTCCCAAGTCTCCCCTTGGGCCAGGACTCGTGTTTCTGATGCCACACTGGTTGCTACTTAAGGCAGCTGATTTTAGTTTGTCTTCTGAGTACAAACTGACAAAATTTTATCATCATGTTGCCAAGACCTTTGCTTTCCACCTTGAAGGGAGCGACATTCTCCATAAGAGAACAGGACAGGCAGACCAAGATTTACAAACGCAAGGGCAGAAAATTAAGCTTCTTTGTAAGTGTGCTTATTTTCTGAAGTGCTGACCACTGAGAAGGCCTACCAAAGGTTAGGATTTAAAAATCTAATGTTTCTGGAAGGCTAGCCACAACACCCGCCTTCTCACAGGTTATCAACAGAGAACCTGCAAACACCATACCGAAGATCTCTCGAACACTTGAGACTGATAGAAACAGCAGGCCATCACCTCAGGAGGACAATTTATTAAGGCAGACATTCAAAGTCATGTTTTAGCCTGATAAATAGCAGACACTGAATATGAAAAATAATCCATTTCACAGTGACAGCAGTTTCAACCGTATTAATTCATCTGTCATATCTTTTACAACAAACAGATAATATGTAAAGCTTATATTTTTATGAGAGGTCAGGCATGTTTTTTTAATGTGCCTCCAGTCATTTACTACTTAAATACATATCTAATGTTCTAAACAGGTTTTTTGAAATTGGTTTCTCATGCCTTCAGTATTATCAAGCATTGCTCATTGTATCTAACAAGCTTTCTACTTTATTGCAAAGAATAAAACCAATATATTTTTAAAAGTAGACTCTAAAATCTAATTATTTTTTTCCAGGCAATAATACAGGGCACTACGGCTGTAAATCTTTAATGCACAAAGGTAGTGATGGAGGATCATATTTACTATAGCTCATGACATTTTAATTAAAATATGTACTTACATTACTGCATCAAGTAATCAAATGAACAAAAAAAATACAGTATTTTTTGTTGTTCGGAAATGCCTTAAACGATAGTCAGGTTTTTTTTAATTTTTCATGTGCAATCAACAAATATTTGATGTAAGGCATTATAAAATGCAGAGAATGGAATGATGTGCTTAAGGATTTATTTATGTTTTAAAAAGAGAAGAAAAATAATGCTAAACCATTCACACAGCTCAAGGAAATGGTATGGAATTTTAATGAAGATTATGTTTTCTTTAAAATAATACAGACAATATTGAGGACTAACATATTGTAAATAGTTGTTTTAATCACAGCAAGCATACTGGCCTGAATTTTACTCTAGGTGAAGTCCAAAGGCAATCCAGCAATAACTGCAAATAGAATGGGGCCCAACATCTCTAACTCGTTGGACAAACTGACTAAAATAGCCCTAAAAAAGCCTCATAGTTTATATTAGAATGACTGGAGGGAACTACAGGAAGCCTGAGTTTATACCATAATAGGAATGTTTATGAAATAAGGATTTGACTTCTAGAACTATTACCATTTTTTTCTGACAGTCTTTCATTAGAAAAAATGCTACTTCGCCAAAATCAGAAGAACCTCTCAAAGAAAAGCAGTATTAATTAAATTTCTTCCCATCCAAAGAGTATTAGAAATTTCAACACTTTCTAATACACCCAGTTTGATATTTTCAAATTGCTTACGAATGACCAGTCAGAATTTATTAAAAAAATTACTCCAAAATTCAGACCATCCCCAATTTCAAAACAGAACATTTAATTTATTGATCCCCCCTCCCCAATTTTTTCTTATAAAAGAATAAAATATTGACCTTTTGTACTCTTTCAACCTGGAAATAAGTTTTGCCATCACCAAAGTGTAGGTGGGATATCTTGCTGGCTGTGGAGCTATTGTTGGCTTCCAAAAATACCAAGCAGGAAATTTTAATTTCTTATGTTTAGTTCATTGAACTGAAGGGCATGATCAAGAATTCACAAAACTCAACTGGGACTAGATAAATTAGTTATTTCACTGTAGGGGAAAATGAGAGGATTCCAGGCTAGGAGAGTAAGACAACAGATTTATTTAGACATGATTCCTGCAAAAATAATGTACAGTCAATAGAATTGCAAAGATGAAGAAAAAAGGAGATGGCAATATGTCAAGTCTTTTCTCATTAAGATCAGCTTTCACTAGGCATGCAAATCCCATTAAGTTTGGTAATAAATGCCAAAATCCAGTTAAGTACTGGTAGTGCGTTATTTTCCAGAGAAAGTGAGGGGGACCTGCTTTGAGGCTTTGAAGAGGCAAGAGAGGGCTGGATGGGAGCAGTAAGGTTTGGGGGTAACTGAGAAGGGAAAGGATACTGCAAGTGAGAGCAGGACTTCAGCATATTGTAAGTGTTCCACAGGCTCTCGCTGGAGCCTCTCTCCACTCCATGAAGATCAGAGGTTCAGTCAGAGCAGGTCGCTCAGGCCCTTGTCGAGGCATTTTGAATACCTCCAATGACAGCAATCCCACAACCTCTTTGGATGCTCCTATAGAATCCTGCCAAGCAGATTCCTGAACAAACTCAAGCTTCCTCTTCTGAAGTCCAAGGCTGTGATTTTACCATTTATCTTGTTCAACTTTTTTTTCCTGTCTTTTGTTAGGAGGAAATGAGTATGAGACATTGGATGTGCATTTTCATAGAATTTACTTTTTGTAATGGACTATCAAGGTAGTTGCATCTACTCATGGTGAGTAAAGATCAAACAGCAGATCTTCTGCTGTAAGTTTTCTTTTTCTTCCCTCCTCCCCCCCAACATGTTTTTTTTTTTTTGTAGAGTTAAAAGAGTTGTCATCATCTTGCTGTACAACCTCTCCCCTACCACATGTAGGAGTTTGTGGTTTTGTCACTCTGCTGGGCCTGCCTAGTACTTTTGAAAGAAATCAGACAATTGTGCAAACATTTTTTATATGGGCAGGAGGAAGGAGACGCTTAGCTGCTGGCATAGAAACTCACTACTTTGCACAATATTCTTCCTAAACAATTCCAAGAATAGCACCTTGGCAACCCAAACAATGTCCGTCTTCTTTTCAGAATTCAAGTAAAAACCTAATCAACATCTACCTTTCTTGTGTTTTCTTTTTTTTTAGAGAGAAAAAAAAGGAGAAGCGAATTTATGACTCACTGCAGCACTACATTGCAATTCAGATCAGGAGATCCCCTGTCTCAATAAATATTCCCCTGACCTGCTACTAGTAGCAAAGCTCCAGTACTGGGAGAACATGTGCATCTGTAAAGAGAGATGCTGACATTGCCCTTCTGGGACTTATCTTTTATAGAAGAAATTACCAATAATATGTTTTGAAGATTTACTCCTGAAGCTGACTCCCACAAAAGTAACGTGAGTAAGGCATATTTTACTTGGAAAAGCCAGTTTCCAGTTTATGTATTCATGGCTGTGCAGCCCTGATAATAACACAAACTTGCTGGCTCCATCAATATCTTGAATACTAGACACAATCAGGGAAGCACACTTTTCTCCTGTTTTGCATTCCAGACATCATACTGAACATATATATTTTTTTCTCTCAGCTGTCAGAAGCAGCCATGTCCACAAAAGCAATGCTGCCATTTCCTGTTGTAACTGATGAAGAATGGCAGCTTTTTGCTAATACTTTTGCTGTGCTGGTAGCTAAAAGCAGCTGTTGCAAGTCTCAGCATTTAGTGCATAATCAAACATATTTCTAGTATCTCTAGAATAACATTTGATTTACAGTGGCAACAATCCAGGGGGTATGGAAGCTGGCTTTGTTAAGCTGAACCACATACACACTCTGATTTCATCTGAAAAACAGTGTTGAGGTTTTTTCCCTGGCAAATCGGAAGACATGGCATGGTGAATGAGAAAGATTTTTTTTGTTTCTTCTTCCTTACGCTGTAAGTGCTTTATAAAGTAGAACTAAGGTTTTAGAAAGACTTAGCTCATTTCATTGCCCACAATGTTTTTGCCTCTCAAAATCTTTCTTGCAAATTAATTAATAGGTCCCTTTCTCCTGGCTGTCCCTGTCTCCCTCATGGATGATGAGGGTAAGCAGGGGAAACCTACAGCTGTGGGGTTTTTAGATAATTATTTAGCTTGGAAATCAGCAAAGCAATTATTTTCTTTTCGCTTTTTTTTCCTACCCTCATCTGTTGGGGTCGGCCAGAGTTAAGCCACTAAGGGCACACAATCTGGCTAAGCTAATAATGACTCTGTTAGCATTGACTGTTTATTTAATTTATTTATTTTTATTAATTTAGGCTATTTATTTATTTATAAAGACATCCAGCTGCTTACACAGTCCCAAGGCTGTGATAATGTTTACAGAGGTTGCGCTTCTGAAGAAAACGAGGAGCTTGAAATAGCAGCTAATAGTCTATACCCAATACGCACATAAAGGAGTAGCCTGGTAAAGTAACTGCTGGAAATAATGCACAAGAGCAGCAGCACAAGAACCAATTAGCAAATACTAAGCTTAATATCCATCCATTTGAGAAATACAACTCTTGAGAGTGATTTTTCCTTTCTGTTTTCAAGTCTGGGGATTGTTTTCCTCTTACCAATATGACAGAAGTTCCTCTCACATCTATGAAATTTAACAAATAGAAAAACTTAGCTTTGACTTTTGCTTTTATCATCTTGGCAACTCGATAACGTTTCAGGCCATGACTCAACAGGCACTTAATTTTGCCAGTATACCCAACATGGCTAGGATGTGGGAGATAAAAATAATCAGCACACCCTCTAATCACGATAGCTATGCTGACAAAGCCCCTACTGTAGATGTCTCTGTGCTGATAAAAGCATGCTTTTGTTGGTTTAGTTTATGTTTTGCAGGGAGGTGGTGTAAGCTGTGTTAGAAGAAAGAACCTTTCTGATATCAAATGCTATGTCTGAACCAGAGAACTTCGCCAAAAACACTGTATGAAATTAGATGTGCCAGAGAAGTAAATATTTTCTTCAATGGAATTGTGAAATAATAGATGTTCGCCATACCTAATGCATTGAAATCTTAAGGGTTTGAGGAAAAAAGTGTCAACCCCAGAATAATAGCACAAAGAGTAGCTCTTCATTTATGAATCTGTAAAGTGGTTTCAGTGTGATCAAAATATTTTTCCGATGCAAATGTTCAAAGAAAAGGCTAAGTATCAAGCTCAGTTTGAGTGAGGAAAGTGACATACTGGACTTAATTCTTAGCTTTTGAATGCTAATGCAACTTGATGGTTGTCATGACGTTTAGCTGTACAGCACCTGTTAGTATCAGCTGCATGCCTTTCAACAACATACCATCCTTCTAGTGCCAGATGAAAGAGTACCAGGAAAAGAAGCATTTTTAAGCCATCCAGGATACAATGTTCACCTTTCTCATGAAAGAGCTCCTGGAGATTCTTAAGGTGTGGCAAAGGTCTTGAAATTGTGACAGTCCTCCCTACCCGCTCAAAAAAAAAAAAAAAAGTATGCCAAAAATGGTGGACATCACACAAAGAATTCAGAAGAATGCATGTCATAGTGTACCTCCATTATTTTACTGTTTGAAGTTTTCATGATCTGGAGTTTCACAAGCCAATTCTTCAAATGTCAAATGATTTATTCAGAATGTAGTAATAAGAAAACTTGAGCTTTACACAGGACACAAGAAAAAATTAGTGTGAAATAAATGTCATTCATACTGAATGCCAGTTAAAGGGACTTTCTTTTGATTTTCAGTAGATGTTCGGGTGGTATATGGAGGCTGGTTTGTTTAATTTCTTTTTACCAGATGTTGGACCTGGTTAGAAATGATTTAAATCTATGTTCACCCAGGCATCTTTACCTGAATAAAGTTCATTTCTACACCAGAATTTGATGAAAAAATCTTTTAAGTTTTGAATGACAGAAAGAAGTTTACCAGGACCTTTGGGTCAGTTATATCTTCATAGAGTCATGCACTTAGGATCAGATTTTGATAATCAAATTTCATACTGAACTGGTGACATTTCAAGGAAAAGAGATTTGGAGAGGCTAATGACTAAGCACTTTTAAAGTTTGTTTTGTCTCCATCACATCTCTTCCTACCTACTTAAAGTGTTGTGGCTAAATCTCTCAAGAAGGATGCAGAGCAGTCTTCATTAACATTTTTTTCCTTCATGGTTTTTTGTATTTATCTTTAGGTCTTTTCTCATACTTAAAATGTACAAATCTCCTAGGGGCAACCTTGGATTAGGCAGAGACATGAAAACATGCAAAAATAACCTCAGAACACAACAGTGACTTTACACAGTCTACTATGCAATGTGATATTCTGTGAAAGGTGCTGGTTTTTCTTTAATTATTTTATCAGAATATTGCTTTGAAGACTCTCCTGCTACTTCAAGATCAAAGTACTGAAGAATCCATAGAGATTTACTCTATATATTTGCATTAAAATTTAAAATGTCATCTGATCCATTCAGTGACTTAATTCATAATTTCTATACTATTCTACATAGCTTCCTACATCAACATCCAACTACATTAACCTTCAGCAGTGACAGGGGACAGTAACCGCACATACCCATGATGAGGTCTGACTATAGGGGCTTCAGAACTTGGAATGGCATGGATGGCCTCAGGCCTGACAAAGGGTTCCCCTGGTGCAAACTCATTTGCAAGAATAAGAAAAATGGTAAAAGAGGCATTGTTACTCCAAGCGACATCAGGTTCAGCCTCCATCACAAATGGTATTTCAGAAAAAAAGGTGGAAGAAATCCCTCAGTTGAAAACACTCAGGATAACAAGGCCCTATATAAGTCCTGGTCTGATTCCGAGCAGTGATTGATTTAAACCCTGAAACACAGGCCATCATATCCTTTCCAAACATCTCCTACCTTTTACCACAATAGTTGGGCCTTCCTAAAACGAAGCTAATGAACTAACTTCCCTTTCTACAGGAACAGGGTAAGGAGTAACGAACCATACACACAGCAAGGGAGACAGAGGTTTTTGATGGATGAACAGAGACAGCTTGCACAGGGCTGACTGTAGTGACTCTTCTCCTCATCTGGGCTTCCTCTTCCCTCTCGGAAATCCCATCCTGGTGTAGGAATGACCCAGCCACTTATAAAGGTACAAACGGAGGTCAACTTCAGATTTCCTTAATAATTCGCAGCAGTTCAGGGGACTTTGCACAAGCAGCTGAATGATCCTTGCAGCAGAAACCGCTGAGAGAGAGGTGGACCAAACAGCTGGCAGCAGCAAACAGTGCGGGCATCCATGTCAAGAGTGGTCAGGCTTCAAAGAGAGCCCTAATGCTAGTGGTAAGCACATAAGTAATTGTATTTTATTGTTTTACTAGAGGGATTGGAGTCTTACTATCTTTGGAAGTTCTTGGGAACAGATTAGACGTTCATTAGGAATGACGTATGTGTGGTTGATCCTCATGGAACTGCATTAAGTGAATTTGAGACCCCTCCTAACCCTGGCTTTGCAATTCTGTGCACTGTACAAACAGACATCCCTCCCCTCGGAGTATTACTATGTTGTTGCTCTTGTGCCTATGATAGAAGTGCCTCTGTGTTAACACTTTAATTTGGTTCAGGAGTGCACTTTTGAAGCAAATCTTTCAATTGTTCCCAATTACTACTCTCTGGTTAATATATGAAACACTCTTTATGTGTGCAAACTGGATTATTTTGGGGTGAAGCGAAGCTGGAAGGTATGCTGTAGGTGCACTTGATGCAGCGCGGCTGTTAATAGGTAGGTGTTCAGTCCAAGGGGTCAGATGAGAGTTTATCTGAAACCACGAGGGTAGATATACTCTGGAAGCCAAGTTCTCAGCACTCACTCTTTCATCACACAGATCTGGTTCTATTGCATCATACTACTGCGTAGTAGCAGTCTTTCTTTGTATAGCATCGGGAGTAATACTTCAACCCTTTTCAGAGCCTTTAGATACTACCATAACAATACATAAATGTCATTATTATTTCACAAAAGGAACATTTGCAATTTAATTAGCAAAAATCTATAAAGTTTCAACTGAAGACGGACAATGTTATGGTAATACTACTATACATATTTAGCCAATTTCATAGCACTGAAAATAGAATATTTTAGTGATTAGGAGAGAGAAGAAATTCAAACCACAAGGTCATATTAAACATATGGAAGTGTTAAATATACCCACTTAAAATTAGATGTGAGCGTGACTCTCCTGTCTCAAATATCTTATACTAGTGTGACAACTCCCTTGTCTTCATGTGTCTGTATTCTGTTTTTTTTTTTTCTAAAATCATATTACAACCCTCTAGTGTACCAGTCTGATTTGTTATTGATCAGAACAGTAAATCCAATTTTGTATTTACTTCATAATTTGGATCAGTATAACGCTTTGACAATACAATATTATTAAACAAAACCTCAAGCGTCCTTCACAGCAGGCAAATTTCTGGACTGTGTGCTGCCAGACTAGGGACTTACAACCAGTTTTCTTGAGGAAAGCCCAGTGAGCCAAAGAAAATGTCACTGTTTCACTGAAGGAATGCATTTCCCAGGCATAACTAGGAGGACGTTCTTTGCCAAAAGGTCACAGAAACGTGCTTTCACTCTTTTCTGCCTTACTAAGCACGTCTCTGTTTCAAGATACTGCAGGCAGAGTTTTTCTCAGCATTAGGAAAGACAGTGACTAAAGCAGAAGACTGGAACAGGGAGATCTTGTCCTGTTCTTACTGCTATACCAGACTGTTGGTCAACAAAGTATTTCACTATTTCTTAGATTCTCCATGATAAAATGGAAACAAGCCTTCACACTTACAGCAGTAGCTGCTGTTCTAAGACAGTTTAACGCACAGTGATTTTTGCTGCTCTGTAGTGTGGTGATAATAGAGAGGTCTTCTATTATATCACTAGTCATGACATAATAATATACATAATTTGGAAATGTAGCATTGGGCAGTACACCAGACTATCCCAATCTAAGACACATAAAGCAGTATCTCTCTTTCTTCAAATTCCTTAAATTCCTTAAATTCCTAAAGTACCTTTGAAAGAATTATGGACTACAGTCAAGAAGCAGTCAAACGACAATCTCAAGAGCTGACAGAATTACAAAATATTGCTTATTTGGAACAATACTTTATGATATTTTAGAAGGCATCTTGTAACTTACGGCTGTACAAATACCTGATTTTCTTTTTATTTGTTTCCCTTGTTAAAAACTGAAAGATTAAGTGTAGCTTTTGGAACAAACAAAAAAAACCTTGAGCAATCACATGATTTTAAATTAATTTCAAACATTCCAATACATGCAAAACATTTCGGTTTTGAGCATGGTAAACAGGCAAAAGCAAGAAAGCCTTTGTTTCCAGGATGGCATGAGGAGTGGGAGAGACACTCACATATGGTGGGAGTTCTCAATTCAGCTGCCTTTTTTGGCCTGAGGAAGTTCAAATTTGTACTGCCCACCTTCCTGGAAAATGTCATACGTGTGACTGCTTATAAACTTTTATATTTCATTTATTTAATTATTCACAAGGTTAAATGCCTGTTTTCTAAGACAGCTTCCTGACTCTCATGCACTATCACTCTTTCTTTCATTTTCTCCTTCTCACTTCCTTCTGTATAAGCACTCCTGATCAATGAAAATCTAAATGTTTTCAGCAACACGGAACAATATTAACAAGTGAGCCTAAAAGACAGCCATTTATCTATAGTAGGTGGAATAAGACCATAGCTAGCAGGGAAACAGAAAGAAGTTTGATCTTCTACATAAATTGGACTACTGTGTTAAAACCTTTCCTAGACCATTTTTATGTGTATAATCAGCTAACTGGCAAACAGTTTTAAGATATCTGGAATTGAGCTCTTAAGTGAACGAACTCTCCAATAACACAAAAAGACCTTTAGTAACATTCTTGTCCTCTGTGACTCAGCTTTAATCTCTTAAGAGAGATTCAAGGCAGTGCTGTGATTGCAGCATAAACTGCTGCTGTGGCAAAGAAGAAACGTGATGGAAGATATGGGGAGGAGGGAGATTTGCAGTATGGGACAAAACCCCCTCCTCCTCTGCTTAGAGAAGACTATTACTCTAAGATTACTCTATTTCAAAATTAGTATTGTTTTCATCAGTGTGTCCTAATTGTGGGTGCTGAAGTTTTACTATTTAACTTCAGGCACTTGAGATTTCAATCTCAACACTCTAAAAGTTAATGTACCTGCCCACCCTAAAATGCAGACAGTGTTCGTTTATCCATTAAATCTTCATTCATCCTGTATCTAAAAATAAATGTCTGAATCCTCATGGGATAGTCTGTGTTACTGACTGCGTGGGCTGTGGCTCCAAAACTTCAAACTGGAATTACACCAGAACTGGGAACGAGTTAGCCAGTGGTCCTGGGGTCATTCGAGGTGATACTGAAGGCATTCGAGGTGATATTGAAGGCTGTATTCACACATGTGCCACTCTTCCCTGTGTGTCAGAGGTACATCAAAAGCCCAGACCTCCACTCTCAAAACTCCTTTTAGCCATGACCAGCAAACAAAACTGTTCTCACAGCTCGTTAGAGAGTGTATCTTCTGGCACAATGTAATTATGCTCCTTATCTTTTTCCCAATTAAGAATATTTCAGCTCATGTTATTCTGCACTTCCCACTGTAAAGCCCTGTTTGGGAAGGGTGAGATCCCGTTCAACCTAAAATTAGCAACAAAACTCTCATTACCTTGGATAGCAAAGGACCAGACATTTAGATATCCCTGTTGTTTTGAAATTTGAAATCCACCTAGCTCTATCACTCTAGGTAAAACCAGATGTTTCCTGTCATGTTGATACTTATCCAGAGAAATGGGATTAAAATTAATATTTTCAAACTTAATTTTGTGAGTGATCAATTGATGTTGAGCAGCCTTTCTGGTGGAAATATTGACTCAAAACATTGCTTGAATGATTGTGCAAAAATTCTTTTCTTCAAGTCATTAACTATGCAGACAATGCATTCTGTATCCAAAATATGTGATTGAACTCCGTGGGAACTCTTAAAATGTAAAACCTCCTGTCACCTGTCACAGATACATCTCATTATTAATGCATATAAGAAATCCAATTTCAAAATATTTTAGTCCCTTTTGCAAAGTGGTATGCCTTTGAGAAGTAACATTAAACATTAAGCACCTTTAAAAAAAAGATCTGTTTAGATTCTAAAGCATTTATGCCTGTTTTCTTTTTACAGGAATAATTTCTCCAACTTACTAGATCAGCTTGAAGATTTTTAGCACTTCCAAAAACATGGTAGTCAGGGTTCTTTTACTAAATTCAGTTGAAACTGACTCAAGCCACTGTCAAAAGATTTTACAAATGTATCTCAACCTGTATCATGGATGCTAGAGGAGACAAAACCCCACTGTTTAATAAATTATTATTTATGTCCTAAATCTAAACATTTTTTACATTATTTCCTTCCCCCAGAGCCACAATCACATTTGTCAATTTAACTGATCCCTGAAATGAGATCCAAATTATTCAACAGGGTGATGGAATTAGTAACAAGCCTCAGGCATAAGACAGCAGTTGTTTTTAGCATTCATTTTTGTTTTATTAACTACTAGAGACCTATGGCAAATGAGATCATTCTGAATATTACATAGGATGATACCGTAGTCCAGTTGCAGCAGAATAACTTTATTCCTTTTTTTTTTTTTTTTACAACTCTGAAACCCTTTAGATGAAGTGGAGCACGTGTGTGTGCAAGTACACACTGCAGCTGCAGGAAGAGGTGCTAAAACTTCCAGCATCTGAAAGCAGTAAGTTCTCAATTTTCCTCTCAAACTTATTAAGGCTTCTGGTCATATGAGAAGTTACTGTCTAATAGCAAAACCAAACCCAAAACAATAAAAATGCCAAGTCTTCCATCCAGCTGCTAAAAGTATTCCCTCCTCTTTAGAAAACAGCGCTACTTTACCCAGACTGATTGCAGGTCTTCTCCCTGGCTGCTGAGAAGACTCATACCTTTTGCAATTTCCAGAGGGCTAAATCTTTGACTGCCATATTCCTATTCTCATTCTCATAGACTCCACAGCAAAGTGGGTTTCTGCTCCAAATTCAGCCAATCTATTCTGCACTCTCCCATGTTTACTTAACTACATTCGCTTATCCTCCTCATTCCTCCTGCCACATGCCCTACTGTGCCTGTTCTTCTGCAACCATCTCGCTTTCCCACTTGCCTCTTTCTCCTCTGGGGCTTCCACTCTCAAACCTTGCCCAAGCGCAGCTTGATAAAATGTCCCTAAAGCAGCTCCTGCTTTCTCTAGATTTCCCTCCACAGAAAAAAAACCCTCTTTTATAGTCTGTCTCCTTCCCAGAAAGCAGTGCTTCTGGATGCAGCAGACATGCAGCTGCTCAGTCATTTTTCATCCTTCAACTCTAATCAGCCTTCTTTGCTTGTTTTCATCTACTTTTTAATTTTATTTTATAGTGATATTCAAAAGAACTAGTTTTGACACATTTCAATCTTTTCAATCAATTATGGCATGAATAAAAGTGAGATTGTATTTTCTGGAAATGTATTGCATATCAAATGATCGACACTGCTCCACAACTAGTTTTTTCCTGGCCCCATTGCACCTAGTGCCAACAACAGGCTTCATGTCAAGAGGCTGGCAAAAATGAGCGTATATCACAACTAGCTAAACAATATGGAATTTTAATGAGAAATCTAAGCAGTGTCAGGCCACTTCTAATTGTCTGGGTTTTAATTTATTCATTTCACTTTCTCTATAGGCCTCTATGCTTTTTTTATTATTGAAAGTAAAAAAAAAAAAAAAAAAAAGGAAACTAACAATAATTCATGTGAATGGGGGCTAGTTGAGGAGAAATTTACAGGAAGACAGTGGAGAAACCAGGCTCATTCATTTCTTTGTTATTGCAGCTAAATATAATGCAGAATACAGTCTGGTTTTCTTAAAATTCAGTAGGCATATGAAGGCTGCATTGAATGAGGGAATGCACTCTTTGACCATTATGTAAAAATGTCTAATTAATTTTCCTTTGTCGCTTTCAATATGTTTCTATTACATGCTTGGGACTATTGGGGTTCCCAACAGTGACTGAATTTTGCAGCTGCAAATTACTGTCCTTAAGTAATTCTAAGTATTTTCTCACTGAAAACTCATAAGCACACAGCAGTTGCTGGTTGTGGTCACACAAAGAAAAATCCTGCTTAGCTATACTCATTCTTTTACATTGCCTTGAATGCCATTTGTTTATTTAGGATAATCACAAATTTTTGGAAAAGTCTTCTGGAGTATTTTCCTCTACAGTATAATGTAGATGATATGGATGTTCATTTTCATTAAGTAATGGTTCCCAAACTTTCTTCTCATGGACCACCACGCAGTGGCAAGGTATGAGACGGACTGCAAGCCATAGGCAGAAATGAGCTCTGGGAGTACATCCAGTTCATCCAGCTGCCTGTTAGGTTACAGGTAGTGCAACGTAGCAGGGCAGTTATGATGGGCAGAAGGTGCCAGAATATGCTGTCTTCCAAGACCCCTGTGGATAGGCTCACCTGTATTATTTGCAGGGGAGCTACTGACTGATTAAGCAAGACTTCCACACCACTGGTAATGCACAGAATGCGCTTAGCAATGACTGTCATTGTATTTGAAAATCAACAATTACTACTGCAGAAGTCCCCAAATCAACAGAATTGTGCTGTAATGAAAGAGTAAATGAGGGCACTTGTATCAAAAGAAAACCCCCAAATGTATGTATTATTTTTATGTCCTGTACTCCATTAGTGTGTTCAGAAAACTTTATTTCATAGAATTATAGAATAATTTCTTCACTAGCTGCTCATAGCTCTGAATAGATAGTTCGAGTAAACACTTAAGAAGCTGTTTTAGTTTCTGGGTAATTTCCTTTGTTCTCTTAAATATTCTGATGGCATTTACTGTGCAAGAAATAACTGTAATCTTCCACAATGGACAATTGTGACAATTATATTGTTAGTCACTATTACCTTTTTTCTCCTCTTATTTAATTTTTAGCACTTCTTACAATATATTCAGTTTTATGGTAGAGGAACAGCCTCAGAATTATGTTTGCAATTTCCATTAGAAATTTTCCAAAAAGAAGATCCACCAGATGGTGCCATTCTCCTAGCAGGATACACAATTTGGTCCATGAAAGCTCTCCAGTTCTTATTCATAGACACTGTTTAATAATCGATATCTGCTTGTTTGCCATTTTATCTATGCCCTATGCATTTTCTCTACTTAATGCAATAAATTTACACATTGAGACAAAAAAATAAGCATCTTTGTATAATGTCTGGTTTCAGTTTCTTCATAGCTCTGGAACACCCTGTAAGCACAGTCCTCCAAGGAACCAAAGTGCCTTCTTTCTCAAAATGACTTTCCCATTTAAACTTGGAGTCTCTCGCACTTTCCTCAGGACAACGCTAATGGATTTTGGCAGGACTCTCAGCTTTATACGCGTGCTCTCTGCCTGATGTATTCTCAGAACACATTAGCTTTTACTTCCTCACAGCCGTTTCTCAATTTATTTGTTTTTCTATGGATTTTTCCTTAAACTAAATATCCTTTCTACTGACAAACGTAGTCAAACTTGCTTCCAGACTTAGACATCCTACTTTTGCATATATACTTTTGCACATACGAATCAGGTTTGTGGCATGAATTTAGTATATAAATGTGTGTGTGTGTACATATATATATGTCTTCTGTTACTGAGCTGAGAATGTTAAATCTTGTCACATTTATAATTTGTAGGATTTTACACTGTGTCAAGTTTCTTGGCCTTCTGGGGCTTTTTTTTTTTTTTTTTTTAAATGATGGTGGTAGTTACTGGCTTTCATATGCAAACTACGCAGCATCAAGACTGCATAAGGAGAATTACACAATTGCTAGAAAACCATTCTGTAACAGTTTCTCAGCTTTTTTAGGCTAATGATTCCCTGGTCAGAAAAAGGAAGATTGATAATCACTCCAAATTTTAAATTAAAAAAAATAAAACTAGTAAGAAAGATAAGTTGTGCTAGTTCTTTGGTATATGGGGATCAAGCCAAATCTGCTGAACCTGACTGATTTTTTTCAGCCCAGTGGTAGTTTCTACAATGGATTGTACTGGTACACTTCTAGAACAACTCTTGTCTTCTGAAGTCAAACTAAAATGACAGGAGCCACAACAGTGTTGAAAAATCGATAGAGGTATCATGGCACTAATCCAAAATTTGACAGAATCTGACTTCTACCTCCAGCATGCTTGTTCTTATTGACTGTGGGTCTTCTCCATATCTCAGATTGTGGGAAGTATGAATGTATTCAAAGAATATTTTTTCTTTTTTACATTTGCCTTCAGTGGAACTATTTGCTGCTCCTAGACTGTGATGCAAGGGCTGACTTATGCATTCATTATTCCTCCTTTTCACTGGGGGAATGCATTTAATTAAAGAACAGTAGCAGCACAAGAAAGGTTAAGCAGGAGCACCCTTGAAGTAAGTCTTTTGTTAACATAGAAGGAATGAAAGATGTCAGATAGCTTGACTTCGAATATTATGGTCATTATGATACTCTGAACCCGACTGTAACTTTGGGAAATACTTTGTTTTATGTACACTGATGACCTTGTGTCAAGATAACCAGCTATTTATTCAGTTCCTTAAATAAGCAAAAGAAAATTCTGTGGTTTAGACCAAAATAAAGCCATCAAAGTTACCTATTTTTGTCTTTTTTCGACTGCATGAGTGTTATTGGCTATGATTAATGAGTGATGTTTATAGGGATTGCGGCACAAACCACCAAGGAATTCTCCTGACAGCACACCACATACACTAAGGACTCCAGACAGACGTTACTGATGATTTGGGGCAGGACTCACTTAAAGGGATACATCCTTCAACAGCACTGCAAGTAGATATCTGAAACGGTATGTTTATGCAATATCTTTTTTTCCCAGTATTCGTACACTTTATGTTCTTACTTAGCTTCAACAATGCGTGGCCATTTGAATGACATCATTCTAATGATGTCTTATTTTTCATCCCTTTCACTTCCTGATTATAATGTGTTAAAAGAAGCATTTGTATTCCTATCATTACAAGGAAATATTGAAATAAGTATGGAATAATTTCTCCTTTTTGTTCTCTCATCCCCTTGTAATAAGAAATTTCTGCCCTCCTGTATAAGAAGCTACAGAAAAGATTAAATTATCCCCTTTTTGGTATAGCAAGCAAGAAAGCTATGTCACAGTAGGACAGACTTCCTAATGTGCAAGCTCATGAAAGGAAAGAGCTGAAAATTGCAGGTGTGTTCTCATTATTACTTGGCAAGTCATATGCTAGCTGGAAAAACACTTCTAATCAGAACTGAGCCTTAGTTTGAAAACAGAAGTATGAAATGATGAGCTTTCAAAATCCCTGGTCCCTTATATATGAAACATAGGAACTGAGCACACTGGACTATTTATTAAACCACATAGGGTTGTTCATCATTAGTTTTTCACAAGATAAAAAAATTACAAATACCACTGCTCAGGGGCAGCAGCGCTAAGGAAAGAAGGTCTTGCTCCGACATAAATCCTGTAAAGCACACTGTCACCTTTGTGAATGCAGTGCACTCCATCTACATCTGCATGAAGCTAATTTAATTGTATGTTAATAAAACAAGCAACTTAAAGATTTCTTTCTTTTGATACAGTTAAGTTTTTTTCTACAGAAGCAATTCCTCTGCACCAAACATGAAGTCAGATGTTCTGCTCTAGATAATTTATTGTAGTTTCTCTGGGCTCAGGGTTTGGTTAAGCCAAAGCTTCTGCAACTATCTCCACAACGGATTGTTGGCACATTTGCTTAATTTTGCTTGGTGCTCAGAAGAGAAAGCTATTTAGTTATCTTTGGCAAGCTACTGGTATGCCACCATATGGCATATCAGAAAGACTTACGAAATCACACCTTGGTGTAAGTATATTTAACAACACACGTCCATCTCTTTTTACCATAGGAAAAAGAAGACCCTCTGTAAGAGATACCAGGACTGCAGAAAGGCTGGGAAGCCTTTTGTCCCTCTCTTCAGTATGTACCCAGATCTAATTCCCAATTACTCCCATTCACGTCCCAGGGATGAAGCTCTGGGACTGCTGACAGGCAGCTATTAGCACCTTATTACAGAGCCACGCTGGGGACAGAAAAATAGACAGCAGGACAACAGAGCACAAGGGGTGACAAACAGGCATGGTGTGGGACCTGCTGCACCCACTGCAGCGGCCGTCCTCTGCTGCGTCTGGCTGTGCTTTATCGGGTGACACCCGCGCCGGCCTCCCCAGCAATACAGGAATTCAACTCGCAGGCTGTACAAAGCAGCTGGCTACCTGCAAAACAGCTAACTAAATCAAGTCTCCTCAGATGTTATCCAGGAACTAAGTGGGCAGGTCTTTTCTTTTTTTCCCAGCCCTCTGCGGTCACTAACCAATAAAGTTAGTACTGTACAACTTAAACATTGCATTAAAAACAGTTACATGATGAAGGTGTTTTAAGGTTTAATTTAAAAAGAACAAAGCAGTTATAGGAGTATGAACCTAATTTTATATTAAATTTAAAGATACTTCTCTTCGCTCCCGCACTTGACTTTATTTTTACTTTCTCTTTAATCTGTGCATATCTGAATTTTATCAAATTAAAAGTAAATATGAAAGGACAATCTACCAAACGTGACATGTGCCGTGCCCTTTTCTCCGCTTACTTCACGTGCTAAGACAGGATTTTGTTCCAGAAAGCCTGCTTTCAATTCCTGGGATTTTTAGGTCATTATATTAAAAACCGTATGCCACTTCAGTTTCCTTTTATTATTACACATTTGATTTTAAGAATTCTTTAGGCAAAATTCTGTTCTCAGTTACACACATGCAGCCCCACTGAAGTCACTAATTACCATTTAATCAGATAAATAACTTATTCTTAGAGAAAGAAGATAAGAATGAGAGCAAGGGCAGGAACAGAAAGGACTCAGAGCACAAAATAATAGGCAGACTAGCAGAGATAATTTAATAATATAGACATAACTGAGGCTGAATGTGAATATTCTCTTCTCCTTCCTCTGATTTTGTGAGTTAGCATTCATTTAAGATCAGTGACATGTACATGTTTTGTCAGTTTCATTTAAAATACAAAGGGAAAATTGCGTTAGTTATAATTACATTTCTAAAGACCACGCTGGCTTTAAAGTTTTCACTGTTGCTATTTGGGGGAGGCACTAAATACTCTCAGAGCAGAGGGATGGCAGGTCAGTTAAAACACTAACGAGGCCCAGACTCCAAACCCTAGGAGTACAGTCCCCACCAACAGTAGAAGTAACAGTGGAAGCAGTGATGCCGACAGATTACGTGCCTTGCTACCACTACCTCCTCCTCTCCCCCTGAACTACAGTATCTAAAATTACCCAGTTAGGTCTATACAGCTTAACGTCATGCTGCGTTGAGATGAACGAGAGCTTGGCTACCATGGAAGAGCAAAAAAGCCACACTGCCAACATAAGCTATCCCAGGCAGACAACACGCTGCTTTGGTTAAGCGACTTTTAACGTCCATACTAGTTTCTTAATGTTGTCTTATACCCCAGCCAAACAACTGCTGCACCACCCTACTGCCGTTCGCTAGCAGGGTGAAGAGCAGGTACAAGGTGCACGGTACGGGCTGCACAGCTGTGTCTCTGCTGTTGCACCCTGTAATCAGGAGACAGAACGCCTTCAGCTGCTCCCACCCATGTACTTCCATACCCCCACTTATCACTTTCTCTAGGTCCGACCTTGCGCAGCCCAGTTGCCAGAACATTGGCTGCGAGCTCCCTGCGCCTGACCCCAGCGCAGTGTTCTCCAGCCTAGCCTGAGCAACCTTCAGCAGATGCTCAAGCCAAGACAGATGATTTGCCCCTAAACCAGACGAGGAGTGTTCGTGTCCTTCCTTCTGCTTGCTCAAATGTGGGGATGGTACTTCTGAGGCACGGCAACATTTTAAATTACTATAATTATTTTTGCACAAATTGTCTGATTATGGCCTTTAAAAAAAAATTTCAAAAAATGTTATCAGAAGCACAACTGCATTGGCCGTCCAGAATATATTAAAACACTGCCAATTTACATAAAGTTTACTAAACCGTATTTTCAATGGTTAGCATCACACACCTGGCTTTAGTGGACACTGAGACTAAAAACTTTAAAAGCTGTTTGCCATACATTCTGTAACTGTGTATAATAACACATTTTCACTAGTCATGGGTGAATTTCAAAAATTTTAGAGTTCTGATTTCAATCAGATAAAGACTTGGGAGTCTGAAAGTTAATCCAAACTTTTTTCTAGATCTGTTGAGTCTGTAAATTGAATTTGAAAACCCGTGAGAGGAGACTCTTTCAAGTAGGTTTCTAATACTCTACATGCAGTTGGCCAGGAAAAACTGCAAAACACTTTTGCTTATGATTTCTCAGAATTTTTGACACCACTATCCATTAGAAAATGAGGTGAAGATACACACAAAAATGATCAAGCAATGAAAAATAAAGATTAATTACAGAGCATCTTTGAATTTTCAAACTCGGACTGATTCTAGAAATACTTTAGATGAATGCTTATTCTTCACTGAATAGGTCTGTGTTTATCTAATTTTGAAGTATATCTAAATACAACATAGTAACTGATAAAATTGCTTTTGAAGTGGCTGCATGTATCTCATCAGGTGGTCTCAACAATTTTGTAATGGTCAAAAGATGAAAAAGTGGAAACAGTTCTCATTTAGCTTCTAAAAATCTAACACTCGCAAATGATTTTGTGGGGTTTGGGTTTTTTGTTTGGTTTTTTTTCTTTCTTCTTTAAAGCATGAGATATAAATAGCATTTCCCTGCCATAGACCTCTGTTATTTCCTTGCTTTTCAGCTGGCTGCAGCATGACTAAGCAGAAGCTTAGTGGACATCCTCCATATTCACCAATTAACAATCAGTGTAATTCTCTCTCATACAAGGTATTTGAAGATAGCACAGTTAGAAAGACTTCCTTCCAAGGAATGCCAAAACAGACAGCAGTGTACAAGAAGGAACCCAGTAAGCTTCACATGGATTGCAAAAATCTATTACCATTCAAGCATCACACAAATAATGACTTAATCATGTTTTAGTTCTGTTTCTTTTTAGTGAGGTTGTAAAGATGTATTCAAAACCTCCTCAAGAAAAGCATTCTGATTCACAAAGGCTGCCTTCAAAGTTTCAAATTTATCTTCAGTTCCCAAATGATATACTTTACAACTTTTTACATCATACACTAGTAAGTCTGGCACACAGCCATTTTGTGAACATTGATTTTAAATAAATTAAATCATTGTATTTAAAAAATGACAATACAGTAGAAAGATGATACCTGAGGATCAACTTTGTTAAATCTCTTGAAACATTGGTGATTACTGCAAATCCAAGAGATTTCACATAGGCTTTGATTTTTTATTTTTTTTTTTTAAATTCTGTGTGAGATCAGGCTTAGGAAGGTGGAGAAATAATATGAGAACTTTTTAATTAAAATTGTCATTGTCTTGAATGCTGTGAAAATACGTCAACATTTATGGCAAATGAAGCATGGAACACAGCGCTCTGAACAGGATGGTTGAATTGCTGGGTAAGTAAATATTCTGCCTCAAATTGCTGGGTAAGTAAGTATTCTGCCTCAAAATCTTTTCAGTGTCAGATGTGGCTAAACATTTAAAGTAGGGTTCTACTGTGAAAAGTATCTGTCAGAAAATAAGTGTTTCTTACTCTGGAGATCTGCTTCGTGTGACTGAAAACATCAGACTCTATTCCAGCTAGTTACGTTCATTTGATGCGCAAGGCTGGCTACATAGACATGATTGAGTGTGCTTACTTATGTCTCTGGCAGTATGAACATAATTGTTAATTAGTTTCCAGGAACAAAGTCTTAATTGCTGATAAAGATTCTGTATCAAAGCACAAGTGAGCATTTTTGTTCATGACAGCATTTGGGTAACATGAGTTTGATATGTTTAGGCTTCAGACTACACCAAGCGCTGTGAATGTTTAGCACCTTAGAATAGAGCCGCAATAAAAATTGGAGTGCTTGAGTTTGCTTCATATTTTAGAAATTGTGAACAAACATTTCAAATGCTCACCGCAAAGAAAAATCGAGAAAAAAACATTAGAAAGACAAACTATGGGGAACCGAAAGAAAACTTTCTTCCATATCCACCCCAAGCTGGCAGGACATCTGCTCGGTGCCCACCATCTGGGTGTGTCTAATTAGAGCCTACCTGGAAGAGGCTCTCAGAGAGCTATTACAGAAACTGCTCTGCGGCAGATGCAGCTTCAGTCCCTAAGGGCTGAAAGATAAGGCTGCAAGAACAAGGGGACCACTGAGCAATGGGAATATCCTATCGCCTCGTGCGGTAGTTCTGTACAGAGAAATGCTTCCAGAAGAGCTAAATATTGCTTGCACTTGGAATTTACATGAAATCCAACAGGGAGTGATGATTACACAGACCAGCAAGTACAAAGACAGTGAAACAACACACTGAGACATAATAAACACATGCAGTCCCATACCGATACTAGTGACGCATCACAGTTTAGACTGATGTGGTATGGATTTCTTTTTTTTTTTTTCTTGGAGGGAGACTTTTTTTTGCATTTTTAAACTATTATTTTTAGGTTTTAATACCACTTCCATTTCCAATCATTCAGCTAAAATTTAACACAGAACTTACCTGTTTAGTTTCCTACACTCTGGCCAAAAAAATCCTCTTACAGATAATTTTCAGAGGTTAAACAAATGACAGTATAGCATCAGGGGAAAAAAAAGTTATTTTTCTCTTTTTCTAGCTTATCTTTCCCGCAAAAGTATCACGCTTGCCTAGCATAGCACTTAGTGCTTTCCACAGACTGAAACACAACACTCAGCAGCTTTAGATAAGTCATACTGGTGAAAACCAGCAGCAACTTCAGTTTTACTGGAGATGCGCTCATGTAAAACTGCTGTATGTGAGAGAGCTTGACTCCTTTTTTACTTTCTGATATTGCTGCTGATCCTAAAACTCCTTCACTTTGTAGAGCTTGCAACAGGGAGGAAAGAGCTGGGGTCTGGTGCGGTTCCGTTTGAGCCAGCCGCGTACATGGCGCGGGTTGGCTCGTGCCTTACGGCGCAGCGCCAGCCACAGAGCTGTCTGGTCACCTTCCCCGCTGTCCTCACAAGAGCCACCGCCAACCCTGCCAGCTTGTTAAAATACGGCCACTCTTTTAAAAACACAAACCATAACAGGTATAACGTGCCACGAAGTTTACACCCGCGCTCTGAGCTATTTCAGTTATGTTTTGCTTACAAAATACCTGCCGTTGCCTGGGTCTTTCAGGCTGTGTTGGGCTCTCGGGTTCCTCGCTCTGGCTCGCCTCCACTTTGCAGAGCAGAGGGAACAACGCCGAAGGGAGCCGGCCGCGAGCTCCTTCGCAGCCCGGCTCCCAAACACGTCTGCTCTTTGCCCTCCACAACAGCCTGGAGCCGGCTGTGAACAGGCACTTCCAGACACCCACCTTTGGGGCTGACACCAGATGTGGACAGCTGAATAAGGTCCTCTGTAAACATCTGGAGGAGCTATGGCCAGTTGCAGTTCCCTTGGCCGCAGAATCGCTCGCTTCATTTTACCTGAACCTTTTGCAGTCAAGCTTTATCATTTTCGTGCATAAGAGGTGATTTGAATACTATGTAATATAATCCATTATGAAATTGTAAATATTATTGATGTTTCTACCTACAGCAATGGCAATATTAACTATTTTCTTAGGAAGAAAACTATGTTCCTCCTTCAGGTTAGGCTAATTTCAATTAGAATTCAATGCAGCTTCTCAGTATTATCACCTGCCTTTTACAGGCTCAGTGGGGTTTTCAAGCATAGAAAGGTGATTTTTCAGGTTCTTACTGGTAGCTTAAGAAAATTGTGAATTAGTGAAAGCCACTGTAGTGAGTATATTTGAAGATGGCTGGAGATCAGTAGCCTCAGCTTTGAGCGTACAGTGCATCCATCCAATGTCATCAGGGTGATCAGAGCTCAGCGGTCTAAAGACAAGTACAGGAACGCATTAAGCCGGTGGGGACTGGAGGCACAAAGATGAAATAGTGAGTGGCTCGCAAACCACTTAGTTAAGCTTGCACTGTTAAAATACTCAAGGCGCGTGGAAAAAAGGGTGTAATTCTAAGCCTCTTCTAGAGGAAAAGAAACCCTACTTTCTCTGCTGATATTTGTCAAGTGAAAGGGGATAAAAATACTGGGAGATGTCTATGCACACCCCCTCCCAATCCTAGAAATATTTAACGTTTATGAACTTTTTAACTATGTTTACAGATCTGCAATTACATACCTCTTGCACACTAACATCTGGGATAAAAGGCTGTTTACACTTTTGCTGGGAACTCTACCGTTAAAAACATCTTGATATGCACAACAGATATCATGCAATCTCCAAGCCAATCTCAGGTTTAGTTCGTAGCGTGCAACAGAGTCTACACAGAAATTTGCAATAGCCATGTTGCAAAAGAGAATTGACCTTCAGCTAAGATTTTCATTATAAACGTTGCAAATGTTAAAGAGTCTTTACAAGGCTTTGCAATGGTTTTTGACCTTGGGAACACAATCCTAAACACTATTTGAATTTTGGATGGTAGAAAAATCACTGAAAAACTGAGGCTCAGCTTAATCAAAGATATTTCTAAACTTGTGCTGAACAGCTTCACCACAAACTTCTCTGAAATAATACTTAGAAAGGTGAGAGCACTTTGTTTTGAAACTTTCATGCTTTGATTCCAATATGAGTAATTTTTTTAGATGACCCTAATCTTTCAGGTCAGTGAACTAAGAAAAAACATTTACTTGTACAGACCTACTTGTATGTCATAACTCTCTTTATTTGCATGTCACAAAAAGAAATATTAAAAGAAAGGTATATAGTTTTTACATACACCTCTGACTCCCCAATAAGATTAGGTCCTGATGACTCTCCAGGGCAACAGCATATGTATTTCAAAATATAAGCATAGATTTGTGAAACAAGAAAATACAATGTCACAGTGCGGTCCCCAGATGAAAAATGGACAAAAAAGGAAAATGAAATTTCTGCTCACAAGTTAAAGATCTGCTTTAGGAAAGGGACCAGTGGCAAAAGTGAATATATTGTACCTTACCAAGGTGTGACATGCCATTTTGTATTGTACAAATGTAAAAGAAAGGCACAGTGAGCATCTTCTTAAAAAAACAAGTGTATGAAAAGAAGTATCTTTAAAGGTCATCAGCCTCTCCTATGGCCTGTGGTCAAAAAAAAAACCATCCAACACTGAATGTTTTATGTCACCATAATGCGTAATTTAAAATTGCATGGTACTAAAATACAGGTGAGAAAATTTCCCTTAAGACAAAGAGCTCCAACAGCAAATGCCTGACATGCTTATATTTTTTTCCCCTCTTACCTTAAATACTACTAGCAGAATTTTCCTCACTATTCTTAGCTTAATAAGCATGTAATCAATGTGTGTCATCTGCTATTCTACATATAGTATGGATATTTTAGACAAGCAGTAGTTTAAAATTAAAAGCTGCATGCTTTAAATCTATTTTAAAGAAGTATTTCAATATGCTTGAAATTAATGTTAAGATTAAGCAATACATTGCTTTGCAGACCTGGGGCATAAAATCTGTAGGAATACTTAGGAATTTGCTGAAATGTAGAACTAATTCACAAAGACAGTGGAAAAATGTTCAGAACTGATGTGAGCATCTGTAAAAATACAAGTTTGTGGGAATTCATTCAGACTAGTGGAAGGTATGCTCTTGGTAACTTTTCCAATTGTATTTTCAGAATATACTGCTACATGCAGTACTCCTCCTGGTTTTACAACAGCTAGTCTTCCAACACTCTCTGGATTGGAAGAATCCTGCTCCTTCTAAAAATATGGTGTTTTCAGAAAATGGGATTCTTTTGTTTTCCATAGGTAAATAACAAAAAAAAGTATATTTACTAATGTACACAGATAAGATTATATGTCTCATGTGGAATTGGTAAATATGGAACAGCAAACAAAATAAATAATCAAAACAATATGGGCCTGGGAGTTCTGGCTAGACTCCATTTCTCATATTACAGTACTACTTCATTGTCAGAAGGGAGTCCCTAAATGCAGATGGGAGATTAGGGGGAAAACCAGCCAAGGAGAAGAATGAGGTTCTGAGTTGCTCAGATTCATAAATCTATACAAGAGCTTGAGTGTATCTATTTCTGCATGTGGGAATACCATTGCAGTTCTGTAACTCTGACACTGTTTTACGCTAAAACTGAAATCCTGTCAGATTCTGTTTGAATGAAAAATTTGAAAATTGCCATGGAAAATATTAGTTCATCACAGTAGACTTTCAGTAGATAATATCTAGCGTTCTGCAAATTGGAATACAGTATCAGACTGTGTGTAGCTCAGCTATCTATGAAAAAAAAAAATCAAACAACTAGGAGCCCCATTTTTTCCCCCCAGATGTTAGAAAGCAAACACATATCCAGGTATCAAAGAGTTAAGATTAAATATTGGTACCAAGATAAATAATTCAATATGGCTTTTTATTTGTCTAGTTTGGATGAGACAGAGTACAGTATAGATGAGCATATATATATTACAGATCAGATTTTAAAGGCATGCCTATGGTTTATCTTCCTGATGATAAAAATGAAGGTATTTCTAACAGTCAAACCAGTATTTGTTATTCTCTATCAGATAAACTTTACGACAGAGATTAAGTATTTGCTAGCGCAATGTGCGAAGGGAAAAAACAAGTGTGCGTGACCTGTGAAACTTATGCCAGTCACCAAGGAGGGCTGCCACGCTCCTGTACGTACATCTGCCTGTTACCGCTTGAGAGCTGAAATGTGCTGAGACAGATGTGTGTGTGATATCGGAAACAGAGGGGCACTTCAGCTCTCAGTTATGCCCAAGAAAACACCCAAATTTGTGAATTTTTGCCTTATTATCTGAGCATTTAAAAGCTAAAGTTGAAAAACACCTCACCGAAAGCCCATGTAATGTTCTCACTTCACATCTACATGCTCCTCACGAATGCAGTATCCCAGCCATTCTGGTACCGAAATGATAGATAGCCAAACCGTCTCACTTCCCCAGGTGTTTTGTCAGAAGACATCTGAGCAGTTTCGGCAGGAGCTCTGCACTGAACCTGACCTGCACAAGGGCTTCAGGGGGGCTTTTTCTGGGACTTGCTTCGGCTTCTTCCTCCCTGTCCTGAGCCTCCCCCCCACCCCGCCACCTGGGATGTGGTTTATTTAGCAAAGCACTAAGGTATATGGTTAATCTAAAGAACCCTTTTAAAAGTACTGAAGCCAAAGAGACCAAATGCTTATACCTCAGGAAAGGTAATTGGGATCTATGATTGGAGTGACTGAAGGATATATGGTAGTATAGTAGGTAGTTTAATTTCCTTTATGCATGGTCATTCCTTCATCATGTTCTTCTGTTCTGTATCCGTAACCAAAAATTTAGGGGCATAACTGGTAGCCAGACAGCTCTGAGGAAAAATCTAAGCTGTATCACAGTAACCTTCCTTACCTTTATTGTCAAATCTAAGCAGAAAACATTCTTTTTGCCTTCCCCTGCTGTCACTGCACTATGGACAGAGAAACCTTTATTACAACATTTAAAACAATTCTTTGAGAATAATTTCTCTTATTTGGGAATTCTGTGGCATCACCCCACTTAGTAAGTTAACACCAGTGACTACAACACAGCCTTGTCCTGATGCCAGTCAAGGTGTACATGGCTATATAGACACACTTTCCAAATGTTTCACTTGTGATGTGTTTTTAAAAAGAAACACAATGAAAAATTATTATTTCCTTAACTAAAATACCTGAACTTTGGAAAAAAAGAGTAAAATCAGACACTGATGACAAATTCTCTCTCTAGCAAGGCTGCAGCATTCTTTTTTAATTTTAATTTTAAGCTCTTGCAGCTTATTCGAGGGCTTCTTTAATACCTCAATTTTATTGCAAAGCATTATGTTCTTTAAACAAGATAGAAAACAAAAAAAGACCAGTACAACATGCGAATGAATTGTGACCATAAATACAGGTACTTCAATATTTGTATGGCACAGCTATGATACAGAAAATTCTAGTTAAGGATGATACAAAATGCCTAACTCTGTACTTCATGCTGTTGAAATGATAAAGGTAGAAACTCCACTATTCTTACCAGATAGGAGTTTGAATCATTTACTCATTAGAGTTATTCTGAGCCTGCTCTGGGATTTTTTTCCCCTGATTTGCATTTCTCTCTCCATTTTGATGATCAAAATCATTTGTCTCTGGAGACCAGATAAAAAGCAATGCTTAACTTGGCACCACTGGCCAAGCAGGGAAAAAAAAAAAAAAAAAAAAGAAGAAAAAAATAAAAAAAAAGACTAAGGAAAGATAAAATTCAAATGGAAAAGACAGACCATATCTGACTGTTGTTCAGGCTGAAGTAAAGTTTCACCCTTCATCGACTATAGTGAGGATTCTGTTCTAGAAACTTGCCTTACTGTGCTAGCCCCCCCCAACTTCTTTATGTTTATTCATAAATTCTAAAACCTGTGAGATAGCAAGCCTTGATGCACATAAAATTCTGAACTTGTGAAATATCAAAGTTAAATTAAATACACCTAAATATGGCCTAGATATCTTGCAACTTACTGCTTAGCTCATATAAAAAGAAGTTACACATTTCTTAGGAAAATATTTGCTTAACGTTTGTTGTGCTATTGTTTTACAGACGAATCTACGTCTGTTAAAATCCACATCCAGGCCTACATATCAACTGTCTAAAATTTGAATGTATTCAGTATTCAAGGACTCTTATCTTCCCCCCTGAAATTTCTAAATAATTTACAATCCAAGGTATTGATTTTGCCCAAAGATCAAGACTGGTAAGATCTGCCAGACAAAATTCTATCCTAATCCCAAAGAAAAGAAAAGAAAAGAAAGATGTGGGCTATAAATTCATTATCAGACAGCTGGGCCTTCATTTTAATCACTAAAATGAACTGGAGTCTTTTCACAGCTGGAAGTGGAATCACACCACTAGAATTCTAACTATAGTTGTTCAAACTATTCCATCTTCAAACCCTGTTTCAAAATTAAAATGAAACAAAATACTGGAACACATTATATTGCTGGCTTTCTATAACTTGATTATTTCCTGACTAGTTGCTCAGGACAAAGCTACAGGACTACAGGAAACAAGTATGCAATTCTTCCTGCAAAATGTCAATAAGATAATAACAACAACAACAACAAATAAATAAATAAATATGATCATAATAAAACCCCAGACCCTAAATGCCACTTCTTTTGAAACACATACACATAATTAAGAGTAAGAGGAGATTTTCCAACTATCACAGCCCATCAGACTTTCAGTACTCCATCAGCTGGAGGCTGGATACAGATCACTATTTACTGGACGACAATGAGGCATTTTTCAGCCATTGTAATTTAGGTCTGAGAACCAGACAGTGAACAACTACACAGCTATGAAGGTTTGTTAAAAAAAGCTATTAACTGGATTTTAATAATCCACGCACAGTCCTTCCCACATAGATAAAGACAGACAGCATGGTTATCGTCTTAACTCATTAAACTAATCATGCTTAGAATTTTTAATGAGCATTGAACTCTTATCCTGTTATTCACCTATGAGCTGCTTCCTAGCTTTCTATTTCATACTTTTTCTGTTCTTCACTTTAATTTTTTTCCTGACTGCTTCACAAACATATTAAAAAAGACATACTATTTTTTAAGGTGAATTTCCCTCAGTTCCCTTGCACACACACTCTCATATGTGGTTTTTCAGTTCTGGTAACATATCTACATTAAGAAACAAGCTCTGCAATGAATATTCCTTCTCAGTTTTCACCATCTTCAAGACTACACCTATAAAACAGAGAAGTAACATTACACGGTGCTTTTATACACGACTACAGCACAGAGATACTGAGGGCATGAATCATAAAAAGAACTGCTGCAAAACGCAATAAACCCAGATGCAGATTTTTTTCTACCTGGTGTTATTTAGATGCCTAACAATAAGATCCATACAAGGGAGCTTATTAGTGAAAAGATGCTGTAGCCTGTAAGAAACACCAATGAGAAAAGTTGTATCCTAGATACCTTCTTTCTCAGCAATTCTTTACTGGGGAAAACCCATTTTGAACCCTTTTCTCTATTAACAGCTTAAACCAACCTTATTCTGACAAAATGCAGAAGCAGACGATGTTCCCTCCTGAATGCCCAGTGGGTGCATGAGATACAGATTATTTTAAGTCACTCTTCTGTTATATGGTGGTTGAATGCTTATTTCCTACCTCTTAAGTGAATGCTCAGACCATCACTCTCTTGAAAAAGGAGGAAGCTGATCTGTTTTATATAGGATCATTAAATATTCATCAGGCCAAAAAAAGGGATAAGGGAGAAAACCTAAGAAGGGCTCTCTGGCCTCTGGTGATTAAAACACGAGGAGGGGGTATTCAAAAGAGGAAAGGATTAAAGCTGCATCTGAAGCATCTTGTGTGAGTTTTCTACCTACTTCACTGCAAAATCAGAAACATGTAACCTCTCCTCCAGCCACATTTTGCATGGGATGTAACTCTGAACTCTGAAAATGTCACTGACTGGCTTCCAAAAAAGAATTAAGTATATCTACTTTATGATTTCTGACAGTGCTTAGGCATTAATTGGCATCTAGCTGCTCAGCAGTGTAAAGTTCAGATAGTTCTGTGTGCAAGCAGATTGGGGACAGGCTTACGTGACATTTTAGCCACCAATGGAACAATTTTATAGAAATTTACTTTTTTCCAGGTTCTGGCAGATACTAAGATACTTCATTTGGAATGAGACAAATAAATCCATGTGGACTTCTAACCCTGCATGGCATACCCCAAATCACCTACTGTAGTAATGCTGAATTTGATCTTTGTCTGATCTGGTTGGGCTCTGGAGACATTGCTCCAACTACCTGGCCAAATTTCCAGAACATTTTGGTTCACATTTATAAAGTATGCCAGCAAAATTTAGGTGCCTATACATTAGGGATGCTCAGCATTGCTTGAGGAACTTGGTGGTACAGCTCAAGCTATTAAAAGCTATTTGGGAATCTAAAGACTGACTAGGGTTTTCAAAACCATTTACGTGCCCTGCACTTAGTGATATCAAGAAAAAAAACCCACACAATGCTTATAAAACTTTTTCAGTGCCAGGTTACCTTTACAAATCTGGCCTGAGAATGTGCTGATGCAAAACATTCACTAACGAGACCTTACTACAAGTCTAAAACCTCTACTGTTGGTAACAGCGGTACTGACGTGATGCACACTGTGTCCACAAGTAAGTCAACACTCGAATCATAAAACATATTTGCAGTGTGCGCAGGGAGGCTCACGTGGGCCTTAATGTAGGCAGTCTGGGTAACAGCAGCACTGGAAATGAACCATTAGGACATCCCTGCAAGGTAGCTGGTGAGTTAGTATCCCGAAGTCCCTTGTACTACGCTGCCATAAAACCTATCCTGTCGTCACTGTTACTGTCCCCTTGTGCTACCCAAAGTAAATTGATAAAGGTGGCTAAAATATAAAGCATCCAGACTGCAGTATAGGTATTACTGAACTGCCACAACTTCAGCCCTACAGTAAATCAGTAGGATATGCTGGTGCAGTTCTTATCCCGTATCTTTCCTTTAAATCAGCAGTTCAGAGATCTCTTATTGCTGTGCAGTGGCCCAAAGAAAGGATTCCTTCTTTACAACTTGCCAGTTCAATTACCAGCTTCATACGGATTTTGGAATTTAAGGGGCTGATGCCTTGCTGCCATCTTTTGATTCGGGCAGGCAGTCTGACATCATGGCACCTTTCAGGTCATTTATGAAAGATTTTCTTCAAGGAAAGGCTAGAATTTGGGTTTGTTTATTTGTTACAAAGAAAAGCTGATGTAGGGACTGATTATCAAACATTTTATGTTGGAGCGATTCCTAGTACACCAGTGTTTGAATCTGGGTTGTGGAAAATAGAAGCAGCAATTTACATATGTTCAGCCACTGCCTCCCCCTCCACAAATGTTAACAGTTCCGCTCCTTATTCCCCCACCAGTATTGCAAATAAAACTAGCAAACATAGTTCTTTAATATATCATAGTAAAGCAATTTTTTCTACTCAGCCAGGGGAAGATTCTTCCCCCCCACCCTGCCGTATTAGCAACTGGAGGATCTTTTGAAGGCACACAGGATCATCCACTGTTTGAACAGCAAGGCACTATGTCTCACTGGATTATGCTCCATGATTAATATTGGTTTAGGTTTTAAAATCTGTGAACAGAGGATTCATTCAGAATCACATGCAAGAGCCATGAAAGAATCCCAGGACTATCAAACATCTGCCGAAAACTGTCTGACAGGGTTTGGTTTGTGCTCAGGCATGAGGTGATATGGAGTGAAAGCAGCAAGAAGAAGTGGATGAATTTGGAGCTACTGAACCAGAGAAGTAGCAAGTGGGGCTGATAATTTGAGCATCTGTGTCTGTATCATCTCTTGCAAGACCATAAATTTCAGGCTTGAGCACTTGAACCTGCCCTTCAGGCATCTTTCTCATCTGAATTCTCTCAAGACTGTTGAAAATATTGATTACCATTGGCCTATCACTAAAAGCACAGCAGAAATAAAGGGGGCTCAGAGGCAAGCAGTGAAAGTGATTGAGACATGAAAAGTTTTCCACCTAGAACTATAAAGATTTCATCTGTTTAATTTAGAAATGAGACAAAGAGTGGCATGATAGAGATGTATACAGTAGTTAGGACTATACCAAAGCTAAATCACCTGTTCCTATTAATCTTTTATCTTCCAGACCTAAAGCCAAAAATGTTAAAAATAGGAAAAGGAAATGCTTTGTAGAATGACATGATCAATTTAGGGAATGTACAGTCACTAGACCTAACAAAATGGGGATTAGAAAAGCATTTGACATGCGTGTGAACCCAAACAACAACCCTTTTTAACAGTTAGAAAATAAATAAGTAAATTGTGCTTGGATAAAACCTACTCCCAAATTGACTACTGTCGTGGTTTAAGCCCAGCCGGTAACAAAGCACCACGATGCTGCACGCTCACTCTTCCCCCTCACCATGGTGGGATGAGGAGAAAATATAAAGGCAGGCTCGTGGGTCAAGGACAGGGAGGGATCACTCATCACTTATGGTCACGGGCAAAAGACAAGCTCAACTTGGGGAATAAACAAAATCAATTTAATTTACTACCAATCAAATCAAAACAAGGATATTAGGAAGTAAAACCAAACCTTAGAACCCCTTCCCCCACCCCTCCCTCCTTCCCACCTCAGCCCCACTCCCGGTTCTCTCTCCCTCCTCCCCCCGCCGGTGCAGGGGGACGGGGAATGGGGGTTGGGGTCGGTTCCTCACCCCTTGTCTCTGCCGCTCCTTCCTCCTCAAGGGCAGGACTCCGCACTCGTCCCCTTCTCCACCGTGGGGTCCCTCCCACAGGAGACAGTCCTCCATGAACTTCTCCAACATGGGTCCTTCCCACAGGCTGCAGTCCTTCACGAACTGCTCCAGCGTGGGTCCCCTCCACGGGCTGCAGTCCTTCAGGCACAGCCTGCTCCAGCGTGGGTCCCCCACAGGGTCACAAGTCCTGCCAGAAAACCTGTTCCAGCGTGGGCTCCTCTCTCCACGGGGCCGCAGGTCCTGCCAGGAGCCTGCTCCAGCTGCAGGGGCACAGCCTGCCACCTCACCACGGGCTGCAGGGGCATCAACCTCCTCCCCCTCCTTCCTCACTGACCTCAGTATCTGCAGAGGAATTTCTCTCACATCCCAATCCCACTACTCACCACAGGTTTCCCCTCTTAACTCTGTTCTCCCACAGGTGCTACCACTGTCGCTGACGGGCTCGGCCTGGGCCAGCGGCGGGTCTGACTCGGAGCCGGGGAAGCTTCTGGCAGCTTCTCACAGGAGCCGGCCCTGCGGACCCTCCCCCACTACCAAAAAAAACGCCACACAACCCCAAAACAGCTATGACATGATAATCTGCTTAAATGTGTGTTTAACTTTCTCCTAGCCTCTACTTCTGGCCATTTACAGAGACCGGAGGATAGATAGGCTTCTAAGGTGATGTTCCTACAATATGGGAGTGCTAGCTATGTAATTATGTTTCAGATAAGTTAGAATACTCCTTTAGATCACAACAAATGTTAAAATTGATGCTTGCTGTGCTAACAGCAATAAACACAGATGGAAGATGAAGGATATGATTGAGGAGATACTCTCCAGCTGTAGATTTCCTGACCTGGGTATTGCTGGATTGGCTGTTGGGTCTCATATTATCCTTTACCAGTTAGAATCTCTATCCCCCAAACATCATGCCAACCTCAGTGGAATGACTAGCAGTCAACAAACTATTTCCAGTGAAAATCGTCAGTTGTGAACAATTGTGTACCAAGACGCAAACGGTTAGTTGAAATTACACCTCTGAGAGTATCTGCAAAAGCATTCTCCGTCAACGACTGGTGCGGATTGGTGTGCCAGGCAGTCCTTGCTGGAGGGCCCCTTGCCTGCTGCATGCTGTTTCCCTGCTCCCTCAAGACTGCTCCATAGGAATACTCATACCTTGAGCCTCATGTATTTATGCATTAATATGCTTTAAGCTTCTTATGAAAATAAAAGGATGGTCCTGAGGTTTGTTAACAGAAACAATAGCAGTCTCTTTAGCAGTGCCAATCTGAATCAAGTCCAAGGCAGTATTAAAGGTGTCACATTTCTCTCCAGTAGCTCCTGAAATGAAATCCGAACAGTCTGTAAAGCTTTTCCTCTTCCTCTGCTGTCATTCTTTACTTTCACACCTGCCTGAAATCAGCACCCACTCGATTTCCAGTCTTTGCCTCTCTAACCCTCAAATGATTTCACTTTTACTGCTGACTTCTGCACAAAAGGTCCCCGGACTTAACTGGCAAGTAAGGATGTCCAGACAGTGGAATTTTGCTTTACTGGGATATTTCAGATAGTTTTGGCCTTTCACTTCATCCTGCTTCACTCCAGAAAAAAATTATTTGCACACTCCAGAAAACAATATTGGCACTACTGAGTTTTTGGCAAAGAGGACAGCTTGTTTCATTTCCATTGGTCTTCTTCCTACTTAGTTATGACCTGTTTAGCTTGCAGGCTGACTATCTTGTCTGGGAAGCATGGCAACCTGCCTTGTCATCATCTGCATGGCAGAGAAATCAGGGAACAGACAAACCCGCCAGGTTCCCAGCTCCCGAGAAGACTGCCTGGCCTACGGGTTCCCAGTCAGCCAGTGCTTGACTTGTCAGGTTGACATAAAGAATGCTCCTCTACTAATTTGGGAACCACCTGTTTAATTTGCCAGTCACTAGCTAACCTGGGGGATGACTCACCAGGCAGCCATCTGGTTTTTCATAAAAAGTTTTGACAGAATTACATGTTTGCATCTTTCAGTTCTACAGAAACTTAGCAAAAATGGCTCTTGTGGAAAAGTTTCAGCCAGCTCTGTCAGGACCCTTGTTGATCAAAGGCTGGAGGGACATCAGGCTCATGTTCCCATAAGATCTTTAATGGTTCCTTAGTTAGGAAAAACCTATACGGTGTGGGGGATAGACATTGGGCTGGATTGCCCATCTATGCTGTTCCTTACTACAAATATGGAGAAACGTTAAGTATCTAGGATTCATTAAATCCAAGGTCGACAGACAGCTACACCTACTAATTGGCTGACATGCCATGCCATTTAAAGATTCTCTAGTATGTGCTGTTCCTCATTCTGCAGATATTTTTAGACCTCTGTTTTATGTAGATTTTCTCTTCCTAAGGTATTATTTTTATCTGCAGTTTCTTTGCTGTAGACTTTAAGCCTTATGGGATTCTCTAAACAGAGAATAATTTGTCCTTAACAGAATATTTGTGATCAGTGATTTTTTTCTCTTAGCTCTTGTTAAGCCAGATTCTCACGAACACTTTTCTTATCACTCCAGGCCTTCCTAGGATTACATCTAATTTGCCACATGGAGTTATTTCTGCACACAGAATTAAAGCCCTTAATCATATTTGGTTTAGTGACTCCCATTTGCTTAGCAATCTTGAGACTATTTTGCCTTCTGTTTTGTCCTCCTCTAGGGCTGATGATGACTTGATTGATTCACACAATCCATCAGTGACTGATTTCTTAGACCAGTTACCTTAGTACAGAATATCACTCATGTCTGCTTTTCTTATTTTCATTTACTGCGGAGTTATACACAAAAATGGGGGAAAAGAACACTAGATATGCACACACTGTCCATGCAAAATATCCATAAAAACCCATTTAAATTTTGGCTCATTCTCATTACCTGCAGTATCTTTATGAGAAGATGGCTAGGACATGATCACTTGTCACAAATGAAGAGCTGCTTTGTGCCAGTGAAACCTTGCACTTGTTTCTTCTGTGAAAAATTATAAATAGAACTGAGCTTATAAGAAAAAAAAATAGCTTAGTGGCTGGAAAGCAACTTTAAAGAAAAATGATGTTCATAGCCATGCAGGCAGTAGCTTGAAAAGCAGCTTTTATAAAACATATTTAATGTTTACAGTCACTCAGTGGCTGAGAACAGTAATACTTTTAAAATATGTTTAATGTTTAAAACCACTTGGTGGCCAAAAGAACAGATCTTGCTGAAAAGATATTTAATGTTCAGAGTCATTTTGTGGTAAGGAAAAAGCAGCTTCTTGTTAATTTTTAACATTTACAGCTGATCAGTGGCTACTAAAACAACTATCAATACAACATGTTTTATGTTTAGAGATGTTACGTGCCTGTATAAAAACAATTCCTACATGTCTCAATACTACGCTAAAACATGCCAATACCTTTCCCTCAGTAATAGTACCATTGACAAAAAAATAACACATAATCCCAACAACTCTAATGCAATGTATCTTGAACCTAAAGATGATTATGCAAACCACAAGACTGTACCAATAATTACAAAGCTTCTCCTTATATACTAAAAGAACTAATACTCAGCACCATTAAGATGACCAACATACACATTCAGAGCAAAACCAAATAGCTTAATTTCAATAATGAAGGTATTGGTTGGTTAACCTAACAGAGGGGTCTGCATCAAAAGACTTGGGTGTGATGAAATATAAAATGTTAATTGATTTACACTACTGAGCTGAAGTAATGTCAGCGTGTGGATAGGAACATGATGGCTTTATCTGCTGTGACATGAGTTTTTAACTTTGCCCACTTCCAGTTAAACACAATAAAGTAGGCCTGGATATACATGAAGCAAGACTCAAATGCTTTGCATGAATTTGGCATTAATACTGACATTTGGGGACTGTGAAACCAGCTGGCAGAAAACATTTATCCAGTGTCTCATCTTTTTAACAGCAAAAGCTTCTCAGACATTTTGCTGTGTGCATGTTTGTAGGGTCCTGTCTGTCACAGCTTTCATTTTACATAGATTCTCCCAGCTAATGGTATTTGCCAAATCTCCTTGTTTTGCTGACAATTTCCAACAGACAGGGTGTATGAAAAGAAATTCACAGTGAGTATGACAACAGCCACAATCCTTTAACCAAGCAAGCCTTGATTCTCTGTATTGTTTTCTTCCTCCCTTTTGATCTAAAAGGGTTTTGTCTGTAAGGCTTTTCACAGTAGTGGAAGCTGCCCAGGTTGCCTAGTGATCTATCATAATGTCAAGAAACACTTTTGTTTCAAAAGCTTTTACTGCCTACTTGTAATTTCCTCTCAACAACTCAGTGTTATTTTTTTTTATTTTTGTTTCGGTTTGTATTTTTGTGCAATGCCCCTTATACACGGGAAAAAACTCTTTGACAAAAGGCTAAGCGGCCATAACCCGCCTTTCCTTCTGCTCGTTCCTTAAAACTCACCTTTTCTACAGTGGCTATAAAACAGTCTGATGTTCAGTGCAGTAGCTGTTTCTTTTCACAATTAAAAAAATGAATCAAAAAGACAAGATCTGTAATTAAGGAAGCAGTTCTAAATGAGAAACCACTGAAACATCAGCTGTGATGGATAAACTGCCATCTGACATAGCCCCAGGACAGAGAACTGAAAGACAGTGATGGGACATGAATTTTTCTAAACAGGTACAACCTAGGGCACCAGATCTGACCCAGTCAATGGACAAATTTGTATGCTCTGTAATAAAGTACCAAATTAAAGGACGTGTGGATATGACCCTGTAAGGGGGGAGTCAGTACAGTTTTGTGAAAGGAAGCCACTCTGTTAAAAACTACTGGGTGAATCAGTGAATACATAGCTCTAGATTACTTTCATAGGTAAACAGTACCTAAATTTCCAAAAAGTTTTCAGCAAGGTTCCTAAGCAAAGGCTCTTGGGGAAAAACTTAAAAAAAAAAAGATAGATTAAGAGGGAACAGCCTTTTTTAGGATAATATCCCAATAAAAATAGAAATAAAATGGTAGGAATAAATTGCCAGTCTTTATATGAAAGGGGGGGTTACCACTGGCATCTCACTTGGATCTGAACTCATAGGTTGCCAGGAAAAGAGAATATATAAGCAGGTGACAGCTTGACGAAATGAAAGCTTGACTGCAAAGTGTTACAGGGAAATCTTAACGTAACAAGTAACTGGGCATAGGGGATTTCACACTGAGAAATACAAAGTAAGAGGCATGGGAAAAAAACCCCTTATCATTACTTTCACAGAAGTGGGTTGTAGCTCAGTTACCTATGAACTCTTGATCTTGGGATCACTGTGGAAAATCCTCCAAAGTTTTCATGTCAATGATCAACAGTGGACAAAAAAGGGAAAATGATTGATGGGAATATTAGACAAGGAAAAGAGAACAAATAAGAGAATGACCAAGAGTATTTGAGATATTTGTATCTTGAGTATGACATCCAATTCCCATCATTGCCTCTAAGGACTCAATAACACCAGAAAAAACCCTGGCGACCAGGCTGGAGCTGGAGGGGCTGCAGACAGGGACTGACAGATTATACTGCCAGTTCCCTCTCCATGAGTGTGTGTAACACCACCCAAAAATCTCTCTGGCCTCTACAGATTCCCAAAGTAATATCTTCTGCAACAGCCTGGGTACGCTTCTGGAAATCCTTAAAAATGTATCGCCAGAATCTAGGAATCTGTATCAAGGGAAGGATCGTTCAGTATTTGCTCCGATGCCTTATAGTCCTTCCTTCCCCAGCCTCTGCTCAGTGTAAGCTTCAGGCTAAACTCAGGCACCCAGTACTAAGCCATGCGCAAACCGGAGTGCAGGCTCCTACCCACCAGTTCATCGGGTTAGTTCTCTACACATTGTAATTCTTTCACAGGATACTACATAGATGGATATATTAAACATACGTTCCATTTGTGAATGTATATATACAAGTCTTTGTCAATGTTTAAATATAAGCCAATGCTTAAATATAATCCAATTAAGTATCCACTTCAGAAGGAAAACTGCCAGAAAATTTAGAGACTATTTTTAGGCTCTTAGTACCATAGGAAGCAAATCCATAACACTCTTCAAGTAGCTGCCTTGCACCACGGAGAATACCCAGTAAAAATAACCCAGTAAAAATAACCTGATACCAACTTTCTAGTATCTTCGACTATTTTAGTGTTACAACGTAGTGTTACAACTGAGGCAGTTTCAAATAGAATATTCAAGCCTAATCAGTAATTCAGCTATTTAATGTGAACATATTCCATTACTCATTAATTAACAACCAAAAAGGCAGAATAATTGCCATGGTGATCTGGAGTTTGTAGAGCCCCCCTAAGCAATAAAGAGTTAATCTAGTGGAAAGGTATGAAATGAAATTGCCTAGGAAAGAATATATGGAATCTATACGTTATGGAATTGATGGGTTTAGTACAGCCCTAGCTGGTCTGTGTATAAGCACACAGGAATAATGGAAAGACCTCAGAAAACAATTAGGACACTGTGTGATAACAGAAGTTATAAATTTGTCATGTGTAATACATATGATCAATTAAAATCAGCATAGTCAGTGAACGAAATGCATGAAAAATGCAGATGCATTTCTGTGCACATTTTTATGTATAAATATATAAAAATATATAAGATCTTTCCCTGAATGTGTGTTTAACGCTGGTATGCCCCGACTCTCAGTCATCTGGACTAACAGCTTTAATAAGGGGATAACCTCGGTTTAAACTCACCATGTATTTGCGTGCTTATATGAGCTATATTGCAACAGAAGCTGGCACAGCTGCCAGAAGCAACAACAGTTGATTAAACTATACTTAAAGACAACGTATTTTGCTAATACTAACTTAAAAATGGGGAAATTACAGCCCCCTTTTCAGTCCTCATACATACACTTCCGTTTCTGGTTTCTTCCATATTTTAGAACTCTTATTAAATCAAGACAATATTTTCAAATAAAGATATTGATAAGACCAATCCAAGATCAGAAAAAATACATTAGGATTCCAGCCCTTAAGCTTTTATAAGTCTCTTATTAGGCATAGGATAACAGCATAGCAATCTCTGTTCTTAAAATACTAGTTCTGCGTTGTAATCTGACTCCATCTGCTGAGCTTCTCTGCAGGGAATTTCACATCATTGTCCTTCCCAAAATAAATTCTTCACCATAAAGTATTCTGCACCCCATTTATTATGTGAGCAATACACTGTCAACTTTGGAGGTACCAATATCCTTCTGCAACAATACAGAAACTATGCACACTTAGAAAGTAACAGAAATAATGGAAGTCATTGATGGGTACAGTAGCCTGCATGTTATACCAGCTGGTAACCAAAGGGCTTTTCAAGAGAAGATCTTTTTTGTTTATATCTGTGATTGACTGTCCTTTCCATCACACATGAGCAGATTACAGTACATGTATGGAACGAGTGAGGCTAGCTGGCATAAAACAGGTAGGCGTCCTGTGTGGGCTTGAATTATAGTTTTAAAACACAGTAAACGTGCTGCTAACATTTTCTTTCTTAGTAAAAAGCATATGAAGGAATTCGGCTCCCAGTAAGGAATGCACCACTAAGTAAAAATGGAAAACCTAAAATTATCTCTTCTTCAGAAAAAGCTAAAAGATACGCATTACCATAATCTTTTTTAAGGAGTGGTATTGATTAGAGGGAAAACCAAACAAACCCCAGTGTACAGAAACTGTAGAAGAAACTTTAATATAGCCTTAAGCCAAATTTGAAGGAAAAAAATAAATTTCCACCTAAAACATGCATGGTAAATAACACAACGAAGTTCTTAGAAAATCTACCAGGAAAAACTTGGATAAGACAGATATGCCTAAATCATATCTACGTGCAGAAAACCAGATATTGAGGATCCTATGAATTTCCATCTTTTTGTACCTTTTTGAGTAAAAAAATCACCAAGGTCCAGGGTAAAGTTGATGCACAATTTTATTATAACTCTGTGACTGGAACTCTGAATCCAGGGATGAATGCTATGGCATTTTTTCAGCCACCAAAGCTTCACCTAATTGCAACAGCAATTAGTATGAGGGCCAGAGCTGTTACAAAGATGAGAACAGTGCAGCCATGAAAATTTCTAAAATGTGTGTAATGGGTCTAAAGGACGCTTTTCTTCCCAAGACTTCCCAGCCCCATGCAATCCTCTCTTACGGCTGCAGACTGTGGGGCCTCAAGGGTGTTTTATGCAATTCACTTTATTTCACTGTCCAAATGGAATATGTACTGCGTGTTTACATTGGGAGCTAAGTCTTGAGGATTTCATTAGCTACTCCTTTGCCCTTCTGTTCCCCTTTCAACATGAACTCTGGCATCCATATTTTGCTCCTTATTACCAACAACCTTAAGCTAAACTACCAAACTGAGTAAACCTTTGCATGAGAGTGTCATGCAACAACAAAAGACAGCAAGTCACTAGTCACAAAAGCTTGTCAGGCTCATAGAAATGACTGGTAAGGGGGAAAAAAGGCATGTTGTAGTGCATTTCCCACAATGGAAACAGTGTGCACGAGTGCAGTTCATAATAACTATTGCTGCAAAAATATATTAAGTGAAGTTTAGGACATTTGGGAATTGAAAACTGGCAACTAGAAAATGGAAACGTAAAAAAATAGATGAGAGGAAGAGTTTATCAGGGTTTTTGCCTAAGCCAAGACAACCATATGCTGCACCAGCTAAAAAATCAAAGTGATTTTCAATGTCAGCCTCAGGCAGTGGTAGGTCTAGGCATCTCTGTAGGTGCAACTAAATGGTACTGATGATAGGGAGCAGTAGTTTTAGATCCTCTGAGAAATCTGTGCTCACATAAGGTAGCAAAAGCATAGATAAGAGAGAGCAAGAGTGTGGAGAGACCTACATCGGAGAAGGCACAATCTCCTGGCACATCACAGGCGACAGAAGGCATTTCTGGATATTTTTGCTGCAAGACAACCCATCAGCAAAAATTATCTGCTTTAGTAACCACTAATTGCAGTTTAGGCCTCCATTTAGGGCACTATTTCCTTGCCTTGACTTTTCTGATCAATTTTCATCCATCTTTTATTTTTCTTATAGAGGAAAATAAAAACTGTTATGAATAAATCTTTCAGAGGTAGTGAATGTGACTGAATAAAGTGAAGATCAAAAGGATGCATTTTTACCATGGCATCTAATGCTGTTTTTCCAAAGGAGGATAAATTGAAAAGCATTTCTTTTAAAACACTGTATGCATGACACAGCATATTCAGTTGCATCTCATTTAGTCATGCAACTCCCAGTCAATGTAAAAGCCATAACGCATGGCACACCTTGAAGAGATTTTCCCATAAAACCACTGTTAGAATTTTGTCTACTACTGCACACACATATTTAAGAAAATAAGAAAGGAAGACAAAGGGAGAGCAAGAGTCAGAGAACGAATGCACTGCATTCCACTATGTAAATAGCATTATTCACTATTATTTTGCTCATTTCTCTCTTATCAAGTCTTTAAAATAATGTAACAACTAACCATATATTCAATGGAAAGAAAATTTCATTCTGAACTTGCCACAGAAATAGACTTCAAAATATAAAAAAATGTTTTCCATCTATAAATAATATAACTGTAAGTAATATTACTAGGCATCTCTATAGGGGCAACAACAATAGTGCACCTATACAGTGAATCTATGGATGCACCTCTATGGGTGACTGTCATGAACTCGTCCCTCCACTTGCATGAGATTAACGTGATCATCTCTACATGTCTATTCATATCATATTTTATCACATTCTACCACTCTTTATCACAAAATTTAAACTACTTCCTCATTAATTCCATATAGCAACTTGTGTAGATAGCTAGTTGCCTCCTGGATAGTCTTTCAAAACATCACCATCTGAGCTGCATAGCTGAAGGGGCAACAGGATCCCTCTGCACATTTCACAGTCAGAAAACTTCCAAAACTGTTAGCAACTACAGGGAGTATTAAATGACTACTACTGGCTTGTGAAGCACTGGGAAAAGACAGCTTAGGAGAGAAAATGGCAATAAGCTGAAACTAGCACTGGGAAGTTAAAGGCCTCCCAGCCCAGAATGAATTAATTTCTGGTGCCCGCAGGGAAGCCCGAAGTGCCATCTGGCAGCAGGACACAGGCAGTGTGCTTGCGTTGCAAACACGCTGCTCAGGACCACTGCAGAATCAGCCATCAGGCAGAGACCCGAAGGGCCCATCTAGTCTATTCCCCTGCTCCAAAGCAGGATCAATGCTCTTTACGTCTTCCCCGGCAAATGCCTATCATTTTGTGAAAGTCCTTTGAACAAAAACCTATTCCAGTGCTTCAGTATCCTTATTACAGTCCACCTTTCTTTGGAGAGAAAATGAGTCTCTCCCCTGTACACTAGCTTTTTGAAAATTTACCATGTTTCCAGTCAGTCTCATCTTTTTTTTTTTGACTCAAAAATCCAATGCATTTGGTATTTTCTTGGACATTAGGTTTTTGAGACCTTAAGCTAGTCTTGCTGAGCCTCTCTGACTCCCGTTCTTGCATTGTGGAGAGCCAGGTGAGGGCAATCGTTGCTTTCAGCACCCACAGTGTGGCAGGACTTGGATAAAGAATCATCCCCTAATTCATAATTAGTAGATCATGCAAGTGCTGTAGGAGTTTAACAGCCACAAAGACAAGAACAGTAAGTGGCAAGATGCTGTTGTACCATCTAATTCTGTACAGCAAAAAGTGAACATAAACTAGGAAGAAAGGGGAACACACTTCATCATGTGAAATAACAGGTTTGGGGATGCACAGAACCCCTGGACCTTAGCAGACCTGCCTTGAATATATTTTTTTTCTTTCTCCTGTCTTCAGAGACTTACAGCCCCAGGCACTCATTTTGCAGGAGAGTGAGTTTCTAAATAAGCAAATAAAGCTAAAACAAAACCATAATCTGTATATTTCTAAGCACAGAGACATTTCTAATAATAAGGTTTAGAAGTTATATTTTCATTTCAGCCTTCTCTTTCTTTCCTCAGCAGGAAATGCACATTGAGACAATTAAGTAATATGCAATTAGTTATCAAGTGTTTAAAGCATCTTACTCACCCACTGGAGACATTTCTGGGACACTGGCAACATAAGGCCCATCCAGGAACTTTGGCTCGTTATCATTAATGTCCTGCACTTTGATGATGAACTCTGATTCAGGCTCTAGTGGTTTCTTTGTGTCAACATCCACAGCCTGAGCCCGGAGTGTGTAGAAAGGTTTTTCTTCTCGATCTAGGCTCCTTATGGCATGAATGTCTCCTGTGGTCTCATCAATGGTAAAAACCGTACCAGCACCGTCTCCTGAAAGGGTGTATTTAACAGTGCCCACTCCCTTGTCCAAGTCAGAATGAAGCTTGAGAACAAAAAGAAAAAAAAAAAAAAGGAAGGAAAAGAACATTAATGGCTTTTTCTATGCTGGAAGACAATTATTATTTTTTCTTTTTTTCTCTTATGTAATAAAAGCATTAGAGGAACCAACTTCATAAGTCCTTAACTGCCTCTAAGTGCATGGAAAAAAATGTAGGTAGTATGTTATCTAATATGTTCACTCCCATCTAGTACCCAGCATAGAGAGCATTTCAAAATTCTGCCTGCTTTCTCCCATGAATACTGTCCACTACTAAAACTGCAATGAAGCAGGGCTTCGGATTTGTTATAAACTGAAATTTAAGACCAAGGATGGAAAACCACCAACAGCCATGTCAAACAAACATGAGATGACATGAGAGAGTGTCAAAAGCTTTCAGAGGCATTTGGCTTTCAGAGACGTGGAAGAGAAGTATCTAATTTTCATTTCACACACAAGAGCTTGACGGAATCCTAAATTCAAACTCAAAGTCAAACCTGGTTTAAAAAAGACAGTATACACCTCTTAATTACAGTAAGTGCTAAACGGACTAAAAATACTACCTTTTACACAAATATTTGATTGTTTGTTTCTGTCCTTTCGGAGGTAGTCACATTGCTGACAGTGTGAAGTTAGGAGTTCTCTTGCTCATTGGAAGAATACAGAACTCAATCATTTCTGCCTTAACTCAATTATTTCTGCCTTAAATACCAATATACACATTTTCCAGGCTATTAGTACATTAAATCTCTATTTCTAATTTGAAAATATACTTGAATACAAGTTCTTGGACGTTTTTGGCCATTTGATCAGTGTCTATACTACTATAATGTGGCCTTAAACACTATTTCAAATGCAGGAATTTTTGAAATTGAAGTACAGGATGATGAACTTCTTTCTCAGATGTCTTTATCTGTTTCATGCTCATCCTTTAAATACATCTAAGTTTTGAATAGGTACTCAAGGTTACATCATTGATGCTGAAATATCTTGTAAAATATTCACCCACTTGTCCCATCTAATGAGGACTAAAGAGATCTACTATAATGGACACAGGTTGGAATGGAGTTTTCAAGAGTGAATTCCCTTAAGCAGTATAGTAAAGCGATTATGGATATAGGCTTTATTTACATGATGTACTGCCCAAGGTGAAACACAATAGAGGAAACATGGGACATGAAAGGAGATTATGTAGAAAATGAATTACTGAGAAACTAAATGGTTTTGGTAATGGGGCAAGAAGCTAAGCTACAGAGAAAGAGGTAAAGGCAATTATTAACATTTATAGCTATTGCCTTGAAATTGAAAATAGGTCCTTGTGACTGTGGAAGAGGTCATGGTTTGTGGGACAGAGCGAACATGAACATAGTCTCTTCTTTGTCTACTTTTTCATCTCATCATTCCTGCTCAGTGAATATACTAGATTCTGATCTTTCATCTAGCTGCCCCCTGCATGCAATTTTAAATTATCTCTCCAGTCCGAAGTAAAGCATTTTGCTTCTGAGGTGTTAAATATTTCCTTGCTTGCAAAATGAAACGATAATGCAGCCTGAGATAATTAATGTCTATTTCTTCCTCATCATTTTAATTTAAGTGGCTCACAAGCTTCCTGCTGTTCTATTATACCTCGCTCAGTTAAAACTTAGTATTTTCCTTCCATTATCATATAGAGGCTTACAGACACACATGGAGTGAAAAAAAAAAACCACACAAAATGATGATGAGAAAGTTCAAAGAAAAAATGTTAGAACCTTATAGAGGGAACCACACCATTTTCTTGCTTGTATCGCTGTATTAAATAAAATTTGTCTGGGCTTTATTGTGAAGTCTACCTTGTTCCATACTCCTGGAAGTAAGAATATCACAGAGCAAAAGAATGTGGTTTCGAAGCAGGGATTTGTAAACAGGGAAGCGTGCCAAGAATGTTGTCTCTACTTCCATCTCCTGTCATCAGATTTGGCACTAAAGCTGAGATGGTTGAGTGTCTTTCTGATGGCCAGCTGAAGGGTTTATGTTCAACTAGTAACAAATCAGGCTGCACTGCATGTGTTACCCCAGGACTTGGATTATACTAGAGAGAAATAATTACAGTTGCTTCCTCTAGTTGAGGAAAAAGGTAAAAAGTATAGCATGAAAAAAGCAAAACAAGGGCTCCTAAGAGAAAGGAAGAGTGAAAAACAAAGACAAGAACAAGCATAGCTTTTTTCAAATCTATTGGAGCAAAAAAGCTTTATAAGTGGCAGCATTAGCAATTCTACAGTTATAGATGTGTTTACTGTGCTTCACAAATATCAATCAGCTAGTATAACCTAGTAATCATTCTGTTGATTTAAGCAGAGCTGTATTGCTTTGCATTAGCTGGGATCCGTCACATTGTATTTATTCATCAAATCATGCTAATCTGCCGATTTCTATATAGGCTTCTTAGATGCCATTGCTGGACAATGGGCAAATGCATGCTTATTTGTAACCCACATTGAGCTGTGCAATTTCTGGGGCAATTCAACATTACAAAGTGTCTAATTACTGTAGGGGAATAGCTGACTGATTTAATTTAAAATGAACTAAATTCTCCAACAATAAAAGGCATGCAATACTGAGATTCAAATGCAAGGACGGAGAGAGAGGAACTAGTATTGGTTGGAATTGCACAACACTAGAAAATAATCTTGACTTTCAATGCCCGAAATTTTCCAGAAAGCACTTTAGGCTAAAGAATAAGTGCTTGCTAGTGTGTCTCTGATTTATATGTTACAAGCTGTATTGCACTGGAAGAAAAGACATTTATTTTTTGTGCTGAAAAACATACAGAGGATTTGTGAGAGGCTAGTGCTTCTGACACTGTGTCCTGCAGTAGTTTTGGGTTTGTATTCCATTTCTTCTTCTTGCTTGTACTTATTTTCTAATTCTTGCTCTTCTGCTATTTGAGCAAAACTACAGGGCAAGGGAACAAGTGCTCAAATCTTACCTACCATGCCCCACAATGTGTTTACATTTCAGAATTACTTGAATTTACTACAACAGGGTGGTACAAATGATTGTATTCATACGGATTTTTCTTCCTGTTACGTTTTCTCTGTAAATCCTGAATATTAAAAAAGCCACAAAGGTTTGCAAATTCGAGGGATTCATTTCTACTTTTGCTTAAATCTGTGCTGTTAGTCTCACTACCTAAGTAACAGAGAGTTTGGTGTCAGATCTCTGGGCAAATCTGCCACAAGTGTAAAATTAATGATTTTTTGCAGCAAACTCTGTTAGTGCAGAAAATCATGAATATTCTTCTGTGATGGCAGATAAAGACATATCATCCCATAATTCTTGGTAATATGTGCAAACAATAACACATATGGCAAAGGAAATGACTGATAAAAAATCCAGTATGAATAATAAGATGGACATTATTGTGAAATACACTGCATAAATCTATGCAGAAACTATGACAGTGTTCTTGAATCATATCCAATACCAGATGCCAGACTGAGCCAGTCTACAACTCCATGTGATCTAGCAATCTGCTTCAGCCTATAACTAGCTGAAAGCCAGTTTGCTTAAGAGAGGATGAAAAAGTTGGTAACAACTCACTACAAGCACACCTGGGAGAAATTATTTATTCAGTTCTTCAGGCAGTTATGTCCAATTCCTAACAAGCAGTATGATTATTTGTATTTTAGGAATAAATTAAGACCTTACTGCTTCAATAACTCAGCGTTATAAAGTCCATGTCACTTCAAGAATTCACACACCTGCACAAATGATTTGAAATTACATATGAAACTACATGAAAGATCAAGAAATACATTAGCTAATGTGCTTCAAGAACTGCTGTATACTCCTACCTAAATTCAACACGGCAGTAGTACGGATCAGAAGTATTTGTTCCTTGGTGCTCACTTGCTCATCAGTATCCTATGCATCTGATGCTCAACTGTTCATCTTCTCTTTTATTAAACACTTCAATGACTTGCATTAGTAAACTTACAATTACTTGGAAAGTCAAATTTGTAAATTCACAGACATAGGTAAAGAAATCAGAAGCAAAAGAAACTTAACAAATTGCAAAATAATCTAGCCTTAAAATGAAGTCATCACAGAGGATGCAAGAACAAGGGCTATGACATTCACTAGGCTTGCTGTGATCTTAGTTTCATAGCAATACAGACATTGAAAAGTTGTTTTATGAATTGACTCGTTCCCCTTCTGAATCTCTCATAAATATACAATAAAAAAAAAAGGTAGAGAAAGAAAAGAGGAGGAAGTAAAAAAGTTTTAAATGTCAAGGAATGTTTAACATGACTAAATTGATATATTCACCCTGTGGTATGCTCTGAGATTCTAGGTCTTATTCCATTGCCAATTTCACAGGCTGAAAAAAAATTCACTGTTCAACTTATTTATTGCTAGTAGATCAATTCAAATGCTATATTGCAGTGCATATTTGGACTGAAAACATTGCTAAATGTTCCAAGATATTAACCCTTCCTTGCATGCAGAATGGTACTAGTTATCCATCCCACATATGTACCTTTACATAATTTTTCATTATGCAATATATTTTAGGACCTTATTCCATTATTTCCTCTGCCTGTATCTACTTCCAAGTACCTCCATTTGCTCTGTAGTTACCAGTTCCTTCCCCTGCCCTTTCTTGGGTAAGATGCGCAATGAAAACTGTTCAAGAATTCAAAATAGCCTGTCAGCTCCAGTATTACCTAAGACTGCAAACCCAGAATGATGTTCTGAACTGAGGAAAGGAAAAAAGGTCACTGTTGTATGGAAATCATAGACACAAGCAGAGCTATTTTGGCAATCCTCTACCGCAAAAGTCAGTGCATTGGAACAGGGATGCCCACTAGAGGAGAGGAGGGTATAAATGAGCCTAGAGAAATCTTTGATACTAACCACCTAAGAAGCCTTTCTATTTGGAACATTACCCTTTTAAAAGATACTTATTCTACGCGTATTTTCTATTGGCAAGAACTCTATGGTCTACACAGATTGCACAGTTCCTTTTAAAAACTGGTAACTAGATTCTAATGTACTGCTTTCATCCAAACATTTTTTTTTTCTTCCATCTAAAAGTATATAAAAGTTGAAAACTTTCCTGAGATAAAAGGGAGGGCGAGGGGTTGTCAGAGACTTTAATTGAGGAAATTGAGTAATAAAACCAACAATGCAATTGCTGCTAATCAAATCCAAACAAATATTTTTTCTTTCCTCCCCTCTCCATCACCCACCCATGCCCCCCACCCCCCACCCTCCAGAGGACATTTAGGGACCAGGCGAAATCTGCTCACAACACACTCGGTGCAAATGTTTCTTGATCCTAAAAATTTGGATTACCTAGGGCATCTCTGAATAGCCAGTTAACACACATTAACCAGGCAAGACTGCAGGCTAAAGCTTGTGTTGGGAGGCGTTAGGACACTACTACAAAATGGGTCAGAGGAACCTGCAAAATAGGAGTACGGAAAGAAGTAGCAACTAAAATCATAGAACCATAGAATCATTTAGGTTGGAAAAGACCTTTAAGATCATCGAGTCCAACCACAAAATGATGAGGTAAAAGAAAGATGGACAAAAAAAGGAATGATGTTTTTTAAAGGTCATTTGTACAAGATGGTTTTGTTTCCTTTTAAGACTGAAAATTATTCACAGTAGAAAGGGGCGTCTTCGTACTAGCTTTGTACAGGGCTTTTACAAGAGACCCCCATGCATGACTATGCTTTCTTAGTGCTATGAGAATTTTAAACAATAATTAAAAATGTCAGTTAAAGGTTGCATATATATATATAAAAATATATAAATATAAATATTAAAAATATACCAAGGATAAAAAAATTATCATTTGAACTAACAAGCTGTGCATATCTTATCACCATGACTAATTTTCTTAGGGATGTATTGCTATGGCTTCTCTTCTGATGTTTAGTAAAATACCTACTTCCAAGAATTAGCATTATTCTGTCTAGGTTTTATACAACTGGTAATAGACAACATGGTTCTGCATTTTGAAGTCTCTTTAGTACACTGTCCAAATTAGATTAGAATACTTTCTTATTCAAGAGGAATTAAACAAAAATGTTTTCTACTCTTTTTCTAATGAGTCCTGTTTGGCAAATAAAGCTGAGCTTTATTTAAATTAAAACACCGATTATCCAATTAAATAAAACATTATCTCCTTCTGTCACAGGGATTTAGTTTAAGCATACTAAGTCAGACCAGACTTTTCCAATAATGAGTGTAGTAATGATGGCAAATAAGTCATTAGCAAGGAATAAAAACAGTACCTGACCTGGTCAGTTCAAATGAATCTTCATTCCTATCAACAGCACTGACTTGAGGGGTCAGGGATTGTTATTTTTCTAATTCTGTTCTACAAGAATATTTTTGTTGCACCATGTGGAATTCAATAATAACAGTTGCAAAAGCACATTCCAAAATAAATATATTTTTCTGTCATGAAAAGCAATTGCCCATAGACAGAAAAAAATTGCTAAATTAAAAAAAATGTGCACTAGTAAAATACTGAAAGAATAAAAATCTATCAATAATATCTCATTACAACTTGATTATACAAGAAATTACATATATAAGCTACGACTTGCATATATTTCTGATGATGACATTTACATGACCATTTCAGCTGGAGTTGATGCATACAGAAACACTGCGTCATGGTCCTCTCTCTTAAACTTTAATGTAAGAATCAATATTGGAAATCTTTTTTTATTAAATTATTCTTATTGAACTCGTATAACTCCATATTACAATGTGCTCTGTGTATGTTGAGAGGTTTAAGGCCACAGTTATGCTGAATTCCATTTGAAAGAAATGTTCTGCAGAACAGTAACAGCTGATGGGACCGTGAATCTGCTGAGGCCTCTAGGTATTACCATGGTAAAGTAAGAACGTAATCCCAGCTTCCAACAACAAATTCCAGCACTGGCCATTAGACAACAACAGCAGACAAAATTTGAGGAAATTTATCAACTTCCAATTTCTTCTTTCTCCAGTGCAATTTTATACAACCTGCTGAAGTAATATCAGCTACAATGAAGCATGCAGCTGCTGCTGACAGCTCAGTGGAAAATGATTTCACCATCTCATTAAATTTTTATAATTTCAGAATTTTTCCAAGTATTTAACAGGAGCAGAGCAGGGGATTGAATCTGAAACCCTCTCAGTCCAAAGACCTTAATGCATCATATGGAAAAGGTGAGGTTGTGCCACGCATCCCCATGAATAGATGTGGCCTTTTCCTTTTTTTTCACTACTATGCACTTGAAATCTATGGTAAACTATCTTGTGGTTCAAAGGAGCCCGTGCAAGACATCGCCTGTTACAACCGAATGCGTTGCAGTTGGCACCAGTGGAGCTGGTTTGATTTACACCTGTGAAAGCACTGGCGCTCCCTCTGTACCAGTGCCTGGCTGGAGTCCCAGTGGCTAAGTGGGAGCATAACATTGATGCCTGAAACAGAAATGAGGGAAGGGAGTTTGCCACAAACAGGGGTCTGGGGAAAAAAATCATCCCAGCTTTCAGCAGCAGATACTTGTATTCCTTTTCAAGGCAATGCTTATTTTTTAATTCTGAAAACTAAAGGAAGAAAAGACAACATTACAATCAAATTCAACATTCTTGCTATTTAATGGTGCAAGATCTGCAAACCACCCAATGGCATTGCTGTAATTAATTAAAATGGTAAGTATAGAGGGGTGGTGCTCTTTTTAGGTAGTATATACGATTGTAGTATTTCCTTTTTGAAACAGGAATCGCTGTAAGAATATCAAAAGACCTGCATCTCTCTGGATGCCACATACTGAGAGTAATATATTATTTTGCATTATGTTCCCTGCTGTATTTCTTCTACAACATATATAAAAGATCAATGCATGAAAATATGAATTATGCTGGATGAATAAATATAATAAAAATAGATACTAGAGACTTAGGAAGCCTTTACATGAAACATGCTATATCTGTAACAAAATTTGTAAGACATCTATTAGAGGAGAGTTTATACTTCCTAATGACTGCCTAATTATATTTATGAAGATAGTCTCTCTGAAGATCACCAGATAACCAGTGTTCAAAAAGTTGAGAACAAGCAGGAACTTTATATTGCAAACTGTCACTGAAATCAGGCTGTTGGCAAGGTTAGATATTTTCAGTCTAAAATGAGGTGTTTATGCTCGTGAAGTGAAATGACAAAATCTATTTTCTTTCAAGGGTGTGTGAATGTGATCCATTTTCTGTAGAATTACACTCTACAGATATCTTAAGCTACAAGGTATAAAATCATAGTTTATTTTCCTTATTCCTCACATATTAACTACTTGGGCTTTACATGGAAAATACCATTAGCATCAGAGGACACATGCTTGAATACCAAATCCAACATGATCAATGTATGAGATTCCTCATCCCATCTAATGAGGGGTCATGACATTATGGACATTTTTTTCTTGAGATTTAATTTCCCATGGAAGCTATAGCTACAGCTGCTCAGTTGCATGATTTTTTTTTCCTCTCACAGGAATTGCCCTACTGATGCCAGTGGGAATACCTTTGTGTAGGCTGTAGTATTAGCTATGAATATGTCATAGGGAAGACAGTGTACTCTATGCCATTCTGCTTCTGAAGTGACAGACAAAAAGACAGCTGCCTGTTGACGGCCGCCACGGCAAATAGGGGCTATGGAATGACATCCACTGCTGGAAGAGATCGTGGCTCCGAGCAGCTTCCCGCTCTTTCCCTTGGTGGCATTCACTTCACCCCAAATGCCTGGAGCTAACTGAATTCCCTTGAACTTCTTTATATCATACTGTCCCATCAAGTTAAAGCAGTTGAATAGCTGGCTTTGGTAAGCCTAGCTCTTCTGAAATTATTTATGGAAAACTCAAACTTCCTGCTGGAGTCGCTCTTCTGAGGAGGCAGCAACCTGTATGAGGGACACTAGCTGTGGAGCAGCACATGGTTCCCCACCCCAACTGCAACTAGAAAAAATATATCTCCAACTACACAAACATCCAAAGGCTTAGTAGTCATGAAGCCAGTTGCCTTCTACTGTTAATCAGTCTCTAACACAGAAACTGTGTTAGGGGTTAGGTGACCTCCCCCGTTGTAGAAATGGGGGACCTGACCACACACAAAGTGAATCCCAAGCCTGTCCCCAGCTCCCTGACTCAGCTCTGCAAAATATCCAGAGATAGCTTCTCCAGAAGGTCAAAGCCTCAGTATAGTTCCTAGAAGCATGCCCTCCATAAGACCCCCCAAACTAGGTTTACCCTACTTTAGGAAGCCACAGTTCTCTGACATGGAGAGACGTGAAAGGACACAGATCACCACACAGACTCCCGTTGCGTTACCCAGTGGTCTACCTATGCTGAAATCTTTTCTGTGTGTATATCCCAAAGATGATAACGATAATAAACAATAAATTTTTTAAAATCACTGATAAATAAACAACTTCTAAGTACTTTTAACAGGAGCTCTGTCATAAATCAAGAAGAACAGGTTCCTGCAGTTAGAACATGAAAAGAAAAACTAGAGCTATAGGGTGTCCTCTTTTTTGAGTAAACGCGTAGCTGGAAACATATGCTGAAGGAGTATCAGTTTAAGTCCATTGCATTTGGAGAGGTCAAAGATTCTAAACCGATTATAAAAGCTTATGCTTAATTTGACATTGATTGGAACTTTAAGTAGCAAATAAATCTTCTGCTATTTCATTTTTTATTTATATCAGTATGCTCTTCAATTCCAGTCTGATCTCGGGGGGTTTTAGAGCAAAGGCCTATTAAATTCTGTTGGTGCTGATTAAACTTTCTTCATTTTGATCTTTCCCTTAATACATTTTTTTTCATTATTTCAAATACTTTTCTTCACTGACTGCATTGCAAATGAATATAAAAACTCTCTTCCTCATGTATTTAAATTTAATGTTATGTTAAACACAAAAAACTTGTTCTGTAAATCACACTTGCTGTAAAGCACTGTCAGTTATAGTGTCTCTTTTTGTTTGATAATGACACACTAGAACAGGTAGGGAATGACAGAGTAGAAAGATTCTGCCTCAACCTGTCTATCACTGTGACAAGGTATAAACTATCTGACCACTTCTCTTTTCTGAACAGGAAAAAAAAATATCTTAGATTTTATCACAGAGGTGAAAAAATATTAATTTCAACACATATATTAGAGGGATAATTTTAAGGCATTTACAGGCACAGAATTTTATGAGTGAAACAGAATAACTTCTGAATTTTTAATCTTTGTGTTCAGTGGGCCCAAAAAACCCAGGCAAACAAGCACACCACACCACAAAATAAAATGCAAAATAATCCACCAGTCATGAATCAATAACGCTTAATGCGTATGAGATATAGGAATAGAAGGCAGAGCAGAGAAGATGAAAGACAACTTCTGTGCCCAGATGCGTCAATTCCAAGAAAGCGCAATCGCGTGAATCATGTTCCAGCTGCAAGATTTCCTCAGAACAGTATTTTTAAAGGCTATATTAATGAAATTGCCTTTTCACACAGCAACTGCTGATTTTCCTCAGGTTCCAGAAGCAGCATAGGAGAGGGTTGCGTTGTACCTATTTCTTTCATTTTGCTGAAACATTCAAAGTAGTTTGAGGTTAAATATTCTTTGGGTATGAAACTGTAACTTGCTGTGCATTTGCTACAGTGTGGAGACAAACTTCTTGCGATACTGACTGAGGTCTAGGTATAATTCAAACAATAATGCAATAAATAACAGTCCCTCCACTTCCTAAAACTACTTGCTGAAGCTGGTTTCTGGTCTGATCAACTCACATTCTTTGTCTCAAGGACCAACGAGAAATTGGTAAGAGACAAGCAGTGATTACTTAACAGCAGAGTAGCAACTTAGGAAATTTTGTGGCCTCAATGTAAGTAGGTTCAACAAATTAGAATGAGATGGATGAAGAGCTACTACAGAAAGAGGAGCAGAAACATGGTTTTGAGGTGCCTGAGTAAATGCGGTCACTCTGGAAGAAGAGGAATCAAAGTGCTTAAGGAGCGTACCCCTTGCAGGCCGACTTGCACATCACCTCCTGCATCATGATGTCCATACTGCAACACGACACCGTTATATTTTCAGAATGACAACTAAAATCAGTGGTGGAAGCTGGGGCATACTGGCAGAGGGAGAAGGCCTACTTGAGAAAAAGGTTGTATTACTTTCAAGCTCCCTGAGAAACAGAAGAACTTTATTGATATAGCTGGCAGGGATATGAACTTTATTTCCAATTTCAGAGATTTAGAAATAGTAACAAAGGGGTCATATCTATAATTTTTTACTCAATTGAATATATCAGGTTATTCAGGAATAGTACCAGTCATTTCAATAGAATGTATATGAGGTGCTATTCATGATATTAAAACTTAGTAAGTTAGAGAATATAATAAATAAAACAAGAAAATTGGTACAATACAGATAAGTGACACACTGCATAGTTTGCATTTTCTTCTGGCTTGACTTACAGGAATTTTTTTTGGCAGTTTTGCAAGTCAGAAAATTCCTTTTTCAGTGGGGTCTTTTAATTAATCAAACTTTGGGTGGGAGAAAAGTAGATTCTTAAGACACAGGTAGACTGTTAGAATTCGTTCTTCAGGCTTGGATTATTTAAAACAAGCGGCATTTATATAGTACTATGCAGAACTGAATCAAATCACAGAAATCCCGTATATATTGTAAGTTATGGATACATTCATATTTCACATATCATTAAGCTGCACTGTGTGAGAATATTGGTATGCCTTCTTTTTAATAAAAACGTCACACCTATGTACTAACAAGCAAGAGAAAAATATCCTCCACAGCTCAAGCCTAAATCATTTCTGCTCAAATGGAGCAGTTTAATTATAAATCTGAACGGTGATTGTCTCTGCTGGATTGTCCCAATGCAATTTTTTAAAAAATGTGTTGAGTTTACATGAAGTTATATTCTAGCTATAGCATTTGCTCGCAAGATTTACTCATGTTTTTAATGGATAAAGAAAAGTGTTCTTAGGAATCAGCAGAGAATACACTGTAACAGATAAAGAAATTAAAGAGCTTTATAATTTGAAACAGAAAAGACTGTATGGCTGCGGTAAGATCTCTGTTTTCTATAGCTGTGGCTCTACTTATGTTTTATACTGACTAGACGACGAAAGAACAGCCACCTCTGCTGCTGCTATTAGGGATGGCAAAGGAAGAGAAGAGCATAGAGTATTTTTACCCCAGAGACAGAGGGCAGCAGGGTTATTGCTACAGAGACCTTGGAAGAGGGAAGAAGCGGGAAGCGAGGTAGAAGAGCTGTGTCTGGGTGAGTTGATATTCCATCCCTTTTCTGATAGAGCTGCTCAATGAAACAACAGAGGTGTTAATTTGTTCCTAATCCTTCTGCAGATGGTTCTTCCAGAAGTCCTGGGGAAAATAATTTACAAGGGCAAAATCTCTCCAGGCTCCAGGGAAGCCTAATTGTGTCCATAAAGCTTAAATCTTGGCCTCGAGAAAGTCAATGGCAAAACTCCCATCGTCTCCAATTTTACTCCGTAATACTTAGGGTCTTACAAGTACTAGCAGAATACTGTCCTGCAGAGTACTAGCAGGTTACTCTCCTGCAGAGTGAGAGTAAACATTTTCTTTTGTTCAAATTCACACACTTTGGTAAATTTTCTTTCCACTTTTAAGTTTTAACAAACTGAAGATCTCAAAATGGAAACAACAAAAGTATTGTCTTTTCTTGTGTGGAAATCATTCACCATTTCTCTCCCTCCGTCCCTCCCTCCTTCTCTCTCTCTGATTTTACAGAACCTTCAAATAATATTTTTTGATTGCTTCAAGATTCAAGGGATGGGATAAACTTGATCAAATAATGCTTTTTGCAATTTTAACAATAAACCTTCAGTTGGACAGAAATTACTGTGAGATCCTTCCACTGGTGCAGGAGTTACTTGCTATGTGACAGGCTTTTTATCCATGTATTAATGTTCAAAGAAGTAAGGCTTCTTTAACTGACAAATGTTGCAGCTGTTGATAACTAAGTTCACCTGATTTGCAGTAGCTGCTAATTATGATCGAGGAAGTCATATTCACAAAGGGAAGCATTTTTTAGTGATTTTCCTAAAAAATACTCCTTTGTTGTGATAGGTGATTTGTATGTGCCCTTTTTGACCATAAGAACAGACTTAGCTGTTAAATAATAATAAATCTGTTGGCTGGAGACCTTCTAAGCATCTAACATCATCTATTTCTTTAGCTGTCTGCCTTGAAGTTTTCATGGATTTGCAACACAGTTCTCAAGTTGATCATCTTATGACGCTTCCTCCAAATACAGAAACCAGGATTGAGAAACATGTTTGTGCCTCTCTAAAAAGACAATTTAAACACGAGTCATGATAAAGAACAAATTTCTACTTTGTTCTGACAAACATTTTTACCCACTGAATAATAGAGAATCTCTACTGTGAATAAGGCACCTTAAGAAAACATACAATCTGGTGACAGATTAATTTTAACTATACCTGAAAGACATATGTATAGAAACTACAGATTTGTTAATGAGAGCACAGAACACCGGTACCTATTCAGAATTAGATCAGTTAATCCTAAACTAATTAGCATCTGTTTGTTAACGAAACTCTTACTCTAGGAATAGTTGCACCATAAATTGAACTAAATTTAACAATAAAGGATAATGTGGTCTAATTTACATAGGATGATAAGTCAATTACTGCAAGAAACTTATTCATTTGGGTAGGTAATATATAAACAGAGTGCTTTTGCTAAACCAAATCAAAGAACGAACAGGTAATTACACTTATTGACTAATGAATTTGCCAAAAATGAGTAAGCCAGAAAACAGTAGTTACTTCTGTTGCTCATCTTTTTTGAGAGGAAAATACTCTAGATCTACAGATTACTGAATCTGTGGAAAGCTAGTGTTTCTAATTCTAGTAACAAACTGATTATTAAAATATTTCTTTTCAGTGCCAAGTTGTTTGTTAGGAAATCTCATTTCTTTCAAGGACATCCGACGGTGATTTATCTCCTGCAGAACTGTATTGTATAGATTTAGTGCAGTGAAAACTGCCTTACAAGAATATTCTCTTGCAAGTATTGCTTACAGTAATCGAAGAGTACCTCTTTCTAGCATTGAGGCAAGCTATATTTTCCTATCTCCTTCAGAAGGCAAGATCTACCTCCTGGACAATGATGACAGTGTGTGACTAGATGAACATAGCAGGTGCAGCCTCTGAAAACACAGCGTGCAAGGCACCCGTGGAAAGACATGTAAGGCTGTACTCTGTCGTACTCCACTTTATTTACGTACAGGGAATAACACGTAACTGCCAAAACTCATATCCACAGCAAGGCACAGGTCTATTTGTACCAGCCACGTGCCCCATAGAGCTTGTTCTATTAAATGAACAATGGGGAGTCCGACTCAGTAAGGACCGAAAAAGCAAAAGCCTTTACGCACAGAGCTTCCCACTCCTACCCTCACCTTCCACACCTGCACAGGGAAATAGCCATTCTTGTTGAGCTGCTATGAGATCCAATTTAGAGCTACATCCTTTACTCTAAACCTAAGTCTTTTGAGAGGCTGGCTTAGGGGTATGAAAAGAATAGAGCATTCACTTGTAGTGGGCCTTTTTAAGCTTTCAGAATAGATTCATCCCTTGCTGGCATCCAGCTGGCCTTGTTTTGAGTGCTGCAAAATATGCTTTGAAAAATCATCTAGCACAGACGAAAGAAAATATTTAAGCAAAAACAAGCTTTTGATTTACTATATGTGTGCCTTAAAAGTGCGTATTTTTCATTTTAACGATACATTTACAGGAAGCATGAATTGGTGTTGTGGGATGCTGAACACCTGTCACAATGAAATTTCATGCCATGAAATCATGAATAAACTATGTCCCAGCACACTTACAGGACTATGTTCTTCTGTAAGAATTCAATTGAATACTAAATTTTCTATAAATATTCTCTAAAAATGGACGAAATTAGTGAAACACCCCTGCTAAAGATTTTGAAATTCATAAATACATCAAGATTTTTTGCTAATTTGTTCATTAACTTAATGACCTAGTTAGACTGGGCTTAGCCAGCACGATTAACAAGCCATTATAACACCAATCTCCCAGAAGATAAAAGTAATCTTAAAATTAGTTTGTTTTAAACAGTACTCCTAAGTAGTGGAGTTTTCATTATTGGAACAGCTGGTACCTGGAGCAACAGTAATTTACTTTCTTCCTAATTTGATATACCAGCTGCAGATAGGAGGAGTGTAGCATTTCTGACTTCCTGAAGCATCTCTTTTGTAGTCAGCTGTGTTAGTACTGCACACCCCTGGTGACAATTCTGGGGCTTGTGTGACTCCTTTAGTATCAGCACCACGGGACTGACCATGGAATATAGGATTCCTTGGGATTTTTCTTTTTCAGTAAAAACTCTCATCTTTACCCTTGTAAAGATAAACCTACACAAATTCATTCTTAAGTGTGAGACGAATGTGAAACGGAACCTGTATTTTAGAAGAGAAAACAACGGGAGAATCTGAAGACCTCCCTTCATTCCACGAATAAAAATATTGTTCTGTTCATACACATGAAGGAACCTCAGAAATGCTGATTAACGTCCCCGCAAAAAAATTTTGATACATGCCCTCTCTACTGAAGAAGTTTGCCCTCGAAAGGCACTCTTTTCATTTTTAAGAAAGAGCAACAAGAAACATTTTCAGAAGATGGAAAAAAATTGCATAAGAGTGGCTCTCCAACTTGCCCATGAGCTGTGAATGTCATGACTTTGATAGACAGATGAATAGGTGTTTCAGCCAGGCTGGGCTGTACGGAGCACAGCTAAGAAGAGATACATGCCTGTCTATGAAGAGGTTATAAAGGAGCGGTTACGTATCTCAGCTGGAGGATATTTCTCGCTGTGACTGCAGTGCAGCGTTCTAACGTACATCCCTCCTCGGCACAGCAACCCAGACGCACCAGAACCACTGAGGGAAGGCTGTAAGGTGCTTCCAGATGACCTCCCAAAAGTGCAAATAAACCTTTGTTCTCCCAGCATTACTGACTACGTTTTGTGGGCTGATCCTGCTGCTACACCCACCTCTCTCCCACGGGAGAAGTACCTGTGTCGTGCTCCGCCAGGGCAGCAGAAACCAGCTCTTTCTCTACTTAGTCCACAAGAACTCCTACATTTCCTTGCTGAGCAGTCCTTCCTGCTGTGAAAAGGATGGAAAAGCACTTTTCCCTGTGTACAGGCAAAGTAATAAACTACTCATGGCAACAGCAAATTAGCAGCACATATCAGCGCTGTGGGGTGTATATAGGATTTGAGTAGCAACACACTGCCAAAGTCCTGGGGGTATTACGGACTTTGACACAGGAAAGTTAATGATGTTCAGGTTCTTCAAACCCCCGTTCATATACGAGCCACAGATGATAACTGTACATCAATTTACAGAGGGCATCATCAACTCTACTTAGAGGAAGGGAAACAGACAAAGAAATAGAAGGGTACAAAGTAGCTCAATGCTACAATTTGTAAACAGAATTCAGTGAAAGTGTAGTGACTTTAATGGCAGTACTCTATCTTTTAGCTGCCTTCCAGCACAATAGCAGCTGTAGATGAGCATTAAGTTTGCTTTTCATTCAAGCCACAGAACCCCAAACAAAGATCAGAGAAGTGAAGCAGAATAATCTAACTTTATACAGCTTCAGCTGGGAACACCGAAGAAATGATCAATCCCAGTAACTCCAGCTGATTCAGAAGAGCAGAGATGATGATCTCAACAGAGAACACCAACTAAAGCAAACTTGTCCTCCTCCTGTATGAAACTGGGTCAGTTCAATGAAGGTTTAAGGATGAAAACACTAAAGGTCGAGACAGTGGAACTAGAGGGCCTACGAGAAGAAAACTTGGATCATTTACCAGCACAAAAGTAAATAATCAAATGGAGTTTCCCCAGCTGCTGGTTTTACACACACAAACATACACCCACATGTTTTCTGTATGCTTGATTTAGAGTAGTTCTTTTCTTGGTGAGACATGGAAGTGGAAAAAAGAGAAAAGAAGGGAAAAAAAAAAGATCAAACATGTAAATCATATGCATTACTAATGGATGTTGCAAAACAGCTAGCAAATGTTTCCAAAAGAAAGGGCAAATTAATTTTACATAGCCAAGTATTTTAAAAATATGCATTTTATGAGAATCTTAAAGGAAAAAACAGATGGCATTTTAGACTGCATTCTACATACAAGACTTCTCTATCACAGATTGTGAATAATGTATGCATCCTTTCTCATCTCTTTCATATATAAAAAGTTTTGAAATATTAATTTTTGTAGTTTAGAAAAAATTACAGTGAATATGTTCATGAGCACGTATTCAAAAGAAAGTACTGGCCTTCACAGGAATAAATATACTGTTAAGAGCATAATCCAATATTTAGAAAATGACTTCTGTTCTTCGTAAGTCCTTCTACCCTTTTTTCACACCCCAATTTTTCTTTTCAAAGATTCATTTTTTAGTTGGACTATTTTAATTTTCTTTCCATTTAAAAAAAAAACAAACTAGACTTCATGTTACCTTTCATTATTGCAGTGAAAAAGTCTATTTAAATAGAACATATTTGCTAAACCAAATACATCAACAAATAATTTTTCATTTCTCTGTCATGATTCTTATAACTTTGCATTGCCTGTTCCATGCTTTGTCTTATCAATCAGTTAGGATAAATTCAAAATTTATTACAACGGAAATCTCTCAGTGACTTCAACATAAATTTGATCTGTCGCATCGTTTTTAGTGTTCTTTGTACGTTTTTTTCACATTGAGAAAAGTAATGGCTGAACATGTTCTAACACAAATAAGAGAGAGAATTAACCAAAAAGGCAGTGTATGGGCAAATTTTTGCTCAGGCTTTATTTTGTACTTGTATTCCCTCTGTAGACCTCACATGCAGATCATAGACCATAGACATTTTTGTGAATATGTACATGTACACACACACACACATGCATATATATACTAGACTCCATGAATATACATGACTCCATGAATTTGGGGGTTATTTGTTTAAAAAGTGATTCAACAGCACAGCAGGATATACATATGAGCAAGCAATGGAAACTTTTGCTCAGGCACCTCTCTTGCCTCTGTAGCTTGGAAGCTCATTTCTTCTAACTCAATAGCCTGTCTTTGCTCTGATTTTGTGCAACCCATGTAAAGACTTATTTTCTAGTACCTCGACTTTTCAGGGATTGTAGACTATGAGATGTGTACCTTACGAGCACAAAAAAATGACATACTTATGCATATAAATTGTATAAATATAAATTGTAATATAAACATCACAAAGAGCTACTCCAAAACTGAGATCATACTCTCCTACCTTATACTACTATTCTGCATAATTTCTTATTCACCTTTGGACACTTGACTGTATAAATCACTTCTGCTCAGTAGCTCCTCTTAAAAGGACTGCAAAATTTAACTAAAATTTAGGGAAAGTGGGCTGACTAAACATGCCAGCACTCACCTAGCCTTGGGTAGTTTCTCCATATCTATTTTTTATTAGACACAAGCTGTACCTATGTTAGCAAGTAATGTGAACCAGTAAGAATGGATCTGTAGAATGAAGCAGCTGATGCTGAGGAACGATGCCCGTAATAAATGCACCTCAGGGTTTTTTTGCTGTGGACAAGATCTCATCTGGTTCGATGGACTAAGTGCCAATTCATGTAGTGCATCCTCTTGGCTTATTTTTATCCAGAAGTGATCTCGTTTGTACTCTCCAAGACCTCTCCTGATGTGAACACACGTACAGTAAGTCTGAACAATCAAGACACTTGCCTCAGAAGTGCACTTTAGATCAGAACAGAAACATTCACGGAGATTTGCCAGCTATCAGGTAACGTGCAGATGGGATGATTCTGAAACATGGTCAGGACTTCAGTATTTAAGAAGAATAATATCCACTTCTTTATTTTGAGAGAATCAAAAAGAATTTTTTAGGAAAGGTCCAATTTATTTTTTGGACACAGCTCAAAATGGAAGTGGGCTTTAGTTTATATCTGTATTGTAAACCAAGGTGATTTCTCTTTAAGTAAATATATGCAGCTCTCATCAGCTGGTTATAAAATTAGTGGTGCCGTAATGTGAACTGCAATTTAACAGGAAAAAATGTAAATTTACTTTAAAATCCCCGAATCTGAAGATCAATTTTCTGAAAAGGTTTTGTGTTAATAAAGTCTGTCAAAATATGTGGGCTATTGGCAGCTTTTAGACAAATGCCACCATTACCTTTTGTTGTAGGCATTGTTTTAGGCCCTTCTTCATCTTGTCCTTTAGTTTGTAACACCCATGAATATTATGACTATAAATGACTTTCAGCTATTTAAATACATGATCGTGATACAATATCAATAGCTTTGCAAAGTCCTTGAACAATTTTACCTATATTTATCTTTGTAACTTTTTTCCTGCCATTTGAGCTACATCACTGGAAAGTAACACTGGAGATAAACTACTGAAGCAAATAACTTCTGCATATTTATGTAACTCATAGCATACCAACTGTCCATCATTAACAAACATGGCAATAGAGCCCACACCAACACACAGAATGAAAGAATCTTTTGTTCCTGTCTTGTGGATATTGGGCAGAGGGGTTGCAGGCTTTCCCCCCCCCCCCCAAGTAATACCATTTTATGTTTTCCATAGTAATACAAAATTATCTGTATAATGCATAAAATGTGATCAAATTCAGTACACATTTCTTATTATTTTGTATAGCCTATAGGAAAAGCAATGCCAATAGGCTAATTACTTACACCATTATTTTTTACAAGTTTTTAACCACTGATACTTGGAGATAATTAAAGAAAACGAACAGCCTGTCAGAATTATTTAATACACTGAGGAAGCCATTACTTCAGAATCAGTCTCTGGGGCTGGGCTCCCCAAAGAAACATGTTAACAATCTATTCCAAGGAACACAAGTGAAGAAGCATGAAGCATAACACAGACAGATTATTATGAGCACAATACTTCCAATTGCCTGTTTTCTCTGTTATTTTAATAATTTTGTCGTCTAGTCTCATGATCCATGAATAGAGTAGGCTAGCGAGGAACTGGCAACACCGCCCTTTTCTCCCCTTCCCTCTTCCCTTTGAGCTTACTTCACCTTGCAGTTACAAATTTGACTTTATTAATGTCAAGACTAGGAATGGAGTTGGAAGCTAACTATTCAATCTAAAGAGTATTGCAGTGGCTGGATGTAGAGAAATTTAATCAGTAATCCTTTATTTCATTTCCAGGTAGGCAGATCTGCCCAGCTCTCTCAGTTACTGTGTTGTTCAGCATAGACAGCGCTCCCTACTTGTCAATTCAGACAATATAAAACTGTAGACCATTATTTATATATAAAACCCCCCACATGTAAGAATAATAAAAAAAATCAGAAGGATGGACTTTTTAGTCTCTAGGGTTTCAATATAATTTTGATAATTACTCTGACAAGTAATTCAGTCTTTCCTGTGCTTCAGCTCCCTACTTATGGGAGAGAGCTAATACTTTCCTGCCTCACAGAGCCACTGCAAGGATAATCATTGCGATGTTCAGATGCCTTAGTAATGAGGCCCATAAAAGCACCTCTCTGAATCACAGTACTTTATAGTTATGGTAATAAGTGTAGAGGACAGAACAATTCATTTTTTGTAGGATCAATTACAATTTCTTAAAAAAAACCCCAACAGTTCCTCCAAAACAAAAGAATAGGTTAGACATTTAATTATTTATTTTTTAATTGACAATATATCTGCTTTTACTACCTCGGGTAATAAAATTATGCTATAGTTGCTACCAGGCTCATCTGGCAGAATTTTACACTCAGCTTGCTGAAGAAGGAATGATGTAGTAACTGCAATTCAGAACCAGGCCTTACAATAGCTTTCAGCCATGGCAAATGAAGTATTGCAATGAACATGTCAAAATGGTAAATAAAGTAAACCAATCTTGTTTGTATCCCACATGAAAGAAGAACTTATCTTTGGTTCTGTGTTTTACTACATAACAAAGCCAAAATTATTGTTTCTAACATAGGTAACAAGTGTGTTATTGCCCTTTAAGTTTTTGATAATACCAAATTAGTCTATCAGCATAGAAATGACTCAAAAGAAGTAAATACTGTACTTTTTTAAAATGCCACAGTAACACATACCTTTCCTGAAAAGAAGTTCTCAGTAAAACTCATCAGTGTTTGAAGTTTTCAGCATCTTTATTACAGTTCTTAAATGGCACAAATGCTGTCTGCCAGAATTCGTTAGGCTTTTGCGGGAATCTCATGATTCCACAAACACTCATTGAGTTTTTTCTTGGACTCTTCTACTGGCATCAATTAGGGTTAAACTAGAAGCAGTTACCTGCTGTTGGGCTGATACAGCTGGATTTGACAAGCAGAAGCTATTAACTGGCTTATATGATAGTGCTGAAAAAATGTTCTCAGGTTCTAGAAGATATATATTGCACTAACAACTACAATGAGATTTTTTTCTTGGCTTGCTCTGACAGTTCATGCTTCAGTTCTCACAATAAGAAAAAACATATTGTTAGAGCAATAAGACTGCCCTGCACCACTTTTTAAATTGTAATGCTTAATTCACATAAGCCATAACACATAAATACCTATGGGCTGATTTTTTTTGACACAATAACTCTTACTAACTATCCAAATCTGTATTTTGACACCCCAAAGAAAATGTCTTTGGTTCCTGTGACGTGAAACACTAAAAAACTGTACTCTCTTCAACACAGTAATTCTACATAAACACTAAGATACAAGGAAAAAAAAAAAAAAGACTCACATCAGCTGTGATCAACAGCTTACTCAGACATCACTGCTGAAAAGCAACGACACCAGAAAAATTTGAACAGAACAAGCCCTGCTGAATGGCACAGTGTCATCGCCAGGGACTATGGTTTACTCACTGCCCTAGTCACGGGGAGAAAAGGCTTTACTAATTAAAACACATTGACATTATCCTCTAAGATATTAGAACAGAAAATTCTCTCTCATCTTGCCTCACCTTAAGCTTCTTTGAAGGGCAAGTGGAACTGAGCACCAGAAAAGCACTGAGAAGTAAAGAAAAATCCAAAGGCTGGTGTACACATTCCTGACAGGCCTAAATTCTTATTCAACCACCACATAAAACACCTACTCTCCTTCAATTTATGTGGTATTCATTTTGTATATAAAGACTGTATGCAAACATATAAAGAACTCGGAAGGTTTTTGAGTTTGCAAGACAAACAAGGACTTCTTCCACAGAAGCAGAAGGTATAACAAAAGCTTCCTTTCATTTACTTCTTGCTTTTCACCTAATCAGGCAGTCAGACTAACATAACGTGATTTCAACTCTTACCCACTTTAAAAGGTCATTTTAGTTTCATGAAGCAGATTGCAAAGTACGATTTAAATGACCTATTGCATTTGCTAAGAATGGCGTTAAGATTTGTATAAAAAGATGAAAACATCCCAGCAAGAAGAGAGATGGGAATATTTGCGCCGGTTCCCTCTCGCCTGGAGGCAGCGGGAGAATCACGCCGGCAGCGTGGAAACCCGCGCGTGCCGGCTGCAGCCCGAGCTCAGTCCCTCACCTGGCAGGACAAGGATGGCCGCAGCCACGCGCAGCGTCGGTGTCCGGCGCTTGGGCCAGCTTAAGGAACGCTCCGAGGGACGTGCAGCGGGCCTGAGCAGGATCAGCCCTTTTGAAGGATCTTCTTAAGGAAGATCCACTGCCAGCTACATGGACTAGAAAACTCAAGAAACAGTGTGAAATGGCAGGTAGTGTGGAAGGCAAGAGTACTCGCAGCGATATCACAAACCTCTCGCCAACGGGACGTTTTTCTCAACATTACGTGAGGATGCTGACCTGCGCTACTGACTTAAATCTTTTCAATCTAATATTATCACTCATATAGCCCCATTCACTAAACAGTTTGTACATTGTTACATGAAGTACTGCGGATGTTTGCGTTTTACATAGAAGGAGTAATGCTTATATTTTCACTAGGAGAATTAATATTTAAGGAAATATACTTTTTTATTTAGAACTGAATTGTTCCTTGCTCAGTTTCCTGCCCAACTTTCAACAAAGTTAAATGAGTCCCTTTGGGGGACGGGACCAATAGAAACACTTCTCATTATTTTCTCCTAGGTGGAGGAGAACGTCTGTTGGTGTCAACGGTCCCCACAGAAGAACCGTGCGCTGCGCTGCGTGCAAGCGGCCTCCGGCCCAGAACCCTGTCTCTGGCAAAGGCCAAAAGTGGGTACCTGGAGAAAAGCATAAGGTTAGTGAAAGCACAGCTCACCACACCATTTCCAAGCCGCCAGGAATTTGTGGAGACATTGGTGGTGACTCTGTAGTTACTAGCCTTCAGCAGACTGATTTTTCATTAACTTCTTCACTCCCTTTTCACACACATGAAAAATTCTATATATCCACAGCACCCTGCAGCACGGAGCTACCTCGTTTGGATTTATACGTTTTGTGAAGAATCACTTTCTTTTCTTCGCTCTGAATGTGCCGCCTGTTGGCTTCATTTGATGCCCCCCATCTTGCATTGGTGAAGGAGGGATTCCTTCCCCTTTAGCTTCACCACTCTGTTCTAGATATTACAGAGACCTATTGTATCTCCTTCTCTTTGTCTCTTTTCCAGGCTAAGGAAACCCGTCTTACTCAGTCATTCCTCGCCAAGGAGTCAGTCCAAAGGTACTTACTGCGTTTGTATCCTTCTCTGTACTTTTCCCAGTTCTTTGGGACACACGTCCTCTTTGAGACCAAAGATAAATAATTCACACAGTGTCGAAGATCCAGGCTCACCAGAAATTTAGATACAAAGCTGTATTAATGACATTTATTTTCTTCTGCCGCTGCTAAGAATTTTTAACATCCCATTTGCTTTTTTGGCACTCACCGCACACTGAGCAAATGTGCATACAGCTATTATAAAACAAGATCTCATTTGAGAGAGATTATGGTTTCCTCAGAGCACAACATTTTGTTAATGAAGTTAGAATTATTCCCCTCCTTCCCTAGGATGTATCACTTTATTTCAAATTTCATCTCTGATTTTAATCCTGTTTCATAAGGTCCTTCTCCCATTTTTCCCATTCAGCCTTTGTATTTACTAACTTCAATAGCTTAATATGAACAGCAAACACTGTCACCTGGATATTCACACACCTTCCCACATCATTTATGATCTTGTTAAACAACATAGGCCCCAGCCTAAATCCTTACTGACACTGACTATCCAGGATGTCCAGGATGAAACATAGTAATATTTTTTTCAGTGATCAGTTAAGTATTTTCATGACACTAGGAGAGAATAATCCATCTGTTACTAAAAATCTATTTTTTTTAGCAAGCAGTAGCAAGGTTGTAATGACACTAGTTCAACAGTATCAATAATAACTCTAGCTTACATGTTCAGGGACTGACAGTTAAAATAAATACAATGTACATAAGGGAACAATCTGTGTAACTAAAGCTGGTGCAAGAAGACAGGAGCTTTTTTCCAAGCTTGGCTTTGCTCTCCACACACACTTCTTTCTGTAGTTGTAAATACAAGAATAACTACTGCACACAGCTGTTTAGACAAAACCCATTATACTTCTGAAGCATTTTTTGCTATTTAAGCTAACACTGCCATGGCTCAATCCATGACATTTTGGCTACTATCACTGGAGCCAATAATTTCAGAATGCACTGAAGTGCAGGCATGTGCACCTAGGGGAAGAAAAAAGTCATCGTTTAACTAGCTGATGGAAAATGTTAGTGCAGCGAAGAAGAGGTGACACACTGTGATGTCATGGACGGGGCACCCTCTGCATCCCGCTTTCCTGCTGCAGCGCCCGGAGTCTCGCCAGTTCTAAAAGGCCCAGGATCTCGACTGCTTCCATTACTGTCTGTCTGCGCCTTTATTGCTACAATTTCTGAATTTGCATAAAACTGCTCTCTCTTGCTATCTTACTTCTTGAGTATTTCTCTAAATCTTATTCCATCTATTCTATTTTAACCTGCTTTTCTCCTGCCCTTTTAATATTTTGTAGTGCAGCAAGAATCAACAGGGTGGGTTTTTTTCTTACATGTATTTATGAAACAAAACCTTCCTCAGAAGAAAATTAAATTTAACCTAGCAACTATAATTAAAACTATTTTAGGTTTACTTTCAGCCTGTGTCAATGCGGGTGGAGATTTTCTTCACTAATTACTCCGTCTTTCAGCTTTTCTCCTCCCTTTTTCACCATCCATGAGCTATCAGCCCCCGGGCTGGGTGGGGGAGAGAAATGCCACCCAGCAGTGTCGACTTAAGCGCCTTTCTCCTCAGTCATCTTCTCTTGCCTACATAGCACTACAACGTATATATCACTGCCATGCAGAGGTCACAGAACACTTGTTTCTGGTACCACACAGTGAACTAAACGAAGGAATTTATCAGGGTTTAAAAATAATCCTGGGGAAAAAAGGACAATTTTCAGCCAGATTGTTTTTATGCTTGACATCATTTTCTACCCTTAGAAACAGCACAATCTCTACTTTGTGAGTGACTCTACAACATTATTGGATTATTTGGGATTTTATAATCTGTATTTAGATTGTGTAAATGTTCAGGAGCAAGTGGCAACAGAGAGGGAACTATGCAGTAGCGTTCCTACAACAAAAATATTTTCCACTACTGGAACATCTGAATAATATTTGTTTATTTTTATGTAATGTTACTTCCTCAGTTTTAGTCTTGTCACATTGCACTTTTCGTTGTTAAGACCTTTTTTGACTTTTCATTCATGTTGGGTTTTTTGCATGTTTTTTTTTTTCCAGGTGGCAAAAATGTAATCTAATCTGATTTACATATAAATTATGATGTAGCAAACACAAGGATCATTTATGAAAGCAGATCCTTTCATTAGGCTTCCACCAACACGTGGAAAATGTAAGCAAGCTTTGGGGTACACAAGGTCTATTTCATATCAGAAAAGAAGCTGCGGAGTTCAATTTAACTATAAGCTGGGTTCATTGCTCAGAATTTAATTGGATATGTAACAGAGCCTCTGTAAGGAGTAAAGTAACTGTAGCTTTTGCAGCAGAGTGGATGTCAGGTACAGCGAGACAGAAAGAAGGCTCAGGGGATGGTTTTCTCTAGAGGGAGAAGAGCGACAGGTCTTTTACAGCCGCCGGGACATGGAGGTGGGTGAGGGAGAGAGAAAAGGTACGTGCCAAAAACCCAATACCTGCCCCGAGTGCGTTGCTCTCCGTGTCAGGTCAGAGTCACAAACTCTGCTTTGACACGTACAGCCCAGCAGCACAGCGGGGTCGCGCCTGCGGACGTCGCCGTGAAAAGACTCTCAGGGCCCAGCCTCACAAACCGCGCTAGAGGTACCGGCAGCACCTGACGAGACTGCCGAGCCCAATCAGCTCCGTTTCTGTTTGTGACTTGTGTACAAGGGTATTAGCTGCAGTGGTGGAAAATGGGATAATCTTCTATATTCTCTAGCTTCTCCTATAGGTTGGTGCTAGACACCTGATTGGAAAATTTTCTTTCTTTTTCTCGAGGAGCATGCTTAACTAATAATTCATTGATTCTTGCTGGGAAAATGTTTTTCTTTCAGGATTTGTAGCACTTCATTTAAAAAAAAAAAGTTTGAATTTTGTTAATAAATTTTATTTTATACTTATACATTGCTTTTGAATTTCAGTCGTGATTTTTCATACTGTTTTCATAAAATGTAAACAATTCTGTGTATTTTATTAAAACAATGAATTTAAATGATGTATTCACATTTTAACATCTTTTTTTTTAAATTTAAGTGGAATTATGAAAACAATTTTATAAATTTAAATTTTTGAAACTTGCTGTTCTAATTTTTTTTGCAAATAGTGTTTTTATACCAAATCAGCATATCCCTCCAAAATGAGAAAAAGAAACAAAAAAGTCCACATTTTGAAAAAACAACCCGTCTCATAGATATGAAATCCTGAGCTTTAAACTAGTCTCCTATAATTTAGCAACTCTTTCAGTAAGATTTCTATAATTTGCCTTTTCCTACTGAGAATTTATATTTTTGTAGCAAAATATTTGGGTGAGGTGTTATGCTATCCCCTTGTTTTTTAACACCTCACATGTTGCAGCAATCATAACTTTTATTCCATTTCTGAATCTCCTTGTTACTTTGGTTTACATATTGTTACCCAGATACAGGAATGGCTGCGGGTATTTAATCCTTTTCCACATTTTGCTATCTGGCAAATTCTATTTAATTTCTTAGTTGACAATCTGATGCTCCTCCAGAAAGGAGATCTCATCATCTCAACCAGTTTCTCCTTCAGTTCAATTGTAATTGATGATCTAAGGTTTTGCTAGTTATAAACTCAGTTTTGAGTTGCTGACATACATAATACATGCCTGTGTCTGATCTGAGTATCGGAAACGCGATGTCCAAGGCTGCCAGGTGAGTCAGCAATTCTCAGCCAAACTCAGATTTAGATTAAACAAATTGAAAATCATCAAATTCACTTGGATTAAAAGAGATTACTATGTTTTGGTTTGTCCATCTGCCCTAAGTACTTCAAAACATTTTATAAATCTTTTTATAAGATATCTTTTCACATATGTCCCGGTTCAAATGAACCTCCTGCCCAGATGAAGCCATTTATACAAAATCCTTCCAAATAAAACTACAATAGATACAAGGCTTGTCCTTAGCAGTTTAATTTCTACAAGCTCATCAGTATTTCTCCATCTGTGTGGACACCATAAACTCCAGACACATCCTAGCACCATCAGCACCGGCCACGCAGCTGCGTTCAGACGTCTTGCGCGAGCCGGGGACTTCGTGCTGACACGACCGTCTCCACAGGCTTTCGTCTCCTACGTGATCACTGAATTCTCAGGCAATACAGCCTGCTGAGTTTCAGAGTTTTAACTATTTCAATCTGTGACCTCCTTAGCAGTCCAGAACAATGACCACAACCTTTTACATCCCCTAAAATGTGGGTTACAGCTCAGGCAGTTGATCCTTCCTTTTTATTTTGATCTCTCTTCATCCTGAACTCACTCCTTCTCCTCTCTCATGCAATGAATGAAAACATAGTTCTCATCTTTGTTTCATCTCCAAATACCTCATATAATTTTCATGAAAGCAAGGACCACGGGCAAGAGGTGTTGCTACTATCAGGATTTTGCTTCTAATTTTCCTGCTATGAGCTACCTAGGTAAATCAATAGAAAAGTGAAGCCACTAGATCAATAGGAAACATTTTGTTGTGTGTACGTTGCTCACCTCTGCCACACGTGACAATAAAACCAGGTCTTTATACACCTTGTAAAAAGAGAAGCTTGCAAAAGTAAACACCGAATGCCAAGTCTGACTTGCTCATAGGGGGTTTGTGTTTCCATGGTTCCACTGCCTTCTCACACTTCCACGTGCAGCTGTCAAAATTGCTTTGTGTCTCACATACTTTACGCAATATATAGGATGCAAAGCTTTTGAAGTAATCACTTTTTTCACCAGTCAGACATAAATGAGAGAGACAAAGGTCTCAGCTCAACACAGCAAGATAAGAAGTCCGGAGTTCTGCCCCCAGTTCTGATTGCTCTTACACTTTTTTTTACTATTTCATTTCTCCTCACCAATTTTCTTATCTCTAATAAATTGTGAAAATGCTTTTACTTGAAAATGTGCATGGTATAAATTCAGTCAGTAGCTTAGTAAGCCAGGCTAACATGATCATGCCTGATCACGTTTTAAATTATCATCTAAGGATCACTAAGGCCCAACAAGACTTTCACTGTGATGTCTGCAGTCGGAGGTGGGTATAGGAATTCCTGTGGGTTACAGATGTACTGAACAAGCTCATTCTTATAAAGACTTTTTGGAAGATCTTTCATATTAAAATCATCCAGAAATGAGCAACTGTGATGTCCTGCACCATGGGAGTTAATTAACACATTACTGCAACGGTCCCTGAAACAACTCTCATCTCCTTGAAGATAGCACTGTGCAAATGTCTAATGGAAATGATATACAGGTCTCTCTCAAACATTGTTCCTTTGGTTGTGGGCATAGAATCTGATAAGCTAGGAAAAACCTTTATGACAGCTTTAAACAAAATATTATTGTGACCCTCTTAGCAGAAATCCAGTAGAAATATAATAAAAAATGAGAGATCAGATTAATCAAGGTACAGTTATGAACAGAGACTTAAGGTTTGGGGTTTTTCTTTCCTTCAAAGGGCAGTAGCTTTCAAATTCACTGCATGTATTTCTTTTCCTTTAATTTTATTTTTTTCTTCAAGTTAACTCAGTACTTGTGAATAACACCAAAAGCATAGCCACAGCACTGTAAATTTGTTTGTCTGAGAACAGATTCTGCACAAGCAATGCAAAATTTCCTTCACAGACTGCCCTGTCATCCAGACACTCACCCAAGAGGGAAAATAAATGTAAAATCTGAGTGTGCATTCAGAAGGAGGTGTTGATTTAAGCCTGATGGAAGGTGGTCAACATTAATTTCCTTATATTAAAAACTACCCACTATAAAATGCATAAACGAATTCTATGCTCCTATCTCAGATGCAGAGGATAAATTACTAGGTTTCAGAAAAACACTGTGTTCTGGTCACAGATACGAAGCTCTGCTTCCTCTAAATCAGCACTGTTTCTGCCTTGATATATGGGGAAGCCTCTGAAGATGGTGACGATTTCTCAGGACTGAGTCAGATGAAAAATACCATATTGTTACGTGTACCCTGTAGGGCAGTCGTGACTATCACATTTTGCAGCTGGTGGGGTTCATAACAAAAAAATACCTGTAGTAGTTTGTATGTGAGCATCTATAATGTAACGGAGGTTTAAAGAACAAAAAGTTGTGAAACATATAGGTTCTTCATTATCAAGATAATATTTGGCAAGCCAAGAATATTTTGGGTTTTGCACACTGGAAAACAGAATAGAAAAGGCCATTACCTGGAAGAGGACTCTGCAATCTTTTCCCATGCACCCAGTCTGCGTTCATTGCAAGCTGCCACATGCCTCTCTCTGCAAGCTTGAGGACAGCCAGCAAAAATCCTTACTAAGAGCAACTGTGCAGGTGTACAACCCAAGAAAGGGGTAATGCATTTACACACTACGAATGCAAAGACTAACATACATAAAAGGAAGCACGCTACACGTGTAACAGCTAAAAACTTTTGTTAGTATTATCTTGATAATGAAGAACCTATACTGTTCTTGTCTATTTTGTTCTCTTGAACTTTCATTTTATTATGCTGCCTCTGCATGTCACTATTGAAACACAATATAGAAAGGTTACGGCAAGATTTATAATGTTCTGCTGGGGTTGCACCCCCCTGAGCTACCCCTGCGTATGGACAATTAAAACTGCTGCCTTGTTAGTGGTTATAAACTGTGTTGGGACACGGCCGTGCTTGAGGATCTGATACTGTCAGATTTTTGTGATGGTTTCTGTCACCATTCGGTGAGGACTGAGCTTTGGCAGAAAAAAAGAATCATGAACTTTTTTATCTTAATCCACACATGTGCTGTTTTGCCCGGCCTTCTGGAGCTTCACAGTACCAGGAAAACACATAAAGCACAGCAAAGAACACGAGCCAGCCTTATTTTACAGCACGCCTGCCAGCACCCCTTCCGTTTTCATGGGTCACGTGGCAACGCCCTATTCCAATTTAGCTTTTTAGTCTGGCTCCGCTCACATGGATCTCTACTAAAGGGGCTGACTTTTGCTTGCTAATCTGATGGATTTTCATGGCTCTTCCATATTATGCAAGCAGAGGATTTCCAACCTTTGAGTTAATATTCAGGTTAAATGCTTTTAACGTGTCACCATGAAGCACTATTTCAAGATCTCTAACTGTGACCTAGACTAATCCCCAGCAGTTTCTAAACTATATTTTGATTTGCAACCTGACACTTCTAGAGATAGTCTTTTAAAAACAGACATAAAAGGAATTAAGTGCATTGGCTGATAACAGCTGACATTATTGCTGTAAATCTGTGTTCTCTTACAGGTGGCTTCCAAAATTAACTAGTTACCCCTAGCTGTTTAGTGAAATTGTCAGCCGATTTAGCAGACACATTAAACTCCTACTTATAAATTACTGTGACATTATTAGTGCAGCAGTTCTATAATAAGTAATATAAATGCCAATGCACATGTCACTGTATTGTGTCCGGCTATCATGGCTGGAAGAAGAAGATTAAAACCCTGTGATTTTAGGTCACATGAAATATCCTGCACTTTATCACATACTTAATATCATTTTAAAGTATAGCACAGTAGTATTATGAAAAGAATTACTTTGAAAATATATGAATTTGGAATAAAGCTAACTTATATATGCTAAATTATATATGCTAAATATAAACCCAGTTTTTTTCTGCAACCAATCGAGAACGCAATTGCATTTCATACCTTAAAAATTACATAAGGTCTAAAGATACTGATTAGCCACTATTGAGTGTATTTCAGTATGTTGACAATGCTTTAAATTTATATTAAGCATGGCTTTCACTATCTGGATTTAAAAGCACAATTTCTCTAAAGAACTTCTCCCATGCAGTGCTCTACCTTCTTTGAGAGCTTTGTGGAAAATAAGGGGAAGACACTAACAATTCCACCTTGTTGGTTTTTTTGTTGCTGTTGTTGTTTTGTTTTTTAAAGAAACTAGGCAAAGAAGAGTTATCCAAAAACTGGCAGGTTCTTTTTTTCAGGTGTATTGAAGCAAATAGTTAATATAGATAAAATAAGTTGTATTAAACATCAAAAGGATGCTTGGCAGGTAATAAACATCGTTGAAAAAAATGATCACCTGGAATGTCTTGCATTATTCTGGAAGCAGATTTTTTTACCTGATGTTACTGATTTACTAATTAAACACCCTTAATTATTTTGTCTTTCACCACCAAGATCCTTCCGGTTTTTATTTTATTTATTAGGTAACAGTGGTATATGATATCCTGTCAAGAAACATCACTGTTGCATGTGCTACACTGCAACTAGGTCTTTTCTCATTTTTGAAAAGTGTCTGCAACTTGCAAGAGTTCAAAAAAGTCTTAAGAGTTAAGAACACGCCAGGTAAATCTGTGATGTGATAAGTATTACTCCAGATGAAAATATCTCATTAGTTCTGAAGTTGCTTATAAGCTCAAATTCAAATGTATTGATAATAGCCGATTTTGTGCAAAATTAATATTATTTTGGCAGCTTAGAACTGTCCTTAAATGACTACCCAGACTATCTTACATAAAGGAATAAAGACCAAAGAATTACAGTGGTGCAGCAATAACATCCCTGACTTCTGAGGTAAAAGCACAGCAATCACGTTGCCTGTGCTACAGCATCAAATGTGATTACAGTCCTCATTTGTATCTTTAGCGAGTGGCCGGAAGAAAGATATGTCTTAGAGAAAGTGTAATTTGTATCAACTGGGTGTCACAAAGGTGTAATTTTTCATTATGTGATCCCCCTCTCTTCAGACTGTAAAACAAACTCATTATCTTTGTGATATAAACATACTGCTTTGTAAATTGTTTTGACTAGTAAGTTTTAGTGCTTAACACTAATGCCTACATGTGTAATATCTAAGTACATTTTTGGCTGGTTTGTCAAATCATCTAGCAAACAACATGTAGTCTTTTGCTGTTTTATTTATACATCCTCTACTCAGAATAGTTTCCTGGAGGGCTAGGAAGGAAAATTAGTTTTCTGTGAATTTTATTTATATTTAGAAAAAAGCACCACATTCTCAGCTTTTACATTAAAAAAAGTTAAAGCATGGTATTAAAGTAAAAACCGAAGTGTGATGCCTCATTTTTATGGTAGGTGAATTTGAACCTCACTGTCTAGGGAAGTGGCATTTGGGGCCCAGAAAATGAATCCCTGACCTCCTATTTTCATTTGAGTAAGGGCCTTTGCTTAAACGGGAAATTATACATAGCAACCAATTATATACTGTGCTACTATTTTTTTCAGGTCGTTTCAGCTTTTCTTTCTGAAAATTCTATTATCTAAATTCACCCCCCACACCCCTTGAACAGTTGGCTATAAAATTACTTACCCCCTATTACAAAACCCATGTTCGTATAATGAGAGACTTGCATAAACTGTCTGCATGTGTGAGTGTGCATGTCTGCACACAGGGTATAATAGCTATAATGCAAGAGTTTGAATTATGAAGCAATAAAACATATTCGAAATACTTGAAAATAATCTGAACAATCAGAAATAAAAGCAAATGATACCGAGGCATAAGATTACAGAGCAAAAAGCAAGTATCTTCGTTAGCTGAAAACTGACTTGGGGTAACCATACCAATCACAGAAATGACTGTGCATTCTGGGCTAGAGATTTCTGGTTTAAGTCTTATCTCCGATATCTGTCTGACATTTGTTGCTACAAATCAAGTATGCTATTACAGTAGATTCAATTAAAGTTAGTCGTGCGCCACAAACTTATCTCAGAACTCACAGTGGCTTTGTTTCACTCCAAAGCCAAGGATAAGGAAATAAGACAAACACACAAAGATAAAAAGTAAATGTTATAAACTTGTGCACTAAAAAGAATAGTAACATCTATAATGGCTATATGAGAGGCTGAACGGTGAAGGGGGTGAACAGGGGGAACTACTGTCAGTTGAAGATTTGCCCCACCAGAAACAGGTACACATTTATAGCACATTTCACTATTTGTCTGTGTCATTTCAACTTTTAAAGAAAGAGTAAAAAATTACCTTTCCCACATACTGAGGTTCAGAGCCCATGTACTCCTCCAGCACAAAAAATTGATTCCACACCCAGCCTCGCTTGACTCGCTGGGCAGATGACCTCCTCCCTGGCACTGGGACAACATTTTCTCTTGGCTCTGCTTCTAAAGTCTGTTGCGGCTGTGGATGCAGTGGCGTTAGGAGACCTCCATCAAACAGGACCCAGAGAAGCAGGGATAAGCAGTTCCTTGTAAGCATTGGCAACGGCTTCCCTACAGCAAGTAATAAAAACTCCAGCACTTAATGCAGAGCAGAGGAATCCAGGTTTGAGGTGTCTGTGGCCTCCACCACTTAGCTTCTGATTTTATTGCAGAAATGCTAATGCAGGCATTAATCCTTCTGATGACAAGGTTTTTGCCGCATTAAATTCCATCTAAAGGGACCTATAAAAGAGATTTACATGGCAACATCAAATTACATAAAATTACATTGAAGCGTTCATCAAAATTCTCACACCTAGTTAGTTTCCAGAGACAGAGAAAAAGATTAGGAATCACAGTTTTAAAAGAGATTGCTATTTTGATTGTAGCACTGAGCTGCTCTAGAACATTGTACAGTTATTACAGGAATAGCTTATTCTTGCTCTGCTTAGCATTACCTTTGTGTCTGTCTGAGGACAGGCCCATAGCCTTTGCTTTATGACCCAGTTACCGGACAAAACCGTTACCCGTCAGTGATGTCTAAAATATTCGTGCTGGATTTACACAGAAAATATTGGAGAAGAGAGCACCCACTCTCGAGTCCTACTGTCCAGAGCAGGAATGCTTTGCTTGTCTCTGCCAGAAGCATCCCCTTCTGTCTGTGGGTGGACTTGGACAAAGTTTTACTGAACCTTGGGCTCTGGAGGATAGATTTGTATGAATTCCACGGGAAATAAAAAAATGGGAAATAGTGCCTATACAGTTAAATACCACAAAGCCACCAACACACAATAGGAAGCCTGTGACTGGCATTCTCTTCTCACAACAAGCCTTGTATCAAAATGATAGCCGTGTTGTTCTTCAGGACTACTGTAAAGTGCACTAAAAAAATGCAGTCCTGATATCTGGAGAAAATGGTAGAACTGCAGTCAGCGTAGAAAATGAAACAACACAGAAGCCAGTAAGATCAGGCAATGATACTCATTTATACTGACAAATGCCAGGTACACAGATTAAAAATAAATCAGTGCTAACTAGCTACAGGGCTGAGACAGAACTATCACATCAAGGTGACAATTAAAACTGTGGTGATCCTTGTAGCAGCCAAATGCCATCAGCAAAGAAGAAAAAAAAAAGAACCTAAAGGAATTGTTATGCTCTCACATTGCTCTGTTTATACCAGCACAGACCATTTTAACAGAAAGACGGATAGGAAAATATACTGTGTTTTCTAACCACAGTATAATTAACAGAGGTGCTTTCTTTTTGTATTTATGAAATGGTCTGATTCATTGTCTGCAATTAATAAGATGACAGTGCTAAAGGATGTAAATGTTTAAATATTAGGGATGTAAATATTTAAATATTATGGCATATGAAACAAGTTCAATAAAATGTAGCTCTAGCTGTCATTTGCAACTTTGCACCAAATTCAGCAGCAATAAAAGCTGGTGAAAATGAGCACTCACATCACCTAAACATGCTGTGACCCAGCCCCCAGTAAAGACACCGTGAAGACTGCTAAAGCTATTGAATCCATGCTGAAACAAATGGAGTTATTCTAGAATTAGACAATAAACAACCACCCACGATCTACATTCATTTGCAGGTGGGCAGCAGTAAGTACTGAGGCAACATGAAGACTTCAGCGTTTATTTTTCCCCACTCTTCCAAGCGATTGATCTTTCTTTTAATAGAGAGAATGGCTTAATGGCTTTCATGAAGCTATCCTTGCCTATGCTGGCCCTGATGCAGGTTAAAACTGAACCCTCACACTTTCATGGGGCCCAGGACATCTGTTTAACACATACACTCTCCCTTCCGTGGCTGCTCTTCGTTAGGGGCGGATGACTGGCAGGCTGCATGTTGTACTACCTTGAATAGAAGGGGATCGAAGCTGTTTTCTGATAACTAACATTTCCATAAACCACAGTTCTATGCTAACAAATTTTAAATCCCACTGTGGATTGAAGACTAAAGAATAAACTAATAATCTTGTCTCATTAAGACCTGCAACCTAGGAAAGAAGTGCCAGCCTACTCTATGGTCTGCTGGTTGTCAGGTACAAGAAATACTGCTTGTAGGATTTAAGATGGATGCATTTTACATTTTAAAAACAAAAATACAATTTATATCACTATGGAATTCACCACTTTGTTAGGGCCATATTGTGTCATTGATTTTTAAGCAGAAGTTTCTACCAAATCAATAAAGAGTTCTACTTAAAAATCAATGAGGCGATATGGACCTCAGAAAAGTAAAGTACCTAACCACATATATATTTCATTTTCAAACACTGCCAAAGGTTATATTTTCCTTATGAATAATATTATTACTATCCATAACAATAAATAACATAGAAATTCTTATTTGTTGGGTACATGCTAAAGTATCTAAATAGAAAGGATTTATAACTGGGAGCCAGGAAAATCTAACAAGTTTTGAAGAGAAAAACCACCCTAGAAAAATAACTGCACTTCCCATTCTAAATTTAGGGCAAGATTTTCTGTTCTGATTAGAAAGGCTATGGTTTAGGTCTTAATAAAAAAGTCAGTAAAAAATGTGGTGAAAAGGTATCCAGTGCGAGTGAGTGTTTTAATTCTAGCTTCAGAAAGGATTAAAAATGAGAGAAGAACTCCTACCTGCGCATGATCCTTAAAAAAATAGTTCTAAGTTGTGCTCAAGACATTTCCATTTTTTTCATCTAGAGCAAAATATTCTTAGGGACAATGGGTACAAACTTCCCACCTGCAGTACCATTTTTATTCTATGGATTTTATTCCAGCAAAAAAACTTTAAGGCAGGACTCTACCACACTAGAGAACTGCACTCAGTTTATTTGGTATGCATTTCTATTAACAGCTTGTTTTACTTAACAGTTCACGTGACTTTTTGTGCTTCTCTCTTCAACGCATTCAACGGTATATAACACCAGCTTCAGACTGTGTTCATCCATAATTCAGTTCCAAGAATTCCAAACTCCTGTACTTCTCTTGACCCACAGTTGCAGGGTTCATGCCTAGTTTTTATGGCAAAATCATAGTAACCATGAAACATAGCAAAAAAAAAAAAATCAAACAAAGAACTCAAAGTATCCTTTTGAATTGCCCAGCCATAGATGTGAGCTGGAAATAAACAACATGAAAAAGTGGTGGGATAGTCTGCACTGCTTCATAAACCCCAAAATCACGCTGTATTCAATTTAACTGCTATACCACTGCTCTTTGCTGAGGAGGCTCTGTACATTACAGTTCTCCCAGCAGAGCTCTGCCTCCGGCCATGTCTGTCAGTCAGGGAGCTTTTAAAATGTTATACAGCACCAAAAGTAATGCAAAGAGATTGAAGGACTTCAGTGAAAGGAGAACAATTCCCCCTTGGCTGGACGGTTAGTAACCAAGTGCAAAACACAGAGCACTTTAACCCCTTCTCTGTCGGTCTCCCGGACTGCCCTCCAGAACGCACGCTGCAGTCACGGAAGAGCAACGCCAGCGCTTGCTTCATTCCCTACAGCTTCAAAAAGCTGATGAATGGGAGGGTCAGAGAAAAATGGGAGGCTAATAGGTGTTGCAGTACAGGATGGCAGCACAGATGCCCTCATCAGCTGTACAAGTGTTCACGTGAAGAATTTTCTTTTTTTTTTTAATTTAAAGCCCAACAATTAGAAGGCCAATATTTGAGAGTCCAGTACTTCGGCATTCAGGAGAACCCCTCCAGCTTGCCGCTGCATAACGCTTGAGCAGTAAGAAACGGAGGCAGAGGGTCTCCCACCACCACCTCCTCTTCCCCGGCATTTCATTGCTGGCTTTGGAGGAAGCCTGATAGAATATATTTAATAACACAGCTGGAACTTGTACAGCAATTCAAAGGCTAAGATTGATTTTCTTTTAGTCTGTGTTTATTGTTTCGCATTTTCTTTTTAAGCTATGTGTTAGTCTTCCAGCCAGGATGCCTAAACCTGTCTCACTGTTTTTAAGTTGCCATATGCTCATTAGACATTTAAATCTTGCACCCTTATATAACTCTGCCTGGAAAACTGCTATGAGGGCTAGGAGGTAAGGATTTAGAAACCCAGTCAGAACATTTAGCCATATTTCATAAATTTTTTAAGGAATTATCTCCTCTGATGCTCATAACGAGATACTTAGAAAGTTGTGCACAGACATGCACCCTCAATGCTTCTCTTCCCCGTACAATATGAAAGTACAGAAGGCCAGATTTTACTTAGATCTTGCTTTTTTTCAAGATTAGCTGTTGGTAGGCATTTCTCCAGGCTATCTTATATGGATTTAAGTACCATTATGCATGACTTAATTAACCCATAAAGAGAGCCACAGAGGGAGAGCCTGTATGAACTTACCCCCACGCATGCTTTTATACACTAAGATTACATTTATTCATTTCCCTAGTTTGAAAGCGAAGTGACCCAGCAGCAAGCATGGACAATCTGTTAAAACACAATAATTAAGAAATCTTGATCCTATTTACTCTGTCCCCAAAACTGCAGGCTTAGAAACTCATGAAATGCAAACGATGAACTAAAGATCACTACTAAGATTATTTATTGAGAATAACAAAATACAGTATAAATGGTGCTCCTGCAAGAATTTTGATACTGACCTGGATTATACTGCCATTAATCTGAACAGCCTGAGCAAAGGAATGTTTTCAGAATAGCAAAACTGATGCATGCCATTACTGCTGCAATAACCCTTAATCAAAGGGAGCCTTGCCACTGCAGACACAAATCACCTCACCGAACTTGGCAAAGGTTATCCCTTATAAAGAGGAGAGCCGTACATCCCCTGCAATCACTTTTATGCACGTAAGGCCTGATTTAGAGAAGTCTTTGAAAGGAATCTCTAAATGATCTTTGATCTTGTCTTGGCTTAACCCCAGCAGGCAGCTCAGCCCCACGCAGCCGCTCACTCACTCCCCTCTGGGGTGGGACGGGGAGAAAATGAGAAGGGTAAAAGTGAGAAATCTTGTGGGTTGAGAAAAAGACAGTTTAATAGGGAAAGCAAAAGCTGTGTGTGTAGGTAAAGCAAGATAAGAAGTTCATTCACTACTTCCCATGGGCAGGCCACCTCCAGGAAAGCAGGGCTCCAGCACGCATAACAGTTACGTGGGAAGACAAATGCCGTAACTCCCAACGTCCTCCCCTTCCTCCTTCTTCCCCCAGCTCTATATGCTGCGCATGACGTCCTGTGGCCTGGAATACCCCTTGGGTCCGTTGGGGTCAGCTGTCCCGGCTGTGTCCCCTCCCAACTCCTTGTGCCCCCCCAGCCTCCTCGCTGGTGGGGTGGGGGGAGAAGTAGAACAGCCCTTGGCTCCGTGTAAGGTCTGCTCAGCAATAACCAAAATATCCCCGTGTTATCAACACTGTTTCCAGCACAAATCCAAACCACAGCACCATACCAGCTACTATGAAGATGATTAACTCTATCCCAGCCAAAACCAGTGCAGACCTGTATGAAGCACCTACTTGGATCAGAGCGCAGATGTGCTACTGTCGCATGCAGACAAGCAAGAAACACCAAAGCTCCATGAAGCACTCAAACCTGTCTTCGGTCCAGCTAAGCTGATAATTGCACCCCCATGAATGGAGGCAAATTGCTTACTGACAAGGTATCCATTATGCACTAATGGTGGGAACATTTCTGCAGCCACCTTGATCATAAATCTATCAGCATAGAAAATGCTTTTGCTTATGTGAAACAACAGCTAATGTAGAGCAACCATCTTCTTACCCGTAAAGAGGTTTGAAAAAACTTGGCAGTACTGTAAAATGGTTGATCCATGACAGATGGAAAGCCAGCTAAGATCTATAACTGTGGATATGGTGTAATAGCTGACCGTCTAACCTCGCTTCTCTGCAATATCTTGAAATAAGAAAATACAACAAGAGGAAAAAAGTCTATGCTGCCAGTATCTATTAAAATTAACTGCTAAAGCATTTGAGATGATATATCTTGTGGTTAAAGGAACAGTAAAAGGATATGGAAAACCTCAGTTCATCTCTCACCTTGATACGTTTTCTTTCTCTGACCTTAGGCAAATCAGTTAGGCTAATATTCTCAAAGGTATTTAGTTAAAGAATTCCCATTTGATTGGACTCTAGATGTCCATATCTTTTTGTGAGTTTGACTTTCTTGAGCTTCACAACCTATCTAGACACTTTGGAAATAACAGTAATTCTTCCTCTTTTCCACCTTTTTTCCACCTTGTCTTTTTTAGTTAGGGTAAGAACTACTTGCTAACATCAAAATGGGAGCCAGGAAGGAGATTACAAGCAAACAGATTAGAAACCTCAAACTACCAAGGAGAGTAATTCTCAATCTCTCCATCCTACAAGTCGGAAGAGTTTCAACAGAGTGACTGAGCACATCCCACCTCTGCAGCCACAAACCCCATTTGGCAAGTGTAACATCTGGAATCCATCCCAGGTAACTCTCATGGGGTAGAAAAAAAATCAGTGTTTCTACTTCTTGTGGCCCCCCCCAGCCTCCTCGCTGGTGGGGTGGGGTGAGAAGCAGAAAAGCCCTTCACTCTGTAAGCACTGCTCAGCGATAACCAAACCATCCCTGTGTTATCAACACTGTTTCCAGCACAAATCCAAACCACAGCCCCATACCAGCTACTTTGAAGAAAATTAACTCTACCCCAGCCAAAACCAGCACAGAAACCTAGAATGGCTCTCTAGTTATACAGATTGATCCCTCATGAAGTTGAACACCTGAATCTCACTCCCTACTTTAGTTGTTGTTAACATGAAGTTGATGATGAACAGGAGGAACAGAAACCCAATACCCTATGCCAACCCCAAATGTTCTGTAGCTTAGTGATGAGAGCACTCTGATAAAATGGGAGAAATATAGGTAGAAAATGCACAAATGGAAGATGAATCTTGGTATTTCTGGAAGATAATTGTCACCATCTGGAGAACTGTACTGACTGAACTACTGGACAACAAGCAGATGACCACCTTTCTCCTGCAATAAGGTGACTTTAGCTCTCCTTTTGTTAAATTCTATTACAAAAGCCCCCAAATTCTAGTATTTCATGTCAAATATTTTGCTTGATAGAAAGTTACTAATTATTCAACTTGGCAAGAAAAATATGAGTTTGATTAAGGCTATGATTTTTGGATTTGACTGCCAAAGACACCCCCTCTCTCTATTCACTGGTTATTTGCAGAGCTGATTTTCTATACTGAGTTAAGAGTTCAATTCTAGTGTCAGTTATGCCTATAGGTATCAGGAGTGATACTAATATGGATCTGGAATACTTATTGAGTTTTTACTGGCATAAAACCAAAGTGAGATAAGAATGATGTCCCTGATCTTCGAGTATGACTGCCCTTGTAGCACATTCATAGGAAGGTTGCCACAAAGATATATTACAGCACAAAAAATATGTGATATACTATACCAGTGTCCAATAAACATATTTATGAAGTGCCTAACATTGAAGAGGAGTCTAATTATGTTTGGCATTTCTAAGCACTACAGTAATAAAACTATTATAGCTCCACAGACATGCTTTAATAATTGCATTTCAGCATATAAAAAAGTGATTACTTAAGAGAGTTTGGTAACATAACACAGTCAAATGATACATAATTCCAAAAAAGCATAGCTGTACAATGCTGAGGGTTACAGAAAAAGTAATGACAAAAAGCAATATAAAAATATTCTTTGTGACTGCAAAACCATAAACTGGTTCTATATGCAACTATTTATAAGTATTGTGTCAGCTCTGTCATCATTAGCAATACTTACAGGAGATCATTTATGACTAAATATAAGCCTCTGAGACATCATCCTCTACATGGGAAATTATCATGTCTAGCTCACAAACATCCATAAGAATATCAGGGAGATAATTTTTTTTCTAAAAAAAAAGACTGAATCTTTCATGATAAAAATCAGTCAATGTGAAAGGCTCCACAGTTCACTGAACTTTTGAAAGTTAACTCAGGTAAAATGAAATTTGCACTACAGATTAAAAATTAATTTTTAGTTTGGTGAGATTCAAATCCAGGCCAGTACTGCTCTGTAAATACGCAACACAGCTCTACAGTTTAATCATTGGTTGAAATTAAGAAACAAACTGTCTTAGCACAAAGTTTCCTTTACTTTAGGAAGATGGTCAGATGATGAAGTAACATCATCAATTTTATTTTTATTCTGTCTTGTATCATGTTATGTTGGTCTTGTCTCAGCAAAGTACTATGGTGAATCTATACCTACTTTGTCAATGATCTAGAATCTTTATTTTTGATAAATTACAAACATTTTCATTTCTGGTAGGAATCTGTCAATGTCAATGCTAAAGCATGGACAGCCAGGAAACCATTCTTCATTCTACTGTCCTTCTATGGTTTTTTTTGAATGAATACCCTGAGATGGGGGAAAGGAGAGAAAGGCAAATGAATCAAAACCTTTCAACACATTAGCAATATATGTAAGGGAAGAACTGACAAATCTCCGGCTGCAACTCAAATATATTTATAATTTTTTAAGTAACACAGGATACTGAAATGAATGTGAGCACATTTTAATGTGGTCTATAACATACCATTTTGTTATTCCTTAAGGCATTTCTGTTTTTCCCAACCTGTCAAGAATTCTATCAATTACTTCAGATTGCAAACATACTTTAGTTAAGATCCCATTATTGAAAGACTTTCTGCTGTTGGTCAGACTCTGATTATAATAAATTTGATACTATCCGTTATTGTTTCTTGTGCTAGAAGGACTACATAAATATACTAAATTACAAAACTAACTCAAGGTAGATATTTTTAAATGAGTCCTTGCAGGCATTTGTTTGTATACTGTATATATATAATGGCACAATTATTGATTAATACAAACTCGGTGTATAACCTTAGATACTTAAAATTAAAATTATGGCTCCTATTGCCAAGTATTGCAATTTGGATAAAATAAATTTAAATGTCTCTGTCTCCCTCACCATAGTATTAAGAAGTATTTATCCTTAATATTCCTTTCCATAATAGATTATGGAAATCCATAGCTCGACTTTCAGCCCAACTGTTACATTTTTGGTCTTCTGAAAGGTTAATAGATTTGTGCTAACAGTACTGAATTATGTAATTTCAGAGGACGGTACCCTCCTGAGGAAAAAATGACGGCAGTTTTGCCCAGCAAGTTTCAAGCCATTAATCTTGTGAATATTAACAGGTAGTACCAGAGACAACAGGACTGAGAGATAAGCCATCAATTTTCTTAACTGTGAGAACAGTCAGCTCAGACCTCTCAATATTCTGGAATCACCTAGTTTACACAGGGCTTACTCCAATACTCAGTAAACCTTATGCTTAGTAATTTATCTCTTTTCACAACTTGTTTTGACTTTTCTCACCCTACCTACATACGCCGTTAGGACCAGCAGTTGTAGTGGGCCTATGTCTCTTCTGTGATCATTGATGAACTAACAAAAAAAGATCCTTCATGGGTTTTAAAACATCAGAAACAGTAACTCTAGAGCTTCTATTTCTATTCTTTAAAACAGTTTTCTTTGTTTTCCCCACCATTACAGCATGGGAATATAAGGTCATTACAGCAACTGAGGCAGACTCTCAGCCCACCAACAACTATTCTAACTGCAGAGTACAGCTGCCTAGAAATAACTTCAGCCAAAGTAATCTTCATTTGGGTTTTGTTGTTCAGAACCAGATGTGTTTCATGAAAACTCACCAAGTATCAGAGCTATCTGTGAATAGCTAGTGTCTTCTCAAAAAAACTTTCACTCAAGCAAAACCTTCCACTCTCCAGTCAATGTGGAAGTGTTCCCAACCTAAGTCAGTGATTCAACTCAGAGATGTTAAAAGCAACCACAAGGCATTTTGTGTACAGTCTCTCAAAAAGATAAAGCAATATTCTTGCCTGACTTCCATCTTTATAAATCCTCATGTCTCTCGTGTGTGATTGTTCATTTCCCAAATTCAAGACTAATGAATTGACTAATTTTATAACAGATGCCTGCTGTGAATTTCAGTAATTATGGCCCAACGCAGACAATAGATGAGGTGGTGCAGGAAGAAATAGAGGGCTCATTTCAGTGACACTTACTACTGCAGCCTTATCTGTCTTGTCCAGAGAAATAAATGCAAATCTTATTTGTGAAAATAATCTTCCTTTCAGATTCTTTCCTAGCCTTCTAAATTTTAAATTAAAAGGATGAGAAAATAATATATTAGAAGAGCGACAGGTCTTGTCATCTGTATAACACTCACACTGAGCAACATAAAATATTGGAGGCTTCCTCTCACTGACCCCCTTTTTCCCCATATGGTACACAAGTGGGTCTCTATTAACTGGTGTGAATATATTTTCATAATTTCAGTCATGTAAGTATCTGGTTTAATTTAAGAAACTAAAGGCAAGTATCCTTTTGTCTCTGTTTTCTTGTTTGTACAAACATGCCCCATCTCCCAGCATCACAAAAAATACAGGAAATAGACAACATTGTGAAACGCAAAATCTCATCAATGTTTGAAAGCTTATTTACAATTTCAAAACCACTTTTTTTTTGAAACAAAAATGTCCAAAAGAGTCATACACGACTTTCAGTTAGCACTGATTTAACTTAGAATAGAAACCATATCACCTTATTATGCTTCTCCCCTGACATCCTGCTTTGAATTTTTTTAATACACAGATAAAACAGTATTAACTAAAATAAAGCACATATTTTCAAAAACTATTACACCCAATATCCTCAATCTTCATAAAAGGCAGTGGTTTGTTTTTCTTTTGTGTTTGCAATTTAAGCAAAGTTTTTCCCCTACTTTTGCCTAAGCTCCCTCCATGCTACAGTAAAAATGCAACTGTATAGTGGATAGGTGGTTTATGATTTATATAACTTAGTTCAAGACATGTAATGAGCAGCTTGTTTATTGCATATATTTCTTCTATTTTTTATAATAAGCATAAATTTGTCTGGTTACTGCAGTTTGCAAAACTGTGGTTTAGATAGGAAATCGATAATGCCTTTTTAAGGTTAAGCTCAGTGAAACAAAGTGCTGAAATAGTCCCTGATGAAATTGCACCTCAGCTGAACTCACAAAGAACAGCATTATGGAGAGAGGATAATGTCATACCTGCAGTATTATAGACTGCAGCCAATCAATCAGATATATAGTAACCGCTAAGGGCACAGTCCTATTGTACTAAAAAAATACCTTCAGGCCTCAAGGTAAAAAGATTGACACATATAGTCTGGAGCAACCTAAATCAAATACTTCCCTAAAATGAGTGAATTAACCTTACTAGAGGACACAGCCCAAAGAGATACACATTTTGTCCAGGTAGAAATGGAGGCTAATACTCTGCACTAAGAAACCCCAGAGGGAGCTATTTGGTGGAAATAAACACATATTTCCCCCCAATGTAACTTCTGATGTGTGGTCGAGTGTGACCCGCTGTGTGGTTCTGCTCATCACAGAATCACAGAAACACAGGATGGTTGAGGCTGGAAGGGACTTCTGGAGTCCATCTAGTCCAACCCCCAGCTCAATCAGGGTCAGCTACAGCAGGTTGCCCACGACCATGTCCAGTTGGGTTTTGAATTTCTCCACAGACAGAGACTCCACAACCTCTCAGGGCAACCTGTTCCAATGCTCTGGCCATTCTGTAAGTTTTTGATCCACCTCATTGTCTGCTTATCTAATCTCTACTTCATCAGCTTTTCTATGAGGATGTTTGCCAGACAGTGTGAAAAGCCATTTTAAAGTCAAGGTAAACAACATCCACTACTCTCCCCTCATCCCCCACGCTAGTCACCTCATTATAGAAGGCTACCAGGTCGGTTTGGCATGATTTCTCCTTTGTAAATCCATATTGACTACTCTCAGCCACTTTCTTGTCTTTCATGGGTTTGGAAATGGTTTCCAGGGCTTCATTACCTTCCCAGGGACTTAGGTGAGGCTGACTGGCCTGTAGTTCCCCACATCTTCCCTCTTGCCCTTCCTGAAGATAGAGGTGACATTTGATGTCCTCGTGAACCTCTCCTGATTGTCATGACCTTTCCAAGTTAACTGAGAGTGGCCTTGCAATGACATCAGCCAGCTCTCACAGCATTCACAGATGCGACCCATCAGGCCCCACGGATTTGTGCATGTCCAGAGTGTTCCAGTGCTCCCAGCCTGGACCCCTCCACTGAGGGTAAATCTTCCTTGCTCTGTTCATTAGCAGCAGGTGCTTTCCGGTTTTCTGGAGTTTCAAAGCCTCACCCACAAGCACTATGACCAAGTCTCTTCATGAAGGCAGCTTTTGCTGTTCATGCCAAGCCAGTAGGTGAGCCAAAATAAACTCTCTCATTTGTCAAACCCTCTTCTCTTCCTCCTACAAAAGTAGCCTTTGAAAGTCCCAAGGAATTTTAGAGATGGTTATAGTCCACTTTTCAATTAATTTCCCAATTCCTTCTTTATAAATGCATTAGCCTCTATTTATTATTACTAGTAGTTGCATTTGTTAACATGGGAGCCCAAAATATAGGTGTACGTTCTGTGCTTCTAAATAAAGTAGTTTGATTTTTCAGAGCCACTACAGACTTCGAGTGCCTGGTGAAATCCTTAGAATGCTTTCAAGGAACAAAACATGCTCTGTACTCTAAAGACAAATTAATAGCAATAAACATGCAGATATTTAATAGATATTAAATGCACTAAATAAATGCTATTTGGAAGATAGCATTTTAATCTAGTGAACAAAAAGATTAGCTCACCTATGATACCTAAAATATTTATATTATTTTTTTTTTCATATAAAGCTCTAAATTTTAATGCTTTTGGGCCATACTATATCATAAACATAATAAACAAGCTTTGTCTGGTGACACAGTTGTTTTCTGGATAATCTTCATATATAAGTAAAGAAAGCTCAGTTTGCACAGTGAGCTTTATAAAAAAATCTGTAAAATTAATTAATTTTTGTCTCTAATATTCTTTAAAAAGGTACTCCGCTTCCTACCTTTCTCTAACAGAGACGGTAAAATTATTTCTCATCATTTTATGACAGATTATTCAGAAATATAAAGTGAACAATTAATTCACCATAAAATCAAGTATTTGCTTTGCTGTGTGTTAGGAAGGTGTTAAAAGCAAGTGATGAAATGAAAGACAGTAAAAGCTTATCGCTTAGAGAAATTCCAACTGAACTGCTTTTATGACTTTGCCTCACTTTTGCTAAAATTTTCTCTGATGTTAGAGCTTTTGAAATTCCTGGGAGGTTTTTATCCCCAGGAAGAATCTTATTTTCCATTTCAAAAAGAAGTAAAACAATTCTTTGTTTTTACCCCTTTTGATACACATACACATTTTTATATGGATTGTGGCATTAAAGAGCATTAAAACCCAAACCTTGCAACTTAGAAATTGAATGAAGTTTTACTTTTGAGATGATGTCAACCACTGTTGGCTTTACTGCTCCTTTGGTTTTGCAGACAAAACATAATGCAACAAACTTACGTGATCAACGAGAATTTTTCACTGATTCACCACTTGCAACCCTGTATACCTCAGCATCTGCTAAGGTGTCAGAGGTGTTTCCACCTATTTACCTGCTACTTCATTCGGACAGAGACAGAAAGGAATTTCTGGTGAGGACCAAAGCAAAAGAGAGACCAGACGGGAGCCCAGCAGACACACCTCTCGCCTGACCTCTGTGAAACAGAGTCCCCGTTGAGCAGTTCAAAACCTCAACTGGCACTAAATTCACCCGCTCGAGAGCCTTAACTGTATTTTGATAAAACTGGGGAAGGGGGCTATCCCTGTATTTTTCCCCTCTGTTTTGCCAAATGTTTGGAAAGTCCCATTTTTCACCTCAGAATAATTGATCTCATATGTGTATGTATGAGTATTTATCATGATGTTTCTGCTATACTTGTTTGCGTAATGACGGAAAGCTCAGAAACAAATCTATTGTCACCACAGGAAACAAAAAGAAAAAATAAGGTTCCAAGGTTCAGGTTTGCTGTTAACACGGAACAAGCAATTCGTCCTCCAGGATACATACCCCCAACCACAGAACGTACTGTGCCTTCTGAAGGCCATTCCCAGCTCAGTGAAAAAAGCTCCACCTGTTACCTGTGTTAGCCATCATTACGGTATTCAAGCATCACTAATGATAATTAAATATTTAACTGGTTAGCATCTGGGGCAGTAGTTGGCAGGGCAGAAGCTCCTGTGAGCAGCAGACAATCAGAGCAGAAAGAATTATTGTGATTATTTCTTAATAAGGTGGCCAAAATGGCTCTCAGCTAATCAATGAAAAAGACCTACCTACTCAGCCCTTGTTCACAAACAACCTGCATAACAGTTATGCAAATAAGAGCTTCCAGCCAGATTACAGAGACTTTCATATTTTATTATTACTGAGAAATAACCACACCACAATTATGTAAGTGAACCTGCAGACAAGGTGCGGGGAATTGCTAATTGCCCCATAAATACGCAGATGAGTGTCAGCAACCGTGCAGCAGCCCAGTTGGCGAACTGGCCCAAGTTACATAAATGAAGAACAAAATACAGCACCAGCGCCCCAGCTTGTCAACACCTTGATCAACTCACCCCTTTACTGCTCACCCATTAATCACCTCCCCTATCTCCCTCTCTTATCTGCCATAGGAAATTTCAGAACTAGCATTTACAGGAGGGCAAAGGGAAGAGAGAGGACATGGGACTGTCTTGTTTATTAAAATGCAACAGCTAACACACGACATGAAGTTCATAGCAAGACACCTGAATTAAAGAGGTCTGCTTCAGAGGTGGTGTGCACAGAGTACTTCTGAAAATCGGGACAAGATTTTAGATACATATTAGCATAGGGGACAATCTCTCTGTTCATGATCAGTTTGTACAGGAGGCTGGACCATAAGCCATGTTAAAACTTAAGGTTTGTTTTCTTGTGTAAGTACTGGAAAAATTTACAGCATCCTCAATGATGCTTTAGTTCACACGCTTGCTGTCTGAAGGGATCTCTGAAACAGAGAGACCAAACTGTGACCAACCTGATTCTGAGGAACACTAGGGTCTTTTCAAGTATTTGCAGCAAAACTAAGACTTTTTTTTTTTAATTGACTTTCAGAGTTGATGTCTCTTTCAGCCTAAGGGAGGTAGCAAAGTTTCACCTCCCAGATGTCCCTTTTGTTCTGAAAAGATTAAGCATTCCATCTCCCAAAGAAAAAAAAAAACCAGAAAATGTTTATTTTTCTCAGAGCAAAGCCAAAGCCAAGCATTACAAATTCTCCTACCAAGCTCTTATTGATTTTTTTTTTTTTCTCCTAGGAAATCAAGGAAAACCCCTCAGGTCTCTAATTTTCTTCAACTTATTTAAAAAATCAAATAATTTTCAATCATTCATACGATACAATCTCCCCACTAAGTGGGACAAAGCTTTCATGACAACTACATTTGCTTTGGTCTTTAGGCCAGAAATTTCAGGACAACAAATTTTCCTTTATTTTGTGCTGTTTCTATGTGTATATTTATACATAAATACTAACACACACACATATATACACAAATATTTGTATATATGCCTCATAAGAAAAATGAAAGTGTATTCCTTACAGGCATGCCTAAGAGTGGTAAATTGTCAGAAAAACCACCTGACTGCTGACTAATGTAACTTGACCTTCACAATACAGCATAAAAATCCCTTCCACTTCCAAATTTATATACAGGGTAAGCATTTCTGAAGGACACTACCAATGATATGACTTCCTCAGATTTTTTTAAGGTGCAAGTTTCCCTTCCCATACAATATACTGCAGAAAAGACTCTCAACAATAGACTTGCTGTTCTCCAGTGAAAAAAAACAACAACAAAGTAGCCACTTAGTACCTCTCCCACTTTCCACAAAGTGCAGTGGTCCAGTGCCTAGATGTGGAAATAAGAAAATGAAGTGTATTGTTCCACTGAAAAAAATCCTGAATATAATGCATTATCCCAAAGAGTATAATCTTCCCGTACAAAACTCATATGCACTTTTCTACGATTTTGACTGTGTGCCAGTAACATTTATTTTGAAACTAAAAGAACTTACTGTAGCACTGTTACATTCCATGCTTCATTTTTAAACCTTCTCTTGTCAAAACTGGAACTATAGATTTAATTTTGACATGGAAAAGAAATAAAATGAATCCTAATGTGGCCCAGAAGCTTCTTGAGGCTACAGAGGGGGGTGCAGGAGGAATAATGTGATGAAAATTTAAGACTGAACGGATAAACTGCAAACACTCACAATAGATGCTAATACACATTTTGCATTCTTGCAAAGTCAGTCATTAATGGAAGAAATAGTCCTTGTTTATCAAACTCTTACTGTGGTACTCAAAAAGTACAGCACAAGTAAGAAGGCCAGAAAACTTGAAAGCTGCAAAAAGTAGAATTGGATGCTTACTGAGATTTAAAGAAGACAAGAAATTTCAAAAGAAAACGTGACAGAAGTAGAAAAGACAAGTAACAATTTTAAATGGCCAATCTTTTCATACACTCTTCCATGACATTTTCTCTTGTCTTCTGATACTGCTTTAGTAAGGCTATTATATTACAGCAATGAGAAATAAAATAAAAAACCTACCACTTTGAAAGGCAAGTTTGGTATAACTCCTTCATTGTACCAGAATGAGATGAAATTTCTCTTTTAACACCCAAGTGGCGACGCAGCATTCAGTGGTGACCAGGAGAGAATAGGACTTTTGTTAACCATACGGATGTGTTAGAGCTGCTGCTGCATGCCAGGAGATGCACGTCTGCTGTTTCTGCAAACAGGAGCTGGCCAGAAAGCCCAAGAGCTGTCACAAGCTGACGTGCCTCCTTGAGTCAGAAACTTTCTGCCCATAAAAAATCTCAGCCCTGAGAACAGCCCATCAGCCGCTATGGTGGGGTCAGCCTGGATTTCAGAAGATGGTTATTCCCAGGGAAATTTTAGCAGTAGAACTGCTGCTTTGATTTCTGGTCACAGCAGTGAAGCTTAAGGCTAACCACTGTGGTGGACTCTCAGTTAAAACAATGGAAGTCGTCTTATATGTAACATTTAATCACTAGCATCAGGATTTCAGGGCAGGGGGTGGGGGAATGTACCTCCCACACAACACTGCATCTTTTTGATAGTGTATATTCTTACTGTGGGATTCGGGGACTCACTGGAGGAGTTAATCAGTCAGGTCTTCACAGGAAAATCCCCAAATGTAACTTTAAAAAGTTCTTCCTTTTTAGTTTGTAGAAAATGGAGGCAAAGAAAGAAAAGAGGCATGAATACACTAGCAAAAAAAAAGAAATTAGATGTAATATATACTATACTCTACTACGATTATATGAAGTAAGAAACATCATATGGTGGAAAGCTCTCTCTTTTTGACCTTCTAGATCTGAACTGTCCTTCAACTGTTTGTTGAAAAGTAAATATGACTGACAATTTATATGAAAAGCTTCCTATCAGAAATAGGATTGTTGGTTAAACTAAGTTAAACCACATAAAACTGAAGAAAAATAATTTTAGAAACAAAATTAGGAAGTATTTTTAAAAATGCTGTTCCCTTTCAGAGTTTTTCAAAATAGATGTTTTCAGACATAAAATACCTTTTAAAAACCAAACATTTTGAAATGAAAAGTCAACACTGAAAAAAAAAGTCTATTGGCCTCAAAACCCATAAACTAAAAAAAATTTACATTTTCATTTCATATAGTATTTTGAAATTTCATATTTTCTTTGTAAATTGTTGTGCTTTATTCCTAAAAAAAAAAATAGAAAGAAAGAAAGAAAGAAAGATTCCTTCCCTTTTAGGATTATCAGCTTTTTAGATCAAACCTAAGTTGAAACCAAGAACAATTGTAAAACAAAGTTTGTTTTCAAAGGGATTTTTAAACAGAAAAAAACCCATATATTTTAATACAATAAAGTATTCTAGAGTAAGGTTTCTTGTAAACCCAGTATGATGTAGTGTTATATAACAATTGTTTTCCATACTCTTTTAATAGCAGAAACTTTGCAAACCTTTATGAACAAAAACACCAGCAAAAAAAGTGAAAAACTAAGTACACCGGTAGCCCTGTATCCTGGAGCCACTGCTATCATAAATTAAATGGAGCACAGTCCAATTTGAGCTATCTGTTGTGGGAGGTGAAAGCAAAAGAGGAAGAGAGATTACAAGATGCCATCCAACAAAGCAAAGGCAGAAAATGATAAAAGTAATTTTCAATATAGAACACAAGCTGGAATTCTGCCCACATGGTTTAACACATCCTATTAGCAGAGAGGTAAAATCTATGTCCCAATGATGGGCAATGGCCTTACAAATTGGAGACTCCAGAAATTCGGCAGCTATGTGCACAGAAGCCTCAGCAGCAGAAAGAGTTACACGAAGGACGCTACAGCATTCCGAGAACCCGGCAGGAAGATCAAGGACTCGGAGGGAAAGATTCTGAAGCCAGCCTGTACTTATGCTCACATGATTGAATACTGTAACACAGCAGGTCTAAATATTTCTCTCCATAAAATGACAGTTTAATTTTATAAAATCAGCATAATTTTCATGTACCAAATGCTGAGTTGTGACATGAAACACTTATTTGCATGAATTTCCATCATGCTGTCAACACAAAGTTTCTTGGCAAACCTGTATGCTCGCACCTGCTCTAGCTATCGAGGCTAGCACAGCAACCCGCGTGGGCCCCATAGGCTTGGCTTTCTTTTCGTCACCCACTTTGTCACTTGTGTTCTCCTCTCACCTTTCCCCATTAGGTACAGTAACAGAAAGTCCTTGCTTTGAGTCAAAGGCCGGTAAGTCGATTAAGATTTCTGTCTTACAAAATCACTGCCTCCCAAAAGCTGGTGCTTCTGATTTAAGAAAGGGAAACGATACAGATAATTGTCTTAAACAGATTACACTCCATTCTGTACCAAAAACCAGTGAAAAATGCTTAACAGAATTTAATCTTTACTGCATTTGACCTTGGGTTTGTTGGGGTTTTTTTAATAAATATTTTAGCCATATGCTTTTTTTTTCTTCAGTTGTCTGAATTAAGAATATCATTCTCTATTTCATTCTTTATCCACTAAGGTAGTAAGTGATTACATTAATTAAAAAATGTGCAGAGCTGAAAAGTGTCGATTTCCAAAGTCAGTTTTGTGATGCAAGGAAAATCAGTCACGTTATTCTGCATTTAATATAGCCTTAGTAGAGATTAGAATCTGGATCTACGTTCTTACTGCATATTTTAATTATATTCTGTAGTCTTCACAAAACTTTTGAAGCCTAAATATAACCTACACAGTCCCATAGTTACTAACCAACAACTTGGAAGAATAATGAATAAAGTGCCAACTTCATACACCAAAACCATTTAGCTCAAGTACTTGTGGAGTTGTACAAAATTACTTTAGCTTTTTATAACGTTAAATGAATTCTGAATTTGGCCTCTAATGTTTATTTACCAGCTATCAATTTTATAATGAAGTAGATTCTTGTGAAGAAAACTATTAATAGTTTTGAAAGAAACAAGGGAAGAAAAGTGGTTTTGTATTTAAATGATTAACTCAAACGGCTGAAAAGATTTTAAAGTCCATTATGCCTATTCATATAATTTTGTAATTGCTCTTTACAATATGGTGATGCAGGCAAGTTTTAAACATTAACTGAATTAGCCGATTGCTTTCCACTTTGATCAAGAGAGAATCCACAAGTTCACAGATCCCTATGTTACGTCCCTATATTTTCCTGTTTATTCAGTTAACCATTATCTGTTTGCAGACATGGCACCTCTTAAGATAAGGATCTGGTTGCCTGTTTCAGACTTGAAGATTTTACACTGGAATAGATGAAAGAGACTTGCAGAACACAGTACATGCAAATAGTACAGGGATGATTTTGTTCCTAAACTTTATTTTCTGTTCCTGACAGACTTACATGACCAAATAATTGTGGTGGAGGGTTTTTTTCGTAGTTTGGGTTTTTTTTAAACAAAGAATAAATAAGTCACTGAAGTAGTAACATCCCTATAAGTAGGTTCAGCATTTCAGGGCTGCATGAATTACAGATTCCTTAACAAGGTCTGCTCTTGGCCTTGTTCAAATTCCACGAACTGAAGCTTGGCAGTATACTTGCACATCATCTTTATTCAGCAGAGAAAGAGAGGCTTCTTGAGCACTGTCTAGGATGAAAAGCATGATCACTTACCCTGCAGTTGCTTACACTCCCCTCACACTGACTGTAACAATAGAGCAGATTTACGCTGTTGAATAGAAATTGCTTAAATAAGTTCTTCCCCCTACTTCAGTCTCTCTTATCCAATAATGTTCAAGGTTAAAGCCGTGATTTGACATTACTGTTCTGAGACTAATAATTTTTTGCTGTCTACATAAACACACATGAGAATTAGAGTACCTATTCATACCTTCAAGCACTCATACATAAGCATTGTACCAATTTAATATAACATAATTAATGCTCTGTAACACTGTTGGTCCTCTGAATCGTTTAAGTCAGTCAGAAAAGTATTAAAAAGTAAATTTTTCACAATGTGTCATCCAGGTTTATTTCCTTCTGAGCGCATCCTTTGGCTTCTGTATGCCTACTGGGGTTCGGAAATCTTCCGTAAGATCATTTTACTACAAAAAAGAGTCACTTGGATATAAACAGCCTGCCACTGAGCTGACAGCAGACTTTTCATCAGTCACAATTCTCTCTACGTCCATCTAACTTTTTCGGAAGCGAAAATTCGACTATGTAATGGCTTGTGTGAGAACAATTACTATTTTGAGACTCTGTATGAGACAGGGAGCTCCCTCCCTCAGGAGGAGGGTACCAGCGATTTCCGAATGTCACTCCCGAGAGCCGGTCCGAAAGGGCCGACCTTGTGCCTCTTTCCGACTCCGTGAGCAGAAGCCTGACAGGACACTTCCCCATCACCATTAATAATCGGAGAAAGCCGGGCTCCTGGAGCACTGGCTTGGATGAAGAACAAGATTAAAGATGGTTACAGAGTTCCACATGAGTTATTAGCTGTTAGCCTGATGTAAACATGACTAACGGATAATGGAATTAGTTTGGCTGAGCAGAAATCACCCGGAGGAGCCTAACACTTCTCTTCCGTCGTGAATTATTCCGTAGAGGAGGGAGAAGCGTAGGGAAGGTCTTGCATGTCACTTTGAGCACCTAGGTGGGTTATGACATCGCTTGAAACAGAATCCTCTCAAGGAGGCAGATGTGCTTTTTGTCTTTACACAGGCACTTTGGAGCTCGGGGGAAAATAAAATCAATGTGGGGAATGGGACAAACTGATAGAAAATGTTCCTGATCTCAGATCACTTTCTTATAGTCCCACCTTCTTCAGTAAATATATTTCAGTAAACTACTGAGTATTTTTGTCATGAGGGATGTTTTTCTCTGAATTTGTGCATTTATTTTGTTACTAAATTTGAAGCCACTTAAAAGCCAATGATGTGGGTCTTTTTATTTTGCTGCTTTTTTTTCTTCCTTTTTTTTTTTTCCCTAACACCATTTAGCTCAATAAACACCAACAAACTCGACACTTCATTGTTAAGCAGGCAGGAAGTGAACTGAATTTGGGATCTAGCAAACTTGCCTGCAGGAGCCAACAAGAGATTTTTCTCCCGAGCAATCAGTGATCAGACCTTAAAAATAAAAGATAAAAGATTCTGGATTTCAGGTACACAGATAGACATCTAGACAAGCACCAAGGACAAGCAAGGTATTGTTACAGATTTTTATCAATGTAACTGACACAAAAATCTGCTTAGGCTTATTAAAGAGGCTAGAAACATACAGCTGAAAAGTACAGCATTCACATAGCCTGCAACACCACAAAGAAAGAGGGGAAAAAAAGGAAAGGAAGAAGAATGATCTCAGGCTAAACTGTAAACCCAACTCCCACCCCCATTTTTTCTTATGAAGAACAAAGAAAGAGGATGGGCAAACATCAGGAAAAAGAAGCACAAGGAGGACTGGGTGCTAGTGAAAAATCTCAGTTTCTTTTGCATCCACATAAGTCATGAAGTCAACGGCATGTCAGTTGGTTATAATTCATGTCTCTCAGTTCATTAGCTCCCTTTTGTTTTGCTAAAATTGATCACGAAAAAGGAAAATGAGAAGAGGGGAAACATTTGTGAAAATTATGCTGAAATGCGCCCAACAAATAATTTACCACTTTTCTTTCCACTTCTGTCAAATGCATTTTAGAGCAATGATATGAATGACAAAACAAACCTTTGTGATCACAGGAACTGGAGACACATAAAAATGGCATTTCAAAAGAAGAAAATGTAGCTTGCAGGGAAAAAAAAAAGAATCCGTGTACGTCACTTTCACCTGAAATGAACTCTTCAAGTCCCTAATATCCTGAAAAACTGATACTTGAGTTCTCTCGTTCTTATATTAGAAAGAATTGAAAAACATTATACATACTCAGTGCAGCAAATTTCAGTAATTTAATCAAGGATTTGGGACAAATTTGCTTCAAGGATGTAGTGCAATTGCAATTCTGTGAATGCTTCTTATAAAGCCTACCAATTTCCTACGGCTCCTTTTTCTGCATATGGTCACTGTAGATAACACGTTCTAGGACACCCAGTACTTCTTCTATTGAGAACAGTTGCAAAGCACAATGGGATGTGGGCACGCAGTGCCCGGGGTAAGCAGCGTGATGTTCCTTTGGTCACTATGGACCATTTTTCCTGATGGCGCTTTTGGTTCTGCTGATTTCTGTGTTCAAAACCACGTGCTCACTCATTCCACAAACTCATTTCTCAGCTCAGAAGCTGAAACACTGGAAACAGAGTCAAGCAGGGGAAAGACAAGTAAAAATGGAAAGAGAGAAAAAAAGGTAAAAATATTCTTTTTAAAAATCTGTAAATAACAAGGCAACTAAAACTTCATTCTTTGACCTTCATACTATAATCTTTTGCATCCACTACAAATAATAATCCTTTAAAGGAGAAATTTTCTGCTATCTTTTCAGTTGTGGAAAGAAAAACGGATAATACTCCATTCAGTTTTGCATTGGAAGAAGATGTAGGTAGGATTTTTTCATATTCCACAAACAGAGGTAGTTAAACTTTCTTCTCTGTGTGGTATAATGTCCTTCCATGGACCTCCTCAGCACGCTGTTCATTAAAAGCAGGTTCATAATTTTTACCATGTAAGTTTTTGGCAGAGCTTCCATTATAAAGAAAACAGAGTTTGTGTCCCCTGCATCTAACACACTCAGTAGGCACCTTCTGAAAGTACTGACATGAGTTAAATTCTACCATAAGCTTTACAGGTACCACGTTAATAGATACCTTCCTACAGCTACCCTGAACTCTATTCCTGAACTTCTGAGGAAAAAAAAAACCTGACACAGCATGGTTTCGGCTGGGATAGAGTTAACTTTCTTCTTAGTAGCTGGTGTAGTTCTGTGTTTTGGGTTCAGTATGAGAAGAATGTTGATAACACACTGATGTTTTCAGTTGTTGCCAAGCAGTGTTTAGACTAAGTCAAGGATTTTTCAGCTTCTCATGCCCAGGCAGCAAGAAGGCTGGAGGGGCACAAGAAGTTGGGAGGGGACACAGCCAGGACAGCTGGCCCAAAGTGGCCAACGGGGTATTCCAGACCATGGAATGTCATGCCCAGTATATAAACTGGGGGAGTTGGCCTGGGGGGGATCACTGCTTGAGAACTAACTGGGCATTGGTCAGCAAGTGGTGAGCAATTGCATTGTGCATCACTTGTTTTGTACAGTCCAATCCTTTATTTTTATTATCATTATTATTATTACTACATATTACTATTATCATTATTATTAGTGTCTTCCTTTCTGTTCTGTTAAACTGTTCTTATCTCAACCCACAAGTTTTACCTTTTTTCCCCCTGACCCTCTCCCCCCCATCCCACTGGTGGTGGTGGGGCAGTGAGCGAGCAGCTGCGTGGTGCTTAGGTGCTGGCTTTGGTTAAACCATGACACATAGTAACTGTCACGCGGTCAAACCAAGAAACATACATTACAACAAAACAAAACTTTGCTTTCAATTTTTTCTGTCCTGTTTGGGAAGAAAAAAACACAAACTACCCCACAAAAAACAACAAACATTTTTGTGGAACTAATAACTAATATAAAGAAAACACAAATGAAAGAGGTTTATAATACAGCAATATGGTTATTTACAGCACAGTTTGATGGTGGTGAACATGAAGCACATCAAACTTTTTAAAGATTAAAGAAAATGTATATTTACTACATAAAAAGTAGCTTTCATAATCTTCCAAAGACCGGAAAACTAGTGATACAACAAATACTAAGCAGTGTATATAGTAGGACTGTTCATTTATACGCCCATATATACCATATTAATAAATGCCTCAGACTGTAGCACATGACTTTCTAAGCACTAATGAATAAAACATCTTGACAGATCCTCACAGAATGTGAATAACAGCAACTATATTTCACAAAGAGACAACCAAAGGTAGAGAGAGGTGATCTGAAAAAATCCATCAGGACAAGCAACAGAATATACCAGAGCTAGGATTTGCATTAAATCCAACCCTGTTCCTTCAACATCAACTTGGTCCTTCTTGGCTTTAAGTGACAGATTAAAAACCCAAAAGGTTCATATTGAAAAGGTTACATCATTTTTAAAAACTGCACCCGGAGAATACAAAATTGGATTAATAGTTGACACTGTTACTTAAAAAGTACATGACCTGACACAGCAAGTGCTTTCCTCAGCTTCTGAGATTTCTTTCTAAGACTGTCTTGCTGATCCCTTCATGTTGCAGAAAGTCACGTGCACAGAGCATGCAACCTGCATTTGGTTTTATGATCTGTCGTGCATGTAACCTTGAAATGCCCACACAATCAAAAAGAACGCATCTGAAACCACCAGTTTCTTTAATAGCTTAGAAGCTCCATAAGAGCACAAACCAATGAGGTTTTGGTGAGGGAAAGCCACCCAGTGGGAAAAAAAAAAAAAAGAAAAATAAAAACTAAAAAACGTTACACTTCATTTCAATTTTCCAGGTTGATTACAATCTATAGAAAATGCACAGCAGTTTATTTGTTGAGTTATAATTTGTGGCTATTCTAAATTGTGTATTGTGTTCAAAGGGAAGTTATTCTGTGTAGAAAAGAATAAGAAACTTGATTATTCAGGTGCACTGTGTCATGAATACTACTGAACCCTTCTCCCCCCTACAGAGAGTGGATGACTAACCTCTATAAAACCTCTGTTTATAACAATTACATTTTAATAGCCCTGTGTATAATTTGCTGCTTTTGTTTAATATATGCTACTTTCTTGTATCCTACAGAAGCTTGCTGAAATAGGCCATTATTTTCAAGATGAATTGGTTATACTTTTTTAGTATTACTTATTCGTGATAGTACAGCATTATCTTGAATTTCATTTCTACACATTGATCAAAAATTGGTTTTTTTATCCAATTCACAAACTAGCTACACATTTAAGGTGCTTAAGCTGATCTTAAACTCTGCATATTTTAAGTACTGATAACATGATAATCACTAGGAAGTATATACAGCTGAAAAAAAAAAGTCTCTAGGCATCAAAGTAAATTTCTTGTATGAGAAGTTCACACATGCTCTTCTGATTGTTATGATGCCTGATCTATGCAGATGAAATGGGGACTTAGTCTATTATCTTCTGGATGCCCCAAACACTGTGTTGGAGAGACAAGGTTTAGGTTTGTCCTAGCCTTATGTTCATAATATCTTAGGGGTAAGCAGTTACCAACACATTTAAAAATCACTTTAACTGCATCCACATTAAAGTAAAATGTGTATTTCCTTCCAGCTTTCAAAAGAATACTTTTTTTTCCTTCTCTTCAACTCTACTACTTATAAATGTCTTAAAAGAGAGACTTGGTCTATTCAGCTAAGGTTAAACCAGAATGTTTTTTTTCCCCCTCTCAAAACCAGATAACAGAGCTACTATGCTCTCGCTGGGAAGATGGCAGTAAGGCATTCATAATCTTTTCCTTACTTTATACCCCCAGATGACACTCTTGGAGAGAACCTCTGCTTTACTACCTCCATCAAAAATCATTACCTTTGGTGAAATGTTACATTCCTTTAGCCATGCTCCCCCATCAAGTCTCCCAAAGCATCCAGGCAGAATCAGTCTTTCTCCTGGAAAATTACTATATTTGCTACCTACACAGGAAACCAGCTGACTGTGCTTTTTGGATAAGTAGTTTTCTGCTTCCTTAGATATGTGTGTTTTTTATATCCTGTGCTTCACTGACCAATTAACAACTTTTTACTTAGAGAGAAAATGTCAGCTCCTCTCTACCTTTGGTGAACCAGCAATACATTTCATTGTGATATATGATCAATAAACACTACTAATTTTGTATCTTTTTTCTCCTATATTAACAAACATACCTGACAAATATTTCAATGTTATATAGATATGTAGCTCATTATTATTATTAAGATAAGATATGGTAGTAATTAGTCATTCTCAGGTGACTGATCAACGTATTTTGTAACCACTGCCAACTTCTCATGACTCAACCTAGCTTTTACCTGTACAATGATAAGCAGACCTGGATCTTTTGCCTTCATTAGTGCATGTTAAGGATCCCTGTCACTTTATTTTTTGCATAAATTATGTGGATTACTGACTCCCACAGAAGCCTACTGTCAATTTTAATTTTTTTTACACAAGACCTTCAGTACTTTACTGCATGAAATCTCAAACTGAAGTATCAAAATAATTTTTTCATCCCCATATTACTAAATGGAAAAGACCCTAGCAATATAAGAGTGTGTGCTGGTTTTGGTTGGGGTAGAGCTAATTTTCTTCATAGTAGCTGGTATGGGCTGTGGTTTGGATTTGAGCTGAAAAGAGTGTTGATAACACAGGAATGGTTTGGTTATTGCTGAGCAGAGCTTACCCAGAGTCAAGGGCTGTTCTTCTCCCCACAACCCACCAGCGAGGGGTCTGGGGGGGCACAAGGAGTTGGAGGGGACACAGCCGGGACAGCTGACCCCAACTGACCCAAGGGATGTTCCAGACCATAGGACGTCATGCTCAGCAATAAACGAGGGGAAGGTTGGCCGAGGGGCTGCTGCTCGGGGACTGGCTGGGCATCAGTCAGTTGGTGGCGAGCAATTGTTTTCATTTGCATCACTTGTCTTTCTTGGGTTTTATTACTCTCTCTCTGTTATTTTCCTTTTCATCACAATTTATTATTATTAGTAGTAATATTATTATTGTTAGTATTTGTTTTATTTCAATTATTAAACTGTTCTTATCTCAACCCACAAATTTTCTCACTTTTACCCTTCTAATTTTCTTCTCCCATCCTGCTGAGGGGGAGAGTGAGCGAGCGGCTGTGTGGTGCTTAGTTGCCAGCTGGTGTTAAACTACAACATAGTGAGAATAATTTTTTCAGATGAAGAAGGTGGTGATTAAAATCCTACATTTTGAGCATTACTTTTCTTGTCTGCTTTCCATCAGCCTTTCGACAGACTCAGGTTTGTATAATGTATACTTGAATGAAAGTGAAAAGATTTGCAGCAAGTTGGCAAGAAATGTTTTTTACAAACTTAAAACAGTCACTGTTCCTTTAGAAGCAAGAAGTGTTACAAATGCTGAGTAAGAAGTATTATTTGGTTTACTAACCACCAGTTTAGGCTCTGTAATCTATAGCTTGCACTGTTGGCCTATGCAACAGGCTTTCACAGCTTGTTCGATTTCCTTGTGCACCTGAGGTTCATATAAATAGTTCAAACTTTTTTTTTTTTTGTAATTCAAATAACCTTCATGCACTGTTATGAAAATATGTTTTTCTGCAGTGACACAGAGTCACAAGTCTGCTGGCTCTAAGGACTTAACTACAACCTGCAGTGTCTCATGCTCCGTTGCTGTTGGACTGCACTGGATTGAACGACAGGTCTGTAATCAAGCTCCTGTCTTGGCTCCATAAGCATCTAAAAAGTTTTAGTGAGTGGTGTCTATGATTTGTTCAAAATCTCACACTCTGAAAGATCTCTTCACCAAGCTACTAGTGGAAAGATCAATAACAGTCAGCTTCAGCAATCATTAATATCCTTTTATAAAAATATACATTTATACATTCTCATGGATCATGGCTGAAATCCCTTTCTCATTTTTAAAATGTTTCTTTTCAGCTTTTGTTCACATTTTAATTACCAAAGCAGAGGCTTCTGTTTGATGTTATTACTGCAAAATACCAGACACAGTATCTGTGCCAATATCCTGCTTGGAAGAATCAGCAGACAACCTGAATATTTACTTCCTATAAAAATATTTCAGGACTTGGCCTCTCTAATATAAACACCTTCATTTTCTCAAAATCCTTACTGAAAACTACATTTTATGTCCCATGTATCTTCCAGAATCAATACCCTGTTTTTTCTCCCCTGTATTTACCAATCCATGGATGTGTTGTACCCATATACCACAAAAGCAGGTATTCCAGAGATGGACTTAAATATCTTGAGATATATTGGTACATTTGTTTTATCTACTGTTTTCATTACTACTTTTTCCTCTACTTTCCCTACTTACTATTTCCCTATTTACTATTTTCCCTGTTTGTGTTTCGTATGGTCTAAATTTTTAGCTTTTCCCAGTTCTGTTCAGAATCTCTGGTCATCCTCCTCCATTTCTTTCTTCCTCTCAGATTAAATGTCCAATACATTCTCTACTATATCAAAAAAAGTATATTTTCCCAGAAGATAGCCTCGATGCCAAAGGCAACCCAAAAAGTAATCTGAGGATTTTTTTTTAAATAAAAGCATTGAAAAAGCATGTCTCCTAGAATTCCTTCTTTCTTAGTAGCAAAAAATCTCCCCTTTTCACATTTCTTTAGTTATTTGGCTTTATATATATGGAGAGAATTCCATCATAATTTTGCTTTGGAGGTACAGGTGATTTGGTGGTTGGTTTTGTTTGTTGGGAGGTTTTTTTAGAACCAGTTAAGAATATATACTTACTGCATGTCACGTGCTCATTATTCAAAAAACTTAATTATGGAATTTTACTTTTCCCCAGGGGAAGGGGAACCCCTTAGTTACATGAATGGTGGTTAGGGTTGGAGTCTTGCTTTGAACTCTGAAGTACTTCACATCTCCTAAAATGTAATAAAAAGAGTCTCTTGACAATTCCAGGTCTTTTACCAAGATGTTATTACAAGCTGTCACTCTTTCTCCAGTTTATTAACTTACACATGTAGTTCAGATACTTTAATAATATCAGCAAAATTGTCACTGTATACGATGAATTTTACCTTCTTATCCCTTGTCACCTGCTTGGTAACTATTTCACTATTTCTGATGTAGAAGTGCTTAATCTGAAATTAATAAGTGTTTTCCCTATGTAGACAATCTAACCCTTTTTAGCTGTAATATTGATCAGTTGCAGCTCAGCAGAATTTTTCTCTTCTCAAAGAATTCCCCGTTTTCCCACCTCTAAACACCACTATCCCTCACAAAGCACTAGTCAATTACAGTGCTTCCATCTTTTTCCAGATAGGCTTGTATTTACTCATGTCTGTAGACTAAATGCTAGGGGTTTATGGTTTCCATTTCTGAGCTGTGTGCGCACTTCTGCTTCAACTATTTTGTCTGGGGTTGCTGGTAGTGCTCTGAATTCTGTTTGCTGTTTCCTAACCAGCATGTTCACCTTTTGAGAAAAATACAACAAATCTCACGGCCAGGTGCATATAATGTCATTATGTGCAAAACAGCCTGTAGGAACAAGTGGTAGGAATGGTTTTGAAATCCAAGCAGAGCACTCTGGCACATGTATTTAATAAGTCTAGATAATGTCTCAAAGTGTCTTGCTTATTCTTTTGTATCTCTTCCATACACCTACAGATTCATTTAAATTGACATTAATCTGTCCCAATCCCTTGGGCCTTGAAGTCATATATCTGGGAACAGAACTAAACACTGCATTTTTCAAGTTCTGCAGTAGATCTGGTCACAGCAGACTGACACAAGGACACTTAAAAACAACTTCAGGTAAAAGTGCTTTTCTACCTCAGAAAAGCTGAGGCCATTAATGTTTCTAGCTACCTTTAGTGTGTTGAGATGCGGCAATGACTTGAATTCAAAGAATTAACCATAAGTATTTTCTAATTTTCATTCTGTTTTAAAGTTCTACTTAAAGCTACCAGCCCAAAGTCAGATGCAGATGGAGCAGAACACAGATTTCCACATGTTCCTTTTTTATCTCATTTGTCTGTTGTAAGAATGTACTTTGTGATTTTTGAGCAGTCAGTATCATAACGTGGCATCTCTCTCAAACTTGCAGTTTTGCACACAAAACTATACGTATTGAAAAGTGACCTACTTTTGTATCAGTCCATAAAGTTACAGATCATAAATCAGATGATTTATGACTAGCTAGACTATGCCTGAAAATGTTTGTGAATGCACGTTGATAGGAAGGTGGCATTAAAACAAAGAGAAGCAGCTCTGGATTTAACTACACGTGGATGAAATAAGAAGGTTCAAATTTCAATTCAAGGTGTATGATTTCTTCGATATACACTACTGAACTATACAGTCATGAGCTGGATTATTCTTTCAGCCATTTTTTTCATGTCTTCTGATGTTTTCTCCATCATCCATGTTAGATTCAGCTGCAAAATTCCTCATACACAGACCTTCGTATGGCTCGGGAAGCCTCACAGCCTCTTACGTTAATATTCAAGGAAATATTATCTGACCTTTTACTTGACCAGAAGACCAACTTCATGAGACAAAAAATCAGGTTGCCCTGTCCCTCACATCATGGATATACAGATGATGCTTATGTGACTGGATGCACAGAAATTGCACAATATGACATAATGTAATTACGTCTGTGTGATGCCATCACACAACCGAATGTGAACCTGCCACATGACAGACATGCTGCTAGTCATATGAGAGGCAAGAGGCAAAAGAAGGCAAAAGAAGACAGGAGAAAAGGCCATAAGGAACAGGCCACCATGACAATGAAATCAACTCTGCTCATGTCGAAGGGGGCACTGAGTAAAGTGGGCCACAGGCAAAATCTCTTGGACATGTCTGTCCATAGAGGGGGTATTATTGCTTTGCTTTATAGCCTTAATAACTATATGAGACTTCCCATTATATAAGATAATCTAGAGAAAAGCCAGCAAGAAGGAGAGGTAAACATAAAGTGTAAACACCTCAGAATCCATTGGTTGGAAAAACAAAAAATGTTATTACTTACATTTTGTAGAGTATGTAAGTGGTATGGACAGAAAAATGTATATGTGAATGAGAATGCTAACATCAGAAGTAGCTAGGAAGTGGTCTATATGTTTTTTTTAGAGATTTTTAGTTAAATTTTGAAGGTAAAACAATTGGGGCTGTAGGCTATAAATTCTAAACTGTGCCCAGCATTACACAAAAAGATACCTGTTTGCCAACAACTGGCATACATCAACAGCTCAGTTCACTGTTACCTCTCAGGCTCACAAAAGGATTTAAGATCTGTTCTAACAAATACGATCTTTTAACAGCAATGTTAAATGAAATTATATATGCATGTACAGCACGGTTGTCCTATTAAGACACTAAAGATAAAACTCTAGCAGTCCACTCCTGGTATCATCAAGTCACAGTAGGTAGCTAATTTCTAGTTAATTAAATATGCAGCAAGTAGCTAATATAGCATGTAAAACTCTTATCCTCTTTGAACTGCACACCTCCTTAGACCTGAAGTTTCCCTCCAAAGTGAATACAACAAAAAGGAAACATTGAAAAGGGATGAGAAGGACAGAAAACTGCTGAATAGCTGAGCCTGGACCTACGTATTTTTTAATATATTCATGGTGGTTTATTCCTTTTACCTTCAGAGACAGAGCTTATTAAACTAAATCTAAAAACGTGCAGTACTTCATTTAGTCAGCATTACAACATTTCCAGTGTTCTTAATCAGTTGTCATGGTGCTAAGCATCTCCAATCTTCTACACTTTACACCCTGGCTGTGTGATGGAAACTGAGCTCAGATTAGAAAGAATATGAAAATTATTTAAATACCTATTTAAAATATTTGTGAAACTGTGTTCATATTACAAGATTTCATACAAATACAATTGAAATGAAAATCATCACCTTCCAGGATTTTTTGCTTACTTACCTGTAATTGCCAGAATCATGTCCTATTTCACTTTTTATTTTTTCAAAAAGGAGTACTAGCGGCTTCTGATGTTCTCTCAACACACTCCCTTTGCCGATAAATGAAATCGACAGTAGAAAATAACCAAACTATGCGATTGAATATTTTAGTGACTGAGAAGGGAATCACAATTTACACACAGTTTGCTTCACCTCTTCTACAAGAATCTTCAAAAATTTACATTCTGCTCATGAAATATAGTAGGTTTCCATAAATCTCATCGCATTTTGGAGGGGCAGGGGGTGGGGGCACATTCAGAGCACCTCAAAGAAGTCTAAATGTGCTGCACTGTAACTGCTCTGCTTCACCTATATGGGGTACCTCATTTTGTAATGCTTTCTAGTTTCAAAACCATAATCTAAACTTCATTTTGAAGACTGCATATATATTTAATGATGTATACCTATATACTACATGTATTGTTATATTATATAAATACATTCAATAATAATGAAACCCAAATGCACCTAACATATGTAGCCTAATGGTTAGCTTCACTCAGGTGAGACCTGTAACTTCAAGAAAAGTAAAGAGAAAATGTCCTGGTGGAGTTAAACTGTTGACAGCAGTGGCTTTAATTAGGCCTCACTTTAGTTCATGTCATCACCACTGCTCTTTCTGGCTGTATACAGCTCTCTCAGAAGAACTATAGAGAACTGTCTAGCCAGTCTTAAAACCTAAAGTCAACTGTCATTCATTCTTCCCAGAGCCATGGATGTCTGCATTGCATCTGACACATATTTCTGTATTGAGGCTGTCATTATTGATAAGGAAAGTGCTGATTACTTTTTCTTCTATGAGAAAATGCTGCCCTGGTGGAACACCCACTCTTCAGCATATCATAAATGAACTCTGTGAGAAAGAGAGTAGACTTTGTTATCAGAGAGAGAAAAAGACTTGACACAAAACAATTCATCCAGCACTAACCAATATAGTAATATGAAAATTAAACTCAAACTTATCACCTTAGCAGCAATAAAAATAGGTTTAAACTCACAAGCCTGCCTATTCACCTTCAAATCATACATACTCCCTGAAAAAAGGTAAGCACAAAAACATTTTGATAGTTTTCTGATTTTTTTTTTCTGCTCTAAGGTGGGGTTTTTTCCTTTACAGCTGATTTTCTTTGTACACTGTTGTGTCAAACAAATCTCAGTCCCTTCTGTAATTATATGTTTCATAACTATTTTTAATTTCATATCTTCATGATATTTTAACTTTCAAATTTTATTTTATTGTATACATTGGAGTAGTCCAACACTACTATCCAGGGCTAATTAATTACCAATGCTCATTTTACAAGGTTTCAGGAAACTAGGATTTAATATTTTTCTGTAACAGAATGTACCATTCAAATACTCTACCTCCCCTTGTTACCCAGCTTTGTTGGCAAAACAGACCTTGCTTTTAACCAAAGGTTTGTGTTCCTTTTTCTATTGTTTCATTACAAACACAAATAAAAACCTTCTGTCTTAAACTTCTGAAATCTAAACAAATAAAAAAAAAACCACACCAGCACCAAAAAAAACTTTTCTAGGGATTAGATTTGTGGTCTTGTATTATGCAACCATTTGACTGTATGAATGTTGTAAGAGTCTAACTTGAAACCCTGCTGGAGTATTTGGAGTTGAAAACAGAGCCATAAGTCATTGAAAATTTAATTTCCCCTAGATTTACAGTGAAAGCTCGGCTTTGATCTATGACATCTATGTCCCAACAAACTGGCCATTCTTAATGTTATCACACTTCAGACACGTGCTTCCATCACTGAAATATAAGGTATAAAGGATATTTGGATCACCGGTACAGGACTACAATAATGAATTAATAAACCGAAAGTGACAGAGAATGCTTTGAAGAATGCAGGTATGACGAACAGACATCAATCAGCCGTCTAAGCCTCTGGTTCAGCAAAGCGCTTCGGTCCCAGCCCGAACTTCAAGCAGGCGAGCAGCCCCGTCGCTCTGAGCCCCGCGGGCTGTGCTGGGGGAGCTGGGCGCTGCTCCAAAACCAGGCGCCTGCCGCAGCTTTCTTCCCATTCGGGACAAGTCAGAGCCGTGCGGTGGCACGAGCAGCAGGAGACGACCAGGGCACAGCTCGCCTGGAGAGTGGGGGCTTGCAGGGAGGTGCTGAGCGGGTTTCCCGATGCCTTCCAACCCACAGACACCTTGCCCTTGTGGACAACCCGTGGAGCCGAACGGGTGCCCTCCCTCACCGCTCTTCCCTTTTCAAATCTCACAGGGTTTTGTTTGTTTGGGGTTTTTTTGGGTGGTTTTGCTGTGCCCATAACAGGCAACTTTAGAAATGAACAGGTACATTGATGAGTCCATCATGGGCGTAGCTAATAGAGCTGCTGCACAGCTTGGACTTGCTCATATATTAAATTCCACAAAGACTGTGAAATCGCCCTGTCCTGAACAAGTCACTAGGGTAGCTGGAGTTACAAAACAGAAAACAAAATAACAAAAGTTTTATGTGGCAATATCCAGATCTGGGGCATTGAAAGCAAGGTTCCTGTATATTAGATATACAAAAATTAGGAAATGTGCAGCAAAATAAGGAATAAAAATTAAGCCTCAGCATATGAATAAAGGAGTGGGATATAGGAAATTATATTACAAAAAAAATGGAAAAAATGTGGGAGAAAATGGAGGAGAGCAAAAGAGAGAGAAGGAAAGAAGGAAGGGAAGGAAGAAAGACCCTCCACCCCCAGAAGCAATGGAGTTTGAAGCTCCCAATGGAATGGGAAATGCCATTTTGTCTCGTGATTGGGAAGAGCAGATCCACAAAGAACACTGAACCTCGAGTTTCTACTGCCCTGACTGCAAACCTGGTCTTGGACTAGGAGTTGTGACAAGACAGGGCTTTTGCTGACTCCAGTTCAAAGCGTGGCACTCAGCTTACCAACAAAACCACTCATTTCAGGCAAATTCCAGCTATTCCCTCAACTAAGCCTGCAGCAAGACTTTGAGAGGTATATTCCTAGTCCTTCAGAAAAGCCCCGGGAAGTCTTTGCCAAAATTACTAGACTTCCACTGCTTCCAACTCAATATTATTTTAGAATAAAGCAGCCTGCTGTAATTTTCTTTTCTTTTCAAATGTCTGGTCTCCATCCCTGCCTGATATATAGTGAGACCATAACTCACTATACCACTGGGAGACTCCTGACTTCTCATACAGCAAAACTATTTAGCTTAGCCCATGAAGAATCATTGAAAAAAAAAATCCTTCAAGCATCACAGTACTTCAAATGAGTCATAAAAATCTATTAAATCAACACAACACCAAGAAATTAGAAAATCTAAAGTGCAAGTTTTTTCTTTTTCTCAGAAACCAAAGCAATCTGACAGAATAGATGGTAAGAACTAAAAACATTTCTCTTCTTTCCTCTCTCTTTCTGAAACTAGGGAAAACACTCAAGAAAATTCCTGTGTAAGTATAAATTATCAGATATTGGCAGCAATTGCTCCATTTTTCTGATCACGCATCAACGTAAGTGAAATCAGTGCAAGAATTTAGCCATTTGAACTGTAGAGTCAAATATAAAACTAGCTTCAAGTTAAGAAATCACCCATAATATTATTGTGAAGGTTCTGTATTACCTCTTTCATAAATTTCATGTTCATGATAACCTAATATAGCTTTGAACTTTGTCTGAAGACTTCAAATTTCCTTTCAAACTTTATATATCATTCTGGTATACAAAAGTTGTCTTGTCCACCTTTTTCAAATGGCATACCAAAGAATAAAATGATTAAGTACCTCATTTATAAATACTTAAGTACCTAAATGTGGGCAGTCCAAGTTACATCACTTAAAAAGAACTGGGTATTAAAAATTACATCCCCACAATGAAGTACCTTTTAGACTGAGGAAAAGAAAGATACATCGGCTCCTAGACTGTGTGCCAATCACAAGCCAAATTATCTTGTTCAGTGCTATTTTTGTGGGCTTTTTTTTATATATATAAAAACAGCTAAAGGAATAATGCTGAATTAAAAATAACACTACCATTTAAAAAGCTCATCCTATTGCCATCACTGAAGCAGCAGGAAATTCAGCTGCTAATGAACACCTCTAACCTTAACTACATTTATGAAAAAAATTTGCTTTGCCTCACTAAGTATAACTATGTCTTGGCTTTGGCTGAGATAGAGTTAATATTCTTCCTAGTAGCTGGTACAGTGTGTTTTGGATTTAGTGTGAGAATACTGCGGATAACACACTGATGTTTTAGTTGTTGCTAAGTAGCACTTACCCTAAGTTGAGGATTTTTCAGTTTCCCACACTCTGCCAGCGAGGAGGTGCACAAGAAGCCGGGAGGGAGCATGGCCAGGACAGCTGACACGAACTAGCCAAAGGGATATTCCATACCCTAGAACGTCATGCTCAGTATATAAACTGGAGGGAGTTGGCCGGGAAGGTGCCAATCGCTGCTCGGGCATCGGTCAGCGGGTGGTGAGCAATTGCATTGTGCATCACTTGTCTTTTCTTGGTTCTAATTTCTCTCTTTTTGTTATATTCGTTTTCATGACAATAATTATTATTGTTATTATATTTGTGTTATTATTATTGTTATTATGATATTTTATTTTAGTTTAGTTATTAAACTGTTCTTATCTCAATCCACAAGTTTTACTTTCTTTCCTGATTCTCCTCCCCATGCCACTGGGAGAGGGGAGGAGGGAGCAAGCAGTTGTGTGGTGCTTAGTTGCTGGCTGGGGTTAAACCACAACAAACTGAGAGGAAAAAGCAGGCTTACAGTGTAAGAAAAATGACATCTTCAAAAATATTATAACCAAATGATCTAATTCCACAGAAGAAGTTTGTACGAACATATTCTTTGTACTACCTATAAGAAGACTGAAGCTTATCTGCTTCTATGTGAGCAGAAGGGATTCATGGGTCTGACTGCAGAATTGTAATTAAAGCATTAGTGTAAGATTAGGAAATGATAAAATTTCCACTGAATCTAAACCAGTATATACTATATACTCCAGAAAAAAAACCGAAACCAAACCTCGGAAGACCTTCTCTCCTGCCTTTCTACGAGCTTACTCTCATTTAAAAGTATAACCAATTATTAAGGCTGCCATAAATCTTCATATTGATCTAAAAATTCATCTTCATTTTAACACTACCAACCATAAATGTTGTATTCTTGAATTTTTCACATTCTTCAGTGACATCTCACATTACTATAGATGCATAAGAATGACTACAAAACATTCTGTAACTCATCTTGTTAGCAGTATGTTCTTCTCAAACCAGCACAAATACTCAAATGAGCCAGCATTGAACAGAAATGTGACCCTCGTGTTCTATCTCTAAAAAAAAAATCAATTTACAATCTCCCACATAAACCTCTCTCATTCTCTTTTTGTTTGTCCTTGTTTTGTCCTTATTAAAAGCAAATTGCAAAAGCTACATTTTTGCCACTGATTTAATTTGGTCAATTAATGAAGCATGCATATTTGTTTTAAGAGATAAGATTAAGGGATGTAGTTTTAATAAATTATGTAAGTAGTTGGATAGGAATTGTGTTTCTCTAGAATCTACAGAACGTTCATAGTTTTGCCTGACTTAAATTCGTGGAAGAAGACAGGTTTCCACAGTATATAGACAATTGTTTGAGAGGAGAAATAGAATATGAGAAACAGACTATATAATCAAAAGGAAAAATAAAACGTTATACTCTAAATACATGGAGAGTGGTTTTGGTTTGGGTTTGGTTTTTTTTTCAGCAAGGTAGCAAAAAAAGGACTTCTATGTGTCTTTACATTCCAACTAGCTTCAGCTCTCTTCTGCCCTGAAATTCCCAGACAAAACCAGCTCCATCACAGCCTTTCTCTAATCATAAATGGAAATCTGCAGAAGCTGGCTACAGGCAGCCTTCAGGAATACAATAGCCCAGAGTTGGAACTAGCTAAAACCAGCCCTAAAGTAGGAGGTGAGGGAAGATGCTGAGAGCCCACCAGCCCAGCAGGCATGTTTCATCAGAGGAAACGCTCCGGAGGTGTCCCTGGGGCAGGAGGTGTCTTGTCTGGTGCCTGGAGGTTCAGCAGCACAGACCACATCTCATTCAGAAAGCAAACTGAAGAACCTCATGTCTTTTCTTCATCTTCAATAATTCCTATTCTTTTTAATTTTTATGCCTTAATTACTTTGGCAACCTCCTTCCTCTGCCCCAGAAGTCAGGGACTGGCTGACCTTGTACACCTCTGTCACTCTTTCTCTGGGTCATTCTAGTTCTTGGTAAACCTAAAGTGCTTTGAACATCTACGCTCTAAGCCACAACCGGGTCTGACACATTTGCAGGAAATACACACTACAAAACCTGCAATTTTAATCAGTGTTTTTTTCTAACTAAAGATAAACTCCCCAACATGTTATTCACATCCCATCATGTGAGCACTTTCCAAAGCACTGAACTTTTTAAGGAGCTCCAGTATTCTTACGCTTGTACATACAAAACTGTCTTCCAATACACCACTAGAGGTAACTGGCTAAAAGATTCTTTATTGATTTTAGTTAGCCAGGAAAATATTTTCTGTTATGTGTGTGTTTAAATAAAAATTAGCCAGATGAAAAGTAATTTCTATACAGGACTTTATTTGTTGATATTTATAGTTGTATATCTTTGCATAGCATGATACCATTTTAACTTTTCTGATGCTTTACTACATAGGCCTGATTTTAAAAAAAAAAAGCACCTACTTTTGCCACACATCTGTTCTGCTTGTACTTTTAAAAATGTGAAAAAAAAGCCCTAGTCGTCTTCTATTTTAAGGCTATTTCATACAAGGTTTCCCTTTTTTTGGTCTTTCTTCTGGCAGAACACATTCTAAAATGCTGTAGAAAAGTAACTGATTCATCTTTGGGTCATGCACTATTGAAGCAATTATTGACTATGTTTCAAATCCATATTACTCACCTCTTACTGCATAAAGGTGTTCAGTTTTTTAAGTGATTGACAGTGACCTCCTTGAATGACCATGAAGCACTGTACAGAACAGAACTCCGTTTCAAAGGCTCCGCTGCCACTCAAACACATTGTTATTACTTGTGTTAATTCGTGGGAGTTGGTGCCTTTGTAGACTAATGCAGGACAAACAAAATAACTCTGTCCTTAACCTTAATGATGAACTCAAGATCCCAGACCTTTCAAAAATTGTCTAGATGACTCTGGTGATGCTGTATAACAAATTAAATCTTCAAGTTACAAGCTGGGCTAAGTTAAAGGAAGCAGGGAAGTGAAGAAGTATCACTTCATCATACATCTTTCTAATCACAAACACGTGAAAAGCCTCACTCACTCATTGGCAAGTTCAGAGTATGTTCCCAAAATATGGTAATTGCCAAAGTGTAAAGCCTACCTGAAAACACAGCTAAAGTAAATGAGACCTTGACTGCATTTGCCCAGTACCCAGGCTAAACTGTTACATGACTGTGGTATGAAAACAAACCAAGCACAGGTAATTGCTATGGAGGGGCTTAGCCCAAAGCCCTGGGCTACACCTGACCTGCTCTAATGATTAGGTACGCACAGAAAAGAAACAGAGAAGCACAGATGAACTCCCAACAAATTTGTGCCCAGGTAACACATTTGGAGCAGGAAGCCAGGCAGTGATAGTAACACAGGTAACAATGTCCAGATGGCTTTAGCTATGGAGAAATTAAAAGAAATTGGCCTGAGGTGATGTGACCAATGAAGCCATTGGTGGCTTATACCAACCAGCTATGTTAGAAAGCAATAAACAGCGAAAAAAATAGCCCCTCACGGAGAACATCCTTGCACAAAAATCCCATTCTACTTATAAACACGTTTTACATTATATGTCATGAAGCAGTGTGGTTCTGTCCCTGTGGCTACCTCACCCATGACAACTAATCTAAAATATTCGGTTCTGTAAGCCCCCATCACATCCTGTGGTTTAGTTCTCCACTAGGATCCCAGGGTTAGCTGGCCAGTACCATGCCCGGAGCCCCTCCACGTTGTGCCTAAGAGAAGAACAGAGATGCACGTGGTCATTTTTTGCAGCCTTCCATCAAGCAATGTCTAGCCCAGAACAGATCCTGAGCTTTCCAAGGTTTCCACTGCACCTTGGAAAAGCAGCCACCTAGGTACCAGCACTGCCAAAAACCTGTGACTGGTGTGTTTCAGTACTCATAAATCAAATAATTCTTACAATTCAAACGATCCAGACCAGCCTCTCCCAGTTGTGCTTGTTTGAAAGACCTTGCACCCAGAGAACAAACTCCCTTGATGCATCAGTCTTTGCACTGTGCACCTCTTTCCCTATCCCAGTGTAGCTCAGGCTGTTAAGAATGCTAATTAAGCTCCTACTGACTGATAACATCTGCATGACACTATTTTTACAGTATTATACAAATATTTAAAATATTTTGACAGACTGTGTTCTGAGAACACTTAACTGACTATCAAATGACTAAATCACAGGAGTTCTTTAGGTGACGTTACAGCTGATATGCTGTATGTAGCACAGGCACATGCTCAAATACAATAAATGGCATTTATAGTTTGCAAAATTATGAAGATGGCATTAAGACATTCAATATAAATCAACATTTCACTGTTTTGGGAGGATGAAACTTTGTAGCATTATTGCTTTTGGTGTTTTCCTCATTTCTGTCTGAAAACACAGGCATATAAATCTGAATTTGTTAGTAGGTACTATAAAAAGCCAGCAGCAGGTAAAAAATACCACTTGCCTCCCAGCTTACAAGAGATAGGATATATTGTTTTATCTATTTACCACAGTAAGGTACAAGAAAAGGTACATTATTGACCTTTCTCCCTTTTGATCTTTCTCTAAATTATTGAAACACTTAACACCGAATGTTTTGTTGCCGTTGTAGAAAATAAACCAAACAGAAACTGAACAGTCAGCCCAGCCACAGAGGTCTGTTCTCCCATCCATGTATGCATATACCCTCTATTAGCATTAATGAGAATTATCCATACATATGGATGAGAGATCAGACCCCTTAATTTGTTTAGATGAGACCAATTTTAATCAGTGTGAGCTAATGCATAATTTTGTAGTACGCTTGTGCGGTTGGTGAGTCAACACGTTTGAGGTTTTCACTTTACATTCCGGGACCGCCTGTGTAGGCTGAGAATTTTCAAACAGAAGAATGTCAAAATATTAGTCAGTAATATTATTCTCAGGGTGCTTGTTCCCTGGTGAGGAGAAGAGAGGCCATAGTGACACTGACTGACCTCGCAAAAGCAAACCAGGACAGAGAGTGACTGGTGAATGCCAGAAGCATGATTTTGCATTGAATCCCTATCATTATAAAGAAGTCCTACAGCCGTCACTGAGGTCTGTTGTAATAAATCATTGCTCTTGTTTATTAAACACAGGTCAGTAAACTTATATTCCTAGTGAAGCTTCAAAATTTGCATTACCTCCTAACCTCACAGCAACCTCACACCAAGCTCAGTAAACATGTTTATTCAAACAAAACAAGCATCAAGAAAAAATATTTAAATGCATTACACAAAATAAAACCAGAACACACCATACAGACCTGCTCAGGGAAAAACTTACGATACTCTGACCTCCATTTGAAAATTAGTTTCAGTCTCAAAAACAAAACTCCACTTTTATGTCAGATACGCTATCTTTCCACTGCTTCATTTTCTCCTGGTAATGATTTTCCTAACTCACTTCCATCAATCTCACTCCATAGAGATCAGACTTCTTTTTGAGATGCATAACTGTGAAGACATTGCCCATTTCCACAAATAAAAAGAACACACAGACAGATACATGTAGAAACTTTTTTCCCCCAGGGAAAATCTTAAGACATCTCCCAAAACTGAAGACATATATCTACAGGTAAAGGACAAGAATTTGCACCTGTAAAAATGTATCTATAAGACAGACCAACAGTACAGACCTATTTGGAAGATGATGATCCACAGCTGTGATTGGGCCTTTTTCTTAGTATTTCCTTCAAGGTTTCACGTTATTGGATGTTCAAACCATCTAATGAACAAATGTAACGATTAGATTTTAAAACAGCTTTCAGCTATTCTCTTGTGCTTTCTGAGGTTCTCTGTAAAGCCATGAGTAACTTGTACAGATCATCTTAAAGGTCTGTGTAACCTTGCACTACACCCCACAATTAGCCAGTCTGAAATATACACAGGCGACTAAAAATATATAAAAAGTTTAAAGAGTTTTAAAAATATCCTCGTGTTACAGTTTTTCTGCCTCGTTCCCACAAAGAACAAAGAGCTTTTCCTACTGAATCCTGCAGGAGGCCAGCAGGATCTAACCAGTACTGACACAGATACATAATGCTTCATTTTCAAGAGATGATGTTTTTAGCCCACCGAGTGATGGAAAAATGAGCCATACCCCCAGAAAGCTGGATTCTTCCATTCCACTACGTCGCATCACTCTCAATATCTCAGTGGGGAAGGAGGGAGAGAGAGAAATGGTATAAACATGCATATAGGCAAACGCTCTATGCTGTGTACGTATAAAAAGCCACACGCTTGGAGATTTGCAATTTAAGATGCAGTCTTAAGAGAATTTATGAAAGGAATCATGACATGTGGCAAAAGGCACATTATAAAGGCAAATAACACATGGATTTCACAGGAGGGTGCATTTTCTTCTTGTATATACACACCTTCATTCATTCATTCATTCATTCATTCCAAATGTACTATTCCACCAAAATCATAATAAGCGAGAGAAGAAAGAGGAGTACTGAGGTGTTTTTTCAACCTGGTAAAGACTGTATGTTTTTTACGGCAGACAACACATTAAACCACTGATTTCTTCATGTGAAAATATTTTTTGTAAAGTCAATACCGAGGTTCACATTAAAGCTTAAATAAAAGTAATAAAAGAAATTCCTCTGAGGTACCTGTTTGGACTAACTTGTTTAAAAACATGTTGCAGAGTGTGGATAGAGAAGAGAACAACTGAATAGTGGAGTTAAGTATTTGCATCAGAGATGATACTTGGTAAATTATTAGGACATCATTATTATTATTATTATTATTATTATTATTATTATTAATGTTTTCCACAATTTACAAAAGTATTAAAGTAAGAGATTGTTATAGGAGTTTTCTAAGTGAATCATATTTTACTGCTACCTAAATTCACATAGTATTTACAAGATAAGAACTTATTTACATGAGTCTGAGAGACAAACAAGCTGTAGTGTGTAGTTACTAAAAGGACTCCATAGTTTATCTTAACTGGGGATAAAGAACTCAAATTGTCAAATCTTAACAAACTGATCCCAGTTGGATGTCATCTTACATATTTGGGAAGTTAAATAAACTCAATCTCCGATAATCGTCAAATAAAATCTATGCAGAAATAAATTACTCACATGGTCTCAAAGTAATTTCTAATATGGTTTTATTCTCTTCCCAAGGCCAATCTGTGTCCCAGGTCCAATTCAGCACATCTGCACAACATCCCAGCAACCTTCCAGAGCCAGAAGTGTAGTAGCCAAGATACATACTGTTGTATCTAAGCTGTATCTTCAAATTGTATCGATTTACATAGTACCTCTGGACTCAGTGAGAGGAATCTCATAATGCTTAGTTCTCTAGACAATTAAAACAGAGCTCCAATAAAACATACCAAGATTAAACTTCTTTGGAGTGAAAAGCTCACTGCCAGCAATAACTCCTAAATTAAATAGCCTAATCTTTCTAATACCTCAGTAATTCACAGGGCTGGACTCCATCATCTTTTAGTTGAGTTACTAGAGGATTTAGCACTACTGAAAGGTAAAAACAAGTTCCTATTCTGTTCTGCAGAAATAGAGGCAGAGAAAAATAACCAAGAGAACTCTCAATGTTTACTGACCAAGTGTGTAATCACAGATCTATTAAGTAGAAAGTTCTATACACAGACCTGTGTATTTTCTTTCCAGTGTGCTGCTGTATTATGTAGAACTGTTAAAGAGAGAGAGATGTTGCTAAAACTCCCTTCCCCAGCATTGTATATTTGCTATAGAATAAATCTAAAAGATGGTGCTCTATTGTAGAGGGGGCAATTTGAATGGAATCCAATTGTTATTGCTAAAAAAAAAAAAAAAATAAAAAAAAAAATTGTCCCTTTCTGGACAGCTTGGTTTGGATTGTGCTCTATTGCTTCAAATAAAGTACAAAGTATTTTTCCTTTTTATACCTTTAAAAAGTTACCATCAAGAAGGTCTTCATCTGGTCAGTAAATTATTTTTTCTAAATCTTCAAGAACCTTTTCAGGGTGTATCCACTTTTTCGTGAATTCCTATTGTAACAAAGAGTTTAAAAAATATATTTTTACAAAAAAAAACCCATGGGTAATAATCCATGGAATTTTACTTATAGCTTCATTTCCATCCGTTTTATTTACACCACTCTGTAAATGATTTAGGGTTGTGACCATCCGTCTGTAATTTAATTTAGCCATAATTGCATAAAAATTATTATGTCAATAAAAGTAGCACAGTTACCTGATGAAAATAAAAATACATTTAAAAAAAAATCCATAAAAAAAAGTGTAAAAAGTTATTTTGGTTACAATCCAAGTCTATAGATATATCTTAAAATTAATGAGAAATCCAATGGCAGAAACCTAATGAGAAAAAAATATTCACTAAGCAGAAAACATACAACATCAAAAAAGTTCATAAACATTGCAGCCTCTCCACAGAGAATTCACGTCAGGGCAAAACTAATAATTATATTTTTGTAAATTCTGTGAAGAGACTTATTCCTTTCCCATCAATTTCTATAAATGCCTTAATCACCATGGCTTAAGTAGATCAATTAAATATTCTCACACACGGAAAGAATCGACCGAGCAGCTCTCATAGCTGATGCAAAGGAAACACATCCCACACAACTTTCTATCTATCCACCTATCACCACGTGAAAAACTTTATCTGTATGTGTAAACCAAGTTAAAATTAAGGACTTTGCCTTCAGGAAGCTGGAAGCACCTCTACAGAATCAATGTCTAATGAGGTTTAAAGGAGAGCACAAGGGCCTGGGAAAGCCTGGGGTCGCAAAGCCACCATCGCATAGCACAGAGCCGCAACTGCGCCTGCCAGTGACATCCACGGTCATTTCATCAAGAACCTTACTCAGCTCCTTCTCTCTTTCTCAGTCTCATCAAGAAGAAAGAACATCAGTACTGATGGAAATTATTAGGATGACAGAAAGTTTCTGTTACATCAAAATAAAGGAACATTGTGGGATTTCAAGTTTAGCAGGTCTAAAATTCAGAAAAAGACTTAAAGGTGGGTAGTAGAAAGGAGTATGAATTTGTACCTTGATTACTTCAATGTATTTATGATGATGACTGCTAATTTAATTTATAGAATTTTACATAAAATTAGTGGAGAAATAATGCTAGATTACTTGCCAGTTTTATTCATACAGGATTTGTTTCTTTTTCATTATGAAAGGGGGAACCATGAGCTGTAATTACTATCTTCTCCCTCTTCAATGACACATTTGCAATTATTCCCTCTCTGTGTTGTTCAAGTGGTTAACAACTGAGATATACTTCAGTTCTTCCTGGTGGCTGCATTAGCGGTTAGAGAACCAGTTAGGACTGCCTAAGGGTCAATCCACCTCACAGGGAAGTCAATAAGAAAACTCTGATTCGCATCACTGGGACTTGAATTAGTCCTAAATACACAGAAGAAAATCCAGCTGGTAGTATAGTTCTTATGTTCAGTTTACAATTCAAACAGAATCCTTATGAGCATGGGCAAGTTAGAACTAGCAATAGGAATTCTCTGTAATTTATTCTGAAGGTAAAGTTACTCTAAGCAAGTAGGAGGAGAAGCTAGAAACTGAAGTGATACTTTGAATAATGAGGACTTGTATTAATAGCAACACAGAGAAAGTTATGGCCAGTTATTACCACAAGCATTATATACACCATTTGATTTGCAGTATCAGTAAATTATTTCTTTAAGTTGCAAAAAAGAATTTTTACAGGAGCTGTGGAATAAACAGATTTTTTTATTTTTTATAAGATTCCTTGAAAGAAGGGCAAAAAGGCCTCTTGCAATAACAGCTTCACATAATGAAATCAAATCAAGTTATTAAAGTTAGTGCACATACAGTAGTGCACGTAGGAGGGAGAGTCTTGACTTCATGTATAGAAAGTTACAATAGTATAAAAACAACCATCAGTGTCCTTCATGCTATGTTCAGAGCAACTGTTATCCTTGATTTTTGTACAGGCAAGAATAGTGCCTGCTTCCTCATGTCTTCTGGAATATATTGTGTCTCAGAGAGAATAAGCACCATAATTTTCTTCCTCTGCGAAACTGAGTTGATGCTATATCATGTCTGACTTGTTCCTGTTATGAAGGAGACTGGAGAAAAAATCCAACTCACCAAAACAAAACTCTAAAGAGAATCTTTGCTGGGGTATGGCATACAGCGTGACTGGTCTGTATTGTCTCCATCCTAGCCTACTGGGTAAATCACTACCTGACCTCTAAGTTTTCTGTTCACCTTCTATATTTTAATAGAGGTTATGTAAGAATTACACGGCTACTGAACTTTAGTGCAGGACACTATAAAATCAGTTCGTTCTTAGTGATCACACATTGTAGAAGTTGAAGGTAATTGACATAAAAGAGTCTACGCTGATTAACAAAGCAGCATATTGCTCTGCCATGGTTAGCATCATTTTGTTTTTCCCTGAAAAGCGATATTTTACATTAAAAGCTTCATGCTGTCTTTAACACACTATGCTTTCTGCATCAGTGTGCTGATGACTCAAGGTTATTAGTGGAAAAATTCAACTACAGAGCAATACAAGACAATTGTCATAAACAAAGAGCACACACAGCCTCCTGATACCTTTACATTTTCAGGAATCCATACCCATTTTCTTACGATTGCTTTTGCTTCAAAGGAGTGATTGTGACATTGATGAACATAATATTGAGTGAGATGCTCTCAAGATATACTACAAAGACAGCTCCTCCTGTGTTCTTAAGACTTGGTTCTGTTTTCTTTCCCTTTTGAAAAATCAGAGTATCAGATCTCGATCCAGTACCACTGAAAACAATATGACAGATGTTTCACTGGATCGAGATCTGATATTCTTTTTTTTTTCAGTACAATGTAAAATTGAATAGTTGCTCTAAAGTCAACAGAGTTGATAAAACTTATTTAAGAAATTGTCCTGGCAAATGTGTCACTGACCTCAGTGTGAATAGCTTTTAGTGATGAGATACAAACAACAACCCTAGACACCTAGGCATGTGACCTTTTATAATTTCTTTCATTTACGTGACAACGGCAATTCAACCTGAAGCAGCAGAAAATGCCGATGCGATTCTATCAGACAGATACTGCCAGTATCTGTTCTTATGGGAACTAATAACATTCTGGAATAACCTCACTGAAGTCACTTGATTTAGTTGGTATGTTTAAGACATGATATACTGTATTTACTTGAGAGAAGGGTTTACATGCTGCATGCAGTTTCAAGGTGCACTTTCAAAGTGCAACTGCTAGTGTGATCTAAGTGGTCTTCATAGAGAAAGTCTTGAAAGAAATGACAATTTGAACATAACAGAGTAAAATGATGAGGGAGCAGTCCTTTGGTTTTGGAACAAACAATTTAAAGAAATACCATCTTACTTACATGAGGTAGTCAGATGAAATGCTCTGTCTACTCTATTTTACCTCCTTTGTTTTAGGTGAATATCAGTCTTTTATTGCAAAGAAAAATGTAAAATATTTCATACACATTGAACATAAGGTGTTTGATTTTGAGACAAGCTCTAACTTGGAACACTTTTTACCCACAAATGTGGTAGCGTTATCTATGTACACGTATACGTCACAGCAAGTTGTACGGGGCGGGGGGGTTAGATAAAGAGTTAGTCTAGCCTGGTTTACGTGCAACTGAGGCTTTACCATCATTCTAGTATGTAGGATGGAACAGCAGCAAAGGAAACATTATCTCTCTTTGTGATCAGAGGAGCACGGGTTTGCTTCTTTCAGGCCCCGAGAGAGAGCTTCAGAAAAGATGAACTAGTCTTACAGACACTCTGTAGCCAGTCACCTGCATGATTGTGGATTAGGCATTTAAAAAATTTGTTCTTATCATAAGCAAATGTCAAGTCAGCTTCAAAAAAATCATTGCTACTCACCTTTATTGTGCTTCCTGCATTAGCAAAGGATAGGATAGGAAATGAACAAAAAAATTGCATTATTTCTAGCACTTATTGCCTGAATACTTCCACTATTTTAAAGGTGCCTGCAGACCAAATAAATGAGAATCAGCTCTCAGACATAACTTATAATCATTATTCTAACATCACAGCAACAGCTTCCACTCTCCTTTAATTCTGTGCAGTCAAGGGAGTTAAAAAAAAAGAGAGGGGAAATATTTCCTTTACTTACTGATAAACTGAAATATTTACTTTCAAAATCATTCATGACGAGCCCTTAGTAAAGATCTGCAGCCTGATCATCTGACGTTCAGTCGCTGTTTACCTTTATGGGGTGACTGTGAACACCATTTCTCAGGTGCCATTTCCCTGCGTTCGGGAGTCCATTTTGACCCCCAAAGCATTAACCCAGCCAGCTTGCATTTCTTCCCGTACTGTCATGTAAGATGTGCTCCACACAAAATAAGGAACATCGACCTTGAAAGGAAAGGGGGGGGGGGGGGGGAATAATAAATCCCACAACCAAACCCATTCAACAGCCCAGACCAAGATCTAAGCTCTGTCAAAATGATTTCTTATTCCATTTTACTGAAGCAGTGCCATGCTTTATCACTTCTGAGTTCATGTCTTACAGCTGAGGCAGCCCACTTGAATTGGTAAGTTGTTTAGTTAAAGTATACACGTGCTATTCACATTGTCAGTATGATTTAAAAGGAAAGAACATTTTGCAGGTGAAATACAGCTGCAACTGCGACAGGAGGCTGAAATCCAAAACACTAAAGCACATGTAACTAATTGCTGTGTGTCTCACCACGCTCCTTCTCTTCCCCGTTCACAGAACTACTATAGACAGCCTCGCGACACTTGCTGACTCAGTGGTGGAGGTGGCAGCTTTAGATCTTCAGGAGCTTCTGCTGAAGTCTCACAGTCCTAAGTATAATTGGTCAGGTAATCTTAGCTAAACTTAATGTACCACTACTGTCTGTATCGTTACATCACCGCATGCACACTTATACACAAACTGCAATATAGGGCGGAGAACTGCTGAATTTGCCTTGTGACTATGAAATGTGCAGATGTTGAAACAACTTAATAAATTGTGACCATAAAAAAGGTGCTTTCCGAGTCACCAAAGTCCTCAGTTTACAACCATTAAAGTTTACACTTCATTACACCTGCTCAGAAGTAGCTGTGTTTATTTATAGATATTTTTACAGAGATGGGTTGAGTTGCTTAGCTTCTTCGGTCCAGTCAGGGTGCTGCTTTAATAGGATAGATCAAGTATTGCCATACAGGCATAGACAAATTTTTTTAAAGCAAAAGGCTCTGTATTAAAGTGCAAACCATACCTAAAAAGGGCTATTTGCTCAAACAGCAAGGAAATCAAAGGCTTCCTCTTCTTCTAATATACAAATAAGGAAACCCGGATCCAGAATGCTTGAAATGCCCCGTAACTCTGTTTAATTTTATTTTAATGTAATTGAAAATTCTTGTGAAGGCAATGTTGAAAGTTGAGCTGATTTTCTATTATACAGCAGTACAGTACCAAACTCTATGCATCTCATGTAAATTAACAACATTATCAGACTACAATGAATCTAAACACTCCTCCATCTGTACTTTGTGAAATGTGAATAAATAAAAACTTGAAAGTAATGCAAATGAAGTCACTGACAAAAGATCCATAAAATTCAGAACTAGGCCAAAAGTGAATGCATTAGTGTTCAATGTAATTCTGTCTTAGGTTTTAATGCTCACCTTCTTCTTTTGTTCTTGCTGCAGTTGATTATCTTTCAGTAAAGTTTACATGTTACCATTAAATGTTAATAATGCATAAATATTAAACACACCATTGTAAAGTTAGCAATACTATTAATATCCTCAATCTCAGTAGGGGATAGTAGAAATTACTAAAATCAGTATCAATGGTCAGAATCATAAAAATCCTGTTTTTCTGGAATTGATACCAATAAACAGTGGACAAGGTACAACTGATATTTAATACAGCCATCTCTCCCTACAGACCTGTAGAGAATGGGGAAACCGGTGTTAGGAAAGAAAAGCCAACACTTTTAAAATAAGAGATTCCTCTTAATATTTCACTAGTTTCTATCCTTTCGTCTGTATCTAATACTTATAAAACGCTCTAAACACCTTATTTCATATTCTGAACAGCTTAGTAATATTTCGTTCTCTAGTTTGCTCACCAAAAAAACCCCAAACCAACCCTCTGCAGCACTGACAGGCAGAAACGTGACTGCCAGATTCCCCACCGCAGATCCCCGTCAGGCAGGGCGTTGCTAAAAGAGCAGGCAAAGGCTTATGTACATAGTCGCTCTAGATTTCAGTCCCACTAGGTGACAACAGCTAGCTAAAGTATACATGTGCCATAAGCTGTACACTCCCCCAAGTGTGCTAAATCATTGTGTTGGCTCAAATTTGTTTTTTAAGAGCTGTGTTGACTTCACAGCTGGTGAGTTGACACTTTCCATCACTCCACCACTTGGCAACAGATGCCTCTTACTTATGCACAGATGCTGAGTATCCACCCAACCCTAACATTAGCCTTGTGTTTTGAACTAATTGGGCCAACACAGTTGTAATTAAGATTTGAATAATTAGAAACCTAACATGATTACTTTCACAATTAATCCTTATATTGTAGCATTACATTCTCTTTTGGACTATCCTGCATAGCTCTCATTTCTTTGGGTCCTGTGAATGCATCAGTCTTCTAAACAGTGGAATAAAAACATATTTGCAGATAATATTAATGACACTTTAAAGGGCCAGTTTCATGCTGATTTTAAAGATTTACAATGTATGATTGGACTCATATTGTCTTTCATTCCATTTGCCCATTATGTGGATCCCTTTACAACAAGCACACAGGAAGAAAAACCGTACACAAGGATGAACAAGATTTTTAAAAACAGTATGTGAATATATGTGGATCAGGTGTAATATACAAGATTTTTAAAATAAGCTGATCTGACACATCCTGTTTTATTCCTTTGACTTGGTGTCTGTTTTAAAATGATGGGTGCTGGGGAATAACTGTTAAGCAAAGGAATTGTAGCTGAGGGGAAAGGAAGAGTCTCTTTCAAGTGGGGAGTCTGTCCTGGGGAAATAGCAACTGGAGTACTTGAAAAGAAGAGCAGATAGCCAGATTTTAGAGAGGACATAATTAAGAGAAGAAACAGTAGGAAATAAACAATTAAAAATTGAATGTGATTAGGAAATGTCCGCTCAAAGCATGAAGGGTGTATCGCTTTCATCATCCACAGTATGTAAGAAGTGGATGAATATGTAAACATCTCATGCTTTGGGTATTAAACTAATTTTAAACAATGTCAAGATTTATTGGACAGTAATATGCAAAATTAAGGTGTTCATGTATGTGTATGCTCACAGAAATGCCACTTTTCTTCTCAGATGCACTTACTAACATATACACGCAATAGGAACTCTCTTATCTGCCAGTAAAAACCACCACAAGTTAAATTTTCACTCTCTGGCATTAGAAAGACTGAGAACAATAGAGAAGAAACATTCTAGCTGTACAGGAATATTAATAAGAAGCATAATTTAGAAAATGTATATTCTCTTTATAGAAAGTAAAGGCTGAGTCTTTTTTTTTTTGCATTGTAGATAACCTACATGGTTCTTGGCACAGTGCAGGAAGCCTGGTATTTCTGAGTTAGAGATCACTCTTAAGGTAAGAATATTATTTCATATGATATATTTAAGAAATAGACAGCTGTAATCTCAATTGTGTGTTAGAAAAAAACACGGAAAACATTAAATACCTATCTGCAGTTGTAATAAAGTGCATCCAGTTATGGGGAGGAGGGGGAATTTGTTGCAGATAGACTCTCTTGAACTAAAGATTTATGTTTGCTAGTCTCCTCCAGGTGTTTAAACTATATTATTTGCACAGATATCTAAACTTGCTTTAAAGGGCATTTCAGGAAAATATTTATCAGGGAAAGCAAGGAAACAGGAAAAGGGAAGGAGAAGTGCTTCACAAACAGGTTCAAAGGAGAATATTAAATGTTAAATGGCAGCAGCCAGTAGCAGCTCAGCCCCCCCTGAGACAGCAGCAGTTCAGTTCCCCTGAGGCAGGGGAATGAGAAAAGGCTGTAATTACTGGCTACCATTGTTAGCGAAAATAAATATACTGCTTCCATATTCAAGAAGAAATATAGCCTCAATCCCTCTTCACCCACCAATTCCTTAATCGGAACTACAAATGCTTCTGTTTATGGCTGTGATAATCTCCCAGATTAGTATCTGACATTAGGGCAATTCGTGATGGCGAGCCAATCTCTTGTAAAAGTTTAAGTTAGGTGTTGTTGAGACAGCGACTCATTATTTCCTCAGGCACAGAAAAGGGAAGGTGATGATAAGAGGCTGTGGAGGGAAGCAGGACTCCCAGAAAGCAGTTACACCAGCCCCCTACCCTGGGTTTGCTAAGTGGGGACAAAATGAAAGAAGGGAGACAATCTCTTGACCTTTATGTTGGGCAGATGGAGCGCTTTCCAAATGTAGGGAAGAGAAACCTCTCTGCGGGCAACATGGGGGGAAAAGGAGACAAACCAAGTTAAATACTAAATGGCAAGGGAGTATCCGCAGAGAACAAAAACCATTTCAGTACTGATAAATATCAGTATCTCCGAGAGAAAAAGCTCAACAAGTGCTGATGGCATCACACCAGCAATCACATCCTCACCGAGTCTCAAACGGGCAGAGCTGCTGTACTGTCCAGCACATGGCACTTCTTTGGCTTAATGACCACTCAAAGGAGGAATTTGTCCATTACTCAACATCGTGGCCACTGAATGACACTTCAACCCCAGACATAACAGTACAGCAGAAATCAAGATGTAATAACTCTGAGACTTCGGCTTTGTTTAGACAGTCTGTAAAAACTTCAAAGCTCTCATGAGTGCTTACCAAACCTACCTGCTCAGTTAGATTTTCTAATTCTATCAATTGTATCCAGTGTACCTCACAGCCATACCCTGATCCAGCTCCTGCTGAAGTCAGAGAAGGTTAAATCGATTCTTCATCCAGATTTGACTGATCGCAATTATTTGTTGCCTTTTCTGTAAAACAGATTTTGCTAGTTACTTCTGTCGTTCTAGGTTTTTTTAACTGTGAGGCAATATACTGAGCAGACTCCACAACCGCTTTCCATTGTGTGGCTGGTAAACATGAAATCCATTTTAATGAAATTAAAGCTAGGTTATAGCTTTACTGCAGTAGGGCTGCTTTCACAATACCTTCCATAAAACATAGTGTATTGACTCAAAGAGGGATGAATAAGATTACGTGATTATAAATGTCTTGTCAATGATTATCAAATAACATTTGCTTTCACAGAGAGCTTGAGAATTTTTACAATTTTAGAATATCAAATTTCAACATACATGTGATTATATTCTCATATAGAATTATAAAGTTATACTTCAAAAGATTGCTTAGAATTAGTTTCCCTTCCTGTGGCTGTGTTTTGCTTCCATATCTGAGCTATACATTTTTTGCATAATAAAGAAAATAAGTATTAATATTTTCATTTGTATTCCTAATTATTTTCAGAATAAAAATAAATATTTAACAATGTTTTAGAAGTAATTACAGGGAAAAAAACCCTTAATATTGGAAAAGCCCAATGCCTCGTTAAATATTTGCAAAGAAACTGAAAACTAGAACAATAATTTTGATTACTAATACTTTTTTTTTTTTGACAGGAGATATTTCTCTGTTTTCTTGTATTATGTTTTGCCTTATATCCTATTCACAACATTTATCTTGGCATTATGGTGCTCTCTGCCTTTTCAAATGTTTGCCTTCAGGGGTATTGATACCACTAAAGAACATTATATTTGGTAGAGCTGCATTAAAAATCACTTCTTTTTCCTGACAAGCTATTTAAAACATCACATTTATGCCTTACGAATTGCACTTTAAAAAATATATCTATATATCCCATGAAACCCAGACCCATGTGACGCAAGTTTGTTTCTTTGCGAGAAGTGCAATTCCTGTTTGGGGACATTATTGCTAAAGAGGCATGAAGGAGACATTTTCCAATACAAATACTATTGTTTATTTTACTGGGGAGGGGGAAAATATGCTATCAGAACATTTAGAAGAACGACTCCTAAAGTGGCTAGTTTAACTATGGACATCAGTAATATCAGACCATTATTCTTCAAAATTGAAATCTGAAAACAAGAGCAGGAAAACCATACAACACCAACAGATATGACCTTCAGCACTTGTATGCTTTATAATTTTAGATGGGACAAGACCTCTAGTTCTGTTTCCTTAATTCATCATTTTTGCACAAGACATACGGACACAAAGTCAGAGGCAGAGAGTCAAAGGATGATATATGCTAAAGTATGCTTTGAAATTATACTAAACTATTTCTCCACCATGGTATCTGTCCAAAGAAAACCTAAAGAACAGCTGGTAGAAAGTGAAACACCTGGTGCACCTAAACATTGCATTTGAAAATTTTTAGGTAGCTCAGTTAATGTTTTGCCTGGTACAGCCTGCACTGATAGAAACAACCGAGGTAGGCGGCATGCTAACCAGCTCCACCTGTTCTTTATCAAATAAGTAAGACTATCAAGTTAGATTTATTAAATCTCAGCTCTTAGTTAAAATCATCATCTATCACTAGGCATCTGAACAACATGAACCCAGTTCTTACCTAGACTAGGCAGAAGACATGCATATATTTAGAAAGAGTTGTGAGAATTTCCATTCAAGAGAAAAGTAAAACATAGCATCTTGCCATTTTTACCTGAACTAGCATCTCTAGGCGTGTATCACAGAAAGGGCTGTATAGCCACCAGACAACGAGAAATGAATGGTAATTCTGGATGTTCAGCATTCCCCTTCCAACCCCTCTACAGAACTGTAACAGCAACATTTAGAAAGATAGTTAAGTGTGTGAGTTTTCTATTTAAAATATTCATGCTCATTGATCACAAATAGGGCAAAAAAATGTCATACAGTTATTACAGAAAAAGTGAGTTGATTAAAAAAGAGTGACCTTTAGAAAACATTTGCAAAAATGCCCATTGTTTGTTTGAAGATAATGCTCAAGGGAGTTCCAGGCAGAGTAAAAAAAAAATCTAACCAAATAAACAAACCAACCCACCCAGTTTAAATAACAAACTTAGAGAAAAATACTTGGCGGGTGGGGGGGTGGGTGTTGGGTGTTTCTAATATTTCCTGTGTTGGGTGGTTTTTAACTTTACCTATTACAAATATCCAGATGCTTGCTCTGATGTCTCTGCTCCATTCTGCCATACATAGTATCTCCTCTACACCCAGCCTAGGATTACTCACATTCTTGGATGCTGGAACTCAAATATGTCCTTGACTGACACATTTTGGCTCTCAGAGTGAGAAAGAGTGACAGGTAATTGCTGTGTGCTACATCTGATGGGTAATTCAGAGTGGGACTGAAGTCCATTGATGGACCTGAATTTAGTTGCTTACATGTTCTGTGCACCAGACAAACGACATTTCCATTCCAAACAATAATAAAAGGGGGGGAGGAGGAGGAGATGAGGAGACGTGAGGACAAATGCAGAAGAAAGTGATGGTGCCTGAAAATTTCAAACTAACTATGTGCAGTGAGGACCAAAAATTGGGATAGAAGTCTTTACATTGAATCACAAAACCATCAGAGAGAAGTGATACTCTTCAAAAAGCATTTTAATTAGCAAGTTCATTTGAGTGTTTTCCTTACCAGCACTTACCTTCTCAACATCACCTCTTAATCGCTGTATTTATTCTGACATATGCACTCTTTCAGGCAGAAACCAGGTATATCACATTTTATCTCTCTATTTATTTGACATATGTGCTCCTTCAAGTAGCAGTTCAGAGGTAGCAGGCCAAATTACCAAAAGATCTGTTTTGTAGAAAACCTAAGTCCCACTGTCTAGGAGGTCAGATTAAAAAAAATAATATTTAAAGGTGAGAATATGAAACACAGCTGTATCCTGAGAGGCTTGCTCATCACACCGTGACAGAAAAAAGGGGATCTGTATTGAAAGGCACAGGGCATTTTTTTTCTTTTCTCTTCTGCCAAAGCATATCAGGACTTCTGTAACATCTGTTACATGAGTTACAGTGAGGTAGATCTACACTAGAGTCGTTTACTTATGCCCTAAATTATTACTGTTTACCCAGAAAAGGAATAAGAAGTGTTACTTGTGACAGGGAATGCAATGAATTTATATTCCATTTACCATTTTCAAGACATATAGTTAAATATTTAAAATTACGGTAAACAAGTACCAAGATGACTATTAATATTTTAGGGAGAAATGAAAAGACAGTTAACAAACCAAAGATACAAGTTTCCTAACTGGAAATGAAATGGCTTTTCATTTTGTTGTATAATTAATACTCTAGTTTAATGATTGAAATATTACTTGAAGAGTTTTTACAGAAAGCTCATTGCAACTAAATTTGAGTGAACTCAGATTTGGCAGAATGGCTTAAGCAAATCTCTAGCAAAAGTATTGAGTAGAAGTCTGTTCAGACTGCCCAAGACAATGGAAATCTAGTCAAGGAATAGTAGTTTTTAGCTTTTCTTCATGCTACAAATATTCTTAGAAAACTGTCATTAAATTGTACTATCTGGTATATTTGTTCGATTTAACAATTTCGTTTTTATTTGCAGTATTTTCTTAAATAGGAAAAAATAACCATGGGATGGAGCTTTTTTTTTTTTCCTTTTAGATTATATATTGAACTAAATATAAACCAGATACATGAAAGCGTGTAACATGCACACTCAGAGTCAGTATGCCTGAGGACAGAATGCCAAGAAGGTTATTCTTAATAAATGTATGATGTGATCTTCATATAGGCTTTTAAGAGAGTTGCTTAAACGGCCATCTCAACTCCATATACAGAAACACTCTACTATATATATCTAAGGGGTCCAAGGGGACTGAAGAACATAAGGGAGTGGTGAGGGAATACAGAACCTGGGTCAGCAGTTCAAACCTAACCCTGTGGGTAGTGGTTGAACTGCATAAACAAACCAAAATCTTTGTGAAATGAATAAATGGCCACAGACAAGTGTTTAGCAAATGTGTGTCTGCATTTACAATTACATTTAGTAGTTGCTGGCAGCCTTCAGAGAACAGCAGCCAAGAACCTACCTAGTGCTTATAGACTCTAAAGGACCTAGGTCAAAAAGCTGGATTTTGGGATCAGTGCTGGAGCATATTGTTGATCCAGAAAGGTCAAAATCTCGTCTGTTTTCTGGAAAAGGAGCGGGTTTGCATCCTTATTTACCTTCACTAGAAAAAAAAAGAATTTCAAACATTTTTCTAACCAAGTCAGCCACAACTGTATTTTGTAAGTATATTTAGTGTCCTGGACATAGTATTAATGCGGTCAGTGAGTAAATGCGTGCATGAAAAGAATAATAAATCTGATCTAAATTTGGGAACAAAACCTACTCATCCAAGTCATTTAACTGCATATTTATCATCTGCTTTGGAGACTGTTCTGAATAGACTGTCCTCTGAAAGCTGAAGGACAACATAATTCTGGCACCTAAATATACAACTTTTAAACTTAAGTGGGAGACAGCACTTTATTGTGAGTTAGGTGCTTTCTTATTTTGAATCTCAGACCTATATGTTTCTTATGAATGTCTCCATAAAGGTTTCCAGTCTGAGCTGTGATTACAGGTCTGAGCCATTCAGCACAACAGCACAGAGATGGACTTCAGCACCCACAGACCCCAAATCACACTCTCCTGGGACACAGGACAGTAAACATAGCTTACACTATCCATATGTCAACCACTGCAGTCATTCCCTTAAAAAATATTGACAGCTGAGACATCTGCAGCAGAAGGATGCCCCTCCAGCCCCAGAACTGTCTGTACAATGTACATCAACGGTGTACATCAACGAGTCTGATCTTCCCAGGAAGACTCCCTTCACCCTCAAAACTGAAGTGATACATTTGACAGAAACTGAACCACAGCTGCTCCTAAAGTAATCTGACCAAGCCTCATGATGCAGTATCTTAGCTCCCATTTGGCTGGGAGAAAAAGAAGCCTCCTTAAATGATCCATTGCAATATTAGCATTGTAAAACATGTGTCTTTGACTTCTGCTAAATACCAAGTCCGGTAATAAATATGATGATGTAGGTTTGTATTTTACTTTGATATAGAAATTACCTACACAAAAGATTCCCCCCCCCGCCCCCAAACTACCAGGCTCGAAGGTTCAGTAAGAAAGCAGACTGAAGCTTTCTCCCTTTCAAAACACGACTGCAGCTTCAAAGCTTTGCTACAAAATTATTGCCTCAACAAATATTCATCCAGTGACACATGCCAAACCCAATGCCTTCAATGAGCTAAATCTCTGCAAAACAAGTGGGCCTCAGCGGAAGTTTCTATTGATACAAAGGAAGATAAGGTTTGAAACTCACTCTTTAATATGGTGCATCTATGACAAAGAGCAATAAAAAGAGAAGCCGGGAAAAAGTATTAGCAAACACTACATTTGCCTCTAAATCAACTAATTATGAGTCTGAGAAGTCATTCAGAAGGTACAACTTTTACAGTGGCTTGAAAATAACAACCTCTGAAAAAAAATGCTGAAAACTTACATATTTGCAAGCATATATATAAATATATGTGGCAATATATGTTTCTTCTTAGCTGTAAGGTATGCTTAGGAACAACAACGACATCCTGAAGTATCTGAGTTAGATCTCGCAGAGCTTTGTTTCCATGAACCAGTTAAGAGCATGGGACTTCTGCAGTGTAGACACACGCGTAGACTCCAAAGCTGGAAACAGAACCGGCTCTTACTGTGCTAGCTACTTAATGTACACTGAGATACAGCCCCTGGCACAAAAGAATGTACAATCAAAAATAATTAAAAATACAGAAAAAGGGGCTAAAGAGATGGTAGAGTGTTGGAGCACATATATCCAATTCATGTGAGTACTGGAGTGTTTTCAGAGGGGTTTGCTGTTTCAATTAAAAAGAAAAATTTACACAGCTGGACCAAGTGAGACAAGTGATGTCCTCACAGCATCAAAGGAAGGAAGAGAATGGACGTGAAAGTGATGAAGCATTAAATCATGGTAGATGAAGAAAAGGAAATGAAAGAAAGAGGGAGAATGCTAAGAGGAACAGAATGAAAAGAAACACAAATCATCAGGAAGAAAAAGAAGCTATACGAAGAGGAAGGTGCTACCCAGAGGTGCAAGAGTAAGTGCCCAGGAAGCAGACTATGAAAATAACAGAAAGAGGAGGGATAACGAGAGTCTGGTGGGACACAATGGTCTTGCTAGGAAAGCTGATGTTAGTTCTCCAACGCATGTTAATAACACAGGGCTTGAAAAGCCTCCCTTTCTGCTAAAGCAAATTCCCACATATCTTTGAGAAAGGAAACTGGGGAAACTCATTAACCCCTGGAGCTTATTCTATCTCACTCTCACCCTATCCTCTTGAAAAGACATAATATATCTTTTTACCTTACATTATCTGGATTATTAACTACAGTCGTTAACAGTTGTTTTCTTTTTCATATATCACTATCACTGTTTTAGCAGGATTGTTCTTTGCTGCTCTATGGTTGGTTCTATGTCAGCTTTCAGAAAGCTCACTTTGCTTTACCCCTTTCCAAATCTCAATTTAATAAATTTCCTTAAAAAGCTCCTAAAACATTAAAGCATTAGCATCAAACGCTAATTTTCAATGGAGTTGGGCCAGATAGCAATCATACTCTTCTGTCAGTAATAAGGAGACTTAGCTTGAGGCAAAAAAATTTAACACTGCCCTCATTCAAAGAACTTGAAATATCTGAAACAAAGCTGAACTCTGCATACAGCTATATATTTAATACTATTTGATATGGCCTTAGAGTAAAAAAAAAAAGTCTGAGAGAGGGAACTAGGCTATACTGACATGTCTTCCACTGCCTTCCCATGTCTCCTGTGTTCCTATGTTTAATGAGACTGAAAAGCTTCAGTGAGTCAGATGCCCCAAATTACTTGTTTAATGAGGAATGATATTTCCCATATTGCTGAGGTCACTTTTGGACCATCACTGCATATGAAGAAGCCCACAACCCACCAATGGAAAAGATCAGAAAATAATTATAGCATTATTGTCTGGTTTTATCAAAACATGAGGAAACCCAGTATTTCCCTGTGTTGGTGAACTGTCATCTCATACAATCTCTGAGGCTAGCATACTGGAGAGTAAGTGCTCTTCACTTAGAAGCAGATAGAACATCTGATCTTGTAAAATAATAATAGAGATGTAAGTGCGTTTGTAAGACTTGTTTAGAAACCCACAGACAGACTGCCATGAAAACGTGATTTATTTATTTTTTACTTACAGCAACAGCTTTGTGAGACAAAAGGGGAACAAAGCCATCATGTCAAACAATGTTTGTAGTCAGTCCTTGTGAAAGACTGGAATTGAAGTTCCTGTTATTTGTATGTAACCTGGATGTCTGTGACTGCATAGGAATTGTTTACGCTAGAATTTTTTCCATGCAGCACATTAAGTTATTGTCTTTCGATTTTTTTAATGAATACCCTGATGTATATTAACGAATACTAATTACGCTGAGAAACTATTGATTATTCATGAAAGGAAAAAAAAGCGAAGACAGGTATAATGGAAGCTGATTTGTGCATTCCAGTACTTCTAGCCTGGTCAAGACTTGCATCTCTGGGTAGAAGAAGCACAAAACTTAGTAAATGTCACATAAATGTAACATCAGTGCCTGTAACTACTTTCAAAACCAACTTCTTTTCCAAGAAAAAAGTGGACATATTGAGTCACCATTATAAAAAGCATTACTTTCAGAAATCATTTTCCAGAAGAACATACTGATAGACAGTTAAGACTGTCAGTATTCTTAGTACATTCCCCCCAAACCTCAGGTCATTTTCCCATATGCTTATGTTTTTGTGAAAAAGAGAAGTTGGTATTTCTCACTGAAAAAGCTAATGGAATAAGTAACAAACCTGCAGGTAACCAACATTTCCCTGAATTGTTCTGGGGTTTTTTGGGGGTGTGGGGGAAGGGGAGGAGTGGAGCAGGGCAGGGGCTTGGGAGGTATTTTTGGATGAAAAAATATATCTCCAAATTGAGTAGCTTAGCTTTTAATGTAAGATATAGTGCTATGAATTGTATTACCAACGTTGGATGATAACCAACGATACAGATATTTAATGACAGTAAACAGTATTGGCTGCAAAAAGCAGTGCAATTAATTCACACTTTTATAAACTGCCTAGGAGTTATACATCTGTTTCAGACGGCAAGATTTGAAATCAGTTAACTTTCCATTGATCTTTTCTCCCTATTATGACAGATTTTTAAAAACAATGTGTTAATTTTTATGGGCACCAGAAAGAACACAGACAAGTTTAATACAACAGATCTTAATTTGGTCCCTTACAGTATTAAAAAGTTTGGGCTGTTTACTAGCTCCTAAATTACGTCCCCTGACAGCGTAGCTATTAAGCGTGGACTTGACTATCACATTCAGTTCACTTTAGGCATGTTAGGGTGGATATGCCATAGGTACAGCGGGTCACCTAACTAACTCCAGGCTGTGTAAGCTTCTCTGACTTTTTCTTATTAATCACATAATCTTTCAAGACAGCCTCCCTCATCTACTCTCTCTCTTTTTTTCCCCCAGATAAAGATCTTCAATCATCAGCCTATTTCTTTTGATATGCCACACTTCCTATCACCCCATAAGAAATACGTCCTCTCCCTCTTCAATCAAACACTACTTCCCCCCCCCAGCAACTAGCAATTTAATTTTCTGGCTACTCGTATTGCACCAGCACCCCCACTCACCCCCCAGAACTGCTAATCCTGCAAAAGCAACTGTCCAAACCCCACCAGCCTCCGAGCGTAACATCAGAGACGCCAGTCACAGCCCTCAGTCTGACGGTAACCTGGAAAGCTGCATGCATACTCTTGACTCACATTTCAGAAATCCCTTTCTGTCTCATTTAAATGCCACGGGACTTTGAAGCTTTGCGAGTTCCTGCGTGCAAAGGAACGACGCTCCTTATTCAGAATGAAGTTTTACCGTTGCGTACTTTTGCTTTCCAGCTGCTGTGCTTCCTCCAATAAATGTACTAAGCACAAAGGGGGAAAGTGTGCTTGCCTTTCCCCCTCCCTTCCCACACCCCTGCACGTTTCTAACATCTTTTTCCCAAGCTTCAGAGAACCGCCGACTCGGAAATAACTGCAGCCATTCATAAGAAGCTGCTTAAAACCCGAACGCCTCCAGAGGGGAGTTCCAGGCTGGGACACTCGCCTCTGCCCCCAGCCCTCTCCGGCCGCACGGCGCGGGCTCCCTTGCTGCAGTGCAGGCTCAGTTTACTCAGTTTGAACTTTCAATGCAGAAATTCGGCATGATGCAGGCAGCCAGATAAAGCAGCGCTTACCTTAATTGAAATCTTGTCTCTGGTAGAGCTGGAGCATCAATCAAATCAACACTGATTTGGGGGTAATCTAAGTTTCAATCAACACCCTCCGGGTAGCTGCATACTGCTCTGCCTTTTTTTCGTTGATGTTGAACTCTTCACTGTCTAAAGGAGAGAGAGAGAAAAGATAAGCTGAAATCCTCAGAGGCTCCTCGGGAGTGAGAGAAGAGGCACCAAAGCAATGTTTCTTAACATGAGATTCTCAGCAAGCGTGCTCAGGTCTGGAAGATGGTGTAACTGCTGTGATAGGCTCCTGTCATGTCCCCTGAGCCGTGAGATGATCATTGACCTGATTAGCTCTGAACACTCCCTACATGCGGAGAAAGCACTGAGAGGATTGGTGGGTCGCAAGGGAATTGGGAAAGGCACCAGGGCCGCTTGGGAATCTTCATTCTTCCAGACTAATGGATGTGCTGCAGCTGAGGCTGTAATTTGTGGGGAGGTTATGCACAATGTTAACCATCTGAGGACTTAAACAAATGTGCTTTTGCATGCTGTTTCTCAAGGTGCACCAGCATTCAACGCAGGGTAGAGCTGAGTAATTAGAGGCTGATGTAGCCGTTTCGTAATACAAGGCTCGCTGTATGAGATGTTCTGTAAGCTGAGAGATAAAGCGGATTCATACATTTGTCTCTGACCCTGGAGACACTAGCAGTTAATGGGTAGAGTAAGTGAAATTAGCATGGTGGGCTCATGTTAGCCCCCAGATGGCAATCAATCACCATGGAAAGAAAAAGAAAAGAACAACAAATTCCAAACAGACCAGAATTATTTAACAAGTATGTGTGGCAATTTAAATAAAATGTAGAGAAAGAATGCCAAATTAGTACAGAAAGGACTCTTCAACATAGAGATAAAATCAGTAGCAAAGCACAACAAGTTCTCTTCTATGCTTGCAGTAGAGGAAAAAAAACCAACAAGGAATGCATTTAAAGGACCTAATTTGCCTTTCACTAATACTGGTACAAATAAATCTATTAAAGATGACAGTTTAAATTTAGATGGGGGGGCGGGGGGGGGAAGCAGAGTTAAAGAAGAATGAGGTGTATTTTTAACTCGTTTTTCATTCCAGGGTATTACAGAAACTAGATTTTTGTGTACCAAGTATTCAGGCTTATGTGATCAAATGAGTTCAGCCAGAGTACGTCTACTTTTATGACTATCCTCATCTGCTATTTTCCTGCTTCTTGCACAACAGTTATGGCACTAGCCAGTTGACTCAATTTTCCGTTCAGATTTATCCATGGAAATACAAATTTGTAACTAAGAGAGTAGTTCACAGAATAACATATTTAGCAATAGTGGTCTGATGTGCTAATATAAAATGGATAAAATTTAATTTTGATAGCAACTTAAGAAGAAGATTTGGAACCTATAGTAGCAATGCTAGTTCATATGTAGTTATCATATGTTACTCTGTGAATGCTGAAACAAAGTTAATCATAAACACATACAGAAATTCTTAATCACATTTATTCACTTTGGGTCTGTTCTTATCCATTTTAAAGGTAAATTGTATTTTAGTACCATAAGCAGCCAAAAAAGCGCAATTTTTAAGTTGTTAAGCAAATGACAGAGGATGGATTACATATTTACTTTCTGAAGGCATTCACATCAGAAATCTTATTATTACAGAGAAAACAGTATCATGTAACTCACATCACTCAGAAGTGACCAGAAAAGTTTGAATCTCCAATTTATTTAGGAAGACACAGAAGACAATGATTTCTCACCCTAACTGCAGTCACCCTAACTGTAATGCCTTAGCAACAGGCAATACATCTAAGGTAAGTGCCCCATGTTCCCACTACACAGTCAGTAGGAAGAGACCAACTTTTCTACCCTAACAGTGGTGGCTATATAATTTTCACGATACTCCTCTGGAAGTGCCTCTCTCTTCCCACTGATCAAAAGCTCCTCCATGTGCAAAATCTGGATAATAAGATTGTCTTTCGCAATATTTCATATTCACACAGCAAATTTTTTTAGAACTTAAGTTATCTTTTAATATGATTTACAGAATGCGTATCACCTAGGGATTTCCATTTCACCTGGGACTAATGGTAAAAAAAAAAATTAATCAAATAAGAAGGCTTTTACACCCATTCATATGAAACATAAACACACTCTTGAGCTTGACTAAATGGGTTTCATGTGTCAAGACTAAGGTGATTTGCTGCTACAACCCTCACTGAAAAAGAGGTTGCTTTCCCTACCCACAAATTTGTACCACAGAATGGGCAGCAACTCATCCCAACACTTATGATCTTATCTGTTCTGACACAGCATCCCTCATGAAACAGGCAATCCACAGACACACACTGCATTATTTATGATTTCAAATACAATGAAAGAAATTAAATATGAAAAAGACCTTATTAAGACAATTTCTTTGCCATTCCTGAAAACTTCCAATTTCCAGTTTCTTGCTGTTTTGTTTAGTTGAGTCCTAGCTCTCCCCAGCCCTGGAATTTTCAACATTTCTCTTAAACTACTGTTCCACAACCTACGAGATCTCTATGTCAGGAATACTTTTTCTGTTACTACCCCCTTTTCAAATCTCTTTCAGTAGTTTTATACTAAAACTTCCACTCTTATAATATAAACAGTAATCTTTCTCAATGTTCTGATTGTCTTTTTAAGTTTTAAAAGTCAACATTCATCAGAAGTTCAGAGTACATAACTGAATTATTTTAATTGTTTCTCCCTGCAAGTAAAGGTCTGAAAACAGCGGGTCCAGAAAAGGGACTGAAGCATGAAGGGACAAAATTTGAAGTGACAACATGATTTAAGTTTGTGCAGAAACAACTGGGACTTACTGTTGACTTGGACAATTTGGTAAGAAACTGGCATTTTAAATTCATTGTTAACAAAAGGAAACAATCATGTGAATCCCTCATAAATCTTGCTGCAGTCTAAATAACAGAAGTGAAGTCAGTCGTCTTGGGTCCTATTCCCAACCCTAAATATAACTTAAAATTTTGAATTCAGTACCTATCAGTCATCTAAATAAATGCACAGAAATTGTTCAGAGCAAGGAGATCAGAAAAGTAGTATGTCTTCAATAGGAGATAATATAATCACTTACACAGATAAAAAAAATTAAACACTCTTCTTGACTCATCATTTGTATACAAAGGGGACAGTACAATAAACCATTAAAAAAGGGGGGGGGGGGATGAAAAAGGAATAATTTTCTATGCAATCCATAATTAACCTTTTCAATTCACTGTCATAAGCCATGACTGAAGTAAAGAATTAAAATATACATGTGTGAGGAAATCTCGAAATCACAACAGGATTTAAAATGTTGACACAAGAAAAATGTCTTTGTTTCAGGACCGTTCCTCAATGAGAAGTAAAAATATTACCTCAAGGGCAAGACAAGATACTAATCATAGGAAAAAATCCTATACCAACTAATATAATTTAGTAGTAAAATTTAGAAGACCTTTACAGTATCATTGCATAAACCATGGTATTTTTGCTGTCAAAGGTCATTAGATACTCATGCTTCATTAAAAGAATAATTGGTTTGGGGTATATTTTAACAGATGAACAGCATTTTTTAAAAGAGCTGTGTTTCCCAAATTGGTCATTTGAATAGACCAAATGCCAAAATAAATACAGAAAACTACATTAATGTAAGTTTCTTAATATTCACGTAAAGATCTTCAGTTCAGAGATATGAACTACTGCAGCACAATACTTCACCGTGCATCAATGTAAATTCAATACAGAATAAAAGGCCATAAAGGAACAGTAAGAAAAGTGACGGAACCACCTATACGCTAATATACCCACAACTTTTCTGCTGGCCCAAATCACACATACAGACAGTTGCCTCAGCTCTGCTGATGCTCAGGAACTCAATGAACTAGAAGTGAATCATGTTGATACCCATAACTTCAACATACAGAATTATTCTTTTGCTACAGTTAAAAAGATCGTTTGGTATGAAAAAGATATACTATACACGAGGTACTGAGAGTGTCAATTTGCTCAGTAATTTCTTCTTTTTTAAGAAGTAATTAACAAAAAGAGATATTGCCTCCTTCATTTTGGCTGGAAAAGAGTAACTGGAAATCAGGTGTGGGAGTACTCTAGGATAGCAGCAAAACCCGCAGAATAAAAGACTTTATAAAAGAGACTGAGTAAAACCATCTTTATCCTTCATCTCTCCAGAGAAAAACATATAAATAATAAACCACTTAAGGCATTAAAAATGCTTTGAAGAAAAATAAAACCATTTGAACCATGTGAACTTTCACAACCATCAGATTTTCCGCATTTTGGCAACCATTTTTCCCCACGGCAGCCAGGGACAACCAGACTAGGTAACTCTTGGTAGTACCTGACAATTGCCATGCATTTTTAGCACTGAAATTTTGCTCTCATCCTCACTAATTTCAAAAGCACACGCAGAGCAGAATCAACTCCAAATTCTCATCTCGCTTGCACCAGCATAGCTGCATTGATTTAAGTGGAATTGTACAGCAGATTTATAAAGTAGTGAGATCTCATGTAAAAGCAATACAATTTGTCATCAATTAATATTACACCAGATTTCAAAGATCAACCTTCCCACAACATTGTCCAATATTTTATTTTTTATATGAATCATCTTTTTCCAAACTTTCTGGCCACAGTGAGTGCAGACAACACAGGAAACTTGTTTGCATCTAACAAAAAGTGTAATCTTGAACATTCAGCATTTTAGTTCAGCGCCTTGTTCAACAGGTTCTTGATGTTAAGGTAAAGATGTGATCTGGATGGAAGGAAACGGCTGAATCCTAGCCATACTCAGAGGAAAACCGCTCACTTCATCAGGCTTCTCCTTCTGGTAGCTCTAGGGGCTCAGACAAATCTAAGGTGCTCTCACTCTTACCTGATCACTGTTCTCACTCCCAGTTTAGCAATAATAATCAGTACCGTTGTTTTTACTTAGGCCAAACTTCCAAAGATAAGGAAAGTAGTACAGCATATTGCTTTAAGACATTTCTGATTATGTTATGCAGTGTACGGTTTGAGCTTCATTGTACACTTTTATTAAGCCAGGGTGGTAAGCTGAGACACCTCATTGTTAGTGTTCTCTATTTCCTTGGAGGCATCCCCACATGTTGGAGATATTTAGGAGGCACAGGTAACCCTGGATTTAAGTAGAGGTCAAAAAAATGTGTAAAAAAACAAATGCAAGTTTCAGATCACACAGTTACCACAGTGGAACTGTTCCAAAAGCATAATGACAGTGGGAAGGCTGGCGGTGATGAAATACTCCACGATTCAGTTCTGGAAGGTATTAAAGAACATTGCTCTTCCCAAGAGTGGGGAACTTATGGGTAGAGAAGGTAACAAAGCCCTGTGAGTGAAAGGAAACATGGAAGGACAATGTTTTTAAGGCTGTATTCAGATCTGGCAAAGAGAAAAGGGAAATACAGGTAGAAGATGTGAAATAGAAACAGGCCACCACTATTTTGATTATGCCTCTTCACTTTTACTACCATCTGAGAAAAATATACTTTTTATCACAGAGGAATATAGATCCTGTTCAAGCACCAAGTGAATTATGGTTGTCCATAATTATAAAAAAGAAACAGAATGGACAATTATTTGAATATGATACGTGCCTGCAATACTATTTATTTACAGATATGTATTATAAAGGCAGTTTTGTTAAAACATGGAAGACAGATTCTGTTCAGCCTGTTTGGCATGTCTTTCTGTATGAATTGAGAACCTCAGGACTACTAGAATGCACTCCACAGGACAGGGGGAACTTTATATCTAAAGTTAGTTTATCTCTGCTGAAAATTTCTGTCAGCAATACACCTATACAGTTTAAGTGAAAACAAGTTACACAGCTGTAACCAAGGGCATGGTTTTGTAGCAAAGTGTGACATGTAATTTCTGGTCTGGGTCTCCTTTTTGCTGGGGGCTATAGACCTCCTTCAGGCATAACAGCAAAAACAAGAGTGCCCTGCAAGTTGCACCACAGGAGCGGTGTGGGAGATGGAATGACTCAGGGACATCCTTTGTAAAGTACAATTCCTCCCTCACATCCTTCTTGTTCAGGTGAAGGGAACAGCGTGATTTGTGGTATGACCTGTCTCAGCAGCAATTTACTTCCCAGTAAAATCTCTGTCTGCTCACTCCCTTTTGCCATCTACTTGCTTCAGCATGCAGGGATAGGGGAGAGAGGATAGTGCAGAAAGTAGTGTGCAGGGATGCAATATACCGCTTGTAACCACATAAATATCTTATACCTATCCATTAGCCTCCATGTTCCCATCTCTCTGAATAAGGAGGGGTTGCTTGTCCCCTTGAAGGGGACAAAACTGAACTGCAATTTAGTCTTGGGATTCTCCCTGGCATTTTTATAGCTGAAGCCTGCTCTGCTACTTACTCAGACTAATACTATAAATCTAACACACTTTAAGGGCCACATTTTCGGTGTCATAAACCATCATATCTGTCCATTTTTCAGGGGAACCACAAGGCTTTTATAATACCTAGAGAAAATCAGAACTTAGGAAGTGACAACATCTCTCTCTGAGATTGTTCAGACATTATTGGTTTCTGGAAAAGCTCAGAAAAACATAGTATCAAATATAAACACTAATTAAAACAAACTTTCCAGCAATCCTAACTTGCATGTCCCCGACTAGTTTTTAGTCTTCTAACTTTGGGGAATTTGGTTTTATTTATTTTTTTGTTTGTTCTGTTTTGTTGTTGATTTTTAATTTTACCCTTGACTTTTTCCTTACATGATGCCACTCCTCTCTTTTTCAGTTTGTTCGTTTCAGAGTCGCCTTTTAATCTGTTTTTTTTAAAAAATTCTTAAAAAAGCCTGCTTTTTCTCTTCAAGTTATTTCAATGTACTTGTTCTTTAGGCATAGGAAACATCCTGTTTCTTACCTTAATCTGCCCTCTTTCCACTTACTCATTCCTTATCAGTGTTTCTTCCTACACAATTCCAGTACCACAAGCACTTCCTATCTTTCTTCTCCAAGGATTATTTTCCCCATCTGTCTTAATGTTCCTCTATTCTTGTTTTCTTCTTCTCTTTTTTTGTCAGTCTTAGAAGTAAAGGTATCCTTCTGCCTTTTCTGGCAGTGTTAGAATGGATAGGTAAAGAAGGAGAAAATAGAGGGAGAATAACAGCTGCATTTTTTCCATATACACATAAAAAATTCTTATTTAGGAAAAGGAATGCAGTGCTGACAAAATTGCTTTTAGCTTCACATTCAGTCAACTACTGTTCAGGAGGAGCTGGAAATGCTGTAAAGGAGCATGACTGGAAAGGTTTTAATTCCTAGTTCTCTCTCGTTCTTCATGGTCTGAAGCAAGTTTTCTCTCAGATAACAGACACCAGCCCCTTGGCTGTAAAGGATGACTTCTTTCTGTACAGCAAACAGGCAAGAAGACTGGACTATACTCTAGAGAGTGCCTGTAACACTATTTTGATGCCAAGCCCTGAAAGAATAGACTGAGGGGAACAGTGGCCAGTAGGACAAGCTCTCGTTGGGGGTCGGGTCAGCACTCTCCCTTCCTGGGTGACCACGCTGTTTAGCACTTAGGCCAGATTCTGCCGGGGAACACTCGAGCTACACCACGCCAAGTGGACGGTGGGCAGGAGGGTAAGGCAGTCCCTCAGCCCAGCCTTCTGAGCAGAGCCGAACTTTCGGAGCCTTTCAGGAATATAAGTAATTCAGCTCCATCCATGTGCCTAATGGCAAGACCATTACTCCCAAAAGCATTGTACCACGTCCAAGTGTCTAATAAGTGGCTTTCATGACGTAAAGAAGCTGAACTGCATAAAGTATATAGATCTTATTTTTGGATACCAAGGAACATGAAGATTTCAATCTAGTACACAGACACTGACACTGATTAGCAGGGCCTAACCCTGTAGACTTTTCTTCTTGTTTGTACCACTCACATCATTAACCCTTCCAGTACCCTCCTATTACAGACAGCCCGCTACATATTACTACCCCATTAGTTTGCTTATCTAGAGTGTACAACAAAATTCTGAACAAAATTATTTCTTCCTTCTGCAGAGCTGCATGGTACTGCTCATCCGCCTGGTTTTGATTCTATCCTGCACTTCAGAAACATCAGTCTCATGGGCCTTTACGATTATCGGGTTTCCTAAGGTTTCCCTTAAATGATCAGCAGAGAGAGAAGAATGAAAAAGGTTATAATATACAAAACTGTCGTCTGAATTGTTCCATCCTGTAGTCGTTATTTCCAATGGAATCTATTAATGCCAACATTTTAAAAGCTCAGAAGACACAGAATTAGACTGTGATATGGAATGTGACACTCGGTTCTGGCCAGCAGGAAAGTGAAGGGCGCAGGAGGAGAACGGAGCAAAAAAACAGCCTCCTTAGCTCAGGCAGCCCAAGCAAAAGCCATGTCTCAGCTGCAGCCCCTTCAGCCAGGGAAGCAGAGGCAGTGGTCCGGCAACAGAAACTTGGGCATCATATCCCACAGAGGGAATAAACAAGTAGCATCTTGAACTGTACTTCACTGCAGCTTGCTGCCAAAAAAACAGTACAGAGCATGCTGGAATAGAGTTTCTTTAATACGGTCTTGCTGGGGAAACATGCAGGAAGAGAACATGTTTCCACCAAGCACAGCCACCCTTTATCTCTTTTGAAGATGACATGGTTTGAGACAGTTGGCTAAGTAATAAAAGTTGGCCTCCAGTGGTTAAACTGAATAGAATTCTCTAGCCACAGAAGACAGATGAATCATAAAATAAATTTTAAAAAATTGTTCAGGTTAATAATTCTATCTTTTCTGGACAGGAAGTATCATTATGTGATCATACTCATGTTGGGCCATTAGCCTCTCCCCTTTTTCTGAATATGGAGGAATGAAAGATGGTTTAATTATAGCACCAGGAAATTACCTCCCTTTTGGGGGGGTACAGGATGGGACAAGATGGTCTTATAATCACAATACGAAGTTAAGACTGTAGGATATTATCTTAAAATATTTATTCTCAGTTATTCTCTCAGTTCCATTTGCATCTGTAATAAGTAGCATGTTCAGAAGACACCCAGGTGTATGGAATGAGAGTAGAATTTGGAAGCTGGAAGGTACAGGCCTCGCTACTGAACTTCAGAGTTGCATTTTCTCTCATGGCTGCAAGTTGTGACTCATGACTGATGTGAAAATGTGTAATATTAACATTGTCTGTTAAAAATGGTGGGTAAGAAATATAAGCACTACATATTCATTCATGCTAATTTGTCTCTTTGCAAGCATAGCCAACTAGCTTGTGTTCAGCTATCTCCAGAACCATCTATACTGATTATTAATCAGTTTGCAAAAACCCTGTACCTTTTTTTTCCCTATCCACGCAGCCACTTCTGAGAATAATAATTACACTACTTAGCCTTTATCTAGTGCTTCTCATCTTTCAAGTGCTTCACAAATATTAATTCACTAATTAATCTTCCCCACAACTCAGATTACTCCCATTTTACAGATGGAGAAGCATTAGCAGAGAGGGCAAGTGACCCGCCTGAGGCCATGGAGAGTAGAGAAAGGGAAGAGGACTAAGGGGAAAGATGCTTATAACTAGAAAGAAATGGAGGCAGATGGGACAATTATGGTGATGGTTCAGCAAATAATCATAAGATCCCAGTGAAGAATTTAACATACTACCGGAGGGCAGGCAGTGCTAGCCCTACCATGTATTATACAGTCACTCAGTATGCCAAAGGACCCACAAATAAAAAAATTGAACTGACAAATAAAACATATTGTGCAGTTTCACATTTTTTTAAAAAAAAACAAAACACAGACTGTTCTCAGATACTGGCAAAATATCAAAAGTAATCATAAGCACAAAACTAAGGTCCAGAAACTAGAAAATTCTCATTTATTGGGCATCTCATTTGATGTAGGGCTATCTGTACTCAAAATTGGATCAACTAAATGCAAAGATTGCCCAATACTAGTGGCATAAATTCAGTTAGAATTCTTATGCCTGGTTCATTTTGCATCTAGGGAGGCTGATAGCATACCTTCTATAAGACTAGATCTAGATCTCAGATACAGTTCAAACTGCATGTAACAAAATAGACTTGCCTCTTAAACCTTGCCTTTCTGCTATCCAAACAACCTCTGTTTAATCCTCGAAGTAACCCACTTACTTTTTTTTTAGTTTTACAGTAAAAACTTGCTTTTAATCCAGATCTCCCAAATGATTGCAGGAAAACAGACACTTCTACATTAGGACTATAGGAGAATATGGGTTAATATTATTCTATGATATTGCTGGCAGTAAGACTTTTTCATTAAGGGTGTAAGAGATATATCATTTCCCGGAATTTAGGACAGCAACTGGGGATGGAAGATATCCAAGCTAAATCCATGAATTGAATGACTGAGTGATCTAAGAACAAAAACTGTTCTCTGTGTCGCAGCTGATAGGAACCTGGGGATTGGTTTGGGATTGTGGTAGAATCCTAACAAGTATACTACACATACCTACCCAAATCAAAAAGCCCCAAATGATTACAAAAATATTCAAAGTACTTTATGCTCCACGCAGACTGGGAACAAACTAAAAAAACATTGAGACCTGTATAAAATCTACCAGATGTACAAACAATCGGGTGGAGTTGAGATCACTTTTACCCCTCTTTGAGAAGTTTTGCTTTCTGCTCCATTGATATGGTAAATGTTTGTTCCAGTTGCACTTTATGCACATGTTGACATTTTGTATATGATACTGTATAGTGCTGATCAGTGAGGACAGAAGCAAGGTGGTGAACAATCTATATACTCTCATACTCAAAACTCTCACCCTACACTGATATCCAAGAGTACAGAAAGCCCCAATAAGAATGAAGAGGCAACAGGAGGAATGCAAAAAAGCCCCTATTAATCTCAACCACTACAGTAAGATACATGCTGCAAGGTTCAGTGCCAAAAGGGGAGCTCCCACTCCTGCACCCTGTGCATTTCTCTCTCAAGTTACCCCCTTGTCTGGAGATGCCCTTAGAATGAGATATATTTACATACAGAATAGATACACCTATTCTGTATCTTGGAAAATTATCTGCCTCCCAAGCTCTAGGAACCTCAGAGAAAACTATTATTAAAAAAAAAAAACCAACAACAAACAAAATATATCTTTCTTTGCTTCTGTAAGATTTTGAAAGTAAGATAATAGTTTTCTCTCTTTCTGAGTTCTACATGCTCTTAAAATTAATTCTCCCTATAAAATTTATTTAAGACACATATTCAGGAAAAGTTCTCCTGTAAATGACAAGGTGGAATAAAGCCTTTACCGGCACTATTTTGATGTTACTAACACAACTTTATCATGCCTTCAGCATTTGTAAGCTTTGCAGCCACTACACATGCTTACCAATCCAAGCACTGACAACAGCAAGCAACTTGCCACTTGTGATCTCAAATTTTCTAGTGGTGAGAAACAAATTGACTGGGAAGAGCTTCTGCAGCACGCTGTAATCAGGATGGCACTATTAAATTTGTGATTTCATCCACTGATTAAATTTTTATTTAGCTCCTGTGATACAATGGGGTTTATGTTATCACAAAAAAGTAATGATCGCAAAACTTTTGTAACAGAACACGTACACAGGTACAGGACTGACGAGAAGGATGCGTGATAATGACCTGAGGATGTCATGCCAGAAACACTGCATTTTGTCTGGGAAGTATAGTTAGGTTTGCTTTGCTTAGGCCAGCCTGATGGAGGGCTGGGTAAGGCGACAGGGCACTCACTGAAATTCGGAGCACTGCGCAGAAAGGACTTTAGCAGACAGGAAAAGTGGCAAAGAAAACAAAGAGCCTGGCTCCGCTGTGATGCGGCTCAGCATGGAGGAGAATAACCTTGTTTATGCAACAGACATAAAAATGGCAACGATATGGACCAGAAGCCCCGAGTTTCTTCCCAGGTGAGGGTTATAGCTGCCACATTACGCGCCAGCTGCTGCAGCTTCATCTTGTGTTCCCTTTCTTCAACGTATTTCAACTCTAGAAGGAAGATATGGATTTTATTTACATGTTTCCAGAATTACATTTGGAGGCTGCTGAGCAAAAAGGGAGCTCAGAAGTGCTAGTTATAGAAACTTAATTACTGTTTTAGGAACCAAGTTCTTTTAAACAATTATTATTATGTATTTATTTTACCTAAATCCGTGTCAAAAACTAGGCAGTGCTATGCAGTTCAATGCTGTAAGTCAAATGAGTAGCATTCAAGGTAAGACATATACTGGTTCTTAGATGTTGGGACCTACAAGTAAACTAGCTTTACATATCAGATCATCTTTAATTAAAATTTGTTAATACAATCTGAATGTTGCTAACGCTAATATTTTGAAGTACTTAAGGTTAGTCTAGGCTAAGCAGGAAAGTGTCAGTTTTCTTTTTCTAGCACTCGTGATGTTTGCATAGGCTTTAGCTTTGTATTCTTCAACTAGGAAACAGTATGTAATTATTTTGGATGTCTTCTTTTATTGCTTAATTAAAACTATAGAAAATGGCATAAAGTAAACTCTCTCTATCACACTGACATTTGCACAGCAGCACATTTGCAATCAACCGAAAGCATATTTGTCCTATGTCATGAATGATATAACAGATACAAATTATTTATTTATGATGATATTAATAATAAAATATTAATTTGTTGAAGAAAACACTGTATTAATAATAAATAATCCTGATCTCCATGAACGTGATACCAGGATGAAATTGCTTTAATTTGCTTTAGAAAATAATTAAATACAGACTTACACTCACAGAAAAGAACTCTAATGCCCTGTAAACAGTGGTAAAATACATATCTTGGAACAACCTCTAAGTAAGCACCTGCATAAGAAGTGTGTTGTAATAATGGATTAATTTACTCTGCAGTATCATTGAGCGTTAATTCTGAAAGTGATACTTTTTCAGAGAAAAAGTTTTGTATTAATAAAAGACATGCAAAGTCTAGTATTCAAAACCAGCACATGAAAACAAAACAGAAGAAAGCATCTGTACTTTGGATCATTTATTTTCTAATTTGGGAAAATATATGTGCGAGATCAACAATAAATCCACACACATCACTTCTTCAAAATCCTGAATCTTCAAAATGGAATCAAAGAATAACAAAATAATGGCTAGGCTGAGTCAGACAATAGTCCTGTATCTGAGTATAACTATGGATCTAACACAACAGATTCATAGGCAATGTTGGCCGCAACTGACAATCTCTAACATTAAGTATATGTTGTTGTTCTTCCAACAGGTTTTTACAGTGTTTCAGTCAGTTTCCCAATAAGTAAAATACTTATGAAAGTGGTCTTTCTAAGTAGTTGTGCTGCTTTTCAAGTGTTTGGGGCTTTCCCATTGTTTCACCTCAACTTTTCATCCTTTATATCTAAACTTGCTCAGATGGTAAATTATCTTTCTTTTCGCATGCATCTTTTTCCAAACTGTTTTTTGAAGTATACAGGAAAGCTACAGCACCAGGGATGACGCCTGTACCCTTTAATATGTAGCACAACACTCTCTGTTTCTATGCCACATTCTCAATACTAATAGGTGTATTTCCAGCCACTTCACTTCCATTTGATATTATATACGCTAGCAATCTTTTCATGCAGGTCCCATACCACAGAGCTCAAGAGTATCACATTTTGTAAAACATCAGACGCAAATATTCATGTTCCAGAACTTACAAGTGATTTTATCCTCAACAGCAAGCAGACTGGGAATGGTTGCAACTCACACAGATATATCTGAGTTAGTCCTAATTATCTCAAATACCGGTAACAGCATAGCAGGGCACAGAGAGCTCACTTCAAGCTAGCTGCCCAAATACACTCTTTACAGTATCACACCCAGCAAAGAGTAAGTTTGAGTGCTTCGACTTGTTTCACCGCGGTCTCAAAGAAAGTCATTCTAGGGAGTTAAGTGAAATTATTTACACAAAATTCGTAGGCCAATAGATTGTGGGCCAGAACTTGCATATATTTCTTCAAGAGACTATCCTTATTTGTGCAGATAAGAGCCAAAAAAAAAATTAAATGAACTCATTAAATTGCATTTTAACATTTCCAAGACTGACTTCTAATGTTCTAATCATGTTCACAACCATAGTTTACTCAAATTATTAATCAATCCTAACTCTTGAACAAGCAAAAAAGGCGCTGGTTATATATATATATATGTGTGTGTATATATATACACACATGTAATTAAAATGAGAAACTTCTTAATAACTCATTGCTAAAATATGTGATATACGCATGTACGCATAGATGGAACTATTCATAAGAAGAAAAGGTGGTGTACAACATCATAACCAAAACCAAAGTATTCGGAAGTTTTCAGAAGTTGTGCTTTGGTGCAAACATATTAATTTTCACAACTAAGAGTCCCATTGTAAAGAATGCTGCAACCTTCCTGTATGCCTTGCAATATCATTAAAACTGCACAAGGCTCTCATGAGTGATTTCATTGAGTTAGCACCATCATAATTAATCATCTAATTTAATGCAGTCATTTAGGCTACTCATAGTCCATTATTAGAGAAGAATGTCAGTAAGTTTTCTTCCACCTGAACACAGACATCTTTCTCAAAATGAAATTTATCATTCTTGGCTGGCATCTAGCTCTTCCCACTTCGATTATGAAAAGTTCATAGACAATTTGCTAAGATCAGATGCCAAAATTTTAGACAGTTGATATTAGGTAAGCAGAATCCCACCATTACATGCCACAAGCTTCCTTTACTAGAAGTGTACAGAAAAAAATACTTATTTTTTTTAAAAGATACATTCCCATCAGGTTCTTCATCTTTCCCTGTCAAGTTTTTACAGCTACATTCCCTAGCTTATCGAACAGACACTCCCACAATCTTATGAGCTAATATTATGCCATGTCACTTAACTACAATAATGATCAGATAATACCTCTACATTGCAAACTAACTTCAGCTAACCAAAACAATACCTGGTAAATAAATTTTTAAAAATGCAAAGCATAAGTATTCTCCTTTGAGATCCCAAATGCACATTGCAAACTATCAACATACTCTGGGCACGCCATTTAGTTAGACAGATATAAGTTTTTTACAGAGTGGAATTTCAGCATTAAGTTTCTTAACTTAGTTAATGCTATCTAAGTCTATGGTCAAACTTTTCAGTAAATGGTCTCCTTCTACTATTTATTCTTTAAAGAATTTCTTTTTATCAAAGCAGTCTTACCCAGATTTTGACCATTTTGTAAATATTTTTCCTCTATGATCCAAGCTGGGGGAAGGAGTAGAAGAAGATGAGGAATAAAGTTGCATAAATTCACTTTCATATCTGAGATATCTTACTAGTCATTAAGTCCTTTCTCATAGGTATGCTTTTTTTTACAGAGTACATATTCAGTGTAAGAAATTAGCCATTCAGTCCCTACTATTTCTGCCTCTAAATAGCCATGAAGTCCTGCTATGCGTGAGGTAAACCAAAAGGCAGGACTGCTAGCAGTGGGAAGAGAACGGACACAGCCTGGGTGAGCTGCTGTGCTCCTGAACAAAAAGAGGCTTATGCTGCAATACCCCCACAGGACAAATCTGTTCATTTCATAAAGGAGAGAAGAGCTGTGAAAGACAGCTATTGTAATTCCACAGCTAAATGTTCACGTCAGTCAGATGTAGATGTATGATAGCTGTTCCTGTAAACAATATAGGTATTCCATGTTCATTTTTTAAATCACACTGTAAATGCCTTATCCTCAATTCGGTATACAGAGCAACTCCCATAATTTATCATTTAACATAGCTGTTATGCAACAAGCAATTTCCTTCCAAGATCACGGTATTCACATATTCCACTCTGAAGGAAATAGTAGGATCACATTCTCTTACTGACAAAACAAAGAAAGCAGACCTTTCCACTGAACACAATGTCTTTTCCTGCTGAAAAAAATTGAGATCTATTCTCTACCACAATAACAGCCATGACTTAGTGAAGCACAGAGGCCTCCTACAAAGCAAATACTTCCATTAAATACAACACCTTTGCACTTGAGACATAGAAATTTTCCAAATAACAGTGATTCACTAATTAAAAATTGAAAGGTATCTTTGCTACAGATACGTGTCCACATTCATACATTGTACACTTCCCATAACTAATACACTCTCCACAGGCAGCTTTGACTTTGCATGCAAAGATACAATTCTGTCAAAACCTAAAATTATAAGTAGTTCAAATTCAATAATTTTTTTCTTCAGACAAAACTGAAAAAATGCCCTGAAAATTCTGAAATAAATCACTCCTAAGTATTTTTTTTCAGTTTTTTCCTGATAGATCACAAACTGATTCAAAGATGAGGCACCTGCAGGTTGAAACAGAACCTAATTTTGAAGACTTGAAGCCTTGAAATAAAAATGAATTTATCTTGCATGCCAATGTCCTGCCAATTAAAATAAATATTTCCCCACATTTTGATTGTCAAATAAATATCGAGTAGCTACCTAAATGAAAATTAATTCATACACAGTGTCTTATCATCTATAGATTATTCTAAAACATAAAATGGTAGTTTGAATTAAAGCCGCTTTTAGGTGTAGACTATGGACCTTAATTTATATAGTTAGAAGGAAAAAATCTGGTTTATAACTTCATTATTTTCTGTTGACAATATAGGATATATAAATAAGGGAGGGAAATATCACAGTTTTGATATTTTTTTTGTTTTTAAAAGGCAAGTAACTCCTGAATATTTCAACTAACACTCCGCAAAGAAGCAATGCAGAGCCTCTGTGTGAAATAACTGAGGCAAATAGCATATTTCTTCATTACTCAAGAGTTGAGAAATACGGGCAAGGCAAGGTAGCAAAGACATGGTAAGAGCTTTTTAAACAATATCTTGTCAATATCTTATTTTCTGAGCAAGTTAGCCATGCCAGCTATGTGAAAAAGCAGCTACAGAAAATAAGTGGCATGCCTGGCTTGTCATTATGTCAGCTGTTACCTTTTCAGAAACTAACATAATTTTATTTTTATGCCATTTCATAAAGTAAATATTGTCATCCCAGGGAATTCAGGTTACATGTAAATTTTTAATACGTACATTAAGAGCTTTTCTGTCAGAAAACATATGCCTAAATTAGAATGCTTTGAAATTTGGTTTTCTTATAATTTGTTCTGACAAGTTAAGTGTACTTGAATCTCCAATATTCCCATCTTAATACTCTTAAATTTTTTGTATCTGATACTTTGTTCTATATTGTATTTTAATTGCATTTATAAACAATTTAAGAAACTGAAATAAAAATAAAGTGGGTTTAGAGTTTGGGTTTTTGTTAGAGTTTCTTTTAAAAATAATTTCAAAGTTTGGCCGATTCATTCATTCCTAAGTAGGTGTAATACAAATTCAAAACAGTTTTCAGTTTGATTTCAGTTGAGATTTTTCCTTTCGTATCTGCATTGTCTTGAAATAACAGAAACAATTTCAACTACAAAGACACTCATGGCTAAATTCCCATTCCCTTAAATAAGTTCAGACTTTCACCTTCTGATGCTTATGCTATTTTACCTTTTTATGCCCTTCACTGTAAGCACTAGGCAGTGGGCAGATGAAGTCAGTGGAATTAAACAGAGATGGAATTGGCATTAACATGGTTTGCTATTGTTTACCCCAACAATACAGTATGGTTATGTGGAAATAAAAAGGTTATAATGAGAGCAGAGTATGGAACAACATGAATTCATTCTCATAACAGTGATTGTAACGTTAATGGGACACTGTGCAAACACAACCCACCCCATGACAATTTAAGGAGTTTAATCATATGTCCATTTCCAGTTGCAATTTACTTTTCTTCTTACTGTAATAAATAAATTCACATATTATGTGTAAATTAAAAACAAAGAGAAAACACCTCATACCAATCACTATCTCTAATCTTCCCATCTGTCACTGTGGAATGTTTGAAGCAACAGATATATAATATCACTTCTGTATTTAACTCCAGCTCAGCACTGATAACTATTTCCATTTTCTGATGTTCCATTTCCAGGCACATGAAGGACAAGAAGGTGATCAGGAATAGTCAGCAGAGATTCAACAAGGGGAAGTCATGCTTGATCAGCTTGATAAATGTCTGTGGTGAAACGACTGGCTTGACACATGAGAGCAGAGCAGTGATTATTGTCTACCTTGACTTTAGTAAAGATCCCGTAAGATCTTCACAGAGAAGCTCTTGACCTGAAGGCTGGATGAGCAGACAGTGAGGTGGATCAAAAACCTGCAGAACAGCCAGGCTCAAAGGTTGGTGGTCAGTGGCACGAAGTCTAGTTGGAGGCCAATAACTAGTGGTGTTCAACCACTGGTCAACACTGGGTCCAATCCTGATCAACACTTCCATTCATGATCTGGATGATGGGGCAGAGCGTACTCTCAGCAAGTTTGCAGATGGCACAAAACTGGGAGGAGTAGCTGATACACCAGAGGGTCGTGCTGCCATCCAGGGGGACCTCAACAGGCTGGAGAAATGGGCTGACAGGAACCTCACGAAGTTCAATGAAGACAAGTGCAAGTTCTGTGCCGGGGGAGAAACAGCCCCATGCACCGGTATATGATGGTGACCGACCAGCTTTGCAGAAAGGACAGCTGGGGAAAGAAGCTTTGCGGAAAAGGACCTGGGGGTCCTGGTGGACACCAAGTGAAACACAAGCCTGCAATATGCCCTTTGCAGCCAGGACAAATATGGGTATCCTGGGATGCATTAGACAAAGTAGTGCTAGCAGGTAGAGGGAGGTGATTCTTCCCGTCTACGCAGCACTGGTAAGGCCACACCTGGAGTACTGTGTCCAGTTCTGGGCTCCCCAGAACAGAAGAAATTTGGAGCTATTGGAGAGAGTTCAGTGAAAGGCCACAAAGATGATTAATGGACTGGAGCATCCTTCATATGAGGAGAGGCTAAGAGAACTGGGACTGAAGGGTCAGAGGGATCTTACTACTCTGTATAAATACCTGAAGGGAGGGTGCAAATAAGATGGAGCCAGGCTCTTTCCAGTGGTGCCACATGAGAGGACCAGAGGCAATGGGCACAAACTGAAATGCAGGAGGCTCCCTTGGAACATAAAAGCCCCTTTTTCGCTGTGAGAGTGAAAGCACTGGCACGGGTTGCGCCAAGAGGTTGTGGAGCCTCCATCCTTGGAGATACTCAAAAGCTGTCCAGACATGGTCCAGGACAACCAGCTCTAGGTGGCCCCACCTGAGCAGGGGATTAGCTCAGATGACCTCCAGCGGTTCCTTCCAACCTCAACCATTCTACAGTTCTACGAATTTTAGGTATTGATGACAATCTCTCCAAAGGTGTGACCTAAGAAAACTGAGGATCAGAATGCCAAAATGCTACCATTTTGCTGACACACACCAAAAAAATTACATTCCGTTTGCTTCACTTAATGTTGATTTTGACAGAAGAAAGGACCTCCGGTTTTGGGCCTATAAAGACTGAGATTTAACAAGAGCATTTCATACCAATAGGGTCAGTTCCAACAAAGGGATACAGCAAGTACCAAAAATAATACTGCAAGGACGATTGCCAAAAAGCACATAGAAAATGTACATTTATAAATACTGTTACATGTAATACTGTATAACCAAAGAATTTGTTGTTTACATATCCATAAGGCAGGGATATCTTAAAGCAGGGATTCCTTACAGGGTTAAAATACAGCAAGATTAAAATACTAGGAGCTGGGCGAATAAAATTAATCTAAATTCGAAGATCCTCCCAATTGTGACCCAGGAACAACATCTGAATTACATCATTCAGTTTTGTGACTTTCTGCAGCAGCAAGAGATGACAACATGACATTTTTTAATAACACTGCAAAAGTGATGAGCATAAAGCATTCAAATACAGGAATAGTTTAGGTCTTGAGGCAGCAGCATAACTGAAAACAAGGACAAGATGCTGTTTGAACACATATTCAATGTACTCCAAACCCATTATTTCTTAATGAAAATAGGATGTCTGTGCCAATCTCCTGCAGTTTTACTGTGTCATTTAGTTATTTGACATTTCAAAAAGTTGTTGTGCAGTAAACACCCCCCCCCAAATATATATATGTGTATCCTACAAACTCTATTCATATATAATACAAAGATATTTGATTTGATACAGTCTTTATTTGCTACAATATTCAATAATCTGTCAAATAATCAGCATTAAGCCTTTCTTTTGCTTTTTGGACTTTCTTAAGAGAAATCCACAGGGCAGCTGAAGAGGGGAACTGGCCAAACTGAGCTCTATAGTTCTGCAGTTACATCACTATCAGCATCCCAGCCAGCAAGTTCAGAGCTAGCTTTGGTTTATTTGTGAAGAGACGCATTCACATCTCTGAGCTGAAAAGACGCTATGGCTCAGCTTTCCATACAGAGACATGCACCATTTTCTATATCCCACTTGGGTGGCCTCAGGAGCAAGCAGTAGCTTTTCTTTATAAGGCATCAGTTTAATTGTCTTACACTTCACCTTCGGCAGATTCAAAGGACTCGATGCTACTCCTAGTATTAACACTGCAGTTGGTTTCAGTCTGGCATCTTTAAGCTACTTCTAGATGAGGGGACAGGTGAGCACTGAATCATGTTACACCTGAAGTTGGGATCCACTGGTGATCCAGACAGGAAAGCGTCCTGTCACTGTTTTCCAACATGTATGTTAAATGGAATCCTATAATTTAAAAATATAGTAAGCACTTGAAATTAACTTCAAACCTTTCAGCAGCCTCAAAAGATATGCCTATGCTATTAAATTAACCAGTGTCTGTGAATGTTCCTGGGCACTGGGCTCAATCATTCATACCACAAAATTATTAGAATAGTTTCTGGCACGCTTGCAGCTTTGGTGTTTTCTTGCAAGCTATTCCTGTGCATGACTTAGGAGGTAGCAAAGAACAACGGGGATGTTGCGTGAAACCATCTTGTTCTGGAAGCTAAGGGAATTTACTTACATTGCTGTTCTCTGCTTTTTAACCTCAGTCCCAGATAATCATAGAATGGTTTGGGTTAGAAGGGACCTTTAAACGTCATCTAGTCCACGCCCCCTGCAATGAGCAGGGACATCTTCAACTAGATCAGGTTGCTCAAAGCCCCGTCCAACCTGACCTTCAATGTTTCCAGGGATGGGGCATCTACCACCTCTGGGCAACCTGTGCCAGTGTTTCACCACCCTCATTGTAATGATCCTGGCGTGTTCCATTTGTTGATACAGAAATAGCCGAAGTGACCAAGCTCCGTAAGGAAGACTTCTCCTAATGATGTCCCATCAGGATTTCAAATTAGGCAAAAGGAAGCTATCATGGAGAATACATTATCCATGTTATATAAACTTAGAAGAAAATGTAAAAAACCTCTGCCTTTCAGGGCTGCCAGTCAGCCGCATATCTAAAGCCCTAGTATTACTCATGAAGACAGAGAGACTCAATCAAAAGAAATTCTCAGCAATCCTGAACATATAAGCAATCACTAATAGACACAGATACAAGGCATCACAGTTGAAAAACTAATCCTTGTAGTAAGTAGCAAATTTACATACCATTTAATATAAGAAATCCACCAGACAATGGAAGACTGACATTTAAAATACAAAGGAGAAACAAGTGGTTTGTAACACGCACACCATATGTCTTGCATGTGTTCTCAGGCTGCTGAAGAGCACTTTACACTGTTCAGGCACTTTTTGCACTAATGATCTCCAGTTCCGAGTGGTCTTTTTGGAAGCAGACATCCTCAAAATATGATGGCTCAGGGCTGCCAAATCCTGCATTTGTCTTCCATATAGACAAATGCAGAGGTACCAGTTACTCTTAAGTTCAGTTCCCAAAATAGCTCATTTCCACAGTGGAATGGGGTGGGGCTGGTTTTTTTAATTATTATTTTTATTTTTTTTACTCCTGATTCACCAAAAAATCTATTTTATAGATGGCAAGCCCTGTGTCTGTTAGTCATTTAGGGGAAAAATGATTAAAAAGATCAATTCTCTCTCTGTTTTTTTTTTGTTGTTGTTTGACATCTTCAAAGAATGTTACTTACTTGCTAACTGCTATTACTGATTTCCATCCCATTAGTCAAGAGAGATGCCATGTCTCATAATGAAACAGAGAAAAGCACAAAACCCTGCAACTGTTTAGTGTTTCATTGTGGCAGACAGTATTATGGAAAATGATAAAACATTTTTAGATGAGTAAGAACCAGATCCAAGTCTCCTTAACATAGGTCAGAAAACTGCCATTGATGGCAATTGATTTTGGATCTGATCCAAAACAAGTTAAGAATACAATGGAGTGTCAACAGCCAAGCTATGTTCACTATTTGCCAGCTACTCTAAGATGGGAAATAACCAGATGCATCACAGAACTTTTGATTAACTTCTGGGTTTGTACTAAAAAGAGTTCCAATGCTATTTGTGCATCTTAATTATTTGGGAGCATCACTTTCTGTAAAAAAGACATTACTTATAGTTTGTTGATTACAGCAATGTCCTTGACATCAGTTAGTACTTAACTAAGTACTAGATTCATGCTGGAAAATTGCTTGTAAAACTGGTATTTTCCATAATCTATTTTGAAAACATTTCAATGCCAAACAATTTGAGGGACTCATATTTCATGATGAAAATGCTTTTTAATAAACACTTTCACCTCAGTCTAGAAACTGCTTGGGCCTTCATGGTGGGATAAATATCGATTCCTTTCACAAAAAACTTTTAACCTTCTAGAGTAACAGACATCCTAGAATTAGAGTTATGCAAACCTCATTATTTCTGTTTCAACATTCAACTTTTCTACCAAGGCAGAGAAAGAAATTGAAAGTTCCATTTTGTGAAACAAACAAACAAAACAAATCAGTATGTAACAAACTACAATATTCTGAAGTTCCTTAAATTGAAAAACTTCAGTCTGATTCAAGCACCCAAAGTACTTCATTCTGAATCTGTTCATTAGTAGTTAATTTCCCTCGGTACTATATTTTTTTCCAAAGGAAATAAAGTTTGGGCGTTTAATGCCCTTACCTTTTTAAAATGTAACCAAGATCAAACAAGCAGGAGCACACATGAAGAGAGAGAACAGAATTAAATAATCTTGTTTAAATCAACTGCTTAGAATGCAATATTTCATTTACATTTTTCTGATACATGCTTGTGTCAAAATGAAAAGCTGTATGTACGTGGAAAATCTTCAGTGACAAATTTATTCCATTAGAAAATCTGCTCTGCAAAAAGTGAATTTTTTTTAATTCCTAACTGTGATGCTAAATTATACTATATATCTTTCAGAACTAGACTTCTAGAACAAGATGGTGGAAAGTCAGACTAATCCCTGGACCTCCCATTGGCTTCTTAGATAATTTGAGTGATCTGTTTTTCTATTTCTGACTTGGTTTCTTTACCATAATGAATATTTTGTACAAGATTTGCATATAATTTTAAAAGTAAAATAACTGTGTTAAAATTGGTGTTATCTAGTTAGGTCTATGTGATATATAGAAATAGTTTTGTATTATGGTCTTTATTAATTTTTACATCTTATTAATAATAGATTGTTGCTCATGAAAATATATATATAAAAAAAATACATTTACTTCAAGCAGTTTTGTTTAACATTTGACCAGAATCTTCCAACCAAAAGAAAAGACTGCTTAAAAAAAAAGGAATACCAGTATGAGTGCCTGCTATCACCCTTTGGATTCTCTACTCAAAGTATCATCCTCCTACCAGTCTAAAAGTAACATCTCTAACTGCCGACTGCTGCTTTGGAGTCCGGCTGTGCTTTGAACAGCTGACTCCCTGTTCAGGTTCACTGCCTAGCAAATAGCCAATCTTCTGGGGGAAACACTATCAACAGCCTGTTGATTATTTTCAGGAAATTCATGAGAGCATCACACTAACAGTTTATAGAAGAAAATTCCTCTTCGTATGCCCCTGGGGATGTATGTATAGAGTAGTAGTTTCACAGCAACAGCTTTATTTCCAAACCACAACATCCCCATACAGTCAGGCAAATTGGTCCACTAAGCTTTCTGAAACCCTTTTCTTTGATGATATTCCCCTACCAACTGATAACTTAGTTTAAAATATTTATCAAGACATGGGAAAAAACCCCCAATGTTTCCAGTGTAAAAGAAATAATAGGAAGATTATATAAAATGTGAACTTTAAAAATATGCTACCCTCAGTTACATTATTACAACTTTATTCTACAGTAGTAAGTAATGATTTTAGGTGACCAGGTAGAGTTCCTATAGCGATCAAAATTTCCCTCAAAGGGCAGAATTGTGTTCTGGAATTTAGTGCTCCTAAAATCATCCAAAATTAGAAAAAGTAAAAAAAAAAACCAAACAACCAAACCCAAAACATAAACAGTGAAGTCTTAAAAATGTCCATATATATTTAAAACCTCCCCTTTGGGATGCAACTACAAGTCTGAGTGTCACACTGGAAACAAAACTTAGCCAATAAAAGCAAGCAGATAATTTCATTTTACCCCATATGTCAGTCAGCCTGACTATTCATATTACGAAAATTATGGGATCATGTTAACCTCCTCAATGAAGTACAGTCTTATTTTTACTCTTATTTTAAATTCATAAAAGTTTCAAAGTAATCGTTCAAAATCTTACCCATCACACCTTTGAAACAAACCTACAGCAGTATAAGGAAAGCATTACAAAGAAGTTGGTATGGAGAGATGAAAGTATTAGCACTGTGATCAATTGGATTTGACAAAACACAAGATGTAGGATTATCTTTGATAGTTCAGAACATCTTAAAAGGATTCAATAGAAAGACATATTAGGCTAACAGAGCTATGGAAAAGAAGAGGATAAAAGCAAAACCCTAAATAAATACAGTAGCTCCTTTTGCTCTATCCTAAAGTATTTGCAAAGTCTGGAGCATGAAGAAGTACATGGTCACTGTACTCAAGCACTGATAAGAAAATGTGCAAGTCTGCAGACTGAATAGTAAGGATACCAGCCCTTGAGCAAGCTCAGCTTTAAATACCAAGTTAAAGGTGGTGCAGCCCTAAAAATTATCATAAAATATGATATTTAATGTAATTTTTATGTTCTATTCTACCTCCTTAGTTTATTATTTGCATCAACTTTGACATCTTAACATTTAACTTCAGGTAGGCAAACAGTTCTGAAAAACTCAATGAATGTAAGGGAGGGTAAGGGAGCACCATTTTCAGTTTGTACATCTCTGAGTTTTGTAGATAATGTGCTGTATTGAGCATGTACTTGGTAGTTAAAGAAAGTTTCCTCATAACATTAAAATCTCCTTGAACTCAGAGGTGTAGGTTCAAATGAGAACAAAGGGATTATTTGCTGGGTTCCACAATCCAGTCCAGTGTCTTACAAGTGTCACTGTATTTGCCTCTGTGCAATTAATAGTGAAGGAGCAAGGGTGGAGGGGAGGCATTTCCTGCTAGTCCAAACATACGGAGCACTTCAACCTGGAATGTCCAAAAAATACCATCCAGGAGGGAAGTACATGGATTGGACTCCTTGAGTTCTGAGATCTAAGTAGCCCACAAAAGAGACCCACCAAGTTTCTGCGTATAATTAACTTAGACACGGATCAGATTTTCAGCTGAATTCAGGCAAAGTGAAAGTACGATCTACTTTGCTTTCAGACTGATTTGTGCTGTCCACCACTAGCAGTCTGATCATAACCTAGGTAAAATTGTCTCTACAGACAGAGAAGATGGAGCTCAAGGCATCCATCTCTGGGTTCTTAATTTCAAAGCAGTGTTATGGGAAAAAGAACACACCATATATAGGGAGCCTAACAAATAGATATTAGTCTAGTTATAGTAACAGTAACACTTCTAATCCAAATTAATATAGAAAAAACACTTTAAACCGTGTCCATGTTCTCTCTTTATCTAGGTGCATATTCTTCTTATGTTTTTAACTTCAGCCATGGCAACTGACCTCAAGAGAAAAGTATCCTAGCTATTGTTTTTCCCATATTGAGATATGGTAGTAAAAAAACCAAACCAAACCAAAATCCAAACAGAGCAAAGCTATGCATTACACAGCTAACAATACCCATAGGACTGAAATAGATTTTTTCATCCATCCTTCTGTTCTACCTGTTGAAAAAAACCCACAAAAAACCTGCAGCCAAGACCACTATGAATAGCTATAGCTATCTTTGTCAACCCAACCAAAGCATCTCCTTCCAAAGGAATTAGTTTCCGCTGATATTGCAGCTAATTAGCAGCATTGTTGCTTTCTCAATACATTTTGCATTATCTTTTATGAATTACTTCACTACTAGGTAAGAACATTTTACTTGGTGTGCTTAAGGAACTGTTCAATGATCTAACAGCCTTGTTTCTTACCCCTGGGTTTCATCTCTTTTTTGGAGCAAACATGTACAACGTGGTATTTAAACTGAAAAAAAAATAATCAAGCACTTGTACCTAAACTTTTACCTCTCTCTTTTTCTTCTTTCCTTTCAAAATAAATGTGTATCTCAATGCATCAATGACAATCATCCCTTACAGGCTTATGTTCTGGCTTATGCAGTTAGCCCTACCTCACTTCACTGAGAGCTACTTAAGTACAGAGAGCACTCAGTCAACGATCCTGCGTTTTAAAGCTTTTTTCCTCCTTGCAATTTTTTCCCCTCCTTTTTACTGTGCTATACTCCTCTGTCCCCTTTGGAAGCCACTTTTCCCAGATGAAGCTCTGGAGGATTAGGGGATTACAGTGCAGGAACCCCTGTGCCAGAAGCCCAGCTCCAAGGCTTTGGTTCCCAACGTGTAACCCCGTCACTCAGCTCAGCCCTGAGAGCTCACGTAGCAGCAGAGCGGCCATCTGGCGTGGTGTCAGGAGAGTGGGGGAATTTCCTTTTTTCCTTCCTTGTCTCCCCTACAGGTGTGCCTGGCCTTCTGCCCTTTCCCTCAGTTCACAGAAAAACCTGCCAAAAAGACCAAGCACCTGGACTCAAAGAGATTACAAAAGAGAACTGGAAACAGAGACCTCTGATCCCCTCAGACTATGACCAGAGACTGAAACCGCTTTGCAGCAACCCTGAGTTTTTAACCCGGGTCCCACCTCTTCTCAGACTGCTTCAGGGGCTGCTGCTTTTCTTTCTCCCTCTCAGGGTTTGGGCTAACAATGTCAGCCACCAGCACCTCTGCTGCCTCCTCTCCATACCAAAGTTTGCCCAGCTGGAGTTGCAGCCTGACAGCAAGATGAGGCAAAAACCTCTCTCTTCCCTTTCCTCAGGTTTTTGGTGAGCCTCCATCACCCAAACTGCTAATAATAAAATAAAATAAAATAAAATAAAATAAAATAAAATAAAATAAAATAAACCCACACAATCAGCTGGCAGACTTGACACAAGCTCTGCCTTCCTAGTCTTCTGCTATCACCCCTGGCCACCTGCAGAGATGCATTCGCAGAAGGTAGCTCTCCATGTCACCGGGCCTGGGATCACCGAAGGGTTTGCCCACCTTTTCCACCACTGGTGACCCTCAAAAGCCTGTCATGGGCAAAAGGGACTTTGTCATGCCTGCGGTCCTAGCAAAGCGCTGCTGGTGCAGATGATGTGCTCACAGTTATTACAGTTCCGCATTGTCAAACACGAACCCCCCTCGATAGTCATGCAGTTGAAATGGTTGTAAAAATCGCATCCTTCCAGGGCTCCTGGGGGCCTGAACGTGGGCTGTGCCCAGCATCCCCCAGAGGACCGGTGTGTGCGGCACGAAGGGCAGGCGAGGGCCACAGGGGGACTTAGAGCAGACTGCCACGCTCAGCCCTTCGGCAGGGAGCACGCCACGTTCGTGAAGGGGATTTCTTCCTCCTCAGTCTTGGTCCCGCTTACGTTCATCTCCATCCACTCCCTCAGCACGGCGCCCCCCCCCGAAGGCACCGTGCAGCCCCGGCTCTCCCCGGGGGGAGTCACCCACCCCCGGCAGCGGGTCGGCCAGCGCCAGGCCGGCACCAGGACCCACGAGGCTTCTGCTAGTAAGGGCAAAATCACACCTACGGGGCTTCAGGGTCTCTCTGTCGGCTTAGCTAGCGGCAAGGTGCAGAGAGGGGAAAGAGAGAGAGAACGATAATGGTAATTGTAGGGTTGGAGTACAAAGAATGAATAATTCAAGAAATCTTTGCTAAATACCAGCAGGTACATTTTTCTTATTGTAAGACGACTGTCCTTCTTTGGATATATTAATACACTGAAAAATTGGTAGCATATTATGAAATGCACTGGAATTGATAGTTGCTATCTTGCATTACAGTTCCAGCATTCTCCATCTCAGAATGTTTTTAATGACAACAAACCATTGCAGCATTTTGCATATGGAAAACCTGTGGAGAGATAGTCCCATCATGCGAAAGGTGGCCGCTGTCCTACAGTCCTTATTTTTCTAACTTTCCTACCCAGGTTTTTTGGAGAAGATGGGAAGAGATGGATTTTTTCTTTTTCTTTTTTTTTTTCTTTTTTTTTTCTGCTGGACCAACAGAAGTCTAAAGCTTTGATTTCCTTCTCAGCATTGTGGAAACATAGTACATTATGTCCAGAAACTCATTACTGCACAAAATACAGGGATGCTTTCTCAAAAAATCTGCCTGATGGTCAGTGTACATAAAGAGTAAAGACCCAGCAAGTGACTGATTAACCCCCAGCTCAACACGGAGAAAGAGCGATCTTATGCTCCTACCATTGATGTGTGTTTTATATCTTTTTACTCTCTTCAAGGAGGAGGACCAAAGAATTGAAATAGGATCAGGGTACTACACAAGAAGTTAAAAATAATTTAATAAATAGAGATCCGTGCACATCCTGGAATCTTGCTCTGGCCCCAGTCATTTGTCTTTTCTGAGCTTAAATGATTTCCCCCCGACTCTTAGAGAAGTTGTAGACTGTTGGCTAAATCCATCTCTTGATCGGTTTTTAATCACTTGCTTCTTCTGATCCATGTTAATTTCTGTCACAATGAACTTTTAAAAAAGCTCTTTTTTAAACTCTTTTAAAAGTTCTCATTCTAGGAACTAGCAGCAGATATGAAATTTCAAAGAATATATCAGTTTCCTCAGTCTCAATTTATTTTGACAATATACAAACAACAATATATAATTCTGTTGTTCCTTTTCCTAGATTAAAAAGAATAAAACATTTTAATTATCTAAGAAGGAACTTTAATGTTGACTTAAATATTACAATTATTAATTTTTTTTGCTCTGAATTTCTGATTCTTTTGGTCACTTCAACGAACACTACTTAGCAAGATGATCAAGAAATAAGCCATTACAAAAGTTGAACAAGGACATCAGAATCCAGTTTTAGTTTAGCAACAGGTCAATATATGTGTATTGACATCCTGGCATTCTGTTGCTGTTAGGTAGCTCAGGTTTGATTAATGAATAATGAATATTTTAATATGCTATGCAAGAACAGTCCAAATTCTCTCAGTTATTAAAGTCAGTACTACCTCAGACATATCACAGAACTGTCATTTCACACAAAACCCCTTTAACAGATTAATGAAAGAAACTGAGCTCAAAATCTACCTTTATACTGAAACCTTGCTTTTCAAAAGGACCTTAATGCTCATCAAAGCACTTTAAAGAAAAAAAACTATCAGCAGAAAATAGGAAGGGAAAAAGTCAATGGAAGATTTCAAGTTTTTGCTGAACTGACCCCAAACCAAACCAATAACGTGTATGGGACTTTTTTGTTTTTTAAAGATATAAGTTAATCTAACTCAAGTGTACATAAAAAAGCAATCTTTTTTATTTTTATTTTTTTTTCAGTGAGCAAGTAGAGCAGTTTAAACCAGAAAGGCTATCTTTTGTATTGCAAATTGTTTTACTGTATGGTATTGAATATTTTCTATTTTAGAATAATTTTTTAACTGAGCTAACTAGGCTTGGGCAAGAAGGCATGTTCAAATGTTTCAAGTTAATATACAACTTTCTTAAAAATATAAAACTAATTTCAGATCAGAAGTACAATTATCCCTGTTCCAGAGCGCATGAACATTAGGACATGCATGCCATTACCTTAGTTTACTTTTTTTTAAAAAACAGTACTGTGAAGAACTGTGGGTTGCATAAGACTTAGTGTGATCAGAAACAAACTATATATGGAAATAATCCCTGAAACACGAGTTAGAAAGTTAAATAAAATAAAAAGCCATTGATTACTGCAATCTGCTGTAGTGCTTTATGTGGCCTTGGTAATTGGCACATAGAGAATACGGCACATTAGAGCATGGGCAGACTGCCTATAGCAGCCACTGTGGATCCTGGTTAAGTGGTTGCTGTCCCACTGCTTGACACTGCTGTGGCAGTTCTGCTGGTTTTATTATTTACCTGACCACTCTCCACCTCACTTCATGGAACGATCTAAGATAAGGACAGACAACAAAGGAAAAAACTGAAGCACCCTTTAAGCTGAGTGCAGTATGAACATGTGGAAATAATACAAATCGGTTTTAGCTAACAAGGTAAATAGAGTCTATTCAAAACTATCATAAAAACAACCCTTTTACAGTCAATTTTTTGACCATAACTGCCCCTTAGGGTTCGAAGAGAGTTTCAAAGGTTTTTTCTTTTTTCTTTTTTTTTGCTTTTGGTTAATCAATAAAGATATATTACTAAGAAGAAAATGCATCTTTGAGAGGTTTGTACATGGCTTCTGGCTTAAATGGAAAAATACCATTTTTTTAAATGACATCAATTCAAAGTGTAAATTTATGTTTATAAATTAATATACTTAATATATTTTTTACAGAATGACTAATTTGTGTGTCAAGATTAAATCAAACTCACTATTTTTAAATTTCATATGTGCTGCTGACTATCATATATTCTTCTCTATACCTTTTTAAATAGGAATATAGCCTGAGGAACTAATCGTCCTCTAAGCCTTTCAAATAAGGCTGTTCGTGTGGATGACTTGCTTTGAAGGGAAATATTTTCTGCACATTGATGTGTGCTGGTTAGCATTAGATGGTGAAAGGGTGGAAAAAAGCTGAGTTGCAGAGCACAACAGCGTGATATGTAAGTGGAATTTATTTCACCAGGGAAATGGGTAGCTGCAATTACTCACGTGTCAGTCTTGCAAGATAAATTACATTATTTGTACACTTCAAACAAGATTTATCTCTTTACTACTATATTTAAAAAGCCTAGTTTAATTGTTCATTTCTTAATTCTTCATGTTTCATTCCAGCTCCATACACCAACCAGATGGATATAAAATGTAATTCATTCTATAGCCAGTCAGGCTCCTTCAACCAGAAATATCAAATTTAAAGTACTTATGAACCATGAATTCTTTGGTAATAATATGTAAACATCCTATCATCTACTCTGGCAACGGACAGAAAATGCTTCACATTAAACTGAAACATAAAATTTATGCTAAAATGGGCTTTCTTAGAAATCTGGTAAGAAATAGGCTTTGTATGATGTAGTTAAATCAGCTGCTTTTGTTTTTTTCTAATACTTTATATTTTTGTTCAAACACATGATCATATTTGATTCCTCTCCTTGTTACAAAAAGGCTTAATTTTAATAATTTTCTATTAAATTAACTACTGGAATCTTTATTGGTGCTAATTTCACACTACTCTTTGCATGTACGTGTGACTTTTGCTTTCTCCATTCTCTGAGAATCATACCCTAACAAGTTCTGCATTTCTGAGCAGCACAGTCAAAAAGTAAGGGAATAATCCATGCATACACACATACAAACAAAATATATTCCTAGCAAAACCTCAGACCCTGCTGGTTTCCACAGAATCCTACTGTCTCTTCCACATGACTTTCACTGGAGATCGTTCCCAAGACATTCAGCACAGGCAGTCACCCCACACTAATTCAAGCAAAATGCGTTTACCAGTGAGAGATTAGGTGAGATAGTTATTAGGTCCAGATACACATAGCACCAAATTATCAGATGCTTTCTTAGGCCACTCCTAAGAAATTTCAAGAATCAAATAAAAGGGCTGAATTGCTTTCCGTCCTTTCCTATAGAACATCCCATGTCTGTAAAACTTTACTCTGAAAAGTCCTTCAAGTCTCAACCTCTCTCAGCAGCTGAATAGCTACCCCAAACTAGGAGCACTACTCAGATAGTCTAAGCAGACACTGTAGGGAATATTATTCTTGCATCCCTTTTCCATTGCTTGTAAGCAGACCCATCTCCTTGCTTTCTTAAGCTCACACAAAATCAGTAAATCATGGCAAGCAAGTCAGTAATATGGAACGGCGCAAAGAGAAGTGACAATAGCGAGATGTAAAAGCTCTCAGAACAATTCGCACCATCCACAATCTTCTCTCAGGTCACCTAGACTGAGATTAGAAAGTAGACTCATCTCCTTCACATGCTTTAGGTTTTCTCCAGAACATCTCTAAACATAAATCACCTGCAAACAACCAAGATGGTGCCTTTAATCATCAGGCAATAACCTAGCCAAGCTGCATCATAGAGGAGAGAAACAAACCGTAGATGATCCTGGTCTCTTACATAAATGTGATCTGCCATGGATTGCCACCCATTCCCCGAAGAACTAAAACGTAGTTCAGACAATTGTTCAATTTTCTTTCTCATGACAAGGTAAATTTTAGTCTTTGTCCTTGTTTGACTCAGAGGCAGCTTCCCTTGCAAGATGAAGTTTTACAAGAGTTCAGTTCATATATTTACATATAACTTTGGTGATTGAACAGGTGAGAAATGAAAGATGTACCTAATTTCCAAGTGCAGTCTGCAAAACGTATTTAATATCTGCTAATATTAATGTTTTAAATTACATTTAAAGAAGGTGCTTCATTTTAAAATGCCTGAAATCTTTCTTTGTAACACAACTCTTGTGAGGTATCAAGAATAGGTAATATTTGCTGAAATGAAACCCAAAGCCTTTTATATGACTTTCTGGAAAAAGAAAGAAAAAGACAGAGAGAGAAAAGAATGAAAGAGAGAGTCAGGGGGATTGTCACCACAGACAAGGTGAGAATAATCACCTAGTATGTGGCAAATGTCAACTTTAGGTCTCTTATTCTATTGGTCTTTCACATCCTAAGTGAGAACTCCCTTACAGCCAGTCTGGAATATTTTGGGGTCAGTATCTCTCAGCTGCCCTCACTGAAGCTGTTCAGATCATTCTATTCACATAGTGAACCATTTTTAAGTCATTTAAAATTTGATGAATCATTATAAAAATGGCTCTTTAAAAGCAAATCACTACATTTAATAACAATTGAAAAGAGAATCTGATCTTGCATCTCCCACATAGTAGGGGAGTGAAGCTATTCTCTTTTTGATCTAAACGCTACAACCTGGATTTCAGCAAAAATTCTCAAAATAGGTATGCTGGCATGAAAAGGATTTTGCTTTGAAGAACAGCACATTTTCCAAGAAGAAAAAGCATGCAAAACCCACAAAAATATATTTATTTTAAAAAAAAAAAAAAGAAAGAAAAGAAAAAAAAGAGAGGGAAAGAGAGACCAGATGTTTAACTGATTCAATGAATATTTATAAACTATGTTAGATGTTTCAGCACATAAAATTAGGAGTCCATGCTTCAGAAACAGAGTTACAGTGTTTGATATTGTCTTAAAAATTGGCAATACTTCAGATTACACAATTGAATGTGATGGATAAACATAGTAGTAGTATTTTAATGTAACATGGCTAAAAGGCATTCACTCTGAACTAATGTGTGTCTATCCATCTCCTTCTTCATGATTTCCAGAGTAGACACTTTTACAATAATTTACCATAGGTAGAGGAAAAATAAATATTATAAACGTCTTCATAAAATAGAGTCCACTTGAGCAAGCATTAAACTAGATAAAAAGCACGGGCTTGTCCTCCACATTGAAAAAACTTTCATTTCTACAAGCTTGTGATATCATTTAATGTATTATGATCTGTGGTGAACTTTTGGGGATGATTTCTGAAACATCAGGGTGGCAAAGAACATGCATTAACTAAAATGTTCTAACTGAGAAGTAGCACTGTAATACATGTTTAAAATTAGGAGTATTGTTTTGCAATGAAAGAAGAGATTGCAATCCAGTCTTATTTTACAAATGCAATGTTTGTATGAGAGAACAACTGACTTTTAGAGAAGGTTGGTTCTGTCTTACTTAAACATTTAAACCTCCCTGTATTCAGATATCAGACTTGGATACGCAAGTGGATCTTTTTCATACTACGTCATGTGTGATTTCAATTCCTTTGGGGAGATTCTTCTGCACCAACACTATTAGTGCAGAGCATCGACACAAGTAGTAACAACTGAACTTGAGAGTTAAAACTTAATTCCACCTTTCTAAATTAAAGATGTGTAGTCTACACTGGAGGAGGGGGGAGGACGAGAAGAACACTATGTTCTGGGATGTAGCGTTTGCTGTCCACTTGGGACACTGAGCTAAAAATAAGGCACCTGGAATTACATTCCTAGTAAGAGTTCCTATGGAAGTCAAAGAAGGCACCTTGACGCATTCTGGATTAGAAGAATAAGCTTGTTTTTTGACTCCAATGGAAACGAAATTATTTTAATTAAATTTTCCCCAATGACATATTCCCTCAAACCATTTTTCAGTAAAATTTATTTCTTGACTTTATACTCCTGTGAAAATGATGAGAAAAAAAACTTCCAAGTTTTCTAACTGATTACACACATGCAACTTATGGACCTACAGAAAAGAGGGACAGTCTGCTAAACAGATTGAACGATTGCACTGTGGCATCACAGGGACAAAATTTTGACAGAATTTCTAAGCGCACTAGGTACTAGAAAGACATAAAAAGAGTCTTCACACTTCGCAAGGCCTTTTTTGTCCTGTAATATTGGGTTTCCTCAAGGAGGTACTTCTTAGTGAATTGACTGAGACATTAGAACAAACCTAAGCTGGAGCGCTTTCCTCAGCATTCTAGGGAGCTGCTCGGAGTCAAAGTAGGGTGAAGAAGCCCCTGAGTGCTCTTGAGTTTGTTGCCATTAATCCCCATTAGATCTGCACTGAAGAGCAAGTCAAACAATATGCTGCTGAGCTGACAGAACATATCAAACTGCCTCAAGCAGAGAATTCAGTGGAGCTGATGATACTGTAAGATCGTACGCAAATGCTGTAGGATGCTCACTTCCCAGACCAATGGAACCTTAAATCTGCGATTTAAAAGATTTGTTAGCTTGCTGTGTTATCAACAGAGGGTGTTAGAAAGTAACAACAGTTCTCTTTTTAACATTTAGTGGTCACTAAGGACAGGAAAAGCTGAAGAATTCCCCTTGTGTTCCACTGTACAAGGTCAACAGCAAGGCCAGAAGACCATGGAAACAGAAAAAATAAAGGAAATGATTAAAGAGAAAGAAGGCATGCTGATGAAAAGGTGTCAGGGAGGTTATGAAAACAGTTTTGCTGAGTTGCTATGAGACACCACAAAAAGCAGGGTAAGATGTTAGAGTAGAATTCGATATGGTCTAAAGGATAAACAGGCCAGAATTTGCTGAAGCATGTGCAGAAATACAAATACAGAGAGATTCTCACCATGGCAAACCCTCCAATTTCACTCTTGACTACAATCAAGAAAGTGCAGATACAGGGAAAGAGGAGAAAACTGGCAATTAGGAGGGCATCTTGTAAATGTTACCTTGTTGTGGCTATTCACAGAACAGTTCATCCAGTATGCTTCTTATTTATATACTCCCTCAGAACTCCGTATACTTCAAATGTACAGAAATGCCAGACCACTAGATTTAGATCTAAAAGCTAACCCACTTTGGATAAAGATGGGTTAGGAAAAAAACTGGACCCAGGTTGAAGCACGAACAAGTTTTACCAAATTTTCATATTAATTACTGTATTTCTGGAAAAAATATAGAGCCTGTCCTCAAGACAAGCCCATGATTACACATTAAATAAGGGTGTGGCCAATACAAAAAGCTGTCACCACAGCCACATCTGCTGCTTTTCTCTTATTCTTCATAATCTTCTAGTACTTTTGAAGAGGTGACAAATCAGAAAATATTTTAATTGATTTGGTCTTAGATTTCCAGTGATAGAAAATTGGCCTCTAAGACGCTGTCCTTCTATTTTCAGGTAACAAACATCACTCAACAAATCATGACCTTGTGTTGTGGTTTAACACCAGCTGGCAACTAAGCACCACGCAGCTGCTCGCTCACCCTCCACACACACCCAGTGGGATGGGGGAGAGAATCAGAAAAGTAAAACTCGTGGGTTGAGATAAAGACAATTTAATAGGACAGAAAAAAGAAAGGATATAAGAATAATAATAGAACATACAAAACAAGTGATGTGCAACACAATTGCTCACCACCCACTGACCAGTGTCCAGCCAGTCCCCGAGCCATGAAGCCCCCCAACCAACTCCCCCAGTTTATATACTGGGCATGACATCACCTGGTATGAAATACCCCTTTGGCCAGTTTGGGTCAGCTGTCCTGGCTGTGTCCCCTCCCAACTCTTTGTGCCCCTCCAGCCTTCTTGCTGGCTGGGCATGAGAAGCTGAAAAACCCTTGACTTGGTCTAAACACTACTTAGCAACAACTGAAAACATCAGTGTGTTATCAACATTCTTCTCACACTAAATCCAAAACGTAAGACTATACTAGCTACGAGGAAGAAAAGTAGCTTTATTGCAGCCGCAAGCAGGACACCTTGGAATGCTTACCAACTTACAGATTTCACATTAATAAAGAGAACAATCTCAATGCAGATGCTTGTTTCTTTCCTAGGTTTTTAAAGAATCTCATCCTTTCATATTTCATTTAAAATGTAGGCCCAATGAAATAAGATATAATTTAACTAGGTTCATTTTATGTCAACATAAGATCTTAGTGACACCAGCTCTTATGAATGTTTGTGGAGAATTTATCTGATTATCACAAAGGTACATCTTTATTAAGTAACTATGTGAACTTGCTAGGAACTTTAGCTTTTATTTTTTTTAATTAATTAAGTTTAAAAGGAAAGAAAGTTATTGAATGAAAACACGAATGCAACACAAATCTCAGCTATTCTTACTGTGTTTAAATCTGAACTAAATGACATCCAATAAAATCTGTGAATCTTAAGAGAGTGCGCCACAGGTGAAAACAAGTATTTGCCCTAAGCAAATAATTCAGGATCAGACATCTTTGTATCTTTATGCTACATGGGATAATGCGCACTTCCCATGTTTCCTCCAAAAAAAGGCAGAACAGTATTTTTCAAGCACAGATACAGTGTAGTACATAGTAAAATTGCACTCAAATTCTAAGTCGTGTGGCAGTTAGCCACAATAATTGCTTTTATTGCCTTCTATAATCTTATATATTACAAAATTATAGTGCTGTTGTATTCTCTTAACAAATCTGAGTTTTGAAATACATAGTAAATACCACATATGCCCCATAAACTTCCATGTATGATTATCGCCACATATACTCTTAACAATTTCAGCTGTCCAAATAATTTTCATTCTGGGTCACTCCTATAGCAGGTTTTGCCCTTTTATTAATTCTTCACATCAATTATGTACTGGTTTTTGTCACTGCAGGTTTTTTATTTTGGCTTTGTTCAACATCTACTATTTGAGAAATATTAGTTAACAGCTAGCAATACACATAGCTACTAGCTAGCAATACACACCTACCAAAATTATAGCCACACCATTATAGTTAAAGCTATGTCAATACTTCTGCAATAAAAACTGCTTTTCCAAGATTTATAATTCAAACATAAAGAAAAAATACTTCTGGGATGAAGCTCGGCATATAAGGTCACAGCCCACAACAAATTTGTTTTACCAATTTTCAAACAAATTGATTCTGCCATTTTGAGTGCTGCAAGTGTAAATCAAAACAGAGATTTAACTGTTTAAAGCTAAACGGTGTTGGCCGTACACTTATCTGTGGCAGCATCAAGACTTCTATGGCCTTTTACTAGGAACAAACTTAACCTAAATTGCATATTACTGATTTTATATATACATATATATATATTCACATGCATAATAGAGGGCTTTGTGATCCCTACAGCTGACATCTCCCTTTGAAGGCTAATTCCATTATAGAACATCTCCACTGATGCACACTGGCTTATGTGAATTACAGACGTGACCCATATTTTATGTCTGTCCTGCTGTGAAGGTACAATTTTCCAACGGAAGCTTAAGCACAAAATACTCCACCAATCACCCAGCTGCGGCCAGCTGTAGCCAGTCTGCCCTTGAGTGTCATCGTGCTACCTGGCTTGCTGGGCTTTGTACGCTCATCCTTCAGGCTGTACTTGCAGACTCCGCACGCACAGCAGGCCCATTAGGATCTCCATGAGGACTCCCACTTATCTTGAACACATTCAAAAAACTAAAAGCAGATATTTATAATCAGTCTAGTTTACTTCTGTCAACACACAGCATTAAGTTGTATAAATGTAAATGTCAAATAAACGCTTGTTCCAAATATAATTTTCTCATTTTCTAAACTGATACATATTAATATTCCATAAGTGCTGGCAAGATGAGCCCTTGTACTACTGCAATGGGTTTAATAATATCCTTGACCTAATTCAGCAATTGCCACTGACAGCAAAGCTAACTCAGTTCCTTATCTTTATTTCAACTGAGAAAATTCTTGTCTTGAAAACAGAGTTGACCCATATTATTAATTTCTAGTATCGAAGGAAGATTTGTCAAGAGTCCTTCAAGGGGTCAACTTTCCTTCTAGCGGAAATTTGCATAGGATGGCTTGCCACTAATGGCACGCCTTCAGAGAAATTTCTGCATTAGACTAAGAACAAAAGGGTATCTTAAGCTCCTTAAGACAGTGCAACCACCTTCTTCTACAATACCACTTAAGAAGTAAAAATCAGTTCTGTGTTACCTCAGAGATATAATCATGGTGTCAAGTCATCAGACACGAAGCGCATCAATCCAGCTGAAAATGTCACATGTACTAAGTAATGTGGTCTGGAAACACCTATTTCAAGTCATACTCTGTCTTGAAAGCAAGACAAGAAGAGTGTTATAGTGGCTAATTCTGCAGTGATTCAATCACTCTATTTTACTACAATATTTTTTTCAGCCCTGTTTCAACTCAATAGTTGCATATAGTTATTTTCATCTCCAAGCTACCTTCCACTTATCCATCTGGAATTAAGTTTCTCCTTCATCTTCGTTTTTTATATGATTCTGCAATTCTCTTTCCCTCCAATCTCTTTTTACATTCATAAATTTTGAGACAAAATACTTGTGAAGTCATCTGGTTTGGAGTTTTATTTGGTTTGGAGAAGATTTATTTCCTCCTTTTCCTATTTTTTAAAATCTTTATTTCATTTCCTCTTTTAAAACTTGCTTGGAAACTAATCTCACTCGGTTAAAGAAAGATCAGTGGACTTAATCCAGTAGAAACAGCACATTTTCTCTCATCACAACTCAAAAAGCTGAACGAAACTGACTGATAAGGTGGCTGAATTATCACCTATCTTGGCTTCTGTCAGTTTGGTGAATTGTAAAGCTACTATATCGTGATGAAAACCGTGATCAAGAGAGGAAAAAACACACAAACTTTTATATCACATTAGAGATTCTAACCTTGATTGTGGCTTTTCATCATTTTACAAACTTCCAGGTCTTTCCGATTAGCACTACCTTAATGGTATTTCCCCTCTCGCTCTCCTGATTTCATTTTTCTTTATCCTGCTCTTCAGCCAGCTCTTTGCATTTTTTTCTCTCTATGCAGCACTGTATTGAAGAATTTCAACAACTACTGAAACAGTTTAGCAGAACTGCTGTTCTTGTGATATTCTGGAAGACTGGCAGAAAAACCTACAAAAAGTCAACAATGGAAAGATATGTGTATGATGGTCTTGAATGATGAGATGTGTGAATGTATTTGTACTCATGGAAATTCACTGATTTTCAGCTTTTGAGCCTTTACATTCATTTCTCTCATTCACATCACCATTCTTCCCTTGGACAAATGGTTGTGCTTTGCTTTCTGTATATTTTTATGTGGCATTTATTACCATTGGAAGTAATGCTAACAAAAATATTTAACTTTGGTATGTCCAGAGAGCCAAAGGAAGTTTTAAATTGAGTTGAGAACACTTTCTAATGTCCTGGTCCTTCCTCCTCTTCTCCAGTGTAGAGATATTAATTCTATTCCTGTAGTTTGTAACCAGCTTATTGAATAACCTGTTTGAATATCTTCTTTTCTGCCTCTATTTACTTACATGAAAAATGTGTTTACCGTATCTATTAAATACACTAGATACAACAATGTTAGAAGCAGCATTATTATTTTTATGATAAGCAAGCAGACAGACTACATATCTAATCACCACTGGGAAACTATTTAGAGAAGTTTAGATGCTTTTTCAAGAGCATCAAAAATGATAGGTCAATTGGAATTGGGCTTTGCCCAGCCTTCTAAGCTGGTACATCCTTTTTAATATAAGAATCCCAAACGCTGCAGCAATTACACATTAATTGTTCAACTTGCTGTTTTATTGCAAAACGCTAAGCTATAGTATGGTTCTCAATAAGAGGCAACATACTCTACTAATGTGGATACACTCCTGGGACTTTGTCATCCCATATTCACAAATAAAAAACCCCTATGATCTCTGGTTTTATTGTACTCTAGGCAGAAGGTGCAGACACAGTGTAAAACTTTTACTGACTATTGAGAGGCCTGAAAAATTAATGAATTTTACAATTAATCATTAATTAAATACATAAGGGCACATTATTGAAAATTGTAAAGACAGTTAGGAAACTGAAAACTTGTGGAATCTCCCTCCTTTGCAAGAGGAGGGAGAAAATTTAAATGACCTCTTTCTCTCTGGACCTACATTTTCTATTATTTCAGAAAACTGTGTATCATTTGCAAAACTGTTTAAACAGTCATTTGGGGTCAGATCGTTACATACTTTGGAGACAGCAAAGGCAGCAAGTATATCTGAAAGCAGTGAACACTGCTCTAATGCAGGTTGGTAAAATGTGTGTTTCTACTGGAAAAACTAGTTTTTAAAACTAGTAAAACATTAATTAAGTTTACTTAATAGAACGACTGGACACTTTTCCAGTCACAACAGGGCCTGCATAAATGAAATATTTGAGAGAATAGAAGACTACATCAAGAGAAAAATAAACAAATAAATAAAAAGTTAAGCACTACCAGAGTAGGAGAATAATTTGAGTTATGCCCTTCACCTAAAATAAGATTTGACAGACTCAATCTTGTCTTCAGCGCACTTAAAACCAAATGGAATTACTTCAAATTCAACAGTGTGGCACTTGGGTTCAAGAGGGTCTCAGGGACATATGAGGGTTGAATGAAACTCAATTTTGTTCTGATAACCATGCTTAGAAAACAATTTTCCAGATTCATGTAAAGATTTCAAGATGCCGTAAATATTATATATTTCAGGAAATTATTATCTAATCTGATATAGATATAAGAGTTGTCATTATACTTTTATTAAAATAAACTTTGGAGAAGATGGTTGCTTGACGTACTATTGATGAATTTGTGAAGTTTTAAGAAAGGGTACAAAGGAGCACATTTATTTGTTTATAAGAAACAGATTATGTTCTGCATCCCTCTTGTTGTTCTTTTTTTTTTTTCTTCTTCTTCTTTTTTCAACAAAATGAGATCCACCATGTAAGGTGCAGGGAACACCCTGAAAAGCCACAAGGCCACACATCCAGTTAATTAAAAAAAAAAAGGAGAACACTCTTTTACGAAAAGTATCTGCTTGTGAAGCTAGAGTAACCACAGCAATAAACACTGCTTCCATTTCTACAAACTGGAGTAACTCTAGTAAAATCAGCCATACAAACAAACCTTAAAAAAAAATAAATATATATATATAAATGCATACAAAATTGCAGGAGAATCTCATAGTGCCATTGCACTTAAGAATTCTGACTCCTCCCTTAGTGATCCTAGTGTAATGCCTTAAAGCATATGAAATTTGTTAACTCTGTGTCAACCCAAGCAATACAAAGAATTCAGCCCACTAGAGCAGGAAGGGGGGCAAAAACATTAATATATTATCAAATACTAATTCATATTTCTACAAAGCATCTGTATTGAATACAGCCCCAGTCAGGAAGCGAAACAAATGTCAGACTCTAAGAATTGTAGTCAGAAGGTAATGGAAAAAGGGAACAGATTGAAAACCTTCCCGTCCTCTCCAGGGACAGAAAAGGCTGCTGTCCCCAGAAAGTGGAAAGTGGGGGAGAGAGTGCAGGCGGCTGACACCATCCCATCCAGGCATGACTGCCTAATTGAATAACCTTCTGTTGGCAGAAAGACGTTGTTCAGGAAGGGGTGATCCCACCCTCTTGCCCTTGCAGCAGGTGGCATTCAGTCAGATGGACAAATACAAACATCAATGTAAAGAGCTGGACAGACACCAGCTGTAACTTCCATCTAGCCAGACACCTGGGGAGCGAATTTTGACAATGCTGCTTAAGGGAACAGAAAATGAGATGTTTTTAATAGGCTGAAGACTGAATTTGGATTTTAACATTTAGCTCCCACGAGCAGAGCCATTCCAGATTTTCCAATTACAGGAAATCTGACAAAGGATGACAAAGACAAGTCTCTTCTTTCTAAAAGGGACTTGCGCCTCTTAGCTGACTGTTAATTAAAGAAAAAGGAATGTACTGTTTTTTAGGGATATGATTGCAGTGAGGGAAAATGAATGGATGGTTGGGGGCTGAAGATTGTGAAGGCAAAGGGTCATTTCTATTCCTATGTATGCTTCCTTTGTCATTTGTACAGTTTGCTAAAATTCTTTGAATGGCAGTTTCCCAACAATACAGTACAGATAATACTATTTTTCCTCCTGCTTTTTATTTGTCCCAGAGATGCCCAGAGTGGGGCAGAAACTCTTTTCTTCTGATTAGAAGCAGTTACCCCAATCAAACCACGATTGCTTTGGGTTTTCAAAACATTATACTATTCTTATTACTATTAGTAACTGAAGTCCCCTACCAGAAGCCAAGCCTGTACTTTAAAAATTAAAATATTAATTCATTAAAGCACTTGAAAAAATCCTTAACCTTAATGCATTCTTAAATGAATGAAGTTCAGGCATGTGCTTAAAGGTTTGGCTGATTGATGGGTCAGCTCAACCGCTTCTCTAAATTGCAGCAAAAGCCTGACGGAATACTCATAATACCTGAAAACATAATGACCCATTTCCCTACAAACATTCAATAAATTCGTAACACAGGTCTTAACGGGGCGGGGGTTGTGTGTGTGTCTTTAATTACAAATGCTAAGCACAGATGTGTAATTGATATTATAATACAGTGTAGGCAGAGACTCATTTCAGATGAACGATGGGAACAATAAGCAAGAATCCTTAAAGTGTTAACTAGCACGCTTGCTTCCTCGACTCCAAGGCCAAAACACTCAGTCATCTGGTCCCAAGTCTTCCTTCACGGACTGATAGTTTTGCGTGAGTTTGCAGCTATAGTAAGTGGGTCTGACATGGAATGATTTGGGGTGAATTATAAGCACTCTGCTGAAAGTTAGGTTCAGAGTGAATATCCAGACTGAATTTTAAAAGTCATCAGGAGGGTATTCCCAAAGACATGGTTCAGATGCCAGATGACATAATTCATAAAGCTGCTCCTGGGAAACAATCTGTAGTAATCTACTCCTGCAGGCCAAATGCCAGCTTTACTGCTGGGAATTATGCCCAGGCAGTAGACTTGTCTATTGGCAGTATATTGCCCAGGACTAGTCAGTCTGTACAGGGCAGGATTAACGACATGAAGAGGCTACTACTTTTTAAATTACTACTTCTTAAACAAACAAAAAAGGACCATGTGTCTGCAAACTGAAGATGTTGCAGCTTCCAGGATAGTAACTGGGGTTTCATTAGATCTCTCTGGAATTACAGAGAGTGATGAGATAAATTGATTATCTAGCTATTCCATTTGCTAGCTCTTTCCCTCTTCTAATACCTTTTAGGTCCCTTTGCAAGGAAAACAGGGGGAAAAAACCAACTTTCAAGCAACATCTCCCCTACGGGAACTTATGGCAAGTTTCTAGATCTAGAGTCCCTGACACAATAAAAAGATTTTAAAGTACACAAATAACTGAGAAAGGAACAACAGAGGCAAACTTACTAAAGAGGAACAGCCTCACCCCAGGAACTGGAAGACTCCAAGGGATGGACAAACCAATTAATCGCATAAAAGTAGTCGCAAATGCAGGAGTTCATAACACAGCTTCTCTTTGGGAGAAAACTTCTTGATTGTTTTAACACAGCCCAAACCATACTGATGCCCTCGCTGACTTGCTTTTGATCTTGAAGCCAAATTTAGGTACCATAGAAAACAAAATACTTGTAAAAGTCAGCACGCTAATCTGATGACGACACTTCTGTTTCCAACAGATAATTAAAAATCCTAATCCCTTCATCCTATTAACACCAAAATACGCTGGGGAAATCCATATTTTGTCACAGCTGCCTCTTATCAGTGTAGGATCTATGTGCATAAGGTGGAGGCTCCAGTATACTTTGGACTATGTTCATAACTAAACATTCTGACAAAAAAAAACAAACAAAACATGCATTTTTTTGCAATTTAGGGTTAATCTTTGAAAAAACTCTAACTCAGAAATACTTTCAGTATGTTTCAATACAACTAACTGAATATCAAGCCTCCTCTCTACCCCTACCAGGAGGGTACCTCTTTCCTCTCTTCTAAGAAGTGCCAAGGAGTCTTTTACGACCACAAGTGCTCAAGGCCTAATTTTACATCTCAGAGTAGAGCTAAAAATCTCAGTAAGGCTGCAACATATTGCTATGCAGATCATAGACAGTATAATAATTGAGAGGAGAAATCGATCCTGAAGAATCCAAGATAATAAGTAAGCAGTGTGTCAAAATAAAATCATCTGATGTACTAGAATAGCTATACTGACACTTCCCCTCCTTAGTTCACCCTTGGGTTTTAGTGCCTGCAAGAATTATCCCTATTTATAATATCACATAGGCAACAGTACCTGGGTCACACACTCTAGCTGTTCTGTTTGTGACTGGGGAAACATCAATACAAGAAGTCCACAATCCAAGAGAAAATATTATTTCAATATTTTTCTTTGGCTTTTCCTTAGGAGTAGGAGGAATTGTTCATAGACTCACATGAACTATCTGCTTACTTAATCTCTGACCTCTCGAGTCTTTATGTTCTGTAGTTATGGTCTAGATTCTCGCAACACGCTGCAATATGACAACAAGGGTCATTAAAGAAACTAGTTTCTTCACACTCCATAGAATATTGCTCAGTAGTACTATCCACTATATTAGTACTATTTGAATATGTGTATGATTAAATTAATAATATGACAGTCCATTGTAAATGCATATTATATATTTATTACATATAAACTACATATCCTATTCTGTTCAGTCTTAGGATATTTTCAGTGAGGAACAAGTGGTAGTGACTTCAGGAGACTCAAGTTCCTCTGAAACGTCACTTTTCACACTACAGGATGTAAAGGCATAAAGGAAAGCCAATCTTTAAAATATCATGCTTTGAAACTTTGAGCCTATTAATCAGGAAAAAATAATCATTGACAAGATGACAACATTCTGCATGACAACAGTCAGCTTGATGTGGTGTGCAATAATCTATTAAAAATCAGAATTTATGATGCAGCAATTGAACCCATTCAATTATGGTGACATGACTTGTCCTGTGCAAATAGCATACTATATTAATATTTTAGTTAAAATTCCTAGACTGTATGGTTGGTTAATAAGCTGCAGTTCAGGATGAGAATATATGGCTGTTCAATATAACTGGGTTATGAATAATCCTGCTTATTACTGAAAAAGCAGCCTCCTCTGAGATTCAGAGCAGACATGTCAATGGAGCAGAGGGAGTTGCATTATTAATCCTACCATGTTCAAATGTATGTCAGCAACTAACAGAGGTCAGCACATATCCCACAGCATTATGTAAATGCATGCATTATTAAGACTTTTTACTACTTCTTGAACACTTAATATTAATCATAATGTTAACCACAATAAACTACCAGTATGTCTTAAGAATGCCTTAAAAAAGTTGTAAAAATAAAAATCCTTCATTACTTTATATTTGGATTAAGGACTGACATCAGGAAGAAACAGAAGTGGCTCTTGAAAATAAAAAGTTAGCACTAATGATATTATTTCACGGGAATTGTGTTTGATTAGCCAAACAAAAATGACTACCTATGGAGTTCTGTAAAAGGTTTGAGATGAAAATATATGTCAAGAGGACTCTTATGAGATTTCATCCTTGTTTGCTTGCCTGACTACCCAAGGTTTTAAACGGCTGATATGCACTATTACAGTGAATCACATGATTGCTTCGCATCCAGTTTTTACTTAGCCTTACTACACTTAGCAGTGCTCTGGCACACTGGACCTTCCTGGGAATGACTGGTATTTGAAGACTTTGAAAATGAAAGTCCTTTTCACTTGAAGAACTGTAAAGAAATACAGTTTTGAAAAACTCTGGATGTCCCTGACAAGCAATTGTTTCTCTATTAAAAAAAAAAAAAGAAAATTACTGTTTTGATCCCCACTCTTGTCTTATGTTTCATGGTGAGAAGTGTGTAGTCTTTAATGAAACCAATGACACCTGGAGAAAAGCAGCTGTAATAGAACTGTTCATCAGCCCTCATTCAAATTCCAGTAAAACAAAGGTAGCAGGTTTGGGAAATGGAGACACTTAAATATCTTAGTCCCCAAATCCTTACTGTGACTATCCACAACCATGGCTACATCTCTAAGCAAACAGTTTTGGTGCATTTTTTAATGCAAGAAAAGTACACAATCATATAATAGTGTGACCAGAAATACTTCCAGAGACGGAACTGCAAGGGGTTAATCATTTGCAAGGAAAAAATACTATTATAGTTTTCAGACAGCACTGTGGTTATAAGCACAGGGAACACAAACTCAAGCAGCAGATCTAATGTTGCTAACAGGGAGAAACACAAATAATTGCCTCTCCAAATTTATTTTGGTTACAATGAGATTTAATAAAATCAAGTATAGTTAAAGCAATAGCACACTACTCATCTATAACAGTGAAGTGACAAATCTTATGCCTACACAAAGCACACGCAAGCTCTCTCCATCACACCTGAAACATTTGATATGAACTAACAAAGTTCTGGAGTTACAAATCCTGCATTAACACAGCACTGCGTGACCTAATAGGGCTTACTATTTCCAGACCACTTCTGCCCTGTGACCCAACAGCTCAGAAACTTGCTCAGGATTGTCGAAACCTATCTGAGTAGACATGACAGAATATGCTGGTGTAGAAGCATTGTGTTGGGCTGTTGGGAAAAGATTGCATTTAAATAGCATGTTTAGTGCATTCTCCTACATATGTATGTTTTTATCACCCTGGCTGCAGAGTCTCAAACGTGTACAGTGAAGCAGCCACTGATCTCCATGCAGTTCCTTGGCAAATCCAAATACTGACAGTATTCAGGATATGTTCTGTAACCATCTGGACATCATAAAACAGTAACTAAGGAAATTAAATTGGACATAACTTGCCAACTAATTTGATCAGTTCAAAGCTCAGAATAGCACTGCAGTTTTTCCAAGAGGTGACATCCAGCTGTGTTACAAATTGTACTTTCCAGTACCATACTACAGCATTGGGTTAAACCCATATTCTGCAACAAAACAGTTGATGGTGCCTAATTCCTATGTTTACAACTGTAGTACTTGCTTTTGAGCAGCTCCCTAATAAGTACTGTGACATTTGTATTGGCTTCACTTTACTCTAAAATACCACTACATGTAAATATATTATCAAACTTAGTTTTCATTCCGTATTTTTAATAATCTAACTTAATTTTCATTCTCTATTTTTAATAGGTGAATATGGTATTATTATTGTTCAAAAAAAAGCCATACAGATTCAGCAATACCAAAATTTGTCACCACTTTTAGTTATTCTGAGTATGTTTTGTCCTGTGGGGAAAAAAAAAATCAACTCAGATAGTAATAAAAAGCCTTTTCTAAGTAAGATCTTTATTTTTTTAACAAAAAAAAGATGTCCGTATGTTTTAAAAAGAATAGATGAAGTAAAAAGAAAATATTTGGATTTGAATAAGAAGACATTTTATTTGACATATAGTTGACATTTCAATTTATGAAGAATCTTAACTTCTGTATACTATCTAGGTTTCTTCATATTCTTCTAGTGTTTAGAAAACAATAAGAATCAGAAGATCAGTTATTTGTACAGCTTTCACTGGTCATATTTAGATAAGTGTCCCAGAAACAATAAGTATATCTTTCGCTCATATTCTTTATCAATATTTCCTATGACATACCACTTCTGTTCATACAAAATACAAACCTTGGCAGACTTTGTTAGATTTTAGTTCTTTAATTTGCTTATCTGTTCATAACCCCACCAAAATAAACTGTAATTCAGCAAACATCTAATAAAATTGCCTCTGTATTATCTCATCTATATACTTCTTCACTAAACTTGAGATGATAGAAAGGTGATATCTGACCTCAGATTTGGATTCTGGATGCAAGGTTCATTAATGCTTAGAATTCGATTTACCTGCATACATAAGACAACATATAAGATAGTTATTTCTTATGATTAGTGATATGTAAATTAATATATAGCACTTTCAGCTTTCATTTCTTCTAAAAATTGCAAAATGTCTAAAGACTCGTGGAGTCTTCTTGCTTGCTAGGCTAAGGATAATGTTAATAAAGTTTATAATAATAATGTTTTTAATAATGTTAATAATAATAGCAACAATAATAATAATAAACCACCCAAATCTTTCTCCCACACTACCAAGATGATGAACTCGATTCACAGAACAAAGAGGAAAAGTCTAAAAATCATACACGATATACTTCCATTTTGGGTAAAATAAGATGTCCAATACTCAGATTCTTAACCTGTGTAATAAAATGAGTGAGCTAACCTTGCACAGACTGGCAAATGGCTGAAGAGAGCTGTATAGTTTGACATTTGAAATCATGCTTTTGTGCTATATTTTCAATGCTGCAATGTTTATTACATCCCCATTTCCATTCATCTACATACCGGAGACAATAATTATCCATGTAACTACAGGATTTAAACCCTTTTAAGACTGAAAAGCAATTAAGTTTGAACATTTGGTATAGCATTTAGCGCACATTTTTACTGATCGTGCAACCACCAGTGAATACCTGCTTCAAAGGAATACTTTCTTCGCTTGCCACTTACTATTCTTTTATATATTGTTTCAGTAATCATTACAAGGACAAATTACTCATTTGGCTAAAGGAGAGAATGACTCTTTTTCCACATTATACTTCCATATGCTCCCATTTCACACTGACAAGTCCTTCCCAGGCGTGAGAAGCCGTGCCCATGCGGCTGAGCCGTGCCGGTACCCACAGTACACCTGGCACTAGCCCTAGACTCTGCTATAGGAACATTTTCTGGATATGTAGTATGTTACAAGTCAAGTATCTGTTTTTCTGCTCAAACACAATCAAAGTCAAACTCTACACATGGTGACTGAAATACCTGAATTTGTATTACTACAGAACTGTATTTCCACCCCCTGTTTTCTTCCTCCTTAGCTTTCAAACAGAATGTATTATTATGAAGACCTTCCTTTCTCCCCTTAGGTGAATAGTAAATATTAGAGATCAAAAGTAATTATGTCAATTGTGTGTAGAGCGTGACTGAAAAGGCGTAAAAATCAATCACAAAAGAATTTACATCAGCCTAAAGTTTTGGGCAGCTAAGTTTTCACTCATGTTACATTCGGATGTGGTGCTTATATTTTAATCAGAATCTTCTCACCACCACATCACAGAGTTTCAGAATCACAGAAGGGTTGAAGCTGCCAGGGACTCTAGAGCTCATCTGATCCACCCCCCCTGCTCAAGACATCTAGAGCCAGTTGCCCACGACCATGTCCAGATGGCTTCTGAGCATCTCCAAGGATGGAGACTCCACAACCTCTCTGGCAACCTGTGTCAGTGCTTGGTCACCAGCACAGTAAAAAAGTATTTTCTGATGTTCAGATAGAACCTCCCGTGTTTCAGTTTGCGCCCACTGCCGCTGGTGCTGTCACCTGGGAACCACTGTGTCCACTACCTTAGATCATGGATGTCAACAGATTAACCATTTACACTCCCATCTGGAACACAAACAGAAAAACTATCTATGGCGACACCATAGCTCTGCAAGAGAGAAAAGGCTGCTAAGAGGGCCTTGAGAAGAAATCGGAGAATACCTCAAACACACATGAGCACAAATTAACATGTGATACACAAATAAAACAAAGATAGCAGAGGAGGACAGAGGAAAACACTTTGATAAACACATTTGGACATTTACTTGGTACCCTGCTACTCTTGAAGGGGCAGACCCATAGCCTAAACTGACCTACCACAGTGATCTAAACAGACATGGTATCAGACTTGAGGGAAAGGGTCTGATCATCAGACCTGATGATCACAGGGCTAGAGAACCTGCCCTATGAGGAAAGGCTGAAGGATTTAAGTCTTTTCTTTCTGGAGAAGAGAAGGCTCGAGAGGACCTCATCACAGTATTCCAGTATGTAGAGGGTGGCTACAAAGAGGACAGAGGCTCTCGCTTCACAAGGAGCTACATGGAGAAGACATCGGGCAACGGGCACAAGTTGCACCAGAAGAGGTTTTATCTCAACATAAGAAAGACATTTTTTACAATAAGAACAATCGCTCACTGAAACGACCCCCCAAAGAGACATGGTAGATGCATCACTGGAGGTTTTCAAGCTGCGGTTGGAAAGGGTGCTAGATGATCTCAGTTAGGCTCTCTTTCCCATGAAAAGTTGGACCAGACGATCTTTCAAGGTCCCCTCCAACCGAGGCTGTTCCATGATTCTATGACAGCTCTGAGATGTTACAGCTATGGCCTTATAATCATACAACTGCAAACTCATTTTCCATTGAAGTTTACCTATGAATGAAGATGTGATGAGTGGCAAAGAAGGCTTACTGTTCTTCAGTGTAGACACGAGCCCTGCTGTGCCTGCACTGGTACAAGAACTCATATACTTTCTTCACTTCATGTAAGATTTAAGATTGCTAGAAGTTTTTCTTTGTGGAGTTTCAGATGTTCTACAGTCTTTTTTTCAGTATATAAATATAATTTTCAGGGAACTTCTGATCCTACACTTCTCTTAAAATAGGATCATATTGAATAACCAGGCTGCCTTTAGTTACCACCTATGATAGAGCAACATATCTAAGCTAGTTTTAAATTAGCTAGCCAGAATACTGTAAGCAAAGTAGGCAACATGGAAATCAAAACAAGGAATCAGACCTGCCTGAAACATTAAAAATTTTTTTTCTGTTTATCCCACTGTCTGCCTGTGCAACCAGTACACAAGCTAATTACTTTAAATATACCTACTCAATCTAATTTTATACTATAGCATAGCCACAACAGTGACTGCAGGACTATAGCACTTACAGTTATAAGAAAATTGAATAGCATCCTTTAATGGTTTTACTCTGTAACAGTTAACAAGTTATCATTAAAAAAGCAACACTTTGTATACTTAAGAATAGAAATAACTCATATAGGCTTTCAACATAATAATAACAAAAAAAACAGAGAACACAAGACTTGTCTAGCACCTGAATGGAAAGCATCCAAAACTAAGTGCAGATTTTATCTGAACTTAGAATTCTACTTTAGTAGCATTCCTCAGAAAAATCAGTCATGCCTAAAAATCTGTAATGCAAACAATACAAATTATTTATTTCAACTTCACATGTGAAAATAATTTCAGGTCTAAAAATCAGTGGGCTTTTGATAGAATTTCTGTAATTGATACAGCTCATGTGAGGTAAATCTTTACAACATGGCCACTAAGCTCATTTTGGATGAACTTGTTTTAATCTTTGCCTAAACCCATCAAAAAGAAACAGTACATATAATATCAGAAATTAATAAAATACTAGAAGAGTAGATTTCTTAAGAACATTCATGGATTCTATATTTCAGAGCCTTGAAAATAACACTGATTAAATACAGAAACAAAAAAGTTATGAATGTACCAACAAATTAATTTTAAAAGGGACTACATGGTCTACTGAAACCACAGGCTTTATTTTTAGTGTGTGTGTGTGGTTGGTTGTTTATTATGCAGTTAATAAATTCACAAAACAGATCCATAATTTATTAAAAAAACTTCAAAGACTGAGGAAATACATTTTCTCGGAACATTATTTTCTAATAATGCTTCATTTCTTCCACCTGTTTTTGAAAGTCAAGCCCTTCCAGTCTAGAGGGTAAGAGAAACAGAGTCAGTGCAGACAGGAAGGTAACATTTAACTAAAAAATATGTGCCTTACCGAGACACACTGTAATAGCAGATTTTTTCTAAACCTTAAACCTATCGGGATTAAAGTCAAATACACAGCTAGCATATATTGTTTGGAAATAAAACCAAGGACATTAATTAGTCTTGGCTTTACATTATTCTTTTGTTATGAAGGCAATAGGAAAAACTAGGTGCTTTCAGGCCTTGTTCAAGAATTCTCACCAGTTTAAGCAAAACTGATTTTTACAGCATGTATTAAAAAACCCCCACGACCAAGCAGTACAGTCATAGTAAAGGGGAAGCTACTTGGCACAAAAAGAATCTTACGGAGTCAGTTTTGGGCCCATGAAGCTGCAGAAGCAAGGGAGAGCTCCAGCTGGAATGACCACCTGACTGCCCCAGCCCTCCTTTTCTGTCTCACAGCAGGGACGGGAGTCATGGCTTTCTGCAACTCTAGCATGAGCAAATTGGGCAGCGCTGCCATGGCCTAGAATCAGTGTCTGATATTTTTATCATCCCAGGCAACTTCCAGCTTAGCCTACACCTACAAACAGCCCTGCAGAGTTTGTAGGATTTCTGTCTGGATCTTGTATTGATGAATAGTATTATAAGACTACAAAACCCCAACACTTTTTTCACTCTATATGTTTTTACGTTATTATTTTAAAGGAAGTGAAATCTCTTTCCACTAACTGCTTAGTCTCAGATAGGTGGAATGAGGAATGGATGGGGAATTAAATACAGATGTGAATTGTAGCCCTGCACAGAATATGACAAAGGCAGGTTCCCATCTTCTAGTCCTATAGGGACTGAAGAACCACTTTAACTTGTAACCTAGCACTCCTTTGCATTCAACATGATGTTTTTTTTTCTTTTGCGTACTACTACCCCTGTAACTTGGCAACAAGAGGAGTCCAAGACAGAGGTATGCTATGCCTATCTCTCCCTTTACAGAATTTTGCCTGATACCATACCACAGATACATTTTTAAAGTTTCAGCAAGAGGCATGAAGGCTATTTCTCCACCCTCCTGATGCTGTAAAGGACTCTCATATTTTTCCTCAGTTTGTTTTCTTTAAATTTTCTCTGCATTGTTTGGGTTACACAGCTAAAGTTGCACAAAGATAAAACTAACAGAGCCAGGATATCAGAACAAAACCTCATAAATCAGTGCACAGTCCCTGAGAATCTAGCTCTGTTACTAAATGCAGTTTGTCTCTTAAAAAGTTAAAATAAAGAGTAAAATCTGTAGCAGGATAATCTATCTTTCTAGACTGTGGTCATTCTCCCAGGACCCCAAGGTTCACTCCCAAAGTGCTCCATACAAGGAAGCTCCAGAGCACTCTGAGTACTAGCCTTCCCTTCCCATCTCAGTCGCCTAATATTTTTGTTAGGAATGCAGAAGGAAAGATAACTAATCCTGTGCTTAATACATTTTGCTGCTGACACTGAATTCAGAAGAGATGTAAAGAACATCGCAGTAACCCTTGTCATCATACAACCCTGTATTTTCTCTGTCAATAACAATACAGTTATCGTGGTGCTGTTCAAGGTTCTAACATTTGGATTACATGTAATCATTTGCAAAGCTAAGGACTGCTATGGCGACCACAGCAGCACTTAGCATTTTTCATCTTCAAAGGCTGTGACAGGCATGAGCTAATTAATTCTCATAGCCCTTTAGTTCTGTTTAGAAGGCTATGGAGAGACAAATTCAATCCTGACTGTAAATGAGCCCAATGGTCTCAGCTTTACCACTAGAGCTAGAGCAGGCTAGTTAACATGTTACTGTCCAATGTCAGAAGACTATTTTTGCTGACATCAACAGCGAGTTATTTTATATGGCACATCTGAAAAATGAGAGATAGTTAAGTCTTGCAAAGCAATGAACCCTTGGTTTTCAATCCAGTAAATCTTGTAAGCAGTCTAATTTTTCAAGCCTGTGAATGATCCTACTGACTTCAGCTTAGAAGCTTAAGCACAACTACAGATGTTTTACAGGTCTGCGAGTGCAACAGCAAGAGCTTTCAGGAGGAGGTTGACTGTGAATACACAGCTGAGGACAAAGATACAGATTGTTCTGGCATCTAATTCTAAACTTGTTCTTTTAGATCGTGCTCTCTCTGTTAGCCACCCAAAAGACAGCTTGTCAGTTCATTACCTTCCCTTTCTCCTCTCTATTTTACTGTGCGTAACGGCAGCAGGCATATATTTGAGACGTGCACAGAACCATAGCCATACACTTTATTTTACACACTACATGCGCCAGCAACTATTAAAACCTGATGGTGCTGAAAGGCTGTGACCATTATATATCTAGTAATGCACTCATCACTGCAGTGCTGTCTGAGTGTTTGGCTGCTATATACTCGCTGGTTCCAGAAGAAACACAGAGGAGTCCTGCTTCAAACCTGCTGTTTTTATACGTGAACTGGAATAAAGAATCAGCCCAGTGAATCAATATGCAAGTGAATCTTTTCTTAGAATGCTTCTTAGAAAGCTTCTTTGAATAAGATGGGGAAAATCTAGAAATTAATATACAATGATCCTCAGACTCAGATACACATCAGTATACATTTTACCTGCAAGGAGCTGGAGGTTTCCCATAAATTTCACAGACCTTAGGAAAAGAAATGACTACCAGCCATCCTTGTATCCACACACCCCTCCCCCCCATCAGCAAGCATCACATCATCCCTTTCCTCTTTTCTCTCATTTCTCCCCCTTCAATGGCAACAGTTTCCTTAGGTTGTTTAGAATTTTCTGGTTCGAGCTACCCACCAGGTGGTGTGAGAAGCCTGGGTGAAGGAAAAAACAGATACCTTTTCATCCACCATCAGCACATTCTTTTAAGCACATATAAAAAATAGGACATTCCAAGGAAGACTTACTATTACTATAAGACTGATACTAGCTTCATCTTAATCACAATACAAGTGCAATATGTATCTTGTCTCCCTTTGCAGCTTTTCAGTCCCCATATACTACATTTCATTGCTGTCTGCATTTCTTCCTTGAGTTCAGCCCTCTTATTTTAAAATTCCTCCTTGAAATTAATGTCTTTTCTGACTTACTCTTCTTCCAAAACAAGGTATGATGGCTAAGAGATTTCCCTTGGCTTAACTCAAGCTCACCATTCTGCCCAATTTCCATGCCTGTCTCTTTCTGCTGCATTATAGCTGTAGGAATATATATAAGCCAGACTGGCAGCTGTGTGTAAGGAATGACAGATCTGCTTACCTCCATTAAACCTGAGTTGGGCATACTTGCCTTGGCATTTCTGGAAGGATAAGGTAGCGGTGGAGGACTATTTAATAAAAAAAGTGTCTGGGGTTTATTTCCTCAGATGTTTACCACAGCCTCTAGTGAGAACCCCAAGCTGAAGCCCCTTTACTAGATAGGCTCCAGGTGTTCAGTAACTCCTCTGCTCACACCCTGCAGCTGGGAACTATAGAAGACAAGTGCTGAACCCTCCAGACTTCCCAAGAAGCTAAGTACACCTCAGACCCCCATCCAGAAGATAACCTAATTTACAGTTTAGCCTGCTATTAAATGTGTAAAATGTGAATCATGTGAATGCTGAAGCCAGTAAATCAAAAGCAGGTTCATATCTTATATTTATTCTTCACAGATTTTATAAATTAAGACTCTTATACAGAATTACAGTACAAGGAAGCTTTATGGAAAAGCTAGAGTGCTCACTAAATGAAAATGAAGAGTATGACTACTTGAACTCTAATTCAGAATCCCCCACATGAGGAAACACTAGAGGTGAGAAATCTGCTAGGGAGAATTCCTTGAATAAATAATATTTTTTCTCTGGGTCTGATACATCTCTGGTACAGATTCAATTTCCTAAGTTTCAGTGCAATTTTGAGTCCCTAATACATTGCAGATCTAGCAAAGAAGTCTTCTATACCTAAAATAACACCGGTTATTTTAAAATAATCAATGCATCAGACAGATAGAGCAACCACAGCACACTGGGCCTTGAAGAAAGAGGTTAGCCTAATGTTCTACAGCTCAAGGGAAGGACAGATGGTATTTATATTACCCCTGAATATGAATAAGAACACTAAAGGTTATAGGGTTATTCCATTAACTGGATCCATCACCGGACAGCATGAAAATTGTATTATGTTTCCGGACAAGGTCTTAGGAGAATTGTAACAGGTCCATTGATGTTATTTTTGATTCTGTCTAAATTAAGTGAAGGCTTTACATTTAAAAGATTTTTATTTGGCCATAGATCAATATTCAATTGCACGTTTCAATTTATCCTGTCCTGTGTACTGTAAAAATTTTCTTGCTGTGATTTATGGGAATATTTAATTAGCAAATGCTATATAAGTAACTGTTTGTCTTAGAAATATTTGTCTTATAAAAACCAGCTGCAAGTCATGTACAAGTACAGCTTCTTAATAAGACTTTGGATTGAAAATTTTAATTTCAAGATACATCAGTTTGGGAAGTTATCCTCTGAAAAATACAAAGATGCTCACAGTCTGTGTCCTCTCGCCTCTTCCTGTCCAAAACGAACACAAGGTATGACTGACAGTTATACGACACATGGAGATTAATTAGGAAGACAGTGGTGCTATAGTTGTGTTATGACCTGGCTTGGTTTAAATGTCAGTCTATGGCTTCTGGAGATTCCAACCACAGAAAGCTTGATTGCTCAACCATCAGTTTTAACTAGCAAGAATAAGATGACACACCATGTCCATGAAAATGTTCCATTCAGGTTTTCCAGCGACCACAGTGAAGGTGGAAATCTCCTTCCTCTCTAGCTGTTTGCTCACTTGTGGTGTACTGGATGTTTTGTTCTGAAGCTAACTCTCCTATTCTCCCACACAATCTCCTGTGCAAGTCTACACTTGTGTATAGGCAAGGGGAGTCTGAAACCACACGTCTCAGAAGCAGAGAAATGGGAAAGCTCTTCTGGCAACTCTGTGATGGAAAATTTAGGCAGGAGACAATATGCTGCTTCTAGATGATGAGAGCAGTAACTCTCATTACTGCTCATCAGTGATAGTGGAAAGCCTTACTCCTCCTCCATCCCTCAGCAGTAACTGTCCTCCATCCTTTCTATTCCAAACCCATCCTCCAGCAGAAGCAACGCTCCAAACAGCCACATCACTAGAAAAGCACATTGCTTTAGGAGATGGATGGCCAGAGTAGGCAGCATGGCCACCGCTACTAGGGCAGTTCTATTGCCTCAGATAGTCCACTCACCTGAAAATTCTGTATGCCAAAAAAAATTATTAGAAAAGGCATATTCTAATCCATAAAACCAGGACTAGATAAAAAAATCTTATCATTTGCAACCAGAAATAATCTATTTTATCATATAGGTTGAACAGTTACAGGAAATCTGTTAATTCTTTAAAGTATTTGTAAGATCCTCAATTCTAACAATAACCAGGCATCCAGAAGTTAAGTACCATGCACAGATTCACGCCTATTATCCATGGAGAAGTAGAATTACACTGAGAGTATGACATGTAATACCTATCTGCTTTGTGGGGCAGGGAAGGTCATTCTGAAATTATCACAAAGAACCGACATAGAGGAGGTGGGATATGAAGCATCCATTCTTAGTAGCTTTATCTCCCCTGTCAGGAGAAAAGATGTGTTGCTCGCTTTGCAACTAAACTAGGTAAAATTCTACTGAAGAGAAGGCAGCTTTGTAGTTGGTGTGTGAGTTAAGAATTTATTTATTTATTTATTTATTTTAAATGCATGAAACTGGCTGTTAATGCTATCTAGTCTGAATGTCAGATCTGCTGCAGTAAGTTTCATATAGGACCCTAATACCTACAACTATCCAAAAAGATTCAGGGAGAAATATATAACATTTATAAGAAATTTATGGATGACCTAAGATACCTACTGAGAATTTCCTGAAGGAAATTAACCTTAAGATAGAACAGTCATCTCTGCTTCTTCTGACTTTTTCTGTACTCCTAGCCCAGGAGCACTTGGTGGAACAGCAAAAATGAGAGGCTATTGTCTTCTTGGATAATATTAAATTCTGCCAATTACCATTTGGCTTCCAAGAACCAAATCAATTCAGAAGATGAAAAAAGCCCAAATTATGCTTTCTTTGCTTTCTCACGGGTGGGACAAATACTGCTTTACCACACCTGGTCATGCAGTTTTTATACTGGTCACGACTTCGATTTAACAGCCCATGTTAAATACTGACTGTCTCCCATTTCTCTTTGGAACCCATTCCCCAATCTCCCTGTACACCTCCACCACTTTTCAAAATATCAATGCTCCAGTCTTCTCAAATTTAGAAAATTTATGATGTCATATCTGTAAATAGCAGACCAGCAGCAACCTAATCTTCTGTTGTCAAAACACTATCATAGCAGAAGGTGACTGAATAGTGTAGGGTTCTACTGTCTTAGATTAAAATTGTGCAACAGTAAGAATGAAGAACACACAGAATAATACAATACATTACTAGAATTACTACTGAAACACTAAGAATGATCTCCAGGATACCTGATGTATTATAGACATTTTAGGTATTTTATAGGCTCTTTCACACTACAGTAATTAAGAACTTGGTCTCATTTACTCTTCTGTGGATAAGGAGTACAAAATTATCAGACTGCTTATAGTCACTATTATTCCTTAAGTAAAGAAAGGCTTGAAATACTCCAAGAAAACTGAAAGTACGAGGAACCAATTTTGTTATGGCCAGACTATACCACAGTAGCACAAATAGGAGGCTACATAAGGGACTATTCATTTCACTGCATTTCAGACACCTGAATTAGCTGGCGAAGTTAACCAGCTAATCTCCTAGTGAAGTCTGAGAGGTGTAAAAGCCTTCAGTATTTATTGGAGAGAGTAATTCAGAGTACCTCCCTTTATCCATCAGTTTTAGGAATCTACTAAGCTAGACCCAACTGGCTTCTTAAAACGGGTATTTAAATCTAGGCACTATACATATACATTATACCATTGATCCCTATTAGGGTCTCAACTCCTCCCACAGCTAAAATATTGAATGAGTGGTGGAAATTATTTATAATCATAGGTCATCTGGAATGTTAAGCTAACAGAGAAACGTAATTACCTTCCATTCAAGATAAGACACTCCAAGCCAATGAGCTAACTCTTACAGTAAGGGTGAACAAGTCAATGCCTTCTTTCAGAAGAGTACCTTCCCGGCTAGGGTCTTTTGCCAATATGTTACCTTCTTTTAGGCAATGAGAAGTAATAGTAAGATTATTTTGAATTAAAAAAGATTATTACTGTTCTATTTCCCATTTTTTCTCATGTGTTTTCCACTACTAAAAGTTATCATTTTAGGCTGAAGGTTTAAAGTCATTGCAGCATTTCTATAACCTGCAAAGTACTTCACATTTTAATCTCAGTTGGCTTCATAAATTCCACATCCCTACATTAAATAAAAAATGCAGTTGAAGAGCAGTTATTACAACTAATGGGATATTTGACACTCTGGCTTCTATACGTTTTTTTGTGATGCCTCAAGCAGTTCTGCATGTTGTATATCACAATACGTATGTGATCATTAAAATGTTCAGTGTGATCAATGGTTAATTAAAGCTTCTTATAGTAACCAGTCATACTGACTTTACAGTGCTGATAAATCCCCAATGGTCTGGTTGTCCTTCCTTTTCTAATTATACCAACCTTGTTCTCTTTTTATGAAAGTTATAAGGTACCCCTGAACGAGTACCTGTATTGTTATGACATGCAAATAGAGCTAATACTGTGCTGATGGATCCACTGAGCTTTACTTCGCTGTGTATGTTTACAAATAGTTCCATAAAAGCTTTTTAAGAAGAGATTGTTCAGTGCCTGTGTAAACTCATTGCATGCTGCTTAAGTTAAGAAGTGTAACAATACAAATAACATTATGGTCTTAATCTCTGGCTAGGAAGTGAAATTGTTTTATGGATTTTAAGGATTTCAACAGACTATATTTTTAAAAAATGTACTTGAAGCATATTTATCTGCTGAATGTACTGTTTTAGTAATCTCTGCTGCTAAGTTATCTCTTTGTAAGTTAGCAGCATAACATTTAGCCTGCAAAGACAGGTCCTTTGGTTAATTATCATCATAATAATTCTTCATGCTTTTTTTATTTTATTGTTCTCTTGTTCCAAGCAACTAAGAAAAACTTTTAAGCCTGTGCTGAGTCCTTGAAATCAGCTCAAATTATACTACTGGATTTAGAAGTATCTTATATCCATATCTAAAGTCAAGCAAGCGTTTCTTTGTTAATAAGTAGAGAGAAGATTTCCATAAACTTCACTATACTTTTCAATTATGGACTTTGGCTTTTAAAAAAATTACAGTCATGAAAGTCAGGTTAAAAAAAAATTCATGGACATCACTTTGGCTTCTCCTGATCAACTGTTCTTTTGATTTCCCCTCATTTAGACATTCCTATTTATTTGAAAGTTTAGTTGTTGACCTGAGTTCAGTCTTTGTCTACAAGATATCCTCTGAACAACAACATTCATCCAAAGTATGGGATCATTTAAAAACTAAAACAAAATGTGATGTCAGAAGGGACAGGAACATTGCTGACATTACAATGAACTTGTGAACTGTTTCCTATATTAAGAATGTTCACGTGTGTGTTCTCAGTTAAGATCAAAGGCAATCAATAGCCATAAAGAATGTCCCTTAAATGTACGAAATATCTGCCACCTGCTTTAAAGCAGTATTTCTTTCTAGCGCTGAAAAAAAAGTACAGAAAACACAGAAAAACAGTTAGCACTAGATGTACAAGAGTGGAATGGGCAAAGGCTGTTCAAAAGCTTGGAGAATGCTTTCCACTGTAACTGACCCTTTCCAGCTACTTCTGAAACAAAAGGACTTTGTTCACTCTTTGTTTTACCTACCTGTCAACTTAGGAGCAAGATTGTCTTCTACTGTGTTAAAAAGCCCGAGTCCTTTACTGGCTACACTGGAAAGGCTTCCTTAAAAAGAACAATTTGTTGTTGTCTTTTTTGCCATAATATTGTCAACTGTGCAATTAGGTCATACTCTGACAAAAGAATTCCTAACTCATCGAATTTGTTCCAACAATTTTAAATTGCTCTACTCTTAGTTGAAATTACACATACAACTACTAAATGCACTCTAGGCTCAAACTCTTCCTGTTCTATGCAGTCAGCAAAAGTACTTGCAGAACCATTAACGACTACTATTTTAATGGTAATTTTACCGCTACAAATTCAACTTAACTTGAATTTATTGACCCAGGTCTTCAACCAATGTAAAAGACCTTAAACCTCAATAAAATTAATCGAGTTACAGCAATGTTTAAACAAAATGAAAAACTTGTTTGGTATTTTACCTATAATATTTTTGCTATTGAATCACTTCTCTGTCATAGGGGCGGACTGCCCTGTTTTTGTTTTGTTTTGTTTTTTCTCTGAGCCTAATGAAAATGAGATCTTCAAAATGAGGGAACAATAATTAAGCTCACAGATAGGTTGTGCATAACTGATTTTATATTATTTCATTTGTATATAGACCTGGTTTAAAACTAACGAAGTTACAACTTTTATTTAACACAGCTCTGATTTTCCTTTTGAATTCATAAATAATCATCTAAGAAAAAGACCCAGAGAGGCATTTCTTCGCCCCCATGACTTTCTAAACAATTCTACAGCAACACAGTTGTGATAAATGTCAATAATATACATCTGCCATTGTTCTATCCTTTATGGGTCAGTTGTGGGACAGAATGCTGTTCAGATGTAGATCAATGCTGCATGTCTTTCCATTTGTTCTGTCGTATTCTCGAGTGAATTAAAAAAATTCCCACTGGTCTCCCTTTTTCATTTATTCACTTAATCTTCTTAACACTTTTCAAGCCTGTTGCTAACATAATCAAGAGGAAAAAAACCCTACATATAGAAACTAAGTAAAAGTCCTTACTTTGGGAAAAAAAGCTTCCAGAGTGCCTAGCAATCTTTCCAGCTGGCATGAGATGTAATGTATAGCATACAGCAACCCAGCTCTGTCCTTTACACCAGAGAGAGATTAGTTGCTCCACGCAGACTATAAACTACAACTGGCAACCTTACACAACAAGTACAGGCAGCCGCAATCCACTGAAACTGATTCAGTGCCAAATGCCTCCAACCAGCCTTATGGCCAAGGGACCAAAATATAATTCCTCAGGTAAATACATTCCACTAAATGAGTCCTTTCATTTCAGGCAAATAAGGGGAGCAAATGAGAGCACAAGAGACAGAAATCGGAACATAGCAGCAGCACAGCAATAGCAGCTCACATCCAATGTAATTAGCAGTCATTCTGAAAAATGCTAAGAAAGTCCGACCAAGCACTTTGCATTTGGAATTAATACCCAAGGCTACATCATGACAGGGGTCCAGAAGAACAAAACAAGGAGTCTGAAGGGTGGAAAAGCACAGGCTATGTGAATGCTGCTTTCTTTTCATGAAGCTGGTTAGACTCTAGGAAGACTTCCCTAGAAAACTTTGCTCAGTCTTGCCTCTCAGAGATCAGTGAATACATCTCAAATGGCAGCACAAATGGTAGCTACCTGCTGCTAGCCCTCTTTTCGAGGGTATTGGTCCCTACTTAAGACATCCGTGTAGGCACTATGTACATTTACAGCATGAGCAGCATCAACCAAATATCATTTACTGGCCAAACATCATCAAATAACATTTAGAAATCACAAAGGCAGACAGGTTTTCAGCACAAAGACGTAGGTAGCAACCTAAATTATGTCACTTCACAAAATGACCAACCTGTAATTGAAAAACATTTAGCTTGCCTCCCTCTCCCTATCCATTCATGTTACATTACAAACTTCTTTCCGAGCAAACCTGTTTCTGAGCACCTCTGGCCTTTGATTTCAGAAGGTGCCAAGAGTGGAATCTGTTTAATTTAGTCACAGTGACCTACAGTGCTCCATTCCTTTAAAAGCCCAGGTCTGGGCAGGAGGAGGACGGGTGTTGCTTTGTGTCTTGGATGAGGAGGAGCCTTGGGAGGAAGGGGACACCACTCCTTCCCGCAAGCAGCCCGGGTGCCCGGGTGCCAGAGAGGTTCTCTGGTGCGCAGGAGAGTAAGGGGCTCACGGGACAGTACAAGTGCTGCCTTGGGAGAGCACACAGTGGGGAAGAAAAGGGGATTTTCAAACGTCCAGGCCTCCAAAATGGGAGTTAGTCTCTTTCAAGGGACAGACAAGATTCACTTGCACTAATCCACTCTCTGAACTTGGACTACTAGCAAGCCCGGAGGACAAGAGAACTCCACAAAGACAAAGGCGGCAAAAGAAATTTCTGTTTGCAAGCCCTCCTAGCTTTCTGTCATGTTCTGAGCTCTCTACTATAAAAAGTTCACGCTTCTAGTCTCTGTTCTAATAAAACCAGCATTAGAAATTCAAAACATATTCAGTGTTTAGGGGATGATAAATTCAAGACTGACTCCAGTCCCATCAAACAGGCACTAAATGATATTTCAAAATACAGCCCAGAGTCTCCTGCTTTCAAACTAGCACTAAAAATGGAAGTCTGGAAATCCTGTGAGCAGTGCTACCCCCCCTGCGACACTCAGTTAGGGCTGAGACAGGCACTGCAATAAGAACCTCATAAAGAGGAAGTTTTTGCAAAAGATATTCCTGAGACACAGTTGGACTTGCTTTGTTGAAAGAAAGAGTACTGACTAGTTAAAGTTGCAATTTTTTTTGCTTTTAAAATCTATAAGTAATACTTAGTGAATAAAAAATTTTAAAGTTTTGTTGTTTTTTTTAAAGGAGGATCAACCCTTTAAACACGTGCAGGCACACACACAAATGCGTGCGCACACAAGACTCCCCCCACCAGCCGGCTACCAGGTGATAATTTCCCACCTGCTAGAAAACGTTTTTTTCTCTCTATATATATATATTTTACCAGCCAACATCATAAAAGACACAAAAGGATAATGAAGATATGGACCAGAAGGAATCTTCTGGAAAGAAGACATATTCCTCCCTACCTGGAAGCAGCTTTAAAAAACTTACTTTGTCGCAGTATTTCATGCTACATGTTTTCTGTGGCACACTTTCCCAAGTGCCTATCATAGAGTTTAGCACTGAGGATGACTGATAAAGTTACTAGAAACAGGGTCTAACAAGTAAGTAGAAATAGGAACAGTTGAGAACAGGGAGTGGGTTTATATATTTGTTTTCCTTAAAAAGCAGAGGTCTGTATTTTCTCCTTAAAGTTCTGTTCCAAAATCATTAGCATATGATTTATTTTTTTTTTCCTAAAGTTTCACCTATAAATTATGTCTGGTAGGACTCCCAACATAAGAGAACTCAAGGTGTTTAACCTCTTAGAAATCTGAGATTTGACTCTCTGAACATTTACTCAAACAGTAGGATTTTTAGGAACTTTACAGTCATGGTGATAACATTATTTATTTTTACGAATACCAGTTTAAACATCAGGGAATAAAAGGGTAGAAGATAGCATGAGGAAGGATAGATGAAGGATTTTTCCAATTGCAGCTACTGCTACATCTTTACCATCATTGGTACATTAACTATGATGAGTTGCACATTTTGTCCAATAATAGTGTCCAAAGAAGTATTTAAGATTATTGGGATTCTATGGTGTTAATTTAATTTGATATAAAATTAATTTATTGTGAATGTTGGAAGACATACTATTAATCTTCTGTCCGTGGAGAACCTGCATTCAACCATAATTTTCATCCAGCCCCAAAACATGTATATGTTGTGTTTGACCCTACAGTTTCTTATGAAAAATATGTATGTGGAACTTTTCTATTACTGGGACTGGTGACTGAAAGGTTGACTCTGTAATCATTACCTTGAATGACTCTAAACAAATGCAAGTAGAAAGCCCAAGGAGAGTTATGACATCTTTAGTTCCCAAACAAGAAGTAACTAGGAGTTCATCAATGATGAAGAGATATTCATTAATATTAATCTGAAATGCATAAATTATAAAAAAAGTCCCAGGTATACAGAACCCAAGTAATCATTACAAAGTTACTTAATGTAATGAGGAAAAACACATATTGAGTTAGTCTCTTTAAAAAAGTCCAAACACTAAATCTGCATTGGCATCCCTATACTATTATGCTGCAATAAGAAAAATCTGCAAGAAATAAACTATCGCTAGCAGATGGAAGATCAGAAGTAAATTTTTAGCCAAACTAAATCACCCCCCCCCGCAGTTCAACATAACTCATTCTGCTTAGTGTTCCCTTACTATTCAAAAACTGATGTGAAGAAATACAAGTTTCCTTTCAGTGCCTGTTCTATTACAAAGGTAACACCATTTAATTACCTAGATTATAAACTGCTATTCTCTCTTGAACGGTAAATTTATCACCTGTAGTAAAGTATGGAGTATCAGATGTTTACTTATGATCAACAAATTTTGGCCCTAAATTTTCCAAGTTTAGGATGAGAAGTGATTAAAAAAGATGAGATAATGAATTCATTGTGAAATAACAAACACACAAAAAAGCCACAGTGCTATTTGTGTACTGTTGTGGTTTCACCCAGCACGCAGCTGAGCACCACACAGCCGTTTGCTCACTCCCTCCGCAGTGGGATGGGGGAGACAATCAGAAAAAAAGTAATGTGTTGAGACAAAAACAGTTCAATAGGACAGAAAAGGAAGGGATAATAATAATAACAATGATAAAAGAATATACAAAGCAAGTGATGCACAATGCAATTGCTCACCATCCACTGACCGATGCCCAGCCAGTCCCTGAGCAGCGAGCCGCCACCTCCCCGGCCAACTCGCCCCCAGTTTTCTTGTTCAGCATGACATCCCATGGTCTGGAATACCCCTTTGGCCAGTTGGGGTCAGCCGGCCTGGCTGTGTCCCCTCCCAACTCCTTGTGCACCCCCAGTCTCTGCTGGCAGGGCAGCACGAAAAGCTGAAAAATCCTTGACTTAGTGTAAGCACTGCTCAGCAACAACTAAAACATCAGTGTGTTATCAACATTATTCTCATCCTAAATCCAAAACACAGCACTATACCAGCTACTAGGAAGAAAATTAACTCTATCCCAGTTGAAACCAGGACAATACTCACTTTTCTTTAATCATAGTTTCTAATTAAGCATTGAAACCTCCAGGAAGCATATTCAACTTATGAAAATCATGTAAATCTTGCAAAATTTTGAGACATGTAGAAATCGTTCCAAGAAAACTGTTCATTTTTTATGAAGCTTATACTATTCAATGTATTATTTTTAGTAAAATGACTTGCCTACAGTTACTTTGGCCAACAGGGTGCATACTCAATTAAAAATGTATTTATACCATAGGCTAAACAACCAAAGACATGAAGATCCAGCTGACTCATGAGCTTTCTGAGGATTTTTGAAGCTAAATACTAGAGAAATTTTAGAAAAGAGGAGAAAATTAAACATTAGCAACAATATATGACAGAGGCTTGCTATTTTCCATTCTTCCAGAGAAAGTTGGGAATAAATGTCATTAAGTGGCTATAAAGCCATCTACCAAGCATGCAAACACATAGATGTTCTTAAACCCAGTGAGGACTGACCACAGTAATCAAACTGAATGCAGGCAAATTGGGTCTAAAAGGTGTATCAGGGAAAACATGATCTAATATCTATATTTACTAAGGAAAATTAAATAACATGTAGGTTGCCTAGACTGGCTGATATTAACTGCCTTTGCTCTTATCCTTCCATCTAGTTACTTATGATTCACAGTGCCTAAGAGGAGAGACAGAATCACAATGCTTATAAATAAAGGCTGTATTTCAGTGCTGTCAAGGCTAGTACACAGGTGGAAATATTTTGTGCAGCAAGACCCCAAACACAGTAACTTTTCTTCATGTGACCATTCCAGTACAACTAATACCATTAAGTGTGCTAGTTTCCTGCATACCTTTTTATGGGACTAAGTTCCTGATTATAACACTAGTCATTATGAAAGGATCTACTCTGTGTTCTCAAGCAACCAAATCTACCAGCACTGGAAACTCAATTATATCATGTATTAATATTTCATAAATTAAATTTCATAAGATATACTTGGGTGAACAGAGTAACTAAATTAAAATTTGATTTATAATTAAAAACTTATCAATCATTTCAAGAACATTAGCACAACCCACATTATATATTTGCTACTCTAGTCTCTCCAGAAATTGTAGCACAACTTGTCAGGCAGTATTAGTCATCAGTTTTGTGCGCTAGACAATGTTTGTGGCAATGCAGAGAGCATTTAGAATGGACTGGCAATGGCATAATGATTTTTTACATTAATGATATGTGTACTACACTAGAAAACTACAAATATACGGAGAAGCATTACATCTCAAAATTACAAACAACTCAAATTTTAAATAGGTCTGTATTCTAGTAAGCTGTGTATGATCATCAAGGAGAGAATCAGGGCAAAAATGGGAAGAAAGACAAAGACATTTAGAGAAAAAGATAAGAAACATTTTATAATAGCGTCTGTATGATTGCTTATCCATTAGGTCAGAACAGAAGTAACTGAAAGCACCATGACATCATTAGTAGTCTTTCCAGTGTTAAAAAGTAGAAAAGTGGGGTGATTTGAAAATATGAATCATTATTTCCCTTATTATTACAAAGTTGACAATACCGATACATTAGGCTGATATATTTATAGATTCCTCATTTGGTATGGTTATGCTGTTAAAGTTCAGATGATAGTGCAGCATTTATAAACATATTATCCATATTACAGAGAAGAATTACTTTCCTTTTCTGTCAATACTGCTCTAGGAGTTAGTCATTTATAGACAGAGTATGGTACATTTGGTTAAGCAAAACCTTAGTAAATTTGGAGATAAGCTGAGGAGTGAGCCATTTGTCAAAGTGACTTATTGGATCAAAGTCCACAACACTTTGTCCATATAATTTCATATAGATAAATATACTCAACTTTATCAAGAAGTATTAGACTATACCGTTTGGTCAAGCACTTCTTTACCAACAAGATTCTTAAACAGAAAAACACATCTGTACGATCTAGTTCATTACATTCTGTTTCTGGTAGAAGGACCAGCGGTATTAAATATTAACACCTAACTTAATTAAAACTCTGCCTTTTTCACAATGTAAAGCTTGAAGAAATTTGATTAGCCTTAACAAACTCAAGTATTTTGCAAAACACATTCACAAACTTATGAATCTAACAGACTGCCTGTAGACTAAAAAAGCCATAAAGATTAAAGTCCTATGCCTTTTTTCCTGTTTGTTCACTGTTTTGAGCTCACTGAAAGAAAGAAATCAAATATATTCTCCATTCAAAAATACTTACATCAACAACTCCTTAACCCAGAATTCTGCTTAGTAGTCCTGTGAAAACTTGAGATGCCTGTTGAACGGTTTTACTCAGCAGTTCCTACCTAGCTCCTTGCACAGGATGTCTCTTAGCAACTACTCTGTTGCTCATCCATAATCGTTTCGTGTTCTTTGTGACATAATTAGAAAGTTGTGGGTTGTAGCTGCAGTAGAGGACCCCAGGCCTTCAAGTGAATGACATATAGGTGCAAGTCCCATATGCTCATTTATATAAAGGCGCTGAAGTCTACTAAAGAAAATCATTTTCTGGTATTGCAGCTAGGAGTAGAAATAAACCACTCATTTTCAGAGTCTGCATTACCTTCGTAATAGCAGATCCTTAAGTTGCTGTACGTGTTGCTTACGTGCAGAAGGACAGTAGAAACGTGAGAGCGCTGTCTGGTGGATATATCTGTCTGTCCCCTTCCACAGCGCCTTCTCAATGTGCTCCTCTTCACATCAACCATTTACGGCATTTCACATGTACCACTGTTTTTAAAGTAGGACAATAGTACCATTTCTCCATTATATTACCATAGAGCATGAGACCAAAGTTTAAGATATCCTTCTTGAATAAAAATGTGTATGCTTTTGTTTGACTTCCAGTGAGTATAGGGTATTTCACTGTCTTGGTGCTTTTGAGAATCATAGGCACATTATCTAGTTCTATCAATAGATACTCATCTGCCCGTTCTTCCTTTTCTCATAGCATTTAAATGCCTTGTAAACTGGAGGGAATTAATCCTCTCAGTATCTTTGTGAGGCAAGAAATAAAATTCCCCTTTCGCACATAGAATAACTAAGTGTTTCTGGCGGATTGGAGAGTTGAACCCATATATTTTTAATCTCAGATGAAGTCTTGTCTCTGGTTAAGTAATTATTAAAATAGCTGAAAAATGGATAGGTGCTTTCATCTGAACCCACCAGAGTAACCCAACAACATTTTATGAACACATATAATGTAGGGCAATTTGCTGCAAAAAAATCTAAAACAAACACCAGGCTTCTGATTGCAACGCAAATAACAAGCAAACAGGTATACCTTGGTATTTGTGCTGGGGTTAAGTGATATAACATTGGTATAGGATGGCAAAGGACAAAAGAATAAATAGAAAGAAATAAAAAGAAATCAAAAATTCATCTGTTTGGGAGCAGAAATAGGAAACAAGAACATGACTGAAGCTCACAGTCAGAATTGGATTTGGACATTGATAGCGAGTAAAAATGGCTACAGCTAATGCTTTCATTTGGATTTGTCTCCATCTAAAGAGGGGAAAATTCAGACTCCAAGTGTAAAGAGTATTAAAGGATGTTAACCAGAAAACAAAAAAGTAAAGGGAAATCCTGAAATATGATTATGCTTTTCAGTGAAGAAACATTCATTAGCATGGTGTTGTAGGAAACAGAACGTATCTAACCTTAGAGATTTTGAAAAGCACAGGGGGAAAAAAGTGGGTATTTAAATTAATACTATTCTGTAGGCCAATTAATATGAAATTCAATCTAGTGAATAGGAATTCACATTTCTAAAATCCAAATGCGTACAAATATGGCAATTTCTTTTATTATTTCAAAAGGATTTTAACAAAAGATTTAATTATTTAAAATTTTTATTTCTAGACTTTTTATTACAGTTAAGGTCTCTGGCAGTGAAATTATAAACAATCCATCCTGTTATCATCTTCCTATTTGTAAGATTTTTTTTTTTTCTTTTTACACATTACAAAATAGTGATTTTTTTCCAACTATGGAAGCTTAGTCTAAACTCTGGAATCCAACTGGCTTTCTCCATTCATGTGTTCATTAGTAAAAGATTCTGCAAGTCATGTAAATCTCTCAAGCAGACATGCCTAAACCACTGTTAAGTTATTCCATCCAGAGAAACAGTTTAAAATAAAACAGTGGTGTCACTTTTTTCCCATCAAAATGCAATGGATTTAATACTATCTAAATATTTCAAAGGAATGCATCAATTTCTATTCCTCCCCACCCCGAACTTCTTCAAAACAAGCTAAAAAGCACCAAATTGAGAAATTTATTCATTTTCTTTCAACTTCTCATATCGCTGTCTTTTAGGTAGTTCTAATATGATACAGAAACTTAAATTTGAAATATTCTACATTTTTATGTTTCTTGTCTTATAATTTCATTAATAGCTGACAAAAACAGTAAATTTGAGGAAATTTCTTGCAGGAAATTTCCCTCTCTAATTCACAAACTACTCTAATTAAAAAGAAAATGAATCTGAAATCAGAAAGTACTTCTACTGATATTGCAGTATTTGAGCCCAGCTCTTTTTTGTTGCAGTTACCTTGGATATCCAGCCAAAAAGGTAGCAAAAAACAATTTCAGAAACAAATTATCACTAATGAAAACCACTCTGGTTACATACAAAGAAACAGACTGTGGACAATGGTGGATTTTATTTTTATCTATTCTTTCAGAATGTCTCTGGGGATGCAATACTCTAAGATACAGTTAGGAGGTCTTTTTTATTATTATTATTAGTACTATTTCTTGGGGTTTTTATGTGCTAATATAGGCTTGAAACAGTATCAAAAAATAAAAATAAAAATGTACTGTTCAGTAATATTAAAGTAATGCTTAGAAAAGAGGTATAGTTCTTAATCCAAAAGGCTGGAAAAAGTATTTTAAATAAGCTGATGTTTTGAAATTGTTGCATTTTACAGTCCTTGTCTCATAATCATTAAACATAAGTCTGCTAAACCTTGAGGGAATAAAGGTATCTTAAACAAAGAAGTCACTCAACAAAGAGTTTACTTATCAGGAAAATGGTTGGTACATGAAGACTGTGTTACACCCAGGCAAGTTGTTTTGTCACTACACGCACACTGGAGACGGTAGTGTTTGGTGTTCAGCTACGTTCGGTGTAATATGTCTTGAACTCTGACATGTTAACAAGCGCCATTGCAACATGGTACGTCAAGAATAGATTCCTGTTCTACCCATTTAAAACAAAAGTTGTACTACTTAGGACCTGACAGATTTTTTTTAAATTAAAGGACAATCTTTCTTGTCCAAATCACAACTGACAGTGTACCACCGTATTGAATTAGACCGATCTCTTCCTCATCTCACCTATGAAATACAGCAGAAGGAGAAGGAGAGTTAATATTCACATTTAGCTATCTTTGAACAGAGAGAGCCAACAAGAATATTTTATCTATTCCTGGGCATACAGGTGTCATCATCTGTACATTTAAAGCCCTCATGAAGAGAAAGGGAAGAACACTAATTCCCTCCAAAGATCATGTCCATGCTGCCTTAAGGATATTTGCTGCTAAAAACTTCAAGCCAATATATACAGTAGGTGGGCTGTTCTCCTTGGAGGACTCAGCAGTTCACCTTAATTGTATGTTTTCTCCACTGCACGTGATAGAAGGTTTCCCATGTGGTATAGCACTGTATTAAGTTACGCGCCAGGGTGCCAAATATCTCTGCTTATTAACAAGCGTAGCTCAGTGTTGACTAGATTCCAGCGGTTGCCTGAGAAATCCTGAATAATACACTTTGTACACCTGGCGTATTAAAAAAAAATCTCATTATATCCCATTATTGTAATGGGCAATAGAACGCCAAGAACATATTAACTACAGTACCAATAATGAATTTAGTGCATAATGTAGTGAGCAGTTTGCATTTCAACTGCTTTGCATAATTCTTGTAAGACTAACCATAAAATTATCTGGCTGTACTTTTAAAAAATTGTTTTACTTATTCTCTCTCTCTTTTCTGTATAATTTTGCAATTCTAATTAATTTCTGAGTTTTATATGAAATAATGACATAGTTTTTTAAAAAGTAGTATTTTGGGGAACAACATTAAAATCTTTAACTACATCTAGCACTGGGCTTCTTTTAAAATATTACAGTCTATGATCTGAAGAAAATGAAATGGCAAGCCCTGTTATACATCTTCATATGGCAGCATATGAAAGAAAGTGGAAACAAAATACATTTAATACTGTATTCTGGTCACTCATGAATGACTTTATTTTAAACACTGACATTTAAAAAACAAAGTAACATAACTACAAAGAACAACACATTCTTTCCTAAATTATAACTTTGTTCATAATCATGCAAGAAGTTTGAAATGGGCTAATCTTGTTTGAATGTTTGGTTTGCCTCAGCTGGAGGGAGAAAAGAAAAAAAAGTGAAGCAGCACAATCAAAGGATGTACACACTGATGATGTTAGACAGCGATTTTCATTCCAGAGACATGCAAGAGAACTCAGAAGTCTTTTTGAATCATGGCAATCTTGTAGGGAAAAGTGAAAGCAAAAATAAAATTCAATATCCAAATATACTCAGTGGTTGGACTAGCACCATACCTATTAAATAACTAGCATTATAGAGAGCATCAAATGAATGAATTGTGCTAAAAATAAGACCCTACTTGGTTTGCTATGCACCATTAATCAAGGCTAAACACTTCTTAAGCATGCAAACATTTGGATCACCTTCTCTTCACATTTTTAAGAGGTTTTAACAAACCCACAGAGTTTGGAATATAAGAACATACTAGTTAGAACTCCCAGAAAGAGGCTTCTATCTGAAAAATAAGTGTACTGTTTCTGAAGAGAAATCTGAATGTATTTCAATGTTTTTCCTAATACCATATAGCAAGTAAAGTTTTTTAAGACTGTCAAATGGGAAATAAACATTGCCAGAAAATAAAGTGGGGTCAATGGTCATGTCAGTCATTAGAGTGGTACATCCTTTTATGTTGCAAATGTTGACCTGAGTGCACTCCAAGCATTATAACTGTCATATCCAATATACAAACCTGAACTCTACCAGTGGAATGAAGTCATTGTGACTCTCTTTACACAAATGCAAGAGCTCTCCGAGTAGATCATAAAATTCTGTATTCAGCTACCTTAACAGTGGATTTTTATTTCAATGATCTGTAACAAAGGAATGATTTTGTTCATTTTGCAAACCTATCTTAGTCTACGCGCTATTGATTTCAGTCAGCTGAGCCGTGAAGCATGGATAAAGTCTGTGCACCTAAAATAATCCTCCTTAAGAAGTATAGGAGTAAAAAAAAAAATCCAAACCCTACATATCTGCATTACAGGAATCTGATTTACAACCTGGCAATTCAAGTCTAGTTTTGGTGATTGTGAGAAACTAAGAGTAGGCAAGTTCTGTCATATAACATTCATGATATTTATTAGATGGAGAATGCTAACACAAATTTTTTCTTGGTGAGATGAATTAGACATTTGAAAGAGATCACCTTCCAAATTGCCTTTCTGTCCTCAGCTGTGTAACTTTAAAATGGCTGCCTTTCATATTTCAGTTAAAGACAATTTTTCATGGTTTAATGTAGCCCTCTAAAAAACATTTACTAGCAAAGAGCCAGTAGCTATGTGGACAGCAGTGCATTATGTAATGCAAACTCTACTATATATTCAAGAGGGAGAAGTGAGATACCCATTTATTTTTCCACGACGTGACTTCAAATTTGAAGTATTTATCAGATTCAGCCTGCCAAGTTCAATATACTAGTTTACTCTGGTAGGGAAACATAAAAGAATACTTGATATCTCAGTGCAAAGTAATCTTTCCTTTGTACCTCATTTTCATCTGGATCAAGATAACTGAAGCAATCTCATTTGATGCCAGCAGATAAACTGGCTAGGAGTTTGCTTCTTCCTGGTGTATCAATAAAGAGGGAAGCACTGGATTCTGGACTTTTCTTCTTTCTCCCTTCATCCTCCACCCAATCTACGTTATATTTGCAGTGCTGTGGTAGATAACAACACTTCATATTATTTTACAAGCTAAACTCTTTAAAGATTTCTATTTCTTTCCTCTTTATTTTCTAAAATATTCCCATTTTCTTACAATTTACTTTATTATTCTGATCTTACCCTCTATTGTGTTTTCCTTCAGTAGTAGGATCATAATTTCAATACTGCCACTGTTGTTGCTATTGCTACAATTCAATGTAGTTCATGAAGACCCACTCACATTTATTTCCTAATCGTTTTACAGTTATAGCCTCTTTTATAGGTATACTGCAATGTGTCTTTCAAACCTCCTTCTTCCCAAGTTTGAAATTTCTAGTATGCTTTGTTTCCTTATTTTGGAGCATAAGTCATTTCACAGTAGAGCCAGACGAGTCATGTCAGTACTGAGCTCTGCTGTATCATAATGCTGCATTTATACTTGAGAGCATACAGTAAGTTGTAGGAACTTATATGTGCTTCTCTGTTCTAATATGTTTTCTTTCCTGTTTCTTATTCTCCACAATTTATTTTACTCCCCACAGTTCACATTAATCTAGAATTTATCTGTTCTCAGCTCAACTCTGAACTGTCTGTTGTCTGAATATCCTAACTCCACGTTGCTCAGCTTTTTACGTTTTTCAGCTGTTATACTATTATACATACAATGTGTTAACGCAGTTGCCTCATTCAGGGGTCTTAACTTCCCCTACCTCCTAAAGCTAAGATATTCAGTATGTTCAAAAGTGATGAATTTCTTACTATCATTCCAAGGACTATGATGAACATAGAGAAAAGAACTTCCTCATGGCATGGAAAGCAGTGACATTTACTGAGAAAAACACAAACACTTGCACAGAAGTAGAGGGATATAGCAGTCCTCTAGGGGTTTTTTACATGCAAAAGTTCCTTTTCTAAGTTATAAGAAGTTTCTCCCCAGATTCTGCTAGATTCTTCCCACAGGTGACTCTGTAAGATGTGCTACAGTGTTTTGGACCAAGAAGTCCAGTGTTTTGTCTTCAGCTTCAGCAAGACAGCAAATGCTTAGAAAAGAATGAGAAATAGATTGAAAATGGAGGGTAGTTTTGCTTCTCACCTATCAACAGCCAGTGGCACAAGGATTATCAGATTTGGAGGTTGGATCCAAAGTATTGCATTTAGTGGACATCATGGGAACCATTCTCCATGAAATTGCCATTTCCCTTCTAAATCACTGTATGCTTTTGGTTTTATCATTTGCCTGATAATTTCACTTAGGGGCCTTTTACTTTTTTTTTGTTTAATGAAAACCATTGAATAATCAGTTTACTTATCTTCTCTATTTAGCTTACATAACACATAAAGCATAAAACCAAGATTTTAGCATGAGCTGGACAGAAGCACATTAAAAAGGGTTGGAACATAGACAATCTGTGCTCACATAAAGCACAGTCAGAATTACTTTTTTTAAAGCTTAATAGTTGATAAAGATACTTATGTTTTCAACTATTTGACCAAAGTCATCATGGTTGCTGGGGAATATGATATAATCAGAGGTCATATCAAATTCTTAACCAATTATTGCATACATAAATAAAATTGTAAACTAAAATCCTTATTAGCTGACTACCATTTGTAAGAAAAAACATTACGGTTGCACAAGCTAATTTCTTTGTTTCAAACTCTTCTGAACAGAGTTTTGCAAGTTACCTATTTTAGGGTCAGCAGTTTCTCTTATTTCCCTGAATTGCTGAGAGAAAGAAATTACCGGCATAATACTGCTTTAATATTTTAAATATAGATTTTCAAAATACAAATAAGGAAAGAGTTAACAGCTATTTTCTATTTATGATGAAAAGTAAGAGAGCTTGAAAAAAAGGCATAAAGGCAAAAAACATAATTCCTGAACAAGAAAACAAACCTGCTTAGTGATAAATGGCCAAAGCAGCAGTTGAGGAGAACGGAGAAGGGATATCACTAAGCCAGAATAATTTTTTAAATAAATTCTACCTAACTACGCGGACAGTGTAGCACATAGGAAGAAGCAGATCCCACTTAAAGGAATATTATTTATATAATAATTATGAAATAATTTCTTTTTCCTCCATACAAAATTCCCCCCATCCCCAATCAAAAGCTTCTTAAAGTTTGGCTCATAAAGTCAACACAGGACTTGTTCTTTCATCACTGTAAGGACGGTTATTGAACTCTCGAGTCCAAATCTTGCGTGCTATCAGGTTTCTAGTCACTCAGCAACCAATCCGTCATCTTTACTCCAGTTATAAAAAGTTTTATAACCTTTCCGTCTCTAACTAAGGTTTTCTACCCTTTCACTATGCTTCTGTGCTGGGAAATAAACCAGGAGCTGCAGGAAACCCCTACATAACCCTCCAGCTTAAAACACTTAGAACTTGTATAGCAAGTACTTTATGCCCAGTACAGCTGCTGGCAGAGAAATTGGCTCCGATCTTACCTCCCACGTCTCCCGTAGCTCAACCGCTTCCGCTGGGTAGTTGTTTATTTCTCTTTTCCTTTCATATCCCTGACCTTTTTTCTAATGTGTTGAGCTGAGTTTGGAGTCACAGTGATGAATGAGATGTGATGATGAGAATCATAGTGAGGGTGCAGTGTGCAGGGCTGTTTCTCGGGCAGCATAGTAGCAGACGGAGGAGGGGGGAAGTGGAAATCTGACAGGTTTAGCTTGCTGACAGCCCATGTTTATAGGCTCTGTAAAGAATACAGATGAGACAGAGGAAAGGCAGAGACGACAATGACATAATAAATCTTAGCCACAGTGTTTTCAGCCCGAAAAAGTGAAGAAATAAAATCAAGTTTGGGATGCTGTTAATGGTTAGGCTGTCACAGAATTGAACCTCTTCACTGTCTGCTTCTCTGGATGAGATTAATAGATACACTAGGCTCCTCTGTACAGTACTTCTGCCATCTGCACAGAAAATTGCAGCCCTCTCTCCCCTTTGACCACAAAATACTTCAGGTAATAAATGAGTTAGGCATTCTGGTTCTAATACACAGGGTGATATATCTGCATACTTCTCACCAATACACTCCAAAATACCTAAAGGAGAAACTTTATTTAATGCTTGGAAATGCTTTAAAGATTAAAAAAAAAAAAAAAATTAAAAAAGAGAAGCAGTAAGAATAAGGACCAGCCTCCATTCTGAAAGCAGCAATCATCTCCTCAGCTGCTTCAAACACCATGTCTGTTTGAATTCAGTGGAGCTATGCCAGTTTATATCAGGTGAGGTTCTTGCCTCCAATTTTCATTTGGGAAAAGTTCCAGGTAAACTTTGAGTAAATTCCAAACCACTAAATAAGGACTTTAAGATTTTAGCTAATATCAAATTTTTATATGTGCAGATTTTTTTCCCCCCTCCAAAGTCCCAGGTACAGTAAAAGTTTCCTTCACTCTTTTGAAAATATTCAGTATGAACATGACTTTTGTGATGCAACCTCATCATCCATCTTGCCTCCAACAGGCTACATCTTGCAGACAGACTTTTTCAGAGCTGCTCTCATTTCTCAAGTTCCACTTATTCCTACAAGAGCTATAACTTTTCACAGTTCCCACTTATGAAAAAATAAGACCAAGAATGGAAACCATCACTGCAAAATACTTTCATTATTTATAACCAGTTATCATTACCATCACCAAGCAACAAAAGACCGTCAAAGTAAGAGCAGTCTTCTACCTAATTACCAGCAAGGATAATGCAAAGTTCCTTCCTTGTCAGAAGCTGTAAGCCCGTATCCATTTGCATTCATCCGAGTCCAGTGCTAGGAAAGGAATATATAATATTCATCTTCCCGCCCCTTGCAGATTACCCTATTGTTGAATGTAGTAAAGAGAAGGCGGCCATTCTACCCAACTGAACTAACAGAAGAGGTCAAAGAGCACATCATGCACTCTAATTTAGACAAAAGAATGTCGTGGAAGACAATTAACTCTATCCCAGCTGAAACCAGGACAAGAAACACACTGAAACATGCATTTTCCCACTGTCTTCCAATAGTAACATCTACTTTGAGGGCAGCTTTCATGCTTTTAATAGCTTATTTGCTAACTGGAGGCTGGTTTGGCCTCCAAAATTATGCATGCCATCCTGTAGGCCTAATCCACACAAGGCTGACTGACCCATCCATCGGCATGCAAAAGCATAAACAGTGAAACCTTAGTTTTACAGTGTCTGAAAGGCAAAGGCATAGGGGGCAAATAGTGTTGTTTCCTGTAACTGACTGTTAGACCAATTCACCCGTGTTGAGTCAGGAACATGTGCTGAATTTATACAAAGTAAGATTCATAGAAAGGGCAAGTTTTCATGAAAACCAGACTTCTTTAAGGCATGTAAAAAAAAAAGAGCACAAGGATAATCACTAACCATTTTTGAGAGAATGATTCTCTTCCTAAACTTGGGGAGGGGGGAAGACTTTCATCTTAAAATCTCACATAATTATATAGAGCTCTCAACGGTCAGTAAACTAGTGAAGTATTGTTTTGATAACATGTATTAACAGAGTTTGTTAACTTGCAGAATTAAGCAGGTTTAAGTGATTTGTCCAATATCTCCTAGAAAGACAAGAATCACAGCATAGAAACTCTGATTTCCAATCTCCTGATCTAATTCTGAAATGATGCTGCATTACATATGCCTGCTACTTTTTAACTGTTTGTCCTGAACCACCAAGTGCTGTATTAAATGGTGTATACTTATCAGCTCCACTATATTTATGCAGAACAATGTTATTTCTTCTAGTTTCTCTAGATAAACAATGACAACACAACAAAAAGGAAATTACCTACAAGGAATTACATTTCTTGTAATTATTTCCTTTAGCACACTTTTAAAATGCTATCAGCTCTTCTCCCATAAAAATAAGGAGGATATGAAAAAAATAATAAAAAAAATTAATAGTTATTTAAATAGACGTAATAGTACAAATATATGACATTAAAAAAAAACAACAAAACAACACACAACACAAACCAACACACACACCCCCAAGATTAATCAATGTACATATCTGGTACTCACCAGAGAACCAACCCTGTATATGTTCTCTTGAAACCACTACCAATTAATACAGATTTTTCATGGTAGCTGAATAGTTCAATTTTTCATGTACATCTACAGCTGAAAATTTTCAAATTGACAAGCTAAGCCCCAAGCTTTTACTGCCTGTACTGATGCTTATAAACAGATTACAATAAGGAAAACTGATTCTGTGATTAGTTTAGGTAAAGGGGAAAGAAGGCAGCAAAGTTTTTACAATTATTCCTGTGTGGTCTTAATTCTAGTTCTTCTGATCTGCTAACTTGTGACAACAGTGGCCTTCAGTGCCCATGCCTAACCTTGCCCTGCTCTCCATTAGTCTCATACTTCTCTGAAATATAGAGCACGTCAAAACAAAAAAGGTAGCTCACACAACAGGATGAGAAATGAATGTTTTCTACCAACTGGTAATTATTTTTGCAAGCATATGCATCTTCCTAGCATTTTCTGGAGAGTATAAAAACAAACCTAACCTCTATAGTCAAAAATGCTTATGTTTTGTTCTTTGCCTTTCAAAAATTTTTCTCTGGGGGTGTAGCAGAACAGTGAGAGAAAAAAATTGTGGTAGAAACATGAAGTGTCTACCCACCCAAAGTCAAGCTGTCATCTCAGCTGGGGATGCTGACATTCAATGTTATATTCAGCTAAAGATAGAATGAGTGAGACTGCTGCCTAATAGGACTATCGTCAGTGGAAATGTTTCATCCCAGACCTGGGGACTACTTCTATTCTTCTGGAAAGAAGATTTTCACTCTTTCAGGACTTTTGCCTAAACAAACATTTCTTAGTCACTTCTTGCTTTTTTTATCTATTGTATTTATCTGTCATACCTTAGTTATTTGCAACTGCTTCTTCGTTTTGTCTGTGTTAATTCCCACCTTACTAAGTAGGATTTTAAATCCTAACACTGTAAGTATTATTTATAAACTCAGGGACTAGGGATAGCTCTGTTTGAGGTTTAGAGTATGTGGCCATTCCACTTCACAATAGAAGACAGCAAAGAAGCCTACTTGAGTGAAGTTAGCTAAACTAACATGTTATTTTCTTAACAGAGAGTTAGACCTTGCACAAGATAAGTTCAGGAAACTCTCCAGACTGTGCAAAACTTCCTCTGCTTTGACAACTGCTTCAGAGAAGAAATTACTGAATTCAGGCAGAAATCGGATTGGACTCTTTGTCACTAATTTCTAATGGAAACTCTATCAAACCTCAGTAGCTAATTAAAACCTAAAAATTATTCCTTTTCTTGGTAGCATGCTGTAGGGGCTCATTGTATGTCACAGATAAAATGCAAGATCGATGCTAACACCCAGCTCAGAGTGGAATCAATGGAAATGATATCTGTGTCATGAAGGACCTCATTCCAATATTTAAGAAGAAGCAAAGGGTCTGTTTGCCCATAAATTGACTTTTTTACACTACTCATTTGGCATGGAGGGAATAGCAATTGAATCTGGGAACCTAAATGTTTTGGGATACACTGTACAACTAGCAAATTCAGCACCTCTCCCACTTCCTGCATAGATGTCTCAGGCCTGTAATAGCACCATGTTTCACAGAGATATCTTCATATCTGGAAAAAAAAAAAGTGTGTGGGAGAAGTGCCAGTCAGTTGTCTTCTGGTGATGCTTCTGTAGCATCACTAGAATTCTTCTCTTGTGCAGTTCAAGTGGCCTCTTGGATGGGCAGCCTAGGGAAGCACCTCTTGCCAGTTGGTGTGACTGGATCTTCTTCTCCAGCTTTCTATGGCTAGATACACAGGAAATTTCTGATTTGTACCAGGGAATTAGGCTGCAGATACAAATAAAAGAGCACTGAGGGGAACTTTGCCAGCGTCCCTGAGGTCTTCCTCTTTTTACTACCAAACAACACAGGAGAAATCTGGCTGCAAGAGGGAACATAATTATCTAATCAAAGAGGCTTTGTGTCAGTAATTATTTTTTTAGAACGTCACTTTAACTCTGTGTTTGAGCAAGTCAAACACACAGCTTTTCTGCCTGTATTATCAAGCAGGTGGAGTTTACTAAATAAGAAGCACAACTCTTGCCAGATCATGCATGGTTCTGTAGAAATATCTAGACTCCAAACAGGGACTCAAACAAGGTCTCCCAGCTAACTGAACAGCATCTAAACAATTCAGTGAGATCTGAAGACAAAGCTAAAACCACCAAGCACAAATCACACCCTTTTTGCATGATGTCCTAATCTTTGATAACACTGCAGAGCTAATCTGCCAGTTTTCCTGTGAAAAATCTCTTAGCAGTGTCATGGAAAGGAACAGCCTGATCCCTAAAAGACATACTGTGGGAGGAGTAGTATAGAAGAAGGGCTCATGCTGTGTATATGAAATCTGAAAATGAATAAAGACATCCTCAAAAGGGGTTCAGAATTAAATAGTTAATCAAAAGGTTGTGCAGTAAGGCTCTCCTCATCCTACTGGGAGGGCATGTCAGGGGAAGAGCAAGAAGTGCATATAAGAATGTGCATTGACTTCCTGAGGCTTTTCAATCTGGTGAGAGAAGAGACCTTACTGCTTCTTTCTAAATCCCATATGATGCATGATTCACTTGGGGAATAAGATTTAGTTATGGAGGAAGAAATGCTAGGAGTTACCATCACACATAAAACTTTGGCAAATTCTATTTGCATGAGACCGTAGTTCATTTGGTTTTAGTGAATAATTTTTGTTCTAAATTCCCTAAAGGCAAGGCACAATATTTTTTGACTAGTTGTAGTTTGGAAGAAAAGAAATTTTAGTCTTCCAACTTCATTTTAAGAGAGTCAACTAAATTCTCTCTTGTTTTTTTCCATACATCTTAACAGGTTGACTTACAGAATATAGGTATATAAAAAACTGTAAGAAATCTGCCAGCTTCTGAAAGGTCACGCAAAGGGGCGCTTGTTGGAGAGCTTTCATCCAGGCTGCTAAGACCTGACCTGGCATTCCTCTTCATGCAATATTTGATACAGTTATCACCAAAAAGAAAAGCTGGGGTATGAAATTTATTTACAGTGCTTTATTTGTTACACACATTACCAGTTCTCACAGATGAAACAGAAACTGAACTCAAGTCTTGGCATGAAAAATACTGTTGGAACTCATTAAATCAGCTTGAATAATATAGCAGGATAGCATCCCTGTTGGAAAATCTGAATTTGGTGTCATCATCTTTCTCAAAATAAAGTGTTAATGATTCCTCTTATGAACTTCTAGCATATGAAATGAACTTAGACAATCTGTTTTCTCAAGAACTGAGGAAAATAATTTCAAATATATAAAAAGGAATAAAACTTAGACAAGAACCTTAACATTTTTCTCATTCTATCATTTGGTTGCTGACTTTTACATTTTTTAAAGAATCATAAGAAATTACAACAGTATTTGTCTAAATACATATGACAATCTTCAGAGTAAAGTCTCAGTAAGTCAGACTTCACTCAGTAAAAATTTGCCTGAGTGAGGAACTGATGATTTTTCTCACTGTGAATAACAATGCATCTCCATGCTAAGAATGAAAACTATGTTATATCTGTGAGTGTGTATAGGTACATAGAATCACAGAATGGTTTGGGTTGGAAGGGACCTTAAAGATCACCTAGTTCCAAGCCCCCTGCCATGGGCAGGGACACCTTCCACCAGACCAGGTTGCTCAAAGCCCCATCCAGCCTGGCCTGCAACACTTCCAGGGATGGGGCATCCACAACCTCTCTGGGCAACCTGTTCCAGTGCCTCACCACCCTCACAGTGAAGAATTTCTTCCTAATATCTAAACTAAATCTATCCCCTTTCAGTTTAAAACCATTAACGCTTGTCCTATCATTACACTTCCTGTTAAAGAGTCCCTCCCCAGCTTTCTTGTAGGCCCCCTTTAGGTACTGGCAGGCTGCTGTAAGGTCTCCCTGGAGCCTTCTCTTCTCCAGGCTGAACAACCCCAACTCTCTCAGCCTTTCCTCACAGAAGAGGTTCTCCAGCCCTCTGATCATCTTTGTGGCCCTCCTCTGGACTTGCTCCAGCAGGTCCATGTATTTCTTATGTTGGGGGCCCCAGAGCTGAACACAGTACTGCAGGTGGGGTCTCACGAGAGAAATGGAAAATATAAACAGCACCTATCTGTACATTACATACACATGTACATATAATATACATAGTACATATATATACACACATATATATAGAAGTTCAAACCAGAATAGAATGCCTACGAGTTAACATATTACTGTTATATGTAATAGAAAGTCACAGGTAGGTTAGCAAAAGACATGCATAAGCCCATTACTAACCCAGACCCATGTTATTGTGGCAACTGTCTCACATAAGCTTAAAACACGGTATGTAATAGCACAAAACATAGACATGAAATAATTTTGTAGCATAACTAGCCTCCATGCCACTTTAGAGTCTAGAGCAAGAAGTGAGAATAAAGGTAAAGAAGAATTTATCAGAAACTCCTTAGCACACAATGTTTAACTCGGCACAATTGCACTCAATATGCCACTGTTGAAAACAACACTAAAATTCAAGACAAAGTATGTTAAACACAGGAAATGAAGAATATGAAGGGCCTTTTCTCATATCTGAAATGCATATATTTTAACTTGCAGAGAAGCAGCAAACTTATTACAGTTTGCCTGTTCCGTTACACATATATATGCTGTATTGTTTGGCTCCATTAATGATAAATATCATGAATGCAAACATTAACTCACTAAGCACTGTGAGTAACTCTGGTAGAGCAGACAGAAATAGCTAAAGCAGTTTTGTTAAGTAAAGCAATGTTTTTATGCAGTTGGAAAGAGTTTCCTACATTGTAGGAATAATTAAATATCTAAATTACAGTTTAATTTTATGTTGGATACCCACTATTTTAGCCATTTTTTACTTATCAGTTTAAAAGTCTTCTACATAAATGGCTGATCTTTATGCATATGTCATCCTTTGGATATCTGAAGAGGAAGACAAGATTGCACTGTTCTCCAGAAAGTAGCTATGAAAAGCCAGAACATAATGAGTACTTCTTATCTAATCCTATTTGAATCTGTTTCTTCTACCAATTTCTAAACCTCCTATTATATCACCTCTTCTATACGGATACAAAGCAAGATTGAAACTATTTGTCCATACTTCCATTATCTGGTTTCTTTTATGACAAAGTCAGTCTCCTGACAGTCTAGATGAAAGAAATGACAGTCTATAGTCCCCTCACTTATTGCCCACATGCCTATTAGCAACTCTGAGGTGTCTCTTGGGGGAAACAAGTTCTAGAAACCTCCAGAAAACCCCTTATAGATAACTCCAATCTAAACAGAGAATTTTACATAGAATGCCTTTTCCAATAGTAAGTGATGGCATACAAGGAAATCCTTGTGATTTAAAAAGAAAAGAAAAAAAAAAGCCACTCATTAATTTATTCTGTATGATTTTTCATCCTTGATTGATGGTGTTAGAGAAAGCACAGCTTTTTTGACTGGGTGCTCCAAAACAGAAAACAAAATGTCTTTTTTGCTCACATTTTCGATCACCAGGAAGTATTTGTCACTACAACGCTTCCTATTTGGTCATGGAGCACAGAACAGCTTTTATTCTCATTTCTCCTTGAAGTTAAGAAAAAGGAAGAAATGTCTACGTGTCCTGAAATCAAAGTGAGACAAAACCCAAGAAGCTGAAAAAATATTATATTTGGGGGATTCGTGTGCGTTATAACCAGAAAACTTTCAAAACATGAACCAAAATGAAACTTTCTGGTGCAGGAACCAAAGGACATGGCTGCAAGTTGCCATGACCCCTTCACACACTTCTGAATTAGGGCTATGAGGAATGAGTGGAAAATGGAAACATTGTGCAGATTGCCGGTCAAACTTTTAGCAATAATTAGGCAGAGTCAGGCTGCCTTACCTCAACCACACCAGAGAGTCTAAAATTTCATCCTTATTCTGCAACTGTCTAGCTGTCAAACCTATGCACCTAACCCATGCAATCAAGCCTTGAGAAAAGTTACGTCTCGTTACTCAAGTACTTCCCTCCCTAAGCAGTATTTATGCTTCATGTACCTCACACACAGCTAAAACCAGTATTCCTGGATGTATAGATCATGTGTCTCTAACTCAGAGAATGAGTTCACATATTTGAGCAGGATGTACATTTCTGGGGTACCTATAGGACATTAGAGGATCAAATACTTGACTGTAAATCCATCTGGATAGACAACTAAAAGAAAATAAAACCTCAGTGTGTTCTGGCACTTACTTAGAGGTCAGTGAACCTCAAATCAATTAAAATTTGGTGAGCTGTAATGTTCAAACCATCAGCACTTAAACATTCAGGAAAGCGTCTGCATTACAGGAAAGTTATTATTCAGCCACCACTTGTCAAGTCTGATAAATGGCCATCCCTTTTGGCTTACTAAAATGCGTTACCACAGACTATAGCTAATATTACCGGACTAAAACTGGTAAAGGCTACGACCTACGCGGAAGAAGAAGGTAACATGCATCTCTTCGTATCAAGTAACAAAGTAAGAAGTAGCAATCATTCACATACTTTGCACATTATGTACGGAGACAATCATACTGATATTTCTTAACTATATAAATAATTATCATTAAGTAAATGAATAATGTTTCTAGAACTCTGTGTATGTTATAACAGGTCGTTATGACTTCACTGTCTCACACATCTAGTTTTATGATATGTGAAAAATGATGTAGCTGCATCTTATTAAATTAAATTAGACACTACATGCAGCTTAAGCAATTGCTGTAATTACTCTGTAATTTCTAAAATACGTATAATAGGAATACACAAATGATATAAAGCTCATTTTTATGTAAACAGAGTAATTAATACAGAAATCTCAAACTCTCCTGACTGTCAAAAACAATATGCTTGCAAACTTTAGGAAGGGCTGGCATAGTGCCTTCAAAGACTTTAGAAGATATTGGGTAATCAGCTTTCAGCATAATAAATATATGCATACAGCATGCAAATGAAATTCAGTAGGTATTATATAACAAACACTCTAGGATATGAAGCTATGATTCACCATTTGTTTTCTCTCTGGATAATAAAGACTAATTGTGACTGTGCTCATTTGAATTGGAAAAAAGCCATCAATCTAATTATTAGAATGCAAAATGTGGGAGGTGGCTCCTACCACATCTATCCTTGTATTTTGACGGCCTGTTCTTCCTTCACACTCCCACCATGCACATATCAAGCTGGACAAAAGTTCGAAGTAAAACTGCTAAAACTGGGAGTCTGAGTTACTACTGAGTTCTTCCATTTTCTCAGAGGCAACACCTCCATTTGTTTCACCAGCGTTACACCAACTTAAAACTGTCTAATGCAATAGGAAGTCCAACTCTTAGTGTATGTTAGAGGGCAAATGACAGTCATTTAAAAGGAAATTTGTGTAATAAGGCCAAAGCAACTACAAAGACAATGAAGAATACAAAAGGAACAATATACAAACCTCTTCTGCATTTTATATTATGGGGTGCATACCAAATATTGTACACGTTCATTTGCACAAACACTGTGTTAGCTATTGGAGGTGAAACCCTACTTGTCATTACTTAGTCAACCATATTACTGAGAGTTAATGTGGAGACAAGGAGATTATCCTGCATCTACATTTTTTCTTTGTTGTCAGTTTTCAGTATGTCTTTCCCAGGAATCCAGCACATCAGAGTGAACAATTCTGTTTTTTTCTAGCCATTGGAGCATTTTGAGTGAAAGGACAGCAGTTTAAATTAATTTCGTATCGATTTTCTTCATCCTGGCCTAGAAAATATTCATAGTGCTCATTTATACTGATCTTCTATGACTACACTGGGGCCAGCAGCAAAGACTTAGGGGCAATTGTTATTGAAGTTTCTTTAGTAGCAGACAAAGGGACATACACAACAGGATTTATTTATGTTTGTTATACAAACAATTCTTGGTTTTCCACGTAAATTGTCTAAGAATTCATGGTTATGGAGAAATTTTCATGGAGCAAAATGCACAGAAACCTGGAATTAGTTATAGAACAGCCTGATAATCTACATTTCCACAACTCAATTAGTGACAGATAAGCTGTATACATTAAATACAATATGTGAAACTTTTCACACAAATCTCTCTAAGGAGGAAAAGCTTTCTGAAACCTGTAAAATATCTTTTATGGCTTATTGCTGTTATGACTGCTCTTTTCAGGGTGAAGTCCTTTACAATCACCCCTGCCTCATGATCTGGTAGAAACCAGGTTCCTGAAATCTCATCATTATTTTTACCTGCACTATTTCAGTTCAGAAGAGTGTCCTTCACAAGCATGTCCCTAATTTACAAGCACTGTGTGCTGCAGTACAAGGGTTGTAAACCAAATAGAAAAAGTACTCATCTTTATCATGATTTCACAGATGTAAAATGTGTAATGCAGGCAAAGATTAACCAAACAACTTGTCAAAAGGTATATAGAATATCTCTGGTAGAGCCAGAAGCAAGCCAATCAAGTTACAAGCCAGTGCCCTAAATGTAACATGAAAAATAACTTTCAAAGGTCTCATTGTTAGTGTTCCAGCTGTAATGCACAGGATCTCTATTGCATAAATGTTGATCATCACTGCCTTCTTGCCCAATTTCCAAATTCAACTAGATTTTTTAAGGGAAAAGAAAGACAGAAAAATCAAAACAATTATCTGCTTATATCTGCAATCATTCTATTTACCCACCCACTTTATTAAAATTCTAGATAAAATTCTGTGACAGTTTCCAATAAATACCCAGACTTTGTAATACAGTACATACAACATGACATTATTTTGAAGGAGGTTTAAGGTTAAAATCTAAAAATAACACTAAACAACTACATAGCACTTTCTATTTACTGATCTCAAAAAAGGAAGTGTAATTATATCTGTAATTCAGAATAATGAGGAAGTGAGTTGTCCAAAGCCCAGGAGAAAGTCAACAGAACAGTATCCCACTCTAATGCCCTATCCAATGAACAGAAGCACCTCCCTATAAAAATAGGGAAAGATTTGTTCTGATGGACAAGTGATAATCATCTGAATGGGAACAATCTACTTTTACCTGAAACCTCTAGTGCTTTTGTTCTTCATTATTGGTATGCTATTGGACTTACTGCCAATTGAAATCACTTCTGATTTGCTTCTGGCAGAGGACAAAAGTGCAGAAAGTTGTCAGAGGAAAAAAAGCAGGTTAATACATGAAAGCATCAGCATTGAAAAGACTCTTTTCTGTCTGGATGGTCCTTGTTAATTCAGTTCTACCTAAATACTAAACAATGGTTAAATCCTAAGGAAGAAGATTGTCAACACTTGCAGGCTGCTTGGGGGTTATACTAGAGTATTTATCTGAGCACACAAGACAAATCCCTTAGTCTGCTTTCTACAGTATTTTTTTTTCCTATTTTCCAAAGGAGACAATGATGATAGACCATGAGATTCCTTGTATTCTGCAATATAACAAAACAGTTAGAACATCTTAATTGAAGCTTATTCTGCATACTTAAACAACTTTAGAAATCTATCACAGAGTGTGGAGAAGCTGGACAGACTAGCAGGAATTCACATTAGAGAAAGACACAAGCATTTCAAGTTTTGTTACTTTTGGCAAAGGTTTTGCATAGTTATTTATTAGCCTTCCTTTAAAAAAACCCACAGTGGTAACTGTTTAATGTAAATTGGTCAATATTGAGCAATGCAGAAGCATGGCTGACTTGCTATGAAAATCTATAGCCAGTGGACTTAAATTCACCTTGCATACCATAACAAGACAGAGTATGTACACAAAACGCAGTACCACAGCTGGATTTTAAACAAATGGCAATCCATTAAAGTGCTTTTTTCCCCCCCAACCACTACAAACTTCTGTTCTCATAGGTTTCAGACAGCCTGAGGGCAAACAAGGTTGCTTGTCAATTTATAGCCAAGTTTATACCTGTAAAGGTCCCGTGAGGCTCTAAGACTCAAACGAATGTCCATTTCCTTTATGCTGCACTTGGGCTTTTGAGACCCATGTCCTCCAGGTGCATTAACATTGTCCGAGACTCATTAATATGGCAAGACAGAAATTGTAAGTGATGGGCTGTGAGATGTTACTCCCATTTTGGGATTCTAAGAGGTAGTTTCGCTGAAGGTCTCTGTGCCATTAATTCTGTGGTACTCTTAATAGAAAACAATATAGCACAGACAAACTAACGTTGAGCAGTGAGGGCAATTCCAAGCACAGCAGTAAAGAAGAATCTAAGGCAAGAACTAGTTTAGTGTTAACACTTACAGGTGACTTTCCAGCCATTCACATTCATTCAGTACTATTACTCTCTTGTGCCTTTACCCTACAGTTACATTTCACATGCTGCTTCTTTAAGTGTTTTGAAAACAAAATATGGTTCGCGTTCTTTTTCCTCCTCCAAAATACAGGCAATTTTGAATCTCATTGGTCAGTACATTTCTTAGTCTGTTTCATTAGGCCTCTCACTGCCGTAAAATCATCTAGAGAGAACAGGATTCGTTTGTGGAACAGAGACAATTAGTCAACTGAACAGGTACTGTTTCAAGAAGCTGAACACCCTCCACAGGACTCCAGGAGGAGAGCAGAAGGAGTAGGAACCCAAAGACTCCTGAAGGAATTCATACAGTGGTAGACAACATATTAAAATTCTAGCAAAACATTTACTGGCTGCAGAGTCCAAATTAGCTGAATGACTCCCACCAACTTCAATGGACTTTAAATGTGGCCTCTAAATATCTTCTCACTTTATGCAAAATCAAGAATCCTATCAAGACTTGCATGTTTACTCACTTATGTCTTCGGAAGTCTTGTAGATTTAGGTTTTGGAAGAGAATATTCACTTGAGGATTCTTAAGAGCTAAATAACACTCCACCCATTAGGGAACTTACCGCAGGGATGTTATTAATATTGTTTAAGGACAGAACATATGTATTGAAAGACAAAGGCAGATGTAGCAGAAGAAACTTTTTACTTCCCAGTGTAAACCATCATAAATACATAAATATGATCCCCATAAACATCATTTAGGCTTTTCCACAGAAAAATACAGGCTGGAAGAGAAGCCATCTATCCAACCTCCTGCTAAAGCACAGCTAACTTCAAAGAGAAATAAAGTTGCTCAGGCCCTTGTATGTTCTACCAATTTTCTTGATAAACAACCCTGCAGCGCGACATGTGTTATAACATCTCGTTTTCCCCTCAGACAAAATTGTTCAATAATGCAGTACATGGTCTTTGTGCATTCCTTGTGTGAACTACCAAAAGCTTTTTTTTTTTGTAAAAACAAAACCCGAAGAAGATCATAGCAACAATAGAATTAATGATAATGTAGGTGAGAAAGAACCACAAGTGAAAATAAAGAATGTTTTAACAAAGAAAATTGAAAAAGGAGGAGGAAATAGACACAAAATACATGAAAACTCAGCTGTTTTTCATTTTTTGGTTTTCCATTTGTTTTGTTCCCCTTCTCTTTTCCTGCCTAATGACTTTTATGCAATAAATAAATAAATAAATAAATCTCTATGGACAATTCTGTAATGCTTTTGATCTTACTAACATAACGTCTTCCACTGTCTAAGAAAAAAGAGAACAAAAATAGTATTAATCACATGTTGAGTATAATTCCTTGTTTAGTCTTCTCACAGCCACTTTCTTCTAAGACAGTACAGGCAGTGTGTCAGCTATGGATATGCTGACTCATTATCTACTTATAATTTTCCCCTTGGTGACAACTCTTTCAGCTACTGAGATTCTGACCAATGCCTTTATATCACACAGAAGACGCAGTAGGGGTTTCATGGATCAGAAAACACTTTTCATGTAATAACTGATCATTTTCAAAAATGTCTTTGAAGCAGGACGAGTTTATTCTCGTAGTAAGAAAGGTTAAAATTTGTCAATTTCAAATTTGGCAAGACAGTTCACAGGCCAAAGAGTCTCTCTTGGGTTGACTCAGGGGTTTCAGGGTGTTTGTTCTCCATTTATCCTGTGTTTGGAAATTGCACTTCCCTCAGCCCAGAGCTCTGTCCCCGCACAAGGCATGTGCAAGAAAAGTGCTACTCAGACAAAAGAACTTTATCTGCTGAAAAGATTTTCTTATATCATAGAATCATAGAATAGTTTGGGTTGGAAGAGACCTTTAAAGGTCATCTAGTCCAAATCCCCCTGCAATGAGCAGGGACATCTTCAAACAGATCAGGTTGCTCAAAGCCCCGTCCAACCTGACCTGGAATGGTTCCAGGGATGGGGCATCGACCACCCCTGGGCAACCTGTGCAGTGTTTCACCACCCTCATCATAAAAAATTTCTTCCTTATATCAAGTCTAAATCTATCGTCTTTTAGTTTAAAACCATTACCCCTTGTCCTATTGTAACAGGCCCTGCTAAAGGTTTATCCTCATCTTTCTTATAAGCCCCCTTTAAGTACTAAAAGGCTGCAATAAGGTCTCCCCGGCACCTTCTCTTCTCCAGGCTGAACAATCCCAACTCTCTCAGCCTTTCCTCATAGAAGAGGTGTTCCAGCCCCCTGGTCACTTTTGTGGCCCTCCTCCGGACCCACTCCAACAGGTCCTTGTCTTCCCTCTACCAAGTGTGCCTTATCAGAGACTTCTACCACTTGCTGAGGAAAACTAAGCACATTTTTGTTCAACTGACTATCATGCACTGCATGTTTAAAGAGACTGCTTGACAACACAGACAAATTGCCACAGGATAACATTACTGTATTAAAAAAAATGAACTTTTATGTTCTTGTTTAAAATCTGCTCTTGATTCACATTGCTGTAGCAACCACACCATTCACAACCAGCAAAATGAATCTCATGTATCAAGGTAATGATCAAACCCTTTAGGTTGATATATAATATGCTACCGTATCTTGAGAAATGAGTAACACATCATTGTGCAAAAAATATACATGTAGCAGGCAGAAGCTTGCATACATAAAATACAAGAAACTTAGTTTTAAAGATGTATATGTGGGAAATCTTCTCCAGAAAAGAAAACAGAACACTGGCAAATTTATGTTAGTGACTAGCTATCTCTTCCTTTAAAATTAAAAAAATCAGCCAAAAGACTTTTCTCCTATTTCTTCTACAAATTAGCATACTATGTTGCCAAGACTTGTTTACGAAGCATTCCTATATTACCAAATGTCATCATATTGGTAAAGAAATTAAAAATTCCTCTAAACAAGAATAATTTCTTTTGTATCTTAATACTACCTATAGGAGAAAGTTCTTTGGAGTTTCTAGGTATCACCACAACCACTTTCTCTGTAGTTTCTGCTGTTGTCAGTTCCGATATGTGTTCAGCTGCAGAACCAACAAGCCACTTGCAGGGAAACATGTTTTTTCCACTTTGAGTATGCTCACACAGAAGTAGGACAGGCACCATGATCCATAATTGCCCTGAGTAGGAGGGAGAAGAGGGGGCAACTGGCAATGATGAAATGGGAAACAAAATGTGTGAAAATACAGGGCATGTTGGGAAGCGTGAAGCCCTGGCAGCCAGTCACTAGATACAGCAAGGAGAAGGGAGCGGCCAAGTTCAGGGTTAGTGTCAATATTTTCAAATGTAATTTTCTTTCTTTTAAAATATTCTAAGTAGTCAAAAGTTAGAAACTTAGAAACACAAGCTACTTTTAAAAGGACGATTGAGGTTGCTTTAAAAAGAATGCACTTGTGCCACATTATAGATGTACATAAATAAAAAAGAAGCATAATATAAGCATGTAACTTTACATCTGTCTTAGGGAATATGCTCAGATATCAAAAATGTTCCTTGGAGTCTCTTCTGATCTTTATAGTGTTGTTCCCTTATGAAGAAAACCGAATAGCTTGTTTTACAGGAGATCTGAAAGCAAAGGAATCTGTGAGGCTCTTCATATAAATTGGTATCTGACACCAGATATTTGACCAAGAAAGTACACAAAAGAAGAGGTGATGTTTAACGCAGACACTTTTTCAGGGATAAATCTGGCTTTGTCCATTGGAAAACCTTTATATAGCTCAGTAAACAATCAGGGAGAAACTTTATTGTGCCTGAATCAATAGACATTAATGCAGTGCATTTCTGCCTCCTATACAATCATCCTGGCTGGAGTAACTTCCATTCAGAACTTCTTTCTCCCCTTGCTTTCATTTCTGGTTTATACCAATTTCTTCTCTCTTTTCTTGTTTGGATGTTTACATTCAATTAAGGATTTTCTCCTATATTTATCAGCAGTGTTTGATCTAAATTACAAGAAGAACCAACATATAGTCCTAGGTCATTCAGAAAGTCTCATTAGCTTGTCGATTATCCTCAGTGTTTTTGAGAGAAGGTTTCATTACCATGCAAATAGAAATAGCTTCTTTATTCAGACAGACTAATGTTTAGTGTTCTGTGAATTAAGTCATGCAACAATTAAACTCATCAAAAGGTACACAGCACGTGAAATTCATATTGTACAGACTAGTTATTATTGCCACAAAAGATAAGCAGGAAAAAAAAAATAACGTTTGCTGTCATCTCTAAGTTGCCACTGTTTTTAGCATAATATAGCTGAAAAGCTAAAATTCAGGCCACACAACAAAAAGACAGCACAAACCTATTTATTTGGAATCACTTGTTTGCATGCATTTCTTTCTCTGGAAGAATTCATTTCACATTCTGCTAACAGTAACACACCAGGCATTCACTATTGATGTTTCTAGAAGATTGGACCACAATTCGTTTTGGCCCTTGAGGAATAAAGGTCAGGCCTAAGCTAGAAAAACAGAGAAATGAATTGTCAATCCACTGAGAACGTACCAGAGCAGAGGAAACATCAGGTGACAAGTTGACACAGTCACCTCCTAGACTGCTATGATATTTACACAACGTACTTTATGCAGACTTTAATTGGACTTTTCATTTATGTGCTCTGAAATGCTGTGTTAACTCCTGTACTATCCTTGAGGCATTTAGGGACCGTAGTCTTTTAATTTATGTGCTTAGATTATAGATCTTCCTCTTCCCTTTCTTCTTTTAAAGCACAGAAAACTCCGACTGACTAGTAGGACAGAAGAGAATTAAAAGGGAAACCTTTCCTACTGTGCCATAGGAGCATAAGTTCTCACCCCCAGCCTCACCTCCATTTCAGCAACTCAGTGGTTTTCCTGGGCTGCAGCTATCTATGCACAGTCTGTGTGTGTTCCTAAGAAAATTTTCTCATTTTGTCGCACTGGGAACCTGGCTCCACATTTGCTGCCTTTTTTTAGCAGCCTTCCTGTGCCTTCTGCGCTACGTGCTCGCTGCTTGGCTTGGTTCTTACCGCAGTGCTCTCCATAGCTGATGCCCAAAAAGACTTGGACCTTCCCTCCTTCGAGCGTGCTGCGCTCCCTGGGCTACCTCCATCTCCCCATCCCTCAGGAGCGTTTATCCAACCTTGTCATTCTCTTTTTGTATGAATATCACACAGAAACGTACAGTACCGTGTAACAATGTATAAATCATTCTGTTCACAGGAAAAAAAAACAGGCAAAATCTTCTTTAAAATACAAGCAATACAGGTTCACAGCTTGAAGACGAACAAGGTAAAAAAATACCAATTTTCTTCTGGTAGGTAAGTGTGAATATAAGACAATTTGCAGTCGACACAGAGCTGTGGCTTTTTGGGCATAAAACGTTTTTAGGCCCTGGATTACTTTAAACAATCAATGCTGATATCCCGTATTGAGTAAAATGGACAGCTAGCCAAGCAGTTTAGTCAGTCATTCAGTTCTGCACTTATTTGATTACCAGAAGGATGCAGAGTGATCTCCCAGACACACAACATTAACCTTCAATCAATAACCACTTTAATGGTAGATGGACTCCTTTCTTCAGGCCTCTTCCAGCTGCATTACTGTGGAATTGCTATTTGGATAATGATTAATATGCTCAATACATCAAAGATTAATTCCTGTTTACACTGGTAGATGCTGCATTACATATTTCCATACCACAGTCTCTGTCCTCTAGTTATGGACCTTGACAATGACAGGGTTTTGATTACTTTCAGAATAGTCTCCATGATGAACAGGGATTTTATACTTGTGGTAATCAGTAAGGCAGAAAACATTTAAAATGTTGTAATTTGAAGGAACCTGTGTATTCTCTGAACTCTGAGTTGCTAGAAACAGTGTTGGGGCTCAGCAGACGGATAAAAGAAATGCAAATGCTAAGCCTCTTCCCCCATATTTTTTCTTCTCTCTCTAATGTAACCAAGATTAAAAAGGTAATTTATAAAAGGGTGCTGTTCAGGTAGAAATGTAACTTTGTTCTTAGCTCATCTTTGTTGAAATACAACGGAAACGCATAGTCAGATAACAACTCCTTGAATTATTTAGTAAATAAATGTCCAGTTCTTAGAAACACATCAGATTTGAAATACCAATTAAGAGTTATGTGAGATATGTGCATTTTAATGACATTGTAATACAAATAATGTATGATTAAGTTACATTACCAAATTTAAGATATCACAGGGACTAGTGGAACTCCGTCCCACTAAGAGTTTGTAGCGTTAGGATCTGCTTGACATTCTCTCTAAAGCCTCATTTACCCTCATTGTTAGAAAAAAAAAAATACAAACCAGGGTTAGCAATCGTTTTTCTTAAGTTTAACTAAAATATTGTTAAGCAATCTTACTCACTAGCTGCATAATTAGAAGACTGTAAGTATTGGACATAGTATTTAGAAGACTATAATATTTTTCCATTGATAAATCAACAGATAACTCATTTGAAAATCACTCTCTTGTTTTTGGAAAGAATATCATTGCTATAAAATGTCTATCTAATAGTACATTTTAGGCTCATGTACTAATTATCTAAGGTATCAAAGGTTATACTCTTAATTGCCAAATTGACACAACGGGATGCTTAGTCCTTGTCAGTGACCTTACTCCTTTCAGCCCAACTCTGTCTCACAGATGAAAAGAGATAGTTTGTTTTGAAATTTATTTTGAAAATCAACAGACTCAAATGCCTTTGAGGTGAGGCAAACAAAACAAAACAAAACAAAAAATCTCCACAGCCAAGAACCACCCTTCAAAAGATTCCTGCTTTCCTCTCTCACTAAAACCAGAGGTTACAACTCCTCTGAGAGCATCTTGATCCAGGCGCTCCACTCACTGACACAAACAGAATGGAGAGGCCACCTATAAATAGCATGGGACCAGGCTGACGGGAACATGCCTACCCTGCATGCTAAGCTCAGCTCTGAGTCTGCCTGCAAGGCCGTATTTGCAGGTCACACAAAGAGACGATTTCTATTCAGTGCTTGAGTTCAGTCCGACAGCCTGTCTTTAAGTTGTATATGATATAGCCGTGGCAATGCCAGGGACAGGACTTACATACGAGCAGGTAGTAACATGAGGGTCCCTCCTTCTAGTGAGAGAGGATGACCACAACCAAGGCACAAATCATTAAAACTCTTAAGCATCCATACTGACAATTACAGTTGCTCTAAGAGATTAGCTGGAAACCAGGTTAGATGCCGACACACAGGTTTTATGTCACTGCTTTGCTGAGCCGTTAGGAATTTTCCTCACAGTACAAAGTTTCCAAGAAGTGGACCATGTTGCCACCGGCACCACCACCCAAAAGCTCAGGATGCATATATTCAAGTCCAGCAAAGTTATAGATAGGTTGTCATAAATATCACTCTTTATTATAGTTTAAGAGCTGTTCATCCTTGCTAAAGTTAAGGGTAATTTGCTTTTGACATCACTGGTGCCAAGATTTATTCCCGAACAATTTACATATAGCACAGTCTTATGAGGTCCACTCTAAACTAAGTTGTTTCTACTTTCTAGTCTAATATAGAAATACAAACTAAAATTAAACCTAACTTTTCTTTTCCATTAATTGGACATTGTCCTGGTTTCAGCTGGGATAGAGTTAATTGTCTTCCTAGTAGCTGGTACAGTGCTATGTTTCTGAGTCAGGTATGAGAAGAATGTTGATAACACACTGATGTTTTCAGTTGTTGCTCAGTAGTGTTTAATCTGAAGTCAAGGATTTTTCAGCTTCTCATGCACGGCCAGCAAGAAGGCTGGAGGGGCACAAGAAGTTGGGAGGGGACACAGCCAGGGCAGCTGACCCCAACTGGCCAAAGCGATATTCCATACCATGTGACGTCATGCCCAGTATATAAACTGGGGGGAGTTGGCCAGGAGGCACCACAGCTCAGGGAGTGGCTACGCATCCGTTAGTGGGTGGTGAGCATTGCATTGTGCATCACTTGTTTTGTATGTTTTATTATTATTATTATATCCCTTCCTTTTCTGTCCTATTAAACTATCTTTATCTCAAACCACGAGTTTTACTTCTTTTCCCGATTCTCTCCCCCATCCCACGGGGTGGGGTGGGGGGAGGGACCGAGCGGCTGCATGGTGCTTAGTTGCTGGCTGGGGTTAAACCATGACAGACATCAAATATACACCACCAAAATTTGGAGCTTGGATGAATTTTCTTATCATGAACTTTTTCACCTGAGCTTTGTATTAAAAAAAAAAAAACAACAAAAAAGTGCATGGGGAACATGGAGATGGGAAAAAGAAAAAAAAAATCTCTTCTCTATTTTCAAACACTGTTGTACAATAAGAGGAAATCACGGTCATCATTCTTTTGTAAGGAAATTCAGGAAATAGGCTGAAGTGATGTGGGCAGAAAACTACAAATAATGGCAAGATCATTCTTAGAAGCTTATGGAAGAAGAGTCCTCTTCTCATTCTCACTTATTTAGGATCAGAAAACAGCATTTATGCTTAACTTCTAAAAATAGCTTCTTTGGGCTAAGAGAATAGACTACATGCCAGATCAATCTGATTTTTCAAGGGATGTCACATACCAAAACCAGATCAGTTTCTGTTCTCATATAAAGGAAGATATGAACATGTCTGAAAAATGACTACGATCTGGCTCAAGTTTAATGACAAAACATGATACTTTTCCACCCTAAGTATTCGCCACCAAGTCTTCCTATTTCTTCCTACTCTTTGACTTGGATATGGTAATACCTTTACCTGTCGTTGTTACTGTGTAACAACTTAACATTGTAACAGTTGTCACGTATCACTCTGTTTCAGTGGTGAAGATAATATTCACTTATGATTTTAAAACAATTGAGTTATTACAATGAAAAACAGTATATTCATTAAGAATATTATTTATATTAATGCTTATTACTAAGTGAAAACTTGATATAAATTTGCACTCTTTCATGTTTGTTGACTTGGGAAGAGCTTTGCTTGCTTAAAGCTCAACTGAAATTGCATTAAAAGGTAATAAAGCGATTACTTTTTGTTAATATTTGTCAGATAATAAATAACCGGGCTCTTTTTTTTCATCTTTCTATATCATAGACACAACTCAAGCAGGTCAAATCCTGGCAGCCTCAGCAAGCAATACTAGATGGTTTATATGACCATTTGTATGGCTTAATTGTTCAATATCTTTGTCATGCATTATGCTAAGTGGAAGAGAGTCAAAGGAAACAAGTGAGCTAGGTCAGAATCAAAGATGAGCAACAGTTCAGAAAAGGAGTACAAGAAAGGTCATACCAAGAGAGGAAAAAAAGGAATATCAGCAGCAAATTAGCTTTATGTTTTGCCACAAGAAATAAGGAACTATGAAGACTGGACTTTGCAGCATTATTCAATGTGGATATAGGAAAAAAGCTGTATATTTCTACCTCTTGACAGGTATCGGACATCGACAATCATTCCTGTCTATCTTTGTAGGTGTAATGTTTCAACATATTTATTGACATGTATCATACTTATCTGAAGTTCTATATATATATGCCTAACCTCTAATGAAATGAAAGTCTTATTTACATAATGACAGTAAAAGTGAATTCTTTATGTAAAGCAGTGGAGCAAAATGTTTAGTCTGGTCTGAATAATAAGCATGCAGTCTGGAAGTATTTGATGGCAAGTAATGTAGAAGTATTCCAGGTCTTTAATTTGCTAATCCATACATTCAAGATACTTTGTTAGGAAATGACTGCTACATTTTCCATTCAACATTTTTGCCTTAATTGCACAATTGTGTGCCTCAGAAGGCTTATACAGGAATGAAAACCTCATTTGTTAATAGATTAGTGGGCAAAAGGCCAAAATTTGTGAAAATGTGACTGACAATTGAATATTAATTGAAAATACTTTCCTGGTAGTTATTACTTGTGAAAAAATACCTGACTTAATGAAAATCAGCTACTCCTAAATAACTGTCTGTTCCAAGTACATAAAAATTCTGAGTTTAAATATATTTTCAAGCAATAGCTGTCACAAATAGAAGATGGCAAATGGCAATTTGTTTTTTTTTCATCTGCATTCATTATTGGAACTTGTAATACTCACAGTGTATTTTGATCCTTTCTGTGATCCTTTCTGATTTACCTCCGTCAGGGAAGTTTCACTGTTAATATCAGGGCATGACAGTCCAGTAAGAGCCCACTATCAAAGAGCTAGCAATGCTGGTTGTAAAGGAATCAACCTGCAGTACAGCCTTCTTCCCCTATCCTTAGCTTGCAGGCAGTACCTTAATGAAATAAGAGAACTGACAGAGACAGATAAGAACTCAGTGTGACAACTGCTTTTAGAGGCAGGCTGAGCCAAAACAATTTGATGCAAGCAATATTATGATCAATAACACCTCCTAGGCTTGCATATCCCATTATGTACAAGTCTGTGTGGCTCTATTTTTTTTTTTTCCTTCTTTCTTCTTCTTTTCTTCTTTTGCAATTAAAAATGTTTCAGACTAGTGGCAGTGAACAATTTTTACCAGATTCATTTTTGGAAGAAAACTGCCAGTGCCACCCTGGTGCATCTTTTGTGCATACTCTGTAAACTTTAACAGTAAAGGAAGCCATTAAAGGTGTTTTCATGACATGTGTTAGCTAGTCCAGTTCACTAAAGGCTACTAGCACAGTGAAAAAGATAATGAAATCTCCTGGATACTTTTGTGAAATAATAGGTACAGTAAAAGTATTTAAAAAAAGAGTTGTGTGTAGTGCTCTCAGGCTAAGCAAAGTCACTGGATCAAACTGTAGCTGAGGTAAACTGAATTATTTACATCAGCATCTAGCAAAGTAAGTAGAAAGTGTTATGCAATGTCACATTGCAAAATGCAAACTCTTACCTATTTGGCAAACATCCCCACAGAATACATTTCTTTTCAACGTCACTGTTTTAGCACAGCACCTTTTTATCAAGTATCAGCTTAAACATAGTGCTGCTTATTATGTTTTGGGTACATCAGCAGTTTTAGTAAAGTCAAAACAATTCAGGAAAACAATACAATTCTGGCAAATCTATGGGGACACATCCTATTTTTGGAATCAACTCTTTATGACATTGCAGTATGTTATTTTAAATTTCATATTTACCAAAATATAAAAAAGGGACATTTCAAATGAAAATTTTCTTAAGGAAATGGCCAAACCTTTATGCTTCCTTAAAAATCTTCCCCTATGTCCATTTGAGGAACATCTTGTTGACAGTGAGATGCATTTGATAAACATTTCAATGTTACACCATCTACACAGTTGACAAAAAAACCTCATGTCATAGAAAGAGATTGACTAGTAGACTGTACTTCATTTCTCCTTTATCTTTCTTTAGATGAGTTGGGAATTCTTTCTTCATGTAATCAACCATGGTTGATTAGACACACTGGTAAATAAAATAGTTTTCTGATCTGCTGTAAATGCATTCAGTTTCACACTTCTTTTCCTCTCAGTAAGTTAATAATAGAATTGCTATATTCTTTCTTGCTATGTACCCCAGTTATTGGATCATGTAGGCAAAAAAACACTACTGAGATTATTCCATTTTGTAATCTATTTTAGGTTTAGATATGTAATGGAAAGTTGTCATGGAGATCAATAATTAACCTGTTTATGTTTGACCTGCATATATCAACTGATAAAGGTATAGCAAAGCAAAGCAATCTTTTACAGTTCTAGTTCTGAAGGGGAAGCAGCAAAAATTCATACATCTAAAAATAGCATAAACAGATTAGAGGGGTTTTTTTTTTCTGGCTTTACAAGTCTTTTTAAGGACAAAAGAAATCATTACTTTTTTATCTTAGAACTGCATTTTAAATGACAACCAGCAATCAATGAAATTGCTCAGGCTGAGTCCATGCCAGGATAGAAACTTGCATTCTAATGCAGATTATAAGATCTTTAAAACAGACATTGTCATAGCTCTAGTCTGAAAATAACATCCACAACAGCTGACCTATAGATCTGGATCAATTAAAATCTCTCCATCCAAGTTTCTTTGCTGATCTTCATCAACAATTATTTTATCTTAAAAAGAAAGAAACTTGATGGCTCTTCTCAATTCCCTGACGGGTAAAGGCAGGCTTACTTACTCTATTTTAATTATTAAGGGAGAGTTCACATGAATATTAGTACAATTCTGATAAACACAACAGCAGCCTGTCTATGGTGTCTTTGTCTCTTAGATTTCCTGGATGCAGGATATGTAGATTGCTGATGTCTTCATTCTTTAATGGACAGGAAAATATAAACCAATTTTTCCTCTTTTCAGCTTCCCTGAAGTATCTAAAGCCATTTGTGTTAAATACCAAAATAAAAATAATAGCATTAGTAGTGTTTACTGTCTCTGCACTGTTTTAACCTATGACAAAATTGATATGTTCTCAGTGATACACCTCAAAATGTATTTGTAAAGGAGGAATAATAGACTTGAAATATTTTAATATGGTCCTGCAGAAGAAAAAAAAATAATCAGTGTTCTGTACATATATATGCATATTTATATGAGCTATCTGAAAAAAGAAAGGATTTTTGATAACTGCAGATGACACAAGTCAGTGGCATGTTAGTTCTAAGAGGAGGCCATTTTACAAAGAATTTAAGATTGTTTGGTAAACTGGGTACATCTGAGACACATACATGCATATATCATTTGGTATATCCCATATGTATAAATCAAGAATGCATGTCATACCAGTGGAGATAAAGAGTGAGTGCTCTAAAACTGTCTGGGAAGAATTTAAGGGTGAATAACCAGATGATTGTTTAAGCAACAGTATAATGAAGCAATTGAACAAAACAACTTGATCTCAGGCATACATGAGTAAAGGGAAGATCTGCTACAATGTCAGGGGAAATACGACCTGTATAAAAGCTACTTGCAAGAGCATTTATCCAAGAGTATGGTCATTTCTGCAGCTGTACCTCATAAGGTGCTGAAACGCTAGAAATAGCCCCAGAAAGGCCCATGGGGATGATCTGAGTTATGGGAAACTTGTTAATATAGTGAAATACTAAGAAAACTCCTCCTACTTCCTCTAATTAGAAAATCAGAAAGATTTCAATCTACAGGTACATGGCTTGGGACAAATATTACTAAAAAAATAAAGTCCTTTAAACCAGGTGATAAGTTCATAAGTCTAAATAAGTTCCAGCTGAAAATAGGAAAACTGGAGCTAAAAATGATATCATTTTTATTTTGACATAGATAATTTCAGCCTCTTTTGACTTCAGCATCAGTGAGCTTTGACCTCTATTTGACTAATTTCTTCCAAAATCTCTGAAAAGTGTTTAAGGGACTTCCCTCACTTTTTTTCCTATTCATTATTTGTTACTTAGTCGAAAAAATTATAATTACTTACACAGTTATGCATCCAATATTATACTGCATTGTTTCTGTCACAGAATGTAATTTAGATTTGAATAGTTAATATTTTTCTCATTTAGCATACTTTGGATGAGTTAAGCATCAATAGATTGTAATTTCTGTGATTACACATCTCTCTCTCAGTTTTTTTTTAATTGACTGATATCACATTTATCACCTAGGCTGTAAAGAGCAGCTCATCCTGTAGAAAATGCCAGGTCTTTCAAGAAATAGCCACAAATGTCAGACTTGAAATTTGGATCTCAGTATGAACTTTTCTGCAGCTCAGAATTGTTTGGAAGATGATGTGGTTTAATTAATCATTAGTAAAAGATCACTCTGTAGCTAGCAAATTATCAATAAAGATGACAGAAGATGGCTGTGGTACAGGACATACGGTATTCTGGAAGAGGCAAAACGCTATTTACATACAACAATATAAACTTTAGGAAGGATCTGGTCTCATAACAAGGATAAACATGGTTTAGTAAAGTTCTTCCTTCTCTCACCAAAGCAGTCAGCCCATGATCAAAACTGGTAACATTCTGAAAGAGAGAGTAGGGTCCTTCTGCAGTGGGCAGGTTGGAGAGCACAGCAGCCAACATCCTACCGCAGTCATCTCAGGCTCTCATTGACTACAAACAGCTATCTGGAGAATTCACAGCTCTTAATTCCCAACAGGATAGAAACCTGAGTGAGTAAATGGCAAAGATATAAATGCATACTTCTCCCAGGAGTCATCACGAAGTCTGACCCTAATGGATCATTTATGAAACGGTTGATATTAAATACTCTCCAGTGGTGTCTGTCAAGCATGTAACATATACCTAAACTACACATTGATTTCTAACCAGAAAGGATTTGAAATTTTGAACGCCTTATCATTTTGTGAAACTCCACATGTTGGCAACAATCACATGTAGACAGTTACTCCCATCCAAACACATAACTATATTGATTATTATACACTGTCTTTAAATGTAACTACTTTTTGTTAAAAAAAGTGATGGCTGTCTTTGACTTTCTTCTCTGATGATCAGGATTGGCTTCTGATGTGATCTGTTGAATGAATTGATGTCTCACCACACAGTAACAAGAGGATGGACTTTACTATCAGGTTCATAGTATGAACAACACTAACATGAACACGTTTCCTCTGTACTATTTCAACAGCAAAATTTGAAACATCAGACATTTTCCTAGTAAGATTTGTAGGGGCCTGGAATGACTTTTTGTGTGATCCATAAAAACTGCAAAGAAAGAATGCAACGTTTAAGTTAGCAATAAAGTACTCTACACGGATATTCCTTCTTAAGTAATTTCCCCTGCAAAATAATGGAAAAAAAAAAAAAAAAAAGAAAAAAACAACTTGCTGGGGAAATGAGGAAAGTAAACGAGTCCTTCACTTGAAAGTGAAAACAGTTGCCTACAGGATGGTAGAGCATGCAGTGTTGTAGCATAGGTCTGTCACATAAATAGTAATTTTCTTCATATTCACTTTGAACAAGATTATCTATCTGCATAATGTAACTGTTTCAAAGATTTGGAGGTAAAAATAATGGAGCAATGTTTGGGCAGCAAGTCCTTGACCTATCTCCACCTGTATCACTGTGATATTTATTTATGCTATTCCATCACTATATGTCTCCAGAACCAACAGTAAATTTCAGAAACAGGTATAGTACTTAAAGGCACAGAAAAATGGCAGAACAATGCTGGTTTTACTTATCTTATCACTCTTCTTGCTCTTGTCTCTAGGAAAAACATAACCATCCTTTTTTTAATACTGTACTCTAAATCCCTTCCCTATTTCTCAGACCATTTCCAATGTATGTACTGTCACCTCCACACTTCCAGAACTCAGGAATAAAAATTTTGCAGATCATGAACGGTGCCTTGAAATTATGATGTTAAAATATTCCCCCCACCTTTTTTTTTCCTTAAATCTAATGCTAAAGAACTACAGATGTGGCTAAATCATTGCTATTTCCTAATTTAGCTAATAAGAAATTATGTATTTGGGAGGACTTTTTCCATATCCTTTTGTTCACATGCCAAAAAAAAAAAACCAAGAAAGGGCCCTCCTAAAGTATTTTGCTGATGTTAGTTTATTTATTATTTAAGCTGTACTTGAAATCTCCATCTTTTGCACTGCTCTAGTCAGCGAAAATTAGGTAAATCCTTACTTTAAAAAAGTACCATGTTTCCTAATGTTACACATTTTAAAGCTTGAAAAATGTGCAGAAGTGCACCCCAACTAAATATTTCACACTAATTCTCTCTTTTCATTAGTATCACTTCTTTTTATGATTGCTATTACTTCTTCCCCATTTTATGATTCATGATGCCAGTACATAGCTCATAATTGCCTTCCTGAGCAAGACTGAATTGGGCAAATCCTGTCTCTCATGGTGAACAGGTTCACCAGCCTAATTTATAAGACAACAGCACTTCAAAATCCTCCCTATAGGACAACTTAGCCCTCGTTCACTTCCTAGTGCAGAGGTTGCTTTAGGAGTTATTTAAACATTAGTTCACAAGTGATAATATTCTGGTGCGTGAGCCTTGTTGAATTTGGTTTTAATTTAATCAATAAGTGGTAACATCCATGAAAAAAAAAATTACTGAAAGAAGAATTTATTCTTTGTCATTCTGAGTTCTTCTTTCATTCCACTTCAAAGTGTTAAAAGTGTTTATTGTGCACATTCCTTGAAAAACTGCTGGGAAGACTTGAAGAAAGACAGGCAGAGATGTGTGAAGAAACCAGTGATGAATGTACAATTGGATATGAGACAAGTTTACATTTAAGTAACTTGGAAATAACACTAGATAAGGTACAGAAAGAGCAGCTTTTCACACCACTGTGAGCTCTGACATTCTGTTGAGGGTAGTGCCTTTAAAGGGATGATGGGTCTCAGACTGTGGTTTGTAGGCGATTTGTTGTGGCATATACAGAAAAGGATTCAAGATTTCCTTATTTCTGTCATATCTCACAAAAAAAAGCCCAAACCAAAATCAACCTGCTACAACTGCATAAGTACATTTTAAATATTATTTTTCCATGTAAGAGATTATAATAGCTACCACAGAACCACTGTGGAATTGCAAAGGGGAAAACAGGTTTGTCCTATGAAACAAACTCATGTTACACAGCATGCAGAGAAGTTGAAGACTTGGTAGATAAGTTATATATAATATGGTGCTTGAAGAATTTATCTTTAAATAAAGAAAGCATGAATGCATAAACCTGTGATTGAGTACCAAAATTTTCATTAGGTCTCAGTCTCCTTTGAATTTTAAACAGAAAATAAACCAACAACTCACTAACTGAGAATACAGCTAGAAATGAATTATGGCGTGACACCACTGATCACAAAAAATAACCACTTGGTATCTTTTGTGAAAATAAGAGAAAAAAACACTAATAGAAAGAATTAGTAAAATAGATAAAGGAAACAGATGTGATACACTGGTGAGAAGAAAAAGTCCAATCACATTTATTTTTGATAAAGAAACAAGCATTAATTTCTAGCTTGCATTTAAGTGGCTGTAGCACATGAGTTTTTACCACTCATATAATAACTAAACAAGAATGTCAACCGTTTGAAGATGAGTCATCTTTTTCTAGAAGCTAAGTGATTGGGTTGTTTTAAACCTCTAATGACATATTTGTCACACGCTGCTTTGGCAGAGGCTCTAGCTTACCAGTATATGTATGGTGGAAGCACTAAATCCGAACTGTAGCTACTAAACAGCTCTCCCAAACAATTCTCCAGGCTAACTGTTTATTTTTTGTGTTGTGAAACTATTTCTGAGTCAAATCTTTTGGTGTGAGATGAAGTGTTGCTTTGATGACTGTTTTCCCAAGACTGTCTTCTAATTAACTTACTGTTGCCATCTTCACCTCCTCCCTGCACCCCTCCTAGGTCTGCTACCTTATGGTGTCTCCCCACTTGCCTCCCAGGTTTGGGGAGGGAAACTGCCTCATCCTGCCAGCTCAGGCATGGTGCTTACTATCCATTTGCTGTCTTATATCCTATCATTAGCATTGGTGTGTCTTGTTAGAAAGAATTACCTGACTGACTCCCAAGTCAGCAGTCTATCTTCAAGGATAGTCTCACCCTGAGCTACCTTGTCCTGTTCGTAAACCAACCTACCCAGAAAGCACTGAATTTCCTTTTTGTTCTTAGGTGTTTGCTGGACAGACAATAGTTTTTATAGTTGAGTTGGCCAAGTAGACACAGAATATATTCAGGCAGTGTTTGTTACGTTCTTTTCTTCAAAGACTTGGAATTTGCTGATTTGTTTACACAGCTTGGGCTACATAAGCAGTCAGATTATGCAAACAGCATTATTTCTGACCCTTCATTTCCCTTTAATCCTAAAATCCAATTTGTTTTATGAGTGTCCTGGTAGATGGTGGAGGAGAAAAGAAAACACTTCAGAGGGAAGAAGGGGTACTTGGACAATTTAAAAACACATTTTATTTTCTGTCCTTTTGTGCATGTAAAAAAACCCATAACATTAAAGATAATTGAACATTTAGGGATGTAAAAGATGTTTCAGAAGAGGGAGAGAACAAATATTAATCAGCTGTTTAACATACTTTGTATTGATCTTTGTCTTACTTATACATACAGGAGAATGTTTCAGACCAAAGTATGAATGGTCAGCTATTTTTATCTCTCTTTTCAGCAGCTGCAAAGAGCAAAAGAAGTTTTATTTCTCGTCTTTTCTTTAAGTATGAAACTCTAGGCTAGATTTTTAGTAGATATAGATAGGCACAAATGCCCTAAATTTCAAGGCAGAGGACAGCATTTCTGAATCTGAACCACTATTTTTGCGTTAGCCCTGCCCATGAACTGATCCTCAAAACTTAATTTTCCATAGGGTTTGGGCAAGTCCAAAGCACTGCATTGGGTCTTTAATATCTATTCTATTTACTTCAAAAATAATTATGCATATTTAAGAATTTTCCTCGAGAAAATGGTAAGTATCCTTTTTGTTTTTCTGTCACTGAACACTGACAAACATATAAAAGGATAAACTATTACAGTACAAATGTTCTCTTTTTAATGCTAATAAAAGGATTTGAGATAGAAGTCATTCTATTGTACAAAATCTTTCCCAAAGAATGACCAAGTATATCTTATGTATAGTTACAAACAAGTACATGCACACAAGAAGCACATGCACACCTTTTTCAATTGGTCAAGAAGGACATCTATGGCACTAATGCTACTTCTTAATATTGATATTCTAGTCAAATTTCATTCTTTTTGGCACCATACAAATATGGAGAAAATGACAGCTCCCAATACAAATCAAATCATTAAGTTTGGAAAAGATCTCTAAGATTAAGTCCAAAAATTTGTTAAAAATACAGTCTTATAGGTTACGTTTTTTAAGTTATTCAAGATTCTTGCTGGCTTTTAAAAGACTTTCTCGATCTTTGGATTGCCATGGAACTTTGTTTCAAGCTTTACTTATTTTTTTATTAGAAGCATTAGCTAGTCTTGAAAGTGATGCTATGTTCATGCAGTAAAGGTCAGTAAACTCACTCTGTTTACAGCTCATTTACAACTGCCATGTATTCACATAAAACATTGAAATAAAGTAAGCACTAATGTGCTCCTTTGGATATGATGCTCAACTGGTATAACTATAGAAACATGTATGTGCTTAATACAGGATGAATATGATTAAGTGTTGTCTGTATATTTTTTCCTACCTTCCAACCTTATGCTTTAACTTTGGGATTACTACATATATCCAATTTTAAAAACCCAAACATATATATGCACATATATATATACATAGACATATAAGGTAAAAGTCATAGCAGTTTTGTGCTGTAAAAAGATTTCTCATGAAAAAGCATTGCTTCAAGGGATTTACAGCTCTAATTTTGCCTTTATGTTAGTTACACCCAGTATGTTGATTCTTTCAGAGCTGCCACCTGCAACAGTTTTACATCAATTGTTATATAATTAACGTGTCAAACTTGGCCTTCAGGATTACTGAGAGATTTACCTATTCACTCTCTACTTACTTTGCAAAATGGAGTACTTTGAACCTCAAATCAGTTACCAGATTTAAACATTCTGTGCTTAATGAGCGAAAGCTTAGTCTTCACTCTGAAGTGAATCCTAACAAACCGATTCTTAAAGTCATGGAATGCAATTGCAAAGTTGTCATTCATAACAAATATATGTGATAATAAATCATCCAGCACCCTATGAAATTTTTGTATTTCTAAAGAGGGTTTTTTTAAAGAAACATGACTGGTGAGAAAACTAATTTTCTAACACACTAATGAGACAAAGTAGGAAGTTTATTGCTAGCTAGTCAGTGTTGCAAACTTGCTTTCAATTACTGTAAATCCTTATTTTTTTCTCCCCTTCCCACAATTGTTTCTATGAACAAAACCAAGATATTTTGTCTTTTTTGTATTTTGCAAATTAAGGTTTTAGTTAAATATTGCATAAACTAGATTTTTGCTCTTTTTATTTTCATTGTGACCCGAATTTCACTTGAAGCTTTTCATGCTTTGTTGCACAAAGCACAAATAAAACAGTGAATTCATCTTTATGAGACTGTGAAGACAATCTACTTACAATAAGACAGAGCAATTTCATTTCTCTTATACATTTAAATACAAAATGTGTTGGATCCAATACTACCATTTCACTTAATTCTCTACTTCTCATCTCTTTAACTAAAAAAATGTATATATATTTCTTTCTGTGTGGGTGTATGTATAAACATGTTCATTGCCTAAATTACACCTGAAGGCAGAAAATTACACCAGAATACAATAAGTGACTCCATCAAAGAAAGGACTAATGCATAGAAAGTGAACTTATCCCCACATGTCAACATAGGCTCTCTTAGCTATAGTTTTCAAAATAGTTTTCTACTGTATGAATTTGTATGTCATTAAAAATAACTGAATGTATCTAGTATGCATATGAAAGAGCTACAATAATCACATGAGTGAGGAGAGCATTGCATCATAATTTTTTCTGTCTCTAGGTCTGGGTATCTATGTATGTATGGGGCGTGTCTTTACATTTTCCCCACACCATTCTCTACTTCCCTGAGTGGGTATAACTTAGCCCTGAAATCCCATACAATGCTGTATAAGCTAGAAAGGATCTGGGTCCTTGACCTATAGGTAAATGGATGTAACGTATATATGCCAGCCTTTTAAACAAATGTAATGCTAACATTTACTAACATATAATACTCGTGTAATAGCCATACTGCCAGAATCAGATGATATTCACTGAAGAGTTTAACAAGAACTCAAGGAAAGAAAAAACAAATGCTAATGATGATTGTCCTGGTTTTGGCTGGGATAGAGTTAATCTTCTTTCTAGTAGCTGGTACAGTGCTATGTCTTGGATTTAGTATGAGAAGAACATTAATAACACACTGATGTTTCAGTTATTGGTAAGTAATATTTAGACTAAGTCAAGGATTTTTCAGCTTCTCATGCCCAGCCAGCGAGAAGGCTGGAGGGGCACAAGAAGTTGGGACAGCTGGATATTTTGTATGCTTAGGGAAGAAAAATAGCTATTTTTGTGGACCTTTTCTTAAAAATGCCTCACTTCGGTTTCAAAAAAATAAAAATAAAAAAAAAAAACCAGGCTTTGGAAAACTTCAACTGTCTGCCCTTGTGGGAGGGAAATTGGGTAAGAGGATTCTATCGTGGAATACTGAAAGGGAGGCTGGAGGATAATGGGAGGGAGAAAAAGGAGCTTAACTGTGAGGAGTAAACAGATTGATATTGACAGTACACAAAGACACCACTGACATAGTCGTAGAAAACAGAAAACAGTTCTCTAACTGCATGTATTTGACTGAGGATGATATTGAGCGTTGCTTTTTGCTGATTACTTAGCACTTATAAAAGTAAGTTCATGGCTCTAGGTGATCGTGTTACATGCTAAGACTGTTATCTATCCATACCCATGTCCTCCTACTCACCAGATAATTAAGAAAGGAAATAGGGCATTTCTTAAAAAATATATAACCAGATACTGAATCGAAGAGCAGAGAGAGTAAACAATGAGAATAAATAGTAGCTTTGGGGGAAAAAATTACAGCTTCACGCAATGGTTCAGAGATGAGAAACTGGTGGAATAACTCTGCTTTAGATTATTAACTTTATCTTGGACATGTGCAATCGTGGGGAGGAGACTGAGCAGGGGGAAAGGTTAGTGAATGAGTGTGTCTGTAAATAACAGCAACTACAGAAATAAAAGCAAATTATTTGCAAAAGCACTAGGCTTATGGTTCCCGTGTGAATTCAGAGCTCATTGGGAGCTAGGGGGAAAGTAGGTGCTTTTGTCATCATCTTTCCTCTCCATCATGCAATGCCAGACATATAACCACATTATACACTGCTATTGTGGCTGTTTAGGGCTGGACTGTCTCTGATCTGATGAACCAGCTATTCAGATGTAACTAGTGTGGCAACACGACCACCTCTTAAAACCAGCAGGTGGTGAGTAAGTTTTAAAATAATGCACAGACAATAATTTCTCTTGTCTGGGGTCTTCATTCTAATGTCAGGGTTCCTCAAACAAAAGAAAGCATACATTTGACATTTAGTGCACTGAGGTTAATTAGTTCTAGGGATTTTAACACAATGGGAAGGAAAAAGACCCCAACCAACACAAAGCATATATTTAGTATTCATATGATTTCATTAAAATACATTATGAATAATCCCCTTTTGCCTCTATAGCTGGTATTTTATTGATTATACTTTCAACCTTGGCTACAAACTATGTTTCAAAGCATGAATGTCTTTGCATCACCGTAACAGTATCACCTGCTATAAAAGTAGACTGCCAGAATTCCTACCAGAATTATGGGTGGAAACTGCAATTCTTTAAAACACAGAACAAAAACCTTTTATTTTTTACCCTAAGATATTGTTGAATCATGAATGTCAATATCACTACATATTAATAAAATACTCAGTTACTTTACACAATTCACTTTGATTTAGAGACCATGCAAAGTAACCATCTAGCTTATATCTAACAATGGTGACAATGTTTCTGCTAGTTTCTAGATATAATTCTCCCCCCCCAAGCTCTTTGAATTTCAGATATTACTCGGTTTTCATTAAAATCAAACAATTTTTTTTTTCAGAAAAATATTAAGATTTTTTTTCCATGAAAACAAAACATTTCCTGATTACTTCTATAAACAGCAATAGTTTTCAAGGAGTTAAAGGATTAATGGGGCAGTACTTGGTAAACTAAGCTGAGAATCCAATCCAGTGAGCCAATCTCTCTCTCTCTCTCTCTAAAAAAAAGACGTGTATGAAGTACACATACTGTGCTAAGAGTCTGCAAGTGAAAAATGTGATGTGTCTACAAAGATTCATGTTTTTTTTTAATGAAAATGTTGAATTACTCTTTCCTCCAGACAAATGTTCTAGTAAGTTTTGCACTCATTAATTTACTGTTTCTGAGGTTCCTGCATTTTCTATGCTAGCCATCATCATCATCATCATTATTATTGTATGGCTTAAGTGCCCTAGTTATGGATCAGCACCATTGTGTTAATTAGGTGCTGAACATGCACAGAAAACTGTTATACCATCATTTAACAAGTTCTCCTTCTGAATCATTGAATGTGGTCTTTGTTCTAGCTGCAAGTCACTGCAGGCAAGGCTGAGCTATGGCCCGTACCTTATTTTCAGTGTAACTATTTCTCGCTGTGAGGCTTTATCCAGTAACAACAGTGGGTAGGAGTGGGCCTTGGATGTCTACTGGCAGGTCTACTCATTAATTAAAAAGACAAAGGAAAAAAAAATCTGTCTTATCTGTAATGTGCAGGTTTATAGATTAGACTCGATTTGTACAAAGGAGATATTTTATAAACAGTAATTTTCAAGAGATCAGCAGGTCAAGAGGGCTGTTTCAATTTCTTACTGTAGCTCTAGCTTTACTGCCAGGGACTTGTTTTTTTGTTAAAATGTATATGTACTTAACTGTCACATATACAGCACTAATTTTGATTAAAATGTCATATAATGAATGCATTAATTATGTTCTTTATAATTATAAAAGAGCACGCAATATTTTATTGAATAACTTACTGGTTATCTGTCTAGCATTTGGCAAGATTTATTTCGTCAGAAAGAAAATAGTTATGGACTTGAATAGATACACAATATTAAATATTTAAGAACTCATCAGAAAGAACTTGGAAAATTCTTTGCAGAATTTTTGGTGATATACTATAAGAAACAGCACAAATGTATAAACTACCCAGTATGAAAAAATGCCTATATAATTTCTCTGTTCTTTCCATAATTTTGTGTCTTCTATTCCCCCACCACCTACAGCCTTATTGGAATTGTATATACAACTTACTGCTTATTCAACAATGTATTCAACAACAGAGCTGGTGGAAGAAAAAAAAAAAGAGTATTTAATTTGAAAATGCCTCAACTACAACACAGTTTTTCTCAACAAGACTGCCCTCAACTGTCAAATAATTCCAGTATCACCATGAAAAGCACTATCGAAAGTTATAGGTCCCTATAACACAATCATTCTAGATGGGTTCTAATTCTGCTGTGACACCTCTAGCTTTCTTCAAAACAGTAAGTTTTGTTGTATTTCCTTGTACACAGAGACAACTGGAAGATTTACATGTCTTGTAAATGAAAATTATGCTACTTTACAATTTCATTCTGTTGTTTCTATTTTAAATTTCAGAACACAGCACACCTATGTTTACCATACCATATCACACCTACTTTGACATACTAGTTTCAGAGTTGAAACAGAAGATACTGGCCAGCAAATAGATCACCTAGGATCATCACTTAAAGCATGTATAATAAATGTACTATTGAAATTAGTCTTTTTAAATGATCCTTTAAAACATTTGTCAGGTTTATATTTATATTCCCATTACTAGTTTTCATTACGTAGGTGTGGTGCGTTGACTTTGGCTGGCTGTCAGACACCCACCCAGCTGCTCTCTCACTCCCCCTCCTCCACAAGACAGGGGGAGAAAATAAGATGGAAAAGCTCATGGGTCGAGATAAAGACAGGGAGGTCCCTTACCAATTACCATCACATGCAAAACAGTCCCGACTCGGGGAAAATGGATTTAATTTATTGGCCGTTAAAATAGAGTTGGATCGTGAGAAACAAAGGCAAAAGCTGAAATACCTTCCCCCACCCCAACATCTTCCCAGGCTCACCTTCACTCCTTTACTCCCGACTTCTTTACCTCTTCCCCCCAGGCAGCGCAGGGGGACAGGGAACAGGGGGCTGTGGTCAGCCCATTACAGCTCCTCTCTGCTGCTCCTGCCTCCTCACACGTTTCCCTGCTCTAGCCTGGGGCCCTCCCTTGGTACCGGCTGTGTCTGGCACCGGGCAGCCCCAGCCTCTCCTTGCAGATGCTGCCCCTGCAGCCCCTCACTGCTGCTGCCAGCACCTAGGCACCTGCACCCTGCACGACAGGATAATTACATCCTATATATATATCCGTAACCTACATATATACATAGGTATATCACATGCAGATATAGACAAGTAAAACGGTTTTTCGAACCTTTGTTCAACAAATCTGTTGAATGCTTTCTTCTGCCTATATCTGGTGAAGAGAACAGATTTGGCTTGCAAAGGAGTAAGCGAGGGGGGCCATGGTACTTGGCTGGCTGCGGTGGTACCACCTGTTTCGGAATGGCATTTCCAATAAGCACGTCCCCTGAAATTAATATGCCTATGCCATAATAATCCTTCAGAGAACTAAAAAACATCTAGCACCAAAAATTATCAGCTTTATGATACTCTAGAGAAAATGACAAATTCCCCCGAGCCCCACACACCCTGTAGCACCCCAGATTCACCCGTGTTCTCTCAATTCTCTCAGGAAACCACCATTAGGAATAAAAAACATTAGTCTTTAATATATACACTGAGAGCACACAGAACGTATGTCATGTATCTGGCATTTATGGTTATTGTGTTAATTCTTGTCTTAATAGAAAATGAAGGATGTAATTAAAAAAATTCTTAAGGAAAAAATATATAAGCTTTCAATATAAATCTAGGCCTGGCTCTGCTAAAAATAGATGGGTTTTTTTCTTCTTCAATTCTTAAGACTGAATGTCTTCCTTACTGTCTATTTTTGTCATGTTATTTGCAGGTGAAAACACTGATTTCCTCCTTGACCTTTTACTTCAGGAGGAATAGGCACTTGGTTCAAACCACAGCGAATAAAATTTTAAGATTATAAGGATTTTATTCCACTTCTGCCCAGCTGTTTACCCTTGACCAGATCACTTCAACCTTCTGCTTCTTCTCCTCATGACTGGTGCCTCTGTTTATATAGGATCAAATCAGAAGGAACAGCTTAACAGACAGAGTGTATATTTATTTTAGGACTTGAACAAGGATGATGATAGTTTACCTGTACAAAGATGCATTACTGAACTGAGAACCTATAGCATAAACTCAGTTGAACAGAAATTTTTTTACTGTACATAACATAAATGTGTGAGGTAGCAATGACAATTCTTTAGTTTTATTTTCTGTCTCATGAAATGCAGAACATTTTTTCCTACTTACTACAATGAAATGGTTGCATAAGAATATTGCTTTAAAAGGAGTATTAAAGTATCTGATTACTTTTGTCAACAAATTTTTTTTATATTTTTTTGAACAGTTTCTAAAGAATTAATTGGAAAAAAATGTTTGGATATCTAAATTTTATTTCCAAAACTGAAGGGTAATTGTAACAATGTCTAAAATGTATTTTAGAGCATGTATAACATTTAATAATGTATATCTATAATATATATGTGTAAGTGCAATGTCTATTTAATTACTTCTACATTCTGTCTTGTGCTTTTTAATTTAATCTCATGCCTTCCTAAGCCAGATTTACAGTTCTGTGAGCTTGATCTTGGCAGTAGCACATTGAGCTAGGTAGGATTCCAGTCTTGTTTATACATACAGAAACTACAGTATTCCAAAGTAGGGGGTTTTTCCTCAAAGAATCACATCCAAAAGTTTTGGTGTGTGTGTTAGGACAGGCATTTCTCATGGACCTCAACATCCATCTTTTAACATTAAAGATAACTAAATGATATATTATTTCATATGCTTCTGTATATCAGCATCAATAATCCTTGAACATAGCTGGAGAACCTCTGGGAGTTCCTGAAGATAAGAATCAGATTTTAAAAAAAGTAATACAGAGATATGGATATGGCCAGAATTACACCTCAGTTCTGTATAAACCACTGTTTTTAACAGATGGCAAGTTCTAAAACGAAGATAATCGAATTAAGAAGCTATTTTTGAAAAGCTATCATAACTCATCTCAACTCTATATTTTTTCCCAAAATAGGACTGACAAGTATTTGTGAAGATACTTAGCCTGAAATTACATGTATAAAGGAAAAACATTATTGTCCAGGTGACTCTGCTTTTATGGTCAAAATACAATTCCTGTACTAAAAATCTAACTTTATTTTCAGTGTTTCCTCCTTCTCTCTACCAGAGACAAGCTTAAGGAAATTCCATTACCGAGTATCTGATGTATCCAGGTAATAGTCAGCAGCATTTTACAGTATCCAGGCCTGCGCAAAATGAGATCATTAACTTCACTGCTGTAATTATTACCTGTATTATTAACTGCACCCTTAACAGTAGAATTAAATTCTTATCTGTTCCAGGTACTGCATCTGAGAAAGTGGAAGGTCCCTAATGGAAAATAGTTCTGTCACTAAAGGCTGAAGTGTTCCCTGTAATTTAGTTCCTTTTGCTGACTTATCTTCTCAGTAGTGTAAAATCACTTTTTAGCAATGAGACTATGCCACTTTGTAAAGGCACTGAGAAGCTCCATACAATGTATCTTTCTCAGCCTGCACCAGGCAGACTTTTACCATGCAACTTCAGGAGAATGCCGCTCCCTTGATATCATATTGCAGAAGCAGTCCAGGAAAATTTGAGATCAGAGTCTGATACAACAAACACGATGTTGGCCTTACTGTATTAAGATTTGCTTGAGGATTTGCTTTACATTAGAGTTGCTCATTGTGTGATGCTCCTATCATTATCAGAACAGAACACATTAGGTCCCTTATTTCAGGAATAACATGTCGAGACTGATATGTTAAAATGCTGCTGGTTTGGGGTTTTGGTTTTTTGTTGTTTTTTTTTTCCTCCTTTAAAAAAACCCCACATTTTCTAATTATTTTCATACAGCTTTTTTGAAGGGGAAAAAAAATAAAATAAAAAAAAAAAAAGCCCAACCAAGCCTCTACTCAGCATGCTGGCATATACCATGGAGTATTACATTAAGAATATCCTGCTAGTAAGAACATGGAAACTTTCTGAATCACACCCGTATTTCTCGTATAACGTCAACATAACCTAAACACCTTTTCTTTTCCCAGGAAATGCCATACAGACACAAAACTCAAACCACAGACAGAAGCTATGCCAAGGCATAGGACAGGGAGGTGATCTGAGACAGCCAGCATGGCTTCACCAAGGGCAAGTCCTGCCTGACCAACCTAGTGGCCTTCTATGATGCAGTGACATCAGTGGACAAGGAAGAGCTACAGATGTCATCTATCTGGACTTCTGTAAGGCCTTTGACATGGTCCACCACAACATCCTTCTCTCCGAATTGGAGAGAGATGGATTTGATTGATGGAATATTCGGTGGATAAGGAATTGGTTGGATGGTTGCATCCAGAGGGTAGTGATCAATGGGTCAATATTCAGATGGAGAGCAGTGACAAGTGACGTCTCTCAGGGGTCTGTATTGGGACCACTACTCTTTAATATCTTCATCAAATAGACAGTAGGATCGGGTGCGCCCTCAGCAAATTTGCAGACAACACCAAGCTGAGTGGTGTGGTTGACACACCTGAGGGACAGGCTGCCATCCAGAGGGACCTGGACAAGATCAAGAAGTGGGCCCATGCAAACCTCATGACATTCAACAAGGTCAAGTGCAAGGTCCTGCACATGGGTCGGGGCAATCCCTGGTATCAATACAGGCTGAGGGATGAAGGGATTGAGAGCAACCTGGTCTAGTGGAAGGTGTCCCTGGCCATAGGAAGGGGCTTGAAACCAGGTGATCTTTAAGGCCTCTTCCAACCCATACCATTCTGATTCTGTGACTGGACAGGGCTCTGAGCAATGTGATCCAGTTGAAGAAGTCTCTGCTCATTGCAGGGGAGTTGGACTAGACGACCTTTAACGGTCCCTTCCAACCCTAACTATTCTATAATCCTATGATAAAAGGGCTACTCAGCTTCTGTGTTGGGCCACACACTTTAGTTGCGTGGAAGATGACATTCCAGTGCTTTTTATAATACATTAGTGTTTGTTATAGAATATTTCAGCTGGAAGGGACCTACAACGATCATCTAGTCCAACTGCCTGACCAATTCAAGACTGGCCAAAAGCTAAAGCATGTTCTTAAGGGCATTGTCCAAATGCCTCTCAAACACTGACAGGCTTGGGGCATCGACCACCTCTCTAGGAAGCCTGTTCCAGTGTTTGACCACCCTCTCCGTAAAGAAATGCTTCCTCATGTCCAGTCTAAACCTCCCCTGATGCAGCTTTGAACCATTCCCACGTGTCCTATCACTGGATCCCAGGGAGCAGAGCTCAGCACCTCCCTCTCCCCTTCCCCTCCTCAGGAAGCTGGAGAGAGCAATGAGGATGCCCCACAGTCTCCTTCTGTCCAAAGCAGACAAGCCCAAAGCCCTTAGCCGCTCCTCATAGGATATTCCTTCCAGCCCTTTCACCAGCTTGGTTGTCCTCCTCTGGACGCATTCAAGGACCTTCACATCCTTCTTAAACTGTGGGGCCCAGAACTGCACACAGTATTCACGGTGAGGCTGCACCAACACTGAATACAGCAGGATAATCCCCTCTTTTGACCGGCTGGTTACGCTGTGTTTGATGCCCCCCAGGATGGGGTTTTCCCTCTTGGCTGCCAGGACACACTGCTGGCTCATATTGAGCCTGCTGCCAACCAGCACCCCCAGATCCCTTTCTGCAGGGCTGCTCTCTAGCCACTCCTCTCCCAATTTATACTTGTACCCTGCATCACTCCATCCTAGGTATAGAATCTGGCATTTCGCCTTGTTAAATTTCATCCCATTAATCACTGCCCATTGCTCCCATGTATCTAGATCCCTCTGCAACACATCTTGTCCCTCAAGTGATTCAACATCACCTCCCAGTTTGGGATCATCAGCAAACTTGCTAATGGTGCATTCAACTCCTGCATCCAGATCATTGATTAACATATTGAATAGAACTGGCCCTAGAATTGAGCCCTGAGGAACACCACTGTGACCGGTCACCAGCCAGATGTAGCCCCATTCATTACAACCCTTTGAGCTCTGCCCTTCAGCCAGTTCTTCACCCAGCACACCGTGAACCCCCTCATCACAGCTGGACAACTCGTCCAGAAGGATGTTGTGAGGGACAGCAGCCACTGCCTTCCCTTCACCCATGAGGCAGGGGACCCTGTCATAGAAGGATATCGAATTAGCGGAAGAGGACTTTCCCTTTGTGAACCCATGTTGACTGCGCCTGATAATGGCATTATTCTTTAAAAACCTTTCAACAGTACACAGTATAATCTTCTCCATTATTTTTCCAGGAGCTGAGGTCAGACTGACAGGTCTGTAGTTCCCTGGATCTTCCCTCACGCCCTTTTTGTAGGCTGGAATAACGCTGTCTAGCTTCCAGTCAGCAGGGACCTCCCCAGACTCCCAAGACCTTTGGTAGATCACCAAGAGAGATCCTGCCATAACATCTGCTAGCTCCTTCAAAACTCTGGGATGAATCCCATCAGGCCCCAGGGACTTGTGAACATTCAGCTGGTACAACTGGTCCCTTACAATTTCAGTGTCCACAAATGGAAAGTCACTGTTCCCACACTCATGGTCTTCCAACTCAGGGGACTGGGCAGCCCAAGGTCTGTCAGTTTCAGGAAAGACTGAAGCAAAAAAAAGCATCGAATGGCTCTGGCCTTTTCTTCATCCCTGTTAGTCAGATTACAATCTTCAGGAAGTATCAGTCCAATGTTTTCTTTAGACCTCCTCCTGCTATTAATTTACCTAAAATACCCCTTCTTGTTATCTGAAATAACACTGGCCAGTTTCAACCCTAATTAAGCTTTGCCCATTTGGGTCTTCTCCCTGCATATATGTTCTAAAACATCTGTAACAGCCTAAAAAGATTTCCACCTAGCTAATGTACATTTCTATTCTAATATAGGGAATATATCCAGTTCCCAAAACATTCCATAATGCTTCATTCTAGATACAGTAACGGCAAGGGTATGTTGAAGAATTGACGGTTGTCTATCTTGTTTGTTGCAGAAGACAGCCCTCAAGAATACCCCTAAACCGCAGCATGACAAGCAGTCCTATACAGGTGTCTGGCACGACCACAACAGTTTTTTGGTTACTCAGGCATAGCTCATGGATTAGCACACTTCACAGGCTTGTCTGCTTGAAAGTAGTCTGTGAGTCTGTTCACAAATTCATAGTGATGGGAGACAGAACAATCAGATGTGGATTTATTGTTAGGCAAGAGTCAGAATAAATAGCTTGCAATATTGTAATACTGGTGCTTCAAGATGGTGTGTATATGCCCCATTGTTTATTGCAGACAAAGCCAGCCCCACTACATCATATTGCTATTCTTGACACTATTCTTCCTGAGAAATATTGACGTAAGTAAGAGTACCCATAATTAAAACTTTCCAGAAACCCATGCTTGTTTCTGTTCATGTGTGAGAATACGTGACCTTAAAGGTTCCTTTTGGTTCTATGTCCACAAATCAAACTGCTGCAGGAAGACAAGAATAATTTCATGAGGTTTTTAGTATGTGACCAGAAATAGATCTGTACAACTCTAAACTCAGAAAAGCTATGCCCTGTGTATTCATTCAGTACAAAAAAAATATCTTGCATGTGCATAAGCTCATTTCCATTATATGGCTTCATTTTCAGTTTCAGAAAAATTTCTGATACAGAAAATACCACTTCACATTCTCTCTAACATTCAACATATCCGGTTAAGTATTCGGTGAAATGTCAACATGGGCATTCAACCTATTGAAACAACTGATCGTTTTATCAGACCACAAACTTAAAGGTGAGTGTTTTGACTGTAAGCCCAACCTGTGACATTAAAGCACTCTAAAACATCCTAGGGGGAAGTCTGCAACAGAACCAAGTGCCAGGCAACAGAATCCCTCCTCAGATGTGGTACTTCATGTAAAGATAATACCCTGTGTTCACTACAGTATCATTTTAAGTGACACAGCTTGTTTTCACAACTACAGCTAGTGAGCTATATGTTGATCAAAGAGAAGATTGAGCAAAAGCACAATCTCTGCTATGACTCCCTTTTTACAGGTTGCATATGAATAGAAAGGAACTCAGACATCAATCCCTTCCTCAGCTGTAAATTGCATTATACGTTCCTCTTATTTATGATTCCTTTGATTATGACCCTGGAAACTGATGTGTTTGCTTGCATTAGCATAAATTTTTCAGAATTACAAAGCACTTAATCCACACAGAAGTATCATTATAAAATGGCTGATTCATTGAAAATCCATGGCTGTTGTCACTACATACAGTTACACTATTACACAGTATTTTATTTCATATAGGTCATACAATTGACTGCAAAGAACAAACAGTTCCCTGTGACAGAAACAAACCTTACTTCCAGTATCATCTGAAACTACTCAAAAAACAAAGGAAGAAAAAGGTTGTTCGTGGAATTTAATTGAAGTTTTTGGCTCTACCATATTTTACTACAAATCTGTCTTGGCCTGAAAGAGACAGAAGCCGTTAGCAATGTTAGAGGGTTATGAGAGCTTATCAGCCAGAAATAACAAAGATTTTGCTCACTCTTATGTCAGTGAACTGAAATCTGCAAATCTTGCATATTTCAAGCTATTGAGTTACTAAAGAATGAACTATTTTAATTGGGACTCAGTGCTTTTCTTCTTCACCATTCTTATCTCAATTTATTCCTCCTCCATTATAATCAGATGCATCTAAACACCAGCTTCTGAGTAAGGTCAAAGAATTCTCCTACCTAGGTGCCATAAAGAGTACTTAATGTGATTTTTCAGATATGGATTCCTTACTCTCCCCTGCAACAGAGACCATGTATTTTGAATTTGAATTCTGAATCATTCCTCAAAATGACTCATATCTGACATGAGCAAGCTGAGCTAGGCTAAAAAGAACCAGAGACTGTAGTATAAAAACTGCCAAAACCATGCTTCAATCAGTAGGAATATACACAACTTACTAACAATACCTACTTCAATACCTCTGGTAGAGGTAGCTTAGTCACAAGGTTGTTTAAAGGACAATAGAGATCACAGTTGCTTCCTTTTGCCAATTACACAAGACTTAGAACAAAATTGCTTTGCTAAATAATTGTCTGTATATGTGGATTGAAGCAGAGAAACTTTTAGCTCTTACAGTTGTAATTCTATTCGTCTTCAAGCACAGGGTAAGTTACTACGGAAATAGTTACAACTGAGCTGTGCCCAAACTCATTATTAACTAAAACCCAAACAACGGTTCCCCAAACACTACAACCCTCGCCTATCACAATATCTAAATTTCTGCATGATTTTAATCTTTTGACCATTTTTATTTCATCTCTCATGAACTTCTTTTCTCCAGAGCCTTGACATGAGAAAAAGAGAACTCTTGTATGGGGGTGGAAGAGCTTTATCTTCTTGTCTCTTTTGCCAAACCTTATCTCCTGAAAGCACCAAAAGACAGTTTGGCACCCGCTCCTTCATTATAGCATCAGACACGCCTTATAACAGCAGCAGACCTTCCTCCTGAAGGTCTTCCTTCTGTCTGCCCTTCTCATGCTTTGTTTCTTTCTTTGCTATTATCTGATCTGAAAGGACAGCTGGAACCTAATATCCAGAGCAAAAGAAATGTTAGGCTGGAAGGGGAAAACAATTTGGAACATGCCGAAGGGATGACTCTTATTCTGTAGAAACCTGAACTCTGTCTTTGAGAATATGAACTCTTCTTCCCTTTATTCTGCTGTTCCCCAGTCTCTGAGAGACAGCATTATCGTAAGATATACCTAAAAATAACCAGGTAACTACAGGTTAGTGGAAAATTCAGCTACTACTTAACAATTTCAAATTTTGTTGTTCACAGCTATTTACAATATGCTCCCTCAGAAGCTCAAAAACAGATTTTGCTTTCCTAGAGGTTTCATCTTCACATTATTTCACCATGATTAATTTTTCTTCTCATGTTTCTTATAAAGACAGTCAACAAGACTTTGTTTCATTTACATTCTTATTACTGCTTCAAAGTTCCTAATTATAGGCTTCAGTTTTGTTTTGAATTTCTATATTATACTAACAGATCAACACTATCTTGTGGTCTTCAGATACTGCCTTCTTTCATTTTTATGCAACAAAGGTACACATATAGATAAACACTACATATTTATTCATATTAACATATATGAGGAAAAAACCAAAAAAATACAGACAGAAACAGCCATGCAACTTAGGAGCACAACTTATGATGCATTTGTTATTCAACTACTTTTTCAGTTTGGCTATAAACATGTTTCATCAGAAAGTTTCTGGGTCTCTCTATATATGCAAGCATGCAAAGCTACTCCAAAAGACCCACTTAACCTAAAAAGATCTATTTTAAGCAGAGTTGGTAGCATTAGGACTATATTACTAAATCTAACAGAATAGATAAATAATATTTTATATTTCAGAATATTTGCCACCTTCATTGGCAGGTTTTTGATTTCTTAAAAGCACTATGCAATATGAAGTGTGTATGCTTAGCTGAAAAGTAGAAAGTTAAAATGGCATCACGGGCATCTATATTAATCACCTTTATTAGTGAGTTTCACTAAATGCATCCGAATTTAGTCAAGAGTCCTGTTAATGATCCATCCTACTTTCATACAGTTGTGTGTTGGCACTTCAGTGTTAAAAGACAAGCCACAAAAACTACAAAAAGTTCCGTCAGCAACGTAATCAAACTGGTTCTCCATGTGCATAAATCTATTGAGTAAGACAAAGCCATTTTACATTGGTGCTTTTCATGATAGTACTGCACAACATAGGCAGCCTCTAGGGAGCTCCTTCTATTTCAGTGAGCAATTTCATTTTCAGACTAATTTGTCATATAATTGTGTCTTTAAATTTAGTCAATCCATTCATTTGTTCACGTAATTAATTCTGATTTATTTTCAAGCTCTCATCTTGCAGTTCTTTTATTTTTTCATTCTTTGCTTGTAACTTGCTGAAGATTACATTAGATTTTCAGATCCTTTGGAAATTGTCTAAGTAAAAAGTTTGTTGGTGTTTTTTTTTTGTTTTGGTTGTTTGTGGTTTTGGTTGGGTTTTTTTTTTGGTTGGGTGGGGGTTTTTGTTTGGTTTTGTTTGTTTGTTTTCTCCAATAACACAACAAGCTACAATCTTCATTTAAGGCTGTGGTAAGAACAATGTTGTAAAGGAATTCCAGACTGTTATTTGCCATGTAAAAAGCCTAATCTCTTTCGTGACTGCAGCTTGTATGTACATTTTAAGAAAAAAACAAGGAAAAATATAAATCTCATATTATGTAACTAACACTGGGGGGGGTGGGTTTGTATGCAATATAGACGCACAAGGCAGAACAGCCTTACAATGATTTTAATGATACCCGTGTGCTACACCAGCATGTGTCACTTACAGTTCAGCTGGACACACATGAACTGCTCTTGCTATACTTCATTTTAGACTGCTCCTGACAACAGAATCTTTACCCTAACAAGACTAGAGAGGGATAACCCTTTGGTTGATTTGTTCTTATGTACAGGACCGATTAAAGCTTTGGCCAGGTTTCTGTGGCAAGAACACTATAAATCGTAGAGTTATTCATATTTCAGCTTTTCCTCTTTTATAGCATGTAGATGGAGCAATGGCTCCATCTTTTATCGTTGTAATAAACCATCCATTTATTATGGGAATAAATGAAGAATCAGATTGTCGTTCTTCTTCACGTCAATGACTTTTAGCCTTGTGCTGGTTTCCAGAAGAGGTGAGTGTGACATTACTTCTCATTCAAAAAATGTTTGCTCAAGGGATAAGCACAGTTTGAAAGACCACCTCTGGACATATCTGAATTCTGTAGTTGGGACTGGAAGTTAACTGCCACGATACAAGTCACCTCAGGCTGAAGAACTGCCAATTTCTAGAAAGGACCTTCAATTACATATTAGAACTCTCTGAACTCTATGCTAACCCAACTCTGCTGGTATATGGCACAGGCTACAAAGCTTTCTTCCTTTTGTATTCCAAGTTTTGACCATTGTCAAACTTTATTTGTGCATAAAATTTTACTTTACGTTTTTGAGAAGAGAAGGCTCTTCTGGGTGTTTTTTTTCTCGTTTCCCCCAGGCTTTTCAGGAAGCTACAGGCTTACAACTCTCTGTAGTAGTACAATGCTCCCTTGAACAAAGTTCAAAGAACTGAATGCTGAATATATTTTGTAGTGTACTATGGAAATTTAAATGAAATACATATATGAAAAGTCACAGGAAAGAGGAATACAGGTCTGAATACAATATTTTTTAATATGAACAATATTTGACTAAGGACAACATAATTTCTCTGATAAAGACAGCAAATGGCTTTTGTCTGCTACTATAATAGTTTTGAAGTTCTGCACTCTTGCTTAGCTTATCTCCTGATATTAACACCATGCCAGAAGAATGGAAATTTTACTTTTGCACCAGGGTTTTTTTGCTGTTTGTCTGGGAAGGTTTTTGGGGGTGGTTTTGGTTTTTATTTTGTCTTGTTTAATTTGTAGTGCTACCTGAGAGGATTGTTTATGGAACAGCACCTAATTCTGTTTCCTGTCAATAAAAAAATTCAAAGACAAGGTGAAAATAATTGATTTCTATGAAACTGCAGAAATAGAGAACTACAAAAGCATGTATTTATTAATGCTAAAATACATCCTTTCAAAAAAATATAAAAAAAATAAAACTTTTTCTTTCTAAAGAGTATTTTGGAGATAGATATAAACCAGAGATAATAATAAGAAAATGAGGACTAAATATTTCTAACAAAAAGAACCCAAGAGATTAGTTACAGAGATAAGGAAACTTTTACATTTACTAGAAATACAGTAAGACTATATGTTCACATATGGTGAAATCATTAGATATGTAAGAGAAAATTTGTTTCTTTAATTCTCATTTATGGACCAGAAGTAGGCGGAATCTGGTCCAGTTCACAGTCTGATATATCATTCCAGTGTATATGTTTATCAATTGTTATTTGAATAAATTTGTTTCCTGATCTGATGTCTCAATGTCAACCCTGTGACTTCACAACTGTTTTTGCAGCAAATCACAATAATACTGTAAGTTTTATGTCTTCTAGAGGGAGGCAGTGGCTTGGGAAGCAAACATCTTCAATAATTGCAAAAGAAGCAGAAAAATATCTAAACACATACACTGAATTTAATTGTTTTAAAGTGTGTTTTCTCTAATGTTACAATTAAAATTGAAAAATGGCATCACCAGCAAGTAAGGATCAGTTAATCTACCATTTTAATTCTTTCACTCTGTGGTCTTTTAAAACAAACAAACAAACAAAAACCCCAAACAAACCCAAAATCCATAACACCAACAAACAAAAAAAACAACAAACAAAACCTCCCGATGTTTGCTACATTAAGAGAAAGCCCTAATATAGAAAACTTTAAAAAACTACTTGCTTTTGAAGTCATATAAGGAATACCCAGACCCATCCCTATTCCCACCCACAGAGTAAAGGCTGTGTTATTCAAGCACCTACAAATAAAGGAGAGAGAAATGGAAAACATCTTTTACTTCCCCCTATACTTGTTTGGGTTTTTCTACCTGGGATAACAACTTCATGGTATCAAGTCATGGAAAAAAAAAAACCCAACACAAAACATTCTCTTTACAAATAATTAAGAGTCCCTGTCCAAATCACAGATTGCAACAGGATTACTACATCCAGTAAATTCAATTTACAGCATTTATTAAGGCGTGGTCTCATGCTGAACGTTAGTTGAGTAGAATGTTTCCAAACAGGAAAGTCAAAATTGATGCTTTGGTAAGTGTTGGGTGTCCCTTCCTCTGTGAGCTTTACTAAACTCCACGTCCCCGCCCCAAATTAATCTAATGCTTTCATTGCATATTCCGTTTTTTTTCTTCACTTCCCCTTTTGCTCCTGACACTTCCCTTGCTTCTGTTCTACCTTGCTTTCTCTTTCCTTCTTTGTCTAACACACCTTATGTGTACTTCTTCCTCTGAGGTGATAATAAAAGCCAGCTATAATAGGCAAAACAAACAGGTGTCATGCAAATACACATGACCCTATAGCAAGATAGAAAGTGGGCTTCAAGAACAGCTGAAAATTATATTGTTCCAACAAACAAGCAGCTGAGAATCACTGCAGTAAGCAAAAGCATCTTGGAATTGAATAAGAAAAAAAATATGTAAAATAAAGTATGTGTCAGTGGCAGATACTAAACTAAACCCCACATGAAGTGACTGACAAAGTTAATAAAGGTGCTTCTTACAGCCATATACACAAGTTTTGATTTCCCTTTACAAACATCAGTGCTATGAACCTTAACTGCACAGTCTCACTGCAGCAATGTGAATAACGCTACCATCTTCCTATTAGAAATAGAGAACTAACAACAGGATTCACAAAAATTTAAGCAGCAAGACAGCATTTAGAAAGAATTCTCAAGTTAAGTAGTCTTATCCTCAAATCCAAGCATAAGCCCATAAATACCCAAAGTCAGGAAGTATGTACATTTTTAAGAGTTACGTATCCTGAGTACCTCTGCACTCATACAGAATTGCCTCATCTACCCCGGACCACTTAGTGTCTACCTTCATCTGAAGACTCCTTGAGATGAGGACATGTACTCACATTTAGAGAATGAGCTCCACACAAGTATAATCAAAATGCCAACTTTTGCTTAGACTCATTGTCACAAGAAAGAAGAGTAGCGCTGCCCCTTCTGTATATCATGCTAATGGATAAAGAATTTGCATGAAACATGGGAAAGAGGGATTTAACATTTTTTGCCTGAGAGGTTTCAGTCCAGCAGAATGTCTCACACCCAGGCTATAGGATATAGTATAAGAGCAGCTTTCAAGTATTTTTTAATTTTATTTTCTACAAAATAACATAATTTTATTTATCCATTAACAGAGTAATACAGAACAAGCAAGATCTAGCAAAGCTCTTACAGTAATGGAGATCTGTCTTCTAAACCCTACTCTAAGGACTATGTGGTAAGCAATGTAAAATATTTGGTAAAATAACTGAACTTGAGCATGGAATGGAATTTGTATCTACTCTGTATTTCTCTAAGCTTCTGTAGGTATTAGAAAAAAAATCTCAGAAAGGAAAAAAATAATTCAGTTTTTCTGTGCAACTGCAGATAGCAAGCAGTACCAGTTGTCTACTTTTTAAATATCTTTTCTGAAAATACTTTCATGCAAAGACTGTAGCAAATAAAAATTCAATTTAAAATTCTATTACCAATTACTTGCATATAATTTTACTTCCAGACTTTCACAACTCAGTGAAGTCTCTTTATGCCTAGGCTGGCTCAATGACCTGCAGAATTATTTTCTTTGATACCAGATTTTGATAGCCAAAGAGCTATTCTCATAAAAGGTAGCAATATACACACAGCAGACCTTCCCCCTTTAACAACCACTCCACATCTTCCACATAAGATTTTGCTAAATGACACCGACCCTTTGCCAATTTTTCATTATTAGTAGTAGCAGATAACATGACATACAGATTTCAAAGTAGAGACAGACTTTTATATTTCCCTTTTACTCCCCTAGCTTTTCTCCTCTCCAGCATATGTGTACTTATAATTTGATAAGTCTGTAATCATTTATCAGTGGGACTTCTTTCATCTCAATCCGGAGCACATGACCAGGTCATGCTCCATACTGAACTTCAGAAGGAAATCAGTATCAACATATAGGGCTTATATGATCCCCTTCCCTCCAAAAACTCCCTTCTGCTCGTCCCCTTTATGCCCACATTAAAATAAATGAAAATAATTCCCTTCTCCCCAAAAGGCTTTTACTGCAATGACTTCTTAATGAACTGATTGTCAAATTTTGGCTTGAGAATCACAGTTTTTTAAATCTATTCCTCTCTTCCTTCTGCTTATAACTCCCCACACTGTTGTGGGGAGAACCCCTTAATACCCCTAAATACAGACTACATATTCTGGAACCTATTGTCATCACATACTGAGAAAAGAATACAGTGATCATGATCTAAGTATTACTTACACAATTTTAGAACATCAGCTTCTCTTTTTACATGGGTCATGACAATAACTATGATGGTAACAATACCATTGTAAAAGAAAAATAACTTCACACTTTGTAGGTTGACTAGAGATCATTTTGCATTATTTAGCAGTAATTGTAACAAAAGCTTATACTTGGTGTAGTAGTAGCTTTTCAACTCCTCGTAGGGGACAGACAAGTATAAAAAGTCATGTAAACACAACAGATAATACAAAAGCTTCCACCATAGCTTTAAGAAACACTTGAAAATTCTTATTATTAAAATGTGCAACTATAGAAAATAAGATTGCTGCTACAAAAATCTGTGAAAGCTCAACATAATAATAATATCCACAGTTAAATACATAGATCATTACTTAACTTTCTGTCACCAGATAATGCTTCAAGGTTGAACAAAAAAATCCCATGCATGGCCAATATATGTGATCTTGAAACTTGTGCAAGAAGACTTCAACTCTTTTTATAACCAACTGCCAAAAGGTATCTCTGAATTAGAGGAAATATTTCAATTTGTCAGTCTTAAAAATATATATTAAAATGTTGGCCCTGACCTGACACACACACTCACACCCACCCCTGGCACCCAGGAAGCCACAGGCCCCTGCAGTGCCCTTACATATGAAAAGACAAATGCCAATGATTTATGTATCAAAGCCCTAAAAGCAGAACACCAATTCCAAATACATAGGAAAATCTGGCATCATACTTCTACGCAGGACCAACTATAACAAAGAATTGATAAACTGATCAGAAACACTCCTTGTCCAAAATACATCACAGCAAAAAAAACCATGAGACGGGAAAGAGATTTCACATGGTAGCCCTATAAGCTGTCAAAGCTGTACCTTCATATTTTGATTTCAAAGAACAAGATTTCCTTAATTCAATTAATAAATTTCTTTAAAAAAAACTGTTCAAAGAAACCAGACTGTCTTTAAAGCTTGAAAATTCATAAAAAGCTTTTATACAGTTCATTTGTAAAAGCATTGTGAGAGATTCAGAGAAATGCGCACGCATGATTCAGAAGTCCAGTATTATGAAGGCAAGTGACACCTATCCTCAAATCTGAGCTGTCTCCATTTCTTAAAACCTGTGCAAACATTATCTCCATTGCCACCAGAAATGAATCAGTAAGAAAAATACTTTCTTTCTATAAAGAGTAAGAACACCCTACAAAAAAATGTATAAAATGTAATAAATTTATGAAAAAGTATGTTGAAATCCATCAACATTTATCATAAATTCAACTGTAAGTGATATATTGAAGCACCTTATAATTGATCTGTACACGTATGGGCGGGACAGCAGGAATACATATTAGAGAGAAAAATACATAATACTGTAAAAGGAGTTCTCTAAAGCTTACAATAACGCATTACTATTGCAGGTTACCTTATTGCCTCACTTTCATGTGTGTAACATCCCATTTTCATCCACAGAGGTCAGTTACTCTTACTCATACCAACAGCTGATCATGTAAGCAGGCACAAGTTTTTCTAAAGCTTGCATGTTTGTTCCCAAAACATCTTAAGCTTCTTACTGATCCACCTAGTGGAATCCAGAAATAGACAGAGCTGGTATCTATTCTATTTCTCATTTAATAAGTGCTTTTTTAATTTTGATTTCTGTATACAACTTCCTCATCAGAGTATTAGCACTTTCACATAATTCAATATTTACTTTTTCTAGCCCACTCCTTTCTTCAGTTACAGGACAACTTTCATACCTCATAGAAAATGACTGTGTCAGAAAGGTGCTTTGTATCTTGTTACTTGTTCTTAGTTCCTCACTAGTCTATTCCTTGTTTCCTGCTAAGGAAGTGCTGGGATAATTGAATGCTATTGTAGCACATAGCACTTCTACATTCTACTTTCCAATTTCATCATCTTCATTTATTTCATAATCAGTTATTACAGTATTGTATGAGTGCCCCTGAAAGATCATGGCACTGTGAAAGAACATATGAATCAATACAGACTCCAAAAAGATTAATTTTCTACTGTGGCTTTTTTGATTTACTCAAGATTTCCTCTCCCAGTCTGATCTGCAATTCTGAAATTTTATATGACTTCTGAATCTAGACAACATTTTACTCCTCTCCCAAATTCAAGACATGAATTCCAAGCTGACATTTTGTACAAGGTATTTTAACCTAAGGTATTACAGAGTTTCAATACTCCTTTTCTGTCTTTCTTTTTCTTTTTTTTTGAGTAACGAATAAAAAGCTTTTGAGTCAGTCTGTTTGAGCTTTCCATTTGAAATGAGAGGTAGAGCCAAGGGGATGTTTCAGAGAATTCTTCTCACTAGCAATACCCCAAAACCTCACTGTGAAATTGTTCTTCACTTCTCTCAAAGATCTGTAGCAGGTGCAGGTACACACTTTGCTCAGCATGATACATATATTCCAGCTTTCAGAAAGAAACAACACACCGTCAGTAATGAAAAAACAGCAAACCATGTGAGAAAACATTTACTACAAAAGTAAGTGCTCAGTTATCCTGGGTTCAGCTGGGATAGGGTTAATTTTCACAAGAAGCTGGGAGGGGGGCACAGCCGGGACAGGTGACCAGAACCAGCCAAGGGGATATTCAATACCATATGATGTCATGCTCGGTATATAAACTGGGGCAGCTGGGGGCAGAGGCAGAGGGGAGGAGGGACTGCGGCTCAGTAACTGGCTGAGCATCAGGTTCCAGGTGGTGAGCAACTGCATTGTGCATCACTCACTTTATGTATTCTTTTATTCGTATTATCGTTGTTATTATTCCTTCTCTTCTTGTGTTGTCCTGTTAAACTTTTCTTATTTTAGCCCACAAGGTTTTACCTTTTTCTTCCAATTCTCCTCCCCATCCCACCAAGAACGGGAAGAGGAGTGAGCAAGCGGCCACGTGGTGCTTTGTCGCTGGCTGGGCTTAAACCACACCACCAGTTCAGCGTAGAAGAGCTTATGCAAATCACTGTATGTCAGGTGAAGCTAAGTGAGCTTCACCTAATGATAGTTCATTGTACTCCACTTGTCTAGCTCATAAAGTTAACAAGTCCATCTGATCTTGACATCTTAAATTATGGGATGCAAAATGAACTGTAGATTTCAAAGTTCTTGGTAGGTGAGATTACAAACAGAATCAACCCAAACTAGCATCCTTACTGGCTTGTTAATCTTTTTAGTTTCCTGTAACATACTTGTTACCACACTATCAATTACCTTAGTTGCAAAGTTCACAAATTGCATAATATCATAACATAGTATTTTATATAATGCAGTTAAATTTAGAGTGCCACTACCATGTTTATTAATAGAAATAAATCAATGTAAAATGCTACTTAAATCAAATGAGCAATAAAAACTTCTAACTGAATTTTAGCACAAACTCAACATTCAACAATACATGCTGGACAAGAGACTTCAGTAAAAACTGGAAATTCGCTAGTTCTGTCTAATAAGGATGTCCATCATGGCAATTAGGTCAGGCAATTAGAATAGAAAGGGTCTGTGAAGCCCTCCCTACTGATCGTATTCACATAATACTGTCAATACTGAGGGCAAAACCTCAGATAGTGAGATCTCATATGAGACTCAGATTTAAATAGAATTATTAACACTTTGAAGAATAAGGAAGTCAATCAAAATACATCTCTTCTAGTGTCATCAGACATTAAGCACATGGAGTCACCCCACAGGCAGTATCCCAACACATAGATGCAAGAAAAGTGTCAGCAGTCCATTAGCATGGAAATATTCAGGTGTTTTCTTAGTACAAACCTGTATTTTACAGAGAAACTGAGACATCTTCTTTCAGGCACACATCCATTATGCTTGATAACAGTCATCCAACAGAAGATTAAACCAAACTAAAATAGTATTTTAGCTTTTTTTTCTGTTGTCCCTTTGTCACCTGGTTGAATGAGTGAAATATCACTGTAACTCACATAGTCTACAATTAAAAAGATATTTTATTGCTTCTAATCAGTTCACAATGGGGTCTGTGAGGTATGACTGACAGCAAAAGGTGCAACAGGACTGTGGAGCAAAATAGCACATTAAAAAAAAACAGAGCATAGAAGGCATGTTGTAATAAAATTCATTTTCTTTACTTTGTTTATCCTGCTCTAAAATTACTTGGTTCACATGATTCAGTCCACACATAAGATGACATGACTGCTTCAGGGACCACGTGGACCAAACCCAAGGTTTGACCTGTAGAGAAGTTATCAACCCTGACAACATAGGGAGAGACATTATTCACTTCATAATTCATTTCACTTAAAGCCTTTAATCTTGCAAGAATTGGAGCCTTCAGCCTCATGTCCATATAGGCCGACTAGCAGTCTACCCTAAATCTCATCTCTTTAGCTTGTCTGCATTCCAGCAAAAACAGAGTCAAAAGACCCTGAAAAAGAATCACCTGAAACCCCTAGTTCAGACAATGCTGTGCTACCCTGCCTGCATGGTGGGACCTGAACGGTTATGATTCTGAAACACACAAAATGAACAGGACCAGCTATTCCTGGGTGAGTCATGAATTGACTTCTCAGTCTACACAGAGCAGACTCCCAATTTCTGCATTAAATTCCGAGTATAACACGACGTTGTCTAGAAAAAAACCAATTCATGTCACACTACTACTTCTCCTAAAGCACAAACAAATCACAAGGAAAAAGGTACGGTTTTGGCTCAAGCAACCTTGCTCTCAGTGTACCAGGCAGCACAGCAGAGAAGACAAGAGAGCCTCCTGCACCAGGAGGGATGTCTGATACAGCACGTGGAGGGAAGAGACTGCGTTCCTTATGCTGACTCTGTTCCTCAGGCTGTAAATACATATACTTCAGAGTAGACTATTGCCACTTTCACACACAGGTAACAGAAAAATTTGCTCTTTATGTAAGAAAACAGAGGATCAACTCTCATACAGCTACAGCTGTTACTTCTATTTCAGATAACCAAATTTTGAAAAATGATAATGGCTCGCTTTTTGCTCTTTTAATGAGCTGCAAAAAATTGGCAACATATCAGTATTTTATTAGCAGCATTTAAAGATATACACTGTGAATGTTAGAATTTGGGCTGCTGTAACTTAAAGAAAATTGTGTGTTTTGTACAAAGACATGTAAAAATGTACTGTTATATTTTAACATGATTTGACATAAATCTTACAGAGAAAAGTAGTGAAACCGACAGCTAAGTCAGTCTTTGAACAAATCCTGACACACTCACTCTCTGAAGGTTTTTTTAAAAAATTACCTCCCAGTTATACTGCAAACAATAGGGGCTTGAAGCTAGGAAAGCTTTAAATCATTTTAGTATAGTCTATGCATGTACAATATGAAATATATTCAAATGTTCTCTTTTCTACTCTCAGAAATCACTGTGTTTCTAAAATGCTTCTGTTCTTAAATGTCTCTAATAATGAAGACTTCATACTTCTCCTATACAGTCTATTTCAGTGGTGGTTTTGCCATTATAAAAGATTTTTAATTATATGTAATCCAAGTCTTTCTTGCTATAAAGAAAGCACTTAATTCTTGCCCCTACTTGTCCTGAATCTGGACAACAGGTTATTCTCCCCCTTTTCAGGAGCTTATCATGTCAAATGAAGATTTCTCATTTATTCTATCTTCTCTTCTTTTGCCTTTAAAGCCATACTTATTCAAAGGTTCTCATGTCATGTGAATTTTTTTTAACCAATCAGATACTTTGCTCTTTTGAGGAACTCTTCATGTGTTTCTCAAAGTATAATGACCAAAACATTACAAAAGCATTACTGAAGCTGAATAGAGATGAAAAATTGTCTCCCAAACTATATATAGAATCACAGAATAATTCAGGCTGGAGGGACATGAGAACATCTTTTGTCCAATCTTCAGCTCAGAGCAGGGTAAGCTGTGAGGTCAGACCAGCATGCTCAGGGCTTTATCCAGTCTGGCCTTGAGTATCTCCAAGAACAGAGACTAAACAGCCTCTCTGGGAGACCTGTTCTGCAGTTGGACTGTTCTGAGAGTTAAAAGGTTTTTCCTTATATCCAGTCTGAACCCCACTTGTTTCAGTTTATGCCTGTTGCCTTTCATTCTCCCCCATGCATGCCCATGAAGAGCCCAGCTCCATCTTCTTGCTAACCTACTTGTTGGTATGGGCAAGCTGCCGCTCCATCCTCCCAAAGCAGTCCCTTCTCCAGGCTGAACAAGCCCTGATCCCTCAGCCTCTCCTCACAGGACAAGTGCTCCAGCTCCTGACCAGCTTGGGGATCCTCTGCTGATCTCAATTCCGTTAGTTGACATCTGTCTTGTATTGGGGGGCCCAAAACTGGATGCAGTATCTAGATGAGGTCTCAAGTTCTGAGCAGAAGGGGGATAATTCTTCTCCCTCAATCTCCTGTGTGTGCCCCTATGAATACAGCCCAGATGCCACCTCTGCTGGCCCCAGGGTAGACCCCTGAGGTACTTAATTTTTCACAGGCCTTCAAGTAGCACATGATCCATTAACCTATACTCTCCGGTCCCAAACATCCAACCAGCTTCTTATCCATCTAGTTTTCTACCCATCCAGAGTGTCATTACACACTGAACATTTTCAACACTAACAGTGTTGAAAGCCTTATTAAAGTCAAGGTTAATTACACCCATTGCTTTCTCCATGCTCACAAATTCAGTCATTTCATCACAGAAAACAATCTGGTTGGTAAGGCATGAATTCCTCTTGGTAAATCCATGCTGACTGTTCCCGTTCGCTACTTTCTTCTTCATGGGCCCAGACATGGAATTTAGGAGGATTTCATGATCCCCCAGAAGCTGACATGGAGTGTCCATACTGTAGTTCCCTATATTGTCTTTTTGGCCTTTTTTTAAGATGTGTGCAAAATTTGCCTTTCTTCAGTCACCAAACCATGTCCCAAATTTTGCACCCTCCATCCTGACATGATTTTACAGAGTCATCTTCAGTTTGTAAACCCTCCTCCTCTCCCCCAAGTAGTCACCTAACCAGTTGTTCCTCAGTCTATTTTGTCTCTGGTGATTTCTGCACAAGGATGTTTCATTTGTCTTAAGTTTCACCACTCCTTTTGGTGATTACTTCTCCATTTTTCAATGTTATTTTGAATGCTGAGTATAGCCTCTAAACACTCTTAACTCTCATCAATTTTGTAGATGGCAAACTTGATAAGCAATACATATTTCTGTTTCCTCACCCATCAGGTTACTGACAATATTGAATAAAGCCAGGTCTAAAACCATAGCAAAATCCTTATGACACACACTTTCACTCTGAATGTAAGCCATTTTCTCATAAAGAAGAACAGTTCTGAAACCAGCTTTGTGCTTTCTCTTTGTTGATCCATCTAGATCAAACGCAGATTAAAATACCATGTGAAACAGTACCAAAATCCTTACTTAATCAGGATTTATTATGACACCTACTGTTTCCCCTCTATCCATAAGACTATATGATCATAGAGCTTTGATATAATTTATTCATGATCTGTGCATTTCTACCATGCAATTTATTTTTTAGCTCTCATTTCTAATTTTTAGAACTCAAAGCTTTATAAGTTAGGTCACTCATCAGCAAACAAGAAGCATTATGTGTTAATATTACACCTATGTAACAGATCGCATTGATTCCATCTATATCTTTTACAACAACAGTCTTAACGAATAAAGATTTTGGAGGTGATCAGGGGAATGATGGATACGAGAAAGGAACTGAGGATTTTTTGGGTTGTTTTACATCATTAGTGAATTTAGATTGCCTGGGTTTTGACATGGTCATTGTGAAACAAATTCACTAGGCCTATGTTAAACAGCAATTAACAGAATGATCTTTTTGAGATATGGGTGGCAACATGATGTCCCAAGATGGGCATCCAAAAATAGAGGCAATAATGACTCACTTGTCCACAACATTTACTTCAATTTTGCATTGTTGTTGGTTGGTTTTTTATTTTCTTTTAAGCAAAATATACTTGATATAAAAAACAGTAACATTTTGAGTCATTCAATTACATGATCAAATATTTTAATCTAAAAAAACCTGAAATTGTTTAAAGGCAACTCAACCACACTGTGGCTGGATTTTCATATTCAAATGCCTTATTTTGTGTTTTACTTCAGCTAAACCTCAGATTTATATCAGAAAAATACGTTTTCCCCAGGTGTAGTGAAAGTACAAAAATCCTACACTGTTGCCATTGATTTTTAATCAACATTGATTTTTTGAATGAGTCATGCATAGTGTATTAAATGGTTATAGTCTCTTTGTGCTTAATCTCCCCATATAGTGAAAGATTTTTTTAACAGATTGTACTTCATATTAGAGGTGACAGATATTCCTGATCTTGTACAATAACCACTTGACTATTTTAGAGCATTTTGTACTCATCTGTTTTTCCTCCATGAAGTTTGACTGAAATTTTTATAGCATGTTGTATGTACCCAGTGGACTGTAACAATCTGAATTTCTGTAATATCCCATCCTGGAAATACATATTTAAGTAATTCTTAAAAGTATATAATGTGTTCTAATTGAAAACCTCAGCTCCATTCCTTCCAAAGCTCATACTTACATGGTACCACTAAGCACTGCGAAATTAGTGCCAAGCTTACCAGTGCAAAATAAAGGTTTGTAGAACCTAGCCCTGTAGAGGCTCCCATATGCTTACTACTGATGTCCATGTCAGATAAATAAATGCAGCCTTGGCATCCATTACCAAACATACTACCGAGATAAGAAATAGTTTGCAGAAAAAATATTCTGGAAACATCTTTCAGCACCTTTATAGACTTCCCTACACCCAAAATAACAGGATATTGAAATACCCATATTACCTTTGTAAACCCTACAGGGGTTGTATAGAAAATACAGAACTCTCTACAGCCTTCATGGACACATAGGTTCTGAACCTACAAGCTGACAACACAGAAAAGTAGGAGGAAATACTTAAACCCATCACCCTCTTTTTTGTAACTTAAGGTTTACTCTTGAAAAAACTTAACAGCTCCAGAACATTCTATTTTCCTTGCAAACTTTTACAAGCAATTTCTATAAGCAGCTATTTCTGTGGCAATGCAATAATAATTTGCCATTTTCTATTATTTGTTTCAGATGAATAAAAACATTGCATAATCTAGTTTAACTCTCATTTCAACCACGTGAAACAAATTCGGCATTTCCTTAACAACTTGATTACTTTGGATTAGTTTTGGACCCCATTTTGGGAAGTCACAATTCAATCAGTTATAGCCTTTGAAACTTGAATATTTGTTCAATTAACTTGTTAAAAAGGGTAAAAATTGACCCATGCTCAGAAAATTAATGTCTTTTTAAATTATCTCAAGTTGACACTAAAATCTCAAAAATCCCAAATCAATAACTAGTTTTGAAAGGTGCATGCATTTGTGCATGAGAAGATTACAAAAATCTTGGTCTCAGCTATGCAGTTGTAACCAGCAGTAGGTCATTTTGCTTTCTTAAAATGGCATGTTTTATGTCCGTCATAGATAGTACAATTTATAGAAGGATTCATTAAAAATAATAAAAAGATATTTACATTAGGCCAAATTAATACTCCTAACTAAAGAACAGGTTTTGCCAGCTGTTTCCTTCACTGTTTTACCTTAATGGTTTTCATGAATCATGGACCCTTAACCAGTGACCTGTTCCAGGATTCATGAATGCAGTACAATGTGTTTTATGAAGATGAAAAACTATGCATGTAGCTCACATTTATGGTATGAAAAAAGAATGTTGATGGGAAAGAAATCACCTTCAAGTTTACATGAAACCATAGAAAGATAAAGCCTGTGTACAAATAGTATCCAAGCCCTGAATTTAGTTTCATAGCAACGGCATCATTCTTGCCTCACATCCTAGATATATAAGCAAATTCTGCCTCCCTGCATCCTCTCTTTTATCAGCTAGATTTCTAGAGTAATCAAACAACCCAATGGAATATTAGAAATTAAATTAAATTTCACATTTTCAAAGTAAGAAAATAAAGCAGAGAAAGAAAAATAGTCAAATTAGAAGAAAAATCACCCCAGAAGAACTGCCCAGGAAGACATTTTCAGTACAGGCTTCATGAGCTAATCAGAGGATACAGCTATCCTGAAGAGATGACAGAAAGTCTTGCCTGAGGCCTGTGAAACTTTACAGCATTGTTTATAAGCAGCTATCAAACAGTCTGGCCTGAAGCAGTTGACAAACCAATATTCTTGTGATTGTGATCTTCTGTCAGTACTCAGGAAGCCCTCTCTAGAAAAGACTCTGTAAATAATAACTGAATATAAAGACTATAACATAATGTCTGTCCGCGTCTGTAGACAATCCAAAGGTTTCAATTACCCAGAAGCCTCAAAATACACACACCTCTCTTCCATTTTTTTAAATTTTAAAGAATTAAAATTCTAAGACAGAAATACGGCAATCATGATCTGGGCCAACTCTATCTTTCACTTAAAGATGCTGTATGATAGTTGTATTCTGTATGATAGCAACGATTACGTGCCTAAAGAACATACAAGGGGAAAACGTATTTTGAAGGACATCTCTCTCTGGAACATCATTCTTCAACATTAGAACTTTTCTATTCAAAGATGCATTAATTTTAAAGCTGATTAATAAATACTAAGCTATTTTGTGGATTGACTTTTTAAGCAGTAAATAGAGAACTAGAAGAGTGTCTCCCAACTCATAACAGAAGACCTGTTTCAGGAGCACAGTCCTTTTCAGGACTGCGGCCTTTTCATCCACTTACCCAATGTCATTAGAAATGTTTTGTCAAATTACAAAGGCACAGGCAATGAAGTAAATAAGAATGAAATAAGTACAACATTAATGCAACAGAACATATTAAGATCTGAAAATAAAGTCAGTAAACAAATTAATTTAAAAAGGAGGAAAGAAAATTCCCACTAAATTAATCATGCTGACTACCAAAGAAAATGTCAGTATTTATATTCCAATTCTCAGAGCTGTCTTCAAGCCTACCTATTTTGTCATACATACCTACTTTTGCTTTTTTAAAACTTAATAGCTACAAAATCTCATAATTTTGAAAAGCTTGACTGCTCTGAGGTGTTGAAGCCAGATATTCAAAGCACCGAACCATATGAAAATACCATTGAAGACTATGAAGCTAGACCACAGATTAATTTGGTTTATAGTGCTGATCTATGCAATGGATTCAATTTTTAGAGGTTTTAAAGTTTTATTCTTTTCTTAAAGAAGAAAATTGAAATAAAGTTTTTCATAACTGTTTTCAAACACTTAATACACTTGCTTTCAAAACAGCCTTGCTTAAAGTTATTACTCATGGGTCCCAAAGGAATAATGCTTAGACATCCCTTTCCAATTCCATCATTAAAAAATAGATTACTAAAATCTTGCAGTTCCAGTGCAGGCTTCAGGAGGATCAGAATTAATGCAAAGGTCTTTAAGCAGCTGTATTCTGCAATAATAATAATAATGGAATGGACTTGTGAATAAATAATTTGTTTTCTAAATTAACTTAATATCGCATACATACATATGTGACCCTCCCTAAATAGATGTCAGAGCCTGGAAATAACTGACAGAATAGATACTTGAATCAAGGGAATGAAAGAGACAACGAAAACCTACAGGTTTATTAAAGGCTTTCTTAAAAACATCCAAAAAGGAACAAGAAGGAGCAATGGTCACAAAATGTATCAGTTATTTGTAGCTGAGAGGATAGTTTATAAGGACTTAGAAGAAAAGCTGAAGCCTACAGCTATACATTTGTGCTAACGATAGCGATAACATGACTTGGTCTAAAGGAAATAAAGAAAGCGAAAAGGTACCAGTCTCTTAAGCCTACTAGCCAAATATTATATACAAATTCAGCACTCATATCTCTTACTCTACTAACAAGCAAGTCACTGAAAATTGGAACTCAAAAAAATTCTTTCAGACTGCTCAGAATGGATAACTGCTCTCCATGTGTTGTTTTCTTACCGCCTTTACATACACTCTGTATAGTTTTGTCTAGACTGTATTATGTGAGACCTTAAGAGAAATCTTACTAACCGTATGGTAGACGATACCTACTATTTTGGTATAGCCACAAGTTCAATTATTCTGCTGCAAAAGGATACAGTTTGTTCCTGGCAAATTCATATTTAAAGTTACTCTTTTATGCCACCTATATTACAACCAGTTTATTTTTCCCAGGAATTACTGTTAAGATTCATTTATAATTCTCAATCTCCTCTTTTTGCATCCTGTACTTACTGTATTTATTACTTAAATTTCTGATACTTTATCCATCTTGCTCATGTTCTGTAAAACATCTCTGAGATACTTTTCAGATAATACATCTGAGAAAGATTCAGGTGGCTCTAAGTAACCTTGGATCAATTTCATCACATTCTAATAACATGAAAATAAATAACTTAACCAAGTGATCTATATAATCTGAGATCTCATACCATTGTCACTGGTATTAACTGATGCCCACCTTATCACAGATAAAGAAAAAGACTGAATGAAATAATAAGAACACTGATCAGTAAACACTGATGACAGATTACTGACATCAGATTCTCCTTACCACTTTCTTCTTACTATTAAAAACATTTATTCAAAGAACTACCAGTTCTTCTAACTCCTTAGATTTATGTTCCTTAGGATCTTATCAATTATCTGAGTTCACTGAAATCGGCTAACAGGAAGTATATATTTTTAATTTTGCTGTTCTCCTTCTTCTCCTGAACTTTATTGCTTCATAAAGAGCCTCATTCTCTATTTCCATGTTCTCCTTCAGGTCTGCTCCATTAGTTTTGATTAAACCTACAAGAACATGACACCCTTTTTCTTTCTTCGTAGTACATATCAAAAGCTGATCATCATCATTGTCACTAATGCAGTACAGGACTCTGCTGAACAGTATTTTCCTGTATTCCTTTCCCTGCTAGAAACATCTAGAATTTGGTGTCATGTATCACACATAGAAAGAAAAAAAAAAAAAGAAAAAAAAAGAGAGATAAACAAGAGACAAAGTCTTACTTCCTTGATTTTCTTGGTTTGCTGGACTACGAAAGGCCCTCCTCATGACACTACCCACATTCTTTTCCCTTTCAAATATTTTGAATCCCTCTACACTGTCAACCTGATTATGGAATTAAAATATTTTTATTACATTGGTTGATAAGTTAGAACTTATTTACAGGTATACCAGCAACATTTCCAAAGCAGACAGATGAATTCAGGCTTTACAGTGCCTATTTAGCAGACCGAATACGTGGTATGTTTTTTCATTATGAGGTTATTCTTTAAACACAACGAGTAGTTGAGTCAAATATTTATCATACTTGAAAAAGCAGCTGAAGTCAGGCAAGGCAAAGGGTTGTTCAGAAGTCCACCATTTTACAATGGGAAAAGTGGCTTTTTTGTGTTGTGTCTATTAAGCAAAGTTTTCAAAAACATATTCATAAATACTAATGTTACAAACAGATCAGAACTTCGAAACAAACAATGGGTTCAGCCAAGAATCAATCTTGTTTTTTTCCTTCTTTTGTGGCAAATGTTATGTATTCCTTTAATAGTAGGAATTGTTTTAAAATCACTTTTAAAACAGGTTTTTTTTTGGTCCCTTCTCAAAAGGTAGGTGCTGCTGTTAATTGAGAGAAGCTTTTTAAAAAGTTGACACCCTTTATCCCTGAACAAAGATTACATGCACAGTAAGTTGTAATCCTTGGCTTTGCAATATTGCTTTACGAGGTTAAGAAGATGAATGTTCATTGCTTTTAATCCTTACCATGATTTACGAGGCTCTGGGTATCCTTTCCCCAGAGCATCTACAACTGTGCGGTTGTTCTGCCTGCTGCTTAAATTACAGAGACATCTGCAAAGTAAATTATGGATTGCTGTCCCACAACCAAGCTGCCTTTTCATCTCTCCTGTAGTATTTCCTTAATAACAACAAAAGGATTTTTTTTCTGCCCTTGTTTATCACTCTTGTTTTGCCAGACTGGGTAATATTATGATGACCTGGATTACTGCCTCCTATGCACACTTGCAAACAACATTTGCAGCTATAAAAACCCACAGTGAAAAGGAGGGGAGGGAATGGGCTGTGAGGCACAGGGCAGACAGCTACATAATGTTTGGGTTTTGTGTCAAGCTCTTCAAAGTTCACAAATCTTCCTCATCTTAATAGAATAAGGAGCTTATCTTCCTCATCTTAATAGAAATTTATGTAACTAAAACAAACATTTGAACGCTTAAACCCATTCTGAATGAGGTGAATATATAGCTTTATGTTGCTTTAATACCTCTCTGTTACATGTTCATTAATAAGCTGATTTCCACATCTCTACTCATATGCAGATATACCCATATAAACATATCAAACCCATATAGGCTTATCTAATCCATATGAAAAGCTGATCTCAAATGCAGTATAGGTGTACATTTGTGCATCTAAAACAGTATTATCTGTGCAGCTTATACCATAACACTGAGAATTAAATCTCTTACCCTGTTTAAAATTTTAAGCCAGATTTTTACTATGTGCCTAATTTTATAATCTGGTGTTTTAAAACTTTATTTCATAATATATGCAGTGAGAATATAAACTCATTATCAAGTCACATGCCAAGGTTCATCTTTGTCCACACACAGTTTTTCTCAGAAGGTATTCTACTTCTACTAAGTGCTGATCTCATCAAGTTTCAGATAAAATTTAATAAAATCATTCCACATTACTTGCTCTCTATTAGCACTCTCATTACGGTTTCATACTGTCTACCTGAATGCCCTGAAACAATATGCAATTTTGACTACAATCCAGGTGTCAAAAAAATAACAGTTTAAAGGCAAAGTGCATGGCAATATATCATCCAAACCCCATTTTACAAAGCAGAAGTGATAGTCGCATCCCAAGCTCCTTTGGCACAATTCCAGCAAGCCTAGTCAAGATAACAAGTGCTGATAGCATTGACATCAGAAAAGCTCTTTTTATGTATTTGGCAGAGTCACTGAGATATAATCTCAATTTCCTAATTCCTTTTGACTATGTCAGAAGCCCAGAGTTTGGTAAGAGAAAATACATAACTGAAAATTGTATTGTGCTTTTTGTCCCAAAGAGCAACCAGTAAAGACAGGCTTGAGCAAAAAAACTAGAATCCAGATGCCTCCAACTTTGTACCTGAAGTCTGCATCAGAATTTTACGGAAAAAATACACCTCAAATTTTTAAGTATTTACATAAGATATATCATACTATTACCAAAATACAGCCCCATGTAAAAGAACCTGTCTTTTCCATCAGCCGCACAACTGCACTGGGCAGCATAAAAGTACATTATCCATTGAAATCAAGGATTGCATAAAACAGAATATGGGCAGAAGAATATCTTACTATAAAGAAAATATCAATAGTTTCATAAATAAGCACAATATACACAGGCTTTGATTTTATTTTCCACTGAAATTAAACTACAACCAGCCTTAAACAACTCTCCACAGCTTTTGCCTTTTCCATATACCTTCAGAGGACACCCAGATCTTCCTCACTCCACATCTGCCTACACATGAGTGTTCATAACAAGCATTCAACAGAGTGATACATGGAGTATTACTGAATTTAATCATTCCATGTCACCTGCACTTTTTTCTTCAAGGTGCAATGCTTCATAGACCAAATTGCTAAAAAAAACCCCAAACAACAACAACAACAACAAAAACCAACCAAAAAAACCCCCAAAACCTCACCAACCTTTGCCATCTTCTGGAGACTGTGCTTCAAACTCATTTAGGCTTTTACCTCAAAATATATTACAATTAACTTCAAAGTTATATAATTCATACCTGCCTCTAACTGATTTTTTTTGTCAACCCCAGCATTAGATTCTTGCTAAAAGTATAGTAAAACCAGTTTATAGTGGATTCCAGAAGCAACAACTGAAGTAGACAATGGCATATTAATAAACATGAGGAAGCCTATGACATTGTTTTTTACCCCTGTGAAAGAGGTTCTACTAAGGTATGCCTTTGAAATGAGACAAATACCATTTTACAAAAATAACACCCTGCAATTACAAGAAAAAAGCATTGTAAAAATAAAGCTCAAAAAGAGAAAATTAGTTTCTGTCCTTTAAAGAGGTGCACAACAGACTGTAAAGGTACTTTTATTTTCTCCAATCTGCATCTAAATTGAAATAGCCTGAAAAAGGTAACATACAGCACAGGCCTTTGTAAATAGTCAATTGGTCAGTAATAGTGCAATCTCTAGATGGCATCAAGCATTTTTGTTGAGATATGCGGCAAAGATACTAGATTGCTGGATTTCTCCAGCTCAGTTTCATGGGCCTAAAACTAATTTGTGTTTAATACATAAATAACAAAATAAATAAATAAATGAGAGGTGAGAACTGAATCCATTAGATTTAACACAATAAGTTGACTGCAATTATTACAAGTTTCTTAGAGATGACAGAGACATCTACAGAGTTTTTTAAAAGTCTACCTGTGAATATGAGGCCACATCTTCCAAGACCTTACATAAGTGAAGTTCAGACTTTAGCTGGCCTCATTCACCACGATCCTCAACTGACTGGGTCACTATAGCCTGTAAGAAACATACAAAAGTTAAATTGTCATTGTCAACACTTGTTTCTCACGAGAACGAAAAAATTAACAGCAAAAAAAAAGGGAGCGTCTTATTAGGGAGCTCATTCCAGCATAAAAAAAAAATTTAATAGATCACCACACAGCACTTTTTCTGTGTCTCTTGTGTTAATGTGGCAAGGTGAGGAGCAGGACACAGACACCCCTCGAAGCTGATAGACCCCACTGAACAAACATTCAGAATTAAACTGCTCACGTTCCTTATAGCTGTCTAAAACTTGTGGGATTTTTACTGTCAGTAGGCATTACTGCAGAACATCATATTATGGCTCTGATCTGTATGCATTGCCTTGGCTGGGTTTCTTTTGTGTCAGCTATCATTCATCACAGCATGAAAATAAACATACAAAGATTTCTTTGAAAACAGCGGAGAAGTGATAATATGAGCTACGGACATTGCATATATTGTTTTGTTCTTGTCACAATGGTTTTGTAGCCAATTTTGTCACTACCATAACGGTAAAAAAAAAAAATCAGTATCATATATGGCGGTATGGTAGTTTTTCTCGTAAGTGCAAAGTCTATAAGTCACAGAAGCAACTTCCATAACCAGCCCATCCTGAACTGGTTCCTATTACAGCTCTGAGACACATTCTTGTCTGAAACTTGATCTAATGTTTAGATCATTAGAAAACACAAACAAACAAAAAAAGCTAGAAAATGTTTTCTATTACTTCAATAGGACTAAAACTTGGAGAGTTCTTTGGTACTTTTATTTTTTATTCAGTTGTTTGTGTATCGGAATTGCTGAATGCAGGTGGACAGAAAGAGAAATTAATAGGAGGGAAAAGAAAAAGGAAATTAAAAAACAAGGAAGTCCAAACCTAAGGCTGAAGGGATATTAAAAGAGAGATGGCATCCAGATAAAGAACTTTAAAAGCAGACAAAACTCAAGGGAAGACAAACAGCAAAGCTAGTGAGTATCTATTTGCATTCTTTCACACCCCAGGCAGTGTTCTTATCCAAGATAAGGGGCTACTAAAGACAGACATAATAGCCACTCTGTGCCAAAACATCAGATTATATTAAATTAAGGCTTTTAGAAATTTACAAACATAAAAGTTGCAGATGAATTATGCATACAAAGGGGAATAAGCCATTTATACAGACATTAATAACCCAAATCTCCATACTTCAAGTAAACATTAAACCAAAAGCTAATAGTATACTACAACATAAATTGTGTATTTATAAATGTATAACTTGTTTTGCAGTGCTTCCCCTCCCTCCTCCACCGAGTTAATACGTAACCACTTTCAGTACCTGAGGAAGTTACAATATCTTATTGGGGGGGGGTGTGGGGGGGTGTGGTGTGGATCACAGCCCTTCCTTTAATTGCAGTGGAAGGAGTATTTATTCAATAATTATTTGTATTTAATTTTTACATTATTACTACTATTCAACCACAAATTTGTAATGCTCAAGTCATTTTATTCACTGAGAATTAATTTACTGTAGGAGCAACTGGCTCCAATTCCAATAGCTGGTACTATTCAAATACTCAGACCAGATGGAGGTAGTGATCTCTTTCACCCTTTAAATTAGTCATATTTGGGAGGGAGGCAGCACCAGAACCAAACCTACCCACTTACCCAAGAGAACTTTTTGACTTTCTTGGTAAGGCTAGCAGGATTTGAATCACATGCTTTACTCCAAGCTTACCAAACCAACTACATTCATTTGTCTTTTTAAGAATTTACTTGTGGCCCTGACGTTAAAAAATTAGTATACCTAACAAAAACCAAACTAACAAAAAAACCCAAAACCGCAGTCCAGGGAGAGAAGAATCCCAACACTGTAGAAGCTTTTTGTGTCTCGGAAACTGCTAATAGAAAATAAAAAATCCAAACCAAACCAAAACAATCTGTTCTTTCTCAGTGTTAATTCTTCATGTTATCAAATTGGATTTGACAGCACCAATATTAACTTCATGGATTGATAACACTTCATATTTGTTAAAAACAGCAGCTGAAGCATGCATCTAAAACTACACACATTGCAGGAGTCTGGAGTCTGCTGAGGTAGAAATAAATTAGTAAGTTCAGAAAGCCAGGAAAGAAAAGGATCAAGCTTTTTGGTGTTAGCACTGCAAGTTCCTGTTTCCTTAAAAATATTGTTAACATGCAGTATACAGCCCTAGTTATTTATTGCTTGGTACCTCTTACCAAAAACATTGGCAATGAGAAAAAAAGATCACAATGACTCTTACTGAAAATAAGGACTGGAGTGGTTCTGTGAACCTTATTGATTTTTTCTCAGTTGCATTGATTAAATTTGAAAAATCTTCTCTGCAAATACCCAGTTTACTTAGCTGGAGGAAAAGTACCGCATGAGAACTATAATATACAGTTTGGATTAATCATTTAGCCTGAGGAGACTGGCTGGGAACTATGGTGCCATTTGAGTACACTGGAATATACTCATGTCCACAGAGAAGTTTTTCAACACATTTACAAAACAAAGTTAAAGCTGCCAGGATCATTATCATCTGTGAAACTGCAGGAAGTACTAAGTGATACACAACATGCATATTTGGTGAAATATCATTCACTTTGGCTTACAGATATTTTCAAGCTATGTTTAACTGGTAGTCATCTAACTTGTACGGCGTAAAATTATGGTTCCTTACTCTCTTTTGGTTTTGTATGTGGACTGAATTTCACAGTGCTTTTCTGTCTGTGCCCCCTTGCCCCCACCTGGGGGAGGTGGATCACAACTGTGGATGAAGGTGACAATTCCCATCTTGGAGACATTTGTGAAGCTGGCATCCAGGCCTGCTTTTCTTTTCACATTCCCTTCACACCAACATTTACTCTTCATAAAAAAAGGTTTTCATGCAAGATACAAATTTGGGCCTGTCACACATATGAAAGGTCATTTGGAAAGAACTTGATCATAGGCTGAAAGGCTTTTCTATTCCTCACTTCTCCCTGTACTTTTCAATATGCTTATTTTTACATTTTACTGCACTGGTATGTTTACAGAAATTTGGCAGTCAAACACACACTGGAAAAACAAGAATACTATGTAATTTTTAACCTCTTTTCAAAACCATAATAGCCAATTTTGTAAAGAAGAACATTTCCATCTGGGCTTATTTGATAAATATGCTCTCAAACACAATTATGCAACAATGTGCAGTTAATAATGCTTTCATGTTTACTCATTCACAAATCAATATTAAAACAAGCAGCACTAACTCCTTTGCTGAAGCCTGAGATTCCGGTGATAGAATTCAGTAATAAAGCTTCCACGGACTACGGCACTGCAGGGCAAGTCTTTGCATCCAGACTGCATTTTCCTATATCTTCTGCCTGCAGTAGATGGAGGCTGTTTCCTGTCATTGCTGGCAAAGGGAGATGCACTGGTTCCACTAAAACAACCAACAGTGTATGTCATAAAATGATCATATTTGTTCACCCTTTTAGCACTTTGTATGTACAAAGACACATCTGAAAGGATTCAAAAAGACCATACGCAAATGTAATAGGTTTCTAAAGCAGCTTTCTCCCCACGGAGAAAAAAATGCAGCAACCTCTGAATCAGTGTCTTTTTGCTGTAAGAAAACTTCTAATATGAGCATTACTTGAGTTTTAAATGGTCCAGTGTTATTTTTATTCTCTTCTATGTTTTGTCTAACATAGAACTAAAAAGCACACAAAAAACTACTAGTGAACTCCACTAGCTGGACTAGCTATATAGTAAAATGAGACAGAGATTATACTTTAAATACTGGGGATTTGGGGGGGGATTTCAGATGGGGAAGGATGTGTGTTTTTTAAAGAAAAGGAACCTAACACCTTACAGTGACAATACATAGCAGACAGCCAAACTCTAAATTTAAAGTGATTTAAAAGAAAGGAAGATAACGAAATAGGCAAGAATAGAGAAAACATTATTAATTTAAGCATAAACCATATAAATGACATGGCAATATAAGCATACTGAAACAACAGAACATCGTCCTGGTTTGCAGAGGACTCAGAGAACAGACTGGAGAAACAGGCAAACTGGGGAAAAAAAAAAAAAAAAAAGTCAGGAAGCATGCCTGTGTGAACAACATAGCCACATTCTTCACAGGTAAAAAGAATGAAAGGAAATGGATGGTGAAGGAGATGGTAAATGTAACCAAGTTTTATTCAGAAGAGTAAGAGGAGGACAAATGTAATCCTCCATCATTTTAATATGACTCTCTGTGGTTCTTGAGACTGCCAGCAAGCTAAATGAATTCTTACAGGATTAAATTATATTGGTTTCAGGTGGCATTAATTATTAACATCAGGTCATCCAATTAAGGAGAGAAAAACACTATGTGACATAGACAAGCATTTGTAAATCTTTAGTAGCTCAATTCAGGTATGAATCATCCATTGACTCAAAACAGGTCAAGCACAATTCCAAGGTCAAAAAGATTCATATAACTACTTGCTTAACAGTCTTCTGTGAATTGAAAATTGACCAAAAAACCCCCCAAACCTCTATTGTCACACATTTTTTCCTACTGAAAATAGTGAAAAGAATCCAATTTATTATAAATGAAAAATATCATTATAGAAGTGTTTAGAGTTATGTTATATATAAAACTTTCACTTTTATAAATGTCAATGAGATGTGTCACATGGACAAAACAGGAATCCAGAGTTTTTAATTCCTTAACAAGAGCCTGATGGTAGCTGTGATGCTTTCAACATGCCAGTGGACTGTAGCTTCTCCCCTCCCTCACCTCCCCAAATACTTCTGAGGGTGAGAAAGTAAAGAAGTTTCCTTCTCCTTTCCTTCCTTAAACCCCTGACAATGGGAGCAGCTATTTTTGCAATGAGAGTACCAGTTCACTAGGAACTGGAATGAAACCAATCACCCATTTCACATGGCAATTGCACTGTTATCAGAGAGTAATGATTTTCAGTCACTACTGACTTGGCTTGAATCTGAACTACCAGCTCAAAGGTCAAAAGCTTTCTAACCAATTATCAATCTCCTGGTCCATCCAGCCCCCTCTATTATCTTGATTTCCTTTTGAAGATTAATGCTGTTGCCATAGTTTAATCAAATAAGCCTTTGGCTCTGACATTTACCTCCATCCTACAGCTGCTTCTTCACAGAGATGAGTCAAGAAAACCATAATAAAATTACTACTATAAATATCGCCTAGAAATTAAATATTGACTGTTCAAGATTTATTTAGGAATTAAGACAAACAACTCTGTCACCACACTGAGTATTATTTTATGGTCTCTTAAACATCTGAATTTTGTCTGAATTTTCAGACAGGAATTCATGTGGTTTCAAACATCCAGAGCCCAATATGGCACAGAAAAGTCTTATCGATAAGACATTCAATATTTTCAAAGAATCATTGGAATACATAAAAAGAATCTATAGCTGGCCTTCTGAATATCATCTTCTGGAGTCCAGCCTGTCTGCCTTAATCTTCCTCCCCCGTAAAAATGTCATTTAGTACAAGGATAAGGATGACAGGATTACCTAGGATCATTCTGGACCGGTTGTGATGCTAGCCAGCAGTTTATTGCTATGTCCAGATCCATAATATCATGATTTCCTTAGATGGCTTTTGGTCTTCCTCATCCCCCTTCATATTGCATATACACCTCATGAGAAATGAGAATTTCCTTTTAAAGTTCTACTTAAGAAAAAAGGAAAGAAAAATTTTAGGATTATTTCTAAAGATATCTAGTTTACTTCTCAGAATAAATCATCATGGCTCCTCAAAATATTTTTAAGTATTCTGCTTTTGGAATAGCTCACAGAACACTTGTGCTGAATGCATTTTTCAGGAACAACAGGGAATTGATGAAGAATTTACTATACATAAATTCCTCTGTGAAATGATGCCATATGTCTACTTGGTTAATGGCTGTAGGAACATAATTTGTCTAAGTGGAAAAACAAATGGGTATTTCCTTAGTCTCTCACCATTCCCTCTGTACACACCTACTCACACATGCTTGTAAGTGCATATACACATATCAAATTTCTTTCTACTAGATAACAGATTTTTATTACAAGTTTTCTTTCAAATTCAGCACATTTATCATTGCTATTTTTTCCTTTCCTTGCCTTTTAGTAATTCTAATTCATTTACTTTAAAAACATTAGAAGTCTGAAAGAAATAAAAAAGGAATATTGCCTCTGCTTTCACTCTAACAGTATTTCCATTGAGCACATGGGCTATGTAAAGATCGAATAGCATTAAGAGAAATGTAGTATAGTGAAGCCATATGTTCTCATTTGATATAGGACATTACTATGCTTTTGCTAGTCTTATTATTGTAATATGACATATTCAAGCAGAACTATTCAACAGAGGTTTGAATCAACAAGCAGTTTGCTTCGGGTTCAGCGGGGCAGCTGAACCCATGATCCTGTGTGTGCTCACGCAGAGAACAGGCTCTCTGAATGGAAGTTAAAGCACCACCTGTACAATGGCAACTTTGTGTTGTGTTTTGCAAACTTCTCAGGATTTGAGATCTTTTTTATTACCAGTCTGTAGCTCGAGATAACCAAAATTGCTTGCTTTCTTCTGAAAACCTCTGCCAAACATAGTAGGTTTTTTTTAGTGCATTGCATTTCATTTTTATTTCTCAGAAGCCACAGAATTTCTTTGACATTATCAGAGCACAGGGGTTTTCCCCAGCAGAGCACTTGAACCCTTCCAATGTGTGCGTATAGTCTGTCCACTTACAGCTCTTGGATTAGACGCCAGTGCTGAAAATTAAGTTACCAGCGCAACATGCTACAAAGCTGTAGCTATGGGTAGTGGTACAAAAGAACAACCTGGGCTTATAATTTCTTTTTTCTCCCCTCCCTCCCCCCCAAAACTGATGTTAATCATAGGTACAGAAAGTCGCTGTTGCTATGATACTAACAGATAGGAGGAATGAGATAGGTAGCCAAGTTAGATAATGCAAGTACAATCCTTGAAATTAATCAGATGTACACTGTTGAGTACAGCTGTAAACACTTGGAATGTCTAGGGACAGAATGAGGCTGAGTATAATAGTGTTGACGGTGTTCATCATGAAAAATCATCATTCATTTATTTCATAACATTTCTGCACTATCCTAAAAATAAGAAACTTCTCATAGTGTGATGGCTCCTATGCAATAGCTTTATAGAATCAAAAATAATACCAGATATTTTCATTTGTTTATAACATTATGTAGTAACTTTTCAAACTTCACAATTTCATTTCTCAATGACACATACATATAATTAAATACTTTGGTATTATTGGGACACAAAAATGCCAGAAAGTTTATTTTAAAATTGAAAAAAAAGAAAATTAAATCACTGTTCAAAGTATTTGGTTGTCAGTTATGTCTTTACAACTATGTTAATTTTTTTTTCTTTCACCTCTGTGGTGAGAACTGTTCTGGCACTTCTGTTAAACATAATGACCATGTTAATAGTGTTTTATTCTGCCATTACATGCACAGTTTCTTTGGCTATGACTGTTCCTGGGGGTGCTAGGCCTCATTTTTGTTTTATAAGGCTTTCCCCAATAGACACTCCACCTTAAAATTTTTATGTGGTTGCTTTTGGCAAGTAGAATTTCAAACAGAGTAACATACTTTGGTAAGTTTATTTCTGAAGCTATTTCTGGAGATGTAACAAAGTCACCAGAAGCTAGCTGGTGACTTTCTGGTGTTCTTATCTGGGTATCGATTGCAGTGTTCCTTAGCAATTATATTGTGCTGTTACCTCTAGTCAAAAGATGATTAGTACATGGTTTTAACAATTTCTAATCTACATATAATTTTTCAAAATTATACTGTAGTTGAAGCTCAAATTTTCCAGTAAAAGCTATAGATTCTCAAAGGAGTCAGTCTACTGCTTCGTTGGAGCAGCTCTGGAAAAGCAGGTTTTCTAACATCATAACAGGAAAGTACGAAGAAACTACTATGCTCACCAACCAGAGCATGTAAACAGTTGCAGACCTAATACCTAATGACTGTGATTTGTAAGTTTTAAATGACCAAATTTTCTGCTAAAAAATTATGAAACCATAAATATAAGAAAGGGTATCTCAAAAGATTTTATATTTTGACAACTAATATCGGCAGTGTTACAGTCTTGAAAAACGTCATCATTTAAAAAAAAATGCGTCACTAACTTTCATAGCTTAAAATCTCACATTCACAAGCAAAATCCACTTTGTTGAGTATCAGCAATTCACAATGTGGTCTATGAGATTCAGCTCTTACATGATTTAGGCACTAGGTGATCTACAGATAAGTATTGCAGTAATTTAAGGTGAAGTAAAAATGCTGTGGTCTGCAAATGAAGGCTAAGCCCAAGATACCTATGCAATACACATTTTTTACATGTAGTATCATCTGCAAGTATAAGGAAATCTTATTTTGAAGAGGCTGTGCACTAAAGTTCGGTGGTTAAGCCTAAATCCTTCCAAAAGCTGGTGGACATAAATAAGGAAGGAACCAAATCTCTGCAGACTCAATACCTAAATCTGGTCTCAAAAATGCAAGCTCTTCTTAACCTCGAGGGCAGGAATGGCAACTACAGGAAGGACAGTAGTTTAATAATTAACGTTTCCATATTCCATTCTTGGCAGATTGTGGATGAATATGTACACTTGTGAGAAAAAAAAGAAAAGAGGAGAGAACACACTGATTTTTTCCTCCCTCCCATCAGAAAATAGTATATCACTAAAAAGTGTTTCCCCCCCACCCAGGATGTCTATATTATAAATGAAAAAAAATCTCTTATTATTAATTTCCTTAAGAAATTTTTTAAAAATGCAGGATTTGTACAAATGGGATGTGGTGACAATAAACATGCAATTTGAATAGTTAAAAACCAGGTTCACTGTATCACCTGCAGTATTAGTTATCAATATAAAGAAAAACCCTCCCAACCCCCCCCAAAACATAAAATGCCTAAGCAGACTAATAGAAATCAAGCAAAAAAGTAGCCCCCAAAATCTGCTCATTTCTTTCAAATTAGTTTCTTCTGTTTTAGAGTTTATTAAATGTAACATTACTAAAAACAACACCTGTGAACATAAAAATCCTATGCAACTTTTCCTACAAGATAATGGGATTTGGAAGTCATTGAGCAGTGGCATGAAGTGGAGTAGCCCAAATGCCCTCTGGAGGATCTGAAAAAGTGGCAGCAAAAGTCCATTTCACTGTGATGCCAACAGGCACAACTAAACAGATGTAGCAGAGAGGGAATAGGTACAGTCCTAAATGCAACCCACAATTCCGTTTGGCTGCCTTCCTCCTCCAAGTGTATTAAAAATGTAGTAGCAATGAAGGGCTTTCTGCTACTGATCTTCTGTATAAGGTGAATGTCACCCTTAAGGACTATTTTACTTCGAAACATATTAACAAATATAATGGAATTTCAAGTTATTTTGTTGGGGGCTTTTTGAGACTGGAGAAACCCCACATGTATGTGAATTTTCTATAATTTTCCATATATTTTTCATTCTTTCCTTTCTTGCAAATAAAGTGGAATTCAAGTGTTCTAATTACAGGCTATTATTATTTATACTGACACAGAAATAACTAAGCAGCCAGAAACTATGTTCAACAATATAAAAGCTTTGCTTCAAATTTTATAGAATATTTTTATTAATCTGAACTATAAAAGATCTTATTACTTGCTTGAAATTTACCATTTTAATCCACAAAGTTAATGGAGCCTTATATATCATCTATATTTCTATGCTTTATATGTTTTCACACAAAATCCCTAACATGTAAAACCACGTAAATGTTGGGAAAAAGTTAGGAACAGGTATCTATATTAACTCCTTCCTATGAAACAATTTTCCTAGGCAGTGAGATTACAAAATACAGTAAAGGTATAACAGTAGCACATCACCTTGTTATTGTCAATTCAAGGGCACACCTGGAGATTCAGATGGTTGGGAAAAAGTCCACAGCTGTGGTAAATGCTCTGTCCTATTACAATTTCATGACAAGCATAGTAGTAGTTTTACATATGAATATACCCATTGCAGAACATGAAAACTTTATGATTCACTTAAGTACTAAAAATTGGAGGAACACACTATGCAGGGGGGAAGGGGCGGGGGGGGGAGGGGGGAGAGAAAAAAAGAGACCAATTCTGGAGCAGAGGTAGTGTTCTTGTTTCTCACCAGAGTAAGAACCACAGTCCTTTTACGTCTGCAGCAAATCACTGACATGAGAGTAATTTAGCTTAATCCAGCTGGAACAGTAGAACAAACAAACAAAGCAAATCACGCTCTTCTCTGTGTTTTCCTAGTTCACTGAAGCAAGCATCACTGCCAGTAATAGCATTGTCTGAGGCTAGGAAGTCAAACTGAAGTGTTTAATGAGACACTAGGCATGTCTTGCAGTTCTATTAAAATGTAGGTACCGACCCAAGTTTCTTCTCAGTTCTGAGTGACACACCCATTAGTGATGCTCACAGCATCCTTGATAGGGAGAGGAGGTGCTGGTCCTTTAATGTTTTTATCTTCAGGAGTATGGATCTGAGACAGAACAAAGAATTGGATAATAACGCTATTTCTCATTCTTTTCTCTTCTCTGTGCAATGATGCATTTTTTTCTGTCAAATCAAACCTCTCACCCAGACTGGGAGCAACAGCAATGCACCTTTGACACCGAGATTGGCAACTAACTCCATCATTCACTAACAATGGAGAACACATCATGAGCCAGGAATGGATGCATTTCGGCCAACCGTGGGTAAGCAATTGTTAATTATCTGGGAACTTCATTTAAGTTTCTAGCTGTTAATCCCAGTTAGGAGCTAGGTGTGACCCTAATTTACACATCAGAGGGATGCGTAACAGAACACATGCGAACCCTACACAATTTATGCTACACAGGTAATCAAATGCCTGGCCTATAGGGTTACTGTTGGTGACTTGGTGACTGGGAATCCTCAAGCACTTGACCCACAGGCTCCTTCCTGATGTGTTCAGATGATTTCAAAGATATTAGCTTGTGCTTTACTAGTAACTTTCATTGCAGAGTGAGTATGAGTTCTGGTTTTCTTCAGTTAAGCTACTTGTCAGTCTTTTAATCTTGTTCTTAGTGTATGAATAAACATTTTTCGTAGCAATCTAACTGCAGAACATGCATGCACACCCTTCTGCTTCACCTGCTAACAGAAAAAGCAACACCTGCTCATTTTATTCATGCATATTTCACTAGAAACCTTCTCAGCATTAGATTAATGGGCAGGACAGACACCTATCAGTATGACCAAAGTTTGGTCCTAAGTAGCCAAATTTACATACTCCTGTCATCCTGTGGCAGTCGCCCATCAAGTCTGCCTATTCTATAGAGCATCCTGTTTATAAACTAAGTAAAAGTCTTAGAACTCCTGCTGTCTGCTAAATACGAATTTCAGCCACTTCACAATCAGAAAGAACAAGATTAGCGGGCTGGATTTCAACATAAACCTGGCAATTTTGTCTCAGCGTATTATTAGCGTGTCATAATTTCCTGTTACGAGTGATGGGAAGAGATGGAAAATCACTGAAGTCTATGATACATGCTATATGAGACCAGTTTTGAGAAAAAAAATAAAAACAAAACAAAACACCAAACTATCTTTATTTTATCATCATTTGAAGGAACAAAAGCCTACTCAAAAACCCATAAGACCTCCAGAATTCACCTGATTTAATTTATTTTTTTTTTAATCCTTTCAGTCTTATTTATAGAAAGGATTTTTAGAAGTGCATTATGGCATGGCTACATTATACAATAAGTTTTTCTTGGCATATTTACTAAGCTCACATTCAATAATAAAGTGATAGCCAGTACTTCATCTGCTAGAAGACTATTTTACAGTAGCAAGGATTTAATTTGGCTACAGTAAATCTTTTCCATCTAACTCTGGTTATTTTTAACCAATTTCTTCTCCTATTTTGGTTCAGGGTCAGGATGCTAGTAAACACCTGAGACTGGTTGAAGCCTCTGCCATTGTATTGAATGGAAGTGATATATCAGAGTGGCCAGTGAGAGCCACAACTGGTGGGAGAGGACGGTGCTTTCACCATACTCCTGTCATGCCTGACCAGCAGCATTTGGGCGCTACAGGAGGGCTCTCAGTCGCCAGACAGTTCGTGGGGCAATTCCTAGTGTTGGGCACCAGGGAAAGGAAAGGGCAAGGACTTCTGCACTCAAAAATCCTGGGCTAACACTGACCTGAATTAACCTGTACAGTGAAGAGGACACCATAAATTAATGAAAATTAAAATATTAACATTACTTTTGTCAGCACACTGACATGAAAATTCTTGAGAGAACTCACTCATTTTGTTCATTATTGCTTTGAAAAGGCTGTTGAGAAAGTTCAGCAAAACCCCAAAATACTTATTACAAAATATTCTATTTGATAGGCATTTCCTCATATACAAATGAAGCCAGTAAATCAGATTGTCCTCCTGATTACTAAACATTTCAGCTTCAAAATCCTCTGTTTACATACAACTTACAGTTCAGTTACATTAGAGCAAGGTAAAACACTACTATCTGTAAAATTTCGCTGACATTTCTTAATATTTACATCTTACTATTCAAGTTGGATTTGGCCCCTATCTGTAAGATGACATGCAAAAGACCTCCCCAAAATCCCCAGTTCCCTAGGACTACATTGATTCTTTCGGACAGTGACTATCCAGGAGAGCAATGTGTTACAGAAAAACACACAAACAGAAGGGCTGAAAAATGAAGATTTGAAATCTTTCTAACCTAGCATTAAAAAAAACCCCAAAACCAACAACAACAAAAAAACCACACCACGAAAAGTGAGGGGCTGCAAATAAGACTTATTGGAAAACTGCCAAAGCTTTGTACAGCTGCACTGCCAGGTGGGGCATTATGTTGTGTGACAGGGAAAACTGTCAATCTAACACTTAATACTATTGTTTTCCCACAACATGAAGTGAAATTTTGGAAGGGTTAGAAGGTAAGCTCACAGTAATTAATCTGTGTGTCAGGAAAAGCTTTAGCTGGAAGATTTGTTAGTGACTGGTAAAAACACTTTCTTGGAGTCTGTAAAAAAACCAAGCAACTACCTAATTCCTGAAGGATTGATGAGGATGGATAATGGATGTGTTTTTCTTTCACATCCTCTTGGCAAACACAAAGTAATTTTGGGAGCCGTTGCAAGAAGTGCATGAAAAATTAGTTTGAAATATATTTAAATAATAACCTAGCAATTTTACATTTGTTATGAAAGTGATCAATATAACAAGGTTTAGTTTACTGAACTTTCCTCTAGTTGGGTTTTTAATATTTGAGTGTAGAAAACACTGAAAGAATAAAATCACCATTTTAAATGTAGTTTTGAATTAAAGCTCTTCATAGTAGTAAGAAACTTTCCATATTAACAAGCCTTTCCATACACAAGAAATACTGAAGAGCTCATTTGATATCTTAACATTAAATCAAAACATTGATTCATGTTGCTCCACATCTTAGATTCCAAATTTTTTTCAAGTAAGTGTATTTTAGACATGCGTTGTTCTGAGTATAGAAGTGGTTCATTTTTAGTATTATTTGAGTAGACAAGTTACGAATTAATTTCGTTATTCTAGCAAGCATCATGGATGAAATTAAAATTATTAGATGCTATTATATTGTTTCATTTTTGTGAAACTGAGGTTTATAACTGCTAATGCACAGATCACCTGACTGTCTTTTCTTATTTAAATGGGGATTTTGCTAGGATTTAAGGCAAATACAAATCATGCAGAAAACCTATTGTGGTCAATTGTGCGACTGTTTTCTTATTTAAAATCAGAAGTAACAAGGAAACAAAGTTGAAGGTTAGGATCTGTTAATGTGGTTCTTGGATCACCTGGAGCTAGTTTCTTCTTACTCAAAGAGTTATATTGCTTACAGAACAAGAAAAACATTGCATTCATTTCTAAAACTTATCATATTCAGACAACACCCCCCCCCCCCCATGTTTCCTAATTACTAAAGGAGAAGCATTCATCTAGTAATGTAAGTTAAAACATAGATATGGTTTCAGATATGTTTGTCCAAGGAACCACCACTTGACATTCAGATGCAAGGCAGGAAAAGAACGGAAAAACGCAGCAGCAGCTGCCCCGCCACAGCGGTATCTCGCATTGGTATTCTGAAGGGAAGCATTCCTGACACAACGTTACAGGAACTATCATAGTTACAGGCCGAGGGAGTAAATTAAAAACAGTATGATAGCTGTCTTCACATTTTTACAAGCCAAGCAACACGGTACATGAGATTGGGTTCTGTTTTGGCAACACATTTTTACAAGCCTGATGCTGCGATTAAACCGAGTAGTCCTCGTGCCTTTGGTACTCGAGGGGCGCAGCACAAACCGTAAGTACAGCTTCGTCTCTGAAGCTTTCCAATTGCAACAGGAGCCCATGAAGTTCATCCATATGATAAAAAGGTTTTGCAGAAGGGTTTAAAGGCTAGCTCCATGATAGCTCTTCCATTTTTTTCCCTCTCATAATGACTGGTTTCCCTAAAACTAGATTAGCTCTCTTTCCTTATCTAAAAGGATGAAATATGGCTACCATATCTAAATGTCTCTTGGTATGAAGAATGAGATCTAATAATATACTCTAAGAAAAAGAAGCTTCTTAAGCAAGTAGACCTGGATACTGTAAATATGGTGTAAATATGATGCAATTACATTGTAGAGACATGTGAATTTTAAAGTGTGCTTTTCTTTTTTTCCAGTGCATACTCTCAAAGCTTTATCAGCTGCATACTACTAAGAGAATAATATTTTTTTTCTTATTTTGGTAATCAGAGAAAATGCAGATAATTATACAAATATCAGATAAACATGAAATCAGTAGACAGCCAATATGCCTTGACTGTATATCTGCAATAAGACACTACAGCTTTTTTTCTGTTCCTTGTAATAATTAACATATTGTGTCTGTGCTCAGCTCCGTGGAAAATAAAATTATAATCCAAATTCTTCCCCGTGTACTTCCTTGTGCTTTAGTAGAAAATGAAATATTTTGTCAGGGAAACTAGTAAGGAATACAATGAGAAAAAGTATGCATTCAACATACTGTCATTTAATATTTTGTAGCAAAATGTAAAAGTTGAAGTGAAAGCCTCCCCACCATTTTTAGTCTCAAATCAGCCTCACGTGACTTACACATAGATGAAACTTCTAGGGGTTTTGCTCTGATTAAGGACAGCAGTTTGTTACGTGTTCAAAAGGAGTAACTTCCTGCTATCATACAAAATGGGAACTGTAACCTGAAAATAGAAATAGTAAGTTTCATAGCAAAGAAAGTGTAAAGCTTGATAATTTTAAAATAAATTATCAAGTGATCTGTAAGAAGATGCAGAATGGACAGTTAAGGTAAAACTTCTGATTCCTCATGAAAGACAATTATCTCTTTGGACGAAAAACATTTGGTTACTTTATGATCCCAGTATACAGCAATGTGAGAGAAGATTACCTGCCACTGTTCCCAAGGGATGTATTGAGAAGTCCCTTATGAATACAGATAGAAAATATTTTGTTTTCCTCCCTACAGTCTATCACAGAATTCAACCGGTATGAAAGGAGAAGCAGAAGAGCATAAAAAGAAAACTAAGAGACACACACACACACCCCTAATTAAGATAAAATTTTGAGATACATATACATAAAGGAGTGGGAGCACTTTAATGATATGGACTGTATTTGAATTACAACCCTTGAAATTAATCAAACATAAAAGAACTCCGATAAGAAAAGGATTGTACAAATTCCTTGTGTACTTGTGCCACCTACTGGATATTGCAGAAAGACGACAGAAATTGGAAATTACTAGCACATTGTTTGCTGGCAGAATTCCAGCAGAAATCAGTCTCTACATACTCCCTGATCAATTAAAAACTGATACGTAATAATACAGCTGGGTGTTCAAGTCCCCTGAAACTGCTACATCCACAAGCATAGCTCTTCCTCTGCTTCAAGACTTGCAAGAAAACATACCAAGCTGCCTTGAACAATTTCTCTGTTCCACTTGGGTCAGATTCTTGCAAAGAGTTTTGCTGAAAATAGTAAACTGAAGAATCCAACTTGTGTTGAGTGTATGCAAAGAATCCCCCACATCTGCAGAGCAAAAGTAGTAAGATTTAAGATGCTTAGTGTCTCTTTTTGTAGTTAAAAATACATGAAAGTTCATTGCCGAGTCCCTCATCTGGAGAAACGCCCTCTGGTTAAAGTAGGGCCTGGATGTTTCCTCAGAAGTATTACAAAAAGTTTATCACAAAGACAGCTGCCAAAAGACTTACTTTGAAAAAAAATTAAAATTAAAATTGAGCTTTATCAGAGGGATTTAGAAGACTATAGTCAAACAGTAAAACGTGCACTCCGGGGCACATGCACTGGGCCGTGCATGTTCCCATTCACTTCATTCAGCCCTGAAATCTACATCAGCAACCAATAAAGAACTCATAACTGCTAAAAAAAAAAAAAAAATAATCTCTCTCATGAATTGTTCTTTCTACAGGATTAAGCTAACAATTGCAATACCCAGAAGGAATCTCAAGGAAGATGCAGCTGAGCAGAGAGAAGCACTGTAAATGACCATCTGACCTGTCTCTAGATTCAAAGGAACATCGCAAAATTGCATCCAAGCTAACTGTGTTTGCCTGCCTTGGAAATCTTGAAGTAAATTCTATCCTCAAAAAATTTAGCAGAAGCCACTTGGCTTGTTAACATTAGAGGATCTGCTAACTGACCTGGCCCTGCCCAAACAGAGCCCCTATGGACTCTGGAAGGCGACAAGATCACCCACATATAGAACTGACTGAGTTGCTAATGGGTTGCTCCTCCCTCTGGAAAAGGCAAACACATTAATGGGATTGCTTTCACTACAGGGCCTGGGAGCACTTGGTGCATGATGCAGGAGGATGAGGAAATCCGCTATGTACCTTAAGGAGATTTAACCTTAGGGGAAAATAACCCTTGAGTTGTATGTTCTAGGATCTACTACAGGAGGAACGACCTGAATCAAGGGAGGATGAGTCTCACAGGAAAAACTGGGCAAGTGCACCAGCAACCCAGCCTGACAGCCTGAGCTGGCTTTGACACTCAACAACTCAATACATATGCTGCTTCTCCTGTCTTGAACACTACAGTTAAGCAAGACTAAAAACATAGAGATACAGAAGTTCAGAAAAACATGGAAGTAAGAAAAAAAAAACCAGGAAAGAATGCTGAGAACTCCATACTTGTATTGCCTGTAACAATGAGAACACAATTCATTATTCCAAAAGACTTTGACTTCCATGTCCAACAAATAGGCAGAAGTGTCACACTGCACTTAAATGTAAAACTTTATGCTCCTCTGCCATAGTCTAGTCTTAAGATGCTATTCTAGTGTCATAGAAATAGAAGTATCTGAAAGATTTTAATGATAAAAGTACCTCAATGTAAATTTATACTACCATTCTGGGAAGTTTTCTGAATATCAGTGGGATCTGAACATCAACCTCCATTTGTTCCAACTATTCTTGCCCCAAAGTAGACTCCCTCCTTAAAACTGAATTCATACCCCTCCCCTGCAATTGAAAAAAATCAGACTTTTTTTAAAGCCTGGAAAACAGCAAGGTACTGTATGGTTTTCAGAAAGCAAATGAAATGTTTCTGAGGGTCTTTTTGTACAATTGAATGATATTTTCATAAAATTAGGTCCTTGTTAAACTCAAGTACATTGTGCAAATTTGTCTGTTACCAAAACATGGGGCCGTATACTAGCTGTATAGTGCTTTAAATAGTCATGATCCTACAGATTTTTAGCATTCATCTAAACTAAACATTGCATTAACTCAAAAGTTGTGATGCTACAGAAGGCATTGTTTAAAATACAAATTTATGAATTTTCTATCACTGAACCCTAAAATAAGAATAATCCATGGCTGCAGTTCCCCAAGGGTGGACAGCTGTAATATGTATACCACACAGTAACAGCCTGAGGCTCGCCGAGCATGGTTTGAATTTCATGCCTTTGTACACTTTCCTGTTAGGGTAGTGTACAATACTGGCTTTAGCATAGTCTTGGAATGTTTTTCCTTTCCTAAACTGAATTTGGCAAATTAAGATTGAAAAATTGGACAGAGTAGAAGATGTTAGCTCATATCAGAATTTAAGAACACCAAGCTTTTAATGTTCTATTCTGCAAGATCTTACCGGTCAGAATGTAACCAAGTCTACATATGCATCCAATTGGTGGTACTCCTCTAAAGCCATATTGCTGTCCTGGTTCGGTTCTGCTCCTGACAATATTTGTCAGCAATTCCTTAGGTAACTTGTTTAGGAACATCCTGAAGGGTGGGATTTCCATACTAGTGAGACCCAGTTAACTTTCCGGTTACCATTCATGTGCTCATGAAGGAAAAATAATTACTTGCAAGAGAAGTACTTTACCTAGCAAGGGAATATAGTTTCAAGTCTTTGAAACTTAAGAAACTCCCACGCTGTTGCTGTCTAAGGTCTTAATCAGCTCTGGATAGCTTGACATTCAGGCCCTCAATTATATGTACACCTATATAGTTCATTTATTACACAGTCTCCATGCAATAAACACAATCAGGACATCTGAGCATGCAAGTACTTCAGTATAACTCTAGCTAGCCATCTAGAAAGCAGAAACAGAAAAAATTAACGCATAATGGAATTTTGCACAAATTAAATCTCCAATTATGCACTCATTTTTCTCATGCAATCACAGGCCTGACTGGATTTCCAAGTTCTTATCTTCTCTGCATGCATTTTTGCAAATATCTCTAAACATTACAAACAACATGCAGCAGCAGCAGAACTTTAAAGCTTATTTAATACCATCACATTTCACCAGGTTTTATTCAGTCTACTGGATTTGGAGCTGAGCTAAGCATTAAGAACCTGCATCTGAAGGTTTATGTAGTTAACCTCAAAAAAACATAAACCATACCATCTATATCAATAAAAAATAACTGCATCTTGGTTTTGGGTGGGGTGGGCAGGGATGGTTTGTTTTGTTTTTTTTTTGCTTTCCTGTAGTAACTCTTATATTAAGAGCTACGAGCAAAGTATGCCTGTTCCTACCTTGGATTTTTGACCTCAGCAGACCTGTTAATTTTAAGCAGCACTTAGTATGTGAGTATGGGGATAGGGTACCTCTTGGAAAGAAAGTTTGGCTTTAGTGCTAGTCACTGGAGAGTCACCAGTTTGCATGTGGTATCCCAGGTCTTTGTCTCACTGGCTGGGTCAGTTTGTTTATACGAATCTCTCATATTTGCTTTGCTAATGTTGCAATGGCAGTAGCAAAAGCAGACTATTATATGGACAGTAGCGTTTATGTTATGTGACCACACTAACTAGCTTTGCTTATAGCAATGCCCCTAGATAAGAAGTAGGTTACTCTCCTATGGCCCAGCTGTACTGATGCTCAATGGCAGTGTTGCAACTGGCAAAGAAAGCGCGAGGGCAGCTAGAGGTGCCCTGCATGGCTCCATCCTCACTGCCCTTCCAACACTGCCTTCCACTGAACCTACTTAGCAAAGACCTAAAACCTTACTAATGGAATGGCATAAGTTGTCCTAGGGACCACATCTGTTTGTCTCAAAAACACGAGATGCACAGTATCTAAATGCTTCTCAGGCTGCAAGCCTAACAACTTGTAAATATATTTTTCCTTCTTCCAACATGCAGATGGCATATATGAAAATTCAGAAACAAAACAGAAATTTTAATGCAGACATACTAGAAAATCTTGCCAGTTACCACATTCTCTTCTGAAGGAAAGGACTGAACTCTGATCATGGCCTAAAATTATAACTTTATTTTCACAGGACATGCAGGATTTTGCAATGAAACTATTGTTAAAACATGTTTTACCTTGAGTATTTATATTGTGTACCATGGTTTCAGCAAGTTACAACACAGACACTCAATCTACAGTGAAAAGATGATGACAGGCCATAAACCACCAGAAGATAGTCTGTACTTACTGTTAAAATTGAGCACAACACAAAAACATGCACGTGTATTTTCACACATTTGCCAGACATTTGCCAATACCTGCCAGCAGACATAATGAGACCCTGTTTCCAAGTGCTCTTAATATATTTATAAAATGGAGGATGTACTTATATCAGTAAAATTAGTTTTGTTGAATGAAATACTTAGTGTCCTACGAGGCCAAAGCATTTATGATTTTGTTTCAGGAAAAAAAAAAAAAGAAAAAAAAAAATCAAAAAAGGTGGTCTGTCTAATAAACACTTATAGAAATGTTAACCTAAACACTTTCTCCTGTAACAGTATTACCTGATGTTCCCTTCAGCATTTCTTCTTGTCCAAAAGTGCATTAGTGTGGGATATAACTGCACACTTCCTACACAAGAGACTTGCCAGAAAGGGTAAGCTACGCCAAATCACTTTACATTATAACAATGTTTCCTTTAACTGATATAAAACACTTCAGGAACTTCTGGGAATGATGACGAACTTCTTTTGTCTGTTGTCTTTTTTACATGTTGTGAAGGATAGTACGTTTCTTTCTGGCTGTTCATATTCTAGTGCACATTCAATTTTGTTTGAAAGGAGGCATGTGCACATCAAGACCTGCTGAGCTTGTGTGTTGTGTTAGGAAGGACCCACTGGATGGGTGGAGAGATGGCCTTGAGAGCAAGTGAGGGTGCTCAGCTGGGAAAGCTTTCTGGAGTGCAAGACAAGACAGGCAGGAACAGCAACACAGCACAGAAGAACTGGAAATCACTTGGAGAGCAAGGCCATGGGGAAAAAACCCTGTTCTACAAGGGCAGAATGAGCAGGGAGACATTGATTCCAGTTCCTTTGATTTCCAGCTGTCACAAGTTGAATTTTAATTTATTTGAAAAGTTACACTTTGCTCTAGTTGGTGTTTTATTAAACCTCAGTTAGAAACCTTTCAGTATTTTCAGTGCATTTATTTTAAAGAAAAGTTGCAGGCAGATATACTCCAAGACTCTGACCAATTTGAATCCTGTCAAAAATATGTATGTAGAGTAGCAGTTAACATTTGATAAGAGTCATGGCCACAGAAAAGTGAACTTTTCATTTGCATCCTACAACTGCACGGCACAATCCAACTCCACAGATACTGCTACTAATGCAGGAGTTACAAGGTAAATTCACCCGATCTGCATCAGTAGTAAAATAGACAACTAAAGCTGACATAGTATTACTTATAAAAAGGAATATATAAAACAGTAGTATTCATCGCTAATAAAAAAGGAAATACTTAGGGATATTTTGACAGGTAGGTTTGTTTTCAGTATTTTAATACAATTGAAGTCCTAAGATGAAAGAAAATACACAATGTAGAAAGCTAATCATTTCCAAGTATGAAGATGTTTCACCCACTAATTATATAAAAGGGATAGCATATATAAGCTTCTGCAGATAGCACAGGAAGGAAATTCCAAACCAGGAATGTTGTACAGCCTGCTTGTTCAGAGACCATGTTTTTAAGAAAGCAGAAGAGTGAAAGCTTTTTCTTCTCAGACTGTCTTTACAGTTCTGCAGCACAGAACATATTTTCAAACTTTTCTCCTCAACTGCAGACATTAGAAGAATACTCCTTTTTCATGAAACCGAAGATTCATCTGTTCCTTTATTTCAGAAGCCAGGGTTTTAGAAAAACAGCTAAATTTACAGTGTATGGCAAACCTCACAATTAAAATCATCAGGTGTGATGACCTCTCCAATACCCAACACCCAAACAAGCTACTTTTAAGAAAAAAAAGTGTAAACCACCCCTCTTCATGTCCTACTTTCAAATTTTCAGCAGACTACCACCAACAGGACTAAAGAGAAGAGTTTCAATTTGAAGAATAAACATGGAGGGAGGGGAAAAGAAAGCTGTTTCCTTCTTTGAATTGCCTTTTCAGAGTTCTTCTAAATCAAGTGTTTAGACTAGCTAAAACTGCATGTGAGAGTCGGAAAGAGCTGGTTCAAGTTTAAAGTAAAAAGCCTTAGAGATTTCATAATTATAAAAACTCTTTTCAAACTCCTGATTAAGATGTTATGCAATGATTTGAGAATTCATTTTCACTCTTCCAACATTAGTAAAACACACAAAGTTTTTATCTCATAAATAAGAGCCAACATCAGCCCTAAATATGAAAGCTTGGTTTTGTAAGGCCAACCCCAAATAATTAGTTTCAACAAACATATTCTCTGTCAGCAAGTAGGACAAACAAATGCTTAACAACAACATAAGCTTTTAAAGACTAGGGAATATATACACAACTTGTGAGTGCCACAGGCATTATCGTCTCACAGTCCTTCCAGACTTTTTTTAACGCTTTTCCTTTCACATGGATGCTTAGACCCAGACATTTTCAAAAGGGATCATTCAGAAACCTTTCAAAAGATTGAAATGTCATGCCTCCATTATAAAAATAACCCCTCACAGACCCTTAGACTAAGGAATAAGTGGCTCTCACCACCAGCATCAAACATTTCCCAGGTGCTGATGATGTGCTACAGTGCCTCACCACCACTCTGCTCCAAGAAGCCTGAGACTCTCAGTGTCAGGGCAGAGGGACATGGGAAAAGCAGGCGTAAGACCGAGGAACAGGGAAGGGTAGGTGCTAGTGAGTTCTTGTGTAACCATTTTAAAGGTAGTATTAATGAGGCTTTTCTGCATTATTTTTGGACTACAAGTATTATTATTGCAAATAGACTAATAATAATTGGGTTTTGTATGTAGATTTGATTACAATTACAATTAAGCTAGTAGTAAAAATTCTTGGCTATAAGTCTATGTGTGGTGTATTCCCTATTGCACATAATATTTTGAACGCAAGGGTGAGACACCCACTGCCTTTCACTGTCCTGCACAAAAGGGCTGTGAGCTCTTAAGCAAGTCAAACACCAGTTCCACTATGGCACTTCTAAGGATAAGAGTAGAAGAATTGTGAAAGAATGTTTCAATTCTCAGATTTTGATGTTTAACCTTTTTACACTTGTACCTACAGACTGTCAATAAAAAACTTGAAGAAAGTTTTGTTAATATAATCCATAGCTCCTAAGATCAGGCATTGTGACTAACAATAAATAAGCTTGATCTTCACATTGGCAGAATTTAACATTTCAATTTCCTTTCTGCTACTGCGAATTAAACACTATGAATGTGGAAGACTGGAATTGTCACTCCTCTCAGGGGGGTTGCTGGCTGGTAGATCATTGCTGAGGTCAGTTAATATTGAGCTAGACAAATTATTAGCTTCAGTTCTAATGAGAATCCCACTGTTGAATACTGTGTTACTGTTTCTGGGTTCATAGCTCTAATAATGAATTTTATAATAAGTTTTCCATATCATGGTTGACTAGCTGCCTTGTGAACTCAGTAATTTATCGATTTTCTACCAACTATGGTGCAGGAAACACTGTATTGAATGAATAGCATATTGTTCTGCCGTTCATATTCTTCAAATACAGTATACTTTCTTTTTGTTTAGTGGCAAATTACATCACAGATTAAAACATGGAAGTGAGAAAAAATAGTAAAATATAAACCAGTACAAATTAGAGAATAAAATTCCAAGAATATATCCAAGAAATATAAAGCTAATTACATCATTCATCCAATAGTTAAGTAAGTTTATAAATGAACTACAGATGTGTCTTCTGAGGAGGGCAACAAATGGCAACAGAACTGAATGAGAACATACGGGGGACCAAAAGGCTTGAGGAACACTGGGAAAAGATCACATTTACTTCGAAGCATCAAACCAAATACAGCCTAGGCAAGTGGTTACAGACAATCATTACTTGAGAGGACTAGCTGGGGGTTATATCAATGAATGAGATGCTCTAAGTTTTCAGTGTTTTCTGCCTGTATGACAATGCTAATCATCATATACCAGAAGGGCCAGTATTACTTAAGAACAGTCTGTGTTATGGCATATAAAGAGCTATTCTGTCTGGATTATATTGGTGGCACTATTTTGTCATAAACTTAAGGAGCTCAAGTCTTTCTTAACAGTGTTGCATTATCTGGCAGTTACTGACTAATGTAAAACCCACAGAGGTCAATCTCAAATATTTCTTCAGAAATTCCCCAATTCCAGCTGATGTTGCATGAAGAGAGGGTAGGAATGATCTGTCACAACTTTCTAGATTTTTTTTTTCCTTTGTTTACTGACTAAGCACTATAAAGTTGCTGAAGACCTAACAGGTAGCTATATTGTAAAACAATTCATTTGAATTTATCAAAATCAAGAAGTAGGCAAGTGAAGACAATTTTTTTCCCATGCAAAGTTAAAATTACAGAAATATCCGGAACATTTAGAAGCATTGCTGGTCTCCTCTAACATTAATCAATGCTCTGTTATTTCTGAGGAATTCACGAGTGTTGACAAGATTGATGACTTACAGAGGAAGTTTAAGTTCATGCCTGCTAGCGAACAAAAGAAGGGATCCATCTCCTATGCATTCATAGAAACTGCCAACTGCAACTATGTTTTCCTCGTTATTTCCAGACGAGCAGACCTCCTACCCCACCTTGCAGTAAGTCAGACTTCCAGTTCACATGTATTCATATGCAGAAGTTAAGCAGAAGAAAAGTTGGTTTTGTACAAAGATGCTTGATATTACAACCATTCAATATAAAAAGTTAGAAGAAATTTACAATTGCTTGGTTCCATGAGAGCCTGAGTGTCTCCCTGAGCCTAAGCACAGGCTACTCCAGCTAGCTGGACTGAAAACTGGGTGAAACTCAGGCAAAGGAGGCTACAACTCATACTTTCTGGAACAAAAGAGAACAAATGCAATGTTGAGGCATGTGAACAGGCAACTGGGCCCTGAAGTGAGGTTGAGCTAACTGAGGAGGGCAAGAGAAACTCCTGAACATCACCTGAGAATCTGCTGGACACAAGAGAGACCATAGTAAGAAATTAATAAAAAAAAATTACACGTAGAGTCATGAGAAACAGCTGGGTTTCACTAACGGTTCAAGGGGAACTGGTTATGGGAGAAACAGACACACTTCATGCACGCTGAACAGGAAGCATTAGAAATCTTTTTGGGAGCAGAGTGTTGCTAAACCAACAGAACTTTGGTAAACACCTGAAGACTATGATGAGTCTGAGATTACTTCAGGTAGCACCAGAAATATCAAAATGAGGAATGGATGTAGAAACACTGGCCCCAAAGGGAAAAAAGAAATAAGGGATGGGTTGTTTATATGCAAGGAGACAAGGATGGAAAAGGGAGGGATAAAGGTGGATCAGAATTAGCATGAACAGCAAAGAAGAGAGAAGGGGGAATGAAAGCAGCTGGTTGTATGCAAGCAGGTGCAAGTCCGGTGCCCGAATATAGCAGTTCATCCTATCTTCTTATTAAACTCTATTCCAAACTCTCTTTCTTCATGAGTGTGTTGTCTGCTCTGTGTGTGCACATGCGAGACACTAGCAAATGTCAAGCTTGACTATTCAGCAAGGAAATAAAGACTGGAAAGATTATAGATCTCCAACTGGATATGGGTGTGAACACAGGTCAAAGAAGAGCTAACAGAGAGACCTCCCTGTGTGAGTTTGAGCCTGTTTAGCCAGTGAGTAAGAAGAGGACTGGGCCATGTAAAGCTCATGCTAATGTGAGTGCTATTTGTCAGTATGTGGTGCCTGAACAGCTAGAGGTGATGTCCTCCTGTGCACATTGATCTTACGGCCAGCCATGCTTTACTGTGTGTGTGTGTGCGGGGGTATATAAACTAGCATACTGGGAATAACAGGAACGGAAAAAGCAGCAGCCTAGCATTTAGCAGGGATGGGATGACCCCCCTGGCTCTAGCAGAGTGGGAAGGAGAACTCCCATCAGTCCCAAAGTTCCCTGGTCTTCTCTTAACATGCATAAGCAGTGAAACACAATTCTGAGCTGTATGTGGTATTCATTCTCTCCTACCAATTTATGCTCACATCATAATCTATGGTATGTGCTTTCACTTAAATACTTTTTGCATTTGGCTGTCTCATAGATGCATAACTTGCCCTATTCAATATTTATTGTTTACCAAACAGACAACAAAAACACCAGAGAGAACAGTTATTGAGGCTCTTCATAAAGCAAGGACTTGATTTTTTTTTTTTCTTTGAATTGATTATCCAGCTCTTAAAGTGATTATAATAAGTTTGCCTTTTATAGATTATTGACCTGATTTACTTTTGTTTCATTGATACCCCATTATCATACATCACGGTAACGTAATTGCTGATCACATACACTTCACACAGAACCCTGCCACCTCTAGTCTGCAGGTACACAAATGGCTGCAGGGAGCCCTGCAAATGCTTTTCACTTATGAGTAACAGCTGCTGAGAAGTGTGGTAAACTGAAAGACCGAGTTACTGACCTGGGCAACACACCACACTCCCAAGAACACCTATACAAATGCTCCAGCTTCAGGTACCTGCAAGAAATCCTTTTTATCCTGCCTGCCACAGCTCCAACTGGTGATACACATGCCAAAGGGAACTCACATCACCTTTCATGGACTTGATTCTAGCATTTCAGCCATTAAACTAATGACTCGCACTAGTATCTACTATAATTTTGGCAGCTTTAAAACAAAATGTATCTATTCTGTTTCAAATAGCTCTTCTCAATTGTGGACCATGTCCACAATTTCTATTAAAAGAAAGCCAATGTTTTAACAGTCCAGTAATGAATTGGTTTTTCCAGAGTGATACTAAGTTTTCAGGGTTCTTCTGTTTTCTGAGAACTTGAATTTCAAGTTAATTTAGAATTGTTTCCCTACACAATTTTTGATCATCACAGTTATGCCTTCAAGAACTATATACAGGCTTTTATATCTCTGCTCATTTCCTTAAATAATATAGCAACAAAAACATCAATAGGGAAATTAACTTCTCCACCCCCCTAAGAACAGAGAAAGATGCAACATGTGATTTTTAATTTAAAATTTGGACTGCTTTCTAACTGCTATTTTTACACTGAACAAAATAAAAGAATTGGTCCTGCATTTCATGTGTGGAAAATGCATTTGTTAGAGAATAATGGCAATAGGCATTAAAGAATAGTATTACTGAACAATATTTGTGCATGACCCATTTCTGGCTGTAATAGGCATTTGGTTTTGTAGTTGTGGCATGGGAGACTAACTAGTTACATATTGGGTTAAAAAAAAAAAAAAAGATTTAAATGTACCAATGAATATAAGTTGTAAATAGAGCTGTAGTAAAAGAACACAAGAATTAGCAAAAAGATATCTAGTAATAGCTTTTGACATTTGCAAAGCATAAGAACTTATAGTATTCTTCATCAACATGCTCCATCCCTCATATCCACATTCATCCAACTTGTATCAGAAAAGAACATGCAAAACTGCAGACACAATCTGTGAACTTTTCAGTTGTTTGAATCAACCTCATTCTTACACTACAAATCTCATTGCCAAAACCCACATAAATAATAACAGAGTAATATTCTGTAACCTTAAGCTCTCCCTTCACCTTTAGTGAACAGCACTATACTACGTAGAAAAGTGACAGGGTACTCTACATCCCCATTACACAGATTAAGTAGCAAACTGAAAGCCCTTTAACACAGTCCAAGTGAATTTACTTCTCCAGTTCCTGGTTATAATTTCCACTAATTTTTTATTATTATTTTTTGCATTTTTGCATGAAGGAATCCTATTAGTCTTACTCTTATCTCATGCACCTAAAGAATCAAAATATTGAATGTACTAGTTTATTTATCTGCCATACAGAAGGTGAAATACAGACTCATTTCTGAAATGCAAAAGCTAGTTGCTACCTGCTGCAAATGGAAATTCACCAGGACCAAAATTACTGCTAAAGCATTATAAAAATATTATAAATAATCACATTTTATTAAAAAATAGTAACAGGGAATGATTCAGTTGATAAATCTCATCCCTAAAAGTCAAGTTATAGGAAGTATTTATCAGTCTTTGATAGCAGAAATTACAACAGATGGTGCCCCCGTTTACAATTGTTTTGTTGCACTTTCCTTTCCTTAGAAGAAAATAATTGACAATTTATTAATTAAAAATATATTTTGATATAGTGTATGCCAATTTTATATCACAAGCCTACTTCTAAAAGAATTGTCTAGAAGAGAATCCTAATTCATCATTTTGATCCTATGAATGCTACTAGTGGGGAGAGGGGGAAAAAACCCCCCAAACCACAACTACAGAATATGAGCAAAAAGTCAAAAATGATGAAGCAATTTTAAGATGTCTCAAGTTAGGCATCAAAACACATTCAGCATGGAAGGAACAGATACTCAGTATCATTTAATTTTAGTAGCCCAATAAATATTTAAAATCAATTGAAAATTCCAGACGCATGTCAGTATTCACACTGCAGATTAGTTTCCAAATGATAGTTAGAAGCTTTGTTTTTCTGATATTATTTGGCTATCGTTCTGGTTAGACTTGATGATAAGTTATGTGATAAAAAGAGATCATCTCCACACAGGCAAAGGAGCTCAGAGCAACAATGGCAGGAAGGGGAGCCCAAATAATGCCCTGCCCAAGCTGCTCCCAGACCCGTCACATGGGCCACCAGCCCATCAAAGGCCCAACTCCACCAAGGCCAGAGGAGCACAGGGATGCACAAATGCAGGTGGGAAGCCGAACCCAGGACTCCCAAGGAACAAACGCCCTGTCCGGGCCCCTGCCAGGGCTGTCCCAGCAGAGCCTCGGCCCCATTGTTCAGGTGTGAAACCCATCACCATGAGTCAATGGAGCAGCTCTGAAGATCACCTTTTGGATGGAGGTAGGGAATCACTGCCTAGGGGCGTGGGACACATTATGGGATGCAGGGGATAGAGCACTTTGGGATTCCATGAGACTTATTATGGGATGTTTAGGGGAAGAAGAAAAGGTGGGGAAAAAGAAAGATCAAGGTCGTTTGAGAAGGAACAAGCACGGGAAAGTGGAGGGACAGGAGGATGAAAGGGGCTGGTCGTGTGTAAACATGTGGCTAGTAAGTGTGCTTGTCTGGCCACGTTCTGCCTCAGATCAGTGCAGTCTGTCCCCTCTTCTTACTAGACTCTGTTTCTAACTTTTTCCTGGGTGAGAGTCTCTATCTGCATACACATGTGGAGGGAGGCAACTGCAACAACTGGAGTGGGACCAGGGGCCAGAGACCCACATGCCCGTGGTGCCAGAGACCAGAGCTAGTGCAGGTGTGTAAATGAGTGTATGAGCACCTGCAAAGATCAATGCGGACCAGCCAGAGAGCAGGTGAAGTGACCTAGGAGCCGGAGGCAGGGGAATAGGTGTGTACGTGTGCATGTCTCTACAGGCGAGACCATGGGAGAAGCTGGGTATTGGGGACTCCAGCGAAGTCCTGGAGAGCTGCTGGAGAAACCATGGAATATCTGGGGGTTTCTAGGGGTGAGACCCATTTGTGCACACATGCCCACATTTGTGTAAACACGCACATATTGATGTGCACGTACATTTATGTGCATGTTTCTATCTCTTGGTTAAGGCACCTGGGAAGAGCAAGGATCCAGGACCAGTTACTGGCCTGTGTGTACAAGGCTGGCTATTGTAGGGACCCACAAGGTGTGCACGTGTGTGTGCATGACAGTGTGTACAAAGCGGTCCATACATGCTGCTGGCACTTGGGCTGCGGGCCTCAGGGCTCGCATGCCCAGGTGCCAACAACTGGGAAGACTGGGATCCATGGGCAGCTACCAGGCAGACTGAGCCCAGCTGCTGGAGGGAGACATACTGTACACATGCAAATGCATTCCCAGGAATGGGCCTCCATCCTGCTCAGGCAGAGAAGGGAACAGGATGGGGCTGGATTTAGGTCCTCCAACACCCGGGTTTCCATGCAAAAGTCAAATTATGGAAACTTACAAACAACATGCAGACTACGCATAGGGCTGCAAGATGCAAGATATTTCACTTCATTGGTTTGCAGTTCATTTACAACAAGTAAGTTTTGGATTCGCATTTGATTTGCAAGCCTTGGGGACTGCAGTCAAACAATGCTTTTTCCAGGCTTCAGCTAAAACAGACCTTAAACTGAAAGATGTTACTGTTGACCTATGGCAAGGGTGCCATCTCCTCTCCCTCCCCAATCCCAGCACAATTATTAAATGCACAAAACATACAAAATGCACAGGTATTCCAACTTCTATATATACAGTCCAGGGAATGGAACAGGAAGAGTCTGAAGTTTCAATCTTGCATTTCATTAAGCACATTCATTCATTCAGCATTGCTGACACTTGCACACTGAAAGTTTAAAGATTAAACCCCACAAAACTCCCACTAAAAAAAGCCAAACCAAACCAAAAACAAACAAACAAAAAACAAACCAAAAAACACCACCACCAAAAAAAACATATAGAGCACTGTAGCTTGAGTTTACCAGCATGGGGTGTTTTTCCCCAGAAACAGGGGACCATGAAATAGCCTAACCTAACATCTTAATTCTAGCAGTAATGAAGTATATTGTCTGCCTTGCAGAAGTGATTAGTAGTATGGATTTCAGCTAAAATGGGACCTCTGTTTGCTAGTACTGAAGATTTACAAAACCTTTTTCCAGTCTTGCTTCTAGAAACCAGGAGAGTCTCAATGAGCCAGACTGAACTCTGTAGTAAGATGACAATTTAAGCAACATAACTTCGTAAATGTAGTAGGAAAAGATAGAACCATATGAATTCACTGGGCTTACATCTTCAAAGCTCATGAATTAAACACTGGAGTTAATTCATGAAGGTATTTAAGTGAGCCTTGTGTGTTTGAAGACAGGATTAACTGAGCCCAGGGTTTCCTACCCCTCCCTGCTAGCTGCCGTTCAGCAGGGTGTCACCTTTCTCCTCATGAGAGGGGACAAGAGGTATCGAGTTGAAGAAGAGGGCACTGGGACTTGGGGGGTAGGGGGGCAGAGACTAGCTGGCTGTCTAACTGCGTTAATAATCCCAGCCCGTTTTCATAAAATGTCAGCAAGTACTATGAGAGCAATAAGCTTCAGAACTCAAGCTTAATTAAAGCACGTTTAACACAGATGTTGCTACTAGCAACACAGTAACACTGTCACTGTAACCTCTCCTGTCAAGGTTACTACTGCCAGCCTTTCAAAATATAGCATATTATCTATTCCTTGAACATATAAATTATCCTTGAATATACAAATCATATGCAGATTTCATACTTACTATGCAATCAGGCAGCAGAAAGTAACTTTTCTGCAAACAGATTTCTTTTTCTATGCAATTCCCTTTCTCTGGACATTAATTTTATCGGAAGCAAACAGGCTCAAAAAAGTCTTTAATGAGTTCTATTAAGCAGTATTTAATAATACTGGTTTTTTTAGTGGATTGAGATTAATGTATTGTTACACTGCTTTTCATTCTCTCAGGTGGTCTGAGTGCCTTAATATATATACATGGACACTTTTTCAGACTGCCTCCAGCACCTGTATTTAACGTATCCTTCCTAGAGCTGCCAAGAGGAAGGATAGAGAGAGGCAGATGCTTTTTACCATGTAGGATATTCAAATGTGTAGTTTAAGAGGTAGGAAGCAGGGCAGGTCTAAATGCCTTACCCATTTATCTCCTAGAGCTACGACAGGTAAAACAACGTTTGTGTGTACCATACTGTCAGCAGTTATCCGTCTTCTAAAAACTTCTTTCCCGAAAGCAACCCATTCCAATTTTTGCAAATGAACCCCTGGAAATACTTTTGGTTTTGTATGAATTTGCCTTAGAAAGGGTGGACATCTGATGTATGCAGCTCAAGATCGTGCACACAATCTCCGTACACCATTAGTGATCAAGCTTCCCAACTTCTGTATGTGCAGCAGTAGGTTAACAATAAATGCATCTTTAAGTCATCTTTCAAAATTGTGGACTCGGAGCGGACATTTCAGTAAGCACGGTCCTTTGTCCATGAAGCTTCATTTACTACAGGTGTGTGCCTCACTTCCCCTCACCCTCCTTCCCACAGTATTCTTATTTTTCTCCTTTTCCTCTGTGCCATCTGAAGCCTTTCATTTTCCTTCCTCCCACTCCTACCTTCCCTTTTTGGCTAGACAGCTTAAAATAGGAGCCATATCTGCGTCGAAGCCCCAGCAGGTACTAACTGCCTGCCTGGCACACCCACAGGGGTACGGCCACCCAGCTGCCTTTTCTCTAGCGCTGAAAGGCAGGCTGCACTCTGCTTACCTTCCCACAGTGCCGACAGAGAGGTCGACTCCTTTCCTACTAGTGAATTTTACAGGACTTGCAG